>NC_060127.1:180303361-182803361 GCF_021461395.2 Schistocerca americana | reverse complement strand
TACCGCTCTACAGATTTAATCGGAAATATTGGTGAACCTGGATTGATTATGTACACTGGCAATAATTAATGCAACACACTTTTTTCTGTAAGCAGGTTGGTTTTATTCAGGATTCCACTACACCGTATTGGTCCCCACTCATTTGGCTGCAAAATCATGTATTTCTTACGGAACTAGTAGTACCTATCGGGCACAAACCTGTTAGTATTCCAACTGGTGGACGAGTGTGTCAGCAGTACCAACAGAGACGTCCAGTTCAGCAGCGAGGTGTTTGTGATCCGTCGAGCACCTCGAACGAGAGTGTCCGCACGCTTCAACGTCACAGCTGTACGCGGCCGTTCGGCGCGCGGGAGATCGGACAGGTGTGCGCGACCTTGTTGCGATGATGACACACGCCTCGCCCAACGACTCGCCGTGCTTTTGCTCAGTGCCAGGTCTCTGTAGACATTCTTCAAATGGTTCAAATGGCTCGGAGCACTATGGGACTTAACATCTGTGGTCATCAGTCCCCTAGAATTTAGAACTACTTAAACCTAACTAACCTAAGGACATCACACACATCCATGCCCGAGGCAGGATTCGAACCTGCGACCGTAGCAGTCGCGCGGTTCCAGACTGTGTAGACATTCTACAAGCGCCTGCGAATAGCTGCGATGCTCTAGTTTTCCCCCAAAGGAAACTCATTAGCAGCTCTCTGCTTGGAACACACTTTCGTTCCAGACGCCACTTTGAAGGCTACTTACAGCACCGCCTCCTATGAAACTGCAGGAGTTGAGGCGTAAATATTCCATGATGTGCCACAACAAATACTGAATTTTTCAACCGAAATTGATCGAGAAAACAATGTATGCATTATTTTGACACGCGGGACAGCTGTTAAACTTCTGACCACTCTAATGTCAATAGTTGTGCCAGCCGGCCGGCCGCGGTGGCCGTGCGGTTCTGGCGCTGCAGTCCGGAACCGCGAGGCTGCTACGGTCGCAGGTTCGAATCCTGCCTCGGGCATGGGTGTGGGTGATGTCCTTAGGTTAGTTAGGTTTAAGTAGTTCTAAGTTCTAGGGGACTTATGACCTAAGATGTTGAGTCCCATAGTGCTCAGAGCCATTTGAACCATTTGTGCCAGCCCGGTTGGCCGTGCGGTCTAACGCACGGCTTTCCGGGCGGGAAGGAGCGCCTGGTCCCCGGCATTTGTGTCGAGGTCCGGTGCACCGGCCAGTCAGTAGATGGTTTTTAGGCGGTTTTCCATCTGCCTCGGCGAATGCGGACTGGTTCCCCTTATTCCGCCTCAGCTACACTATGTCGGCGATTGCTGCGCAAACAAGTTCTCCACGTACGCATGCACCAACATTACTGTACCACGCAAACATAGGGGTTACACTCGTCTGGTGTGAGACGTTCCCTGGGAGGGGGGGGGGGGGCTCCAGCGGGGGCCGAACCGCACAATAACCCTGGGTTCGGTGTGGGGCGGCGGAGGGGTGAAGTGGACTGCGGTAGTCGTCGTGGGTTTGTGGACCACTGCGGCTGCGGCGGGAACGGAGCCTCTCCGTCGTTTCTACGTCCCTGGTTAACATACAATACAACACAAATGTCAATAGTTAATAGCTAAATCTCCGTTTACTATCCCTGTCGAGGCAGTCAATACCGACCGGGCGGCGTGTCATCTACCGTCATTGTCTTCATTACGATGGTGCGTGGAAGGGCATGGTCTCAGCACAGCGCTCTCCCGGCCGTTGTCGGCTTCGGAGACCCGGAACTTCTCAGTTACGCAGCTCTTCTCTTGCCAACACGGAACTCACGCCACCATTTCCAGACTTCCCACTAGAGAAAAATTCCTGGCACTGCCGTGAAACGAATCCGCATCTTCAACATAGCCGTCAGACACGCTGACCACTCTTCGCCCTCCTTCGCCATCTTCAGCCCTTCCTTGTGCTCGCCAATACTATCCCAGGCTTCGGTGACAGTAGGGTACTTCCGTCGGACCACAAAACAGAAGGCGACTCTCTGAAATTAAAATTGAAAGTGGATACATGGTCCCGTCACTTTAATGTGACTCCAAAAATGTGAATAACCACTTTTTGCAGTGCAGACCACTGAGGTTCTTGGAGATATCGACACGGATGTGTAACCATGCTGTAGCCAGCAGCACTGTGTTTTTCGGTTGAGGATCCGTGGCGCGAACAACCCGATCGAGGTGGTCCCACAGATTGTCGATTGGGTTTACCGTAAATCAGGGGAGTTTGCTGGCCAGGGTAGGGTTAACTCATCATGCTGCTCTTCCAACCACGGGCGTACACTGCGAGCTGTGCGACACGTTCCAGTGTCCTGATGGGAGGCGCCCTCGTTCCGAGGAAAAGCAAACTGGATGTAGGTGTGGACATGGTCCACGAGGATAGATGTAAAGTTTTGTTGATCCATTGTGACTTACTCAGTGACGATGTCAAACAGGGAATGCCACGAAAACATTTCCCAGATCATAACGCTCCCTCCTTCGCCCTTGACCATTCCGACGACTGTTGCAGGGTGTTTGCATTCTGTGCAATGGAACATTAAAAATTATTCATGTGAAGAGGCAACTTAGTGGATGTCCATTTGCGGTCCTGGGGTGCAAATTCCAGCCTTCGTCGCCGCTGAACAGCAGGCAACTTCGGTGTATGAACCAGCCAACTTTAGATTAACGGTCGTTGATGAGACGCTGTTGGTAGCCCCTTGGTTCATCTGGGCGGTCAGTTGCTCACAGGCTGCAGGTCTATTCGCCCTTACACATCTGCGCAACCACCGTTCCTGTCATCTGTGGCCCATGGTGCGCCAGTTTTTGACAGCCCCATTTTGTTGTACTCTGTATCACGGCGGCACACGAATAGTTAACAAAAATTAGCCGTTTCGGAAATGGTTCCGCACTTTGCCCGAAAGCCAATGATCATGCCCTTTTGGAAGTCAGATAAATCGCTCTGTTTCCACATTACGACAACGACTGCATTGTTTTTCCGCGTCTCTCTCAACACGCTTTATGAGCGCCCTACGATTGTTGCGTCACTTGTCGTCTTTCAGTGATTAGTGCACAAAAAAATGGTTCTGAGCACTATGGGACTTAACATCTGTGGTCATCAGTCCCCTAGAACTTAGAACAACTTAAACCTAACTAACCGAAGGACATCACACACATCCATGCCCGAGGCAGGATTCGAACCTGCGACCGTAGCAGTCGCGCGGTTCCGGACTGACCGCCTAGAACCGCTAGACCACCGCGGCCGGCGATTAGTGCACAGTCACGTCGAACACATTAAAGTGACAGTGTCTAGGAAAGGATATAGGTAATGTAATAAAGATCTCCGTTAGCTCCCATCAGGCCAATTGGATCCATCCGACCGCCGTGTCACCCTCATCCAGTGCCGTCATCAGTCGCTGTATAGAGGGACATGTGGTCAGCACTCCGCCCTCGCTGTCGTCGGGTTTCTTGAAATTGGAACCCATCGCTTATATGTCTAGTAGCTCCTCAGTTAGTCTCTCGAGGCTCAGTGCACCCTGGACCTGTTCATCGCCGCGCGGTCTGAGGCGCCTTGCTACGGTTCTTGCGGCTCCCTTCCCCCTTCCCCCGTCGGAGATTCGAGCCCTCACTCTCGGGCATAGGTGTGTGTGTGTGTGTGTGTGTGTGTGTGTGTGTGTGTGTGTTGTCCTCAGCGTAAGTTACTTTAAGTTAGATTAAATAATGTGTAAGCCTGGGGACCGATGACCCCAGCAGTTTGGTCCCATAGGAACTTACCACAAATTTCCAAATTTACCACTCCATCTAGCAAGGAAAAATTCCTGGCACTATCGGGAATCTTCCGCATGGCAGTCACCAGCGCAGACCTACACAGCTACGTAGGCGGACAGTAGAGGAGGTAGGTGATGAATTGATGAAAGATGAAAGAAAATTAATGCTATTTTGTCATTTGAACGCATTGTTGGAGACCACAAATTGGTTTCAGGTTACTTTATTCAGAAGTACCGTTACTGCGAAATTTTTACATCATCAGATGGGTGTTCATGCTTTTGTTGTTGTTGTGGTCTTCAGTCCTGAGACTGGTTTGATGCAGCTATCCATGCTGCTCTATCCTGTGCAAGCTTCTTCATCTCCCAGTACCTACTGCAACCTACATCCTTCTGAATCTGCTTAGTGTATTCATCTCTTAGTCTCCCTCTACGATTTTTACCCTCCACGCTGCATCCAATGCTAAATTTGTGATCCCTTGATGCCTCAAAACATGTCCTACCAACCGATCCCTTCTTCTAGTCAAGTACACAAACTTCTCTTCTCCCCAATCCTATTCGATACCTCCTCATGAGTTACGTGATCCACCCACCTTATCTTCAGCATTCTTCTGTAGCACCACATTTCGAAAGCTTCTATTCTCTTCTTGTCCAAACTGGTTATCGTCCATGTTTCACTTCCATACATGGCTACACTCCATACAAATACTTTCAGAAACGACTTCCTGACACTTAAATCTATGCTCGATGTTAACAAATTTCTCTTCTTCAGAAACGCTTTCCTTGCCATTGCCAGTCTACATTTTATATCCTCTCTACTTCGACCATCATCAGTTATTTTACTCCCTAAATAGCAAAACTCCTTTACTACTTTAAGTGTCTCATTTCCTAATCTAATCCCCTCAGCATCACCCGATTTAATTTGACTACATTCCATTATCCTCGTTTTGCTTTTGTTGATGTTCATCTTATATCCTCCTTTCAAGACACTGTCCATTCCGTTCAACTGCTCTTCCAAGTCCTTTGCTGTCTCTGACAGAATTACAATGTCATCGGCGAACCTCAAAGTTTTTATTTCTTCTTCATGGATTTTAATACCTACTCCGAATTTTTCTTTTGTTTCCTTTACTGCTTGCTCAATATACAGATTGAATAACATCGGGGAGAGGCTACAACCCTGTCTCACTCCTTTCCCAACCACTGCTTCCCTTTCATGCCCCTCGACTCTTATAACTGCCATCTGGTTTCTGTACAAATTGTAAATAGCCTTTCGCTCCCTGTATTTTACCCCTGCCACCTTCAGAATTTGAAAGAGAGTATTCCAGTTAACGTTGTCAAAAGCTTTCTCTAAGGCTACAAATGCTAGAAACGTAGGTTTGCCTTTTCTTAATCTTTCTTCTAAGATAAGTCGTAAGGTTAGTATTGCCTCACGTGTTCCAACATTTCTACGGAATCCAAACTGATCTTCCCCGAGGTCCGCTTCTACCAGTTTTTCCATTCGTCTGTAAAGAATTCGCGTTAGTATTATGCAGCTGTGACTTATTAAACTGATAGTTCGGTAATTTTCGCATCTGTCAACACATGCTTTCTTTGGGATTGGAATTATTATATTCTTCTTGAAGTCTGCGGGTATTTCGCCTGTTTCATACATCTTGCTCACCAGATGGTAGAGTTTTGTCAGGACTGGCTCTCCCAGGCTGTCAGTAGTTCCAATGGAATGTCGTCTACTCCGCGGGCCTTGTTTCGACTCAGGTCTTTCAGAGCTCTGTCAAACTCTTCACGCAGTATCATATCTCCCATTTCATCTTCATCTACATTCTCTTCCATTTCCATAAAATTGTCCTCAAGTACATCGCCCGTGTATAAACCCTCTATATACTCCTTCCACCTTTCTGCCTTCCCTTCTTTGCTTAGATCTGGGTTGCCACCTGAGCTCTTGATATTCGTACAAGTGGTTCTCTTCTCTCCAAAGATCTCTTTAATTTTCCTGTAGGCAGTATCTATCTTACCCCTAGTGAGACAAGCCTCTACATCCTTACATTTGTCCTCTAGCCATGCCTGCTTAGCCATTTTGCACTTCCTGTCGATCTCATTTTTGAGACGTTTGTATTCCTTTTTGCGTGCTTCATTTACTGCATTTTTATATTTTCTCCTTTCATCAATTAAATTCAATATTTCTTCTGTTACCCAAGGATTTCTATTAGCCCTCGTCTTTTTGCCTACTTGATCCTCTGCTGCCTTCACTACTTCATCCCTCAGAGCTACCCATTCTTCTTCTACTGTATTTCATTCCCCCATTCCTGTCAATTGTTCCCTTATGCTCTCCCTGAAACTCTGTACAACCTCTGGTTCTTTCAGTTTATCCAGGTCCCATCTCCTTAAATTCCCGCCTTTTTGCAGTTTCTTCAGTTTTAATCTGCAGTTCATAACCAATAGATTGTGGTCAGAATCCACATCTGCCCCTGGAAATGTCTTACAATTTAAAACCTGGTTCCTATATCTCTATCTTACCATTATGTATTCTATCTGATACCTTTTAGTATCTCTAGGATTCTTCCAGGTATACAACCTTCTTTCATGATTCTTGAACCAAGTGTTAGCTATGATTAAGTTACGTCTCCCTTCACTACCTGAATAATTTCTTTTATCTCGTCATACATTTCATCTATTTCTTCATCATCTGCAGAGCTAGTTGGCATATAAACTTGTACTACTGTAGTAGGCATGGGCTTTGTGTCTATCTTGGCCACAATAATGCGTTCACTATGCTGTTTGTAGTAGCTAACCCGCACTCCTATTTTTTTACTCATTATTAAACCTACTCCTGCATTACCCCTATTAGATTTTGTATTTATAACCCTGTAATCACCTGACCAAAAGTCTTGTTCCTCCTGCCACCGAACTTCACTAATTCCCACTATATCTAACTTTAACCTATCCATTTCCCTTTTTAAATTTTCTAACCTACCTGCCCGATTAAGGGATCTGACATTCCACGCTCTGATCCGTAGAATGCCAGTTTTCTTTCTCCTGATAACGACGTCCTCTTGAGTAGTCCCCGCCCGGAGATCCGAATGGGAGACTATTTTACCTCCGGAATATTTTACCCAAGAGGACGCCATCATCATTTAATCATACAGTAAAGCTGCATGTCCTCGGGAAAAATTACGGCTGTAGTTTCCCCTTGCTTTCAGCCGTTCGCAGTACCAGCACAGCAAGGTCGTTTTGGTTAATGTTACAAGGCCAGATCAGTCAATCATTTAGACTGTTGCCCCTGCTTTTATCAATACATATTAAACATTGGTTTCCTTGGAGTTGCAGTAGGATAAACAATAATTTACAAATTACAAACGTGTAACCAAAATAGCTGCGCTACATATTTGTGTAGTAATGCAACAAGGGTCCATCTGGCGCATTTGTATTAGCAGTTTTCTTGCAATGAAATACATTTTCGAAGATGTTTGTATTTTCACAGTCAAAAACGTTGCACTGCATTGTAAATCACTTTCGTTCGGCCACATAGAAAATTCGTTTTGTGGCCGACCTAAAGTGGTTTACAATGCAGCGCAACGTTTTACACTGTGAAAATACAAACATCCTTGAAAATGTATTTCATTGCAAGAAAACTGATAATACAAATGCGCACGCAAGAAATTCGTGTATAAAATTATATAGTTTTATTAATTTCAAGTTTAGGACGTACACTTGCTGGGGTAATATTCATCATGAAATCAGGGGAATCAGTTATATTCTCGGCATGTTGCACACGTCATAATCACCCCATATTTACAGTTATATGGTTGTTGTAAAGTTTCTGTAGAAAAACAAATTTGGTTTAGGCCTATATTCATTAAAGATTCTGTCTAAGCGCGCCAATTCACTCTACATTGGGGAGAATAGCTGGCGGTGTTCAGTGGAATGTATTTAAAGCAGTCTCCTCAGAGCGATTTCTTTCTCTCTGTGGATGAGATACGAGCTATTTTGAAGATTTTTGCTGAAATTTTTTACTTACTGCTTTACTATTGTACGATGGCAATCCTCGTACGTCTTGCATATACAGTGGCCCCAATGGCTCTGAGCACTATGGGACTCAACATCTGTGGTCATCAGTCCCCTATAACTTAGAACTACTTAAACCTAACTAACCTAAGGACATCACACACATCCATGCCCGAGACAGGATTCGAACCTGCGACAGTAGCGGTCTTGCGGTTCCAGGCTAGAACCGCTCGGCCCATATACAATGTATTGCGTATTATTTCGGCTTATGTGCATTGTAAGCAACGTAAAAATAGAAAAGAAAAATATCCTCATATGGACTCCATCACACGACCTTCAGATTACCATTCTTTACTCTTTCCCACTACGCCAACCACTGCATGCAGTCTGCGCTATCATAAATGGATTATGCCTCACCCGACCAGCGCCCAAAATAATATATATATTTTTAAAATGCTTAGCCATTTAGATTTCCCATTTCTATCACTATCGTTTCTGGCTAACCCCTGCATGTGTACCGAGCGAGGTGGCGTAGTGGTTAAACATTGGACTCGCATTCGGGAGGACGACGGTTCAATCCCGCGTCCGGCCATCCTGATTTAGGTTTTCCGTGTTTTCCCTAAATCGCTCCAGGCAAATGCCGGGATGGTTCCTTTGAAAGGGCTCGGCCGACTTCCTTCCCAGTCCTTCCGTAATCCGATGAGACCGATGACCTCGCTGTCTGGTCTCCTTCCCAAACAACCCAACCCAACCCAACCCCCCTGCATGTGTCACACATTTGGATGAAACCGGTGAGGACGAATAGGCGCGATCCTCTTTCCAGTCCACCAACGTCGAGCACATTAGAGGACTCATGTCACTTGGTCTAGTTGTGTTCGTTTACAGTAATGCAAACTTCAAGGAGTTTTGTTCAAATGGTTCAAATGGCTGTGAGCACTATGGGACTGAACATCTGAGGTCATCAGTCCGCTAGAACTTAGAACTACTTAAACCTAAGGACATCACACACATCCATGCCCGAGGCAGGATTTGAACCTGCGACCGTAGCGGTCGCGCGGTTCCAGACTGAAGCGCCTAGAACCGCTCGGCCACTCCGGGGAGTTTTGTAAGCGGATGTTGTATCTGGGATGGTTTTGCAGCTTTTCATACACTCAGACACACGGACCTACAGAGGCGGACTCAATAATTGATGCCTTGTAACAGTCCAACCCCTTCGCGAAAGATTCCGTGACTCGCCCACTTCAATGAAAATGATCCGCCGCTGACAGTTCAGTAGACCGCCCCTTGCTGGCTCCTAGCAACTCCCACCGACAGTCATCACCACAACAAGAAAACACGAATACAGTTCACTGTCAGTAGGGAAATAGACACCATAGCCGAAACAACGCGGAAATGAATAAAATTTATTCGCATCAAGTAACGCTGGCCAAGTCCGTCACCACCTCCAGCTAGGTAATCGGTCCGTGGTCTCCTCCGAGACATCTCTTTACCGAACAAATATACTCTCGCTAATGACGCAACCGTCACCGAGAATAACGGGGAAGTGCCTAAGTATAATTGGAAACCCACGCACAGTTACTCACTTTCCAGTGGTTTGTAGTGATCAAGTATCACAAACCCCACACTTCGATAATCACTTTAATATGCAAACTGCGCCGCATAGGAACCACGATTCGGTGCCTCAAACCCACCATTTGATGCACATCCTTCAGGCTACGGCATTGTTGGTCTTTTTATCCAACTCTCGTATTTATCTCACTGACATACACTGTTAACAGAATCGTTTACAAACCCGCTAAATGTAGCTTACGCGTTGCGGGAGTTATGTATTTCTGTGTAGGATTACGCTGTCGAACTGAAGATCTCCTGCAACAAACCCCTCCACCACTACCGTTCCTCTGTTCCCTCCCCTACGGAACGATGTGCGCAGGTACGGGCCAAGTTGTTTTGTGTGTAGTCTACATGATCACTCTGCAATTCACAATTAAGGGAGGGTTCATCGAACTACCTTCAAGCTATTTCTCTATCGTTCCGCTCTCAACAGTGCGTGGGAAAAACGAACACTTCAATGTTAACATGCGTGCTGTGATTTCTCCCTATGTAGGTTCACGCCAACGAAATATTTTCGCAATCTGAGCAGAAAGTTGGTGACTGTAATTTCGTGAGACCAACCTGCCGCAATGGAAAGCGCTTTTGTTTTAATTATTGCCACCCCAATTCGCGTATCATCCGTGGCACTCACTCTTCCATTTCGCGAAAATACAAAACTAGCTGCCCTTCTTTGGACTTTTTCGAAGTCCTCCGTCAATCCTAACTGATGCAGATCCCACATCACACAGCAATACTCCAGAAGAGGACGCACAAGTGTAATGTAGGCACTCTATTTAATAGACCTGTTAAATTTGCTAAGCGTTCTACCAATAAATTCCATTATTTGGTTTGCTTTCGCTACAACGTTATCTATTGCTGTTTTCAATTAAATTATTCGTGATTGTAATCCCAAGGTATTTAGTCGAATTTTCAGCGTTAACAGTTGTGTGATTTATCGTGTAACTGAAATGTGGATTCCTTCTAGATATGATGATGATGGTGATGATATTTGGGTTGTGGGTTGCTCAGTTGCTTCGTTATCACCGCCCGTACAAATTTCTAATCTTTACACTGTACAGTCTCGGCACTTACCTGAATGATGATGAAATTGTGAGAACAAAAACACCGGCGGAGAAAATCCCCGACCCGGCCGGGAATCGAACCTGGGACCCCGTGATCCAGTGGCAGAAACACTAGCCACTAGACGACTAGCTGCGGACGCGGATTCATTTTAGTATTAATGTGGATGACTTCTCACTTTTCGTTATTTAGAGCCACTTTCCACAGTGTACAAATATCTTACCTACATCATTTTACAATTTGTTCATCTGATCACTTTATAAGGCGATAAATGACAGCATCATCTGGAAACAGTGTAAGAGGGCTACTCTGATTGTCTCGTTGATTCGGAACAGCAGAGAGTTTGTTGTATCCACGGACCCAACCAACCAACCAACTCGCGCACGCGCGCCCTGACCGTGACATCGCCGGCCACAGTTCCTGTCGCAGCCGTCGGCGTCTCAGGGCGTTACCGCCGGCGGAAGAGGCGCCACGACCACGGCTGAGCGCCCTCGGCCTTTTGCATATAACGAGGAGCGCTGGCCCCGAGACCGACAGTCTATTGTCTATTGTCTATTGCCAGCCTTTCGTGGAGTTTATAGCGGAGCCATTGCAGTGTGGTATTTGCTATTGTATTCGTCTAGCCTCAGTACACGGATTACTCTCGGATATTACTCGGACTTGTATTGCTGGTGCACGTTTCGTCAGAAATAAAGATAAGTTATCTCTTCATTCTAGCTGGCGCAATTCTTGTCATTAATTATTTTTCGGCCAACAGACATAGCTACATCCTGGTCACTACCCACGCTTTATACAATTTGTGGTGGCCGCCCCAAAAGTACCTCCGAGGACCTTGGGTTAGGGAGGCGTCACAAAAGAGTTTCCTTGGGAAACGCTAGGTATTACTTCTGTTTTACTCGATGGCTTTCCGTCAGATACTACGGACTGTGGAGCCGGCCGCGGTGGCCGTGGGGCTCTAGGCGCTCCAGTCCGGAGCCGCGCTGCTGCTACGGTCGCAGGTTCGAATCCTGCCTCGGGCATGGATGTGTGTGATGTCCTTAGGTTAGTTAGGTTTCAGTAGTTCTAAGTTCTAGGGGACTGATGACCACAGCAGTTGAGTCCCATAGTGCTCAGAGCCATTTGAACTACAGACTGTGGTCTTTCTGACAGGAAATGACGGATCCAATCGCACAAGTGGACGATACTGCATAGGCACGCACTGCAATTACAAGTCTCTTCTGAGGAATGATATTAGAAGCCTTCTGAAAATGTAAAACTATTAGTTTGGCATCCCCTGTTGATAGCACTGATTACTTTGTGAGAATAACGGGCTAATTGTGTTTGACAAGAACGATATTTTGTGGATCCGTATTGGCTGTTTGTCAATAAATCGTTTTCATCGAGATAATTCATACTGTTCGCATACAGTATACGTCCCAAAATGCTACTGCAAATCGACATCAGTGATATGGGTCTGTAATTCAGCGGATTACAACTATTTCCTTCCTCGGCTATTGGTGTGCCTGGTGCAACGTCCCTGTTCTTAGGTACGGATATTTTTCCGTGAGAACGGTTGTGTATAATTGCTAGATATGGAGCTATTGTATCAGCATAGTCTTAAAGAAGCTGACTGGTAAACAATATGGGCTGTAGGAGGGTGAGGGAGGGGTGAGTAGTTGTAGCCCCTATGGCACAGCGGCCGCGATGTGCTATTCAGGGCGTTGGCGTTGCCGAGGCAGATGAAAGCGGCCAGCCTGTGGAGGTCTGCACGGCGCGTCCATCACGTGACTCAATTACGAGCCCGTGTGGGAAGCCCTTCTGGGCGATAAGCAGCTCGTAGCTCAGGGAGCCGGCACCTGGCCGACCTCCCAGCGCATATCATTTGATGTTCTGACCTGCAGGCAGAGGTGTTCGGCGGCACACGCCGCTAGGCGCCGGCGCCCTGAAGGCATCGCACTTGATGCTAACAACCGCCTGCTGCGGCTGTACAATCACGAAATATTCCAGAAACTCGATGCAGGTAAATAGCAAAGAAAAACGTAACAAATACATTGAAGCGCCAAAGCAACTGACATAGGCATTGGTATTACAATGAAATGAACACCCTTAACTGCTTACAGGCGTTGACATACGTCAACGGGGACAGATGAAAATGTGTGCCCCGACCGGCACTCGAACCCGGGATCTCCTGCTTACATGGCAGACGCTCTGTCCATCTGAGCCACCGAGGACACAGAGAATAACGCGAATGCAGGAATTATCTCTGTCACGCCTCCCGCGAAGCCCACATTCTCAACGTATTGTCCCGCACTACATTCGTAGTGCCCCCGCCCAGTATACCCATTACTCGCGGCGCGTTGCCGATTCCCGTAAGAGTTCGGGCACTGTTTGTGCATTCGCACAGAAGAAGAAGATGGTCAACTGGCCGCGAGCCTTAACTATATATATATACTAAGATGGTATCTGTTCTTTCGGACATGTCCGAAAGAACAGATACCATCTTAGTATATATATAAGCATTGGTATTCAAATACAGAGATAAGTAAACAGGCAGAATACGGCACTGCGGTCGGCTACGCCTATATAAGACAAGTGTCTGACGCAGTTGTTAGATCGGTTACTGCTGCTACATTTAAGTGAGTTTGAACGTGGTGTCATAGTCGGCTCACGAGCGATGGGACACAGCATCTTCGAGGTAACGATGAAGTGGGGATTTTCCCGTACGTTCAATGTAACAGAACTGCTGCGGATTCCAATGGAGGGCTAACAACAAGTGTCAGCGTGCGACACATTCAACATCATAGATATGGGCCTTCGAAGCGGAAGGCCCACTCGTGTACCCTTGATGACTGCACGACACAAAGCTTTACGTCTCGCCTGGATCCGTCAACACCGACATTGGTCTGTTTATGACTGGAAACATGTTGCCGGGTCGGACGAATCTCGTTTCAAATTGTATCGAGAGGATGGACGTGTACAGGGACGGAGACAGACTCACGAATCCATGGACCCTGCATGTTAGCCGGTGACTGTTCAAGCTGGTGGAGGCTCTGTAATGATGTGGGGCCTATGCAATTGGAGTGATATGGCACCCCTAATACGTCTCGATGTCCATTGTGTATTCCGACGGACTTGGACAATTCCAGCAGGAGAATGGGACACCCCACACGTCCAGAATTGCTACAGGCTGGGTCCAGAAACACTCTTCTGAGCTTAAACACTTCCGCTGGCCTCCAAACTCCCAAGACATGAACATTACGGAGCATATCTGGGACGCCTTGCAACGTGTTCAGAAGAGATCTCCAACTCTTCGTACTCTTATGGATTTATGGACAGCCCTGTAGAACTCACGGTGTCAATTCTCTTCAGCACTACTTCAGAGATTAGTCGAGTCCATGCCACGTCGTGTTGCGGCACTTGTGGGTGCTCGTGGTGGCCCTACACGATATCAGGCAGGTGTACCAGTTTAGTTTGCTCTTCAGTATAACATAGTATGTGAAAGACGTACTGTCACAGTTTTGTTTTGGAATGTTTACATGAGGGGTGTCCAATGCAACACCTCTTTTTCTAAAAGCAGGTTGCTTTTATTTACGATTCAGATACACAATATTATTCCCTACTCTTTTGATTGCAAAAGCCTTTTTTTCACCATAATCTCCGTTCATGGAAGAGGACGTAGATGAAGAGGAAATGGGAGATATGATACTACGTGAAGAGTTTGACAGAGCACTGAAAGATCTATGTCGAAACAAGGCCCCGGGAGTAGACAACATTCCATTAGAACTGTGACAGCCTTGGGAGAGCCAGCCGTGACAAAACTCTACCACCTGGTGAACAAGATGTATCAGACAGGCGAAATACCCTCAAACTTCAAGAAGAATATAATAATTCCAATCCCAAAGAAAACAGGTGTTGCCAGATGTGAAAATCACCGAACTATCAGTTTAATAAGTCACAGCTGCAAAATACTAATGCGAATTCTTTACAGACGAATGGAAAAACTGGTAGAAGCCGACCTCGGGGAAGATCAGTTTGGATTCCGTAGAAATGTTGGAACACGTGAGGCAATACTGACCCTACGACTTATCTTAGAAAATAGATCATGGAAAAGCAAACCTACGTTTCTAGCGTTTGTAGACTTTCGACAATGTTGACTGGAATACTCTCTTTCAAATTCATGTGGTGACAGCGGTCAAACACAGGGAGCGAGAGGCTATTTACAACTTGTACAGAAACCAGATGGCAGTTATTAAGAGTGGAGGTTCATGATAGGGAAGCAGCGGTTGGGAAGCAAGTGAGACAGGGTTGTAGCCTATCCCCGATGTTATTCAATCTGTAATTGAGCAAGCAGTGAAGGAAACAAAAGAAAAATTCGGAGTAGGAATTAAAATCCATGGAGAAGAAATAAAAACTTTGAGGTTCGCCGATGACATTGTAATTCTGTCAGAGACACCAGAGGACCTGAAAGAACAGTTGAACGGAATCGACAGTGTTTTGAAAGAAGGACATAAGATGAACATCAACAAAAGGAAAATGAGGATAGTGGAATGTAGTCGATTTAAATCGAGTGATGATGAGGGAATTAGATTGTGAAATGAGATACTTAAAGTAGTAGATGAGTTTTGCTATTTGGGGAGCAAAATAACTGATGGGGAGGTACTGAAAAGGAAGTGGGTGCAACCAGACAAGAAGAAGGTATTGGTTGGTAGGACACAGTCTGAGGCATCAAGGGATCTCCAAGTTAGTACTTGAGGAGTAAAAATCGTAGAGGGAGATCAAGAGATGAATAGAGTAAGCAGATTCAGAACGATATAGGTTGCAGTTGTTACTCGGAGCTGAAGAAGCTTGCACAAGGTAGAGTTACGTGGAAATGTGCATTAAACTAGTCTTTGGACTGAAAACCACAACAACAACAACAAACGTAGAATATCACATCAAACACCATGAGTAGTGTCACCACCTGTACAAAATTACGAGTACCTTGCGTGATATTACATTCCGCCGGCTAGGGTGGCCGAGCGGTTCTAGGCGCCACAGTCTGGAACCGCACGACCGCTACGGTCGCAGGTTCGAATCCTGCCTCGGGCATGGATGTGTTTGATGTCCTTAGGCTATTTAGGTTTAAGTAGTTCTAAGTTCTAGGGGACTGATGACCTCCGATGTTAAGTCCCATAGTGCTCAGAGCCATTTAAAATCCTTAGGTTAGTTAGGTTTAAGAAGTTCTGTGTTCTAGGTGACTGATGACCTCCGATGTTAAGTCCCATAGTGCTCAGAGCCATTTGAACCATTTACATTCGCTCGTTGGTTATAAAGGGGAGACAGTGGATAAGAATAAGGTAACTCGACAGTGTGTGAATTGAGTGTATATGAGGAAGGAAGACTGTGTTGGTTCTCTCTGCTGCGTGACGCACCCCCTCTCGTTTGCGACCGGTCACCGCCATCGGCCTGGAAGCCTCGCAAGCACGCTGCCGGTTGCCACGCGCCTCGGTTGCGGTGCTTCCTGCACACTGGCAGGGCTGGCGGCGGAACTCGCTTCAGCTGCGGCTGCGGTTCCAGTCGGCAGACCATCAACTTCTGCGCACGACGTTCCACCTGTTCTGGCAGGGATCGTTTTAGAGTCACAACAACTCGTAGCCTGTCCCCAACACTGAATACACCTGCATGACAATATTCTGCCACTCTGGCTGCCAGCAGATGGGTTGGAACATTCCGTTATTATAGTTCCGTAACTCCGCTATTCCCGGCTGGGTCGGAGATTTTCTCCGCTCAGGGACTGGGTGTTATGTTGTCCTAATCATCATCATTTCATCCCCATCGACGCGCAAGTCGCCGAAGTGGCGTCAAATCGAAAGACTTGCACCAGGCGAGCGGTCTACCCGACGGGAGGCCCTCGTCACACGCCATCATCATCATCTCAGAATGACGAAAAGATTTTCAGCGGACATAATACTAGTGTGCATAACGAAAGATCGAAAGCAAATTTCGCATAATGTATCACTGCCAAGTAACAGAGAACGATGAGGAGTGGCCTAGCGATTCTAGGCGCTACAGTCTGGAACCGCGCGACCGCTACGGTCGCAGGTTCGAATCCTGCCTCGGGAATGGATGTGTGTGATGTCCTTAGGTTAGTTAGGTTTAAGAAGTTCTAAGTTCTAGGGGACTGATGACCCCAGACGTTTAGTCCCATAGTGCTCAGAGCCATTTGAACCATTTTTTAGAGAACGATGAAACTTGGACAATACGTTGAAAGAGTGTAGTAGGGGTACAGGGTGATTCAAAAAGATTAAAAAATGTTTAAATATTTGTGAAATCTTATTGGTCTTAACTGCTAAGGTCATCAGTCCCTAAGCTTACACACTACTTAACCTAAATTATCCTAAGGACAAACACACGCATCCATGCCCGAGGGAGAACTCGAACCTCCTGCGGGATCAGCCGCACAGCCCATGATTGCAGCGCCTTAGATCGCTCGGCTAACCCCGCGCGGCTCAAAAAGTCAGAACAGATTTGACTCGTTTATTACAGACAGACTATGAAACGTAGAAACAAATTACGCACGTCACAGGTTCGAGGGAGGTTTAATGTTTTGTATTCACACAGGCGCTTTACCATAGACTCGACATCAGCACCATGCTTTGCTGGAGGAACATCGAAACTTCTTAAATAATAGAACACAGTATGTTGTCCTGGAAGTAGAGTGTTTGTCAGAGACAAGGGTATCGTCAGGAGTGCCCAGGGAAGTGTGACAGGACCGCTGTTGTTCTCTACATACATAAATAACTTGGCGGACAGAGTGGGCAGAAAACTGCGGCTGTTGGCTGATGATGCTGTGGTGTGCGGTAAGGTGTTGAAGGTGAATGACTGTAGGAAGATACAAGAGGACTTCGACAAAATTTCGTCTGATGAAAAACTGCTAGTCCTGAATGTGGAAAAGTGTCCTACTTGACACAGTCAAGTCGTTTGAATATCTGACTCATGGTGCTATGGTTACGACTCAGAAACAAAGCAACAGTCAAGCCAGTGGAAGACGTCATTTTCACCCTATCCAAAAAAATGTCGTCAAGTCATATTAAAGAATGAGATTTTCACACTCTGCAGCGGAGCGTGCGTTGATATGAAACTTCCTGGCAGATTAAAACTGTGTGCCGGACCGATACTCGAATTCGGGACCTCTGGCTTTCGCGGGCAAGTGTTCTACCAACTGAGTTACCGAAGCACGACTCACGCCCCGTCCTCACAGCTTTACTTCTGCCAGTACCTCGTCTCCTACCTTCCAAACTTCAAAAATCTCTCCTGCGAACCTTGCAGAACTAGCACTCCTGGTAGAGCACTTGCCCGCGAAAGGCAAAGGTCCCGAGTTCGGGTATCGGTCCGGCACACAGTTTTAATCTGCCAGGAAGTTTCAAGTCATATTAAACATCAATACCTTGCTGATTTGCTTTTTTGATGACAAGGACGCAGTTCATTCAGAGTTTGTTCCCCCAGCTGAGACCGTCAATCAGCCTTTTTATTTGGAAATTTTAGGAATATTGCGTTCTTCAAGAAAGACCCTATTTGTCGCAGACGGGAGACTGGTTCCTACACCACGACAACGCACCTGCACGCACGGCCATCACTGTTAGTTTTGGGCTAAAAATGCCGTCGTTCCGCTTCCCCACGCACCTTACTCGCCTGACCTGGCTCCGTGAAACACCGACATGAAGGGACACTGATTTGACAACATTGAAGAAGTTAAGAAAAAAACGAGGGAGGAGCTGTCAGCCATTTCTAAAGACGACTACAATAAATGTTTCGAATAGTGGGAGCACTGGTGAGACAAATGTATTACACTACTGGCCGTTAAAATTGCTACACCACGAAGATGACGTGCTACAGACACGAAATGTAACCGACAGGAAGAAGATGCTGTGATACGCAAATGATTAGCTTTTCATAGCATTCCCACAAGGTTGGCGCCGGTGGCGACACCTACAACGTGCTGACATCGGGAAAGTTTCCAACCGATTTCTCATACACAAACAGCAGTTGATCGACGTTGCCTGGTGAAACGTTGTTGTGATGCCTCGTGTAAGGAGGAGAAATGCGTACCATCAAGTTTCCGACTTTGATAAAGGTCGGATTATAGCCTATTACGATTGCGGTTTATCGTTTCGCGACATTGCTGCTCGCGTTGGTCGAGATCCAATGACTGTTAGCAGAATATGGAATCGGTGGGTTCAGGAGGGTAATACGGAACTCCGTACTGGATCCCAACGGTCTCGTATCACTAGCAGTCGAGATGACAGGCATCTTATCCGCATGGCTGTAACGGATCGTGCAGCCACGTCTCGATCCCTGAGTCAACAGATGGGGACGTTTGCAAGACAACAACCATCTGCACGAACAGTTCGACGACGTTTGCAGCAGCATGGACTATCAGCTCGGAGACCATGGCTGCGGTTAACCTTGACGCTGCATCAGGGACAGGAGCGCCTGGGATGGTGTACTCAACGACGAACCTGGGTGCACGAATGGCAAAACGTCATTTTTTCGGATGAATCCTGGTTCTGTTTACAGCATCGTGATGGTCGCATCCGTGTTTGGTGACATCGCGGTGAACGCACATTGGAAGCGTGTATTCGTCATTGCCATAATGGTGTATCACCCAGAGTCATGGTATGGGGTGCCATTGGTTACACGTCTCGGTGACCTCTTGTTTGCATTGACGGCACTTTGAACAGTGGACGTTACATTTCAGATGTGTAACGACCCGTGGCTCTATCCTTCATTCGATCCCTGCGAAACCCTACATTTCAGCAGGGTAATGCACGACCGGATGTTGCAGGTCCTGTACGGGCCTTTCTGGATACAGAAAATTTCGACTGCTGCCCTGGCCAGCATATTCTCCAGATCTCTCACCAATTGTAAACGTCTGGTCAATGGTGGCCGGGCAACTGGCTCGTCACAATACGCCAGTCACTACTCTTGCTGAACTGTGGTATTGTGTTGAAGCTGCATGGGCAGCTGTACCTGTACAAGCCATCCAAGCTCTGTTTGACTCAATGCCTATGCGTATCAAGGCCGTTATTACGGCCAGAGGTGATTGTTCTGTTTACTGATTTCTCAGGATCTATGTAGCCAAATTGCGTGAATATGTAATCACATGTCTAGTACAATATATTTGTCCAATGAATACACGTTTAGCATGTGCATTTCTTCTTGGTGTAGTAATTTTAATGACCAGTAGTGTAGTTGTAATGGAGGGTGTTTTGAAGAGGATAAGGTTGTTTTGTAAAGAATTTGAAATAATTCTAATTTTTTTTGTGTACTCCCTCGTATGAGCAATAATCGGTGGCCCTATAGGAAGAGTTGACGAATTCCAGAGACAATGCACTGTTATCTGGGCAGTATGCTAGGCAACGTAGGAGAAGGCTCGTGCTGTCTGATGATGCTAGTCACGACCCACTCAGAAGCGCCTGTCGAGTCCCCCGTGCCGCTTCTGGCGGCGGAAATGTCAGATAAAGGCCTCGGCCGCGTGCACTCGCCGGCGGCTTCAAAGGCCTCGTGGCCGGTTCGTGTCGCGGGCGGGGGAACGCCAGATGGTCTGGCGATAAGCGAACCTTCTCACCAAATACGTTCCTTTCTCGGCGGAAGTGCTCCGCGGGAGATGTTTGTGGGAGCGGCTCGCTGCCAGTTGTCTGCACGTGTGCGAGTGAGATAGCGGACGGTGTGGAGCGAAAGGGCGGGCTGCCGGCTCCTTTATCCGCGCAGCGCGCGTTTTCCGGCATTCCGAGCTCGCCCCGAGGAACACTCCGAATGCGGAGCGGCGGAGAAATATGTCGGAAACTTGGCCCGAGTAGGGAAATTACAGGAGAAGCCCGACGACTGATGTGCCGCAGTTATTACTTCTTCCGAGAGCGGGCGCTGCTGTTACCCCGTGAATGGAGTATTGGTACGGTATTCGCTAGGAATGCAATAAGAAGAGATCGGTGGGAGGGGGTAAGACAGCTTCCGCGCAAGCTTCCTCTGCACTTCCGCTCGAGAGAGCGTGAGAAATGGGCTGGTTCTCCATCGCCCTCAGCGCCAATGTATGCGGCACTATCTTCCAATGCGTCGACCGTACGGCGGCACGGAGAAAGCTTCAAAGCCTCCTAAGAACTCCGAGCCCCTAAGTACCAAAAAGATGTCTGACTGAACCGTGAAGTACGCAGGGAGTTTCTTTCCGAGTAAAAAAAAAAAAGTGGTCGACCCATTTTGCAGTTATGGCGTAACACCACAGACCGTCCATCACGTGGAGCATGAATGTACTGTAACGACATCGTGACAGTCACCACACGTGGATCGATCAGTTAAAAATTTAAACGTATGAATCATTGCTCGTCAGCTGCGACTGATTAAGTTAAATTATTATACGTACAATAACGTTAGCTGCCCTCCTATGTCTGGCTGGGTAAGCACAGCTCACGGTGGGTGTCCCCCCACCCTACACGCCCTACGCATGGCGGCGCATCACACACAGCGCCGCTACCGGGTGGTGTTTGCCGAGCGGCGTGGGCAGGAGCGATTATCCGTGAAGTACATACATACAACACGTACACGATGCAGTAAATTTAATAAGTTTTGTTCACTGGTGTAAAGAAAAGTGTTCCATTTCCTACTTAGCCGCGCGGTTAATGGCGTCATGTCACTAACTGCGCGGCTCCTCCCGTCGGAAGTTCGAGTCCTCCCTCGGGCATGGGTGTGTGTGTTGTTCTTAGCATAAGTAAGCTTAAGTAGGTGTAAATCTAGGGATCGATGACCTCAGCAGTTTGGCCCCTTAGGAATTTACACACATTAAGAACACATTCCTTACTTCTCCTTCTTATTCGTCAACTTTCCCCCATAAAATAGCCTATGTTCTTCCTCAGGCTTCAAGCTGTCTCCATACTAAATTTCTTCCAAATCATTTCACCGATGAGGTCGTGAGTAACGGAGCTACTTTCTCATTTATAATATTACTGGGGAAGTAAGGATTAAACACATCGACGATTGTTTAAGCATTGTATTCATTGTTTGTTGTTGTTGTTGTTGTTGTGCTCTTTAGTCCTGAGAATGGTTTGATGCAGCTCTCCACGCTACTCTATCCTGTGCAAGCTCCTTCATCTCCCAGTACTTACTGCAACCTACATCCTTCTGAATCTACTTAGTGTATTCATCTCTTGGTCTCCCTCTACGATTTTTACCCTCCAAGCTGCCCTCCAATACTAAATTTGTGATCCCTTGATGCCTCAGAACATGTCCTACCAACCGATCCCTAGTCAAGTTGTGCCACAAACTCCTCTTTTCCCCGATTCTATTCAGTACCTCCTCATTAGTTACGTGATCTACCCATCTAATCTTCAGCATTCTTCTGTAACACCACAATTCGAAAGCTTCTATTCTCTTCTTGTCCAAACTATTTATCGTCCATGTTTCACTTCCATACATAGCTACACTCCATAAAAATACTTTCAGAAACGACTTCCTGACACTTAAATCTGTACTCGATGTTAACAAATTCCTCTTTTTCAGAAATGTTTTCCTGTAGAACATATCAACCAATGTGAGCTTCCGACAAATATATTACAGTTCAAAAGCCAGAGAATAAATAGATTTTTCAAAGAGTAAAAACGTTTCCCTAACTTGCGTTATATTTTTCAAATCGGGGAAATCTTTCTCAAGTAGCATACGTTTTTCTTCAAAGCACGACCTATCCTCATACCACATTTCATTAAAAATGGTTCAGCGGTTTAGTCGTGAAAAGATAACAGGCAAACGTTCTTTCGAATTTTTAATGGTTGTATGGAGTGTGCCGTATACACTGACGGAAAAAACCGCAGCAGCAAAAAATAATTAATGTAGAGTAATGCAATTTCCTGAATATATTTGTCTAGGTAACAAATTTAAGTGATTAACATTGCAAGATCAAAGAGTGCGAGTTCAGCGATTACAAATGTGAAATGCCTGTACATTAATAATTCGTGTAAACGCTAGATTGCTGACTGTAAGCACGCAAAACGTGCTTCCATTCTGCCGTACAGCTGCCAGATGTCAGTTTGTGGGATGGAATTCCATGCCCGTTGCGTTTGCTCGGTCTGTACAGGGACCGTTAATGCTGTTTGCGGATGATGCTGGAGTTATCGTCTTGTGATGTCCGATGTGTGTTCGACTGCAGACAGATCTGGTGATCGAGCAGGCCGAGGCAACATGTCGACACTCTGCAGAGAGTGTTATATTACAACAGCGGTATGTGGGCGAGCGTTATCCTGCTGGAAAACACTTCGAGAATTGCTGTTTATGAATGGCAGCATAACAGGTCGATTCGATTGACGTACAAATTAGCAGTCAGGGTGTGTGATGTAACCATGAGAGTGCTCCTGCTGTCATACGAGGTGGCATCCCAGATCACAACTCCAGGTGTAGGTCGAGTGCTTCCAATACGTAGGCAGGTGTGTTGTAGGCCCTCAAACGGCCTCCCCCTAACCAACACACATCCATCGCTGGCATCGAGGCGCAACTAGCATTCATCAGAAAGCACAACAGGCCTTCACCCTGCCCTCCAATGAGCTCCCGTTTGAACCCGCCTGAGTCGTAAATGGCGGTGGCTTGGGATCAGTGGAATGCATGATGCGGGGCGTCTGGATCGGAGCTGTCGGTGAAGTAACCGGTTTATAACAGTTCGCTGTGCCACTGTGGTGCCACTACTGTTCAGGCTGTTGCTGCAGATGCAGTGCGATGCCCCAGGCCCATATGCCAAACATGATAGTCTTCCCTCTCGATAGTCCGGGGTCCGGTCTTTTTATTGTGACCGTACATTCTCGTGACCATCACTGCCACTAATCATGTACAGTGGCTACATTCCTGCCAAGTCTTTTTGCAATTTGCTTCCAGCTCCTATACAAAACCTCCTTCAAATTCTGTAAGGTGTTGATAATGGCGTCTTGTCTCCTTTAAAGGCATTCTAGACTAACATCAACTCACCCAATCCGATCTCAAAGCTCACATCTGTTGCAGAGTGTGTTTATAGAAAACGTGATTTGCATCCTCATAGGGCGCTACTTAGCGTCATTCTTATGCGAGTGCCGGCGGCGGTGGTCTCGCGGTTCTAGGCCCGCAGTCCGGAACCGCGCGACTGCTACGGTCGCAGGTTCGAATCCTGCCTCGGGCATGGATGTGTGTGATGTCCTTAGGTTAGTTAGGTTTAAGAAGTTCTAAGTTCTAGGGGACTGATGACCACAGATGTTAAGTCCCATAGTGCTCAGAGCCATTTGAACCATTTTCGTTAACTCTATGCACATTGTCTGGAGTGTGTGCGGTACGAGGCCTGCCGCTGCGAGGACAATCCTCAATATTGCCGTGCCCGCTTTCACACATGCAGAATGAAAACTGTATTTTTACAAAAATACTGTGCATTTCTTTTGGAGTGACCCTCGTAGTAACAGCACGTCTTACCATCTGAGCTATCTGGTCATTCTTGACGTATCGCCAAACGATTCCAGTATACTAGTGCTCTTCTGCAGTCGCTAAACCCGTCCTTACACGGGACGAGCGAGTTAACGTTAACTCGGAGTTGTACGAGTTTTTGGGTCGTCACTTCCTGTTGTTTCACGTTCAGGAGCCGTTTCGAGATATTTGGGCAACGTGCTTCGAAAAGATGAACCAGCAAGAGGCAGTCATACTCGCTACGTCACAAGCAGAATGTGTGAGAAGTCATATTGTAATTGTTTCAGTTGACGTCCGTATTTCGAGAGTTTTATATTATAACTTACACCCTAGGAATAGGTGCTGTTTCTAAGGTTCTGTACATTGAGGATCTTTCGACAACGCGTCGTCAGTGGTGCGATTTGTGGTAATAAATGTGATACTGGGGATTAAACAATTTTCGTATTTTGTAGTTTTCGTGTTATAACCCGGGTGTTACGAAACAACTCCGTTTTAAGGCAACGGTGCATTGAGGATTCGTCGACAGCGCATCGTTCTTGATAGAATTTCTTGTAGTTAAAAGTCAGTTGTCAGTTAATAAAACATCGGCGATTAAAGCCTTTAGCAGATATTAGCATAAAATAATTGGTCGCCGGCCGAAGTGGCCGTGCGGTTCTAGGCGCTACAGTCTGAAAACGAGCGACCGCTACGGTCGCAGGTTCGAATCCTGCCTCGGGCATGGATGTGTGTGATGTTCTTAGGTTAGTTAGGTTTAATTTGTTCTAAGTTCTAGGGGACTGATAACCTCAGAAGTTAAGTCGCATAGTGCTCAGAGCCATTTGAACCAATAATTGGCCGTTTATTTCAGAAGTTCGGCGTAGCGCTGAATTACGAAGCAATGGGTAATGGATTCGTGTCTTGCTGCACGGAAATTTTTTTAAATCTTCACGTTTCTTAAAAGGTTATGGGAAAAGCTTATTAAATTAGTAGAAATATTTTCTATAGTATTCGATGCTATGAAAATATATTAGACGTACTGAAACCACGTGTGAACTGAATGACATATCAAACATCAAAATTTAATAAAAGTGTCGAAAAGTATTTGTTTTCTGGCAAAAAATGCTGCAGTGATTTCATCAACTAGATCCGGAATTAATCACCTGAGGGAGTCACTTCATAAATATAGTATAACCTGTATTGTCAACAAATATCACTCGACTGTAATGAATTACAATTTGATAATACTCTATCTACGCATATGAAATTGTGAGTGCCGTCGTATAATCTGATTAAGCCAGTGATGGCCAACATTACAAATTCAGTAAATAAGAGTATTAAAACTGGCTGTAATCTGTTTGTGATATGGCCGGCTAAATGACGTCGCTTCGCCCGTGCGAGCCATTAACTTTGGATTGGGGCCCTGAATCATCTGCTTAGTTTAATACAGTTTGATTTAACATGTACAGATAAGCGACAGTCATTTATATTCATACGTTTTTAAAACGTTATCCCTCATGGGAAAAAGAAATTTTTTCCCCTTCTGCAGCGGCGAACTGCAACTCTCTGCCCGGTTGTACTGCCGGACCCTCCTGCGATCTACAGTCACTTCTTGCCACTGGTTCCATCTTCATCTCTCTCAGCCCTCATAGTATAAATGCAATCAATAATTATTTGAGAGTGATATCATATCGGATTTCCGGACGACTCATGTTGAATTTTCGACAGTTCTGGATACTGCTAGGGTATAAAAAGCTGATGCCTCAGCTACTGACTACTCAGTAACACACCACCCCCGCCCTCCACCTCCCCTGGCGTGCGGGTGTGGGACACGCATAGGATAGGATTGACAGAGAACATCGAAATAGTTCAAAGAAGAGGAACACGTTTTGTATTATCGAGAAATAGGCAAGAGAGTGTCATGGACATGATACAGGATTTGAGGTGGACATCAGTAAAACGAAGGCGTTGCTCGTTCCGGCAGTGTTTCAGTCAACAACTTTTTCCCCCAATGTGAAAATATTTTGATGACGCCGATCTACATAAGGAGAGACAATCATTATAATAAAATAAGGGCCGGCCGCGGTGGCCGTGCGGTTATAGGCGCTACAGTCCGGAACCGCGGGGCCGCTACGGTTGCAGGTTCGAATCCTGCCTCGGGCATGGATGTGTGTGATGTCCTTAGGTTAGTTAGGTTTAAGTAGTTCTAAGTTCTAGGGGACTGATGACCTAAGATGTGAAGTCCCATAGTGCTCAGAGCCATTTGAACCATTTTGAATAAAATAAGGGAAATAAGAGCTCGCACGGAAAGATTTACGTATTCATTTTTCACACATGACATGCGAGAGTGGAACGATAGAGAAATAGTATGAAGCTGGGTCGACGAACCCTCTGGCGAGCACGGAATTGTGAATTACTATTGTGATTTATTATGTAGATGAAGAGACACTAAAATCGCCAAGTATTGATGTTGTCCGTGACGCTATAACGGTCAGTCCCACCGGTCAAAAAGTACAGGGGGGAGTATGGAGGTGTAGGAAAAAATTCTGTATTGGCTGGTGATTACAACCGCCATGTCATCCTCTGCATTGAGGTATCATGTGCATGCGGAATTGAGGGTCACGTACGAGCACACCACTTTCACGGTCGTTTTGGAGACTTTACGGACCTTGGAAGCGCTACTAATCGGTCAAATAGCCCCTGAGTCGGTATCACGAGGCTGAGTGCATTCCGTACCAGTCCTCCCAACAAGGAAAAATCCTCGACAGCACCGGGAATCGAACTCGTGTCCTTCTCACGGCACCCATTTAAGCGGACGACTGAACCTATGGTGGCGCCCCAAAGATAGGACTGGGGAAGGATAAACGCCTTGTCCTTTTCAAAGAAACCGTCCCGGCCTATTCGCCTTACACGAGTTGGTGAAATCACAGAGCACGAAACTGAAATCTGGATGGCCGAATGGAAATTAAAACGTCCAATGCAGCACGTTACCATGAGGCTACCTCGCTTATTGAACACTGATGAAACTGTTTAACCTTCCGTGAGCAGAGCACCGTCTCACAGACGACCCCTTCAACATTATACATTATTTTTTCTGCCAGTAGACTGTGCCAGTTGTTCTGCCTTATATCCTTCTCTTTCACGTTGCTCTACGCGCCGAGATTTAGTCAGTTGGGTAGCGGCTGCTGTATAGTGAGGCCAAAAATGGCTCTGAGCACTATGGGACTTAACATCTATGGTCATCAGTCCCCTAGAACTTATAACTACTTAAACCTAACTAACCTAAGGACAGCACACAACACCCAGTCATCACGAGGCAGAGAAAATCCCTGACGCACGACCACGAGCTGCGGACATAGAGAGGCCAGTTTTATTGCTTTCCCCTAGACTAGACACACTAACGTTTGCAGTGCTAACACATTGTTGTATGTTTATCTCAGTATCTTCGCAGTTTGTGAGAAATCATCTTCTTGATAGGGGAGCAATGACAGATAATCCACGTCTTCTGAGAGGACTTCCGAGATCTGCGAAGTAGAGCCAAAGATAACAACACCAAGCGCCAGTCGGCAGCTACGGCAGATGCCGTATAAGTACATCAAAACAAAACAGCAAAACGAAATAGCACTGTAGACAACGCAAAGAAATACTTCTGTCTTGAACGTATTGAAGTTTTGCGCAAGGACTGAGAATACGTGCAAGTCTGAATAATTGGCAGATGTATACGAAACGTTACTGTTTTCTTCAAAATTCCTTAAATTTATTACTTACTCTGATGTATACTGCGTGTAAATGATTTCAAATATAGTTTGAATGTCCTTAATTTTTCGATTATGTGCTAGCATGTGGTACATACTGATTATTTGACCAAAGAGTTGTTTAATGTTTGTTTATATTCAGTCCCCAAGGTAATGGGGAATGCGTGAAGAGGAGTTCTGTTCTTTTTCCTAACTAAAATACTAATAAATACTATGCTTATCCAATTGTTTATTGTGCTAATATGAGCGACAAGCGTCACCAAACATGGAACATGAAGTTACTACACTGGCAAATAGTTGAAGATACTGCGCGACGTCGTGTTTACGATGGCGCAGTACCGTGTTTGTCGCGTGGCGCTGTGTTCTCTGCTGTTGGCCGCCGCGCCGCCTATCTGTGCTTGGGAGGGTGCCAGCAGCGTTGTTCAACAGCGGAGGCCGTGTGAACAAGGGCGCGGCGATCGCAGCACCTCTTCCCCACCACTCCCGTTCTCCGTAAAGTGTCGCTCATCTGGGTAGCGTTTTGTGTTCCGTATCGTACTGCGACACGGAGGCTAAAATAAACCGCGCAGAGTACACTACGTGCATGACGGAAGGAGCCCCACGTCAGTAACATGCACAGTAAGTAATAGAAACAAAAATACACTGAAGAGCGAAAATGTGGTGTGCGCACTGTAAGACCTTCAGTACCCACATTATCAGATTATTTGACTTGTCGCTCTAACGAAGTAGGCGAGTGTCAGCAATATGTCTCGTGGTCTTATCGTGGCGTGTTTCTCATCTGCCGTTAGGTCAGACGATAGAAATGCCACTGGCACACTTAGAGTAGCAGATTGACGATGACCAACTTTAAACAGAACTTGATGATTAATTTTCACACACATTTATTAAAATAATA
Organism: Schistocerca americana; assembly: GCF_021461395.2. Lineage (NCBI taxonomy): Eukaryota > Metazoa > Arthropoda > Insecta > Orthoptera > Acrididae > Schistocerca > Schistocerca americana. The sequence continues at coordinate 182,774,897 of NC_060127.1, read as the reverse complement.
ACAAGCATAAACCTTACTTAACTTGATTCTGGATGCTGTTTACAATTGACAATCTGAAGTTCCTTTGGTCTTGGTACGTTAATCTTATTGTCACATATCTCTGATACTTGACAAAGTGTCTATAGATTTCTCTTCATGGCTATGAACAAGAATATGATAATCTTACTAGGCGCAGACTGAAACTTGACTACAGAATGGTACAGACAAATGCTGACTAATGCAGACTGGTGCAGACAAATGCAGACTGACTGATCGGAGGTCTGTACACTCATTATAATACCTCGTGCGTTCAGGTATCACTGCGTGAGTGTGATCCGTGAGGAGAAAAGTTTCTACGTTAGCAGCAATCTCATTGGCTGCGTTACATATTAATACGCGGATCGACGGAAGCAGAATTTGGTCCGTCTCTAAGGCAGCGCCATCTCGTAGTGCGGAGACGGACGAGCGCTGCGCCTGCGCTGTTATGCTTAGCGGGGCGCGCCCTAGTGGGAAAGTTGTGTACGCCGCGCCTGCGCTGTTATGCTTAGCGGGGCGCGCTCTAGTGGGAAAGTTGTGTACGCGCTGACTACGCGGTACTATGTACACAACACAAAGTAACTGGTACACCTGCCTAATATCGTCTAGCGCCCCTGTGCACGCGTAAGTGCCGCAACACGACATGGCTTGGATTCGAATCACGTGTAAAGTAGTGCTGGAGGGAGTTCACACCATGAATCTTACAGGGCTGTCCATAGATCCGTAAGATTACCAGGGGCTGGACATCTTTTCTGAACAGCACGTTGCAAGGCATCGCGGATACGCTCAATAATGTTCATATCTGGGAAGTGCCGTGGCATGCGGAAGTACTTAAACTCAGAAGAGCGTTCTTGGAGCCACTCTGTAGCAATTCTGGACGTGTGGGGTGTCGCATTGTCCTCCTGGAATTGCCCAAGTCCGTCGGAATGCACAATGGACATGAATGGACGCAGGTGATCAGAGAGGATGCTTACGTATGCATCACCTGTCGGAGTCGTATCTAGACTTATCAGGGATCCCATATCACTCCAACTGCACACGCCCCAAACCATTACAGAGCCTCCATCGGCTTGAAGAGTCCCCTGCTGACATGCAGAACCCATGGATTCATGAGGTTGTCTCCATACTCGTAAAAGTCCATCCGCTCGATAAAATTCGAAACGTGACTCGTCCGACTAGGCAACATGTTTCCAGTCATCAACAGTACAATGTCGATGTTGACGGGCCCATGCGAGGTGTAAAGCTTTGTGTCGTGCTGTCCTCAAGGGTACAAGAGTGGGCCTTCGGCTCCGAAAGCATGTGTCGATGATCTTGAATGATTCGCTCGCTGACACTTGTTGATGGCCCAGAATTGAAATCTGCAGAAATTTGCGGAAGGTTTGCAAAATGGTTCAAATGGCTGTAAGCACTATGGGACTTAACATCTGAGGTCATCAGACGTAGAACTACTGAAACCTGACTAACCTAAGGACACCACACACATCCATGCCGGAGGCAGGATTTGTTCCTGCAAACGTAGCAGCAGCGCGGTTCCGGACTGAAGCGCCTATAACCGTTCGGCCACAGCGGCCGGTGAAGGGTTGCACTTCTGTCACGTAGAACGATTGTCTTCAGTTGCCGTTGAGCCCGTTCTTGCAGGATCCTTCTGCGGCCGCAGAGATGTCGGAGATTTGATGTTTTACCGGATTCCTGATGTTCACGGCACACTCGCGAACTGGTCGTACGGAAAAATTCCCACGTCGTCGCTGCCTCGGAGATACTGTGTTTCATCGCTCATGTGCCGACTATAACACCACGTTCAAACTGACTTAAATCTTGATAACCTGCCATTGTAGCAGCAGTAATTGATCTAACAACTGCGCCAGACACTTGTCTTATATAGGCGTGTTCTGTCTGTTTACGTATGGCTGCATTTGAATACGCATGCCTATACCAATTTCTTTGGTGGTTCAGTGTATAAACACGTATGAATATCCTATACTTCGGGAAAAACATGGTGGACAGTTCTGCGCTCAGGTTATAGGAGTCTTAGCCTTCCGCATAATCTCATTTACAACCAATGGTTACAGAGCATAACATAATTTCGTAATAAGATTGCGGTAAAGTGTAATTATTACAGCTGTAATAGCAAAAGATATAAATATGAGACGATATATAAATTATGCAACGAAAAAGAAATTTTATGTACGATCGAGGATCGAAAGGCTGTAATGTGCCGTAACATACGGTATGTCAACTTGGCCTGCCTACTGTAAGAGGTTGCAATACGTACACGTTGTCCAAAGATGGCTGACACGACGCCAGATGGATACCTATGGATGTAACCTGAATCGATACATAGTGTTACCGATCAACATTGTTATAGAATCAGCGATGACCAGACGCAAGCTAAAATAAATAGCAAAATGCGTGGCTATCGTTTATGAAAAAATGCCATTACTAATAACAAACTTTAAGCTTCAATTGTTCGTCAAAATACGTGATGTATGTAAAATGATAGTGAATTTCCGTAAGTTAAATGTAAGCTATAACTTATAAGGTAAAGTTCAGGTTACATATTCCTCTGTCAATTTAACAAAATATGTATAATGAAGTATACATGAGTATTTGGTATTTGACAATAATATAATGTGTGACAATAACAGAAATCACGAAGAGGTCAATGGTTATTTAGGAAGCAAGAACGGAATCGATGTATTGTTTCTTGTCAATTGACAGAACGTATACGTGAAATATCCATAAGGATTTGTAATAATGAATAGAGCATGGTGTCGTATGAACGCCAGTTAATCGTCTGGACAACAAGGCATAATTTAAGTGTGTTATCTACAAATAAATTAGAAAGTATTGTCATCTCTAATTGATAGGGGCAGAAAGCAACACGACACCGACAGATGATGATGATGATGTCTGATGTAGGATGGGTTCACAACCGTCACGTAATCATTAAACTTGGTAGTCACGGATGTCAAAAATTACTGAATATTTTATTTTGTAACCGCTATTTCAAACTCCGAGCAAGGTCAAACGTTCTCCCATTCACACGTTACACAAGGAAACATAACACGGACAAAAGCTACTACAGTATTTTCTCACACTCGTATGGTTCTGCTTTAGAGTTGGATTAAAAATCGTTGTCGTGTTTTTTGGCCAGTTTCTTTTTTCATTTGTTTAAGGTAGGACCCGGACAACGTTCGTACTCTATTGGTTTTTGGAATGGTAGTTGAATTTAAACCTGTGCGCATATTTTCATTTGTAGTTTCCGTCTAAACCAGATGAATAACGATCGAAATTTCAATCTCAAAAGATAAACAATTAGAATTAAATACTCGTAGGTGTAAACGGCTGTAATTGACGAATACGGTAAAGGCGGTGGTTATACTACTTTAAACGAGGTATAACACATCCGTAAAGCCCCAGTGACTAGGCGCCTTCAGGGCAGCATGTGATGATGCCAATTTGGGTAACTTCCCCCCCCCCCCCCCCCCTCCTCCATAACTTTTTGTCCAGAAGCAAACTAAAAAACATATCAAGCAAAAGTCGTTCAGGTACCAGGGGGTCATTAACCAGCAGGACAGCAGCTGTATTTTTGTTTGGTACGATGATACGAAGAGCAATACGTCTGTTTTAAATAGCAACTGAAAAACTATTTTTTATTCGATAATCCACTTTTTCTGCTCAAGATCTATTGAGAGACGTGTCATAGTGCAGCACTCGCTTAAACATGACGATATTAAAAACGTAACACAAAACTGATTGTGACTGCGGTGTTTTATCACAGAGTGCATGCACTCAGGGTAGCGTATCTCCTCTGATTGAAGTTGACTCTGATCAAAAGGAAACACAAGAATAGTACACAACGGCCATTCAGTCAGCGGCCTTCATTTGAGGGTCGCGTATAATGTATGCCAGTGAAGGATTGCCTTTACTGCACACAACATCGTTAAATCGTTTAATTACAGCCGGCCGGGGCTACAGTCTCGAACCGCGCGACCGCTACGGTCGCAGGTTCGAATCCTGCCTCGGGAATGGAGGTGTGTGATGTCCTTAGATTAGTTAGGTTTAAGTAGTTCTAAGTTGTAGGGGACTGATGAGCTTAGAAGTTGAGTCGCATAGTGCTCAGAGCCATTTGAACCGTTTAATTACATGAGCCAAAATGCTTTTAGGTGTATAGTTTATAAAATAAAAAGAAATGATCAGGAAGAAAATTTACATTAAACACCACTATTATGATCGTGGACTTTTTATAATGTGTCTAATGTGTGTGTGTGTGTGTGTGTGTGTGTGTGTGTGTGTGTGTATGTTTGTTCGTTTGTGAGTGTGTGTTACAGTAGCCGTTTGCCGTGGGCGCCAGTGTCGTGAATACCTAATTGGTGGGCATTTCTCCTTTTCCGCATCCTCTTATTGTCTGTTCCTTAGTACTGTAGTAGCACGCTGCACTTTCACAACAGACATCTTAAAGAGTCAAATCTCCCGTGGCGCGCTGGGCTACAGCTGTAATTTGTTGCTGCTAAAATTTTGACAAATGTTTCTGTGTGTGACTCAGTTTATCCACCTCCTCTGGACTCTTATCTTTTTTTCTTCCGGCAACAAAGATCAAATCTACACCTACATCTACATGGATACTCTGCAAATCACTCTTAGTGCCTCGCAAAGGGTTCATCGTACCACCTTCACAATAATTCTCTGTTATTTCAGTTTAACTGCGCGCAGAAAAAACGAACACCTATATCTTTCTGTGCGAGCTGTGATTTCCCTTGTTTTATTACGATGATTGTTGCTCCCTAAGTAGGTCGGCGTCAAGAAAATATTTCCGCATTCGGAGGAGAAAGTTGGTGATAGAAGTTTCGTGACAATATTCCGCCGCAACGATAAGAATCTTTGTTCCTAGGTGCTCATCCCAAATCCTTTTGTATCATGTCCGCCGGCCGCCACGGCCGAGCGGTTCTAGGCGCTTCATTCCGGAACCGCGTGACTGCTACGGTCGCAGGTTCGAATCCTGCCTCGGGCATGGATGTGTGTGATGTCCTTAGGTTAGTTAGGTTTATGTAGTTCTAAGTTCTAGGGGACTGATGACCTCAGATGTTGAGTCCCATAGTCCTCAGAGCTATTAGTATCATGTCCGTGACACTGTCTCCCCCAATTCGCGACAACACAAAACGTGCTGCTCTTCTTTGAACTTTCTCGATGTACTCCGTTGGTCCTATCTGTCAAGAATCCCAGACCGCGCAACAGTACTCCAAAAGAGGACGGACAAGCGTAGTGTAGGCTGTCTCTTTAGTAGATCTGTTGCATCTTCTAAGTATTCTACCAATAAAATGCAGGCTGGTTTGCCTTCCCCACATTTTCTGTGTGTTCTTTCCAATTTAAATTGTTCGTAATTGTAATTCCGAAGTATTTAGTTGAATTTACTGCCTTAGACATGACTGATTTATCGTGTAACCGAAGGTTAACGGATTCCTTTTAGACTCATGTGAATGACCTCATACTGTTCATTATTTAGGGTCAGTTGCCAATTTTCGCATCATTCAGATATCTTTTCTAAATCGTTTTGCAGTTTGTTTTGATCTTCTCATTACTAGACGATAAACGGCAGCATCATCTGCAAACAACCTAAGATGGCTGCTCATATTGTCTCCTACATCGTTTATATAGATAAGGAACAACAGAGGGCCTGTAAGACTACCTTGGGGAACGCCAGTAATGACTTCTGTTTTACTCGATGACTTTCGGTCGATTACTATGAACTGTGGCCCCTCTGAAAGGAAATCACTAATCCACTCACGTAACTGAGACCGGTCGTCGATAAGCACGCAATTTCACTACGAGCACCTTGTGTGGTGCAGTGTCAGAAGCCTATTGGAAATCTAGAAATATGGAATAAATTTGAACTCCCTTGTCAATAGCACTCAACACGACCAGAATCTCTGTGGGTTTCCTGTCAGGTTTCGGGGCAAAGTTTCATTGTGGAAACTATTATAAGCCTCTCGCATTGAAGTCCGCGCTGAATTTCGAGCTTCTGTAAAAGATCGCCAATCTTGGAGATTTTGCGTTCTTTTAAATTTGGTATGCTTTTTCCGTTGTTTCTGTGACTGTGTTCTGGCCCTTTTTGTGTACCAAGGGGGATCAGCTCCGTCGTTTGTTAATTTATTTGATATAAATCTCTTAGTTGCTGTCGATACTATTTCTTTGAATTCAAACCACATATGGTCTACACTTATGTTGTGTATTTGGAAGGAGCGGAGATTGTCTCTCAGTAAGCCGTCAAGTCAATTTTTATCTGCTTTTTTTGAATAGGTATACTTTTCGTTTATTTTTGTGGGGTTTGGGGATTACAGTATTCAGTATCTCTACGACAACCCCGTGTTCACTAATCCGTGTATTCGTTTTGATGCTCGTTATTAGCTCAAGATTATTTTTTGCTACGAGGTCAAGTGTGTTTTCACAACCGTTTACTATTCGCGAAGGCTCATGAATTAACTGCTCGCATTAATTTTCGGAGAATGCATTTAGCGAACACTAAATACAGAAGTCCTATGTTAACATAATTGTTATTTATACAGCAGAACAGTTGGAAGAGTTCGATGGACAAACGTAAGTTCCGAATATAAAAGAAGAACACTAAAAAGACAAACTCGAAGCAGTCAGCAGTAGTTACAACTGTGCCAAGTTAAAATTAGTGTGATTTTCACAATAGAACAATGATTACAGAGAAGTACAAGTTCGTTGTATAAATTAAAAAGCACAAAATTACGACTCACGTTGCAGCCGGGCCGGTTCCAGAGGACTATGACATCGCCAGCAACTTGTAATTGAAAGCCGGCTAATGGCGTGTTTACAAAGACAAGTTCTTAATGCAAAGTAGAAACACAAACAGACGTTCGAGTTCTCGTACTAGTCTGGTTCAGCAGGAGGGCAATATCCACACAGTTTGTAAGTGAAAGCTGGATACCGGGGCCTTTTAAATAGTTCGACGGCAAGTGGTACCCGTATATATTTCGAACCGGTGTAGTAAAGCAGCTATACTTTTAGGAAGGAGGTAGCCCCTCGCAGCCAATTTTTTATTCAAGATAGCTTGTGCGAGCGTGTACTCGGTACCGCCAACATGGCGTAGTTCATATCCGTCACCGCCGTAGTGTCCTGATCAGTGTCCAGAAGCGGTATAGGTGGGCGGCGTAACACCCGCGTTCCAACTTCATGCGGGTGAGAGAGGTCACATGACGCACTCTAACCTTCACCAAGGCGAACCACGGCCGAGAAGAGACGTTCGGTTGTTTGGCCGCCCTTATAGTGCTGGGATACGAGCATTCACAGTTGCAATCGTGATAATCAGCTTTCTTGGCCTCTATTTGAAATCCGTGTAAGGGGATTGGTGTTGGGCAGAACTTCAGTAATGCTCCTCTTAGCGCGCACCGTTTTAGCCTTTCACTGAATCGAATTTCAGGCGCTATTTCGCTCTCCCTTCAGAAAACGAGTCACAGCAATTTCTTGTTGTCGCCCCACGGTGTTTTGACGGCCGGCACCTGAAGGCCTTCATCGTTCGGGGTAAGCAGCGGCAGCTCGTATCGACTGGGCCACCTTGCCATCGACAGCTCCGCCCGCGTCTCGACAAAAAGGTAATCTGGCAGGAGCAGGAGAAGGAAAAGGAGCAGGAGCCGACCTTTTCCTGCTGCGCGCCGTTTTATCGCCAGCACGCCATTCCACCCACTCCGCTCACAGTAACAGCCGCGCCGCCACTGAAAAGCGCGTGTATCGCCGCCGATAAGAGGCACGCGTGCGACGGCTGCTGCGCTTTCAAGTTGGCGCCACTGGGCGGGTTTAACGCGGTGATTCCCCGCTGCGGCCAAACCGACGCCCCCTACATCCTGAGCTGAATGGCATATTAAACATTCGTAACGAAACCCCCTCGTGAACAGGTGGCACGAGATACTGTATCCCGTTGCTACTCCCCCTTCATACTTCTTGATCAAGCGTCTGCCACATTTTAGTGGTAGCGGACCGCATCGTCAAAACCCCTGTGTCTGGTTTGCTGCACGTTCTTCAAATTTTATTCTTGCAAAACAGGCGCACGTCCACCATACTTAAACAGAGCAGTCTATTCTTAATACAGATTAGTCATACTGCCTTAGGAGAACGCATGGTCCCTTTGTAAACGAAATTATGTGGCTGGATTTTTCAGACTCCGGTCATAAAAAATGCTGCAGGTACCGGTTTCGACTTAGCAGGTAGTCATCATTGGATGGAGTGTTTAAATATGAGTAAAAGTGGGAAAATGAATTAAATTACGAAGTAACTTATGTGAACTTCACGCACCTCAGTATATTTTGTAGTAAATCTTGAGTACAACTTGAAACGTCTCTGTGGAGTCGTTTCATAAGACTCTTGTCTCACTGGATTCTGTGCATCCCATTCTGTTTACCGCCTGATTGCGGTTTAATTTATTAACTCTCCCAGAAAGACTGAGCAATCAAACTAAGGCTTATTAAATGATATTATGTTTGATTTTTTTGTGTTCCCTGGAAATCATGGCCTGTATTTATTATGTTTTTCCCTTCACCCTACCCTATGTGTGCGTGAATGTGAATGAATGAGTGTTTTTACTAGTGGTTTCGGTTTTTTTTTATGTGGGAAACACTGAGTTGGTTGGCGTCTGCTAGGAGCAGGTGATGTTTGCTTCTCGTTTGGAGGGTAGCACAGGATGACCAACTTAGGATCCCAGTACCTGGACAGAGAGGTTTACATCTTTCAGTCTGAGGTTGGTTTGTCTGTCAGGTTGGTGGCGGAAGCCTACCCTTCTGGTAGCTTCCGTTGCACCGGTAATTAGGCGAAGCTCGGTGGAGAAAGGACACTCCGCAGCTAGCGGTTGGTGAGTGCAGTTCGTAGCTCCTAGAGAGGGTTTCTGCTGATAGGAAGTAGGTCGAATTAGAAATTCCCTATGTTAAATTCATGGCATATTCAAGTACTTCAGCTTAACTGAAGCATGTGTAGTTATGTATTTTCTGAATGTGGCATGATTATTTTGCTAAAAATCGGCCATGATGGTGGTTGAAATTAAAAGTGTGGAAGTTGCTTTGTTCCTTTCGGGCTGTCGTGGGTATGTAGATGAAATGATTGAATTATTGTGTTCCAATTCCCTTTTGTGTGTTTTTCTTTTTTTAATTGCGCTATTCTACCGTTTTTGGCGAATTATTTAGTTAAAGTTTTCATTCAGGCACCAGTCAGGTGTATTCATAGGATGTGCTTCAAATTCAGTAATGAAATAAATGTGCTACGTAAAAGATAAACTCTGCGTCCTTAATCTTTCTCATTGATGCCAGTTTTCAAATTAATTTTCTATTCCTTGATTTTTTTAAGTTAACCTGCTTGCTTGTGATGGACAAAAATGGCAGGGTAAAATCAATTTAATTAAAATTGAAAACACACCATGATAACCAGAAACAAGCTAATAGTGACTGGCTATTGGTGTATAAAACGGTATGAAACTACAGTTATAGGCCAGGTGTAACCAAGCGACATACAATGCTGTTCATCTTGTTAGCGTCTTTAAAAATTGCCGTGAGCATTTAGGCTGTCATCCCACCGACGCACCACGTGAAGAAGTCCGTAACTGCCTGCTGCACGTCCTCGTCCGACAGAAATCGCCACTTAAGGGATCGAAGGCGTGACGGACGTATGGGGAGAGATCACTACTATATGGCGGGTGCTCGAGTGTCTCCCTATTCTCTGTAATGGATGAGGCTGACCTTCCAGATTGGCCAGAGTTTTGTATCGGATCGCTACCAGCTGCTTGGTGCATCATTCCACAGTGGTGGCTATCAAAACACATGCAGCCCCATACACGCTCTTCTTTCTCTAATGGATATCTACTGGTGTTCGTCCTTAGTCAGCCAAGAAAAGAATTATATTACGTTGCTCCCGTTTAGACGAGTTTGTTCATGACGTCGCAGTAGTTTACGTATCGACATTTACCGCGTGCCTGTCGGAAAGACACGAATTTCACACTAGTCTCTTGCCTACGTGTCAGTGCTTATATACACGCACCACAGTCGCTCTACGTTGCATATACACTGCACCAACGCTCTCAAACGGAAACTTTTTGATCGCTCCTTATAAGTGTAGAAGTTAGACCGGTTTGTAATTTAGTTTAGTACTATTGTACTATCCGACATTTTCTATTTTTTTAAACAGATCACTTGCTAAGAAGTTCCAACCGGTTATGATATCATCTACGTGACCTTGAGACTAAATTATGTTATAAAGCAAATTCCGATTATTATGTTCTATACCTTTGCCCAGTGTTCTTCAAAAGTCCCCCTCTCGTTTTCATTTTCTTGGTATGCTTTTGACTGAGACTATACTATTTTGCAGACCCAGATGAAGGAATCGAGACTGAATCTCTTGAAAACACACCATGATAACCAGAAACAAGCTAATAGTGACTGGCTATTGGTGTATAAAACGGTATGAAACTACAGTTATAGGCCAGGTGTAACCATCCTGGATTTGTTTAAACGTCCACATTATTTGTTCTTGAGGTTCAAATGGCTCTGAGCACTATGCGACTTAACTTCTGAGGTCATCAGTCGCCTAGAACTTAGAACTAATCAAACCTAACTAACCTAAGGACATCACACACATCCATGCCCGAGGCAGGGTTCGAACCTGCGACCGTAGCGGTCGGTCGGCTCCAGACTGTAGCGCCTAGAACCGCACGGCCACTCCGGCCGGCTGTTCTTGAGGATAACAGTTATTGGCTATTACGGAAGTACTGATATTTCTCGATTTTGTGAGATAACTACCTCTAAATGTCTTATTATTCTGCGTAGTCCGTACCCATCTTCTCATTCTGTGACCATCCTCGATTCTTCTTTTATCACTGTTGCGGGCTAGGTATCTCTATCGTCTAAAGTTACCTTACAATTCAAAGAAATGCATGAGACACTCCTATATACATATATTTATTTCGACTAGGTTTGGTCGTTGACCTTCATCACAGTATCTGCATAAACAAAAAGGGAAAAAATGGCTCTAAGCACTACGGGACTTAACATCTGAGGTCATCAGTCCCCTAGACTTAGAACTACTTACACCGAACTAACCTAAGGACATCACACACTTACATGCCCGAAGCAGGATTAGAACCTGCGACCGCAGCAGCAGCGCGGTTCAGGACTGAAGCGCCTAGAACCGCTCGGCCACTGCGGCCGGCAAACAAAGAAAAAAATCAAATTATATGAGCTTGTTTACACTTACAGGGGTGGGGATACGTCACTCATGCATCAGATTTTCGAGAGTGAAAACTTGTTACATTTCTTCGTTGTGCATCCGATGCGTTCTAAAAGCAATTCTAATAGGAATAACATTTGTAAAAGAAAACAATGATGAAATGTGATAGGTTTTAACACTTTAAAATTGTTCTGCCGTGGAACTGATTTATCACTCTTCCCCTTGTGCCTACTCCAGTGCTCGGACGAAACTTTCGCCACAGTATGCATTGGCAAAAAATATTTTGCTACATTTGTGTACGTTTAGTGTTCTGTTTGTTTGTGCAGGTACAGTATGATGCTCAGTGACGCGAAGCGGTTGTAAAAATGAATTTTCTTAAATATTTAACGGCTGTCCGCAGCAGCCTAGTAAAAACGTCAAACCGTTCTATGTTTGTAGACATTAGTCATGGAGACCTGCATCCAGGTATGGCAGCAACCGATATCTGCCTCCATAGATACGTAATTGCACACGTGTAACTGGGAGAGATTACAGTACATATTAACTTCCCGGTGGAAACAGCATTAGCCACGCAGGGGGTTCGGATTGCGCTGATATACCAGTGGCGGTAGCGGGCACTGCATACTGCAATGCGCTTTGAGCACCGGCGTAGTGCCTTCTGTGCTGCAGACAGGTCGTCATCCCATTAGAATTGCAGTGAAACCTCAGTAATCCAGACTAATTGGGACAAGTCCCAATCCGAATTAGGGAAAGTCCAAATTATATAAGAGGCGATCAAAAAGTTTCCGTTCGACGGCGTTACTGTAGCGTATATGCAACGTAGCACGATTTCGATGCGGGTATATAAGCACCGACATGTAGCAAAGGGATTAGTGTGGCATTCGTGTCGTTTCGACGCGCGTGCGATAAATGCGAAAACGAAAACTGTTGGCGGCGTCATTACCAAATGCGATCAAACAAGACCATCGTGCTGTTATTCCTTACTCTCCTGCCGAAGGACAAACACCGGTAGACCTCCATCGGAGAATAAAGAATGTTTATGGGACAGCATGTATGTTGAGATCCACCGATGTGGAATGGTGCTCCAAGGGGGGCTGCTGCTTTATGATGACGCACGTCCCCATATTGCAAATGTCGCAACGCAGAAGTTACGTCACTTAAGTGGGAGACACTCGAGCACCGTCCCTATAGTTCTGACCTCTCCCCATGCGATTATCTCGCCTTCGGTCCCTTTAAAGAGGCCCTGAAGGATCGACAATTCCTGTAGGAGGACAATGTGCGGCAGCCAGTGACGAACATATTCACGCAGCAGGACACGATATTTTACCAAACGGGTGCCTTCAGCCTGGTGAGTCAATGGGATGATTGCGTCAATGATCACGGTGATTTTTCCTGATTGGCACACCGATTCTGGACTGTACGGCCACCTTTTTGATTGGCTCTCATAGAACCATTACCTAAAATAGCCTACTAATCTGAAGCTATAATTAGGAATATATAATACGAGGATTGTTCGGAAAGTAAAGAACGATCGGTCGCGAAATGGAAACCACAGTGAAAATGAAAACTGTTTTCTTTGCACATTTATCTACACCTTCCAGGTACTTCTCTACATAGTCGCCGCGTTATACCAAATTTCCAACACAATCGTCATAAGAGGCAGCCACCTGTTCTTTCCGATAATTCTTTATGCTGACCTATAGTTCGTAGCCTGCGCGCAAGTGTTGTTTTCGTATTCAGCGTTTCGTGTGAACAGGGATGATACTCAGGACGAGCCAATTAGGGCTGTGTTGTGGCTGATCGAACATTTCCCCATCGAAAAGGCTGCAGGAGCGTCTGCACTGCCCCTGCAGAGAGCGGCTGAGAATTGCCATTGAGAAGGAAGTGCGTGGCAGTTGCGTTAGGCGGGCTGCATTCATTAAGGCGAAGCCTCTCAGCGGGCCCTCCTACTTGGCGGGAGACATCGTTGTTGTAGGCACCTTTACTCTCTCACAGTGCGCTCACATCTGAAAAGAGCGTCTTGATGCAATCGACGGGAATACTAGAGACACTGTGCAAAACGTCTGTGAAAAGACTCGTCAGATTTTCACAGTGGTTTCCATTTCGCCACCGATCGTTCCTCACTTTGCGAATAGCCCTCGTATAAGTGTGTGTGTGTGTGTGTGTGTGTGTGTGTGTGTGTGTGTGTGTGTGTGTGTGTGTGTTGGGATATTGCTCTTGTTGTTATTCCTGTGTGTTCCTATGGTTTCTAGCTGGGAGTATGCAAAGACCTTGGCTTTGGCCTTACTGCTGGAGCAAACCACCATAAAACCCCAGCAAGGATTGTTGCGTTGAGTATGTGCTTCTTTGCGGTTCTGCCTTTCTTCCCCTATCACTGGTTATTGTTGTTCTGTGTTTCTCTTGAGTTTCTCAGGTGATTAAGAACTGCATTTCGGGTGCGGTGTTGTTGGTGTTTGGTTCCTGTATAATGTTAGGCGGGTAGACGTTTGTATTACGGAAAGTTAAATTCTGTTGGTCGAAATTTCAACAGTCCAGGGCTGAGTGTATTGGTTCTTGTTCTACTGCTTCCTATTTTCGCTGTTAGCTAGATCCAGCGTTGTTTCATTGAGGAATCTACCGTATGTTGATATATCCGATCTCTCCTTGTCTGTCTATTTAGTCTTCCTGCAATTCTGAGAACTTATGTATGTAGTGATTACACGAAAACTAGGGTGAACTGCAATATTATGTGAAATGTAGTACAGCGTGTTTAATTTAAAATCAAACAATGTAACAAGGCAATAACGAAAATAGGATTAGAAACCATTAAACATGATACTGCACCCAACATACATTACTTTATGTACTCTAAAATGGAAGTTTACACTCTACCCCCCTATTAGAAATTTATGCTACATTTACTGTAGAATGGTACTTGGTTTACCGGCAATTTGTTGTCATCCTGATCTACAATTATATCGTTCGCAGCAGCTAAAGATGCACTGTTACACCAGCTGTTTCAAAATGAATATACGCGTTTTCGGCTTTCTAGTTTTTATTACTTTCAGCGCACAGTCATAAATAGATCATTATTGTAAATTACATAGCAAATGAAAGAGCAACTCAAACGGCTTCTCTTACAAGTGTTCAATGTGACCATCATTCGTAACACGCCACGTTCCGAGTCGATAGGTGAGTTTTTCCCATATCTTTGATCGGTTGTCTGGACTAATTATTGCAACAACTATTTCTTAAGTTGGGTAGATCAGCGTGTAGCGGAGGCACGTGCTCTTGATGGTTTTTGCATCTCCAAGCTGAAAATCCCATGGAGGCCATGCGAAAGAAGCTCTGCCATCTGGCCAATCCAGAGGTCGGATACAACGTCGTTTAACCAATCGCGTACTGAGTTAATGGCAGCGAATTGGAGCACAATCGTGCTGCCCAATGAAGTTCTGCGATTGAGCTTCTTCCGATTGAGGAGAGAGCCATAATTCTACCGCATCAAGATAAGATTTAAAAAAAAAAAAAATGTTCAAAGGTGTGTGAAATCTTATGGGACTTAACTGTTAAGGTCATCAGTCCCGAAGCTTACAGACTACTTAACCTAAATTATCCTAAGGACAAACACACACACACAAACACACACCCATGTCCGAGGGAGGACTCGAACCTCCGCTGGGACCAGCCGCACAGTCCATGACTGCAGCGCCTTAGCCCGCTCGGCTAATCCCACGCGGCAAGATAAGATTTCACCGAAAAAGAAAGGAAAGGTCCATAAAGCTTCCTCCGAGATTTTTCTTTTTGATGCTGCCCGGCACGAATTCCTCTCCTGTGCCAACCTCTTCATCTCAGAGTAGCACTTGCAACCTACGTCCTCAATTATTTACTTGACGTATTCCAATCTCTGTCTTCCTCTACAGTTTTTGCCCTCTAATAATCCCTCTAGTACTACGGAAGTCATGCCCTCGCGTCCTACCGTTCTGTCCCTTCTCCTTGTCAGTGTCTTCCACATATTCCTTTTCGATTCTGCGCCCGAACCTCATCATTCCTTACCTTTTCAGTCCACCTAATTTTCAATATTCGTCTGTAGCACCACATCTCAGGTGCTTCGATTCTCTTCTGTTCAGGTTTCCCCACAATCCATGTTTCAGACGTACATTCTCAGAATTTTTTTCCACAAATTAAGGCCTATATTTAATACCAGTAGACTTCTCTTGACTAGGAGTGCCCTTTTTGCCAGTGCTAGTCTGCGTTTAATGTCCTTCTTGCTCCGTCCATCATTGGTTATTTTGCTGCTTACGCAGCAGAATTTCTTAACTTCGTCTACTTCGTGGCAATCAATCCTGATGTTAAGTTTCTCGCTGTTCTTATTTCTGCTGCTTCTCATTACTTTCATCTTTCTTCGATTTGCCCCTCCGAGATATGGCACTAAAAACATGTGATTTTGGGGTGTCTCGTGGCAACTGTGCCATCTCGGGGGGATTTATTGACACCCATATACGCACGTTATGTATGTTCACATTTCCATTTAGGTGAAATGTCGATTCATCACTGAAGACAGCACGATCCAGGATATCTTCACCGCCCTGCAGCAGCATTTCTTCTGCAAAGTTAACACGTAAACCGTAGTCTGTAGGCTTCAGAGCTGGTAACAACTGCAAAACATAAGGCTGTAGTTGTAAATGTCTCCTTGAAAGCCTCCACACAGACGTCACTGGAGTTGCTAGTTCACGAGTAACCTTCATGGGCCTACGCGTGGAACACTCTCTCACTCGTTCAATACATTCTTCGCTCATTCTTGGTCGTCCTGCAGCCTTCCCTTTGCAAAGACAGTCGGTTCGTAGGTAGATAAACAAAATTGTTTGAGTTCTTTCATACTAACCTTTCTTCACATTACGCTGGATACCACCAGAATTTTATTTTAAATTTTCAATAAGCCATGCCTTTTTTCCTATTTCAATTCATGTTTGCTCTTAATTTTGAAAGCCTATGTGCTGCTAAATTGCCTCAATTCCTCAGCATATATTTCCACACACTTTTCAGCCACTAAATCTTTGTCCTATTTCAAAATATTTATGGAGTGAGGAAACTGCTGGTCATATTTACAAACATGTCATAGCATACTCGAGGTTCCCGAATGAGTGTTTCGTAAATTTTTACACAGTTTGCATTGCGAGACACCTATCGATTTATTTGGAAGCTGCCTCATAAACACACTCCGCTGGTGGATTTGGGCTTTGTTTCGTCAGTGATATATATTCCTCAATTCTTAATTTCTCCTCAGCCTCCTTTACGTTTGGTTTGTTCATTTAGCTGCTTCCATTGTTATGATAATGTGCTGCAGTGGAACGTCCTACGTAAACACATACCTGTGTAGTGACGTTGGATTGACAGCCAACTTATTGTCAGGTGCAGTAGGCTGAACGGGTCTCGTGAAACTTGACAGGCTTGCGGAAACCAAAGGTAGCCTGCTTTAACGCAGGGATGGTCGTTATCGCTGAAACAGTTGGTTTTCGATTGTATCGGATTTTTCGAAAGTGATAAAACTGCTGAAATTACCCGGTTTCTGAAATAACCGATTTCCGGTTTTTCCTATTTTATTATTTCCTGTAATAAACGTAGAAACCGAAGAAAGATTGAAAACTTTTGCCTCCCTCTGTTTCAAGACACACAGAATCAAAATATTAAAATAAATAGTCAAATAAAACAAAACTCAGTCCTATATGTGACTGTAGGCTTTCCCGGCGTAAACTATTGATGAAGGTTTCTCGGGTCTCCACCCCAGAAGATGGGTAGTATGACACCTCCCGAAACGTCGCGAGATATCAACGCTACCACCCGGCTGGAGACCCGAGAAACCTTCATCAAAACTCAGTCCGTCCACTGTTCGTTGCTTTTCTCGAAAAATGATAAGTGATTGAATACTACAAAGAATGTTTTGTAGCGCTGCTCAACAATCTTGTAATCGAGGATCCTACCTCTTTCTGGGCGTGCTAAAGTGTGAAAACTGAGGTTGGGAACCCTATTTTTCGTCTGAATTTGTCGTTTTCAAGGGCTACAAGCCGATAAAGGCATACCATGTAGACACAGGCAACAGGTCAGTTGCTTTCTATTTTTACTGGAAAATGTGAATGAATTTTTATGTTTTCTCTTCATATGATGTCGCAAGTTTGTTGTGTCTCCTACCATTCTTAATTTTTAAAATCAAATCGAGCGTTATACTCATTGATAGCCGCACTTCGTAACATGCTTTCAGACTATGGATGGTGCCATTCTGTAATACAACTGATGTTCGACAACACTGGGAAAATACCATACAGACCAGATGGGGCAATCTGTCACACTGCATGTACACACGTACCTTACATTAGGCCATGCATCAGGGTAACACGTCCTTTATTGTTTCAGCAATGCTGTACCGATTCTTATACCATGTGTATGTTGCTCGTTTCCGTCACGTTGCTATTAAGACAGCTCTGATTGCGTTTCCCATTTTCTATAATAATGCAGTATTTCAAAGCAATAGAAATTTTTCAAATAAGAATTACTCGATTTAAAAAAAATGTTTATTTTGAAACTAAAAGTTTACTACAGTTGCTGTGGCTAATTGATATTCCGGGTCTTTACCAATTATCAGTAAAAAATAAAATACACCTGTTATAACCGAGACCAAACAAATTCCGGTAATTCAGAATTAGGGTACTGATATCTGTGTTAACCGGTGGTTTTCCCCATTCCTTCTTTAACCACTGTGCTTCAGTATACATGCATTCTTATGTCTCCGTAGCGGCAAGGTGAGCTGCCGTAATGTCACAGGCAGGCTGGAAAGAGAATTTGTTCACCTTTACATGAAGAGACAGATTAGGATGGTGAGCTGAATCAAACGGAGTGAGGACAACAACAACAACAGTGTCCGATTTCATAACAGAACAGTTTCGGCGTCATGTGTGGACAGTAGGAGATGGCGATAAATGGCAAAAACCTCTTGCCACATTTCGCTAGGGTTTCCCTGCGATCGTAGAGGTCCGCGCTAAGTATGTGGTAGTACTGGCTTGTCAACTCGCTTGAATACCCCTACAGAGAGTTTCACTTGGTTTTGTCGCCAAATGCCTGTTTCCCCTCCTGTCAGTGCGGGCTTTCTCCCGCATTATTCGAGGCGCAGTGAAAGCGGAATTCGCCGCCCCCCCCCCCCCAGCCTCTCCTCCACGTCCTCCCACCACGGCCGTACCGCGCAATAGATTAGTTTCCATTAAGGCCGGATTCGGCGGTAATTGCACGAGTGCAGCTGTGTTCAGCCGTGGCATGATGGAAGCGCGGCGGCTGCGATGCCTTATGCATGTCATCCTGAGCGATGCGGGCACATTAAACTAACACGAGCCGCCGGCAGCTGGCAGCTGGCGGCGGCGAATATTGCGGGCACGCGCTTCTCGCCTTGGCGCGTGTTGCAGCAGGCAGAGGAGACTGCAATATGCGCGGTGGGCGTGGCAGCTGACGCCGACGCTACTATCCGGACTACCAACATTGGCCGAGGGTGTCGTTATTATTTATTCAAGATATCCATATTAGCGAAACAAATACCGATATTTTGAAATATCGATATTTTTAGCCATTCATGAATTAAAACTTCCGGGCTGAATTGCCGTGGTCCATATATAAAACTGCTTTTCCTTCCTGACGTTTCGTTGCCTACTGCGGGCCACATCTTCTGAGTCGGCGACTGGCTGCTATGCGTTGGAGGTCCGCTTATGTAGAGCGCTTAGATGGCGCCACCACTCATCACGTGGTTTCGACTTAAAAACTATCTCTGGCTAGTGCCATCTCTCTCGATTATAGGTAATCGATAGTCAACAGCTAAAAGGAGTGTTAATACTCGCCTAACGGAACACAAAAGGAATTGTAGATTGGGACAAACTGACAAATCAGCTGTAGCGGAACACGTTTTCAAAGTCGGTGTTAACGAAATAAAATTTAGTGAGACAAACGTGATAGCTAGGACCTCACATTATTATACCCGCATGCATAGAGAATCTATAGAGATCTACAAGCACGAAAATAATTTTAATAAAAAAGGAGGAGGATTGAAACTAGACAAAATATGGCTGTCGACTCTGTACCAACGAAGTGACTATCGATCACCTATAATCGAGAGAGATGGCACTAGCCAGAGATAGTGTTAAAGTCGAAAGCACGTGATGAGTGGTGGCGCCATCTAAGCGCTCTATATAAGCGGGACCTCCAGCGCCTAGCAGCCAGTCACCGACTCACCTCTGAAGATGTTGCCCGCAGTAGGCAACGAAACGTCAGGAAGGAAAAGCAGTTTTATATATGGACCGCGGTAATTCAGCCCGGAAGTTTTAATTAATGAAGACGCCGGCCGTGAAAGCTTACGTGTTATGACTTTTAGCCGTTCCTACGCTTGAGAAGTCTCGTGAGCCAAACAGTTCTGATATGTTTTACACGCATGAAGTATTGTACTCACCGTAACCATTCAGACATCAGGAGTCCATTTCCCATTCAATACCAGTGCAGTAATGTGTGTAATTTTTGTGCCGAGTCTACATTACTTTTACACTGCGTCTGTCTTTTCTACACCCATGCAATCAGCGGGTAACGGAAGCGCAGATTCTGCTTTGTAGTTGGAAGGAGGGAGTGGTAATTTCCACCATTCACATACAGTGTCGTCACCAAACGTGTTCGTTTTGCACCTCGTACTTATCATTTGGAGTGGTAGAAATGACACAGGGAAGTAACAGACTTGCAGAAATATCTAGTACAGATACATTCATGTTCAATTTTGGTGCTCATTTGCAGTACTTAATATGAAATTGAAGTAAGCCCATTGTAAGACATTTACTGTTAGATTGCGAAGATTGGTAGCAGCTGGAATGACAAATAAATCTGGGGATGATAATTATAGTGCCTACGAGTCAAGAAAAGATACTCGATGCTTAATATCGAATAATCGATAAGTTCGTAAGTTCCAGAATGAGATTTTCACTCTGCAGCAGAGTGTGCACTGATATGAAACTTCCTGGCAGATTAAAACTGTGTGCCGGACCGAGACTCGAACTCGGGAGAGCTTCTGTTAAGTTTGGAAAGTGGGAGAGGAGGTACTGGCAGAAGTAAAGCTGTGAGGACGGGGCGTGAGCCGTGCTTGGGTAACTCAGTTGGTAGAGCACTTGCCCGCGAAAGGCAAAGGTCCCGAGTTCGAGTCTCGGTCCGGCACACAGTTTTAATCTGCCAGGAAGTTTCAAGTTCGTAAGTTATATATCAGAGATATATAACAATTTTGCTGTAGAACTGTATCGATATTTTGATGATTTTTTTTGCCTGTACTTCAGAAGTCAACCTGGTCCCTACCACCAAGCAGTGGGCGTTCCTGCTGCCATGCTCGGCGGTAGATGATTGGCGACTAAGGATATTTTTATTGAGACAGGAATTAAAGACATTAGCTGTCGGTGGGAACTAATTTATATCTGTGAAATATAATAGATACCGGGTGCTAAAAAAGTGTCGAATACCTTGAGAAGTGGTATTACTCATCGAAACAAGCAAAATAAGTCCAATAAACATAGGTCCGCAAATTCATACTTTCTGCGATAAACGTGTGTTTGCAGGAGCTGTTCAACGTGGCATCCATTCATGACGATACTCTCCTCTGCCCTCCGGCGTGAGAAATGACGCACTCTTCGAAGTGTACCCGGCTGTTGTTGTTGTTGTTGTACCTGGTGGCACGCATTGAACACGCAACCCTGCATTGTCCGCACATCGTTGATTCGCGTGAGGTAGACCGTTTCTTTCAAGTGTCCGCATAAACTAAAGTCTAGGGGATTGATGACCGAGCATAGAAGCCGTGACCGAATACGTAGTCGTAGCATGTAACTTCAAACACGTGTCATGATCCGTGTGAGACTGCAGCCAGTACGGGCTTCTCATGTGTGGTGTGTCTCTCTCTGTAGGCCGGCCGGAGTGGCCGAGCGGTTCTAGGCGCTACAGTCTGGAACCGCGCGACCGCTACGGTCGCAGGTTCGAATCCTGCTTCGGGCATGGATGTGTGTGATGTCCTTAGGTTAGTTAGGTTTACGTAGTTCTAAGTTCTAGGGGACTAATGACCTCAGATGTTAAGTCCCATAGTGCTCAGAGCCATTTGAACCATTTTTTTTCTCTTTCTGTAATCATGCAGTGCGAGCAACCCAGTGCAGTAAGACGTAAGATTGAAACCAATGTTTACACACTGAAGAAACGGGAAGGTCTAAAAAGCCAAATATGGAGCACATTTTTGTTGGTTGTAGAGGAAAACAGTGCGTCTAGTTGGTACGTGTCGTGCATAAACTGCTCCACATTATTGTGTTTCCAGTCGGGAACCACTCATTTAAAGAAACACAGTTGCAAGAAACCTCACAAAGATACAGCTCCTTCAGGGATACCGGCAGTAATAAAAAATAGTATGACAGCAAAGCGTGTTGCATTGTGTGCTAAAGATATGAGAACTTTTAATGCTGTTTTCCGGTGAAGGTTTCAGAGAACTAGGCCAAGAATTAATACATCTAGATGCGCATTATGGAGAAGTTAACGTGGCAGATGTCTTGCCACATCCCTCTACTATAAGCAGACATGTCAAAGAAGGAGCTGATGCAATACGAAAGCCGGCCGCGGTGGCCGTGCGGTTATAGGCGCTTCAGTCCGGAACCGCGTGACTGCTACGGTCGCAGGTTCGAATCCTGCCTCGGGCATGGAAGTGTGTGATGTGCTTAGGTTAGTTAGGTTTAAGTGGTTCTAAGTTCTGGGGGACTGATGAAGATGTTAAGTCCCATAGTGCCCAGAGCCATTTGAACCATTTTTTTTGCAATACGAAACAGCATAATGCCTTCTGTTATTGAGGAAATTATTAATAAAATATGTGCTGCGACGATTGATATGTAGACTGATTCGCATAATCAGGTGCACTATTTGACGCTTACAACACATTACATTAACACAGATTGGTCTCTTGTGAACAATGTTTTATTTAAAAATGGTTCAAATGGCTCTGAGCACTATGGGACTCAACTGCTGAGGTCATAAGTCCCCTAGAACTGAGAACTACTTATACCTAACTAACCTAAGGACAACACACACATCCATGCCTGAGGCAGGATTCGAACCTGCGACAGTAGTGGTCACGCGGTTCCAGACTGTAGCGCCTATAACCGCACGGCCACTCCGGCCGGCAATGTTTTATTTACAACAGAATTCCCAGAAGCTAAGAAGACGGGAGTAAATATTATAAAAGAAAGTGCTCTATGAATTTAGTCGCGTTACGTACCCTTTCTTGGAAACGTTACTTTTGTATTAAGAGAGGGCCGGCCAGAGTGGCCGAGCGGTTCTAGGCGCTACAGTCTGGAACCATGCGACCGCTACGGTCCCAGGTTCGAATCCTGCCTCGGGCATGGATGTGTGTGATGTCCTTAGGTTAGTTAGGTTTAAGTAGTTCTAAGTTCTAGGGGACTGATGACCACAGATGTTAAGTCCCATAGTGCTCAGAGCCATTTGAACCGTTTGAACCATATTAAAAGAGAGAGAGAGAGACAGACGTAAATACATTGTGTGTGTGTGTGTGTGTGTGTGTGTGTGTGTGTGTGTGTGTGCGTGTGTGTGTGTGAGAGAGAAAGAGAGAGAGAGAGAGTGCAGCGAGCCGGGGCGAGGCGAGATGAGACGTCAACGGTGAGCGGTCATGCTCGGTTATCCGCGAGTCCGGAAATCGGACAACAGACATGGGGCGAGTACGTGGCCGAGCCGAGTCGTGTGGGGCCGGACCTTCGACCATAGATATTGGTAGACTGGTCATGACGTATATTTCGTGGCACCAATATCTCTACTGCTATACCACGTGACTATTGGCAAAACAATGGTGGTATCCTGTTGTGCTTATGGTTGTACCGAGCGTTTTGTGAAGGGAAGTAACATTAAATTTCACGTGTAAGTATTATTAGTACAATTTAGCGGCATTTCTTGAATACTGATAAACTATTGTGTGTATCATATCCTTAGCGAGAACGCCACAGTTACGTAAATTGGCGGTTTGAAGTGCTGTGAGTGTTTCCAGGCGCACATTGCAATCGTATATATTTCTTGAAATGGTAAGCTACAAAGCCGCTTTTTCTCTTTCGTATAGGTTTCCAAAGGATGAAGGGTGCAGGCAGATGTGGATACAGGCAGTGAAACGAAAAGATTTCAAGGCTACTGCGCACACACGTATCTGTTCGAAGCACTTTGAAGAATATATATATATATATATATATATATATATATATATATATATATATAAACAAAGATGATGTGACTTACCAAACGAAAGCGCTGACATGCCGATAGACACACAAACAAACACAAACATACACACAAAATTCAAGCTTTCGCAACCAACGGCTTCTTCATCACGAAAGAGGGAAAGAGAGGAAAAGACGAAAGGATGTGGGTTTTAAGGGAGAGGGTAAGGAGTCATTCCAATCCCCGGAGCGGTAAGACTTACCTTAGGGGGGAAAAAAGGACAGGTATACACTCGCACAACACACACATATCCATCCGCGTGTGTGGTTGTGTGTGTGAGAGAGAGAGAGAGAGAGAGAGAGAGAGAGAGATTTATTACCAATAACGCTTCCCACTCCAAAAGCAATGGCAATGCGCATTGCTACTACATAAGAAGAAAGGATGATTTTTACTATCCTGGATTAAATCTGACTTTGGTACAAAAAGGGGTGAATTATGCTGGTATTATTTTAAAGAACAATTTGCAAAAACAAGTTAGGGGTTTGATTTCTTATCAGGGTTTAGTTTATTTTGTACTTCCCAGTTACAAAACATACGAATATCAGAAACAAATACTGAATACCATTTGCAAAAAGGTAGTTGTATGACCTATATTAGTTTCCAGATAATAAGCTGTAATGTATGGGATAAATAATATGCTGCTACAAAAATCTTTGGTCATTTACCAAAAAGCATTAAAAGCCTGACAGATAGCCAACCAGCATTTAAAATCAAACTAAAAGAATCTATGAATGACAGCTCCTACTCAGTAGACGATTTTTTAGGTATAAATAAGTGATTGGAAGAATTGTCATGTAATGATAGGTCTACCTTTCATTAAACTGACACTGTGAAGTATCGTATTCATGATCTGTGGAACAAGTATTCATGTAAGTAGGTACTGATTTTGTAGATATCTTATTTGATACATCTACGAAACAAACTGTTTAAACCAAAAAAGAGCTTTCAAATGAAACTGCTTTACGTTTTGTGGGTGAACGACACAATTGAGTTCGTTACATTCGATGTGAACACGTGTGTTTACGTTACAGGTTTCGTTGTTTATGCCGTTTTATGAAGTCTATAACGCTTTCTACAACCAAGGCACTAAAACACACACACGCAATATTTACATTTTATGCAGTGCATAACGCATATTGTTAGTAGAGAATGCATCTCATAATTGGTAACATTGAAATATTCGCGGCGAATATATTGCCGAACATCGAAAGTGTTTCAGCAGTTCACAAAGTTCATTGTGAAGTAATGGCTATAAAACTAAATTTGTACCGTGGTTACGCAATAATTTATCACTTCTAGCTGTGTTTACATAAGCTACATTTAATGTGGTGAAGTTAGTAGGAAATCCACTGAGAAATACTGGAAGTGAAATCAGGAATCAGAATGCTGCCTTGAACTTCTGCCAACAGTCACGTGATTCTATGTTGCAGCCACGCCAGATGTATAGCCGCTGCACTGCTTGCCCAGTCTATTAGTATCTATGGTCGAAGGGCCGGACACGAGCGGCTCGGTACCCCCGTCAACAGTCGATCCGTGACCGGTCAAACATTGAGCGTTGCCGCACTCTACTGGGCAACGAGCAGGCCAAGGTGTGGGCCTCTCCGACCAACCCAGCGGCCCTGAAACGTCTGCATTAGATGTTCGAGCTCATTGTGCCGAAACTGTGCTGGTGTGCCATCATACATTAACCGCGTTTGTTTTCCTTGCTGTAAAGGCATAGCCTCCAGAATGGTAGGCAGTACATTAATGAGAAAGTCCGGATAATGCGTCCCAGTTAACGTTTGCGGGAACACGTATGCCAAGTACGCCTGCCAATAAGTTGATTGAGAATCAGTGTTGATGCCCTCTCCTGAATTGCTTGGGGATTTACATATGCCCATACATGTTGGTTGTTGAAATTCACAACACCATCTCTTTTGAACCCTGCCTCATCGGTAAATAAAATCTAGAATGTGAACAGTGGTCTGCGGCACACTTCTGCAACAGCCATTGACAGATCCGTTATTTGCCACGATGATCCTCTGGCCTTAGGGCCTGAACGCACTGTAGATGATATTCAGGTGTCAGGTCAGAGGGGTGTTCTGAACACAGTTTCGACACACAGGAGCTCAGTAGGCTGTGGAGTGGGAAGGGTAGGCTAGGAATAGAACAGTGCATCACCATTGACTAGACACTCATTTATTGAACACATATTCAGGTATTACCCAAAAGGAACAATCAGTACAAATTACAAATAATATTCTTTTCCTTTAAGTCACTCAAACATTTAAACAGGCAAATAGCAATCATTTAACTGAAAGCCTTTTAAGAAAGCAAGACTAGAAAATTTGAATGATGAGTTAAAATCATAGGCTCTGACCGAGCACATATTTTAAAACGAAATACTTCCTTTAAGGCACCAGCGATCAAAATTAATTACATAATCCTCAACAACCATATTACATCCAAGACATTTAAGATTAAACAGTAATATATAACATCAGAGAGCTGCAGTCCCAAGTTTTAAGCAGCACGTTTCAGATGGACTGCACTGCAACGGTACAATACAAGTCCCTCAGAGGATCTCCCACACAGGAAGTTATTGCCGCAATCGACAAAATATCAGCATCATTCCATGTACAGACCTAAAACAAACTAAAAGCTGTCTTAAGTTTGGTGCAGTTAATTGCCTGTCAACGTAACATACATCACAAGTCTAACCCTAGGACGGCACCGACACCCCGCAATTTAGCACGCGAAAAACTACAGCGATGCACTCATCACGTATCCTTACAAAATCCAAGAACAGAGAGCCGGCTCCCCAATAGCGGAACATTTAACCACGCGCAGCGTGCGGGTTTGCGGGATGCTGATCTCGCCCTTAACCTCAACACCAGTTCAAATACTAGTCAGCCTACAATCTTGAACCACCATACACATTCCTTCAGGTACTGCATAGAAAGCCAACGTGATAGGCAAACAGACCAGCATAGGATAAAAGCTTAAGCAATTTCCTTACTAGACAACCCTTATGAATAGTAGCCGTAATTATTATTTTTTTTAAATGTGAGCACACCCACAATCAAAAGACAAACAACGCCAATCTTAAGGACAGTAGTACATAAGCATGTAGCAATGGTAACTTCAGCTTGGATTGGCTACAAATCAGCGCGTGATTTAATACAGCAGAGAACAGTCTTTACAACATAACCATCAATACAATAGCAAATTACTCACACGTGTACTCCCCCACGATTTCGATTCGCAAAGCCATAGACAAAACGTGGATAACGTATCACTTAGACCAACATAATGTTGCTCCCTCAGTTACCCCAAGTAACTGACTCCCTTACTTGCACAGCAAAGAACCAGATGTAATGAAACCACCAGTTTTCGCCTCTAAATTGTCACAGTACAAGTGAGACTCAATCACAAATGTAATTTTACATCACCAGTTCACGTATAGTCAATACAAGCGCCTGATTTTCACCGGTTTATAACGGCAGGCAGCAACATCGTACGGAAAAGAGCGTAAACACAAGCTATTACCAATTCTCTTCTCCGAAAGCAGCCACCGCAACTCTCGGGAACCACTGGGACATCGAATGCAAAATCGTTACTCCTTCACACAAATTACAGGACGCCCGCTTCCCGCTGCTTGCTACGGCGCCTTCCGTTCAGAGCCAACTCGTATATCTCCGTTCGATAGGTCCGGTCTCACAGTCGCTGCGTCCACCCGACAAACGTCTTCCACCACGTCCCGGAGCACACCCCCCGCAGGACCTCGCCTCGTTACTCCTCGCGTAGGCCCCAGAGGGCGCTGCTTACCGCTCTGACCGTGGCAGGAAAGATAAACCACCAGAGTGGCACTATCGATATGAGCCCACGGCTCAGATATGAGCATAGCAGTTGTTCATGAAGTACCCCTCATATAAGAGAGGAGACACGCCTCCTGCTGCTAATCGTCGCACACTGGTCCCAGGGGTTTCTTCCACTGAACGAAGCACACGCTTCTCCCTGTCAGGCGCGCACATTGTTCGGGGCCTTCTACTGTCAGTCTTCCAAGGTGCAAGGGTACCTGTGTCCCTCAGACGCCGTTAAAGTCTGCCGTACAGCTTATAAGAGGACACTCCGCGCTCTGGATACATTTCAGCACAGAGGCCCAGGGCTCGCAGGCTACATCGATTTGCTAAACCGTAATGGCATATCATATCCGCCGTTTCACTTGGCGAATAATAGGCCTCCATTGCTAGCAAGGGATGGAAGAAAGAAAATGTAAATGTACTACACCATTTGTACGTACAAACAGCGCAGGAACAGTAAACACATAAGTGAATCCGCGTTTGGAAGAAGATGAGACAGAACAGTGCCTATGCACATCAAGCTCCAGTTTTTACGGAATTCGGCGTGATGCCGCGATTAATGAGGCTAATGATCAGGGGCACTACATCACTAGTGCGCTGTGTAAGTTGAGAATTTGGGGCATCCTGGAGTAGTTCGTACAGTTACAGTGATCACTGTTTCGGAATAGCGCAGTGGTCAGCGCACCTGCCTAGTAAGCAGGAGACCTGGGTTCGAATCATGGTCCGGCACAAATATTCAGCTCGCTCAATGCCCACTGGCAGCTAATGTCTTTAATTACTTTGTTTCTTGATTCATAACGGCTGCAGGACCAAAATGGTGTCCGTTCCTTCGGACATCTTCGAAGGAACAGGCGCCGTAATTATTATTATATACTTCAACTTGCAGCAAATCTGCTTTGTAAGTTTTATAAAGTAACTTTACTTTTCTCCATCACAAATCTCTTTTACCGTGAAACTACTGATCATTTAGAAAATTTCACTGCTAACAGTGATGCAAAAGTGAGCGGTAGGTGGCACAGGTTCGCAACCCACGATTTAAACCGATCCTTTGAAGAAGGAAGGTGGATGTGGTTGTGCTTACTGGGAGAGCATCTGTCATATTGAAATGAAACATGCAAGGCATCTAGGGAAACTGACCCTCTTCTGCCCAGATGCGGTTTCCCAGACGCTAGTGTGAAGCCACTGTCATATCCATACCTACGCCAGGTAAGGAGAAACACATGCCTTCTAGCTACCGCTCCATTTCTCTCACCAGCTGCGTTTGCAAGTTGATGGAACGTATGACTCATTCCCAACTGATATAGTGGCTCTAGTCTCGCAATTTACTAACCACTGCTCAGTGTGGATTTCGGGCGCGTCGTTCTGCAGTTGTCCATGTCTTCACTTTGTCCACCCATTTCATGAATGGTTTTCTCCGGAAACCTCAGACTGTGGCCGTGTTTCTCGGAGAAAGCCTACGACACTTGCTGGAGAACTGGTATCCTCCGTACTCTCTTCACGTGGTGCCTCCGTAGCCGTCTGCCCCGTTTCCTTCAGGAAAAGACCGAGTTTTCAATGTACCTGCTGGTCCTGCGTTGTCGTCTAGCAAAACAGTGTGCCTCAGGGCTCCGTCCCGAGCCTCGTCCTTTTTTGCTACCGCCATTAACCCTATAATGGCCGGTCTCCCGCCGGCCATCTCAAGTTCCCTTTTCGTTGACCATTCTGCAGTTCTCCCGGACTTGTTGAGCGACGTCTTCAGCAATGTCTCGATTGTCTTTACTATGAAGCATCGACAGTGGATTTCGTTTTTTCTTCGACAAAACCGCTCGTATCAAATTCTGGCGGCGCAATTGCTTTCATCCACCGTCTTTACATTTTGGGCCTATTGCTCTTCCGTTCGTTGAAACTACGGAATTCCTGGGACATGCTCGATAGGAAGCTTTCTTGGTCCTCCCGCGTGTCTTACCTGGCAGCCCGTTGTATGCGGTCCCTCAGTGTCCTACGTACTTCGTGGTGTGCAGATCGAACCACCTTCCTACGTTTGTATCGGTCCCTCGTCCGTTCGAAACTACATTATGGGTGTTTCGTTTATGCATCTACATGTCCGTCCCTCTTACGCCGTCTCAATATTACCCACCACCGTGGCATCCGTTGGTCTAGCGCCTTTTACACCAGCCCGGTTGAGAGTCTGTATGCAGAAGCTGCCGAACTACCGCTGTCCTACCGCCATGTCTGCCATGCGTGGCCACCCATCCTACTTCTTCGATGATTCCTTTGATCGCCAGTATGGAGCACGTCCCTCATCTCTGTTACCTTCTGGAGTCCGCTTTCGGCACTTGCTATGTCAGCTTAACTTAACACCATTGCAACTTTCTCGGTGGGTGTGAACCATTCATCACCTCGGCTTCGTGAAGCGGCCCGTGTTAACCTTGCCCTTCATTCACTTCCTAAGGACACTACTCCAGTCTCTGTTGCCTTCAGTTTCACGATCTTCGCATGGAATTTCGCGATAGTACCCTTGCGTACACTGATGGTTCTCGGACTGACCGTGGTGTCGGGTGTGCCTTCGTCATTGGCGCCGACGTTTTTCGGTATCGCCTTCCAGAAAACTGCTCAGCAGAGCTCTCCGCCCTGTATCAGGCCACGCAGTACATCTGGCGACGCAGGATTTTCAGTTGCGTCATGTGCTCCGACTCTCTCAGTGCCCCTCAGAGCATCTGTGTGCTGTACACCGTCCATCCCTTAGTGCAACAGGTCCAGGAAAGCTGCCACTGGCTCACTCTTGACGGAGCCACTGTGATATTTATGTGGGTCCCTGGTCACGTCAGTCTGATAGGAAACGAGGCCGCTGACGCTGCTGCCAAGGCTGCAGTCCTTGTCCCTCAGCCCGCTAATTCTTACATTCCCTCCGATGATCTCTGTGTTGTGGCCGAGCGGTTCTAGGCGCTACAGTCTGGAACCGCGCGACCGCTACGGTCGCAGGTTCGAATCTTACCTCGGGCATGGATGTGTGTGATGTCCTTAGGTTAGTTAGGTTTAAGTAGTTCTAAGTTTAGGGGCCTGATGACCTCAGAAGTTAAGTCCCATAGTCCTCAGAGCCATTTGAACAATTTGATCTCTGTGTTGCCATGTGTCAGCAGCTGGTCACTTTGGCGTATTGGGCAATGCCTTTTTAGCCATCGCCATTTGTTAAGTGGTGCTGCTCCCCCACCACTTTGTGCACATTGCGCTCAGCTTTCGACTGTCCGCCATTTCCTGATGAAATGCCCTTTTTTTAACTGCTTTCTCTCCCGTTTGTGTTTGTCGTCTGTCTAATCGGCCGTTTTAGCGAACGACGCGCGGGCTGTCCACCGCGTTTTACTTTTTATCCGACGTAGCGAACGCCATTTAATTTTTAGTTCTGCTCCTCCGTTTCTCTATGGCGTATTTTACAGACCTTTCTCCATGTCCTTGTTTTTAGCTGCCTTCTCTTCCGCCGTTTGGGATTGACGTGTAGTCGTTTTTAACTCCTCTCTTTGTCTTCGTGTTCTACAGTTCTGACACGGGCGCGTACGACCGTAGTTATTTTTGCGCCATAAAACAAAACAAGCACACACGCAAGACACCTAACGAACTAAGGATTATGTCAGCCGAGCTTTTCGCTGTACTACCAGCCTTTCATTACTCCGAGAAGCAAGTGGCCTGTAAGTTAGTTTCCTTTATGATTCCAGTCCATCGCTAGAACTGTAAATGTCACAACCAGACGAAACTGCAGCCGTTAGGCCGTAACTGTGGTCTCTTTGATTGCTCTGGGAGATTGCTCGTCAGAACCACAACAAAACGAAATAGTAATTCACTTTATTACATCGACGATAAACAGATTTACGTAACTGTTACGGTCTTTTGGCACAGGTGTGCTTGATAATTTACAGCTGCCATAGACTATAAAAGCTTCAGTTGATGCACTAATTGACAGACGCTTCTCCTGGAGTACAAAGTTCAACATTTAGAAAAGCACATTGCCATCTGTGACTTGAATAACTCTTCAGTGCTTCAGCTGAGGTCACGAACTGGGCATTGTGCTTCTATCCTCGACTCTATGTTGACCTCTGGGCGAGAACTGTGCTATGCTAAGAGAGGGCATGTCCTCTTCCGCCTCTCCCATTCGTCGTTGCGGATCGAGGCATCGCTAATGTTGTGGTACCGGTGTGTGTTGCCGACTTCTGCGTGGCACCGCTATCTCTGGATGGAACCACATCTGCACAGGGGACAAACCAAGCAACCAGTAGCATATGACATGAATCTGAGATCACAGATCACAAGTAAGAATGAGGAAGTTACCATTTGCTGAGTACCAGCACACTGGAATTTCTGGCAGTGAAACGGTAGGCGCGATAGCCAAAGCAGCTATCTACGACAGAGAGAGGGGGCTCGTAGAGTTACCAGGTCAGACCTTTTCAGCGTTACCAAATTAATAATCAGAGTGGAGTGCATCACAGAATGGAAAGATACCTCCAAATACAAAGGCAAAAATTATGCCAAACTAAGCCTGGCACTGACTGCTGTTTTGTGCCACGACAGAAATCGATGTTGCAAGAGACTCAAGAACACTGTATGGCCGCTCATATTTTAACACCGTTGTTACAAGAAGGATGTACATCGATTTCATGTGGCCACAACCCCACTGTCAGACTGCGGTGAAGTAGAGAATATCAGCCACATCTTTTTTGGCTGCAAAACTCATACAACGCTACAGGTCGCCTACTACAGCGTCTGGTCACCATTAGTCGCTTGTTTGCAGACGAGTCACTGTACTGCGCTTCAGTGACTTCAGAATATCTCACCTTTAAAGTTACATGTATGATGATGGCTGTATGAGTCCCACACATATGCCAAAGAACCATTTGCCATAATATTACCTGAAGGTCCGCTGCCAAACGTATTCGCCATTTCATCCGTCTTTGTAACAGGGAGTTTCAAATGATTGAACTAAACTCTTTCTGAGCAGGCCTGGGAAGGCCCATCGGTACTGACCGACCGCCGTGTCATCCTCACTGTCTGCCGTCACTGGATATGGGTGAGGAGGGTATGTGGTGAGCACTTAGTTCCCCCAACCGTTGTCAGTTCTCATCCCCGGAGGCGCTGCTTCTCAGTCAAGTGCCTCCTCAATTGGCCTCACGAGGGCTGATTGCATCCTACTTGCCAACAGCATGGTCACCTATCCAACTGCTAGCTAAGCCCGACAGCGCTTAGCTTCTGTATTCTGATGGGAAGTGGTACCACTGCTGCAAAGCCGTTGACATTTACGTATTATGGACTGTGAAAAAATTTTCCATGTTTTGACAGGTGGTAGTATGGACCAAAACAAGAAAAATTGTCCAGTAAACATGGGCTCTAAAATATATTTTTACTAAAGTTTTATGGCTTTTAATGTATAGTACAGTCAGTTATTTGAGACTAAATAACTCAAGTAATTCTTCTCTTGTCTGTGTACAGTCTCAATTTATTAATACATTTTGTTTTGTATTTTTAATGAAATCAGACAAGTGTCCCGTGTATCTGGTGAAATGACTTAAAAAAAATTGAACCATTTTTGAAGTAGTGTGCATTGCCATTTCGCAGAGCAAGAATGGAAAGTGATGCAAAAGTGTCTTCACGGGCAGCCTCGATGACTTACGGCTAAAGTAAGCAAATTTGTGACTATGAGAAGGAGAAACCAGGTGTTTGTGAACATTTCTTATTTAATGATGATCATACCGTTGAAATGCTTCTGTATTATGTGCCAGTATGTCACAGTGGCTAGTTTGCATCTGGAAGTTAGTTAACGTATGAGACTGGGAGAACGCAGGTAATAAAAACTGATTGATCATGTAGGAGGTCAGCGAGCAGTTGATCACCATAATGTCAGGGAAGCGGTCCGTGGAAAAATGGATCATGGAGCGACAGCGCTGATTTATTAATGATATCACCCTTGTCGAACGGATCATAGATCATGGCCCGCCCAACACGCAGTCTGGCGCCTAATGGAGTTTGAAGAGACAGAAAATTCCGGAGCGCAAGAATAATGAGGAACAGAGGAAGACAGAGGGGCAAGGGAAAATTTGCGGTGAAAAATTGCACCAGCCTTTTGCCAGCCAGGGTCTGGAGGTATGAGAAACACAAAGCTCGGGTATAACTGTTACATACGATGGTGAACTTGTAATATCTTAGTAACGGGAAACTATATTCGATCCAGGAGCGGACGCACGATTCGGTTCCCTCCCTCCCCCCCTTTCTCTCTCTCTCTCTCTTTCTCTTTCTCTCTTTCTCTCCCTTCCTTCCTCAATCCCATGAACGATCTGTCGTCTCCCCCACTTCAGAGGTGCATACGATTTAAATCGTCTTCTTCTTCTTCTTTGTTTGACTTGTCAGCACCCTTCTCCCCCTCCCCCCCCCCCCCCCCCCCTAGGATGGACTCTGTGTATACTACCTGTCTGCGCCTAGAATAAATCTCATGTTCAAGTGTTAGAACATTTTATAAATATTTTCGGGACCCGAGACGTCAGTACCAGCGGTGTATTTACCAAGTTGTTTGTGGGAAATCGCCTGAAAACGACGTTCAGGCAGGCCGGCTTACAAGGCGTCTCTAATCTCCGGGGCTAGCTCACCTCCTTGAATTCCGGGAGCAGAGCGTTAACGCGTTCGGGTATCTGGCCGATAATTCATACGATTTTAATAATAACGACATTGAAATTTAAAATTTGTGGTAAGGTCTTATGAGACCAAATTACTGAGGTCATCGGTCCATAAGCTCACATACTAATTAATCTAACTTAAACTAACTTGCGCTAAAGACGACACACACACCCATGCCCGAGGTGGGACTTGAACCTCCGACGGAGGGAGCCGCAATAATAACGACAATGAAGTGTGGAAAGACAGTATTCTGCACTGAACAGATTTAATTTAAAATCAGTAATTCGTCACAAAATGTTAACCAGCAAACTCATATTAGCATCTTTCATTGGTTTCAGATAGCATTTGATTTTGTAGACCGAGAGATAGCACATGAAATCAGTAGACAGTCTGGTGATAAGGCAAAATTAGCAAATATGATTCGCAAAACTCTAAGAAATGCGATATGTAAACTAAAATTTATGAGAAACACCTCAGCCATTCGAAATAAAAACTGGTGTTAGACAAGAGGGCAGCTTGTCACCTTTCCTGTCTAGCTGTGTATTCGAAAAAAATTTGAGGATCTGTAATTTGGCGTTAAAAATTCACAGGCTTTAACCAATAATTTTGGAGATGTGGTACACTGCGCAACGTTTGCAGACTACTTTGTCGTACTTTACAAAATTTAACAGGAGCAGTTACTCAAATAAATCATACGGTGAGAATAGCAAATAAAACTGATCTTTAACTAAAAAAAAATTCATAACGAATATAAAAAATGCATCAGATATAAATATACGGATGAGCCAAAACTTTATGAGCACCTGCTTAATAGCTTGTTTGTCCGACTTCGGAAATACATCATGGATCCTGCGTATCAGGGGTCCGACAGTTTGTTGCTAGGTTTTCGGATCTATGTGGCATCAGATGCCAGACAGTTCGTGTAATCCGCGTAAATAAATGTCCGCTGATTTGCGTACGCTCTGATGGCGCCCGAAAGCGACCGGGATAGGTTCCATAGGATTTACATGAGGAGAATAAAGTTGCCAAGACATCAACGTGAGTTCACTATAATGCTCCTCAAACCACTGGCTCTGAGGCACGGAAAGATGACGTCGGCGTCGGGGCAGAAATGAAGCATGAAGGGATGCAGGTGGTTCGCAGGTGTCAGCGTGCCTTCGATTCCTGCCAGAGTTCCCACGCGAGCGCAGGAGAATGTCACCTACGGCATGATAATGCTGCCAACTGCCTGCGTCCGTGGAGCGCTACAAGTTTCGAGCCGTCGTTCAGCCCCATGACGGTGTTTGCGGAGACACCATCCACTTAGCGTAGCAAAAATGTGATTCACCCGGAGAGCCGACACGTTTCCGTTGATCGACCGTGGAATCTCGATGTTCCAGTGCCCACTGCAGTCTTAATTGACGATGCCCTTGGGTCAACATGTGCTGTAGAGCTGCATGTTCAACAATGTGCTATGAACAGTGTGCTCTGAAACACTTGTGCGAGCATCTGCATTGTGCTCTTTCGTCAGAGATGCCGGAGATGGCCCTCTATTCTACTTTACAGAGCAGAAAAACCTCCGAATCCCATGTTCTGTGAAGAGTCGTGGACGTCCAAGCACCTAATGATAGTTTCACTGTCCTACGTCTCTCCGTTGATGCTCACGACAATAGTAAGTGAACTTTAGACCAACTTCGCCGTTTTCGAGATACTCGTTCACAGGCTCTGCGTAACAATAATCTGACCTATGTGAAAGTCGCTTACCTGATAGATTTCCCCATTTGCAGCCCATATCTTCGCTAGGGTGATTTCCCGTCCGTGTCTGCTTGTAACAACAACGACGTTGTACTATTGTACATATAAATAATATTTTTTTTCTTGTGATTTTTCGTTAAACTTGAGTAATTGATGTTCTGATTTCATTTGTTTTCTTGTTTCATGCTATTGTGTTAAGAAAACTGTAAACAATTTTCAATGTGAATATTAATGTTTATGTCAAATGTCA
Organism: Schistocerca americana; assembly: GCF_021461395.2. Classification (NCBI taxonomy): domain Eukaryota; kingdom Metazoa; phylum Arthropoda; class Insecta; order Orthoptera; family Acrididae; genus Schistocerca; species Schistocerca americana. The sequence continues at coordinate 182,738,909 of NC_060127.1, read as the reverse complement.
AACAATATTGTAATAGAATTGAATGTAACAAATGTTGAGACTATTGTAAGATGTTTAAAATTGTAACTGTGCGTCTGGTCCATATGTAGGCAATGTGTTAGAATATGTAGAATGTAAAACCTCGGGTGAATACCCTGTCTGTAAGGGAGCGGTAAAAGGTGGATGGCAGGCGAGCGCGGGAAAATGCACGCGGGTACTGCACGGCACAACGGGCTCAGCAGTAGTAGTTGGAGTTTGGCACTGGTCTGAGCAACACGTTCTGGAGCGAGGAGGCTCTCCTGGAAGACGTGGTTTCATTGAGCCTCGGGTATGCCGTTCCAACGCCCATACAGCATGGCAAAATTCCATAGGCACTAAATGGAAAAGTATTGCGACGCTATGAAGAAATGAAGTGCCGGTACGTCAAGAGCCATAGCTGTGGTTGTATGTGTGCTCTGTGCCTCGCCATCTCGCCGCCCGCCAACCGCCGCATCGATACAAACAGGTTGAAACTTTTAGTACTGTATTCGTATGGACCAGTGTTACTTTTGTTCCATACTGTTCAATAACAACTTAAATTTTACCAGAAATTTCCTATCATTTAATTATCCTCACAACTAACCTAGATAGGGTCCTTTCCAAATGTTGTGCAATCCGAGTGTCCCGAGATGAAAAATTAAAGTTTGTGTTAATAATAATTACCTGCAGACATAGCTATGTTAGAATGGTGTTTAAAGAACTGTTTTGTTAATGAACCAGTAAATGAATAACGAAGGTCTGACAAAGTTGGAATATAACTTTAATATTGATTTAGTAATGAAGTTTAATTATTTTGAGACACATATAAAGGTATTTAAATGAGCAGTAAATGCGATAAAAAGAGTAGTAACTCATATACTGGAAATCTTGAGCGCATAATAATGTCAGTAATTAATTTTTTTAATACAGTGATCACAACAGTTTCAAGGCCCCCCTCCCCTCCTTTTTTTTCATTTGAATTCTGAAGTGTTCTAAATTGGTTTGACTAGCAAGAGTTAAAGTCAATATACATGTCAAAAGATATCACTGTTTTATCTTTATCAAAACTGACATTTTGTGTGTGGCCCCAAAGTGCTATTTCTAGGGTAACCTATGCCCGATTTTAATCAGATCAATAGACAGTACGAAGTTTGGTAGTATACATTATAGTGTAGTGTTATGTATTCATGGTTTTTCCATATCAGTACAGAATGTGAAACTATCAGTTCAATAGATTTTCTGGTTCTAAAATTTACTATATTATGCAGTGTTACTACGTGTTGTTTTGCATGAATGTACATCAACTTGTACAGGGAAGAAACTCAGTTAATGCCTAATTAGGCTGGCGACCGTATTATTAACAAATTGGTAGCATCTTCTGTGTTGCTTTTTGTCCGTCCTGACATGTAGTTGTATTTCGGACTTATTTGACGTATCATTGTTATTACAGAGTGGGTGTAAGTCTGATTTGCCTCCATTCAGGTACACGCGGTCAATATCTATACAAAAATCCTGTCTCGTAAGGTGAACCCCGCTCACTTACCATAGTACAGGCTTTAATGAGTATTGTGTGCCCCACGCGCACGTTACATGCTCCGTTTACATAGTTACCGCGCCGCGGTGTGTAATGGTTATAACGTTTGGGCTTATCAGTGTAGGCAAAATAGAGCGAGTTACTAAATTGAAATACCTTACCTGAAATCTGGCAGAATGGACTAAAAATGTGCAGTGGATTTAAGCGTTAAGTAAATGAAAAGAGCATATGGTCTGCCAGAAAATGCGTACAAGAAGAAATGTGTATCTAGAAATACAAAAACTGTATGAAAGCGTTAAAACCAGAATGTTTATATGCACGAGAATGCTCAACGATTAACTATAAACTGGATAGTGATATACTTAGAAAAATAGTATGTGCAGTACAAACCGCGGATGGTCGAAAAATGAGAAGTAATGATGAGATCCACCAAAATACATTGAAAATATCAGAAGTATTGGCAAAGTGGAGGCTATTCCTGTGGTTTTGGAAAAACATATCATGAGTGACATAGATTACAGAAATAAGAAAATATTTAGAAAGAAACAACATGAAAGAAAGGGAAGTAACACAAAGAAACATTTTATAAGGAAAAAAAATTTAGAAGGCTTTCAAGGCAAAAAAATAAGAAATCGGGAGCAGCATGGATAGACGAAAGCAAAAGACAAATGTAGAGAAGAGAAAGGAGAATTGGAAATATTGGAAACGAAAAGAAAGAGCAGAATTGAAATTGTTATGTGACGCTAATTGATCAATATGAAGATAAGATAAACAGAAAATGTTGTAATATGATAATAATTAAGTCTTTAATTGCGACAGAATATATGAAATCTATAGTAATGATAAAACTGTAAAAAGCGTTGTGTCTGTGTGATTGCCTGTTTCAACACTTTAATCTCCAATACTACAAGACGAATTTTTGTAGCAACTTGAGCAACGTATAGGCTTCATTTCATCAAATTGGAGCACAGGAAAAAATGTAACGTGATTTAAATTTTTATTTTAAACCGTCGTGTCTGTCTGTCTAGAAACTCTAATCTCCACAGTATCTCAAACTATAAATTCCACAACGGCTACACACTGAAACCTCAAGTGCGGCTTCTATCACAGGCAACCCGAAAACTAACAAGTTCACCAGATGCCGAAAAATATCTATGTCCAGAAATGGGAACTCTGAATAATTCACACACGCTCCTCGTATAAAACTTTCTCATAACACAGTCTAACACAAACCCGGCCGTATCCCACAGCGTCCGTACCTAGACTCCCCTTCAAATTGCTGCTGTTCACCTAGGAAACCTCGGTCAAGCACCACAGAAGTCAGTTAAAATTGCTTGAATTCTTAATTTTAACCTTTTACACACATATGATAGATCAGGTCACACGGAAATTTTCCGAGAGATAGTATGCTGTTATCAGTTTTCTTCTTTCTACCGTAGTTAATTTATAAATAATAATTTGTAAGGTTTTCGTCCATTTTCGGATTTACTGATGTATGTATTAACGAAGAATTTAAATTATACATTACATAATTTCCAGTATATTTAAAGTTTACAATACTGCCATTACTTTCAATGTTTCCCTCTGTATTTATGTAAGAAAAGCTGTTTTTAATTGAGCGAAATCTACTTTTCGGCCTCTCATATAAATATGTGAATAATTTCAAGAAAACGACTATCACAGTCCGATTCAGTTGTACGAGATGTATCCCTAGACATCTCGTTTGTTGCAATCGCATAATACGTTACCGAGATACTCATTTTTATAGTTCAGGAAATATTTATAACATTTAACTTACAATAACGTATAAACTAATGCGGATATCGGTGGCGCATCTTCACAAGCCTAATCGTCCGTCTTTTCTGCTTCATATGAGCCTTCTGGCTCTTCAGTGACACAAATGGTTCAATGTTTATTAATTCTGGGGCAAGCTTTAATTTTTTCGTGGACGCGAAATGCGTCCATCAGAAACGAGTAGCTCGAACAGCCATTGTGCTCATCAAGGGAAGGGTTTTCCCCGTCACGCGGTCACCTTAGCGGCCGGTGGAAGTCCCGAGACAACCCCATCGGTGTAGCATTGTGTGTAACTGGCCCTCCATGGGCTCCTGTCAAGCTTATTTCACCTGTCAACACGAATGTGACCCGGTCTTAGACGCCGGTTGTGTATCTGCGGTCGCTTGTCTGTGATTGAATAAAGAATCTCTTCCCTTTACAAAAGACTGTCGTGCTACAATGTACGAAGTCTAGCTAAAAATAAATACCACGACTACGCCCTGTTTCTCAGCTAGTCTTTTAATATTATAATAATAATAATGATAGTAGTAGTAGTAACTGCTTTAATATTAAGTCGAAGAAATTGCAATTGAGATGAACATAGCATTTCAAAAACGTACGTCGGGCATTACATGTGTCACGCGATTTATTTCAAAAATGGTTCAAATGGTTCTGAGCACTATGGGACTCAACTGCTGTGGTCATAAGTCCCCTAGAACTTAGAACTACTTAAACCTAACTAACCTAAGGACAGCACACAACACCCAGCCATCACGAGGCAGAGAAAATCCCTGACCCCGCCGGGAATCGAACCCGGGAACCCGGGCGTGGGAAGCGAGAACGCTACCGCACGACCACGAGATGCGGGCGCGATTTATTTAAGAATTATCATATTAACCAACTGACAACTTCGACAACGTTATAATTTACTCGTTATAAAATCGAGTGTGTACTCAGCATTATCGGTAGTTCACTTAGCGCTACGATTGTGAAATCAGGTCTGCAGAATACGGCTGTGCGTGTGTGGAAATGAGGGCAGTGCGGTTTCTTGTAGTCGTTTCCGCCTACATACGGGAAGTCTGTGTTGCTGTTACGTTTTCTTAGCGGTGATCTGTTTGCGTTTCTGTCTTGGCAAACTCACCTCCCTTCGTTTGTACAGTCCAGTTTGTGGAGTCACGGCGCCGGCCTTGCTGGTGGCGGCAACTGCTGTCAGCCTCTGAATGCGTCCTTCACCTGGCTGCAATATACTCTGCAGCCGCTCAGGACACTGGTAGCCTGTCCGCGAGGCTGTATATTACTTCTAACTTCCTTGTGTTCCTTCTCGTTTTACAGACTCTTAGTTTTAACCAGTAAAACCGCGAGCCGTTAAAGATTCCGACTTCTACAAAAGAGCTTCAGACGTCTGATTATTTTACGAACAAGTTAGCGTCTTAAGCATGTGACGTTAAGCAAGTACGCGACAAAACGTTTGGACACTGCAGGGGAAACTTCAGCGCGGCGCCATTTTCGGCCTGGCGCAGTTATAAATCTGCGGCCGCTAAGTAAGAGGAATAGAGAACAGCTATTGAATTTCTTACGTTTCTTTTAAAGTTTTTAACGATAATGAAGCTCTGAATTTTTATGTGTAACTCTTAGTAACATTTTCATACATGAATTACTGCAGTCCATAGAGGGCATTCTACGATCACCAAATGAAAGAAGGAGAAGATATATTTCGAATGTTTTAAAGCTCAGTTTTTAATAATAGTAATAATAATGTCCTCGTCGATGTTTCGTTTGTCATATTAAGAACACCTTTTATGTATTACATCAGTGCGCAGAGAATACTTTCGAGAGCTACAAACTTTGCACGAGTTATGCTCTGTAATGGTACTTGAATTACGTAACCATTACGGCACCTCACCTCAACCTCTCGATACCAGCAATATTCTACTGTGCTTCTGTAAAATAGTTAACATATTTCTGTGACAACATTCAGATTTGATTTCATTAATGTAGAGGTACTTCGATACATTGATAGGTATATATTGCAATGATATTATTCTTATGTGTATTCTTTCTTTTGTCACTATGATATTTGACGTGCTTGTAACTCTCATTTTTGGGCGCGTAATCGGTTATTAGACAGTCAAGCTTTGATCGTCATGTTAAAAAGACGCAAATTGTAGTCAGTTTATGAAATGTGAACTTTAACAGTGAGGAAGATATTTTCAAGTATGTTTTATATTGTGAAGCGATGTTTTGGAACGAGTTACGTGATATTGCAACAAAAGTAATAAAAAAGAAGTGTAACTTAAATTCGGAGTGCTGATTACTTCTTTCCATCACCATTGTTCTAACTTCCAAAAGTTTACTCTTCAAGAATGGTTTATGAAACACATCTATAAAACTTTTGAATATCGCAGATTAACACTTAGGCCTCTTTGCATCCCAGCTTGGAATCATCACTACCTAGATTTTCGACGATTGAGTCATGAGTTCACAACGAGACCAGCGTGGGAAACACGAAATGGTTCAAATGGCTCTGAGCACTATGCGACTTAACTTCTGAGGTCATCAGTCGCCTAGAACTTAGAACTAATTAAACCTAACTAACCTAAGGACATCACACATATCCATGCCCGAGGCAGGATTCGAACCTGCGACCGTAGCGGTCGCTCGGCTCCAGACTGCAGCGCCCAGAGCCGCACGGCCACTCCGGCCGGCGGAAACACGAAAATATGAGTGCCTAGTTGATCCATTATTTCAAGAAATGACTTTATTAACTGTGCTCTAATGACACCTGCCACATAATAAACTTTGTTGTTGCCCGAAAATGCAACATTTAGCAGCGTGAGCAACACTACAATCATAGGTAATTTTTGGCCTTTGTTGTGGTAGGGTTGTTGTTGCTCCTTATATAAAATATGTAAAAAGAACATGGATAATTGTTTTATACGATCCTTTTAAAAGAATTTAATGTTATTAAATTTCACATCAGTGTTTCATGCTATACTTACAAGCATTTCTTACGAGTTACATGAAGGTACTCTCTGCGCTGTAGTTGTCGCACCAGTCAGGTTTCTTAAAAAATTGTTTATAAATTGGCTTGTGGCTAGTTGTGGCAGTGAACTTCCAGTTCCATATTCGACAGCTTCTCTGTAACTGTAAGAAATGGTATTTGTATTATAACTAATATCTTAATGATGTTGTAGCTTATTGTGCTACCGCTGATTTCTCGGGACACCGAAGCGGAAACATTTTTCGTATTCTATGCAGTGCTTTTCAGTACTCCGTATAGTTTATCTGACGTCAAGCTGTCCACTGCTACACGGTATTTTGCACATTCTGAGCGTTCTGAGACCCACATCACCTTGCACAGGCACCATGAGTTGTCTTTACTAAAAGCCTGAACACAGAATCGGTTTAATGACTTTAGAAGTCGGCTATTCTTTTCTGTTTTGGGCCACAAAACGGCAAAACGCAAGCTTCTTCGTGTTGTGTCCTCGGGGGCGTGCTGCTTACTTGTCTTCAGAGGAATTGCTTGCGAATTTGGTTGGTTGTTCTAGTGGGTTTTCCTTGAATGGCTCAGTTCTTACGGCAGGTTTTCAGTGTCAGCTTCTGATCGATGGACGAGTGTCCTAAGGAGAGATCGTTTGTATGTTATATGGTGGAAGGGGTGAAGAAGTATCTTCACTACTACCACCATCCCGTGTAGGCAGATTTCCGGTAACCATTGCGGCTGGCGGATGGGAATGTAAAGGAACGCCAAGGCATTTTTCGCCACTAGCTCCACCGTGATCCGTATATGGGCGTGGTTGCTGTTGCTGTGGTCCAGGAACTCTGCCAACTTTATACGTGCGTGAGGTCAGACAGTCTACGTAGCGATAAAAGAAACTAGGATATTTAACCACTGGACGCGGCTGGAAGCTCGAGAAAATTTTGTTAACTGTCCTAGAAATCTGAAAATTGAATTGGTGTATGTAAAAAATAAAAACTAGTAATTTTTTCTGCGCCTGATCACACGGTGTGGCTCCAAAGCCCCGTTTACACCATGTTTTTCTTTTCTCCGTCAACTACTGGAGGACAGTGAGCCTTCTGCAGCGCCCCTGGCGTTTTATTCATCCACTGAGTCTCGTCTGTATCAAGTGGTCATTTTCCTTTAGACGTCAGTGCCAGAACTGCATGTGTTGTTAGAACCGTCTGCGGTGCAATTTGGCACCTGAAAACCGGAAGTGAGGTTATGACGGACTACCCTTCTTATGAAAAAATCGAAATAAAGCAATAAGATGTTGGAACAAGCAATGATAATACAGTTTATTAATGACCAAAGCAAGATTTATTGTGGATGTTGTTGTTAAAGGTCGTGTGGTACATTCTGTACACTCCAGACAAGTGAAAGAATAGCAGAAGTATCGCCCAAAACATATACATTTATTTTCTGTGGAAAATATATGAAGGGCTTATTTCAATAGTGGTACAAGTCCATTTTTGTTCATTCTCTGATACAGACTCCTATAGTCAAATATATATACTTGAATATTTCTGGTATCTCAACTGCAGATTTTTCAGCGCTCATTTAACTTTAGGACTCTGTATCTCAGAATGAACAAAAATGGACTTGTAGCACTATTGAAATAAGCCCTTCATATGTACTTGCAAACACATCAAACAATATTTAGAGCGCAGTAAACAGCGCCTATTTACTTTTTGCTTTGAATCTTGTTTTCTTGTTTGGTGCTAAATGACATCGAAAATAATTTTTGACATCAAGTACTGACTTTCCCGCTGTTGAAATAGTTCAAATTAAAACACTTCAATCTACAGTGCCTTTCAGCTGCCCCTACCACTCTTCAAAAACCATGTATGGGATTTTCAAATTCTTTCGCCTGCTATAGGGAAACCATTAGTCCTAGAGAAAAAATGAGTAAGACCTCCTCGTAAGAAATTTAATGTAGTTAAATTCTGTACTGGGATACGTTTTCGCTCGAAACCACAGTTTTCGAGTTATTCAAGGAAAACGCGTTTAAAGGTCCCTTTTGTATGTTTTTCTTGAACAGTTCAAAAATTACGGCCTCTAGCGAAGACAAATGCCAGTACCAAATTTAACTACATTAAATTTTCCACAAAAAGGTCCTGTTCATTTTTTTCTCAAGGACTAAATAGGATGTGTGTAGGGAACGAGAGAATACGAAAATCGTAAACGTGGTATTTGAAGGTGTTGTGGGTTGCATAAGACCCATAGGTAGGGGCAGCTGAATCACTCTGTATTTATTTTCCTGTTGATGCACAGTGTAGGCTTTTCCTGTATAAAATTTATATACCATTTTGATTTCACATGTTTCGTCTCTCTTAATATGGTTCAAATGGCTCTGAGCACTATGGGACTTAACATCTATGGTCATCAGTCCCCTAGAACTTAGAACTACTTAAACCTAACTAACCCAAGGACATCACACAACACCCAGTTTCAGAGGTGGTGGTCCAGATTGCTGTACACACCGGTATCTCTAACACCCAGTAGCACGTCCTCTTGCATTGATGCATGCCTGTATTCGTCATATTATTCGCAAGTTCATCAAAGCACTGTTGGTCCAGATTGTCCCACTCCTCACGGCGATTCGGCGTAGATCCCTCATTGTGGTTGATGGGTCACGTCGTCCATAAACAGCCCTTTTCATTCTACCCCACTCATGTTTGATAGGATTCATGTCTGGAGAGCATGTTGGCCACTCTAGTCGAGCGATGTCGTTATCCTGAAGGAAGTCATTCACAAGATGCGCACGATGGGGGCGCGAATTGTCGTCCATGAAGACGAATGCCTCGGCAACATGCTGCCGATATGGTTGCACTATCGGTCGGAGGATGGCATTCACGTATCGTACAGTCGTTAAGGCGCATTCCATGACCACCAGTGGCGTACGTCGGCCCCACACAATGCCACCCCAAAACAGCAGGGAATCTCCACCTTGCTGCAGTCGCTGGACAGTGCATCTGAGGCGTTCAGCCTGACCGGGTTGCCTTCAAACACGTCTCCGACGATTGTCTGTTTGAAGGCATATGCGACACTCATCGGTGAAGAGAACGTGATGCCAATCCTGAGTGGCCCTTTCGGCATGTTGTTGGGCCCATCTGTACCGCGCTGCATGGTGTCGTGGTTGCAAAGATGGATCTCGCCATGGACGTTGGGATTGAAGCTGCGCGTCATGCAGCCTACTGCGCACAGTTTGAGTCGTAACACCACGTCCTGTGGCTGCTCGAAAGGCATTATTCAACATTGTGGCTTTGCTGTCAGGGTTCCTCCGAGCCATAATCCATAGGTAGTAGTAGCCCTTGGGCGGCCTGAGCGAGGCATGTCATTGACAATTCCTGTCTCTCTGTGTCTCCTCCGTGTGCAAACAACATCGCTTTGGTTCGAGACGCCTGGACACTTCCTTGGATGAGAGACCTTCCTGGCACAAAGTAACAATACGGACGCGATCGAACCGCGGTATTGACCGTCTAGGCACGGTTGAACTACAGACAACGCGAGCCGTGTACCTCCTTCCTGGTGGAATGACTGGAACTGATCGTCTGTCGGATCCCCTCCGTCTAATAGGCGCTGCTCATGCATGGTTGTTTACATCTTTGGGCGACATATCTGAACAGTCAAAGGGACTTTATCTATGATACAATATCCACAGTCAACGTCTGTTGATGATACAAAAAAAAAAAAAAAAAAAAAAAAAAAAAAAAAAAAAAAAAAAAAAAAAAAAAAAAGGTTCAAATGGCTCTGAGCACTATGGGACTCAACTGCTGTGGTCATAAGTCCCCTAGAACTTAGAACTACTTAAACCTAACTAACCTAAAGACAACACACACATCCATGCCCGAGGCAGGATTCGAACCTGCGACCGTAGCGGTCGCGCGGTTCCAGACTGTAGCGCCAGAACCGCTCGGCCACCAGCGATGATGCCAAACTTTTTTTGATACGTGTATTAGGAAATATAACAGTACTTCATACAACCTTTTCAGTCACGAAAACGCAAAATTCATTTCTCTTGCAGTGGTATGCTCACCCGGAATAGGTTAACTTCCAGTGTTAACAGATGCTGCCACAGTCCACTGTTTCTGCGTACTCCACATTCGGCACAGTCTATAGATCATTGATGTCGTGTACACACTCGCGTCGTTGTTAACTTCCGACTTACATGTAGGCGCGGAAGTTACACGCACTTCAAGTAGTCGATTTTGACCAGAAAGTCGCTCGTGTAAAACGAGCTTAACGTACAGCCTGGCGGGACTGCCACATTTGATCGTCCGTGCGTCAAACACGCTCCCCTGCGCTGTTAATACACCGGCCCAGATAACAACAGTGGGCCGTCTGATCCGGGCGCTCTGTCGCATTAACTTAATCATCACGCACCTGCGCGCCCCGACGCAATTATAACGCACGGCCTACCATGCTTTAACCGTGTACCTGCTATATGACGAGCCAGTCGTCAGCAATCACACGTCAGCGCCAGTGGAGTGGGACGGACGTAATCGAAAACAGCGGGCGCAAACACACGTGCGGTCATCTGATGACGCGTCAGCGGCAGCAGTCATCAGCGGCCACTGAGGCGCGGAAGCACGCCTGACGGATTCCAGAGTGCTGTCTGTGCTCTCTTATCCATAGCGAACCCGTGCATTATCACCGCCGCTCAACTGCCGAAACAACATGTGTGGTGATTCAGAGAGGTAGGTGCGAGATTCCTTATGTAACATAACATGCTACGTAACCGCTGACTAAAAGTTTTAGTTCCATCTGCATGAGAAAATCATGTCTTCTAGTATAGCAAAATGCGGTTAAGTGTTGGAATACGAAACGTTTCTCGTTGGTCAAATAAAATAACATTATGTTTCTGGTATACGTACGTCATTTCCAAAGTATTGCTTCGTAATTGGGAATCATCATCATCAGCAGCAGCAGCAGCTGCTGCATAGCAAACAGTTGTAGTCTAATAGGTTTGTCTTCCAATGCTCCATGACTCCAGGTTGATACCACCGCCGACGGCGGTACAAAAAATATTCAGGTAGCAATAACTGAACAAATTTATTTATCAAACGATGTTATAAGTGCGGTATCCACAACTAAAATAATTATACACACTGAAAGGAACACACAAACAAACTGAAATATACTGAGATGTTGAAATGCTTGTAAAATTGATTGAGAGTACAATTTGCCGCATTAGCTGTTTTATTATACTCGCTCGGAGACTTGTACAACCGGTTTCGTACCATACAAGTATATTCTCAGGTGTACTTAAGATCTAATGTCACACGTTATCTAACCGGCTTAATGCGTGTTCCAAGGTGCAATGAGGAGCAACGCTGACGCGACCACCAACGGCAGTCAAACTTAATAGAACCAGTTGTCACTGATGGTGGGTTCACGTTACCACATGGACGCTTGGCGCTCTCCGAACGTATTTACACTCCCATCTTGACAACAGCTATTCATGTCCACCCCTGGTAGCTGAGTGGTCAGCGCGACGAAATATCATACCTAACGGCCCGGGTTCGAGTACCGTCTGGGTCGGAGATCGCTCAGGGACTGGGTGTTGTGTTGTCCTTATCATTGTCATTTCATCCCCACCGACACGCAAGTCGCCGAAGTGGCGTCGACTCGAAAGGAAAGGCGAACGGTCTACCCGACGGGAGGCGCTAGCCACACGGCATTCATTAACACCTATTCATCATAAGAAAGTGTAGGTGCGGTCCAGGAAATGCTACTATACATGTGTGTGTATGGCATGGTATGAAACCTGTTATACCATTCTGTACGCATCTGCAATAATGTGACAGATTGGATTCTCAGTCAATTTTATCAGAATTTCAACACCTCAGTACATTTTAATTTGTTTGAGTATTCCTTTTAGTATCAACGACGAATAGTATGTCTACTCTGATATGGACTAAAACAAAACATAATATAAGTTACTGCTTGAAATAGAACAATAATACTTCTGGGTTGTGGCAACTGAAGGCCAGTTAGATTCTCACTGAACCTGAGTTCATTAAACAAACATTTTATAAAAATCAAAGTCCTGTACAGAGAAAAATTGTCCAAGTTCGAAATGTGGCCATTCGAAAGTTAAAGAGGAAAAAAAATTACAAGTTCACAAGTCTGCCACATCGTAGGACAGTGTCTCTGTCTCTGCCGGTGAGGCCACGAACAGTCTTAAGTCCACAGCTGGCAGCTTCTTGGATTGCGAAGTCAGATGTGAACGGCAGCGATGTCGTGGATGCGTCCCTAGAGTGAGAACCCTGATTGTTGGAATTCTTGCGAAATCGGCGCCTGACCCAGAAAAGTCACTCAGAGCTAATTGATCTTGTCTGACACAAGAGATACCCTAAATACCATTCGGCACTAGGATACATCCGGGCCGCCTGTGTTCGATCGCATGTCTTGTGGAAGAGAGTTGGTCCAAGTGATCCGCGGCCTCTGGCAGCGGCTGAGTCGTCTCCTGGTGGATGTCAGAGCAGGCCCACCTGTCTTTGGGGATAATTGTCCCCTGTTTGTTAGACATATTCAGAAGCACAGTTTTGTTGTTGGTTGCCGAAACAGCAGGCGTGAAGCTTCAATCCAGCACACGCATGATTGCACAGTTCAACATAAGAGGTACACTATTTACTGCAGCTTCTATCCTTCCATGTTGTCTCACCAGTTCCTTTCGTTTTCTGCGCTGCCTCCTATCAACTGCTGTTTGTTGGCTGTTATCAACGAAAAGTAGTGGCCTTTAATGGACCTCTGATCTCTAGGATAAACGGTCGTGGACTCAGGTCTCCCAATTGTTAACGTTAATGTGACACATCTGCTTGTTGGCCTTAATTACCTCCTTAAATCGTTTGTTTCACTGTCTGCAACTGTAATACACACTAATGTTTCTGTCTCAACCTTACCTAACGGCACGTCATGACACTCACACTACTGACAACTCAAACCCGGCAGCACGCAGTCTAAACATCATTCCCGTAATCTTGGGTATCCATACGGTAAATGGTTTTGAGCATTAAAATTGCTACACCAAGAAGAAATGTAGATGATAAACGGTATTCATTGGACAAATATATTGTACTAGAACTGACATGTGATTACATATTCGTGCAATTTGGGTGCATACATCCTGAGAAACCAGTACCCAGAACAAACACCTCTGGCCGTAATAACGGCCTTGATACGCCTGGGCATTGAGTCAAACAGAGCTTGGATGGCGTGTACAGGTACAACTGCCCATGCAGCTTCAACACGATACCACACATTATCAAGAGTAGTGACTGGCGTGTTGTGACGAGCCAGTTGTTCGGCCACCCTTGACCAGACGTTTTCAATTGGTGAGTGATCTATAGAAAGTGCTGGCCAGGGCAGAAGTCGAACATTTTCTGTATCCAGAATGACCCGTACAGGACTTGCAACATGCGGTCGTGCATTATCCTGTTGAAATGTAGGGTTTCGCAGGTATCGAATGAAGGGTAGAGCCACGGGTCGTAACATATTTGAAATGTAACGTCGACTGTTCAAAGTGCCGTCAATGCGAACAAGAGGTGACCGAGACGTGTAACCAATGGCACCCCATACCATCACGCCCGGTGATAACTCCAGAATGGCGATGACCAATACGCGCTTCCAATGTGCGTTCACCGCGATGTCGCCAAACACGGATGCGACCATCAAGATGCTGTAAACAGAACCTGGATTCATTCGAAAAAATGACGTTTTGCCATTATTGCACCCAGGTTCGTCGTTGAGTACACCATCGCAGGCGCTCCTGTCTGTGATGTAGCGTCAAGGGTAACCGCAGCCCTGGTCTCCGAGCTAATAGTCCGTGCTGCTGGAAACGTCGTCGAACTGTTCGTGCAGATGGTAGTTGTCTTGCAAACGTCCCCATCTGTTGACTCAGGGATCGAGACGTGGCTGCACGATCCGTTGCAGCCATGCGGATAAGATGCCTGTCATTTCGACTGCTAGTATTACGAGGTCGTTGGGATCCAGCACGGCGTTCCGTATTACCCTCCTGAACCCACCGATTCCATATTCTGCTAACAGTCATTGTATCTCGACCAACGCGAGGAGCAATGTTGCGATACGATAAACCGCCACCGCAATAGGCTACAATCCGACCTTTATCAAAGTTGGAAACGTGATGGTGCGCGTTTCTCCTCCTTACAAGAGGAATCGCAACAACGTTTCACCAGGTAACGCCGGTCAACTGCTGTTTGTGTATTAGAAATCGGTTGGAAACTTTCCTCATGTCAGCACGTTGTAGGTGTCGCTACCGGCGCCAACCTTGTGCGAATGCTCTGAAAAGCTAATCATTTGCATATCACAGCATCTTCTTCCTGTCGGTTAAATTTCGCGTCTGTAGCACGTCATCTTAGTGGTGTAGCAATTTTAATGGCCAGTAGTATATATATGTAGAGAATACATTATAGGCAAGTTACACTCATGACAGATTGCATTTCAGACGTGTGAATAGTTGTAGGGCTGGGAGGGCTTGAGCTTTGTCCCGTCGGCAGCCCTATGCATGGCACGTCACAGATACGGCCTGTGCCGAAACACAACGGCTGGCCCAGGGCGGGAGTAGGAGGCACGCCCACGAGACCGTAACGACCGTGACGTCAGCGAGCCGTGAAAAATAGAGACGGCGGAAGGATGGCCGCAGGCAGCGTTTTTGTGCCGTGCCCCCGCGGGCTCGGAGAAATGACGGCGCGCGTCGCAGGATAGCGCTGCGGGTTGGGGTAGGGGTAGGGGCCGCCGCATTACGCTAGGCTAAACCGATCGCGGTGGGGAAATGACGGCGCGAAACCCGCTCATCGCCACCGGCCAAAGTTGCGTGGCGAGGGCTGGAAGCCGTCGAGGGCGTCTGCTGGCGTCTGTGCTGCGAGGGACTATCGCACATAGTTTGGTGCTCTCCACATCACGTTGTATCAGTTTATTTGTTTGTTCCAGCTGGTCCACTTTGTTGACGGCAACAGTGGACCGTTACGTATGACGATCCACTCATATTAATATTACCACATTAATGTGGTTGACGTCAACGTGCAACAACGACTCACAGACGGCAGATAGCAGCAAAAGCGGTAGAACGTATGTGAAGCGTGTCGGGGGGGATGCGAATACAATGCCGTCGCTGTCGTGATTCGGAAATGAGGCGATTTATCTGATGTCCAAAAGGGCGTGGTTGTTGGCTTCCGGGCCAAGAGTGGAAGCACTTCGGAAACGGCAAAGTTTGTAAAATGTTCGTTTCCGTCGTGTTGAAGTATACAGTGAGTGGCAAAATGGCGCTATCCAAAACTGGCTCCAAGGCAACTGTGGCGCAGATGGCTCTGAGCACTATGGGACTTAACATTTGAGGTAACCATTCCCCTAGAAATTTTTTTTTTTGGTCATCAGTCTACTGACTGGTTTGGTGCGGCCCGCCACGAATTCCATTCCTGTGCTAACCTCTTCATCTCAGAGTAGCACTTGCAACCTACGTCCTCAATTATTTGCTTGATGTATTCCAATCTCTGTCTTCCTCTACAGTTTTTGCCCTCTACAGCTCCCTCTAGTACCATGGAAGTCATTCCCTCGTGCCTTAGCAGATGTCCTATCATCCTGTCCCTTCTCCTTGTCAGTGTTTTCCACGTATTCCTTTCCTCTCCGATTCTGCGTAGAACTTCCTCATTCCTTACCTTATCAGTCAACCTAATTTTCAACATTCGTCTATAGCTTCGATTCTCTTCTGTTCCGGTTTTCCCACAGTCCATGTTTCACTACCATACAATGCTGTAGTCCAGACGTACATCCTCAGAAATTTCTTCCTCAAATAAAGGCCAGTATTTGATATTAGTAGACTTCTCTTGGCCAGAAATGCCTTTTTTGCCATAGCGAGTCTGCTTTTGATGTCCTATTTGCTCCGTCCGTCATTGGTTATTTTACTGCCTACGTAGCAGAATTCCTTAACTTAATTGACTTCGTGACCATCAATCCCGATGTTAAGTTTCTCGCTGTTCTCATTTCTACTACTTCTCATTACCTTCGTCTTTCTCCGATTTACTCTCAAACCATACTGTGTACTCATTAGAGATTAGACTGTTCATTCCGTTCAGCAGATCATTTAATTCTTCTCCACTTTCACTCAGGATAGCAATGTCATCAGCGAATCGTATCATTGATATCCTTTCACCTTGTATTTTAATTCCACTCCTGAACCTTTCTTTTGTTTCCATCATTGCTTCCTCGATGTACAGATTGAAGAGTAGGGGCGAAGGGCTACAGCCTTGTCTTACACCCTTCTTGATACGAGCACTTCGTTCTTGATCGTCCACTCTTATTATTGCCTCTTGGTTGTTGTACATATTGTATATGACCCGTCTCTCCCTATAGGTTATCCCTACTTTTTTTCAGAATCTCGAACAGCTTGCACCATTTTATATTGTCGAACGCTTTTTCCAGGTCGACAGATCCTATGAAAGTGTCTTGATTTTTCTTTAGCCTTGTTTCCATTATTAGCCGTAACGTCAGAATTGCCTCTCTCGTCCCTTTACTTTTCCTAAAGCCAAACTGATCGTCACCTAGCGCATTCTCAATTTTCTTTTCCATTCTTCTGTATACTATTCTTGTAAGCAGCTTCGATGCGTGACCTGTTAAGCTGATTGTGCGATAATTCTCGCACTTGTCGGCTCTTGCTGTCTTCGGAATTGTGTGGGTGATGCTTTTCCGAAAGTCAGGTGGTATACCGCCAGACTCATATATTCTACACACCAACGTGAATAGTCGTTTTGTTGCCACTTCCCCCAATGATTTTAGAAATTCTGATGGAATGTTATCTATCCCTTCTGCCTTATTTGACCGTAAGTCCTCCAAAGCTCTTTTAAATTCCGATTCTAATACTGGATCCCCTATCTCTTCTAAATCGACTTCTGCTTCTTCTTCTATCACATCAGACAAATCTTCACCCTCATAGAGGCTTTCAATGTATTCTTTCCACCTATCTGCTCTCTCCTCTGCATTTAACAGTGGAATTCCCATTGCACTCTTAATGTTACCACCGTTGCTTTTAATGTCACCAAAGGTTGTTTTGACTTTCCTGTATGCTGAGTCTGTCCTTCCGACAATCATATCTTTTTCGATGTCTTCACATTTTTCCTGCAGCCATTTCGTCTTAGCTTCCCTGCACTTCCTATTTATTTCATTCCTCAGCGACTTGTATTTCTGTATTCCTGAGTTTTCCTGGACATTTTTGTACTTCCTCCTTTGACCAATCAACAGAAGTATTTCTTCTGTTAGCCATGGTTTCTCCGCAGTTAGATTCTTTGTACCTATGTTTTCCTTCCCAACTTCTGTGATGGCCCTTTTTAGAGATGTCCATTCCTCTTCAACTGTACTGCCTGCTGCGCTATTCCTTATTGCTGTATCTATAGCGTTAGAGAACTTCAAACGTATCTCGTCATTCCTTAGTACTTCCGTATCCCACTTCTTTGCGTATTGATTCTTCCTGACTAATGTCTTGAACTTCAGCCTACACTTCATCACTACTATATTGTGATCTGAGTCTATATCTGCTCCTGGGTACGCCTTACAATCCAGTACCTGATTTCGGAATCTCTGTCTGACCATGACGTAGTCTAATTGAAATCTTCCCGTATCTCCCGGCCTTTTCCAAGTATACCTCCTCCTCTTGTGATTCTTGAACAGGGTGTTCGCTTTACTAGCTGAAACTTGTTACAGAACTCAGTCATTCTCCTCTTTCATTCCTTGTCCCAAGCCCATATTCTCCTGTAACCTTTTCTTCTACTCCTTCCCCTACAACTGCATTCCAGTCGCCCATGACTATTAGATTTTCGTCCCCCTTTACATACTGCATTACCCTTTCAATAGCCTCATACACTTTCTCTATCTGTTCATCTTCAGCTTGCGACGTCGGCATGTATACCTGAACTATCGTTGTCGGTGTTGGTCTGCTGTCGATTCTGATTAGAACGTGTATTTGATGCAGTGGTTTCCATTGCCTTCTGCATCCTCATGTCGTTGATCATTGCTGATTCTTCCGCCTTTAGGGGCAATTTCCCACCCCTAGGACAAGAGAGTGCCCTGAACCTCTATCCGCTCTTCCGCCCTCTTTGACAAGGCCGTTGGCAGAATGAGGGTGACTTCTTATGCCGAAAGTCTTCGGCCGTCAATGCTGATTATTTGTCAAAATTTAGGTAGTGGCGGGGATCGAACCCGGGACCGAAGACGTTTTGATTATGAATCAAAGACGGTACCCCTAGACCACCCCTTTTTTTTTTGCATTTTGTTCGTTATTGATCGTTGTGTTTGGTCGTTGCGGACGTCGCAAGACATCCTGTTCAAGTTCGGTGGTTGATCGTTCCACTCAGTTTTTTATTACAGAGACCAACCGGCTCTCTGACCGAACACGCTGAGCTACCGTGCCGGCAACCCCTAGAACTTAGAACTACTTAAACCTAACTAACCTAAGCACAGCACACACATCCATGCCCGAGGCAGGATTCGAACCTGCGCCCGTAGCGGTCGCGCAGTTCCAGACTGAAGCGCCTGGAACCGCTCGGCCACACCGGCGGGCAACTGTGGTGCACCACGGGCTATATACGAAAGGGGTTAACAAAGGCTGCGGGTAATGTGGACAGACGGATAGACGTGCGACTGTTGAGCAGCTGATCGCGCAGATGAACGAAGGGGCTACCCACAGTGTCTCCTCACGGACCGTTCAGCGAACGTTGCTGCGTATAGAGCTCCCCAGCAGGGGCCTGGTTTATGCACGCATGCTGCTTGTCAGCGGCGACGAAGGCTGGAGTGCAGCTGGACGCTCACTGAGTGTCCAGATCAGCCAGGATTTATGCTCCATCGGAACGATGGCCGTTGTCGTGTATGGTGTGGAACATCTAAAAGTAAACACTCTGCAAGCAGGAGGGAACGTTAAGGCCCAGGGAATGTTTCTGTGGCATTCCCTGGGTGATCTCGTTATTCTGGAAGGCAAAAGTTACCAACAAGATGTGTATCAATCCTTTCGGACCTTGCCGATCCCTACATGCAGTTTGTTATTACTCGATACGATGGCAACTACCAGCAGAACAACGCAACGTGTCAGTCAGCTCGCAGTGTGCGTGCGCAGTTCGAAGAGCACCAGGATCAGTTGACCGTACTCCTGTGGCGACCGAGCGCCCCGGATTTAAACCCAATCGAGGGTCTTTGGGACCACCTCGATCAGGCTGTTCGCTCCATTGATCCTCAATTGACAGACCTAGTGCAGCTGCCACGGAACTGAAGTCGGCATGGCTCCATATCCCTGAACCTCGTGGACTCTCTTCTTTTACGTCTCGCAGCGGTGCGTGCTCCAAAATGTGGTTATTGAAGCTATTTGCAGATGGTCTCATTAATGTGGCTGGACAGTGTAAAATTATATTCATGCGAACCTTTATGATAATCTGTTTCTTTTTCGTACTTTCTATTCTGTATATGCAACTAACTTTACAGACACTGTCATACTTTTTGTCCCTGTCTGTGATTCTACTAGTATCGCTGTAACATTTAGATGGCTACCTACGCTCATGCTCATAAATTAAGGATAATTGCAGGATGTGGTGCCACAAAACGTGGCACTACATAAAACTGGCGCTAATACCATAGGCACAAAGGGAACACACACGACACAGATCTGTAGGTCCACGGTATTGGTGACAAGTTGAGAAAACCGTCCCGAAACACATGTGCTACAAAACGCCACTGTTTCCTGTGCATGTATCCCGACATAAATATGGGATATGATCACCATGCACACTTACACATGCTGTACAACGGGTTGGCATACTCTGGATCAGGTGGGCGAGCATCTGCTGGGGTATGGCCTCCCATTCTTGCACCAGTGCCTGTCCGAGCTCGTGAAGTGCCCTAGGGCTTTGAAGACGTGCAGCGATACGTCGACCGAGAGCATCCCAGACGTGCTCGATGGGGTTTAGGTCTGGAGATGTCTTCTGTTTCAAGGTACTCCTCCACGACGGCAGCTCGGTGGGGCCGTGTATCATCCATCAGGAGGAAGGTGGGAACCTCTGCACCCCAGAAAAGGCGGACATACTGGTGCAAAATGACGTCCTGATACACCTGACCTGTTACAGTTCTTCTGTCAAAGACATGCAGGGGTGTACGTGCACCGATCATAATCCCACCCCACACCATCAAACCACAACTTCCATACAGGTCCCTTTCAAGGACATTAAGGGGTTGCTATCTGGTACCTGATTCACGCTAGATGAAACCCCGGCGAGAATCACTGTTCAGACTATACCTGGACTCGTCCGTGAACATAACATGAGGCGACTGTTCCAATGACCATGTACTGTCTTCTTGTCACCAGGCTTTACGGGCTCTCCTGTGACCATGGGTCACTGGAATGCATCTTACAGGTCTCCGGGCGAATAAACCATGTCTGTTCAGTCGTCTGTAAACTGTGTGTCTGGAGACAACTGTTCCAGTGGCTGCGGTAAGGTGCCGAGCAAGGCTACCTGCAGTACTCCGTGGCCGTGTGCGGGCACTGATGGTGAGATATCGGTCGTCTTGTAGCATTGTACACTGTGGACGTCCCGTACTGTAGCGCCTGGACACGTTTCCTGTCTGCCAGAATCGTTGCCATATCTTGAGATCACACTTTGTAGCACACGGAGGGACCGTGCTACGACCTGCTGTGTTTGACCAGCCTCCAGTCTCCCTAGTATTCTACCCCTCATAACGTCAGTATGTGTTCTTTGAGCCATTTTCAACACACAGTCACCATTAGCACATCTGAAAACATCTGCACACTTACTCGCTGCACCGTACTCTGACATGTTCCAACACACCTCTGCGTATGTGGACTGCTGCCAGCGCCACCGTGCGACGACCGCAGGTCAAATGCACCGCATGGTCATACCCCGAGGTGATTTAAACCCGCAAACCGCCCACCAGAGCGTTGTTTCACCATGTATCAGCATTATCCTTAATTTATGAGCATGGGCGTATATCCCACTCGACATGTCTTATGGCATATTTTTCCACAATATGTGGGGTGTTCCTTTACTGTGACAGAAAAACGGTCATAGGATTTCGTTAAATATATTACTAATCGGCTAAAACGATCAAGTATTGGCAGGTGCAGATTACCTACCTGACAGCTACCACGAAGAAACAAAAATTCATTTACAGTATT
Source organism: Schistocerca americana (assembly GCF_021461395.2). Classification (NCBI taxonomy): domain Eukaryota; kingdom Metazoa; phylum Arthropoda; class Insecta; order Orthoptera; family Acrididae; genus Schistocerca; species Schistocerca americana. The sequence continues at coordinate 182,717,417 of NC_060127.1, read as the reverse complement.
TCGCGTTATTATTGACCGAATTTAAAAATTTAAAACGCTGACATAAATCTAGTGGTAAAGAAGTGTGGTGTTACGTTAAAGGTTTTACGCAATGAGACAAGTGTTACAGGTAGAAACTGTGTATATATGTTGGGGCAGCGTAACTCACAGCGCGCAGGTTATCCAGACTATATTCATCCGATATTTAAGAATGAGAGCACTTAGCGACTTCTAGCAACACTGTACACTTTTCGAAACTTTCTCTCGCTGATACTCCACACAAAATGACGAAAGGAAAAAAGTTTATCATTTACTACATTTTCGCTGTTCATGCAGTAAAACTTTAGCATCGTACATGCCTCTTTACTACTGATTCTATTCACAACACGTTTGGCAGACAGTATCCACGTAGCACTGAATGTACCTGGAAAACTATATCGTTGTATGACACACAGTTCAGGAGACATGACCCTTTAACGTTGCGATGCGCTGAAAAATTGACTTTTCTTATAACGGAGCGCTAATGATACAGACTCTACTCATCCAGTGTTAGACAAAGAAGCGCTTATAGACTCCCAATAAACAGGACTCCCATGTTGTCTAAACAATCGGGAATGGTTGTTACTGCTGTGAGTCTGTTTCGGCTAACTTTACAGTTGTCGTATCACCTGCTGCTGTTAATACAATACCTTATAGTACTACTGTAATAGGAAACAACAATTAGAAGAATAAAAGGCTCTGTTACTACTACCACAAACACCTTCATTTTTCTAAGCAGCTGCTAGTGGTACTGAAAGTTCCGTTGTTAATACCAGTACTACTGCTACGATTTCTTATGATAGTGTTAATGTCGCTGACCTTACTAGAAATCTTTAAGTAGCATATTGTCCTGAGTAGCTTTACTACCTCTGTTCTCTGTGGTTTAGGATGGACAAGTGGACACACACACACACACACAGACACAGACAGACTTTACTACTATTGGTCTTACCTGGGTTCTCAGTACATATCATATTCGTCAGGCTGCAGATTTCAGGAGTAATTTACTGCATCCAGACTGAGTTGGGATGGATGGGAGGCACAATTACAGTTAAAAACACGTTGTCTCTCGTATTGTTTTGGTTGTAGGGCACCACCACTTCAAGAAAATTTCATCAGTTGGGAGAACAAAAAGCGAAAGCTAATGTAAAATGTATCTTAGCGTGAACTAGCCGTCTCGAGGCGAACCTCTCGGTTCTAAACCGGTAACGGCGCTATTTAAATAAATAAACAGCACTTTAAAAATGGCTGGTTGCTGTTATTTTCTATGTAAGAGTCAACCTATATAATAAAAATACATTTTGGTTCACTTAATAACAGCCATGGTGGAAATAATAATATATTTACACATTCTGTACGTATTTTTCACTACATTCTAGTAGGCTTACATCTAACTAGCTTATTATTTAATCGAATTTTTTTTTCACAAATTGCAACACTTAAGTTTTTCACGCTAATTAAGGTCAAATAAGCATGGTCTTTTCCGAATGTATTTCTGACCAAAAAGCGATTCAGATAGCTGGAGTCCACAGTTTTTGTTAATCGTATCCTTTACGTTCTTGTGGAGATATTTCCATAGCATCTTTCAACCCCTAACGAAAATTCCTTTATATCTAACCGAGAAGTGAAATATCAATTTTCATAAATTTATCTTTAAATTCTTTTAATGAAACGAAATATTGTCCTAAATATCTTCATCCCCTATTGCACTCCTTAGGAGATGAATTTCCACGAGCACTGAAACACGTATTTTTTTTATTTCTAGCCGAGAAGTCAAATACCAGTTGTCATAGATATAGCCTTACAAATCCTATAGTTATTCTTTAGTAATTATTTATTTTCAGAACAACTTTCACCCACTATTTTACCCCCTTAGTGAAAGACGTATTTTCCTTTTATTTCCTGACCGAGAAAACAAATACCTGTTTTCGTAATTCTAGCTGCAATATTCCCTTAATAGCGAGACGCTTTCATGATGAGTCAGTGAATCAATGTGACCCTTTTTCACCTCTGTAGGGGCTTAATTTCCAAAAGCAGCGAAACACGTGTTTTTTCATCTCTAACCGAGACCACCAAACACCAATTTTCAATGATTTAGCTTGATGCACATCTTTATGTATGTGTATGCAAAGCACCACTCTCACACTAAAACCTTTTCACATCCTCCACATAGTCCTGATCTCTCACCACGGTTTGAAGCCCTGTAGAAAGACATTCGTTGCCTTCGATGTGCCTCGGACGAAGGGACGCATGCTTGGGTACAATAATGGCTCTCTAGACTACTGCAGACATTTTTCCGCGAGGGCACTGACCATCTCGTATCACAGTGGGATAAATATATCAACAGTTATGGCGATTATTTTCGAAGTAATCAACAGTTTATTTACTTTTTTCCATCTTTACTGTTCTCATTTGACTGTCCGTTATAGATACGTTTTAACAGCTAGTTTCCGCCGCGCGGAGTGGTCCCGTGGTTTGAGGCGCCATGTCACGGATTACGCGGCCCCTTTCGCTAGAGGTTCGACTCGTCCCTCGGGCATGGGCGTGGTTGTGTGTGTGTGTGTGTGTGTGTGTGTGTGTGTTGTTCTTAGCATAAGTTAGGTTAAGTTAGTTTAAGCGGCGTGTAAGTCTAGGGACCGATGACCTCAGCAGTTTGGTCCTAATGAATTCACACATTTGAAGTAAAAGAAAAAACTAGTTTCCTAGATTTCCGAAAGACCTTCGCCACTTAACCACATCATCAACTTCTCAGAATACAACAATACAGAGTATCTTTGCAGACATGTGGGTGAATCTGTGAATATTTGACTAATAGTGTCTCGTAAGTTATCCTAGATGGCAGAAGTTCAACAGAAACCAAAATAACATCGGTATCGGTGTGCTCCGAACTAGCACTAATAAGACATCCATTCTCCTCATTGTAGATAACTGTTTATCACGCAGGATCAGCAAGATGATAAGATTGTTCTCTGACGACGCAATTGTCTACAGGAATGTATCGTCGTTGGACGACCGTAAGGATTTACATAAGGATTTGGACAGAATGTAATGATGTAATGAATGGCAACGTATCTTAAGTGGATAAATGTAAGGTAATGTCCCTCAACAGACACTGGGTCTGTGGTCGTCATAGACTGAGCAATATGATTTACGTAGATGTGATCTGGGCCTCACATGAATGGGACTTTGAGTTTACTCGTGTTGTGTGGGATGGATGCAAGCTATCCGCCTCCCGACTCTCCTCTGATGAAGGGTGGGAGTGGATAAAGAAGGAAGGACGCGACAGCCCTCGCCGCGGTCGGGATTTGCGGCGGGCGGCGCGCGATTCCAGCCATCCTCCAGCCGCGGGAAATAAAGCGCGCCGTCCCTTCCATCGCGCTGATTGGCCCGTCTGGGCGTGGAGGGGATGAGGGCACCCGCTGCGGCCAGTGAGCCGTGACAAATGAGGACGCAGGCGGCCGGATTACAGGTCCCGGCCGAGCAAAGAAAACAGCAAGCCGTCGAAATGGCAAAATAATATTTCTTCCACAAATCCTTCCCGCTGTCGACCGTCCAACTGATGAAAGAGGCTTGCGACTTGGACCGCTGGAGTGGGCTTCCACTGGGACCAGCTTCCTGGCCCACGTTCATAACTTTACCTGAATCAGAATAATAAGGGGATGTCCATTAATTATGTGGGCTCAAAATAGAGAGGGGCGGATCCAAATCTCATTTAAGGGGAGGGGGTCGATGAAAATCTCTCGTCAACTTTTTTAACTCACGTAACATTCGTTACTATAACGGATAACATTTTGTTTTATAAAATTGATTCCGATCAACCTAACAGGTATTTTTAGTGGTATGAAGCAAAAACATGAACATATCAATAATTTAATTATTCAAAAATTGTACAGTAAATTTCGCGTGAGGGGGAGAGGGGGATTCCACCCAAATCTCACGAAAGAGAGAGCGGGCCTCCAAAGTTTTTTAAAAAAAAGCTTCATGCAATTAATTCGTAATAGATGTCTGCTAAGCAGCTTCGGCGAAAACTGCAAACTGTCTAGCGCAGGGCATCTTAAGACACTGCAGTATGTACCCGCCTACAGCGGCAAAGGGGGCTGTGGACTCTTTGACCAACTAGCCAAAAAATGGAACATGTCGCACCCATTACAATGACCTTTTCGCTGTGTGATTACTGTTGATGGCAAAAGGAGAATGGCCCATTGTTATGTAACGAGGTCATTAATTTCAAAGAGATTAGGCACTGGGCTATCCAAAAAATAGTTTCACACTGTTTCGTAAATCTGGTGTGATGCAGGACATTGTCTCCATTAATAGATTAAGAGCAAATCATATCGGATTAAGAGCGGGGCACACGACTACCAATAAAACAAAACGCCTGTTAAAGTTAACCTCTCAGGAATTGCAGTTACTATAAAGATGAAGATGACATCCTGCATATTTACTGGAGTCTCTGAAACAAATAGAAAACGAAGGATGAAACACTATAAGATGTATTCAAAACTGCTGATTACTTTCCACTGACGGGGAAAATCACATCACCAAAAAATAATTAATGTAGAATAATGAAATTTGGGAAATACGTTTGTCTAGGTAACATATGTAAGCGATTAATGTAGCAAGATCACGGGTTAATGTAAGCGCGAGATAAGCCATTCCGAATGTGAACTGCTGGTAAATTAATAACCGGCGTAACCGCCAGAATGTTGAATGCAAGCCTGCAAACATGCATGCATCACCTAGTCGACATTCGGTACAGCATGTTCAGTTACAACAGCGGCATGTGGGTGATTTACGAATCCATCTGAAAATATTTTTCCTCTGGAATGCTGTTATGAATGGCAGCATAACAGGTCGAATCACCAGACTAACGTACAAAGTTGCAGTCAGGGTGCGTGGGATAACCGTGAGAGTGCTCCTTGTAATCTTACCCTCCCACACATTACTATTAAATTTTTCTTGGTGTTTTCATTAGTTTCCAAAGCTTCGAGACGCTTGTTGGCTCCAGGGCTTGCGTCTAGGCGCTTCAGTCCGGAACCGCGCGACCGCTACGGTCGCAGGTTCGAATCCTGCCTCGGGCATGGGTGTGTGTGATGTCCTTAGGTTAGTTAGGTTTAAGTAGTTCTAAGTTCTAGGCGACTGATGACCTCAGATGTTAAGTCCCATAGTGCCCGGAGCCATTTGAACAATTTTTTTAAGTTCCATAGTGCTCAGAGCCATTTGAACCATTTTTCTTGCGTCTAGGGGTGCATTCATGTGCTGAAATTTTGATATAACGTTGTGGGTTCCTAGTGACTAAATAGCTGAAGAAGATTTGCCTGTACATTTCTTGAATTTTATTCTGTGTCTCATTATTAAATATCGCCCTGTTTTTACAATTTCCACTTAATATTCCAAATTACATTGTTAGTGTCGATCACATAAATACGTCTGTCTCCATCAGAAGCATGCTCACTAATCCTACTAACATTCTGTGATACGATATTCCAGACAGTTTACAACGCAAAAGACTTACACCCTTTCTTGACAAAAGAAGAATCATCGGTGAAATGTATCATTATTTTGTGAATGAGTCCAGAAATAAATTTTATAATTATCATCAGATGGTGCAATTAATTATGTGAATTTCAAGTATGGCCGAAATTTTGTAATTTGAAATATTTCTAAAAGAAGAGTAATTTTAACTGTTAGTACATATAGATTGTAACACGTTAATTCCTTTTTATACATTTTAGTCTGAAATACAATGCATTGTATGCAAAATGATACGAAATTCCTTTACTTAAACAGTTGAGATAATGATCACCTATTCAAGAATCGATAGTATAAATGGTATCGGTTATTTCTATAAAAGAAGGTAATGTTAGAAAAGAGTATCCCACTACATCCTGCTGTCATACTCAATCGCACCGCAGAACATAATTCCAGGTGTAACTCCAGTGTGTCTAGCAAGCAGACAGGTTGGGTGCAGTTCCCCAGCGGGCATCCTCCTTACCAACACACGGCCACCACTGGCACCGAGCCAGAACCAGCTTTCATCAGAAAACACAACAGACCTCCACCTTGCCCCTACCACGGTTTTCTGTTTATATATATGAAGGCTAAACTCAGGATCTATAACAGGCATTATGATACAGAGTTTTGGGCACGGGAGACAGGCGTAAGCTACAAGCCCGCACGAGCTACTGCTACCGGAAGCCAGGCGACACCTATCGCCGAATTTGGAAACGACCTGTCATGTAGGGCGCATCATATATGAAGCTGATAATATCTGATTTTTTAAATATAATGTTTCTGTTGTTTAATGAATGTAAAGGGAAATGCTAGAAAAGCTAACACGAAAAGATAGCTCGTGGCTCAGTGGCAATGGAGTCTCGTCGCTGTCGGAATTTGTCATAGCTCCACTCAATGGCCCGCGAACAAGATTACCGCTACACGTGACGAGTCGCGCGGCCGTAGATATAATTAGTGCTACCCCGAGTAAATTGGTTGTCGATGAACTACATAAATGAAAATGTAAATGTTCGTTTGCTCAAAATCTTAAATCTACGAAAGTTACTTCTACGATTACTCTGAAATTTTTACACAACTTTTCGGTCCAATACGTGCGTGTTTTTATGTACCTTCTGGTGCACCACATACTATATATAATTATATACGTAATAATTATACGGGAATATATATAAAAATGTAAATGCTCGTTTGTTCAGAATCTCAAATCTCCGGAAGTTCTTAAAAGATTTCATCGAAATTTTGACACAGCATTGATTTCGAATACGCACGTCTTATTATATGCCTGTGTTTAGTATACAGGGTGTAAATTTTAAGTTGACAAACCAGAATAACTCGAAAAATAAGCTTCACACGAAAAAATGTTTAGAATCCAACGTTGATTATTTTCGAGGGGGACATCTGCTGGTGCTAAAATTAGCCCGCCACCCTAGCCCCTTGGGGATGGGGCGGAAGGCAACTTCAAAATTTCAAATGGGAACCTCCATTTTTTATTGCAGAATCAGATTCTACATAAAAAAGTACGTTCATTTTGTCTTAAACATTTGTTTCGATTCTTGGAAGTTGGCGCTGTAATTCAAGAAAATCCATGTTATGATTTTTGCGTGGAAAATGGTTACGGATAAATAAAAAATACTCATTTACTTCGTAAATTTTGAGTCGCTAAAACTAAAACTGCCCCTCTCTCCCCATAGGGTGGAGTTTGAGAGAGAGGAGTTAGAGTTTTACAAATCTTGACCCACTTATTAATTTTTTCCGCAGATTCGGATAAGTTTTGTTTGTTTCGTGGTCATGAGGCGCACTACTTTTAATTATGAAACAAATCATTTACATGTTTGTGTCATTTAGAGAGATAATAGAAGTTAAGAAAGAAATATTTCGAAACTTAATTGTAAACATAACAAATGAGTACAAATTTTTTAAACTTATTAAATAGCAGTGTAATTGAATAAATAGTTGGGCACCTAGAGCCCAGAGAAATACTACAAAATAGTAATAAAGTAGCTGAAACATAGCGATCGGTTTATTCGCTCTCAAGGATACTACTTGGAAGGTGATGGTGCATAGTAGCATCTAATGTAATGTAATAATTATAGTTAATATACAGGGTGTCTCAAAATGTATGGTAAAACTTTAATGTGTTTCATCATCTAAAATATCTTAATTACTTTAGTTAAGATATTCATGCTATGTTCGGCTTAAATGACACACAGCCTCACAAAACTTTTATGCCGTTGAATCAGTTTCAACATGTGCGTCTTCGGTGGGACTCTGCACTGAAGATCTATGCACACTCGGCGCAACAAATCCATATCAACGGTGGCAATGGAAGCAACGGTTCGGTTCTTAAAATCATTGGAGTGGTTCGTAGATGTTTGGTAGACTCTGTCCTTCACATGTCGCCATAAACATAAGTCCATCGGTGTAGTGTCAGGTGACAAAGGAGACCAAGGAATTGAATCACCCCTGCCAGTCCAGCGAACACCTGGCCTAGAACATCTCGCTCAGTCTGAGTCCAATGTAGCGGTGCACCATCCACTTGGAAGACGTCTGTGTTTGGCGGTCAGCCTTTTGTGTTAACGCCAACAGTCCGAGAATATGAAGGTAACTATTGGAATTAACTATTCTTTTTTCTGAGAAGAAAATGGTCCCACGATGCGATCAACCATCACAGAACCATATAATTCACTTTCGGGCTGTCCCGTATCTCGTCCGTCACAGTATGCAGATTGGTGGTGCCACAAATGCAAACATTGTGTTTATTTACATTATCACACACATGGAATGTTGCATCGTCAGAAAATGCTCGGTTGTTTAGAAATCTTCTTTCCATTCTTCTCTAAACGGCGAAGAACGTCCGCAGCGAATTGCATACGTGTCATCTGGTTTCAGATTGGGCAGCAACTGCGGTTCGTATGGATATATCTGTAAACGTTTCCGAAGGACGCGGTGCATGGTCGTCCTAGGGATTTGCAGCTCCTGCGACGCCATCTGAACAGACTTCTGCGGTGAACTCGAAAAGGCAATCGTATCCGTCCTGTGTCTGTTCACTTGTTCTGTGTTGTCCAGTATGATGCTTCACATCACCGCTTGCTGCCTGCACAAAAGTCCTGTACCGCCGGCCTGCTTTCTATACCGTGCTTGGAAGTTCCTCTGAACCTGCGTGTCCGCTTTAGTCTGAATAAACCTTTCCATACACTGAGCCTTTTCTTGAACCATTGTCATTATGCTTCACTCACGACAATCCGGAACACACACAACAAATCTTTGTAAGTTTGTCTGTCCCGTTAGACAAACCTGGTGCGAATATTTTAATTAGTTTGAGTGCAGTAACACTACCTTTTGACGCATCTGTATTTCGGATACTACCTCAGAAAAACTATTCGGCCAGAGAAGTGGTGTATTCGATAGACTGGAATTGGGGGGGGGGGGGGGGGGGGTGCTTCCACCGCCTGCCACGGTCAACGGCATCTGTGCGACTATCGGTTTGGGTCCATTCTGACGACGGTGTTTCGCACTTCGCGTTTGGAAAGCTGGCAACGGCGCTGCCTGCCGTCAAGGATCTTCTCTTACCGTATGGAGCGTAGCGATGAAATTGCGTAGAAAAGTGCCAAGGCTGTGATCCCACGAAGCGAAGTCAACGCTGCACGTTGACGCAGCAAGCGTGAACGTATTCTTCATCTACGTCTACATCTGTGTTCTGCAAACCACTTTACGATGTCTAGCAGAGGGTACTTTCTGTACCACTGTGAGTTGCTGCTATTCCCGCTCCACTCGCGAATGGTTCGCGGGAAGAATGATCGCTGGTCAACCTCCTTCTGAGCTCCAGTCCCTTAATTTTATCTCCAGGGTCTTTTCGCTAGATTTACATGGTAATGTACGCTTCAGAATGGTTCAAATGGCTCTAAGCAGTATGGGACTTAACATCTGAGGTCATCAGTCCCCTAGACTTAGAACTACTTAAACCTAACTAACCTAAGGACATCACACACATCCATGCTCGAGGCAAGATTCGAACCTGCGACCGTAGCAGCAGCGCGGCTCCGGACTGAAGCGCCTAGAATCGCTCGGCCACAGCGGCCGGCCCAATGTAAGCTATCGTAAATTTTTACAGTAAACCACTCCGTGATGCCAGAATGCCTCTTGTGCAGCATCTGCCACAGTAGTTGGCTGAGCGTCTCTTGTGACACTTTCACGCTTACTAAAGAAATATGGATGTGTGTAATGTCCTTAAGTTAGTTAGGTTTAAGTAGTTCTAAATTGGAAGGGACTGGTGACCTCAGATGTTAAGTCCCATAGTGGTCAGAGCCATTTGAACCATTTTTGAACTAAGTGAACCTGTGACGAAACGCGGTACTCTTCTTTTGATCTTTTCTATTTCCTCTTTCAATTCTATGTGGTACCGATCCCAGACTAACAAGTAATATTCAAATATTGATCGATCGAAGATTTCATAAGCTGCTCCTTTGTGGATGGACTGGACTTTCTGAAGATTCTTCCAATGAATCTCAGTCTGGAATCTGTCTTACCTGCGATTTTATTTATGCCGTCGTTCCAGTTTAAATCGATTCGTACGTTCGCTATTGGATATTTTATGGTGTGATTGCTTCCAGTGTTTGTTTCCGGTTTATCTGTTTATGTATTCGCAATACATTGAATTTTTTTATGCTGAGGGTGAGTAGCTACTCCCCAAGGGCCCATCGTGCATTTCACTGCAGTTTTCTGGCATTGCAACTTCTCCATATACAACAGTATTATCCGCGAAAAACTTTATAGAACGTCCGACGCCCACTAGGTCATTTATACACAAGGTGTCCCGAAAATCGACGGTAAACCTTAAGGAATGGATTCACCATATAACATGAGCTTATCGTAAGAGCTATGAGCATTTTTTCATCGTCAATACTGTGAAACAAATTGCTTCAACAATTGCAAGAAAAACAGCTAGGAGTGTCTTCCTCAGAATTTAAATCAAAGAATGGTCTATATTCTATAGCATGGTCACAGAATGATGACTAAAAACGTAAGATAGAGTATAAGTACGGAGTTATCGTGAAAGACTGGCTGTACGTATGTGTCATTTATAAAATAATAAATATGCCAAAAGTGCATACTGGAGTGTCGAGTGCACTTTCCTGTCTGATTTGCCTTACGTTCGTCAGCATAAGGCTCTGTCTCCGTAATTTGTCACGCAATATATTAACGCTTTTCTTGTCTAATATGCTCATCGTTTCACGTGTGATTATTACAATAAAATTTTCTCTTCTTTGCAGTACATTTTATGTCAGTTCTGTTTGTTTGTTCCAGGTAAGCAGACCAGTTACTCTTGGAAACGATGGTGGATGGCAAAACAGTACGTAAGTACAATATTACAATATTAACTTTTACGTACTAGCATCAGTAGCAACTAGGCTGATCAGAGATCCTTATAGTAGTCCGTTTCATCTACTCAGACGTTTTAAGGACAAAGTACCCAATATCCGTAGAAGCATTACTGTGAGATCGTGGAAGAAGGCACAAGTGGATCCGATAATGGTCTTAGCCCTCATCCTGTCCTTGTTAAGTGTTAAGTAGAACCATATACAGACTGGACCATTTTAATCCATAGTGGGGAGTAACTTGGGACAGAGATGAGATACAGCAAAAACGTTTTAGTCGTAGTGGCGAATTGCCGTAACTTCGAAGGCGATTTTCAAGGTGATTTCGAAGTTAAAAAGATTTTTTTTTTAATGGAAACGCTAATATTTGATTTACGATTTGTCAAGAGCGGCAAATTTTACGTACAAAATGATTCATTATTCGAGGTCATGCTGAGACTGCAATACACGGACTGACACGCTATCAGAACATAAGACCCCGAGGAAAGCGGCGGATGCGCGGAAGCGTAATGCAAGAAACAGTTGGCAGTCGGGCGTGTAAAAGCGAATATATTAATAAATATAGTAAATATCAGGCGAATAACTCATAGACATATGGATAAAAGCCTGGAACCTGTCGTCGGTCATTTGTAAACGTAACATGCAGAATAAAAAAAGCCTTAAAGATATTCGCATTTTTAAAGAATTAAAAAAAGAAATTTAAAAAATTTTCAAAAAGGAGAATAGTACTAGTAAAGGCAGTCGCAGCGTTCTGTTCCGGCGCGGCTTCAGCTGAAGTACTGTTCACTCTAACTTCCTCTTTTTTCCCGCACTCTCCCCTTCCTCCCCTCTTCCTGGTGGTTTTTATAATCTTTTTTCCCGTCTCATTTGTTCCAGTTTCACTGCTGCCTTTTAATCCGTGCCTACCACTTTTCGCTGACTTTCCCAAATTTTAAAGAAAGGGTGGGATCGGACCGTGAAAGTGGCTTGTCCACGGTAATGTAACCATTCGATCTCGAGCGCAATTTTTCTATCCTCTTTGTGTTTGCTCTCTCTTTCTTCTTTTTACTCCGATTTGCACGTGATGATTTAATATAAATCACGAAACCGGTCGTGCCTTTAATGAAAGATTTACAACAAACTTACATATATTATCGTAACAATATGTGAAGTACAGAGGTGTTTCGTGATTTTTGTGGGAAACTCCATACTTGTTACAATTTAAATATCGAGAAAACGGCAAAAAAGCCGTTTCCTGAAGCTTATATACTGCAGCGCTGGCGTAATCGTGGCAGTGGATGGGCGTGTCACGTGCCGGTCGATTGTGTTGTACCAGCGCAGCAGGACAGCTCGGTGTGGAGACTTGACGCAATGAAAGAAAGGAGCTATGGCGTATGGCCTTGCCTTTGACCGCACCGGTAATTAAGTTGCGTATTAGTTGGTTTGTCAACGCGCGCTGTCCACTGGCGGCTAGGTAACACGGCGGTAAGAACAGCGCGGATGCGAGAGTCACTGTTCGGCCACAACAATCCCTCTCAAAGCGGGCACGAACAGCTGCTAGCAGTGAATGCCGGTGCATCTCAACCAGTTTTCCAGAGCACTCTGCGAGGGGGGAACTTCATACGATGGATATTTGGAGTCGGCTACCTCGAAGAGAGTCATTTTTTTAACTGCGGCACATGAAATTTGTAACACTCCCCTACCATTAATGCAAGTCAAATTGTTCGTCTGAATTGTGTTCGGTTCTACGAGATAATGAAGTCTGGTACAACTGTGGTATATTGCGGCAGGAAAATGAAACAATATTTAAATTGAAAACATGAATACTCAGTATATAAAATGGTTCAAATGGCTCTGAGCACTATAGGACTTAACAGCTGAGATCATCAGTCCCCTAGAACTTATAACTACTTTAACCTAATTAAACTAAGGACATCACACACATCCATGCCCGAGGCAGGATTCGAAACTGCGACCGCAGCGACTCAGTGTGCGGTAGCGTTCTCGCTTCCCACGCCCGGGTTCCCGAGTTCGATTCCCGGCGGGTTCAGGGATTTTCTCTGCCTCGTGATGACTGGGTGTTGTTGATGTCCTTAGGTCAGTTAGGTTTAAGTAGTTCTAAGTTCTAGGGGACTGATGACCGTAGATGTTAAGTCCCATAGTGCTCAGAGCCATTTGAACCATTTTTCGACTCAGTGTATAAATCCACAAAGGGCGTTCAAAAAGTTTTGCACAATCATCTCTAATTTTTTTATTTTTTTGCGGGAGGAGAGTGAAATTTTTGTTAACATACTTGGAACATTTAGCTATACACGCATCTGGGCCAACGTTCTTTCCATGATGTAAATGCACTTTGGTAAAATTCTGGGGATTGACTTTTACACCACCGCTTGACACAGGAAATAAGGTCTCTCTCACTATCAAATGTTTTACCGCGCAAGTGGGCCTTCAGACGAAGAAAGAGATAAAAATCAGACGGAGCCAAGTCCGGACTGTAGGGAGGATGAGGAAAAATGTTCCAACCCATTTTCCTGATTTTCTCCTGCGTCATAAGGGCTGTATAATGTTTGGCATTGTCATGGTGTAGTCTGTTGAGCTGACCCTGAAGTTGTGGTCTGTGGGTCGTGATGGCACGTCGCAGCTTGTCCAGTGACAAACAGTAACGGTCCCGGTTAATTGTGGAGCCAGGTTCCAAAAAGTCAGTGAAAATGACACCACACTGATCCCAGAAGAAGGAGGCCATTACCTCTCGGCCTGCCGTTCGCGAATGTCTTGGTTTGTTCTTCCGAGGGGAAGCTGGATGACGCCACTCCACGGGTTGGGTTTTGCTCTCAGGTTCGGACAAAAACAACCATGTTTCACCCTGGGTAAAGACGCCGTCAGAATACTGTTTCCACTCTTCAGTAAAGGACTTCATGAGACCCACGGACACATTCTTCCTCATCGTTTTCATTTCGCTTGTCAATAATCTTGGCACACAACGTGCACAGATTTTTCTGTTCCCTAGTGACTGTACCAGTGATACCACACTACCCAGTGACAAACGAGTCATTCCAGCAAGCTGTAGTGTCGTCACACATCTGTCATTTTGGATGATTTGATCAATGGTCTCCTTATTCGGATCACTCACTGCTGTCGATGGTCTACCGCATCTTGGATTGTCCAGTAGAGAGAAATCATCTTCTTTAAACCTCTGCAAGCATCGCTGGATACTACTGCGATCCACTGTGTCCTCCCCATAAACAGGGAGCAGCTTCCTGTGAATCGATGTGACAGAGTCATCGCCGATCTTGAAGAGGAACTCCATCACCGACCGTTGTCGCAACCTGACATCTACTTCACGGTCCATTATGGCTCACCTGTAGATAAAAGAAAATACTTTTATACACCAACTTATAGCTAAATGTTCCAAGTATGTTCACAAAAAATTTCATTCTCCTCCGGAAAAAAAAAAAAATTGAGACGACTGTGCAAAACTTCTTGAACGCCCGTTCTACTTACCTGGTATGTCCAGTTCTTGGCGAGAAAAATAAATTGTATCTACTTGCTGCTATATCAATGTCTTGAGTTTTGCAGTTGGGCATTCTTTTGGTACTCTAATAAACAATGAGACGTATGCAAAAAATATGATTAAATGCTCATTTCATAATCTTCGAAGAGACTTCACTAACTTGTCACAAAACGAAGACAGGTTTAACATGTGCATACTTACAGATGCAACGTTTTAACTGCTCCTACCGTGAAGCAAACGTGTGCTACTCTCTTCTTGCACTACAAATTGGCAGCAACAGCTACCGAAGTATTTGCTTATTCTTAAGAATTAAAAGTAATTCAAATATTGTTGACACTAAAATTTTAACTAAATTACAATTACCAAAAGTAATTCCATTATCGCTGGAACGCAAAATGGCCCTCTTAATAAAGTGTAAGCAGAGACTTTCTACTAAAGGGTTGAGGGGTTCAAAGGCAAAGGGGTATAATTACATTTCCCGTAGTTTCGAGAAAACTGAAGTTAAACTTCACAAGGATTCAGGATTTTGTCGAGATTGAAAAACGAAATTTCAAATTTTTTGTGTGTATTAGACATAAAAAATACTTGTAGCATATTCTGTTCGCATCTTGAAATAACATGTTTATATAACTGATCAGTTTTATATCACAATTCGCTGAAGTTTTTGCTTCTAGAATATTGTGAATTAAGAAGAATGTGATTTATGTTTTCCCTGTAGTGCTTTATTATTGGCTATTGTAAAATACTTATTACAAAACTGCTGTTTACAGTTATAATAAAACATTTGCGTAATGCTACATGAACATCATGCCCTTTGTGACTTATGATGGTGAAAGAAAATGAGAGCGGTTGCTGTTTAATGCATTATCCGATTATTGAAAGTATTTCGGTCCACCTGGGTCACTTCCCTCTTCTCATGTGTCACAAAAAGCTTATTTAGATAATATACAACATAAAAAAATCAGTACAAATCTACGTGAACGTAACATCTTGTAACTACTGTACTTTCCTTTTCGTTCATCATGGAGCATACTTTCCTTTTCGTTGATCATGGAGCAGCACAGAGTGATATTTCACATGCATCTCTTTGTCACAAAATTTTACATGCCTTACCATGCTCTACGCGCACTTATCTCATTTTTTGTACCTCTTTGCCTCTAACTCCCTCACTTAGTTTCAGTTTTGCAACTCAAGTGTTTGTAACAGATTTTAGTCCAATACGTAATTATGTAACATTTTACTCACATTTGGGTCTGAATTTCATATTGTGCTAGTTCATAATATACTTTTAAATCTCTATGGAATTACGAAATACTGTATTAGAAATGACAAACAAAAATTCATTACATAATATTAGTTAATAACTACGTTAACTCTAGCGATACCAACGCATTTTTCATAACGCGCGTTACCAAGGGGGATGGTACTTTACGCCCACACTAAAAAAAATTAAGAATGCGAATTTCCTTAGTTGTTGGTGACGTTTCCTCAATACATACTTTTGAAAGGGAAGTTGATTTCTCAGTAAGGTCCTGAACCTGAAATTATGGAATATGATGTTCATTGGGGAAAATGTCATCTACTGCTGAGATATAAATATTTGGGTTACGTGTAACTGAAAAATTTAAAATATTTTTGGCATCAGGTAGAAGAATTCGTTAAAACAATAATTTTTTTTTCAAAGTTTTAAAATATCAAATAACTGATTAGATTACAATATTTTCAAAAGGTGTTCGCAAAGTAACTCGCCTGCCTCTCCCTTGGTTTTGCGATCGTTAATTATGCTTGCGTATAACATAATTAGTAGATTGAGTGGAAAACAAAAGTTGCTAAATTAAGAATTTCCATTCGTGGTACATAGTAGATCAGCTTGTTGAATAAAAATATTGTATCTCGATTTGTTACGTTACAAGCTGAACGTTTTCAATGGGCGAAATGACGCAAAAACAGTATAGTAACTCATTGGAAGCCTGTGCTTTCTTCGGACGAATCACGCACGAACAGTGTTCTCTTTTAAGTGGCGCGGTTGGGGGGTTAATATTTTTCCAAGTAGCGTACATGTCCGAAGCATGCGTCCCAGCAGTATGGAGGACGTATTCCGTGAGTAAGGAGAGTTGAACGACAGAGCTAAAGACATGTGAGTGACCGGGATATGACGGAATGCTTAAGACTGCAGATAGAAGAATTTCGTCCGAGGCTGCTAGGCAAAGCACTCTCGTTACTGCAGCGACATTCCTCTGTAGGCTACCCAGGCGACGAAGCGACTTTCTGGGGCCGCTAGAGCGGCGAGGTGACAGCAGACACCGGCTCATTATGTCGCCGTGACAGATACGCCGCACGGGGACAACATAACAACGGGACCGGCGCGGCGGTGTCGTCACAGCAGCGGTCCGCCCACCGCGATAACACCGGCTGTACGGGGAAACCGAGCGCTGCTCGCGTGACGCAGCACCGCACACGGTGTCTGGAAAGCTTCCCGCTTTACGGCGGGCCGCGGCCCGTGCAACGTGCGTCTCCTCAGAGAGAGGCAGCCGCCACGACCTCAGCTGGCGTCTGACAACACCCAGGTATGCTACACGAAATCTGATTTATTCACACGCGACGTCTCGTAGTCAGTGCATGCGGATGAAGAAGCAGCCTTCTTAAATTTCCGAAAGGCGTTTGTCGATTTCCGACCCGAGGTAAGATCGTGGGGAGTATCGTCGCAAATACAGGTAGCACACCGCGCCTTGTACACCGGGGCGCTTGGGGACCACAGCACCTGAAGACCGGCTTATAAGAGCCCGAAACCGGTCGTGTGATAATAAAAGAACTTTACAACTGAAGAGGTATTTTCAACCTCTGGTATTGTTGTATTGTATTGTATGTTAACCGGGGACCTAGAAACGACGGAGAGGCTCCGTCCCCGCCGCAGCCGCAGTGGTCCACAGCCCCACGACGACTACCGCAGTCCACTTCACCCCTCCGCCACCCCACACCGAACCCAGGGTTATTTTGCGGTTCGGTGCACCCCCCCCCCCCCCCTCTCCTCCCAGGGAACGTCTCACAGCAGACGAGTGTAACCCCTATGTTTGCGTGGTAGAGTAATTATGGTGTACGCGTACGGAGAACTTGTTTGTGCAGCAATCGTCCACGTAGCGTAACTGAGGTGGGATAATGGGAACCAGCCCGCATTCGCCGAGGCAGATGGAAAACCGCCTAAAAACCATCCACAGACTGGCTGGTTCACCAGACCTCGACACAAAGACGCCGGGCGGTTTCGAGTCGGGGACCAGGCGCTCCTTCCCGCCCGGAAAGCTCAGTTGCGGATGTTCCTCCAACAGGATTGATACACAATAAAGTCGACTCACCCATCCGGTATTGAATTAGGCGGTCAGCTGTGGACCAGAATCTCTTCGCAACTACCATTAAGCGCACATTAAAAATCTTTGGAACTGCTAAAATTAACAAACGAACAGCGGTATTAGTCCTTTTTATCAAGAGTGAAATTGGTGCTGATGGCTGTCGGAGAATCGTATACAGGCCATCCTCGTTGCTGCCGTTGACCCTTTGCAGCCGTGGAAGGTCTGTTCACATTAACAACGACGTTCTCACTGCTTCTCCGTTCAACACATTTTATACAAAAGTCTTACATCTGAAACCGAAATACATAAACGAATTATTACATTAACATATCGTGAACCACCGTTCATCTGTAACAAAAACTGTTCGACTGTTTCCCACATGGCACAAGGCATCCAACCTTGGTTTCACAAACCACTGTGCGCATGCAAGCGCATCGCTCTCCGCGACGACCTTTTAAAATCTCCGACAAAAATCAAGTGAAAAATCCCGGACTCTCTACGCATGCCAACAGTCCGTTCTTAATTATAATTATCGCTAGACTTACGTTAATTATTTTGTAAACAGCTTCAAACTATTGAACTCGCGGCCGTACTTCATTTTGTTGGTTTTCAAAATATTTAGCTCGGCAACGATTTTTTTCAAAGTTGCGAATTGCACTAACTGTCCTATATTCAAGCTTCTGAAAACAACGTTCTTGTGCAGTTCTGTCAATACTCAGCTCGTACCAAGTATGAAGTTAAAAGTCTGAGGCGCTCAGTCCGGCACCGCGCGACTGCTACGGTTCGAATCCTGCCTCGGGCATGGATGTGTGTGATGTCCTTAGGTTAGTTAGGTTTAAGTAGTTCTAAGTTCTAGGGGACTGATGACCACAGATGTTAAGTCCCATAGTGCTCAGAGCCATTTGAGCCATTTTTTAAAAGTCTGTGTATTCTACAAAACTCTAGTAAAAGTTTTGAAATTCCCATATGATGTCGCTCTCAGTAGTACTGTATCTCCAGACACGTCAACAATCTTATCTTAATTTCAATTACGGCCGGTGTAACCTAAGTCATTCAAATAGGAGAAATTTTCGCGTCCGAAAATGTTTCTTTCGTAGCATTGCATTTCTCTAAAACTATTACAGTCCCCCAGATAACATATTGGTGTATACACAAAATGAAATACATTTAAAGTACCATAAGCGGCTGATGTCATCTGGCTGAACAATAGTCGTTAGTCTCAGAATAAAGAGAAACTGATCAAAATAAGTTGACAAACGTACGATTGAATAAAAGTAAGAGGTTCAATGAAGTGCGCTGTACACTATAGTCCGATTAAAATAAATTGACAGTTGACGCGTGTCACTTTCCGCTACAGTGTTGCTACATCGTGCAGCGGCTACCGCTCGGTCATAGGCGACGCACATACACGCCACGTCATTTCACAATATATGCTTTTAACGTGTAACGCAGAACTGTGCTGGTGGGTTTTCGGGTTCCGCTGAATAGGTCAGGAGTTCACTACACTCAGCTGGCGGCTACACCGGTAGCGGAGGCTGTGTGGCGTGGACTGGGCAGTTTTTTTTAGGTTAGAAGGCCTCGGGAAAGTACGGGGTGGGCTGCAATCTCAAAGGGTGCATGGCAAATACAGGACGTGCTTGGATCAAGGAACAGTCGGAATTGTAGTTGTAAATTGTTGTAGTTGTGCTGGGAAAGTCCCTGAGCTTCAAGCGCTGATAGAAAGCACAGAAGCTGAAATCGTTATAGGTACAGAAAGCTGGCTACAGCCTGAAATATGTTCTGCAGAAATTTTTACGAAGTCTCAGACGGTGTTCTGGAAAGATAGATTAGGCAGTATGGGTGATGGAGTGTTTGTGTCTGTCAGTAGTGGTTTATCTTGTAGTGAAGTCGAAGTAGATACTCCGTGCCAATTGGTATGGGTGGAAGTTATACTTAACAGCCGAACTAAGTTAATAATTGGCTCCTTCTACCGACCCCCAGACTCCGATGATATAGTTGCGGAACAGTTCAGAGAAAATTTGAGTCTCGTAACAAATAAATACCCCACTCATACGGTTATAGTTGGTGAGGACTTCAACCTTCCCTCGATATGTTGGCAAAAATACTTGTTCAAAACCGGTGGTAGGCAGAAAACATCTTCCGAGATTGTCCTAAATGCTTTCTCCGAAAATTATTTCGAGCAGTTAGTCCACGAACACACGCGAATTGTAAATGGTTGCGAAAACACACTTGACCTCTTAGCCACAAACAATCCAGAGCTGATAGAGAGCATCATGACTGATACAGGGATTAGTGATCACAAGGTCGTTGTAGCTAGGCTCAATACCGTTTCTTCCAAATCCACCAGAAACAAACGCAAAATAATTTTATTTAAAAAAGCGGATAAAGTGTCACTAGAAGCCTTCCTAAGAGACCATTTCCATTCCTCCCGAACTGACTATGCAAATGTAGACGAGATGGGGCTCAAATTCAAAGATATAATAGCAACAGCAATTGAGAGATTCATACCTCATAAATTGGTAAGAGATGGAACTGATCCCCCGTGGTACACAAAACAGGTCCGAACTCTGTTGCAGAGGCAAAAGCATGCGAAGTTCAGAAGAACGCGAAATCCCGAAGATTGGCTAAAATTTACAGACGCGCGAAATTTGGCTCGGACTTCAATGCGAGATGCCGTTAATAGGTTCCACAACGAAACATTGTCTCGAAATTTGGTAAAAAATCCGAAGAAATTCTGGTCGTATGTAAAGTACACAAGCGGCAAGACGCAGTCAATACCTTCGCTGCGCAGTGCCGATGGTACTGTTACCGACGATTGTGCCGCTAAAGCGGAGTTATTGAACGCAGTTTTCCGAAATTCCTTCACCAGAAAAGATGAGTGGAATATTCCAGAATTTTAAACACGAACAGCTGCTAGCATGAGTTTCTTAGAAGTAGATACCTTAGGGGTTCCGAAGCAACTCAAATCGCTTGATACGGGCAAGTCTTCAGGTCCAGATTGTATACCGATTAGGTTCCTTTCAGATTACGCTGATACAATAGCTCCCTATTTAGCACTCATATACAACCACTCGCTCACCGATAGATCTGTACCTACAAATTGTAAAATTGCGCAGGTCGCACCAGTGTTTAAGAAGGGTAGTAGGAGTAATCCATCGAACTGCAGACCTATATCATTGACGTCCGCTTGCAGTAGGGTTTTGGAGCATATACTGTGTTCAAACATTATTAATCACCTCGAAGGGAACGATCTATTGATACGTAATCAGCATGGTTTCAGAAAACATCGTTCTTGTGAAACGCAGCTAGCTCTTTATTCGCACGAAGTAATGGCCGCTATCGACAGGAGATCTCAAGTTGATTCCGTATTTCTAGATTTCCGGAAAGCTTTTGACACCGTTCCTCACAAGCGACTTCTAGTCAAGCTGCGGGATTATGGGGTATCGTCTCAGTTGTGCGACTGGATTCGTGATTACCTGTCAGGAAGGTCGCAGTTTGTAGTAATAGACGGCAAATCATCGAGTAAAACTGAAGTGATATCAGGTGTTCCCCAGGGAGGCGTCCTGGGACCTCTGCTGTTCCTGATCTATATAAATGACCTGGTGGCAATCTGAGCAGTTCTCTTAGGTTGTTCGCAGATGATGCTGTAATTTAGCGTCTAGTAAGGTCATCCGAAGACCAGTATCAGTTGCAAAGCGATTTAGAAAAGATTGCTGTATGGTGTGGCAGGTGGCAGTTGACGCTAAATAACGAAAAGTGTGAGGTGATCCACGCGGGTTCCAAATGAAATCCGTTGGAATTCGATTACTCGATAAATAGTACAATTCTCAAGGCTGTCAATTCAACGAAGTACCTGGGTGTTAAAATTACGAACAACTTCAGTTGGAAAGACTACATAGATAATATTGTGGGGAAGGCGAGCCAAAGGCTGCGTTTCATTGGCAGGACACTTAGAAGATGCAACAAGTCCACAGCTTACACTACACTCGTTCGTCCTCTGTTAGAATATTGCTGTGCGGTGTGGGATCCTTACCAGGTGGGATTGACGGAGGACATCGAAAGGGTGCAAAAAAGGGCAGCTCGTTTTGTATTATCACGTAGTAGGGGAGAGAGTGTGGCAGATATGATACGCGAATTGGGATGGAAGTCATTACAGCAAAGACGTTTTTCGTCGCGGCGAGATCTATTTACGAAATTTCAGTCACCAACTTTCTCTTCCGAAAGCGAAAATATTTTGTTGAGCCCAACCTACATAGGTAGGAATGTTCATCAAAATAAAATAAGAGAAATCAGAGCTCGAACAGAAAGGTTTAGGTGTTCGTTTTTCCCGCGCGGTTCGGGAGTGGAATGGTAGAGAGATAGTATGATTGTGGTTCGACAAACCCTCTGCCAAGCACTTAAATGTGAATTGGAGAGTAGTCATGTAGATGTAGAAGTGACCACCGCGGGATATGACGGAAATGCGAGATACTGTGTCGACAGTGATTTTAAGTGAGCAGTGCCCGAACTGTATTTGTAGTCCTGAATTTAAACTCATGCGGAATGAATCCAAGAAAACGGCGGCCAACAATCTGCGGCAGATCTTAAATTACGATCGCTTTATTCACGGTGATTAACGAAACTCAATAAGGGAAAATTCCAATTTCAGAGCTAAAAGCAATGTGTAACTTCTCGCTATCATTGATTACCTGAAACTATCATCATCCTGGCTACACGAGCTGCTGCGTTATCAACTGATGAGCTACCCTATTTCGCAGGTGGTTACAGTTTATAGGCGACGCAGGAAGATTACAAACGAAGAAACAATTACAGGAAGAAAGATATGAGCAAATAAAGTCAGTATGATGATGAAAATAACGCGGAAGAGTATTTAAAATAAAAAATGTATTTAAACCAATTAATTGAGTGAAGTCTATTACACCACGTTGAATTAAGCAGTTATATTTATTACAGCTGTCACCCAGTCGCAACGATGAAGCGCATCCTTCGAAAATTCAGCTTCACGCAATTTAGAGCGAAGCTTGTCCTAATGTAAGCCGATCTCTGTGTTTATGATAGCTGTATATGTGACGCTGAATCGCGCCTTGTGCGGAAGCATCCAGGAGTGTTTGGTAGTGCTGCGTATGAAACGTGTGTACTTCATAAGCATTGCTGTGTGAGTGTGTTTTTGGTGTGGTTATCATGTGTGATGGAAAATGAAATAAAAGTTCCAGACCCATGTATCGCTATCGAAACACATCAAGAAAGAATGCCGAACAAGGAATTAGAAGTAAACGGACCAATTGTTGTAGCTGTTTGGCAGCGGCGAATGGTTCGGGCGTGACGTTGAGCGTTCTGATCGGAGGAAACCAGCTCCAACACGTGAAGAGTCAGCTATCAAGTAATTTTAATTGGTTTCAATGGGAAAACACAGCTGCATTCAGAATCATAGCCAGTGAAACTATGAGTGTCGTTGCTCGTTGAGACGCATATAATCAAGTCTTCGAAGCACTGGAAAGTGGAAATGTCGTGCGACTAGGGCCTCCCGTCGGGTAGACCGTTCGCCGGGTGCAAGTCTTTAGATTTGACGCCACTTCGGCTACTTGCGCGTCGATGGGGATGAACTGTCGTAATACAACTTCACCGTTCCATGATACCCCTATTTTACGTTTCCTAAGTTTTGCTAATCTTCTGGTATCACTTTTTCCATTTCCTCCATCAAAAGGCGTTTTATTCTATGTAACAAAGTGTCGTTTGACCTTAGCCAAACTTTGTTCTATTCTCTTGAAGTGGTAGTGGTAGGTAGACAGTATGAGCACTTCACGCTCGTAGTTTTTGATCATTTCATTTACACGGTAAACTGGATACATTGGCTGAAGTTGCGACCCAAGTTCTAACAATTTTACCCTTTACAAGATACTGTCAACCGGTATGTTACTTTTCTCCGCCTAGATAACAATGTCCTTTTTTTCCTTTTGCCTTTGTGGCCTCTTGTCTTGTGTAACCGAATGATATGGAGCGCTATCCGTCACAGAGTTCTTCGCTGTTTCGAAGCACAGAGTCTTCAAACCATTTCACACAAGTGTTGTGGTTCATCTCTTCGTGGTAGTTGTGGGTGTTTTTTAAAATGAATAACGGTAGACATTTTGGGGATGAAACCCTCTGAAGATCCAGCATGCGCCACAATTTTCTCTTCCCTCTGCCGAAAGGAGCTAGCTGCCATACTACCGCGGATGGCATCGTCTGTCCAGGCCTTTATTAAGCTGTGTCCCGTATTCGTCCCATGGTCCACCAAGCCAAACGATATGCGTACTAATTCGCTCGGAAAAAGGCAACGTACACTGAAATATCTTGGTGTTCCATTAATAGCTTGCGACCACAAATAGATTTATAGCGGAATTCTAATTCCATCACAACTCTTAGCGGGGACGATTTATCACTCTGAAGCCATTCCGCTGGTAGAAGGGAAGTATGTAATTTCTATAGCACTACGTATCCGAAGCTTGGATTGTCTTCTTTTCAGTTTTTTTACCAACAAATATACTATATTGAAGGTACCTAAGATACGGCACGTGTTCGATAAACGATTCCTATGCGCCTGCAATCTTTGTGTAGCGTTGATATTCGGGGTTCCTCCAAATCATTCTTGCTCTAGTGCGGAACGAAACAATTACGATGCTAATGTGTTTGCACATGATGTTTACATGGGCGACAAACAGTTAATTTGAACATTTGTTGATGCCGGTTCTCTCTCTCTTTCTCTCTGCGTGCGCATGTGTGTGCGTATGTGTGAGTGCGTGCGCGCACGCGCGCGTCTATTTCTCTTTACCGAACATATGTTTACATCACAGTGCGTAAAAGCATATCAATTTAAACAGTTTTCTTCTTTAAATGGTTGTTCAGGCTCAGCAACTGATTTTAATAGGTTATTGAAACACAATGATTGAAAAATCTTTTCGCAGGTATTTCTCAGAAATTACAAAAAATGTGGTGGAGGCGCTTGGAGTGTGGTCCATTGTTTTCGAGGATTAGTTTTAAAGTACTTTTAGTCATTATGTGCTCATTTCATGTTGTGTACTCCAGTGGATGAGCGCCCTGAGCCTATGGGCCGAAATGAACTGAATTTTATTCACGTATTATACTGCCCGTTCGCGATATATCATCAGAATCACAATTTTATTTTTGGCGTTCGGACCGTGGACTATACAGCCGTCTTGATGTATACATGTTTTCCACTTAAAACTGTCCGTGTTGTACAATGTATCACGTATCTTGATAACTTTAAGTATTTAAAAGTATCAGACAGCGTAAAGAACGCAGTGAAGATAATTAAAATAATCAATTGTTCGGTAAGAGTAACGAAATGCACTTTATGTATAATTTAACCCTTTAAACAAAGCTAAGATATCCAGTTATTCAGTGTCCATAAAAAAATGCTGTCTGTGTAAAATCCCGATATTTAACAGTGTTAAACAAAATAGAAGAATAGTTGACCAGGCACTGGATAAATATGTACCCAGTAGAACAGTTCATAATGGGAGGGAGCCTCCACAGTATACAGTCACTGTAAAGAAACTTCTAAAGAAACGTAGATTTCTGCATAACAGGTGAAAAATAAATCGTAGGGCTACAGATAGAAAGAAGCTGAATGAAACGCGTTTGGCTGTCAAGAGAGCAATGCGTGATGCTTTCAATGACTACCGTAGCAGAATGTTGTCAAGTGATCTTTCGCAGAATCCAAAAAAATTCTGGTCGTATGTAAAGGCTGTTAGTGGCATCAGGGTTAGTGTCCAGTGCCTAGCGAATGAGACGGGAATTGAAATTGAGGGTACCTAAACAAAAACTGAATCGTTTAACTCCGTTTTGAAATGTTCCTTTACAAAGGAAAATCCAGGACAATTTCTTGTACCATTGAAAAGAGGAATCAAACAAGTGTTAGTGTCAATGGTTTTGGGAAAACCATGAAATCGTTAAAATTGAATAAAGCTCCAGGGCTCGATGGAATCCGTGTCAGACTCTATACTGAATTTGCGGCTGAGTTAGCCCCTCTTCCAACTATAATTTATCGTAGACCCCACGGACAAAAAACCGTGCCCAATTCTTGCAAAAATGCACAGGCCACAACTGTCTACAAAAACGGTAGTAGAAGTGGTCCACAAAACTACCGTACAATATCGTTGACATCAGTTTCTTGTAGAATCTTAGAACATATACTGAGTTTAAACATGTGGAGGTATCTCTAACTGAGTGACCTCCTCAGTACCAGCGATCATGTGAAACCCAACTATCACTTTTCTCACATGACATACTGAAAGCTGTGGATCAAGACAACCGGGTAGATGCAGTAGTTCTTGATTTCAGAAAAGCGTTTGATTCAGTACCGCACCTACGCTTATTCTCAAAAGTACAATCTTATGGGGTATCGGGGTATCAAGTGAATTTCGTGACTGGATTGACAACTTTATGGTAGGGAGGACATAGCATCTTATCCAGGATGGAGAGTGATCCGCAGATGTAGAAGTAACTTCGGGTGTGCCTCAGGGAAGTGTGTTGGGGCCCTTGCTGTTCATGTTGTATGTTAATGACTTTGCAGACAATATTAATAAAGCTGCATCAATATTTAGTCATATCTTGATAAGATATCAGCGTGGTGCAACTTGCTCTAAATTTTCAGAAATTTAAAATTTCGCACGTCACAATATCAACGAGTCACTGTTGGAATCGGCCAACTCATACAAATACCTCGATGTAACACTTCGTAGAGATATGCAGGGGAATGATCACATAGGTTACGTCGGGGATAAAGCAGATGGTAGACTTCGGTTTGCTTCTAGAATACTGGTAGAAGTGCAATCGGTTCAGAAAGGAGATTGCTTACAAATCACTCGTGCGACCAGTTCAGGAATATTGCTCAAGTGTGTGGGAACCATAGCAAATAGGACTAACAGGGGATATTGAAGGTATACAGTTAAGGGCAGCACGAATGCTCACAGGTTTGGTTGATCTGTGGGGAGAGTGTCACAGAGATACTAACGGAACTGAACTGGCAGGGTCTTGAAAACAGGCGTGAACTATACCGAGCGAAATTTCAAGAACCGGTTTTAAATATTAACTGGGAATGTAGTACCCTATCACTCATACAGGGATTGTGAGGATAAGATCAGAATAATCATTGCAAGCGGAGAGGCATTCAAACAATCATTCTTCCCGCCCTCCATACAGGCACCGCGCGACTGTTGCGCTCGCAGGTTCGAATCCTGCCTCGGGCATGGATGTGTGTGATGTCCTTAGGTTAGGTTTGAGTAGTTCTACGTTCTAGGGAACTGATGATCTCAGAAGTGAAGTCCCATAGTGCTCAGAGCCATTTGGACCTTACTTTTGGGATTACCCTCGTATACATACAAAAAGACACACAAGGAAGGAATCATCCGAATGGGACGGAAATCGACGGATATGACGTACGTGTAGAGAAATATTTTCAGAAAAATTGGATAATTTATTCATGAGATATATCTTCAGAAATTGAGCTAGTCAGTGACGCGTTGGTCAACCTGTGGCCGTTATGCAAGCATTTATTCGGCTTGGCACTGATTGACAGTGTCTGTGGATGTCCTCCTGAGGGATATCGTGCCAAATCCTGAGCGACTGGCGCGTTAGATCGTCAAAACGCCGAGCTGGTTGCAGAGTCCTGCGCGAAGACAAGCAATAGAAACTCTAGACGTGTACGGGCGGGCATTATCGTGCTGAAATGTAAGCCAGCATGACTTGACTTGATGGGCAGCAAAATGTGGCGTAGAATATCGCCGACGTACCGCAGTGCTGTGATGGTGCCGAGCTGGTTGCAGAGTCCTGCGCGAAGACAAGCAATAGAAACTCTAGACGTGGGCGGGCGGGCATTATCGTGCTGAAATGTAAGCCAGCATGACTTGACTTGATGGGCAACAAAATGTGGCGTAGAATATCGCCGACGTACCGCAGTGCTGTGATGGTGCCGAGCTGGTTGCAGAGTCCTGCGCGAAGACAAGCAATAGAAACTCTAGACGTGTACGGGCGGGCAATATCGTGCTGAAATGTAAGCCAGGATGACTTGACTTGATGGGCAACAAAATGTGACGTAGAATATCGCCGACGTACCGCAGTGCTGTGATGGTGCCGCGGATGACAACCAAAGGGGTCCTGTTGTGAAGATTGTGACCATCACTACTGTCTGTCGGGCCGTATGGCCGGTGGCAGTGAGGGTGGCTTCCCAGTGCTGTCTCTGGCGTCTCTAGACACGTCTTCGCTGGTCGTCAGGACCTGCAATCTCGTTTATTGCAGTAGAAATATCTTTAGTAATGAGTCCCTCTTCCAATTCAGTAAAACCCTACGATAATTCCTTCGTGGTTCGTAACATTTTTTTTGGTCTTAGAATGTGTGTATAGAATGGCAAAATTTCATTTTGGGTGGAGAAGATTATGTGAGTTTATAGAGCGTAAGATATACAGGGTGTCCGGAAAGTCTTCCCCTGATTACATTAATTGATAACTCAGGCTAGAAGTAAGATAAAAATATGAAACAGGTGTCTAATTGTTTACAGACTATCAAAGTTTTTTCACACATCAGTAAACTTCCACTTCCATTGTTGCCCAATGACAGTACACGTCGATATGACTTTCCGGTCGAAATGCTATCACGTATTGAGGACGATGATGGTTATCTCAGACGAATTGCCTTTTCCGACGAAGCGACCTTTTTTGTCAGTGGAGTAGTGAATCGCCGTAATGTGCGCATTTGGGGTTCACAACCCCCTGGCGAGGTCATGGAGTGCATCAGAGGCAGTCCAAAGGTGAATGTTTGGTGCGCTCTATTGCACGATCGAATTATCGGGACATTTTTCTTCGCTGAGGCTACCATCACATGTGCAGTGTATCTGGACATGTTGCAACTGTATGCTGTTCCTCAGCTGCTTCAGTATCACCCCGATGTCTTGTTTCAGCAAGACGGTGCACCACCTCATTGGGTTTTGGACGTCCGTGCCTATCTCGATATGACCTTTCCTGGTCGTGATGGGCCAACGGTTTGGCCTCCACGCTCTCCTGACATAACCCCATTAGACTTCTTTTTATGGGGTTATGTCAAGGACGAGGTCTACCGAACACGTGTACTAGATCTTGTAACCCTGCGGCAACGGATAACCACAGTCATTGAACCGGTCCCTCCAGTGATGTTGGCTAATGTGTGGACGGAAATTGAATATCGCCTAGATGTGTTACGTGCTACCAAGGGTGCTCATGTGGAAGTTAACTGATGTGTGGAAAAAAACTTTGATAGTTTGTAAACAATTAGACACCAGTTTCATATTTGTATCTTACTTCTAGCCCGAGTCATCAATTTATGTAATCAGAGAAAGACTTTTCGGACACCCTGTATTACTTTTCCAGGTGTATGGAAAATTAATTTTGTACTTTGTTTTACATCACTTGTAAACCTATTACCCTATTAGCTGGATTCTATCCATCGCGGATCCGAAATAAATACTTTACTATCAATATTGGCTTTTAAAAAATTTTCATCGGGTGTATTATACTGCAGATCGCCCCTATGGCTATTCTGCCATAATGTCTGGAACATCTGGGAACATTGATTGCTAATCGATCCGTAATGTACTGGTAAATAATATCAGCATGCCCAAGAGTTGTGTACATGATCACAATGCCGTGAGTGGCCGGTAGTACCTGCGAACTCGTGTACTCGCCCTCTTTTCTACGCTGGTATATTCCAATTTTTTAAATTTATTTGGCCTTCCGAGTAGCAACTCTATGTAGCCATCAGTAACACATAGTTAATATGTACATGAATAAAAGAACTCGTTGTCACAGTGTACATAGAATTGAATAAAAGAATATATAAATGCATATTTACTAGTAGAGATAGCTCAAACTGTCACAGCTGTCTCCACTATATCGTTGCAACAGTTACACTAAAAGTTAGTTAAAGTTGTTTCAGATCATTCCTGAAATATCTTCAGAAACAAGACAGAAAAATAGAATATGTACATCATTAAAACCTATAGATTGTGCCCAGTACTCTTACGGAACCTAACAATCGCTTTATAAAGGCGAAAGTCTTTGGTACATAAAACCGAAGTGGCTGACTGAGGAAGGAAGGAGCTGACTGAGGAAGATGGTATCCCATACCCAACAGCGCCTTCAGAAACTCCAAACGTTCGCACTCAAATATGGGACGCGCAGACAAGGTGTGGTTGACATCAGCTTGACTCAGGATCAGTCTCACATGCCAGTGAAGCGTAAAAGTTGATCAGATGTAGATGTTGAGGAAAAGAGGCGCGATTGAAGCGTAGTAGAAATCGTGGACCGAACCAAATGTGTCCTCCTGATCCACGGCTGTGGAGGGATCCGAGGTTGGAGCACTGCGTAGTAACCCCGCCTTTCGTTTGCTGGGAAGCGTTCCACATCTCTTGCCACTGTTGGTTTACGTGACCCTAGACCTCACGTAAGTGTGTGTAAGGTACTTTCAGAGATCCAGTACAGGGCGTGAAGATGTCGCTTGCTTGGTTAATGCATCAATTCCTCGTTAAGTAGGATACCTACATGGGAAGGCACCCCACAGCAAATGGATTGTCCGCCCCATCCGTGTGCTGCGAATGTACAGGGTTATTCTAAATGATGGATCCATTTTCAGAAATTGGTATTTACTCAAGAACAAATCCAAAATGAACAAGCTTTATACCAATGGAAAGTGGAAGTTTCGAAGTTTTTAGCGGGCGGTGATGGTTTCATAAGCGCGGCCATTCCGTTTCATTGTCATTTGTGAGTGAGATGGCGACTGTGAAGCACAAAGCTTTCTGTGTTCTTGAGTCCACGAAAAGTGAGTCGCAAATTGCAGTGCAGCGAGAATTTCGTACCAAATTCGGTATTCAACCACCAACTCGCAAAAGCATTAGCCGTTGGGTTAAGCAATTTAAACAGACTGGGTGTGTCTGTGTGTGCAAACGAAAAAGCACAGGCCGACCGCATGTGTCAGAGGATTCAAGAAAGTTTTGTGCGCAGTCCCAGTTGGTTTACCAGTAGAGCCAGTCGAGAACTTGGAATACCCCAACCAAATGTATGGAAAGTTCTGAGATGGCGTTTGCTGTATAAACCCTACCGATTACAACTTTTGCAGGCTCTCAGCCCCTAATGACAAAGGGAAGGTCTCCGATTTTGTGGTTATGTGCTAGCGAAGATGGAGGATGACATTGTAACAGCGTGTAATTTTTAACGATGAAGGGACGTTCATCTTAGTAGAAATTCAACAGACAGGATGTTCCCTTGTGGGGTTTGGAAAATCCACATTCTTCACTGCAACACGAAGGAGACGCACCGAAGACCAACACGTTCTGTGCCGTATCCCGTACAAAGGTTTATGGACCATTTCTCTTTGCGGAAAGAACCGTAACGGGAATCACGTACCTGGACATGTTGGAACAATGGCTGTTCCCTAAAGTTATGGAAGATCCCCAGGACTTCATTTTCCAACACCTTGGAGCTACCTCCTATTGCATCGCGATGTACGAGGCTTTTTGAATGACTCCCTTCCTCGGCGCTGGATCGGTCGCAGGGGACTTGAGGACGAGGACGTTGCTCTGCACTTTTGGCCACTGAGATCTCCTGATCTCACACCCCGCGACTCTGTCTTATGGGGTTGTGTGGAGGAAGCTGTTTCCGTCCCGCCTCCACCAACCACTCTGAACGATCTGCAGAACCGGACCACTGCTGCCGTGCACTCAGTAACTGCAGATACGCTTTCGCGTGCGTGGGACGAGTTTGGCAACCGCGTCGATGTTTGCTGTGCAGCCAACGGTGGCCACATTGAACATTTATAATGCTTATCACATTTCTATTTATTAAGTAATTATTAAAAACTAATTTATTAGAAATTATTACAGATTATTAAATTTATAAAATTGATATCAAACATCATGAAAAAAAACTTTGAAACTTCCTCTTTTCATTTGTATAAAGCTTGTTCATTTTGGATTTGTACTTGAATACATACGAAATTTTGAAAATGGGTCCATCATTTAGAATAACACTGTGTTCTGAAACCACTTCCAAGATATAGAGGTTAGTTGTTTTATTCCATCTCTTGAGATGAATACTTTGAAGGACGCTTTGAGAGTCATACACAGTTAATATCTCGGGGAAGGAAGTGTAAGAGAGAAATTTAAGAGCTTCCAAAAGTGTCACTGTCTCCGCCCTGAGGCCAGAGAAAAGCACATCCAGTATACTACTCCTGCTGAATTTTCGATCCATCGCTACATACACAAAGAAAACCAGGCCACTGAGCTACAACGAGATGACTGAATGCGCTGTTGAAATTAGCACTTTCCAAACAGATATTAAAATAATAGATTGGAATATGACAGCTGAATGTGTGAAGCTTGTAGCAGTCAAAAAGAGGCAAATGAGTTGAACATCGTATAGAACATGTAAGATATGACCAAGTGTCAAAGGTGGCACAAACGGCCAGAGGTACGAGGGTCACTCCAAAAGAAGTGCACACTATTTTTTTTTAATTCATCTTTTATTCTACATGTTTGAAAGTTTTACAGTGTGTAGATACATCTTTCAGGAACAATATTTTCATTTCTCCACATAATTTCGATCCCTCTCAACTCCGTTACGCCATCTTGGAACCAGCGCCTGTATACCCACACGGTAAAATTCTGGACCAACCTGTTGGAGCAACTGTTTGGCAGCGTGCACAAGGGAGTCATCATCTTCAAACCTTGTTCCACGAAGAGAGTCTTTCAGTTTCCCAAAGAGATGATAGTCACATGGAGCCAGGTCAGGGCTGTAATGCGGGTGTTTCAGTGTTGTCCATCCGAGTTTTGTGATCTTGTTTCTTTGTGAGCCACTGTCAACATCCTGGGAACCCACCTGGCAAAAACCTTTTTTAACGCCAACAATTTCAGTATTCTGCAAACACTTCCTTCTCCTATCCCAACGTAGCGTGACAATTCGTTCACTGTGATGCGTCTGTCAGCAGTCACCAATTCGTTAACTCCTTGCACATTGTCTGGAGTGTGTGCAGTACGAGGCCTGCCATTGCGAGGACAATCCTCAATCTTGCCGTGCCCGCATTCGTCACGTAACCTGCTTGCCCACCGACTAACTGTACTGCGATCGACGGCAGCATCTCCATACACCTTTTTCAACCTCTTGTGGATGTTTCCCACTGTTTCGTTTTCACAGCACAGGAATTCTAATGACAGCACGTTGCTTCTGACGAACGTCAAGTGTAGGAGCCATCTTGAAGACAGCCACTCACGGGAACAGGTTGAACTAAGTTTGAAAACAAGCGGAAAGGATGTGTCTATACACTGTAAAACTTTCACACATGCAGAATGAAAACTGTATTTTTACAAAAATAGTGTGCATTTCATTTGGAGTGACCCTCGTATATAGCTTCTGTAGGAGGCAGTCCATAGTCGGTAAATGCATTCTCTACTGTGGTAGACAGAACTGTACGTGAAGGTAAGGCCTTCAATACAGGATTTATACGATAACACTTGTCGTCTAAATCTCAAGGCCATCTCTCCTCCTTGCACAGAAAAAGGGGGAGTGTTAGTGGGCTTCGATCGCATGGATCTGGATTGAAGAGTACTTTGGTAAGATGAACCTTTGGCGCATTGCTGTACAGCTGACAGCCATAGTCTAGCCGAGATCTAATAATTATAGTCCACTTGTACCCCACTTCAGACTCGTAGTTAAATGGGCAGAGGCGGAGACTGCCGGGTCGAGTCAAGTCGAGTCTCTGAGCCTACGGCGACGGCGAGTTCGGAGATGACGTCACAGGACGACGTCACAGGACCCGCTGACGAGTGTGAAGGGGTAGGCGGAGCTGATTTCTGTTCCCGCAGTGAGCGGACCGGCGTGACGGCTGGCCCTTCGCAATCGACAGCTCTCTCGCTGACGAGTGTTTGTGGGTGTCCGGCCCTAGACGTTATCTAGCGGCGGCGCGGGGCGGCGGTGGCAGACGCAGCTAAAGATAGGCGGCGGCCGAGTCCGCGGCTGGCCGAGGGAACCCAGCAGTGCGAGCCGGCCCGGCGCGCCGCTCCAACGTGCTGCGTCCGTCTCCGTGCGTGTCTGGTGCGTAGTGCGTGGTGCGTAGTGCGAGCGTCACAGCGGCGGGCGGCGGTTCGTGGCTGGCTGCTCAGTACTGCGTCTCGTGTTGTCTGCCCGCGGTACGACCGACTGGGAGCTAGCGAACATGGGGATGAGTAAGTTTAAGTCGCGCGGTTATGCTAAACTTTAGACAACTCCCCCCCCCCCCACCCCCCCCCCCCTCCGGATTGCGTGAAGGAAGGGTCCACAAATTTTGTAAAAAACTGACAAATCCGGTTTTACCCGGGTATTCATTTTGCCAGTTTTTTAGTAGAAACGAAAACAAAAAAATAACTGTGTTTGTAGTGTAATATCCCGAGTAGTTTCTACACGCTGGGCAGTTTCTACACGCTGGGCATGTCTGCAACGCGATTTTATAAATGTCTTTATTGCAACTGTTCTTTATAGCTCTATAGATGGTTATTTTTTCGCTTACAGCTGTTTGTGCTTCGCAGTTGAGAGCTGTCAAAAGCGTTGCCAGGTCCTTAAGTTGACTTGAATGTAGGAGTGTTTTAATAGTAAACAATAAATGTATTAAAACTTCATGCATGATGCAGCATTTTTTCGCGCCTCGCAGTGTATATGACGTCATACCGCTCTAACTTCGTGTCGTACAGCGGTAAATCTGTGGAGGTACATTCAGCGGCATTTGTGGACACTGTCTGCGAAATGTGTTGCGAATACAGTTAGTAGCAAATAAACAATAGATTTAAACATGGGAGGCTTACCAGATTTTCATGCAGGGTATTCGCGGCTGGAATAGAGAAGGTGGGAGGGAGGTGGGTAACGGAATGTAGATGTGGATGTGAAGATAGATGATCATGTAACGGTCATTACTGACGCGTCGACACCCCAGGATAGCGAATGTGTGAATTCGCCTGTTAGTTTCAAAAAAATGGTTCAAATGGCTCTGACCACTATAGGACTTCATCTGAGGTCATCAGTCCCCTAGAACTACTTAAACTTAACTAACCTAAGGACATCACACACATCCATGCCCGAGGCAGGATTCGAACCTGCGACCGTAGCGGTCACGCGGTTCCAGACTGTAGCGCCTAGAACCGCATGGCCACACCAGCTGTTAGTTTCGTTTATGACATGACGGTGAAACAACTCTCCTAGATCTATTTGATTTTGTACAGGCTTTAACTGACATTTTCTTGTTTATTTAAATAATTCATCGCAGCTGCGGACCCTGCCGCACTTTAGATTGTGTACTCTCATGCATGTTGAACATTTGGGAGTTACTTTTTTGTGGCATTATAAGGACAAGAAATCGACAAAATTCACAAATATCGTTTCTGACGTGTTGACATGGCAACGAAGGTCCTCACATAACAGCAGAAAGCACTGATGATGAATCTGTAAGTTCAGAGCATAAAGTCTTTTCCTCATTACAATAATTTATTTCTAACAAGCGAACCTCCCCATCCCCCCCCCCCCCCCCCCCAGATTTAGTTATAATTTGGCACATTGGATAGGTCTTGAAAAACTGAACACAGATCAATCGAGAAAACAGGAAGAAGTTGTGTGGAACTATGAAAAAATAAGCAAAATATACAATCTGAGTAGTCCATGGGCAACATAGGCAACATCAAGGATGATGTGGGTATAGGAGCGCCGTGGTCCCGTGGTTAGCGTGAGCAGCTGCGGAACAAGAGGTCCTTGGTTCAAGTTTTCCCTCCAGTAAAAAGTTTAAATTTTTATTTTCAGACAATTATCAGAGTTCAGGCACTCACACATAATCAATTTCGCTCTCCAAAATTCCATGACATGTTCAGATTTGCTTGGACGGTCTACACACGGAAAAATTTGAAAACGTTAAAAACATATGTTTTGACAGAGTGCAGAGAACACTGTGCGACTGTGAAACTGTTGCATTCATTTGTTGCAGTTTATGTGACACACTCTTATGTTTTCATCACTTTTTTGGGAGTGATTATCACATCCACGAGAAAACCTAAATCGGGCAAGGTAGAAGAATCTTTTTGCCCATTCGCCAAGTGTGCAAGTTACGTGGGTCGACAATATATTCCTGTCATGTGACGCACATGGCGTCACCAGTGTCGTATAGAATTTATCAGACGTGTTTTCCTGTATCAAATGTTTTCGGTTCCCATTGGAGAGGCACGTCCTTTCGTTTACTAATCGCACGGTTTTGCGGTGCGGTCGCAAAATACAGACACTAAACTTATTACAGTGAACAGAGACGTCAATGAACGAACGGACAGATCATAACTTTGCATAAAATAAAGTAAGTAAACTTTTCGCTCAAGGGAAGACTTAAACTAAGGACCTCTCGCTCCGCAGTTGCTCACGCTAACCACGGGACCACGGCGCTCCTGTACCCACATCATCCTTGATGTTGCCTATGTTGCCCATGGACTACTCAGTTTGTATATTTTGCTTATTTTTCCATAGTTCCACACAACTTCTTCCTGTTTTCTCGACTGATCTGTGTTCAGTTTTTCAAGGCTATCCACTGTGCCAAATTATAACTAAATCTGAGGGGGGTGCGATGGGGAGGTTCCCTTGTAAGGAATCGTGCTAGTTACAGCTATGCGGGTTGTTGCAAATGGTAGCTTAATTCGTAAAGATTTTTAAGGGCCCACTTCCACTCCGTTTGTTGCCTGTAGGGCTTCTAGGCCATAGTTCCTCTCCACGTCTTTGCTAAAATCTCCTCCGTTAGCGCTCCTAGAGCATCTCGTGTTCGTGCCATAACAGACTACGCATCTGGAACTGATGAGCCAGACACTTCTTTCTTAATGCGAAGCCACAGAAAAAGTCAAGAGAAATTGTGCCTGATGGACGTGGTGCCCATAATGTGTTCTTCGTTCTGTACCGATCAATCTGCCAGGGAAGGTTTCATCCAAGAATTGGCGAAAAACTAACACCCCGTGTAGCGTTGCACCATCGTGTTGAATCACTGTCCATGATTGAAATTCCTGTAACAGAGGCGCTTCGTAAAGTTCCATGTCCAAACAAACTGTTTCGTAATGGTAGGCTCAGTGAAAAACAGACGTGCAATAATTATGTTGTGCAATAAGTCGGGCGGTTCCTTATTGCTGTACCACGATAAGTGGGTTCTCCCACCCAAGGATCCAGACATTACGCTTGTTTACAATCCCGGAAATGTGAAAAAGCGCTTCTTCAGAAGAAACTTTACTGAGGTACATCACTTAAAACTTACGGACTAATAGGTCGTGGTCGACGTATAAAACTTTCTCCTAGCGTTTCCTCTGTGACTGCGAGAGACATCTCCAGAGGTAAAGTGGCGAACTGCAACCAGAACTCTTTTTTTTTTCTCCCTTATTGTAATTTCCATTCCCCATCAGTGGCGGGCTGGCAGCAGTATAAGCCCTGCTCTTCAGTCGAGAGACAACCAGAACTCGAGAGGGAGCCCCGAATATATGGTCAGTGTAGAGAGCACCACAGTCCGTCACGTGACATCGGCTTCGGGATTATCTCTGGTAATGCCAACATTCTCGATTGAAAGTGATCGATCGTTATTCTTATGTTGCAATGTTGACATCCAGATTTTATCTGACACCTTCCTCTTTTCTGTTAAAATTATTACGGTGTTTATAAATCTCAATAGCCTCTCTATACAAACGCGCATGCTAATACGACGTTTTCGATATGACATCATTGCTATTTCTAAACACGGTAACATAAGAACGACGATCAAATTGGTTCAAATGGCCCTGAGCACTATGGGACTTAACATCTGTGGTCATCAGTCCCCTAGAACTTAGAACTACTTAAACCTAACTAACCTAAGGACATCACACACATCCATGCCCGAGGCAGGATTCGAACCTGCAACCGTAGCAGTCCCGCGGTTCCGGACTGAGCGCCTGAACCGCTAGACCACCGCGGCTGGCAAGAACGACGATCGATCACTTTCAATCGAGACTGTTGGCATTATCAGAAATAATCTCGTAGGCGACGTCACCTGGTGGACTGTGGTGCTCTCTACATATCCCATATAATCGGCGCTCCCTCGATTTATGGTGCAGTTCGCCATTTTACCTTCGAAGATGCCTCCCGCAGTCGGAGAGGAAATGTTAGAAGAAAGTTTTATACGTCGACCACGGCCTATTTGCCTGGAAGTTTTAAGTGATGACAGTACCAGCCGTGTGAGTTTACGTTGTATGATTTACTGAGGTAGTCATTGTCTGTATCGATTCGTTGCAGCATTTTCGTGACAGACTCGGCCTATCATCTGACTGCAAAGGTTGCATCTGGCAGATATCGTACTGAACTGTAATAGGGTACCGTGTTTCATGAAACCGCAAAACATGTTGCACTTTCTCCTGCGTGGACGCCAACTAACAGGAAAAATCTTAAATTGTGGTATTTGCAACAAGAGACAGAGAAACAAAATCAGATGCTGTCAGAACAGACGTATAAATGATCTATAAATACTTCGCCAGAGGAACTACCATTGGAAAAACAAAACAAAAACAAAAACACGCTTAACTGTATCTATCATAATTCCGTAGAAACAAATTTTTGTAATCAGAGAAAGACTTTGTGTTCACCTTCTTACTTTGCATACCGTAAACCGAGTACACTTTGACCGATTTTCAGATTCAAATGTGTTCATCATTTCTGTCTTTTAACCTCTGTGATATTTATGTTAATGGACATGGGGGCTTGTATGAACAGATTACACAATCATTCGTACAATATATTTTTTTAAAATTCAGAGGAAGTAATGAAAAATTGTAGGTGGTCGAAGTTAGAATGGATCCATTGACCGTCCATCAGCTACCAGCTGTCAGCTACCATTTCATTTGTGGTCAGTAGTTCAAAAATACAATGAACTTTGACCACACGGAAATAAATACATAGATCTAAATTTTTATTAATTGATTTCTTTCATAAAAGAAAACCCTAGTATTGTCATAAATCAGTGTGATCCTTCATAAAAATTACAACTACAATGAAAGGTGCTAAGGTGGAATACTCTCAAAATTTAGCTGAGCATAATACCTTCAATTTCATCCATCTTAGACCTAAATACATCTTTCCAAACATCCATTGCAGTTACAGTTAATGTCATCTGTTCTCTATTTATCGAGACAAAATCTGCCACTTGTAATCTGACAAACTTCATTCCTTGTTTCCGGAGATATTCGACATTACATGTAACTCAATCACGGCCCGAAACCCAACAGCTTCCAGTTTAGGCAATGTGTAACTGACATTTGTTTTTCTTAGCCATAGGCACATTAACAGTCACATATAAGCCTTCGTCTATGCACCGATGGTTAATGTATGTATTTCGAACTTCCACACTGTCATTGGCATCAACACGGCTTAATAAATCGTGTACCGAGCGAGGTGGCGCAGTGGTTAGACACTGGACTCGCATTCGGAAGGACGACGGTTCAATCCCGCGTCCGGCCATCCTGATTTAGGTTTTCCGTGATTTCCCTAAATCACTCCAGGCAAATGCCGGGATGGTTCCTCTGAAAGGGCACGGCCGCCTTCCTTCCCCATCCTTCCCTAATCCGATGAGACCGATGACCACGCTGTCTGGTCTCCTTCCCCAAACCAACCAACCAACCAATAAATCGTGTATCTGTGATCCTGGAGATACAACGACCAGTGATCGAAGTAACCGCGAAGTAAAGAAATCGTGCACATTCCTCAGAAATCGTAGGATAGTGGCAGATATATACATGTGAACAAGAAACTAATCAGTAATCGAGTAACACACATGATGTACTTGAAAACTATGGGTTTGTTGTTACGTGATATCAGTGTACTTTGCACAACATGAATTATAAACCGTAACTGTTTCGCCAATTGTTGCGCAAGGAATTCGACACTACATGACGCTATGTAGCGTATACTGATGGAATTTTGCTGTCAAACACTGTATACTAAACATCCAGCTGAAAACTGTAAAACTTTTGCTGTATGAAAGGTCAAAGTAAACACGGCTGTTAAAAATATAACCAGCTTACGGCAGCAAAAATGCTGTAGAGGCTGTAGGCGGGTTTTTATTACTGAGTTTTCCATTTGCTCCCCTGTGTGGGGTAATCGAGATTAGCCACTGTGTCTACCATGAATTATGGAATGACTTTATCCGTCTGTCGGAACACTTCCTTTGAGGCAGGCATCGCTCCCTGTCGTAACTTCGCATGCCCTTCGCTCGCGACAAGCTAGATGATAGTATCTCCGACACTGAAACAGAAACTGAGGTACAAAGGTCTTGGTGACAGTTTGCTCCTGTTTGAGTGGTGTAACGGGTTCATCAAGTATTCCCGAGCGTCACAGTCTACGATGTTCGTCATTGTCTCGCCCTGGGCGAAGTTGCTCCGCTCTTTATGCCTTAACTGCAATTACGTCTACGGGGAGCTAACCGTAGTTGGGTGAATTTGAGCGGTAACAAGATTACTTAGCCGAGGCAGCCAACTTGCAGTGAGCCGGCAGCCCCTTCTGGCGGAGAACTTGCCCAAAGTGTGTTGTTCACCCCTGCGAGAACTCGGTCACCCCACAAGGGCGTGTAGCTCGCCGCGAATTACACACGCTCCACGGCACAGTGGGGCAATACACTTTCAGCCATCTGCTCGAGCTGCTACGGTAGCTGCTGTCGCGTTTCGCTGTTATTGCTGCATGGCAAGACGTATAACTAGGTCAGTCAGATCCTCTTCATTATTAATGTAAGTTCGCGGGTTTCCAGCCGAGATGCAACTGGCGCCATGTTACGATGAGCGTCATTCCCTCGAACGTGGGGAGGGGGGGGGGGGGGGGAGAGGAGCGGGGCGGGGAGATGGGTGAAATGATTGGAAGAAAGTACAACGTACCAGTAAGCCCCGATTCTTTAAAGAATCGAAACGCTACGTATATAACAGTTTCAAACGTCTGACTACTTTACTAATGGGTGAAGGGGGGTAGGACGTCAAACGGGCCGACTTGGAGCAGGAGAGTCACCACAGTACATTTTAATTTCTACTGTCTATACTTTTACAAATAAATTCATAAAACTTTGTCACCAGGACCCAGAAGGATTGAGGACTCACACTCATCGCAG
Organism: Schistocerca americana; assembly: GCF_021461395.2. Taxonomy (NCBI): domain Eukaryota; kingdom Metazoa; phylum Arthropoda; class Insecta; order Orthoptera; family Acrididae; genus Schistocerca; species Schistocerca americana. The sequence goes on along the minus strand of NC_060127.1, from coordinate 182,676,501 downwards.
TGGAAGTTCAAAAACGGAGCAAAATACCTTTTTTTACATGTGAAATTTCATCATATTTTGACTTATTACTGGCTGCATTTGTTGCTACAGGTACACTTTTCTTCCTAAGTAAGAGGGATTCTTCAATGAATTTTTCATAGCATACAAACAGTAGTTACAGGTGTATGAAACTCTAGAATTTTCCAAATCTATTAAAAAACTGTGGAAAAAATTCAGGTAATTAACTGTAAAACTTGAATTTTTTCTAAACATGAAGTTTAAAATGTGGTGTCACCGCCAGACACCACACTTGCCAGGTGGTAGCCTTTAAATCGGCCGCTGTCCGTTAGTATACGTCGGACCCGCGTGTCGCCACTATCAGTGATTGCAGACCGAGCGCCGCCACACGGCAGGTCTAGTCTAGAGAGACTCCCTAGCACTCGCCCCAGTTGTACAGCCGACTTTGCTAGCGATGGTTCACTGTCTACATACGCTCTCATTTGCCGAGACGACAGTTTAGCATAGCCTTCAGCTACGTCATTTGCTACGACCTAGCAAGGCGCCATATTCAGTTACTATAACTACTTCAAGAACTGAACAGATAATATTGTGAATCATGTATCGTCAAGAGCGACGTTCATCATTAATGGCCTAAAGTTAAGTATGAAGCTAATTACGTCGGCTTTCTGAATTCTAATTCCTTGTCATGTTCCAGACCTCACGTCAGTATAGTTCTTGCCTCATCACGCCAGCCTGCGTGAGCTAAAAAGCGTGCATTTCTGCCTCTCTAGTAACACGGTGTTGGCGCTTCCGCCAACACAACATAAAATGTAACAATTCATTCATTTTTTCATAAATTAAATAACTTTGAGTTTCATACACCTGTAACTATGGTTTGTATACTCTGCAAAAGTCATCGAAGAATCACTCTTACTTAGGAAGAAAAGTGTACCTATAGCAACAAACGCAGCCAGTAGTAAGTGAAAAAATGATGAAATTTCACTTGTAAAAAAAAAAGTGTTTTGTTACGTTTTTGAGCTTCCACTGCTATGAGTATGAATCCTGAATCCTTCCTGGTCATGCTGTTAAAGTTTTATGAATTTATTTGTAAAAGTGTAGACAGTGCAAATTAAAATGTCCTGTGGTGCCTCTCCTGCTCCAAGTCGGCCCGTTTGACGTCCTACCCCCCCTTAATGTGTGGAATATTTGACGCTAAGCTTATAATCGAGAAAAAGTTTAAAATTATGCTTCACCTTAACGGTAACAACGCTTTCTCCATTCGCGTACTACCGGGGGGGGGGAGTTAGTTCATGCCTAGGACAAAAAAATCATTAGTTGTTGACTTATATTAACAACATCCTTTTTAAACAAGTACTTGCGTATAAGAAGGGGTCATAACCTGAGAATATCCTTTAGAACAACCCTAACAAAACCAACGCATTTTCGGTAATGTTGTGTACACGCAGAGAAACGGTACTTTATGACCATTACGAAAAGTTTTAAAAAATACGGATACCTGTCATTGAGCTTCGTTCACAAAATACTTTTCAAACATATGTAGATGTGCAGGGAGGATCCTGAACCTGAAAATATCAATACACCACTAAGATATACTTCTGGGTCACGTTCTACTGAATCAAAACAATTACGGAATCTTGTAAGAAATCGTTAAAAATACGCCCGCCGCCCGTCCCTTGGCATTGGGAGGGTTAAATTTAGTTGGAAGTCGCCAAGTGCTTTCGTTATGATACTGGATGAATGTAGTGTGGGTAATGTGCGCTAGTTTTTAATGCATCTCACTGTGTATGCCGTTTTATCTCCTGAACTATGTGTCGTGCAATGATATGATTTTGCAGGTTATATCTGAATACTGTTTGCGAATGCACTTGGTGGTAACGAAGTAATAAATAGAAACGTCATTCCTGAGCTGCACGAACAGCGATAACGCTTTCTGCATTTTATGGTGGGTGTCAACGAGATAAAAGTTTCAGAAAGGGTTGAGGGTTGAAATTTTGTGTGAAGTTTGTTGGAATCGCTTAGTGCTCTTATGCCAAACTACTGGATAAATAAAGGGTGATTCACGATTATATGCAAATATTTTAGTATGTTATTCTACAAGTAAAACTAAACAAAAAAATTCAGATAAACATAGGTCCACAAATGTTTAGTTACGGCTAGTAAAATATTTTGCATGAAATTTAGCAACTTTGCCAATATGGAGCCATCGCAAAACTGTACGAGGTTAAAGTAAAGCACGATTTTATTTATTTTGTTGTTATTGATCTGGCGAATCTAATAAAACATGTCCCAGACGCGTATTTGCAGCAGTTTTCCAGAACATCCAGAGAAGCAAAGTATGTACAAGTAAATTTGTTTACTTTCCTTTAAGAAGGAATTGTTGTCAACCGTTAGTTAGTTTTCTATATATTATTCAGTGAAAGAACATAATAACAACAGTGTATTTAAGTGAAACCACATAGCAACTGTTGAAGTTTGTGGATTAATTTGAAATAGCGATGCTCTTCAAAGTTAACGTTAGTACCATCATTTTTGCAAAATTAAATTCTCTACAACTTCAGTTGAAAACTTTGTGCAATTGTCTGGAATTTAAAAAGCAAATTGGGCCAAGTAGTTAATGCATAAATTTTTTTACGAAATTACGTCTTTACGAGATGTTCTGGAAAACTACTGCAGATACGCGTCTGGGACATGTTTTATTAGATTCGCCAGATCAATAACAACAAAATAAATGGAAATCGTGCTTTACTTTAACCTCGTACAGTATTGCGATGGCTTCGTATCAGCGAAGTTGCTAAATTTCAGGCAAAATATTTTTTTAGCCTTAACTACGTAACTAAACATTTGCGGACCTATGTTTATATGAATTTTTTTCTTCAATTTTACTTGCAGAATAACAGATTCAGATATTTGCATGTCTTCGTGAATCACCCTGTATAGTTCGGTATTTGCGCGCCTCAAGAGAAACATGCAGTTATCTAAGTGTAATGCTTGAGTTATTGTCTTAAGCTGTTAACACAAGATTATATCTTTACGGGAAATATTAAAGTAAAATTTTAGTTGCCTCTGAAGCCGTTAGGTAGGCAACGTATGACTGGTATTGCGTTTGGAATAGTCGCTTAGTAATAGAGATTCAGAGCTCGAACGTAATGAGATATCTCAAGCAAAATGACCATCTCAGTTCCAAACAGCATGGAAGTAACAGTAAGTACGACGTCGAATAACATACAGTTTATGTGTAAGAAATCGATATATTCTTGTAAGGAATTTAACGTGGAGACGATATGGTTACTCCAGCTGTATGTAAGTACTGTAATATTTTACATCACATGTCACGTAGCAGCTTCTAGTTGTTTCAGTTGAATCCATTTAGCCGTTAACACATTGTTTTTTATTTAAACAATGGTCTCCAACATTGATCATGGAAATATGTAGTTGAATATAAACCACATGAAGATGGGCACAAACCTGAAACCCATCGTGCTTTACATATCTCCTTTTCTTGTGGCTGCTAGCCGTTGTTATTCCGAACTCAATAAGAGAAGATTCGTTGCGTATGGATAAAATTCACTTGAGTAAAAATTATTAACATTAGAAGGAAATAGCCGGTTTTTTTGCCTTTAGCGTCGATGTTAGTATGTTTCAAGGACTCAAGTATCGATACTGAAACACCGAAGATTAAACTATCAACACCGATATTTTGTAAATATCGATATTTCCTATCATTTGCATGTAGTTTTGAGACAAAAGTAATTACATTAGTGGCTTCGACTGCTTACGAAGTCATCATCAAACTATGTAAATAAGTTACATAGTAAGTCGTCAACTGAACAGTTCAGGAGAGGTGTTCAGAATATATGCGACATCTTTTCAAGACGAGTTTCTAACAAATCTAAACCGGTACCGAAACTATTTGCGTGACGCGACGCTGAGAAAACGATAAAACAATCTCGTTAACGGGCGGACAGTGTCCTGCGCTTTAGCACGCCGCATCCAGGATTAGGGGAGGCGTCCTGTCTTCGCATCGCATCCGTCCGGCTGATCAACCACGCGGGCCGGTTTGCAGTTCAGCTACATGTGGATTTTAGGCGGTTTCCCCCTTCCGACTAAGTGAATACCGTGTTGGTACCCACGTCCAGCGTTAGTTACACGAAACGTAAATGTTTCTAAAATGTTCTCACACTGTCACGTAGAGGGCGTCCGGTCACGCTGTATTACTATCGTCGTCAGATCCAGATTAACATGCTGACTTTAAACGAGATAAGGCTAGGAAAAAGAAGTTGCACGGAGATCACTGTTCCGTCTCAGGCAGTATGCGTCGTCTGTGTATTCAGTGAAGGAACAGAATACAGGTGTAGCTCTTTTATTACGTCGAATATGTGGTATTACTTCCCTCTTTCGTATACTGTCATTAATGCATCCAGTATTTCCTTCGCCGCTGAATATTTACGAGTTGCAAAAGATTCAGTGAACCAATGTCTTGTGAGACTACTGCGCAGCCCCCTTGCATTTTTTTTGCACACGTCCTGTCAGCAGCTAGACGTCCGCTCTACAACAGTCGTATGTGCACTGCGCGCGATGTGGCCGCTTCGCCTTTTGTGCAAGTCGGTCGCGTGCTCGACAGCAACAGGTGCTTTCTCCCAAGTTCCACACATCGGGTGAGCCGATTTTACTGAAGCAATTGTTTCTCAGTGCAGGGACCGTGCGTACCGATGCGTTATGACGAGCAGAGCGTCGGTTAACAGAAAACTGTGCAGTGGCCTTGTTCCAGGAAAGTGTTACGGACGCTGACTGATACAGCGCTGCCAGATGAGGAGTGTTGACTCACACACACACACACACACAGCTGGCCTCCGTTTACAGAATGACTTCACGCAGAGCACAGCTGATCACAACCACACTGCTGCCCCACATCGTACAGTGAGATGACAAAAGTCGTGGGACACCTCCTAATACCACGCTTGACATTCTCTTTCCCGGCGAATTGCAGCAACTCGACGTGGAATGGATTCAAAAAGCCATTGCCCCCGCAGAAACATCAAGCCTCGCTGCCTCTATAGCCGTCCACAATGGCGAAAGTGTTTCCGGTGCAGGATTTTGTGGACGAACTGATCTCTCCATTATGTCCGTCAATGTTCGATGGGATTCGTGTCGGACGATCTGAGTGGCCAAATGTATGGTTCGAATTGTCCAGAATGTTCTTCAAACCAGAAACTACCAGTCCTTCAAAGCTTGTTAATTACCGTCGTCCGGCCATAATCACGTCGGCAACCTTTTCACGTGAATCACCTGACAAGTGACACCTCCGCCCATGCACTGCCCTCTTATTCTTACGAACGCGATATTACCGCCGTCTGCATATGTGCGTATCGCTATCTGGTGACTTTAGTCCCCTCAGTGTAAACTTCTCACCAGCAAACCCACCCTCTTTTCTTTTTCTACCAAAGAAACTGGTATTCGCGCGTATTCAAATACAGAGATATACAGGGTGATTCACCTAACGTTACCGCTGGATGTATTTCGTAAACACATCAAATACTGACGAACCGATTCCCCAGACCGAACTTGAGGAGAGGGGCTAGTGTAATTGTTTAATATAAACCATACAAAAATGCACGGAAGTATGTTTTTTAACACAAACCTACGTACCCGGACAGACAGCATCCAACGTGCCGCACATTGCAAAACATCTACCGCCAACTGTATGCAACAGGTATGGTCGTAGCACACAAACGTGTCCGTAACAGACCCGTCACAGGAGAAGCGGGTGCAGTTGGTGTGTTAGCTGCTGTTGCCATGAACCCACACATGAGTACACGGGACATTGCGAGAGCCGGTGGACTGAGTCAAAGTAGTGTCATGCGCATACTGCATCGTCACCGCTTGTGTCGCTACATCAGCAATTACATGGTGATGACTTTAATTATCGAGTGCAATTCTGTCAATGGGCATTAATGCGTTGCAGCTCTACCTGTTTACCGATGAAGCGGGTTTCACAAACCACGGGGCAGTGAATCTACGGAACATGCATTACTGGTCCGTGGACAATCCTCGCTGGCTCAGACAGGTAGAGCGACAGCGATCGTGGATTGTAAATGTATGGTGCGGAATCATTGGCGACCACCTCATTGGTCCTCACTTTATTGCAGGGGCCCAAACCGCTGCAACATACATCGCGTTTCTACATAATGTTCTACCAACGTTGCTCGAAAATGTCCCACTGGAAACGCGTCGACGTATGTGGTATCAGCATAATGGTGCACCTGCACATTCCGCAACACTACGCTGACCCTTGACAGGATGTTCGACGGGCGTTTCACAGGACGTGGAGGACGCATAAATTGGCCAGCCCGTTCTCCTGATCTTACACCTCTGGACTTCTTTCTGTGGGGTACGTTAAAGGAGAATGTGTACCGTGATGTGCCTACAACCCCAGAGGATATGAAACAACGTATTGTGGCAGCCTGCGGCGACATTACACCAGATGTACTGCGGCGTGTACGACATTCATTACGCCAGAGATTGCAATTGTGTGCAGCAAATGATGGCCAACACATTGAACATCTATTGGCCTGACATGTCGGGACACACTCTATTCCACTCCGTAATTGAAAACGGAAACCATGTGTGTACGTGTACCTCACCCCTCATGGTAATGTACATGTGCGTCAGTGAAAAGGCCAATAAAAAGGTGTTAGCATGTGGACGTAATGTGCTGTTCCAGTCTCTTCTGTACCTAAGGTCCATCACCGTTCCCTTTGGATCTCTACGTAAATCGGTGCTCTCCGATGCACACGATCGAACAGCGGTGGAGTGGTACTCAAGCGTGAACTTTAGGTTACAATATCTCCGGATGTAATTAACATTTTACAATGCAACAAACGGCACTGATTACGTATTTGTTTATATGTTCAGATGTGCTAACAAAACTAACGGGGTTCCATTTAAAAAAACGTAGGTTTGTGTTACAAAACATACTTCCGTGCATTTTTTTATGGTTTGTATTAACCAATTACACTAGTCCCTCTCCTCTCGTTCGGTCTGTGGAATCGATTCGTCAGTATTTGATGTAGTTTACGAAATACATCCAGCGGTAATGTTAGGTGACTCACCCTGTATAAAGAGGCAGAGTACGGCGGTGAGATCGGCAACGCCTGTATAAGACAAGTGTCTGGCGCATTTGTTAGATCGTTTAGTTGCTTCAAAGGCAGGTTATCAAGATTTAAGTGAGTTTGAACATGGTGTCATAGTCGGCGCACGAGCGATGTGACACAGCGTCTCCGAGGTAGCGATGAAGTGGACATTTTCCCATATGACCATTTCACGAGTGTATCGTCAATATCAGGAATCTCCGACATCGCTGCGGCCGGAAAAAGGTCCCGCAAGAACGGGACCAACGACGACTGAAGAGAACTGTTCAACGTGACAGAAGAGCAACCCTTAAGCAAATTGCTGCAAATTTAAATGCTGGGCCATCCAAAAGTGTCACAGTGCGAACCATTCAACGAAACATCATCGATATGGGCTTTTGGAGCTGAAGGTCCACTCGTGTACCCTGAATGACTGCACAAGACAAAGCTTTACGCCTCGCCTGGGCTCGTCAACACCGATATTGGACTGTTGATGACTGGAAACATGTTGCCTGCTCGGACAAGTCTCGTTTTCAGATTGTTTCGAGCGGATAGACTTGTACTGGTATGGAGACAACCTCATGAATCCACGGACCCTGCATGTCAGCAGGGCACTGTTCAAGCTGGTGGAGGCTCTATAATGGTGCGGGGAGTGTGCGGTTGAAGTGATATGGGACCACTGATACGTCTAGATACGACTCTGACAGGTGACACGTACGTTAGCATCCTGTCTGATCACCTGCATCCATTGTGCATTCGGACGGACTTGGGCAATTCCAGCAGGACAATGCGGCATCCCTCATGTCCAGAATTGCTACAGAGTGGATCCAGGGACATTCTTCTGAGTTTAAGCACTTCAGCTGGCCACCAAAATCTCCGGACATGAACATTATTGAGCATATCTGGGATGCCTTGCAACGTGCTGTTCAGAAGAGATCTCCACCCCCTCGTACTCTTACTGATTTATGGACAGCCCTGTAGGATTCATGGTGTCAGTTCCCCCCAGCACCAAGTCAGACATTAGTCGACTCCATGCCACGTCGTGTTGTGGCACTTCTGTGTGCTCGCAGGGGCCCTCCACGATATTAGGCAGGTGTAAGAGATTCTTTGGCTCTTCAGTGTATTTTCAGCGTAGGGTAAGCGATTGACTAATTTTTTTTCGTAGAAATTTTCGTGTTTAGGGTTCAAATGGCTCTGAGCACTATGGGACTCAACTGTTGAGGTCATTAGTCCCCTAGAACTTAGAACTAGTTAAACCTAACTAACCTAAGGACATCACAAACATCCATGCCCGAGGCAGGATTCGAACCTGCGACCGTAGCGGTCTTTCGGTTCCAGACTGCAGCGCCTTTAACCACACGGCCACTTCGGCCGGCCGTGTTTAGGGTTTTGTACCCATATTAAGTGTAAGAAAACTCTAAATGAAGAATGTGAACGCATTTTGTAGCTTCGTGAATGGCATACAGTAGAGGAATAGTTCGTTGATGATGATTGTATCAGTATAGCTGTGCACCCTGCCGTTAAGCATCATCTTTGAGGACGTGGTTTGTGGGTAATCCCATTCTTGTATTGGACTGGCCTGTTCAGAGTACCGACCTGAACCCAACGGAACACTTTTGGGATAAGTTACAACGTAACTCCAGACCCCTGCGTCCAAAATTACTATCATATCTGGTGTCGGCTCTTGAGGATGAATGGGCTGGTATTCCTGCAGAGATATTTTAGACACTTCCTTGAAAGTAGCGTTCAAGCCGTCGTAAATGCGAAGACTGGACACAAACAATATTAACGTCCACCAATAGGTGTTCGGATACTTTAGATCAGGTACTATACATGAAGTGTCTTGCACAAGTGAGAGAACGTAGCATCAACCTGTAAGTACGTCCGATTACAGCAGCAGACATCACGTGACGTCGCCAGTTATTTCAGTAACTCCCAAGGTACTGCTTTGTGCAGGCGAGTTTGACAATGTCGAGACGCATGACGGCGCGCAAACCTCCCATAAAATCAGCGCTGTATCGAATAAGGCCCCCCTCGACATGGAAAGAGAGATCGTGCGTTATGGGACTCTTGAAACAGGAATGACTAGAATTCAACGTCCCGTCAGTTTCTGTGTCAACAGAGATGTAGCTCTGTGTCAGACAGATAACGGAGCGATAAGAATCTATTGTGGCTTTGTTTAAGAAACTTCCCTCCTGGACTGATTGCGGTGCTGAGGCGGTCGAACACGGAACACCAAACATTTGTCACCGCTAGGCCATCTTATTTCTGACACGACACGCATTTTGTGTGACGTCGACTCTTAGACCATAAACAGTGCTGATCATGCCTGGCAATCGATATCTTACGTATCAGCTGAATCTGAAGTGTGTCCTAGAATTCACCGTGCTTCTTGGTCGAAATAGTACATTGTACACTGAGTTGACAAAAGTCATGGGGTAGGGGTATGTATAAAAATACACATGGCCGTAGTATCACGTACGCTAGTTATAGAAGGGTAGAGCTGTCATTTGTACTCAGCTGATTGATGTGAAAAGGTTTCCGGCATGATTAAGGCAGAACGACGGAAATCAACAGATTTTGAACGCAGATTGGTAGTTGGTGCTAGACGCATGGCGCATTGCGTTTCAGAAGTCGTTAGGGAATTCAGTACTCCGAGATCCACAATGTCGGGAGTGTGCCGAGAATACCAAATTTCAAGCATTGCCTCTCATCACGGACAATGCAGTGGCCGACGGCCTTCACTTGACCACACAGAGCAGCAGCGTTTGCGTAGAGTTGTCAGTGCAAATAGTGCAACACTGCGTGAAATAACTGCAAAAATCAGTGTGGGATGTACGGCGGTCGTATCCTTTAGGACAACGCGGATAAATTTGGCATTAGTGGGATACGGCAGCGGAAGAAAGACGCAAGTGTCGTTGTTAACCTCACGACATCGTTTGCAGCGCCTCTCCTAGGCTAGTGACCATATCCATTGGACCCTAGACGACTGGAAGCCTGTAGCCCGGTAAGGTGAATCCTGGTGGTAGGGTTCGAGTGTTAAGCACTCCTCCAAGCCATGAACCCAAGTTGTCAACTAGGGCACTATGCACGCTGTTGCTCGCTCCCTAATGTTATGGGCTATGTTTATATGGAGTGCACTGGGTCCTCTGATCCAACTGAATCGATCATTGACTGAAAATGGTTATGTTCAGCTACTTGGGGACCATCTGCAGCCATTCATGGAAAAAAAAATGGTTCAAATGGCTCTGAGCACTATGGGACTCAACTTCTGAGGTCATTAGTCCCCTAGAACTTAGAACTAGTTAAACCTAAGGATATCACACACATCCATGCCCGAGGCAGGATTCGAACCTCCGACCGTAGCGGTCTCGCGGTTCCAGACTGCAGCGCCTAGAACCGCACGGCCACTTCGGCCGGCGCCATTCATGGACTTCATGTTCCCCAGCAACGATGGAATTTTTACGGATGACGATGCGCCATGAGCCGGCCGGGGTGGCCGAGCGGTTCTAGGCGCTACAGTCTGGAACTGCGCGACCGCTACGGTCGCAGGTTCGAATCCTGCCTCGGGCATGGATGTGTGTGATGTCCTTAGGTTAGTTAGGTTTAAGTGGTTCTAAGTTCTAGGGGACTGATGACCTCAGCAGTTAAGTCCTATAGTGCTCAGAGCCATTTGAACCATTTTTGATGCGCCATGTCACCCGGCCACAAGCGTTCGCAATTGGTTTCAAGAACATTCTGGACAATTCAGCGAATCCCAGATCGCTGGACATGAATGGGACTTAATAGAGAGGTCAGTTCGTGCAAAAACTTCTGCACCGGATACACTTTCGCAGTTATGGACAGTTATAGAGAGAGCACGGCTCAATATTTCTGCAGAGGACTTCCAACTATTTGTTGAGTCCATGTCGCGTCGAGGTAGTGCACTACGCCGGGCAAAAGAATGTCCGACATGATATTAGGAGGTACCTCATGGTTTTTGTCACCTCAGTGCGTATTACAGTACTTACTGTTGTGTCGGCAGAAGAGCCAACACCGTGTTACTAGTGGAGGCCGAAATGCACGCGTTTTAGCTCACGCAGGCTGGCGTGAGGAGGGAAGAACTATACTGACGTGAGGTGTGGAACATGACAAGAAATTTGAATTCAGAAAGCGGGCGTAATTACTTTGATACTTAACTTTAATCCATTAATGATTAACGTCGCTCTTGACGGTACATGATTCACAATATTATCTGTTCAGAATTCATTCTAATTACTGAATATGGCGCCTTGCTAGGTCGTAGCAAATGACGTAGCTGAAGGCTATGCTAAACTGTCGTCTCTACAAATGAGAGCGTATGTAGTCAGTGAACCATCGCTAGCAAAGTCGGCTGTACAACTGGGGCGAGTGCTAGGGAGTCTCTCTAGACTAGACCTGCCGTGTGGCAATCACTGATAGTGGCGACACGCGGGTCCGACGTGTACTAACGGACCGCGGCCGATTTAAAGGCTACCACCTAGCAAGTGTGGTGTCTGGCGGTGACACCACACTTACATATTAAAAGTATCCATTAGCGACTCAGTGCATGCACCGTCTTGCGTTAGAGAGATGAGTCTCCCTGCCTTCAGTGATGTCTTGCGAAGCATCTTAACCTTCGAAATGCTTTATACACACTTCCCGCAAGTCTGTATTCGTCGTACTAAGGTTGAACAACGTGGGTGTTCAATATTCTTCATTATTAATTGTGTGACACGGTAAAGTCCGGGCTTCGTGGTGGCCTTTTCATTGAGGCTGTAGCTGTTACTGAACTACGCCCAATCCACCGGCGCGGACACTGTTTGTCAAGGAACCCATAGGCCACGGTAGCATCGTGTGTTGGAACTCCCTCTTGATCCGTGAGGTCCTTGTCTCGAAACTGAGGTATTAACCACCCTTGCAACATGTCCAAATAAGAAATACCACTTACGGGCTGACAAAAAAATAGTCCGAAAGGGTACTGTGACGAATTCCCGTTCCATGTCGTAACATGAGGCGGGTTCCTTTACAACTCCTGCACAAAATGGGATTTTTCTTAAGCGAGAGAACTACAGCCGTCCTCTGTGAACTCCGATACATCACACATTCATCATAAAATTTCATACTTGAGCGAAAGACGGCATTTATAACTTGTGCAAACGAAGCACTAGAGGCTCGCTGTTTCACGTCAATGTCAAACAATTCATTCACAGACATCATTTTCAATGTCCATAAAAAAGTCCAAACAACTATTTATTCAACTGTACAAAGTCAATAGGACTATGGGGACTTCTCCGACACACTGTACGTCTGTTCTCTACAGTCCACCTTGCGCTGCTTGGTGTAGGATGATTAATATATCGACCACTTTCCGCTTTTCGTCCGGTATTTCATATCGGTGCTTCCGTTCCATTTGTTTAGCAAGCAGTCTCGCTTCATTATGGAATTTTCGGATCCGCGTTGATGCAAAGCACATTGTTGTATGTCTGAAATACTTTCAGCGAGATTTCGTCACCATTCGTGGGTTTACTCGTTAAACCACATGAAGTACACAGAGATGCACAGTGAAGTTAATATCAGATACGATGTTGTTATTGTTATAAATCGTATGCTGGAGCAATTCAGTGCCCTTTCCTCCTGTGTTTTCATTAGACCTGACCGCACTGTTACACGATGAGTTCCCTCATACATCTCATGTGGAATGTGAACGCTAACCGTGACTGAAATATGACATCCACCTCCATTATCTTTTGCCTGACTATGGGGCGAGTTGTACGGTAAGCGAAAATAATCTAGAGGGCGGCAGCTGTATTATGCGTCTAGCCATCTAGATTTAGGCATCTATGGTTTCACTCAATAAATCAGCTAAATGCCGGGAGGGTTCCTCCAAAAGTGCATGGCCGATTGCCTTCACTGTTGCGAGCAGAATCGACCCCAAAGGCAGAAACGTCTCAAAAGAAAACGTATGTGGCTTGACTGACCTCACTGGACCGTCAGCAACAGATCGCCGAGTACAAACAGAAAGACGAACAACGATTACTGGTGGATTCAAATTTTTAAACAAAAGTGCATCTTGTGGGAGCATTTCAGTGACTCGTAAAATATGAAAAGATAGACCACGGGTTCTGTTTCAGAGTTTAAGAAAACAGGACGACCGCCTTCTGTTCGAACACAAGAAAAGATTTCTGTCACGCGTGACAATGTGACCGTAAGCCCCAGAAAATCGGTTCGCCTACGACACGACTGAATTTATCACCAAATGCACTGCATGAAATTCTTTCAAAAGATCTGAAAATGCGTTCGACTTACTCAAGAGGTGAAGCCTGCAGATAATGTAAAGAGGCAACGATTTGCTCACTGGGTCTTGACACGACAAGCGGAGAACGAGAACAAAAAGGATAATTTTCTCAGATGAGGTGCACTTCCACTTCAGTGGGTACGTCAATGAGCAGAACTGCAGAATTTGGGGTAACGAAAATCCGCGAGTGACTGTGGAAGATGAGATGCATCCACAACGCAGGACTGTGTGGTGTGGATTCTGGACAGGAGGAGCGATACATACATAAACGTAATGTATGTGCACCCATAAATACATTGATTTCTCTCTTCTTTAAAAAAATATGTAACATGCATACATAAATGTCTCAATTGATACAGTTAATACACCCCTGTAACATTTACGTACAACTGTTTACGTGTAGTCGTCTCCGATCCTGTGCATACGGCAGCGAAGCACTGTGTTAGGAATAATTTCACTTAGGGGTGCACTTCTTGCGAGATTTTCGCATTACATCGATCACAGTTTGCACGCACAATGGTCGTAACGCTGCTCGTCTTTCCACTTTCTGCATTAGATGCTGCATCTGAGGTGTCTAAACTTCTAACTTTTACGTTTCTCGTTCGTATCTTCCTTGTCCGTCCTCTCATCCTGTTTGATGCTGCTGGCGCGATTCGGTTAATAGAGGCAAAGTGACCACTGGTCGGCCTATCACTGTGGACCGATCACAGTGACTCCCTCTCCTATACCTTTTCACTTCCCTTTTTTTAAATTCTTTATTCAGTCATTATTATGATACAATTTAACCTACTACCTAAATACATTAATAGGTCCTATTTTTAACTATTACAATGTACAATCTGCAGCTATTATTATTTTTTAACACTACAGGTTAATACTGTGATCCTTCACCACTATGGGGATTATTCTACTATTATTTACTACGCTATTGTTTTGGTGTTATTGTAATTTTCAGCTAGTGTTAGATTTGGATACTACTTGTAACGAGTTACTATAACTACTCTACCCGCAGTGTTACAGGTGTGCCAGAAGAAACAAACCTAATTGTTGGCCTTTCCCACTGAGCTAATCCCAGTAGGAGTGCCCTTGGCACTGGGCTGGCCGATGACACGGTCTCTGCAGTTCTATACTACTTTATTATCCTAATTTGAACCTATAACTAGTCTTACATCTAATGTCGTAATCGGTGCGTTGTCAAGTCCAGTGGTGATGTACTGCCCCCCCAACCTAATCCGAAAACCTGGCGGGTTCCAGCCGTGAGGCGGCTGGCCAAGTCCAAGTCCCCGCGAAACAGGGAGGGTGTACGTGTCGAGTCTGGTGTTTATTTATTGATTGTTTCTTAGGTACTCTTTGAGGACTTTGCCTGAGATTGCGTCTGCTAGGTGATTCAGGACGTTAAAAGTGTTTTCGTGCCTGAGCAAGTGGTGCGTATCGTTATTCGGCAGTTGTTCCCTAAATTGTTGTGTAACGTCGTCGAAGAGGGGACACTCGTACACCACGTGGTCTGGAGTGCCCTGCGCTGCTCCACAGTCACAGGCTGGTGTAGCCCGCTTCCCAAACAGATATGTCGGGTAGGGTCCGTGCCCAGTAAGAAAGTGCAGCAAGCCTCTAGTGGGTTTCACGTATGTGAGTTTTAAGTGTTCCTGTATGTTTGGAAGTAGCTCATGTGTTCTTCGCCCTGTCTCGTCATTATTCCAAAGTTCCTGCCATTATTCAATTCCCCTTCTTTTAATACTTTGTTTATCTCCTACATATATCCCCATGATTTCTTGAATTTTTTCTCTTCTATTCTTCTTTATCCAATACCAGGTGGCCTGTTCCCTAATTTTTATGTCTAATGGACACAACCCCATCAGTACTAAAAGTGCCCCTCCCGGAGTTATTTTATATGCGCCTACTGAACGTAGGAGCATATTTCGCTGCACTCTTCTTACGGCCACGGCAGGCATGACCCTCGTGAGCCTGTGTGCCCAGACCGTTGACCCGTAGCCTACTATGGATGTGAGAATGCTACTATGATACAATTTGATTAGATCAAGTGGGACATGGAATCTTTTGCGCCCTATTCCGATTAAATTGTTTAGTACTGTTAGTGATCTCTGTGTTACCGTGTCAATGTGTGATGCGTAGTTCCACCTCTCGTCGACGATGACACCAAGGTACCGGGCTTCTCGCCGCCTGAGGACCGGCAAGTCGTTTATTCTGACTGTGCGATTTCTTAGTAGTTCGCCTTTGAGTAGGAATACCCTGTCCAATCAGTTTTAAGATAGAATTTGGCCAATTCGTAAGACCGGAATGTCATTGGTATGAGTAAAATTGTCGCCGGAGACGGGGGGGGGGGGGGGGGGGCCGGAGTCCCGCTCCGAATGGAGACTCGATGACGAGCGGTGACCTACGCCCCTGAGAGCGATGAGATACCAATCTGACCGTCGGGTCATGCGGCCCGGCAGTCTACGGTGAGAGTCTGAAGGGTACCATTTCATTTCATGACACGGTTGTCATGTCAAGCTATCCAGGGCTTACATTTCACCAAGATAATTCCCGCCCGTGCACGGCGAGAGTTTCTGCTTCTTGTCTTTGTGCCTGCCAAACACTACAGTGGCCAGCAGTTGGGAACGTTTGGAGCATTATGGGCAGGGCCCTCCAACCAGCTCGGGGTTTTGATGATCTAACACGTCAGTTGGATAGAATTTGGCGCGATATCCCTCAGGAGGACATACAACAACTCTGTCAGTCAACGCGAAGTCAAATGTTTTGAGAGGCACCCGCATGCCTTGCTCATACTGTGGCATCAAGCAGTCAGGCCTGCAAGATGAGTGGTCTGCCAAGCGAGTGGATTTATTCTTATTTATTGAGTAACATCAATGACTGATTATGATCTCTAGTACTCACAATTAAGCTACAAACTATTCTCCTGTTTGAATACTACGCAACGGAAACGGATAACGCACATCTGACACTATTAGTAATTTACATAACTCTGAATGTTCACTACGCACTGGCAATTTTCTTTCTTACCCAACAGCTTTGACCAACACGTGGCCATCGCAATGAATATGAATGGCGCACACACTATAAATTCTGGATATCATGACTACACACTATTCGAAGAACAAGGCCACCAATCTTTTTCTTTTCACTATCTTTTTTATTCCGATAAATTCTATAACCTAAACACACCAGTACATTTTCTACAACAATTACAAATGAGAAACTCCGCCCAGTGGGCATGGCTTTACATTGGTGATTCTCTATCTTATGGTCTCGTAATTATCTAACGCTACAGTGCACTTTCTGGATAGGATGGTGGATCTTTTGCTATATCTCACTCTTCGACTCCCACACCCATCATCACGAAAATTTCCTCCAGACCGAGCGGTTCAAAAAGGAACATGCATAACCCACTGCCTCTGAACCTATCTTGCTACTCTCCCATGCAAACCACACATACTTAAATTACATGAAATACATCACACTGGCAACATAGAGTACAACACAAAGAATAGTCACAACGTTAGAATCACTTCACTTTCAGCTTCCCCACTTCAATCAGTATTCATCCCAGTTTCACACGACACTGCCCCACTTCGTAACTTTTCTTTCCTACTACGAACTCTGGAGGATATATGCAAGTCTTCCTGTGCAATGCAAGCCAAGTGGCGTTGCTGGATAGACGGCTGACTCACCTTGCTTCTCTCTCAGAGTATTAGAGTTTGAATCCAGCATCACACGGAAACATAACACGCAAAGTAACACTAAGATCATATTCGTCACACACGCGAGTCCTCAACTGATACCATGGACGGGTATTTCTCCTTATCCTTTTATCTCATACCCAGATTGAGACTCACACAGTACTCACCACGTGGAAGTGTTTGTCTCTAATTTCAAGTCCTGCACGCGCCATTTCTTAAATATTTCCAACTTATGGTACACACGCCAGTAATTCAGCTCAACTTTAGCACTCAGAAGTATTTCAACTTAGTACTAGCACTCGCAAGTATTTTACCGTATTGCTACACGTGGTTTCACTGTGACCGTTGGTCACTTCCGAAGATTACTACGATCTCCTTAATATTACCTGCTTGTCATTTAATTCTCCCCCCAAAAGTTCCTGAAATAGAGAAATAATTATTCCAAACTACTCTTTAAGTATTCCACATGCATAACATCTTTCCACTCTTTTCTCTTTACGGAGCACACCTAAGACAGGTCTTACCAACACAAGATCCAGCGCCAGAGTGCTGAAACATGGCCGTTCTTCAGGTCCTCTCGCCCATCCGCCGAGGTTGGGGAGCACCATGTTACCGTATTGGCCAGCCACATTTCAGGCGCTCAAAGCTCAGGTAAATTTCATCTCTTTGGTTCCATCAAAGGTGACCAAAGACCGTCTCAACGATGATCATATATTGCACATTCACCATCTGCAGTTAGCAGACGACCATACATTCATTCATTTCACAGATCTCACGTGTATGTCGCGTCTAGCGATTTCCGTTCCATTCGGATGATTCGGTTGTGGTATGTCGGTTTGTTTTTGTGTTACAGTGTAATGTGTGAGCTCAGGAAGAGAGAGAAGACAGCGGTGAGAGAGGCGGTAGGCCCTGGTAGTCAGTCGGCTGGGCTGGGGAGCAGTGGCAGGGTTCAGGCCTGTAGCTGCGGCGCTGTTTGTGGCGGCGGTATTGGGCCACGGCCGGCCGCCGGGCGTTTATTGCGACAAGGCAGGCCTGGCGCGCGTCCCGGCCGACTGGGGGCACAGCTGGCCAGCCGCGGCGCGGCGCGTGCCAGTTTCCACGGGTCCGCGCCATTATACTGGCCACTGGCGTCTATTCATCGCCGCGCCGCGCGGTATTCGGCGCTACTGTCTAGAGATGGGCAAACTCGTTCATCCTTGGGAACTAGTTCACTGCTGACCGTTCTTTTTTGGGAACCGTTCATTTTTACTCGTTCACCGTTCATTTGTGCTTGGTCTGTGGTTCTTATGAAAAACTGAAAACTAGTAGTGTAGGTGACTGAAGGGTGGAGGGCACCAAGAGGGGGCACTTGCCTCGCCCCTGGAGCACAGAGTTTTTATTCATTAGAGAATTCTTACACACTTTTAGAAGTAATTTCTGTGATTCTGCAGAACCTCTTGTTTAGCCAACTAGCGTTGTGTGGCTGATCGCAGGGAAATAATATAGGGTGGCGCACGGAAAACCGGCCCAGAGTACAGACTGCTTGTCAATTACGGACGATGTGTTGCCCGTTACGAGCAGATACAATAAACAGACACACATGTAATAATTAGGCAGTGAAGTGATAACAAGTTAATGGAAGCAACAATTGCGAAACAATCGATGACGATGTGCAGAGAGCTGGAGAAGAGAACATGAAAATCTCACGCGACGCGCATGGGCTATAGCGCATGTAGTCTTGTAAACCTGTTGGTGGTTGTTTCCCAACTTAATAGACCTCATGAGTCTTCTATAAAATTCTTCGTTTCGACTTCTACTACATAGCTATGCTACGCTGTAAACAATAATCGTTTACACCCTACATATACTTCACGTTGTCTCTGAGTTCGTAGGCGAAGTAAAGACTTTATGGAAGCATAAAATAAAATGTGATTTTCTCATACTTGCGTCACACGCTTAGTAAAAATTATATTTTTATGTTGCATTATTAAAGTTAATTGCATTATTAAAGTTAATGCAGCAATAGTAATAATAATTAAGCTCGCAGTAATAAAGTTTTTGGTTTGAAAGCTCCTTCTGAACAAATGTTTTTGAGATATTAAGTAAATACGATTTTATGACAATCTATGTCTTTTCAAATGGAGAGGCACCGCTTTTCCTACTAAGCCAAATTGACCCAGAACCCACATTTTTTTTCAAAGAAACCAAACTAGCAGGTACTGCAAATTGGAAACAACCAAACTTAAAAATAATTAGAGCCTTCCTAAATTGTATATGAAAGATACACGAAAATCGTTTTATATGAATTTTCTTACACTAAAAATTAAGCAAATTATTGAAAGTTAGCTTCTAAATGAAGTCGATGAATCAAAAAAATATATGAATAACAAAAAAAACTTGCCTTGTTATAAGTATGTCTTGTGTTATTCATCGATATAATGAAGTGTGCTGATATGCCTTTTGTACCTGAAAAGACGTACCTTTTACATACAACGTAATTTTTATGTAATTTTGATTACCGGTCGTGGACGCTGAATAACCAGAACCAAGTGCAAGAACAGTTTGGAACAGATGTAAAATAGGCGAGCGCGGTGAACGAAACGAACAACTGGGTACTGAACTAACTAGGAGCAGTCGGCAGTGGAACTGAGACAGGTGGTCATGCGAAGAACGACGAGTGCGGCCGAGGGAGACCGAGACTGAGACGAGCACGCCACCGAGGCTGGAACGAGAACTGCCCAAGTGACCGCCGCGACCGAAGTCAACTATGAACCGATCGTTCCTCGTTCCCTGGAACTATAAGTAGACCGCCGCGACCGAAGTGAACTATGAACCGATCGTTCCTTGGAATTTGTTCCTCGGTCCTTTCGTTCATCTTGGTAAACCGTTCCTTTGCACCCGTTCGTTCGCGAGCTACACATCTCTACTACTGTCGCCAGTCCCAGGCTAGCCTGCAGTGCCACTGCGGACTTTCCGTAGTTTGACTGTGTGTCTCAACTGTGCCAGCAAGCCATCGTAGTCTTTAACGCGCCGTAAACAATGAGCGGAACGTGTTTCTTCAACACCACGAAGGCGACAAATGTCAAATTTACATGAAGTGTACCATATGCGTGGACGTACAAACGATTCTCGTTTTAGCACACCCGTACGAAGTGCGTAGCAGCAACGCAATCTACACCAATACTTACCATGTGGTTATAATCAAAGCGTAGCTACTCATGGAGGTCCAGTGTCGGCAGTAATTATCGTATGGGAGCGAAACTTTGTAGATGTGCTAATGCGTTAATGGCGAACCGATTTACGTTGGAAAAAAAATAGTTCTACTTTTAGCCACCACGTGCAAATCTGGCGCTGTACAACAACTCGACGTCTCCAGTACTCATACTGAACAAAATTGTCCAAGCGACTGTTTATAATAAAAACAACATTATGCCTCTCTCACTTAATTGACCTTTTCTACCCACGCCTTGTTCCTAGTCCATTACATATGGAAACATTTATATACATCTTTCTTGCATTCACAGCACCAGATTTGCACCTGGTACTATTTTTTTCTTTTTTTTTTTTTGTCTGCGTAAATCGGTTCATAGTTTCACTGCTGTACGATAATTACAGTCAATACTGAACCTCTGTTAGCAGCTACATTTTAAGTATAACCATCCAGTTTATAAAAAATTATGTGTGTGTGTGTGTTTGTGTGTGTGTGTGTTTGTGTGTGTGTGTTTGTGCATATTCCAGAGCTCCACGTAAACCACTGGACCGATTAGAACCAAACTTGGTACACATATCCCTTACTCTGAATCAACGATCCCTCTGGGGATAAGAACCACCCACCCATCGTATTTCATGATATATGACGTCATAAACAATAAGATGCGTCAAAAACTGCCACATCATGCATAATGTTTAAATCTATTACTTCTTTTCTACTAACTCTATTCGGAACGTATTCCTCAGACATCATCGACATATACCGCTCAATGGTCCTACGAAATTATATAATTGTGTGACACATAGATGAGGAGATGAGATGTTATAAACACTGAGATGCCGCATCAAGCATGCGTTTCAATGCATTTATTCTGTACTGTTAAGACACTGCTACAGCCGAGTTAACTTACGGAAATACGCGACACATAGCAGCGCTCTTGATAGCTTTGGTTGGTTGTTTTGGGGAAGGAGACCAGACAGCGAGGTCATCGGTCTCATCGGAATACGGAAGGACGGGGAAGGAAGTCGGCCGTGCCCTTTGAAAGGAACCATCCCGGCATTTGCCTGGAGCGATTTAGGAAAATCACGGAAAACCTAAATCAGGATGGCCGGACGCGGGATTGAACCGTCGTCCTCCCGAATGCGAGTCCAGTGTCTAACCACTGCGCCACCTCGCTCGGTAGTTGATAGCTTTGAACTGCAGGCGCAAACGGATGTACACTATGTGATCAAAATCATCCGGACACCCCCAAAAGCATACGTTTTTCATATTAGGTGCACTGTGCTTCTACATACTGCCAGGTACTCCGTATCAGCGACCTCAGTCGTCATTAGACATCGTGAGAGAGCAGAATGGGCGCGGTGCTCGGCGGAACTCAGAGACTTCGAATGTGGTCAGGTGATTGGGTGTCACTTGTGTCATACGTCTGTACGTGAGATTTCCACACTCCTAAACATCCCTAGGTCCACTGTTTCCGATGTGATAGTGAAGTGCGAACGTGAAGGGACACGTACAGCACGAAAGCGTACAGGCCGGCGGCGTCTGTTGACTGAAAACAGACCGCCGACAGTTGAAGAGGGCCGTAATATGCAATAGGCAGACATCTGTCCGCACCATCACACAGGAATTCCAAATATCAGGATCTACTGCAAGTACTATGATAGTTAGGCGATAGGTGAGAAAACTTGGATATCATGGTCGAGCGGCTGCTCATAAGCGACACATCACGCCGTTAAATGCCAAACGACACCTCGCTTGGTCTAAGGAGCGTGAACATTGGACGATTGAACAGTGGAAAAACGTTGTGTGGAGTGACGAGTCACGGTACACAATGCGGCGATCCGATGGCAGGGTGTGGGTGTGGCGAATGCCCGGTGAACGTCATCTACCAGCGTGTGTAGTGCCAACAGTAAAATTCGGAGGCGGTGGTGTTACGGTGTGCTCGTGTTTCTCATGGAGGGGGCTTGCACCCCTTGTTGCTTTGCGTGCCATTATCACAGCACAGCCCTACACTGATGTTTTAAGCACCTTCTTGGTTCTCACTGTTGAAGAGCAATTCGGGGAGGGCGATTGCGTTTTTCAACACGATCGAGCACCTGTTCATATGCACGGCCTGTGTCTGAGTGGTTACACGACAATACCATCCCTGTAATGGACTGGCCTGCACACAGTCCTGACCTTAATTCTATAGAATATTTTGGGGATGTTTTGGAACGCCCACTATGTGCCAGGCCTTACCGAACGAGATCGATACCTCTCCTCAGTGCAGCACTCCGTCAACAATGGGGCTGCAATTCCTCAAGAAATCTTCCAGCACCTGATTAAACGTGGCCTGCGAGAGTGGAAGTGCTCATCGAGGCTAAGGGAGGGCCAACACCATACTGAATTCCAGTATCACCGATGGAGGGCGCCACGAACTTGTAAGTCATTTTCAGCCAGGTGTCCGGATACTTTTGATCACGTAATGTATGCGGAAACAGTAGCCGTCTATAGAGCTATGAAGAAGCGTTGCCATAGAGCCGTTTACAAATTCACATACAATCGCGAACCTGCTGCGCCCACCGAAGACAAAGTGTCCGGAATCTTTGCAGGACTACTTCTTAATTTCAAAGGTGTTTTCGCTAAGACATGGAAATTAATTTTTTTCGATATTACACTACAAACGCAATTCAACTTTTGTTTCCGTTTCTAATAGAAAATTGGGAAAATGAATACCTGTACAATGCACGGTTTTTCAACTTGTTCTGTTTATAGGGAAAGATTACGAAGCAACTCCCTCATTCAGACAATGCATATCGCCTTTTGTTGTGTGTGAAATGATTGTGTTAGTCCTCGCGTAAGAAGGAGAAACTTCTACCAGTGTTTGTTTCAGTTCGACATCCGCTAGGTAGTAGGCTACAGGCACTGCAGTTTATCGACACTACTGCTTATGTCCATCGGGATCCGAAGATTGTAGCGCACAAATAAGGGGTATAAGCAGGACACTGCCAGATCATGAAATCAGTCGTATCCAGCGTTTTCTTTGTTACTAATACACACAGTGTACATTCTCGACGTTAAACAGCACGTAACCGTTTGTAGTATCTTAACGACACTCATCACCGCCTACAAATTTCACCCCCGCGCAGTGGGCCAACTCGCTTCGAAAGCTGGACATAATAGAAAAGCGGATACACAACCCTTCAAATCTGTGTTCTTGAGGTTGCTGATTACGAATCCGATGTCGCAGTTATAAAACTGAAATTGGCACGTTCAGTTTGGCAGATGAAGAATTATAAGTTTAGCGGAGTCGCGTAAAATTTCGACTATAAGTACTAGCTGCAGCGCCCGGTGTTCCTACCATACGAAGTGACTTGCCGTGTGCCTTTTGATGATCAGAGCAAATGCAAGTCGGATGGAAAGCTGCAATCACTTTAAATAATGGAATAGTAATAACAAATTTTCGTAGTTACGAATTAAGATGAGCTGCAGTATTGTAAGTAAGCATATATATTAGGTCCCACTAATGTATTAGGTGATGGGTTAACATGTATCAT
Organism: Schistocerca americana; assembly: GCF_021461395.2. Classification (NCBI taxonomy): domain Eukaryota; kingdom Metazoa; phylum Arthropoda; class Insecta; order Orthoptera; family Acrididae; genus Schistocerca; species Schistocerca americana. Next base: position 182,652,658 of record NC_060127.1, on the reverse strand, counting down.
GTAGTTTTAAGAATAAAGAATTTTTTTAAATAAAAAAATCACTTTAAATCGAAGGGCATATTTAAATTACTGGGTGTCAACGGAATGCGAGGAATGAGTTGGTCGTCACCTGTGGCATACGCCGTGGTGGTGGTGGCCCCTATTGCGTTCAGCCATAGGTTCGTCACGGCCTGCCTAGTTCCGTTGCACGGCGGCGGTGGGTCTGTGTTGCGTAATAATGACGGGGGATCATTTCTTTAAAAATGAGCTAATGTGCCGGTAATCCTGGAGGCTCAAGAGCATTTAAAAATTCTGTCGGATAATGCACAGCTTACTGTGTATCCATTACTTAATCAGTGGACGGAAAGGTGAGACTCTCCTGGATAAGCTTATTAACATATTTGGATTTTAATAATAAAAATGTATGCGAAACACGGACTAAAAAATCTTCTAGCTTTCTACGTCGTATGTAACAACGGTAACTAATCAGTAAATAAGAGTTATCTGTCGAATTCTCCAGCTTCCGCTCATCCCGCGATCTAGTGACATTTGTTGGTAGTATCTTGATGACGGAGATTGGCGCCATAATTTATTCTTGCGGTAGGAATGCCGTCAGTTTTCATTGATATATTTCGTTTCTTACGCATTTAACTTTTCATTAATTTTCTTCATTGTTTCGTTTGAGTGTAGAAGTTGAATAGAAATCTGCAGCAAATCCGCCGAGAACTTTCAGACATTTTTGGTATTGCCTTTATACACTGAAGCGCCAAAGAAACCGGTATAGGTATGCGTTATAAAATACAGAGAGTGGCCTCGCGGTTAGAGGCGCCACGTCACTGACTGCGCGGCCGCTTCCGCCGGAGGTTCGAGTCCTCCCTCGGGCGTGGGTGTGTGTGTTGTTCTTAGCATAAGCTAGTTTAAGGGGAGTAGGACGTCGAACGTGCCGACTTGGAGCAGGAGAGGCATCACAGGACATTTTAATTTCCGCTGTCTATACTTTTGCAAATAAATTCATGGAACTTTGTCAACACGACCAGGAAGGATTCAGCATTTACACTCACAGCAGTGGAAGTTCTAAAACATAATAAAATAAAATTTTTTTACATGTGAAATTTCATCATTTTTTTCACGTACTAATGGCAGCATTTGGTACACTTTCCTTCATGAGTAAGAGAGATTCTTCGATGAATTTTGCACAGCATACAAACCATACTCAAAGGTGTATGAAACTCTAGAATTTTACAAATCTAATAAAAACTATGGTAAAAATTGAGGTAATTAACTAGAAAATTTGTGTTTTTTCTAAACATGAAGTTTAAAATATAACAACTCATTCGTTTTTTCATAAATTAAATAAATTCTAGAGTTTCATACACCTGTAAGTATGGTTTGTATGCTGTGCAAAATTCATCGAAGAATCTCTCTGACTTATGAAGGAAAGTGTACCTATAGCAACAAATACAGCCATTAGTAAGTGAAAAAATGATGAAATTTCGCAAGTAAAAACATTTATTTTGTTATGTTTTCGAACTTCCATTGCAATGGGTGTATATCCTGAATCCTTCCTGTGATGCTGACAAAGTTTTATGAATTTATTTGTAAAAGTATAGACACAGGAAATTAAAATGTCCTGAGATGCCTCTCCTGCTCCAAGTCGGCCCGTTTGACGTCCTACCCCCCTTAAGTGGTGTGTAACTCTAGGGACCGGTGACCTTAGCAGTTTGGGCCCTTAGGAATTCACACACACTTGAACATTTGATATGGGACCCCTGAAACGCCTGAATGCGAGTGTGACAGGTGACACGTACTAAACTCCTGTCTGAACACCTGAATGCACTCATGTCCGTCGTGCATTCCGACGGACTTGAGCAATTCCAGGCGGACAATGCGACATCCCATACGACCACATTTCCTACAGAGAGGCTCCAGGAACACTCTTCTGAGTTTAAACTCTTCCGGTGGCCACCAAACTCCCCACACATGAACATTATTGTGCATATCTGGGATGCCTTGCAACGTGCTGTTCAGATCTCCACCCCGTCGTTCTACGGATTTATGGACAGCCCTGCAGGATTCATGATGTCAGTTCCCTCCAGCGCTACTTCAGACATAAGTCGAGTCCGCGCCAAGTCGTATTGCGGCGCTTCTTTGTTCTCGAGGTTGCCCTACACGACATTATGCCGAAGCCGATGGAATTCGTCACGCGTCGTTTAACCACTTTTCTCGGTAACGCCGATATCCTTATTCCGACTATCCTGTGCATCTTCAGATAGCCGATCAATTGGTAACGGCCGGCCGCGGTGGCCGTGCGGTTCTAGGCGCTGCAGTCCGGAACCGCGGGACTGCTACGGTCGCAGGTTCGAATCCTGCCTCGGGCATGGATGTGTGTGATGTCCTTAGGTTAGTTAGGTTTGAGTAGTTCTAAGTTATAGGGGACTGATGACCTCACATGCTAAGTCCCATAGTGCTCAGAGCCATTTGAATTGGCAACGGAGCAGCTTCGATCATGGCATGTCCGTATATCAAAAATATGTGGAATGATGTCTGCATCGGGCGTTATTGTGGAACAGTGTGGATCACTGCACAATTATTGTCTAGCGCGTGTCTCTGCCGCACGACAGAAAATTGACCTTCCCCTATAAACGGGCAAATATGCGCACGCATATGCCTATTTAGGTATTACGAGGGCCGTTTACAAAAGTGTAGCCACGCGTGGTAAATTTGTAGTCAACGATTTCAGGCAGAATCGGTAGTAGTTTAGTTTTCAGTAGATATACGTCATTACGCCGGTCAAAAATGTCATAAACGTACCTTCTGGAGTGCTGCTCGTCTTGTGTTGTCGTGACAACTGGGCAGGATCGCAGTCATATATTAAGGAGGCCATACAAACAATATCTGAAAAATGTGTCGGTCTCTGATATAGTGTTCACAACCAACTGTCAGTCACAAGTCGTCTTGTGACCGGAATGCCACGGCAATATTGGACAAGTATGCAGCAGTAAAATCAACACAAGGTTTCTCGAGACTAAAGTGGAAACGTGCTCCTTTTCCTGTTTCTGTTCTGTCCAGGTTCTGAATCGAGTCTGCCCACCGTGGCCCGACTGAGCTCTGTTTGGTAGGAGCATTTCACCAGTCATTCCAGAAATGCGTGCGCGCCCGTCAGAACGCAACATGACGCGCTGCGATCCATCACTGCGGAAAACGGCCGTGTGACGTCCCTTCATTCATCAAGCGTGCCGGCGCCTGGTCATTCGTCATCACCGTATGGAGGAGGGTGGTAAAAACCAAGTCTACACTTCTCGCGCCAAATTATCAGTGTAGTAGTAATATTTGTTTCCATGCACCAATGAGGGTATCATCGTTGTCCCGGTCGAAGTTGTTGTTTATGGAAATATTGGCTGGAATACCATCAAAAGGTGCATTAGAAAGTAATGTATTTGTGGTCACTAGTTTAGGACTTGCGTGTATTCTTAAATCATCCGTATTCGTAAGGCCAGTATTTCTTTGACAAAGAAATATGATCAGATTTTCGTCAAATTTCTTCGACAAAAACTCTTGTCGTGGCGCTAAAAAGGGGTATTACATTGTCGTCATAGGTTTCGGCAAATTTCAAGATGGTGGATAACAACTTATTATGTGCTGCAGTTGCTAGTACCACAATGCATTTTATGTTTATTTGGAAGAAAAGCGGCGGAAAAAATGGAAACAAAATTGAATGAAGCCATAATTTTTACGTCGAGATAATAAAATTTGCTACGAGAGCTGCAAGTGGAGGGCGTCAAGTCTCACACATAAAATACTTAAGAATAGATGAAAGTGTATTTCAGTATTTACTCAGTAAAGCGGCTTCTCATATTACAAAAGAGAATACTTTCTTGAGAAACGCTATACCTGCAGAAAACAGGCAAACTGTGGCACTGGGATTTCTTGATACAGGAGAGAGCTACTATAGTTTACAGCACAGCACTCGAATATCTCATTGTTTACTAACCAAAATAATTCCAGACACGTGTGAAGCGATTTATAAAGTTCTAAAGGGGGAATATGTGAAGGTAAATAAATGTTCAGCACACTATATGGGCAATAAGAAAATTTTTTAATTTTGAATAATTTAATTAATGGAATTAGTGTTCCAACAACTACAAAATTAATTAAAGGTACAAAACAGATGAAGTGCTTTTTAACTTGTGGCATCCAGAGTTGAAAAATTGACAAAGTAGAATGGAAAGCTAAAAAAGAATTTTTATTTTAGAGTGTGACCACATGTTCTATTCTGGTTTGCTGAAAAGCTGCCTGGATGTTTCCAGATGTAGAGATGGATGGCTATAGCTGTGACTGTGGATACGAAGTCGTGTGCAGCATATTCCACGTGCCTAGTCGAAGCAAATTAATTTAAAAAAAAAGAGAGTCGAAGGAACACAACTCTGAACCCACGTTTATAAACACACTACAGAGACATCTAATAGCTGTACCGACGCCAGCGTTCCAAGCGGTTACATTTCACATTGCAGTGAACAGAAGAAGAACGACTTCTATAGTCAAGTCTACGGCGAGGCCCTAGTTTATATCCTATTTATTTGACGACAGGGGTGATTTGACAAATTTCCCTATTACACCATCAGATTTCTTTGACATAAATATTTGACGTATCAGCTTTGATAAAGAAATGTGATAGTGTAATAGTGGCCTAAGTGAGAGAATACAGTTACGTGTGCCTGCCTGGGACAACCATAGTAAATAATCCAAACGGCAACTCAGTTACTTTAGCAAACAGTAGGCAAGTGACATTGAGCAGTGCGAGACTTATTGTTCTTATTGCTGCACATTCTGACTTCAACGGATTCTTTAATGTCAGGATCCCAGCAGGTAGATGCATGCGATACGATTTTCGTATTATCAAATATAATCACATGATTAAACTCCCTTTTCTTTAAATAACCATTGTTCCATGTGTAAAAGAGCTTCAAATGTCTGATTACTTGACAGATTAATTAATGTGTTACGTATTTGACTTTAAGCATATAAGTGAGGAAAGTTTTAGAAAACGTTTGAAATCATACTTAAAGTCTGATGGAAGTCCCCAAGTGCTCTTACGAGGGGCGTCCAATGATTAATGCAATACATTGTTCTGTGAAAGCAGGTTGGTTTTATTCACGATTCCAATACACCTTATTATTTGCCACTCTTTCGACTACAAATCAATATTTTTAAACATAATCTCTGTCCAAATTGACGGCCTTACGCCACTTTACTGGAAGGGCCCGTATGCCCGCATGGTGCCATTCTATTTGTTGATATCGGAGCCAACGTCTTGCTGCATCGATAACCCCTTCATCATCCACCTACTGCTTCCCGCGAAGTCAATCCTTCAGTGGGTCCAACAGATCAAAGTCGGAAGGTGCGAGATACGGGCTGTAGGCAATACACTTAAGAGATGATCGTTGCACCATGAGTGAGTGCATCAAACGGAATAACCCGTTCGGAGTCCCATAACACCGTAGCAATGACTTTACCGGCTGAGAGTGCAGTTTTGAACTTTTTCTTTGGAGGAGAGATGGTTCAAATGGCTGTGAGGTCATCAGTCGCCTAGAACTTAGAACTACTTAAACCTAACTAACCTAAGGACATCACACACATTCATGCCAGACGCAGGATTCGAACCTGCGACCGTAGTGGTCGTGCGGTTCCAGACTGAAGTGCCTAGAACTGCTCGGCCACAGCGGCCGGCTCGGAGGAGAGATGGTGTGACACTACTCCATGGACCGCCATTATGTTTCCACTTCGAAGAAATAAATCTATGTTTCATTACCTGTGACGATGTTACAATCAACCGTGTACCGCGCAAGTAATTCCACACAGACTGTGCTTCGTCGCTCTTTGTGATCTTCTTTTAGACGGCGTACACCTGTCAGTACCCCATATGATGGACGAGACATACATTTGAGCAGCGAGGCGTTTGGGTGTGATCCGTGGATCATCTCGAATGAGGGTGTCCGCACGTTCCTACGTTACAGTGGTCACAACTGTGTGCGGCCGTCCGGCACGCTGGAGGTCGGGCAGGTTTGCTCGACCTTGTGGTGATGGTGGCAGACGCTTCGCTTGACGATTCACCGTACTTTTGTTCACTGCCAGATCTCTCTAGACGTTCTGAGAGAGCCTGTGAATATCTGCGATGCTCTGGTTTTCCACCAAAAGAAACTCAATGACAGTTCTCTGCTTGGTACACACCTAAGTTACAGACGCCAGTTTGAAGGCTACATATTGTGGCACCACCCGTGGGAACTTCATTAAACTATAGGGGCTGAAGCAAGAATATTCCGCGAAACTGGTCGAGAAGAAAGTGAGTTGCATTACTTATTGAGTGCACTTGTTGTTATGGAAAAGTGGATGAATACATTCTGGATAAGTTGCGCTTTATTTTACGTGAAGTGTAGGTGTTTTACCCATCTCAATATCTCTGACGTCATTTGTCCTGAGTTGTGTGTCGTAGTATATTTTGCAGGTACATTTAGTGACATATGTAGATAGTATTTGCGAAGTGTGTTGTGAATTGAGTTAGTAGTATAAATGTAAAAATTTAAATCTTTATGCCTGCTGTGGAGGTTTTGCTGCACGCCATTTTCGGTAGACTCTAATTTTTTACTCATCTAAATGTCATACGCCTGAACTATGCGTCGTATAGTGATACAATGGGGTAGGTACATTGCGTGATATATGTCTATACTGTCGTCAATATTTGTTGCGAACAGAGTGAATCGTAAGGAAGTAAGAAACTAAAATAGCATCCTGATGCTGAAGGTTTACTGCACGAACAGCGAAAATGTATTAAGCTATAAACTTGTTTCCTTTCATCATTTTGTGTGTGGTGTCAGCGAGAAAAAGCTTCGTAGAAGTTTGAAACTACGTGTAAAGTTTATTGAAAGTCACTAAATAATCTCATCTCAAGTACTGAATGAATAACGTGCTGGTGTTTGAGGAGATTATGACAGTGAAACTTCCTGGCAGATTAAAACTGTGTGCCGGACCGGGACTCGAACTCGGGACCTTTGCCTTTCGCGAGCAAGTCCTCTACCGTCTGAGCTAGCCAAGCACGACTCACGCCCCTCCTCACTGCTTTACTTCCGCCAGTACCTCGTCTCCTACCTGAGATTATGACAGCTTTTCAAATTTTCAATTCGGTCAATACTTACGCGAAGTATTGTAAACATGAATTTTCTTCCCCTTGGAAGCCGTTAGATACGCTACAGCATATTTGTCGAGAGCGCGGTGTTTAAAATGACGTCGGTACGCTGTGTAGCGCTCTGAAATCCTACGTATCAGCTGACCAATGTAACTGCTACCGCATTCGCAGGGAATATATGAAACTGCAGGGAACATGAGACCAAGGCTGTCTTTCACTGGGCGCTCGATGCCCAGACGCTACTGAGAAATAAGCTGAGTTTTCCACCACCTGCCGCGCGGGATAGCAGCGTGGTCTACGGCGCCTTGAAACGGTTCGCGCGGCTGCCCCAGTCGGACGTTCGCATCCTTCTTCGGGCATGGGTGTGTGTGTTGTCCTTAGCGTAAGTTAGATTGGTTAGTGTGTAACCCTAGGGACCGATGACCTCAGCACTTGATCCCATAGGAACAAATTTCAAAAATCCACCACCTAAGGGAATCCGCATCCATTACAGAGACCGACATAATCTCTACTTTTGCACGGAAGTTCGGTGACTTCGTGACGCCTGCATTCGGCCAGCTACATACGAAACTACTAATGGCCTGTCAATATGACGATTCGTTCCTCAGGGAGAAAACAATGGAAGTCTTCGAAAGCTTGATTTCACAGACAACCATGAGGCGGTGATAAATTCGTGAAACATTTGTCGAAGAATGTTGCCGCGAAATACGAGATTCTCGACATTCTACGATCTCTACGTTCTGCGATCTCTGGTTATCAGCACTGCTATTTTTTGTGTTCCGGCATAACGACAAGCGCCGCCACGACGATCAAGAACGGAAGAGGAGAGAGGGCTGTGAGGCGTCGTCAGCCAATAGCGCGCTCACTAGGACGACACCACGACAGAAGGGGCATCTACACGAAGGGAATACAAGCGCCGTGCCGCCTAGCCGCCCCAGGACCCGGGTTCGATTCCCGGCGGGGTCAGGGATTTTCTCTGCCTCGTGATGGCTGGGTGTTGTGTGATGTCCTTAGGTTAGTTAGGTTTAAGTAGTTCTAAGTTCTTGGGGACTGATGACCATAGATGTTAAGTCCCATAGTGCTCAGAGCCAGCCGCCTAGCCGCGGCCAAAGTGGCAGACTAGCCGTCATACTAACGCTACAGCAGTGACTTTCGAACTGAATTGTTTTACTTGCATTGAAATTGTATGTACCTAAGGACATTGATTACTTGCGTGTCGCCAATTACTTGCGACACACCTTTGTGAATACGCCAAGTATTGTCAATTTAACTTACTGTAATAAATCCCATTAATACGATTTGCCTGAATTGTTGTCTAGCGATCCGAGAAAACAATTTCCTAGGCACCCTGTATTAGACGAGTGGGCAGAATACTACATTTTGGGGCACGATTTTCGCGTTATATTCCCACTTGTGCTGTCTGCCTGAGCTGATGTCCTTACCTGTTATATTATTGCTCTTGTTAGCGTTGTCTTACGGTAATCGAGTGGGCTTGGTGGATCAACTCACCCATGTGTGGTGTGTATCTGTGCACAGTCTCTGCAGTCCTGCTCGTGGCTCCTCAGCCATCGACATAGAACTGATACGTACATGTTAACACTGTAAGGCCGGAATACTAAACCACTTTTTTTCCCGAAAACTGTGTCACAGAGGAAGGTCACACTTCCTAGCAGAAGAAGATTACACTTAAATCGCCGCACAAACGAGAAAATGGCAGATGTCGAAATCAGTGACGAAGGGACAGAAAAGCAACAAAAATCACTCAACGGAAGGCCACTGGACCTGGCAGAATAGCTATTCGTAGTATGCGAAAGAAGTTTTTCCTCTTTTAGCAGCAGTGTACCATAGGTCTCTTGAGGATCTAAGAGTTCCTAATGATTGGAAAAAAGCACGTGTCATCCGGTTTTCAGGAAGGAAGTTCCAACAAATGCATAAAACTATAAGCCTGTATCTCTGACGTCGGTCTCTTGTGCAACTTTGGAAGTGTATTTCTTTGTATAGATTGCCTAAGTATTTTAATTTAAAATATTGTTTTGTGGAATCAATGATATGAAGTTTTTCATCTTGTATGCTCGTGTATTCTTGTGGTGTCACCGCCAGACACCACACTTGCTAGGTGGTAGCCTTTAAATCGGCCGCGGTCCGTTAGTATACGTCGGACCCGCGTGTCGCCACTATCAGTGATTGCAGACCGAGCGCCGCCACACGGCAGGTCTAGAGAGACTTCCTAGCACTCGCCCCAGTTGTACAGCCGACTTTGCTAGCGATGGTTCACTGACAAATTACGCTCTCATTTGCCGAGACGATAGTTAGCATAGCCTTCAGCTACGTCATTTGCTACGACCTAGCAAGGCGCCATTACCAGTTACTATTGATGCTGTAAAACATGTACCGTCAAGAGCGATGTTCACCATTTACGGATTGTAGTTAAGTATTCCAACAGCTACGTCCTTTTTTGCTAAAGTCTAACTTCCTTGTCCTGTTCCAGACCTCACGCCAGCCTGCGTGAACTAAAACGCGTGCCTCTCGGCTTCCTCTCATAGTGGGTTGGCTCTCTTGCCAATCCACAACAATTATAACATTCTTGGAGGCCGAAAATCTACTCTGTAGGAACCAATATGAGTACCGAAAACAAAGATCGTGTGAAAACCAGTTCACTGTGCTCTTCCACGAGAGACAGAAAGCAATAGACACTCGCGCCCACGTGGATGCCACTGTTCCTCGACATCCGGAAGGCGCACGATAAATTCCGCACTGCCGCCTAATGAACAAAATACGAGCATAAGGAATATCAGACCAACTGGATTCAAGAATTTCGCACAGCGTGTCGTTGTGAACGGAGAAAAGGTCTTGGACGTAAAGGTAACGTAGAGCGTCTTGGAGTGTTATACGACCATTACTTTTCGCAATATACACTCCTGGAAATGGAAAAAAGAACACATTGACACCGGTGTGTCAGACCCACCATACTTGCTCCGGACACTGCGAGAGGGCTGTACAAACAATGATCACACGCACGGCACAGCGGACACACCAGGAACCGAGGTGTTGGCCGTCGAATGGCGCTAGCTGCGCAGCATTTGTGCACCGCCGCCGTCAGTGTCAGCCAGTTTGCCCTGGCATACGGAGCTCCATCGCAGTCTTTAACACTGGTAGCATGCCGCGACAGCGTGGACGTGAACAGTATGTGCAGTTGACGGACTTTGAGCGAGGGCGTATAGTGGGCATGCGGGAGGCCCGGTGGACGTACCGCCGAATTGCTCAACTCGTGGGGCGTGAGGTCTCCACAGTACATCGATGTTGTCGCCAGTGGTCGGCGGAAGGTGCACGTGCCCGTCGACCTGGGACCGGACCGCAGCGACGAACGGATGCACGCCAAGACCGTAGGATCCTACGCAGTGCCGTAGGGGACCGCACCGCCACTTCCCAGCAAATTAGGGACACTGTTGCTCCTGGGGTATCGGCGAGGACCATTCGCAACCGTCTCCATGAAGCTGGGCTACGGTCCCGCACACCGTTAGGCCGTCTTCCGCTCACGCCCCAACATCGTGCAGCCCGCCTCCAGTGGTGTCGCGACAGGCGTGAATGGAGGGACGAATGGAGACGTGTCGTCTTCAGCGATGAGAGTCGCTTCTGCCTTGGTGCCAATGATGGTCGTATGCGTGTTTGGCGCCGTGCAGGTGAGCGCCACAATCAGGACTGCATACGACCGAGGCACACAGGGCCAACACCCGGCATCATGGTGTGGGGAGCGATCTCCTACACTGGCCGTACACCACTGGTGATCGTCGAGGGGACACTGAATAGTGCACGGTACATCCAAACCGTCATCGAACCCATCGTTCTACCATTCCTAGACCGGCAAGGGAACTTGCTGTTCCAACAGGACAATGCACGTCCGCATGTATCCAGTGCCACTCAACGTGCTCTAGAAGGTGTAAGTCAACTACCCTGGCCAGCAAGATCTCCGGATCTGTCCCCCATTGAGCATGTTTGGGACTGGATGAAGCGTCGTCTCACGCGGTCTGCACGTCCAGCACGAACGCTGGTCCAACTGAGGCGCCAGGTGGAAATGGCATGGCAAGCCGTTCCGCAGGACTACATCCAGCATCTCTACGATCGTCTCCATGGGAGAATAGCAGCCTGCATTGCTGCGAAAGGTGGATATACACTGTACTAGTGCCGACATTGTGCATGCTCTGTTGCCTGTGTCTATGTGCCTATGGTTCTGTCAGTGTGATCATGTGATGTATCTGACCCCAGGAATGTGTCAATAAAGTTTCCCCTTCCTGGGACAATGAATTCACGGTGTTCTTATTTCAATTTCCAGGAGTGTATGTACACTCCTGGAAATTGAAATAAGAGCACCGTGAATTCATTGTCCCAGGAAGGGGAAACTTTATTGACACATTCCTGGGGTCACATACATCACATGATCACACTGACAGAACCACAGGCACATAGACACAGGCAACAGAGCATGCACAATGTCGGCACTAGTACAGTGTATATCCACCTTTCGCAGCAATGCAGGCTGCTATTCTCCCATGGAGACGATCGTAGAGATGCTGGATGTAGTCCTGTGGAACGGCTTGCCATGCCATTTCCACCTGGCGCCTCAGTTGGACCAGCGTTCGTGCTGGACGTGCAGACCGCGTGAGACGACGCTTCATCCAGTCCCAAACATGCTCAATGGGGGACAGATCCGGAGATCTTGCTGGCCAGGGTAGTTGACTTACACCTTCTAGAGCACGTTGGGTGGCACGGGATACATGCGGACGTGCATTGTCCTGTTGGAACAGCAAGTTCCCTTGCCGGTCTAGGAATGGTAGAACGATGGGTTCGATGACGGTTTGGATGTACCGTGCACTATTCAGTGTCCCCTCGACGATCACCAGTGGTGTACGGCCAGTGTAGGAGATCGCTCCCCACACCATGATGCCGGGTGTTGGCCCTGTGTGCCTCGGTCGTATGCAGTCCTGATTGTGGCGCTCACCTGCACGGCGCCAAACACGCATACGACCATCATTGGCACCAAGGCAGAAGCGACTCTCATCGCTGAAGACGACACGTCACCATTCGTCCCTCCATTCACGCCTGTCGCGACACCACTGGAGGCGGGCTGCACGATGTTGGGGCGTGAGCGGAAGACGGCCTAACGGTGTGCGGGACCGTAGCCCAGCTTCATGGAGACGGTTGCGAATGGTCTTCGCCGATACCCCAGGAGCAACAGTGTCCCTAATTTGCTGGGAAGTGGCGGTGCGGTCCCCTACGGCACTGCGTAGGATCCTACGGTCTTGGCGTGCATCCGTGCGCCGCTGCGGTCCGGTCCCAGGTCGACGGGCACGTGCACCTTCCGCCGACCACTGGCGACAACATCGATGTACTGTGGAGACCTCACACCCCACGTGTTGAGCAATTCGGCGGTACGTCCACCCGGCCTCCCGCATGCCCACTATACGCCCTCGCTCAAAGTCCGTCAACTGCACATACGGTTCACGTCCACGCTGTCGCGGCATGCTACCAGTGTTAAAGACTGCGATGGAGCTCCGTATGCCACGGCAAACTGGCTGACACTGACGGCGGCGGTGCACAAATGCTGCGCAGCTAGCGCCATTCGACGGCCAACACCGCGGTTCCTGGTGTGTCCGCTGTGCCGTGCGTGTGATCATTGCTTGTACAGCCCTCTCGCAGTGTCCAGAGCAAGTATGATGGGTCTGACACACCGGTGTCAATGTGTTCTTTTTTCCATTTCCAGGAGTGTATATAAATGATCTAGCAGACAACGCCAGAAATTCCATGAAGCTTTTCGCTGATGATGCTGTTGAATACAGAGAAGTCTCGATGCTACTAAATTGTAGCGAAATGTAGACACGCAGGGAGTGTGAATTGACATTCCAGATAAATAAATACGCTGAAGTGCCAAACAAACTGGTATAGGCATGCATAATCAAATCCAGAGATAGGTAAACAGGCAGAATACGGCGCTGCAGTCAGAAGCGCCTATATAAGACAAGTGTCTTGCGCAGTTTATACATCGGCTACTGCTGCTGCAATGGCAGGTTATCAAGGTTTAAGTGACTTTGAGCGTGGTGTTATAGTCGGCGCATGAGGGATGGGACACAACATCTCCAAGATGGCGATGAAGTGGGGATTTTCCCGTACAACGATTTCACAAGTGTACTGTGAATATCAGGAATCCGATAAAACATCAAATCTCCGTCATCGCCGCCTCTGGGAAAAGATCCTGCAAGAACGGGACCAACGACGACTGAAGAGAATCGCTACACGTGACAGAGGTGCAACCTTTCCGCAAATTGCTGCGGATTTCAGTGCTGGGCAATCAACAAGTGTCAGCGTGCCAACCATTCTACGAAACATCATCGAAATGGGCTTTCTGCACGACACAAAACTTTACGGCTCGCCTGGGTCCGTCAACACCGACATTGGTCTTTTGATGACTAGATACATGTTGCCTGGTCGGACGAGTCTCGTTTCAAAATGTATCGAACGGATGGAGCCAACCTCATGTATCTATAAACATTGCATGTCAGCAGGGGACTGTTCAAGCTGGTGGAGGCTCTGTGAAGGTGTGAGGAGTGTGCAGCTAGAGGGATATGGGGCCCCTGATTCGTCTAGATACGATTGTGACAAGTGACACGTACGTAAGCATCCTATCTGACCACCTGCATCCATTCATGTCCATTGTGCATTCGGACGGACTTGGGCAATTCCAGCAGGACAATGCGACACCCCACACGTCCAGAATTGTTACAGCACGGCTCCAGGAACACTCTTCTGAGTTAAAGCACTCCCGCTGCCAACCAAACTCCCGAGACATGAGGATTATTGAGCATAAATGGGATGCCTTGCAACGTGCTGTACAGAAGAGATTTCCACCCCCTCCTTCCCTTGCAGATTTATGGACAGCGCTGCAGGATTCATGCTGTCCATTACCTTCAGCACTATTTCAGACATTAGTCTAGCCCATGTCATGTCGTGTTGCGGCACTTTTGCGTGCTCCCGGGGACCCTACACTATATTAGGGATGAGTACCAGCTTCTTTGGTTTTTCAGTGTATAACGTTTGCGAATACATGAACAGAAAGCCCCTTTATTGGGGATTTCAAATCTGGAGAACAATCAGCGGGAGCAGTTAGTTAACTCGGTTTGAACAGGCCTCGGATGGCTCAAGGGTGCCAACCGACCGACGTTTCATCCTCAGCCGATAGACCTCACTAGATGTGGATATGGAGGGGCACGCAGTCAGCACACCGCTTTCCCGCTTTCGTGAGCGGAGCCGCTACTTCTCAGTCATCAAGTAGCTCCCCAATTGACCTGAAAAGGGTTGGTACAACCCGCCATCCAACAGCGCTCGGCAGACTTGGTCACCCATCGTAGTGCAAGCCAAGCCCAACAACGCTCAATTTCGGTAATTTGGCGAGAAACGGGGTAACCTCTTCGCCAAAGCGGTCGGCTGTGGGAACAGTTACTTCCATAAAATATCTGGGAGGATGCGTACGAAACGACTTGAAGTGGAACGACCGCATAAAATTAATCGCGACTAAAGCAGATGCCAGCCTGAGATTCGTGGAAGAATCCTCAGGACATCGACAAATGAATTACTTGAATATTGCTCGTCCGTTTGGTTGCCTCGAAACATTTCCCATTGCAGCTTCGCTGTGGAAGCCGGTGGCACAGCCTGCTAAGTTAGCGGGGCCAATGCCCCAGCTATGTGGTGGACCCGGGCCAACGGCGGCGGGGTCCGGGGTCCGGTTCCAAACCCGCTCGCGGCACAGGTGCCCGTCCTGTTCCAAAGTGCGGAGCTGCACCGCTTGTGTCAGAAGTGACGTACGCCCTCTCTAGCGCCTGGCTCAATCACCAAAAATATGATGGCGTCTGCGAATCGTAGCGTTGCTACCTAATCCCCTTGATTTCTTGCTCTTACCTCATTGCTTCTTCGACGTGTAGGCTTACTAACCTCTTACTGATAAACCTAGGACGTCTCTTCGTACTTCCTTGTTGATTCTCCTCCTGCTATTCTTGGATTTGATTAACATATCGATATTACTAAGCGACTGTCTCGCAACCCGGTACCTGTTGCAGGTTGCCTATCTATCGACTTCCAGCGGCAACAAAATTTTATTATTAGTTATTAATTACTGACCGAATTAATAAAATAAAAATGCTCTCATTATTTATTCAGTAACAGCGTTAATCATAAATGGGTTACAGTTGGAAACTGTATGTCTTTCTGTAGGCAGAGTAACTAACGGCGTGCAGATGGCCAGACTATTCATCCACTACCTGAGAATGAGAGCACTTGCCGACTTCGAACAAACTTCCACAGTTTACGGAAATCATTCTCGCTGGACCTTTTTGTGGGAGAGCAATATGAACGAAAAGGTGATGCGGAAAACTGCGCTAGTGAAACCTCAAGATAATTAAATTTTCTAATTTAATTAATTAGCGAATTTACCAGTTATTTTTCATGAAATCGGTTTGAATCAGGAAAAAAAGGGTTATAGAACGATGGTACGTAATCTTGGAAACACCCTCAGTTTAAGATTGGAAGTTTCTAGAATACGAAAATATAAAGTTTTTGAAAACATAAAACTTTGGTTGAAAGAAGAATCTGAGGACTTCCAACTGGGCTATATTAATGTAGAAATAAACAAGTATTTGCTCGTAGAAAATTTCACCTGCACCTGGTTTCCATGTGTAGTTTAGTGCTGATATTTCTTTAGAGGAAATGTAGCCATAAGATCAAATGTACTATCCTCATCAGTACTCCTCTGAAAACTATCCTTTGAATAACAAGTTTTACGGAAATACAGCTCGAATAAGAAACTAGCTATTTCGTGTAACTATCGTATATTTGCTACTAATGAAAATATGTCACTAAAAAAAGTAATGTTAATGTCAATAATTGTATAACAACAGTATGACATAAGGTACTACGCTACCTTACCCCCTCTTCTTTCTTGACTTTAACTATCTTACTCCTATTTGTGTTTTATATATTAATAACAAAAATGAATTTTCAACCTGCAGTGGAATGTGTGTTGATTTGAAATTTCCTGGGAGATTAAAACTGTATGTCGGACCGAGACTGGAACCTGGGCCCTTTACCTTTTTTGGGCAAGGGATGTACAAATTGAAATATCCAAACACGATACATGACCCGTCATCACACCTTTCTAATGTCCAACGAAATTTGAAATCAGTGCACATTCCTCAACAGAGTGAAAATTCATTTTGTAAACTGCCCCGTGGGCTCTGGGTAAGCCATTTGTACGTAGTATCTTTTCTGTCGCGTAAGGGATGTGAAATTTGGAAGGTAGCAGATGAGGTAAGGCTGTGAGGGCGGGTCGTAGTCGTAAGTCGTGACTGGGGTAGCTCAGTCATTGGAAAAAAAAGTTTCTCTCTGTACTTGAGCCCCAATCCTGTAATGATCGTGAACACTTCAGTCCTTTTTACAATGTCGAATGCCTTCTGTAGAATCTGATTTTGTTTCGTGCAGCTCCCACTGATAAGTGTTTTCCTAAGATTGTTCATCTGTTATCCTTCTTCTGATTACGTAAGGGTATACAAAACGAATTGCGAAGGATTTCATGATATGCGGAGCAGGGAACACTCGTTTAAAAAATTAAAACTCTGAAAGGCCATTTTCAATAATTTATGAGACGGTCGTTGCTGTGCAGAAGCGGCTCATGGGTTTTAAATAGTGAACAAGAGCAACATATTCATAGCGCTGAACTGCATTAAAATATTAACAGCAGTGAGGGAATTTGAAATGTTCGCATTAGAGCGTAACCAGTAACCCCTCCCACTGCACTCCTAGTTCTTTAAAGAATCCAATTCCCACGGATAAAGCAATTTCAAATGTCCGCTTATTTTACAAATTATTGAATGCGCTAAATATTAGGAGTGAAACGTTTAAAACCTTTAGGGTTTAATATGTAAAACCCCAATTACGATGTTTTTATTAGTTTCGGATTATGTACTCATAAAATGTATGAGAGCGTTCTGAGATGTAATGCCTCCGAATTTTCTATATGAAACTGTTACAGCTTTTCAAATAAAACAAACGTTACTAACATTGTACATGTTCATTCTTCATCTCTACGTATTTACAGCCCTCTGCAACACTGCACCGAATTGTAGCGGTGTGTGACGTAACTGTGTCAGTGTGTGACAGAGTGGTGTAACCGAGTTTCGAACTCGAAGAGCTCGTCCACACGCTAAACATGAAAATGCCAAACCACACACGACCGCAGCGGCATCTGCAACAATCCGACGCCTTCGTTTCACTCTCATCGATCATCCTCCTTACAGTGCCGACTTGGCCCCATCCGATTTTCATCTGTTCCCAAAATTTGACGAACGCCTTCGAGGACTTCACTTTCATAGTGGCGAAACAGTGCAAGCGGAGGTGAGGTTGTGCCTCCAACAACAAAGTCAGACATTCTACACTGACAGTGTCAACAAACTTCTCGCTCTTTGGGAGGCATGTGTTCGTCGCCAGGATGTTGAGCAATAAATACTTGGACATGGAGAAGAAAGATGTAGAATATTAATAATGTTTATTTTACTAAAAAGCTTTGTGATTCTCATATAATAATTCGGAGGCATTGTTTTTCAGCACGCCCTCGTGCACATACATTGAGAAAGCCACTTTGCGGTGTATGACGGAGGGTACTCTTGTCAGTTCCCCCTGTTCCTGTTGCAGTCGCGAACATTTCGTGGGAAGGACGATTGTTGCTAAGCCTCCTTACGAGCTCGACTCTCTTATTTTACCTTCAAGGTCTTTTCGCGATAAATACATGAGATGAAGAAATATATTAGTGAGCTCTTCTAGGAATGTACGATCTCGTGATCCTCATAGTAAACCACAGGGTGCTGCACAACGCCTCTCTTGTAGCGTCTGCCCCTGAAGTTGGATGAGCATCTATCTCCGTGATGCTTTCACGTGTGCTAAATGAACCTGTGACGAAACGAGCTGCTCTTCTTTGGATCTTCTCCGTGTCGTCTGTCAGCCCTAAGTAATGGCGGTCCGAAGATCACGAGCAATTCTCAAGTATCTGTCGAACTAGGATTTTGTAAGTTATCTATACCACCGATGAAACACACTTCCCGAGTATTCTTCCAACGAGTCTCAGTCCGGTATCTGGCTTTCCTGCGATTAATTTTATGTAGTCATTCCGCTGGATAAGAACGCAAACTGGATGTGACTGTTTGTTGTGATTGTTTGGCAATAGTATAATCCTAATTAATGGGCTTTTCTGCCTATTTATGCGCATACGTTAAATTCACGAAGGACGAAGTAGGCATTCTATGCAAGTATTCCTGCATTTAGCTATAATTTCCTAACTTTGGATATCAACATCCGATAGTATCATCTGTGGACAGCGTGATCGAATTTCTGACATTAACTGCTTGGCCGCTTGTTAACAGTAATGGTCTTACAACATTCAGTTGTGCTCTACATGAAATTTCTTTTAACTCTGATTTTTTGTTTCCGTTAAGAATGACTCGCTATGTTCTGTTTGCTAGGAAATCCTTAACGCAGTCACTAAACTGGTGTGATACTCCATACACTTAACATTTTCAGATCTGGAGTCGAATGAATGAAGCCCTGCCCTGCATATCACTTTCAGGTCTAAGTTGCAAAAGGAGATAGAGGCGAAGAAATAAAAATTGCAAAAGTATAGCATTACAAACAGTACCATTTAAAGGATGCACAAATAACATTAAAACATCAACGAACCCACACATACTTGGCGCTGCAAGGTACAATTTATTAACAGTCATATGAGTGACGTAAAAGGTTGGTTGGTTTTTGGGGAAGGAGACCAGACAGCGTGGTCATCGGTCTCATCGGATTAGGGAAGGATAGGGAAGGAAGTCGGCCGTGCCCTTTCAGAGGAAGCATCCCGGCATTTGTCTGGAGTGATTTAGGGAAATCACGGAAAACCTAAATTAGGATGGCCGGACGCGGGATTGAACCGTCGTCCTCCCGAATGCGAGTCCAGTGTCGAACCACTGCGCCACCTCGCTCGGTGAGTGACGTAAAACTAACGTAAAAGGACAGATAGTGTAATGAGGAAAATTTTGTATAGTCACGTGGCACGTGCGCAAGTCATTCGCCTATAAACTAATATAACGTAAAGAAAATTGTTCCGTCATAAAATAAGAGTAATTAATAAAATTAAAAACGTTCAAAAACACCAGTTTTTCAATGTTCTTAATTTTTGCTACTTTTTGTTGTTGTGGTCTTCAGTCGTAAGGGTGGTTTTCTGCAGCTCTCGATGCCTCATTACTTGTGCAACCCACTTCATCTCCGAATTCTTCGGAATCTGCTTGTTGTAATCATCTCGCTCTACAGCTCTAACCCCCCCCCCCCCCCCCTCTAAAACTCCCCTCCGTTACTAAATTGGTGATCCCACGATTTTCAAAATTTGTCCTGTAATTCGATAATTTTTTTCTAGACAGATTGTGCCACAAATTTCTTTTCTCCCCTGTTCTATTCAGTACCACCTCATTAGTTACGTGATCTACCTATCTTTTCTTCACCACTCTTCTGTAACCCCAGATTTCAAAAGCTTCTCTTATCTTCTTGTCGAAATTGCTTATCGTCCACGTTTCACTTCCATAGAAGGCTACACTTCAGACAAATACTTTCAGAAAGAACTTCCTGACACAAATCTACGAGGATATTTGATGTTAACAAATTTCACTTCATCAGAAACGCTTCTCTTGCCATTGCCAGTCTCCGTATTATATCCTCTCTGTTTCGACCAACTGTTGTTATTTTGCTGCCCAACTAACAAAACGCATCTACTACTTTAAGTGGTTTCCTAATCTAATTCCCTCAGCATCATCTGATTTAATTCAGCTACACTCCATTATCCTTGTTGTACCTTTGTTGATGTTCATCTTGAAAAACTGTCTATTCCGTTCAAATGCTCTCCCAAGTCCTTTGCCGCCTCTGACAGAATTACAATGTCATCAGCAAACCTCAGAGATTTCATATCGTCTCCTTGAACTTTAGTTCCTACTTCAAATTTTTCTTTGGTTTCCTTTACTGCTTCCTCAGTGTACAGATTGAATAACGTCGGGGATAGGCTACAACTTTGTCCACTTCCTTCTCAACCACTTCTTTTCTTTCTCGCCCCTCGACTCCTCACTGCCTTCTGGTCTCTGTGCAAGATGTTCAAAAAATGCCTGTTTTGAGCTATCTTCTGAGACAAATCGAAGCGTCAGTGTTGCCTCGCGTTTTCCTACATTTCTCGGGAATCCAAATTGATCTTCCCCGAGGTCGGCTTCTACCACTTTTTCCATTCATCCATAAATAACCGATGTTAGTGTTTTACAACAATGACTTATCAAACTGATCGTTTGCTAATATTCACACCTATCAGCACCTGCTTTGTTTGGAACTGGACTTAGTACATTCCACGTTTACTACTTGCTAAGTAGATATATCTTCCTACGTTTCTTTACATGCTGTTACGTGCTAAAGATCTCTCATTGCCTGTTCGTTGTTAAATCATTCGGAAAGTTCGGATCTGTCAACACTCTCTTTTTGCCTCGTGGTTCTGTAAGTGTTGTAATACTGCAAGTGTAGGTGTGACTAATGCAAAGCCGCGCGGGATTAGCCGAGCGGTCCGAGGCGCTGCAGTCATGGACTTTGCGGCTGGTCCCGGCGGAGGTTCGAGTCCTGCCTCGGACATGGGTGTGTGTGTTTGTCCTTAGGATAATTTAGGTTAAGTAGTAGACTGATGACCTTAGCAGTTAAGTCCCATAAGGGAAAAAAAAACTAATGCAAAGGAACGAGTTCTCATTGGTGAGCTTGAAAACAGGGTAGCGCGACCAACCCTGACTTAAGCTGTGTGTGCAGCCACAGCGCCCTCGCACGGCTCCTCTGTCGAATCTGTGCGAGATTAGTGTTGCGGCAGGTTGCCGGTTATCGGACAAGTGAGCAGCAACGTTTCCCGCTCGTGTAACAGCGGCGCCCCTTTAACGAGCGGTCGCGCGCGGATGCGATTGTCAAGGGCGCTGTCGCGGGGCGTGGCCGGTGGGCGCTGAAGCCACGGGTGGCTGACCGCCGGCGGAAGCGGGCCAAGGTCGCCCCCAGGTCACGCTAGCCAGTGCGTAGGCAGACCGCGCGCAAACTGCAGCCGTCCGCGGCTACCGACTGCTCTGGAACTCCTCGGCAGACTAGAACTGTGTGCCCGGTAGGGACCTGAACCTGGCAGTTTTGCTTTCGCGGGCAAGTGCTCTACCGACTGAGAACTCCGATAACGAGGCACGAGCCGACCTCACAGCTTTACTTTCGATGGTGCCTCATCTCCTGCCTTCCAAAAACTTTACAGAAATTCCCCTGCAGGACTAGTGCTCCTGTGAGAAAGGATTCTTCTGCTCCTTCTTCTCCTTCAGGGCCTCGCACGAGAGCGATGGATCACAACGATCCGTCGCTGGGTCTTGCGATCGGCTAAGAGACCGCAAAGAAAAATTTGAAGTTGGAACTAAAGGAGACGATATGAAATCTCTGAGGTTTGCTGATGACATTGTAATTCTGTCAGAGGCGGCAAAGGACTTGGGAGAGCATTTGAACGGAATAGACAGTTTTTCAAGATGAACATCAACAAAGGTACAACAAGGAGAATGGAGTGTAGCTGAATTAAATCAGATGATGCTGAGGGAATTAGATTAGGAAACCACTTAAAGTAGTAGATGCGTTTTGTTACTTGGGCAGCAAAATAACAACAGTTGGTCGAAACAGAGAGGATATAATACGGAGATTGGCAATGGCAAGAGAAGCGTTTCTGATGAAGTGAAATTTGTTAACATCAAATATCCTCGTAGATTTGTGTCAGGAAGTTCTTTGGGGGCAAATCGCAGATCACAGCGATGGATCGGTGATCGCTCGTGATTCGCAAGCAGTCTCATGGGTTGCCTACGATACGTGGCATTATGGCTGCCTGGATGCGACTCGCTTGTATTGTTACTAAACCTGCTGTGTAGTTGTTTCGTCTCGCTCTGCCCTCGTGGACTCAGAAAGATTTAAAGTTATTCAGGGAGCACGGACGTGTCGAGAAGGGGCGCTGGATCAGGAGGTTCCGCTTCTGTTAACAAGGAGAATACACCGAAGAGCCAAAGAAACTGGAATAGGCATGCGTATTCAAATACAGAGGTATCAGCCGCCAGGATAGCCGAGAGCGCTAACGCGCTGCTTCCTGGACTCGGGTTGGCGCGCCGGCCCCGGATCGAATCCGCCCGGCGGATTAACGACGACGGCCGATGTACACCCAGCCTGGATGGGGCTTTTAGGCGGTTTTCCGCATCCTACTAGGTGAATACCGGGCTGGTCCGTACGTCCCGCCTCATTTACACTACTCGCATACATTTGTAACACATTCACACTATTTCACGATTTACACTAGCCACAGACAGCTGGGGTACACTAATTCCGGCCCGGGGGCTATGGGGTGGCGGCATTAAGGGCATCCGGCCACCCCTAAAAATTAACCATGCCAGTTCCGTACTTAACCCTGCACACAATACGGGATAAAGGCAGTAGCAAAGGAAAGAAAGAATTCAAATACAGAGATATGTAAACAGTCAGAATACGGCGCTGCGGTCGGCAACGCCTGTATAAGACAACAAGTGTCTGGCGCAGTTGTTAGATCTATTACTGCTGCTACAATGGCAGGTTGTCAAGATTTAACTGAGTTTGAACATGGTATTATAGTCGGCACACGAGAGACGGGACACAGAATCTCCGAGGTAGCTATGAAGTAATGATTTTCCCCTAGAAACGTTTCACGAGTGTACCGTGAATATCAGGAATCCGGGAAACATCAAATCTCCGACATCGCTGCGGCCAGAAAAAAAGTCTGCAAGAACGGGAGCAACGACGATTGACGAGAATCTTTCAACGTGTCAGAAGTGCAACCCTTCCGCAAATTTCTGCACATTTCAGTGCTAGTCCATCAACAAGTGTCAGCGTGTGAACCATTCAACGAAACATCATGGAAATGGGCTTTCGCAGCCGAAGGCTCACTCGTGTATCCCTGATGACTGCACGACACAAATCCTTAGGCCTCTCTTGGGCCGGTCAGCACCGACATTGGACTGTTGATGCCTGGAATCATGTTGTCTGGTCGGACGAGTCTCGCTTCAGATTCTATCTACCTGATGAAAGTGTACGATTATGGAGACAACCTCATGAATCCATGGACCCTGCATATTAGCAGGGGACTGTTCAAACTGGTGGAGGCTCTATAATGGTGTGGGCCGTGTGCAGTTGAAGTGATATGGGACCCCTGACGTCTTGATACGACCCTGACGGGTGACACGTACGAAGGTATCCTGTCTGATCACCGGCAACCTTTCATGTCCATTGTGCATTCTGACGGACTTGGGAAATTCCAGCAGGAGGGTGTGACACCCCACACGTACAGAACTGCTGCAGAGTGCCCCCAGGAATACTCTTCTGAGTTCAAACACTTCCGTTGGTCACCAAACTCCCAGGCATGAACATTATTGAGCATATCTGGGATGCCTAACAACGTGCTGTTCAGAGGAGATCTCCACCCCCTCGTACTCTTACAGATTTATGGACAGCCCTGCAGGATTCATGATGTCATTTCCCTCCAGCACTACAGTTAATGACACATCCTTTTTTTTTTCAGCGTATAATATCCGCATCTACATCTCTATACATACTCACATAAAGGTGGGTACCCTGTACTACCAACACTCATTTGTTTTCCTATTCCACTCACGAATATAGCGAGCGAAAAACAACTGTTTGGCTCCGTAGGAATTCTAATTTGTCATATCTTTATCTTCGTGGTCCTTACGTGGAATGCATGTTGGCAGTAGTAGAAACGGTCAGCATTCAGCTTCAAATGGCAGATTTCTAAACTTTCTCAATAATTTGCTTCGAAAAGAATGTCGCCTTCCCGCCAGGGATTCCTTTTGTGTTAACGAAACTTCTGCGTAATACTTGTGGTTGTTCGAACCTACCGGTAACATATTTAGCAACGTGCCTCTGATTCGCTTCGGTGTCTTCCTTTAATCCGACCTGACACGGATCGCAAACACTCGGGCAGCACCTGTGAATATGTCGTACTACCGTCTGTGAGTTAACGAGCATTTCACTCTCATTTACGTATATGGCCGAAAGAGCCAGCCTTCACGAATTGTGAAACGAACCCTGTCGTCCAGGGCCGAGTGCCACAAAGGGCGCAGATTCACTACGAGATGGGGAAACTCACAGGCTTCTATTGTCTATTGAGGCCAAACCACTGTAGTGTGCGAGTGAGACAGACGAGAACCTACGTCATAGGGAAACCCAGTAGAAGCCTTTTGTTGCCAAGGAGACGTATCTGTGTTAAATATGGCGGACCTAAAATCGGCCATAAAGGGAAATATTTGTGAAAACTATTTAATTGTGTAGTAGTGTAGGGAATCCAGCCACAGTAATTTTAATGTACAATCCTCCATAAATTTTCATGGTGGTCCCAATAAAACTTGAATATTGATCATATCTATAGTAGTTTAGGATTTACTGTTAAAGTGAAATTCACAATTTTTGTAACAAAGTCCTGAATGCTAAAATCTGAATGCTTTAGTCGATCTTAACGATCGACATTTCATATAGAAGCGCATCAGTAAATGTTGTAAATATCAACTCTGTAGCTTTATTTGTTTAAAAGACATAGTAAATTTAAATTATTAGTATTTTCATTTAAGCATCAGATCATCATTTCTTCGAGACAAAGCACATTGAACGATGACAGCATGACATGTTATTGAACCAGTAGGTAATAGAATATTTGTAAAGTTTAGTGTATAATAGTTACTTTTATTATTATTTATTTATCAGAAAGCACATTGGTGCAAGACTACTGGCCGTGACATTCAAAGTTAAGAAAGAAATTGTATCGGCTTTATGTAAAAGAATTACACGTTTATTATGTAATGGATATTATTGTTACTTTATTTAGAACATGAAAGTTAAAATGTAAAATGATGTAGAACAAGCTGTAGCCAATCAGATGGACGGCTTCAGGAAACGGAACTACCCTAGTCAGTTGAGCGACGCTGCTCGGCACGCCGGAAACGTGGCCGGTGACGGGCAGAGACAGTTCTTTCCTAGACACCAAACGGGCAGTGCTGGTGGAGATGCGGAAGCGGACGGTCGGTCTTTATGTAGCTAGGAAGTGAAAGAAAATTTCGCGTTGCGCGGTACACGGGACTTAGTGTCTGAGCGATGAGCAGCCGCGCACCTGATGTGAACTCCAACATTTCGCGCAGTTAACGAGATGGAATTCGCGATGAGATTGTGAATGATCGAACTGTGTCAAACGGATATGCGCTGGAGTGTAACGGTAACTCTAAACATGACCACTTTCGCTGTTAGTTTGCTTTCTGAATACAAATTATTCTTAGTAAATGGCAATTGTGTGGCCTACATCATTTATGGGTCGTTAATTTAGTTCCCGGTATTACTATTACTGTCCTCATATGCTATGTTAACTTCGTATTTCGCGAACTTGCCATCAGTCAGACAATTTAACCAAAGAGTCACAAGTGTCTAATTTAGGGCGCGTAATGCGACACGTGCGGTTCAACCCCTAGACGAGTTTGTGCCAAGACATTTCGACGAAGAGGAATCGCATGTGAGCCCTAACATCTTTGGGATGTTAGCTCGCACATCCTATATGCGGTCTCCTTTATACGTGAACCACGCTTTTCCAAAGTTCTCTCAGTAAACCGAAGACGACCATTCGCCTCCCCCAGCACAACCTCGACATGCTCGTTCCATTTCAAATCGCTTTGCAACGTTACGCCCAGGTATTTAAACGAGGTGACTGTGCCAAGCAGGGCACTGCCATTACGGATTTGTTTTTCCCACTCATTTGCGTTAACTATTTTTTCTACATTTAGAGCTAGCTGTCATTCATAGCAGTTCCTCTAAATTTTGTCTAAGTGATCTTGTATCTCCTACCGCCACAACTTTGGCGCCATTCCGTATACCACAGCGTCGTCAGCAAACAAACGCAGATTTCGGTCCACCCTGCCCGACTGAAAATTTATGCATATAGTAAATAATAGCGGTCCTTATCACACTTTCTTGGAGCCACTCAAATATTTGGAAACCTGTTCTATACGCTCGTACCTTCGATAACAGTCTGCAACGGTCTCCTGTGTCATACACATTCCGGAAATCTAGAAGTAGGGAATCTGCCTGTTGCCATAGTTCGCAATATATCATGTGAGGAAAAGGCAAGCTGAGTTTCGCACCAGTGATGCTTTCTTAAACTATGATGAATTGTGAACATAAGCTCTTCGGTCTCAAGAAAATCAGTGACAGCGCGAGATTTTGCAATGATTAACATTTAAATTTACGGTGTTGACGTATAACTGCCTGGGAATTTAGTGGATAATTATAGTCGCGATATAGTGGGATCCACCTGGCGATTTTGAGTTATTTATGCAATAACTAGAAGCATTATTAATTTTTTTTTTTAAATTCGGAGCACATTGGCGAAATGTTAAGTGGACTTGTAATTTAAGTGTTTGGGGATATCTATTCGTAAGAGTCTGTCGTTTTATATAATCTCTCCGTCAAACGATTTACATCATGAGTTACAGAAATCTGATAAAATTTCCATAGACTCATTGACATTGCAGTTGTGTAAATACTTGCACTAAAACTAGAAGATTAATAAAGGAGAAAAGGGACTGAGGAGCAATAAATGAAAAATCTGTAAATCTAAGCAACCATTACGGAACCCAATGTCAGTTGCAATTTGCTTATCTAACTGCTTTCAGGACTTCTAAAAGATATCGTGTGGCCTAATTATTGACTGAATTTAGAAATTTAAAATGCTGTCGTAATCTACTCATTAAGACGTATAATCTTGTCTTAAAGGTGTAACACAATGAAACAAGCATTACAGCTAGAAACTGTGTTTGTGTTGAGGCAGCATAACTGACGGCGCGCTGGTACCCGGACTTATCCATCCAGTACTCAAGAATGGCAGCACATGGTAGCATCCAACAAACTTTACACATAATTTCAAGACTTTTCTCGCTGACATTGCCTTAAAATGATGCAAAGTGAAAACGGTATCTATTATTACGTTTTAGCTGTTCAGCATAAGACATAATGTACAGCGACCAACCACAAACTGGTTTTAGGTTATTTTATTTAAAAAGTACCGTTGTCGGCTTCGAATTTTTGAAAATTCATCATCAGCCGGTTTTTTCATGCTTTCATCAAAATAAATTATACATTGATTTCTGTGAGTTGCCCTAGGATAAACGGTAATTCATAATTATAAACGTGTAAAAAAATGGGTACCCTACATGTTTGTGTTGGAATGCAGCTTACATGAAATGTCCATCTGGCGCATTTGTTCTTGCAGTTTTCTTGCAAAGAAATACATTCTCAACCATGTTTGTATTTTCACAGCCACAAACGTTGCACTGCGTTGTGAACAGCTTTTATTCAGAATTTTCTATGTGGACCACATGTTCTGGTTCGAAACGTACTAAAACAAATACACACTTTACAAGGTACGTGAGTCTCAACGATGCCGCATTGAGGGGAGGGGAGGGGAAGCGTCAGTTACTTTTGTTAGATTGGCAAAGTGTTTTGCGTTAAATCTAGGGTATTAAATGCAGACAGAAAAAATTAAATTAATACATCGGATTTTATGAATTATAGCACTACACACTCATTTTATACAATGAAAGAGATACAAATGTGGGCAAGAAGCGTGTGGGATGCTTATGTGCTATTTGAACATCGATGATGATAATACATTATAATTTATTAATATCCAGTGCCATAAATAATACTGACTATTGCGCCGGCCGCGGTGGCCGTGCGGTTCTGGCGCTGCAGTCCAGAACCGCGGGACTGCTACGGTCGCAGGTTCGAATCCTGCCTCGGGCATGGGTGTGTGTGATGTCCTTAGGTTAGTTAGGTTTAAGTAGTTCTAAGTTCGAGGGGACTTATGACCTAAGATGTTGAGTCCCATAGTGCTCAGAGCCATTTGAACCAATACTGACTATTGCAGGTTCATACAATATTATAAGATTAGGTACTTGATGTGCAGATAGGTGTACAAAACAACAATTTATTTCATATAACAGCCACGGACTCCAACCATGTTTTTATTTGACAAAATTGCAATAAGGCATGAAGTTTTTAATAAGTTACTTCCGTACCACTGAATCTGTTCACAAACACATTTTGCAGACAGTCACATATACCACTGACTGTGTCTGCAAAATTGTGTCGTTTTGCGACATATAGTTCAGCAGATATAGCGTCATAAACACTGGGATGCTTGAAAAAGTTGCTTTTGCTTAAAATGGAGCACTAGTCACCCAGATTATGTTGATCCACTGTTTCGTAATGACAGCACTTAGCGAAGCATAAAAAAAGTTTCAAACCTATTGTAAAGTTTTCCTCGCTTAGATATTTAGCATCAAATATCTAAGACATTAACGTCTTTGTAAAGTTGTGAGATGTTTGGAGCTGTTTTATACAGATGTGTCATATTCTTTAAACAATCAGGGCCGGCCAGGGTGGCCGAGCGGTTCTAGGCGCTACGGTCTGGAACCGCGCGACCGCTACGGTCGCAGGTTCGAATCCTACCTCGGGCATGGATGTGTGTGAAGTCCTTAGGTCAGTTATGTTTAAGTAGTTCTAAGTTCTAGAGGACTAATGACCTCAGATGTTAAGTCCCATAGTGCTCAGAGCCATTTGAACCAGTTTTTAAACAATCAGGTGTTTGCTGGTGAACTGTATTAGCATACGGGAAATATTTTCACAACAGAAATTGCGCTAGTGAAAAATGTAATGTATTCTGGAACTTAATCTACAGTTACCAAGAAACGCGTTTCCATACAGTTTCAGTAAATTTCAGTTCCCGTTTTTTATTTTTATTTATTTACTTTGCGAGTATTAATGAGGATCCGCAGGTCAGTTGGCACTGCTGCTAAATATAGCAGTTCATTTTCCGTGCCAGAACTTCCCGACACAGTGGCGTCCGGTGTAATACTGGCTGAAATTGTTTGGTAAGTGGCTCGTGTGAGCGAGCGACCTTCTGATTGCAGGCGATATCGCTTTTTCATGAGTGGGGCTCTTCAGCGTTAATCCCCTTAATTTCGCTACAATCGTCAGGGTTCGAAGAAATACGGACCCCAAGCGCCAGATTCAATAACGGTGCACCTAACTGCCAAAGATGGTTGTGAATTGGTCGTTGGTGAAGTTCCTGAGTGTTTTCCGCTGCCCAGTAGCGCAAATTTGATTTACGGTATCTGACACTTCGGAGCCAACCGCCTTGCTGCCGTGGTAACACCGGTTCCCGTCAGATCACTGTAGTTAAGCACTGTCGGGCTTGTCTATCAGATGGATGGGTCACCGTCTGGGTCTGTCGAGTGCTATTTGCAAATGGGGTGCACTCAGCGCTTGTGAAGACAATTGAGGAGCTAGTGGCACCAGTCACAAAACCTGATAATGGCTGGGAGAGCAGTGTGCTGACTACATGCTCTTCCGTATGCTCATCCGTTGACGCCTAAAGCCGCGCGGAATTAACCAAGCGGTCTAGGCCGCTGCAGTCATGGACTGTGCGGCTGGTCCCGGCGGAGGTTCGAGTCCTCCCTGTGGCATGTGTGTGTGTGTTTGTCGTTTGGATAATTTAGGTTAAGTAGTGTGTAACCTTAGGGACTGATGACATTAGCAATTAAGTCCCATAAGATTTCACACAAATTTGAACATTTTTTCACGCCTAAAGGCTGAGGATGAGCTGGCGGTCGGTCGATACCGTTGGGCCTGCAAGACCTCTTCGGACGATGGTGGTTTTTTAAAATCTGACAAGTGGTCATCAGAAGAAATCGAATGAGCGCCCGGGGGAATGTTCTGAAGAATTTCCACGCACACAGCTCTGCGAGTTTCAAAGTCTCACTCACTTTTGGGTAACCATCATTTCATAGGGATGCATGTGAAATCCTCTGTGGAGATGGTCCTATCAGACATCCCAGGACATTGCATGTACAACTGCCGAACGTTTTTGGAGAGTGCTGACATTTTCCGGTATTGTTACAGTCCGAGATCGGCTAGTAACTTCTGTTTTCGGTGGAGAACCAGACGTTCTGAGGTTTGATACCCAAACGAATAGTTTTGAACAAACGCACGATGCTCACTTAGCCAAGCCATTCCGCCTGCTGAAAATGGCACGTACACCTCTATCGATCGATACCGGCTCCACATCGGTAATCCCCACCATAACTCACACAGTGGTCTCTCCAAACGCACGAGGTCTTTTTGCCGGACTTTGTACTTACGTAAATAGTCCTTTTTCAGCAGACCTAATTTGCTTGTCTGATCTTTCATCGGAGCCTCAGTAACACGGTACATGGCGCATTTTCTGTGCACGAGCAGAGAGGCATTTCATCAATGGGCGTCGTTTCTCGCGTGTGGCGGGGCTTTGACCGTACTGCCACGTCACTGTTGGCTCTCCTGCCGTGCCTCTAATCAGGAGGGCGGCAATTAGGCTGGCAGCGCCGGGCAGGTATCCCGGCGGTCTCACCCAGGACCGGAGGTGTTGGGAAGTTCCTTTCGTCGGTGCCCTCGGTTCTTCCGTGCCATCACACCCTAACAGTCGCGACACTACATCCGTTTCTTACCCACTGCGGCAGCAGCCCCCCAAGCGACCAACAACTGACACTGGCGTGACGTAATTGCCTTTCGGGCCAAATACATAAGGGTTTGATTAGCAGTGTGCGCGTTTCACGGCGTGCACTTGCAGCCCTTACCGGTCAAGTACTAGTTCAAGTCAATGCCACCATGTCGTAGCACACTGCAGCAGACTTTTATCTACGTTCGCCATAAATCCCGCTAGGTGATAGCATACTACACAGATATGCGAATTCACACGCTATACAGGGCTATTACAAATGATTGAAGCGATTTCATAAATTCACTGTAGCTCCATTCATTGACATATGGTCACGACACACTACAGATACGTAGAAAAACTCATAAAGTTTTGTTCGGCTGAAGCCGCACTTCAGGTTTCTGTCGCCAGAGCGCTCGAGAGCGCAGTGAGACAAAATGGTGACAGGAGCCGAGAAAGCGTATGTCGTGCTTGAAATGCACTCACATCAGTCAGTCATAACAGTGCAACAACACTTCCGGACGAAGATCAACAAAGATCCACCAACTGCTAACTCCATTCGGCGATGGTATGCGCAGTTTAAAGCTTGTGGATGCCTCTGTAAGGGGAAGTCAACGGGTCGGCCTGCAGTGAGCGAAGAAACGGTTGAACGCGTGCGGGCAAGTCTCACGCGTAGCCCGCGCAAGTCGACGAATAAAGCAAGCAGGGAGCTAAACGTACCACAGCCGACGGTTTGGAAAATCTTACGGAAAAGGCTAAAGCAGAAGCCTTACCTGTTTGAACAGCTCATGGATGAGGATGCGTTCAGTGCGAAACTTGTTTTCAGTGATGAAGCAACATTTTTTCTTAATGGTAAAGTGAACAGACACGATGTGCGAATCTGGGCGGTAGAGGATCCTCACGCATTCGTGCACCAAATTCGCAGTTCACCAAAAGTTAACGTGTTTTGTGCAATCTCACGGTTTAAAGTTTACGGCCCCTTTTTCTTCTGCGAAAAAAACGTTACAGGACACGTGTATCTGGACGTGCTGGAAAATTGGCTCATGCCACAACTGGAGACCGACAGCGCCGACTTCAACTTTCAACAGGATGGTGCTCCACCGCACTTCCATCATGATGTTCGGCATTTCTTAAACAGGAGATTGGAAAACCGATGGATCGGTCGTGGTGGAGATCATGATCAGCAATTCATGTCATGGCCTCCACGCTCTCCCGACTTAACTCCATGCGATTTCTTTCTGTGGGGTTATGTGAAAGATTCAGTGTTTAAACCTCCTCTACCAAGAAACGTGCCAGAGCTGCGAGCTCGCATCAACGATGCTTTCGAACTCATTGATGTGGACATGCTGCGCCGAGTGTGGGAGGAACTTGATTATCGGCTTGATGTCTGCCGAATCACTAACGGGGCACATATCGAACATTTGTGAATGCCTAAAAAACTTTTTGAGTTTTTGTATGTGTGTGCAAAGCATTGTGAAAATATCTCAAATTATAAAGTTATTGTAGAGCTGTGAAATCGCTTCAATCATTTGTAATAACCCTGTATATTAAACTTAGATCGGACATCAGTATATGTTATAATTATACTGAAAGGAAAACCTATTTTGTGGGATTCTGAACGAGATGTGGTACATAAAGTTTTGGATTTTATCACAGAGTAATCCATTTAAGGCGCTGAGAACCATAAAGCACATTATATCGTCGATTGTGAGACTGTACCATTTATTCATGCTGCTGACAGCTGTTGAACTTGTGGTTTATGTTTATTGTAGGCCCACTTTGTACATATATTTGAACATTCGATAAAATCCATCTCACTGGTGTTTTCTATTATTCAAGGGGGGGGGGGAGGGGGCGGGCGTTTGAAGACAGTGTGCTTTTGGCCCTTATGGCTCTCAGTGCCTGATCTGTATTTACTCACGTGACCTTGTTGGTAGATAGTACTACTTGAATTTAATCATTTCCGCAAACGGCAGTTTGTGTTTGGAGTTGGTTGTCTCGTGTGCAGGAATAGGCTTTCCTGTGCAGTGTCAACATGAACTCTTGTTGAACCTGTATTAAGCGCTAACGGATAAGATAATTACCAGGAAAAGTTAGCCGCAAAGGAACTAAGGCATTCCAGACCAGGTTCGTTGTTTGTGAAAGTGACGAAATAAAATAAGCTTGACCAGAAGCGAAGTTTATAAAAGCGTAAGTCGTTATGTGGGTGCAACTTAAGAATACCCGATTTTCAGCCCAGAAGTTAATTCGTTAACAGATACAGGAATTAGAGGTCTAGTACATTTGTCTGAAAAAATAAAAAAGCATGAAAACTCCCACTTACTATTTCGTTCTTGCCATAAACTGTACTTAATTATGTACAAAACAACAAAATTCCATAAAAACATCTTGAAGTTGAAACTCTTTCGTCCATGTTTAACAATACATATTTAGCAAAATACAGTTTTGTTTTTTATCCCAAACATGTTTCACTGCAGTTGCAGCATCATCAGTTAGCTTTCGCACGCCACACACACACACACACACACACACACACACACACACACACACACACACACACACAACCTTCAGATAAAATTAATTAATTTCAGGCATAACCATAACAGTTCCAAATCGTAGTTTTTGCTTAAATGTTTTGTCTACATGGCGTTGTATATGGTTACAGATAACAAATTGTAAAAGAAAACAGACACTATAAAAAAGTAATACAGCAGGAAAACCACACCATGTGATAAAAAGGTATGCCTACATAATTTTATGTGTTCTTCAAAAATCTATAATTACTATATAAAAACTAATATTTACATGAATACAAAGAGTAAAGAACATTCTTTATGTTTAACAGCTATAAAATAAAAGCTCTCTGATGCTGCTGCAACTGCAGTGAAACATGTTTGGGATAAAAAAAGAACTTTGTGATGCTAAAGACGGACCCCATCCAAAAACCTATGTAGCCATAAGAAAGATTCTTCCTTTTTTCAGACTAGTTATGCAAATTATTAGTGCTATTATTATTGTTATTGACAGTGCATGAAGTTCAAAAAATGGTTCAAATGGCTCTGAGCACTATGGGACTCAACATCTGTGGTCATAAGTCCCCTAGAACTTAGAACTACTTACACCTAACTAACCTAAGGACATCACACACATCCATGCCCGAGGCAGGATTCGAACCTGCGACCGTAGCAGTCGCGCGGTTCCGGACTGAGCGCCTAGAACCGCTAGACCACCGCGGCCGGCTACGCACCTGAAGTTGTATAAATATGTTGATGAGCATAACTGTTAGCAGATGCTATTAATTTCGCACTCCCATGTTTATTTGAATTTAAAAATTTGTAAACAGCCAGAATGTTTATCTACGAGCCGACACTGGTTGTTGTCCATTGCGCCCTCTAAGGAGGCTAACCGTAGTCAGCTCGATGCTGCTCTGTATACGGCCGTGTTTTATATCTCTGGACGACACAACAGTACTGAGAGTATGTCCCGGGCGTCCAGAAAGTAACAGATTCCGCTTTATAGGAGATCTGCTTTGGCGCGTTCTTACGCTGTACGCGGCCTATGCGTGCTGGCGGTATGTGGTGTGGGAGCAGGCAGGGTCCCACGCTGCCGCTGCTATGTGACTCACACACCGGTCTGACCTAGAGGACGGCTTCCTGCGGTACTTTACGTCTTCTGTTCATTCCCCGTTCCGCGGCAGTGTCAACAACCGCAAGCTCAGCGTTTTATGGCGTCATCTATTTACATTCATCAGGTACTGTAGCGGCACTGTAAATACACAACCAGAAGGAGCCAGAAGGGGAGAAAGAGACGAAATAAAACTTCACTGGTTAGCACGGTCGTGATGTTATATCAGTTACGAAAACGAGTCAAATTTACGAAGAACTTATATATACTTCATGTCAGTAGGACGTGGAGCAGCACTTGCAAATGGCTCAAGTGGCTCTGAGCACTTAACATCTGACGTCATCAGTCCCCTAGAACTTAGAACTACGTAAACCTAACTAACCTAAGGACATTACACACATCCATGCCCGAGGCAGGATTCGAACCTGCGACCGTAGCGGTCGCGCGGTTACAGACTGTAGCGCCTAGAACCGCTCGACCACACGGGGCCGGCATGAAGTTATTCCCCGATGTCTTAACATGTGTCCTGTCATTCCGTCCCTTCTTTTCCTCAATGTCTTTCATATATTCCTTTCCTCGTTGATTCTTCAGAGAATATCGCCATTCCTTATTTTAGCGCTACACCTAGTTTTCAGTCGTTCTGTAACACCATATCTCAAATCCCACAGTCTGTATCTCACTACCATACAATGCTGTGCTCCAGACATACATTCTCAAAATTTCATTCGTAAAGTCCTTCTCTTGGCCAGAGATACCTCCTTTGCCTATTCCAGCCTGCTGTTATATTCTCTTTGCTTCGTCCGTCATGTGTTATTTTGCTTCCAAGGCAGCAGAAATCCGTACCTTCCTCGTCTTCGTCCTCCCCAATGTTAGTGTTAACTTTTTCGCTATTCTCGTATCTGCTACATCTCATCACCTGTGTCTTTTTCCGTTTTACTCGGAATCCATATTCTGTACTCATTACACAGTTCATTCTATTCAGCAAATCTTATAATGAATTTCTCTTTCACTGAGGATAGCAATGTCATCAGAGTATCTTATTATCGATATCCTTTCACCCTGAATGCTAAACGCACTGTTGATCTTTTATTT
Source organism: Schistocerca americana (assembly GCF_021461395.2). Taxonomy (NCBI): domain Eukaryota; kingdom Metazoa; phylum Arthropoda; class Insecta; order Orthoptera; family Acrididae; genus Schistocerca; species Schistocerca americana. Next base: position 182,617,073 of record NC_060127.1, on the reverse strand, counting down.
CTGTCATTGTTTCTTCGATGTATCGAAAAGCGGTAGGTGGGACAAGCTACATCCCTGTTTAAAACCGTCTGAAATCCAAGCACTTCGTTCTTGGTCTTCCATTCTTATTGTTCTCTCTTGGTACTTACACATATTGTTTGTTACTCGACTTGCTCTATTTCGTTATGCCGTGTTACGTCGTCAAACTCTTATTCCAGCACGAAGAATCTTATGAATGTATCCTGTTTTTTCTTCAGCCTTGCGTCCATTAACAGTCACGTCAGAACTCCTTTGGTGTATTTACCTTTCCTAAAGCCAAATCGATTGTCATGCGACACTCGTCTTCAGTCCAAGACTGGTCTGATGCGGCTCTCCATGCCACTCTATCCCGTGCGAACCTCTTTATCTCCGAATAACCAGGGCCGTCTGTAACCTATTGGAGGCCCTGGCCACATTGACAGAGCCCTATTTTGTTACAACAGACGAAGAAAGTAGATAAGCGAGGTTCCACATATATTTTTATTTCTTTACTATCACATTACATGAATAGATGATATACTATAAATCACGAAACTAACTGTTTCAGCATTCACACGTTAGTACTTAAAAATCTATGGTGATTGAAGAGGTATCCTTCTAGGTTTCAGATGGGGAAAATCGTTAATCACTTTTTCAAAATCTCTATGTTTGAACATATCAGATTCTATGGATCTATGGACATCAGCGATAAATTGGTTAATCTCTCTTGAGGCATTGTACTTCTTAATTCATTTTTTATTCTTTTCAATTTGGAGAAGGAGCGTTCAGCACTGCAGTTGCTTACCATCACGCTTAAAAAGATTCTGTTGGGGTAGACTGAAATTGTAGTAATAAAAAATTGAGGACAGAGGGTGCAAGTTTTACTCTGAAACGAAGACGTTGCCACAAGAGAGGAACTGATGACGGGCCACATCGAATTAGTCATTTGACTGATGACAAAGAGAACTAAAACTCCTAACTATGAACCCCCTACGGCACCGACTGGCCGCCGTGTCATCCTCATCCCACAGGCGTCACTGGATGCGGATATGGAGGGGCATGTAGTCAGCACACCGCTCTCCCGGCCGTATGTCAGTTTACGAGTCCGGAGCCGCTAATTCTCAATCAAGTAGCTCCTCAGTTTGCTTCACAAGGGCTGAGTGCACCCCGCTTGCCAACAGCGCTCGGCAGACCGCAGACCGGATGGTCACCCATCCGAGTGCTAGCCCAGCCCGACAGCGCTTAACTTCGGTGATCTGATGGGAACAGGTGTTACCACTACGGCAAGGCCCTTGGCCCATATGCTATTAGTTCGCCCATTTCTACTATGAACAATTTTCAAGTATTCTGTTAAATGCAGACATTCCGTTTATAACTCTTGCTCGTTAACGTCTTCATAATAAATTTCAGCAATTTCTTTGAATATTGTCTCAGTTCTTCGGAATTCTGAGTTTTCAAGCGAAAAAATAAATCAAAACGTTGACTAATGTTCTCACACGAATTCAATCGCTCAGTGTATCAATTATGGGAAGAAATATTTCTGCTTTGTATTTCTCTTTTCCATTCTGTTGGACTGGCGGTGCAGAGCCATCAAGAAACCTCTGGCGTGAGCTTCTATGCTTTGTTCTTTGAGGTAGGTCCTTGTAATCAGATTCAGGGTATCTTTTTTTTTGGAGGACTATTCGAAGTCATCAAATTTATCCCTGATGTTAATGATAAAATCATCAAGTGAAGCAAACAAACTAGTTGCAACGTGCAGTGTTATTGTTTCTTTCTGAAGATAATTTCTTGATTTGTCTATTCTTTCCAATACAGGGCTCCAAATTTCTGTTGATATAATAAATTCTAGCTTTCCCATTTTTCTGGACAGACTAAGGGCTTCGTCTCTAGTTTCTCTTGCCTGTTCTGTATCTTACGCGATAGGCACCAAAGTTTCTATAATTTGTTTATGACCTTTATGCAAGGCGCTTACTGCATCAACCAGGGCTGACCATCAAGTTTGCGAGAGACTTTTAAAAACGTTTTTTGAACGTAAAAGTTCTGTCAGTATACCCATCGGTGGGTAGAGCCCGACAAAAGGTTGTACACTTTCTGACTATTTCAAAAAACTTTGTTGCCTCTGATATACACCCAGCAGCTTGGACACCTATCAAGTTTAGTGAATGTCCCACACGTGGTATAAAGGTGGAAAATTCACATTTCTCCTTGATTCTTGCTTGTAGACCAGCATACTTCCCCGACATATTTGAAGCATTTTCGTAGCTTTGTCCTTTGCAATCTTTTATGGGGATATCATGATTCTCTAAAAAATTCAAGATGGTTTCCGCTAAATACTCAGTTTTATGGCCTTTAATAGGTGTAAATTTCAGGAACTTTTCAACAGGAACTCTGTCTTTTGCGTATCGAATTATATAAGTTGGCTGGCCAACATGAGACAAATCGGGCGTACTGTCAACGCTAAAGGAAAAACATTTTGATAATTTGACTTCATTTGTAATTTTTTTAAGGATGTGTTTTCCCATTACATCAATAAACTCGTTACAGATATTCGTTGAGAAATAAGTTGTTGGGAGATTCTAGGATTTCATTGTGACCGCGAAATGGAAGCCCTCTCGATGCCAAAAATTTTACGACAGCTACAATCTGTTTAAGTACATTTCTCCAGTAATCCACTTCTTTTTGATGTTGAGATAATAAGTCTATATCTAGTCTACCAACCGCTTTACTTCGTGACAGATAAGTCATCATAGATTGCCTATGTGTTGGGCTATTTTCATGTGTTAAAAATTATGTGATTAATGTGCGTCTAATCATGTCATTCACTCGGAGAGCATAGTTTTATATCAGAAGGGTTAAACAAGCAGCATGAAGAACAAAATACAAACTTTTTGGAAGGCGAGTACGAAAATCATTTTCTTTCGACGATTTCATTGTTCTTTAGTTTACGAATAAATAATGCTTTGTTGAAATACCTAGTTACCGATTTATTACCATCTTTGTAAGTTCTGGATGTCTCGGAAAAGTTAAATTCTTGATTTTGAAAATATACATGTCCCCATCAAATGAAAAGTTCGCGATTTTCTTCTGAAAAATTTTCGTGAAAATAATCAGTGAGATCGTGTGATATTTCTTCTGGGTTGGGAAATTGTTGTTCAAGTGACACAGTTGTCGGTGAAGTCACCGAAGTTGTTGCACTTTCGTCATACGGACGGTAGCTTTCTGATTGAGTCTCTTTTCCTAAATTGGTAGAAATCTGAAATTGGTGTAAAACATGAACTTTCAGAAATTCCCGCAATTTGTGACCGACACAACTCATCATGTGGAAGATTTATTATTTTATTGCTACTTACAGAAGTTGCTCCAGTAGTAATAGTGAAATGTGCTGTTGATTTTGGTAACTTTTCAGTTACTTCATTCTGATGTTCAGCTTTTTTCATTTTTGCAGATCCAGTAGAATATGGCCATTTCGACATTTTGTATTATTATTCAGTATTTATGTTTACACCAAAAATAGTCGCTAACACAAAACAGGCAAACGACGATTTAATCAAAGAATACCTCAGGGCACAGTCAGTAGCAACTAAAAACAAAACAAACATTACAACACCGCAGGCAAATACAGGGGAATTCCATATCGTCGGCCGGCCAGAGTGGCCGTGCGGTTCTAGGCGCTACAGTCTGGAACCGCGAGACCGCTACGGTCGCAGGATCGAATCCTGCCTCGGACATGGATGTGTGTGATGTCCTTAGGTTAGTTAGGTTTAAGTAGTTCTAAGTTCTAGGGGACTGATGACCTCAGCAGTTGAGTCCCATAGTGCTCAGAGCCATTTGAACCAATCCATATCGTCGAATCGGTTTATGTAAGTCAGTCGAACAGAGCTGTGCACTGCGCAAAGCTAGTAAGCAAGTAGATATTGTAGACAGTAATTATTGTTCGGTTTTTTCGAAACAATTTTGTTTTTCGGTTATCGTTTGGTGATGTGGCAGGAACTAGAGGACCCGTATGGTTCGCGGGGCTCTGGGCCCGTGCCCAGAGTGCGCAGTGGGAAAGAGTGGCCTGCGAATGACTACTGTAACTTACAGCCTTCTGAATCAGCTTACCGCATTCATCTCTACGTCTCCATCGCTCACAGCTGTCTCAAATTCTACATGAGTGATCTCTTGAAGTCTCAGAATGTGTCCTACCAACCGGTCCCTTCCAGTGAGGTTGTGCCCCAAAATTTCTTTTCTCCTCAGTTCTGTTCAGTACCACCTCATTAGTTACGTGATCTATCCACCTAATCTTCAGCATTATTCTGTAGCACCACATTCCAAAAGCTTCTATTCTCTTCTTGTCTTTACTGTTGTCAATGTTTCACTTCCATACATGGCTACACATCATACAAGACTTCCTGAGACTTAACTGTATATTCGATGATAACAAATTTCTCTTCTTCAAATGCGCTTTTCTTGACATTGCCAGTCCGAATTCCTTTCCTGTGCTAACCTCTTCATCTCAGAGTAGCACTTGCAACCTACGTCCTCAATTATTTGCTTGACATATTCCAATCTCTGTCTTCCTCTACAGTTTTTGCCCTCTACAGCTCCCTCTAGTACCATGGAAGTCATTCCCTCATGTCTTAGCAGATGTCCTATCATCCTGTCCCTTCTCCTTATCAGTGTTTTCCACATATTCCTTTCCTCTCCGATTCTGCGTAGAACCTCCTCATTCCTTACCTTATCGGTCCACCTAATTTTCAACATTCGTCTATAGCACCCCCATCTCAAATGCTTCGATTCTCTTCTGTTCCGGTTTTCCCACCGTCCATGTTTCACTACCATACAATGCTGTACTCCAGACGTATATCCTCAGAAATTTCTTCCTCAAATTAAGGCCGGTATTTGATATTAGTAGACTTCTCTTGGCCAGAAATGCCTTTTTTGCCATAGCGAGTCTGCTTTTGATGTCCTCCTTGCTCCGTCCGTCATTGGTTATTTTACTGCCTAGGTAGCAGAATTCCTTAACTTCATTGATTTTGTGACCATCAATCCTGATGTTAAGTTTCTCGCTGTTCTCATTTCTACTACTTCTCATTACCTTCGTCTTTCTCCGATTTACTCTCAAACCATACTGTGTACTCATTAGAGACTAGACTGTTCATTCCGTTCAGCAGATCATTTAATTCTTCTTCACTTTCACTGAGGATAGCAATGTCATCAGCGAATCGTATCATTGATATCCTTTCACCTTGTATTTTAATTCCACTCCTGAACCTTTCTTTTATTTCCATCATTGCTTCCTCGATGTACAGATTGAAGAGTAGGGGCGAAAGGCTACAGTCTTTTCTTACACCCTTCTTGATACGAGCACTTCGTTCTTGATCGTCCACTCTTATTATTCCCTCTTGGTTGTTGTACATATTGTATATGACCCGTCTCTCCCTATAGCTTACCCCTACTTTTTTCAGAATCTCGAACAGCTTGCACCATTTTATATTGTCGAACGCTTTTTCCAGGTCGACAAATCCTATGAAAGTGTCTTGATTTTTCTTTAGCCTTGCTTCCATTATTAGCCGTAACGTCAGAATTGCCTCTCTTGTCCCTTTGCTTTTCCTAAAGCCAAACTGATCGTCACCTAGCGCATTCTCAATTTTCTTTTCAATTCTTCTGTATATTATTCTTGTAAGCAGCTTCGATGCATGAGCTGTTAAGCTGATTGTGCGATAATTCTCGCAATTGTCAGCTCTTGCCGTCTTCGGAATTGTGTGGATGATGCTTTTCCGAAAGTCAGATGGCATGTCGCCAGGCTCATATATTCTACACACCAACGTGAATAGTCGTTTTGTTGCCACTTCCCCCAATGATTTTAGAAATTCTGATGGAATGTTATTTATCTCTTCTGGCTTATTTGACCGTAAGTCCTCCAAAGCTCTTTTAAATTCCGATTCTATAACTGGATCCCCTATCTCTTCTAAATCGACTCCTGTTTCTTCTTCTATGGCATCAGACAAATCTTCACCCTCATAGAGGCTTTCAATGTATTCTTTCCACCTATCTGCTCTCTCCTCTGCATTTAACAGTGGAATTCCCGTTGCACTCTTAATGTTACCACCGTTGCTTTTAATGTCACCAAAGGTTGTTTTGACTTTCCTGTATGCTGAGTCTGTCCTTCCGACAATCATATCTTTTTCGATGTCTTCACATTTTTCCTGCAGCCATTTCGTCTTATCTTCCCTGCACTTCCTATTTATTTCATTCCTCAGCGACTTGTATTTCTGTATTCCTGATTTTCCCGGAACATGTTTGTACTTCCTCCTTTCATCAATCAACTGAGGTATTTCTTCTGTTACCCATGGTTTCTTGGCAGCTACCTTCTTTGTACCTATGTTTTCCTTCAGTTATATTGCTGCCAAAATAGAAGAACTCATCTACTACTTTAAATGCCTCGTTTCCTACTCTAAGTCCGTCAGCATCGCATAATTTAATTCGACTGCATTCCTTTCTCGTTGTATTGCTTTTGTTGATGTTGATCTTATATCGTCTTTTCAAGACACTGTCCATACCGTTCCACTTTTGCTCCAAGTCCCACACCGTCTTTGACAGAATTACAACCTCATTGAGATAACCCAATGTTTTTATGTCTTATCTCTCAGCTTCCTCCAATTTTTCTTGTTTCCTTTACTGCTTGCTCAATACAGGGTAAACAACATCGGGGAAGGCCTACAACACTGTCTCACGCCCTTCTCAAATCACTGCTTCCCGTTCGTGGCCCTCTTCTGGTTTGTGTACAAGTCAACCGCTGACTGTACTCTGCCCCTGCTACCTTCACAGTTTCAAAGAGAGTATTCGAGTCGAAATTGTCAAAAGCTACCAACGCCATGAATGTAGCTTTGCATTTCTCTAGCCTACCTCCCGATATAACTCGTAGGGTCAGTATTGCCCCCCATGATTATACATTTCTGCGGAGTCCAACCCGATCTTCCCTGAAGCTGGCTTCTACCAGTTTTTCCAGTTTTCTGCAAAGCATTCGTGTTCATATTTTGCAACCATGATTTACACTGAAGAGCCAAACAAACTGATGCACGTGCCTAATATCGTCCCCCGCGAGCACGCAGAAGTGCTTCAATACGACGTGGAATAGACTCGATGTCTGAAGTATCGCTGGAAGGAATTGCCACCATGAAACCTGCAGGGCAGTCCATAAAACTATCTGAAGTATCGCTGGAAGGAATTGACACGATGAAACCTGCAGGGCTGTCCATAAATCTTAAGAGTATGAAGAGGTGGGCATCTCTTCTGAACAGACCGTTGCAAGGCATCCCAGATATGCTCAATGATGTTCATGTCTGGGGAGTCTGTTGGCCAGCGGAAGTGTTTAAACTCAGAAGAGTGTTCCTGGAGCCACTCTGTAGCAATTCTGGACGTGTGGGATGTTGCATTGTCCTGCTGAAATTGCTAAAGTCCTTCGAAATGCACAACGGACATGAATGGATGCACGTGATCAGACATGATGCTTACGGACGTTTCACCTGTCAGAGTCGTATTTAGACGTATGAAGGGTCCCATAGCACTCCAACTGCACATGTCCCACACCATTACAGAGCACTCACCAGCCTGAACAGTCCCCTGCTGACATGCGGGGTCCATGGATTCTTGAGGTTGTCTCCATACTCGTACACGTCCATTCGCTCGATACAAGCTGAAGCTAGACTCGTCCAACCAGGCAAAAAGATTCCAGACATAAACATTATCGGTGTTGACGGGCCAGCTTTGTATCGTGCCGTCATCAAGGATACACGAGTGGGCCTCCGGCTCCGAAAGCCCATATCGATCACGTTTCGTCGAGTGCTTCGCACGCTGACACTTGTCGATGGCCCAGCACTGAAATATGCATCACTTTGCGGAAGAGTTGGACTTCTGTCACGTTGAACGATTTTCTTCAGTCGTCGTTGGTCCTGTTATTGCAGGAACTTTTTCTGGCCGCAGTGATGTACACTCGTGAAACGGTCGTACGGCAAAATTCCCACATCGTGGCTACCATCGTTCGTGCGCCTACTATAACACCATGTTCAAACTCACTTCAGTCTTGATGACCTGCCATTGCAGCAGCAGTAACCAATAGAACAACTGCACCGGACACTTCTTGTGCAATATAGGCGTTGCCGACGGCAGCCCCGTATTCTGTCTGTTACATATGTATTTGAATATGCATGCCTATACCAGTTTCTTTGGCGCTTCAGTGTTGTTCAAATGGTTCAAATGACTCTAAGCACTATGGGACTTAACATCTGAGGTCATCAGTCCCATAGAACTTAGAACTACTTAAACCTAACTAAGGACATCACACACATCCATGCCCGAGGCAGGATTCGAACCTGCGACGGTAGCAGTCACGCGGTTCCAGACTGAAGCGCCTAGAACCGGTCGGCCACTGCGGCCGGCTTCAGTGCAGTAACTTGGTTCTCACCTATCAGAAGTTCCTTTCTTAGAAATATTATAGTGTTCTTCCATCACCTGGAGTACATGAAATAAACCAGTTTACTTATCCAAGGGGACAGCTTGCAGTTTTCGCAGTGAGGTTACCAAAAAACTCTAGATGCAGTCGGTAGGTGGTCGGCTCGATCCACTTGTGTGATCATCCCGCGCTTGCCGTCCACCCGGATGTAGCGGCCACGAAATCTCAGGCTCTGACAAGAGTCCGGTCCTCGGCTAGCACTGGTGGCCGCCTCGCGACGTTCCTGTTACCGAGTGGCGGCGCGCGGAGCAGAGGCCAGATCGGGGCTTCGGGAGCGGCCGTGACCGCCACCGCAGAGCAGAGCGGCAGGTGTAACTGCGGTCCGCGCGCGGCGAGGTCGCGGTCCCGTTGTCCGCGGGTCGACGCCCGCCGCTGACCCGGCCGCGGCCGCTGCCGCTGGCGGCGACTCTCACTTTCCCGCCGCCTCTGCCACGCACCGCTCTGCGCGCCAACTCCAGCTTCCGGCCAACCACCGACATGCTCTGTGCGTGCCTGGCCTCGTGTGTACTACTTAATCAAAAGTATCATTACGATACTGACCACTACATACTAGGATCCAGTAAGTAACGAAACACATTTTGTCTGAAAGCCCATTGGTTTTGTTCAGGATTCCAATACACCAAACTGTCCGCTTTGCCTAACATGTACAGCCCGAAACCGTGCTGCTGCTACGGTTGCAAGTTCGAGTCGTGCCTCGGGCATGGATGTGTGTGATGTCCTTAGGTTTAAGTAGTCCCAAGTCTAGGGGACTGGTGACCTCAGGTGTTAAGTCCCATAGAGCTTAGAGCGATTTTTGAGCTAACATGTAGCGGCCCGGGTTCGATTCCCGACCGGATTGAAGGTTTTCTCTGCTAGTGGACTGGGTGTTGTGCAGCCCTCATTTTCACCACCGACGCGCAAGTCGCCCAGTGTGGCGTCACCAAAATAAACATGCACCCGGCGGCCGAACTTCTCCAGATGAAGCCTCCCGGCCATCAGTGCATGTTATTCCCACATTGGCTACAAGGCCCTGTTTTCAACATAATATACGTTCAATGCGACGGCCTAACGCCACCTTGGTGGGAAGGCTGTACCTACGATGATTCCACTCTACTTATCGCGCCAGCGTCTTGCTGCATTAATAATTCCCTATCATCCAGCAAAACGAGGATAGTGGAATGTAGTCGAATTAAGTCGGGCGATGCTGAGGGAATTAGATTAGGAAATGAGACACTTAAAGTAGCAATGGAGTTTTGCTACTTGGGGAGGAAAATAACTGATGATGGTCGAAGTAGAGAGGATATAAAATGTAGACTGGCAATGGCAAGGAAACCGTTTCTGAAGAAGAGAAATTTGTTAACATCGAGTATAGATTTAAGTGTCAGGAAGTCGTTTCTGAAAGTATTTGTATGGAGTGTAGCCATGTATGGAAGTTAAAACATGGACGATTAATAGTTTGGACAAGAAGAGAATAGAAGCTTTCGAAATGTGGTGCTACAGAAGAATGCTGAAGATTAGATGGCTAGATCACATAACTAATGAGGAGGTATTAAATAGGATTGGGGAGAAGAGAAGTGTGTGGCACAACTTGACTAGAAGAAGGGATCGGTTGGTAGGACATGTTCTGAGGCATCAAGGGATCACCAATTTAGTATTGGAGGGTAGCGTGGAGGGTAAAAGCCGTAGAGGGAGACCAAGAGATGAATACACTGAGCAGATTCAGAAGGATGTAGGTTGCAGTAGGTACTGGGAGATGATGAAACTTGCACAGGATAGGGTAGCATGGAGAGCTGCATCAAACCAGTCTCAGGACTGAAGACCACAACACCAACAACAACAACATCATCCACGTGCTGCTTACTGCGGAATGTGTCCTTCTTTGGGCCAAACAGATGGAAATCCGAAGGTGCGAGATCCGGGCTGTAGAATGGATCAGGAGGAACTGTCCAGTGGATTTTCGTGATCTCCTCTCGGGCGCGCAGACTTGTGTGAGGTCTTCCGTTATCATGGGGAAGGAGAAGTTCGTTTCTATATTTGTGCCGAAGAACACGCTGAAGTCGTTTATTCAGTTTCCTGAGGGCAGCACAACAGACTGCAGAATTGATCGTTGCAACGTGAGGGTCAGCAGACAGGGTAACCTCTTGAGAGTTTCAGACCTCACCATGACCTTTATCGGCTAAAGGTGCAAGTTTGAACTTTTTCTTCGGAGAAGAGGTCGTGTGGCACCTGTCCGCAGATTGCCGCTTTGTTTCCGGTTCGAAGTGATGAACCCGTGTCTCATCGCCTTTGACGATATTACACAAAAAATTGTGACGACGAGCCTCGTAACACGCGAGCAATTCCGCGCAGCTGGTCCGTCTTTAAGTCCTTATGGTCTCTTGTTCAAATGGTTATGAGCACTATGCGACTTAACTTCTGAGGTCATCAGTCGCCTAGAACTCAGAACTACTTAAACCTAACTAACTTAAAGACATCACACACATCCATGCCCGAGGCAGGATTCGAACCTGAGACCGTAGCGATCGCTCGGTTCCAGACTTCAGCGCCTAGAACCGCACGGCCACTCTGGCCGGCGGTCTTCTGTTAGCCAGCGAGGAGTCCAGCGGCCACACACCTTTTGAGTGCAGGAACTGTTGATCGAGTGTGTCATCGCTACCAACAGACGTCCAGTTGCGTTGTGATGTCTTTGAGTGCTATCCGTTCATCACCCCGAATGCGAGGGTCCGAACGTTACAACATTGCCGGATTCAGGTGTGTGCGGCCGGCCGGCACGCGGGCGATCGGACATTTTATACGCGACCTTGTTCCGATCTACATCTACATCTACATCCATACTCCGCAAGCCACCTGACGATGTGTGGCGGAGGGTACCTTGAGTACCTCTATCGGTTCTCCCTTCTATTCCAGTCTCGTATTGTTCGTGGAAAGAAAGATTGTCGGTATGCCTCTGTGTGAGCTCTAATCTCTCTGATTTTATCCTCATGGTCTCTTCGCGAGATATACGTAGGAGGGAGCAATACACTGCTTGACTCCTCGCTGAAGGTATATTCTCGAAACCAACAAAAGCCCGTACCAAGCTACTGAGCGTCTCTCCTGCAGAGTCTTCCACTGGAGTTTATCTATCATCTCTGTAACGCTTTCGCGATTACTAAATGATCCTCTAACGAAGCGCGCTGCTCTCCGTTGGATCTTATATATCTCTTCTATCAAGCCTATCTGGGATACGTATTCAAGAAGTGGGCGAACAAGTGTACTGTAACGTACTTCCTTTGTTTTCGGACAGCATTTCCTTAGGATTCTTCAAATGAATCTGAGTCTGGCATCTGCTTTACTGACGATTAATTTTATATGGTCATTCCATTTTAAATCACTCATAATGCGTACTCCTAGATAATTTATGGAATTAACTGCTTCTAGTTGCTGGTAGCTAAATGATAAAGGATCTGACCTATTCAGGGGGACCTCACATTTCTCCACCCGATAGCGGAGGTCGAGGAATTTGCACCTCAGATCTCCACAGTATTGTCTGAGCCTATTGTCTAAACCCTCGACACGCCTCCAAACCAGAGGACCGCGATCGATTCTGGGAACGATACTGCAAATAATTAGCTCATATTCCACCCCGCGAGCGAGGCTTTCCGCCTTCACCAACTACACCAACCGCGTGTGTTAACTCATCATGGCAGACGCCTCGCAAACGACTCACCGAGGTTTTGTTCAGTGTCAGGTGTCTGTAGGCATTCTGCAAGCGCCTATGAAATCTGCGATGCTGTGGTTTTCCGCCAAAAGAAACTCAGTGACAGCTTTCTGCTAGGAACGCAGCTCCGTTACAGGCGGCATTTTGAAGACTACGTACGGCGCCCCCACATATCGGAACTTCATGACACTTTAGGGGCCGAAGCGGGAATGTTCCACGATGCTCTGCATTTTTTCAACCGAAATTGGCCGAGAAGAAAATGTATTGCGTTACTTATTGCACGTCCCACGTATTAACCACGTCTAAAATCTGGCGCATCTGACTTTCATTTCTTAGTCTACTTCCCGGTGTAGGATGCCTATGTCATTTCGCGAGACGTTGTTAGCGGTTACACGGTAATTAACAATAATAGAGTTACAGGAAAAAACTGCTTTGTTGTTGGTCTTGTCTTGGAAGTAATGCAGTTGTTACACAACAAATAAAAAATAATTTGTAATAGTAACGACGCTAACTGCAGCGCTCGTGTGCAATTTAACCTGTATGGTGTGCCGGCGGCGAGTACACATAATAACACAGCTCGTAGCATCCGAAGATGACAGCTCCGCAGGTCTCCAGCATAATGTGCAGAACAATGAAATTAACCAATTGGCGCTGGCCATCCTAAAGCTCACCATTCAAGAGTCGCGGCGAGAAAACCTGAGACCAATTTGCGCGCAGACCACACTTTACATACCTGGTCGATGGCAGCTGTTGCTGGTAAATTATGGATGTCCCCGCTTTGTCTAAACTGTATTTTCGCCACGAAGGTAACGGGAGTGTAATGAGATGGCACCCGTTGCACAACCGCGCATTACGACACTCGACGCCAAAGTAGGTGGGTTGCCTGTCGATCGTAAGAACCCGCCTGGTTCCCCTCAGCCACTCTGTAATTTCTCTTCAGGTTTGTAATTTGCTACTTGAAGTCTCTTGGCTCCATCTCCACACAGGGCTGCTATTAGTGGGTAACTTAGTAGTCAGACATATTTAGCTGATTAATTTTTAATGAAAGGACTTTGTGACATTTTGTTGCTCGACGACAAAGTATCCGACGTTTTAGTGTTTCGAAACTACTACAGTATTTGCCCTATAATAATATCTTAATCTGGATGCGTAGCCGCAAGTCGCTATACAGAGCACGGCAGTGGGCAGCTTATTCCGTCATAATCTACCCTTTTTGTGTTCCATTCGCGAGTGGAGTGTGTAACAATAGTTACGCACTCGTATGCCTTCGAGCGCGCCCTAACCTCATCTTCTTCTTACACTCCCTTAGCGAGATAAACGCCGCACAATAAAATCAATTTTTTCATCTGTTTCGGAGTACTAATTCGCTAAACTTTCGCGAAAACGTTCGTTAATCGTGTAAAACTTCATGTTTAAGTACTCCACATGTTTTAAAGCCGACAGTAAGATATCACTGGTACGGACGTTCGTGCGTCTACCACTCCAGTCCAAAGGAATTTCCAGACTGGAAACATAAAAATAAATAAAAAACCAGAATAAAGATCAGATGCTGGTTTTAATGCTTCATCTGTTCTTCATAGTTTCCCCGCGCTTGAGTGCAACGCACAGAGCGTTAATACAATGATGTGAAACAGTCAGAAAAGCCCTTTTTTCTGATGTTCAGCTGGCGCGTCGCATTGTCGTGAATGTCGGACACGTCGTCAGAGCGTTGACCCTTTATGTGTAGTTCTGCACTTTGTCGTTTTGTGTTAGTTTCTTATTGATAATGCACTCGATGATTTTTTTCCAAAAACGAATAAACTGCGCGTTTTACATTTCAATTCGCGATAGAGTCCACTCGACGGTTGTTTTTGATCGGGAGTCTAGGTGCACGGGACAAACTTCGCATACATGGGACATTTGATTTAGAGGTGTTGTCCCTTTACGATTTGCAACACAATAACGTTGACACACCACAGCCGCATATCTGCACTAATTAACACTGCCTGCTCACTGCCCGCTGGGCGAATGCGCATCTGTTATTACAAAAAGAATGGTTCAAATGGCTCTGAGCACTATGGGACTTAACATCTGTGGTCATCAGTCCCCTAGAACTTAGAACTACTTAAACCTAACTAACCTAAGGACATCACACACATCCATGCCCGAGGCAGGATTCGAACCTGCGACCGTAGCGGTCGCGCGGTTCCAGACTGAGCGCCTAGAACCGCTCGGCCACCGCGGCCGGCTCTGTTATTACAAGCTGTCACTATCATTTCTGCGCTGATGTCGCTTATAGGCTCGAACTCTGCGGACGGACGGTTTGTAGTGTTGAAGGTGGACAATGCCTCATACCTGTTCGGAAAATTAAGTATAATCACTATTGCGGCGTTGTGTGTAACAGGAATATGTCGTGTATAAATTGTGTACAACCTGCTGCTCTCTCTTTTTCCTCTATATTTTCCCGTCGACGAGTAGTACAAACTTTTTCACCCGAAAATTTTGTGAAGGGCACGATTATCATCTTAAAGTGAAAAAAGTAGTCATTCATAAAATCCAGTACTGCTTATTCTGTCGTGTGGGCAATTTCTCGCCAGTGGCCTGAGTCAGCATTAATGGACTGAAAATTTGTGTGGGTTTAATGTTATTTATGCAAAAAATGACAACAACATTAGACACCCATCCTGTAGACGCGATAATGACATACATAAGGTGAAGAAAGGTGTCATTCCTGCAGAAGATAGTACTGATCAGACTAGAATAAAAGTTCTTGTAATGACATTTCCAGGAGCCAACACCTGCTGAGATTCCCTGTCATTCAATCCGTCTGTCGCATGGAAGCGCTTCAGACAGTGCTCCATGTGTTTACCAGCACCTTGACACACCTTTCAGCCCTTCTGCGCACTGAACGACGTGCTCTTTCAAATTCACATAACTGCAACTAGACAGCGCGACGTGGATGGTCACACGCTCCTTAGCCATAAATGTAATTGATCAGGCCCGGTAAGTGTGGAGGTCACGTTACGATACCTCGTCGACCAGTCTAACGCCTGTGAAACGTTGCGCTGAGGTACCGTCGCGCAATCACGTAGGACATGTTGTGGTGCCGAGTCGTGCATGAACTACAGTCGGTGTCTTTTTGCAAGGGTAACCTTCTGCAGTAGCACTGGCAATTCATCGCGCAGATATCGGTGGTACACTATGGTACACTACGTCTGTTAAGCATTCGGTCGTACGAGTCTGTCACCGACAATTCCTGCCCCCACATTGGTACTGAAGCGATGCTGACGCCTCAACTCCGTGATTGCTCGAGGATTTTCGTTTGTGTATTGCGGTTGTTTAATTAGCCATTTCGAGTGAATGCTGCCTTCACTACCGTACTCAAGTACAGCGGCCCGAATCTCAGCAGTTATTGTTTCCTCACATAAAAATATAGGAACTTGTAGTTTTGACAAATTGTTGTAGCATTATTTTTTTGACACTTTCTTAACACCCTGTATACGTGGCATATAAAAGTTTTGACATGTGCTGAAGCACAAATTTAGTAGTACTGGTCATACGGCTGAAATTTGAATACGGTGTCGCTTATCACTTCCTTCCCCTTCAGCAATATCGGATAATGCGAAAAATGACGAGCTAGACTGTGGTCCGAAGTCCACCTTGAACTGTAGGTCGTCTGTAAATGTTTGTGTAAGTCACGTCCAAGGCCAGAGTAAGAATTGGCGTATCGTCTCCAATAGAGCTATACCTAGCAGAGCGCTGTGGTGTTCAGAACAACCTTCGGATTGATGAAATCATAACCTCTAAGGCAAAAACCTAAAGAATTAAAAATGGCGCACCACGCAGGAAGTATCGGAAATCAATGGAAATCGACAGATGTGCTGTACATGTACAGACAGACAAACGATTACAATTTCAGAATAAATTAGATGATTTATTCAGGTGAAAGATCATCACAAATTGAGCAAGCCAATAGCGCTTTGGTCCAACTCTGGTCCTTACGCAAGCAGTTGTTTGAGTTGGCATTGATTGACAGAGTTCTTGGATGTCGTCCTGAGGCAGGTCGTGCCAAATTCTGTTCAGTACGCCCGTTGGATCATCAAAGTCTCGAGCTGGTTGCAGGAACCCCACCAAAATTCTCATGACGTTCTGAATTTGGGAGGTATCCGCCGATCTTGGTGTCCAAGCACGCAGGCAAGCAGCAGAAAGTCTCGCTGCGTGCGGGCTGGCATTATCTTGCTGAAATGTGAGCCCAGGATGACTTATGAAGGGCAACAAAACGGGGCGTAGAATATCGTCGAAGTGCCACTCTGCTGTAATGGTACCGACTTTGGTTGTCATTCTCGACGCCCTTACATCATAGCGCTACGTCGACTATAGTCAACACTTCGTTTTGTTAGCCTTCATGGCGCACCATTCTGGATCTACATTTTAGCAAGAGAATGCCTTCCTGCACATGGCGCGAGTTTCTGCTGCTTGTCTCCGTCCTTGACAAACCCTGCCATGGTGAGCAAGGTTGTAGGATATCTCCCCAACTGTCAACGTTTGGCGCATTATGGGCAGGGCCATGCAACAATCTCGGGGTTCTGACGATCTAAGAGGATTTGGCACCATATCCTTCACGACGACATCCAACAACTCTATCAATACCAAGCCGAATAATTGCTTGGATACGGGCCAGAAGTGGACAAACGCGTCATTGACTTACTCAGTTTGTGAAGCTTTTTATCCTGAATAAATCATGCAGGTTTTCTGAAATTGTAGCCATTTGGTTGTCTGTACATATCTGTCATGTCTATCGATTGTTTTTCTGCCTTAGAGAGTAAATAAATACATAGATGTTACAGTCAATGACGACCGTGACGCCTAGGAAAAATACCCACACTTTTTATGGTTTGTGGATTTTGAATGACTACGCCATAAATCAAATTGGTGAGTTAGTCGCGTAATCTCATATCCGTACCCAGCCACGAATCGCTTATTCCGGCCGCTAATGGTGTGCTCTCAGATTTGTTTGTTATGGTATTGAGTAGTAACCAGAGATATTTTTGCTCTTCTAGGTAAAAAATGAAAATCTTGGTTCGAGCAGCCCTGGCGGTTACGAATAGACAAGGTGCCGTGTGCAATTCCGTATAAACGTGACGGTTGCGACATTCGATCTCAGTGGAGCAACTGGCTGAGAGAGTCGTGATTGCTGTGGGTCATGTCGTGCTGCAGGAGGGCAGGCTCTCTGGCTAGGGAGGTGGCGAGGGTGGAGGGTCAGGAGGGCGCGGTCAGCGGAGGGCAGCAGGAGGATGAGGAGGAGGAGGAGGGAGAGGGGGCGGAGGGCAGCGGAAGCGAGGAGGTGGCGCGGGCGAGTGAGGAGGCTGGAGGCGACGTCCGCCCGGAGGAAGGCGCGGCCGGGGCGGCTGTCCGGCCACCAGAAGAGGACGGCGCCGAGGACCGCGTCTTCTACCTGGACAACTCGCGCGCCGGCAGGCTGCTGCGCCAGCTGCGCTGGGAGCCCGCCTTCAGGCAGGTAGGCCGCTGCAGCTCACCCTCGTCTCTCGTCGAAACAACTTAAACGTCTCCACATAGTCTCTCTTGAGGTATATACGTTTGGTCCAGTGCTCCTCCAGCTTTCTCATCCCATCGATAAAATGGATTCTGTCAGACTCCGAAAAATACTCACTGACTGCAACAATCACCTCCTCATTTGATGAAAATTCCCTTCCAGCAAACCACAAATAAATTTTTTTCTTTTTTTTTTTCAGTTGTCAATCTTTTGTCTGGTTTGATGCGGACTGCCAGGAATTCCTATCCTGTGTGTGTAGAGAGAGTACTCTACTGCATTGGCTCCTTACTTAGCTTCCATTTATCGCGAATCTCTTGCCCAACGTAAAGTCCCGAGCGACTGAAAAAAAGTGCAGGTGACGCCTGTATATAAGAAGGGTAGAAGGACGGATCCTCAAAATTACAGACCAATATCCTTAACATTGGTTTGTTGCAGGATTCTCGAACATATTCTCAGTTCGAATATAATGAATTTCCTTGAGACAGAGAAGTTGCTGTCCACGCATCAGCACGGCTTTAGAAAAAGTCGCTCCTGCGAAACGCAACTCGCCCTTCTTTCACATGATATCTTACGAACCGTGGATGAAGGATATCAGACGGATGCCATATTCCTTGACTTGCGGAAAGCCTTTGACTCGGTGCCCCACTGCAGACTCCTAACTAAGGTACGACCATATGGGATTGGTTCCCAAGTATGTGAGTGGCTCGAAGACTTCTGAAGTAATAGAACCCAGTACGTTGTTCTCGATGGTGAGTGTTCATCGGAGGTGAGGGTATCATCTGGAGTGCCCCAGGGAAATGTGGTAGGTCCGCTGTTGTTTTCTATCTACATAAATGATCTTTTGGATAGGGTGGATAGCAATGTGCGGCTGTTTGCTGATGATGCTGTGGTGTACGGGAAGGTGTCGCCGTTGAGTGACTGTAGGAGGATACAAGATGACTTGGACAGGATTTGTGATTGGTGTAAAGAATGGCAGCTAACTCTAAATATAGATAAATGTAAATTAATGCAGATGAATAGGAAAAAGAATCCCGCAATGTTTGAATAATCCATTAGTAGTGTAGCGTTTGACACAGTCGCGTCGATTAAATATTTGGGCGTATCATTGCAGAGCGATATGAAGTGGGACAAGCATGTAATGGCAGTTGTGGGGAAGGCGGATAGTCGTCTTCGGTTCATTGGTAGAATTTTGGGAAGATGTGGTTCATCTGTAAAGGAGACCGCTTATAAAACACTAATACGACCTATTCTCGAGTACTGCTCGAGCGTTTGGGATACATGTCACGTCGGATTGAGGGAGGACATAGAAGCAATTCAGAGGCGGGCTGCTAGATTTGTTCAAAAATGGTTCAAATGGCTCTGAACACTATGGGACTTAACTTCTGTGGTCATCAGTCCCCTAGAACTTAGAACTACTTAAACCTAACTAACCTAAGGACATCACACACATCCATGCCCGAGGCAGGATTCGAACCTGCGACCGTAGCGGTCGCGTGGTTCCAGACTGTAGCGCCTAGAACCGCTCGGCCACTCTGGCCGGCGCTAGATTTGTTACTGGTAGGTTTGATCATCACGCGAATGTTAGGGAAATGCTTCAGGAACTCGGGTGGGAGTCTCTAGAGGAAAGGAGGCGTTCTTTCCGTGAATCGCTACTGAGGAAATTTAGAGAACCAGCATTTGAGGCTGACTGCAGTACAATTTTACTGCCGCCAACTTTTCGCGGAAAGACCACAAAGATAAGATAAGAGAGATTAGGACTCGTACAGAGGCATATAGGCAGTCGTTTTTCCCTCGTTGTGTTTGGGAGTGGAACAGGGAGAGAAGATGCTAGTTGTGGTACGAGGTACCCTCCGCCACGCACCGTATGGTGGATTGCGGAGTATGTATGTAGATGTAGATGTAGAACCTCTTCATCTCAGAGCAGCACTTGCGTCCTCAGTTATCTGCCACATGTATCCCAATCGCTATCTTTCAGAATCGGCTTTTACCCTCTACAGCCCCCTCTAGTATAGTGCGCGCAAAATGCCGTGACTGCTAGAGGCGCAGACGGCCAAGGAAGCAAGCAGGGGGGGGGGGGCGCTCAGAGTGCCATAGGGGGAATGTCGAGCGCCGGAGGGGAAGTGCCCTTCTAAACTGAAGCCTGCGTTCATTTGTTGTAAAATTAAATGGTGCCCTGCACGCCCACACTTGCGTGGTCACCATCCAAAAAGATCTACTGTAGCCCCTGCTTTAATTTAATTAGTATCTAAAAGGAATTCCGCCGACAATGCAGCGATAATTTTCGCCTGGCGTGTTAACCATTTGTAACATTCAGAGAAGTGTCATGAGTGTCGAATCTTGAGTAAAACCTACATGTATCTCTGGTTGCCATGTCAAAATTTGCTTATTTTGCGAAAACATATCGGAGTTCACACTGTCTCACCTCACTAACATGTTGTCCAGACATATTTGCAAGATAATTCTCAAACAGTAGTTTATTAAGTGTATTAAATGAGGAAGTGAGGAAACGCTTATGAAAATGCACATCCTCTGTACAACAAAACCTATAAAGTATTCACATATGTTGTTCCAAAACCCAAAGCATTTCTCCTTAGACCAGCTATCGGTGGCTCTTAGAAGTTACATTCTTCACCAGAAAAGGCTGTAGCTATTGGAATAACACGGTAGATAATGAAGTTTTATGTAGTAACAATATGGCAAAATATTCTCCTCTTTGCGTGCTATCATTTGCCACAGTCACATTTCGATATCTGAAACCACTTATGAAAACTGAGGAATATTGTGGATATTTCACTCTGGCTTTATCGCTGGCGTGGCGCGATCGCAAATGATGGTGCCACATCAGATAAGTTTTCTCGAAATAGATACCTGTGCCGAAGTCTAAAGAAAAGGTGAATACTGTGAAGGACAGTAACAGGTGTAAACATGTAACTCTTCTGTATCGGTTGTGAATAAATAGTTGCCGCTATTGAAGTGTCCGCCCCCCGTAGCGGAGTGGTCAGGGCGACAGAATGCCAATCCTAGCCGGCCGCTGTGACCGAGCGGTTCTAGGCGCTTCAGTCCGGAACCGCACTGCTGCTACGGTCACAGGTTCGAATCCTGCCTCGGGCATGGATGTGTGTGATATCCTTAGGTTACTTTGGTTTAAGTAGTTCTAAGTCTAGGGGACTGATGACCTCAGATGTTAAGTCTCATAGTTGAGCAATTTGAACCATTTGATTTTGTCAATCCTGAAGGGCCTTGGTTCGATTCCCGGCTAGGTCGGAGATTTTCTCCGCTCAGGGACTGTGTGTTGTGCTGTCCTAATCATCACCATTTCATCTCCATCGACGCGCAAGTCGCCGAAGTGGCGTCAAACCGAAAGACTTGCACCCGGCGAACGGTCTACCCGACGGGAGGCCCTAGTCACACGACATTTACATTTACTATTTAAGTTCCAACCCTCGTATATTACGAGTCTCTCTCTTTAACTTACCTCTGTTTTTCACAGGGTTTCGAACAGCCTTCACCATTTTACGTTGTCGGACGCGTCTTCCAGGTCGACAAAGCCTACGAGCGTGTCTCGATTTTTCTTTAATCTTGCTTCCATTACCAACTGCAACGTCAGAACTGCCTTTCTGGTGCCTGATGCATGATGTTATGCACCCGCTCTGTTGAAATGCTTGCAGTCTCAGCAATCTAATGAATTTTTATTCAGCGCTCTTGCATTACCATGTAATGAATTCTGTCAACGGTTTTCTTTGCAGGAACGCGCTTCGTCTTCGGTGCTTGTCCAACCACGTCAAATGTATTATCCAAACGTAAATGGTCTTCAGTGATGGTGCAGAGTCCGCGTGAACTTGATCCAGATCTGTTGTGATTAGTGCGGCAGTCGAACCCTCTAAATGAAGATGTTTAATAACAACACGAAACTCCGTTTTCTCTATTTTAGATCGCTGTCGACACACTGAACAATTCAGACCTCCCCCCAACGGCAGATCCGTCGGTTTCTCAATTTCCTGTTTAAGAATTAACGAACATCTTGATGAAAGTTGGATGTGGCATCAGACTGTTGTTCGAAGTCCACATCGCCGGTCTCTTAACTGCGGCATGAGCTAATTCTCCGGCGTGTCGAGATATAAGAGTCTTGTGGCGGTTTTTCCGCAGACGAAAAATGGATGTGAACTTTAAATTGTAAGACTGCACAGAATACACTAACTTTTGGTGAACCTCGAATATGCTGAACGGTAGCGTGGGGATTCTTCTGTTCAGTGCGCCATTCACAAAAATATGCTGCTGCACCATTGAAGATGAGTTTCACACAAAAGCCATCCTTTTCGATGAGCTGTACCACCTGTGCCGAAAATTCAAAGCCGCACGGGATTAGCCGAGCGGTCTCAGGCGCTGCAGTCATGGACTGTGCGGCTGGTCCCGGCGGAGGTTCGAGTCCTCCCTCGGGCATGGGTGTGTGTGTGTTTGTCCTTAGGATAATTTAGGTTAAGTAGTATGTAAGCTTAGAGACTGATGACCTTAGCAGTTAAGTGCCATAAGATTTCACACACATATTTTTTGAAAATTCAGAGCGTCTGACTTTGTCATCGGTTGTCAGAACTTGTAGCAACTAGAAGATCTTCCAAATGGTCGGTTGTGCTAAGTTCTGCTCTCTGCTTGCCCTGTTAGATGACTTGCGTGGGCTCCGTGCGAAACTCGCCCGCATGCGGTCAAGCCGTTTCTTCACTCACGGCAGGCCAACCCGTTGATTTCCTCTTACATAGGCATTCTGAAGCTCTAAAGTGCCCATACCGTCGTCGAATACCGTTGGCAGCAGGATACATCTAATAGCTCCTGCAAAATTTTCAACCAATAAATACAACAATATTTAACACTTCAGGTCCCACAGCTTCCCTCCACTGTCTCTAAAATAACGGTCTTGAAACTGTTATTTCATTGTGTATTGCGTTGGCAGAGAGCATATCCTGATTTTGCGAATAGTCTTTCATAGATGTGAAACTTCCAGAAAAATCGATATTTGAGATGTTGGCCGAGTCACATGTCACTTTTGTTTGATGTCATTTACGCCGTCAGTGCATTGACCCTTCACTTGAATTTCAGCATTTTGTCATATTGTGGTAGGTTAATATTGATAACCCAAAGTATCACCATCCGTGATTACTTTTTCCAGAAAATAAATGTCCGTGTTTTGCGTTTCAATCAAATCACGGCAGGTGCCCACGAGTCATTTTTGTTCGGAAGTGAAGGTGTTCGGGGCAAATTTTGCACACCCTTTCCTCTTCTTCAAAATATTCTGGAGAATGTCTTGAATACTCAGTGTAGAGGTGTTTCTCCAATACGATGATACAGCAACGGTGACACACTGACACCGCACGTCTACTACTGACGTTGCCTGCTCACAACTGTCTGGTCGAGTGCACGTCTGTTGTTTACAATTTTCAGTTCAAGCTGCCACCGTATTTACTGCGCTGAGGTCGCTTATACGCCGAGAATAAGATCAGTCTCGGAAGGTTTCGGACAGACGGCGTAGGTGACCTGTGAAAGAAAAAAGGCAACAGAGACTCAAACCTCAGAAGAGAGATTCTAACTTGAATTTCCATTAGTTAGGCAAAATCCGTAATTGTGTGCTGACCAGTAAGCTCTGTAGAGTGGGCTTCCTCGTATGGCTCTCATGTTGCGAGCAGCTGCACGTTCCCAGGCACTGAACAGAGAATTTGCAATATTCCGCTGTGCTATGTTCGCTGTGATGCTGACAGTGTCTGCTGGAATGCTACGAGTACTGCGTATTGCCATAGCCGTGGTCCCTGTACATTGCCGTGGAGGCTACGCAATCCCCTGCGGCGTGTTTTTTACTCCGCAGACGTCATAATTTGTTCCTCTGGATTGCGGTGGCATTCCTGGACCAGAGGCAGGACTACCTGCTCGGTCGTTAAGGCGTGACAGTTGTGGGGGAAGCGTCCGCCAGATAGCCCAGTGCTAGTGGCTGAGTTAAACTCCCATTACCGCGCTCGTGTGTCCCGGCCTTGCAACACTGGCCTGGAAGTCACTTCTCTTCTCCACGTGGGGTCGCTTTTCCTCGCCGATATTCATATGCTTGGGAAGACAGGGAGAAGAAATAGAGATTCGAGGCTCCGAAAGATGCCGAGGCAAGCGTTCGTTTTCCCGGGTTACCCAGTTGTGTCACCACAGCTTTCCCTCGTTAGTGAATGTACAGCCGAGCTCCGCTGTCCTTCATTCCAATTTATCTTTAGACTATAAACGAACGTAGCACACATTCTAAAAGACGATGGGGGAGGGGGTCCTTGCGGGCTGCCAGGCATACTGGGAATGGACTTCGTATCTTCCCCTGGGGAGTCTTGATTGGATGGGTGACTGTGGCTGGTATTTTTACTACTATTGCGTCTTTAATGCCATCGACGTCAACAAGGCTTTATAAAATACTCCTTTTTGTAGGTCGCTTTTATCATGCAAAGACTTTATGCATATTTCATTGACATATTTTGCTCCATTTCATGATGCTGAGGATGCATATTACTTGAGTTTACATGCCATGGTGAAACTGTTTGTGGATTATCGCATCTGATGATAGCAATAAAGTGCCGAAACCGGTTACATAAATATTGTACGAGGGGCATTCGATAAGTAAGGCGACACATTTCTTTTCTCCGCCAATTTCGGTTGAGGAAAAAAAAACCGTGTAATTTATAATGAGACGTCATGGATTATTCTCGCTTCAGCCCCTATAGTTTTATGAAATTACGATAGCTGGTAGTGCTTTACGTAGCCTTCAAAATGGCGTCTGTGACGGAGGGGCTTTTTATTTAGTTGCCGGCCGGGGTGGCCGAGCGGTTCTAGGCGCTACAGTCTGGACCCGCGCGACCGCTACGGTCGCAGGTTCGAATCCTGCCTCGGGCATGGATGTGTTCGTTAGGTTGAAGTAGTTCTAAGTTCTAGGGGACTGATGATCTCAGAATTTAAGTCCCATAGTGCTCAGAGCCATTTGAGCCATATTTAGTTACTTTTGGCGAAAAACCAGTACGTCGTAGATATTCATAGGCGCTTGTACAATGTCTACAGTGACGTGGTAGTGAACAAAAGCACGGTGAGCCGTCAGGCGAGACGCCTGTCATCATCGCAACAAGGTCGCGCAAACTTGTCAGACCACCCGCGCGCCGGCGGGCCGCAAAAAGCTGCGTCTCATGCAATGTTGGAACGGCTTGACACTCTCATTCGATGTGATTGACGGATCACAACCAAATATCTCACTGCACAATTCGATGTGTCTGTTGGTAGTGCTCACACACGAGAGGAGCTCACAAACCCCAGTCTGCCCTACAGACCCGGATCTCGCACCATTTCTCTTCCATCTGTCTGTCCCAATGAAGGATGCACTCCCCGGTACGCAGTACGTGCATGATAGGCAGGTTACTGATGCACCCCGTTGGCTCCGACTTTCACCAGTAGAGTGGTACTATGCGGGCGTCAGCCCGTTGCGTTGAACGGACATTATGTTGAAAAATAGGTATTTGTAGCCGAAAGAGTGGGGAATAATGTGGTGAATTTGAATCCTGAGTACAACCAATCGTTGGCGGTATGCGGCTCCAGGGACAAATTCCGGTGAGTACTGCTCTGCAGATATAATCGGAAACGGTTATTAGCTGACCCGGAATTAATATCTGCACTCTGTCACTATCAAATGAACATAAATATGGGTCGTCAGACTCTCTTTGACCCGGGAGACAGGATTAAACTGATCACTAGTCAACGTCAGTATTCAAACCCCTGTAGCAATCCAAGTACTTTCAGAAACATTCCGAGATCCAACCACTGGAATGGAATATGTATACCACTACCAGTTCATTACATGGCCCTCAACAGGCTACCTGCGAGTACCCGATGTGGCGTCCAATTGAAAGAATTGCACCAGGCCGATGAGCGAAACGAAATTAGTATTTAGTGGCTACTATCAAGGTTGAAGAAGTATCAAGACACGCTCATGGGATTCGTTGACCTACAAAAGGCGTTCGACTGTGTATAATGGCACAAATATCCGGATTTCTGAGAAAAATAAGAGTAAGATGTAGGGATAGACGGGTAATATACAATACGTACAAGAACCAAGAGGGAACATAAGACTGGAAGACCAAGAACGAAGTGCTCGGATTGAAAAGGGTGTAAGATAGGGATGGAGTCTCTCGTCGCTACTGTTCAGTCTGTACATCGAAGAAGCAATGGCGGAAATAAAGAAAAGATTGAAGATTTGGATTAAAATTTAGGGTGAAAGCATATCAGTGAGAAGATTCGCTGATGAGATCGTCATCCTCAGCAGAAGTGAAGTAGAAATACGAGACCTCTTGAAAAGAATGGAAAGTTTAAAGAGTACAGAATATGAATTGAGAATAAATCGAAGAAAGACGAAAGTGATGAGAAGTAGCAGAAATGAGAACAGCGGTGACCGCGAAGTAGACGAAATTAAGGAAGTCTGCTAACCTGGCAGAAAAGTAACTCATGATGGACGAAACAAGACGGACGTAAAAAACAGACTAGTACTGACGAAAAATGTATTCCTGGGCAAGAGAAGACCACTAACATCAATTTGAGGAAGAAATTTCTGAATAATTACACAATGGTAGTAAAACAGGGATTGTGGGAAAATTGGAACAGAAGAGAATCGCAGTATTTGAGACGTAATGCTACAGACGAATGTCGAAAATTACTTGGACTGATATGATAAGGAAGGGAATATATGGTAAACACTGACGAGAACAAGGGATTGGATGATAGGACATCTGTTAAGACATCAAGGACAAACTTCCATGGTACTAGAGGGAACTGTAGAGGGTAAAAACTGTAGAGGAAACAGAGATTAGGATACATCCACCAAGTAATTGAGAAAATAGTTTGCAGGTGCTGCTCTGAAATGAAGAGATTGGCAAAGGAGAGGAATTCGTGGCGGACCACATTAAATCAATCAGAAACATAAGAAACAAAATAGCATGACGCGGCGATAATCCCATACAACAACAAAAGAGGAATGCAGTTCAAAATCAACGGCGAAAAAATCACATAAAAACATCACACTCAAATTTGCACAGACACTTTATTGGTTTCTGCTAACCAGAGTCAAGAACGACCCTTTTATGCAGCCCCACCGCCAGCTAGCTAATGGTTGCAGGCTCTTGACTGAGACCTCCTTTTACCAAACAAGTCCAGGTTCACTAATCCGCAACAAACGCCGCGATAAACAGAAAGGAAAGTGGCTTAGCAGAACTCAATGCTGTCTCTCCGGAAGGCGCTTTCGAACGTTTTGTAGTCTTTCCGTGTTGCAAAAGTAAGGTCGTTGATCACGAAGGATCTTAAATTTCAAACTTCCGAAATGGTAATCAGTTCGAAAAGTTTGCCCGTCTGCAGCAGGTCACGATTTCGCGACCTCCACACCGCTCTACAAATTTTTTTAACCATTAGGCCTTTGAGCCAGAGTCAGGAGCAGAATGTAGACCTTTTTGTTTTTCCACTCCTCCTGTTAACAGGGCTTCTGTAACATGCTGCTTTCTGCCAGGATTCTTACAACTGCCTCGGGCGTGGATGTGTGTGGTGTCCTTAGGGTAGGTTTAAGTAGTTCTAAGTTCTAGGGGACTGATGACCTCAGACGTTAAGTGGTGGTGGTTAGTGTTTAACGTCCCGTCGACAACGAGGTCACTAGAGACGGAGCACAAGCTCGGGTTAGGGAAGGATTGGGAAGGAAATCGGCCGTGCCCTTTCAAAGGAACCATCCCGGCATTTGCCTGAAACGATTTAGGGAAATCACGGAAAACCTAAATGAGGATGGCCGGAGACGGGATTGAACCGTCGTCCTCCCGAATGCGAGTCCAGTGTGCTAACCACTGCGCCACCTCGCTCGGTCAGACGTTAAGTCCCATAGTGCTGAGAGCCATTTGAACCTATGGCAGCGCCATCTAGCGGGGCCACCCATAGCGCCATCGGGTTCCCCCCTTAAAGCTAGACAAGTTTTGTTCTTTGTAGTTTTTTCGTTTGACGCTTCTTTCGTGAGATATTTGGCCCGGTCTCGATCAATGGACCACCTTGTATATATTATTAATTTTGGTCCTTAGCTCGTTTATAATGTTAAGTTATCAAATATGTGTGGGGATTTAGATTAAAGAACTTGACACGGGCCATCGATTGTGTCTTCCCATTTAGCGGGCCAACCATAGCGCCATCGGGTTTCCACCTTCAAGCTAGACAAGTTTTCTTCTTTGTAGTTTTTCCGTTTCGTGAGATATTTGGCCCGGTCTCGATCAATTATTAATTTTGGACCTTAGCTCGTTTATAATGTTAGGTTATCAAATATGTGTGGGGATTTAGATTAAAGAACTTGACACGGGCCATCGATTGTGTCTTCCCCTGTGTGCTATGCTACCCGCGTCGGTAATCCGCATCACATATTGTAGGAACGAGAATGGGAGGGGCACACAAAGGCGAGGATACAGGAGCAGAACTCTGTTAAGGAGTGGTTTTATTTCTTGGCAAGCGGTGGTGACATGTACACCAAAACCCCCAAATAAATCTTTCTCCTTGCAGCGGAGTGTACAGTATACTGAAACACCTTTGTAGAATGAGTTGCGAATTTTTTCAAACACACACCAGATAATTTTTTCAATCTTGACAGGACTAGACTTAGCTGCTGCAATTCTTCAGCCGTATTGACGGGAGTGCAGAATGCCAGACTGGACCCATACGAGTCATATGTAGCCCCCTTTGTCGCGTAACAGAGCACACACTGTCAGTCTGTTGGGATGTTTCACTTTTACTTTTACTACTAAATTTGATTAAAGGACCTCGAATTATAGCACTGCAGTCACAAACCAGTGTGAGTAACTGATTTCAGTGTGTCGAGGTACTGCAGCAAAAGAGTTTCTTATATCCAAACACACACCAGACACTGCCCCTCATCTCCAAATTTACCAATAAAAGTCATTATACAGGGCAAGCATAACCTTTCCTTTATTTTCAGAATTTATGTCAAGGAAGTATGCTACATACAGCTACACGGTTTGTTACAGATCGTAGCTTACCTCATATAGTATTTTTTTCTGCACTTCCATACATGTTACCGAGCGAGGTGGCGCAGTGGTTAGCATGTTGGGCTCGCATTCGGGAGGACGATCGTTCAAACCTGCGTCCAGCAATCCAGAGTTAGGTTTTCTGTGATTTCCCTAAATTGCTCTAGGCAAATGCCGGAATGGTTCCTTTGAAATGGCACGACTGTTTGCCTTCTCCGTCCTTGACACCATCCGAGCTTGTGCTCCGTCTCTAAAGACCTCGTTATCGACGGAACTGCCCCCCTTCCACATGTGCTCCATTTGTTATCAGCAGTACATCTAGGCCATCGATAGTCATCGTTTTTTACCTACCGCCGCCTTTCGTGTGTCTGTTAGTAGTAAAATTTTCTATTCGCCGACTGGTTCCACCTACAGATGAACTATGAAGTAGAGAACTAACATTACTTTATAAAATATATAAAGCAGAGTTACAGCATGTTAAACCATACAACAATAATTACTTACCAAACGTTTCATGTCGAGATTTTATGAAAATCCCCCCAGTTCGGCGGTGTACGATCTTGCTGAAACACTACCCAAGGTTGAAATTCCTGTAACTGAGGTGCAACGTAAAATTCCAACATGTCAAGTAACCTGTTTCGTAATGGTAGATTCACTGAAAAAGAACGGTCCAATAATTGTGTTGAGCATGATGCCACACCCCTTGCCGCAGCGGTTACACCGGCTGCCGTCAGAGCATCGAGGTTAAGCATTGTCGGGCTGGGCTAGCACTTGGATGGGTGACCATCCCGTTTGCCGCGCGCTGTTGGCAAGCGGGGTGCACTCAGCCCTTGTGAGGAAAACTGAGGAGAAGTAGCGGCTCCGGCCTCGTAAACTGACATGCGGCCTGGAGAGCGGTGTGATGACCGCAAGTCCCTCCGTATCCGCATCCAGTGACGCCTGTGGGCTGAGGATGACACGGCGGCCGGTCGGTAACGTTGGGCCTTCGCAGCTTGTTCGGATGGAGTTTACTGTTCAGCAAGCCACACCACTCATTCAATTTCAGGCTGTCCTGTACCGGTTGTACCACGGTATGTGAGTTCTCCGAGCCTCAGATCCGGATATTATGCCCGTTTACTTTTAAAAGAAATTTTATTAAGGTGTCATTGTCTGCAACCATTCGTTCCAGCATGTTCCTAACAAACTTCCCATGTCTGTACGTATTATCTGTGTGTAAAGCTCACCGCAGTTGCACTTCGTGCGCGTGGAAATGCAGACGTTTCTACAAATTCTTCCCCACAGTGCTTTGAGGTATGTCTGTTTCTCTAGCAATACTACACGATAATTTCTGCGAAATGCTGTATGCACAGTATTGACAGTGACCTCGTTCACTCCAGGTCTACCGCTCGTTGCCATGTCACCAACACTGCCAGACTCTTTAAACCTTTCATACAGTCCTCCGGTGTTCTTCACTTCTGGCCACTCTTAACCATAGTCATTCCGGAACTGTCGGTGAGCTGTAATAGGTCACCGTGTTAAATGAAACCGCAAACCGCATTGCGCTTTCTCCTGCACAGACGCCGTTATGATAGCAGCACTCCTGAGTTGCGCTACTTGCAGCGAGAGAGAGAGAGACAGAGAGACAGGGAGAGAGAGAGAGAGAGAGATAGAGAAGGGGGAGGGGGGAGGGTAGAAATCACTTGCTGGATTTACCTACAGTCTACAACAAAACGCATAGATATAATCTGCGTAGTTTCTTATATATTATTTTCTTAAATCAGGGATAGATTCATACTACACCTGCACTATCGCGTATTTGACATCCGCTGCGTCCTACACAGTTCTTCATGCGTAACGTCTTGGTACTCAGCAAACAACTAGCATGGGTCCAAAATCAGTTTTCATACTGCTGAGGAATGTTCGCCGGTTTGGAATTTCCTGACAAATTAAAACTCTTTGCCGGGCCAGCACTCGAAGCATTTGGGTATTCGGCAGCACCGTGTTTGAGACCAGTACGGCAGTTTTAATCTGCCAAGAAAGTTCAGCTTCTTTCAGCTCCTTTGGCCCATCTACCACCCATTCGTCTGGCTACATTCCCCTCTCCCCTTATCCCCAATTATTTAAAGTTCTGAACCCTCAATATAAAACAACTTCGAACGTCTGAATATTTTACGAGGGCTATTCGGAAAGTAAGGAACGATAGGTCACGAAATGGAAACCACAGTGAAAATGAAAACTGTTTTATTTGCAACAGTTAGCTACAACTTCCAGCTACATATCTCCATTGTCGCCGATTCGACTTAGACGTTTGTCGTAGCGTTGTACCAACTTTCGAATACCCACGTTATAGAAGACAGCCGCCAGTGCTTTCCGCCAATTCTGGCATACAGCTCGTTGTCTGTTCTAAAATATTGTCTTCACAAGCAGCGGTTCATGCGAGCAGAGATGAAACTCAGAGGGAGACAATTACGGGCTGTATTGTGGGTAATCAAACATTTCCAACTGAACAAGATGCAGGAGCATCTTCATTGCCCCTGCAGAATGCGGCGGAGAATTGTATTGAAGAAGAAATCTCACGACAGTTGTGTAATGTTGGCTGCATAGCTTCAGGCGAAATTTCTCACCAGGCCCTCGTACTTGGCGGGAGACACTATTGTTCTAGGTATCTTTGTGGGCTCCCTGTGTGCTCAGAACTGAAAAGAACGACGTAACGCGATCAACCGGCATACTAGAGACACAGCACAACACATCTGTGCAAAAATTCATCGGATTTTCACTGTGGTTTCCATTTCGCGACCGATCGTTCCTTGCTTTCCGAATAACACTCGTACAAGTCAGTTACTTTTTATACATTTGAAGTTTAGCATGCAAAATCATCGTGGTTGGAGACAAAAATCTAATTATTATTGGTTTTCCGAAAAACTGAATGTTAGTGACGTCATGCCTCGTGACGTAGACCGAAGAGCCCAAGAATCTGGGACACCTGCCTAGTATCGTGTAGGGCCCCCGCGAGCACGCAGGAGTGCCACAACACGACGTGGCATGGACTCGACTAATGTCTCAACTAGTGCTGGAGAGAACTGACACCTTGAATCCTACAGGTCTGTCCATAAATTCGTAAGAGTACGAGGGGGTAGAGATCTCTTCTGAAAAGCATATTGCAAGGCATCCTAAAATATGTTCAATAATGTTCATATGCCGGGAGTCGTCATTGATCCCTTTCTTGCAGTATGTTTTTCCGCCCGCAGCGATGCCGGAGTTTTGATGTTTTCACGGTGCACTCGTGACATGGTCGTACGGGAAATTCCCGCTTCATCGCTACCTCGGAGATGCTCCAGCCCATCGCTCGTTGCCGACTACAAAACCACGTTCAAACTCACTTAAATTTTGGTAACCTGGCACTTTAGCAGCAGTAACCCATGTAACAACTGCGCCAGACACTGCTTGTCTTACATAGGCGTTGCCGATCGCAGCACCGTATTCTGCCTGTTTACAATCTCTGTATTTGAATACGCATGACTATACGTTTCTTTGGCGCTACAGTGTAGTAAGCCAGTGGTTGTCCGACTGTGTGGCTGCATCCCTGGCCACGGGGTACAGGCGACGACATGGCGTGTCATGCGGGGTCGGGTACTAAAAAAAGGACCGTTCTTAGTAACAAGCATTACGGTTGTCTTCTGTTTAACAAAGAAGACGCCGTTGACCTGGACTGAATTGCGCCCGACGCCGGTGTCACACCAGTCGCGATCGTCTTCAGTTCAAAAATGGTTCGAATGGCTCTGAGCACTATGGGACTGAACTTCTGAGGTTATCAGTCCCATAGAACTTAGAACTACTTAAACCTAACTAACCTAAGGACATCACACACATCCATGCCCGAGGCAGGATTCGAACCTGCGACCGTAGCGGTCGCGTGGGTACAGACTGTAGCGCCTAGAACCGCTCGGCCACCCCGGCCGGCTCGTCTTCAGTGAAACAGTGGTCAGTCCTGCTTTGTAATTACCGGGTGATGCCAGCCGTCAACGGAATCGCACGTTGTCGCCTGCCTTGTGACTCTATCCTTAAGTATCGTGCGCAGTGCAAGCTTTGGCTCGTGTATAAGCACGCGGCCTTACAATCTCACAGACTTCGCGAGGAAGACTTGATTGCAGTATGAAGCGGTTCTTGGTTACTGACAGACATGAGGACACCAGTGCTCCTTCAATTGGCAGAGGGAGGCAGATGCCCCAGAGACAAATACGAGAAGGTATGTTGTTAACTGTTTATTGCTAGGCTTCGAGAAATCTGCAGTCAGTTTTGAAGAACATCCGCAGTGCGTAATTTCTTTAACCATGATAGTATGAAGCCTAACAGATTAAGAAGACATATTGAAACCAAACATCCTGAT
Source organism: Schistocerca americana (assembly GCF_021461395.2). Lineage (NCBI taxonomy): Eukaryota > Metazoa > Arthropoda > Insecta > Orthoptera > Acrididae > Schistocerca > Schistocerca americana. The sequence goes on along the minus strand of NC_060127.1, from coordinate 182,583,953 downwards.
TTGGCAGGAAAATCAAAATATCTTTTTGTCAGGAATTTTTTATTATCTATCCAGAAGAACTTCGCTAATGTTACTGGTGTGACGTCTAATGCCTCTTTAGTCTACTGCCAGATTTCGCATGGTATTGCTAAATGCAAGAAACCACACATAGTTGCAGAAACTCTGGTTTTACCAGGTGTAATTGAAATAGTATCTAAAGTATTTGGTGACTCATTTGCTCAACAGTTGAGAAGTATTCCTATTCCTAATGACACAGTGCGTAGAAGAATTTTAGCCATATCTGACGATTTACCTTAACAGTTAATCGACAAACTGCTTAAGAACTGTTTTGCATTTCAAGTGGACGAAGCGACTGATATTCACGAAGATGCTCATTTGACTGCTTATGTTCATTTCATTGGTGAGTTTAACTTTCGATAGGAATTGCTTTCTATAAGACTATAGTGAAAACAGCTACAGCTCAAAACTTTGACAAGATCAGTAGGTTTTTTAAATCAGAACGATAGATCATGGAACGGGTGCATTGGAGTATGGACGGATGGAACTGGGTCCCTGTCTGGATTTCATGGCGGACTGAAAGCGAAAGTCAAAGCTGTAGCATTTGTTTCAGTAATGGACTCACTGCGTGATACATGGGGTGCTCTGGTCAGCGTACCCCTTCATGATGTGCTGCGAACAGTTTTTGAAACAGTTTATATTATTAAGGCAAAGTCTTTAAATTCACGGCTTTTTAAAATGCTATATGAGGAGATGGGTGCCTAAGACACTCAGTTGCTCTATATTTTCGTAATGATCGATGGATTTCACGGGATAAAGTATTAAAAAGAATGCTTGAACTGAGAAATGAGGTATTCTGTTTCTTTAAGGAAAAATTTCACTCTTTGGTAGACACTTTCAGCAACGGAGATTTTCTACTGGAAATGGCTTACTTTGCTGCCACTTCTGAGAATCTAAATATTCTTAGCACTTCACTTCAAGGTGACTAGGCAGTTGTAATATCTTGGAATGAAGAAGTGGAGGCGTTCACAAAGGAATTATAGCTGTGGTAAAACCGTATGGAAAGTGGCATACTAGATATGTTCCCTACGTTAGTCTCACTGCTAGAGGACACGTAATACAATCCGATACTTGAAGTGGAGATAAAAGACTGCCTCCTTCACCATCCTGCAACACTAACAGTTCACTTCGGAAAGTATTTCAGCGACGATTTTGATGAATTTAATTGGATTAAAAATCCATTCTAAAATGCTGCTGGACCATTATGTCTAAGTATAAAAGAGCAAGGACAAATTATTGATCACTCTTGTGATACTTCACTGAAGAGTTAAAATGCAATGAAGATCCTGTTTCTTTTGCTGTTTATTTTTGGATCACAACCTACGACCAGCTTAGAGACAGAAGTGATGACACTTTCTACAGGACCTGACCATCATTTTGCAGGACAATGCTCAATCACGTGCCGTGCAAGCTGTAACTGATTTGTCTGACTGATGGGGCTGCTAAGATCTATACCACCTACTACACTCCCCTGACTTAAGTTCAACTCGATTTCTAAACTGAAGGAAACACTTCACGGCATTCGCTTCAGAACTGCTACAAATTCATCGGGCAATAGACCGCGCCGCTCGAACGCTCAACACAACTGGCACTGCTAAGAGTATCCTACGACTTCCACATCGCTGGCAACTGGTTATACACTATGCTGGTGACTACTTTGAAACACGTATCTATTTTGTAAGAGCTGTAAATAAATAGTTGCCACTATTAAAGTGCAGCCCTCGAATACTAGCCACCCCAGCCACTTTCATTCCTCCACTGCTGCCACTATAGTTGGCTGTGCAGTTATTTTCATGTGTACCTTTATAGATTCCATTCAGACATCTTCTACTTTAGACCCTATAAATCTATTATACTTCGTAAACTTAGTTTGGGGTTTTGGAAGATTCATCATGCCACAGAAAACTGCATTTGTAGTATCATTTTTACCAATTGTACGAAAGGCATAAACAAATCTAATCTTGTGTCATAGATTTTGCTACCATTTTCTTCATTTGGAGTTACTGCAACGCTGTTCCAAAAGGTGGTCATGTATGAACACTTACCACACTTCAGTTCCATTTCACTGGCAAGTCCTTCCTACGTGATTATTAATAGAGACTTCCAGACCTACTTCACTACACTGAATACGTCTTACGCAGTCTGCAAAAATTCCGTTGAGACTGACATATAAAGTATTTCATTCACATCCGATTCGTCCATAAAACATTCATACTTTTCGCTAACTGAACCAAGCTTCTTCTGCGAAATACTTTCTTTCTCACTTTCATTGCAATGGGCAGATGCACCAGCAACGTTAAGTTCACACTCTTGGTTATCGCCTTTATTGTTTACAGTAATAACGCCTACCTGTTTATCCTTCAATAAAACACAGGCTTATTCACTACAAGTATTTTCAGGATTACAAAAGAGTAAATGATCATGAAACACATGACAATCGAGCGAGCGATATACATCGAACTATCACAGGTTGGCCACAACACTTACTTTCTCTCACATCACTAAAATGTACACGATGAGCATGTTAATTCATCAGTACAACATTTGACAGCAGTTTAACAGTGCCACAGTGGGTCACGCCCGTGCAGAACATATGTCAAAAATATAAAAATATTTGTAGTCTTCTGAACTGAATAAATTATATATAAATTGATTTTTAAAATGCGGAAAAGTAAAAATTGAGTATTTCATGATTTTGAATCTTTCCAGAGTCTCTTAAGTGTATCCTGCAATTCTTCCCTGCTTTCGCTGAAGTTTTGTTACCAGTGAAACTTGTAAGTGATATCCTTTCACTGGGAATATGAATACCACACCAGAACTATTGTCTTCTTCATCTACGCAAAATAAATACCATCGGCTTAGCCTGTTAGTTGTTGGAGTTTATGTGCTGCAGAATCCAGCTGTAGCGTCACATAAAGCGTTGATGGTTAACAGTAGTTCCAATTACGCACATTCCTTCTTGATTTTTCCAGTTTAAGGATTTGGAAACTTTGAAAAGGACTACTGAGAATAGGTTTAGTGATATTGAATGTAAATCCACGATTCCTTTTGCTATTCTGGATTTGTCTGTATTATGATGACGTTTACTGGAGCTTTACCATGGATGTATTTATTAATCAGCAGACTGACGTAGATTGATCCACTGATTATTTTCCTCAACCGCTGTTAGTACATATTTTGTTGTTGATGAGACAAATTTTTTTCCCGCAGTGAATGAATTTCAGGCCAACGACCTTGCCGCAGTGGTAACACCCGTTCCCGTCTGATCAACGAAGTTAAGCGCTGTCGGGCTGGGCTAGCACTTGGATGGGTGACCATCCAGTCTGCCGAGCGCTATTGGCAAGCGGGGTGCACTCAGCCCTTGTGAGGCAAACTGAGGAGCTACTTGATTGAGAAGTAGCGGCTCCGGTCTCGGAAACTGACATACTGCCGGGAGAGCGGTGTGCTGACCACATGCCCCTCCATATCCGGATCCAGTGACGCCTATGGGCTGAGGATGACACGGTGGCAGGTCGGTGCCGTTGGGCCTTCATGGTCTGTTCGGGAGGAGTTTAGTTTTAGAATGAATTTCAGACAAAGTGCTAATTCTTACCCATTCTTCCTTTTGAAGTTTCATTGACAACTGGCAAAAGGTCATGTGACGGAGGAGAGACAGACAGACAGTAAGACAGAGAGAGAGCTCAAACGTAAGAGTAGATCAGAAGCAAAAAAGAATTGTGAAAAATGTCATAACTAAGAGAGGGCTCTTTTGGGTAGAAAGTATTACATTTACAAGGGTGAAAATTTTGATGCAACGAAGAAGAAACGAAGCGCTGTGCGGCTGAAAAAACAAAGACGAACTAAAAAGATGAACGGCGATCATTATTAGAGAGTAGAGCACAAGTCGGGAAAGGGAAATTGAGTTAGAGTATGATACTAGATGGCTATTACAACGAGGTGAAAAAAGAAAAGGATTGCGATCAAAGGTTCGACTAGGCACTTCGTAAATGCATATAGTGCAGAATTTTACGGCGGAAAGGGTTTTGCGCCCACGCGCCAGCAGTACATCAAAGGCAGAAGGTGTAAATTTTGAACCAAATCCTGCACCGGTGTTTCGCGACTGCCATTTTGAGCAGTTCATCACGCACGCGGCCGCCTACAGAATTATTAATGGTTCAGTCAGTGGGTGTGTGTAAGGTGGTGGGGGGAACGGGGGTGGGTGGGGGTGGGCGTGCGATGACTCGGGAACCCCTCCTCTCGCACGAAGGAGCGCCGCGTATTTTTTTCGCGAGTGCCGGGGGTCCGCGTATTGAGCCGTGCGGGACGCTCCGGGACGTATCGGAAAATTGTTACCGGCGCAGCTGGCGCCAGGGGCCGTGAAATACGGGCCGGCACAGACCGGGCGGCGCGACCCCACGCTGCCAGATGGACGCCGGCCGCCGCTGTCTCTCTCTTATCCCACCATTCATTGTCTCCCCTCCCTGTCTCACTAATGCACCGTACGTCAAGTCCCGCCTCATCTCGTGTTTCTGCTTCCGCTACTGCAATTCATGCTGCGGCCTCCTTTTTTTGGTTTCATTTTCAATGAAGAGACAGATCACTCGAGAAAGGACATTAGCGGGAAACGTCTCTTGTTAACAGTTCTTTACATTGGGAGGGGGGGGGGGGAGGGGGGAGGGGGGGTTGTAGTAGGATACTTTAGATACACGGGTATGCACATAAGCTAATCTAACTTTTACTGGTTGACACATAATTGAACCAAATTTTGCACATGTTGTCTTTATGTTATTGGCTACAATCTGGACGCTTTTTCAATTTTTTCGTCAAATAATTTTATTAGGACTTGCTGGATACTTTCAAAACACGTATTACTACACGGGGAACATTTTCTCAAAGTTTACTGTACTTATGATTTTCCAAATGTTCTTAGTTATTCTACGTTGTCGTCGATGGTCAGTGTTCATCGGAGGTGAGGATATCATCTGGAGTGCCCCAGGGAAGTGTGTTAGGTCCGCTGTTGTTTTCTATCTACATAAACGATCTTTTGGATAGGGTGGATAGCAATGTGCGGCTGTTTGCTGATGATGCTGTGGTGTACGGGAAGGTGTCGTCGTTGAGTGACTGTAGGAGGATACAAGATGACTTGGACAGGATTTGTGATTGGTGTAAAGAATGGCAGTTAACCCTAAATATAGATAAATGTAAATTAATGCAGATAATAGGAAAAAGAATCCCGTAATGTTTGGGTACTCCATTAGTAGTGTAGCGCTTGACACAGTCACGTCGATTAAATATTTGGGCGTAACATTGCAGAGCGATATGAAGTGGGACAAGCATGTAATGGCAGTTGTGGGGAAGGCGGATAGTCGTCTTCGGTTCATTGGTAGAATTTTGGGAAGATGTGGTTCATCTGTAAAGGAGACCGCTTATAAAACACTAATACGACCTATTCTTGAGTACTGCTCGAGCTTTGGGATACATGTCACGTCGGATTGAGGGAGGACATAGAAGCAATTCAGAGGCGGGCTGCTAGATTTGTTACTGGTAGGTTTGATCATCACGCGAGTGTTACGGAAATGCTTCAGGAACTCGGGTGGGAGTCTCTAGAGGAAAGGAGGCGTTCTTTTCGTGAAGCGCTACTGAGGAAATTTAGAGAACCACCATTTGAGGTTGACTGCAGTACAATTTTACTGCCGCCAACTTACATTTCGCGGAAAGACCACAAAGATAAGAGAGATTAGGACTCGTACAGAGGCATATAGGCAGTCATTTTTCCCTCGTTGTGTTTGGGAGTGGAACAGGGAGAGAAGATGCTAGTTGTGGTACGAGGTACCCTCCGCCACGCACCGTATGGTGGATTGCGGAGTATGTATGTAGATGTATATGTAGTAATTACATAAACAAATCTATGTTTCAGTTTTTTAATATCAGTCTTAGGACGCTCTCAACATTTTTTGAATTTATCTATATGGTACACAGCAATTTTTATTTCACAAAAATTTAAATAAATTTGGCGGTAAAGCATTCCGAAGAATTATAATATTTACAATGTTTGTACCAAATTTCAGCTTTTTATCTGAGAATGGTCCAGCAGAAAATATTACTTCTATATTGAAAAATGAAAGTTGCGGGAAATGCAGAAAATATTTTATTAGTATTTATGCCAAAACATGTTCCACAATTTTGGCCATCATCATACAGTTGATCTGTTTGGTCTTATGTAGCTCTTATCTTCTAGTCTGATCCTGCTGGCGTAACCTTTTCGCAATATACTTCACTGATATTTCAAAACTAGCTATACACACATCATTAGTCTTCTTCAGTAAGTTTTCACTAAAGTAACCTGCATTAAATCCTGATCTCATAAGGGTCCTGATTCTTCCAATTTTACCATCACTTAATACCAGACAAGCAAATTTCAACAATAGTAGATGAGCAAAATGTGCTCTTTGGGCGTCTTTTATAAATGACATATTAAATCTTTCGTATGGGTTTTATGTTCCACCATGTGTGTATTTCTTTAATAAATCGTTATTAATCGCACCGTAAATGGACTGACTTCCGTCTTCGCTCTACAGATGTCTGCTCTGATGGCAGGAAATAATAAAATATCGCAAACAAGCACAGTCATGTAGAAAATGGGGCACGGAATTCGTTGGTTGAAACAAGATCCCTTTTACAAAATTTAGTGCACGAACTGAACTCTGAAAATTGGAGACAATATTTCTGTCATGCTACAGAACTATCTGGTGGCAAAAAAAAATTTCGACGTTTTTGCCCAATTTTACATACATCCCCCCTTAAGTTTGCTAAAAGCGATTTTCACCTTCTGGCATAGTGAAATGTGCTGCTGGATAATATAATAACATCAGACATTACTGGACACAGGACACCATCAGTACACTTAGTCCAGGGTGTTTAGAAAAGTGTCACATATTCGTACAAGGGGTAGCATTGGTCAAAACTAGAAGAAAATATCCTATAATTATACAGGGTGAGTCACGAGGTTTTTCACGGTTTTTGGAGGGTGTTCTTTAGGTTATTTGGAACAAAAAATGTAAATAAAGTTATGGGATCAGATCCGTAATTAAGAATCTACAGTAATTGAAAAACTCAGGAAAATGCCAGAGAAATACCTTTATTGTAGGATTTCACTATCAAAAATGCACTTAATAATTAATGCAAACAATTTTATAGCAGTCTCTTGCATTCAGAGTGGATTTAAAGCAAGTGTTCAAAATTCCCTCCCTGCATTTGAAGGTAAAGATTCGCACGGGAGTGAACCGCACAAGTAGCATTTCGTGATTTAACATGCTCGTTCTTTGTTGACGTTGGTGGCATCGAAAATGCGTTGTATAAGTTCTTCTCGTGTTTCCGCTTTAACTTCGTAACGATGTCTTTCATCCACCCCCAGATGCAGTAATCAAGCGGTGTTAAATTTGGGGATCTGGCAGGCGAGTTGATAGGGCCCCCGCGACCTGTCCATCGATGTGGGAATTGCTGATTAAGATAAGCTGTTACCACATGGTGGAAGTGTGCAGGTACCCCGTCATGTTGGGCGTACATGTGGAGTCTTGTTTCCAGAGGAACATCTTCAAGAAGCTGCGGTAAGTGTTGTCGTAAAAAGTTACCGTACATCTCACCATTTAAATTTCCCGGGAGAATAAACGGCCTCAGTAACTTGTCACACACAACACCACACCAGACATTGACACTGAATCTGCGATGAAATTGAGATACTACCGTGACAAGGAGATTTTAGTCTGTGCAGACATGCATGCTATGCATGTTTTTGATGCTGTCTCTTGTAAAGGTTGTCTCATCACTGAACATTATGAAGCGATAGAGCTACACATTTCCATTTAACCAGTTACAAAAGTGCGAACGGTTGGCACAATCATGTGGCTCTAAATGGTGAACTTGCTGCACTTGAAAAGGCTACAGTCTATTCTCACGAAGAATCCTACGTACGTTAGATTGTGAAACATTCACTCGGGTAGCTTGGCGTCTTGTACTTGAACGAGGACTGCGCTCTACTGAATTAAGAATGTTTTCCTCTTCTTGAACGTCACGAAGTCTTTCGGAGTGAATACGAATACTGGGAAGAGTGCCAATTTCTAGCAATGTTCGATATGTTCTAATAAATTTTTTGCCACTCGGAATCCTACGATTAGGATATGACGGTTATATTCGGCACCAGCAGCTTTCGCATTACCATCACAGAAACCCAGAATGTACACCATCTCTCCATACTCTTGCGATGAAATCTTGCACGGCTTTGCAAAGTGTACTGTACACAGGAGACAATAACAGCAAACACCGAAGTTGTTATGCAAACGTACCACTCGCTGCACTTGTCTACTTACGATTGATCGTGTGTCCTGTGAACACAAATGTAGGTCTCCATACACCGTGGCATGTTTCGGAATTCTGTTGTAGCTCCTTAATAATGGATCCGATCACGCCTAGTACGGCGGTGCAGGTCTCCCGCATCGTCCCCTACCCTCTGTTAGGGGGTATGGGACTTCATCATCGTCACGTTACTGTACAAAGATATTTTGTTCCAAATGACCTAAGGAATAACATCCAGCAATCGTGGGAAAACCTCGTGACTCACCCTGTATGTCCCGAAACCAGAGCCTCGTGAGAAATTGGACAATCTGTCCTTTTCATTCTCTTGTGCCTGCTACATAGGAATAAGACACTATAGGAAGTGCTCCGTATGGTTACCACCCATCCCGACACATCCCTCACCCCTTCTTCGAAGTGAATAACACATCTTTTAAAAAACACCTGGTTCCATTCTGATTGCGTCTCATGCGTTGGTCCCACCCTTCTGCTTCAGAGAACGCTGTATGCTCTGCGTCCCCATGCTAGCCACGAGGTTGTAGTGGAGTTCTTCTTGTACGGTGTTCCATTCCTCCACTTGTGCGCTTGACAACTGCTGCATGGTCGCTGGTGCAAGTCGACGCGCGACGATGCGTCTACCCAGCGTATCCCACACGTGACTGATGAACTTTAAATCGCGGAAACTGGCAGGCCAGTCCATGCGCCGAATGCCACCTCGTTCCAAGGGCTCCTCCATCTGTTCAAATGACTCTGAGCACTATGCGACTTAACTTCTGAGGTCATCAGTCGCCTAGAACTTAGAACTACTTAAACCTAACTAACCTAAGGACATCACACACATCCATGCCCGAGGCAGGATTCGAACCTGTGACCGTAGCGGTCGCTCGGCTTCAGACTGTAGCGCCTAGAACCGCACGGCCACTCCGGCCGGCTCCTCCATCTGTGCTGCTGGGTGCGGTCGCGTATTGTCCTCCAGAAAAATGAAATCAGAGTCGAATGCACCACTGAAAATACCGAAGAGGGGGAAGGAGTACAGAGTTACAGTAGCAATGAATGGTGAGAGTACGGTGTTCAAAGATTTGGAAGTCAATACACACATGCAACATTATGCCTTTCCACACCGTAACACATGGAGCACAAGAACGATCACCCTGGGCTAGCCTCACATCGCGAGAGGTGAGGAAACGTAACGTACCCACCAACACTGTGCGACATCGTCGTTTTGGTGGTCTAGATGTTACGGTGTGGGGAGGCATAATGTTGCACGCTCGTGCAGACCTCCAAATCTTTTAAAACTGTACTCTCACCTGTCAACGTATTTGTCACAGTGGACTCCTGCGCCTGTACGTCCTTTCAGGGGTGCATTAGCCGGCCGGAGTGGCCGAGCGGTTCTAGGCGCTACAGTCTGGAACCGCGCGACCGCTACGGTCGCAGGTTCGAATCGTGCCTCGGGCATGGATGTGTGTGATGTCCTTAGGTTAGTTAGGTTTAAGTAGTTCTAACTTCTAGGGGACTGATGACCTCAGAAGTTAAGCCCCCTAGTGCTCAGAGCCATTTGACCCATTTTTGAGGGGTGCATTAGGTCTTGACTTTATGGATGAGAAAGCGCGACCTTATCCAACTGCGCAGGCGGAAGAGCTCATGGAACGAGAGGAATGGACTGGCCTCCCCGTTCCCACAACTCCAATCTCACCCAGAAGAAGAAGAGTAGGGTGTTTGAGGTTTGCTGATGGCATGGTCCTTCTAGCCACAGGGGAAAAAGAATTACTGGACACCATTGAACACCATTGGACACCATTGAAACTGACGGAAAAAGTGTGGAATGAAAATTAACACAAATAAAACAAAAGTATTGGCACTAGGAGGAAATAAGGAAATAAAAGTTATGCTGAATGGAGAAATACTAGAAGAGGTGCAAAATTTTAAGTATCTTGGAAGCAGGATAGACACCGAGTGGAAGTGCACCTCAGAAATTAAAACAAGGATAGCAATGGCAAAAGAGGCGTTTTATAAGAAAAGGAGAATTTTCTGCAGCGGTCTGGACAGAGAACTCAGAAAGACTCATAAAATGTCTTTTATGGAGTGTTCTTCTGTATGGCGCTGAAACGGACTATGAGGAAAAAAGACAGAGAAAGGCTGGAGGCTTTTGAGATCTGGACATGGCGGAGGATGGAAAGAATAAGTTGGATGGACAGAGTAAAAAATGAAGAGGTGCTGAGAAGAGTGGGAGAGAAAAGACAGTTACCAGATGTGAAAAGAGAAGAAAAAGAAATTGGGTTGGGCATATATTAAGAAAGAATGACGGACTGATAAAAACAGTTTTAGAAGGTTATGTAGAAGGGAAAAGGAAGCGAGGAAGGAAGAGATTCCAGATACTGGATAACATGATGGACGGTACAACATACAGCAGCCTTAAGAAGGAAGCAATGGATCGCAGAATATGGAGAGGCAAAGGACCTGCTAATGTAGCAGATAACTGATGATGACGTGTGAGATGCATAGGGAAGACGTATTGCGGCACACTCACGTGCACCAACGACCGTCCGCAGTTGTCAACCTCGCTGGTGGGGAATGGAACGTCCTACCACAAGAACTACTTATCAGCTACGTAGGTTGGAACTTTGTGGCAACACTGCTGTGGAGACACTATGCAATGGAATCTGCTAGTGTCGCTGACAGTACACGTTGTTGACAAACCTACTCTACCTACGAGCAGATGAACTCGCCCGTCCCACGTCACCGGCGTGCGCACAGTCGAGGGAAGAGCAGTCACTTGTGAGCGAGCGGTCTAACGTAACGGTGTCACTGTTTTCGAAACAGGAACAACGGAGTTGGATCAAGATTGAGTGTGCCAGAGGTCGTACAACACGACAGTGTCATCAAGGTCTTCAAGAGGCGTGCGGGGAATCGGCATTGCCGTACAGAATAGTGGCACGTTGGGTAAAAGCCTTCAACGAAGGTCGGCAAACTGTGGCAGACATGGATCGGGCAGGTCGTCCTAGCGTCTCTGAAGAGGACGTGCATGCAGTTGCCGCGTTAGTGGACAGTGATCGATGCCATACGATTCGTGAGCTCGCCCACGAAACCGGATTAGCGTATACGACTGTGCTTCGCATCCTGAAGGAACGCCTGGGCATGTGAAAAATTGCATCACGATGGGTTCCGCATGACTTGACCGAAATGCAGAAATGAGTGCGTTACGACGCTCCTCAGACGCACTTGGAGCGCCATGAGCGCGAAGAAGAGGCTTTCTTAAGCCGTATCGTAACACTGGATGAGACGTGGGCCACATCGTACGAGCCAAAAGTAAAACGCCAATCCAACGAATGGCGTCATTATGGGTTGCCGCGAAAGTTGAAAGTGCGTCAGAGGCCCAGTATAGTGAAAGTTATGGTGATTCTCGTGTACGACAGTGATGGTGTTATCCTAACGCATTACGTTCTTCCACGGCAGACCGTCAGTGCATAGTATTACTGTTCGTTTTTGGAGCATCACCTGCGACCTGCTTTGCGAAAGAAGCGGCGACACTTTCCGCGCAACCCACCCATCATTTTGCTCGAGAATGCGCGGGCGCAAACAGCGCAAGCTGTGGTTGCTCTGTTCGGTCGATGGAACTGGGAAGTACTGTACCATCCGCCATACTCCCCGAACTTAAGTCCTTGTGACTTTGATTTGATTCCGAAGATGAAGGAACCACTTCGTGGCATTCGCTTCAGAACTGTTCCAGAGATTCGACAGGCAGTAGACCGATCCATTCGCACCATCAACAGAACAGGCTCTGCTAACTGTATAGTACGCCTTCCACATCGCTGGTAACGGGTTCTACACATCGCTGGTGTCTTTGAAGGACAGTAACAGGTGCAAACATGTAACTCTTTTGTATCGGTTGTGAATAAATAGTTGCCACTATTTAAGTTACAATCCTCGTACGTGGCCACCATGGAAGCACGTACCAGAGCGTGCATTACTATTCCCGTTGATCACACACCCTCTTAAGAGCCGTGACACATCTTTTGTAATGTCCAAGGGACGTCCATACATAGCGCTGACTTGAGTGCAATTATCGTCTTTGAATAAGAGTGTCGTTTCTGCTCGTACCATTTCGTATTTCTTTCAGTTACCTTCTGTACTACACTGTAACAGCTGTTTTGGTGTATGGTCCAAGTTTCATCTAGCTATGTTACCTGGCAGTGGCATATCATGGCGTCCTTAAGTTTGTAGATGCTGATGCCGGAGAGAAGGGCTGCGACGGGTTAAAGTCGACTTTATGGCAAAGCGGGGTGTCCGGTGCGAGTTTCTACATCTACATTTGTACTATGCAAGGCACCTTACGTTGCTTGGCGGAGGGTATTGCTGGTACCAGCATCTTTTCCCCCTTTCCCTGTTCCATTCGGGAATAGTGCGCGTGAAGGATGACAGCCAGTAAACCTTCATAGCAGCTCTGGCTTCTATGATTTTCTCATTATGGTCATTTCGCGAGGCGTATGTGGGATGATTAATATACTTCCCACATCTTCCCGGGACGTGCTCTGTTGGAATTTCATTAAATCTTTTTCATTAAATCTCTTTCATTAAATCTCATCCTGGCTTTTAATTTTCCTACTGTATGTTTTATGTGAACATTCCATTTTAAGTCGGTCTTGACGGTTACTCGTAGATAACTTACAGTTAATTTTTCGCTACAGTGAATTTTTCGCTTATTAATGCGCTATACGTTGAAGTAATTTGCGTCCACTACTTTCAGTCAGGCTCACACGATGTGGTACTCTCCTCTTGCTCTCCGTGTTGACAATATGGCGAGGTCAGGTTCCGAGTACAGCGCCAACGTTATTTAAACCGTCCGTGATTGAATTTTTGGCATGTCACCATCCGATAAAATCTTCGTTATACAGTTCGTTTAGTGTATCACCTAAAAGCAGGTACATTGGAGATACTGCAGCATACAATTCTCTGTCTCATGTTTATTCCGTAGGAAATAAGGGAAACAAGTCAAATAATGGAAGGGGGAAAAAAATCTCAGATGCGTGCAGGCAACTCCTGTTTTTCTATCGACCAATATTGGGCAGTGCTGCAAAAGAGGATCGCACAGCACAATAGAGAGCCGGGATTGGAACTGCATATTGCAGGCGGCGAGCGCTAGCTTCCCTTTCGCCGTGGTTTCTGCGCGCTCCTTGAATAAGCTCCGCGTGGTCTGGCATCGGTGTACCCACGGCATTCATTCGCTTCGTACCCACCGAATTCATTGGCATCGTCGTTTCGCCAGTAAGAGAAACCAGAGCTTTGTGAGTTACTGTTGTGAATTGGACATGAAATATTTTTCAATGTTTTTGAATTGAGCTATACCATAAACCTGCCAGCCCCGGTTCCTCAAAAGTTCGAAGTGTCTTGTATGAAACACTTCGAACGTCTGATTGCTTTACAAATGAGTTAATGTATTAAACATCTGACGTTAAGTGTGTAAAACCTTTAAACCTAGAAAAAGTTCAGCAAAGTTCGAAATTGCATTTAAACTTTCTTGGATGTCACTAGGTACACACATTATGAAACACAGCACGCGTGATGGTTATGACATTACGTCTCCTGAATTAAACGCCGTACAATCATATACTTTTCAGGTACAGTCACTGGTAGATGTGAGTAGTATCTGCTGCGCATTGCCTTGTGAATACTTAGGAACATTAGTAAAGAAGTGATAGATTAAAAAAAATTATTCCTCATGCTGACGTTTTACTGCATGAACAGCGAAAATGTAATAAGGGTATTAACTTTATTTTTTGTGGAGGTTGTCAGCGAGGAAAACTTTTCGAAAGGTTTGAAATTGAGTGTAAAGTTCGTTGGAAGTAGCTAAATGCTCCCATTCTTAAATACTGGATAAGGTAAGTGTGAGTAATTTATGCCCTGCAAGTTATGCAGCCTTCAGACGTACAGGATGCAACAGACATTTCTGTTGGTGGCTGTGGACGGTGCACTTACGTATTTAGGCCATTTGCAGACTAATAATTGTAGACATTACAAGTCGTATGTTTTTAGGTTGGGTACTACCTCGAAATACGTGTGGCAAGAGCAAGCCATTAATGTTTATTTCCCTTGGGTGGCAGTTCAGGTGTTGCATGGTGAACACGTGGACGCAAAACGGTTAGTCTATACTAACAGCCGTAGTCCGCGTAGTGGTGCATTACGGCCATGCAGGAAATATCAGGTTGTAAAGTTTGTATCTTTTCTGCGGGAAGACTGTTCGAAGCAGAGGAAAAACGACCAGCCCACAGATGTGTGTACATATTAAGGTATCACGCGTATAATATTTGCACTTATATCCGTTAAATCTTTTATAGAAAGTTTCTAACTATAATACATGGCTTATTCTGTTAAAATTTTAACGTAAGACAATGGCTTTTAATGAGTAGATCGTAAAAGCATTTGAAATGTTTAAATGCTGTTAATAACTGTGTGAAATATTGAAAATCAAATTTTTGTTGCTCTGGGAAGCCGGTAGATAGACAATCTGCAATAGGAACTCCGTGGCAGTGCGTCGGGTTAGCCGTCTGGTTTATTTATTTATTTAATCGTATGGCTAGGGCTCCCCTTCGGGCAGACCGTTCGCCGGGTGCCGGTCTTTTCAATTTGACGCCACTTCGGTGACCTGCAGTGGATGGAGGATGAAAGGATGATGATGAGGACGGCAACACCCAGTCCCTGGACGGAGAAAATTCCCCGGCCCAGCCGGGAATCGAACCCGGGCCCAGAGAATTGACAATCCGTCACTCTGACCATTCATATATATATATAAAATGTAATTTGTAATGAGAAATACATTGTTGATTTTGTACCGTTAGTAAGGTTATAATGAATGCAGGACGTTCAGTTTATTCCAAATGGAGTTAGGCGATGAATAATAAATGTTAGAGGAATAAACACAAACGTAACTGTAAAATAACACAATATAAGATATAATGTATCGTGTTGTTTATTAACAATGTCTATGGTATACGACAGTATATGAATTCTGCTGTTACGTTACAGTATGCTCTGCAGACCATAATTTTATTTCTATATCTTTCCAAGCGTGACATCGACCATTTGATATCTCCCACTGTGTACTGGTCTTTTGGAAGCATACTTTCTCGTCGTATTATTTTGGGATACGGTGTTCTTTACTTCAGCTGAAACCTCAGCTTCACCTCTAGGACACTGTTCCGCTCTCATTTCCTTCGCCCAGCCTATATTTCTCAGCAATCCTACCATCAATAGCCTCTTCTGCAGAAGCGTTCCAAACTCTTTTGACTATAAAATTTTCACCCTCATCCTTTTGTCACAGGGTGTGTCATAATTAATAGCGAAAACGGGCGCGGTTGAAAGTATACGATAATAGAAGCAAACACGGTCCATTGCTGTTCGTCCGAAAACAAGCCGTTTGCGAGATAACTGCGACTGTGTCATTACGACCTCAGTGAGAAATATTGTCCTCACTATAAAACTGTATTTGAATGGTAAAATGTAAGATTAAGTCTCTGTCCAACTCGGCTCGAACTCCACACGTGGCGCACAGTTGGGGAATGTGGGAAATGCATTATGAGACATCGGCTTATTTCGTTGCTGATTTAAAACATCTAACCCCCAGTGTGGTCCGAGATGGGTTGATAGACAAGGGCGTGTACATTAACATAAAACATAACCTGAAGTCAGTTCTGTGGATTTTTCTGTCTCGAATCTACTCGAACACGAAATGTACAGCACTTCCGGCGGTAGGGTTACAGAACAGCACGGGTACGAGTGTACACAATGTAACATGCTGGAGCAGTATCGTTTTTCTTGTGTAGGTAGGCATGGCTGAAATTTGCGCCCAATTACGTGGCGACTTGATCGAAAAGTTACATTTGAAATATATGTGTACTAAGTAGGATAGCACTTCATATTGAAGTCTGTGTTGGCTCGTAACCAGTCTTCTCAAATTATTTCGCAAACGGCAGGTTTGCGTGTGTGCCCATGTTTATTGGAACGTTTTTGCTTCTGGGGAGGGGGGGGGGGGGGGGCGGAGGTTTCAAAAAGTAAGATACACATTATTATGGCAGGCCAAGTAACTTCTTCTGAATGCTGCACTGAACTTCAAAGTGACAAAGACACTGCGTGTCTTGCCGGCCGCAGTGGCCGAGCGGCTCTAGGCGCTACAGTCTGGAATCGCGCGACCGCTACGGTCGCAAAATGGCTCTGAGCACTATGGGACTTAACATCTGTGGTCATCAGTCCCCTAGAACTTAGAACTACTTAAACCTAACTAACCTAAGGACATCACACACATCCATGCCCGAAGCAGGATTCGAACCTGCGATCGTAGCAGTCGCGCGGTGCCGGACGCTACGGTCGCAGGTTTGAATCCTGCCTCGGGCATGGATGTGTGTGATGTCCTTAGGTTAGTTAGGTTTAAGTAGTTCTAAGTTCAAGGGGACTGATGACCTTCGAAATTAAGTCCCATAGTGCTCAGAGCCATTTGAACCATTTGTCTCTCGCGCCACTTCCCGAGACACCAACTGATTTATTTTCAAGCTGCCTCATAAACACACTCCTCTGCTGAACTTATGCTCCCTTTCGTGACTCGTATACATTCCCCCAACAAAGGACCTGGAAGAGCAGTTGAACGGAATGGACAAGGTCTTGAAAGGAAGATATAAGATAAACATCAACAAAAGCAAAACGAGGATAATAGAATATAGTCGAATGAAATCTGGTGATGCTGCCGGAATTAGATTAGGAAATGAGACACTTAAAGTAGTAAAGGAGTTTCGCTATTTGGGGAGCGAAATAAAAGATGATGGTCGAAGTAGAGAGGATATAAAATGTAGACTGGCAATGGCAAGGAAAGAGTTTCTGAAGAAGAGAAATTTGTTAACATCGAGTTTAGATTTAAATGTCAGGAAGTCGTTTCTGAAAGTGTTTGTATGGAGTGTAGCCATCTGTGGAAGTGAAACATGGACGATAAATAGTTTGGACAAGAAGAGAATAGAAGCTTTCGAAATGTGGTGCTACAGAAGAATGCTGAAGATCAGGTGGGTAGATCATATAACTAATGAGGAGGTATTGAATAGAATTGGGGAGAAGAGGAGCTTGTGGCACAACTTGACTAGAAGTAGTGATCGGTTGGTAGGACATGTTCTGAGACGTCGAGGGATTTAGTATTGGAGGGCAACGTGGTGGGTAAAAATCGTAGAGGGAGACCAAGAGATGAATACACTAAGCAGATTCAGAAGGATGTAGGCTGCAGTAGGTACTGGGAGATGAAGAAGCTTGCACAGGATAGAGTAGCATGGAGAGCTGCATGAAACCAGTCTCTGGACTGAAGACCACAACAACATATATTCCCCAGTTCTTAATTTCTCCTCAGGCTCCTTTAATTTTGGTTTGTTTATTTGGCTGCTCCCATCGTTTTGATAAGTGTGCTGCAGTGAAACTTTCTGCGCAAACATATACCTGGGTAGTCACGTTGGATTGACAGCGCAACCTCTAGTCAGATGCAGTAGGCTGACCAGTTCCCTTTGGTTGGTCGGCCGATTCGCGCCGGGGGGGGGGGGGGGGGGGGGGCGGCAGCGATGTCGTCGGTCCCATTGCAGTAGGGAAGAATGGGGGAGGAAGTCGGCCGTGTCCTTGCAATGGAATCATCCCGGCATTTGGCTGAAGCGATTTATGGAAATCACGGAAAGCCTAAACTGGATGACCGGACGTGGGTTTGAACCGTCATCTGCCGAAAGCGAGTGCAGAGTCCTACCCACTGCGCCATCTCGCTCGCTAAGGGTCTCGTAAAGCTTGCCAGGCTTCCGAAATCCGAAGTGGACCTTCTTTAACATAGGGATGGCGGTTATCACTGAAACAATCGGTGTTCGGTTATGTAGGTTTTGTTTCCAACGTCGATTTAACCTGAGTTATAAAAACGCTGAAATTAACCAATTTCTGAAACAACCGATTTTCGGTTTTATATATTTCCTGGACTAAACGTAGAAGTCGAACGAATACTGAAAATTTAACTCCATCAGTTTCAAGATACGTGAATCAAAATATTAAATTATTTAATTAAAACAAAACTTAGTCCGTCCACTGTTCGCTGCTTTTCTCGAAAAATATGTGGTTGAATACTGCAAAGAAACATCAATATTCTCCTATTGATTGCAATTTTTTTTGAAACTCTGCTCAAAAATTACGTCGTAATCGAGGATCCAACCGTTATTTGAGTGAAAACTGAGGCTGGAGAACACTATTTTTAGCTGCCCGGCTAGCCGCGCGGTCTAACACGCTGGTGCCGGTCCCTGGCACGAACAGCCCGGCGGATTAGTGTCGAGGTTGGGTGTGCCGGCCAGCCTGTGGATGGTTTTTTAAGGCAGTTTTCCATCTGCCTCGGCGAATGCGCGCTGGTTCCCCTTCAGTTACACTGTATCTGCGATTTCTGCGCAAACATTCTTTCCACGTCGCGTACACCATAATTACTCCACCATGCAAACATCCGGGGGTTACACTCGTCTGGTATGAGACATCCCCGGGGGTCCACTGGGAACCGAACCGCACAATAACCATGGGTTCGGTGTGGGGCGGCAGAGGGGTGGATGGACTGTTGTGGCCTGTTGTGGATCGCTGTGGGCTACGGCGGGACGAAGCCTCTCCGTTGTTTCTAGTTTCCCGGTTCAATACACAACATGAAATTCACTAAAACTTCAAGCAAATACATGTGTTTTTTTAACTGTGTTACCTCCCATATGTCATATAAATTAAAGAATATGACAAGTAACAAAGAAAATATAGATTAAAAGCTAAGTTTGAGCGCTCGAGTCAAACCGTCGCCTCATACAGGTTCGTCATAGTAAGCTGGAAGCTAACCGCTTCCTTTAAATAGAGCGAAAGATTCTTTTTAAAAATGTAGGAAGATTCCTGTCGCCCAAACGAATGCGTGGGGCAAAGTGGGCAGGGGCCGCAACGCAAGGCCTGGACACCGTGTCCAGTTCCCACCCTCCAGAAACACTGGAAAGCGTACCAAACGTGGAGAACAGCTACAGTGAACAACAATGGTTTTTTTTATTACGTTAATATCACCGAGAATAGCAGGAGGGCGCAGCAAGACGTCAGACTTGTTGCACTAACGACGTACAGTTTTCCCGGGAAGAACATTCCGATGGCCAGAGAATATTTTGGTTCTAAGTGTGGAAGAGGCGGGGATCAATTCTACATGACAGGAACACCCCGGCCCTGGGGTGGGTTAAGAAGACACTGCAGAGGAAATTGGAGAAAAATTTTCTGGATTCTGGATTACGAACGACTGCACAGTGGCGTTCATTAAGGAACTACCAAAATTCAAGGATACTTTTCTCGTCATTAGCAAACAAGTAGTGAGCTGCATGTCCACAAATCTGCTTCACAGAGTTCGTCTCCGCTTGCGGGAAATATCCCTTGTCCGGAAAAGATAGCAGTTGAGTAGGTGTCCGATGAGGAGTCGTACGGGTAATTAAGGACAACATCTGTCGCACCAGTAACCAGACACCTCTTGCGGATCTGCACACCAGGCGGTCCTCACCTGTGTCCAAAACATCACAGGCGACACGCAACGGGATGTCTGCGAGGTGAATCGCGAGAAGCTTGCTTCCCGTCAACTTCGACGTCCGGTAGTTACGCTTAGATTCGTAGGTCACATAATGGGCGCTTTGAACTTCTCTTACGATTTCCTCGGAATTGCCGGAGTAGCGCACCTTACTACTTGCACATTAATTCATGTACGAGTTGAAGTTTATTTTGAGTTTCGCCGGTGTTTTTTACCTCACAGCGTTGGTGTTATCGCGGTAGTCGTCTGGTGTAGTGGGTGTGATTAACACCGGCTATTTGACCTCATCTTAGAGTCGCAGATTTGGCTTAGGGTGCGAGGTAATGGTGAGGAAGGAACTTCTTGCGGCGAGTGGCCGCGTTAATTCGGGCGCAGCAGCAGCAGCTGTCGGACTGCTAGACTGCCAGACTGCCCCCAGGGCTCTCTGCACAAGTCCCCACGCCGCCGTGTGCCATTGCCGATTCCGGACTATTCAATTATATTAACAGCGCGCCGTAATACCGCTAATGGGCTGGCGTGCTGCGGTAATTGGCTCAGGAAATGGCTGCTAATTTCGTAATTATTCCGGGGACGCGAAACAAACGTGGAAACAAAAAGAAAAAAAGCATGCACTCTTGGCTCTTTCCTGCCTTCTCTCGCTTTCTGGTCTCTTTGTCACACACACACACACACACAGTAGATAGGTAGAGTGAGAGAGAGAGAGAGAGAGAGGTGCAAAGGGCAAACACACAAAAGCGCGGAAAAGAAATAAAACAACAGGAATAAACAGAGGAATAAACTGGGCCATTTTTCCGTCAACGCAGCTGAAATTAGTTTTTGGCGTTTCGTCGTACCTGTCACAAATATTAACGACAGAACCCATTATATTTTGAGCGACGTTGTTTCTAGAATATTAAAACTACCTTTTTATGCACTTAACAGCCGTCGGTAGTGTTCTGTGTGGTGTTTTTCCCACGATTGAGAATATAGCGGTAGCGATAAGTTTTATTTAATCATGACGTCGTGTATTTGCTACTGATAATAGACTACCGTGTTGTTAATAATGCTTCTTGTGGCATGTTAAACCTTTATACACCTGGTACCCTAAAGGACTACACCCGGACAGAATTTTATTGCTACCGAAGTAAAGAGAATGTAAGCAGTGATACCGCATTTGAGCAGGGCTTTTAATCCGTTGGCAGTTCAACAATCTGGTCGTGAAAAATCATTCAGTTTAACAGCGTAAACGGAAATTTGTCACTACGGTTGATATGGTATAAGAAATATCAATTTATGTTACACATTCCACTGGAATGAATATTTAATGTTAGAAACTCACTCTTGTTTGGATAGAAAAACGCCAATTGACGTAAACACAGTGTACTTAGAGTAAATTAAAATGCCAATTGTTTAACGCGAAAAGTAACGTGAAATCTACATTTTTTAAATATATAACGTAAAATTGGCATTTTTTTTTAATTTTGAAAATCTGGTATTTTTGCTGTTAAGTTTGAGGGACAGTAGTTAACTAATACTGGTAACTGGTAGTGATTCAGTGTTGAAATTGCATCTTGATTTTTTTCACAGTTCGTTAGCAGCAATAATGAACTATTCTCATAGATTTAACGAGAGTCGAAAGTAACCTACTTCCAGAGAATTCCAGTTTTAAACGCTAACGTCTGATTTCTCGATATTTTTCCACGACATGTCGGACCAAAAACGATGTGTTTGGAGAGATCTGTAGCGCAATGCATCAATTAAACTGCCTCTTTTCATAGTACACAAGTATGAAAACGCAAACGATCAAAAATTACAAACACATAAACCAACATGGCGCCTGCTCATTTCGCTTGTCTCAGTCAATCATATAATTGGACACGTGTCGTGTCGCGTCATCACTGTCGTCACATACGATGTATGGAATAATTTAAATCATGTTGTGCGTGTAGAGTGAAAGCTTCTTGTGGAATCACAGGCCCAACAGCTGGCGAGACGGCATGGGGTGTCATTGGGTACAGAACATGATCACTCGTGGTTCCCAGAAAGGGTGAGCCGGACACCAAGTGTTACATATCTGAGATATCAACGGTGATGGCTGTGCCATGGCCGGCCGCTGTGGCCAAGCGGTTGTAGGCGCTTCAGTCTGCTACCGCGCAACCGCTACGGTCGCGGGTTCGAATCCAGCCTCAGGCATGGATGTGTCTGATATCCTTAGGTTAGTTAGGTTCTAAGTTCTAGGGGACTGATAACCTCAGATGTTAAGTCCCATAGTGCTCAGAGCCATTTGAACAGTCCGTGCCATGTGTTCGAGACCTCCGTGGCGTCATCTTCCAACAAGATAACGAAAGACCGTGTATTATATGTGTTGCCCTGGCCTCTCGTCGGAGTCGTCGCAAGGTGATCCCTGACAGCTCGTAGCGCTGTTGCCAGCTTTCAACTGTGAAGCGCTAACGACGACGGAAGAAAACAGTAGCCGTCTATAGAGCTGTGACAACGCTGAAGCGTTGCCGTAGAGATGTTCACAAAAAAACGCGTTACGCTATTTGAGGAGGTGGGTCAGCTCCGAGCCAGGGAACTTACGCCGACTGAACTATACCTCGTTACAGGGCCTGTTGGACCGTTGCCCTCGCCTCCACGTCCTCCATATCTCTCAGCCACTGGAAAAGTCTTGTCATGGGTTGTCGAGAGAAGACTGGTAGGCTTCGACTCGGGTGCACCTAAGACTGATGACTTCTGGCGACGAATTGAAGGTTGGAGTGCAAGATTGCAAAGAAACCTTACAAACTGACCCTCTTCGATTCTGTTTTTCATGCGTACAGTATTTGAAGGTCAGTGCTCCGACATTAGTCTCCTAAAGCAGTACAGCGCAGCTGTAAAAGGAAACTAAAACAATCTCCTTCCAAAGTTAGATTTCCGAGAGTTGTTAAATACAGACATTTCTAGCTTATCAACGTCGTCGCCAGTAGCTGAGTTTGTAGCATATAAGTTTTGTCATTGTGAATTAACTGCTTTACCTTTAAGTAAATTCCTTTTTATATCAAACTGTCTGCAGTGCCCGGAGTTGCCCGCGATGTTTAACACCTGCCGCATAAAGTGATTGGCCCTGTGCCTTGTTGATAGTCACTGGAAACCCGAGTGGGATGGGAAACTGCTATGACTCGAAATCAATGGGCATATTTAAATCACTACGTATAGGTGGAATGCGAGGAACGAATACGTCTTCACCTGCGGCATACTCCGTAATGGCCAGCCGCGGTGGCCGACAGCCGGCACGGTAGCTCAGCGTGTTCGGTCAGAGGGCTACGTGCCCTCTGTAGGAACCGCGCTACTGCTACGGGCGCAGGTTCGAATCCTGTCTCGGTCATGGGTGTGTGTGATGTCCTTAGGTTAGTTAGGTTTAAGTAGTTCTAAGTCTAGGGGACTGATGACCTCAGATGTAAAGTCCCGTAGTGATTAGAGCCATTTGAACCATTTGAACTCCGTGATGATGGGGTCTCTGTTACGTTCAGCAATAAGTTGTTCACGACCAGTGCTCGAGTATTTTTCGACACCTTTGCTAACAAAGTTTCATCTTGTTACCAAAATCTCTGCAAGTTCTTGGCCGATTTACTTCAGATTTGTACACGGCCCCTTAATGAACATTTCAGCGGACAAAAGCTACATAACATTTTTTAATTTACATGATATCCCACGGGAAGACATCCAACTTCTCTGTTAGCCAATGCTGATTCGAATAACTGGTTGCATAAGGGCCAGGTCGGTACTAACATATTACTGTCTTGCTCAATTTATGATGCTCTTGCTCTTCAGTAGACTATCCAATTTTTCTGCATTTTCTGCAATTGTAATTATTTGTTTGTCTCTTCATGTACATCACACATACTAATGTTCGTCATAGTTAAGTATTTTGTTTTTTGTTTTTAGAGTGTAGATTAAAATTTGATACAGACATGGGAATTGCCTTGCTGTTAAATGGGAAAATTATACACACACAGCGTCTAGAAAAAAATATATTTAATTTTTTTATGTTTTGGATTTTTGTGCCATTTTCATGTGATTAACAACTGAAAATAATAAAATATTTGTACGGAAAATTACGATTCAGTATTTTTTCTAATTACGGAAAATTACGATTCAGTATTTTTTCTAATTAACATTTCCATTATAAATATGGAATTTATAAAATAGTAAAAACATAAAGCTACTCGTAACTAGATTCGAACCGATGATGCTACGGTTATGATTGCGAGAATTTTACGCTACTTCTCTCTCTCTTTTTTTTCTTTGCAGCTATGGTAATAATGTTGAAATATTTTCCTGAAAGGAAATTTTCTAAGAATTGTGCCCGGGAAGGTTTTGTGTGTAGAGCACCAACTGTGCTGCTTATAGTCCGGTGTTCAATCCCAGGTAGGGGTGGGTATTTTTATTTGTTCAAGTCCTCCAGGACTGCTCCAGGTGCACTGATCATACTTGAAATGAGTATCAAGGATGTTTCCTGGGCGTAAAAGGCGGCCAGGGCGATAGGCCACCACCCTTGCTCTCCTAGTGGTGCCGAGGTGAAAGGCTGTGTTGTCGGTTGGCTGTCGTTGCTCGCGTATGTGGCAGCGGTGTACCAAATTTCGCACAGTGTATACCTCCAAATCTTGTTCATATTTGAACCCGTATTGTTCTTGCGGAGGAGAAGCAACATTTCCTCATCCGGTACCCTTTCTCGGGTTGTGATTTCAATGGCCCGTGGTCTACATTGTGATCGGTGTCTGAGGATACACGTCACTGCCGTGGGTGCCTCTCTGGCTGTACGCGTTCTGTGTCGGCGGTGGTCTGCGACCTCCGGTACGCCGGCGAGCGCGCGGCGGCAGCTAGCCGAGCGGCCGCCAGATTTTGGGCGGGAGCGCCGGTGCTGTGTACCGAGTGGCGCGCTGCGCACCGCGTTACAAGTTTCCGCTTTTAAGCATTTTTTTGCAATTTGGGAGAGTGGTCTGCGGCGGCGGCGGCTGGCATTAGCATTATCGACTCTGCGACCACGTGCGACCAGCGCGCCGCCGCAGGACGCGGGGTGGGGTCTCCGGGCTTCCCCCCCCCCCCCCTCCCCCCCTTGGTAACGCGTCTATGGCCCCAGCCATTAGACACTTCTTCATGGAAATATTAACTGTCAGGGCCGCGTTGCGGCGCCCGGATGCTTCTGGAAAGAAAGGATTTGGCCAGTTAGCGATTACTCGTTAGCGTTAATGTCAGCTGTAGGCTAATACGATGAACATTATGATTTACCCAGTCGACATAATTGCTTAGGGGAGGCCCGCATATCGAACTAGCGCACACTTTTTAAGAAGGGTTCGTCCTTCAGCACCAGAATATCTTCCGCAAAATTTTCGGATGAAACTGCTGTGCTAAACCACAAGTGTTAGCAGCTGCATTACTGTTTGTATACCGCTACCTCGGAGAATATCCATCTCTCTTCTTCATTTGCGTAGGACTCCGAGTTTTACCCAAGTAAATCCTTTTTTATGCAAATACATATTTTCAACATTTCCATGTAGTTACACAAATTCCTTTTCTCAAGATAGTAGTAGGTAATATTTACAATTTTCTGTTGATACGAGGTGTGGCTACAAAATGGCGAGTAAAAGGAAGATTGGGTTTAACGTCCCGTCGACATCGAGGTCATTAGAGACAGAAGACAAGCTCGGATTGTTTCAAAAAGGTTGGTACGGAAATGAGCCGTGCCCTTTCAAAGATACCATCCCAGCATTTAGCTGAAGCGATGTAGGAAAATCACGGAAAACCTGAATCTGGATGGCCGTACGCGGATTTCAACCGTCGTCCTCCCGACTGGGCTATAAAATAATGGGGTTGATGCCGTGATAGAGTAAGTACCCATGCACCAAGCATAAACGACCAATAGCTGTGAAGCGTGCAGGCTCCTCAGTAGAATGCGGCATATCTAGTGCCTGTAGACAAATTAGTGTGGCCGCCTCGTTCGTTTGTGTAGGAGTTGTTTGCCGAAAAAAATAATAAGTTCAATAACACAGAAACAAATGGTCGTGAAGTTTCAAATGAAACTTGGAAAAACTACTACTGAAACATATCTTTTACTAAAGGAGTGTATGGCGAACACTGTTATTACGTACGCGATTTTTTGCGTGGTTCAAACGTTTACAAAATGACCGGGAAGAGGTTGTAGATGACTCACGCCCGGAACGCCCTTCAATATAAAAAACGGATGAAGTCATTGAATAAGTAAGTAGTCTGATTCGGTCTGACAGTCGGCCGAATATTCAATCGGATGCTGAAACTGTAGGAATTGACGAAGAATGCAAGGCACATTCTACATAATCAGTTTGACATGAGAAAAGTTCGTCCGAAGCTGGTGCCGATAGAACAAAAAGAATCTCGTGAAAATGTTTGTACTGACACATTTTGAATACAACTCAAATAATCCTAATTTTGACACTCTGAATACAACTGAAATAATCCTAATTTCTTGGAAAGAGTGATAACATGTGACGAATCTTCATTTTCCACTTGTGATTCAGAAATTAAGCGCCAATCCATGCAGTGGAAGGACCCAACATCGCCGGCGGCAATAAAAGCTCGAATGAGCAAATCAAGATTGAAAGAGATGATTATTGTTTTTTCGATATTAATGGAATTGTCTACCTTTACTGGGTTCCTGGAGGCCAAGCGATCATCAAAATTGTTACCTTGAGGATCTTGATCAACTCTGTAAGAAAATAAGAACAAATCGACCCGAAGTGTAGAAGAACAGGTCCATCTGTTATGCAGGACAGCGCACCGGCTCATGCCGTTCTGTCTGTTATGAGGCTTCTAGCAAACTACAACTTCCCAGTGTTACACTACTCACCTTATTCGCCTCACCCAGCACCAACTGTCTTTTACTTATTCCCCAAGATCAAAGCTGCATTAAAAGGAACAAGATTTCCGTCCAGTGAAACAGTGAAAGAAAGTCCGGTACGCATCATCAAGGAGCTCAGAGAGCAAGACTTCTAGCACTGTTCGCATGGTGAGTTCATCTAGATGTCCATGATACTCCGCAAGCCACCTAATGGTGTGTGGCGGAGGGTACATTCGGCATCACTATCTGATCCCTCCAGCCCTGTTCCATTCGCGGATAGTGCGTGGGAGGAATGATTGTCGGTAAGCCTCTATACTGGCTCTAATTTCTCGAATGTTCTCCTCGTGGTCAATACGCGAGATGTATGTGGGGGGAAGTAATATGTTGTCCGTATCCTCCTGAAAAGTGCTGTCCCGAAATTTCAATAGTAAGTCTGCCAGTGGAGTTTGTTTAGCGTGTCCGTAACGCTCTCTCGCCAGCTAAACGATCCCGTGACGAAACGCGCTGCTCTTCATTGGATCTTCTCTGTCTCCTCTATCAGTCCTACTTGATAGGGATCCCAGATAGATGAATAATATTCAAGAATCGGGCGAAGAGGCGCCTTATAAGCCACTTCTTTCGTGGATGAGTTACATTTCCTTAAGATTCTTCCGATGAATCTGAGTCTGGTGTCTGCTTTTCCCACTATCTGTTTAATATGGTCATTCCACGTAAGGTCACCGTAGGTAGTTACGCCTAGATATTTTACGGCAGACTCTGTTTCCAGCTGTTTGTCATCAGTAGTGTAGCTGTACAGTATCGGATTTCTTTTCCCATGAATGCGCAGTTGGTTGCATTTATTTACGTTCAGGGTCAACTGCCAGAGTCTGCACCATTCATCAACTCTCTGCAGGTCGTTGTGCAAATTCTTACTGTCTTCTGGCGTTGCTACTTTGGTATAAACAACTGTATCATCTGCGAATAGCTTTAAAGAGTATCCTACGCTTTCTACTAGATCATATGTTTTTGAAATATAATGGTTTACAGCAATAGTTCCGTTATTTTATATCTACTCCTAGTATACTAGATATTTCAGTTCAAATCATTTCTGTTTTACTTGTATGTCAAACAAGGAAGTACGTACAGCTACTTAATCGCGATAGAAATATCCGGTGCCCAAAATGACCAAGTGTATGTTATTCTATTTCTGCAAATCGGATTGCAACTGTTTGTTTATCATCTTACCGATCGCACTCAGCACAGCAGCCGCGCGGTCTCGGGCACGTTGCCATGGTTCGCGCGGCTTCCCCCGTAGGAGGTTCGAGTCCTCCCTCGGGCATGGGTGTGTGTGTTGTCCTTAGCATAAGTTAGTTTGATTTAGATTACGTAGTGTGTAAGCGTAGGGACCGATGACCTCAGCGGTTTGGTGTCATAGGTAACATTCCTCCTAACTCACTCATATATGTGAGTGCGCGCTGAAAACTAATGCCTCCGAATTTGTTACTCTGTTCTCAATATAGACTGAAGTATTCATGACTTGCATGTAACTCGCTTGACTTTCTCGCTTCGCTGACACAAGTTGCAACTCTCCGGCGCTTGAGGGCTCCGAATTGTAGCGTGTAATACGGCGATGTGCAACGTAACTATGTCGGTGCGTGGGAGACAGTTGGCTACAGTCGAGTTCCTAACCGCAGAGAACGTGCCTCCAGTTGAAACTATAGAAGCATGAATGCTTTGCACGGTGCGGATGGCATCGACATGCAATGTTAGGTTTTTCGTGCTCGTAATGAAGGGAATGGCGGTGCTAACCTCAATGTGTGTGTGACAGAGCTCTGAGCGGACGGTCGCGTATGGCAACCGACGCGACTCATCACAGTTGGCTTCATGACCTTACCAGCGAAAATCGCCTGATAATACGAGAGCTGCGACATTGCAACAGTCCAGTGTCATCGATCATCCTCCACGCGAAGCGAGAAAGAGACCAAGTAATACGCGTGTCATGTAGTACTTCAGTCGATACTGAGAGCAGGACAACAAATTTGGAGGCATCAGTTTTCAGCATGCCCTCGTACATATGAGTTGGGAGGAAGCTTAGACATGCGGTCAATAGGGCTATGGCGAAGGAAATACCCGGCTTCTGTGGTGAGTGCGATCGATAAGATGGTAAAAAAACGGGTGCAAGTCGATTTGCAGAAATAGAATAACATAGACTTTGCCTTTTGGACTGCGGATGTGTCTACGTGACTAAGGAACTGTAAGCCATTCCTCGTTTGTTAACATAAAACAGAAATGAAATTAACTGAAATGAACCAGGAGTGGATTTAAAAGAAGAGGGCAATTGCTGTAAAACGTTTCATTTCGAAAATTTACATATTTAGCTACTGTTACCCTCAACATATTCACCTCCTCCGTCTCTAAAACGCACCATGCAAACTTTATATTGATGGTAACCGTGCTACAAGTCTCCCTCTGTGATTTCCTTGATGATGCGTGCGGGATTTTCTTTCACTCTTTTGGTGGACGGAAATCTTGTTCCTTTAAATGCGGATTTTGTCTGGGGGGGATAGGTAAAAGACACTTGGTGCTGTGTCAGGCGAATAAGGTGAGTAGTGTAATACTGGGGAGCTCGACCTCGCCAGAAACCTCATAACAGACAGAACTGTATGGGCCGGTGCGCTGTCCTCGTGCAGAACTTATGACTTGTTCTCCCACACTTCGGGTCGTTTTGTTGTTATTTTCTCACAGAATTGAGCAAGACCCTCGAGGTAGTAATGTTGATAATGGTTTCACCTTCAGAACCCAGTGACCAGTCACAATTCCATTAATATCGTGAAAAAACAAACAATATATCTTTTCAATCTTGATTTGCTCATTCGAGCTTTTTTTGCCGTCGGTGAATTTCGATCCTTCCACTGCATGGACTGGCGCTTAGTTTCTAGATCATAAATGAAAATCCAAGATTCGTCACATGTTATCACTCTTTCCAAGCAATTGGGATAATTTTCAGTGGTACTGAAAGTGTCAGTACAAACATTTTCAAGAGATTTATTTTGTTCTATCGTGAGAATTTTCGCCACCTATCATCGATCGTCCTCCATATAGTCCCGAATTGGCCTCATCCGATTTTCACCGGTTTCCAAAACTTAAAGAACACTTCCCAGGACTTCAGTTTACTAGTCACGAAGCTGTGGAAGCAGAGGTGAGGTTATGGCTTGGCTCCGTCAGCAAAGTCAAACAGTCCGCTGTGACGGTGTCCCGTCAAGAAAAGTGTGTTCGTCGCTTTGCTGACTATGTTGAGGGATGAAATGTAGACATGAAGACTTCAGATGGACACTATTGGAAACATTTATTTTATTTAAAAAGCTTTAAGAATTTTCACATAAAAAATTCTGAGTCATTTTTCAGCACACTCTCGTAGCTGATTTCTAGTGTTGAAGCACAAGGCACTACTGCGTTGCGTCAAGTAAAAGCGACGACGAGCCATCGTCTGCAGCAGTGTGTTGCGTAATTTAACGATAATTTAAATGGAAAAGTAATAAAGGCTGAGGAGCAGTATCAAGTTACCATAATATCCGGTGGACAAGAGACGCTGCCGTTTCGCACCTCGTGGAAAAACAACCTCTAATAGTAATGCAGTTCGAGGTTCTTCTGCAGTGTCTGAGCCGGCCGGTGTGGCCGTGCGGTTGTGAGCACTTCAGTCTGGAACCGCGTGACCGCTACGGTCGCAGGTTCGAATCCTGCCTCGGGCATGGATGTGTGTGATGTCCTTACGTTAGTTAGGTTTAAGTAGTTTTAAGTTCTAGGGGACTGATGACCTCAGAAGTTAAGTCCCATAGTGCTCTGAGCCATTTGAACCACATTTGCAGTCTCTGATGCATTTTAATGTTGTTGTGAAGATTTATGTAGGGCATCTGTGTCGGCCGGAATGCCTCTTTCTAAGGTAAATAATCCAATGTTAAGTAAGTTTCTCTCCAAATATTCAAACCTTGCCACTCTTGAAGAGTCAAAGCTGAGAAAAAATTATCTTCCAATGTATTACTAACAAACACTACAACAAATTCGTTCCTTGAGTGAAAATGAGAAAATTTGCCTTACGTTACACGAAACTGCATACTGTCACTCTCAAATACCGAATGAATATAGTCTGGGTAATTAGTCCGTCGGTAGTTAGGCTGTCTCAAGACATGTACACAGTTGTTAACTTAGATACTTATTGTGCTAAATCTGTAACGTAAGATTACATCTCTTAATGAGTAGATTATGGTAGCATTTTATATTTTAAATTCGGTGAACAATTATGCGAAAATGAAAAATGTGGTGCCCTGAGAGATAGATAGGGAGCCTGCTACGGGGGTTGTTCTGAGTTTTAGGCGTTTAGTGGCACAGATTTTTGAGACGTTTCGCTGGAAGATTGGTAGAAGACATCTATCACTGCTGCCGCCGCACTCCTGTGTGACCTCCTAGCGAGGGTCACGCCCCCTCATATTTTTTATAGGCTCGTAGCGCTGCTCGGGTAATACAGCTTCAGTATCGACGTTTCCCGACTGCGAACGTGGGCGCGCTCTTATTAAACTGCCTTCTGCATCCGGGGCGCCCTGCTTAAATTGAAGCCCCTGTCCCTGTTTATTAGGTTTCCCGACAGCCCGGTTTCAATGGCGCTGTTAATTGTACTATCCCGGCGGGTGCCCCGTGCCTCATCTCGCCATTACACTCCCTGTACTGCAGATTGGCTCCACTGCTCCGTATCTGTAAGTATTTTTCTGTACCCTTTCCGGAAGTATGTGGTAATGCGATGCCACCAAGAATTTAATTTTCTCTGCTGTGGGTTCCACAGTCGCTAAGAATTGGTCAGTGGTGGAAGCCATTGCTGCACCAGGGCTGTAGTTGGAAATTTAACACTGTTCACCAAAGGCTTGTTTTGAGTGTGTTCCTGTTTCCAAGCGATATCTAAAACGTAATAAATATGTATCGGGTACATTCATGTGTAGACTTACCTGTACGTTGCTTAAAAATTGTAAGATATTTCTAAATACGACCGATATTGTCAGATTAATAAAAATAACATTGTGTAAAAATAAATTAGGGCAGGCTAAATTCGAATTCAAAATTTTAAATGAGTAACATGTCCCTTGTTATCATGTGAAAATGATGTTATGTAATGCTTCAAATATAATTTCTGTATATAAAAGGCATTGTCCTGCAGGACTCACCAACGTCGTCCAGTCCAAACCGCTAACGATAGAAACTTGAAAATTGGAATGGGTATTGATCTTGTAGTGCAGGCATTGTTTAAGAAGGGATATTTCTGAATTCCATCCTAAGGTGTTGAAATACGGGGAAATATTTTTTGAAAATATTTCATTATGAAGAAATTTTTACAAATAAATCTCTGAAAATATGTGTTCTGGTTTATGGTTATAAATAAAAAAATAAGTGTTTCAGTGTTTTTTTGGAAATCACACCTGGGACAACTATTTTAAAAATGTGTATTTATGATATATTTCCTGTATTTGAAGTAATTTGTAGCGTGACTCTCATGTCGGGATTATTTGTTTCTTTCAGGTAAGCAGACCAGTTTCCCTACCATGTCACTCCAGCTGGCGAGCATCACGTAAGTCCAAACCACTTTGCATGTGCCGGAGTCAAAGGTATTTTTTTTTCAGTCTCCTACTTTAATCCTTGCCTAGTGCTTCCTCGGAAACTCTAAACAAACTCTCAATCTTTCAACTTATCGGGGTCCATCTCTTTAATAATCTGCCTTCTTGCGTTTTATTAGTTTTAATCTACAGTTTGTAACCAATACATTATGGCCAGAGTTCACATCTGCCGCTGGAAACGCTTTAAAATATAAAATTCAGGGAAAAGAATGCAATAGAAGACGCATGGTTAGCTTGGACAGAGGAAATAGTGAACGCAGCGGAGGATGAAATAGGTAAAAAAGACAAAGCCTATAGAAATCCTTGGATATCACAGGAGAAATTGAATTTAAATGATTAAAGAATAAAATATGAAATGAAGTAAATGCAGCACGCGAAAGGAACGACAAACGTCTAAAAAATGAGATTAACATCAGGTGGAAAGTGGCTAAACAGGAATGTCTAGAGGAAACATTTAAGGATTTAGAAGCATATTTCACTAGGGGGAAGATAGATACCGCCTACAGGAAAATTAAATATGCCTCTGGAGAAAAGAGAAATACCAAGATATCAGAGGAAAACCGGAACCAAGCAAAAAAGGGATAGTTTAAAGATGAAAGAAGAGGATTAGTACAAGGAAGATGAACTTGAACTCAGTAGTGTAGAAATATGACAGGACGTAGATGAAGATGAGATGGGAAACATGATACCGTGAGCAGACCTTGACAGTGTAACCTTGACAGTGTACTAAAAGACTTAGTGGAAAAAAGGGCCTGGGTGTAGACGACATTCCGTCAGAACTACTGATAGCCATGGGAGAGCCAGCCGTGACAAAGCTATTCCATCTGGTGTGCAAAATGTAGGAGACAGACTCCAAGAAGAATGTAATAACTCCTATTAGAAAGAAAGCAAGTGTTGATAGTTTGATAGCTTTTGACATTGTTGACTGAAATATTCTAAGTGAAATTCTGAAGTTAGCAGGGGCAAAAGACAGGGAGCGAAAGACTAAATACAGCTTGTACAAAAACCAGACGGCAGTTACAATAGGGTACATGAAAGGGAAGCAGTGGTTGAGAAGGTAGTAAGACAGCTTTGTAGCCTGTTCCTGATATTGTTGAGTCTGTACATTGAGCAAGTAGTTAAGGAAACCAAGGAAAAATTTGGAGTACAAATTAAAGCTCAGGGAGAAGAAAAAATCTTTGAGGTTTTCTGATGACGTTGTAATTCTGACAGAGACAGCAAAGAGCAGTTGAACGGAATGGACAGCGTCTTGCAAGAACGATATAAGATGAACATCAGCGGAAGCAAAGGATAATTGGAAGTAGTCGAATTAAATCAGATGATGCTGAGAGAATTAGATTAGGAAACGAGACTGTGAAAGTAGCACATAAGTTTTGCTGTTTCGGCAGCAGAATAAATGATAATGACCGAAGTAGAGAGGACACAAAAGTTAGAGTTTCTGTAAGAGAGAAGGAGGTACTGAATAGAGTTGGGGGGCAAAAGAAATTTGTCGTATAACCTGTCTAAAAGAAATTGGAAATTCGTGGTAAGGTCTTATGGGACCAAACAGTGGAGGTCATCGGTCCCTAAGCTTACGCAATACTTAATCTAATTTAAACTAACGTACGCTAAAGACAGCACACACACACACACACACACACACACACACACACACACACACACACACACACACACACACACACGCGCGCGCGCGCGCGCGCGCGCGCGCGCGCGTCCGAAGGAGGACTCGAACCTCCGACGGGGGTAGCAGCGCGGACCGTGAGAAGGCGTCCCAGAACGCGCGGCGACTAAAAGAAGGTAGCGGCTGGCGTGAAACCAGTCTTCGGAGTGAAGACCACCACCACCACCACCAAAACCACAACAACAACATCTGCTCAAATCTTCTAGTGTCTCTAGAAAATTTAACTCGCACCTAATAACCCCCTGGTTCTATCAAAAATAGAGCTTCCACACAGAAAACAGCTCCATTTAATGAGGTGCTAGTTTTCACACATCTGAATGTTTATGACTCCAAATCTCCTGAACTACATATCTTACAATGATGGCATAATTTCACAGGAACAGTCATTGCTATATGTGGATGTTGTGCAAAATGTATTGCTAACAGAGTTAGTAGTAACGTAATAATAAATTAAAACGTCGTGCATTGTGCTGAAATTTTACTGGAAGTACAGCAAAAATGTAGTATTGTGATAAATTTCTTTTATCTTGATTATTTTGTGGGGGTATCAGCGATAAGCAGCTTCGGGAAAATTTTGACATCATGTGTAACGTTTGTTGAAAACCGCTAACTGGCAGGGTTGAGCAAACCCTTGCTTTTTTTTTCAACTATTCTTACAATCACTTCATCAGTGCGTCTTTTCTTGGCCCACCAGCAATGCATCCTTTCAGATAATCTTCTCTACCTACGGGCTTGTTTGGTCAAAATTAAGAAATAATTTCGGAAACAAAGGACCCGAGAAACTAGTGAAGATTGTAAATTTATGAACGCTTCCAAAAAGTGATGAATTTTACGATTCTATATTAAGTTAAATTTTTTGTAGAACTGTAAATGTTATTTAGCTGTGTTTCTGATATTGCAAGAAAAGTTAAATGAGTCCATTGATCAACTAAATTCGTCGGCAGTCGTCTTAACAGTTTTAGGAAACCACGCAATAACACATCTTGATGGCCGGACGGGGAACTGAACCGCCACCCTCCCGTATCTTAACCACTGCGCCAGACCGCTCCTTTATTACCTTGCGGAAATTTCCGTGTCTTTAAACCGCAGGCCGATACGATCGTAGTGAAATTTTGCCATGGTGGGACGACCTACCGGCAAGAGAGAAGGGGAAGCGGAATTGCATTAGCACAGCAAAGGGAAGCGCAAATAAGAGCGAAGTGGGTGGTAGCTTAAGCGTCGCCTTGCGCCCAGAAGTTGCACTGCCGGTAGGCGGCGTTAATTCAGAAAGTTTTTAATTTAATTCTCGCAGAGCTTGCTGCGGTACGACTTTTCAGCGCCTCAGAATCCGCGTACGCTTCCGGAGCCAACATTTTTGCAGGAAGTAAGTAGGAATTAAGTTAAAAAGTGTGTCTGTTATTGGTAGAGAAATGACAGCCCATAATCGAACCAAAAGTTTGATACAGTAGTTAGATCGGCAGATAGTAAACCCGTCAGTGAGGCAAGTAATGAAGAGTGGTAGAAATGATTTTAATTACAAACTTTCCATTAATGATGGGGACCGCGAAGTACACGAAATGAAGATATTCTGCTAGCTTGGAAGCGATATAACAAACCACGGACGGAGGACATAAAAGAAGACTGTTGTTGTTGAGGTCTTCCGTCGGAAGACTGGCTTGTTGCAGCTCTCCACTGTACTCTATCCTGTGCGAGGATCTTCATCTCGAAATAACTACTGCAACCCACATCAATTTGAACCGTCTTACTGTACTCGTCTCTTGATCTCCCTCTAAAAACTCCCCTCCCCCTCCCCCCTCTCCTGCACTCACACACACTTCCTTCCAGTGAGAGATGTTGACCTCTTGCTGTCTCACAATGTGTCTTGTCAACCGACTCCTTCACCTACTCAAGTTGTGCCACAAATTTCTTTTCTCCCCAATTCTATTCAGTACCTTCTCTTCAGTTACACGATCTATCCATCTAACCTTCACATTTCTTCTATAGCACCACATTTCGAAAACTTCTATACTCTTCATGCCTAGACTACTATCGTCTGTGTTTCACTTCCGTACTGTTTCACTTCCGTACATGGCTACACTCCATACAAATACTTTCTGAAGAGACTTCCTAACTTTTAAATCCATATTCGATGTTAACAATTTTCTCTTCTTCAGAAACGCTGTCAGTCTAACTATTATATCCTCCCTAGTTCAACTATCATCAGTTACACTGTGATCAAAAGTATCCAGATACACCCAGAAACATACTTTTTCATATTAAGTGCTTTGTACTTCCACCTACTGCCACGTACTCCATATCAGCGACCTCAGCAGTCATTAGACATCGTGAGAGAGCAGAATGGGGTGCTCCGCGGAACTGACGGACTTCGAACGTGGTCAGGTGATTGGGTGTCACTTCTGTCATACGTCTGTACGCGAGATTTCCACGCTCCTAAACACCCCTAGGTCCACTGCTTCCGATGTGATAGTGAAGTGGAAACGTGAAGCGACACGTACCGCACAAAAGCTTCCAGGACAACCTCGTCTGTTGACTGACAGAGACTGCTGACACTTGAAGAGGGTCGTAATGTGTAATAGGCAGATTATCACACAGGAATTCCAAACTGCATCAGGATCCACTGCAAGTACTATGACAGTTAGGCTGGAGGTGAGAAAACTTGGATTTCATGGTCGAGCGGCTGCTCATAAGCCACACGTCACGCCGGTAAATGCCAAACAACGCCTCGTTTGGTGTAAGGAGCGCAAACATTGGACAATTGAATAGTGGAAAAACGTTGTGTGGAGTAACGAATCACGGTACACAATGTGGCGATCCGATGTCATGGTGTGGGTATGGCGAAAGGCAAGTGAACGTCATCTGCCAGTGTGTGTAGTTCCAACAGTAAAAGTCGGAGGCGATGTTGTTATGATGTGGTCCTGTTTTTCATGGAGGGGGCTTGTACCCTGTCGTTTTGCGTTGCACTATCACAGCACAGGCCTACATTGATGTTTTAAGCACCTTCTTGCTTCCCACTGTTGAAGAGCATTTCGGGGATGGCGACTGCATCTTCTAACACGATCGTGCACCTGTACATAATGCACGGCCTGGCGCGGAGTGGTTTCACGAGAATAATATCCCTGTAATGGACTGGCCTGGACAGAGTTCTGATCTAAATCCTATAGAATACCTTTGGGATGTTTTGGAACGCCGAATTCGTGCCAGGCGTCACCGACCGACATCGATACCTCTCCTCAGTGCAGTATTCCGTGAAGAATGGGCTGCCATTCCCCAAGAAACCTTTCAGCACCTGATTGAACGTGCGTCTGCGAGAGTGGAAGCTGTCATCAAGGCTAAGGGTGGGCCAACACGATATTAAATTCCAGCATTGCTGATGGAGGGCGCCACGAACTTGTAAGTCATTTTCAGCCAGGTGTCCGGATACTTTTGATCATATAGTGTGTTTTGTTGCCCAATGCCCAAACCACAAAAGCCATCTACTACTTTAAGTAGCTCCTTTCCTAATCTAATTCCCTCAACATCACTTGATTTAAATCGACTACATTCCATTTCCTTGTTTTGCTTTTGTTGATGTTCATTTTAAATCTTTCTTTTAAGACACTGTCCATTTTGTTCAACTGCTCTTCCAAGTCCTCTGCTGTCTCTGACAGTATTACAGTGTCACTGACATATCTCAAAGTTTTTATTTCTTCTCCCTGAAGTTTAAACCCACTTCCAAATATTTCTTTCATTTCCTTTACTGTTTGGCCAATGTGCAGATGGAATAACAGCGGTGACAGACTACAACCCTGTCTCACTCTGTTCTCAGCCCAGCCACTGCTTCCCTTTCAATCGCCTCGCTTCGTATAACTGCCGTCTGGTTTCTGTACAAGTTCTAAATACCCTTTCGCTCCTTGTATTTTACTCCTGCTAGCTTCAGAGTTTCTCCAAGACTATAAATGCTATAAATGTAGGTTTCCCCTTCTTTAACTTATCTAAGAGAAATCGTAGGGTCAGGACTTTCTCGCGTGTTCCTGCATTTCTCCGGAATGAAACCTGATTTTCCCAAAGGTCGACTTCTACCAGTTTTTCCATTCTTCCTAAAGATTTCGTGTTATCATTTTGTAGCTACATTTAAAGTCGAGTAGCGTTGCGAAGAGGGCATCCCTGACCAAGAGAAGTCTACCGGCATCATACATCAGCCGTGATCTGAGAAAGAAATTTCTGAAAACGTATGTCTGAAGCAGGCATTGTATGGTAGTCAAACATGGACTGAGGGAGAACGGGTAAAGAAGAGTATCGAAGAGTTTGAGGTGTGGTGCTACGGAAGGATGTTGCAAATTAGGTGACCTGTTAAGGTAAGGAATGTGAGGAGTTTCTCCGGAGAATAGGCGACTGGTATAGAAGATAAAACCGATAGAGGTACTCAAGGTACCCTCCGCCACATACCGTCAGGTGGCTTGCGGAGTATGGATGTAGATGTAGATGTATATGTAGATGTAAATATAGAAGAAAGGAACATATTCTAAAACACTGGCAAGAAGAAGGGACAGGATGTTAGGCTGTGTGTTAAGACATCAGATAATAACTTCCATGCTTCTGGAGGTAGCTGTAGAGAGTAAAAACTGTAGGGGTAGAAAGAAATTGTAATAATAAATAATTGAGGACAGAGGGTGTAAGCTTTACTCTGAAATGAAGACGTTACAACAAGAGAGGAACTGATGACGGGCCACATCGAATTGGTCATTTGACTGATGACAAAGATAACTAAAACTTCTCCTAACACACCATGAAGACCCAACGGCACCGACCGGCCACCGTGTCATCCTCAGGCCACAGGCGTCACTAGATGCGGATATGGAGGGGCATGCGATCAGCACATCGCTCTCCTGGCCGTATGCCAGTTTCCGAGACCGGCGCCGCTACTTCTGTCAAGTAGCTCCTCAGTTTGCCTCGCAAGGGCTGAGTGCACCCCGCTTGCCAAGAGTGCTCGGCAGACCGGATGGTCGCCCATCCAAGTGCTAACCCAGCCCGACAGCGCTTAACTCCGGTGATCTGACAAGAACCGGAGTTACCACTGCGGCAATGCCGTTGCCATGACAGAAGGAAAGGGGGTTAGATTAAACTGTTCCTTTGTTTCTTGACAAACCCGTGAACATTCATATCACGTCGCGTGAGGTGAACGCTTGCTATAATTCAAAGCTTGAAGCGCCTACGAGTCGTGTTGAAAGAATAACAGAGTTTCTGCTATTTCCGGTGTTATATTAGCCCTATTCGCGCGAGCTTCTCGTGGCTTAATTGTGACACACGTGCGAAGGGCATCAGTGCAGTTTGCATTTGTTTTGATACTACCGGCTGTTATTTACTTGGGATCAGAAAATTTGTATCACATTTTGCTATAAGAACGGCATGAAGTGGAGCAAAGTTATGCTTTTAATCATTCCGCCATGAAACAATACAGAAATGTACGAGTGGTGTAGTCGTTTGGAAGGCCGTGAAGACGTTGAAGATGATGACTGCCCCAGCACTTCATGAACCGATGAAATCGTGGAAAAGGTGAAAGAAACGATCGTCACAGGAAGAGAAACCTCTGATGTCAGTTCGTCCATGCTGTGACATTTTTTGAAATGTTATGGGTCTACGACTTGTAACAGCAAAATTTGTTTCATAATTATTGAATTTCGAACAGACACACTGGCGGAAGCTGTTTGCTTCGGAGTCGATAAACTAAGTCAAAAAGCATGTAGGACTACTGAAAGTGTCACAACAGGTGATTAATCACGGGTGTACGGATTAGACATCGAAAGTAAGGCCCAGTTATCTCAGAGGAGGTAGTCTGGATCGCCAGTTCCGAAAACAATCTCGACAAGTGTGGTTTGATATGAAGGTTACGTTCTCCGATTTTAACGGTGTAGTCCACCATGACTTTTTGCCACGAGGTCGAGTGTTCAGTAAGGAGTACTTCTTACAAGATGAATTCCGATTGTGCGAAGTAGTGAGGAAAGATGCCGTGGATTGTTTCGCCACAAGTCGGTGCCTCTTCTTTCGGATTCCTTCGCACAGGCGGTGTTGAACTCTTAAAACATAGCTGCTTGTTGATCGTTATACCTTGTGGCAAGAACTCATGTCGCACAATGCTGTTAAAAATCGAAAAACGCAGTGGGCATAACCTTCTCAGTTGATCGTACTAGTCGAGCTTATTGCTGCACGAATTTTCACTCTCTTCCTCTATGAATATATGATGAATGCAGCTAGCCGCTAACTTTGTGTAATGTCTTGTCTGTATAGACGTGTATCTGTTGCCTTTAAGACCCTTTCACCTTCGCACATAAATCTATACAGTAATGTAAGGGCCTCCCGTGTCTTGGCTGATCCGTGATAAGACAGGCGAAAAGTTAGACTAATGGAGGATTACTAGTATTATCTCTATTTTCATACGCTCTCTCTCTTTCTCTCCTTTATCTATGTACAGTTTTTATTATAATATTTCATTACGTGAAATCAGCCAAATAGGATCTTTGGTGGAGTCCTTCGTCTTGGTAATCAGCGGCTGGCTTGCTGTAAGAGATCTTTACATTTATTATTACTGTTAAACACTGTATTCAGTCGGGAGAATCAATCGTGTGGACAATTTGTTCCTTTTACGAAAGATTGCGAATTCCAGATGTGTACGAAGCCTTTTTGGACGATTTAACACACACTCAGTGATTGCAGGCTCTCTTCGACACAGCTGAAACTTCCCCACTAATTACAGGGCCAACGTGATCATCAAATGGTTCAGACAAAAACTCATTCGTTCATTCACTCCGGAACAAAAAGTCACAAACCTTATTTATGAAGGAAGTTGTGTATTAAATCCATCTCCGTTACATGTCCGGATCTCCGGTGATTCCACGTCTTAATTATTTTCCGTTTACACTCTCTTTCTATTCAAACAAACCGCTAGTGGCACAAAAGTTAATTCGCTCAATTTAGCGAGAAGAAAATCAGAATATGTAATTCTCAGAAATACGTCAATCCCTCAATCCCTACTCCAGAAGCTGACCTCGTTACCACTCTAACAACCATGGAGAATGCATATATGCATCTCTGTTATTTCAAAGAATAAACGCGCTAGAAAATACTTTGGCGTCGTCTAGCTGTTGCCGCATATGTTACGAGAAAATCAGATCAGATAGTTTTCCAAAGTGAATG
Organism: Schistocerca americana; assembly: GCF_021461395.2. NCBI lineage: Eukaryota > Metazoa > Arthropoda > Insecta > Orthoptera > Acrididae > Schistocerca > Schistocerca americana. The sequence goes on along the minus strand of NC_060127.1, from coordinate 182,542,677 downwards.
AATGTGGATGGTTTGATTGACAATGATTAATTGGTGCGTGGTAAAGGGTATTTTCTGTGGGGACATTACAAGGAGTGGCGTGGGGTCAGCACACCGCTCTCCCGGTCGTAATTACGGTTTTCTTTGATCGGAGCCACTACTGTTCGGTCGAGTAGCTCCTCAATTGGCATCACGAGGCTGAGTGCACCCCGAAAAATGGCAACAGCGCATGGCGGCCTGGATGGTCACCCATCTAAGTGCCGACCACGCCCCACTTCGGTGATCTCACGGGAACCGGTGTATCTTCTGTGGCAAGGCGGTTGGCACAAAATTTCAACTTCTCCAGTTGAATTCAGTCAATACCTACTCTCAGCCAATGTCAGTAATTCCTTTGTGTCTTAATTTAGTGACTGCTGGATCAAAAAGAACAGACACCGCGAACACTCGATTATTCGGTTTTATAGCTTTGTGTGGTAGTAAGTGATGGATAAAGGCAACTGTACTTGTACAAAACGAAAGAAACGAAGCGTCTCTGAATTTGATAAAAAAATTAATTACGAGGGCTATTGAGAGAGTAGGGAACGTTTCCGTCTGACACCACTAGGCGCGGGCCGATCGCGTATATTTTGGTACGTGCGTGCTCGACAGCTCAGTCGGCCTCCATCCGTGGCGGCGGCGACGTCTCTGCGCGTCTTGTTTTTTCGATATTCGAATTTGAAATGTGCGCTGCGATCGAAAATCCCGCCAGTTGTGAGGTGCGGTCTGTCATATGGATTTTGTTGGCAAAAAACCTAAAACATATAGAAATATATCATGAACTGTGCGAAGTGTACGGAAACAATGTAATGAGTGAATGTTCCGCCCGGAAATGGCCGAACCATCGTTCATGATGAAGAGAAGAGTGGACGCCCGAACATTGTGACTGACGACCTTGTCGCTAAAGTTGATGAAACGATTCGTGAAAACTGTCGCTTTACAATAACGGAGCTTTCGCTTTCTTTTACACAAGTTTCACGGACTTTGTAATTTGAAATTGTCACTCAAAAGTTAGGCTACCACAAATTTTGTGCACGATGGGTACCCAAAATGCTTACAGAGTACCATAAAGAACAGCGAATGGGGGCAACGTTGTCTTTTTTGGAGGCCTATCACAAACATGATGATTCATTACTGTATCGAATCGTAACCGGTGACGAGACTTGGGTGAAACACGTCAATTGCGAGACAAAATTACAGTCCATGGAGTAGGGGCGCACAAGGATCCCCCAAAAAACAAGAAAATGTTTGCAAATATTGTCAGCGAGGAAGTTGATGGCGACAGTGTTTTGGGATAGACAAGGTGTACTTCTTATTGATTTTCTCGAACGTAAAGCAACCATAAATTCTGCCCGGTACTGCCAGACTTTGCTCAGCCTTAGAAGAGCAGTTCAAAACAAACGTCGAGGAAAGCTGACGTCCAAAATTTTGTTTTTGCACGACAATGCCCGACCTCACACGGCAAAACGCACTAAAGAACTCCTTAATTTATTCAAATGGGAAATTTTCCCTCATCTGCCCTACAGCCCCGATCTTACACCAAGCGACTTCCGCTTGTTTCCCAAGATGAAGAAGTGGCTTGCAATGCAGCGCTTTGATGACGACGCGGAACTCCAGGCGGGTGTGACTCACGACGAAGGTCTTTCAAAGCTTGTCCACCGCTATGGTGATTATGTTGAAAAGTAGTGTGTTACTCGCTCTTCCAGATGTATATAATAAAATGTATTTCTCGTACTTAGTTTTTCGTAATGCTAAAACGTTCCCTACTTTCTAAATAGCCCTCGTCTTTATTTATCTTAAATATAGACCTCAAGGATGCTGTACAGCGGATTTCAGCTTAGCGCAACGTGCGATTCCGCAACTGAGAAACTATGCCAGGAAGGCTCCGTTATGAAGGCGGCTGCGTCCGCTGACAGATTGCGCGGCAAAGGGGCCCAACGCCCGTGCTAGGGCTGCCCAGACATCCCCACCGCCACCCCCCGTTCCCCACCACCGATTCGGGGTCCCTTCCAGTAGCTGCGTGATTGGCCTGCCTACACAAGCGACTGTGCAGGGTGAACATTAATAAAACTGACAAACTGCAGGGACGGATTCCCGACTGGAAATGGACGGAAAAGTCCTACGAACTTGTGTCAGGAAATGCGTAGTTGTCGCTGTAGATGGCACTGTCCAATGACACTGACCTCGTGGCGTGTGTTGCAGTCTCTGTGATTGACGCAGCGTACTGTAACAGCAGAATAGTGCGGTATTCATGTTGGGAAGTAGTCGAGATGGTGCATGTGCACGGCCAAGCAGGTGGAAACGGTCGAGAGGCAGCACGGCTGTACCAAAACAAGTACACTCACAGCCATCAATCACATGTCAAGTCTTTTTTGGCCGTGTTGTGATCATGGGTCCTTCCAGACAGATGAACATTCTGGGAGGCGGCGGTCTGTGCGTGCACCAAGTCTGGAGGACCGGCTTCTACAGGATATTGTGGCGAACCCTAGTACATGCTCCAGGCAAATGGCCCGCCAACATGGGGTAAGCCAAAGTAGGATTATGTGTATCCTGCATAACAACCACAACTATCCATATTACCCGCAACGAGTGCAAGGATTATCAACAGGATATTTCCCTCTACAGAACGAATTTTGTGGTTGGTTTTTTTCTCCAGATCATCACAATTATAGTGTTTCTATTATTAGCCCTCTTTACCTATGAAGCAACCTTTACCAGAACTGGCATCATCAGTCTGCATATTTGTCATCTGTGGGCTACTGACATGGGATGTGGGCATAAACCGTGACAACGACGCATTGCTGGACACATGCTCCTGGGACGTCTTTTTCTCCTCTTCCAGTCAGGAATCTGTCCTTGCAGTTTGTTGTTTTTATGAATGGTCACCCTGTGTAGATAGATGGAACACAACTTCCCAACACTTCGCTGAAGATGATGGGTGCGAAACTCGTCGAAACGTTGCAACTAGACGACGTCACCACTCGACTAATCAACAGAGAAGATTTCGTCATTGCTGTGAAGCTATTTAGCCGTCACCATTATATATTAAACATTCCTGAAACCCATTCTGAAGAAAATAATTAATCAAAATAAGCAATACTTTGTTTTCATCCACTGTACAATATTCGCTGCTTTTAGCAGCCAGTATACACTGATGAGCCAAAACATTACGACCACCTACTTAATAGCTTCTTTGTCCGTTTTGGGAACGAGATACATCACTGATTCTACGTATCAGTTTTTTCGACGCCTGTCAAGGGATGTCGTCATTAGAAGTCTCCGCACAGGTCATGTAAATTGCGTAGATAGCGAGCCGCTGATTTGCGTAGGCGGTGATGGCGCCCAATAGCGACCCGGATAGATTCCATAGGATATACATCAGGCGAATTTGGTCGCCTAAGCATCTACGTCAGTTCACTATAATGCTCCTGAAACCACTGTAGCACGTTATATTGCTGAAAGATGACATCGCCGTCGGGGAAGACATCAAACACGAAGGGATAGAAGTGACTCGCTTCGTGTCTTCGATTACAACCTCAGGTCCCATGCAAGCGCAAAAGAGTGTCTCCCTTAGCATAATACTGGTCCCGCCAGGCTGCGTCCGTGATGCGCTGCACGTTTCCAGCCGCAGTTCACCTCGATGACGGAGTTTGTGAAGACGACAATCGGCCGAGTGAAGTAAAAATGCTATTCAACCGCAGAGCCGACACGTTTCCATTGATCGACGGTCGAATCCCGATGTATCCCGTGCCCAATGCAGTCGTAACTGACTATATCGTTAGGTGAACATTTGAACACGGAGGGATCGTCTGCTGCGCAACCACATGTTCAACAATGTACGATGAACGATGTGCTCCGAAACACTTGTACATGGACCAGTACTGTGCTCTTTCGGTAGAGATGGCACGGATCACCATCTGTCCTACTTTACAGACCAGACAACCTTGCGAACCCCGAGTCCTGGGAAGAAACGTGGACGTCCGACCATTTAGCACCTAGTCGTAGTTTCACTGTCGTTCTGCTTCTTTCCCTAGGTGCTCATGGCGGAAGCACTAACATTTGATACACTCTGTCCTTATTTCAATGGATTTCTCCATTTGCAGCTCATATCTTCGTAATGGTGATCGCCGTCCATGACTGCTCCGCTTATATACTTTTGTTACCGCATCACCTACCCGCAACGCCGCCAGGCGGTATCCAGGGTCGCGGTGGCAGTGGTCACAGTGTTTTGACTGACCAGTGTACTTTATTTGGTAAAAAAGAGGTGGCAAAACAAGTGAAGAGGATCCATTACCGCAGGTGGCCGCTTGTGCAGGTGGCCGCAACAGGCCACGCGCCGCCTGAGCGATGGGCAGAGGAAATGCAGAACTGCCGCCCACGCCGGCAGCCAGTAGGTGAGAGTGAGCCCGCCCCGTTAATAACTCGGCCCGGAAATGAAGCCGCCGCCGCCACGGCGCCTGCAGGGCGCGTGGGCGGCAGGTCCCGGCTGTTATACAGCGCCAGCTTCATTACGAAAAACGGCCGCTCGCCGCGGGCCGTGTTTCGCAGGCCGGCCAGCTGCCTCGCCGCCGCCGCCTTTAATTAGGCCCGCGACGCTCTAGCAGCTGGTAACCACACGGTCCCGCGCGACGCTACGCCAGCGCAGCCGGCTGTGATGTGGTCCGCCGGGCGGCAAGTTCGCTCTCCGCTCCAAGTTGGGCCGCCCAACTTAATCCCGCGTGTCGCCCCTGCAAACTCAACAGCTCTGCTTTCGCGGACAGACACACTGCACACACATCTGCTACGTCGCGGCTGCCAGTCCAGCGAAACTACTGGCCGTAAAAGTAGCGACTAAGTTTTGTACCGTAGGCATTCGGTAGTGTCGGATGAACAGGCAGAGAAAGTATGTGTGGTATTGAACGGATCATGCAGTACGTAAAGCGACATGAAAGTTAAATACTCATGTAGGATATGGACTATCAGACAAATTGTGTGAGTGGATTGAAGAGTTCCTAGATAACAGAACGCAGCATGTCATTCTCAATGGAGAGAAGTCTTCCGAAGTAAGAGTCATTTCAGGTGTGCCGCAGGGGACTGTCGTAGGACCGTTGCTGTTCACAATATACATCAATGACCTTGTGGATGACGTCGGAAATTCACTGAGGCTTTTTGCGGATGATGCTGTGGTATATCGAGAGGCTGTACCAATGGAAAATTCTACTGAAATGCAGGAGGATCTGCAGCGAATTGACGCATGGTGCAGGGAATGCCAATTGAATCTCAATGTAGACAAGTGTAATCTGCTGCGAATACATAGAAAGAAAGATCCCTTATCATTTAGCTACAAAATAGCAGGTCAGCACCTGGAAGCAGTTAATTCCATAAATTATCTGGGAGTACGCATTAGGAGTGATTTAAAATGGAATGATCATATAAAGTTGATCGTCGGTAAAGCAGATGCCAGACTGAGATTCATTGGAAGAATCCTAAGGAAATGAAGTCCGAAAACAAAGGAAGTAGATTACAGTACGCTTTTTCGCCCACTGCTTGAATACTGCTCATCAGTGTGGGATCCGTACCAGATAGTGTTGATAGAAGAGATAGAGAAGATCCAACGGAGAGCAGCGCGCTTCGTTACAGGATCATTTAGTAATCGCGAAAGCGTTACGGAGATGATAGATAAACTCCAGTGGAAGACTCTGCAGGAGAGAAGCTCAGTAGCTCGGTACGGGCTTTTGTCAAAGTTTCGAGAACATACCTTCACCGAAGAGTCAAGCAGTATATTGCTCCCTCCTACGTATATCTCGCGAAGAGACCATGAAGATAAAATCAGAGAGATTAGAGCCCACACAGAGGCATACCGACAATCCGTCTTTCCACGAACAATACGAGACTGGAATAGAAGGGAGAACCGATAGAGGTACTCAAGGTACCCTCCGCCACACACCGTCAGGTGGCTTGCTGGGGCATGGATGTAGATGTAGGATTGGAATGCGGGTGGAGGGGAAGGAGTAGGGAAAAGGGTCACGGGAGAATATGGGTTTGGTAGTTGGAGTGAGAGGGGAGGAGGACTAATTGAGGTCCGCTGTACATTTCAGATGGTGATAGCGTATTTCTCGTCACGAATCGCAAGGGGAGGAGGTATAATTGGAAAAGGCCGAGAGATGCAGGAAAATTTCAGTTAGATTTCGTGATAATCAGGCAGAGATTCAGAAATCAGATACTTGATTGTAAGGCGTACCCACGAGCAGATATAGACTCAGATCACAATTTAGTAGTGACGAAGAGCAGGCTGAAGTTTAAGAGATTAGTCAGGAAGAATCAATGCGCAAATAAGTGGGATACGGAAGTGATAAGGAGTGAAGAGATACGTTTGAAGTTCTCTGAGGCCGTAGATACTCCGATGGTGAATAGCTCAGAAGGGAGTTCAGTTGAAGAGGAATGGACACCTCTGAAAAGGACGGTCACAAACCTGGAAAGAAAAACGTAGGTACAAGGAAGATAACTGCGAAGAAACAGTGGATAACAGAAGAAATACTGCAGTTGATGGACGAAAGAAGATGAAAGAAAAACTCAGTGATACAGAAATAAAAGTCACACAGGAATGAAATATTTAAGGAACGCTAAGACGAAATGGCTACATCAAAAACGTTATTAGAATAAGAATGTGAAAGACCTCTGGAAGACTTAAGATCGAATAAGGCAAAAGGGATAGACAGCAGTCCATCATAATATTTAAAATAATGGGAGGAAGTGGCAACAAAACAGCTATTCACCTTGGTGTGTAGGACATATGACTCTGGCGATATACCATTGAGTTTCGGAGAGACATCAATCCACACAATTCCCAAGATTGCAAGAACCAACAGCTGCTAGAATTATCGCGCAATCCCCCTAATAGCACACGCATCGAAGTTGCCGACAAAAATAATATACAGAAGATGGAAAAGAAAAGTGATGATCTATTAGATGACAATCAATTTGGCTTTAGGAAAGGTAAATGCTCCAGTGAGGCAGTTCCGAGGTTGCGGCTGGTAATAGAAGCAAGACTGAAGACAAATCAAGATCCGTTCATAGGATTTCGACCTGGAAAATGGTGCAAATTGGTAGAAATCCTGAGAAAAATGGGGGTAAGGTATAGACAAAGACGCCGGCCGATGTGGCCGAGTGGTTCTAGGCGCTTCAGTCTGGAACCGCGCGACCGCTACACTCGCAGGTTCGAATCCTGCCCCGGGCATGAATGTGTGTGATGTCCTTATTTTAGTTAGGTTTAAGTAGTTCTACGTTCTAGGGGACTGATGACCTCAGAAGTTAAGGCCCATAGCGCTCAGAGCCATTCGAACCATTTGTAGACAAAGACCGATACTATATAATATGTACAAAAACCATGAGGGAACAATAAGATTGGAAGATCAAGAACGAAGTGCTCAGATTAAGAAAGGTATAAGTCAGGGATGTATTCTTTCGCCCTTACTGCTCCAACTATACATCGAAGAAGGAATGACGGAAATAAAAGAAAAGTTCAAGAGTGGAATTAAAATTGAGGGTGAAAGGATATCAATGATGAGATTCGGTGATGACATTGACATCCTCAGTGGAAGTGAGGAAGAAACACAGAATCTCTGGAATGGATTGAAAAATCTAATGAGTAGAGAATATGGATTGAGAGTAACTCGAAGCAAACGAAAGTAATGAGAAGTAGCAGAAATGAGAACAGTGAGAAACTTAAAATGATAATTCGTGATCACGAAGTATATGAAGTCAAGGAATTATGCTGGGTAGGCAACAAAATAACCTATGACGGACGGAACAAGGAGAATATACAAAGCGGACTAGATCTGGCAAAAAGTACCTTTCTTGCTGGCCAAGATGGTCTATTGGTATCAAACAAAGGTCTTAATTTGAAGAATAAATTTCTGAGAATGTACATTTGGAGCACAGCTTCGTATGGTAGTGAGACGTGGACAGTGGAGAAACCCAAATAGATGGGAACCGAAGCCTTGACAAGGAGGATGTTCTGCGCAAAATTGAGAGGAAGGGAATATTTGGAAAACACTGAGAAGAAGAAGAAGAAGCAGGATGATAGGACCTCTGTTAAGACATCAGGGAATAACGTCCATGGTACTAGAGTAGCTGTAGAGGGTAAAAACTGTAGACAGAGGTTGAGATACGTCCACCAAATAATTGAGCACATAGACGGCAAGTGTTGCTCTCAGATGGAAAGAGGAATTCGTGGGCGGACGCACCAAAACAATTAAAGAATGATGACTCAAAAATAATAAACGTCAGGTAACGCCATACTGTGTAACGGGTATCTGTCTGTATCTATACTCCGGAAGTCACATTGCAGTGTGTGGCGAGGGTACAGTTTGTGCTATTGCCACTTCCTCATTTCCTGTTCCAATTTCTGATATTACAACCATTGTCTTTTCTTGATATGTGCAAGGGAGTAAGCAATATGTTGTTTCACTCTTCCAGGAACATACACTCTTGCAAGTTTCACAATAAACAACAGCGTAATACAGAACGCCCCTCTGCCGATGGAGTTGGATTACCATCTACTAAATGAGCCTGTAACGAAACTCTGGATTCTTCTATATTTCCCCTATCAACATTCTCTGGTACAGATCACAGACTAGAGACTTACGTTGAGGTGTTGTTCTAATTGGTATTTTGTGCCATACCTGCTTTGTGGCTGCGCTGCGAGTTCTGAGAATTCTTCGAATGAATCTCGGTCTGCCATCTGCCTTACCTGCGGCTAGTTACACGTGGTCGTTGCACTCTAAATCCCTCCTCACGCCTTCTCATAAACATTTTATTAATGTAGAGGTTTTCAGTGATAGTTCTGCAATCGTAGAATGATGCAGTAATATATTTCTCCATGTATACACTGTACTACAAGTTAGAGGATCGACATGGCAGCGACATGAGGCATTCGAATTGGCGTATAATTATAGGGAGATTCTCATTCGGAATTATCTACCAGAATGTTAAATATTTATTATCATAAATATAATTCAAGTGCTTTTCTGAAAATACGAGTATATTCACTGTCCTGTCACATTAATGTGATTCATTGTCAAAAGCCGAATAACCACGTTCCCTGCAGGGAAGAGTCTACCGGTTTCTTAAAGGTTACCGCCGGCCACTGTGGCCGAGCGGTTCTAGGCGCTTCAGTCTGGAAACGAGCGACCGCTACGGTCGCAGGTTCGAATCCTGCCCCGGGTATGGATGTGCGTGATGTCCTTAGGTTAGTTACGTTTAAGTAGTTCTAAAATCTAGGGGACTGATGACCTCCGATGTTAAGTCCCATAGTGCTTCGAGCCATTTCAATTTTGCCGTTAGCCGGCCGCTGTGGCCGAGCGGTTTTAGGCGCTTCAGTCCGGAACCGCGCAGCTGCTACGGTCGCAGGTTCGAATCCTGCCTCGGGCAAGGATATGTGTGATGTCCTTAGGTTATTTAGGTTTAAGTAGTTCTAAGTGTAGGGGACTGATGACCTCAGATGTTAAGTCCCATAGTGCTTAGAGCCATTTGAACCATTTTGAATTGCCGTTAAAAATTGTGCTATTTGTTCACATTGTATATCATGTTATTCCATTCACAAAGACACTGTCCCCCCCTCCCAGTGCAATCGAACTAATTCTTTGCGCCACTGTGCCACCAATAATTGCTTCGCACAGTCAGAGAGAAACACTGGACGTGATGAAAGCTCAAAGTAGTGAGACTCCTTCACAAAATGAAAGTAAAATTATGTCCTACTAAAACTTCAAAAGAAGAATTTCAAACATTTACCGAAAATAGCGAAAAAGTATACGAAAAATGAAAATATCGTCATTCGCTATTGCCATTTCGATACCAATGTATCAATGTACAGGGGAAAGAAATATCGCCGATACATAAATTAGGTATGATTTCTGGAAAAATATCGATGTATTAAAATATCGATATTTTATCAACAGTTCTTGTGGCCAGTTGCGCTTGGTTTAGGACCGATGGTGCATACAGCACGATCGAGGCGGTCCCACATATTCTCTATTGGATTTAAAAATCGGGCAGTTTGATGGCCAGGGGAGTACGGTAAACTTGTCGTGGTGCTCTGCGAATCATACTCCTGCACTGCAGTGGTCACATTAATGTGACTGGACCGTGCATAAGGTTTAATACATTCAAGAACACGGTATACATAGTATTTGAAACACTGAACACAAAAAAATGGCAATAGGATCATATTAAAAATTTACCCGCTCTTCTAACAGAAAGGAATGTATATAAAAGATGTTATAGTCTCAGATCATTCAAGCATAGCAGTACTGTGGCACAAGACTGCAAACAGCGTAGGATGTTGACCAGACTCTGTTGTAAGTGACTTGATGGTCTCGTATGCGCTCGATGGATGTGGTCGACGCTCTCTTCTTCACAGCAAGCGCGCAACGCGGTAACGACCAGATCAACACGGTGTATACGCTTCCTGTAAAAACCGTAGTTGAATGTGAGGCGCATTAGACTGTGCTGGAGCATCTACACGGAAGAACCAAAGAAACTTGTTCACATGCCTAACATCATGTAGGGCCCCGCGAACACGCAGAAGTGCAGCAACACGACGTGGCGTGGACTCGACTAACGTCTGAAGTAATGCTGGAGGGAACTGATTCCATGAATCCTGCAAGTCTGTCCATAAGTCCGTAAGAGTGTGAGGGAGTGGAGATCTCTTCTGAGCAGGACGTTAGACACTGGCGAGCAGATTGATGCCGTATTCCTGGACTTCAGGAAGGCATTTGATACGGTTCCGCACTTACGTTTAGTGAAAAAAATACGAGCTTACGGAATATCAGACCAGGTTTGTGATTGGATTCAGGATTTCCTAGAAGAAAGAACACAACATGTCATTCTTAACGGTTCAAAATCTGCAGATGTAGAGGTAATTTCGGGAGTACCGCAGGGAAGCGTGATAGGACCTTTATTGTTTACAATATACATAAATGACTTAGTTGACAACATCGGTAGCTCCGTGAGGCTACTTGCAGATGACACGGTTGTCTACAAGAAAGTAGCAACATCAGAAGACTCGTACGTACTCCAGGAGGACCTGCAGAGGATTAATGCATGGTGCGACAGCTGGCAGCTTTCCCTAAACGTAGATAAATGTAATATAATGCGCATACATAGGGGCAGAAATCCATTCCAGTACGATTATGCCATAGGTGGTAAATCATTGGAAGCGGTAACGACCGTAAAATACTTAGGAGTTACTATCCGGAGCGATCTGAAGTGGAATGATCACATAAAACAAATAGTGGGAAAAGCAGGCGCCAGGTTGAGATTCATAGGAAGAATTCTAAGAAAATGTGACTCATCGACGAAAGAAGTAGCTTACAAAACGCTTGTTCGTCCGATTCTTGAGTATTGCTCATCAGTATGGGACCCTTACCAGGTTGGATTAATAGAAGAGATAGACATGATCCAGCGAAAAGCAGCGCGATTCGTCATGGGGACATTTAGTCAGCGCGAGAGCGTTACGGAGATGCTGAACAAGCTCCAGTGGCGGACACTTCAAGAAAGGCGTTACGCAATACGGAGAGGTTTATTATCGAAATTACGAGAGAGCACATTCCGGGAAGAGATGGGCAACATATTACTACCGCCCACATATATCTCGCGTAATGATCACAACGAAAAGATCCGAGAAATTAGAGCAAATACGGAGACTTACAAGCAGTCGTTCTTCCCACGCACAATTCGTGAATGGAACAGGGAAGGGGGGATCAGATAGTGGTACAATAAGTACCCTCCGCCACACACCGTAAGGTGGCTCGCGGAGTATAGATGTAGATGTAGATGTAGACGTTACAAGGCATCGCAGATGTGCTCAGTAATGTTCATGTCCGGGGAGTTTGGTAGCCAGCGGAAGTGTTTAAACTCAGAAGAGTCTTCCTGGAACCACTCTGTACAATTCTGGACGTGTGGGGTGTCGCGTCGTGTAGTTGGAATTGCGCCAGTCTGTCGGTATGCACAGTGGATAAGACTGGATACAGGTGATCAGACAGGACGCTTACATAAGTGTCAACTGCCAGAGTCGTATCTAGACGTGTCCGGGGACACATATCACTCCAACTGCACTTGCCCCACACCATTACAGAGCCTCCACCAGCTTGAACAGTGCCCTGCTGACATGCAGGGTCCACGGATTCATGAGGTTGTCTCCATACCAGTACACGTCTATCCGCTCGATACAATCTGAAAACGAGACTCGTCCGAGCAGGCAACATGTTTCCAGTCATCAATAGTCCAATGTCGGTGTTGATGGGCCCAGGCGAGACGTAAAGCTTTGTGTCGTACACTCATCAAAGGTACTCTCCGAAAGCTCGTATCAATATTAGTTGAATGGTTCGCTCGTTGACACTTGTTGATGGACCAGCATTGAAATCTGCAGCAATTTGCGGAAGGGCTGCACTTCTGTCACCTTGAACGTTTGTCTTCAGTCGTCGTTGGTTCCGTTCTTGCAGGATCTTTTACCACCCGCAGCGATGTCGGAGATTCGATGTTTTACCGGATTCCTGATGTTCTCGGTATACTCGTGAAATTGTAATATGGGAAAACCTCCACTTTATCGCTACCTCGGAGATGCTGTGTTCTATCGTTCATCCGCCGAACATAATACTAGATTCAAACTCAGTTAAATCTTGACAACCTGCCATTGTAGTAGCAGTAACCAATCTAATAACTGCGCCAGATACTTGTTATCCCATACAGGTTTGCCGATCGCTGCGCCGTATTCTGCCTGTTTACGTAGCTCTGTATTTGAATACACATGCTTGTACCTCTGGCGGTTCAGTGTATATACAGTGTAACAGATGTAACACGCTCAGTTTCATGAACACACACATTAGTATCTCACATAACACACTAAAGGGCTAGTTGGTTCAAATGGCTCTGAGCACTATGGGACTTAACATCTTAGGTCATCAGTCCCCTAGAACTTAGAACTACTTAAACCTAACTAACCTAAGGACATCACACACATCCATGCCCGAGGCAGGATTGGAACCTGCGACCGTAGCAGTCCCGCGGTTCCAGACTGCAGCGCCTAGAACCGCACGGCCACCGCGGCCGGCTCTCTAGTTGCTTGTAATGCATGACCAGTTGAGCATTTTTACACAGAGACGTATGCTAACTGAACTCATGTTGAATGAAGTGTTCAGCTAATGTAAGGTCATTAATTGACGATATTGCATCATATTTAAGCTCTTATTTACTCAGACCCTAACCTCGAGAAACACCCGCCCTGCTGCAATAGTACCTGTTCCTTGCCTTATTGCTGGCGCTGCACATGATGGCAGGTAACGTTCTCCAGGCAGTAGTTAAATTCAAAGCCTTCATCAGATTGTCACAGGACATATCGTGATTGATCGCTCCAAACCAGTCGTTTCGAGTCGTCTACTGTCCAGTGGCGTCACTCTTTGCACCACCTCAAGTGTCGCATAGCACTGGCCACACAAATGTGTGACATAAAAGGAGCTGCTCGTCCATTGTAGCCCAATGTTTTTAACTACCTGGACATAGTCATTGTGTTAACTGGACTTTTGGATCCTGAGATACATTCATTTCGCCGAGTTGATCGACTTCTTAGAAATGGTCAACTGTCGCTGGTCGTCAGTACACAAGGTCTTCCCGGTCTCGGTTTGGATGTTGTTGTTCCTGTGCTGGCATAAGCTGTCGGCAGCAAACCAGTCGGCAAAGATGCAGCGCGATGATCGATAGTAGGCGCTGGATGAAGCGCGACTATCACGAGAGCGGCCAGAGACACACCGACAAGCAACAGGCCGCCAACGCCCTCTCGATGGGAAGCATTTAGGCTGCCGCCGCTGACCAGAGGGCCGCGTTCGACTCACTAACGCACGCCGTCTTCAGTTCAGCCGCAGAGCGGGCTCACTTCACATCGCAGGTTACGACAGCACGTAGCGACCAGATTTGTGACTACAGCGTGATTACCAATATTGTCTATTATTGATCAACTTGTACCACAACACGTGGACTCTTTATTCAAGATAAGTAACAATTGCCAGTTCATGTAAATAAAGAACCATATTAATCCACGTGTGCATTTTTGTTGTAGAGAGAGGATACCGACCACCCGTAACAACGTCCTCTGCCTTGCTTATTACGGTACAAGACTCTGCAGTTCCTTCTCGTTTCCACTTCACAATGACGTCACCAACACTCGATTTGGGCAGCTGTGGATGGGTTGAAATGTTCCTGGTGGATTTCCTACTCATGTAACGCCACTGACTAGTCCACGTTCGAAGTCACTGAGCTGTCCTGAACGACCCATTCTGCTGTTCGTGACATCCAGCGGCCAGTTCCGAATTACGTAGGGTGTTCGGATACTTTTGACCGCACGGTGTCGATGCAAGGCATTCTGCATTTGCATGGAGCTAGTAGCTGGCGTGGCATGCACGTAGAAGTAAGACAGAATGGGAGCCAGGACTGGTCCTTGAGACAGAGCATTATTTACGGGTCTCCAGCTGCTAGCTTTTGGTTCAAAATGGTTCACATGGCTCTGAGCACTATGGGACTTAACATCTGAGGTCATCAGTCCCCTAGAACTTAGAACTACTTAAACCTAACTAACCTAAGGACATCACACACATCCATGCCCGAGGCAGGATTCGAACCTGCGACCGTAGCGGTCACGTGGTTCCAGACTGAAGTGCCTAGAACCGCACGGCCACACCGGCCGGCTAGCTTTTGGATTCGGGATATCTGGGCACCTTGGAGTCGGTGGTAAGCGTTAACAATTTCGAGGCTGGCGATTCTCGCCCCTGCGGCCCAGTACGAGGCGTCGTGGCGCGCAGCAGCCAGCCCCGCGTGGCCGGATTCCTGCGGGCCGCAATCTCCTGCCGAGAGCTGCGCCGCGCCTCCACCCCACCCCCACATTCCGACGTTCGCCGGCGACACGCTCCGGCGGCCCTACACGGGGTTCCTCGCCCCATTCCGACACCCAGCTGCGCGCCTTGCTAACGCACCGCGCCAAAATGCCCTCCAGGCATTCGACGCCGGCCGTGCTTGTTTCTTTCCCCGCAAGGAAAGCTCCTGCCCCGTCTACAGTCAAACATTCCAACTTCAGAATGACGTCGTTTACGTGTGCACCACGGATCCACGAAACGTTTTGTCTATGTGGTTTCTTTAACGATTCAAATACGAATTCAGATCCCGTTTTGATAACATATTTTACTATGTGAATCACACCAACGAAGTCTGGGAGGCTGTTGTGACGGAATTTTCTCTGCTATTTGTTCGTTTTTTTGTTTATTTATTTTGTCCACTTATGGCTTCCATGCTGTATGGCACCAGTAATCTCCCCCCCCCCCCCTCCCCTCCCCCTTCTACCGCTCGATTCTTTTAAGAACTGAACTTCCGTGTATAAAACAGTTTAAAACGTCTGATTATTTTACAAAAGAGTTCATATGTTAAATATTCGAGGAGCATGTAAAATCTTTATGCTTGAACACATTGTGATTTTTCACGTATCTAAGTCCTTACGAGATCAAATCTTCCGAAGTATGTGTCGTACATAGTGATGGCGATCATCGCTAAAACAACCGGTTTTCGCTTATATCGGTCTATTTCAATGCCAATTTAACCTTACTGCTAAAACCGCTCAAAATAACTGATTTCTGAAATAGTCGTTTCTGTTTTTTACTTCTGTTGTTTCCTGTAATGAACGTAGAATCAAAATATTAAATTAAATATGCAAACAGAAAGAAAACTTGCTCTGTTCACTGTCGGCTTCCTTTCTCGAAACTGATAAATCACCACTGATTCAATTTTTTTTTTTAATTCTGCTCGAAACTCATGGCGTAATCGAAGATCATACCACTTTTAGGGCCCGCTGCTGTGGCCGAGTGGTTCTAGGCGCTTCAGTCCGGAACCGCACTGCTATTACGGTCACAGGTTCGAATCCTGCCTCAGGCATGGGTGTGTGTGATGTCCTTAGGTTAGTTGGGTTTAAGTAGTTCTAAGTCTAGGGGAATGATCTCAGATGTGAAGTCCTGTAGTGCTTAGTGCTGTAGCGCTATAAATGATTCATTTGGGCTCCGGAAGGACAAGGAACAAATGAATGAACCGCGCGTACAGGGCAGCTAGTTGTGAGCACGAAATATTTTCACACATCAGCAAATTAGGTTTTTGAAGTTCAAGAAGTCGACAGAAGGCAACATGTGTTGCCCTTAAAGTAAATGAATGTTTAAAGCCTTTAATGACTAAAATGCCCTTTTCTGTAGTAACGTCCACTCCAAGGAATGTTTATGAGCAAAAAACTTTTTTATATTTTGCCTCCTGCAAAAGTACAACCTCCCCTTAAGGATCTGTATCGCATGTGTGATAAGTAAAAAACAGTTACCTCTTCGTCTCATCCATTAGTCTCATTTTCCTCATACGTGAAGTTAAATATTAAAAAGGGAACAGACTTGACAAACAAAAGAAGACAAAAATGGCCTATATTCTTGTTGCTGGTGGTAAGTTAACGATAAAATTGTATAGCTAACAATAAACTTATTTACGACGTGCAGCATATCAATTCTGCAGTTCAAAATTATGAAAATTATACAAGTATTACGTATTTGAATGTTTTTATGTGTGTCATAAAAGTAATCTTTACAGAGGGAGGTCAATTTTCTCATTAGTGAAGAAAGAGTGATACAGTTCCACTGTATTCGTAAATGCCAAAAGGACATCAATGCGAAGCTTGTACGTGTCCTTTGTAGAGCGAGAGTATACTGTGTAAGTCCTGCAAGCTCGTGGTTGTCCAGGTTAAAGCGGAACGGAGACTATATGGGTACGCGATGAACACAAATAATCTAAAAAACAACAGATGTTTCTACCGAAATCTGTATTTGCAAAACATACTACGCGTCACACACTGTATTACTTACCTACTACTCCCCGGTATCTGCCAACTTATTTACAAAGTTCCCTTACGACAGACTATGTTCCGTATCACTTGCTTTCATTTCAGTTTCGGGAAATAATAATCCATGTTTCTATTTTTCATTCACTTCTTTCTTGATTATGGTTTTCATTTTGCAAAGAGTCATAACATCGGTATAATAGTCAAACGAACTTGGTCCTGCGTAATCTAATAACAGATAATTTTTTTAAGTCATGTTTGTATGCGTATCCCATAATCCCGCTTGCAGATTTTGCATTTTCTAACTTAACAATAACTTTTTTTCCGATTATTGGAAAAACGCACATGTGGTTATGTGCCATCTTCCTAACCGTCCGTAATTTCAGTTACAGCAAGGAACTTGATGCAGGTTAACACTCGTTACACAAGTTGACAATGAATTTTTTTGATGGAAGGTAAAGGGTTTTTCTGATGTGTTTTTGGGTGCCGACTTCAGGTCAGATACAGTATTTAAAATTCAATATTAAACGCAATTTTGGCTCAAATTTAGAATTGCCGAGAGCTATTTAATCGTCAGCGTAACACCCGTGTTGTTTGATGAAGGTTTGCAATATGGACTGCAACAGAAAGTTGTTTAATTTTATAGTCTGTAATAACACCTACCTACATTTTTCAGTGATTTATTACGTTGAGGCTTATGTGTTTGTTTCATATAATGTTTCACACGCAAACTTAAACAACGAGTAATAAATCGACTGGTGCTGCTTTTGCAAATTGTATGATTTCAAGAGGTTATGTAAATTCTCCTAACCATTTCTTATACATCTGTGACAAAGTTGTAGAGAAAAAGCAGCAACGGCCAACCTAAGACTTTGTCAAAGAAATGTATTTTGCGTACTTTGGCATAAAGATTGAGGGTCAAGATAAATGAGGGGCCCCACATGGAGCGTTCTTCAAGTTGTTGGAAATGACCACTACTTCCTTTGCAAATGGTACTGTCGTGCAAAGGCCAACCACTGATCTCAGGAAATCTGGCCAATTAGAACATCCAAGCTTGGAGGGAAAATCGTGCTGTTCGATTCAAAGGCAAAGCTTCTGCCTCCACTTCACAGCATTAAAAAACAATTTACTGAAGCCTTACCGAAAGCTGGTGAGACTTTCAAGTGCAGTATGTAACAAGTAAGTTATCGTGAGTATCAGAAGCTAAGATTAAAGAACAGGGTTTTCGCCAGCCCTGACGTTCCAAACTAGGGAACGACGAGACATTTGAAGATAAAATGAATGAAATTTTAAAGTAGTCTAGGATATCCTCTGAACGAGTTGGCAACAAGCTTCTGGGCCATGCAAAGACCTGGAACACAAAGATTAGTAAGAAACATGCTGGATAACTTCAAAGTATTGAATGCCTCATTGAGCTTGAAGCTGCACTTTATGGACTCAGGCATCAGCGGCTGTGTGCTGCAAGTGGGGAACAGGGATAAAGGTTCCATCAAAATTGTAAACAGTTGGAACGAGGGTGCCAGAACCGATGGGATATCAGCGTGACAGCTGACTGTAGGATAACAAGGACAGAACGAGCACAGTGTGTGTCATAGCTGACGCCATCGATGACGCACACTGTGCTCGTTCTGTCCTTGTTATTCCACTGAAGACTACTGCAGGATGTTGCGCAGGGAGTGCCCTCAGTCGGGGCACAGAAGAAAACGAACGGAGATTTGAAGGGAGAAAGAAGAGATATTAAGATTTATGCCTCCGTATTAGACACGAACAACATAATATTTCATTATCTTCATTATAATGTGAGGTGTGCTATATTTTATCATGTTTTAACGAAGTTTTTTGAACGTGTGTTTTGTATGAATTTTTTGGATCTTCACCATTACTTTATGAAAAATACGTTATGTGTTGGGAGACACCTTTCTCATTTTTGAATATAGCGTATCAGAAAACATTAAAATCACCTCAGATGATTAAGAAAAAAATTGCGAAGTATAAATTTGGAGGCTTGTGTAATAGTATTCATTTTAGAAGCTATTTTTGAGATCTGTCGGCGGATAGAAACAACGATAAACGTTGCAGACCGTCTGGCGACGTTCAGCTTCCATGTCTTATCAAGGCAAAAGCAAATGGTTCACATGGATCTGAGCACTATGGGACTCAACATCTGAGGTCATAAGTCCCCTAGAACTTAGAACTACTTAAACCTAACTAACCTAAGGACATCACACACATCCATGCCCGAGGCAGGATTCGAACCTGCGACCGTAGCGGTCGCGCGGTTCCAGACTGAAGCGCCCAGAACCGCTCGGCCACACCGGCCGGCCTCTTATCAAGGCAGAGGGAGAGTTCTGAAGGGGATCGCCCCAGACGAAGACCTAAATCATTTTCATTCGATACGGAGTTTAAGTGATTTGTAAATTATCGACCTTTAACTCCTACAGAAAGGACTATGCAAACACGTACAAATTCGGCCACGAGGTTTGTGTCCTCGCATTTAGCTGAAGATGCAATGGGAAACAAGGGATACGTGTCTCAGGGATTTAATGTTTTGGTCAGGTGAGAACCAATCGACGTTAAGTACTTTAGAAAATGCATTGTAGCCACAGCTGTTTATCTTATCCTATATATCATCTACCGTTTTCGGTCATAGACCATCGCCACTAGATGTAAAGTAAAACAGATGTCCGACAGTGAGAGTAGGGCATCATGAGCCACATGCACAATTGTGTGACACCGCCTGTAGCATTCAGAAGTCGGCCGCGGTGGCCGAGCGGTTCTAGGCGCTTCATTCCGGAACCGCGCTGCTGCTACGGTCACAGGTTCGAATCCTGACTCGGGCATGGATGTGTGTGATGTTCTTAGGTTTAAGTAGTTCTAAGTCTAGGGGACTGATGACACAAGATGTTAAGTCCCATAGTGCTTAGAGCCATTTGATTTTTAGCATTCAGAATGACTTCAATTCGGCAATCGAGAGTCCACAAAATTCTGCACTTACGCCGTGGCCAGCTGAAGCTACTCTTAGCGGGCGCTACGGCTGGGGGAGCGAGTCGCTGACCCCGCACACTTCCGTACCGAATACGGTGACGGTATGGGCTTAGGATGACACGGTGTTCGGTCGGTATCGAGTCTGGTCTACTCGCAGGTAACTTTGACGAGCTGACAGCAGATAGCTAGAGGGGTGAACATCAACTCTGATTACAAGATAAGTTCACTTATACTGTGTTTTTTTTATATTCTGTCCGTTTTATGGTTCAAAGGGCTCTGAGCACTATGCGACGTAACTTCTGAGGTCATCAGTCGCCTAGAACTTAGAACTAACTAAGGACATCACACACATCCATGCCCGAGGCAGGATTCGAACATGCGACTGTAGCGGACGCTCGGCTCCAGACTGTAGCGTCTAGAACCGCTCGGCCACTCCGGCCGGCTGTCTGTTTTAAAACACCTACTTACGCACATACATAGGAGTCACAGATAGTCATTTACGCACAGCATTATTAACAGAGACTTTTGAACATTCTTTACCGTGCATTTGGCGATAGGGTGAATGAGTTCGTCCGATTTTTTGGTGTGTTAACGCTGACTGTCTAAAGTATCTAAAAGAATGCTGCACCTACCAGTCAAAGCAATGCTAAACGTGGTAACAACTGTGGTCGTAAAAAGATTCTAATCGATAGGAACCGGAAACGAGTGTTATGCCTTGTCAATGAAAATCGGTTTCAAACCTGACAGCAATTGTAACCTTCAGTGAATGCAAGTCCACCTCGAGTAGTCTACTGAGCGAACTTTGCTAAGGAAATAGCACGCGATAGTCGTATGGGATCAGATACCTCGCAAATGTTCACAGCAGCATTTAAAGCTGCAAGCCTACAATGGCCCAAATAAGACAGAAACTGGACCGTGGTCCCATGAGTAGCGATTTTGGCTCTTTTCAAGCGGTTCCAGGTGTCGAGTCCATCGAAGGCCCAATGGGACGCTTGACCTGCACCGAGTAGAGTGTGCATTTCAGGCCGGGGTTGCTTCTGTTTTGTTTCGGGCATATAAAGACCAGCGTCCACTCAAAAAATGGTTCAAATGGCTGTGAGCACTATGGGACTCAATATCTGAGGTAATCAGTCCCCTATAACTTAGAACTACTTAAACCTAACTAACCTAAGGACATCCATGCCCGAGGCAGGATTCGAACCTGCGACCGTAGCGGTCGCGCGGTTCCAGACTGAAGCGCCTAGAACCGCTCGCCCACATCCGGCGCGTCCACTCATTCAGGTTACTGCGAACATGAATCAGTGAACATTCCCGGTAACCAAGTGTGCTGTATCAGCCTGGTTGTCGTTTCCCCTGCACAGCAGGTACGCTGCGCAGGCAGCCGCCCTGCCAGGGGGACGTGTGTGAATGGCTCTCATCGAGACCAGGATATCTCTATGTGTGGCATGAGCAGTTTACCACGGAGTCATACGCTGCCTCCACAGCGTCCAGGACCGCCCACCTCGCCAACAGGCAGAGTGCCTTTCGCCGCACAGACCGCCGTCGGCAGGGCACTATTTTGCTACACCAGGTCACAGGCCCTCGCAGCGACAATCAGCTATTCATCCGCACCCGGCAGTTTAGGCCACCGCGGGGCCGTGGTAAGTCCGTTATGTTCCGCGCCTCATGTCGGCAACATCAGCAGTTCAGTCTCAGCGCTACAAGTTGGCCGTGCCAACAGTTTAATCTCAGCAGACCCGGTCCAATTCGTGCTGATCTTCACCACCAGCATCTCAATCGTCACACGCCGGCACCTCCAGCCCAGTAACGTGCCCTGTCTTCACACCACTGCCTATCATGACTGCGGTTTGTCATATAGGCACATCCCAGCGAATCACTAGATGGATATTTCTGTTGCATGTAGCTGTCTGGATGTTCGTCTGAGGACATTGTAACTGAGTTTCGTTTAGTTAATAAAGTTAAAGCTGAGGACACTGTCGTGTTCGAAGATGACAACAACCGTGTTCACAGAGTAGCACACATACGTTCCTGGTTTGACGAACACTCACACAACTTCTGTCTCTCTCTCTCTCTCTCTCTCTCTCTCTCTCCTCTCTACCTGTAAGTAAGCATTTTAAAAGAGTTAGAACATGAAGAACTATAGGTAAACTTATCTTTCAATCAGTGTTGATGTTCACTCATCCAGTATCTGCTGTCAGCTGATCAAAGTCACCTGGGAGTAGGCCATAAAGCCGGCCGGAGTGGCCGAGCTGTTCTAGGCGCTTCAGTCCGGAACCGCGCGACAGCTACGGTCGCAGGTTCGAATCCTGCCTCGGGCATGGATGTGTGTGATGTCCTTAGGTTGGTTAGGTTTAAGCTGTTCTAAGTCTAGGGGACTGATGACCACAGGTGTTAAGTCCCATAGTGCTCAGAGCCATTTGAACAATTTTTTCATCATAGTTACCTGGGAGTACACCATAAATATTCTTATGTAATTCAAATAGTGTTCAAACCCTGTATTCCAGAAAATGTCAAGAGTTTGAATGACGGTTCGATCAGGTCCGTAGTCTTTGTACGTACTACAACAATGTCTCCTAATCTTTGTGAAATCTTGCAATCTTCGTGGACTAGTTCTGCAGCATCTCGTAAAACGCTAATGACTATCTGCCTAAAAATCCAACCGATAGAGTCCGTTCGTATGCAATAACGTGAGTTCTATAGTCCATACGGCGTGAGATGATCCCTGACAGGTCGCGGGACTGTAGAAAACTTTCACGTGTCAAGCGCTAACAACTGCAGGCCCAAACAGTAGCCGTCTAGAGAGCTGCGGCTACACTGAGGTGTCCCCATAGTCTTGAGGTGATTCGAAGAACCCTCTACCAGGCACTTAGGTGTGAACTGTAGTCTAGTCTTGCAGATGTAGATGTAAATATGAATATAGCTAGAGGAGCGACATACACTGAAGAGCCAAAGAAACTGGTACATCTACCTAATATCGTATAGGGCCCCCGCGAGCACGCAGTGTGCCACAACACGACGTGGCATGGACAGGACTAATGTCTGAAGTAGTGCTGCACGGAATTGACACCATGAATCCTGCAGTGCTGTCCATAAATCAGTAAGAGTACGAGGGGGTGGAGATCTTTTCTGAACAGCACGTTGGAAGCCATCCCAGACATGCTCAGTAATGTTCATGTCTGGGGCGTTTGGTGGACAGCGGAACTCACAATGTTCCTGGAGGGACTCCGTAGCAATTCTGGACGTTTGGGGTGTCGCATTGTCCTGCTGGAATTGTCCAACCCCGTCGGAATGCACAGTGGAGATGAATGGATCCAGGTGATCAGACAGAATGTTTACGTTCGTGTCACCTGTCATCGTCGTAACCAGACGTATCAGGGTCCCATATCACTCCAGCTGCACACGCCCCACACCATTACAGAGCTTCCACGAGCTTGAACAGTCCCCTGCTGACATTCAGGGCCCATGGATTCATGAGTTTGTCTCCATACTCTTACACATCCATCCGCTCGAGACGATTTGAAAAGAGACTCGTCCGACCAGGCAACATGTTGACCAGTGATCAACAGTCCAATATCTGTGCTGACGGGCCCTGGCGAGGCATGAAGCTTTGTGTCGTGCAGTCATCAAGGGGACGCGAGAGGGCCTTCGGCTCCGAAAGCCCATATGATGATGTTTCGTTGAATGGTTCGCACGCTGACACTTGTTGATGACCCACAATTGAAATCTGCAGCAGTTTGCGGAAGGATTGCAGTTGTGTCACGTTGAACGATTCTCTTCAATTATCATTGGTGTCTTTCTTGCAGGATCTTTTTCCGGCCGCAACGATGTCGGAGATTTGATGTTTTACCGGATTGCTGATATTCGCGGTACACTCGTGAAATGGCCGTACGGGAAAATCCCCACGTCATAGCTACCTCAGAGGCTCTGTCTCTCATCGGTCGTGCGCTGACTAAAAAACCACGTTCAAACTCAAATCTTGGTAACCTGCGACTGTACCAGCAATAACTGATGTAAAAACTGCGCCAGACACTTGTCGTCTTATACAGGCTCTGCCGGCCGCGCCGCCGTATTCTGCCTGTTAACGTATCTCTGTATTTGAATACGCAAGCCGGTATCATTTTCTTTGGAGCTTCCGTGAATTTTTAAACTTCAAATTCTGTCCACCATTTTATTCTTAAAAATTAGTCATTCGGTACGTAACATGAGTGCACTTAACGTGGGTTACCATTGACATACCACTGTTTACTTGCTGGGCGAGTTGTCGAAACATTACTGTAAGTCCTCTCAAATATACAAATTAAAAAGTCCCAGATTGTTTCAGTTTATGATAATAAGAACTACAGAGCAATTTTTTGCAATAATAAAGTATAACAACCTCAAAAATTGTTCTGTGATTGGGTGGAGCATTGAAATAATATACTGTCGCCTTACTATAGCATCTCAATAATATTAAGGATGTTGCTTAACATGTCTGCCAACTCACTGCCACGTAAATTGACGTAGACTTTGGTAAGGGACACAGCTCAACATACCGTACTTGCGTAAACAATTTTAAATATTTACCTGATTACCAACAGAAACATATTGAGCATATTTATCTGAGTCGTAGCTAACCGTATCATCCTCACATTTGTAGATATTGTAACTGAAAATATTCCTTATTTATTTTAATTTTTTTAAATGTTTTGCACGAATACCGCACACGTTACTACTACTACTATTACAGGCCATGACGAAGTCGCCGTTAGCGAGAATCTAAAATTAGAGATAGAGCCGCCATTTGTCGATTTGTCGTGGGACCATCAACTAGTATGAATAAAGCACATCAAGTAACATGTTTTACATGCAATAACGATATTTCTCGTCGACTGTCACTTAATTAATTTTAAGGGCACCACACATGAACGACAGTTCGCAGCGATCCGTCGCAAGCGACGGCCTCGGGAAAGTACGGGATGGGCTGCGATCTCAAAGGGTGCATGCCAAATACAGGACGTGCGTGGATCGAGGAACAGTTAGAATTGTTGTAGTTGTGCTGGGAAAGTCCCTGAGCTTCAAGCGCTAATAGAAAGCACAGAAGCTGAAATCGTTATAGGTGCAGAAAGCTGGCTAAAGCCTGAAATAAGCTCTGCAGAAATTTTTACGAAGTCTCAGACGGTGTTCAGGAAAGATAGATTAGGCAGAATTGGTGGTGGAGTGTTTGTGTCTGTCCGTAGTGGTTTATCTTGTAGTGAAGCCGAAGTAGATACTCCGTGCCAATTGGTATGGGTGGAGGTTATACTTAACAGCCGAACTAAGTTAATAATTGGCTCCTTCTACCGACCCCCAGACTCCGATGATACAGTTGCTGAACAGTTCAGAGAAAATTTGCGTCTCGTAACAAATAAATACCCCACTCATACGGTTATAGTTGGTGGGGACTTTAACCTTCCCTCGATATGTTGGCAAAAATACTTGTTTAAAACCGGTGGTAGGCAGAAAACATCTTCCCAGATTGTACTAAATGCTTTCTTCGAAAATTATTTCGAGCAGTTAGTCCACGAACCCACGCGAATTGAAAATGGTTGCGAAAACACACTTGACCTCTTAGCCACAAACAATCCAGAGCTAATAGACAGCATCATGACTGATACAGGGATTAGTGATCACAAGGTCGTTGTAGCTAGGCTCAATACCGTTTCTTCCAAAAACACCAGAAACAAACGCAAAATAATTTTATTTAAAAAAGCGGATAAAGTGTCACTAGAAGCCTTCCTAAGAGACAATCTCCATTCCTTCCCAACTGACTATGTAAATGTAGACGAGATGTGGCTCAAATTCAAAGATATAGTAGCAACAGCAATTGAGAGATTCATACCTCATAAATTGGTAAGAGATGGAACTGATCCCCCATGGTACACAAAACAGGTCCGAACTCTGTTGCAGAGGCAACGGAAAAAGCATGCGAAGTTGAGAAGAACGCGAAATCCCGAACATTGGCTAAAATTTACAGACGCGCGAAATTTGGCACGGACTTCAATGCGAGATGCCTTTAATAGGTTCCACAACGAAACATTGTCTCGAAATTTGGTAGAAAATCCGAAGAAATTCTGGTCGTATGTAAAGTACACAAGCGGCAAGACGCAGTCAATACCTTCGCTGCGCAGTGCCGATGGTACTGTTACCGACGACTGTGCCGCTAAAGCGGAGTTATTGAACGCAGTTTTCCGAAATTCCTTCACCAGAGAAGACGAATGGAATATTCCAGAATTTTAAACATGAACAGCTGCTAGCATGAGTTTCTTTGAAGTAGATACCTTAGGGGTTGCGAAGCAACTCAAATCGCTTGATACGGGCAAGTCTTCAGGTCCAGATTGTATACCGATTAGGTTCCTTTCAGATTACGCTGATACAATAGCTCCCTACTTAGCAATCATACACAACCGCTCGCTCACCGATAGATCTGTACCTACAGATTGGAAAATTGCGCAGGTCGCTCCAGTGTTTAAAAGGGTAGTAGGAGTAATCCATCGAACTACAGACCTATATCATTGACGTCGGTTTGCAGTAGGTTTTTGGAGCACATACTGTATTCAAACATTATGAATCATCTCGAAGGGAACGATCTATTGATACGTAATCAGCATGGTTTTGGCTCTTTATTCGCACGAAGTAATGGCCGCTATCGACAGGGGATCTCAGGTTGATTCCGTATTTGTGGATTTCCGGAAAGCTTTTGACACCGTTCCTCACAAGCGACTTCTAATCAAGCTGCGGGCTTGTGGGGTATCGTCTCAATTGTGCGACTGGATTCGTGATTTCCTGTCAGGAAGGTCGCAGTTCGTGGTAATAGACGGCAAATCATCGAGTAAAACTGAAGTGATATCAGGTGTTCCCCAGGAAAGCGTCCTGGGACCTCTGCTGTTCCTGATTTATATAAATGTCCTAGGTGACAATCTGAGCAGTTCTCTTACGTTGTTCGCAGATGATGCTGTAATTTACCGTCTAGTAAGGTCATCCGAAGACCAGTGTCAGTTGCAAAGCGATTTAGAAAAAATTGCTGTATGGTGTGGCAGGTGGCAGTTGACGCTAAATAACGAAAAGTGTGAGGTGATCCACATGAGTTCCAAAAGAAATCCGTTGGAATTCGATTACTCGATAAATAGTACAATTCTCAAGGCTGTCAATTCAACTAAGTACCCGGGTGTTAAAATTACGAACAACTTCAGTTGGAAAGACCACATAGATAATATTGTGGGGAAGGCGAGCGAAAGGTTGCGTTTCATTGGCAGGACACTTAGAAGATGCAACAAGTTCACTAAAGAGACAGCTTACACTACACTCGTTCGTCCTCTGTTAGAATTTTGCTGAGCGGTGTGGGATCCTTACCAGGTGGGATTGACGGAGGACATCGAAAGGGTGCAATAAAGGGCAGCTCGTTTTGTATTATCACGTAATAGGGGAGAGAGTGTGGAAGATATGATACGCGAGTTGGGATGGAAGTCATTAAAGCAAAGACGTTTTTCGTCGCGGTGAGATCTATTTACGAAATTTCAGTCACCAACTTTCTCTTCCGAATGCGAAAATATTTTGTTGAGTCCAGCCTACATAGGTAGGAATGATCATCAAAATAAAATAAGAGAAATCAGAGCTCGAACAGAAAGGTTTAGGTGTTCGTTTTTCCCGCGCGCTGTTCGGGAGTGGAATGGTAGAGAGATAGTATGATTGTGGTTCGACGAACCCTCTGCCAAGCACTTAAATGTGAATTGCAGAGTAGTCATGTAGATATAGATGTAGAAGTGACCACCGCGGGATATGACGGAAATGCGAGATACTGTGTCGACAGTGATTTTAAGTGAGCAGTGCCCGAACTGTATTTGTAGTCCTGAATTTAAACTCATGCGGAATGAATCCAAGAAAAATCATGCAGATGTAGATGTAGATCGCTGCAATCGGCCTCCTGCCCCACACGACCGATTTGCGAAGCACTGTCAGCCGGTAATACGCCACTGTGACGAAACGTTTTGTTATGGGAAAAAACTACTATGCTCAGCAGCAATCGCAGTTGACCCCGTGAATATTGGTAATAAATAAATTTTAAAGAAAACGTGAGTTGTTGTTTACGTAACTTGTTTCTAAACGGTTTTGATGGGAGCTGTAGGGTGGATTATAGGAAAAGTTAACATTTTTAATTGATGGCAAATGGGTTGTGTATATCTTTCCATTGTGCTGAAACAATGCGTTTTTCGTTTATTACCCCTCAGTTACTTTTTCATGCTTTAGCCTTATAGTGTAGCTTCAAGTATTTACACAATTTATTTTGCGTTCTCGATGCGTGTATGGAAATGTCAATAGTTAGCACTACTGGTTAGCAACACTCTTCTTATAAACTGTACATGGTAGAGTCAGGTTGTATGAAATAACAGTGGGCTTGAGAATAGCTGTCAAATAGATGCGCCCTGAACATTTAAATTAAAATATTCACTTAATATTACGGTACGTATTTCTGTTCATAAGTTAAAGACTTTAATAATTCGCGCAAATACTCAATCATCAATTTAAGAATCGTGGCTAGTGTGGACTTTTCAAATTTCACGGCACAGGCTTTCAAAAGCTGATCACTGTGAATTTCGAGGGTGTATTTTATATTTCTTCTTGATATAAATGGCAACTCCGGTATTTACTTCACTTCTCACAGTAGTTTATTGTTCCTAAATAGCTACGTAATGTAGCGTAAAGTTCTCAATCAGCGTAGGCAAAACGAGACGACATGAAACTGGACAACCACGCTTAATAACTATTTTCCGATTACAAATTACTGAATAGTTGACGTCTGTCACTTTCCGCTACAGTGTTGCCACGTCGGCTGCCGGCTACCGCTCCGTTATAGGCGGCACACAAACACGACAGACGACTTCACAAAATGCTGTTAATTTGTGACGCGGACCAGTGTTGGAAGTGGTCGCCGCGAGGTCCGACAGTGACTAAACTGCAGCAGACGACGCGTTTTGTTGCCCTGAATTTTAACTCGTGTCCTGTCCTGACCACAATCTCGTGATGTGCAATGTGTCCGAGAAAACGCAGGTCAGCAGTCTGCAGCTGAACTAAAATCACGATCGCTTTGCTCACGGCGTTTAAAACTAACCTTTAAGTAGCAAGGCGGAAAAAATTCAGTTTCAACGCCAAAGGCAAACCATAATTTCTCTCTTATCACTGGCTACCTGAGACCATGCAGCCCCGTTACCAACCGATGAGCAATCCTTGCTGGCATTTGATTGAAAGTTATAGACGGCACTGGAAGATTCCAAACGAAAAAAAACTGATAGGAACAAAAATAAGAGCAAAAAAAATCAATATGTTCGTGAAAATGACGCGACGAAGTATTAGGAATTAAAAAAAAAATACATTTAAACAAGTTAATTGGATGAAAATAAAATCAGACTCTTTTGATTAGATTTAGAAATTAAAAAGAATCGCTACATTTGACGAGAATCGAACCTATTACCTTCTGCACGTCATGTTTATACGCTGTGCCACAACTCTGGGTTATATAGTTATGTGCCTATTTGTAACTGTGGTGAACCAGTCGCAACGACGAATTGCAGCCTGCAAAAATCCGGCTTCACGCAATGTCGCGCGAAACTTATGTAATGTAAGCTGATCTCTGTGATTATAGTAATTGATATGCGACGCTGAATCGTGTCTTGTGCGGAAGTATCCAGTAGTGTTGGATAGTGCTGTGTATGAAACGTGAGTATTTCATTAGCGTCGTTTTGTGTGTGTGTGTGTATGTGTGTTCTGTTTTTGGTGTGGTTTTCATTTGTGATGAAATATTAAATCAAAGTGCTACACACATGATTCGGAATCCAAACATACTAACAAAGAATACCGGACAAGGAACTGCAACTTAGCTGATCAACTGTTGTATCAGTTTGCCAACGGCGAAGAGTTCGGGCGTGACGTTGAGCGCTCTCATTGGAGGAAATTTGTTTACTTATTTCTGAAGTAAAGACCTGTTGCCTGTTATTATACAGCAGGTCATACATTGTGTGGTTTTGCATGCTCTGTCATACAAACTCAGTTTTATTACTAGTACATTTGTTGTTGAAAATTTTACAAAAAAATAAATAAAAAACAATTACAATATATGTGTACAAACGCATATAAGCAATTTTGATTAAACTTGTTTCTAACTTAGATAATGATAGTAATGAGATACTTAATATGTTGTGAATGTATTTTAATTTATATTTAAAAGTGTTGTTAATGGAAGAACCAAGAGATGGAAATTTGACTTAGCTATGATGTGACAGTTTATCCTTTTATAACTTCTGCGTGTTCTCTCGACGGTGGAAATACTTAATTTAATATATGCATTTGTCACATTGTTATGTGTTTCCGAACTTGAGGTAACAGTGGAGATTGGGAGTTGATTTAAATGTCACAGCTGATTGAGGTGCGAGGGCTGGATAAAACTTCGAGCCAATGAGACCTGATGTCACATCTTCATATAGTGTTACATGCCATTATTACATGTTATAACAAACAGCTACACAGAGAGGTTATTTTCCAGATTGATTCGACGTAGTGTCACAGAACCTTCGCTTACTTTTTCTATCTTTGTGTGTTTGCCTCGTATTCACTTCCTGTGTGTGATGTAGCATCGGATTCGGTATTTGTGTTTGTGTCTGTGTCGTGCTGATCTGCCCTGTCTTATCCTAGCGTATGGTCTCTCCTGTTTGTATGTCGCATATAGTGCTCGGGATACTTCGTGTGCAGTGTTGTTTGTAGAGTTCCAGTCATCTTGTGTGCGTATCAACTGTCCTACTTCCTGGCTTCCCAAACTCCTAGGGCATCACAGATAAGCACTGTGTGTTCAGGTGTGCCATTCTCAATCACAGTCACAAGTGAGAGTCTCTTTCAGGCCAATCCTGCTGGGATGCACAGGATACGGACCGTGGCCCGTGAGGAAGCTCACCATGCCGCATGCTGGATGCACCGGATGATCAAAAAGTTAGTATAAATTTGAAAACTTAATAAACCACGGAATAATGTAGATAGAGAGGTAAAAATTGACACACATGCTTGGAATGACATGGGGTTTTATTAGACCAAAAAAATAAACAAAGTATTGCTAGACGCGTAAAAGATCTCTTGTTCGCGTCGTTTGGTGATGATCGTGTGCTCAGCCGCCACTTTCGTCATGCTTGGCCTCCCAGGTTCCCAGACCTCAGTCCGTGCGATTATTGGCTTTGGGGTTACCTGAAGTCGCAAGTGTATCGTGATCGACCGACATCTCTAGGGATGCTGAAAGACAACATCCGACGCCAATGCCTCACCATAACTCCGGACATGCTTTACGGTGCTGTTCACAACATTATTCCTCGACTACAGCTATTGTTGAGGAATGATGGTGGACATATTGAGCATTTCCTGTAAGGAACATCATCTTTGCTTTGTTTTACTTTGTTATGCTAATTATTGCTATTCTGATCAGATGACGCGCCATCTGTCGGACATTTTTTGAACGTTTGTATTTTTTTGGTTCTAATAAAACCCCATGTCATTCCAAGCATGTGTGTCAATTTGTACCTCTCTATCTACACTATTCCGTGATTTATTCAGCTTTCAAATTTATACTGACTTTTTGGTCACCCGGTATGTAGTCTGAATTCACCCGTTCTCGTATACTGTGGAAGAAAGAGTAAACTCGTCTTCTCTTATCTGTTGAGTGCCATTCTGTCTGCCACAAATCAGTTTTCCACTTGCTTAATTTCCGTTTGTCGGTTATGTCTTGTCCTGTTATTTCTCTTATTTTGTCGTATCTTCCCCTCTTTAGCCAGTATGCAGCTGCTCTGTGGCGAATTGTAATGTACATAGGGGAAACTCCCAGTACCACGCACAGTGCCTCAACCGAGGTCGTGCCGAAAGTGGCCGAGTTTCTGAGAACACTCCTCTGGCCGCCTCTCACAATGGTTTTGTGCGTACCTAAGCGTAATAGACGGGCCGCAAAACAAGTTGTTGACTCAGAGCTGTCCTCATTGTCTGAAGGGGTAGTCTGTATCTTATAGTGTTTAATCTTCCATGCTTATGCATCAGTTTCGTCGCTTTGTTAATTGTCAGTCTGGCATCTACATCTACATACATACTCCACAATCCACCATACGGTGCGTGGCGGAGCGTACCTGATACTACAACTAGCATCTTCTCTCCCTGTTCCACTCCCAAACAGAACGAGGGAAAAATGACTGCCTATATGCCTCTGTACGAGCCCTGATCTCTCTTATCTTATCTTTGTGGTCTTCCCGCGAAATGTAAGCTGGCGGCAGTAAAATTGTACTGCAGTCAGCCTCAAATGCTGATTTTCTAAATTTCCTCAGTAGCGATTCACGAGAAGAACGCCTCCTTTCCTCTAGAGACTCCCACCGGAGCTCCTGAAGCATTTTCGTAACACTCGCGTGATGATCAAACCTACCAGTAACAAATCTAGCAGCCCGCCTCTGAATTGCTTCTATGTCCTCCCTCAATCCGACCTGATAGGGATCCCAAACGCTCGAGCAGTACTCAAGAATAGGTCGTATTAGTATTTTATAAGCGGTCTCCTTTACAGATGAACCACATCTTCCCAAAATTCTACCAATGAACCGAAGACGACTATCCGCCTTCCCCTCAACTGCCATTACATGCTTGTCCCACTTCATATCGCTTTGCAATGTTACGCCCAAATATTTAATCGACGTGACTGTGTCAAGCGCTACACAACTAATGGAGTATTGAAACAATACAGGATTCTTTTTCCTATTCATCTGCATTAATTTACATTTATCTATATTTAGAGTTAGCTGCCGTTCTTTACACCAATCACATGTTCGTCAAAGTGTAATTGTTCGTCAACGTAAATGGCAAGGAGGAAACCAGCTCCAACGCATGAAATGTCAACTATCAAGTAGTTTTTATCGGACTATAGAGAAACGAGTTGCAGCCATATTGCCACAATTCGCTATTAAACATCCAGACAGCCATACTGCAAGCACGAATAGCATGCGATCCATCAGATTGGTTGGAATTTCCATGCGATCAGCGATCAGTCGCTGCGATATTCCCACACATGAGTGATCTATGAAGCGATCGGTCGCTCATGCGACGAGCTGCGATCCATCGCTCACGTGTGGGTCACTTTACAGCCGAGGTGTCTGACGTTGGTGTAACGTCGAAATTGCGATGGAATTTTTTCCGTCCAGGGAACCAGCTACAACCGCCAGTTCATCACTGTGGAGAACGATGACCCTTACTTCCGTTCTCGTTCGGATGAGCTTTTAAACTCCGCCTCCCTGTTGTAACAGCCTGCCGGAAAATTAATCCTGACCGCGACGAGAATTAGTTGCCCCTTCGGGCTGTTCCAATAACTTGTGGGCCCGGGAACGGAATGCCGTAGCGGTCCGAATAATTAATTAGGCGCTGAAATATTTGAGGCGATTTTTCCGGCGAACGCCGCCGCTCGCAACAATTTAAATGAGAGTCGCTTAGCGCGCCGGCGTGCCGTACAAATGGCGGCTGCCCGGAAACAAATGACCGGCGCCAGCAGCAGCGGCGCGGCCTGCCGGCGGGGCCATTAACTACGCGTTAAGGCGGCGAGGGCGTAAACAGGCTCGAAATTACGTACAGCCGACGCTGGAGCTCTCCAAGCCGGACTGGCAAGGGGCACTCGCGGGAACAGCGTCATAACTGTGGCTGCATGTCTCCACGACAAGTCTTAATTCAGCGGTGGTCGTTGTATTTAATTAAGCGCTGGTCGTGGTATATTCGTGTGACTCCAAAATTGCTTACCCAAAACGCTGAGCCCCACTGTCATCTTTCCTTACAAGGGCTGGTGAGCAAGATGTATGAGACAGGCGAAATACACTCAGACTACAAGAAGAATATAATAATTTCTATCCCAAAGAAAGCAGGTGTTGACAGATGTGAAAATTACCGAAATAGCAGTTTAATAAGCCTCGGCTGCAAAATACCAACGCGAATTCTTTACAGACGAATGGAAAAACTGGTAGAAGCCGACCTCGGGGAAGATCAGTTTGGATTCCGTAGAAATGTTGGAACACGTGAGGCAATACTGAGCTTACGACTTATCTTAGAAGAAATATTAAGGAAAGGCAAACCTACGTTTCTAGCATTTGTAGACTTAGAGAAAGCTTTTGACAACGTTGACTGGAATACTCTCTTTCAAATTCTAAAGTTGGCAGGGTTAAAATACAGGGAGCGAAAGGCTATTTACAATTTGTACAGAAACCAGATGGCAGTTATAAGAGTCGAGGGCTCGAAAGGGAAGCAGTGGTTGGGAAGGGAGTGAGACAGGGTTCTAGCCTATCCCCGATGTTATTCAATCTGTATATTGAGCAAGCAGTAAAAGGAACAAAAGAAAAATTGGGAGTAGGTATTAAAATCCATGGAGGGGAAATAAAAACTTTGAGGTTCGCCGATGACATTGACCTGGAAGAGCAGCTGAACGGAATGGACATAGTCTTGAAAGGAAGATATAAGATGAACACCAACAAAATCAAAACGAGGATAATGGAATGTAGTCGAATTAAGTCGGGTGATGCTGAGGGAATTAGATTAGGAAATGAGACACTTAAAGTAGTAAAGGAGTTTTGCTGTTTGGAAGTAGAGAGGATATAAAATGTAGACTGGTAATGGCAAGGAAGAGAAATTTGTTAACTTTGAGTATAGATTTAAGTGTCAGGAAGTCGTTTCTGAAAGTATTTGTATGGAGTGTAGCCATGTATGGAAGTGAAACATGGACGATAAATAGTTAGGACAAGAAGAGAATAGAAGCTTTCGAAATGTGGTGCTACAGAAGAATGCTGACGATTAGATGGGTAGATCACATAACTAATGAGGAGGTATTGAATAGAACTGGGGAGAAGAGGAGTTTGTGGCACAACTTGACAAGAAGAAGGGCAGCGTGGAGGGTAAAAATCGTAGAGGGAGACCAAGAGATGAATACAGTAAGCAGATTCAGAAGGATGTAGGTTGCAGTAAGTACTGGGAGATGATGAAGCTTGCACAGGATAGAGTATCTTGGAGAGCTGCATCAAACCAGTCTCTGGACTGAAGACTACAGCATCAACAACAACAGCGAGGCCTACGTTGGCTCCGCCTTAAAGAAAAGTTCATTTGACCGTACTGAAATCTAAGACGCACGCTCAGAAAGTAGATGTACTGTGACTATAACAAGCTGTGGTTTTTATGTTTTATTTTTAAGAGGTTGGCAACAGATAGTGGTAGAGTGGGGGGGAATCAGCGGCAGAGGGGGCTGGGGGGGGGGGGGATAACGTGGACAGAGTATGCATCGCAGGAATACGTCGGTTCGTAATTTAACGTTGTAGTGTGAGCCATATGCTATGATCCGTTTCCTACTCGCGGAAAGAACACCTACCAAATTGGTTTCAAGAATCAAAACGGTTTGCGGCCAAGGTATTATGAAGACAAAGAAAGTGATTAAGTGGTGTAGGGAGTTTAGTGGAGGCAGAACAGATGTTCATGGCGAACAGAGGAGTGGAAGACCTTTCATTTTGAGTAATGAGTTGGTGCAAAATATACAGGAACCTGTTCGTAAAGACCTCCGATTGACAGTGGATGGAATTTCTGCGATGCTCCCACGATTCACCAGAACTCCCTTATAGGAAACACGCACAGGAACACTGGGATACCAGAAACCGTGTACAGGATGGGTCACAAAGCAGCTGACAGAGCAACACAAAAAAAAGAAAAGAAAAAAAATCGGGTCAATATCGCCCAAGAGTTGGAAGGTGAGGATTTTCTGAGCTCTATGGTTACTGGAGATGGAAACGTGGGTGGCTCATTGCACGCCTGCGACTACAAGACAGTCGTCATACTGGTGTCACACCAATTCCTCATCCGACGAAAAATTTAAATCCACAACTTCGGGCAAAAAAATTACGGTCTGAGTGTTTTGGGACCTAAAAGGTATCGTTTTAGTCGAATTTCTACCTCTGGAGTGACCATCAATGCGCAACAATATTGTGAGACCCTAAAAATCTTGAAAAAAGCATTCAAAAGAAAAGAAGACTAATGCTGGCGAAAGGAGTACGCTTTTTGCACAACGCCCGTACAAAGACAGCCTTAGTCAGCACGGCGCTCGTGGACTCATTTTCTTGGGATGATTTGAAAATGCCTCGTAAAACATGGGGAAAGCTCAGCAATGACACACACGCGAGGCACTGGCGATTGATAGCCATAAGTTGGTAGAAGTGAACGGGAACATTGTACTATCATACGAGGGGCGTTCAGAAAGTAAGCTCCGATCGGTCGCGAAATGGAAACGACTATGAAAATCCGATAAAGCTTTGCACAGATGTGTTGGGTAGTGTCTCTAGTATAACCCCAGTCAGCATCACGTCGCTCTTCTCATTTCTGAGCTCGCAGTGAGTGCGTAAAGATGTCTAGAAAATAGC
The DNA here is from genome assembly GCF_021461395.2 of Schistocerca americana. Lineage (NCBI taxonomy): Eukaryota > Metazoa > Arthropoda > Insecta > Orthoptera > Acrididae > Schistocerca > Schistocerca americana. The sequence goes on along the minus strand of NC_060127.1, from coordinate 182,506,338 downwards.
GTCTGCCGCCAAGTACGAGGGCCTGGTGAGAAATTTCGCCTGAAGCTATGCAGCTAACATTACATAACTGTCATGCTGTTTCTTCTTCAAGACAATTCACAGCCGCATTCTGCAGGGGCAATGAAGATGGTCCTGCATCGTTTTCAAATGGAAATGTGAGATTACCCACAATACAGTCCGCAATTGTCTCCCCCTGAGTTTCATCTCTGGTCACATGAACCGCTGTCTTTGAAGACAACATTTTGACACAGACGACGAGGTGTAGGCCAGCGTGGAGAATTGGCGGAAAGCACTGGCGGCTGCCTTCTATGATGAGGCTATTGAAAAGTTGGTACAACGCTATGACAAAAGTCTTAACTCAGAACGGCGACTACGTAGAGAAGTAGCTGAAAGGTGTAGCTAATTGTTACAAGTAAAACATTTCTGATGTTCACTGTGGCTTCAATTTGGCAATCAATCGGAGCTTACTTTCTGAACAGGCCTCGTATTACGCAGCGGTTATGTTTCCTAATCGCTTCCAGTGTAGGCGATGACAAAGAGCGAAATGATGGATCATATAACTGTAAAGAACTGCCAATCACCATGGAAGTGGAGACCCTCGTGCTGTAAGACTGGAACATTTTGACCCTCCTGAGGTCAAACTACATAAAGACATTGGAAATATACAGGGTGATTCAAAAAGAATACCACAACTTTAGGAATTTAAAACTCTGCAACGACAAAAGGCAGAGCTAAGCACTATCTGTCGGCGAATTAAGGGAGCTATAAAGTTTCATTTAGTTGTACATTTGTTCGCCATTTCAGCCAATAAAGTTTTTGGTCCCTTTTTCTTCGAAGGTGCTACTGTAACTGGACTACAGTATCTGGAGATGTTAGAGAATTGGCTGTTCCCTCAGCTCGAACAAGAAGCACAACAATTCATATTTCAGCAGGATGGAGCGCCACCACATTGGCACTTATCTGTCCGTAACTACCTGAACGTCAACTACCCAAGGCGATGGATCGGCCGCCAGGCAGCCCGTGACAGAGCACTTCATCACTGGCCTCCAAGAAGCCCTGATCTTGCCCCCTGCGATTTTTTCTTATGGGGGTATGTTAAGGATATGGTGTTTCGGCCACCTCTCCCAGCCACCATTGATGATTTGAAACAAGAAATAACAGCAGCTATCCAAACTATTACGCCTGATATGCTACAGAGAGTGTGGAACGAGTTGGAGTATCGGGTTGATATTGCTCGTGTGTCTGGAGGGGGCCATATTGAACATCTCTGAACTTGTTTTTGAGTGAAAAAAAACCTTTTTAAATACTCTTTGTAATGATGTATGACAGAAGGTTATATTATGTTTCTTTCATTAAATACACATTTTTAAAGTTGTGGTATTCTTTTTGAATCACCCTGTATATGTCTCCCTTGTTTTCAAAACTATTATTTTCAAAACACGTGACCTTCTCTCTCTGAGCCAGTTGTATACAGTGATGTTACGGTCATTTTTATATTTTCAAAACATTAAAATTTATTCACGTTTTTTGCACTGAGTACCGCTGGGGTTCATATGTTCAAGTCTAATTTTTTTTTTTTTTTTGTTCCTTGAACATAACATTTGTGAAAATAGAATTATTGCTGTTACACTGAACAGCTGCAATGTATCAAATGAAACTATGTGATTCCAGAGACCTTTCCAAGTCTCAAACATCTGAGATATATAGATATGCAGACTAAAGCGACGAATGAAAATATGTACCAAGGCCGGGATTTGAACCCACGTCTCCTGCTCACCAGTCAGATGCGCTAACCACCGTACGGGTACGTTGGTGTACATGATAAGGATGGAACCGGTGACGTGTGAGGATACGATGCACACTGTTTTTAGGAATGGCAATCTCGTGTTCAAGCTGTCATGTGCTCACATGTGTATTCATAGCGTCGGAAGTGGGAACAGTAGCTTCGGCAGCTTTGTGTGTGTGAGTGCTACAACGATTGCGTTGTCGTGGGTTGAAACTTCCCGTTTCCTGGAGCGTCCAACAAGACGAGAAAACATCCGTCGGGAAGGTGGGTTCTTGTCAGGATATCGCTCTCTGTACAGTTTCGCAGCCTGCGTAGCATTTCGCCTATCTTCAACAACAACAACAATAAAAGAAGCATTATGTCGATGCAGTTTGTAGAATGACAGCCTTTACTGTATGCCTACTCTACACAACAGTATTTAAAAGGACTAAACTACTGTACTAAATGTACCCGTACATAAGAAAACAATATTGTAATTATTGTTCTGCTAACTTACGTTCCCTATAGATGAGTACTATTTCTGCCTTCTCTTCGTTCGTGTACATTCTACTCACACAACTCTTAGAGTGACTATGGTTGAAGGAGTGATGGGCGTGCATTCTACTTATGTTTACATTTGTCCTCTGTCAACGTTGGCACGTGGATGTGTTCCATTACCCCATATACCTGCACTAAGCGCTGGGAGCGTCAACGTCAGTGTTGTCTTATGTAATTAATAACGTTGTGTTTCAGTGAATAGTACGCTGTGGTACATTTTTGAGTAGGTCTTTAGGAGAGAAAATGAATTACCGAATAAAAAATACAGGGTGCCATTTAAAAAAGCCATACCGCTGTTCATATCTTTGTAAAAAAAACAAAGCTACAACGAAGGCAGTCATACTGATTGATGTCCCCCTGACGGCTAAAGAACATTTGCTTGAAGAATGTGGACAAACAGTTATTTAGGGTGATCAAGATAAATGTGACACCCTGTACATGACTTGTGGATGGCGAAGTAAAATACAATCTCTCTGATCAACTTGCCGAAAATCGATGTTCTAAGCTGTTCAGAAGTTCTATATGAGCTTTGAGCTACTGCACGAAAAGATGTACACCCCCCCCCCCCCCCTCCACCCCGCCCCACACACACAGATACACACACACACAGAAGACAGCATAAAAAGTTCATTGGATCCCCGTAAATGTGGTTGCTCTTCCGAGTTTGGCTACATTTCTTCTATGGGGCGCCAATTCACATTCGTCGCAATGTACCCAGTGTTTCACAAAAATATATGACATAAATTCGGGTAGGATTTGCTGTGCAAAAATCGCGTACGTACTCATGTATTTTTTTTAAGTTTGACAAATTCGAGTTTATTTCCAATAAGAAGATAGAAAAATCGAAAATCTTAGTTCACAATAACCGAGTTTCTTAAGATCTTGCAGGTGGTTGAATAAACCACGATGAATTGTGCAAGTTATCTTTAGAAAACCGTTAAAGTTCACAGTATATCAAACTATAAATTCCACAATGGTTACATACTGAAATCTTCTTAGTGTGGCTTATATCGCACACAACCTGAGAAATAACAAGTCCTTCAGACACAGAAAAATTTCTGTGTCCAACAGTAGGAACTCTGAATAATTCACACACGCGAACTAGCGGCTATTTCACCGCTCATCAGGTAAAACTTTCTCAAAACGCAGACTAACACATCCTGACTGCCTCCAACGGTGTCCGAACCTAGACTTCCTTTCAGTTAAACTACTGAACATGAAAACTTCTGAAATTATTAGTTTTAACCTTCTATACACATGTGATACATCAGATCACAGGGAAATTTTCTGAGAAATATTATGCTGTTATGTTTTCTTTTATCTTCCACAGTTTATTTATAAACAATAATTTTTATGGTTTTCCTCCGTTTTTGAATTTACTAGTTAAATATTAACAAACCATTTAAATTATTCATTAAACAATTTCCTGTATATCTAAGGTCTACAGTACTGCCGCTACTTTCAATGTTACTCTATTTGTTTTGTAAGAAAAGCTGTTTTTAATTGTGCGAAATCCACTTTACGGCTTATCATTTAAAAATTTGAATCATTTACTATCACAGTCCGATACAGTTTTACCAAGTGTACTCGTAGACATCTCGTTTGTAGAAATCGCGTAATGCGTTGCCGAGATATTCGCATTTACAGACCAGCAATTATTTATAACATTGAACTTACAATAAATTATAAACTAATGAGGATATCGAAGCCGGTCTTCACGCTCGTAATCGTCTATCTTTACCGCTTCAAATGAGCCCATTGGCGCCGGCCGGTGTGGCCGAGCGGTTCTAGGCGCTTCAGTGTGGAACCGCGCGACTGCTACGATCGCAGGTTCGAATCCTGCCTCGGGCATGGATGTGTGTGATGTCCTTAGGTTAGTTAGGTTTAAGTAGTTCTAAGTTCTAGGGGACTGATGACTTCAGATGTTTAGTCCCATAGTGCTCAGAGCCATTTGAACCATTTTTGAACCCATTGGCACTTCAGTGACACATATGGTTCAATCTTTATTAATATTGGGGTAAACTTTAATTTTGCACTGGACGGGAAAAGCGGCCATAAGAAACGAGCAACCATTGTGCTGCCCAACGGAAGGGTTTCCTATGAACGCAGTCACCTTAGCGGCCGGTGACTGATCAGACACAAACCCATCTGTGGAGCGTAGTGTGAAACTGACCCTCCAAGTGCTCCTGTCAAGCTGATTTCAGCTGCCAACACGAATATGACCCGACATTAGCCGCCACCTGTGCGTCTGCGGTCTCGTGTTTGTGACTGAATGTAATGTGTCTCTTCCTTCTACAATAGGGTGTCGTGTTACAATTCGATTTAGCGTGAACTGTTCGTCATTGCTCTAAAGAAGTGGCCGTGACCTGCCCACTGTTAGCAATGTAAGACGCTATAATTTTCTTTTCCTCTATCTCGCACTGACCTTATAACCACTCATTGTAGTCACTTTTCTTATGGACACATGCTTTAAAGTACAATTTAAAGACATGCGCTATTGGTTACATCCTGCCGTACATGTAGTTTTACATTTATACTCCGCGAATGGAGGGTAGTTCATGTACCAATGTCAATTCTGCTTCTGATTTTTTTTTAACATTTATCCCTTTGGATCCGTCTTAATTTCAACTGAATGATACTAATTTTTTGTGCCATCCGTGTTTCGCCTTTACTATTTGGCAGCCATCTTCAGTGGCAAATTTCGCAAGTATTGTTATATCACAGGGGTAGTCAACGTTTTGTAGCTACCGCCCACTTATATATGTCTGTTAATAGAAAAATTTTCCAGCCACTCACAGTGACGGTGATTTACGAAGTAGGAGAGCAAATACGCTGTGTCAAGGTTTTATGGAAAAGTAATGAAAACGTTTTGAAAACCCATACCGCCAACCATACAACGTGGAATGTCAACTAATTGGCGGGAGGGAGCAGGTTGACTACCATTGCTCTATATTTATTCTCGTTCCGTGGTTACAGCTGTTGTTCTGCTTATTTTCACACAGTACTAGGAAATGATCTATAAAGGGATCAGGGTTGCAGGCTCCATTAGTGGCTGGATGGTCACCTGAGGATAGCGTGTGCAGGTTGTTGGTTGCATATTACCAACATTGCGGCGGTCGAGAATCAGACGATCTCGATTAGCAATAATATTCTTTCAACACGTTCACGCTGTCGTGTACCACCATTGATTCACAGTAAGTCCTACAATTATGCTACCCGCAATGCACCAGCGTGTGGTGTAGTACCTATCAGCCAGGCGCAACGAACAGCTATGAATACAATTTTGTGTGGCCCTTCAACGAGAGAGCTTTCTGAACAAATGGGATATCACGTGATATGTGATTAATTTAGTGTAAAATTATTTTATGTGCTCTCTCGTTGTTTACAAAAAATTGACTTACGTCACTTCGAAAATAAATGTAAGTATGATAAACCTACATACCTTCGTGATAGTAAGGATTGTAAATGAAAAAGCAAAACAAATTTCCAGTCTAGAAATTTTATATTTTACATGTAAGAGACCAGTAAATTGCTCATTTAACCCATGATGAAGAGCATTTAGAAATGAAAAACTGTTGATGGCATAAAATGTGGTAAACTAAGTGAGCATGCTACCAAATTTCGTTATAGCATACCTTATTCTGTGACAAGATATACTAAAGTTCTTGATAAAGTGTGTAATTTTCTTTTGCATTGTTGAAGTTCATTTAACGCAATTTTCATTCATTTTCAGGATCGGTGTCACTGTCACTAACATTGCACAAATATTTCACATAAATACCGAGCAGCAGGTGAATCGGTGAGCTGACAACTTTCTTGGAAACATTGCAGACGAAGAGAACTCTATATCCAAGCACTTTTGTTCTTCCCGCAGCTGTAGCTGTCTTTACAAGTTGCTCGGATATCGCATCTCTTATGTTCTTTGACTTCTGTTTTCCCTTACGCGCTGATTTCACTGTGCTACAATGATTACTGGATTATTGGGTTAGGCCGAACTTTATTTTGTGCATTTGAGTCTTCTTTTGCTCATATAACACACTGCCGGCTTCTTCGTCGCAGATTTGCTTATAGATGGAGCCATTGCTTCTGAAATGGACGCAAACCTTAAGAGTTGTTGCCGTTTTCCTAAGCGAATGATTCAGTAACTAGCTCTGATGACTAACACTATAAGTATGTTCCATTGGTAATACAGTTACATGTAAGTGTCTGACTAATTAATTGAACAACTTACTTTAATGAAATTGTATTAAAAGATCAACGGCACACAAGAAGCAATAAATTGCCTGTTCCGCACACAGCATCCATTCGGACCCCCCAATGTCTTTCCATTGTGAAGACATACCTGCCATTTGTTGAAGTCGGTTGGAACAGTTTGTAGAGGGCGGGCTTTTCTTAAAGACGAAGAATGTGCCCGCTATCACGAATCAAGTATGTCCCGTAGTTAAGTAGTTTTATCCTATACCGCCCCGATAGCGGACATCATCAGCACTAATGAGCGTCTCTTTGACATCGGTTTAAGTGACACTAACCTCTGCAGCAAATGCAACCTCGTTGATAGTGTGCCTCATCGTTACACTTGTGGAGATCGGATTATCAACTGGAGGTGGACCAGGGAGAAAATTGCTCAAATAACAAGAACTTCAGCAAACGACTAACATTTTCTTCAGACCAGTGGAAAGTTACTACCCTCAGGCAAAAAATAACGCAGTGATTTGGTTAATGGGCAAATATACAAGTATTGGGAGAGATGAACGTATTGAATAAAAGATGTATATGGAAAATGAATTCGAGAAAGTACTTAAATATCAGAATAATAAGAAATATGGTAACATGCTCCGAATTGTCTCCAACAGAATGGGTATAGGTTAAGGACTCGATTCCTAGTAGAGGGGGAATGGGTTGGGTCACGTTCCCGACCCTAACCTCACCTGCTAGTCACACATGAAAAATAAATCAGTAGTACAGCAGATACAAGAATATGGCGACAAACATTTGGTGTCTGATATAAAGGAAGATCTTGAACTCCCTATGGATGCGTTAAGAAGGCTGGAACTGACAAAAATAACAATGCAGTGAAGTATTTTGCGATGTCGCTGTTCGGGACTGCTCTTCGGTCCACGTAATTTACCCTGGAGGGAACACACATCAAGGATTTACTGAATGAGTAATTTGGGTCTGGGAAATGATGATGACAGGCTGCAGAAGAAGAAAATGTGCGTGCTGGACTGCCGCCAGTTGAAGGTGACAGTGAAGGTGCTGAATTGTGCTACTGCTAAAGACTCATTCTTTGAATGCTGTAATTTATGACTGCAATTATCTGTCACCTTATTTACGTCATTTCATTATAGCCATTTTTGCTACTGTTTTTGTGGAATAAAAAAAAAGTGGCCAGCGCGACGGATTGTCATGCCAAGGGGCCCTGGTTCGATTCCCGGTTGGGTCAGAGATTTTCTCCACTCAGGCACTGGGTGTTGTGTTGCCCTAATCATCATCATCTCATCAACACGCAAGTCGCCGAAGTGGGGTCAACCCAAAAGATTTGCACCAAGCGACCGGCCTACCCGACGGGAGCCCCTAGTCACACGACGACATAGTAGCCTAGGGCGTTTAAATACGACCGCCGTCCCACAGCCAGATACTGGACAAGCAGCGCTGCCAAATTAAGGAAAGCATAAACATGAGCGCCGTCACACAGCGAGAAACACAATTCTTAGCGCCGGGGTAAACTTGTTGGATAGGAAAATTGCATGGAATAAGCAACTATCCTAGCTTGTAAGCGTAAAGTAATCTTTGTTGTGAGACGGCGCTCTTTCAGTCACGAAAGAGACAATGGAAGCGAGCCACACAGCATAGGAAATTTAGCTCCCCACTGCAATGGACGGGGGTCTTGCACAGTGGTGCTTCAACAGTAACATTCCAACCCCGGCAGCAACATTTCATAGGCAGCTAGCTTGCACGCCTCACCGTGGCTTGAGAAGTATATATTGGACGAAAACATAACATGATGAGAATGAGTGTTCATTTTCTAGAGCTCTAGAAATGAAACTGCGTGTCGAAATAATGGTTCAGATGACTCTGAGCACTATGGGAGGTCATCGGAGGTCATCAGTCCCCTAGAACTTAGAACTACTTAAACCTAACCAACCTAAGGACATCACACACATCCATGCCCGAGGCAGGATTCGTACCTGCGACCGTAGCAGTCGCGTGGTTCCGGACTGAAGCGCCTAGAACCGCTCGGCCACCACGGCCGGCCGTGTCGAAATAAGCAGACGAGCAGCTCTAAAACCGGAAGAAGAACGCATGTAGCGCAGTTTCTACGAAATTTGCCATTGAAGAACGCATGTAGCGCAGTTTCTACGAAATTTGCCATTGAAGATGCCTTCCTGATAATAAAGGCGAAACGCATATGGTACGAAAAGTTCTTTTCATTCAGTTGTAATTAGACGGATCAAAAGAGAATTACTTTATTATATATTATTTATTAATTTCACGCAAATGAAGACGACATGGTAAAAAAACTAAAAGGAAAAAAAAAACCGCTCCACTTTCTTCTTCCAGTCGCGAGTCGTACGCGGGGACAATTATTGTTGAAACGATTTCATACGAGCTCGAACGTACAATTTTACCTTCATGGTATGTGTAGGAGAAAGCAGTTTGTTGGTAACGTCTAGAAACGTACACTCCCGTTATTTAACAGTAAACAATACCGTGATGCACAGCGCCTCTCCTGTACTGTCTGCCAGTTAGAGACGGCTGTTATCGCCGAAAAAACCGATTTCGCGGTTCTGTCGAAAGTTTTTAGGTGCCAGTTTAAGCGGACTGTTAAAACTTCTCAACATAACTTGTTGCTGAATTAACCGATTTTCGGTTTTTATTTCTATTGATTGCTGTAATATACGTATGTAGAAATCGTACAAGGACTGAAAAATTATGGATCCCTCAGTTTCAAGATACATAGAACCAAAATATTAAATTATATAAGCAAATGGAAGAACACTCAGTCCGTTCACGGTTCTGCTTTTCTCTAAAAGTCATTAGTGGTTGAATGCTTCAAAAAATCAATATTATCCTACTGAATCTAATGTATTGAATCTCTGGTCAAAAATAATGTCATAATCGAGGATCATACCATTATTTGGGCATTGCGAATAGTCAATGCTACAGGGTGAAAACCGAGGCTGAAGAAGTCTATTTATCGTGTTAATTTGCCCGTTTTCCAGGGCTTTAGACAGATAAAAGCATATTATGAAGAGACAGGCAGCAGAACAGGTACTTTCTATTTTTACCACATGATGTTGCAAGTTTGTTATTGCACCTAACGTTTTTAACCTTTCAAACCATGACATGTCCCCCCCCCCCCGGGTTACAATTAATCAAGAGCTTCTTGACGCCATCTTCACACTCACGCCTAGAATTCTCTGGGATATGTTTTTTTTTTTCAAGTTTGAGTAGCCACTCTGAAAAGTACGAGGCCAGGTATCCCATTTCTCGTCCGTTTTGTATTAATGGGAAATGCCCGTATTTATTGGTGCGGTGTGGATGGGAGTTGGGGAAGGCAATATTCCGGTGTTTGAGTGTCCACGTGGCATCGGTGGCTGCACTAGGCAGGCATGCGGCACTAAGCCGCCGTTCAGTCCGTTAATTGCGACCCTCTGGAACGCACTGGCGTCGCTTTCCGTTCGCCGTGCCGGCGTGCCGGGAATGCTAGGCCACGGCTGTGGCGGCTGCCTGCTCGTTGCTGGACAAGTCCAGTGTGTCCCCACCGAGTTGTCTGGATTCAGTCACAGGTAATTAACAAGGAGTTCACTGGACAAGGAGGGCTGCCTCACCGACGCTCCACACAGCGCACCACAGCAGCTGCTGCTACAGTGGTACCTCGTGCAGACTGTCATATCTCACAGACACTTGTATGACTGCAAGCAAGTCTTCAACTCCCAAGAAGTAACATCTTTAATGTTGTTGATCTTCCGGTCCGCATCTCTTTTTCATCCTTCTATTTTGCCCTCCTATGGACCATTTAAATAACTTCTTCTGATTCAGCTTCAGTATTTTGCAGTAGTTTTTCTCTCGGTCAGAGTACCGTTTCTGAACTTCTAACCACCTTGCTCCAGTTTTCTTTTTTGTTTTCTCAAGAGATGGGATTCTGAAACCTTCATTCGATACGTATCTGTGTTCATAATTCCGTGTTCCTCAGTCTTTATATCTACCAGGTCGCTTCTGATTTCTTGGAGCCACTTGCAACAAGAAGCTTTTTGCGTTTGACATGTTCAAAAATTCTCTTGCAAACCACGTTTCTATTCAGTTGAACCACATGGGCAGAGAACATTATTCTACGTTTGCTTATCACAGCGTTAATTAGATCTTCAATTTTCCTCTTTGGGTTTTCAATACTCGTGTTCCGGTATTCGCGGTTGTGTTTTATGGACTCCAGTATTTCTGTTATGTTTCTCCTCTCTTTTTTCCCCCCGTTTTCTGTTTCTCCTGTCTTATGGCGACACCGCCGGCTATCAGATTTTTTATTCTTTTTTTTAGATTTATGGCATATGACGTTCAGAACTCAAATATCAATTAGCAGTGAGATGCAACTCTTGGAAGTTCTCGAGAATATCGACTTCCAAAATTTCTGAGAAATTGTAATTTGCTAAAGATAAGAGAATTTCCAATGCACACCGTACTGCACATATACACATTACTGGCCATTCAAATTGCTACAGCAAGAAGAAATACAGATGATAAACGGGTATTCATTGGACAAATATATTATACTAGAACCTGTGGTGTCACCGCCAGACACCACACTTGCTAGGTGGTAGCCTTTAAATCGGCCGCGGTCCATTGGTATAGGTCGGTCCCGCGTGTCGCCACTGTCAGTGATTGCAGACCGAGCGCCGCCACACGGCAGGTCTAGAGAGACGTCCTAGCACTCGCCCCAGTTGTACAGCCGACTTTGCTAGCGATGCTACACTGACAAATACGCTCTCATTTGCCGAGACGATAGTTAGCATAGCCTTCAGCTACGTCATTTGCTACGACCTAGCAAGGCGCCATTACCAGTTTATATTTAGATTGTTATTAATGTATCAACAAGAGCGATGTTCTCCAATTATGGATTAAAGTTAAGTATTCCAGCAGCAACGTACCTTATTGGCTATATTAATTACATTGTCCTGTTCCAGACCTCACGCCAGTCTGCGTGAGCTTAACGCGTGCATTTCGTCCTCCTTTAGCAACACGGTGTTGGCTCTTCTGCCAACACATCAGAACCAACATGTGATTACATTTTCACGCAATTTGGGTGCATAAATCCTGAGGAATCAGTACCCAGAACAACCACATCTGGCCGTAATAACGGCCTTGATACGCCTGGGCATTGGGTCAAACACAACTTGGATGGCGTGTACAGGTACAGTCGCCCATGCAGCTTGAACACGATACCACAGTTCATCAAGAGTAGTGACTGGCGTATTGTGACAAGCCAGTTGCTCGGCCACCATTGACCCGACGTTTTCAATTGGTGAGAGATCTGGAGAACGTGCTGGCCAGGGCAGCAGTCGAACATTTTCTGTATCCAGAAAGGCCCGTACAGGACTTGCAGCATGCGGTCGTGCATTATCCTGCTGAAATGTAGGGTTTCGCAGGGATCGAAGGAAGGTTACAGCCATGGGCCGTAACACATCTGAAATGTAACGTCCACTGTTCAAAGTGCCGTCAATGCGAACAAGAGGTGACCGAGACGTATAACCAATGGAACCCCATACCATCACGCCGGGTGATGCGCCAGTATGGCGATGACGAATACGCGCTTCCAATGTGCGTTCACGGCGATGTCGCCAAACACGGATGCGACCATCATGATGCTGTAAACAGAACCTAGATTCATCCGAAAAAATGACGTTTTGCCATTCGTGCACCCAGATTCGTCGTTGAGTACACCATCGCAGGCGCTACTGTATGTGATGCAGCGTCAAGGGTAACTGCAGTCATGGTCTCCGAGCTGATAGTTCATGCTGCTGCAAACGTCGTCGAACTGTTCATGCAGATGGTGGTTGTCTTGCAAACGTCCCCATCTGTTGAGTCAGGAATCGAGACGTGGCTGCACGATCCGTTACAGCCATGCGGATAAGATGTCTGTCATCTCGACTGCTAGTGATCCGAGGCCGTTGGGATCCAGCTCGGCGTTCCGTATTACCTTCCTGAACCCACCGATTCCATATTCCGCTAACAGTCGTTGGATCTCGACAACGCGAGCAGCAGTGTCGCGATACGATAAACCGCAGTCGCGATAGGCTACAATCTGACCTTTATCAAAGTCGGAAACGTGATGGTACGCATTTGTCCTCCTTACACTAGGCAACACAACAACGTTTCACCAGGCAACGCCGGTCGACTGCTGTTTGTGTGTGAGAAATCGGTTGGAAACTTTCCTCATGTCAGCACGTTGTAGGTGTCGCCACCGGCGCCAACCTTGTGTGAATGCTCTGAAAAGCTAATCATTTGCATGTCACAGCATCTTCTTCCTGTCGGTTAAATTTCGTGTGTGTAGCACGTCATCTTCGTGCTGTAGCAATTTTAATGGCTAGTAGTGTATAATTTCTTAACTATTGATGTTTTATAAGTTATTATTAATAAAGATTGTTTAAATTTGTAAAACATTAAAATGTATTAGTGATATTTTATAGTTAATTAATAATTTATATCTGCAAAGAAAACTGAAATTTTGCGCCGCGCAAAGTGGCCGCGGGGTTCCAATTGAACGAAAAACTAAAACTAAAAAAGACAGTAGCAAGATTCGAACCAGTGATGCACTGATTACACGATTACCATCTTCCAATGCTATCAAGAGACCCACGGGGCCTGTCGTGATAATTGCGTCAATTTTAGTGACGAAGTTCCTCGGAAAACTCCGAAGTCGATTATCTAGATAATTTTTAAGTGTTGCACCTAACTGCTTTTGTCGACTAATGTGTGAGTCTGATGTTCACGTACCGTAAATGTAACAAAATAGACAAAATTCGATTGCTGAGTGGCCCCCTTGTCGGTTAAATTCAGACATTCGCCTGTGCATGTACATTCTTGTTTTATTACTATAATATACTGCTGTAATTTGATCAAGAGGAGAGAAGGCTCTTATGGTACATACCTTTAGTTAACAGAAAGGGCATTTCCGACTTACTTACTCTGGGTTTATAAGTCTCTCTGTCAAGGCCATTCTTCAGTACTCCCAAGATACTTAAATATATGTATTCTTGTAATTTTTCCTCAATCTTCCAAAATATTTGGAGCATCTTTTACATTTGTCATATATTCTTCTTTCCTGCAGGATACGTGGAGGCTTGTTTTTCCTGCAATTAGTTTGAAAATTTTGATTTTTCTTGTTGTCATTGCTATGTCTGAGGTGATTTGGTGGTTTTCTCTCTCTCTCTCTCTCTCTCTCTCTCTCTCTCTCTCTCTGTGTGTGTGTGTGTGTGTGTGTGTGTGTGTGTGTGTGTGTGTGTGTGTTCTTTTTTTCCCAGAAGTAACCTTATGGCATGTGACGGAGGGTACTTCGTGTACTGTTGTCATCCTATTCCACCTACCCAACCTTTTTCCTAATGCAGTCGCAATCTTTCTCATTCTACCTTCACGGTCTTTTCGCCAGATGCAGGGTGAATCATAAATGATAGCGAATGTGAACAGGTAAAAGTATAGGATAGTAGAAGAAATGGCATCCCAGTAAACATACGTCCGGAAACGAATTATTTGCGGAATAATTGCTAATGTGTGCTTACGAGCCGTTATTTACTTCAGTATGAAGTATTGCCCTAGGTAGTACAAATGGAATTTAAATGAAAATTTTTACAGTAAGTCCATAAGTGCGTTCAAATTTAACGGTTAAAAAAAGGTTTAGAGACATACAACGTAAAAGCGGAACAAGATGCAGAGGCCGGCCGAAGTGGCCGTGCGGTTAAAGGCGCTGCAGTCTGGAACCGCAAGACCGCTACGGTCGCAGGTTCGAATCCTGCCTCGGGCATGGATGTTTGTGATGTCCTTAGGTTAGTTAGGTTTAACTAGTTCTAAGTTCTAGGGGACTAATGACCTCAGCAGTTGAGTCCCATAGTGCTCAGAGCCATTTGAACCAAGATGCAGAAAGAGATACTCTTGTTGATCAGACGTATCCGGACATCCGTATGTAATGCACTGAAAAGCCAAAAAAACTGGTACACCAGCGTAATATCGTGCAGGGCCCCCGTGACCACCTAGAAGTGCCGCGACACGACGTGGCATGGACTCGACTAATGTCTTAAGTAGTGCTGGAGGGAATTGACACCATGGATCCTGCAGGGCTGTCGATAAAGCCGTAAGAATACGAGACATCCCACATATGCTCAATAATGTTCATCTCTGGGCAGTTTGATGGCCAGTGGAAATGTATGGACCCATTCTGTAGCAATTCTGGATATGTGGAATGTCGCATTGTTCTGCAGCAATTGCCCAACTCCATCGGAATGTACAATGGATATGAATGGATGCAAGTGATCAGACAGGATGCTTACGTACATGTCACCTGTGAGAATCATATCTAGACGTATCAGGGGTGCCACATCGCTCCAGCTGCACACGCACCACACTATTACAGAGCCTCCACTAGCTAGAGCAGTCCCCTGTTAACATGGAGGGTCCATGGATTCATGGGGTTGTCTCCATACCCGGTCACGTCCAACCGCTCGATACAACTTGAAACGAGGGTCGTCTGTCCAGGCAACATGTTTCCAGTCATCGACAGTCCAATGCCGGTGTTGAAGGGCCCAGGCGAGGCGTAAAGCTTTGTGTCGTGCAGTCAGAAAGAGTGCATGAGTGGGGTCCGGCTCCGAAAGCCCATATCGATGATATTTCTTTGAATGGTCCGCACGCTGACACTTGTTGACGGCCCAGCATTGAAATCTGGAGCAATTTGCAGAAATATTGCACTTCTGTCACGTTAAACGATTCTCTTCAATTGTCGTTGGTCCCCTTCTTTCAGAAACTTTTTCCTGCCGTAACGATGTCGGAGATTTGATGTTTTACCGGATTCCTGATATTCACGGTTCACTCGTGAAATGGTCGTACGGGAAAATTCCCACTTCATCGCTACCTCGGAGATGCTGTGTCCCATCTCTTGTGCATCGACTATAACACCACGTTCAGATACCCTTAAATCTTGATAGGCTGCTACTGTAGCAGCAGTAACCGATCTAACAACTGCTCTAGATACTTGTTGTCTTAGATAGGCGTTGCTAGCCGCAGCGCCGTATTCTGACTGTTTATGTATACCTGTATTTGAATAAGCATGCCTATACCAGTTTCGTTGGCGCATCAGTGTGAATAATTGACCACTAGATGTCACGAGAGGCGGATCCGCCAGTATAAAAGGAGGCGGAGGCGGTGAATGTTGGGTTAACAGCAGAACTGGTCGGTCAGGATAGCTGAGTGGAATGGCCATTCTATCTCTCCCAAGTAACAAATTCATCAATTCATCTAAAACTGTCCAGGTTGACTGCAGATGCGAAGGAACAACCAAGGCAAAACCACGACCTGGTAGACCTCATGTACCGACGAACACTAAGGAGAGTACATATAGAAAATCGCCTGAAATCAGCGAAAGTGACCACTCGTGAGTTACAAATTGCTACCAGCAGTCCTGTTAGCACTGGGAAGCCGCACATTCCTATAGTCAGTGCCAAGCGCCGCTGGAGGCTGTACAAATAGCGACGCCACTGGATAGTGGAATGATTCTGAATGATGTATCACGCTATACCCTGTGGCAATGCGATGTAGGGTTTGGCGAATCGCTGGGGAACGCTACCCGTCATCATCTGTAACGCCAGAATTGAAACAAGGGAGGTGGTGTTTTTTGTGGTTCTTTTGGTGATTAGGTTGTTTATTTATTATTATTTATTAATTTATTATTATTTACTGGGTGATCAAAAAGTTAGTATAAGTTTGAAAACTTAATAAACCACGGAATAATGTAGATAGAGAGGTAAAAATTGACACGCATGCTTGGAATGTCATGGGGTTTTATTAGAACAAAAAAAACAAAATTTCATAGAATGTCCGACAGATGGCGCTGGACAGCAAAACGACCGTGACTGCGCATGACAATCGTGTATAAAAGGAGCTGTGATGAGAGAGCGAATCAGATGCGCCAGCAGTCGCAGCATGTTGACGTTACCTGAAAAGGCGCTTTTAGTGAAGCTGTATTATCAGAATGTGGAATGTGCTAGTTCAGCGTTACGATCCTATCGCCATAGGAAGGGGATTCGAACGGGTAAAGGTCCGTTGAAAAATGCAGCTGTGGCGAGAATGATTTAGAAGTTCGAAGCCACGGGTTGTTTAGACGATAGAACCCGTAGTGGCCGACCGAGCAAAAGGCGTAATGCTGCTGAGACAGTTGAGGAAGAAATGGAGACTGTAGCGAGTTCGTCTATGCACGGGGAATTCAGCGCTCGTGCAGTCGCACGTCGCACCGGCATTCCATACACTACTGTTTGGTTGGCACTTAGGCGTACCCTCCGATGCTATCCGTACAAAATCCATCGGCATCATGAACTGTTACCTGGCGATTTAATGAAACGCAGGGCATTTGCGGTGTCGGCGTTTCAAAAGATGGCGGAAGATGACGATTGGTTCAGTAACGTGATGTGGACCGACGAAGCTCATGTCACGCTCCGAGGGTCTGTCAACGCCCGCAACTGCAGAATTTGGGCTACCGAAAATCCTAGAACTGTCGTGGGAACTCCACTGCACGACGAGAAAGTCACGGTATGGGTTGGATTTACCACATCTACCGTTACCGGCCTTTTTTCTTCGAGGAAATGCGTGATTCTGACTTTGTAGCTGCTACCGTGACGGGTGAGAGGTACACCGATGTGTTGCAGAATCGCATCATCCCCAGCCTGGCTGATAAACACCAGCTGCATGTTTATGCAGGATGGCGCTCCACCCCATATTGCTAGACGCGTGGAAGATCTCTTGCGCGCGTCGTTTGGCGATGATCGTGTGCTCAGCCGCCACTTTCGTCATGCTTGGCCTCCCAGGTTCCCAGACCTCAGTCCGTGCGATTATTGGCTTTTAGGTTACCTGAAGTCGCAAGTGTATCGTGATCGACCGACGTCTCTAGGGATGCTGAAAGACAACATCCGACGCCAATGCCTCACCATAACTCCGGACAAGCTTTACAGTGCTGTTCACAACATTACTCCTCGACTACAGGTATTGTTGAGGAATGATGGTGGACATATTGAGCATTTCCTGTACAGAACATCATCTTTGCTTTGTCTTACTTTGTTATGCTAATTATTGCTATTCTGATCAGATGAAGCGCCATCTGTCGTACATTTTTTGAACTTTTGTATTTTTTTGGTTCTAATAAAACCCCATGTCATTCCAACATGTGTGTCAATTTGTACCTCTCTATCTACATTATTCCGTGATTTATTCGGTTTTCAAGTTTATACTGACTTTTTGATCATCTGGTATAATAAACAATTAGTGGTTCCCTTGTTGCAATGAAGGAGAAGGTTGATACCTTGTTGCGATTAACATGATTAGATTTTATAACATTGTCTACTGTGAACAGTAGGGGATGTGTTCGGAGATGATGGTCATTTGTATCAGCATGAGAACGCAGTCGGTCATAAAGAAGCGTCTCTGGTGCAATAATTTGTTGCATTCTTGGAATGGACTGAGTTTCCCGAGGTCGCGAGCTGAACACAGTGGAACACCATTGGGATGAGTTACAAAGTCGACTTTCCTGCACATCCCAATGCTGCTGCTGCTGATGATGATGTTTGGTTTGAAGGGCGCTCAACTGTGGTGTTTTCAGTGACCGTACAAAGTCCCAATTTTTTACAAGTCCAATCTAGCCACTGTCACGGATGATGATGATGACGATAAAATGATGAGGACAACATAAACACCCAGTCCCCGGGTAGAAGACCCCAGTGTGCTGTATCACTACCTTCTACGGTTTCCGCTCTTGAGGAAGAATGGACTGCCATTCCACCTGAGACGTTCAGCCACCTTACTGAAAACGTCCCCAGCAGAGTTGAAGTCGTCGTAAAGGAGAAGGATGGTCGCACATTACATTAATATCCACCAGTAGCTGCCCCAGTACTTCTGATCAGATACTGTATTTTCAGGAGAAAAGTGTTAAATTTAGACGGATTCCAAAGCAGAAGCTGTAGCAGAACAGATGTGTAGTGATGTGAAGAAAGAAAAAAAAAAAAAAAAAAGAAAACATGACAAGATGATGCAAGAAAATTGGAGTAAAAGAATAGAGCAAATGAGAAGGAATAGAAATTTCCGTGTGGTCGCTAACTTGCCTAAACGGAAGGGAGAGAAACTGTGGTAAATATACATTTTCATTATTTAAGATATGAAAACAGTATTTAATTACAAAACGCGGCTCGTATCTCAGTGAGGTACCCAAAGGCGCCGGATGTAAATGTGGACGTTTTGAGTGTGGAAACAGCTACCGAGACTGCGGCCCCAGTAACAGAATTACCTGAAACGCAGTATGATACTCGCGGGAAACGAGGTTTGGAAATTCGTACGGTGGCATGGCTCGCGCCCCGAGGCAGTGGGGATATTCTCTTTGAGAGGCTCCTGTAACAAGCCGGCGCTGCTTTCTCCCGCCCCCTCCCTCTCTGGACCTATTAATTCAGTCGCAGGCGGCGGGGGCAGACTTAACACCTCGGCACAGCAGAGCACAGAAATGAGCGCTGCCGTGTAGCCGCAGGCTGGGGTGTTTAATTGGAAAGCCTTCCGCCCGAGGTGAAGTTACCTCTGGCGAGGGATTTCTGGGTGTGCCTCAGATATTAATAATATCCCATTAAGGCTGGCTGTACTGGGGTCTCGTCTGCGCTAGGAGGGCTCCGTCGCAGCAGATACCGCGAGTTACTGCGACACCGTATCACTGGATTTGCACGACTTAAAATGTCATTAAGGGAGTGTGTCTCAGGGAGGGCTTTAGCCGGAATTCTATACGTGACAGTAAAAAAGCCTCTGACCACATGATTAATGGCAGCAAATGATATTACCATTATGTGAGGTATCAAACTAAGTTTGTAACTCGGTTAAGGATTTCTTGGCTGCAAGAACGCAATATGTTAGCTCGGATGGGTAGTCATCTACAGATCTAGAAGTAATTTTTGACGTGTCGCAGGGATGAGTGTTGGATCAATTTTTGTTGGTACTGTACAAGGGCCGTTTAGTAAATAATGTCCCAAATTTTCATTTACAGACGCTGACATGTACGGCGGTTCAGCTGTCCCGCCGATATGTGTTATGCAGCCTGCAACGCCTTCAAATACCACGTGGAAGATCGTCATATTCTCTCGCTCGCTACGCACAGACTATTAATGATGCAGAAAAACTGAACAGGACCGATTGCGAACGACTTAAATTGGAAGGAATACATAGAAAATGTTGTGGAGAAGGCTAACCAAAGACTGCGTTTTTTTGGCAGGACACCTAGAGAATGTAACAGATCTACTAAGGAGACTGCTGACACTACGGTTGTCCGCCCGCTTTTAGAATACTTTTGCGCGGTATGGGATCCTTACCAGATAGGACTGACGGAGTACATCGAAAAAGTTCAAAGAAGGCAGCACGTTTTGTATTATCGCGAAATAGGGGACAGAGTGTCCATGAAATGATGCAGGATTTGGGATGGGCATAATTAAAACAAAGGCTTTTTCGTTGCGGAGGTATCTTCTCACGAAATTCCAATAACCAACTTTCCCCTCCAAAGGCGAAAATATTTTGCTGACGCCGACTTACATAGGGAGAAACGATCGACATGATAAAATACGGGGAATCAGAGCTCGTACGGAAAGATATAGGTGTTCGTTCTTTCCTCGCGCTATACGATATTGGAATAACAGAGAATCGTGAAGGTGGTTCAATGAATCCTCTGCCAGGCACTTAAATGTGTCTTGCAGAGTATCCATGTAGATGTAGAAGTAGACCTTTTTGTAGGAAATTTCATCTACTTCAATTTTATACTGGGAAACGTTTTCACTAGTGGCCATAGTTTACCAATTACTCAAAAGAAACGTACAAAAGTTACCTTCAAACGCATTTTTGGTGAATAAGTCGAGAACCGTGGGCTCCAGCGAAGACGTATCCCAATGCTGTATTTAACTACATTGAATTTCCTACAAAAAGGTCGTGTTCGTGTTTACTATAGGAGCAATAGTTTGCACATAGCGAGCGATGGTTTTTGAATGTGTTGCAGATTGCATGAAACTTAAAAGTAGGGGCAGCTGAATCATACTGTGTATACAGCGCTTGGACAAAAATATGGAAACCTCCCAAGAAATGCATACTTGAACATAAATGAAGATGCTAGCCCAGGTTGCAGGTTGTACTGTTGTATTTCACCATGAACAACTCTTGTGCAATGTCTTCAGTACGTTGAAAATTTCAGACGCGATCAAAACAGCGTTCTGCGTAATTGCGAGTGCATTATGTCGGGAGTTGGTGACTTCGAACGTGGGCAAGTCGTTCATGCTCATATAGTGGACGCTTCCATAACCAATGGAGCCGAAGGGTTTGGTGTTACATGAGGCACGGTATCGATGATCTATTGCACATGCAGGGAAAGCGGGAAGACATTTCCGCTGAGTGACAATGCTGACGAAGAGTGTGTCGAATGATCGTGATGGTTACCAGAGAGGATTTGAGACCGCTCAATGACATTCAATACGATCACGACGGCACCCCTCGATTGACGTTAGCACTCGTGGTGTCACTCGCCTTCATACACGGCAGTGGACGTTTGAAAATTCGTGACGCTAGCTCAATGGTCGTCAATTGATTTAAATGTATTTCCCGGCTGACTCTTAGTTCAATTACTGCCACGGGGGTGAGGAGAAAGAACACATCCTGGTGGTACCAGCATTATGCGTATTTAGATGTTCAATTAATCTGAATGGTTTGCAATGTTCCAGCGATTCTATTCGAACTCTATGGTGATGTACCGAGAAGGACCATTTTCGCATATAAACATGCAAGTACGTAATGGACGTTCAGTTTCTCAATATAGTTCGTCGCGGTCACACATTATACATCCGATGTAAGAACAATTTCATGTATTTTACATTTTTGGTGTCCCACAATATTGGTTGGCTAAATATTATGACGATACGTTGCATACAACGTCCACAGATATTGTTTATCATGTAGTCAAGACTACGTAATGAAGCCAAAACCGTGGGTAAAATTGGAATGTAGTTTGTTTATTAACACTTCTCTTTTCACTAATTAAATATGAAATATTAATCGGGATTGGAGGTGATGATCCTTCTTTTTTAGTATTTTAGATCCCCGTTAATCAATATCTGGTAGTTAATTAGCGAGCTATTTTTTATGCTGGCGCGATGCTTGTATCAGTTATCCCCGCAACCGTCCAAGGATAAGATTCTATTAATGTTCCGCGCACACGCATTTCACCATTTTATAAAATGCAGAATTACGTAAACTGTAGCTTTCCGTTGCGCACAACTTTCGTGGGTTCCTCAAACATAATAGTTTCCCAAGAGTATTTTTCCCAGCTAACACAAAGTTCGAATTATGTTGTCGGATTCATTTTCACTCCACCCGACAATAAACGTCTCTGATCACTTCGTCGCACGTAATGTATTTTAAACGTGCTTGAAGAGTCTTTAAATAATTTCCTTGACGAATTTTGCAGTCGCGTAGCACTTTTTCATCGACTAGCCCGATCGCGATAACTGAAGGTAGAGAGCTCAATAATGTGTTACATGTTCTTTTATATGTATTAAAAAACAAAAGCGCCCCTATATCTTTCTGTCTCACTTGGTCTTTGCTACTTTGCTTTTTATTACTTTTCATTATATTGCTTCTTAGTAATGCTGTGCAGTTATTAAAGGTTCGTATTACTTTCCCCTTTTTAATTCTTCCCCGATTTTAATTAATATGATGCTAATTGACACGCCTGCCCGCAAAGTACCGTTATAGATTGTGATGAAAAATGGTAGGACGACATTTGGAAAACTGACTGGAGCACTGAATGTCGTGAAGCGTGACAGCACCATAACAACACGAAGCAGGGAATCGTAGGGCGAGCGTGAATTTCAAAACCACTCATCAGTGATGCAGATGCCCATAGCAGGAATACGCAGTACCGAAGCCATAAAATCTGGACTATGGAGCAGTGGAAGAAAATCATTTGGTCGGACGAGTCTTTTTTCACACTGTTTCCAACTTCTGGTGGAATTTGCGTCCCTAGAGTGAAATATGGTGGGGATTCGGAGTTGATTTGGAGCAGAGGTATCGATATATTGTATGCCTACTCTGCAAGGTCCCGCTACTGCCAACGATAATGTGGCCATTTTAGCTGATACAGTCCGTTCCATAGTAGAGCGTTTGTTCGTCGGTGGTCATGCTGTGTTACAAGTCGATTGGGCCGGCGTTCACACAGCATGCTTCGTCCAGGATTGGTTTTGTGGGCACGGGGATAAACTGTCGCATCTCGTTTTGTCCACCACAGTCACCAGGTGTCAGTGTTACTGAGCCTTTATGTTCTACTTTGGACAGAAGGGTGCGTGATCGCTATCCACCTCCATCATCAAATGGTTCAAATGGCTCTGAGCACTATGGGACTTAACTTCTGAGGTCATCAGTCCCCTAGAACTTAGAACTAGTTAAACCTAACTAACCTAAGGACATCACACACATCCATGCCCGAGGCAGGATTCGAAACAGTGACCGTAGCAGCAGCGCGGTTCCCGACTGAAGCGCCTAGAACCGCTCGGCCACTCCGGCCGGCCCTCCATCATCGTTACCTGAACTTTTGCAGGAAGTATGACATAAGATTCCCATGAAAACCATACTGGACCTGTGTTTATTCATTCTGGGACGACTGGAAGCAATTTTGAATGGCAATGGTTTTCCTACACCGTATTAGGGAAGATAATGTGTAGTGTTTTTGGTTTTTTCGTATTTTGGTCGTACCTCTGTAATTCTGCAACTGGACGCAGGATTAAACTGACGCAGTACTGTGCGAACACCCCCAACCAGAGCGACTATGTATGCTCGCAGCTCAGCCATTTGCTGCATTCCATTTGCGCTCTGCGCTCGACCGGCGCACTTCACACGACGTTCATCGGTTGAATGTGCGAGCGAGCTGCTACAGCCTCATAGAGGAGTGTCGTCAAATGCGCGAGGCCTGTGGTCTACGAGCCGCCGCCTGGCCTGGTTGCTCTGGGTTTCGAGTGGCACCCGCCTGGCCGAGGCCGCCCTTTGGGTGCCTTAGTCTGACAGTCAGGACAAGTGCTGGGTTCACTTCCTCCTACCACCACACAAAAACATGCGGCTACACGATTTTTTGCGTATTCGATGTTTCTTGGTCTTCGTTGCCTGGGGGAGGCAGAGGAAAAGAGACAAAAAGCTGAGGGCCGGCCGGAGTGGCCGAGCGGTTCTAGGCGCTTCAGTCTGGAACCGCGCGACCGCTACGGTCGCAGGTTCGAATCCTGCCTCGGGCATGGATGTGTGTGATGTCCTTAGGTTAGTTAGGTTTAAGTAGTTCTAAGTTCTACGGGACTGATGACCTCCGCTTTTAAGTCCCATAGTGCTCAGAGCCATTTGTATTTGAAAAAACAGAGGAGTGGAGATGCAGTGTGGAAGTCTGAATTGCGTGAAAGCAGGGAATGAATGGACCTATTAGTTTCAGCAAACAAGTGGTTTGAAACAAGGCAATGCATTGTTACCTCTCCTCTTCAATGTGGTCTTGGATGAAATAGTGACTAAGGTGGCAGAAAACACTGGAGAAGACAAGATAAAAGCAATGGTTTTTGCGTGTGACTTGATGATCTAGGGAAACATGGAGGAGAAAATTGATGAGCATGTGGATGCTTGGGAAGGAATGTGAGGCAGTATAGGATGAAATTCAACGCAAACAAATACGAACTCCTATTTACAACTTGAAAGAAAGATAGACCAAGTATGAAGGTGATTAATTTAAGAAGACGGAAAATGTCAAGTACTTGGGAAGTATGTTAAAGGAAAATGGAAGAAATGAGAAAGAGATCAGCGAACGTGTCAAACAGGCAAAAGCATTCCTGCGAAGTGTTAGGAGCCTGGTTTGGAACAAAGACGTCCCACAAAAAGGAAAGAAGTAATATACACAAGTTACTACGTCTCAGTGTTGCCCTGTGCATGTGCAACATGGGTAATGAAGAAAAGAGACGTCAGCAGATTACAGGCTTGTGAAATGAAGT
Source organism: Schistocerca americana (assembly GCF_021461395.2). Classification (NCBI taxonomy): domain Eukaryota; kingdom Metazoa; phylum Arthropoda; class Insecta; order Orthoptera; family Acrididae; genus Schistocerca; species Schistocerca americana. The sequence goes on along the minus strand of NC_060127.1, from coordinate 182,481,747 downwards.
TCCTCGCAAGTAGGATAGGAGTAGCAACAAGAGATAGGATGAGGAATGAGAGGGTAAATGAAATAGTGAAAGAGGAACCTTTGCAGAGCAGGAAAGAAACATCGTAGCTAAGGTGCTATGGGCACTTAAAGAGAATGGAAAAACACGAGGAGTCCCAAGAAGATATACCGAAATGGAGATGCGATGGAAACGACCCAGAACAAGACAAGGTGATAGATGGCTGAAAGGTGTGAAAGAGTATGTTGAAAAGAAGAGGCGAGGACTGGACCAAAGTGAACACAGAAAGATGGTGAGAAACAGTACAAGATGGCAAGATGTATTTTCCAAACAGGCCCAGCCTGGGGTTGGAAGCTCTTCACGATGATGATGATGTTGACAGGGCTGCAAGCCACTCTGGAGTGGTGGTCATCCAGCGAGCACTAGCGCCAGCCAGCCAGCTCTAGCACTGCCTACAGACTGCTGTGACGGAATTTGGCAATTGCGACATCGACTTTTTATATGAAGACGAATCACAATAAAACGTCCGACTGTGTGCTAAAACAAGAGGAACTACCCGGAAAACGAAATAGGTAACTGGCCCAGGAGTGACCAACAAGGCTCTGTCCGAGATCTTGTAAGGGGTGTCTTAACCGCAGGCTGCAGCGAGAAGAGCTGCAGGTAAATTTGACCAAACAGATTTCAAGGCTAGTATTAGATGGCAGTTGAGAGTCCTGTTCCGCACAATATCTCCAGCAGCGAAGTGTTTGGGATGTAGCTGAGATGGCTCCTTAAGGCCATTTGAGATTATTTGTCGACCTAATTCCGCACAAGTGCCCTGTATCAGATTGTTCGTATTTCCATACACCACTGCCATAAGTTGTGAGTACTTATCGTTTACACCCTTATAAAGCTAACGAAAGATTTGGGTTACAACACAGTTATTCTTTGACTGGCTTAAGAACGATTTCGCCCGTGAGGTTCGAAAATTCCAAATTGAAAAGTTAAAATTCAAACCTAAAGTTGAAAAAACTATATTGATTCTAGACAATGCTCGTGCTGATCCCCATGGTCGGTCTAGTGACGATGAGCGAACTGAGTGTATGTTCCCCACGCTGTACTCTCGGCCACGGCTGATAATGCACGCAGCTCAGCACCCATCCAAACACTGGCGCTGATCGACACACGAGAGTTTTCTGTGTTCGCCTGTCGCATGCGCTGTTACGATTGAATTTGCGGTATTAAATCGAGCCTCTACTGCACGCGATACAGTATTGTTGTTGTTCTCTCTCGTGGTAATTTTTTCACGCACTTCTGTTTCATCCGGCGATCATTTTGTAAAATAGTCTTTTGTCGACCGCTTTACCCGGTGTTATAAAGGGCTGTTGTTGTGAAGGATGAGCAATCCAGTATTTTCGCTCAAATATGGCGATTGTGAAGGAACACTGTACAAAAGCAATGCAAGTGAACGGTCACTGCAGTACGTACAAGATCAGGGCGTGGTTTCGATAATGGGAATAGGACAACGGGCCGAACGTAGTACATTCGTATGTTCACCCCGGTGGGTGATATTTTTCTATTATTATTATTATTATTATTATTATTATTATTATTGTTTGGGTCCGCAGCTTGTGGTCGTGCGGTAGCGTTCTCGCTTCCCACGCCCGGGTTCCCGGGTTCGATTCCTGGCGGGGTCAGGGATTTTCTCTACCTCGTGATGACTGGGTGTTGTGTGATGTCCTTTGGTTAGTTAGGTTTAAGTAGTTCTAAGTTCTAGGGGACTGATGACCATAGATGTTAAGTCCCATAGTGCTCAGAGACATTTTTGATTATTATTTACGACAAATTTCTATCGTAGATATTCAGGAAGCTTGGCTTTACGAATAGCTGGCAGTTGCCCACAGTCCTCTCAAAGGTTGTATTTATACAGGATGCTCAAAAACATGTGTCTCTAGAGTTGTGCTGTACCAAACATACGTTTCGGCAGGTTTGGTAAAGTACATAACTGCGCGGTAAATGGTAGATTACCGGTTCTGTTGGTAGTACTGGCAGGGAAAGAAACATGAATGAATGTGTAAGAGAGTAAATGGGAGCCGATGACTTCTCTTTTTTTTGTTTGGTTGTTTGTTTCTTCTGCGCAGAATTAGAACCGCACATCATTTAGTGTCAGTCCATTGGGTATTTTATATCCTTAAAGAATATCAATTGCATTTTTAAGTAATAAAAATTAGTTGTAACTTATGCGCTTGTATGTAACCAAAGCTATTACTTTTGATGCAAGTACAGCTTGCGTGCCCAAGCACAAGAAATATATGTAATTATTGTTGTTATTTTGTACTCAATAGAACGTTCTTCATCATGAAAAAAGGCAGGAGATCCTTGTTATTATTGACAAATGCAAGAGTTGCTTATGAATAACGGAATCATGTTTCAGATAAGTTCGACGAACTATTGAAGCCATATTTGATATGTTTTTTTTGCGTTTCTTTTTTAATTTCACCTTTCTGCTAAGGAAATCACATTTTCTAGCGCTATTCGATAAATCCGTACCTTTTCTTTATTTTTACTACAACATCGCTATGTTTCTCATTTCATATCACAAATTTTCGAAAAAAACCTGAATTAAACATTCATAATTTCAGTTTTCCTATAAATACTCTTTATTGTTAAGTAACAGATAGGAGGATAACTATGTAAAACAAAAATGTTCCGTGGGTTAATGTGGCCCTTTATATATCCTCATTCAGTTTCTAGAAGGTTCACGGCCTCCATTTGGGGGAATCTAATAGACACTGATCGTATATGTAAAGAAAGCGATCGTTATGAGGGAACGTCTGGTAGGTGTGCAACACATTCAATGCACAAGTAACGTGGGTACAACCAAAGTTACTAGGAAAGCTATCGTAGTCTGCGCTTACTCATGGTAGTCTACGGCAGCGTACGGTAATTTTACAACTCTACGTGTCACACATTTGTACCAGAATTAGTGCTGTTGTTGTGGTCTTCAGTCCTGAGACTGGTTTGATGCAGCTCTCCATGCTACTCTATCCTGTGCAAGCTTCTTCATCTCCCAGTAACTTCTGCAACCTACATCTTTCTGAATCTGCTTAGTGTATTCATCTCATGGTCTCCCTCTACGATTTTTACCCTCCACGCTCCCCTCCAATACAAAATTGGTGATCCCTTGATGCCTCAGCCGGCCGGAGTGGCCGAGCGGTTCTAGGTGCTACAGTCTGGAACTGCGAGACCGCAACGGTCGCGGGTTCGAATCCTGCCTCGGGCATGGATGTGTGCGATGTCCTTAGGTTAGTTAGGTTTAAGTAGTTCTAAGTTCTAGGGGACTGATGACCTCAGCAGTTAAGTCCCATAGTGCTCAGAGCTATTTGAACCATTTGAACCTTGATGCCTCAGAACATGTCCTATCCCTTCTTCTAGTCAAGTTGTGCCACAAACTCCTCTTCTCCCCAATTCTAGTCAATTCCTCATTAGTTATGTGATCTACCCATCTAATCTTCACCATTCTTCTGTAGCACCACATTTCGAAAGCTTCTATTCTCTTCTTGTCCAAACTATTTATTGTCCATGTTTCACTTCCATACATGGCTACACTCCATAGAAATACTTTCAGAAACGACTTCCAGAAACTTAAATCTAGACTCGATGTTAACAAATTTATCTTCTTCAGAAACGCTTTCCTTGCCATTGCCAGTCTACATTTTATATCCTCTCTACTTCGACCATCATCAGTTATTTTGCTCTCCAAATAGCAAAACTCCTTTACTACTTTAAGTGTCTCATTTCCTAATCTAATTCCTTCAGCATCACCCAATTTAATTCGACTACAGTCCAATATCCTCGTTTTGCTTTTGTTGATGTTCATCTTATATCCTCCTTTCAAGACACTGTCTATTCCGTTCAACTGCTCTTCCAAGTTCTTTGCTGTCTCTGACAGAATTACAATGTCATCGGCGAATCTCAACATTTTTATTTCTTCTCCATGGATTTTAATACCTACTCCGAATTTTTCTTTTGTTTCCTTTACTGCTTGCTCAATATACAGATTGAATAACATCGGAGAGAGGCTACAACCCTGTCTCACTCCCTTCCCAACCACTGCTTCCCTTTCATGCCCCTTGACTCTTATAAGTGCCATCTGGTTTCTGCACGAATTGTAAATAGCCTTTCCCTCCCTGTATTTTACCCCTGATACCTTCAGAAATTGAAAGAGAGTATTCCAGTCCACATTGTCAAAAGCTTTCTCTAAGCCTACAATTGCTAGAAACGTAGGTTTGCCTTTCCTTAATCTTTCTTCTAAGATAAGTCGTAAGGTCAGTATTACCAGAATTAGTACCGATCACAATTAAAGGAAAAGTTCATGTCGTGATATATATAAAAACCAATAACTATAGAGATATAAGCTAATCTGTCCTCTCACTTCCACCTGTCTGTTACATAGAAGCAGATACTATAGACAGTGCTGTATGTGGTTACCACGTACCCTAACCCATCCTTCAGCCTTTCTTCGCATTGAATCACGCACTCTTTGAAATGCACCTGGCTCTGGCCGGATTGCGTCACATCCATTGATCACAAGCTCTTGTAACGTCTGTCGATTGGTTTTGCTTCCACAAATATCTTTAAATCACTACGAAGTCTTTTGCAGTGGAGTCCTTGAATGAAAAGTTCTCGGCAGACTTGCCACGTCGAATCTCAAGCTTTCGATAACTGCCTCCATCGCTGTCCCGAGAGGCTATCTGTACGAGGGTATCCACATCTAAAGCTACATACTGGGTGGTTATAACTAAACTTTCCCTATTAACACGTTACAACACGCAAACTAGTTACCGTACGAGTAAAAAACGAGGTAGCATTAACGTTCAGAGTGTAGGATGCATGATTTCCATTCGTCACAGCGCCACCGTCCAATTCCAACTAGGGCCACTAGGTGCCGTGATTAGTCATCGTGGTTCATGGTCTCACACATTTGACCAGTCGCAACGTGTCAACATGAGCTTGGACAATAGGAGCAGGGCATTATTGGTGAAGCTGTATTATCAAAACAACAGTAGTGCTGCAGCTGCACTTCGAGAATATCGCCGGCTGAAAGGATTACGAAAGGGTCCTCTCTCTCCACCTGTTGTGCGCAGCATGATGAAGAAGTTCGAATCAACTGGAGGACTAGGCGTCGCTCCGGCAAGGGGCCGACGACGGGTTGTACCACAGGTGGTTGACGAAATCGTTGTTGCTATGGCAGACAACGCTGCCCGAAATTCCCGATCGTCGGGCAGTACGTGTGCTGTGTCACGACAGTTGAACATCTAGTGGTCCACTGTACGGAAGCTGTTTCGAACCATTCTCAAATGGTATCCGTACCGTCCAGGATCCATATTGTACAGCAGCTTGCACCACAGGAGGCACAACGACGTATTGTCTTTATTTTCCACCTTCTCGCAAGGATTGAAGTTGATGAAGGCTCGCCCTGGACCATCCTATGGACAGACGAAGCTCATTTTTCTATGACGATGAGGTGAACACACAGAACTTCCGAGTGTGGGGATCTTCACCTCCAGTCGCTCTGATTAAGTTCCTCTCTATGATGAACGTGTCACCCCGTGGTGTGCCTTCACGGCTACGTTCGTCATTGGCCCATTCTTTTTTGAACAGGTTGGAGCTAAAGGAGCAAAGCTGTGCAGTGTGACTGGCCAACGTTACTGCTATATGCTTCGCCAACATCTCATATCCGCCCTGCAGGAGAGAGACGCATTGAACGCAACAGTTTTCATGCAAGATGGGGATCCACCTGCTTCTCCGAAACACATTTGCAAACGGTCGCATTATCAGCGGATCGTTTCCAAATGCTTGGACCGCACCTGATCTTACTCTCTGTGATTTGTGGCTGTGAGGCTACCTGAAGGACAGGGTTTACCAGGGGAACATTCACGCATTTGCTGATCTGAAGTGTAGCAAATCAGGAGAGGTAGCCAGCATGCCTACGGATGTGGTTCGTTTTTCTGTGCAGAAGGCAATCCAGCGCTTCCAGACTCTCCTGGACACTGATGGGCGTCATATTGAGCCCTTTTTGCAGCAATAACTTTTCCGATATGTAATGGTATGATGTACCGTAGCAGCACATTAAAAGTGTTTCAATTGAATTGAGCCGGCCAGTGTGGCCGAGCGGTTCTAGGCGCTACAGTCTGGAACTGCGCGACCGCTACGGTCGCAGGTTCGAATCCTGCCTCGGGCATGGATGTGTGTGCTGTCCTTAGGTTAGTTAGATTTCAGTAGTTCTAAGTTCTAGGGGACTGATGACTTCAGATGTTAAGTCCCATAGTGTTCAGAGCCATTTTTTTTTTAACCAATTGAATTGATTCTGCATTACTTCTCTTCCCCATGTCCTTGACATTAATGCTACCTAATTTGGTCCTCGTACGGTAATTAGTTTCCATGTTATAACGTGTTAAATAGGGCAAGTTTAATTATAACCACCTGGTACATTGGCCGCAAGCCACCGTATGGTGCACGTGGAGGGTACCGTTCGCCGCTACTTGTCGTTTCCTTTCGTGTTCCAATCGCAGATAAGACGGATAAACGATGTTAATATTCCTCTATACGTACCCCAAGTTTTCTATCTTCATGGTCCATAGCCAAAATGTACGTTGGTGGGAGCACATTGTTTCTGCAGTCGGCCACAGATGCTGGTTCTAGAAATTTTTTCAGCACACCCTCGTGAAAACAACGTCGACTTTCCTCCAGGGATTCCCGCAAAGTTCAAGGAGCAGATCCGTAATACTCGAGTGCTGATCAAACCTACCGTTAACAAATGTATCAGCCCGTCTGTGAACTGCTTCGATGTATTCCTTCAGTCCGACGTGGCGGGCATTCCAAACACTGCATGATAGTTAACCATAGCATCCTCTGACGAAATTATCGTCTCTTGTCTTGACGAAGAGGTAACATTGAACGCAATCATGATGTCCTAAATTACTCTAGTGTCAGAATTGGCGTCGAGAAACAGTCGGCCTGTCACCATTCTAGTAAAATGCCTTTCCGGCAAATCCGCTCTGTGAACAGACCCACAGCAACTGGATTACTGTGTGACAAGAGGGTTGCCACTGCCACATCCTGTGGTCAGTGTAGGGCCGGGAGAGGCGGGGGGGGGGGGGGGGGGGCAAGGTAATTTATTTGTCGCCAACTCTGCTCTTAATGTGCCAAAACGCCTACTGTTATGACAGTAAAACTTATAAATGCTTTATGATAACAATAATATTGGAAAAACTTCGCCCGAAAATTTGAAATGTACATGAACCTCTTCACTGACACTGGGCCGTATGTGGGCCATGATAGGTTATCAGGAGGAACATGTTACATTTATTGCATTTGCCGGGAAGGCATTTTACTAGAATGGTGACAGTCCGACTGCTACTCGACGGGAATAATTCTGGCACTGGAACAAGTTAGGACATTATGACTGCATTCAATGTCCTACCGGTAAAGAAAGCCTGCTAATGGTTTGCCGCGCCACAAACGGTGCCCATATTAGCCACGAATATTGTGAGTTAAAAACTTGGAGAGATTCTCTGTCCACAGATGCGAACCTCCTTTCTGTATGTTTCGTAGTTTTAAGGGACTCATCTTGTGAAACCGTTGAGGTACTTACGAATATGCCCCACTTCTCCATGCAGTAAAAACAAAATGGCGTGAAATATTTTTCTTCATATTTTGTTACTTCTGACTACGACGTTCATTAAAATAACCCCGCACATTACTGTCTTTTCACTACAAAAAAATAAAATAAAATAAAAAACTGGTAGTGAAACGATTAAGAATTGTGACAGCAACTGTCTCTTACAACTTTGACTGTGCGAGCATGTGAATAATCAGAACGCTGTCGTTTCTGCCTATGTTCCGGAAGCAAGTATGTCTGTTTTCTTGTCTTGGCGGGGGGGGGGGGGGGGGCACGTCCGTTTTTTCCTATCTATTACAGCTAACTCGACTTGTTGTGGTTGCACCTGTGAATTCTGGAACCGTGTCGTAATTGGTAGACGGATGCAGCAAGAAACTGGAACATGTCCTGCGTTAAACTCTAAACTCCTTCCGAACAGATCGTGGAAGATCCAACGGTATTGACCGACCGCCATGCCATCCTCAGCTTATAGGCGTCACCGGGTGAGAGTATGGAGGAGCGTGAGGTGAGCACACCTCTCTCCCGGCCCGGCCGCTGTCAGTTATCGTGACCGGAGCCGCTGCTTCTCAATCATTTAGTTCCCGAATTTGCCTCACGTGGGGCTGAGTGCACCCCACTTGCCAACAGCGCTCGGCAGACCGGATGGTACACCCATCCAACTGCTAGCCAAGCCCGACGGCACTTCGGCGATCTGACGGGGACCGGTTTTACCACTATTGCAAGTCTGTTGCTGTCCTGCGTTCAACATGACCTGTAATTTTCTAGAATTTCTTTCCATTTTGGAGATTTTACTTTATTCTCCCAAAGTTCGCATAACAATTTGGAAATTTATTTACAAAAATTTTAAACGCCTTAGCTGACATGTTCTTTTGGGGTCAATGGGGGAGGGGGGGATATTTATGAACTACGACCTTCGCTTTTCACAGTTCCATAGTCACGATCGATAAATCTGCAAATGACGACTTATCTCTATACTAAACATACACACAGCTTCCTTTTCTAACAGAGGCTACAGGCGTCATGAAGCAATTACATATTCACGCAGTGTTTAGTTCTGCCACAAGAATGGGGAAACAGTACTACCTGCACGTCAGAGGCACTTGCTGAGGAGACGTCGGGCACTGTTGTACCTTTCCCACGGAGAGGGGTCAACAAGATGCAGAGATATACACCAGCCCGAGTAATTTACTGGCTACAAAACAGGCCATTCTCAGCCGCAGGGCAAAATATTTATAAAGGCGCCAGGAAGTTAAGCTGGCTCGTTTATTCTTTGTGCAACACAACGTATTCTACTTACTAAATATGTGCTCAGTTTATTTAACTACAAGCAGCAATTAAAAAATAATATCAAAAGTTTTACCAGTTCCTTGCAGAGGTTCTACAGTGTAGTTAGTACATTACGTAATAAAACGCACTGAGGTGATAAAAATTATCGGATAGGTACTAATATCGTTTCCGACATCCTCTCGCACGGCGAAGTGCAGCAAGTCGACCTGACATGAACTCAACAAGTTGTTGGAGATCCCATGCAGAAATAATGAGCCGCGCTGTCTTTTTAGCAGTCCAAAATTGCTACCTCGGAGACTCTGTGTCGTACCGCTCCTGAGCTGACTGTAACACCACGTTCAAACTCACTCAAGGGGACATTATACGTGAAATTCGTTGATATTTGACATTTTCTGTTTTCTACTCCATAATGTGCTTTGGACTTTCCTGAACATTTTGGTACATAATACATTAAAATCAGACAATTGTGAGGCCTTTAAATAATATTTTGAATGTTGACATGTGACTGTCCAATTTCGCGGCTACGCATATACTGCCACATATGAGCAGTCATGTCTTGGGAACTACACAGTATAGAAGGCTGTGAATTGCTTTGTTTTGTGCCTACTGCTACGTCTCAGAAGTTAGCATTACGAATAAACAAATCAGTCCTATATTTCTGATACTAGTTTTCGTTGTAAATAGATTATCGGCTATTTTTGTTGTAAGCTAACTTCAACTGTTTTTTATACGTATATTATGGGAAGGCCATTATAAGTAACTGTGACAATTTAGAGAAGATGAAAAGAGCTGTGTGGAGTAGTTTCTTTCATCGAATATCAACCGATGAAAAGCCATGTCATGCTTTGTCTCCACCTCCACGAACACTTGGCGTAAATATAGGCAAGCTGAATTTTCTGGCACCCTGCATGAATTTACTCATAAACATTCTCTTCCTTTGGCAGTAATGGAGACAATCAAACCTATATACAGAGATTTGGCAAATACTGAGCTACTAAAGAGGTGTTTACGTGGGAAGACCCAGAATGTGAATGAGTCCTTCAATAATATTGTGTGGTGTCGTGTGCCTAAAAATGTATTTGTTGGCCTTATGACTCTGAAACTCTTCAAGTTGGCAGTGTCTGATGCAGTAATAACTTTTAATGGTGGGAACTATGAAAGACTTAAGGTTCTAGAGAAGGTAGGGGTAAGATTTGAACAGAACACAGCTAAAGGACTTCGGGAACTGGATGACCTTCGTGTATGTGAAGCAAAGTTAGCTGCTCAGCAAATGACAAAAGGAGCAGGAAAGAAGAGGAGGCGGCAAGCACTGGGCTGTTGTGAAACTGACTATGGGAGGGGGCAATTCTACTGCATTAAAGACGCAGAAATGTACGTCCTTATAAGAATTTGTAATAAAAAAGTTTTAAACCTCAGTATCCCTGAACTACATTATTTGCAATAAATGACCCGTTTTCTAAGGAAGTACTGATGGTAGAGACATGAAATTTTCACAGCATGCCAAGTGTGAGATTCAACGCATATGGACCTAGAATAATTAAAATATCCTCAGTTGTTTCGTTTTTATGTTTATTTATTTACAAAAGTCTGTCAAAAATTGAGTGTTTGAAAAAAAAAGAGATAACATGCCCCAGAATATAATTTTAGTAATAATTATAGTTCAGTGTATCTAGAAAGGTGGATTCAATAATTATGGAAAATTGTAAGTTGGTGTCTTAAAAAGTTTCCAAGATAATGGGTCACAAAATTCGATAATTATTTAACATTGGCGGCATAGGACATACAATGTCCCCTTAAATCTTGATAACTTTCCATTGTAACAGCAGTAACCGATCTAACAACTGCTCCAGACAGTTGTTGTCTTACATAGACGTTGCCGACCACAGTGCCGTATTCTGCCTGTTTACATACCTCTGCATTTAAATACGCATATACGCATGCCTAGACCAGTTTCTTCGGCGCTTCAGTGTAGAATGACACCACAGTTATATAATGCTTGTTAATGTTGGGTTGAAACGTTTCGATAAAGTATCAGCGTAATATGCTGAAACTGAAACGTGAGGTAGTTGGCATCTGAAGTTGTGGTGTAAACGCCTGAAAGTTTGTTCCTCGTGCGAGGCTCCGCAGTTACACGCAGCAAGAACAGTAGCGAATTCCCACCGCTTGCAGTTCTCATACAACTGTCTAATAAGGTGTTTCTATCAAGATTTTAAAAATGCTGCCTTTCATTATTTTGTTATTCTGTATCTTTTAATTGGAATACGAAGCCGCGCGGGATTAGTCGAGCGGTCCAGGGCGCTGCAGTCATGAACTGTGCGGCTGGTCCCGGCGGAGGTTCAAGTCCTCCCTCGGGCATGGGTGTGTGTTTGTCCTTAGGATAATTTGGATTAATTAATGTGTAAGCTTAGGCACTGATGACCTTAGCAAGATGAGATTTCACACACAATTTTTTTGGAATACGAACTATAGTTTCCGCTATTACCCTTACACTGGAAATGTGCGGCTCTGCGCACCACATTTTTGAGTCTGGAAGCGGTCAGTCTTGTGATGGCTGTCTATCACGTTGGTTGTGATTTGAACGTATTTTGAGGACATTGGCAACTGGCTGTTTGGAAAGTACTCTTATTGATTAGTCCTGTAATGTCTATTATGGTACCAATGAATTAGCAGCTATTGTACGTTTTTTACTTTAATTCATAATTTTTTATTTAAGGATTCTACCTTTTGAACTTCTTTTCTTAGATCTGAAGACGGTCTTCAACAACTGAAACTTGTTATTTAATTGCTTTTATTTATTGCGATGAAGACTAAAAATTTACAGTAAGACACGCGTGTCTTTCACTTGTAGCACATTTTTATCTACATGTCTACTTCGGAAGCTGTGCTACGGTGTGTGGCGGAAGCTATCTTGTGCACAGGAAGAACGGTTCTGGGTAAGCTTTAGTGTGAGCACGAATCTTTCTGATTTTACTTTCACGATTTTTTCGCGAGATATATCTTGCGCGAAGCAGTATATCGGTTGAATCTTGTAGGAACTTAATACTTTCTCAAAGCTGACTGTAAGTCACACCTGATGCAGAACGTCTCCCTTGTACCATCTGCCACTGGAGTAGCTGATAACCACCGCGACGCCTCCTCTTATTAAATAAACCTGTAACAAAACAAGCCGCTCTTCTTTGGATCTTTTCGGGTCCAAAAATGACGAGTAATTTTCAAGTATCGGTCGAACTAAGATTTTGTAAACTTCTTACTTTGTACATACACTTCCTGAGGAGTCTTCCAGTGAGTCTCAGTCTGGCGTCCACCTTTGCTGCGATGCCGTTTGAAATCGCATCGTTCGCTGATTCACAGATATTTAAAGGGCGTGCTCGGATGTCGTGGTGTACTTACAGTAAGACTTTCCTACCGGTGCGATCGACTTTTTGAAATTATCTCTACGGTGATTTAGATTAAGGTCCCAACTGCCACACACTGCAGCCATTCACCATGGTAGACCCTCGTTTTCGAGTAACCGACGAAAGAAAAATTCGGAATTTTGTGTGATACTCAGTAGCGTTAAAAAAATTGCACTGTTCAGTCTGGTTGTGTGGTGTAATGGCTAGGGTAACAGCTTGACATCCACGAGGTTGTAGATTATAATCTCGTCTGCAGCATAATTTTTTTTTATTTTTAAATTATTCCGATCATCATTTTTATTCAATTATTTGGTTTGAATGTAATTTTTAATTCCTTTCCTGTGTCACATAATTTTAATCATAATATGAACTTCTTCATTTGCTCTCATTTTTCTTGCTATCATTCCTTCTCCGGCAACGGCCTTGCCGCAGTGGATACACCGGTTCCGTTTAGATCACCGAAGTTAAGCGCTGTTGGGTGTGGCTGGCACTTGGATAGGTGACCGTTCGGGCCACCATGCGCTGTTGCCATTTTTGGGGGTGCACTCAGCCTCGTGATGCCAATTGAGGAGCTACTCGACCGAATAGTAGTGACTCCGGCCAAAGAAAACCAGCATGACGACCGGTAGAGCGGTGTGCTGACCACCCGCTCCTCCTATCCGCATCTTCAGCTGAGGATGACACGGCGGTCGGAAGGTCGCGATGGGCCACTTGTGGCCTGACGACGGAGTGCTTTATTCTTTCTCCGCGTGAAATCGTTGTGCAACGGTTTTTAATTAATTTTACGTACTAATTTCTTTTGTATTATCACTGTTTTTTCGTTCACATTAATGTGTTCATTTTATCTATTTCTTTTTTGATGGAATTTCTTTTTAGTTATAACCCATCTTCCACTTAAATTTTCATCTGCGTTATGGTGTCCGTTGTGCAATAGACATTTACGTTATGTCTTAAATGTTTGTATGACGATTACCATGCAAAGAAAACTGCACATTAGGTAACAAGAATGCATATTTCGCACCATTGCACAAATATAAATAATGTCGTCTTTTAATTTTTAAGTAATAAATTGGAATTTTCAAATAATTGAATATTATGAGAGATAATTATATTCATGTTCAGAAAAATTCTGATTGAAAAAAGAATAAAGACAAAATGAAACAAATTAAAAGGTTCATACGATCATTAAAATGACGTGATAAAGAAATAGAAATAAAAAAATACGTTTAAACAACTTAACTGAATAAAATTAATGATTGAACTAATTTCGATAAAGACTTAAAAATAAAAAAATAAAAACAGGGAGCATCTGACGAGATTCGAACCCGCAACCTCTTCCTATCCATTACACCAAGAAAACTGTCTATATAAAGTAAATTTTTTACGGGTATTAAATGTCACACAAAATTCCGAATTTTTCTTCCGTCAATTAGTCCCAAATGAGGGCCCACCACGATGAATGGCTGCGGTGTGTGATACCTGAGATCTTTACCTACATCGATGTATAGGTAGTTTCAAAAAGTCGATCGCATCGCACCTTGTCAGAAGTGACATATTTCACTATACATTTCACAGCTGCGATGATTATTCATTAAAGTTGTTCAACACCGCTTACACGTAATATTTCTAACGACCTGTTGTGTACGCTTTCCTAGGAACTTTTCGTCCTAATTGAGCGTAACGTCGTTTTCTCTGTCGGCCCGGAGCGCCTGTTGTCTCCAGGACGAGGCGGGCTCCCTAGTCAGCGCCTGCCATTGTCCGGGCGGCGTAATTCCGCGTGCGACTGTCGCATCTGGACGGCGGGGCGCGGCTGCCCGGATTCCTCGAGCGCCCCGCTTAACGACTGCGCAGCCGTCTCCGGCGCGTCCGGGTAGATCGGTGCGCCGGCAATCTAATTGCTGGCGGGCCTTATGCAGAACGAATCCAGTTAGCGCCGGGCCGATGGCGCGCGCGTAATCCGGTTTCAGCGCGTCAGCCGCCTGACGGGTCCTGCGACCAGGGGGGGGCGAGGCGCTGCAGTCGGGTACTGTCCACTCCGCCAGGGATTACCGCCGCCACTGTCGTTCCCTGCTGCACGCCGCAAACTACTGCGCCTTGTTCCGCACAGCAGGGGCGGCAGAATAAAACTACCCGTAAAATATTTCATGCAGCGTAAGGTAGGCAACCCGTCGTACACACCATGAGTGGGACATGTAAGTTGGGTTGCCTACTGGTGCTGGCGTAAGCAGTCGCCAGCACACCGGTCCGCAAAGATGTAGCGCGAAGATCGATAGTAGGCACTAGGTCAAGGGCACATATTACGAGAGAGGCGAGAGACACACCGGCAAGCAACATGCCGCCAACGCCCTCTCTACAGCAAGTATTTAGGCTGCCGCCTCTGACCGGAGTGCCTCACTGACTCATTCTTCACACATCAAAAAAAGTTTCGCATGACCTCGGTTCCGAGAGTTCCGGAACCTATACAGGAAATTGTATTAGAGATCAACGTAAACATCATTTCCGCCCTTTTTATTGCTCATGAAAACCACACATCGCATATATTGTACCACCATACAGCGAGACATTCATAGATGTTGGTTCGGATTGCTGCGCACACCGGTACATTCAATACCCAGTAGCACGTCCTCTTGCACTGATGAATGCCTGTATTCGTCGTGGCATACTATCCACAAGTTCATCAAGCTACTGTTGGTCCAGATTGTACCACTCCTCTACGGAGATTCGGCGTAGATCCCTCAGAGTGGTTGGTAGGTCACGTCGTCCATAAACAGGTCTTTTCAATCTATCCTAGCCATGTTCGACAGGGTTCATGCCTCGAGAACATGCTGGCCACTCAAGTCGAGCGATGTCGTTATCCTGAAGGAAATCATTCACAAGATGTGCACGATGGGGGCGCGAATTGTCGTCCATGAAGACGAATGCCTCGCCAATATGCTGTCGTTATGGTTCCACTATCCATCGGAGGATGGAATACATGTATCGTACAGCCGTTAGGACGCCTTCCATGACCACCAGCGCCGTACGTCAGCCCCACATAATGCCACCCCAAAACACCCGGAATCTCCACCTTGCTGCACTCGCTGGACAGTGTGTTTGAGGCGTTCAGCCTGACCGGGTTGCCTCCAAACACGTCTCTGACGATTGTCTGGTTGAAGGCATATACGACACTCATCGGTGATGGGCACGTGATGCCAATCGTGAGCGGTCCATTATGGCATGTTGTTGGGCCCATTTGTATCGCGCTGCGGGGTGCCATGGTTGCAAAGATGGACCTCGCCTTGGCGTCGGGAGTGAAGTTGCACGTCATGTAGCCTATTGCGCACCGTCTGAGACGTAACACGACGTTCTGTGGCTGCACGAAAAGCATTATTCAACATGGTGGCGTTGCTGTCAGTGTTGCTCCGAGCCATAATCCATAGGTAGTGGTCATCCACTGCAGTAGTAGGTCTTTGACGGCCTGAGCGAGCCTACAGGGCTGTCCATTAATCTGTAAGAGGGGGTGGAATCTCTTCTGAACAGCACGTTGCAAGGCATTCCAGACATGCTCAATAATGTTCATGTCTGGAGAGTTTGATGCCCATAGGAAGTGTTTAAAATCAGAGGAGTGTTCCTGGAGCCACTCTGTAGCATTTCTGGACGTGTGAGGTGTCGAATTGTCCTGCTGGAATTGCCAAGTTCTTCGGAATGCTCAATGGACATTAACTGATGCAGGTGATCAGACAGGATGCTTACGTAACTGTCATCTGTCAGAGTCGTATCAGGGGTCCCATATCACTCCAGCTGCACAGGCTTCACACAATTACAGAGCGTCCACGAACTTGAACAGTTCCCTGCTGACATGCATTGTCGACGGATTTATGAGGTTGTCTTCTTTCACATACACGTCCATCAATACAATTTGAAACGAGACTCGTCCAATCAGGCAACATGTTTCTAGACATCAACAGTCCAATGTCGATGTTGACTGGTCCAGGCGAGACGTAAAGCTTTGTGTCGTGCAGCAATCAAGGGTGCACGAATGGACGTTCGGCTCCGAAACTCTATATCGAAGATGTTTCTTGAATGGTTCGCACACTTGTTGATGGCCCAGCATTGAAATCTACAGTAGTTTGCGGAAGGGTTGCTGTTCTGTCACGTTGAACGATTATCTTTAGTCCTCGTAGGTCTCATTCTTGCAGGATCTTTAGTTCAAATGGCTCTGAGCACTATGACTTAACGTATGAGGACATCAGTCCCCTAGACTTAGAAATAGACATCTGTGGTCATCAGTCCCCTAGAACTTAGAACTACTTAAACCTAACTAACCTAAGGACATCACACACATCCATGCCCGAGGCAAGATTCGAACCTGCGACCGTAGCGGTCACGCGGTTCCAGAGTGAAGCGCCTAGAGCCGCACAGCCACACCGGCCGGCCAATTTGTGCAGAAACCAGATGGCAGTTATAAGAGTCGAGGGGTAAGAAAGGGAAGCAGTGGTTGGGAAGGGAGTGAGACAGGGTTGTAGCCTATCCCCGATGCTATTCAATCTGTATATTGAGCAAGCAATAAAGGAAACAAAAGAAAAGTTCGGAGTAGGTATTAAAATTCATGGAGAAGAAATAAAAACTTGAGGTTCGCCGATGACATTGTAATTCTGTCAGACAGCAAAGGACTTGGAAGAGCAGTTGAACGGAATGGACAGTTTCTTGAAAGGAGGGTATAAGATGAACATCAACAAAAGCAAAACGAGGATAATGGAATGTAGTCGAATTAAATTGGGTGATGCTGAGGGAATTAGATTAGGAAATGAGACACTTAAAATAGTAAAGGAGTTTTGCTATTTGAGTTCCAAAATAACTGATGATGGTCGAAGTAGAGAGGATATAAAATGTAGACTGGCAATGGCAAGGAAAGCGTTTCTGAAGAAGAGAAATTTGTTAACATCGAGTATAGATTTAAGTGTCAGGAAGTCGTTTCTGAAAGTATTTAATGGAGTGTAGTCATGTATGGAAGTGAAACGTGGACGATAAATAGTTTGGACAAGAAGAGAATAGCAGCTTTCGAAATGTGGTGCTACAGAAGAATGCTTAAGATGAGATGAGTAGATCACATAGCTAATGAGGAGGTATTGAATAGAATTGTGGAGGAGCTTGTGGCACAGCTTGACTAGAAGAAGGGATCGGTTGGGAGGACATGTTCTGAGACATCGAGGGATCACCAATTTAGTTCAAAAATGGTTCAAATGGCTCTGAGCACTATGGGACTTAACATCGATGGTCATCAGTCCCTAGAACTTAGAACTACTTAAACCTAACTACTCTAAGGACAGGACACAACACCCAGCCATCACGAGGCAGAGAAAATCCACCAATTTAGTGTTGGAGGGCAGCGTGGAGGGTAAAAATCGTAGAGGGAGACCAAGAGATGAATACACTAAACAGATTCAGAAGGGTGGAGGTTGCAGTAGGTACTGGGTGATGAAGAAGCTTGCACAGGATAGAGTAGCATGGAGAGCTGCATCAAACCAGTCTCAGGACTGAAGACCACAACAACAACAACAACTAACCTAAGGACCTCACATACATCCATGCCCGAGTCAGGATTCGAAGCTGCGACCGAAGCAGTCGCGCAGTTCCGAACTGAAGCGCCTAGAACCGCTCGGCCACCACGGCCAGCTGTAGGATCTTTTTCCGACCGCATCGACGTCGGAAATTTTATGGTTTACCGGATTCCTGATATTCGCGGTACACTGGCGAAATGGTCGTACGGGAAAATCCCCCACTTCATCGCTACCTCGGAGATGCTGTGTCGCATCGGTCGTGGGCTAACACCACGTTCAAACTCGCTTAAATCTTGATAACTTGTGATTGTAGCAGCAGTAACACATCTATCAACTAATACAGACACTTGTCGTCTTGTGCAGGGTGTTACAAAAAGGTACGGCCAAACTTTCAGGAAACATTCCTCACACACAAATGAAGAAAATATGTTATGTGGACATGTGTCCGGAAACGCTTACTTTCCATGTTAGAGCTCATTTTAGTTTCGTCAGTATGTACTGTACTTCCTCGATTCAGTGCCAGTTGGCCCAATTCAAGGAAGATAATGTAGACTTCGGTGCTTGTGTTGACATGCGACTCATTGCTCTACAGTACTAGCATCAAGCGCATCAGTATGTAGCATCAACAGGTTAGTGTTCATCACGAACGTGGTTTTGCAGTCAGTGCAATGTTTACATATGCGGAGTTGGCAGATGCCCATTTGATGTATGGATTAGCACGGGGCAATAGCCGTGGCGCGGTACGTTTGTATCGAGACAGCTTTCCAGAACGAAGGTGTCCCGACAGGAAGACGTTCGAAGCAATTGATCGGCGTCTTAGGGAGCACGGAACATTCCAGCCTATGACTCGCGACTGGGGAAGACCTAGAACAACGAGGACACCTGCAATGGACGAGGCAATTCTTCGTCCAGTTGACGATAACCCTAATGTCAGCGTCAGAGAAGTTGCTGCTGTGCAAGGTAACGTTGACCACGTCACTGTATGGAGAGTGCTACGGGAGAACCAGTTGTTTGCGTACCATGTACAGCGTGTGCAGGCACTATGAGCAGCTGATTGGCCTCCACGGGTACACTTCTGCGAATGGTTCATCCAACAATGTGTCAATCCTTATTTCAGTGGAAATGTTCTCTTTACGGATGAGGCTTCATTCCAATGTGATCAAATTGTAAATTTTCACAATCAACATGTGTGGGCTGACGAGAATCCGCACGCAATTGTGCAATCACGTCATCAACACAGATTTTCTGTGAACGTTTGGGCAGGCATTGTTGGTGATGTCTTGATTGGGCCCCATGTTCTTCCACCTACGCTCAATGGAGCACGTTATCATGATTTCATACGGGATACTCTACATGTGCTGCCAGAACATGTGCCGTTACAAGTACGACACAACATGAGGTTCATGCACGATGGAGCTCCTGCACATTTCAGTCGAAGTGTTCGTACGCTTCCCAACAACAGATTCGGTGACCGATGGATTGGTAGAGGCGGACCAATTCCATGGCCTCTACGCTCTCCTGACCTCAACCTTCTTGACTTTCATTTATGGGGGCATTTGAAAGCTCTTGTCTACGCAACTCCGGTACCAAATGTAGAGACTCTTCGTGCTCGTATTGTGGACGGCTGTGATACAATACGCCATTCTCCAGGGCTGCATCAGCGCATCAGGGATTCCATGCGACGGAGGGTGGATGCATGTATCCTCGCTAACGGAGGACATTTTGAACATTTCCAGTAACAAAGTGTTTGAAGTCACGCTGGTACGTTCTGTTCCTGTGTGTTTCCATTCCATGATTAATGTGATTTGAAGAGAAGTAATAAAATGAGCTCTAATATGGAAAGTAAGCGTTTCCGGACACATGTCCACATAACATATTTTCTTTTTTGTGTGTGAGGAATGTTTCCTGGAAGTTTGGCCGTACCTTTTTGTAACGCCCTGTATAGGCGTTACTGACCGCATCGCCGTATTCTGCCTGTATACATATCTCTATATTTGAATATGCAAGTCTATACCAGTTTCATTGGCGCTTCAGTATATATGGTACTTTTGAGGCTCAGTCTGGGGACAAGCCCAACATTTGTCGAAAAGACAGTGAGAAACCGCCTAAAAACCACCCTCAGTCTGGCCAGTGGACGATCCCACGGTCGTTCATCTGCCACGCCAGTTTAGTTCTTGCCTGACTCGTGTCGCTATACGATCGCGCATTACGCTATAAGAGCAGTCCTGTCTGTGAATCTGTATACGTGGGAGTTTGGCGTGAAAAGCACATTCGCCGTTTGCCTACGTGCTTTGGACGGAGCAACAGAACAGAAATGTTGGGGGATGGGGGTCGGATGACAACAGGGGGAACTGCGCCGCGGTCGCGGTTTTAATTAAATTTCGCGCTGTGTTTGGAGCCGCCGCCGAGCGGGAATTCCGATGTCCGCCCCGCCATGTCGCCGGCCTCTGTCGGTCGCGTCCGCCGTCTGTGTCTGCGGAGGGACGCGTCCGCAGGGGCATCGTCGCCACCCGGGCGGAAAATGGCAGTCAAAGGAGAGCCGATGCAAAGCGGCGAAGGCAGCTTGCATGCTCTCGTACGAAATATAGGGACTTTAATAAGGAGCGAAACAAAAGCTACACTGCTCACAAAAACAGTGAAGCATCCAGAAGGGGAAACTGAAACTTTACTGATTTGAGAGGGGTATATCAGTTATAACAAAATAAAGACAATAGCTCAGCAGAAAATGGCTCTGAGCACTATAGGACTTAACTTGTCAGGCCATCAGTCCCCTAGAACTTAGAACTACTTAAACGTAACTAACCTTAGGACATCACACACATCCATGCCCGAGGCAGGATTCGAACCTGCGACTGTAGCGGTCGCGCGGTTCCAGACTGTAGCTCCTAGAACCGCTCGGCCGTTCCGCCCGGCATCTCAGCAGACGCGCGGAAGTACACTATTGCAGGAGGGGCGCTCGGCAACTACTGCAACATATACAGGGCTATTACAAATGACTGAAGCGATTTCATAAATTCACTGTAGCTCCATTCATTGACATATGGTCACGACACACTACAGATACGTAGAAAAACTCATAAAGTTTTGTTCGGCTGAAGCCGCACTTCAGGTTTCTGCCGCCAGAGCGCTCGAGAGCGCAGTAGACAAAATGGCGACAGGAGCCGAGAAAGCGTGTGTCGTGCTTGAAATGCACTCACATCAGTCAGTCATAACAGTGCAACGACACTTCAGGACGAAGTTCAACAAAGATCCACCAACTGCTAACTCCATTCGGTGATGGTATGCGCAGTTTAAAGCTTCTGGATGCCTCTGTAAGGGGAAATCAACGGGTCGGCCTGCAGTGAGCGAAGAAACGGTTGAACGCGTGCGGGCAAGTTTCACGCGTAGCCCGCGGAAGTCGACGAATAAAGCAAGCAGGGAGCTAAACGTACCACAGCCGACGGTTTGGAAAATCTTACGGAAAAGGCTAAAGCAGAAGCCTTACCGTTTACAATTGCTACAAGCCCTGACACCCGATGACAAAGTCAAACGCTTTGAATTTTCGGCGCGGTTGCAACAGCTCATGGAAGAGGATGCGTTCAGTGCGAAACTTGTTTTCAGTGATGAAGCAACATTTTTTCTTAATGGTGAAGTGAACAGACACAATGTGCGAATCTGGGCGGTAGAGAATCCTCACGCATTCGTGCAGCAAATTCGCAATTCACCCAAAGTTAACGTGTTTTGTGCAACTCACGGTTTAAAGTTTACGGCCCCTTTTTCTTCTGCGAAAAAAACGTTACAGGACACGTGTATCTGGACATACTGGAAAATTGGCTCATGCCACAACTGGAGACCGACAGCGCCGACTTCATCTTTCAACAGGATGGTGCTCCACCGCACTTCCATCATGATGTTCGGCATTTCTTAAACAGGAGATTGGAAAACCGGTGGATCGGTCGTGGTGGAGATCATGATCAGCAATTCATGTCATGGCCTCCACGCTCTCCCGACTTAACCCCATGCGATTTCTTTCTGTGGGGTTATGTGAAAGATTCAGTGTTTAAACCTCCTCTACCAAGAAATGTGCCAGAA
The DNA here is from genome assembly GCF_021461395.2 of Schistocerca americana. Lineage (NCBI taxonomy): Eukaryota > Metazoa > Arthropoda > Insecta > Orthoptera > Acrididae > Schistocerca > Schistocerca americana. Next base: position 182,459,794 of record NC_060127.1, on the reverse strand, counting down.
CTGCGAGCTCGCATCAACGATGCTTTCGAACTCATTGATGGGGACATGCTGCGCCGAGTGTGGGAGGAACTTGATTATCGGTTTGATGTCTGCCGAATCACTAAAGGGGCACATATCGAACATTTGTGAATGCCTAAAAGAAGTTTTTGAGTTTTTGTATGTGTGTGCAAAGCATTGTGAAAATATCTCAAATAATAAAGTTATTGTAGAGCTGTGAAATAGCTTAAATCATTTGTAATAACCCTGTATATTTTTCTTTCTGAAATCAGATCGGCTTTGTTCAGGATTCCAATACACGACGTATTCCCCAACTCTTTTGGTTACAAAACCCTGTTTTTCATCATATACTCAGCTCAATACGGCGGCCTTAGGCGACCTTACTGGGAGGGCCTGTATGCACGCATGGAGTCACTCTGCTGGTCGACACCCGGGCAGTAGGATGGGTAAGGAAGAACCGTCCAAAGAAGTCATCTGACTTCCTGCCGGGTGCGCAGATTGCAAGAAATTTTGAAGAGAAATAATTTTTTACCTCAAGTTGCCGAGAAAACTGAACCACTCGCGTATTTGTACTAAACTCTAAGAACATTCTGAAAATATATAGACGCATGTGATACTTATTTTATCGTGAAAATGTAGTAATATTCCTAGGTAAAAAGTAAAATACCGTAAAAGATGTGAAACTGCTCCAGCCAGCGTAACGAAAAATATTGTCTCTGATGAATTTGCGTTCTATTGGACCTTGAAGATACTTCCAGCGAGGTAGTTGTTAAGAAAACCACGAAATTAGTTGCTGTAACATCTGAGACATCATTATTGTATCGTGTCACCTATTATTTACGAGAGACTCCGTACGCGGGAGTGCGCGAAAACTCGTACGCCGCCGCCAAGATTTCAGCGAACACGACCGAGAAAATTCCCCGCCTCCCGAAAATTTTTTATTTGCGTATGCAGCTGTTACAGACCCTTCATTAGCGCAGAAATCACCCGAATCGCCGATATACGCTACACAAAAGAAACTGTAGATAGTTTCTGGCCAATATTTTCTTTGAAGTTGAGCAAAATACGTTTGTTCGTAAGGTTTTGTGAAACTAAAGTTTTATGGACGTATTCCACAAGACTGTTGTCCTCTGCACTCAATCTTGCTACTGTAATGCCTTTGCATTCCATTAAAAAATGTCGTTCATATTCACACTTTTTGAATCGCCAGCTAACTGAGGGGAGAACAGAAAGAAAGAACGTTTTTGAGCCAGAATATTTAATTTTTTTCACTGCACTGTTGATATGGATTACGATCGATTCCGAATACCGCAAGGTTTTGGCGTCATTTATTGAACTTGGGCAAAATTTGTATTATACCTGGTTTCTTCACTGTTGGCCAAATCAGTAAAAAACTACAATACTTTCTATGCGACAATTTTAGGTTGTTTTCGAATGCCTTTACGCGTACCGACTGGAGTAGCACTACACATAGGCCCTTGCTCCTGCTGCGTTTCTCTCACTAGCAAACATACGTTAGTTAACTGTTCAACTGACAACTGATACCACACGTGAACTTTCGATGTTGCACAGGAGAACTGATCTTTAAGCTAGCGCTGACATACTGCCGTGTTAACAGTGTAGGCCTATACACTGCGTCAAAGGTATGAGGCGGGCGAACCACAGTGCTTAGCGCCCGTGGACTGCAGGCTGTGGGTGCGGTCTTAAGATGACTGAGATCGTGACGGCCACTCTAGCACTTTTCAGTAACGTTTACACAGCAGCTAATGCTGCACGCAAACAGGTCTTCCACTAAATACACGCACTTGTTGTGTACCAAACGATTCATTTGTTAAAGGACGTCTTCTGAACACCATGAAGCGGACAACCTGTTTACTAGCCAAACCGGTATTCGGATGAATAGCCCATTGCCATTCGCTTCTGGTACAGAAGAGCAAACAACTGTATGTGCATCGATTCCTACAACATGATAACTGTATACATAATAGCGAAAACATGTCTGCTTACGTTCCTCTGTCTCGGATGCCACTGACCACGGGTTATACACCTGAATACAAATATCTAAATTCGAACCACGAAGTATCCAAGATTTTTAAATAATTGACTATTATTTGTAAGGTAGATTACGGTAATCGTATTCAATATTACGAAGGCAGTTCAATAAGTAATGCAACACATTTTTTTTCTCGGCCAATTTTGGTTGAAAAAACCGGAAATTTCTTGTGGAATATTTTCAACCATTCCCGCTTCGTCTCGTATAGTTTCATTGACTTCCGACAGGATGCAGCGCTGTACAGAGCTGTTAAAATGACGTCTGTAACGGATGTGCGTTGCAAACAACGGGCAGTGATCGAGTTTCTTTTGGCGGAAAACCAGGGCATCTCAGATATTCATAGGCGCTTGCAGAATGTCTACGGTGATCTGCCAGTGGACAAAAGCACGCTGAGTCGTTGGGCAAAGCGTGTGTCATCATCGCCGCAAGGTCAAGCAAGACTGTCTGATCTCCCGCGTGCGGGCCGGCCGTGCACAGCTGTGACTCCTGCAATGGCGGAGCGTGCGAACGCACTCGTTCGAGATGATCGACGGATCACCATCAAACAACTCAGTGCTCAACTTGACATCTCTGTTGGTAGTGCTGTCACAATTGTTCACCAGTTGGGATATTCAAAGGTTTATTCCCGCTGGGTCCCTCGTTGTCTAACCGAACACCATAAAGAGCAAAGGAGAACCATCTGTGCGGAATTGCTTGCTCGTCGTGTGGCTGAGGGTGACAATTTCTTGTCAAAGATTGTTACAGGCGATGAAACATGGGTTCATCACTTAGAACCTGAAACAAAACGGCAATCAATGGAGTGGCGCCACACCCACTCCCCTACCAAGAAAAAGTTTAAAGCCATACCCTCAGCCGGTAAAGTCATGGTTACAGTCTTCTGGGACGCTGAAGGGGTTATTCTGTTCGATGTCCGTCCCCATGGTCAAACGATCAACTCTGAAGTGTATTGTGCTACTCTTCAGAAATTGAAGAAACGACTTCAGCGTGTTCGTAGGCACAAAAATCTGAACGAACTTCTCCTTCTTCATGACAACGCAAGACCTCACACAAGTCTTCGCACCCGAGAGGAGCTCACAAAACTTCAGTGGACTGTTCTTCCTCATGCACCCTATAGCCCCGATCTCGCACCGCCGGATTTCCATATGTTTGGCCCAATGAAGGACGCAATCCGTGGGAGGCACTACGCGGATGATGAAGAAGTTATTGATGCAGGACGACGTTGGCTCCGACATCGATCAGTGGAATGGTACCGTGCAGGCATACAGGCCCTCATTTCAAGGTGGCGTAAGGCCGTAGCATTGAATGGAGATTACGTTGAAAAATAGTGTTGTGTAGCTAAAAGATTGGGGAATAACCTGGTGTATTTCAATGCTGAATAAAACAACCCCTGTTTCAGAAAAAAAATGTGTTGCATTACTTATTGAACTACCCTCGTATATAAAAAGTACACGTTTTTATGTTATTACTACGTACATGGATGCCTCCTTTTCCACTCATCCAACTAAACTTAGATCCTTACGTGATTAAACTCTTGGTATTCAACGAGTTATCAAATAAAACTAGAAAAGATTTATTAAAAAAATTATTCAGATTCCCATGACGTTGAACTGAAACAAGGATGAAAATCGGATACGAAAAAAAGAGATCACAAAGACTGAGATATTCCTGTTCTATACGAACAAAAATAACCAACATAACTAATTCCTGAAGTGGAGAAAGGGGGAATATTTTTTTTTTTTTTTTTTTTTTAAAAAAAGCTGTTTGAACTTCGACAGGATCTAAACACGTTGTTTATCGATCGTCTTAATAGGGTTTTTGCATGGCTTTCAAGGTTCCTATTTCTTAATGTTGACTGGCGTAACAGAAGTTGAGGTGCTCGACTAATTACGCTATGAGAGAGGCGTTGTGTATCAGGGAGAGCTCTACTATTGCAATTTCGACAGAGTACTTTCCGCAGAGATTCACCCACATTCGTCTCGCGAAACGACGGCGATAAATTCTAGCCAACACAGAGGATTACCGACAGTCATTCTCCCTGGTGCCCAGGTATCATTCGCGAATGGAACAGGGAAGGAGGGATCAGTTTATGGTACCAGAAGTACCTTCCGCCAAATGCCGTCAGGTGTCCATGTGGATGTAGATTTAGATTCTGTACGTGTTATACGGGGTATACGAGGTGCGATAATAAAGTAATGAGACTGATGTGAAAAAAAAAATGTTGCTTACCGTTTTAGTCAAGTTTAGTGTTGTCTCCTTCAAAGTAGTCCCCTCCTGTTGCACACACTTTTTCCAGCGCTTCTGCCATTGATGGTAACATTTCTGGGACTCATCTTCTGTAATATCCTCCAAGACCCTCGTCACAGCTTTTTGGACATCTTGTGTTATTTGAAAATGGTGTCCCTTGGCTGCCGTTTTGACTCTTGGAAATAGAAAAAAGTCGCACGGAGCCATATCTGGTGAATAAGGTGGCTGTGGTAGTACTGAAATTACTGCACTGACAAAACAGTATGAGATCGCGCATTATCGTGATGCAGAATCCAAACATCAGCAATGTTGTCACGGACACGAAGAACTCTTTTACGAAGTCTTTCTAAAATTTCTTTGTAGTAATATTGGTTAACTGTTTGTCCAGGAGGCACCCACTCTTTATGAACAATTCCCTTGGAATCAAAGACGCGCAAAACATGCATTTCACTTTTGACTTTGACATGCGAGCTTTTTTTGGTGTGGGTGATCTCTTTTAGCACCATTGCGAACTTTGGCGTTTTGTCTCTGGATCGTAATGAAAAAACCAACTTTCATCACCAGTGATAACACGCTCAACAATTCTGGATTGATTTCCGTTTGCTCTAACAGATCGGCTGCCACAATTTTCCGTGTTTCTCGCTGTAGTGGTGTGAGATTTTTGGGGACCATTTTTGCACAAATCTTTCTCATACCAAGATCTTCAGTTATATTAGACGAACCGTTTCTCGATTGATGTTCAGTTCTTCTGCAATCATTTTCACGGATAATATTCGAATCGTACGAGTTCACGCACCCTGGCCAAGTTGACATCCGTCTGTGAGGTTGATGGTCGTGCACTGCGGTCTTCATCTTCAATATTTGCCTTCACTAAACATTTTATGCCAACGAAAAACTTGAGCTCTTGACATAACCTCCTCTCCAAAAGCCTTCTGAAGCTTACCGTAAGTTGTCGTCGTCTTATCGTCCAATTTAACGGAAAAAGAAATGGCATACCGTTGCGCAGTATTATGCGGTTCCATTTCCGTGACGAGAGACACAAACACGTGTTAACTTATTACAGCACAACTCATGACTGAGCAGTTGCATCGATGTGCCGCTTCGACTAGAAGCAGCTTATAGACCGAGGTCAAAGATATTGTGCCTACAGAAGCCTACAGGGTTGCCACAAACCTGCAAAGAAAATCAGTCACATTACTTTATTGTCGCACCTCGTAATACCTGTTTTCAGAATTTATTATACGACAGAACTGAGCGTCGTCTCTCAGATTTTCTTTTCCTTCCCTCTTTTTTTTATGGCACTCCGTATGTCTGCTGCGAGCGTACAGGCGGTCTCTGCGGGCTGCCGGGCTTTAGAAGCCGCCACCGTATTCTCGGAGGCCCAATGTTCGCGGCAGACAGAAGGCGAAGGAGGGGTAAGAGAAGTGTGGGCGGGCCGCAGACAGCGCTCCCCAGAGCCTGTCCCATGGCAAGGGTCGCCCCCACAGGGAGCTGCTAGCGGTGCCCCAAACCCTCACCACATCTGCAGTATACGGGCTGTCCCTGCTCATAGTTTCTCTGGTGTTTCGGCAGATATTTGCAATTCAGTTTTTGCATTGTGTAGTTGCAGTCAGCGTAAGCAGAGGCTGCTCATCTCATCTTTCATGCGACGCCCTTTGTCGACCGAAAGCGTCGTTTGTTTCCCGTTACGTACAAAACGATTTTTAAAGCTGAATATTACATGCAGATACGATTTAGTAGTCCCAAAATTAGTCTAGTGCGTTATTCGTTTCATCCATTTGTGTTAAGAGAGACAATAAAACAGGGAGAATAACTAATAGTTCAGCTCTGGCCCACGCTGACTGTTGCCGCCATGCAGCACCGCTAGCCGGCCAGAGTGGCCGTGCGGTTCTAGGCGCTACAGTCTGGAGCCGAGCGACCGCTACGGTCGCAGGTTCGAATCCTGCCTCGGGCATGGATGTGTGTGATGTCCTTAGTTAGGTTTAATTAGTTCTAGGTTCTAGGCGACTGATGACCTCAGAAGTTAAGTCGCATAGTGCTCAGAGCCATTTGAACCATTTATTTTGCAGCACCGCTAGATTAATGGTTATTCTTCCTGGCCTACTGTCCCTGTTAATACATATCGATAAATAACGCACTAGACTAATTTGGAGTCGCTCAATCGAATGGGGATGTAGGAGATAGTGAAGAGAGACTGTAGAATATTATTTAGCGCTCCTTACGGTGCCATATGTTATATGATCATTCTGCAGTAGTTGTGAAAAATACAGGGTGGCGCACGAAATATGTTACCAATTGTTTCTTTCACAATTTACGATGCACATTAGATATCCCGCTGGGATCTCTACAGCAGTACCAGCAGAGCTTGGAAAAACAAATGAGTTACGAAATGACGTGTTAATTCACGATACTGCCGCTAGGAGAATAGTAAGCAGCAATGGCTGACAATGGAAGACTGATGACACAGCAACGATCGGCAATTGTGTTACTTTATCATGAAACGAAAAGCCTTGTTGTGACTCATAAGCGTTTTCGACAACAGGTTAACGCACGATGGGTTCCTTGCAAGAAGACCATCCACAGGTTGTACGATAAATTTGTACAGGAAGGAACAGTATTGGAAGCGAAGCGACCTCGGTCTAAGCCTGTTTGTTCGCCGGAGAATATGGAAGCGGTACGAGTTGCTGTACAGAGAAGTCCCGGGAAATCGTGTAGAAAGGCAACAGTGCAACTGGGAATATCCAGACGCTCCGTTCAACGCATTCTTAAAAGTGACTTCCATATGTACCCATGCAAGATGACCTGTGCACAGAAGCTCACTGAAGAACACAAGCAGCAGAGACGACTGTTTGCTCAGTGGGCGGGGGATAGGGAAGAAACTCTCAACAACGTTTGGTTTTCAGACGAGGCGCATTTTCATTTAGACGGTGTGGTTAACAAACAAAATGTACACTTTTGGGCCACTGAAAACCCACAAGTGATTCATGAACGACAACATTATGCTCCGAAGATTACAGCGTGGGCAGCAATTTCCAGTCACGGACTTATTGGACCCTTTTTCTTTGAAGAAACTGTGAAGAGCGAGCGTTATGTGAGCATGCTTCGCAATAGCTTCATTCCATAGCTTCTTGCTACTGCCTTGCCCTTGAACACGCAGTGGTTCATGCAAGATGGAGCAAGGCCACATATTGCAAACACTGTGTTGGGGTTTTTACACGAGCATTTCGACATGCGGATCATTTCACTAAGGTTTCCAGGTCGCTTCAATGACGGACAAAATTGGCCCCCCAATAGTCCAGACCTCAATCCATGTGACTTTTTTCTTTGGGGGTACCTAAAGGAAAAAATTTTCCCGAAACGTCCAAGTGATTTAATGGAGCTCAGAAGACTTATTCTTCAAGCTTACGGTGAAATTACGGAAGACATGTGCCGTAGGGTAATCACTAACTTCAGTGTTCGTTTGAAGGAAGTTAGGAAACGAAATGGTGGACATATTGAGCATGTTCTAAGTTAGAACAAATCTCCATGGACGGCTCTTCATTGTAGTGGATGTTCCTTCAGATTGTATTGACAATAAAGTTTATATTCAAGAACAAAAATGGTAAAACATTTCGTGCGCCACCCTGTAAGTGGTATGGCATGAATGGGTAGGTTGAGCCGTTTAATTGGAAAGGTTTTTCGTATGCTCCACGCCCGGCGGCACCTTTCCTTCGCGAAGTGTATATACAGCGTGACAATTATTGAACTACGAGGGTTATTCGGAAAGTAAGGAACGATCGGTCGCGAAATGGAAACCACATTGAAGAATCCAATGAAGTTTTGCACAGCTGTGTTGGGCAGTGTCTCTAGTATGGCCGTAGATTGCGTTACGTCGTTCTTTTTAGTTCTGGGCACACAGAGAGCACATAAATATAACTAGAACAATGGTGTTTCCCACCAAGTACGAGGGCCTGGTCACAAATTTCAGCGGAAGCTATGCAGCCAACATTACGTAACTGTAGTGCGTTTCCTTCTTCAAGACAATTTTCAACCGTATTCTGCAGGGGCAATGAAGATGCCCCTGCATCGTTTTCAGTTGGAAATGTTTGATTACCCACAATACAGCCCGTAATTGTCTCTCTCTGAGTTTCATCTCTGCTCACATGAACTGCTGGTTATGAAAACAACATTGTGTCGCAGACAACGAGCTGTAGGCCAGCGTAGAGAACTGGCGGAAAGCACTGGCGGCTGCCTTCTATTACGAGGGTATTGGAAAGTTGGTACAACGTCTAAGTCGGATCGGCGACTATGGAGATAAGTAGCTGGCAGTTGTAGCTAACTGTTGCAAATAAAACAGTTCCGATTTTCACTGTGGTTTCCATTTTGCGACCTATCGTTCCTTACTTTCCGAATAATAGCCCTCGTACGTGAAATAAAAACGTCATAGCTTCTGAACGGTTTGCGTTAGGACGTTCAAACTGCTTAGAACTGCAGTGATTCAAATATTTTGAGCCAGCCTGGTGCCAGGGGCATGCCCACTGGGATTATCTCGGTGAGCACGGCCGATAGCGTAGGTTTCTAACACGCTGGCACACCTCTAACGCTGCAGGTAGTTTAGGTCGTTTAGATTAGTTCTGTAGATAAAGTAGCACATAAAGGAAAATTCCAGCAGTGAAGTAACTCCCAAGTAACATAACAATAAAAGAAACGTGTAGAATAAGATACCAGTAGAATGAGTAATTCACATAATGGAAGTAGAAGTTCCATTAAGACTCCTGTAGTAACAAATAAGATAAGCTGCAGTGTTTGTAACGTAAGCCTAAATTAGGACCCACTAATGTATTAGGTGGTGGGTTAAACATGATCATGTAATTGATGAATAAAGAATTTTTTTAAATAAACAAACGAAACTGCTTTGTTGGCCACGAGACATGATGAGAATTAGTATGCGTACGTATTATTTGGTTAAGCGACGAAGCCCACTTTCATTTGGATGGGTTCGTCAGTAAGCTAAATTGGCGCATTTGCGGGACTGGGAATCCGCATTTCGCGACCGAGAAGTCTCTTCACGCTCAACGGGAGACTGTGTCGTGTGCACACTTCAGTCACGGAATAATCGGTGCGATATTCCTTGATGGCACGGTGACTGCTGAACGCCACGTGAAGGTTTTGGAAGATGATTTCACCTCCATTATCCAAATTGACCCTGATTTCGACAAGATGTGGTTCATGCAAGACGGAGCTCGACCCCATCGAAGCAGGAAAGTGTTTGATGTCCTGGAGGAGCACTTTGGGGAAGGCATTCTGGCTCTGTGGTACCCAGCCGGCCGAACTGGCCGTGCGGTTAAAGGCGCTGAAGTCTGGAACCTCAAGACCGCTACGGTCACAGGTTCGAATCCTGCCTCGGGCATGGATGTTTGTGATGTCCTTAGGTTAGTTAGGTTTAAGTAGCTCTAAGTTCTAGGGGACTAATGACCTCAGCAGTTGAGTCCCATAGTGCTCAGAGCCATTTTTGGTACCCAGAGGCCACTGCCATGGGCCTCGTTCGGCCACCATATTCCCCCCATCTGAACGCATGCGACTCCTTTTTGTGGGTTTATAGTAAAGACAAGGTGTACAGCAATAACCCAAAAACCATTGCTGACCTGAAAACAGAGATTCGGGAGGTCATCAACAGCATCGGTGTTCCGACATTTCAGCGGGTGGTGCTGAATTTCGCCATTCGTCTGCGCCACATCATCGCGAATGATGACAGGCATATCGAGCACGTGATAACCTACTCGTAAATCTATTATGCTCATCTGACCAGACAACCTTGTCTTCATTCCACTTCACTTCACTGACCCCTACTGTATTGTGGTGTGCGTACTGTAAGACCTTCGGTAAACACACCATCAGATTATTTGACTTGTCGCTCTAACGAAGGAGGCGAGTGTCAGCAATATGTCTCGTGGTCTTATCGTGGCGTGTTTATCTTCTGCCGTTAGGTCAGACGATAGAAATGCCACTTTCACGCTTAGAGTAGCAGATTGACGGTGACCAACTTTAAACAGAACTTGATTAATTTTCACACACATTTATTAAAATAATAACAAGCATGAAAATTACTTAACTTGGTTCTGGATGCTATTTACAATTGACAATCTGAAGTTCCTTTGGTATTGGTACGTTAATCTTATTCTCACATATATCTTTGATACTTGACAAAAGTGTCTATACATTTGCCCGCATCTCGTGGTCGTGCGGTAGCGTTCTCGCTTCGCGCGCCCGGGTTCCCGGGTTCGATTCCCGGCGGGGTCAGGGATTTTCTCTGCCTCGTGATGGCTGGGTGTTGTGTGATGTCCTTAGGTTAGTTAGGTTTAAGTAGTTCTAAGTTCTAGGGGACTAATGACCATAGATGTTAAGTCCCATAGTGCTCAGAGCCATTTGAACCCATTTGTCTATACACTTATCATCATGGCTATCTACAGGAATATGGTAATCTTATTATTAGGCGCAGACTGAAACTTGACTATAGACTGGTACAGAGAAATGTAGAACTCGTACCGACTAATGCAGACTGGTGCAGAGAAATGCGGACTGACTAATCGGAGGTATGTACACCCGTTACAACACCTCGCGCGTTCATGAATCACTGCGCGAGTGTGATCCGCGAGGAGAAAAGGTTCTACGTAAGCAGCAATCTCATTGGCTGCATTAAATATTAATACGCCGATTGGCGGAAGCAGAATTTGGTCCTTCTCTATGGCAGCGCCATCTCGTAGTGCGGAGGCGGACGAGGGCTGCGCCTGCGCTGTTGTGCTTAGTGGGGCGCGCTCTAGTGGGAAAGTTGTGTTCGCGCTGACTACGCGGAACTATGTACACAACATGTATATGTACTGAGCCTTTGCATTTCCTTTTCAGATTTCACTACGTTCAAGCTTCTGATACTCCACGCCCTTTCATGTAGAACGGAAAGAAGTAGCAACACCGAAACGGAAAAGAAAGTTAGTAGGTGTGTTTCTGCATTTGAAAGACAACTTCCATTCAAATTTCACGCCTGTCGCATAAGAGTGGCGCCAGTAGCGCCACCGTGAGGCTGCAAATCAGGTTTGCTTTAAATACACGCTGTAACGGTCGTGGGAGTCAGTTACCTGTGAGATCGGACATAGTGAATTTATGTTATTGAAGAATGCTTATAGGTAGACATAGACGCTATTGTCAACTCCGCATTCAGTTTGAACAAGGTCGTGTTACAGGGCCGCGAGAAGCTGGATGTACCTGCCACAATATTGCAGAAGGACTTGGGAGGAATGTAGCCATTATACGTGAATGTTGGCAGTGGTGGTCACGAGAATGTACGGTCGCGAAAAGAGCGAGCTCTGGACGGCCTGTGGCACTGCTGGGAGGCTCTGGCGCACCGAACTGCACGTGCAGCAGCGGTCTCAGCGGCAGTTGGCGCCACCGCGGCCGCGCTCTTCTCGCTTCGCGCACGTGAAGACGGTGGTGCGTTTCTCCGGCAGGGGCCACTGGATGTCGCCGTGCTCCAGGGTTCGTCCCCGATGGCATTATAGTCCCACCCCTGGGCGCCTGCTATGTTCTTGCGAGCCAGCAGTATGTTGGCGAACCACTACATCAACGTGCTCCCCATCTCCTTACAATCCAACACAAAGCTCACAACAGACTCCGCCTCCTGAAACTCCTGTCCAGGCGGACACGGGGACTGCATCTTTCCACGATCCTTCACACCTACTAATCCTTGATCTACCCCATCCTTTGTTATGCCAGCGTTCCTTGGATTCCCGCCCCTCCCACGTTCTATAAACCCCTCCAAATCCTCGAACTCCGTGTACTGTGCCTCGCCTTCCGCATCCACCTTCCGTCCCCCACTCACATCCTCTACGACCTCATCTCCTTTCCCCACCTTCTCCTTTCCTTGAAGACATCCACACCCTGTACATTGACAGCCGCCTCGATCCCCCTCACCCCCTGGTGTCTCCCTTCCTCTCCAATCCGAGCCCACTGCCGTGCCTTTACCATCGTGTCCCACCCTCTCTTCGTGTCCACACCCCCCACCTCCTTTCCCAACGCAACTTCCAGCATCTAGGCCTCCCTGATACCGACTCTTCCTACCAACTCTAACCCCACCTTCCTCCTGCCTCCTCCTCAGGGCTCCCTCTCCTCCCCCTGCATTCTCCTGAGCGGCTTCTCCCTCCTACTCCCCCTCCCTCTCCTGTGCTCCCCTTCAGTGTCTCTGCACTCTCTCCTGCCTCGTCTTCTCTCTGCACCTCCTGCCTCTTGGTGCACCCCCTGACGCTCCTACTCTCTTCATCCCGCCCCCTCTCCTGCTGCCCCTTGCTCTCCCCTCCTTATCCATCCTCTCAGGCCTCTCCCTCTGCAGGTCCCTCCTGGCAGTTTTATTCTTCATCGTGTGTGCTTCATCTCTTCAAGAGGTTTTAAAGTGTCTTGTTCTGGAGTGTTTTTAATACTGTGGACAACTTTTAACCTCTGTGTGTGTGTGTATTTGTGTGTGTCTTCAGTGCTCTTTCTGTGCTCTATAAATCGCCAACTGTGTTTTTCAACTTTATGTCGACTTTTTTAATTGTCCCCCCATGAACGTCTCCATTTCATTTACCTCCATTATCTTCCCTTACTCTGTTTTTATGTTCCGCTTTTTATCGCTTTTGTATGTATAACTTTCTTCTTGTATTGGCTGTAATGTCATTCGGCTGAAGAGCGCCGGATTGTGCCGCTGAGAGCCCCCCCCCCCTGCCCGTATGGAACAGGGGAATGAAATCACAACAAAGGAAAATAAAAAACACCAACACGTCAGTAAACACCTGAAGAGGATGAGCAACTGTCACGTTGAAATGTTGTGCAGCTTTCACAACATCATGCGACGCGACGCCGGTGAATCAATCAAGCAGTGATTATATCGGGAAGGTCTCAAACTGCTCAGATTCAATAGAAAACTGTTGCCAGTGAAAGCAGGATAATGCGTGCAGAAATTTTACTCTTCATACCACCAATTCCTTCAAGCGCTGCATGATTGCAAATTTAGCACAGAGTGCTTTTTGATGTTCAGAACAATGGATCCTGTCTGGCGAGCGTAGTAGTTTTTTGCTATTTCAGTGTCAAGTAAATCTTTAAATTCGTTTCTGTACGGTATTTTAACATAGTTTAATAACAAATTAGCAGTACCCGCCGCTTATGTGACTGCATACTAGATACTAAGAGTTCTCATCCCGCACTCCTGTCGTTCCCACCCATTTTTAAAAGCTTGTGACTGTAGATCTCTAGACTGCCTCTTTTTGTGCAGACAGCCACTGGACTTGTGCACAGTCTTCGTATTGCGAACAAAGGGCAGGGTAATCAGCACTGACACCACGATTCTGCCGAACTGAAGACAGTCGTGCCGACAGAAAATTGCCTCACCGTAATTCTAAATAAAATGTCGTGCATTACCGAGTACTTCCGGGAAGGAACGATCAAAGCCGAGACAAGTAGAGATTTGGTCAGCATGCGGCTCGCGTGAAGTTTGGTAATCCGTGCCCGGTCCTGTTCTACATACAACGTGTCGCTCTGAACGCTGTCGTTCGACACTATGGATTACGCACATGTCCTGCTTGTTTTGTAATTTTTCTGTGTTGGATGTGCGAGGGTTGGAACTTAAATAATGGCAACTACTTATTCACAATCGACACTAGAGAGTTACGTGTTTGCTCCTGTTACTGTCCTTCAAAGTAGTCACGAGTGTTGTGTAGAACCCGTTGCTAGCGATGTGGAAGGCGTAGCATACCGTTAGCAGAGTTGTTGATGGTGCGAATGGAGCGGTTTACTGCCTGTCGAATCTTTGGAACAGTTCTGAAGCGAATGCCACGAAGTGGTTCCTTTATCTTCAAATGGTTCAAATAGCTCTGAGCACTATGGGACTTAACTTCTGAGGTCATCAGTCCCCTAGAACTTAGAACTACTTAAACCTAACTAACCTAAGGACATCACACACATCCATGCCCGAGGCAGGATTCGAATCTGCGACCGTAGCGGTGACGCGGTTGCAGGCTGTAGCGCCTAGAACCGCTCCGCCATCCCGGCCGGTGCTTAATTTTGCAGAGCGTGTTTTCTCATTCTGAATTTCACGCCATCTATCGCCAGGGCTAGAGTATTTGTACGTGTGTCAGCCACTGCTGGAACACTATGTATATCACTGTGATAGCTGAACAACAACACATTACCTACCCCTGTTTTGGTTGGCTGTCTATCTCTGGTGTTGAGTTTCTCAGCCTGGAGGAGCTGCCGCATTGCGCCACGCCGGTAGGTGCTGGCTGCCCCTGCATAGCCGTAGCTAGCTGCCCCTGGCTTCGCCACCGCCCCCACCTGTCGCCGCCAGTCTACGACGCGTCACGCCTGCCGCGGCGTGACGGCGCCCCGTAACGCGGTTAGGCGCCTCAAAGGCCGCCCTAACTAGCTGCCAGCTGCCTCCCCCTCCCCCTCCCCCTGCTGCACCCTCGCCTCCGGTCCGCCCACGCCTTGGCGCTGCTGTCCAGTCGCGTCGCGTCCCGCCCTAAAACCCGCAAAGCCCCGGACACAACACGGCGTGTCCCGCTTCTGACTCACGGAACCTCCAAGGGGATGCTACACAGGCGGTGCTCTCCGCACATACAGCGTTCCAGTCACGTACTTCGTGCAGCCGTTATGGGCTTCTTACTTATCCTCACGTATAATGAATCATATACCCATACCACTCGCCATAGTTGCCGAAACGTTCGTTCATCATCTACAAGATGACATGATCTACTACCCAGAAGAAATTTATGGGTAATAATTACCCTGAAGACTTTGTAAAAACTACAGAGGAATAACCCTCATGAGCCATACAGCCAAGATTTTTGAGAGAATTTTACTAAATCGAATAAGTGAAAAGATAGAAAAGGAGCTGAATGAAGAACAGCATGGGTTTAGGAAAGGAAGGAGCACGATCGACCTGATATTTTCTATCCGTCAACTGATGGAAAAAAGTTGGGAGTATAACAAGAGGGTTCTTATAGACACAGAAAAGGCATATGACTCAGTCAACAGGGGAAGACTCTGGGACGAACTGAAGAAGATAGATATAGAAGATGGATACATTAATGTTATAAAGATAATGTACAGAGGCCACAATTGTAGAATTAGAACACCATTGGGGAACTCTGAATACTTCGAAATAAGACAAGGACTTAAGCAAGGAAGTATTCTATCTCCTGCGCTTTTTAATGTTGTGATGGAGGGAATGAATAGGGCAGTTAAAGATATAGTAAAAGAAAAAGACAAAAAGATGATTTTTGCAGATGATATGGTAATATGGGGTGATAAAGAGGTAGATTTACAGTTACAGCTTGATGCGTGGAATGAAATAACGAAAAGGTATGGATTAAAAATAAATAAAGATAAGAGTGAAGTAATGGTATTTGGAAGGTAGAAAGGAATCAACGGAAATATTACCTTGAATGGAGAACCCCTCAAAGTGGTAGAAAGTTTCACTTATTTAGGGAGTGAAATATCTAGGGATGGAAGAATAACTAACGAAATTAATAGGAGGTTACAGAAGGGAGGCAATTTCTACCAAACAATAAAACATCTGATTTGGAATAATGAAGTTTCAGAAAGAGCAAAACTCCTTATGTATAAGAATTATTACATTCCTATTGTCTACTGTGGTGGAGAAACATGGACAATGACACAAAGGGACTGGAGCAGACTGCAAGCAGGGGAAATGAAATTTCTCAGAGCAGTTAAGGGAAAAACAAGAATGGACAAAGTAAGGAATGTAGAGATTAGAAAGGACCTCAAACAAGAAAGTATGAGAGAAGAAATTGAAAGAAAGAGATTAAGATGGTATGGGCATGTTAAGAGGATGCATGGGAAGAGACTCCCCAAAATTATGGAAGAACTAAAGATGGATGGGAAAAGACCTAGAGGGCGCCCAAGAACACGGTGGAAAATGGGAGTGAGAATATCTGTTGAAAGGAGAGGTGTGACCTGGCAGCAAGTGGAGGAAGAAAAGTGGTGGGAGGACCGAGCCAAGTGGAGAGGACTCGTCAGCACCCAGACCCGGCAGTAGCTGGAGCGGGATTCGGATATACACTCCTGGAAATTGAAATAAGAACACCGTGAATTCATTGTCCCAGGAAGGGGAAGCTTTATTGACACATTCCTGGGGTCAGATACATCACATGATCACACTGACAGAACCACAGGCACATAGACACAGGCAACAGAGCATGCACAATGTCGGCACTAGTACAGTGTATATCCACCTTTCGCAGCAATGCAGGCTGCTATTCTCCCATGGAGACGATCGTAGAGATGCTGGATGTAGTCCTGTGGAACGGCTTGCCATGCCATTTCCACCTGGCGCCTCAGTTGGACCAGCGTTCGTGCTGGACGTGCAGACCGCGTGAGACGACGCTTCATCCAGTCCCAAACATGCTCAATGGGGGACAGATCCGGAGATCTTGCTGGCCAGGGTAGTTGACTTACACCTTCTAGAGCACGTTGGGTGGCACGGGATACATGCGGACGTGCATTGTCCTGTTGGAACAGCAAGTTCCCTTGCCGGTCTAGGAATGGTAGAACGATGGGTTCGATGACGGTTTGGATGTACCATGCACTATTCAGTGTACCCTCGACGATCACCAGTGGTGTACGGCCAGTGTAGGAGATCGCTCCCCACACCATGATGCCGGGTGTTGGCCCTGTGTGCCTCGGTCGTATGCAGCCCTGATTGTGGCGCTCACCTGCACGGCGCCAAACACGCGTACGACCATCATTGGCACCAAGGCAGAAGCGACTCTCATCGCTGAAGACGACACGTCTCCATTCGTCCCTCCATTCACGCCTGTCGCGACACCACTGGAGGCGGGCTGCACGATGTTGGGGCGTGAGCGGAAGACGGCCTAACGGTGTGCGGGACCGTAGCCCAGCTTCATGGAGACGGTTGCGAATGGTCCTCGCCGATACCCCAGGAGCAACAGTGTCCCTAATTTGCTGGGAAGTGGCGGTGCGGTCCCCTACGGCACTGCGTAGGATCCTACGGTCTTGGCGTGCATCCGTGCGTCGCTGCGGTCCGGTCCCAGGTCGACGGGCACGTGCACCTTTCGCCGACCACTGGCGACAACATCGATGTACTGTGGAGACCTCACGCCCCACGTGTTGAGCAATTCGGCGGTACGTCCACCCGGCCTCCCGCATGCCCACTATACTCCCTCGCTCAAAGTCCGTCAACTGCACATACGGTTCACGTCCACGCTGTCGCGGCATGCTACCAGTGTTAAAGACTGCGATGGAGCTCCGTATGCCACGGCAAACTGGCTGACACTGACGGCGGCGGTGCACAAATGCTGTGCAGCTAGCGCCATTCGACGGCCAACACCGCGGTTCCTGGTGTGTCCGCTGTGCCGTGCGTGTGATCATTGCTTGTACAGCCCTCTCGCAGTGTCCGGAGCAAGTATGGTGGGTCTGACACACCGGTGTCAATGTGTTCTTTTTTCCATTTCCAGGAGTGTAGATAGATAGATATAGAATTACCCTGACGCAAAAACTTGCTACACAAAAAAATAATTAAAGTAGAGTAATTGAATTTCAGAAATACATTTGTCTAGGTAACATATTCAAGTGACTGACATTGCAAGATCACAGATTAATGTAAATGCGAAATAAGCCATTGCAGATGTGAAATGATGGTACATCAATAACTGGTGTAACCAGAACGTTGGCTGCAGGG
The DNA here is from genome assembly GCF_021461395.2 of Schistocerca americana. Classification (NCBI taxonomy): domain Eukaryota; kingdom Metazoa; phylum Arthropoda; class Insecta; order Orthoptera; family Acrididae; genus Schistocerca; species Schistocerca americana. Next base: position 182,441,777 of record NC_060127.1, on the reverse strand, counting down.
ATACAAACGTGCATGCATTGTGTTGCAGAGGCGTCGGATGTCAGTTCATGCCTGTTGCACTTAGTCAATAGAGGGACGGTTAATACTGTTTGTGGGTGACGCTGGACTTGTCGTCCGATGATACCCCATACTGTGCTCGGCTGGAGACAGGTCTGGCGATCGAGCAGGCCAGGGCAACGTGTCGACACTCTGTAGAGCACGTTGGGTTACAAGAGCGGTATGCAGGCGAGCGTTATCCTGTTGGAAAACACCCCTTGGAATGCTGTTCGTAAATGGCAACTCAGCACGTCGAATCACCAGTGTGACGTACAATTTTACAAACATCGTGCGTGCGATAACAACGAGAGTGCTTTTACCGTCATACGAAATCTCACTCTGGTGTAGGTGCAGTGCGTCTAGCATGCAGATAGGTTGGTTGCACGCTCTCAATCGACCTCCTCCTAACCAACACACGGCTATCACTGGCACTAAGGCAGAACCGGCTTTCATCAGAAAACACAACAGACCTACACCTTGCCCTCAAATCGGCTTTCTATTGACACCACTGAAGTCGCAAATGGCGGTGGTTTAGAGTCAGTCCTTGAAGTAACCGATTTCTAACGGTTCCTTCTGTCAGTGTGGTCTCAACTGGTACTCACTGCTACTGCAGGTGCAGTACGATGTGCCACAGTCGTACGCCGAGCTCGATGGTCAACGTCTCGGTAGGGCTACGTGGCCGTCCCTAGCCCCCTGTCTTCTTGCGACCGTACATTCTTGGGTCCACCGCTACCAACAGTGATGTAGTGTGGTTACATTCTTGACGATGGTTTCTGTGATAATGCGGAAGGAACATCCAGCTTCTTGCAGTCCTATTACACTACCTCGTTCAAAATAAGTGAGTTGTTGATAATGGCGTCATTGTGGCCTTAAAGTCATTCTTGCCTAATATCAGCTCACCACGTCCAGTCTCAAATGTAACTAATGCTCACCACCGTTACAGCGTATAATTAAAGCAAACCTGATTTGCATCTTGTTAGTGGTGCTACTGTCCGCCCCTCGTGGTCTCGCGGTAGCGTTCTCGATTCCCGAGCACGGGGTCCCGGGTTCGATTCCCGGCGGGGTCAGGGATTTTTCCTGCCTCGAGATGACTGGGTGTTGTTGTGTCGTTTTCATCATCATCATTCATCCCCATTACGGTCGGAGGAAGGCAACGGCAAACCACCTCCATTAGGACCTTGCCTAGTAAGGCGGTGCGGGTCTCGTTCCCCTACGCTCTGTAAAGAAGCATGGGACTTCATTTCCATTTTTCAGTGGTGCTACTAGCGCCACTCTTGTGCGACTGGCGGAAAATTTGAATGGACATCATCTTCCGGATGTAGAAACACGCCTTCCAACTGTCGTTTATGCCGCGCAACTTGATCGTGGTCTTGCGATTTTTTTTTTTTTTTCGTCAGTGTATTTTCATTTATCCACTTCATTAGTAGGGGAGACTGTTGTATCTTCCAACATATACGGCCTTTCACCTCTGGCCAGAAGTTTACTATATATATTTTATATCATTTTGAAACGATTGCATTCCCTGTTGTTTTATGAGTTACTGCAGTCTTTTTCTGAAATGCACACAGACACACACACACACACACACACACACATATATATATATATATATATATATATATATATATATATATATATATATGTGTGTGTGTGTGTGTGTGTGTGTGTGTGTGTGTATGGCTACTGTAAATTTATATGTTTCTGACTCGAGAATAAATAAAAGGGAAGTTTCCTCAGTGAGAGGACTGGTACGCGGTGCAGTCAGCCTCGTTGCACGAAAAAAAGGAGCTACTTGACTGAATAACATCGGCTTCACGGTTTCGGAAGTGCACGCACATAACAGCCGGGAGAGCGGGGAGCTCACCATATACCCCTTCATACCGCGTCCGAATGACGCTGCAAGGAAGAGGATGGCACGGCGGTCGGTACACATCCCTTGGCGGCATGGCGAAGAGCTCATTTCATGATCGTGTTGTACCTTGGAACACTTTGTCACATTCAGCAAACCATTACGTTTGCCGGCCGCTGGTGGCCGAGCGGTTCTGGCGCTACAGTCTGGAACCGCGCGACCGCTACGGTCGCAGGTTCGAATCCTGCCTCGGGCATGGATGTGTGTGTTGTCGTTAGGTTTAAGTAGTTCTGAGTTCTAGGGGACTTACGACCTCAGCAGTTGAGTCCCATAGTGCTCAGAGCCATTTGAACCATTACGTTTTGGGAGTAATTTCGTAATTTCAGAAAAAGACTGCAGTAACTCATAAAACAACAGGGAATGCAATCGTTTCAAAATGGTATAAAAAATATATTAAACTTCTGGCGAGAGGTGAAAGGCCGTATATGTTGGAAGATACAACAGTCTCCCCTACTAATGAAGTGGAATATACAGTATATAACCTGCAAGGCACTCCAAGCGCCTTGGAGGTTGCAAAGTACAGGGCATATATATATATATATATATATATATATATATATGCCCTGTACTTTGCAACCTCCAAGGCGCGTTCTGTGATTGTGGATGTTGTCCACAATCACAGAACGTATCTTCTGTTAAGAAGCCCCATCTCTTCGGGTTGTCTCTGGATCGTCCAACTCCTGGTCGTAATCTGTTTAAAGATTTCCACACCAGCAAGCTCTCGTTGTGTCCAGGTGGTAGTTCTTCAGCTTCTGGCGTCTGCAGGTGAGGCGCCGACTGCTTCCATAACTCCAGCCTTGCCTCCTCTTGTGAAATGGTGAGCTTCTCGGATGTTCTCAGGAAGCTCTTTCGCGATCGCGATCTCGGCCGTTGCTGTGGTGGATTATGTCCGTGCAGTGGATGGCCACTGTCCTGTCCCACTTTCAGTCTCTCCTTGTTGGCAGCCACTGTTCCGCGTATCCATGGTGGCGCTATTCCAGCCAGGCAGTAGAGCTTATCAGTTGGGGTAGATCTTAAGCAACCTGTGATCAACCTGCAGGTTTCGTTGAGGGCAATGTCTACTTGTCTGGCATGAGATAACCCGTACCAGACTGAAGAAGCATATTCAGTAATAGAAAAGCACAGTGCCATTGCAGAACAGCGAATAGTTTGTGGATGTGATCCTCACTGTGTCCCCACTAGTTTGCGAATTAGGTTGTTTCGAGCGGAGATTTTCATTTTGGTGTTCTTGCAGTGAGTTTTAAATGTCAGAGTTCTATCGAGAGTGACTCCCAGATATTTAGGTGCGTGATGTTGCTGGAGTTCGATGCCTAACCATGCAATATGTAGCTCACGATTAGCTTCCCTGTTCCTTAAATGAAAGGCACACACTTGTGTCTTCGAAGGGTTTGGTCTGAGTTGATTCCGATTGTAGTAGCTTGACAGTGTTCTAATGCTGTTGTCAGGTTTCTTTCCACTCTTTCAAAGCATGAGCTCCGCGTAGCAAGGGCTAGGTCATCTGCATATAAGAATCTCCTTGTGCCTGTGGTCAATGGCTGGTCATTGGTATAAATGTTGAAGAGAAGAGGAAACATCCCTGACATATCGGGAAATGAACCTGGTTTCTCTGCATTGCAGCCATGTACGCTCATATCTCAGCCACGAAAATGGTCTTGTGCCTAGGAAGAAATATTCTATTCAAATTTAAACGTGTTGCAAAAAAAAAATGGTTCAAATGGCTCTGAGCACTATGGGACTCAACTGCTGTGGTCATAAGTCCCCTAGAACTTAGAACTACTTAAACCTAACTAACCTAACGACAGCACACAACACCCAGCCATCACGAGGTAGAGAAAATCCCTGACCCCTCCGGGAATCGAACGCGGGAACCCGGGCGTGGGAAGCGAGAACGCTACCGCACGACCACGAGATGCGGGCTAAACGTGTTGCAAATGGAGAACATCGTGTCAATATTTTATTTAATACTCTACTGCACACCATAATCAGTAAGTGAAATCAGACTGAGCAGTATCATGAAAAATCAGTTACAAGCTAAAAAACTTTTTGAAACAGAAACTGTTGACAACCAAAACAAATTTCCAGTTTCAAGACGGGGAAACTCGTTAGCACATTAAAGAAAATCAGTTAATTTGCAAAAATCACGTGTTCCATGGCAGAAGACCTTGTTCCGTTTCGAGCTATAAGATGGTGGACGACCGACGAAATAACCGTCCACACGTTATGTTACTGGTTTTTAAAAAGAATTCTATTCATCATTAAACTCCACAACTGAAGAAATAACGTTGCCCTCAAAATAGCTTTAATGTATAAATACAGCACACAGATGAAGAAGAAAAAAGAAGAAGAAGCTAAGACACGAGCTACAGCTCTCCTTCCGGCAGTCACCGTTAACTTGGTCGTCATATTGACGGTCGTCAGAACATTGTACCGTTTGCGTGTGTGTGTGTGTGTGTGTGTGTGTGTGTGTGTGTGTGTTTGTTTGTGTGTGTGAAAGGTGAACTGGTTTAGTTGGTGAATCGTTTTAATTTTTCTTACCAATTTGTTTAGGGAAATATAAGTTAAACATGCCTAAAGTGTGTTCAACGTTCAGTTGCACGAATCCAAGTGACAGAAGCTAATGTAGAAGTGGGCAGCGAATATGAAACGGAACATGTTGTTTCGAAGTACAACGAGCTACATTTGCTCAAATCACGCTCAAGAGAGCTACGCGTACGACACAAACGATCGGAGGAGTCTTTTGTCCTATGCCAATTTTCTTTAACTTTCCACAACATATACAAAAAAAAGAAAGATGAAGTCGCAAAACCAGTGTCGAGAAAGCGAACTTTCGTCAATTCGGCCTTAGTGAGTCGTGAGTAACTCATAGTAATTCTGTAATATAATAATTATACAGCTTTTACATATTTTTATACAAACAAAAATACCATTTCTATTAGCTAACCACAACGCATTTCGAAATTTAATTCATCGTCTTCAGGTGGTACCAGCTCATTTTGCATTGATTAACGTTCAGTATGGAAACAACGAGAAGCTATTGTGGGTGGAGGAAAATGCTTTGTGACGTATTGCAGTTTTATCTACATCGAAAAGTTTATCAATATTTCGACTAAAACTTTCCTTCTTGCTGCCAGTGTACACAGAAATCGCCGCTGTTTACTGTTTTTCGAGAAAAAAATAAATCTAGTATGAGGTATTTGAAGTTAGTCAAATTCATCTTCAATGGGACTGACACAGGAGACAACGCCCTCGACTACAGATTAAATGGCAGACGGTTATTCAGTTTGTTCAAACCTGGTGGACGCGTAGCCACTCTTTGAAATTTAATCTCGTTGCAGCGACTGCTCTGTGTCGAGGGCTATCTGTGGCCGAGGCGCAAGTAGAGTTGGGCCGGCTAGTGCGTTGCCTGTGGGCGAGAAAAACAACACAGACTGTCGACTGCAGCGGCTTGGGGAGGCTGTGTACGGAGTCAGTGGGGCGCGAACGGTGAGCCACGTCGGCGGCGCACAGCGTCTGTCTGTGGGCACAGTGCGGCGTCCAGGTGGGTACGGGCGCACGCGCCAGCAAGGCTGTTTCATCTGTTTCGCATTTTCGCTGCTGTGCATGGAATACGATGCCCGGCTGGATGCTGCGGAATTGCAGGCAACGAGTGCAGGCTCTCTGTCTCCGATCTGCTCGCTGCTGTGGACGACGTACGACACACAGTTTCATGCTACGCTTGCCACGCTCGTGTTGATGCTGAAGTCACGGGATATTACTGGTATCCTTTACGGCTGTGGTTCCAGGAGGACACATAGCTACCACGCCAGTGATCGTCGGAGTGAAGTCGTCGTCTCTTTGTTACGTTTCATCGAGCGTCTCTTCTGATAGAGGTTATATGCCTCTTTACTCCTGTCGGCCGGTGTGGCCGAGCGGTTCCAGGCCCTTTAGTCTGGAACCGCGCGGCCGCTACGGTCTCAGGTTCGAATCCTGCCTCGGGCATGGATGTGTGTGATGTCCTTAGGTTAGTTAGGTTTAAGTAGTTCTAAGTTCTAGGGGACTGATGACCTCAGATGTTGAGTCCCATACTGCTCAGAGCCATTTGAACCATTTTGTGGGGTGCCATTGCTTACACGTCTCGGTCACCTCTTGTTCGCATTGACGGCACTTTGAACAGTGGACGTTACATTTCAGATGTGTTACGACCCGTGGCTGTACCCTTCCTTCGATCCCTGCGAAACTCTACATTTCAGTAGGATAATGCACGACCGCATGTTGCAGGTCCTGTACGGGCCTTTCGGGATACAGAAAATGTCCGACTGCTGCCCTGGCCAGCACATTCTCCAGATCTCTCACCAACTGAAAACGTCTGGTCAATGGTGGCCGAGCAACTGGCTCGTCGCAATACGCCAGTCACTACTCTTTGATAAATTGTCGTATCGTGTTGAAGCTGCATGGGCAGCTGTACCTGTACACGCCATCCAAGCTCTGCTTGACTCTATGCCCAGTCGTATCAAGGCCGTTATTACGGCCAGAGTTGGTTTTTGTGGGTATTGATTTGTCAGGATCTATGCCCCCAAATTGCGTGAAAATGTAATCATATGTCAGTTCTAGTATAATATATTTGTCCAATGAATAGCCCTTTATCATTTGCATTTCTTCTTGGTGTAGCAATTATAATGGCCAGTATGATAGTGCATTTGTATCTAGTACAAGAGTGGGATTTGTTTACAGTGACAAGAAGTTTCCTCGTCCATGCCTTATTTTAATTAATATTAACTTTGGCTTCCATTTTTTTCATTATATATCTTTGTAAGTGTTGTAAGAAAATCGGATGTCTCCTGATTTGTGGTAGGAGTCCCCAAATGTTTTGTTGCAAACGTTTTGTGCGCTAGTAGCGCCGAGATTGTGTACAGGAAGTACCTTCTATACGAGAGATTTATCATGATTCGAAGTTTAATTTGATGGCGACCAGCGTATTTGTTTCGGTAACTATTCGGCTGTGTGAAGATCCAAAGTGATTGTTATACGAGGTCTACATGAAGCATTTAAGTTCTGTGAAACTATTTGGTATATGTTTTTTATGTGCGTTTCAATGTGTGTGCCGAAGAGTTTTTTTGTGACTCGCAAAATCAAAGATTCGTTCAAAAATTGGTTCAAACGGCTCTGAGCACTAGGGAACTTAACATCTTAGGTCATCAGTCCCCCAGAACTTAGAACTACTTAAACATAACTAATCTAAGGACATCACACACATCCATGCTCGAGGCAGGATTTGAACCTGCGACCATAGCAGTCCCGCGGTTCCGGACTGTAGCGCCTAGAACCGCTCGGCCACCGCGGCCGACAAAGATTTGTTCAACTTATTGGCCACTGTGACCAATGCAAATGCCTTTTAAATTGGGTGGTGACTGCTGTGTGTAAAACCGCTGATGACACCAAGTGTAACGTGGTGATACCATAAATGACACTGACCAGTAAAATTCCAGCACGAGCCACTCCCCACCACTCACGCTCCTACCATATCTAAAACAACTACATCACACCAAAAAAAAAAAATTTGATTATACTAGAGAAATTTATGAATATACGCTTCTATTCCAATAAGTCCAATATAGGTAGAAAAATAGGAGCCAGGGAAACGCGTGTCTCTCCCCCTCCTGTTGTTCTCTCTCTCTCTCTCTCTTTCTCTCTCTCTCTCTCTCTCTCTTTCTCTCTCCCTCTCTCCCTCTCTCACCCCTTGGTAACGCTCCCTGCCTCTCCCCTTGCAGTAATTGTCCAGAAATGTAATATTTTGCCCTTCACAACAATAAAAAAAGTGATATTTCATGACTATGATGCCATTTAGTCACTATTGGAATGAGTCAACTGATAAAAATAACTGCGTGTAAGAAGTTGTAGGTATATGAAATGGAACGATCACGCTGACTTAGCAGAATACTGGAAAAATGTAGTCAGTCAACAAAGGAGACTGCTTAGAAATGTGCGATTCCTTCCAGAATGGTGATACTATAAATGACACTGACCAGTAAAATTCCAGCACGAGCCACTCCCCACCACTCACGCTCCTACCATATCTAAAACAACTACATCACACCAAAAAAAAAAATTTGATTATACTAGAGAAATTTATGAATATACGCTTTTATTCCAATAAGTCCAATATAGGTAGAAAAATAGGAGCCAGGGAAACGCGTGTCTCTCCCCCTCCTGTTGTTCTCTCTCTCTCTCTCTCTTTCTCTCTCTCTCTCTCTCTCTTTCTCTCTCCCTCTCTCACCCCTTGGTAATTGTCCAGAAATGTAATATTTTGCCCTTCACAACAATAAAAAAGTGATATTTCATGACTATGATGCCATTTAGTCACTATTGGAATGAGTCAACTGATAAAAATAACTGCGTGTAAGAAGTTGTAGGTATATGAAATGGAACGATCACGCTGACTCAGCAGAATACTGGAAAAATGTAGTCAGTCAACAAAGGAGACTGCTTAGAAATGTGCGATTCCTTCCAGAATATTGGCGAAGTGTGTGGGATCCATACCAAGCGGGACTAACTTGGGATACTGAACGTATACAAATAAGGACGGCACGAATGGTCACTGGTTTGTCTGACTGACAGGAGATAGATAAATGTTCAGCGATCACAGGCCCTGCAGACTACGCCCTGCTTCCACAAACTGCCTCTATTCCTTCCTGTTTTGGGCCCGGTTCCTCCAGGTGTCTTCAGTTCCCAGGGCTGCTAGGTCCTTCGCCAGGTGGTCCATGCGGCGCTGCCCTGGTCGTCCAATGGGGCGTTTGGTTTCCCCGCAAGTGCCATCTTCGCCTGTCTTCCATCTGGCATACGGGCTATATGGTTCAAAATGGTTCAAATGGCTCTGAGCACTATGGGACTCAACTGCTGTGGTCATCAGTTCCCTAGAACTTAGAACTACTTAAACCCAACTAACCTAAGGACATCACACACATCCATGCCCGAGGCAGGATTCGAACCTGCGACCGTAGCAGTCGCACGGTTCCTGACTGCGCGCCTAGAACCGCGAGACCACCACGGCTGGCCCGGGCTATATGGCCCACCCACAATATTCTTTTGCTCTTTATCTTCTGTAGGATAGTTGGTTGTCGCATCAGAAGGTAGATTTCCTCGTTTTTCCTCCTTCTCCATTCTCCGTTATCTAAAACTGGTCCCCATATCTTCCTCATTACTCTTTTTCCCTTCCTCGCTTAGTCATGCTCCATGTTTCTGAACCGTATATTGCTGCTGGGCATATCACAGTGTTGTAGATTTTCATCTCAGTGTTCACTGAGGTCGATTTAGAGCCAAGCGTCTCTCTGAGGGAATGCGTGCATTTCGTTCCCACTGCTATTCTTCCCATGATGTCCATTTTTATGTTGTTGTCCGTGGTGAACCAAGATCCCAAGTATTTGACTGACAGGAGAACGACCCGGAAATGTTGGAAAATCTGAACTATCATCCGAAAACGTACGAACCTAGTTCCAAGTACCAGTATCAATAGAGGCATATGGGAGTGTGCCGCAGCCCCCTACCTACTGCTACCGAAGGACCACAGATTTCGTTCCAACACTTGGCTCGTGCTGCACTGTTTCCACTGGCAACAGGAAGTTGGTAGGTGTGGTAGAGTTTTTCAATAATAAGATAAATGAATAGTTCATTTTGTATGCTAAAATAATTTTTCTCCTTAGGTGGCGTTACGTCTGCTAAGTGAGTGAACGTGTGGTTGCAAGGATGTCAGCGAAAAGCGTTATTAGCTGCACTAACTAATCTGTTCTTTTTTTCGTCTTTTGCAGGTAAGTCACGATGACCCAGAGCTACAACGTATCCAAAACGAATTGGTGAGTCTCCTTCATAGATTTGTAGTGTTGCTGTTTTAATGGGCGTGATTTCTTCTTCTACTCTGAGGAAACTGCAGAACAGTCACTGTGTAAATTACTTCACTGCTTTGCATACACCGAAGAAAGTACTGAAGGACTAATTCATCCGTAAAGAAGAAATATATGTTGGTATTGACTATAAACTGACGGTTAGGAAGTTTTTTCTGAAAATATTTGTCTCGAGAACGGAAACGAAACGTGCACGGTAAATGGTATAGACAAGAAGAGTCGTGCTGCAGAAGAATACTGGACTTAGGTCAGTAGATGCGACCGGATAAATAATATACAGGCATAGAATTGAATCGCAGAGAAAAATGATTTATGGCACAACGTGACTAAAATGAGGGGACAGTTTGGTACAGTCTAAAGCATCAGAGTATAATTATAATGGATGGAATTGTGGAAGGTAAAACCATTAGAGGGAGACCAGGTTGAGATTACAGTAGGCACGTACGAATCGATGTTGGGTGCAGGTATAAAGAGACTTACGTGGTGTAGAGTAGCATGGAGAGCGTCATGAAACCAGCCTTTCAACTGAAGGCAAATACTACAAAAACTACCATACCTATGCACTTTCATGGCGAATTAATTAAGGCGAAGTTACAGAACTAAGACTAGCCAAAGAATTTACGACAACGTGCGGTACAGAGTAGTGCGCTCGCCAATTACTAGATGGCACCGTTGTATATCTACATCTGCATCAATACTCCGCAAGCCACCTTACGGTGTGCAGCGGAGGGTTCATTGTGTACCCATTTTTTCCTGTTCTACTTGCGTACGGCTCCTCCGCAAGAACGATTGCTGGTAAGCCTCCGTGTGGACTCTAATCTCTCTCTAATTGTACCTTCATTTTCTTTTAGCGAGATATGCGCAGGAGCAAGCAATATATTTGTTGACTCTATTAGGAACGTACCCCCTAGATACCTTAACAGTACGCCATACCGTGATCCATAACGCCTATCTTGCAGCGTCTGCCATTGGAGTTGGCTGGCAATCTAAGCCACGCTTTAGCGCTTACAAAATGAGCCTGTAACGAAATGTGCAGCTCTTATTTGACTCTTCCCTATTTCCTCTGTCAATTCTATCTGGTATGGATCCTAACTGGCCAGCGCTATTCAAGTATTGGTCTAACGTTTTCTAAGCTGCTTCCTTTTTTGACGGGCTACATTTCCTGAGGATTCTTTCAATGAATGATTGATTTTGTGTTGTTGCTCCATTTCAAATCGCTCACTACACATACTGCTAGACATTTTAAGAAAGTAACGGCATCCTGTGATGGACATGAACTGTATTCGCGGTTGCGAATATGAACCACCTCCAACTAAAATAACAGTGAAAATTTGAGCCGGACTGGCACTCGCACCCGGATTTCCCGCTTTGCGCGAGCGGTCCCTTAACCTCTTCTGCCATCCGAACACGTGTTCTGCTATGACACATGGACAAGAACATATCGAAGTCTGGGTCTGGCTGGAAGTGGTTTATATTCGCAGCTGCGAATACATTTCATGTGTTGCAAGCAGCTATGGTCTCCGCAGTGCATGGGGTGTCTGAAGTTTGATTTGCGCATTGTCATCTTGGTCTTACCGCGGCAACAACGGATATGGCTGTTGACGGATCTCGACGCACTGTACCGCAGTGACTGCTAATTGTGGCTTGTGTGGGCGAAAATGTCATGGTGGGTCGCAGACCTCATCATCTTCATGACTAGCGATTGCGGATGCGGAAAAATCTTAAAGTCCTGGGAGTAAGTTTAATGGTGAACTTCTGTCAGAGACAGCAAAGGACTTGGAAGAGCAGTTGAATGGAATGGACAGTGTCTTGAAAGGAGGATATAAGATGAACATCAACAAAAGCAAAACAAGGATAATGGAATGTAGTCTAATGAAGTCGGGTGATGCTGAGGGAATTAGATTAGGAAATGAGACACTTAAAGTAGTAAAGGAGTTTTGCTATTTGGGGAGCAAAATAACTGATGATGGTCGAAGTAGAGAGGATATAAAATGTAGGCTGGCAATGGCAAGGAAAGCGTTTCTGAAGAAGAGAAATTTGTTAACATCGAGGATAGATTTAAGTGTCAGGAAGTCATTTCTGAAAGTATTTGTATGGAGTGTAGCCATGTATGGAAGTCAAACTTGGACGATAAATAGTTTGGACAAGAAGAGAATAGAAGCTTTCGAAATGTGGTGCTACAGAAGAATGATGAAGATTAGATGGGTAGATCACGTAACTAATGAGGAAGTATTGAATAGGATTGGGGAGAAGAGAAGTTTTTGGCACAACTTGACCAGAAGAAGGGATCGGTTGGTAGAACATGTTCTGAGCCATCAAGGGATCACTAATTTAGTATTGGAGGGCAGCGTGGAGGGTAAAAATCGTAGAGGGAGACCAAGAGATGAATACACTAAGCAGATTCAGAAGAATGTAGGTTGCAGTAGGTACTGGGAAATGAAAAAGCTTGCACAGGATAGAGTAGCATGGAGAGCTGCATCAAACCAGTCTCAGGACTGAAGACCACAACAACAACAACAACAGCAACGAAGACTTGCAGAATACTGAAGTTAAGAGACCACGGACGAATGTGGACAGATGAACCGCATCCAGACGAAGAGTAAGACTCCTCGAATTTTCGGTAGCTTTTCTTCAATCCTCGGAAAGGCCCCTCCACACAATCTCTCCAACCAGTGCCAGAAGTGGCCAAAATGCTCCTCAAATGAGAGCGCTGGAAATCAGTTCAGTAACTCCCAGGAACAAATTAATAATGTATCCGCCAATGAGCTTCCTGTTTACGGAAACGTGAAAAGAGTGTAGCCGCAGTCCCATGGCCGGACTCGCTTGTAGGAAATTTCGGTGGGAGGTTCGCACTGCATCCCCACAGAAAGGCATAGTTAGGAAAATTTACAGGCGCACGTGTTGCCATATATCGAGCTTGTGGAACGGAGTCTGAAGTCCACACACAGTGGGATAGTGGCAAGCTGTCAGCTCTAGACACCGCGGAAAGCCTATCCAATTATACTTCTGAAAGTTTACCAACAGCAACAGTCAGAGTTCTCACCCATACCACTACTGGTCTCCCATTCTGCTACTGAAAGCTCTGGAACACCTCCGACCGTCCGTCCGTCCCATTGTCCAGGATACTGGAAGGATTAGGTCTGAAAGGCTCGTACAGCTGTTTATGCGGTCTGTTGCCGCGAAACCGCACACTTTTGAGTGACGGCTGGTTTCTCGAGACACTGTAAAAGATACATCTGCAGGCCACGCCAATCGAAAAGAGTTCCCGTAGCCCCAAAGCCATATACAGGGTGAGGTATAAAGGATGAATGGTTTTCAAATGAACAATACATCGTTGGGAGTGCTTCAAAAATTTTTTTAATTACAGAATAACACTCAAATAATGTTGCCATTTAAGAAAATTAATGCTTGAAAACAATTTCTCCCAGGTAACGGCCGTTAACAGCGATGCACTTCTCAAGGCGCTCTCGAAAGTTGGCTTCAACTCTCTGGAACCTGCTTCTGCCTATTTGGACGATTTCCACGCGAACAGCTTCCTTCAGTTCTTCAAGTGTGCGTGGTTTATGGCCGTACACACGCGAAAACTTGAAGAACTGCACAGGAAAGGAAGATACGACTTACTATACAACAGAGTAAAGACTATGACGTGGGAACAAAACAGAGCAGGAAGTGCTACTATGGAAATTTTGAGTAAAGACGAAGAGGTAGTGTATAAAGATCGTGACGATGTCCTCCAGAGATGGGAAGAATATATAAAAGAGCTATATGACACAAATAGCAAACCAGAAACTCTGGAACTTGAATCACACAACAGTGTAAGTGATGAAGAGAAAGGACCGACCATCATAATGGAAGAAGTAAAGTCTGCCATTGCTGCAATGAAAAATGGCAAAGCAGTATGTACAGACACAATACCGGGAGAAATACTAAAATGCTTGAACCACAATGGAATAAGAGAAATATTGAGGTTATGTAATAAAATATATGACAGTGGTGAATGGCCTGAGGACTTTTTGACAACAGTAATCATTCCATTACCGAAAAAACAAGGAACCAAGAAATGCAGCGAGCACAGGACAATCAGCCTCATTTCACATGCAGCCAAAGTGATGTTAAGAATAATTAATAAAAGACTTGAAAAAGTAATAGAGGAGAATCTCGGCGAGGAGCAGTTTGGCTTTAGACGGAATACGGGCACCAGAGATGCAATAGGGCGCCTACGAATCTTAGGAAAAAGGTTTATTGAAAAAGGAAGAGACCTATATATGTGCTTCATCGATTTAGAAAAGGCATTTGACATTGTGGTTTAGGACAAGCTGGCGACTGTTATGAGGGAAAAGAGAGTGGACTGGAAAACCAGAAGACTTATAAACTCATTGTACCTTAATCAAAAAGTTTCTGTTAAAGTGAGAGGAGAAAGTACAAACTGGATCAGACTAGGGAAAGGAGTAAGACAAGGATGCTGTTTATCACCTACTCTTTTCAACCTGTACTTGGAAAATATGATTGACCAATGCTCATTAGATGACAAAGGAGTAGAAATTGGAGGAAGAAGAGTAGGGTGCTTGAGATTTGCTGATGACATGGTCCTTCTAGCCACAGGGGAAAAAGAATTACAGGATTTGGTGGACACCATTGCAACTAACGGAAAAAAATATGGAATGAAAATTAACACAAATAAAACAAAAGTATTGGCAATAGGAGGAAATAAGGAAATAAAAATTGTGCTGAATGGAGAAACACTAGAACAGGTGCAAAATTTTAAGTATCTTGGAAGCAGGATAGACACCGACTGGAAGTGCACCACAGAAATTAAAACGAGGATAGCAATGGCAAAAGAGGCGTTTTATAAGAAAAGGAGAATCTTCTGCAGCGATATGGACAGAGAACTCAGAAAGAGACTCATAAAATGTCTTGTATGGAGTGTTCTTCTATACGGCGCTGAAACATGGACGATGAGGAAAAAAGACAGAGAAAGGCTGGAGGCTTTTGAGATCTGGACATGGCGGAAGATGGAAAGAATAAGCTGGATGGACAGAGTAAAAAATGAAGAAGTACTGAGAAGAGCGGGAGAGAAAAGACAGTTACTAGATGTAATAAAGGGAAGAAAAAGAAATTGGATTGGGCATATATTAAGAAAGAATGACGGACTGATAAAAACAGTTTTAGAAGGTTATGTAGAAGGGAAAAGGAAGCGAGGAAGGAAGAGATTCCAGATACTGGTTGACATGATGGACGGTACAACATACAGCAGCCTTAAGAAGGAAGCAATGGATCGCAGAAAATGGAGAGGCAAAGGACCTGCTAATATAGCAGATAACTGATGATGATGACACGTGATTTGAGGTGACCCCACAAAAGTAGTCACACGTGGATAGGTCAGGGGAACGAGGAGACCAATGAATGTCCCCGAACTGGGAAATAACTCTTCCACGGAAAACAGTCTTAATTGCTTGTATAGTCAATCTTGCCGTGTGAGCTGTAGCTCCATCCTGCTGAAACCACACTCGCCTGATAGGAATACGTTTTCTTCTTAATTCAGGTACGAAGAATTCAGTGATCATCTCTCTATGTCGTTCAGAGGTTACGGTTGCAGTGTTTCCGTTCTCGTCTTGGAAAAAGTATGGACCAGTAACATCTGTACCTGTCACAGCACACTAAACAGTCATCTTGGGACTACGTAATGGTTTCTCGTGTAGTAGTTTTGGGTTTTCACTGGCCCAATAACGACAGTTCTGCTGATCTACCATTCCATTCAAATGGAAATGAGCTTCGTCACTCATAAGCAGAATAATGTTGTCATTTTGCTCAAATATGGCCTCCCATTTCTCGTGCAAAATTTAGCCGCTGTTCATAATCTCTTGGATTTAATATTTGCACAATGGCCATTTTGTGGGGATGACATTTTAGGTTAGTACGCAAAATACGCCTTACCGAGCGATTACTGAGGCGCATCTCAGCCGAGTGCCTCCTAGCAGATCGACCAGGACTGCGGAGTATGGCTTGCCGAACTCTTTGCACATTTTATTATGTCCGAACTGAACGAGGAGCTCCTGGTGGTTTTTTGTTCATAACAGTTTCTCGTGTTCGAAGTGATTCTACCCAATGTAATATGGCGTTACGAATGGGACCACTATCATGTCTGGCGAGATTGAAATGGCGACCAAACTCACGCTGCACTGCAACGACAGACTCACTATTGTGCAGAAAACTATCGTAGCTAAACACACGATGTTGCACACTCCACAGCTCCATGACCTTAACTAAACAAAATGGCAGGAGCTACCGATCACCTTACCACATCACTCCCCCCTTTCCCCCCCCCCCCCCCCCCTCCGATCGCCAGAGCCTGAATACTATCTGTTCTAAAAACGTCCGTCCTTTCTGCCTCACCCCTGTACATTAAAGAGAAATACTTGCTCTAGTATGAAATGTTACATTAAGTACAAACAGATGAGATCTACATTGCTAAAAGCTACGCCCTAACCAATCATGTTATCAGCGAGCACATGTCACCACATAAAAACAGAATCAGTAACAAGAATCTCATATGCAAATCAAATGTGGAAATAAGATAAAAATGTGGGGAGAAGGCGTGAAACAGGTTTCAAAAAAATGGTTCAAATGGCTCTGAGCACTTTGGGACTTAACATCTGTGGTCAGCAGTCTCCTAGAACTTAGAACTACTTAAACCTAACTAACTTATGGACATCACATACATCCATGTCCGAGGCAGGATTCGAACCTGCGACTGTAGTGGTCACACGGTTTCAACTGAAGCGCCTAGAACCGCACGGCCACACCGGCCGGCAGCAGGTTTCACTTCACGCACTATAACAGGATTATGTCATTCTGGCATGGACCGTTATTGTGCAGGAAGATGGGTAGCTTCAGCTGCACATGGCGTATCTGAAGAAATGGAGGACTCTCTTCCTCTACGAATCGAGGCCATTATCATCGCTAGAGGCACTGTTCTCCTCGGGTGACATTTTTCCGCTGTGCTCCTGTAAGATGCATTAACACTGTGTACCACGTAGTACTGCTGAGTGTAGACACTTGGCTTTATGCCTTGCGTGAGAACTCACCCTCTCGCCGGGGAAAGACAAGCCGTCCCTTGTAGAGCCCTGCGCCGCGGAGACGGATGAAGGGATCGCGTGGGAGGGCGGAGGGTGGGAGTGACCCGCGCCGCCGGACGGGCCCATCGCTCTCTGCCGCGCGCCGCGCCCTGATGTGATTAGCCCCGGGGTCGGCTGTGGCGAGGTTTTAGCGCCGAGAAATGGCGCATCCTTCCGCCCCCGCATCCATCTGTCCGCCGGCGGCCTCGCATGCACTCTGCCGGGCCGTGTCCCCGCGGAGGCGAAGGCGGAGGCGGGGGCGGTGCCGCAAAATGAAAAGAAGTGGCGGGAAAGCCCCGGCACTTTGTTTCCCCTCAGGGCTGCCAACTGTGAAGAACTACTCTCCTAAGAGTAAGAACGTACACAACCCCACAGTGTTATCCATCATACTGCTTTTTTAACTTTTTATCTGTGAAATATTCTACTTTAATCTCATTCCAGCTAACCTGACTCAATACTTATCTCCCTTTCTCAGTTATCTATTTTGTTTATTCATTTATTCAATCTCACAAAAAAAAAAGTTGTGATGCTCTCTTAACTAGTGTGCTTAATTACTTAGTTAACAGAGGAATGCGTATAGTTCATGAGCAGTAAATAATAAATGAGGCGCCAAGAACCGTAAGGGCCCAAAGCACACCGTCGCTGATTTTGATATTTTAGCATGTATTCCGTCTCCCCCGACTTCTGTTGGTCTTATGGTGAACCAATTTTGTCTATGCTGCAGGCCTTTACATAAGTGTGAACATTCACAGAAGGCGCACCAGTTATTACGAGGGTCACTCAAAAAGTAATGATTCCTATTTTTTCTCCTTAAATAAAGTAAAAAAACTGAATCAGGCGCTGTTCCTCAAAATTTCTGATTTTGTCCCGTTATAAATGGTTTTGTGAAAGCCTCTGACTGTGAGAACAATGGTTTTTTTTTTATAAATACGTAACTTTTTTGCTACCAGTCACGATTTTATTTTGTTCGTATTTTACAAGAATGATTCCCATTTCCAAGAGCGTTTTCTGTTTGTAGTAAGGCAGTTTTTCGTAATGTTTTCGATGTGTGAGGTTATGCTTCCCTTTGTTGACTTTACTGCAATGTATAAAAAATGCACATTTTTAATTAGTTATCAATTTTATACGTAGTCAGAGCGAAATTTTGAAGAACTTATGCTTACAGTTGTCTTATGGTCCGTTTGTGCAGAGACTCACTACACACAATTTTCGGTGCACGGTATACGTCGAGAATAACATACATAAACAAAGGGTTACAAATATGTCTTCAAGTGTAGTTGACAGAGATAATGTTACAGAGCTTCCACAGAGTATGATATACTTTTGTAGAAAGGATATTTATCTTCACAATATGGATCATAATTTTCTTACATATCTTTTACAAATGTGCTTTCTTCTACGTGTTACTATTTTTATTTAAGTATTTTGTCAAAGCATCTGACTAAATTCAGAGATGCACTTTAAAGCTTTTCGTTTAACATTCTGCCTTCATATTTTCTTTGGTATGAATATATCTCCAGAGTCTCTAAAAAATCATTTTATCCCCTTTGACTTTTTTTCTACTTTTCCAAATGTTTATCCTGTACAATGCAAGTGGTGATGTTGTGTGTCCAATCTTTTAATGTTCTGTGTGTATCCGGTGTTGAAATTTCGGTCTTTTTGTCCTAGGTAGAACATGGAGCATTCCTGGCATGTTACTTTGTATATTCTAGGCTCTAGGGTCTCAGTATGGATGATGATTAAACTTTATATTAGTATTAGTTTTTGTTGTTTATTTGATGTAGAAAACTCGTGTCTTACTTTCTGATTTTTTTTAAATATTTGCAATCTCCTGTGATTATTGTCAATATAGGGGATGCTAGTCATACGTTTGTTTTTGTCTTTTTCTTCCGCGGCGCACTTTGTATTTGGGTCTTTCTTCACTAGGAGTATGTTTAGGAGTGTAATGATTAGCAGCTGCAATCTGCCTCACTGTATTTATTTCTAGTTGCTTGTTTTCTTGGTTCAAAGGTATTTTACTTGCCCTATGTAGCACTGTCCTGTATGCTGCCTGCTTGTGGATGTTTGGGTGACATGAAGTTGCAGGGACTGTGGTATAGGTCGTTGTACTTGTAAAATATGAATCTTGACTTGTAGCAGAAAAGTTATTTATACACAAACCCAGGTCCATTCGTTCTCAAAAATGACAACGCATGAACCTGTGTTCAGTGTATGCTGCCTATAGCATCTGAAGATGGTCATTGTATGGTCGAAACCGGTTATAACTGTGTCATAAATATGTGATTGTGTCTATAAATAAACAAAATTTTTTTACAATTACTATCTTTTCCCTGTACGGGAATATACGTAATGGATGTACAAGAGTAGATTGTAGGCACATGGTTTACGGCATATGGAGGTTTGAGTACAGCCGTGAAGCTTCCTCGGGTAGCCCAGTGCCCAGTGATAAGGCTGTTACTCGCGATAATTGGGAAATCCGTTTGAGTCTACACCTACATATACATCTACATCCCTACTCCGCAAGAGTACCTCTATCGGTTCTCCCTTCTATTCCAGTCTCGTATTGTTCGTGGAAAGAAGCCTCTGTGTGGGCTCTAATCTCTCTGATTTTATCCTCATGGTCTCTTCGTGAGATATACTTAGCAGGGAGCAATATACAGCTTGACTCCTCGATGAAGGTATGTTCTCGAAACTTCAACAAAAGCCCGTAAAGAGCTACTGAGCGTCTCTCCTGCAGAGTCTTCCACTGGAGTTTATCTAACATCTCCGTAACGCTTTCGCGATTACTAAATGATCCTGTAACGAAGCGCGCTGCTCTCCGCTGGATCTTCTCTATCTCTTCTATCAACCCTATCTGGTACGGATCCCACACTGCTGAGCAGTATTCAAGCAGTGGGCGAACAAGCGTACTGTAACCTACTTCCTTTGTTTTGGGATTGCGGTTCCTTAGGAATCTTCCAATGAATCTCAGTCTGGCATCTGCTCTACCGACGATCAACTTTATATGATCATTCCATTTTAAATCACTCCTAATGCGTACTCCCAGATAATTTATGGAATTAACTGCTTCCAGTTGCTGACCTGCTGTATTGTAGCTAAATGGTAAGGGATCTTTCTTTCTATGTATTCGCAGCAGATTACACTTGTCTACATTGAGATTCAATTGCCATTCGCTGCACCATGCGTCAATTCGCTGCAGATCCTCCTGCATTTCAATACAATTTGCCATTGTTACAAACTCTCGATACACCACAGCATCATCTGCAAAAAGCCGCAGTGAACTTCCGATGTTATGCACAAGGTCATTTATGCATATTGTGAATAGCAACGGTCCTACGACACTCCCCTGAGGCACACCTGAAATTACTCTTACTTCGGAAGACTTCTCTGCATTGAGAATGACATGCTGCGTTCTGTTATCTAGGAACTCTCAGTCCCTGTCCGGCACAAATTTTCTTTGTCGCCATTGCATTACATAGATGGTGTGTGTCCTTATTCGCAATTGCGAATACGTTTCATGCAATTTGAAGCCATTTCGAAACTTTTCTTGCTTTTTCCTAAATAGAAGTTCGATTCTTATAAGACTCCAGGGTGGGTTTTCTACTTCCATATTTAACATTGATCGGGCGACAAAATTTTACGCCAGCTCTTCACGGAAGTTCCGTTACGTAATCGGTAGAGCGTTGTGTGATACTGCTCTGCGGATGTGTCGCCGGCGTGGCCAGATTTAGACGTGCCCGGTGGCTGGGGACCCGTCGCGATTAATCGCGGCCTCGTGTAATGGCCGCGGTCGCAGGTCCGGGTGGGTATGGCGCGCAGAGCGCGGCTGGAGTCCGGCCGTCCAGAAATACCGGCCACTGACGCGCATCCGGCCCACTCTATTCCTGACGCGCCTGCGGCCGCGGCGGCTCACACCGCCGTACGCCGGCTAACACATGATACGCTCTTAAACGGCGGCAGGTGTAAAACCGAAAGGCAGCCGCGCTCCAGAGCTCTTCCAGTCGCGACGCGGCAGCTATTTGTGGGCCGTCGGCGAGGCCTACACAGACACTCCGCAAGCCACGGTGCATGGCGGAGGGTACCCTGTACCATTACTAGCCACTGTTCCACTCGCAAATGTTGTTGTTGTCGTGGTCTTCAGTCCCGAGACTGGTTTGCTATTTCATCTCCCAGTACCTACAGCAACCTACGTCCTTCTGAATCTGCTTAGTCTATTCATCTCTTGGTCTCCCTCTAAGATTTTTACCCTCCACGCTGCCCTCCAATACTAAATTGGTGATCCCTTGATGCCTCAGAACATGTCCTACCAACCGATCCCTTCTTCTTGTCAAGTTGTGCCACAAACTCCTCTTCTCCCCAATTCTATTCAATACCTCCTCATCAGTTATGTGATCTACCCTTCTAATCTTCAGCATTCTTCTGTAGCACCCCATTTCGAAAGCTTCTATTCTCTTCTTGTCCAAACTATTTATAGTCCATGTTTCACTTCCATACATGGCTACACTCAATACAAATACTTTAAGAAACGACTTCCTGACACTTAAATCTATCCTCGATGTTAACAAATTTCTCTTCTTCAGAAACACTTTCCTTGCCATTGCCAGTCTACATTTTATATCCTCTTTACTTCGACCCTTATCAGTTATTTTTCTCCCCAAATAGCAAAACTCCTTTACTACTTAAGTGTCTCATTGCCTTATCTAATTGTGTCAGGATCACCCGAGTTAAATCGACTACATTCCATTATCCTTGTTTTGCTTTTGTTGATGTTCACCTTATATCGTCCTTTCAAGGCACTGTCCATTCCGTTCAACTGCTCTTCCAAGTCCTTTGCCGTCTCTGACAGAATTATAATGTCATCGGCGAACCTCAAAGTTTTAATATCTTCTCCATGGATTTTAATACCTACTCCGAATTTTTGTTTTGTTTCTTTTACTGCTTGCTCAATATACAGATTGAATAGCAACCCTGTCTCACTCCCTTCCTAACCACTGTTTCCCTTTCATGCCCCTCGACTCTTATAACTGCCATCTGGTTTCTGTACAAATTGTAAATAGTCTTTCGCTCCCTGTACTTTACCCCGGCCACCATTAGAATTTGAAAGAGAATATTCCACTCAACATTGTCAAAAGCTTTCTCTAAGTCTACAAATGCTCGAAACGTAGGTTTGCCTTTCCTTAATCTTTCTTCGAAGATAAGTCGTAAGGTCAGTATTGCCTCACGTGTTCCAATA
This sequence comes from Schistocerca americana, assembly GCF_021461395.2. Taxonomy (NCBI): domain Eukaryota; kingdom Metazoa; phylum Arthropoda; class Insecta; order Orthoptera; family Acrididae; genus Schistocerca; species Schistocerca americana. Next base: position 182,419,610 of record NC_060127.1, on the reverse strand, counting down.
TTTCTACGGAATCCAAACTGATCTTCCCCGAGGTCGGCTTCTACCAGTTTTTCCATTCGTCTGTAAAGAATTCGTGTTAGTATTTTGCAGCTGTGACTTATTAAACTGATAGTTCGGTAATTTTCACATCTGTCAACACCTACTTTCTTTGGTATTGGAATTATTATATTCTTCTTGAAGTCTGAGGGTATTTCGCCGGTCTCATACATCTTGCTCCCCTGAAGGTAGAGTTTTGTCAGGACTGGCTCTCCCAAGGCTGTCAGTAGTTCTAATGGAATGGTGTCTACTTCCGGGGCCGTGTTTCGACTCAGGTCTTTCAGTGCTCTGTCAAACTCTTCACGCAGTATCGTATCTCCCATTTCATCTTCATCTACACCCTCTTCCATTTCCATAATATTGTCCTCAAGTACATCGCCCTTGTATAGACCCTCCATATACTCCTTTCACCTTTCTGCTTTTCCTTCTTTGCTTAGAACTGGGTTTCCATGTGAGCTCTTGATATTCATACAACTGGTTCTCTTTTCTCGAAAGGTCTCTTTAATGTTCCTGTAGGCAGTATCTATCTTACCCATAGTGAGATAAGACTCTACATCCTTACATTTGTCCTCCAGCCATCCCTGCTTAGCCATTTTGCTCTTCCTGTCGATCTCATTTTTGAGACGTTTGTATTCCTTTTTGCCTGCTTCATTTACTGCATTTTTATATTTTCTCCTTTCATCAATTAAATTCAATATTTCTTCTGTTACCCAAGGATTTCTACTAGCCCTCGCCTTTTTACCTACTTGATCCTCTGCTGCCTTCACTACTTCATGCCTCAGAGCTACCCATTTTTCTTCTACTGTATTTCTTTCCCCCATTCCTGTCAATTGTTCCCTAATTCTCTCTCTGAAACACTGTACCACCTCTGGTTTAGTCAGTTTATTCAGGTCCCATCTCCTTAAATTCCCAAGTTTTTGGAGTTTCTTCAGTTTTAATCTACAGTTCATAACAATAGATTGTGGTCAGAGTCCACATCTGCCCCTGGACATGTCTTACAATTTAAAACCTGATTCCTAAATCTCTGTCTTACCATTATATAATCTATCTGATACCTTCTAGTATCTCCAGGATTCTACCATGTATACAACCTTCTTTTATGACTCTTGAACCAAGTGTTAGCTATGATTAAGTTATGCTCTGTGCAAAATTCTACCAGACGGCTTCCTCTTTCATTTCTTACCCCCAATCCATATGCACCTGCTATGTTTCCTTCTCTCCCTTTTCCTACTCTTGAATTCCAGTCACCCAGTCACTCATAAATAGAGGGAGGGCAAAACGGCACTCTATACGCATCCATAGGAGCGCTAATTTCTCGTATCTTATCTTCGTGGTTATTACCACTGTTGGTGGCAGTAGAATCGTTCGGCAGTCGGGTTCAAATCTTGGTTATGGAAATATTCTCAGTAATTTTTCTCGAAAAGAACGTCGCCTTCCCTTCAGGGATTCCGATTTGAGTTCCCGAAGTAACTCCCTGACACTTACGTGTTGTTCGAACCTACCGGTAACAACTCTAGCAGCCCCCCTCTGAATTGCTTCGATGTCCTCCTTCAGTCCGATCTGGTACGGATCCCAAACACTCGAGCAGTATTAAAGAATAGCTCGCACTAGCGTCCTATATGCGTGCTCCTTTATAGGTGAATGACCCTCTCCTAAAATTCTCCCCATAAACCGAGGCCGATCATTCTACTTCCCTACGACAGTTTTCATATGCTCATTCCACCTCACATCACTTTGCAACGTTACCCACTGAAGTTCAAACGGCTTGACTGTGTCAAACAGGATACTAGTCAAACCTTATAGGTTTGTTCTTCCTACTAATCCACAGTCTTATATTTTTCCGCATTCAGGGCTAGCTGCCATTCGACACACAAACTGGATATTTTGCCTAAGCCGTCTTGTATCTTGCATCAGTCACTCAAGTACGACGCCTTAAGCCCGTCTCACACGGAGCAAGGTTCGCCGCAAGTTTGCGAGATGGCGTGCATGCTCGCCGGCTTGCAGGGAAGGGAGCCGGCTATCTTCCATGTCGAAGCTCTCCCACGGTGTAAGATCGGCAGCTAGTTGTGTTGTGATCGGCTGCATGTTGTATTGAACGAAGATGGCTGCTTCAGGTACAGATGTTCAGAGCAAACTGCCATTATTCGCTGTTTTGGTGCTAAACGATGCAGAAATGCATGCTAATGAGAGAAGAAGAAAGAAAGAATTGACGAAAAACTGTATTAAGAGGAGAAACGCTGGAAAAGGTGTGCTCTCCATGCTTCATAAAGAGTTGAGGTTAGTTCGCATAACACCTACTTTTGTTTGAAAAGTATCATCATTTAATTACTGTTTGACTTTATAAATATACCAATAATGACTGTTATATACGACTTTATTTTATAGGATAGAAGATCGTACATCCTTTGCAAATTTTATACGTATGGATATGGTCGAAGAAGACACACGTCACTTGCAACTCTTCCGAGTGCTTCTGCACGCAAGTGTTTATTATAGTAGTTTGCGCCTTTCATGACGTACGGACACTGTTCTTCCCTATAAATACATGTCAATGCTTTAATCACTTCCTTGGACCACTGCGGTGCCATTATTTAATAATTATACGAACTTCCTACCGCACCTCACAACAGCAGAAAAGCGACTATCAACAAAGGCTTCCTGCCCAAGCTTTCCGCGACTGACGTCACAAACGAAACGTCTCATGATTGGCCAACGCTGGTGGCACGCAGGGAACCTTACAAGAAAAATAGCACCGGACCTATCCTGGAAATCTTACAAGGTTCTCAGCAAGGTAGCCCGCTAGCAGACGACGGAACCCGCAAGGTAGCCGTCGCGCGAGCCAGCAAGGAAACTTAGAGCGAATCTTGCTCCGTGTGAGACGGGCTTTATCGTACACCACTGCATCATCAGCAAGCAACTGCAGAGTGCTGCCCTGCGTGTCCGCTCAATCATTGTGTGTACAGAGGAAAACAGCGGTCCTGCCACATTTCCGCGGGGCACTCCTGACGATAGCCTTACCTCCGGTGAACATTCGCCGTCGAAGACGGCATACTGGGTTCAGTTATTTAAGAAGTCTTCGAACCACTCGCATATGTGCGAACCTGTTTGTATTTATGTGACGACCACTCACAGACGCCAGATTTAGGGAATATAAAGCGTGTTGTGGGACGCAGAAAACAGTGCAGTCGTTTTCGTGGTGTGGAATCTCAGCGATTTACCTAATCTCCAAATGGTCATGAATCATTTGCCTTTCCGACCAATAGTGGAAGCATTTCCGAAACAGCGAAGTTTTTTAACTGTTCGCGTGCCGCCGTGGTTAAAGTATACGGCCCATGGCAAAAAGACGCTCTCCAAAACTGGCGCCGATGCAACTGTGGTGCAATACCGGCCTTAGGTGACAGGAGTTAACGATACGGGGCAAATAGACGTGCAACTGTTGAACAGATGACTGTCCAGGTGAGTCAAGGAGCTACCAGCAGTGTCTCCTCAACGATCGTTGAGTGAACGTTGGTGCGTGTGGATCTCCGTAGCAACTGTGTGGCCCGTGCGCCCATGCTGACCACGGTTTGTCGGCCACGAAGGCTGGGATTTCCGCACCAGCACCGCAACGTCCACTGAGTGGCGACAAGCAGCTTTCTTAGATGAAACACGTTTTAAGTTGCGTTGGCCGGATGGCCGTTGGCGTTCCCAGCGTGAAACGTCTGAAAACAATTTTCGGAAGGTTCCAGGCCTAACTATTCTCGTTGCACTGGCAAGCAAAATGGATCAACACAATTATCTATCTGTCTTTAGGGACAGATCTTCTGTTGCACAGAAGCTCTTCTGTTCGCAGAAGAGCTTATGTGAAGTTTGGAAGGTAGGAGACGAGGTACTGGCAGAATTGAAGCTGTGAGGACGGGTCGTGATTCGTGCTTGGGTTGCTCAGATGGTAGAGCACTTGCCCGCGAAAGGCAGAGGTACCGAGATCGAGTCTCGGTCCGGCACACGGTTTTAATCTGCCAGGAAGTTTCATAACAGCGCACACTCCGCTGCAGAGTGAAAATCTCATTCTGGATCATTATTGTTATTTTGTACTCACACAATGTTCTTCATATGACCAACGGCAACAGTTATCTGTTATTATTGATAAGGGTGAAAGTTGTTTATTAACAACAGAAAAAATATTTTTAAGCTAGACGAAGTATTTAGGCGATGTTTGATATATTTTGGTTTGTGTTTTTCAAATTTACCTTTTTTTGAGGAAATTGATTTTGTAGCACGATGTGATAAACCTGTATTTTCTTATTTTTACTACAAAATCTCTGTTTCACGTTGCAAATCAACCATAAACCTGAATTAAACGTTGACAGTTTCAACACTTCTGATTTAGAAGTAACAGACAGGAGGATAACTACGTAGGACAAAAATGGTCCATAGGTTTCACATCCTTTTATGTAATCTCTTACTAAGTTTCTAGATGGTTCACCGCTACCGGTTGCTAGGGGAATCTAGTAAAATACTGACGGCATTCGTTAACAAAGCGAGCGAAATCAGCTAACGTCTGATATGTTATGCAACATACCCAATGTACAGGTAACGCGGTTACGATGTTAAGTGACCAACGGTAGTTTTACAACTCTAATAGTAGGTATGCATAAAACTCCAATATCTGTTTTCTCGGAAGCTAGGGACCATTGAGTGAGTAGCCGCTAGACAGGTAAACAGGATAGATCCCTCTACAACATACCCTAAAAAACTCATCAAAATCCGAGACGATCCGAGACGCGCAGTTGTGTAGGTGCCAAATTGGGAGGCCAATAGCGAAAATTACCTGACCAGTAGTGGGACAGGCAGCAACGCCTCATGTCGGACGTTGCTCCAAGAGCTTCGGCACGGGTACAAAAGCTATCAATCCTATTTCGCGCTGCCGTCGGCCGCCACAGCGCCTACCGAAATACGCTTCCCCGCTGGTGTGTGCGTTAATCGTAGTTCGTCGCACTTGAAGGTGTCGGTCAGTTGCGCCGATAAAAAGCTGGGATGATTTCACACCTACACTACTGTCCAGTAAAATTGCTACACCACCAACATGCTGTGCTACAGACGCAAGATTTAACCGACAGGAAGAAGATGCTGTGATATGCAAATGATTAGCTTTTCAGAGCATTCACACAAGGTTGGCGCCGGTGGCGACACCTACATCGTGCTGACATGAGAAAACTTTCCACCCGATTTCTCATACACAAACAGCAGTTGACCGGCGTTGCCTGGTGAAACGTTGTGATGACTCGTGTACGGAGGAGAAATATGTACCATCACGTTTCCGACTTTGATAAAGGTCGGATTGTAGCCTATTGCGATTGCGGTTTATAGTATCGCGAATTTGCTGCTCGCGTTGGTCGGAATCCAATGACTGTAGCAGAATCTGGAATCTTTGGGTTTAGGAGGGTAATACGGAACGCCGTGCTGGATCCCAACGGCCTCGTATCGCTAGCAGTCGAGATGACAGGCATCTTATCCGCATGTCTGTAACGGATCGTGCAGCCACGTCTCGATCCCTGAGTCAACAGATGGGGACGTTTGCAAGACAACGACAATCTGCACGAACAGTTTGACGACGTTTGCAGCTGCATGGACTATCAGCTCGGAGACCATGGCTGCGGTTACCCTTGACGCTGCATCACAGACAGGAGCGCCTGCGATGGTGTACTCAGCGATGAACCTGGGTGCACGAATGGAAAAACGTCATTTTTTCGGATGAATCCAGGTTCTGTTTACAGCATCATGATGGTCGCATCCGTGTTTGGCGACATCGCGGTGAACGCACATTGGAAGCGTGTATTCGTCATTGCCATACTGGCGTATCACCCGGCGTGATGGTGTGGGGTGCGATTGGTTACACGTCTCGGTCACCTCTTGTTCGCATTGACGGCACTTTGAACAGTGGACGTTACATTTCAGATGTGTTACGACCCGTGGCTCTACCCTTCATTCGATCCCTGTGAAACCCTACATTTCAGCAGGGTAATGCACGACCGCATGTTACAGGTCCTGTACGGTCCTTTCTGGATACAGAAAATGTTCGACTGCTGCCCTTGCCTGCACGTTCTCCAGATCTCTCACCAATTGAAAACGTCTGGTCAATGGTGGCCGAGCAACTGGCTCGTTACAATACGCCAGTCACTACTCTTGATGAACTGTGGTATCGTGTTGAAGCTGCATGGGCAGCTGTACGTGTACACGCCATCCAAGCTCTGTCTGACTCAATGCCCAGGCGCATCAAGGCCGTTATTACGGCCAGAGGTGGCTGTTCTGGGTCGTGATTTCTCAGGCTCTATGCACCCAAATTGCGTGAAAATGTAATCACATGTCAGTTCATTCAGCGAAACTAGAGTCGTGTGTAAACACGCCAAGGCGCGCGACCACAGCGCTGCCGTCGAGGGGTGTACAAGGCAGGTGCGTCAGAAATTAAAAAATGAAAGTCGCGTTTTTTATAATTTGGCATCTGAACATGATCAAGTGATCCGAGAACTACCCTCCGACACCTTTATTTACATTACATTTATATTTATTTTCACTCAAAAAGAGAAATATTTAAGCTTTCAGGAAAAATTGTTTTTTCGCGTTACTCTATATTTATCACGCCATATCTCCTAAACTGTGTGTCGTACAGCAAAATAATTTTATAGTTGCCTTCAGTGCTATATGTTGATGACGTCTGAAAATTTTCTGCCCAATAGAGTCAGTAATAGTGAAGCAATGAATTAAAATCTCACGTCTGATATAGAACTTTTACCAAATCATCATTCGAAATATAGTAAGCGACAAACTTTTTCCCTTTAAATTCTTTTGTGGGGGTGTAAGCGAGAAAAGTTTCAGAAAGGTATGAATTTAATTTTGTAGTTTGTTCGAATGTGATGGGTGCAACCGTTTGTCCTTTATGAGCGATGCATTGTGTGGTTCGCAGGCGCGGCGCTGTCACTGTGGCCGTCTCAGTTGCAGGTGTGAGCTCGTTAGTGCTTAAGTTCATCTGTAAAGACGCTTGAAAGACTAGTTGTTGATTATTAGAGTAAGTATATGTGTTTGTAGTCACGCTGAGCTTTCACTGTTTATGTGCGCATCAAATAGCATCACATGGTTTCTTATTTTACATATTCACTTATTTCATTAGCATCACATACGGCTGTATTATGTCATCCACGGATTCAGTGAGCGAGGTCGACGTGTCAGTTTTGAGTCCACCAAAGAAGCGAGCAAAAAAGAAATCATTAAGTTCTTCTGAGAAGCACATGGTGCTTAATGTGTATAAAACGGAACTTTTACATCCAGAGCAGTCGATGAGTGATATTGTTTCGAAAACAGCTGCAGCTACAGGTGTTGGACATTCTTCAGTGTATCGTGTGATAAGTGGGTACAAGGCCACACACTCTTTGAAGTCTACCAAGAAAGGAAAATTACGACAGAAACTTTCTGAAAATGTTGATGACTTCGATAGAAATGCGATACGAAGGAAAGTACACGAATTTTTTTTTTTCGTAACAAATTGCCATCAATTGACAAAGTGGTTACAGTCGTGAACGAAGATGCAGATCTGGCCAAGTTTCGGAGAACTACATTTTACAAGTTATTGAGGGAAATGAATTTCATATATGTCCGGCGTGCACGCGATAGCTTGCTAATAGACAGGGATGACACCTTTTTATGGAGGCGGCGTTATCTTCGAACCATTAAACGGTTGAGAGATGAAGGCAGACCCATTTACTATTTGGACTAGACTTGGGTGAACGCAAGACATACCCGAAGTTACGTCTGGGTAGATGACACTGCAAATTCCTCAAAACGAGCGTTTCTGTCCGGATTATCCACCGGAAGCAAGGGCCCATCAGGTAAAGGGAAACGTCTGATTATCGCACACATTGGCAGCAAAGCAGGGTTCGTTGAAGGATGTTTGTGGACTTTCGAATCCAAGAAAAGTGGAGATTATCATGAGGAGATGTGCGCCGAAACCTTCGAGAAGTGGTTTCAAGATTTCTTCCTCGGCTTCAGGAAAATGCAGTTATTGTTCTTGATAACGCGCCGTACCATTCTCGGAGAAAAGAAAAAGTTCCCAATGTGAATTCCAATAAGCACGATATATCAGAGTGGCTAAAATCTAAAAACATCCATTTCGAAGACGGTATGTTGAAGAAAGAACTTTAGATATAGTTAAAAATCACAGAACAGCGCACAACGAATACGCAATAGATGAAATGGCGAATAATGCAGGGAAAACAATTCTCATAATTCCTCCGTACCACTGTGAATTAGGCACCATCGAGTTAGTGTGGGCCAGAATCAAAGGCTATGTTGCAGCGAAAAGGAAAACATACAAAATGCCGGAAGTTAAAGTACTGCTAGAAGAAGCAGTAAGAACAGTGACTGCAGAGGATTGGAACAAGTGCGTCCTCCATGTCGTAGAAAAAGTGGAAACTCAAATGTGGAAATTAGACTGCATTATAGAGGAGAGAGAGGAGCAGTTTGTTATAAATCTTAATGAAAACAATTCAAGTTCGACAGAGTGAACCTTGTTTCGTCCTTTCTCATTATTATTACTGGTATTGTTATTAAAATTAACAATTAATTGTGTTTTAATGGAGCGTTTTGTTAGCAGCCTGAATGACAATAAATCTGCTTCGACAGAATGAACTCAGTTTAACATTATTTTAACATTATTGTTAAATTTATTTCGTACATTGTTGCCCAGGTTTCTCACGGACCGCTGTGACAGCTCGGCAGCCAGCCGAACGCCGCCAGCTGCAAAGCGTGCGCCAAGGATTTTCCACACCCCTACGTATCACGTGAACACCGAATGCTTTCTGTGGAAACGAGCGTAGTCGCTCACGCGACACTGTTTATGTTTCGTCCCAGCTCTCGGTGAATAGACTTTAGTATGATATATTTGTCCTATCAATACCCCTTCATTATCTGCATTTCTTCTTGGTGTAGTAATTTTAATGGCCAGTAGTGTACATCCGAGATTTAGCCCGACAATCGTTTCTCCATCCATGAGAGCTATTATCATCTTCATCAGTACAGAAATGCAGTGTATTCCGCAGCCAGATGCAGTGAGAAACGAATTCTCCATTCTGACGGGATGGATCACAAAGTGAGCATTCATCCTTTTCAATTACAAATGCCAACTATTTTTTGCCCTGCAGTGCTGTATAGACAAGTGAAACAATTGGAGAAAGGCCATCAGTTTGAAGTGTAGTGGCGGCCAATTGCAGGCAGGCTTTTGGGAGCGGAGCTCGGCGCTAATGAGGAAAGAGTGCCGGAGCGGCGACCTGTGATTGCTGGGGCGCTGCTCTCAGCGCGTTGTCTGCCCGCGACATTCGTGGCTAATTGGTCGGCCAGAGGACTCGTTCCGCTGATTGGCTGCCTGGTCCGGCTCTGTAAGCCACGTGTCCCGGGGCAGTTCGCTTGCCGTTGTGCCAGAGGAGCGCAGTAACTGCCACGGCTATAGAAAGCGCCGACCCGTCTGGGTGGACAGCACGTGGCGGCGCCGCGCATCCTTGCACGGTCGCCACTCGCTGTCCCACAACAGCCGGCTGTTTACAGGACGAATTATTTCATTACAAAAGCGACAGTGAGTCTTTATTCACGGGATGTAATGAGTTCTATCTACAGAGAATCTCAAGGTGATTCCACATTTCTATGTTTCCAGGAAGCTTTTTACAGTGTTCTTCAGATATGACTTCAAATCACAACTGCTTGCCTACAGAGTATCATCTCAGCTGTGCGACTGGACTCGTGATTTCATGTTAGAAAGGTCACAGTTGCAAGTAACTGACGAAAAAGTCACTGAGTGAAACAGAAGTGATACCTGTTCGTAAGGTATATAGTCGATAAAAGAGACCATCTGAGCAGACCTGTTAGATTGTTTGCACATGATACGTTCATTTAACGTCTCGTAAAATCACCAGAAGCTCAAAACCAATAGCAAAATGATTTAGACAAGATATCTGTATGGTGCAATATGTCGCAATTGACCATTGTTATTGAAAAGTGTGAGGTCTTCCACATGGGTGCCAAAAGGAAGTCGCTATATTTCGATCATACGATAAATTATACGAATTTAAAGGCTGTCAATTCAACTAAGTACCAAGGAACTGCAATTACGAACAACGTAAATTGGAACGATCACATATATAATGTTCTGGAGAAGAGAAAACCAAAGACTACGTTTTATTGGCAGAACATTTAAAAGATGCAACAGGAGAACTAAATACAGTATACTGCTTACACTACGCTTGTATGTCTTCTCCTGTGGTATTGATGTGTGATATGGAATCCTTTCCGTATAGGATTGACACAGGACATCAAAAAAGTTCAAAGAACGGAAGCTCGTGCAGTATTACCGTGAAATTGGGGAGAGACTGTCACAAATATAATACTCCAGTTGGGGGACAATCATTGAAACAAAGGCGTTTGCAGTAAGTACTTTTCTGGCAATTAAAATTGTCAACTTTCTCCTGCTCCCTACCTATGTAGGGAGAAAAATGGTTCAAATGGCTCTGAGCTCTATGGGACTTAACATCTGAGGTCATCGGTCCCCTAGAACTTAGAACTACTTAAACCTAACTAACCTAAGGACATCACACACATCCATGCCCGAGGCAGGATTCGAACCTGCGACCGCAGCGGTCGTGCGGTTCCAGGCTGAAGCGCCTAGAACCGCTCGGCCACACCGGCCGGCATTAAATAATCCTTCTTATTCTTTTCCTTTGCCTCTTCTCACTCACGTGTGGTCGACTTCTTTGTAAATCGTCTCCATTTTGCATGGTCTTCCCGTTAGACTCTTCTCCCTGTAGTCACCGCGTACACAGTCCATCCATCTTCTTCTTCGTCTTCCTCTCTCACCTTCCGCTACCATATATACCACTCTCTTACCAAAACAGGTGTCGTCCGTTCTCATGGCATGTCCATACCAATTCAGTCTTCTCACCTGGACCTTCTTTCATACCTTCGTCGCTTTAACGTCGTCACTTTAACGCTGCCTCACTCTCTCGTTTCTGATCCTATCGGCTCTGGCGACGCCACAAATTCTTCTTCTCATTTAAGTTCTTTCCGTTGCCTTACAAGGTGCCCTAGTGCCCATGTCCCTGCTCCATACGTGTTGCAGATTTCACTACTAACTTATGCGTCGTTCCTTCACTCTTAAGATTTATTCTTCTTTCGCATAATACACCTGACGATATTTTCCAGGTCATTCAGCATATCTGTATTGTAATGGCTATTGCGCTGTCGGAATTTGGTAATAACAAAACTTGGTGTTACATAAGTAGGAAGCTAATTCGTACTGCCATCTGCTTACACGTTATCACTACGGTAAATGCAATCGGAAACCCTCCGGTATTAGTAGGACTGAGTTGTCGCCCCTCAGCATTTGTAGTTTTATTGCTCGACGTATACGGCAAAAATGTTCAATTTGTGAACAGTTTGGTTTATTGTTAGTGTCTGCCTAAATGAACGAAAAACGAATGTTAAATATTCATTTGATGTGTCATCTGCTCGGTCGAATAAATGATGGTGTATTCTGTTAGTGTCAGTACGAGAATCGTGTTCTGCTTTTGATACTTCATGCTTTTTAATGTATTCATTTGCAGCGCCATCAGGGAAGTAATTATATACTGGTAAGTACTTTATTATTTCATTACCAGTTCTTTTTAAATTGTGACATTCAGATGTAGATATCAATGCGCAAATAATTCTAAAACGGACAATAGGGAGATGCGTGTGTGGAACTACTGGGAGATACACCAAATACGTGGAACAGGAAATTAATCGAAGACGTAGGTGTGGCAGTAATGTAAATACGAGGGATAAAGTCTTAATCATCACCTTGAAAAAATGAAGTCACGCAAACTGGCAAGTACAAGTATGCAGTTCTACGATATCATCGGAAACTTATTCACCTCCAGCAGGTTGGTGCATAAGTTCGTAACGTTTTTGTTCTGCATGTTGGTATTTCGGTTGCTATGATTTGCTTGTCGATTGCCATTTTTCATTTGTACTTTACTGTTGCTTCTTGAGATTTCTTGTCGTCGTTTTGTCGTTTGGAGATAGTGAGTGCAGCTGTGGACGCAAGGAAATGGAGTGTCAATTTCGGTACATTTCCGACACATTCTTCTGTTTGAGTTCAATACAGGGATGACAGCTGTGGAGGCAGCTAGAAACATTTGAAATGTGTGTGAGGATAATGCCATTGGACAGAGCACGGCAAGTGAATGTTTTTCTCGTTTTAAGGAGGATCCTTTCGACATTCATGAAAATCTTTGGAGATTGATGAATATCATTTAAACTCATTAATCCACAATGATCCACGTCTTTATGCTCGAGAACTGCGATCATTCCACCATCGTGCGACATTTGCATGCAGTGGGAAAGCTTCAAAAATCGGGTGCAGGGGTACCGCATGCTCTAAGTCAGAATCACAAAAATGAGTGTGTGGCCATGTGTGCATCTCTGCCTGTTTGTGATCAGTTGGCTCATGAACATTACCGATCATTCCTATCATGCATCGCTACTGGTGACGAAAAACGGTGTCTTTACGCCAACGTAAGGAAAAGAAAGGAATGGTTGCGTGTGAACAAAGTAAGAACTCTCCATACAAAGACATGCACGCATCCGCAGAAGATAATGTTATGCATATGATAGAAAAGCAACGGTGTGATGTAGTACGAATTACGTCCCCGAGATGTAACCATCACCGCCGACATTTATTGTCAACATCTGAGACGTCTCGCAGACGCAGTCCAAGAGCAACGACCAGGAAGACTGCGTGGATTGATGCTACTCCACGATAACGCTCGCTCGTATTCTGCTAGACGCACGAGAAGAACACTGTACAGGAGTTGAGTTGGCAAGTGGTGCCGCACCCATGTTATTCACCTCATCTTGTGCCCTCAGATTTTCACCTGTTCCGATCTCTACCCAACAACCTTCAAAGAACTTCCTTTCCGGACAAAAATGCGCTTCGCACATGACTCGAAGTGTTCTTCGCCTCAAAACCACGCGATTTCTGCAGTCGGTGAATCGAAAAGTTCAGTCCAGCTTTGGCAGTCCGTTGTAAACAGTGAAGCAGAATACGAGTATATTACTGATGACCAACGTCTCTGTTATGTGTATCTGTTGAGTTTACTGAACTTATGGAAAAACGTTACGAACTTGTGCACCAACCCAGTATGATTCTCTAAACTATTGATAAAGAAACAATAAAAGAAAGGCTTCTTTTTATGAAAAACCTATATTTATTAAAAAAGAAAATGTGATCTTACTAACAGTTAATGCTTATACATTAGCCGCCGGCTGCTGTGGCCGAGCTGTTCTAGGCGCTTCAGTCCGGAACCGCGCTGCTGCTACGGTCGCAGGTTCGAATTCTGCTTCGGGCATGGATGTGTGTGCTGTCCTTAGGTCAGCTAGGTTTAAGTAGATCTAAGTCTAGGGGACTGATGACCTCAGATGTTAAGTCCCATAGTGCCTAGAGCCACTTTTTATACACTAACCTTGCCCTCTTAAACAGAGAATTTAGAATTAACTTTAAAAAAACTACTTCAACCATGTCCAGAAACATGTTTACAAATCAGATAATGATTAAGTAACGAAACTATAAGGAAAAACTTAACCGATGACTTTAAATTACAAAATGTCCGTAAGTACATGAACGGATCAACTAATCATTTATTTTCCTTCGTCACACCTTTTTGTCCGTGGAATGCATTGTACACAGGAATTTTTCACATTTAGAAAATGTTTTGGCAGTTTTTGTGTCTTTAAGGCGTGACACCTTTGACTTTTTTGTCTGACTCGGTCCCGCCCGGGCTTGTACTGCAGTTTCTTCTACCTCGCTACCATTTTCAGAAAAATTTCTGGAATTCAGCCTCCTCTTTTTGACATTTGCTTTGATCAATGCCTTGCCGAGTTTTATAAAATTCTAACACACCATCTTGAGATTCTCAGTTATAAAGGTTTTTCCATAAAAATAGTTATGTTGTCTTGCTGTTTCTTTGTTTTCTTGGCTATGAGTCTCTTCTTCTATCCCCTATTTCACTGTCAGTTTCATGATCTGATGTTTTTGTTTGATTGTCACTAAACTTGGTTGCATCTTAAAAAGAATCTAGTGTATGCAAAGAGCCAGCAGTCTTCACTAGCTAATAGAAACTACAAAACTTGATCATCATCCAAACATCGTTTCGTTATGTTAAAACAGTTGAAGAGAGTTTGTCGTTACATATAAGAAAAGTAACATTTATAACTCCTTTGGGTAGATTTCGTCCCCAGCTGGTCCGTATATATGGAAATTTGGTGCGTGGTTAGCACTCGTCTGCACAATGCAAAACTACAGCTGCTATTAAGATTACGTAGCAGCGGGGTGGCAACGTTGCAATTGGAACGGAATTTGTAAACAAGAGAGTGATGTGTCGGGTAACGAATTACCACACGAATGAACCAGCTGCCTATAATTAAAGTGCAGCGGCTCAGAGAGGTCCAGTACGGGCTGCAATTATCGTATGCCAGCGAAACTTGGTAGATATTCTAATGCGTTAGTGCGTAACAGATTTACGCTGGAAAAAATAGTTTCAGTTTTGGTCACCAGTTAATTAAATAAAGTTATCCTTCAACACTGTCTGCCTCCACCCCCCCCCCCCCTCCCCGCCCTTTCCTGCACCTATTCCCGCTTTCAGTTACATGTACTGTATAGTTTAGCAATATTAATGAGCGATGTCTTTTTTAGTATATTTTTACATGTTGCTGGTGTTGTTGCGGTTCGTCATACACTATGTGATCAAAAGTATCCGGACACCCCCAAAAATATACGTTCTTCATATCAGGTGCATTGTGCGGCCACTTACTGCCAGGTACTCCATGTCAACGACCTCAGTAGTCATTAGACACCGTGAGGGAGCACAATGGGGCGCTCCGCGGAAACGCACGGACTTAGAACGTGGTCAGGTGATTGGGTATGTCATACGTCTGTACAACGAGATTTCCACACTACTAAACATCCGTGGGTTCATTGTTTCCGATGTGACAGTGAAGTGGAAACGTGAAGGGACACGTACGGAACAAAAGCGTACAAGCCGGTTGACTGACAGTGACTGCCGACAGTTGAAGAGGGTCGTAATGTGTAATGTGCACAAATCTATCCAGACCATCACGCAGGAATTCCAAACTGCATCAGGATCCACTGAAAGTACTATGACAGTTACGCGGAGGTGAGAAAATTTGGATTTTATAGTCGAGGGGCTGGTCATAAGCTACACATCACATCGGTAAATGCCAAACGACGCCTCCCTTGGTGTAAGGAGCGTAAACATTGGACGTCTGAACAGTGGAGAATCGTCGTGTGGAGTGACGAATCACGGTACACAATGTGGCGATGCGATGGCAGGGTGTGGGTATGGCGAATGCCCTGTGAACGTCATCTGCTAGCATGTGTAGTGTCAACAGTAAAATTCTGAGGCTGTGGTGTCATGGTGTGGTTGTGTTTTTCATGGAGAGGGCTTGCACTCCTTGTTGCTTTGCGTGGCACTATCACAGCACACGCCTACACTGGTGTGTTAAGCACCTTCTTGATTCCCACTGTTGAAGAAAAATTCGGGGATGGCGGTTGCATCTTACAATACGATCGAGCACCTGTTCATAATGCATAACATGTGGCGGAGTGGTTACACGACAATAACATCCCTGCAATGGACTGGCATGCACAGAATCCTGACCTTAATCCAATAGAACACCTTTGGGATGTTTTGGAACGCCGACTTCGCATCAGGTCTCACCGACAGCCATCGATACTTCTCCTCTGTGTAGCATTCCGTGCCGTTCCAAGAAACGTTCCAGTACCTGATTAAACGTATGCCTGTGAGAGTGGAAGATGGCATCAAGGCTAGGGGTGGGTGAACACCATACTGAATTCCAGCATTACCGATGGGGGGATTCCAGCATCACCGTTGGAGGGCGCCACGAACTTGTAAGTCATTTTCAGCCATGTGTCTGGATACTTTTGATCACACAATGTGTGTACGACCATACTTCTACGTCTTCCCTGTAGTTTAAACTATATTTCTCCTGCATTCTACCCTACGATATTATACCGCTAGCCCGACGAATTGTTCACTTTGTTATCTCAGTTGTTATGTCAATCCTTCTGCACTCAGTTACGTTTTCGGATGCGTCGTTTTCACATGACGTGATACTGCCTGTATGAAGTTCTCCCTCCAGACTTGGTGTTTTTCTCGCACTCTTCACTTTATTTTCTTGTTTGCCTCTTAGCTATCATCACTGTGCTATTCTTGATCTTTGCAACCTTTTGCAGATATTCTGAAGATAATGTATTCGAAAGACATCAATAAAGCAGCTGCCTTACATACATTGACTATTAAATATTCGACAGCATCCATATCACCACTGTTCCAACATTTTATACACTACTGGCCATTAAAATTGCTACACCACGAGGATGACGTGCTATAGACGCGAAATTCAACAGACAGGAAGAAGATGCTGTGATATGCAAATGATTAGCTTTTCAGAGCATTCACACAAGGTTGGCGCCGGTGGCGACACCTACAACGTGCTGACATGAGGAAAGTTTGCAACCGATTTCTCATACACAAACAGCAGTTCACTAGCATTGCCTGGTGAAACGTTGTTGTGATTCCTCGTGTAACGAGGAGAAATGCGTACCATCACGTTTCTGACTTTGATAAAGGTCGGATTGTAGTCTATCGTGATTGCGGTTTATCGTATCGCGACATTGCTGCTCGCGTTGGTCGAGATCCAATGACTGTTAGCAGAATATGGAATACGTAACGCCGTGCAGGATCGCAACGGCCTCGTATTACTAGCAGTCGAGATGACAGACATCTTATCCGCATGGCTGTAACGGATCGTGCTGCCACGTCTCGATCCCTGAGTCAACAGATGGGGACGTTTGCAAGACAACAACCATCTGCACGAACAGTTCGACGACTTTTGCAGCAGCATGGACTATCAGCTCGGAGACCATGGCTGCGGTTACCCTTGACGCTGCATCACAGACAGGAGCGCCTGCGATGGTGTACTCAGCGACGAACCTGGGTGCACGAATGGAAAAACGTCATTTTTTCGGATGAATCCAGGTTCTGTTTACAGCATCATGATGGTCGCATCCGTGTTTGGCGACATCGCGGTGAACGCACATTGGAAGCGTGTATTCGTCATTGCCATACTGGCGTATCACCCGGCGTGATGGTGTGGGGTGCGATTGGTTACACGTCTCGGTCACCTCTTGTTCGCATTGACGGCACTTTGAACAGTGGACGTTACATTTCAGATGTGTTACGACCCGTGGCTCTACCCTTCATTCGATCCCTGTGAAACCCTACATTTCAGCAGGATAATGCACGACCGCATGTTGCAGGTCCTGTACGGGCCTTTCTGGATACAGAAAATGTTCGACTGCTGCCCTGGCCAGCACATTCTCCAGATCTCTCACCAATTGAAAACGTCTGGTCAATGGTGGCCGAGCAACTGGCTCGTCACATTCCGCCAGTCACTACTCTTGATGAACTGTGGTATCGTGTTGTAGCTACATGGGCAGCTGTACCTGTACACGCTATCCAAGCTGTGTTTGACTCAATGCCCATGCGTATCAAGGCCGTTATTACGGCCAGAGTTGGTTTTTGTGGGTACTGATTTGTCAGGATCTATGCCCCCAAATTGCGTGAAAATGTAATCACATGTCAGTTCTAGTATAATGTATTTGTCCAATGAATAGCCCTTTATCATTTGCATTTCTTCTTGGTGTAGCAATTTTGATGGCCAGTAGTGTATTTCATAAGGTGGGTGCATACCCCTTGACTTCAAGCCAGATCTTGACTTAAGGGAGTGAGTCTGTGCGTGCGGACTAGGTAATTCAGAACTCGCGAACAAAACTTTCGGATGCCTTTTAACCATCAGTGACAAGTATGGATTGACCGAGAAAAATCAATGTCTTGTTTCGTATTCGCAGGCGAAGATACGATGTTGTAGGTGACGTTTTGATGGCTGTGTTACATCGCAAGGCCTTTTGGCGACTGCGAGGCTTGTGTCATGTAATTGGGCCGCCAGGATTCGCTAATTTGCTTTGGTCTGCGGAGCAGAGAAATGGCTGCGTTAATCTGACCAAAGCACCTGGCCAGCCACCGCGTAGCAAAGCTGATTAGCGGTCCCCGGTAGTCACTGACGGCTGCGTCTGCAAGCCGACCGCAGCTCCACTTCGTCCCCTTCTCCGGCCTTTCCTTCTCGGTCTACACGTGCGCCTCCCCCTCTCTGCGTTCTGCGTAAAGTGAGCAGCGTATTGTTAAATACTGGTCGTGTTTTATGCGCACTTATGTGTCCGCGCTACTGAAGGATGATAATGGGTATACCAGTTTTTATTCTAGAATTAATCTTAGCACACTGGCGTGCACTAGGGCTGTATTACATTGTCAGATTTTCTTTGACAAAGTTTCTTTGCCAATATAATTTGATTGTATTATAAGGAATTACGCCTAGCCACATTTTCTTTGACCAGATCTAGCGCCTCACGTTAGATTTTATGAAAGAGATCGTTCTTCTGTTAACGGTATAGAGGAACGTAATTGCTTGGAAATCAAGCTCTCTGACATCTAATGTTCATCAACTCACCTTCTACATTTACACGGTGTATCGCCTCTTCAGCGAAATTCTATGCATGTAGGAGGCAGATGAATCACTGTATAACTTGAGGCATTCCGAATGCAAAAATTAGAATGAGAAGAAGAGAGAGCTACGTAAAAGCTTGCGGAGGCCAATAGCCGTGAAGTACGACCATTGTACCCCAGAACAGATGAAGGTGAAAATCTAAAATTTTTGTGGGAATAAAAATTATTTCCTTAATGGTCATAGCATGTGCTAGACACTTATTTGCCCTCAGTTGTTCCGCCTCCAGTGCTTTATAAATAGCTTCACACGTTTCTGGTATTATTGTACTCATGTGCACTGAGGTATTCGATAGCCATACGCCAAATAAGAGCTGCTTTCTCATGTTGCAAGAAATCGCAGTGTCACGGTAAGTCCGTCTCTTGCGGATGTAGCATTTTTGAGGTGGGCTTTCTGCTCCGTAATACGAGGAGCCACTTTCTTGAGCACATATTGAAATACGAGTATACTGTAGCTCTTTCGCAAGCAATTTTCATAAGACTTTACGTCCCCGACGAGGCTCCCGTAAGAGATTTTGTTCAGTTCTTTTAGCATCTCACCGTGAAACCCTCGCCTTCACCCACACACTTTGTCTTTTCTCCTGCTTCTCTTCTACATGTAAATACGATGTTGTTCTGGAATACGAAACGCCAGAGCGCAATAATACGACTTCTTTCCCAATTCTTAAGCGTCTATGACGTCAAAGATCTTTGTCAAAGAAAATTTAATGACTGTGCAATGACCTTATTTGCGACACGTCAGGTATTTTTGTCATAGAAAATATGGCTGGTTCAAATGGCTCTGAGCGTTATGCGATTTAACTTCTGAGGTCATCAGTCGCCTAGAACTCAGAACTAATTAAGCCTAACTAACCTAAGGACATCACACACATCCATGCCCGAGGCAGGATTCGAACCTGCGGCCGTAGCGGTCGCGTTGTTCCAGAATGTAGCGCATAGAACCGCACGGCCACTCCGGGCGGCAAAGAAAATATGATGAATATTTGATAACATTTCTATGTCAAGAAAATTTGGTACTGTAATGCCGGCCGTAAAATTACACCATTAAGGCCGTATACAGCAAAAGTGAAACTGACGAGGATAATACCATAAGGGCGCGCTCAAAAGTAATGGCTCCGAATTTTTTATATTAAAACTATTAAAGCTTTTTGAATAAAACAGATGTCATTAAAATTCACATCTTTCTTCTTCAGGCTGTGCAGCTCGTAGTGTAATGACTAGCGTTGCTGCCTCTGGATCACGGGGTCCTGCGTTCAATTCCCGGTCAGGTTGGGGATTTTTCTCTGCCCGGGGACTGGGTATTTGTGTTGTCAATATCATTTCATCATCATCTTCATCATCATTCGTCACAGTGGTTCAATTGGACTGTGTAAAAAATTGGACTGTGTAAAAATTGGGACTTTGTACGGGCGCTGATGTCTGCGCTGTTGAGCGCCCCACAAACCAATCATCACCATGATCTTCTTCTGCAGGTCTACGTGTTTACTTGTCAACATAGTCATCTCCCAACGAGAGATAGTGTGTTGGTACTGTCACTGTACCGTGTTTGACTTTGTTGACGTAACCACAACGTCACCTCTGCTTGCACCATTTCGTGACTGTCAAAGTGTCCTCGGGGACGTTCTGTAAGTTTTGGAAACAGATTGAAATCGGATGGGACGAAGTCAGGACTGTGCGGAGGATGATCGAAGACAGTGAAACCAATGTGTCGGTTTGTTACATATGTCACAGCGCCCGAGTGGGGTCTGGCATCGTCTGCTGAAGGAGAAGGTGCTGAAAATATGTGGACATTAAGAGTAAAGATGTAGAATGTTAATAACGTTTGTTTTATTTAGATACCGTTAAGAGTTTTCACATAAAGAATTCGTAGGTATTACTTTCCAGCACGTCCTTGTACATCCTTCTGGATATGGAAATGAGTAGCATTTCAGCGGTATTGCACAAAAGCAGTTCGAATAACGCCATGTACACTGTACACTATCTAATGAAAGTATCCGGAGATCCCTATTTAATGCGGAATTGGCCACTGGATGTCATGAGTAGCGAGCACGCCAGCATAAAAAGAGGCTAAGAGTATTGTGTTGTCAGTAGAGAAGCAGTGAAGGAAGGATGGTTAAAATGGCTCTGAGCACTATGGGACTTAACATCTGAGGTCATCAGTCCCCTAGATCTTAGAACTACTTAAACCTAACTAACCTAAGGACATCACACACTTCCATGCCCGAGGCAGGATTCGAACCTGCGACCGTAGCAGCAGCGCGGTTCCGGACTGAAGCGCCTAGAACCGCTCGACCATAGCGGCCGGCGAAGGAAGGACGGTTCGGTCAGAAGACTTCAATGACTTCGAACGTGGAGTAGTCATTGGATGTCACCTCAATAACAAATCGATCAGGGACGTTTCAACGCTGCACCCTGAGGAAATCCGGTGGAAGGATCTGGTATTGGGGGAATATTTGGAGAATGTCGCCTGCTGTTATATGTAGTGCCAACAGAGCAGTGAGGGGGAGATGGTATTACGGTATGCGGTGAGGTCGCCTTACTGCGCTTAAGAAAACGGTAAACGCTGAGGCATAGGAACAGCATTAACCGCGCACCATAGAGGAACAGTTTGGAAGTGATGGTTCAAATGGCTCTGAGCACTATGGGACTCAACTTCTGAGGTCATCGGTCCCCTAGACTTAGAACTACTTAAATCTAACTAACCTAAGGACATCACACACATCCATGCCCGAGGGAGGATTCGAACCTGCGACCGTAGCAGCAGCGCGGTTCCAGACTGTAGCTCCTAGAACCGCTCGGCCACACCGGCCGGCTGGAAGTGATGAATCTATCAGTATGACAATGCACCCTGTCATAAAGCAGCGTCTGTAAGACCGTGGTTTGTGGACAAAAACATTGCCCAATTGCAGTGGCCTACTTTGAGTTCCGACCCGAACCCAATGGAACACCTCTCGGATGAGCTAGAACGCCGAGTTCGATGCAGACTCTGGTATTGAGCATCGATATTTTTTCTCTGTTTTCGGCTCTTGAAGAAGAAGAATATATCATTCCTGCACAGACGTGGAGACACCTCATTTAAAATGTTGCCAGCAGAGTTAAATCCGCCATAAAGGTGGAGGGTGGTATCCCCACTAACAGGGGTACAGATATTTTTGTTCAGATAGCGTAGCTAAAATGCAGCGGGTTGTCATTGAGATATCGCATGTGGATGTTGGTTGTTCGTGGGAAGATCGTCTTATGTTGAAGGGGAAAAGTCAACGAGCACGCATCGGAGTTCGATAGTGGTACAACCGTGGCGTAGCGACACGGTTGTTGGTCAGGATCCCACATTTGTCGTGCGAATACGGTATCAGTGGATGTAGAAGGGTCATACAAAACACCATGCAGGATATCATCGGTCCCACACAACTAGAAGAAGGACATCCTCTTCGCTCTGGTGTGCAGGACCCTACAAGCACATCAAGTACCTTTAGCGAGGAACTGAAATTGTTTGGAGCAAGATAAGTATCGAGCAAGTCTCAAGCACAACGGACTGTCTGCACGGCGGCCATTTTTGCGGCTTTTCTCGATGCAGAGACAGAGATGCTCCCGAAAGTGATTCGCCTAATGACAACACTGGACATGTGTGTTAAAAATAATCGTTCTTTCAGGCAACTTGATGTTTTACGTACAGCGTCACTATGAACGTACACGTGTATGGACGGTATTCATTTGGGTACAACGGCGTGGGGTGACATTGGAGAACATGAACACTTGTGTTTGGCATAGCTGGTAATTTGGACAGCAGCCGCTGGCTGTGGCCTCTCTTGCGGGTGACTGTGGTGTTTTCTTTCAAAGCAGATAGTGGAAAATCGCATGCTGTGCACTTACTTCGCTACAGCAGCCACTGAGGAGACAAAGAAACGGGTACGCATGCCAAATACCGTGCAGGGCCTCCGCGAGTACGCAGAAATGACGTGGCATGGACTCGACTAATGTCAACTAGTGCTGGAGGGGAGTGACACCAAGAATCATGCAGGGCTGTCCATAAATCCGTAAGAGGGGGTGAAGATCTCTTCTGAGCAGCATGTTGCAAGGCATAATGATCAATAATGTTCATATCTGGGGAGTGTGGTGGTCAGCGAAAGTGTTTAAACTCAGAAGAGTCTTCCTGGAGCCCCTCTGTAGAAATTCTGGCCGTGTGGGGTGTCCCAAGACCGCCGGAATGCACAGTGGACATGAATGGACGCAGGTGATCAGACAGGATGCTTGGTTACGTACTTGACGCCTGCCAGAGTCGCCGCGCGGGGTAGCCGCGCGGTCTATGGCGTCTTATCACGGTTCGCGCGGCTCCCCCCGTCGAAGGTTCGAGTCGGCCCTCGGGCATGGATGTGTTTGTGTGTGTGTGTGTGTGTGTTGTTCTTAGCGTACGTTAGTTTAAGGTTAAGTAGTGCTTAAGCCTAGGAACCGATGACCTCAGCAGTTTGGTCCCATAGTCCTTACCACAAATTTCCAGTTTACCTGCCAGAGTCTTATCTAGACGTATCAGAGGTTCCATATCACTCCAACTGCACTCGCCCCACACTATTACAGAGCCTCCACCAGCTTGAACAGTCCGCTGCTGACGTGCAGAGTCCGTGATAGATTCATGAGTTTGTCTCCATACCCGTACACGTCCATCCGCGTGATACAGTTTGACACGAGACTCATCCACCCAGGCAACATGTTACCGGTCATCAATGTCGATATTGACGCGCCCAGACGTGGCGTAAAGCTTTGCGTCGTGCTGTTGTCGAGAGTACACGAATGGCCTTTCGGCTTCGAAAGCCCATATCAATGGAATTTGATTGAATGGTTCGCATGCTGACACTTGTTGATAGCCCAGCATAGATATCTGCGGAAATTTGCGTAAGGGGTGCACTTCTGTCACGTTGAACAATTCTCTTCAGTCATAGTTGGTCCAGTTCTTGCAGGATCTCTTTCTGGCTGCAGTGATGGAGATTTTTTGTTTCACCGGATTTCTAATATTCACGGTATACGTACGGGAAAATCCCTACTTCATCGCTACCTCGGAGATGCTCTGTCCCATGGACCGTGCGCCGCCTATAACACCACAGAGTCACTTAAATCTTGATAACCTGCCATTGAAGCAGCAGTAAACGATGTAACAACTGCACCAGATACTTGTTGCGTTATATAGCCGTTGCCGACCGCAGCGCCAAATTCTGCCTGTTTACGTATCTCCGTATTACAGTCTGCATCCCTATACCAGTTTCTTTGGCGCTTCAGTGTAAATCTAGTCACACAGCTGGTCCGATACTCAACAAGTTGCACGAGTGTCTGCAGTGTCTACTGTTAGTTATGCTATGTATTTATACGTACGCACAGAGAGAGAGAAACAGACACGCCGGGCAGCTCAAATTGTGGCGCCACACACACACTGTGCAACAGAATTAAACCATCACTTTTTCAAAATCCCGTAATTCCTACCCGTTGGCATTCTTAAATTTGGAACTTGGCTCAAAGGTGCGTACTGTCGTCTTATTTATTGGTGCAAAAACTTGGATCCCTCGGGTTCGACGACGCTTGAAGTTGCAAGACAGCGACACATGCAAGGAGAAAGGTCACAGCTCGGAAGTCCCTGTGACTTGTAAAGTGGATGAACGATGTCACATTGAGACCAAATTTGACCACAATTCTGCTCATAGCCACCGTGGACTTAACACACGATCGGCAGGTCGTCACATACTCTCGTACCCACATTGCAGCTTCTGCACTGGAGGCCGGAACTACGTCGCCTAGTGTTGAAATCGCGCGGATTTCTTATGAGTCGACGAGACACACCACCGCACAGAATAGGCACTGAGACGCTGCAGGGTGGCATAAAGGGCGTCAGTGAAAGCACCCCTTCCCCTTGGGCTTTGATTCGCATACATTTCGCGGTCTAAAAAGACAGCAGTGCAGTGAGCAACAGGAAGACGTTCTTCGGAACTTCGGGCGCTTCAGCTGCTTCAGCCATCTTTAAGGTCATTATGGGGCTGCATCGCCATGGAACGTGAGCGTACTCGTTTGCAGTGCAGCACGACCACAGTGCAGCTCTCGTATATTGGTTGAAACCAGTAGGGACCGCTCATAACCATTTGACGAGCTTGAGCGTGATCGGAAACAGCGAAGGGTGCTTGCGCTTTTGCAGCTCAACTATTTTGTGTCTTCCTGTGGCGCGATAGAGGCACACGCGGGAATAAAGCGACAAAGGGTCCTTCTAAGATCCCCAGTTCTGCAAAATCTTAGGTGGCTCCCGTCCACCCGTATCAAAAATTTTAAAAATGTGTCTGTGCAGACAGAACCCGTGACGAAGTCGTAGGCGGCGACCCCTTCGACAGCCTCAGATTCTGTATGGCCTAGTATCGGCCACAAGAGCTGCAGTGTAGCGGTTTTGCCGAACTGGAGGATTTTAGATGCACAGGAAAAAAGACGGAAAATTATACCCCTCCTCTATGCCCCATCTGCTTCCCCATCCACTGTCTGCAAGAAATGGTCTACACTACCATTTCCAGGGCAGGTATCGCAGATTGTAGCCAAAGCAGTGAAATCCTGCAAGTATAGGCTTTCCTACTATGTCACGAACACGACAGCCCAGTGTGTTTTTAATAGCAAAGACAAGATCCAGTTATTAGCCAACAGTGGGGTATACAAAATCATCTGTTCTGATTGTGACAAATTTTACATTGATCAGTCAGACAGAGACATATCAACTAGGCTGGCTGAACATGAACGCAGCTGGAGGTCGCAGAATTCAGACTCTGCATTTGATGGGCATGTACTGAGTGAGGGGTCACAACTACCAGCCAATGTCCCATGTACGTCGCTTAGCAAACAAAGGCCATAAACTCAACCTGCTGGAAGCCCTGGAAATTAACAATCATCTTGCTCACAGTCCAGACCTCATCCTAAATGACCTGACACAGCTCAACACTTCCCATCTCCTAAACTTTATGTAATCATCTTTGTTGTTCATTACTTCCCACACTCTCTCTTCCTACGTATTCCCATTTTCTGTATTCATTAAGTTGTTTTGTTTCGTTTAAGTTGTCTTTGTATTCCACATGGACTGTAGTTTCAATAGTTAAGGCTTTCTTTTAACTGGTACTTGTGTTACTGTCCATGTTTAACACCCCTTGTAGTTGTCTCATCAAATACTGTTCATATTTTACTTTGCTCATTCATTTAGTGAAAACTGTTACACAGCCACTGCTTTGATTATAATGTTAATGGTAAAATGCAGTACCACCACACTCTCAAACTGTAGGTTCCCTCAAACACCTCCATTTTCCTGCATTTATTTATTTCTGTTTATCTTATTGATATTGCTTGAGTTCCTTATGTATTCTGTATTTACATTGATAACTGTCTCTTCTTTTAATTTGTTGTGAATCACTCTCCATGTTTCATACCTCCTGATGCAGCCTTGTCTAGTACTAATTTTATTTTATTTTATTAGTTTTGTTTATTAATAAAAACTGTTACGTAGGCATGCTATTCCTATTTTGCGCTAAAGGTTTTCCTGTCTACTGCATTGTTATATATGTTCTGTTCAGTTTTTACTTTTTCATTGCAAAGATATTACTTACTGTATGTTTCTAATTCAGTCTAGATGTGGTACTTCTCTTCCAATGTTGTCTGCAAACATTTAACTTCTTTGGCGATAATAGTCAGTAAATGTCTGAAGATGGCCTTGTTAGCCGAAAACCGGTTAACAATAAAAGTAATATTGTAGAACAAAAGCCAACTGGTGCTTATCATTTATTATAATGTTGTTCGCGCAAGAACCGACGGAAGATTCTGTTAATATTTCAGAAGGAGGTTATGCCGTATTATTCACGCATGTGTCAATGTTGTATCCCCCTGCGATCACGTCACAGAAGGACATGAAATAATTGCGATTGTGGAGCACCTTTTGGTGCCTCGAATCACGTTCACATTTCTTCAAATGTTTTTGAACGACCTCTAGTGGTTGCAGCGCGCACACAAGTGCAAAAATCGCAGGTCATCGTGGCTGCATCCGAAGCAGGAGGCATCGCTGAAGTCAGTTCTACTCCAGGCAATTAAATTTCAGGCCGAAAACGCGTCAGCAGACGCCCTGGACAGTAGTGGGGCACCCACCTGACTGTTTCACGTCATACACCTTGACAACCAGGAGTGATAGTGTGGGCTGCCACAGCAGGGCTCCTTTCGTAGCATCTGCGGTTCCCTTGCAGCACACGCAGGCGATATTCTTCACCCCATTTTGTAGCCCTTCGTGGCAAGTTATCATGGCCTTACGTTTCGTTAAGATAATAGCCTCTTACGCACGGTGGGAGTTTCTACTGCTTGTCTTTGTATATGCCAGCGAGTTCGCCGGATCTCTTTCCATAGATAGTGTTTGGAGCGTTATGTGCACAACTCTCCGACAATCTCGGGAGTTTGACGATCTGACGCATCAATGTGACAGAATTTCTACATCTACATCTACATACGTACTCCGCAATCCACCATACGGAGCGTGGCAGAGGGTACTTCGTACCACAACTAGCATCTTCTCTCCCTGTTCGACTCCCAAACAGAGCGAGGGAAAAATGACTGCCTATATCCCTCTGTACAAGCCCTGATCTCTCTCATCTTATCTTTGTGGTCTTTCCGCGAAATATAAGTTGGCGACAGTAAAATTGTACTGCAGTCAGCCTGAAATGATGGTTCTCTAAATTTCCTCAGCAGCGATTCACGAAAACGCCTCCTTTCCTCTAGAGACTCCCACCCGAGTTCCTGAAGCATTTCCGTAACACTCGCGTGATGATCAAACCTACCTGTAACAAATCTAGCAGCCCGCCTCTGAATTGCTTCTATGTCCTCCCTCAATCCCACCTGATAGGGATCCCAATCGCTCGAGCAGTACTCAAGAATAGGTCGTATTAGTGTTTTATAAGCGGTCTCCTTTACAGATGAACTACATTTTCCCAAAATTCTACCAATGAACCGAAGACGACTATCCGCCTTCCCCACAACTGCCATTGCATGCTTGTCCCACTTCATATCGCTCTGCAATGTTACGCCCAAATATTTAATCGATGTGACTGTGTCAAGCGCTACACTACTAATGGAGTATTCAAACATTACGGGATTCTTTTACCTATTCATCTGCATTAATTTACATTTATCTGTATTTAGAGTTAGCTGCCATTCTTTACACCAGTCACAAATCGTGTCCAAGTCATCTTGTATCCTCCTACAGTCACTCAACGACGACACCTTCCCGTACACCACAGCATCATCAGCAAACAGCCGCACATTGCTATCCACCCTATCCAAAAGATCATTTATGTAGATAGAAAACAACAGCGGACCTGCCACACTTCCCTGGGGCACTCCAGATGGTACCCTCACCTCCGATGGACACTCACCATCGAGGACGATATCTTTCAGTAGGACATCCAACAACTCTGTCAGTGATTGTCAAGTCAAATAACTGCTTACACAATTGCCAGACGTGGACCAACACATTATTAACTTGATTAATTGGTGAACATCTTTCTCTTGAATAAATCATCCAATATTTCTGAAATTGTATTCCTTTCTTTGTCTTTACGCGTACATCGCATCTACGGATTTTCGTTCCATTCCGATAATACCCGCGTGGTACGTCTTTTTTTGTTTGTTGGAGTTATATAAGGCCAATACTTGCTGGAAACGTGTTAATTCCTAGTTAGGAGATATTCATTCTTCAGGAAGATAGTACTACGTGAGCCGTGTATCGACTCGTGCTACACCTTGTGTTTAGATTGCATTGGTTTTCCTTTTGTTTCCCTGACATGTTTGTTTGATATGTTGTCTGTCATTAAGTGGCTGCTTGGTTGCCTTTTCCCTCTGCGTTTTTGCTTCCAGGAAACTGCTATGGAGGAAGTGAGATCCTTGACCGGTTGTAACCTCGTGTGGTGGCGCGGAAGTAGGGGCGTGGCGCGCAGAGAGAGAGTGGTGGACACGGGAGTGCAGTGTGGCTCTCCAGCGCGAAGCAGGCGTGGTCTGTTGTACCGAGTCGCCACGTGATGTGTGTCGGTTGTGTGTAACGAGCGGGTCGAGTTGACGGAAGAGTTCCCCGCGTGTTGGTTGTAGACAGAATCGCCCCACGATTAGTTGCTGTTCATTTAGTCTTGGTGGGACGTTAACAAGCTTCCTTAAATTCTCCGTTTCAACACTGGAGTTTAAAAGGAGACACCTAACATGAAGGAGCGGTCACTACCCGTCAACGTTGCAGAGAAGACGTGAACTCCGGTGACAGAGCGTGTTGTCGCGAGACCATGTGTTGGGTACGCTGGCGACGCGTGCGCGGTCGGATGTGTGGATCCTTGCCATCGGAGGTCGTGTACTGCCTGTTCGAGCATAATTGCAAGTTAAGTTCGTGGAAGGTTTAATCATTAAGTAATAATTTTCTGTAACCAGCGTCTCTTCTGCCTTGTGGCCTCCGGCGACCGGGTTTCCTGTCCCTGGCACCGGTGTAATTGAAGACAGTGATGTTTCCTCCTCCTCTCGTTACTGTCCGATGGGAGGTATTGTTTTGGCAGTTTAATTGTTTCGATATTCTGTCGTCGGTTATGAGTAAATTCGTGCTTCTTGTTGGTTGATCATGTGGTCGCTCATTCAGGACTGTGTGGTGTAATGTTTCCTTGCACGAGGTTAGCTCTAATTCTGTCAGCAAGTTAAGCCATCTTATTACAAGTTTTCGCTGGCTAAAAGTCTGTGCAGTGACCAACCTGAGAGTGACAGTTGTGTTTACGGGTGTATTTAAATTGTTCAGTATTCTGTCTAGCCTGAGCATCCCTGAGTGGGTGATTTGTGGCCGCCCTACACGGGTCTGTCATATCTATTAGTGTATGTTCTAATGATATTTCAGGACACTTTTGTTTAATTTTTTTTTAAATTCCTCCAAGTTTGTAAATTCCTTTTATTGCCATTAATCGTGTGTTTGGTGCGACCTGTTTAATTTTTTAATGGCGGTGTTGGTAGCTTAACTACCTCACGATACTTTATTAACAAAGTTTTGTATTTACTTTAGTAGCCTGTTTACTAATGTTCTTCAAATTTTTGTAAAATTGTTGTATTGGTATAAATTACTTGATTGCCGTTAGCGGCGTGTTGAAAAGGCTGTTTATTGCCGTACTGCTAGTTTCTGTAAGATACGAATAAAACATTTGTGAAAATCTCAACTCGACAGTAAACTACTAGAAATTTGGCCCCGCTTCCCAGTTTCTGGTGTGGCTTGTGTGTGTGTCACTAGGCGATCATGAAAGTCGTCTAGCGAGTAGACGGGCACACCGAGGCAGATCGATGGTGGCCGTGGCCGTCCCCCCAGCTGGCCAGTAGACTACACAGCGACGTGTAATTTGCTCCGGCCGGTCCAGTCGGTAGTCGTCTGGCTGGTGGCTGGTGGCCCCAGGTGGACAGCCGGTCCCAATTACAGCTCCAGGCCAGCCGCTTCCGCTGGCACTCTCTTAAACTGCTCTGGGAGGTTCTCACTCTCAGAGAGCTTTTAAGAATGAGTGTAAGAAATGAAAAAAGCGTGTCGACTCGCCACACTGTCTAGTGCAGCTGTACACGCGTAACGGTGCACATACAGAACGCTGCCCAGCCTGCTCGTCAAGGTGCAGCAGTCTCGTTACAACGTCACGACCGCTCTGTGAACCCTACAGTCTTTCTCACATAATTTTTTAGAGATTTTT
The DNA here is from genome assembly GCF_021461395.2 of Schistocerca americana. Classification (NCBI taxonomy): domain Eukaryota; kingdom Metazoa; phylum Arthropoda; class Insecta; order Orthoptera; family Acrididae; genus Schistocerca; species Schistocerca americana. Next base: position 182,389,129 of record NC_060127.1, on the reverse strand, counting down.
CGGTAAAACAGTCGATTTTTACGTTATATATAGTGTTATTTGTTAGCTTCATGGTGAAGTTGGCAACGGCCTTGCCGCAGTGGAAACACCGGTTCCCGTGAGATCACCGAAGTTAAGCGCTGTCGGGCGTGGCCGGCACTTGGATGGCTGACCGTCCGGCCGCCATGCGCTGTTGCCATTTTTCGGGGTGCACACAGCCTCGTGATGCCAATTGACGAGCTACTCGACCGAATAGTAGCGGCTCCGGTCAAAGAAAACCATCATAACAACCGGGAGAGCGGTGTGCTGACCACATGCCCCTCCTATTCGCATCCTTAACTGAGGATGACACGGCGGTCGGATGGTCCCTATGGGCCGCTTGTGGCCTGAAGACGGAGTGCTTCATGGTGAAGTTGCGGCGGCGCGGTTCTTTCCGTCCCTTTACGACGTACCTGCACCTGCCTGCGAACATTGTCTCGGCATATCATCAGTAGGGAAGCCGAGCGAAACCTACTGTACTTCGACGTGAACCAGGCTGCAATTAAAGTCACTAATCTATGTTTCGGGAGAAAGTTTTCACACGAAATGAAAGGTTGAAAATTTTGTCCTCAATATTCTGAAACTTAGGTGAGCAATTATCATTGCCAAACCCGTGCTAGTCTTAACACAGTCACCCACAATCCCTTTCACTCACGTAGCAAGTATATGGTGTTGCACTTCCCGAAAACGTAATAGCTACAAAATTACTGATTGTTTTTAAATGAGAATGCTCGTCAAATATTAAGTCTGTCGGTACCTAATGCAGTCGCAGTTTTTAGCCACCGACCTGCTCAATATGCCACGCGGAATATATGTCTTTTCTCGTCACAAAATTCACTTAAAAATTCCGAAATATGTACACGCCCATTTGGAATAATTATGCCGTCACTTTACCACCCTTTTGATGTATGAAACACTGCTAGATCCGGCAACTTATCGTTTCCATCGGAACTACTACTACACACGTCCGACCTCTTTCATGGCTAGGCTCCGTCTCTTCTCTAGAATAAGTCTTCTCTACCAGCAGAGAAAGACGCGCGAAGAATACTGCTTTACCATTGGTCACTTTACTCAGCAGCCAATAGCAAAACAACACTCTCCCACGTCAGTCCGCGCTTTTCATCAATAACCAATCGCAAAATAGTAAACCTTACGACTACACTTTTTACCGACGTAATTATGTAATATGCTGAAGTTTTGCTTATGCATAAAGTTATTTACTATTGTTATTTATACCTGAATTAACTTTCCTTTTACGATAAACTTACTTTACAGATCTATTCTACAAAAATCCCCTTTGCCCATATCCATGTTTCTTCGAAATGTTCCCACACTAAATCCTACTACATAACTCGTTAAACAATTATCTTCATATTAACCTTAAACCACACTCACGCATCATTCATACTGCTAAAACACATTTATAACATTTTACATACACAAAAAGACATAATAACACTTTGTGAAAATACTAGAACAGTTTATGAACAACATTCTTTTACTTTAGTGCACTCTAGTGGGCACAATCGAAACTAAATCAATCCCCTATCCAATGTTGTCCTCTGATACATAAACTACGTGCGCGTCCCGTCTCGCGTCACCATCTGTCTCTATCCAGCTCTGAGTCGCATCTCCCACTTAACCGCCTCCAAGGCAGGATCGTTATACGGCGCTACGCCTCAAAGTGCCCACCATGTCGCTGATGTTCATGCTTATTGTGATATTTGCATAAAAGTAGGACTCTGCACGAAGTGATGAAAGTTTGCATTGAAAAATTGGGGTCGGTATGATTTTGCGTTTTGTGCATATTACACCATATATTGCTGCTTATGAAATTTAGGTAACATATTGAATTTTTCTTTAGGATAGGGAGGAGGTCTCCATCGGTCTCCAGTGTCGAGAAAGTGAATTTTATGTAGCACACACCTTGCATCTCCTAAACCATTTCAAATATCGAAACGAGATTTTGGCAGATAACAGCGTACAAAGAGAGCAGGATTTGCCATATGGTTAACATACGGAACTTTCTTATCTACGTCGGTGTAGCTCAAGCTAGAGCTTTTATTTATTTATTTTCTTTTCATTCCAGGACTGCAACGTTTAAAAAGTCATCGATACCTAGTGAAAAGAAAATTTGCTAGAGAGAGCATAATTTTGCGATATAGTTAACATATGGAACTTTCTTTATCTACGTCGGTGTAGCTGAAGCTATAGCTTTTTTTTTCTCCAATCCAGGACTGTAACGCTTAAGAAGTCATCGATACCTAGTGAAAAGAGAATTTGCTAGTATGAAAATAGACATGAAATTTCTTCTGTTTTGTTCCTACAAACCAACACAATTAGATTTTTTGTAAGGATCTTTCTCGTCAATGGAGACTGATAGAGACGTCTTCCCCAGTCCAAAGAAAAATTCAGTTTCTCAGCTAAACTTCATATGCAACAATGGATGGTGTGATATGCATCAGACTCAAAGCCAACGGCCTCGTTTCAGAACACGACACAGCGTTGTTTCAGGAAGTTGAAGATCCTGGCCTGCCCGTTTTGTGGAATTCCGAGGGATCCGCGTGAACGCATCTCGGACACGCTCGACATTTTCATCACACGTACTTGGCCGATCAATGCTCTTTCCTTTTTATTTGCAACCATCTTCCAAGAACGTTGTATGCCAGTCATGGATCTGAATCGATGGCGGAGTGCACATTGCACTTCAACAATATTGACTAGGCGCAAATTCCAAAGGCAAAATGATTTCGCCTGTGGTTTAGTCCCCATATTGCTACAAACAAACTACAGCTAAGCTGTGTCAGAACTTTGAACCTTCCTCTATTAAGTGACACGAGCAATGTGTTTCTATCGTCTTTAGTTTGTCTGTAATAAATAATTGAAATCTGTTCTTTCTTTTTGAATCACCTGGTGTTCGAATGACTGTCCGTGTTCAAAGTCACTGACCTCTTGTGACCGACCCATTCTGCTGTTAACTGTTTTCTTTACCGACAGCACAGTACTCCCCGCCTGCAATCGTGCTCCCGGGACCGCCTTCCTTGACATCTAGTGTTCAGTTGCATACGGGTGGTGTTGGTCACGAGGTGCGAAATGCAAGGCGTCAGTACAGACGTGGAAGTGCGATCACGGAAGGTGGCTTTGGTTGGCGGCGCCTGTAAAGCCGCAGTCCCAGCGCAACAGGGCGACGCGGCTAGTTGCGTGTCTCTGTGTCCGCCCCCGCCTCTGCCTAGGGAGTGTATTAGGGCGTGTGTGTGTGTGTGTGTGTGTGTGTGTGTGTGGGTGGGTGGGTGGGTGTGTGCGTGCGTGGGCGGAGGCAGGAGTCGCGACGCGCCAGCCACGCCGCCGGGTATCGACCGCGGACCCTCCGCGCCCCGGGCGCCGCTGCTCCACCGTCTTCCCACGGCGCGCTGCAAAACTCCCACACCCACCACACTCCCATATCGTGAGGTCCTTCTATACTCTACATTTCGAGGCTAATTCATTCGCACAAACGTACGTTTCCCATACAGGAAACGTATTCGCAATAGCGAGTGTGAACGACCATCGGCTCTATTAATGTGAATCCTAACTCCCATATGTTTTCATCCATGTGTCACAAGATGCTCTGCTACGTTAGTACACTGAAGCGCCAAAGAAAAAGGTATAGTAATGCGTATTCAAATACTTCTTCAGTCCTGAGACTGGTTTGATGCAGCTCTCCATGCTACTCTATCCTGTGCAAGCCTTTTCATCTCCCAGTACCTACTGCAGCCTACATCCTTCTGAATCTGCTTAGTGTATTCATCTCTACGATTTTTACCCTCCACGCTGGCCTCCAGTACTAAATTGGTGATCCCTTGATGCCTCAGAACATGTCCTACCAATCGATCCCTTCTTCTAATCAAGTTGTGCCACAAACTCCTCTTCTACCCAATTCTACTCAATACCTCCTCATTAGTTATGTGATCTATCCATCTAATCTTCAGCATTCTTCTGTAGCACCACATTTCGAAAGCTTCTATTCTCTTCTTGTGTAAACTATTTATCGTCCATGTTTCACTTCCATACATGGCTACACTCCATACAAATACTTTCAGAAACGACTTCCTGACACTTAAATCTATACTCGATGTTAACAAATTTCTCTTCTTCAGAAACGCTTTCCTTGCCATTGCCATTCTACATTTTATATCCTCTCTACTTCGACCATCATCAGTTATTTTGCTCCCCAAATAGCAGAACTCTTTTACTACTTTAAGTGTGTCATTTCCTAATCTAATTCCCTCAGCGCTACCGTATTTAATCCGACTACATTCCATTATCCTCGTTTTGCTTTTGTTGATGTTCATCTTATACCCTCCTTTCAAGAAACTGTCCATTCCGTTCAACTGCTCTTCCAAGTCCTTTGCTGTCTCTGACAGAATTACAATGTCATCGGCAAACCTCAAAGTTTTTATTTCTTCTCCATGGATTTTAATACCTACTGCGAATTTTTCTTTTATTTCCTTTACTGCTTGCTCAGTATAGCATCGGGAAGAGGCTACAACCCTGTCTCACTCCCTTCCCAACCGCTGCTTCCCTTTCATGTCCCTCGACTCTTATAACTGCCATCTGCTTTCTGTACAATACAGAGATATGCAAACAGACAGAACATGCGCTGCGGTCGGCAACGCGTATATTAGCCAACGAGCGTCTGGCGCAGTTGTTAATCGGTTACTGCTGCTCAATGATACGCTATCAACATTTACGTGAACGTTATAGTCGGCGTACGAGCGATGAAACACAACATCTCCGAGGTAGCGATGAAGTGGGGATTTTCCCGTACAACTATTTCATGAGTGTATCATGAATAGCAGGAATCAGGAATCCGGTGAAACATCAAGTCCCCGACATCGCTGCGGCCTGAAAAAGATGCTGCAATACCGGGACTAACGACGACTGAATAGAATCGTTCAGCGCGACAGAAGTCCGCAAATTGCTGCAGATTTAAATGCTGGGCCATCAACAAGTGTCAGCGTGCGAACGATTCAACGAAACATCATTGATATGGACTTTCGGAGCCGAAGGCCCACTCTTATACCCTTGAAGACAGCACGACACAAAGCTTTACGCCTCGCCTGAGCCCGTCAACACCGACGTTGGACTGGTGATGATTGGAAACATGTTGCCTGGTCAGACGAGTCTCGTTTCAAATTCTTGAGCGCATGGACGTGTACTGGTGTGTAGACAGCCTCATGAATCCATGGACCCTGCATCTCAACAGGGGACTGTTCAAGCTGGTGTGCAGTTGGAGTGATATGGGACTCCTGATAAGTCTATATACGACTCTGACAGGTGACACGTACGTAAGCATCCTGTCTGATCATTTGTATCCATTCATGTCCATTGTGCATTACGACGGACTTGGGCAAATCCAGTAAGACAATGCGACTCGCCAAACTTTCATTATTGTTACAGAGTGGCTCCAGAAACGCCCTTTTGAGTTTAAACACTTCCTGTGGCCATCAGGCTCTCCAGACATGCATATTATTGATCATATCTTGGATGACTTGCAACGTGCTGTTCAGAGGAGATCTCCACCCTTCGTACTCTTACGGCTTTATGGACATCCCTGCAGGATTCGTCGTGTCAGTTCCCTCCAGCACTACTTCAAATATTAGTCGAGTCCATGCCTCGTCGTGTTGCGGCACTTCTGGGTGCTCGCGAGGACCCTATACTGGCGAAAAGGAAGGACAATAAATGTTGATTACGCGTGATCCTAAGTGATCCACCCGCGAAAAGAAGAAGAAAGAAACAAAATATGATATATACTTCCACAACGACGTCGAATACAATTAATTACTCAACTTCGCTCACGAATGCTCCATATGTATTATAATATCCACGCATAACTTATTTTAATGAAAAAAAACGGAAGTGAACTTATATTGCAAAAAGAGTCTCTTGTGGAACTACAAAATACGACACTACACAACAGTAATTAAACCTGAAGCTCTCCACCCATCTGAGACACTAAACCTTCAACACAGAACACTAAAACAACAGATCAATAAAATGAATAATAAGTGTAGTTTGTGAAGTACACACTGCAATACCTTTATGTGAGCCTTAATAATACAACAATTAAACCAATATTTCCATAATTACTTTTGACACATGTGTTATTTCAGTCTGCAAACTCCAAACATTTGACATAAATTTCCTTGAACTGATCAGGGCACGTCCATTCATCACACCTAACACATGACTTCCTGGTTGATTTGTTCCATGCTTTTCCACACTCGTAACGCTTTCCCGTTTTCCCTTTTCCTCTTGTGGCATGTTTACAGTCTCCTCTATTCCACGCAGTGGGAGTCCACGCCTCCTGATTTCTTTAGGTACCTGTGGTGCTCGACATCTCCTCTCTATTTGGAGCTTTGTAAGTTCCCGTGAGGTACTCGTCAGTACTTTATCGTCATTTTTGCTGAATTAATCTCTGAAAAATAAGTAACTTACCTATCGAAATAAAAACGGTTATGGTAACACTAGTGGTCGTGTGGCTGACAGTTGTCAACCAGAGCAAACGATATTGATAAATTTATTTTTACACTCCCTAACAATAGCCACGTTGAAAAAAGACAGCGGTGAAATACTGAGCTTTAATGTGGAATTAGAAGCTGTACGGGCAACAACATCAGAAAAAGAAGAACGTTGAGTGACATATGTCACCCGCGCGGTTACTCAAGGCTTCCTCTACCGCCTGTTTCATTAAATTCATTGTAAAAGAATGCAAGAATATTAGGTTAATGTCAAAAGGCAAAAATAATTGTTGCAATAATGTGATCCGTAATTGGTGGTAATATAACAAGAATAGCGACAATGCAGGTAAATGAACAGAGTGTAAATGTGCATTTGAATTTTATAACTACGTTTTACCACGATCTTTTGCAATGTTTTATAGCACTTGTAGGATATGTAGCTTAATTTCCATAATAGTAATGTATCACAGGAGAGCGCATTAATCTGTATCATCAATGAGGTAACATCTGCTGCTATATCAACAATGCCAGAGAATACGGGTCAGCATCATTCCTGTCTATTGTGTGAACTGGCACGCTCTTAGTGTAATGTCAGAATCTCTCTGTAGCGCGCTCCTTTGAAGGTTTCCAGGAATTATTGCAACAACTCGCCTTTTTTTTTTATTCTTCAATTTGCATTTTCCATTACTGCCTTGGAATCGCTTTGAGAGTCATCATCAGACGATAATTATTTATTACAAGTTTGCAGGTTTATGGTATTCGTGTAGAGAGAGTTATTGGTGTTGTTGGTTTGTTCTTGCACGTTTTCCAGTGACGTAAATAAGTTTGGTTTACTTACGTAAAGCACGAAGATGTTGTTTCCTGTGGGGAAGTTTGTGACGTGCTGTAAAATTAACGTCACTAGAAGATATACGTTAAGATTTCCGGAATAATGAATGCGCCACGAACAAACCAACAGCTACTAATAACTCTACCGAACCTCCACAATACTGCAAACATGAAATAAATATGTACCATCTGATGATGAAACGCTAGACGATTCTATGCCGGTAATGAAAAATAAAAAAAGAAGAATAAAACAAAGGTGACTGGTTGCACTTATTTCTGAATTCTTTATTCATCACAATCGCGGTGTTCCACATCCCTAATGGATAAAAGTTTTATTCATAGGAAAATTGCTTTGCTGCTAAGCACTTGTTTAGCGGGTCATGATACGTGTGTTGAAAAAAAGTATTAATAAAAAATATTAATAAAAGTAACGATGAGACCCCAGAATTCAAGTTGCAGATACTACAAGTTATGTTGCTGTAGCAGCGCTACGTGTTTAGAAGCAGAAAGGGGTGTCACACACTATTGTTCACGCATCTGACATTCGCCTCCCATCTCTGATCAGATATTCCGTCAGCGCGTGTTCTCGATTAAACAACAGTGTGGCACAAAGCGCAGAAAGTCTGGAATTTTTCTCTCTGCACACGAAAAAATGTATTTCAAAGCTCATACATCAGATTTGAGAAAGTGAAATTCGTTTTGATTAGTGCATGAAATACCGCTCCATTCCGGTGCATCCAGAGGACGGACTATTGCACAGACGCGGTATTCAATCGGCGCCGCGACCCGTGTTGGCAGCTGGACGCCGTCGCGTGCCCCGAATGATTAAAAAAAGTGGCGCGCCAGCGTGAGAGAGGAGCGCGCGACCGCGGACAGAGCGCCCCGGACGAATGGCGTGCAGACAATAATGAGGGCAGCCGCTGACCAGCGCAGACTTGGCGACCGTGCCAGGAGGCGCGGTATTGAAACAGGGGCGCGCCGGAGTAATCCGGCAGACAGAAATTACTCCCGCCCGAGGCGGCGCCTGATTGCGAAGCCCGGGGCCGACGGCTGTGCGCGGCCTGCACGCCTCCTGCTGTCGCCAATATATTTCTACAGTCCCCTCGCAATGAAACAGAAGCCCCTTTAATACGACTTGTGGCGCCCATTACAGTTTCGACGTAAATTTATGTAATATTTGGTAAAAATGTCTGACCGGACCGAAAATACCACTCATTAGGAATTACGCCTACACAATGGGTTCTTGGCCGAATTTTTACAGCCAAACGAAGACTGGAAAGTGAGTGGGTGGGGTAGCAAATTGACCAGCGCGAGGTCTAACTTTACAAACAAATCCATAATTGCATCAAAGTAGTCATCGTAATTAGGAGAAACTTAGTCATTTGAGGGAAATTTAGTTCATTAAGTAAAGCAATTTCGGCTGAAAAAATGCGGAATTTGTCGTCGGACATCACACTCCTGGCCTTGTGACATGGAACATTATCTTGTTGAAAAATGCCACTGCCATCAGGACACATGGTAGTCATGAATGTACAAGGTCTGCGATCAGTGTACGATACTCCTCGGCCATCGTGGTGCCTTGCACTAGCTCTATTGGACCTATCGATGCCCCGTGAATATTCCCCTGAACATAACGGAACCGTCTTCGTCTCGGAAATAGCTGTGAAGGAGCTGGTCCCCTGGAAGACAATAGATTTACGCCCTCCGATCGGCTTGATGACGAAGATATCGGGATTCATCAGACCATGCAACGCTCTGGTTCAAATGGCTCTGAGCACTATGGGACTTAACACCTGACGTCATCAGTCCCCTAGAACTTAGAACTACTTAAACCTAACTAACCTAAGGACATCACACACATCCATGCCCGAGGCAGGATTCGAACCTGCGACCGTAGCGGTCGTGCGGTTCCAGACTGAAGCGCCTAGAACCGCTCTGCCACACAGGCCGGCTGCAACGCTCTGCCACTGCGCATTGTGTCTGTTATTTTGGAGATATTTTATATATTTCTGCATTGAGTTTTGGATAATGCACACCATCTTCAGTGCTTCGTCCTAGGATTTTCCTCATTATTTTAAGTTCTTTCACTTCTAATTCCCCTTTTAGTGTTCTGTGTTGAAGATTTAGTGTCTCAGATGCGTAGAGAGCTTCGGCTTTAATTACTGTTGTGTAGTATCGTATTTTGCAGTTCCACGTCGACTCTGATCTGCCTCCGTTCCTGTACAAATAGCAGAATTCCTATTTGGGGCGAAATGTAGGGGTTTTTCTGATGGTAATTAATCTCATGTTCAGTTTCTGTTTCCTCTTTTTTCCAAATGATTCCTAACAGCAAGTGTAAACTTACGTACAGCGACTTGAGACGCTGTGCGGAAAGTAAGACAAGACGAGAGTAGTCAGACTGCTCGGTGTTCGGTTTATAAATTCAAACGCTTTTTTCTTGCTGGAGTGTCTTTAATTCGTTCCTGACGCGTTGGACCTATACATTAACGCATCTTGAATGCGATTGATCTGAACTAATACAGTTTTGTTTTTATATGCGAACTTGTAGATTAGAAAACGTTTTACATCATAATATACATGTAAATAAATAATTGTTTACAGTTATTCATTTTTTCGGCCAAAATGAGCGTTTCCTCTTACATAGTCACAGGTTAGAGAATGTACTGTTATTTCACTTACAAAGTAGTTTGCACCACCAACCTTTTGTTTCGCAGTGTTCAAATATTTCGAAAGTTAATTGCTGTGGAACACCGCTATTGGTCTTTTTGTACGAGAACTGTGAAACATTTCTGTCGTGAAACTTGCTGGAGATTAAAACTGTGAGCCGGACGGCTCTGCCATCTGAGCTACCTAAGCACGACTCATGACCCACCCTCACAGCTTCACTTCTGCCAGTACCTCGTCTCCTGCCTTCCAAACTTCACAGAAGCTCTTCTGCAAATCTAGCAGAACGAGTACCCCTGGAGGAAAGGATAATGCGGAACATTCCGGCAATTGTCGATTGTGGGTTTAAGGAGCACAAACTGCGAAGGTTATCAATCTCCTATTCACCGTCCATCCAGGACGGAATTAGTATACGCCATCCGTTTGCGACTAGGGCAAATTCTGCGACAAAGTGTGAAACATTTTTCTAAATGTTTGCGCAGCGTACATCTGAAACGGGACAGGGGTATGAGCCCAGCATTCACCTAGTCGGGTGTGAGAAACCGCCTAAGAACCACATCCAGGCTGGCCGGCTCTCTGTGCGCCGTCGTTAATCCGCCGTGTGGATTCGAACCCGGAGTGCCACGCCTCCCCGTCCCGGTAGCGGACGCTTTACGGCGCACGACTATACAATCACACCCTCGCAGATGCTTAACATATTATTATAAAGAGCCCAAGAAATACGCTTTCATGCGCGCGCGCACACACACACACACACACACACACACACACACACATACACACAAAGAGAGAGAGAGAATAGAAGTACAGAAGTCAAGAGTCGCTAGGTTTACATCATGTTCTTTCTTTTGATTGCGAACACTTACGTAAACAAGTAGGAAAAGAGACACCAAGCGAGTACTCAGTTAGGACAGAAATCTCACACAGTTTTCATAAAAAGAAAAATCTCCAGTGATTTCTAGACCAGTAGTGGTGTTTCATAGCACCCAACTTAAGAAATTTTATAAAAAAAGGCGAGAAACACCGCTCTGGCTGCAGTAAGTATTGTATTAAAACACGACCGGTTTCACAGCAATTTAGGCGCATCCTCAGGTGATTTAAATAGAGACTGGAGAGGAAGTATTTTACAATTTTTCTGTACATTAGGTATTTACACGAATTGTGCCTACAACATTATTTTTAGTGGTCCTGAAGCCTATCCCCGTCCTTCACGTGATTGATCAATTAAAACTCGCTAGAAACGTTCGTCGAACTGATGAAGAAGGGGGTTCCATAAAACAAAATAAAGCGAGGATTTGGCGTCGAAGGAATAAAATAAGTCCTGCAAAGCGTGCGAAAATGTATATGTGCACCAATAAAAACAAACCATATTATCTGGTGGACGCTGCTGCTTATATACGTTTTCGAACGCTTTGTAGGGCTTATATTATACCCTCGGCACAAAATAGCCGTTTTATTTTGTTTTAGGGACGCCCCTCACGCTTCTAATGAGTTTTAATTCGTCACTGACGTGAAGGGCGGGGAAAGACTACAGGGAAAGGTAAAACAACGTTGTAAACACAATTTATGTAAGCAGCTAATGTACAGGACTTTTGTACCCATATACTCGTAGCAGTATTTACTAAGCCAGTGAAAAAATTGTACAACATTTCCTTTCTAATCGCTGTTTACATCACCTGAGGATGCGCCTGAGTTGGCGTGAAACCGGCCGTGGGTTCAGAAACAAACCTTCTACAGCCACACCGATGATTTTTGCCTTCTTATAAAATGTGGAGATTTGGTTATGGTTGTTCGCAGTTCTAAATAATATGTACAAACTGATAAAATATGAAAACTACAAAAGAAAAAGTTCGCGACGTGAAAATGTTTTACCAGTGATGTGTCAGTATAGCATCTAATCTGTGACCATACGATGGAAACGTAGATTTTGTCCGGAACAACGAATAACTGTAAGCAGTATTTTAGTAATTTACAAATTGTATCGTGAAACATTTTCCAATCTTTAAGTAATCCTATAAAAACAAAAGTGTATTCAATCTGGAACCGCGCGACTGCTACGGTCGCAGGTTCGAATCCTGCCTCGGGAATGGATGTGTGTGATGTCCTTAGGTTAGTTAGGTTTAAGTAGTTCTAAGTTCTAGGAGACTGAGGACAGTACACACTGAAAATGCCTTAAAGTAAAAGGCGAAACGCACCTCGAACAAATAAAATGGATTGCAGCAAGAAAAAGACGTATGAATTTGTAAAACTAGTGTTTATATACTTGCTGCGGATGAAGGTCACGCATACAAACTTGTTATGATCAGTCTGTAAACGTTCGGCTTTGGTTCAAATGGTTCAAATGGCTCTGAGCACTATGGGACTTCTGAGGTCATCAGTCCCCTAGAACTTAGAGCTATTTAAACTTAACTGACCTAAAGACACCACACACATCCATACCCGAGGCAAGATTCGAACCTGCGACCGTAGCGGTCGCGCGGGTACAGACTGTAGCGCCTAGAACCGCTCGGCCACTACGGCCGGCCTGTGACGTTCGGCTTTGCGTTACGCAAAAAGTGAGCACTACACTCCATGTATTGTGGTATTCGCTGGTGATCGGGGCTCAGTTCCAAGCGAGACTCATCACTGAAGACAATTCTGCTCCAGCCCATGAGATTCCAGGTCGAAGACGGCGGTGGGGTCTGTGGGCCGCCATACGGCTAGACAACTAGGAGTGGTGGCCTGGTATGCCATTTTTATTCAAGAGCAGGACGCCTTCTTTTGTCATCCGCGACACCCTTGCGCACGACGGTATTCTACGCCGTTTTGAGGCCCTACATGCTAAGCCATCCGGGAATTACATTTCAGCAAGATAATGCCCGCCCACACACGGCGAGAGCTTCTACTGCTTGTTTTGGGGTTGCTTTGGCCAACAAAGTCGCCGGATTTCTCTCCAATAAACTGACAACGTGTGGAGCATTATGGGCAGGGTCGTCCAAGCAGCTCACGATTTTGACGATCTGACGCGCCAGTTGGTCAGAATGTGGTACAGTATCCCTCAGGACGACATCCAACAACACTGCCAGGCCGTATTAGTGCTTACATAAGGATCAGAGGTGGACCAACGCGTTAAAGACTTGTGAAATTTCCAAAGTTTTTTCTCTTGAATAAAGGATCCAATTGTTCTATAATTGAAATGATTTGTTGGTCTGTACAGGCACGTCACATCTACCTATTACCGTTTAATTCGGTCAGTTCCTCCGTGGTGCTTTTTTTTTGTCTTAAACAGTATTTAGGCATCGAAGAAAAACTGTAAAAACAAATGTTCCAGGCGGACATTTCAAGTAATCTGCATTGTAACACATGTCTGTGCGCACCCATATTTATTATACGTTTGTAAGTGTGACCTAATGTTTATTCTAGTGCAACTCAACAGTAAACGAAGGTAATATATGTTTTGGCGATAGCATGATAGCCGCGTAGCGATGAATTGTGTTATTCTGAAAGCGGTAACAGTACTTTTCGTAACGTGAAACTAATTTGTGCCTATACGTATGTACGATATTGCAGTACCTGTGTTACTCTGATGCATGTCCAAAGCAACTTTGCGTGATAATCAGAATAACACAGGCACTGCAATATCGTATTTCTCTGCCGATACCGGGCAAGCTACTTTCCAGTACAACGTCTGACCTGTACGGTAGTGTACATAATGGATGTCCGAGTGTAGGTCGTAGACGACATATGGAAGTTTTGGTCTGACTGGGAGACGTGCACCGATAGCCAAATGATAAAGGCGACCGCACGCGATAAGCGGCAAAGCCGGGTTCGAGTCCGGTCCGGCACGAATGTTCATTGTCGTCATTCCATTCTACAGCTGGTGGTTGTCCTCATTCGCAATTGCGAATTCATTTAATGTATACAGTTTGTGCCTTGTCGGCGCTCTACACCATCAACAGTTTTTTTCAAGTGGCTCAAATGGTTCAAATGGTTCTGAGCACTATGGGACTTAACTTCTGATGTCACCAGTCGCCCAGAACAGAACTACGTAAACCTAAGGACATCACAGACATCCATGCCCGAGGCAGGATTCGAACCTGCGACCGTAGCGGTCGCGCGGTTCCACACTGTAGCGCCTAGAACAGCTCGGCCACTACTTTTTACACTTAGTGATTCGACAACGTCTGTGGCTACTAGAGTGCGGCAACGCTCAATGTTTGACCGGTCACTGCTCGCCTGTTGACGGGGGTACCGAGCCGCCCGTGTCCGGCCCCACACGACTCGGCTCGGCCACGTACTCGCCCCATGTCTGTTGTCCGGATTCCGGAGACGCGGATAACCGAGCATGACCGCTCACCGCTGACGTCTCATCTCGCCTCGCCCCAGCTCGCTGCACTCTCTCTCTCTCACACACACACACACGCACACACACACACACACACACACACACACACACACACACACACACACACAATGTATTTATCTCTGTCTCTCTCTCTCTTTTAATACAAAAGTAACGTTTCCAAGAGCGGGTGCGTAAAACAGCTAAATACGTAGAGTACTTTCTTTTATAATATTTACTCCCGTCTTCCTAACGTCCGGGAATTTTGTTGTAAATAAAACATTGATCACAAGAGACCAATCTGTGTTAATGTAATGTGTTGTAAGCGTCAAATAGTGCACCTGATTATGCGAATCAGTCCACATATCAACTGTCGCAGCACATGTTTTATTAATAACTTCTGCAATAACAGAAGGCATTATGCTGTTTCGTATTACATCAGCTTGTTCTTTGACATGTCTGCTTATAGTAGAGGGATGTGGCATGACATCTGCCACGTTAACTTCTCCATAATGTGCACCTACATGTATTAATACTTGGCCTAGTTCTCTGAAACCTTCACCGCAAACAGCATTAAAAGGTCTCATATCTTTCGCACACACTGCAACACACTTTGCTGTAATACTGTTTTTTATTACTGCCTGTATCCATGAAGGAGCTATATCTTTGTGAGGTTTCTTGCAACTGTGTTTCTTTAAATAAGTGGTTCCCGATTGGAAACACAATAATGTGGAGCAGTTTATGCACGATACGTACCCAGCAGACGCACTGTTTTCGTCTACAACCAACAAAAATGTGCTCCATACTTGGCTTTTTAGACCTTCCCGTTTCTTCAATGTGTAAACATTGGTTTCAATCTTACGTGTTACTGCACTGGCTTCCTCGCGGTGCATGATTACAGAGAGAGAGACACACTACAAATGAGAAGCCCGCACTGGCTGCAGTGTCACACGGATAATGACACGTGTAATGTGTTTGAAGTTACGTGCTACGTATTCGGTCACGGCTTCTACGCTCGGTCGCTAGAACTAGTGCGGGCAGCCTATCCAGTTAGGGTGTGCTCGCCCCATCCCGTATTTTGTGCTCGCTTACTCGGTCATGCAGGACTCTAGTGGCTACATCTCGTATTATTCGCGAGATTCTTGAGACGCCACACTTGGGTCTCGACGCATGTTGACTGCCAGGTGAGGATCCTGCCGCTTGCTGAAGTATTCAACGAGCTTCGTCGGCGTCCTCGTCTTCACTGAGACTTATCTCGCCCGAAAGAAAATGAGAAGGAGAGGCGACAGTAGTCGGACAAGCCGATAATTAAATTTCGCCAAGTTGACTGGCCGAGCGTTTATAAGGAGAATTTATCCTCGCCCGCCGGCGTCCGCGGAGTGAGGCAGTTATCTAGTTTCACGGTCCAGGTAGCCGGCAGCCCTCCCCCGTCCCAAACCAGACGTGAGCTCTCTAATTGCAGTGGCTTATCGGCCCTCTTTGTGCTCTATGGAACTTTTTGTGCAGAAATCAGTCGGAAAATGTGCTGCTTCATCTTCATCAAATTTTTTTTTTCTCATTTCTCCTCCCCCTCCCCCCCTCTATGCTGCCAACGTTCCCTGTTCTGATTTTTTTTATTATTCTCATGGTCGCTGTGTTACCGATGTGTTCGCCTTAATCGTTGTTTTCACTTATAAAGGGAGGTCCCAGGGATGGGATCGATTTTTTCGAAACTATATATACGATTGTGTAGGTGAGGATCCCAGGTATCACACACTGCAGCCATCCACCGTGTGCTGGGCCATTGTTTGCGAGTAATCGACGAAAAAAGAATTTCATTATCTCGCGTTATGCTCTACGGCTTTCACATAGGTACCGTGCACATACTACTGGCTTAATTTAATGATTAAGGAGCATTTCCAAAATGTAGAAGGTTGTAGTTTCGAATCTCCTCAGGTGCTTTGGAATTTTTAATTTTTATTGAAATTATTTTTATTCATTTAATTGGTTTTAGTGTAATTTTTATTTTTCTGCCCCTTACTCACATCATTTTAACCATCGTACTAACTTGCTCTCACTTTTTTCTTCCTTTCATTTTTCTTTCGATTGGAATTTCGATTATCTCATTTTAATTATTAAAATATATTAAGTAGTATCTAATTTCTTCCGTTTTATCGTCCCGTATTGTCGTTCATGTTGCTGCATTCATTACTGTCCCTCGTTTTTTTAAAATTTCAAAAATGATTCAAATGGCTCTGAGCACTATGGGACTTAACTGCTGAGGTCATCAGTCCCCTAGAACTTAGAACTACTTAAACCTAACTAACCTAAGGACATCACACACACCCATGCCCGAGGCAGGATTCGAACCTGCGACCGTAGCGGCAGCGCGGTTCCAGACTGTAGCGCCTATAACCGCTCGGCCACACCGGCCGGCTTTTAAAATTTCCTTTTACTTATAATCTCCTATTTCATTTAAATCTTCATCTGCATTATTTTGCACATAGTACAACAAGAATTTATGTTTTAAATGTTTGCATGCAGCTCATCATCCGCACGAATGTGCATCGTGTAACGAAAAATACATTTTTGACACCATTGCAGAGTCAATAAATATAGCTTGTTTTGTCTTTTGTTTATGACCGGTAGATCGACATTTTCAAATGTTTAAATATTATAACAGATAAACAAAAATAATTAATTTCACATATACATACATCCCAAACGGAAAACAATGGAAGGAAGAAAAATGAGAGCAAATTATAAATTTAAAGCGATGATTAAAATACGTGACAAAAAAGAAAAATTACGTGATAAATAAAAAATTACATTTAAAAAAATTAGTTAAATAAAAATAATGATTAAAATCACTTCAATAACGATTAAGAAAATAAAAAAATTCGAAGTACCTGAGGAGATTAGAACCCACAGCCTTCTGCATATTAGGAATGTACCTTACTCTTTACACAACACGCCACTAGTCTGTGCAAATTTCCCATTTTTAAAGCTGTAGAGCAGGGGTAGTTAACCTTTCTTAGCTACCGGCCTCTTTTCTCTGTTAGTAGTAAAATTTTCTTATAGACCGCTAGTTCCGTGGTAATGGTAATTTATAAAGTGGGAAGGTAACTCCACTTTCATAAAATTTGTAAATCAAAGTTACAGCAAGTTAACGAAATAACAGTAATAATTATTTACTAGACACGCTATGTCAAAATTTTCTGAAAACTTAATGACAAAAATTTTTAGATCACTCTACCGCGTAGCGCCCACTGTGGAATCTCTTTACGTCCATTAGTGAGCAGTAGGTACCACGTTAACTACCATGGCTCTAGAGTCTAGGGCGTCTCGATAAATTACAAAATTTTTTTCGTCGATTAAATGGCTGCAAGTTGTGATATCTGGAAACATAACGAACATAGCCGCTTCTGCGGACTTTCGTTGTTGATTACCTTAGTGTTCCGTGCAACATAATTGTGTAATTTCGCTGTGATGTGGATTGTGACAGCTGAATTACTCGTAACCGCGTTGAAGCAGAACTGTGTAGAAAAATAATCGAAGATAATTCATATATAGCTACATCTACATGGAGGTGACTATGAAAATTCACATTTAAGGACTTGGCAGAGGCTTCACCGAATCGCCTTCAGGCTATTACTCGACTATTCCACTCGTTTTCGTGGGAAAAATGAACGCATAACTATTTCTAATATTTTACCATGATGATATTTTTCCTCCCTTTGTAGGTGGCAGTCGAACAGATATTTTCACGTTCGGAAGCGAAAGTTGCTGGTCAAAGTTTCGTGAAAGAGATTGACTGCCACCCCAACTCTCGTATCACATCCGTGACAGACTCGTCCCATTCTCGCGCTTACACAAAACGAGATGCCATTCTTTGTACATTTTCGATGTCCGCCGTCAATCATGTCAGGTAAGGATTCCATACCGCGTAGCGATACTCCAGAAGAGGACGGGCAAGCGTTGTGTTGGTATTCTGTTTTATAGTTTCTTGCATCTTTTGTTGTTGTAAAAAAGTCCAGTCTTTGGTCCACTTTCCCCACAACGTTTTCTATGCAGTTTGCCCAACTTAAGTAGTTCGTAATAGTAATCCCAAGAAATTTACTTGAACTGATTGCCTTTAAATTTGTGTGATTAATTTTGTAACAGGAATGTAACGGATTATTTTTACAACTCATATGGAGGACCTGACACTTTCAATTTTTTAGAAGCAGTTGCCACTGTTCGCACGTTAAAAATACAGGTGAACAGAAATATGGAAACAAGGAAAACACAACACACTACCACACGTAATTCAACGAGAAAAAACTATGCCATTCAGAACATTTTCTAGTCGTCTCGGAATAGAGAAATACAGGTCCTACATGGGTTTCCTGAAAAATAGCGCAAGTTCTGGTGTTGAGGTGGAAGTGGGTAGCGATCTTGCACACTTCAAAAATGGTCCAAATGGCTCTGAGCACTATGGGACTTAACTTCTGTTAAGTCCCATAGTGCTCAGAGCCATTTGAACCAACTTAACTTCTGAGGTCATCAGTCCCCTAGAACTTAGAACTACTTAAGCCTAACTAACCTAAGGACATGACACACATCCATGTCCTAGGCAGGATTCGACCGTAGCGGTCGTGCGCTTCCAGACTGTAGCGCCTAGAACCGCTCGGCCAACCCGGCCGGCTCTTGCACACTTCTCTCCAAACTAGACCACGAAGGCTAAATAATATTGAGATTTGATGTCTGTGGTGGCAAGGAGAGATACGAAAATTCATCCTCGTCCTCACAAACCCAGTCCTGGGCGATGCGAGCTGTGTGAACAGGGGCCCTGACGTCTTGGAACATAGCATCACCGTTTGGGACCAAACATTGTAGAGTGGGGTGGACCTGATCACCCAAAATGGTCACATAATTCTTGGCAGTATTGTATCCTTGCAGTGTGACCGTGGGGCCCATAGAATGCCACGACATGGCTGCCCAATTCATAACTGAACCCCGCCCTGTTTCACTCTTCGTTCGAAATAAATTCGAATATTTTTGCACCAGCTGCGATAGGTATATGAAGGGCTTATTTCAACAGTGGTACAAGTCCATTGCCTCCACATTTCTGTCTATGATGCTTCTGAAATTAATGGTGGAAACAAACGGAAAGAAAAGTTCTTCTCTAGCAAGAAGCCATATGCTTGAATATTTTTTGTATCTCAAGTGCTGATTTTTCAGCGCTCATTTAACTTTAGGACCCTGTATCTCAGAATGAACAAAAATGTACCACTATTGAAATAAGCCCTTCATGTATGACCGTTCATCCAGACATGCAAGAAAATTTCAGTCTTTGGACGTGAACTTGGCTAGAGCTGGTTCAAAATGGCTCTGAGCACTATGGAACTTAACATCTATGGTCATCAGTCCCCAAGAACTTAGAACTACTTAAACCTAACTAACCTAAGGACATCACACAGCACCCAGTCATCACGAGGCAGAGAAAATCCCTGACCCCGCCGGGAATCGAACCCGGGAACGCGGGCGTGGGAAGCTAAAGCTGGAAACAGTGAGCAACAAGACTGAAAAAAACAAACTCTGCCCGAACAGGCCATGAAGGGCCAACGGGACCGACCGGCCGCCGTGTCATCCTCAGCCGACAGGCATCACCGGATGCGGATGTGGAGGGGCACACCTCTCTCCCAGCTATATGTCAGATTCTGAGACGGGAGCCGCTACTTCTCAATCAGGTAGCTCCTCAGTTTGGCTCACAAGGGCTGAGTGCACCGCAATTGCCAACAGCGCTCGGCAGACCGGATGGTCACCCATACAAGTGCTAGCCCAGCCCGATAGTGCTCAACTTCGGTTATCTGACGGGAACTGGTGTGAGCAACAAGACTCCTACGACGAAATGACTTCATTCCATTCCTCCATAGTCCACATTGTACGACTTCGGTACTCGTTACCGCCATTTGCATCTCTGATGAGTGGTTTTGGAGCTCTTTTCGTGTTGTTTTGGTGCTGACAGGGTTCGCGAGTGCGACATTCAGTTCGCAGTGACTTTCACAGCTGTCGTCCTCTTATTTTTCGTCACAATCCTCTTCCATTAGCATTTGTCACGATCATTCAATCCACAGTTTCGTCCGCGCTGTGACACTTTCCCTGTTTACGAGATGCGTCTTCGATATGATGCGTCTTGAAACACCACAGACAGCCTGCCTCGGTTATGGAAGCCCCGACCATACGAGAACCAAAAATTTCCCCACGTTCGGATTCACTTGG
This sequence comes from Schistocerca americana, assembly GCF_021461395.2. Taxonomy (NCBI): domain Eukaryota; kingdom Metazoa; phylum Arthropoda; class Insecta; order Orthoptera; family Acrididae; genus Schistocerca; species Schistocerca americana. The sequence goes on along the minus strand of NC_060127.1, from coordinate 182,368,555 downwards.
CTTCTACATAATGCATCCACAATTACGCAGAACGTTGTTGTGACCGCGAGTGACACTTGGAACGTATTGAGTACATCGTAGAGTTACCGCTCGTGTTCAGATGCAACAGCGGCAACCTGCTGACTTGGTTACTTTCTTCGCCGGCCGAGGTGGCCGCGCGGTTCTAGGCGCTACAGTCTGGAACCGCGCGACCGCTACGGTCGCAGGTTCGAATCCTGCCTCGGGCATGGATGTGTATGATATCCTTAGGTTAGTTAGGTTTAAGTAGTTCTACGTTCTAGGGAACTGATGACCATAGCAGTTACGGCCCATAGTGCTCAGAGCCATTTCAACCATTTTTACTTTCTTCATTTATGTTCAGTCGTGCGTTTTTCGCGGTGTTTCCATATTTTGACACCAGACAATCTGCTGTAAATTATTCTGCATTTGGCTTTGCTCGCCTCATGGCTTTATTAGACCGTTTCTGACAATGATTGCCGTCCACCATTGCCATTGACAAGGCAATGACACTCGTCTCCTATGGTCACTGCATTTACACAATTGCATACAGCGGCCTACTCTTTGTAGGCAGCTGGTACAGTCGACAATGACACACCAACAAATCGGGAACCTTTCTTCCTCGGTGTGGTCAGATGCTCCTCTGAACTCCATACTCCTTTTTTGTCACCTCTCCATGTCAAACTGTCGTATTGTGCTGACGTCATGAAACCAGTTGGCACGTACACACCATTTCACACTGCCATGACTTCGTCAGCTGGGAAGATTCACTAGGAGCGCCTAGTACCAGTTTCACGAAGTGTAACGGGGATAATTGCGGATGTTTTTATACACTGTGTGATCAAAAGTATCCGGACACCTGGCTGAAAATTACGTGCAAGTTCGTGGCGCCCTCCATCGGTAATGCTGGAAATCAATATGCTTTTGGCCTACCATTAGCCTCGATGACAGCTTCCACCCTCGCAGGCATACGTTCAATCAGGTGCTGGAACGTTTCTTGGGGAATGGCAGCCCATTCTTCACGGACTGCTACACTGACGAGAGGTATCGGTGTCTGTCGGTGAGGCCTGGCACGAAGTCGGCGTTCCAAAACATCCCAAAGGTGTTCTGTAGGATTCAGGTCAGAACTCTGTGCAGGCCAGTCCATTACGGGGATGTTATTGTCGTGTAACGACTCCGCCACAGGCCGCGCATTATGAATAGGTGCTCGATCGTGTTGACAGTAGCAATCGCCATCCCCGAATTTCTCATCAACAATGGGAAGCAAGAAAGTGCTTAAAACATCAGTGTAGGCCTCTACTGTGATAGTACCACGCAAAACAACAAGGAGTGCCCTCCGTGAAAAATACGACCATACCATAACACCACCGCCTCCGAATTTTACTGTTGGCACTACACACGCTGGTAGATGACCTACCTTCACCGGGCATTCGCCGTACTGACACCCTGCTACCGGATCGCCACATTGTGTTCCGTGATTCGTCACTTCACCCAACGTTTTGCATATCTGGTTAAAAAATACATTTTTCACACCACTGCACAATCAGTAAATAGATTATTGGGCCCTTTGTTTTTTTAACGGATACGTGGGAATTTTCAAGTAATTGAATATTACATGATATAAATATAATAAAAATTTGTATTCACAAAAATTCCATTTGGAAAAAAGAATGATATAAAGAAAAAAATGAAGCAAATGAAAAAATTCCTAAGGTGATTAAAATACTGTGACAAATGAATAGAAACGAAAAATTACATTTAAACCAATTAATTGAATAAAAATAATGATCAAACTCAGTTTGATAACTGTAGCTTACGAGTCTCGAACACACAACCTCTTACATGTGGAACTATTAGCCTACTGATTACACCACACAATCAAACTATTTCATCCAGCTTTTTTAATGATATTCACTGTCACACAAAATTTCGAAATTTTTTTTCATCAGTTACTTGCAAATGGCGGCCCATCAGGGTGAATGGCTTGAGGGTGTGATAACTGGGGCCTTAACCTACTTCATCGAATGTTTGATTTCAAAACGTTGATTGCACCGCAGGGAACATATCCTTGTGAGTGGAGTATGCCTGACAGTATAGACTAACCATTTTGCGTCCACACTGCAACACCTGACCTGCTGCCCAGGCGAAAATAAGAGTAATTGCTTGCTCTTGCCACACGTGCTTGTATGTACTACCCAACCTAAAAAAATATGGTTTGTCATAGCTATAATTATTACTCTGCAGACCACATAAACACTGATGTAAAGTTGTTGAGTACACCGTCTTTTTCTCTGCCTCGTGATGACTGGGTGTTGTGTGATGTCCTTAGGTAAGTTAGGTTTAAGTAGTTCTATGTTCTAGGGGACTGATGACCAGAGATGTTAAGTCTCATAGTGCTCAGAGCCATTACACCGTCTTCATTCACCTATAAAACTTGAGCACGCACACTCGCTACACCATGTATACCACCTAGAGCATTTCAAAAGAACCGGTGTGGCTCATTTAAAGTGCTATTAGCGATGTAAATTTCTTTCATCACCAGGATTGGAACTGGTAATTACAGTCCACGTAGGATACGGTTGCCGATGCGAAGTGACCAGTTTTCGTCCAAAGCTCTGGGCGAGTTCATTCGTTTGTTCGGAAGGGGAGGCCGACAAGTGTTTTTCACCTTTCGGCTGATCAGCGATGACATAATCGAGGCGCGCGCGCCCTGAAATCTTTCTTAAACGATTTAATAGAAACTGTCTGGTTTGTGATGTTGTGCCCATCATTCCGTTAATGGTCATAGTTATAGTGATATTTACGTGGAAGCAAACTACAACGCGAAATTTGGTGAAGTTTGCAATGAGAAGTAGAGGTCGCTATGATTTTGCGTTTGGTGTGTATTACGTAATATATTTTTGCGTATGAAATTTAGCTAACATATTGAATTTTTCTTTAGACATGTGAAGATGTATCTATCTCTCAGCAATCTCGAGGAAACTGATCTCATGTAGCACACTCATTTGCGATTGTGCCGCGCCAGAGATAAAGCCAGAGTGACATGTCTGACAACATTTCTCATATTTCATAAACGGTTTCAGATATAAAAATGAGATTTTGGCAAATAATATCAACCAAAGAGGAGAGTATTTTACCATATCGTTATTATATAAAACTTCATTATCTACCGTGTTATTCCGTTAACTACAGACTTTTTCAATGGAAGGATGTAATTTTTACGGGCCATCAACAGCTGGTCAGATGAGAAATGCTGTGGGCTTTGGAAAACATAAGTGAAGAGATTACACTTTTCTGTTCTGAAGATGCACTTTTTCATAAGCTACTGACCTTACGTTTCCTCGCTTCCTCACATAATAAGCTTACTAATTCGGAATTGTCTTGTAATTGTGTCTGTACAGCATATTAGTGAGGTATGACTGTGTAAACTCCGCTGTGATTTGGCAAAAGAAGCAGATTTTAACATGGCAAGCAGAGAAATGTGTGGGTTTTACTCAAAATTCGCCACTCATGACGCTTCTCTGAAAGTTCCAAGTGGTTAGCAAGCCAGGCGAAAATAAACCGCTGCAGTTTCCGCGGAATTATTTCTAGATACTAACCAAAGCCTGCAGGTGTGGACATAAAGGGCCCCATTTAATATTCACAAAAAATCTACATCTTCATCTACATGCATACTCCGCAATCCACCATACGGTGCGTGGCGAAGGCTACCTCGTACCACAACTAGCATCTTCTCTCCCTGTTCCACTCCCAAACAGAACGAGAGAAAAATGACTGCCTATATGCCCCTGTACGAGCCCTAATCTCTCTTATCTAATCTTTGTGGTCTTTCTACATCTACATCTACATCCACACTCCGCAAGCCACCCGACGGTGTGTAGCGGAGGGTACCTTGAGTACCTCTATCGGTTCTCCGTTCTATTCCAGTCTCGTATTGTTCGTGGAAAGAAGGATTGTCGGTATGCTTCTGTGTGGGCTCTAATCTCTCTAATTTTATCCTCACGGTCTCTTCGCGAGATATACGTAGGAGGGAGCAATATACTGCTTGACTCCTCGGTGAAGGTATGTTCTGGAAACTTCAACAAAAGCCCGTACCGAGCTACTGAGCGTCTCTCCTGCAGAGTCTTCCACTGGAGTTTATCTATCATCTCCGTAACGCTTTCGCGATTAATAAATGATCCTATAGCGAAGCGCGCTGCTCTCCGTTGGATCTTCTCTATCTCTTCTATCAAACCTATCTGGTACGGATCCCACACTGCTGAGCAGTATTCAAGCAGTGGGCGAACAAGCGTACTGTAACCTACTTCCTTAGTTTTCGGATTGCATTTCCTTAGGATTCTCCCAATGAATCTCAGTCTGGAATCTGCTTTACCAACGATCAACTTTATATGATCATTCCATTTTAAATCACTCCTAATGCGTACTCCCAGATAATTTTTGGAATTAACTGCTTCCAGTTGCTGACCTGCTTTCCTCGAAATATTTGGCAGTAAAATGGTACTGCAGTCAGCCTCAAATGCTGGTTCTCTAAATTTCCTCAGTAGCGATTCACGAAAAGAACGCTTCCTTTCCTTTAGAGACTCCCACCCGAGTTCCTGAAGCATTTCCGTAACACTCGCGTGATGATCAAACCTACCAGTAACAAATCTAGCAGTCCGCCTCTGAATTGCTTCTATGTCCTCCCTCAATCCGACCTGATAGAGATCCCAAACGCTCGAGCAGTACTCAAGAATAGGTCGTATTAGTGTTTTATAAGCGGTCGCCTTTACAGATGTACCACATCTTCCCAAAATTCTACCAATGAACCGAAGACGACTATCCGGCTTCCCCACAACTGCCATTACATGTTTGTGCCACTTCACATCGCTCTGCAATGTTACGCCCAAATATTTATTCGACGTGACTGTGTCAAGCGCTACACTACTAATGGAGTATTCAAACATTACGCGATTCTTTTTCCTATTCATCTGCATTAATTTACATTTATCTATATTTAGAGTTAGCTGCCATTCTTTACACCAATCACAAATCGTGTCCAAGTCATCTTGTATCCTCCTACAGTCACTCAGCAACGACACCTTCCCGTACACTACAGCAGCACAGACTTCAGTTTAGAACTGTGCTTCCCCTACAACGCCTGCCAGTAGCCCCACAGTACCCCCACGCTTGCCCTGCCCTCTTCTCACCCATCGCCCACGGCATTCTGCGCGGACTATACGACTCGACCGTCACCCCAACAACGGGCATTACCGGCTTGCGCTGCGGAGGATCCCAGGATCGCCACGACCTAGGGTAATGACTTTTCTCGTAGGAAATACGCCCCTTACACTAAACGTAAATAAAGTGAGACAGACGCGTCAGCGAGTAACGCAGCAGCGCCCCCGGAGAAATAAATTCTGTTGAAAACACGTTGGCTGCCGGGCCAGCCCGACAGCTGGCCCCCGTAATTCCGTTTCTCAGCTCCAGACTGGGGAAGACTGGCAAGCAGGCGAAGCGGGCGGTCTATATTGCAGCAGTAAAGCGCCTTCTGCCGGGGCTTACGCCCTGTCCGTCTCCCTCACCCCCTGCAGTGCGAGACTTCGCCTCAAACGGAACACGGAGTCGCTCCGACGCGCTTTAAGGAGACCGACCGGCAAAAAAACGTCTCGCCAAACTTCCCCCGCGACGCCAATTAGATTTCCTTTTCCTCTCGGAGCCATTCGCTTCCTTTTAAAATTATTTCCGCCTCTCCTCAAAGGAGGGCTCCCGTAAGAAAATGCCCCTGTACGATACCGACTTGCTTTAGCGCACATTATAAATTAATCTCTCCATTCCCTTTTTTACGGCCGTAAGAAAGTAGCGTAATATATCAGATGAACGCTTTTTTGTGAGCGCTAAGAAGAGGAGAGAATATTTATTAGCACAGTGAAAGCATAAAAAGCACCAGGGGCGGTGTGGGTGAGCGGTTCTAGGCGCTACAGTCTGGAACCGCGCGACCGCTACGGTCACAGGTTCGAATCCTGCCGCGGGCATGGATGTGTGTGATGTTGTTAGGTTAGTTAGGTTTAAGTAGTTGTAAGTTCTATGGGACTGATGACCTCAGATGTTAACTCCCATAGTGCTCAGAGCCATTTGGAGAGAGTTGTCTATATCAGTGTATAACTCTGCATACTTTCATGGCCTGAGTCATTGAAGGTAACATGTCTTGAGTGATACGGACCTGTCATATTTTCTTTCCAACTTCTTTTATGGGAATTCCCTCACGCACAATTGGTTTGAATCATACTTAACACAATGCAAAAAATTTTACTGTATAATTGATACTGTGTTGAAATTTGAAATGTAGAAAATTTTACTGACTGGGAAAAAAATTTCACAAATGTAGATCCACAGCGTTTAATTTTGGGTCAGTTTCTATTGTTTCTATATGTGACAACATATATAAGGAATTCAACAAGGAGAACCGAAAGCAAGTGACAGAAGAGATACTAAATTACGTTTTACAAACAGTTATTAAGTGGTCTTTTAAATTTTGAAAGAAAAAGAAAGAGAAAGAAAAATACTAGATTCAGTTCTCTACAAGTTTAAACCAATGCTGTAGCTCAGGAACAGGTATCACCAAACGATGTAGAGTGCTCCACAGTTTTGAGTTTACATATTGATGAAAAATTGAACTGGAAGATGCATATACTGAGCTTCTCAAAGAGTTGACTTACTTCTGCTCTTCGTACAATTGCTAATCTTGGAAGCAAAGGAATCAACCTGCTGACACATTATGCATATTTCCTCACGGTAATGCCCTGTGGAATAATTTTATGGGGTAAACTCATAACTTAGATGTAATGTTTGTACAAAACGGAGCAGTAAGAGTAATATGTTGTGATAGCTTGTGGTCGCCATGTAAGTACCTCTACAAGGAGTTGGGCTTTTTAACTGCGCCATCACAGCACATGAATCATTCTTCATAAACATCACAATTTGAGAAGAATAATGATTCCCATAATTACCACTCTAACGGAAAATTAACCTTAATTACTCATGTTTAAAGCTGTTGGTGGTTCAGAAAGGAGTTTTATGTGCAGCAACAAAAATTTTTGATCATCCCGATAGCGTAAAATGTCTGAACGGTAGCAAAGCAAGCGTTAAATTTAATGTAAAATCGTTTCTCCTGGACAATTCATTCTACTTCATGGACAAATTACTATTTAAAAACTGGTGGTGTGAAGAAAAGAAAAAAAAAAATGGTTCAAATGGCTCTGAGCACTATGGGACTTAACATCTGAGGTCATCAGTCCGCTAGACTTGTTGTTGTTGTGGTCTTCAGTCCTGAGACTTGTTTGATGCAGCCCTCCATACTACTCTATCCTATGCAAGCTTCTTCATCTCCCAGTACCTACTGCAGCCTACATCCTTCTGAATCTGCTTAGTGTATTCATCTCTTGGTCTCCCTCTACGATTTTTACCCTCCACGCTGCCCTCCAATACTAAATTGGTGATCCCTGGATGTCTCAGAACACGTCCTACCAACCGATCCCTTCTTGTAGTCAAGTTGTGCCACAAGCTCCTCTTCTCCCCAATTCTATTCAATACCTCCTCATTAGTTATGTGATCTACCCATCTAATCTTCAGCATTCTTCTGTAGCACCACACCTCGAAAGCTTCTATTCTCTTCTTGTCTAAATTATTTATCGTCCACGTTTCACTTCCATACATGGCTACACTCCATACAAATACTTTCAGAAACAACTTCCTGACACTTAAATCTATACTTCTTCAGAAACGCTTTCCTTGCCATTGCCAGTCTATATTTTATATCCTCTCTACTTTGACTATCATCAGTTGTTTTGCTCCCCAAATATCAAAAATCCTTTACTACTTTGTCTCATTTCCTAATCTAATTCCCTCAGCATCACCCGACTTAATTCGACTACATTCCATTATCCTCGTTTTGCTTTTGTTGATGTTCATCTTATATCCCCCTTTCAAGACACTGTCCATTCCGTTCAACTGCTCTTCCAATTACTTTGCTGTCTCTGACAGAACTACAATGTCATCGGCAAACCTCAAAGGTTTTATTTCTTGTCCATGGATTTTAATACCTATTCCGAACTTTTCTTTTGTTTCCTTTATTGCTTTCTCAACATACAGATTGAATAACATCGGGGAGAGACTTAGAACTACTTAAACCTAAGTAACCTAAGGACATCACACACATCCATGCCAGAGGGAGGATTCGAACCTGCGACCCTAGCGGTAGTGCAGTTCCAGACTGAAGCGCCTAGAACCGTTCGCCCAAACCGGCCGGCTGAAGAAAAGAAGAGCACCCAGTTTTTAGGTGTAGTGGCATGGGTAGGACTCAAGAAAATGTTCATTAATGTTAACGTTAATGACGGATAGATATCCCATAAGCTGACTCGTTCCACATCATTTTGAGAAAAGAATCCTTCAATTGATGTATGGAACGAGTAACTAATTAATTAAGTAACTAACTTGTCCAAACTGGTGAATCGGTGATTCGACGAGATTCCGACGTCCAGAATCTGCTGAGGAATGTGCCAACACAGGGGCAAGTTACGTCCCCTTTTAGCGAAGTCAAAAGAGAAACGAGGGGAAGCTGAAGCGCTCAGAAGATTCCTACTCCAAGTAATATACGAGGTGCATTCAAGTTCTAAGGCCTCCGATTTTTTTTCTAATTAACTACTCACCCGAAATCGATGAAACTGGCGTTACTTCTCGACGTAATCGCCCTGCAGACGTACACATTTTTCACAACGCTGACGCCATGATTCCATGGCAGCAGAGAAGGCCTCTTTAGGAGTCTGTTTTGACCACTGGAAAATCGCTGAGGCAATAGCAGCACGGCTGGTGAATGTGCGGCCACGGAGAGTGTCTTTCATTGTTGGAAAAAGCCAAAAGTCACTAGGAGCCAGGTCAGGTGAGTAGGGAGCATGAGGAATCACTTCAAAGTTGTTATCACGAAGAAACTGTTGCGTAACGTTAGCTCGATGTGCGGATGCGTTGTCTTGGTGAAACAGCACACGCGCAGCCCTTCCCGGACGTTTTTGTTGCAGTGCAGGGAGGAATTTGTTCTTCAAAACATTTTCGTAGGATGCACCTGTTACCGTAATGCCCTTTAGAACGCAATGGGTAAGGATTACGCCCTCGCTGTCCCAGAACATGGACACTTTTTGAGCACTGGCGGTTACCCGAAATTTTTTTGGTGGCGGTGAATCTGTGTGCTTCCATTGAGCTGACTGGCGCTTTGTTTCTGGATTGAAAAATGGCATCCACGTCTCATCCATTGTCACAACCGACGAAAAGAAAGTCCCATTCGTGCTGTCGTTGCGCGTCAACATTGCTCGGCAACATGCCACACGGGCAGCCGTGTGGTCGTCCGTCAGCATTCGTGGCACCCACCTGGATGACACTTTTCGCATTTTCAGGTCGTCATGCAGGATTGTGTGCACAGAACCCACAGAAATGCCAACTCTGGAGGCGATCTGTTCAACAGTCATTCGGCGATCCCCCAAAACAATTCTCTCCACTTTCTCGATCGTGTCGTCAGACCGGCTTGTGCGAGCCCGAGGTTGTTTCGGTTTGTTGTCACACGATGTTCTGCCTTCATTAAACTGTCGCACCCACGAACGCACTTTCGACACATCCGTAACTCCATCACCACATGTCTCCTTCAGCTGTCGATGAATTTCAATTGGTTTCACACCACGCAAATTCAGAAAACGAATGATTGCACGCTGTTCAAGTAAGGAAAACGTCGCCATTTTAAGTATTTAACACAGTTCTCATTCCATCTGCTGTACGGTGCTGCCATCTCTGGGACGTATTGACATGAACGCGGCCTCATTTTTAAACAATGCGCATGTTTCTATCTCTTTCCAGTCCGGAGAAAAAAAATCGGAGGCCTTATAACTTGAATGCACCTCGTATAGCCGGACTCCTGTTGAAATGCACGCTCTCGGAACGGTAATCGTAGCTATGTAATTCTGAAGGAAGATTTCAACCGAACATAGTATGATGGTTGCCCAGAAAGTAATACACCGGATTTTTTCTTCTTCAACAATTCTGTATTGAACGTAATGAGAACTATCCACACGCAAGAATGGTGTAACAGCCGTGGATGGTCTCCCCGACCGCTGGAAATCGTAAAGCCCCGCGAAACTGTCTTCTTATGGCCTCACCCTCCGTGCCCAGCGACTAACAGTTGCCCGCATCTCGTGGTCGTGCGGTAGCGTTCTCGCTTCCCACGCCCGGGTTCCCGGGTTCGATTCCCGGCGGGGTCAGGGATTTTCTCTGCCTCGTGATGGCTGGGTGTTGTGTGCTGTCCTTAGGTTAGTTAGGTTTAAGTAGTTCTAAGTTCTAGGGGACTGATGACCATAGATGTTAAGTCCCATAGTGCTCAGAGCCATTTGAACCATTTGACTAACAGTACTTCTTTCGACAGTAGATGCTCCGTAGACTTTGCACAAGCATTTGCGAATATTCTCCACAATTTCTGGAGTGAGAAATTCAATGACGGCACGTTGCTTGTTACGTACGCCCCCGGTAGCTGAGTGGCCGCCGGCACGGTAGCTTAGCGTGTGCGGTCAGTGGGTTAGCAGCCATCTGTAGTAAAAAAAACTGAGTTAATCGATCAACAACGAACTTTAACGGATGTCTTACTACGTCCGCTCTGAGCAGATGCAACAAACGAAAGCGAAAAAAAGGAGATTAAAAAAAAAATGTGGTCAGCGCGACAGTCAATCCTAAGGGCCTGGGTTCGATTCCCGGCTGGGTCGGAGATTTTCTCCGCTCAGGGATTGGGTGTTGTGTTGTACTACTCATCATCATTTCATCCCCATCGACGCGCAAGTCGCCGAAGTGGCGTCAAATCGAGAGACTTGCACCCGGCGAACGGTCTACCCGGCGGGAGGCCCTCGTCACACACCATTATTATTATTACCTACAGACGCCATTTTGAAAATCTTCTACAGCTACGCTACGCCATCTGTCGGAAGTGACAGAAACTTGGCGCGCTCACTCAAAGGACTTGAAATAATACTTACGTAACCTTTAGAATTCGTAGCATTGTTTTCGGCTGAGAAAAAAAAAAGTGCGGTACATTACTTTCTGGGCAAACCTCGTACACAAATGGCTCACTATATTGATGCAAAATACGGTGATGTGAAACCCTCAGAATACGGCTGGGAGTGGAATCTCATTCGAGGGATATTCGAAAAATAGGTTTTGATGACGAAGAAAGAGCCTTTGCCATTGTTGACTGGTGGCCAGTGCTAAATAGAAACATATAAATCACAGCAGGTTAGTCAGTAACGTCGATAAGGTGCTGGCTGTATGGTCTGGATCTGCAACGGCTAAAATACGTAGAAGTCGTTGGTAAAAACTAATATATATTGTGCTTAACTAGTTGTACAGGATTCTTCTTGGCTGCATATATATAATTGTAAACAGATAGCTATTGAAGCCTCACTTAGGCCATACATTACTAAGCGCCTTGTTAGAGGTTGCTTCCTATCAGCTGACGGCTATACTAACTTCAGTGCCTGACGACCCGAGCAGGAGTGGACGAGAGCTGGCTAGAAACTTGATACAAGCCGCGGAGCGCTGCTGGTCGCGACTCGCGGGTCCAACGATGCTAATAGGGACCGGGGTCGATAACAGCAACCCCTAACAAGTGTGATATCGAACGTTGATAGCACAAAATAAGATCCGATCGGGTTCGAAATGGAAACCACATAAATTGCCAACAGCCAGTTTTAAATCCAAAAATCGTCCCAGGAGTGCCCCTTGTCTTAACCGACATATATTCAGTAATACATAAAGTCTGTATATTCTTCATTCATTTCCATCGAAAACTGTTTGCAACTGACAGTACGCTCAACCTCAAAAATTTTGCCGTTGTACCATCAGTTTCTTCACATGCTTCTTGCCAAGCCCTGGACCACACACAGCCTCCACATTCGTCCTGCGTGAAGTTTGGCACACCGTGGCCGGTCATGACTTATAAGATTACTTTGTTATACGTCTCTCTCTGTCCGTCCGACTGCTAAGACGCCTTTTTCTCAGGAACGTGTACAAATATTACCTTAAAATTTATGTTACGTACTAAGGTCTAAGATCCCTTGGCGGTGTGAAAAATGTAATCTTCTAAGCCAGTCGAGGCAAAAGATTTATGTCACGTATTTCGATATTATTAAACTCGCTCATCAAAACCTGTAGATTAACTATGTTATATATATGTCAGGCCTGATGGTCCAGCGATAACTCACATGGCAGGAAACAGAAAGACGTTGCGAGTATCTAGGCTACACCTCTGAACGATGTGAGGAGTCGCCAGAAAGAACACGTGTATCTGATTCCACATTGAACAGTACGTCCTGCTTTCCTAGCTGGATAACTGGCATACGTCAGGGAAACATAAGTCGCCGAAGAGATGTCAAATAGGAAAGACTTGAACCAGACTATTTTGGACATAAAATTATTATTGTTATCGAGGTACATAATTAAGGTTGTGAGGAAGCTAGTGCTATACGCTGTTTTCCATTGTGTTTAGTATTTGACTCTTAACGTTGTTAAATAAATAACAAAACAAAGTCATCAGGGATAAAAAATGAAAGTATTATGGAAAAAGAAACTCCTTTCTGGGTCATAAGTACATGAACGCAGCAGCAGCCATAACTGTACAATCAATTAATTATTACGAAAATTTTTACTCCTGAATTCTATTATTGTGAAGGATGCTAACTGTGTTTCTTCCGTAATATCCCTGGGGCAGTCGGTATTGGCACTTTTGCCTCTAGAGGCAGAGTATAGCCATTGGAGAGAAGCACGGCAGCAACTTTCTTTGATTCCCTTCCCTATATCCTCCTCCTCCTTCCCCCCCCCCCCCCCCCCCTCCCACTGGCGCCTAGTTTCGCAGAATACTTGGCGGGTATAATAGTCTGCTGGGGTGGACTCTACCGGAGACGGGCCAGTTTCGGAGGAGTCTTCTAAATGGATTTGCGAACGAACGGCTCTAGCTGCCGGCCGGGGGAGCAACTTCTGGTGCGCCGTCGCGATCGCTCGCTGCTTGCCGGTACGTTGGCAGGCCTGGCCGTGGGGCCCCCCTTTCCCGGGGGGTTCCCCTGCGGCCCGGTCGCTCGCCACCCCTCCCCCAACCATCCTCCCCTCCTCTCACCGCCACCGCCCGACGCACTGGCCAACTTTTTCAATCCTGCAGCCGGCGCGGCGGCTCCGCCCCCCCCCCCCCCTCCACTCTTTCTCGATTTTTACTCCGGCTTTTACTCTTGTCGGTCGCGAATTTTTAAGTGGGTTCTTTCCACCGGTAGCGTTTGTTAATTCTGTGCGGGTCCCGGGCTCGCCGGTGTTTGTGTTTCACGTCGTTTGCCGATTAACAGCTGACTTGAGCTCCGCGGGGAGCGATGGAGGGCAGGCGTTTGCCCTCGCTTTTCTGCCGACGAGAAGTTTCCCTGCGGAATGTTTTACACTGAGCTGCGCTCGCTGTATTTCTTAATAGCTCTTTCATTCCACCCCGTTAGCCTCTGACGAAAATTCTTTTCCGTTGTTATCGCTGTATCGGGGCAGGACTGGCTGCATTTCATTATTATCTCGACAACGTTGTTCTTACATCCCTTTAATTTCCTGCAGAGTTCTCTGCGGATTACAAAGTGAGTTTGGTACTTCTGACAGAGCTGTATCCAAGATAGTCCGTGGGGTATTGATCAATGCAGTGCGCAGTGCAGTCATGAAGATTTAATTATCAAGTAAAAAATAAAGTTTTGCATTTAATTTTTGGTTTGTTTGCAGGTATGCCTATATGTCTGTAGTCGCCGGCCTCGGTGGCCGAGCGGTTCAGTCCGGAACCACGTGGCTGCTACGGTCGCAGGTTCGAATCCTGCCTCGGGCATGGATGTGTGTGTTGTCCTTAGGTTAGTTAGGTTTAAGTAGTTCTAAGTTCTAGGGGACTGATGACCTCAGCTGTTAAGTCCCATAGTGCTCAGAGCCATTTGAACCATTTGTCGGCAGTCCTTGTACCCGCCGAGAGAGATGGCGCAGCGGTTAGCACAGTGACTCGCATTCGGGAGGACGACGGTTCGAACCCGCCTGCGCCTGTCCTGATTTAGTTTTCCGTGATTTCACTAAACCGCTTCAGGCAAATGCAGGGATAGTTTCTTTGAAAGGGTACGGCCCACTTCCCTCCCTGTCCTTCCCTAATCCGACGGGACCTATGACCTCGCTGTTTGGTCCCCTTCCCCAAACCAACCAACCAATCTAGTACACATTCGAACCTCTGCAGCGCGCCTTCAGATGAGCCAAAACAAAACGGTGCAGCCCACGGATAAAGTGGAATGACCGTTCTGGATATTTATGTATTATTTACTCCATTTAGGTTTCTGTGCCTCAAAGAGTAAAAACGGTACCCTTATAAAATGGTTCAAATGGCTTTGAGCACTATGGGACTTAACTTCTGAGGTCTTCAGTCCCCTAGAACTTAGAACTACTTAAACCTAACTAACCTAAGGACATCATCCACATCCATGCCCGAGGCAGGATTCGATCCTGCGACCGTAGCGGTCGCGCAATTCCAGACTGTAGCGCCTAGAACCGCTCGGCCACCCCAGCCTGCGAACCCTTATAGGATAGCATTGTCAGTCCGGCTGGAGAAAACCCTTTTTCTCAGGAGAGGGTAGACGTATCAAATTGAAATGTATGTCACATAACGGCGTCTATGGTCCCTTGGCAGAGTCAAAAATTTAAACTCGTGAGTCTATGTTATGAAGAGATACAAGCCATTTCTGTCACATATTTCAACAATCGTAAACTCACTCATCAAAACTTTTTGGTACCTCCCGTTGGCCTAGAATCATGAAATTTGGCAAGAAGCAATGTTGGAAAAAATCCGAAAACTGTTAATTTTTAATTAAATCAGGCAGTAAAATGTTTGTTTTGTCATTTGTTATCCGACGTCAAACTTGAAATTAAAGCAATCAGTAGTTCTGCATTCAAGCTGACTAGATCGCAATGGTAAAAGTCAAACATCAGGCGAGGAATGACTTTATTGCTCATATGGCGCGTTTCGCAATTTACCCATCATCAGATATCGAGGAACGATTACTGCACGTAGATAAGGCGTTTCAAGTTGTATGTGAAACAAATATTCGCAGACTAGACATATGAGCAATAAGGTCATTCCTTGAATGATGTTTGAGTTTTACCATTGCTAGAGTCAGTAAACCAGAATGCAGAAGAACGCTTATTATTATTGCAATTGCCGTCTGCCTCTTGCATGATTTCATCTCACATTTATATTACTGAAATTAAAACATTCTCGATAATCTTGGGATCCCTGGAACTGATATCTTGACACTATCACTTGCGGCAACAGACTAAAATGGTCGAGATTCTTGCTTTCCAAATGGTTCAAATGGCTCTGACCACTATGAGACTTAACTTCTAAGGTCATCAGTCCCCTAGAACTTAGAACTAGTTAAACCTAACTAGCCTAAGGACATCGCACAGATCCATGCCCAAGGAAGGATTCGAACCTGCGACCGTAGCAGCAGCGCGGTTCGGGTCTGAAGCGCCTACAACCGCTCGGCCACCGCGCTTGGTTCCCAGAATGGATGAGGTGTCTATACAGGGGATTCCCGTGAGAGCGTGCAAAGGTGTAACAGGGCATAGAGAGTGCACCACTGAACAATTCGAGGTAGGAAACTGGGATCGGAGAAACCGGTTTAAGGAGATATGGAAGTAAACTTGTCTACCGCTTTGTCTAGAATTAGTCTTATCTGACTTATTTACAACTAACATGCGTACAAGTTTACACGTACTCTGCCTCTGTTTATTTGCACGTACATTTTTTTTTTAATTTCCTGCAAGGGAACGAGGAGGACGATTCTGATTACTAGGATGTCATGGTGCAGGTTTTATTTGCTTTACTTGTCCGTAAGGTAGCTGGCTCTGTTGTGTCTTTTTTACATTGTCCCATGGCAGAATGTGCTATGAACCAACGACAGACCCACTCATTACCCAGTGCTGTTCAGAGATGTTCAGTACAATACGATGGAGCAGTACCGGTACAGTTTCGCAGAACTCACTGACATGTACCTTGCGTATGGGGGAGTACGTTGCAATGCTCTGGGGAGTACGTTGCAATGCTGTCCGTGCTGAAAGGCTGTGCGGAGAACAATTTCCGAACAGGAGTCTTCCGTCACGAGGAGTGTTATTTCTCTCGATCGACGACTGCGCGAGACGGGTTCATTGGAAAGAAAAAACAACGGACGTGGCAACATGAGGGCCATTCGCACACCCGATTTTAAAGAGGAGGTGCTGGAACGTGATGCAGCGGACCCCACTACAAGTACTCATATATCAAGTGGAAAGGGCGCTGCACATGCTAGCGTGTGGCGAGTACTTCACGAATAACAATCACACCCACATCAACCAAAACGAGTCCATGCAATGCTTGTGACTGACTTTGCATCAAGGGTCGCATTGTGTCAGTGATTGCTCCAACAGTGGATTGACCGACCAGATTTATTTCCTAAGCGGATATCTAAAGTTACTTGTGTACGAGGCCCTAGTGGATACGGAGATCGGATTAGTTGCCAGAATTGTAGCTGCCTGTGATATGTTTCGAAACACACAAGGAATCCAGAATGAGATTTTCACTCTGCAGCGGAGTGTGCGCTGATATGAAACTTCCTGGCAGATTAAAACTGTGTGCCCGACCGAGACTCGACCTCGGGACCTTTGCCTTACGCGGGCAAGTGCTCTACCATCTGAGCTACAGAAGCACGACTCACGCCCGGTACTCACAGCTGTACTTCTGCCAGAAGCTCTCCTGCGCAGGAGAGCTTCTGTAAAGTTTGGAAGGTAGGAGACGAGGTACTGGCAGAAGTAAAGCTGTGGGGACGGGGCGTGAGTCGTGCTTGGGTAGCTCAGTTGGTAGAGCACTTGCCCGCATAAGGCAAAGGTCCCGAGTTCGAGTCTCGGTCAGGCACACAGTTTTAATCTGCCAGGAAGTTTCACACAAGGAATGTTTGTCAGGGTGCGTCAGAATCTTATTCGGCGATGTCATGCTTTCGTTGAGGCTGATGGCCGTCAGTTCCAGCACATTTTGTCAGATAAAGTACAGATGGTACGTTTGAGCCCTGCTGGCCCCGGCTTATATGTTGGCTTATACCTTGGCTGTTACTCTGCGTTTCGCTCCCCCGGTTTTTGCGATTATGCCGTGGTTCTTCCTCTTTCTACGTGTGGCAGCAGCGGTGTGTATCAATATTCGCACCTTGTACTATCTTTGGTCTAGTCCTTGTAGTTTCCGGCTAGTCGGTGTGCGTCAGTCGGTCGGTTGGTGTGGATCAGCCAGGAAATCTCCGCGCGGCGCAGTGGGCCGGGCCCGCTGGCGGTCTCTACGCAGTGTCGGAGTGTGTGGGGGCTGTTCCGATTGCAACGAGGTTCGTGGCTCATCGACCAAGGACATCAAAGTTGAGTGGTGATTTAATTAGCGAAGGCAGTGTCCTTTCCTCATCGTGTGGTCGCTGTCCAACACGTGTGTGTAGTTCAAAATGGCTCTAAGCACTACAGGACTTAACATCTGAGGTCATCAGTCCCCTAGAACTTAGAACTACTTACACCTAACTAACCTAAGGACAGCCGGCCGAAGTGGCCGAGCGGTTCTAGGCGCTACAGTCTAGAACCGCGCGACCGCTATGGTCGCAGGTTCGAATCCTGCCTCGGGCATGGATGTGTGTGATGTCCTTAGGTTAGTTAGGTTTAAGTAGTTCTAAGTACCAGGGGACTGATGACCTTAGATTTTAAGTCCAATAGTGCTTAGAGCCACTTGAACCTTCAGCCGTTTTAAAATTGAAAGTTCCTTACTTTAAAGGCTTTCATTGTTTGGGCCTTCTGCCTTTTGAAAATTTATTGTAGTTGTGTTTTTCAATCATGGGCCTTCAGTCGTCTTAAAATTAAAACTCCTCACTTGCTAAGTCTTAGATTGTTTGGGCCTTCAGCCTCATTTAAAATATTTTTTCTGGATAAAGCTTTGGGCCTTCTGCCTTTTGAAAATTTATTGTAGTTGTGTTTTTCAATCATGGGCCTTCAGCCGTCTTAAAATATAAATTCCTTACTTGTCAAGTCTTAGGTTGTTTGGGTCTTCAGCCTCTTTTGAAATATTATTTAAGGATAAAACCTTGCACTTCCTGCCTTTTGAAAATTTATTGTAGTTATGTTTTAAATCACGGGTCTTCAGCCGTTTTAAAAATTAAAGAGAGTGTGCCCTTAAACCATAAGATTGTGTGACATTTTCAGTGGATAGCTATGGTTGGAAATTTGCGCTATAATGTTTGGACAACTATATAAAGTTATATGTGTTCGAGTGTAACTGACAGCCGCTCATTTTTGGCCCCTTTCCACAATTGCAGCTACCTGTTCTGTCCTGCGGATTAAATCAGGCGTTTCAACGTTCGCTGTTAACGATTGTATTTGCAGTTAACTGTAATTAATGTAAATGAAAAGTACACAGTAATGTGATTTTATTCCTATTATCTCCTTAAGCTGGTTTCTCTGATCCCAGGCTCCGTACCTCAAATCGTTCTATGTCCTGTTAAATGTTTGCACGCTCTTACTGAAAAC
Organism: Schistocerca americana; assembly: GCF_021461395.2. NCBI lineage: Eukaryota > Metazoa > Arthropoda > Insecta > Orthoptera > Acrididae > Schistocerca > Schistocerca americana. The sequence continues at coordinate 182,349,928 of NC_060127.1, read as the reverse complement.
CCTGCATACATAATTAAGTTCGTGCGGAACCCGAATCGTCGAAAACAGAGAGCGTACCGGACGTTTTGCAGTGGGCACTCATAATTTACTTATTTCAATTTAACGACGATAGTAATGTGGAAATCTAGCACAGACGAACCGCGAAAATAGTCCCATATTTCTCCTTTCTTTTTATTTTTAGTCGGGAATTGTAGACGACGCCTGTGTCTGAAACGAAATAGCATCGCGAAATTAACTTTTCGTTCTCGACGCAATCCCAGACGTTATTAAATGGCTCTACGAGTGCGATCCCATTACGGCGGACGATAATTGGAATTATGTCTCCCTCACGTCCCCAAATCGAAGCGGAGACCTGTTCCAGCGTGTTGGACAAATCGAAGAGAGCGCTGCTGGGAGGAAACGAGAAAGAGTAAAAAAAGGCAGTTAATGGATGTCAGGGCCCCCCTTTTTCACTTGGCGGAGACGTTAATTTCGGCCGGCCGTCTTGCGGGAGATAACTTTGCGTCGCTTGGAGGTGCCGGTCGCAGCTACGCGGCTCCAGAGTAATGGCGGCCAAGTCCCGGGTTCAGCAGGGCGAGTTAAACGGAGGGGAAGGAGGCTGCCCTGGCTACAGCTCAAACCAGCCCGGTTCTTGCCGTTATGCAATATCCTCAGCTGGTGCTCCGAGGCGGGCCTCCATTACAGCCTCGTGCTTTGCTCGTCTGCTACACCGCGGCCCACGGGAAACTGGCGACCCTGCAGACATGTATATGTGCACGCGCCATCTTCCGATTCTAATCGGTATCTCGTTGTATGCCATTCTGATCAGTCTCGTTGTATGACATTCAGATCAGAGTACAACAGAAGAGAATCTAAACATTTGAGATATGGTACTGTAGAAAAATGTCGGAAATCGTAAGGACTGACAAGGAATGAGCAAGCTGTACGCAGGATCGGCAAAGAAAGGAACATATGAGAAACATTGTCAAAAAGAAGAGACAAATTGATACATCTACATCTACATCCATACTCCGCAAGCCACCTGACGGTGTGTGGCGGAGGGTACCTTGAGTACCTCTATCGGTTCTCCTTTCTATTCCGGTCTCGTATTGTTCGTGGAAAGAAGGATTGTCGGTATGCCTCTGTGCGGGCTCTAATCTCTCTGATTTTATCCTCATGGTCTCTTCGCGTGATATACGTAGGAGGGAGCAATATACTGTTTGACTCCTCGGTGAAGGTATGTTCTCGAAACTTCAACAAAAGCCCGTATCGAGCTACTGAGCGTCTCTCCTGCAGAGTCTTCCACTGGAGTTTATCTATTAGCTCCGTAACGCTTTAGCGATTACTAAATGATACTGTAACGAAGCGCGCTGCTCTCCGTTGGATCTTCTCTATCTCTTCTATCAATCCTATCTGGTACGGATCCCACACTGCTGAGCAGTATTCTAGCAGTGGGCGATCAAGCGTACTGTAACCTGCTTCCTTTGTTTTCGGATTGCATTTCCTTAGGATTCTTCCAATGAATCTCGGTCTGGCATCTGCTTTACCGACGATCAACTTTATATGATCATTCCATTTTAAATCACTCCTAATGCGTACTCGTAAGTACCCGTGGTCTCAGTCCGCCTTTCGCCGCGGAGCAGCTCGGACTTGTTTACGTCTCGGCTGCGAACGGTCGCGGAAGAAGCGGTGTTTACACCGTCGTCACTCGCGTGTGTTACTGTTTAAATCGAACGCAATGGCACACAATTTCCGAAAAACCACGATACAGTTCACGTTCTGTAACGAGTATGCAAGACCGAAGGCTTTCGAAATCGAACGTTTCTTGAGGGACGAAGTGCATCTTAATTACACGGAGATTATTGGAATTCATTTATCAGTCGTGAGCAGCACTCTTTACGTGAAGATGATTGACGACGCAGCATGTGATAGGATCATTGAAGCCGCCAAACGAGGATTCCAGTTCCGACACTCCGATGGTCATATTGGCGAAGTTTTAGTCGCTCATTCGGGCCTGGGCGTGCGTACGATTCGAATCTTCGAGCTGCCTTTCGAGGTACCCGAATCATTGGTCACTGAATCACTCCAGCCATATGGCAGAGTTATTAGTCATACGGCCGAACGCTGGGCAAGTTTTAGCACGTATCCAGTGCTCAATGGTGTCCGACAGGTGCGAATTGCCCTTACAAAACATGTGCCATCGTACATAAACATCGGCGGCTGTAGAGCTATTGTCATCTATGATGGACAGCCCAGGACATGCTCCGGGTGTGGTGGTGAAGGACATCTTCGATCAGCGTGTATGCAGAGGAGACTCGTGCAACTCCCCAGCGGAGACTTCCAGAATCCGACCACACCAACGTCACTGCCGATGACTTACGTGACGGCACTTCGCGGGGAGGTGACGCCGAGGTCGGAGAGCCCCATCGAACCGACGCCACAGTTGATTGAGGCGCCTTCGGACGCCACTGAAGAAGGAATGGCTCAGACCAACCTCCAATCTGAGACACTACAGGTGGCGCAGAAAGAGGATGAGAGCATCACAATAGGCATGGAAGCTGAAGTGGAACGGCCCCAGGGGATTGTGGCGGCGGCGGGAACGCAGGAGATGCAAGATGCGCCAACACCAGAGGCCGAGGTTAGGGCCCGCAAACAACGCTCGCCAAAGCGCCGCAAGAAGCGCCGACTAAACTCTGCGGAGACGCTCCCTTCTCTTCTAGGGAGCCCAGACGAGTCTAACACTATGGACCTGTCTGACATGGAACCACAAGCTTCGGATGTCGCAGATCATATGAATTCGGACAGTGAAATGATGTCATATCGTTCAGACGACGCATCCGCTCAGGGGCCTGCTACCCCTTCGGCGGTGGAGTCTACAGCTGCGAAAGAACAACAGATGTCACACAACAATGCCGCACAGGAAAATTTGGAGCACACCAATAGTATCAGCTGGTATGAGCAGGACGACGACATCACCGATGCGGACCATTCTATTGGTGGGGCCTTGCATCCGTCCGCATCTCAAGAAACCTAATGCCGCAGGGACACGTTCCTCGGGCGACCCTCGGCGGATGTGCAACGGGACTATCGACAAGGTGAAATTTTGTCATTTTAACATCATGTGGAGATGACAGCTACTCGACCCCAGGCATACAGAATAGGGACAGTGAATGTAAATACCATTAGATCGCCCGTGAAACAGCAGTTGTTTAGGGACATGATATACGCGTCGGATGTGGATATACTGATGGTGCAGGAAATTTACATTCCTGAGTTCCAGGACGTACATGGATACATCTCCTACACCTCGCCGCACTCGAACAACGACAGTGGAACGGCGATATTGGTCCGGGACGGGATTCCGGTCCGAGACCTGGCTTATCTACCTTCGGCACGAGGACTGGCGATAACTGTTAATGGAATTCGCATTCTCAATGTTTATGCCCCTTCCAGCACAGACAACAGACGGGCGCGTGCGAGATATTATTCGGAAGAGATTGTGCCCTTATTTACCGGCAGATTCGATCATTTCATTATAGGTGGTGACTTCAATTGTGTTTTAGCCCAAAAAGACCAGACACCACATTACAATACTTGTCGTGAATTGCATGTGCTATGCCGGGATCTGGAGTTAAGCGACACCTGGGACATGATTCATAGTAACCGTGAGGGATATACTTTTTTTACCAGTCACTCGGCGAGCAGACTCGATCGAATATATGTTTCGGTTGGCCTACAGGATAAGGTGGTCGACGCGGAACGATGGCCTGCGGCATTTACTGATCATCTGGCTTACATTTGTACCATGTCACTCCCTAGGCAAAGTGTGTGGAGAAGCCGCGGGACATGGAAGCTCAATTCGTCCCTTTTGGCGGACCCCGAATGTCGTCAGAGAGTCGAGGAGGTATGGACCACATGTCAACGCCGTCTACCAACGTATACCTACGTGCTTCAATGGTGGCTCGAGTGCACTAAGCCGGCAATAAGAAGAGCTCTAATACAGTATGGTCGGGATAAGGCGAGATGGCAGAGAGACACTCTTGATTATTATTACACCATGCTTCGTGAGCTGTCCTTTCAGGTGCCGTCTGCAGAACATCATGCGGAAGTTCATCGTGTCAAGGCACAAATCCTATCGATCACGCGACGACGACTGGGTGGCATCCCAATACGGGCAAGATGTCTTGACACCATCGCTGGGGAACGTACCTCGATGCACCATGTGTCGCGGGAACATAAGCGTTACCGCCGGGCATTGGTAACAGTGCTCCACGGTTTAGATGGCCGTCAACTGACAACACAACAGGACATTGCAAATGAATTTTTAGAGCATTTCCGCCATCTCTATGCCGGTACACCGACGGACCGTCAGGTAGGGGAAGAGATACTGCAACATCTGCAAACGACACTGACAGAGACGGATAAGGCAGCGCTTATGGAGCCACTCACAGAAGACGATATAAACGTGGCACTCACAAAAGGAGCGGCCCACAAATCACCGGGGCCAGATGGGATTACGCTAGAGTTTTATCGAGAATTCGTGGACATGATGATGCCACAGTTGGTGTCGATGTACAATGAGGCGATGAGTCCGAACATGCGCCTACCGTCGGATTTTGTGACGGGCTTTCTTCTTCCCATCCCGAAGATGGAGAGGAGTCGTAGTGTTACTCAATATCGGCCTCTCACTATGCTAAACACCGATTATAAGATTTTTGCACGGCTACTAGCGTCTCGTCTCAAGCCTGCGATATCCAGGACAATATCCCCTGATCAGGCTTGCCTAGGGGTGCGAAGCAACATCTCCTCGGCGTTAAGTGAATACCGTGACGTTATCGCCCTTGCGGAAACTTGTAAAATGCGAGCAGCGATGATATCTGTGGACTTCGACCGTGCGTTCGACAGGATAAACCATGACTTCTTGGCGTCAGTCATGAGCCGAATGGAGATTCCACCTGTTTTCATCTCCATCATTATGAGGCTAATACGAGGGGCTACATCGAAGGTGATTGTAAACGGTCGGGAAGCGGGCTCGGTTCCTATTAACAGCTCCGTCCGACAAGGGTGCCCACTCTCCATGATGCTGTTTGCGATAGCGCTTGAGCCGCTGATGTGTGTTATGAGGCGCTCACTTACTGGGATAGCGCTTAATGAGAACTCTTTCGTTTGTCGTGCATATGCGGACGACCTGATCCTTCTTGTCAGATCAGGTCATGAAGTGCTTCAGGCTGTTGAATATCTAGACTCTTACGGGACGGCAGCAGGCAGTGTCATTAACATGACGAAATCCAAAATTATGCACATTGGACGGGGTCTGGAAGACATACCGGGACCGTTTCAGACGGTGGAATCGCTGAGATGTCTGGGGATCACATTTACCCGCTCACTACGGCGGTCAGCGGCGGCGAGTTCTCGGCGGCTTCTGCAAAATGTTCGTCTGGCGATACGGAACAACGCACTGAGAGCCTTTGACATGATCCAGCGTGTGGCATACACTAACGTTCACATAGCGTCACGTCTGCCCCATTTAGCGCAGATCCTACCAATACCGAAGGGTATTGCAGACCGCCTCATGGCTGCCTTTGGTTACTATGTTAGTACTGGGATGTTGTTTAAGATCACATATGACACGTTAACGCTGCACTTCCGGAACGGTGGCCTCAACCTCACAAACGTGCGAAACAAAGCTCTGGCGCTTTACATGCGAGCGATGATACGAAATTGGCAACAACGAAAGCACACCATTACGTCAGCTCTGATAGAAGTACTTGTTCCGCCTTCGTACGAACCCCCTATTGCGGTGGGCAATATTTCGCCTGCTCTTGCACACATTGCCTCATTTCTGGTTGATTACAGTTACGTTCGTCTGAAAGTACCTTCGACGAGAATACCCACGACTCGGGAGATCTATAGGTGCTTGATGGATCACCATGCCCGCAACGTAATGGAATTCAAATACCCGTCGAGAACGTGGAACCACATTTGGTGTGCAGTGCATACTCCATTGCTGTCAACAGCAGCGAGATCGATGTGGTACATTCTTATAAACCGTAAACTTGTGACCAGGAGTCGATTACATACAATTCATATGGTCGATTCTCCTCTTTGCACAAACTGTGGCCTGTTAGCAACGGAAGAACATGGTTTAGTGTGTGGCGCAGCGAGGGACGTCTGGATGCTGACGCGTCGAATATTGGCCTTCCTTCGGCGCACTAACTACACAGAAATCACATCGGATGTACTTTTTCTACCGGACAAGACCTTTTTTCCCAAACAAAAGACGTATGCGGTCAATTGGATCGCTGGACATGCGACGAAATATTTGTATTCGTACGATATTAAGTCCGTGATGGATTATTGGATGTATTTACAAGAACAACACGAGCTCATACGGAGTCATACGAAATACAGGACTTACTTTTCCAATTTTTTAGGAAGTGTTTTTCACAATCCGCCCGACAGCTGGGGTGTCCCAGAACTGAGAAGACTCCTGCAGCAGAACGACTAGAAACAATACTGCGCGGCTCAGTTATATTGGCATACAGCACACTGAGAAGACAACTGGCCCCTACATGGTCGACGCAGGAGAAATACATGAATATATGCCGCCCACAAAGGCAGAAATGGTCAAGATTATATGGCTGTCTGCCAGATTTATGATGCGACACCGCGTGCTGCAGGGATTGTGATGCAGGTGATAACTTCATTTTCACTCCCGCCCGTGACTAGGATTGTCATTTACTTTCTTCCTATTACACAAACAAAAAAGGGCGGCCTTTACGTTGATTTTCTGGTTTCCAAATTGTTTTTGCTTTGTTTTTGCTGTCTCGATCCTTTTCTTATCCTTAAGATAGTACAATTGTACGAATAAAGATTGTTTGTTTACCCTGCCTTCCTGCTCCCAAAAAAAAAAAGATAAAACCATCCGCTTGGAATACGGATTTTTTTTTTTTTTCACTTTCATTTAAGTTGTATGTAAATCTTATTTATGTATTTGTATAGATGTATGAAAAAAAAAAAAAAAAAAAAAAAAAAGGGGTAGCGTCTTTGATTCATAATCAAAACGTCTTCGGTCCCGGGTTCGATCCCCGCCACTGCCTAAATTTTGATAAATAATCAGCATTGGCGGCCGAAGACTTCCGGCATAAGACGTCAGCCTCATTCTGCCAACGGCCTTGTCAAAGAGGGCGGAGGAGCGGATAGAGTTTCAGGGCACTCTCTTGTCCTAGGGGTGGGAAATTGCCCCTAAAGGCGGAAGAATCAGCAATGATCAACGACATGAGGATGCAGAAGGCAATGGAAACCACTGCATTAATGACACGTAACGTGTATCTACAGGACATGTGGCCTGTATTTGAAGAAGTGTTATGACGATCTCTCGATTGGCAAAAGATTCCGGAATTGTTCCCCATTCGGATCTCCGGGAGGGGACTGCCAAGGGGGAGGTTACCATGAGAAAAAGACTGAATAATCTACGAAAGGATAACGTTCTACGAGTCGGGGCGTGGAATGTCAGAAGCTTGAACGTGGTAGGGAAACTAGAAAATCTGAAAAGGGAAATGCAAAGACTCAATCTAGATATAGTAGGGGTCAGTGAAGTGAAGTGGAAGGAAGACAAGTATTTCTGGTCAGATGAGTATCGGGTAATATCAACAGCAGCAGAAAATGGTATAACAGGTGTAGGATTCGTTATGAATAGGAAGGTAGGGCAGAGGATGTGTTACTGTGAACAGTTCAGTGACCGGGTTGTTCTAATCGGAATCGACAGCAGACCAACACCGACAACGATAATTCAGGTATACATGCCGACGTCGCAAGCTGAAGATGAACGGATAGAGAAAGTGTATGAGGATATTGAAAGGGTAATGCAGTATGTAAAGGGGGACGAAAACCTAATAGTCATGGGCGACTGGAATGCAGTTGGAGGGGCAGGAGTGGAAGAAAAGGTTACAGGAGAATACGGGCTTGGGACAAGGAATGAAAGAGGAGAAAGACTAACTGAGTTCTGTAACAAGTTTCAGCTAGTAATAGCGAATACCCTGTTCAAGAATCACAAGAGGAGGAGGTATACTTCGAAAAGGCCGGGAGATATGGGAAGATTTCAATTAGATTACATCATGGTCAGACAGAGATTCCGAAATCAGATACTGGATTGTAAGGCGTACCCAGGAGCAGATATAGACTCAGATCACAATATAGTAGTGATGAAGAGTTGGCTGAAGTTCAAGACATTAGTCAGAAAGAATCAATACGCAAAGAAGTGGGATATGGAAGTACTAAGGAATGACGAGATACGTTTGAAGTTCTCTAGCGCTATAGATACAGCAATAAGGAATAGCGCAGTAGGCAGTACAGTTGAAGAGGAATGGACATCTCTAAAAAGGGCCATCACAGAAGTTGGGAAGGAAAACATAGGTACAAAGAAGGTAGCTGCTAAGAAACCATGGGTAACAGAAGAAATACTTCACTTGATTGATGAAAGGAGGAAGTACAAACATGTTCCGGGAAAATCAGGAATACAGAAATACAAGTCGCTGAGGAATGAAATAAATAGGAAGTGCAGGGAAGCTAAGACGAAATGGCTGCAGGAAAAATGTGAAGACATCGAAAAAGATATGATTGTCGGAAGGACAGACTCAGCGTACAGGAAAGTCAAAACCACCTTTGGTGACATTAAAAGCAACGGTGGTAACATTAAGAGTGCAACGGGAATTCCACTGTTAAATGCAGAGGAGAGAGCATGTAGGTGGAAAGGCTCTGAGCACTATGCGACTTAACTTCTGTGGTCATCAGTCGCCTAGAATTTAGAACTAATTAAACCTAACTAACGTAAGGACATCACACACATCCATGCCCGAGGCAGGATTCGAACCTGCGACCGTAGCGGTCGCTCGGCTCCAAACTGCAGCGCCTAGAACCGCACGGCCACTCCGGCCGGCAAGGTGGAAAGAATACATTGAAAGCCTCTATGAGGGTGAAGATTTGTCTGATGTGATAGAAGAAGAAACAGGAGTCGATTTAGAAGAGATACGGGATCCAGTATTAGAATCGGAATTTGAAAGAGCTTTGGAGGACTTACGGTCAAATAAGGCAGAAGAGATAGACAACATTCCATCAGAATTTCTAAAATCATTGGAGGAAGTGGCAACAAAACGACTATTCACGTTGGTGTGTAGAATATATGAGTCTGGCGACATACCATCTGACTTTCGGAAAAGCATCATCCACACAATTCCGAAGACGGCAAGAGCTGACAAGTGCGAGAATTAGCGCACAATCAGCTTAACAGCTCATGCATCGAAGCTGCTTACAAGAATAATATACAGAAGAATGGAAAAGAAAATAGAGAATGCGCTAGGTGACGATCAGTTTGGCTTTAGGAAAAGTAAAGGGACGAGAGAGGCAGTTCTGACGTTACGGCTAATAATGGAAGCAAGGCTAAAGAAAAATCAAGACACTTTCATAGGATTTGTCGACCTGGAAAAAGCGTTCGACAATATAAAATGGTGCAAGCTGTTCGAGATTCTGCAAAAAGTAGGGGTAAGCTATAGGGAGAGACGGGTCATATACAATATTGTACAACAACCAAGAGGGAATAATAAGAGTGGACGATCAAGAACGAAGTGCTCGTATTAAGAAGGGTGTAAGACAAGGCTGTAGCCTTTCGCCCCTACTCTTCAATCTGTACATCGAGGAAGCAATGATGGAAATAAAAGAAAGGTTCAGGAGTGGAATTAAAATACAAGGTGAAAGGATATCAATGATACGATTCGCTGATGACATTGCTATCCTGAGTGAAAGTGAAGAAGAATTAAATGATCTGCTGAACGGAATGAACAGTCTAATCTCTAATGTGAGTACACAGTATGGTTTGAGAGTAAATCGGAGAAAGACGAAGGTAATGAGAAGTAGTAGAAATGAGAACAGCGAGGAACTTAACATCAGGATTGATGGTTACGAAGTCAGTGAAGTTAAGGAATTCTGCTACCTAGGCAGTAAAATAACCAATGACGGACGGAGGAAGGAGGACATCAAAAGCAGACTCGCTATGGCAAAAAAGGCATTTCTGGCCAAGAGAAGTCTACTAATATCAAATACCGGCCTTAATTTGAGGAAGAAATTTCTGAGGATGTACGTCTGGAGTACAGCATTGTATGGTAGTGAAACATGGACTGTGGGAAAACCGGAACAGAAGAGAATCGAAACATTTGAGATGTGGTGCTATAGACGAATGTTGAAAGTTAGGTGGACTGATAAGGTAAGGAATGAGGAGGTTCTACGCAGAATCGGAGAGGAAAGGAATATGTGGAAAACACCGATAAGGAGAAGGGACAGCAGGATAGGACATCTGCTAAGACGTGAGGGAATGACTTCCATGGTACTAGAGGGAGCTGTAGAGGGCAAAAACTGTAGAGGAAGACAGAGATTGGAATACGTCAAGCAAATAATTGAGGATGTAGGTTGTAAGTGCTACTCTGAGATGAAGAGGTTAGCACAGGAAAGGAATTCGTGGCGGGCCGCATCAAACGGGTCAGTAGACTGATGACAAAAAAAAAAAAAAAAAAAAAAAAAAATGCGTACTCCCAGATAATTTAAAGAATTAACTGCTTCCAGTTGCTGACCTGCTATTTTGTAGCTAAATGATAAGGGATCTATATTTCTATGTATTCGCAGCCCATTACACTTGTATACACTGAGATTCAATTGCCATTCTCTGCACCATGCATCAATTCGCTTCCGATGTTATCCACAAGGTCATTGATGTATATTGTCAATATCAACGGTCCCCTGCGGCACACCTGAAATCCCTCTTACTTCGGAAGACCTCTCTCCATTGAGAATGACATGCTGCGTTCTGTTATCTAGGAACTCTTCAATCCAATCACACAATTGGTCTGGTAGTCCATATGCTCTTACTTTGTTCATTGATCGACTGTGGGGAACTGTATCGAACGCCTTGCGGAAGTCAAGAAACACGGCATCTACCTGTGAACCCGTGTCTATGGCCCTCTGAGTCTCGTGGACGAATAGCGCGAGCTGGGTTTCACACGACCATCTTTTTCGAATCCCATGCTGATTCGTACAGAGTAGATTTCTAGTCTCCTGAAAAGTCATTATACTCGAACATAATACGTCTTCCAAAATTCTACAACTGATCGACATTAGAGATATAGGTCTATGTCTTAAGGTATCAGAGAATTACCTCCATGGTATTAGAGGGAGCTGTAGAAGTTGTAAACTGTCGGTGAAGACAGAAATCTGAATACATCCAAAATAATTAAGGACATAGGATGCAATGTTTCTCTGAGATGGAGATGTTGCCGGACAAGAGCAATTAGTGGGTGGGCAGAAAAAAAAAGAAAAAAACTGTCGCTCAGTGCGGGTGCGTATTGAGGCAGTGAAGGACCTCTGTCGTGTGCAGACCGCAATGGACTCTGAACGCTGGAAAATATCCGGCGAGGTCGTGCAGCTCTGCAAAGAAGCGTGCAGCGATCTCCCCGTCGCCGTTCCAGAACATTACAAATCCCTCGCATGTCTGTGCAGAGGATTGTGAAACAGGATTTAACACAGTTACGGGAGGGAAGTAAAGAGACTAGGCGCAGTTTCTGCACAACATTACTGGAGAGAGCTGACCAGAATCACAGCGATGAGGCAAATTTCGAATATTATTCCGACACAAACCCTCAGCTCATTCATGAAGATGTGTAGGGTAGCTTATGGGCAGTCGTCTGGGGGTCACACATGAGCGGATTTGCACCGCGGCCCATAACCACGGGCCAGTTATACAGTTGTCTGTGACGGATCTAGCCCGGCGATCTGAAGCCCGTCGTTTCCCACTAACGTACAGCCGCCGCCCCCTCCTCTCCCCCAACCCCCCGCTTGGTCGGATGTAGCTCTTAGTTCTGCCCGCAGGCGTGCCGCGTAAATCAGCGGATTTTCGTGATTTATCCGCGCACCTAGGACTGCGGTGCTCGACATGCCAGAGGCTACAGGCGACAGATTTCAGAAGTTACGACTGTGTCTCACCACAAGTAAGTCGTCCAGTGCTCCGTTTTATAGGGATTTTGTTTATTATTGTGCATTTTCGCAGTTTGAAGGTAGATTATATCTACGTGATACTAGGAAGAAAATTGTTGCAGTTACCTGCTGTTTGACGCTTTGTAAAGTACAGTAATACCTGTCAAATAATGAACTTAATTATTAGTAATAGCCTACAATAATGAAAGAAGTACAAGCAACATTTTACTGGCGTTCCCTACAGTGTTGCTTTATAGAGCTCAACCCCCCCCCCCTCCCCCCACACACACACATACATTTTACACTTCTTTCAAGAGATCTACATCTTTCTAAAATTATTCAAGGTATTTTTAATCCGTCTTTCAAATTACAAGAAAATGCGTATTTTGGTCACCAAACCGTTTTCGTTTTATTAAAATAAAATATAATCAGTGCTCTGTAATGAAACATACTTATTCCGGCTTGCTTTCTGCATCTAATAACAGTACGTTACTAAAAATGTTGAAGCTACTTACGGTATATTATGTCCGATTTTGGCTCATATCAGGAAACGCTATCTGCCTACATGTTTTTCACGTACTCCCTCGTTTGGCACTGTTGTTAAGTTTTATAACACTTTGGTCCACAGATGGAATACGAAATACTGTCTAGAAATATTTCAGCCATCTCGTTGTACGCCCTATTTTATTTTTTATGTTTTTTTCCTTCTTATTTGTGTGATGTTCATCTGTCAGTAGGCATAAACTAGATATTTCACGGTACAGTTGTGTAAGTTTTTCGATGTGGTCATTGGTCCCCCCCATTTGCTATGGTAAAACTGGAAGCCACCTGAAACCCACTTATCCATGAGCGGCGAATTCCGATTGTCACTTACACTTCTCTAGTTGTCATTTGAAAATTTGCTTCTTTTGGGAAAAAAACAAAGCGGATTTTACGCAATGCCACCTCGCGAAAATCCTAATGGAGTTGCATTTGCGATAGAATACTGAAATAACGAGGGAATTAGGACAAACCAGCTCAAAAGTTGATGCAAAAGCACATTCTTGGTACAAATTTTGATGTGTAATTTCTTCACTTACCTTGTTGCAAAGCCACACTAAATTTCGCCGGCTATCGATGACTCTTAAAAATTACATCATCCCATTGCAAAAGTCTGCAGTTGGTAGTATATTGCAGCAGATAAGAAAGCTGCATTTCTTTAAATATGACAAAATACTCTCCTCTCTGCATGCAGTCATTTTCCAAAATCTCTTCTCGATATCTCAGTTGTGAGATGTGAGGGTCTTACGAGTATTTGCTTTTAGCGTTGTTTACGTGCGGACGCTAATGAGTGCGCTGCGTAACATCAGTTTTCTAGAGATTGGTGATAAACAGAGACCTCTTCGCAAGTCTAAGGAAAAATTAATTGGTATCCGACGTGAGCGCGCCGTTCTGCGAGAGTAGGGCGCCAGCCACCGGCTCCTCGAAATTTCACTGCTGCACGAGGCCCGTCGCAGAAATCCGCTAGCGTGTGTACTTCCTGACAGGCCGGGTCGGCAAGTTACAGAACTACGCATAGAGATCCCAAGTTTGTGTCTCCACCGACGCACGGGCGGCGACTGCAGACCTTCAAAATCCGCTGCAAATGTCCGCAGCCAGTCGGTATAATCCTCTCGCGCGTGGTCAGCTATTCGACAGTTCATTAGAATCGTTGGGTCGTATTTTTTTTAAACAATAACGACCGGTCAGTGGGTATCAGTTCCGAGTGGTATACGGCCGTGAGTATAAATTTCTTCATTCCGCAAAATCAGAGACATTGTCGTTTAAAAGAGATGTTGTTTCAGCAAGATGATGCTACAGTCCGTTTAGCGCGCAGTTGTATGACTACGCTCTGGCGCCAATTTCTTCTTCGATTATTCTCAACTATTAATCTTTCAGCGCCTTTCCTTTTTTCTGTGGCTTCATCTCAAGAATAAAGGTTTTCGTCAGCGACTGCATAATGGTGGTGAATTGAAAGCCGCTTTCCTGGAAGAGAGAAAGAGAGAGACTTTTCCTCAATAAATTATTATTATGATGATGATTATTAGTGTTTTAGGGCGCACAACAGCCCTCAATAAATGATTAAGGACGTAATGAGGAGCTTGCTCGAATCTTTTCATCAGTGAATCGCGAATAATGGAAGCCATTTGTGTGATGAACGTTTTAAGAAATAAGTTGTTTCACTCAAGAACGGCAGTGTGTTTAGAACACCTGTGTATGTGTTATATTGGCTGTTGTAACGCAAAGATATGGCCTACCTTTGGGAAACATTCGTAACACGTAGAGGAATAAAAGGACTTGTTTGGACATGGGCCCAGAAATGATTTAGTTCCGTTCTAGAGCAGATTTTCTACATTTCATCATAATCATGCGAAAAACGCACAAACACAACGGCCCAGCAATACATGAAATGTTTTCTTATATGAAATGCTGACTCTCTTGGTTACGTTTTGTTACAATATGCAGTATGTTGTTTCTCTTAGTTTCACCGACAGTGTTCGTTGTTCCAATTGAACGAAGGTAATACTGACATGTGACTCACTTCATTGCGTGTATTAACGTGCGACTAACCTCATTGTGCTACTAGGATGAAGCACGTGGCATCAGCTGTTTCGTGCTCATCATAGACTTGGTAGAAAAATGGAATCAGCAACTTGGCTGAACACCCAAAAGCATACCGTTAATCGAACACACCAGGAAAATGTGAGATCACCCGTACTAGCTGATTACTCTGCGTTGCCCAGTCAAATGGTACAAATGGCTCTGAGCACTATGGGACTTCACATCTGAGGTCGTCAGTCCCCTAGACTTAAAACTACTTAAACCTAACTAACCTAAGGACATCACACACATCCATGCCCGAGACGGGATTCGAACCTGCGAACGTAGCGGTCGCGCGTTTCCAGACTGTAGCGCCTTGAACCACTCGGTCACAGCGGCCGGCCCGTTGCCCAGTACACAGGGGCGTTCGTAAAGGGGAAACGAGTTTTCGCATGAAAAACTGGGAGGCGTTGTTTTTCAGGACGCCCTCGTCTATTGAAGTACGCATACCGCAAAAGTATCAAAGTAAACTAACTTAAAAGTATTCAGCTGGTAATTATCTATCATTTGAGATAGTGTTCTGTTAGATTTCTACACAAGTTGTCAAAATTAGTATTTGGGGCATCAAGAGTTTTCGAATTCTCCGAATCAGTTTTATAATTTTGCTCCCTCTTGGATAAATTTCTGCCGACGCCTGTGCTGCCTACATTCTGGTCGCCAACGAGATGTTTTATTTTTAATAAGCAACAGTGTTTACGATCCACGAGTGTCGTAGTGCTACATATCAAGTAGGAGTTGCCAGTGCTTTCTGGTGCGTGTTCGACGTTCCACTTCAGCTTAGGGCCCTCGCTCCCAATTATACCGGTATCATACAGTCACTACATTGCGCTATACGAAAGCAAAATACCCGGTGTTCCTTTCTGCCCGGGGCCTTATCCTCTTTGCTGGCAAAGCGGGCGCCGCCGTTGGGAAAACCAAACTTATTTACATCGGACGCTGAGGATGCTTCGAGTATGCTTACTGAAACAACACGCCGGGAAATAAACTGGCCTGCATCTGTTTCGCCTTCATCCCGCGAACATTTGGTCATCACCTAAAAAAACAGTCGCCGTGAGACGGGGAAAGACATGGGCTAATATCTCGACTACGCCATTGCAAAGGACGTAGGAAGGCAGACCCATGGTCTCATGAAGAAAGTACGCCAGGGGTTCTGAAAACAAGGATAAAAGTGGAGGGAACATGAAAGACAGAAAGGGAGGGCTTAGTCCGTGCTTCAGTGCTATGGTAAGTTTCGTTTTATTTTGTTTAATGACCACGTCTCATTAAAAAAGTTGGTACTTACAATTTGCTAGGAATTTTCATACGTGAAAACCAACACAGCCTTCATATGTGTGTCAGCCACTGAGCGCCCCTCTTCAGACTTGTTGCTGTGGTCTTCAGTCCGAATATTGCTTTCCTGCAATTCTGCAGTCTACTCTATCCTGTGAGAGCGCCTCTATATCTGCATTCCTACTGAGGCCAACGTCCACTTGAACCAGCTCGCTATAGTCAAATCATAGTCTCCCCCACCCTCGCCAGACATCCCTCCGCTACCAAACTGACGATCCGTTGATGCCTCCGGATGCACCCTGTCAAGTGATCGCTTCTGTTAGTCAAGATGTGACATTTATATACAGAATATAGGCTCACTCAGCGAATTTTGATGGCTAACGGCCGAGTGACAGAATCGTCTGAATGAAATAATTCAATTGATTTCCAGATTGTCACGACGTCTGCCGAAGATGATAAGTTAGTGACTTTTGGAAACGTTTCAAGTATTTATTTTATTTTATTATAAATCCAGTCACGGACTGCAAATGTTCATCAATCTGGTTATTAATGTCAGTCAACGATGACCATCTGCAGACCTGAGTAAATGCTGTATGCTACTCAATTCGTGTCACTGCGTATTTTGATGGTGCAATCATTTTAATTAGGCATAGTAGTTAACATGGTATATATGTAGTGTCTCTTCTTCCAGATATGCCTGAAAGAATAAATGTTGATCCTGCAACAACTAAGAATCAAGACACAAAGGAATTAAAGACACCAGCTGCCAATTGGCATTGATATGTATCAGTAGGGCGAGTTGAAAATTTGACGTGGGCTGGGATTCTAATCTGTATCTCCTGCTTGCTAGGGATATGCGTTGACAACTACAATACCCGGACACACTAGGCACCACAAACGCACGGACTATTCAAGCGTACTTCCCCTCAGCCACAAATTATCAACTTGTACCACATATTTATTATTGATGTAGTACCGCCAGCCGCTGTGATCGAGCAGTTCTAGGCGCCTCAGTCCGGAACCACGCGGCTGCTACGGTCGCAGGTTCGAATCCTGCCTCGGGCATGTATGTGTGTGATGTCCTTAGGTTAGTTGGGTTTGACTATTTCTATGTCTGGGGGACTGATGACCTCAGATGTTAAGTCCCATAGTGCTTAGAGCCATTTGAGCCATTTCTGATGTAGTACCCCTCTTCATTAGCCTGACGCTTACCAAGCTCCAACTCCTGTGGGAATCGGCGAGATGCTATGAGTAATGAGGTTAATGAGCAGCACCACTACATCAGTAGTGTGTGGTATAAGGTGAGGATTTGGGTCTGATGGAGATCGTGCGGTGATAGTGACTACTGTGTCCAGATGGCGTAGTGGTCAGTGCATCTGCCTAGTAAGCAGAATCGGCGGACCAGCACAAATTTTCAACTTGCCCATTGATATAAATCAATGTGCGCTGGTAGCCAATGTCTTTAATTTCTTTATATCTTTGCTAATGTGACTCAACCATCAAAATAACATGGACTGTGTCGTAGGAGTATACTACATGTATTGAGGTCTGAAGATGGTCATCGTTGACCGAAATTAATAACCTGAATGATAAACATTGCCTCCTGTCCCCCACACGTATCCTCTATGACCTGGTTCCTTTCCCCCATCTGCTCATTTTCCTTGAACATGTCTGCATCCTCTACATCTCCAACTGACTTGATCCCCCACTTCCCCTGGTTGCTCCTCTCCTCTCCAACCCCCACCCGCTGCCTTGTCTTCACCGTTGTGTCCCCCCTACCCTCCACTTCTACACCCTGCATCTCCTTTCCTGAGGTGGCTTCCATCAACTCCCCCTCTCCATTTATCCCTACCATCAACTATGATCCTCACCTCCCCCTCCCTCCCTCTGTCCTTTTCCTGGCCTCCACTCCTCCCCCTTCCAACCTGTTTTTTCTCCATGTGCCCACTACTTGACTCCATTCTCTCTTCCAGTCATTTTTCTTTCCTCTCCACTGTCTTCCCCACTCCTTTCTCACATCCACCCTGCTCCCACCCTTTTTCTGTTCCCTCTCCCTCCATTGGCTGCCCCCCTTTTTTCTTGCTTTTCCTCTCCTCCCCCCCCCCAATTTTCTCCCCCTCCCTCATCTGTCCAGGTCCTTCCCCCCCCCCCCTCCCCGCCCCTATATATGCCTTGGTCCTCTATAGTGCAATGTTTCCGCGAGTGTTCAGTGTTGTGCATCCCCTTTTTAAGTGTTGCGAACAGAAACCAGGCTGTTGTCGTGTATTTTAATTGTGCCTGCCTATTTACTATGTGTTTTCATAAGCTTCACCGACCCATGTTTTTATATATTTCTCGCAGCTCTTTCACCATGTTTCCGTTTTTAACAGTCACCGTTTTATCGTCTGCTTTTATTTTTTATGATATCTCCTAATTCTGTTTTTTAAATTTTCTGTAGGCTGCAGAGCGGCATATTGTGCTGCTGCCAGCCCTCCCCCTCCCCCTCTGGGGGGGGAGGGGGGAATTTAAATCGAATAAAGAAAAGAAAAATGATAAACATTTGCGGTCCGTGACTGGATTTATTAGAAAATAAAATAAACATTCCCTGGATCGCTCGGGAATCTTACTGCGACTGCTAATAATCAGTCAAGACGTTGTAATCTTCAGTCCGAAGATTGGCTTGTTGCCAATCTCGACTGTTGTCTATCTTGTGCAGTCTTCTACTACATTGCATAACTACTTCAAGTTACAGCAATTTGAACTTGCTGCATTGAAGCTTTGGTCTCTATCTACGATTTTTACACCACATTTTCGTCCATTGCCAAATGGATGATGTCTCGATGTGTCCTTTTAGCTAACTTTACCATAAATTCCTTTTCTCCCCAGTTCGATTCTGTACCTCTTCTTCAGTTGCCCGATTTACCCATCTAATCTTCAGTATGTACCTATAGCACTACACAACAGCAGCCTGTATTCTCTTCTTGACTGAATTGTTCATCCTCCACGTTCCATTTCCGTACAAGCCGACCACAGCAGATTTTTTTAACCTTTAAATTTACATCTAATTTAGAAAATTTCAGGTTACATTAATTGGTCGTGAAACTGAATTTAGATCGAAATAAAGGAAGATTAACGTTTAACGTCGCTTTGACATCGAGTTCATAAAAGACGGAGATCACACGTGAATTGGAGAGGGATGAGTAAGGAAATCGGCCGTCCCCTTTTCAGAGGAACCATTCCGGCATTTGTCTTCTGCGATATAGGGGAACTATGCAAAACCTAAATCTGATTATTGTATGCTCTCGGGAATTTAAGAGTAAATCTCACCGATGTATGACAGCGCTGTTGTATTGTCTGACAAGACTACTACAGGCATCGCCGCAACACACTCTTGCTTGCTGCTCGAAAATCTGGAAGAAACGCACAGCTCTTCCCTACACGGATTAGCCAACCATTACGGCCACTGCACAGCCTAGCGACAGTGCAGACATGCGTAATGATAAGGAAATCATATAAGTGAATCAGAGACCAATCAGAAGTTATTCTAGATGAGGCGTCGCTGACATAAGCGACTTTGACAAAAGACACATTGTTTATGCCCGGCGCCTGGAAATGGGCATCTCTGAAACGGCGACGCATGTGGTCAACCGTTGGCGTCCGAGTGTGAGAATGTACGAAAAGCGATTGTAGGATGGTGAAACCACGATTAGGCAACAAGTTGTCGGACCTCGATGCCTCATCATAGAACGAGGATATGTGGGGTTTACCCTCCCTGAAAACCAAGACAGATGGCGATCTGTAGTAGATATGACGACAGAGTACGATCCTAGTGCAGCACAAGTGTTTCGGAGCTCAACGTTCAGGAAATATTGTTTAACATGGACCTCCATTGCAGACGCTCCCTACATGTTTCCTTGTTGACCCAGCGACGTCATCAGATACGGCTGAAGCGGGCATGGGAACATCACGTTTGACCGTGGATCACTAGACAGACATGTGTCGGTTAGCTGGACGAGACGTGCTTTGTATTGCACAAGGTCGATCGGTGGTCATGTCCAGATAGACAGCCATCCATCCGAACGGCTGCTTGAGAAGTGCTCCAAACCACGGACGTGTGGTGCTGTGTACAGTATTCTGCTGCGGGTGACATTCATCTGAGCTCCGTGGAACCTGTAGAAGTAATCGAAGGCACTAAAGGTCGAGAGCGATGGCATATTCCAGCAAGATAATTGTCTGTGTCATAAGATCAGAATCTTGCTATAATGGTTTGAGGAGCATGTTAATTTCATGGCCACCGAATTTACCGGAACTAAACCCAGTGGAACACATCTGAGGTGCTATATGGCGCCAGATCCACGCCTAACATATCGCATGGCCTGTGAGCAGACATCTGCTGCCACGAACTTCCTGTATCCTATAAAGGACGTGTCGAATCACTGGTATATTTGCGTTCCAAAGGTGAACCAGCACACAGTTCATCTTCCCTACGAACATCAGCTGGTAAGAGTCACACACAGACGTGCGGTGCCCAAAAATAAGTCGACAGAGGATTTTTAAACTACTTCTTTTGTTGGTGAATTCCATTTTCTTAATATTCTTCCAATGAATCTTTTTTTTTCTGCTACAACCGGTTTTGTGTTCGCCGTCCCACACTAAAATCGAGAATGACAACAAGGGTTCGTTAGTAAATACTGGGTATCCGGTATTCCAAATTTCGCACTAAAAACTTTCCATAGTGATGTACAGTTCTATTCAAAATGGTTCAAATGGCTCTGAGCACTATGGGACTTAAGATCTGAGGTCATCAGTCCCCTAGAACTTAGAACTACTTAAACCTAACTAACCTAAGGACATCACACACATCCATGCCCGAGGCAGCATTCGAGCCTGCGACCGTAACATTCGCGCGGTTCCGGACTGAAGCGCCTATAACCGCTTGACCGCAGCGGCCGACTGCAGCTCTATTCCTGTAGAGTGTGCGAACCTTGACTCGTGTTTTGCTACGTCACCCAGGACGGTAGCTGTTTCCGGCTCATGTGATCAGTGTCGTATGTTACAGAAATCTGCGGACAGATATTCTCCGCCCTCGCAGGATTACGGGCATCTTGTATGAACGTTTGGTTAATTGCGGTAACTCTTCCCGAAGTTGTGCCGAGATGGACGTATTTACTGCTCGAAGTATTCGCAGAATCGGCAACCTGTTGGATTCGCTGTTAGTCGCTCGACGCAGAGGTGATTATGCCGAGTTTCGCCATCTTCTCGAAACCAGTTTCCGCACGAGACAGCTTTGACTAGTCCTTCTGACAAGACTCCACCGCGAAATTTGGTTAAGTGAGACAGCATTTAGATGACCGATATCTAACGCAAATATGATCCCACGGGTAGTGCCCCATGGCCAGTTTTAAGACCAGCCACTAGTTGATCACTTGGTAACTTTCCAAAAGCTCAACGCACAAGTGGACACGTAGAAGAATGTCCCCTCACCCTGTACGTGTGCCGAGTGGCTGAAACACTCCGGGAGATGCAGCGATTCTATATTTCCCCGTGCTGCCCCTTATTCGATATCAATGAGATGCAGTGTAAGGATAACATCTTTGTTTGATTACAAAAATTTATTTCTAAGGAACTACTAGGTACAGCTATTCGGTTCGTTGCAACTCATAAAGTCCTCTGCAGATATCACAATATAGCACGTGTGGTCTAGGGCGACAGTGGGTCCCTGTTCTAATGTTATGCCGTCACGGTAGCTCAGCGTGTTCAGTCAGAGAATTGGCTGGTCTCTGTAATAAAAAAACAGCGCGAAAGAATCAGCAACGAACTTCAACGGATGTCATGTGACGTCTGCTACGACCAAATACAAGCTGGCCGCGGTGACCGAGCGGCAGTCCGGAATCGCGTCGTTGCTGCGGTCGCAGGTTCGAATCCTGCCTCAGGCATGGATGTGTGTGGATTCCTTAGGTTAGTTAGGTTTAAGTAGTTCTAAGTTCTAGGGGACTGATGACCTCAGATGTTAAGTTCCATAGTGCTCAGAGCCATTTGAACCATTTATGAAGCCGTCAGTTCCATAAAACTTGAGTTTATCAGACTGTGTAACATGATCCACATAGTCAAAAGCCTTTGGAAAAATCACAAGAAATACGGACAGTCGTTATTTGGTTAAGCCTTGTAGTATTTGATGAGCGTATGCATAAATAGCATTCTCGGTCGAGAAAAGGTTTTGGAATTGAAACTGTGGAACACTAAATAAGTTTTTTGTACGTAAATGTGAGAATGTTTGAATATTTTGCAAAAAGGTGTCAGTAAGCAAACTCAATGGACAATTATTTAGGACTTCCTTGTCATCTTACTCATGAAGAGGCATATTTTAATGAGTCTGGGAATGTTGCTTGTACCACTGATGCATTACATGTATCACTAAGGACATTATTTATTAAGTTAGAATAACATTTCAAAATTCTGTTTTAAATACTTTTACCATCGTAAGAGCTTTTGTTTTTTTAGAGTTTTTACAAGTCTGTTGATTTCAGCGAAGAATGCAGGGGATACTTCAAGTTGCTTAAAGTTTTGTTGGAATGATTTTTTAAATATATTCTCTTGCTTCTCCAACTGAACCATTTAATCCTGTTTTCGCTACCACATTTAGAAAGTTACTGTTAAAATTGCTCGCAATTTGTGTCCGCGCCTACCTCGATATGGAGGGTAATGGACTATTTCCTGATCACGTTGAATCTCACTCCGGCTTGATGCCGAGATGGATTAGACGTGCTGTTTCTAGACAGAGAGAGCGAGAGAGAGAGAGAAACTGGTACACCTGCCTAATATCGTATGCGGCTCCCGCGAGCGCGCAGAAGTGCCGTAACACGAATCCACATGCACTCGACTAATGTGTGTAGTGCTGGAAGGAACTGACATCGTGAATCCTACAGGGCTGTCCATAAATCCATAAGAGTACGAGGGGGTGGAGATCTCTTTTGAACAGCACGTTGCAAGTCATCCCAGATATATTTATTTATTTATTTAACCTGATCAGATTAGGGCCATCAGGTCCTCTCTTATATCAGACCAGTGTTTCACACATGCAGCATTTCACACATCAGAGTAACATCATGACAATAGTTAAAAAAAGAAAATTAGATTACTCTAGTCATAATATGAATAAAGAGTAATGACTAAGACCTAATAAAGTAAGTACTGGGAGTAGTTTTACAACAGGTGCTATACATACAAATTATAATAAAAGCAATAATAGTAACAGTAAAAAAAATCAAATAATAATGATAAACATGAGAAAAATTGGCAATAGTAATGAAGATTTGTGCAGATGTATATTAATATCTTGGTGTGTAAAGTAGATGTTTACTAGTATAGCGAGTTTTGGGGAAGAGAGATTTAAGGAGGGGGAAAGAGGGAAGTAATGAGGTGAAGTGCATTCATATACAGAGGAAGGCATTACTGTTGCTTAAGTAGATACGTCATTAACTGCTTTTTGTAGCCGGACATGTTTTGAAGTTCTCTAACATAACGAAGGACGTTATTCCAGAGTCGGGTTCACGCTACTGCAAAGGACTTGGAGAAGGTGACTGAGCGATGCAGTGGAACAGAGAGGATTTTATTATGATGGGAACGTGTGTTTCTGTCATGTTGTTCCGACATAAGCGTTAAGGACGAGGAGAGATATGAGGGACAGTGTACATTTATAAGGCAGTAAATGAGACAGAGTGTATGGAAATCTCTGCGTTTGTCTGCACATAGCCAGGACAATTTTGCATATGCTGGTGAAATGTGATCAAAAAGTCGAACGTCGCAGATATATCGGACGCAGGCATTCATGACCAGTTCCAGACGTCGCGAGTTTTCCTGAGAGAGGCCTTGTAGGAAAATATCGCTGTAGTCAATGATTGGGAGTATAAGCGTTTGTACTAATTTCTTTTTCAGATCGAAAGGGAAGAGTTTTTTATATTTTTGTAGGACATGAGGGGATGTTGATGCTTTTTTGCACACTGCAGTTACGTGCTCTGTCCAATTTAGATTTTCATCTATTATTACTCCCAAACTCTTTGTTGAGGGAGAGAAGTTAATATTTGTTCCATTTAGGATAAGAGATGGCACGGATTCCCGATGTTTTGGGCTAATGAGCTTAGAGTGACCAACAAGTACCGCTTGGGTTTTAGATGGGTTTAGTTTTAGTCCTATGTCCTGTGCCCATTTTGATAGTGCATCGAGATCAGTATTGAAATTTTCAATAACTTTCTTAAGATTGCTTGGTTTCGCACTTAGATACAACTCAATAATGTTCATGTCTGGGGAGTTTGGTGGCCAGCGGAAGTGTTTAAACTCAGAAGAAAGTTCCTGAGGCCACTTTGTAGCAATTCTGTGCTTGTGTAATGTGTCGCACTGTCCTGCTGGAATTGACCAAGTCCGTCGGAATATATAATGGACACGAGTGGGTGCAGGTAATCAGATAGGATGCTTATGTACGTGCCACCTTTTAGAGTCGTATCTAGACGTATCAGGGGTCACCTATCACTCGAACTGCACATGCCCCACACCATTATAGAGCCTGCACCAGCTTGAACGGTCCCCTGCTGACGTGGAGGGTCCGTGGATTCATGAGGTTGTCTCCATACACACACACTTCCATCCGCTCGATACAATTTGAAACGAGACTCGTCCAATCAGGCAGCATGTTTCCAGTCATCAACAGTCCAATGTCGGTGTCGACGGGCCGGGCGAGGCGTAATGCTCTGTGTGTCGTGCAGTTAGCCTTCGGCTCCGAAAGCCCATATAGATGATGTTTCGTTGAGTGGTTCGCACGCTGACACTTGTTGATGGGCCATTATTGAAATCTGCAGCAATTTGCGGAAGGGTTGCACTTCTGTCACGTTGAACGATTCTCTTCAGTCGTCATTGGTCCCACTCTTGCAGGATTTTTTTCCAGCCTCAGCGATATCGCAGATGTGGATGTTTTACTGTATTCCTGATATTCACAGTACACTCTTGAAATGGTCGTACGGGAAAATCCCCACTTTATTGCTACCTCGGAGATGCTGTGTCCCATCGCTCGTGCGCCAACTATAACACTATGTTCAACCTTACTCAAGTATTGATAACCGGCCACTGTAGCAGCAGTAACCCATCTAACAACTGCGCCAGACACTTGTCGTAAATAGCCGTATTCTGCCTGTTTACGTATCTCTGTATTTGAATAAGCATGCCTATACCAGTTCCCTTGGTGCTTCAGTGTATATCAAACAATGGAAAATCCAGGATCGAATATGTCAGTATTATGAAAAGTTGCTACTCACTATATAGCATAGATACCGAGTCGTAGATAGGCACATCTAAGAGACACAAATAAAACTTTGGTTCAGTGAGGCGTTCGTCAATAGTAGACAATACGCACGCACACGTAAATGACTGCAGTCTGAGCCAACTGAGGCATCTCCGCTGTATGAGAAGTAGCGAGAGAGAGAGAGAGAGAGAGAGAGAGAGGGTGGGGGGAAGGGGGAGTAGAAACGGAGTGTACATTTTGGCAGTAATTACAGTGCACGTGAGCTTTGCTTTCCGTGTTATGTTTAATTTTTAAGTGGTGGGCACTTCGAAGCTCAGACAAAAACACACGACCACACGTGTTCTGCTGGGCAGGCTGGCACCAAAAGCAGCTACTGCGAGCACACTACGCCGCAATTCCGCGGTACGGACCGGTGGGCGTCCTTTCGGTGCATTAGATTTTAAAACGCTGTCTCCCCTCGCTAGACCGGAAAATGGCGATGAGTGTTTTTTTCCGGGCGGGTTGGCGCGCGGCTCCGCGGCTAAGCTGCGTGCAGCGCTGATTAAAGTTTCCGCACTCGCGGCCACCGACGATATCTCATTAACCTGCGTATGCTGATTGCTGGAGGCCGGTTTATGTGCCGAGGAGAATTTTCCACCTGCCTCGTCAGTGGCGCGGTGGGCGCTCTGGAAACGCTAGCAATTACCGGATCGTAATCCTCCGTACTGTTCCTCGTAATGAAACACACGAGTCCCGGTCGTGTACGCTGCCGAGCCGAAGCTACCGTATATTCCAGACTGTCCGCTCTGTTACACATTAATCATTCCCCACTGTGCACGTCATTATCGTATCGCCCAAGCAGCTGAAAACACAGCAATCGCAGTGTATTTAATAAATGCTATAGGCGTGTTAGACTGCAGTAACTACATTTTTTCTGGGTTCGAAGGAGGGAACGACCCGGGCGGCATCTACGCACAGCCTAGTGACTCCCACGACAAACACATGAAATTTTGAAAATTTATGTAGCCTGTTGTTTATTTCTGCAACTACGGAAATGATTTGTTGAAATTTGAGGGGTAATACCGGCACTGTAGTACCTGATACACCGTAAAACATTACTGTAGTATCCGATGCATCGCATCAAACAGTATTGTAGTATCCGATACACGACCTAACTGGTTATAACGACTAATGTAAATTAAGTCTGCATTCGACTGTCATATTTCCACTGGCGACGCGTCCAATCCGCGGCACTTCAGCTGGCAAAACCGCCAAGACTACTAAAATAATTTATTAAAAAACTAAAAAACCCGCCTCGATTGCGAAAGAAGCACCTAGTGTTAACCCAGGTTTCGGCGTAGATAACTACACCTTCTTCAGAACAACAATAAAACCCACAAGTGCCTAAGAAGACCTTTGTCAGTGATTAAAAGAACACCATAGCTATACATTTATAAACGAAAAAGAAAAGGAAAACACAAACAGTACATATGTACAAAGTCAGAACCACTACTTAACTTAATAGTGTGCGCTCCACCTCACACTGACCTATGTTCAAAGGGCCATGACCCGCCATAAATGTATAGCTATGGTGTTCTTTTAATGATTGACAAAGGTCTTCTTAGGCACTTGTGGGTTTTATTGTTGTTCTGAAGAAGGTGTAGTTATCTACGCCGAAACCTGGGTTAACACTTGGTGCTTTTTTCGCAATCGAGGCGGGTTTTTTAGTTTTTAAATATATTAACCAACGATTGCTGACGCGCTGCGATGTTGAAGGTTCTTACTAAAATAATTGTTACCGGAATTTTGGGGTTTAAAGTGAGTTCGATTTTCCGGGAAGCGGGATACTTCATATAATTTCATCCAAATCAGGACTATTAAATTGTTTCCTTCCCGTAGCCGAAGATAGATGCTTGCACTCTTAAAGCTTGCAAAATCAAGTGAACAAATGACTTTTTTAAAATATTAATATATTTTTGCAAAAATATGTTCTTGGTTGTACTAAAAAACTACTCCCAAAATTGTCATCATGTTTATTATGACAGCTATACCTGTCATAGAAGCGCACTATTCAGAGTTGCCCGCCATACCAGTGATTGCAAGTGAATAACAACGCAAAAGCAAGGTCGTAGTCTTACCCTAATAAGACGTTATTCAATACATTTCTGTAGACCACCGCCGCGTTTTTCGTCCGTTGCTAAAGGCTAGCCTCAGGAACTACTCTCAGGATTTCAATACAGTTTTCGCTAATGCATAGACACAGAATTGACGAGGAACGTTTTTTGTGTATAGTTTATTATTGTAGTAATGATGAATGTGTAATGTACATATTATTATCTGTTCCATATTTATTTGGTGTTTGCAGTGACGTATCGTTGCAATTGTGATAACTGCGAGCTTGTCAGCTGCAGGGGAGGCGGTACCTGGCGGGAAAATAAGTAAAAATGGGTCAAATGGCTCTGAGCACTATGGGACTTAACATCTATGGTCATCAGTCCCCTAGAACTTAGAGCTACTTAAACCTAACTAACCTAAGGACATCACACAACACCCAGCCATCACGAGGCAGAGAAAGGAAAATAAGTAAACAGACGCCGCAATTACAGAGAACAGAAAAGCTGTACATGTCTGTCTATATTACATATCATGAATTAAAACCCCCTCCCACGGTTCTTCTGTACGTATGTGAGGACTCTCAGTGGCTGCAATAGGGATTTCACTAATCCTATTCACCAGTAGGTAGACTGATTCACGAATAAGGTTTGTATTAATAACTTATCACTGCAACGCCAGAGAACCAGTTTGCCGTAGATACATCCGTATTGCTGCCCATGTGAAGTCGGGGCGGGTCGCTAGTAACAAACGAGAGGTGTTCAATAAGCAATGGAACACTTTTCGTCTCGACCAATTTCAGCTGAACAATGGAGAATTTGTTGTGGAACATCGTACAATATTTCCGTTCCAGCGCCTATAATTTCATGAAGTTCCGATAGGTGGGCGCACTGCACGTAGCCTTCAAAATCTCGTCTGTAACGGAGTTGCAAAGTTGGAAATTTGTGGCTTAATCAAAGTTAAACTAACTTACGCTAAGGACAACACACACACCCATGTCCGAGGGAGCACTCGAACCTCCGACGGGAGCAGCCGCACGAACCGTGACAAGGCGACCTAGACCCCACGGCTAACGGAGGCGCGTTCCAAGCAGAGAGGTGTCATTGAATTTCTTTCGGTGGAAAACCAGAGCTTCGCAGATTTCATACGCGCTTGCAGAATGTCTACGGAGACATTGCAGTGAAAAAAAAAATCACGGTGAGTCGTTGTGCAAGGCGTATGTCATCATCGCAGCAAGGTCAGGCAAACCTCTCCGACCGCCCTCGCGCCGGCCGCGCATAATTGTGATTCCTGCAGCGGTGGAACGTGCGGACACTCTCATACAAGGTGATTGACGGACCACAAGTAAACAGCTCGCTGCTCAAGTGGACGTCTCTGTTGGTAGTGCTGGCAAACTCGTCCATCAGTTGGGGTACTAACCGGGATGTGCTCACTTGTTCCTCGCCACCTAACAGAAAACTACAAGAGGCGACGAAGGACCGCCTGTGTGCATTTCCTTGCGCGTTATGAGGCTGCTGGTGACAATTTTTTGTCGAATATCGTCACGGGCTGTGAAACATTGGTTCATCACTTCGAAATGGAAACTAAACTGCAATCTATGGAGTGGCGCCACATCACCTCGCCTCCCAACAAAAAGTTCAAACCCGTAGCCTGACCCGGTGAAGTCATAGCGAAGGTCTTCTGGAACTCTGATGGCGTTATTCTGGTAGAGGTCTTCCCTCATGGCCCAACTATCAACTCTGAAGTGTCCTGTACTGCCATCAGGAAATTGAAGGAAGGGCTTCAGTGTGTTCATCGCCACTAAAGTGCAAACGAACTTCTCCACGACAGCGTAAGGCCTCACACAAGCCTGTGGACCCGAGGGCAGCTCACAAAACTTCACTGGACTGTTCTTCCTCATCCACCCTGCAGCGCGAATCTCGCACCTTCAGACTTCCATCTGTTTGGTCCAATGAAGGAGTTGCACTCTGCGGGAAGCAGTACGTGGGGGATGTGGAGACTGTTGATGCAGCAAGGCTTAGCTCCTACACCGACCGGTAGATGATGATGATGTTTGGTTTGTGGGGGCACCCACCTGCGCGGTTATCGGCGCTCGTACACATTCCCAATCTGTACACTGTCCAATCTAGTTACTTTCATGAATGATGATGGAATGGTGAGGACAACGCAAACACCCAGTCCACGGGCAGGGAAAATCCCCAACCCGGCCGTGAATCGAACCCGGGACCCCGCGATCCAGAGCCGCTAGACCACGAGCTGCGGACCCGACCGGTAGGGTGCATACAGGCTCTCCCAGTAACGTGGCACGGGGCCGTCGCATTGAACGGATACTATGTTGAAAAATACGATTTTGTAGCCTAAAAAATGCGTAATAATATGGAGTATTGGAATAGTGAATAAATGCAACCTGCTTTCAGAAAAAAAAGCGTTGCATTACTTATGGAACGCCACTCGTATAATTACTAGCTGTACCCCGTGGTGTCACCTGCGGTTAAACAGTTTAAATAAATGCCAATGCCGAAACTCACCATCCACGCGTATGCACCACGACAAAAGTTATCTCTTGCAAGTATTGAGCACGAGCCACCTCCGGTCCAGCAAGCCGCGCTGACAGAATACATGTTGCTCACAAGCCGCCACTCTTTTACTTAAAGAAAAAAAAAAAAGCACCACCGATCAGCGAATTACAAATGTGCGTGAGGACGCAGCAAATAATTTCACGACTGTTTGGCGACATGCCTAGAACGGAAAACGTCGTAATTGTCTTGGTGTGTGTGTAGAGCCGTAAATCTATCGTAATAAGTCTCCGTAAACAACTTTCCGAGACTGTTCTCTGCGTCTGTGTACAGGTTCCTGGTTCTCGATATACGTATTCCGCCAACGTAGAGGTCTGCGTGCGAAAAATATGGTGTGTCCAGATGAATACCTGCCACTTTTGATGTTCGTTAAAACCCAGGCTCGGCGAGATTTCACCGACAGGGACGTCGAGCCATGCGCTAGGTTTCTCGGTTGAGGACGCGTGGCGCGACTAGACCGGTCGAGGTGGTCCCACAGATTCTAGATTGGGTTTACATCTGGGGAGTTTGGTGGCCAGAGGAATGTGTTAAACTCGTACCGGTACTCTTCAAGCCACGCACGTAAACTGCGAGCTACGTGACAGATTGTGCCGAGGAAAATCATACTGCATGAAGGGGTTGACATTGCCCCTAAGTACAGATGCATCCGAGGGCCATTTGAAAAGTCCGTGCAAAAATAAAAACTACTTATGTGTTTGGAGTAAACCTTTTTTTATTTTTCGACACAGTCTCCTTTTAGACTTATACACTTCGTCCAACGCTGTTCTAATTTGTTAATCCCTTCCGAATAATAGGAATTGTCCAAGTCTGCAAAATAGCTATTAGTTGCTGCAATCACCTCCTCGTTTGAATAAAATCTTTGTCCCGCCCGCCATTTCTTGAAATTGGGGAACAAATAGTGGTCCGAGGAAGCCAAGTCTGGAGAATAGGAGGGATGTGAAACGAGTTGGAATTTCCATTAGTTTTACGACCACAACTGCTGAGGTGTGTGCTGGTGCACTCTCATGATGGAAAAGGACTTTTTTGCTATTCATTCTGCCGGCGTTTTTCTTGCAGGTCGGTTTTCAAACGGTCCAATGACGATGAATAATATGCTCCTCTAATAGATTTACCCTTTTCCAGATAGTCTATGGGGATTGTCCCTTAGGAATCCCAAAAGACAGTCGCCGTAAACTTTCCGGCCGAAGGAATGCTCTTCGCCTTTTTTGCTGCAGATTCTCCCTTGGTAACCCATTTTTTAGATTGTTGATTGGTCTCAGGAGTATAGTCCTTGCAACACTTCACACGATTCCGTTTTTGGTCAAGCGCGAGCAATCGCGGAACCCATCTTGCGGATAGCTTTCTCATGTCCAAATCTTTATGCAAAATGTTATGTACCCGTTCATCCGAGATGATCACGGCACTAGCAATCTCACGCACCTTATCTCTTCTGTCATCCATTACCATATCATGGATTTTATCAATGATTTCAGAAGTCGTAACCTCCACAGGACGTTCAGAACGTTCAGCATCACTTGTGCCCATATGGCCACTCCGAACATTTAGAAACCACTTATAAACTGCTCTAATCGATGGTGCTGAGTCACCGTAATATTTATCAAGCTTCTCTTTAGTGTCCTGAGGCGTTTTGCCTTTCATAAAGTAATGTTTAATCACCACACGAAGAAGTTTTTCGTCCATTTTTTGACAACCACTCGACTTCCTTGATTCACAGGAATGCCATAGACCAGTATGGCTGAAACATGGTGTGCGTTCTTTCCCAAGATGCTACTAACTAAAAATGACCTCGATACGCACCGGTGGTGCCATCTCTCGGACTTTGCACGGACTTTTCAAACGCCCGTCGTACTTGTGTTGATCCATTGCATCTTCCAGAAAGACGAAATCACCTATGGACTGCCATATAAACATTTCCCAAACCATAACGCTCCCTCCTCCAGCTTGGACCCTTCCGACGATTGTTGCAGAGTGTGTGCTTCCCACGCCGATGGAGCATAATACGAGATTCATCTGAAAAGGACATCCAGGTGCGGCACTGGCGTGCAAATTGCAGCTCTCGTCGCTGATGAACAGCAGTCAGCATGGGTCGATGAACCCGGCGGCTGCTGCGGAGGGCCAAACGCTGCAACTCTGACCGAAAGATCTTTGAGGAGACACTGTTGGTAGACGCCCCGGGTCATCTGGGCGGTCAATCTCTCATCATTCGCACGTCTGTTCGCCCGTAAATATCTCGGCAGCCGTCGATAACACTTGTCTTCTATGGCCCGTGGTGCACTACAGTTCCCTTGGCGTCTCTTTGCATAGCGCCATTTTGCCATGCACTATATGCTTTAACCACGGCGGCATGCCAGCAGTTTACAAACCTAGCTGTTTCGAAAATGCCTCCACCGTTGGTGACCAATGATAACGCTCAGAGTAATCGATCCGGTTTTCGAATACAACAACTCCACTGTTTTTACCCCCTGACTCGCTTTATATACTCTCCACTCCTAGTGCCTGCCTCCTGACGCATGTGAGTGGCTATTGCACGTTGACGCCGGCCGCTGTGGCCGAGCGGTTCTAGGCGCTTCAGTCCGGAACCGCGCTGCTGCTGCGGTCGCAGGTTCGAATCCTGCCTCGGGCATGGATGTGTGTCATGTCCTTAGGTTAGTTAGGTTTAAGTAGTTCTAAGTCTAGGGGACTGATGACAACACATAGTGCTCAGAGCCATTTGAGCCATTTTTTGCGCGTTGACGCCGAACATAAGCATTGGTCACGTTAATGAACAGGGCCGTGTATTTAGGGACGTTTTTAGCACTTGGCAAACGCCTGCATTTTATAAGCCTCGCGTATGTGTGCATATCACTCACCTCCACCCGTATAATTTTGCGCTACATCTCCCCAAACCCCTGTGTCCGCTAGCTTCTATATTCGTATAAATTTCGACCTTGGTTGAGAGCAGTTGGTTCGCTTTGCGGGAACCCAGCGCCGAGCAGCCTTTTATTTGAACGTCCGTCCACACGG
Organism: Schistocerca americana; assembly: GCF_021461395.2. Classification (NCBI taxonomy): domain Eukaryota; kingdom Metazoa; phylum Arthropoda; class Insecta; order Orthoptera; family Acrididae; genus Schistocerca; species Schistocerca americana. Next base: position 182,317,102 of record NC_060127.1, on the reverse strand, counting down.
AACGCAGAGTACACCAATAAAACACCTTATTTTGGCGCTATACATACGAGCTCTTCGGGTATCACGTACCCCGCTGTAAACCTATTTACTTCATTTTTCACATTCATTTGGAAATTACTTCTGTTGTTCAGAGCGTAACTGGACAGGTTTGTCAAAGGGATGTCTGTTTTGCTGCACCACTGACCAGACACAAGTTTATACGAATTGAAATCGAATGGCTATAATTTCAGTGTGATGGAGAACGAGCTCATTAAGGAATATAGCACTCATATCTCACAAAAAGTATCATGTGCTGCTTCCCGTGGTTGGAAAAAAGAGCGCAAAAGTTTTTCTTAGTTGATAGCACTGATACGATGCACTAGTGTTTTTACACGAATGACAAGGAATATACTAAAAAAAATTTCTTGAGCTTTTGCTGCGTCAAGTGGTTTTAGATCCACCGAGTGGTGACTATCATGTGATTGCACTAAAGTCCTTATAAGTCGTGATGCCGAGATCATATAGATCTTATAAAATTGCACGGGTGATGGAGAATTTAGTATATCAATTTGAGGTAAGGGACCCTCGTCCATAAACGGACGACTGGGGAGTTAAAAGCGAAAATCATTATGACGTTCCTGACAGTGGAGCTTGTCTAATGCAAGATCTTTCTTTTACATATCTTTGGAGGTGGTAGTATAGACCAAAACAAGAAAAAATTCCAGTTAATATTGGCTCTAAAATACATACCTTAAGAGATATGAGCAATTGTTCAGCAGAAAAGATGTGTTAGATCGTACCAAAGATGGACAAGTGCTCATAGCTCTTAGGGAATGCAATTTAGAGCCTGGACATACAGGATGTAGGGAACTTGCAGTAGAAGAGTTACATGTCAGAGGTGCCAGAACGATTTTCGCTTATAACTTTCGACTCCATCGTTCCTGTACCGGAATCCCCTACATCAAATTGATATATTTACCCTTCTCCATTATCACTGAAAGTTTGTGACTGCATCAAGGAATGACCCTGTACAGCCGCGCTGCCTACTCTGACGTCACTGGTGCTCACTCCAGCGCCATATAACGTAACGTTTTCGTTTTGCGACCACGGCACCCACTTCAGCCTTACAACGGTCGGGTTCCAAACTGTAGTTAGCTGGAAGCTACCGTCGTTTTTGTGTCAGAAAGTTTTATCTCGAACGCTTCTTTCATAACGCTATACAAGAATCCATTTGTACGTTTAATAACAAATTTCTATTCGAATGCAATTCGGTGTCTGTTCTCCAGAGCATGCTCTGCTAGCGCTGATTTCTCAGAATAACAAAGGAGCCGCGCGGGGTAGCCGCGCGCTCTGAGGCGCCTTGTCGCAGTCCCTGTGGCTCCCTCCGTCGGAGGTTCGAGTCCTCCCTCGGGTATGGGTGTGTGTGTTGTCCATAGCGTAAGTTAGTTTAAGTTAGATTGACTAGTGTGTAGGCTTAGGCACCGATGACCTCAGCTGTTTTGTCCCATAAGACCTTACCACAAATTTCCAAAATTCCAAATAACGAAGGTGAAAAGCCTCTCATGTTTTCACTGCGCTGTATGATAGTACGCCCAGTCTACCCGGCGTAAAACTGTCCGCACCCGTATTTTATATGCCCGTGGACTTCTGTGGCCTGCATCGCCTTTCGCAGGCTTCATAAGTTGCTGGAGCCCTGAAGACCTATGAAATTTTGTGGCTCTTTAGGTGCCGGCTAGTCTTTCATGTTACTGAGCCACAGAAGGGCGAAAACGCAAGCTTTTTGTGTCGTTCTGCTTGTGTGTTATTGCACCCGTTTTCAGTGAATATCTTGCGTACGTGGCTCTATTCCTTTGACATGTTTTCAACGTCTGAAATGGCTTTCGTTTGAGGTATCAGGCTCTTCAGAACAGGACGTTTCTGCGATCGATGGCGCTAGCTGGTAGCGTTCTGACAAGAGTTACGTGGTTGAGTTTCAGGTAAACACTGCGGTCGGGACACCCATTTGCTTTTCGGCGGACGAGGACGTCAAGGAATGCCATGGCACCATCTGTATCTACCTGCTATCCTGAACGTCTTGTTGTCACGGATGTTGATGTGGTCCAAGAATTCTTCCAGCTTTTCACATCCACGAGGCCAGCGAACGAATGTATCGTCAACGTATCGACAAACGCAACTTGTAGAAATCAATGTCGTCAGAGTGCTCTGTAAACATTTCGGTTTCAACTGGAGCCAATGGGCTGCACATCGCGACGCCGTCCGTCTGGTTAAATTATTCTCGGCCACACAGAAAACACAATAATGTGAAATTTGGTTAAATAAATCCACAAGTCTGTCGTTAAAGAGCTCAGAGAGCAGATCTGTAGAATCTTTGATGGGAACGCGCGTGAATAATGAGAGCACATGAAAGCTCACTATTATATGCCCTTCTCGAAGGCGCAGACGTTTGATTCCGTTGATGAAGTCGTTCGTGTGGGACCATAATGCGAAGTGAGGAGGCTGGCCGCAGAGCACTTGGCCGAAAGCTCGTGGACATTTAACCAATGGACGTGGCTGGAAACTAAAGACCATTTTATTAGTGGTTCAAATGGTTCAAATGGCTCTGAGCACTATGGGACTCAACTGCTGAGGTCATTAGTCCCCTAGAACTTAGAACTAGTTAAACCTAACTAACCTAAAGACATCACAAACATCCATGCCCGAGGCAGGATTCGAACCTGCGACCGTAGCGGTCTTGCGGTTCCAGACTGCAGCGCCTTTAACCGCACGGCCACTTCGGCCGGCTCATTTTATTAGTATATTTCGCCATGAAACCATGTATTCGCAGACAAGGAATGTAAGTGTTCAGTAGAGAGAGAGAGAGAGAGAGAGAGAGAGACAGAGAGAGAGAGAGAGAGAGAGAGAGACAACGTTACCCGGTTATAAGAAGGCGCATTCGCATCGTGGTTGGCCAAAACCATGTTGTGAGAATCGCCGCACGATGTGTAATGTCGACCCTAGTTCAGTAGCATTTGTGTATTGTGTATTGAACCGGGGACCTAGAAACGACGGAGAGGCTTCGTAGCCCTCAGTGGTTCACAACCCCATAACAGGCCATAGCAGTCCACCCATCGCACCGCCACCCCACACCAAACCCATCAGTAGACTTACCGCACGGCGTCGTAGTATCGACAAATATCACACGATAGGTAGCGGCAGACAGCTGTTTCAACACGCCTAAGTACTACACGAACCGTACCAAGAATATTTTTCGTAACCTCTGTATAGAATCGGGAGGATGGACATACTGAGAGTGCGGAGTGTGACAGGAGATTAGCCAAATAGTGCTCGCTTGCCACCGAGAGGAACGCCAACCGAACTCCTTACTTGGTTAGTTTCTAACGTCTTGATGCAGGGCAACTCGCAACATCACAACGATTCTCTCTACCGTTGATGTCAGGGTGTTCAAATGCTATTGAACCTTCTTACCAAAAAAATAAAAAATAAAAATAGAATAAAATAAAATAAATGTGAATACTTATATATAAGGTGTGCAAAATTAAGATTGTGATGTGAGTGGGAGGTCGTGTGTCAGGAGGGAGCGGGGATAAGTATTTACACGGGAGAGAGTGTGGTCGTGGGATAATAATTTTGTGAATAAAACTAGGCCGGATTTCACGCGCCTTAAGATAGGCAACCCAGCTTACATAGTCCACACATGGGGCATATGATATAAGCTGGGTTGCCTATCATAAGGTGCGTGAAATATTTTCCGGCCTGCTTTTATTTTGGCCATCCTGTACATTGTGGGTCAGTTCTAAAATGTCAGAAACGAAACACAAAGGTGTCGGGTTCGATCACAGGTATCTGGCAGTTATCCTTTTTTCCACCTCCGGAATGTCTGCTAATGCGAAAATGTCACTTTGCACCGCGGTACGGATCTTAGTTGGAGAGTTATCGACAGATGCAGGAGAAGCTACAGGAATGTTCCTGGGAAGTGTGGTGAGACACTTGGTGTTTCTGTTTTATGTTAATGACCTGGAAGGCAAAATTGACAGTAATCTCAGACTTCTTGTAGTTTGTAGATTTATACAGAGTGGACATTAATAAAACCGACAGACTGCAGCGACAGTTTCCGGATTGGAAATGGGACAGGAAAAGGTCCTATAACGTGAGTGCGGAAATGCGACTAATCGTCCCGTAACACAGTTCAGAGCTGCGTCAGATCCACCTCGCAACAAATGTTCAAAGTGCCCTAGATTCGATTTCAAGTGATAGGGTTAGTAGCGGTTGTCATACAGGATACACATAATCGTAGTTTGGTGTACAACATGTTGGCGGGACACTTGCCTGGAGCTTGTACTAGGGTTTGTCTCAGTGTCCTGAAGAACATGGTCCTTACGCACAGTGCGTCACCTTCGTGCACGTTGGTCTGTCTGAAAGGATCCACGATCACACAAACTCCCAAAAAGGGCTTGAAATGTTGTGTGATGTGGCTGGTGTCTGCGGAGGTACGTGTTCTGGTATACCCTTGCTGTCTCTCGAGCGTTTCCATCTGCTTGGCCATCTCGACTTGTTCCGATATGACTACCGTACCATTCAGCTGCTTACAGTACGCCGCCTCACTCACACAGCCTGCAACACACAAGGAACACACGTCTCGCGGTCGGAGGAGCTGTCGTTCTTCAGTCCCATCTACCGTGGCAGCGATTCATTTCCGGCCACGTGTTCGTAGGACATTCTTCCCTCCATTTCCAGTCTGTCTCTTCAGTTTGTCGGTTTTATTAATGTTCAGCCTGTATCTTACTGAACGCCTAGAATGGTGACCCAGTCTCTTCTGCAGGTTGTCTTAATAGTTTCCATCGGTACCAAAGTTCAATTTTCAGTATTTCACGTAATTATTGATCAAATTTAAAACTTTAAAATGCTGTCATAATCCGTTTATTAAGAGATATAATCTTACTAATGATTAGAATACTATTTCAGAACATTAATCTGCAATAACAATAAACAGGAGTCGAGAGGGAGAGAGGAGGAGAAGGAGGAGGGAGAAGAGGAGGACAAGGAGGATGTGGATGAGGAGGAGGGAGAGGAAAAGGGGGGAGGAGGAGGACATGGAGGGGGGCGGGTAGAGTGGAGGGAGAGGAGGAGAATGAGAAGGGACAGGAGGATGAGGGAGAGAGGAGGGGAGAGGAGGGCAGATGGAGAGTGAGTAAGAAGGAGTAGATCGATAGAGTGTGGGGGAGGAGAACACGGAGAGGGTGGGAAGAAGGAGATTAGGACGTACATCCAACTCCCGTACATATTTAGCAATTGTGTAGCACTGCCGGGTTTGCTAACTTGTTATACGTACGGTTCAAAAGGTTGAGTATCGATACCAGGTGTGTGCTAGGACTTTTATTTGCCACTTATCACTTCTTTCACCTCTGACAATGTTTGTATCGTTGCGTGGAGTTCACCTACAACTTTGGGTACCCCCCGACTGACTGATCTAGGTAACGGCATACCATCTTCAATAGGATAATGGCTAGTATAGCATTGAGGTGTCCGAACCAGCCCTGCAGTTGATGACAGTGTCACCTTTTTACACTATAAATAGTAACGCTAATTATATAATATCTGAGATGACTGTGTGGTGGTCGGCCGGAGTGGCCGTGCGGTTCTGGGCGCTACAGTCTGGAACCGGGCGACCGCTACGGTCGCAGGTTCGAATCCTGCCTCGGGTGTGGATGTGTGTGATGTCCTTGGGTTAGTTAGGTTTAATTAGTTCTAAGTTCTAGGCGACAAATGACCTCAGAAGTTGAGTCGCATAGTACTCAGAGCCATTTTTTATGACTGTGTGGTTCTCAGATCAACAGCAGATAAAAAAAAAAGGGCTGAAGCTATAGCGGACAGTCCGAGCAGCGCGTTGAAACCAAGTTACACGTCAGCGCTGTCATTTGTTGAGGAGTAGAGCGCACGGAGGTATTACTTGTCATACGACCCTGGTAAATGTAAACAGAGTATTTCTCGAACGTACGTACTGGTCTTCCCACCTTGGTGGACGATTTCGGCGTTGCGTACAAAATTACGCCCGCGACTGGAGTGGGTGGACGCCGGCGAGATGAAAGGATACGGCGAGACGCTCGGCGCCCGCACAATTACTGCAAGTTGTAATGGCGCGCTTGCGCTCGCGGCAGTGCTGCCAACCGGCGTTAAGGCGAGCAGATATTGCGTGGCTGGGTACGGAGTGGTTGCGAGAGCGCGGCCGCCGGCGGAACTGCAGTGGAGGGAGAGCCGTTTGCCGAAAGAGGCCGTAAGTCTGCTCCCGGCCCGGGCGCCGCCTCTGGAAGGAGGCCGTCGCGCGATAAGGTTCGCTGCCCGACGCGAAATCCAATCTCACTCGGTCTACGCTTAAAATGCCAAATACTCTGCGAGACAGAACGCAAGTCTTGTTCTCAGTATGCAGGGGAGCATGAAAAATAGTGGGTATTACTGATGTGAAAACGGATATTGTGCCTAGCAAATGCTCCACCGAAGGTGGTTCATATTTTGAGGAGACGTTTTTGCACGCAGCAACTATACTGCCTCGTCACAGGGTCAAACAGAGTTAGCCAACAACCAGGGGAAAATGATGCCAACACAGATTAGCAACAATCCATATATGCTATAAAAATGTACGTATGTGTTCCACATCTGCTCCTAAACAACTGGATCGATTTCCACCAAACTTCCTATACGTGTCCTTTGCTGTCAGCTGTGAGGGTAAGAACCACCTACCTATCATAGTTCATGATATATGACTTCACAAATAATGAGATGCGCCAAAAACTCCCGCAACATGCATCTGGTTGAAATTTATTACTTCTATTCGCAACACATTTCGCAGACGGGATCCACATATCCAGAATGAGATTTTCACTCTGCAGCGGAGTGTGCGCTGATATGAAACTTCCTGGCAGATTAAAACTGTGTGCCGCACCGAGACTCGAACTCGGGACCTTTGCCTTTCGCGGGAAAGTGCTCTACCAACTGAGCTACCCAAGCAATCTGGTTCTAGGCGCTACAGTCTGGAACCGAGCGACCGCTACGGTCGCAGGTTCGAATCCTGCGACAATCGACGTTTTGCTTGTGCGCTGGTTGTAAGCATTTCCTTCAATTTTTACAATAGTTTGTTGTTAGTAATTACTTGGTATTACTTCAACGACGGCTAGAAATTACAAAAAAAGCACCTCCGTGTGGAAGAGATTTTAGAAATTCTGGAAAATAGTGATACACCTGATCTTGAAGAATTTGAAGATGATGACTGTGTTTCTTCAGTGGCTGACAGCAATAATGAACACTCCCAGACAACTGATTATCTCGAGGGGGAAAATTCGGATGGAGACAATCATGATGGTGAGCCTGATTTTGATACACATTCTAACATTCTCATTTTGGAAGAACATATTTCTGTCAGAAGTCTTGGACAGAAATCCTTTGCTGAACAACAACTACATTGCAGCATTATTGATTATGACACGAAAACGGACTCTAAAGAAGACAGGACAGATCTTCAAATGAAGCTACCCCAGTACATGCTCCTGCTTTGATCTGCAAAAATCGGCATCTAGATGCAAAGATCTTAGGTGCAACACTAAAACGCACGTGCAGTGTACCAAATGCAGGTTCCATCTCTGTCTAGCAACAGGACAAAACTGAAAAATAAATTTTCCATGAAAATAAAATGTCGCCGATATCATGTAACTTTTGTAGAGCTTTTTGTAATAAGTTTTCATAACATTTTTAGAAGCACATTATTTAAAGAATGCATTCCTATAAGAACACATGGCATAATAATTTTAGAAATTAAAAGTACACAATCTAAAATTCGTAAAACTATGAGTTACACATTTAAGTCACAGTGTTCTCTGTAATAGACGATCCAAGGCTTGGATAGTCCGATTTTGGTCTCTGCTATATGAAAAAGTTTCTAAAAATAAATTCTATTTGGACACAAAGGACAAAATTTTCATCACAGAAATGAAAATGAACTACTGAAAGGGTTAAGTAGGGCGGAAGATCGTGGTGGATGGAGATACAGTTACATAAGTGTCTAACGAAGAAATGAGTTTTCAGCACTCAGCACTTATTATAGCGACTAATGACGGTGATGCACTTGAATTAGTGCTCCAGTACAGGGTGTGAACCGTAATCACAAACTAATGTATAACTTCACAAGCTGCGACATCGTCGCGAAAAAACACAATGACCCGTATGTGTAATAAGTTTCCTTTAATTTACGTCTATGGTCACAATCTTTTCTGTTTAACAGATTACCGGTTTCGGTCTTTAATGACCATCATCAAATCTGTTTCATAAAAACAAAATCCTAATGCACTGCAGCCATAGTGGCATCGTCAAATGTTAAATGCGGAATCAGCACCAGCATCGTCAAATACATATAAATCACATCTCATGCACGAGTGCATGTGATGTGATTTTATGAGACAGATCTGATGACCGAAACCGGTAATCTGTTAAACAGAAAAGATTGTGACCATAGACGTAAATTAAAGGAAACTTATTAATGTATAACTTATTTGTGAAAGATTATAGCTGTCGCGTGTTTATAGACGTTCACGCGGAAAGTACTATTTCCATTTAAAAGAAAAAGAAAAAAAGAGACGTGCTACGCTACCACGGATATTTTGGTCGCGAGAACGTTGGTCTGGGATGAGAGAAATTAAATTTAAATACAGTGTTGTATTTTACCCGCTTGGTCTCACATTGAACTCATTTTTCCGTCATTCGCGACAAGTCATTAGAAAAACAGACACCTACTGCATCCAAACTCGTTATCGATCAACGTAGCATTGAAACGCGCGCTTTAACGAGCCCATTTATTCTCACAGATTTTCCTCTTTTTGACCGTGGACGCGTGTACGCTTTCGTTCAAAAGGGCTCGTTTTTCACATGGCGCAGTTTATTCCCAATCGATGGAGCTGCGTTCGACGCGCCCGCCACCGTCACAGGCGATTTGACGTTTTTTCCTCCTTTTAAGGTAAACTTTCTCTCGCTCTAAAAATTACATTGCATCCTCATTTCCTGTAATTGCAATTAGTTTTGACAGCGAATTACTCTGTATAAAAGGGTGGCCGAAAACACGGAAACAACACTAGAAGCGCCTGCTTCCCCATAAATTCAGATGCTACCAAAGCCTGCAGTTTGCTGCGCTAATGTAATCGACCACGAACGGTAACTGTGCACTGTGCTCAATACGTTGCACTTGTCAGTTTTGATCACTACAGTATTAGGTGTACTTACAAGTGCATTATGTCTGAGATAAGTGCATTCGATCGTGGGCAAATTGTCGGTGCGCGTATGATGGATGCGTCCGTCAACAAGGTAGCCGCTGTGTTTCATTTTCAAGAGGCACCGTATGAAACACTTATACTGCGTTACAGGGAAAGCGAAAAACATCATCCCCTAAGCCACAACGTGGACGAAAGTGTGTGTTGAGTGATCGTGATGGTCGGTCATTGAATACGACTGTGACGAAAAATAAGAGGATGGTCCCTCCATAACTAATTGCCGCACTCGCAAATCCTGTCGGCACCAAAACAAAGCGAAACGAGCTCCACAAGCAGGGAATTGCAGGGCTAGCTGGAATTTCCAAAACCACACATCAGTGATGCGAATGCCCGTAATTAGAACACGTGGTGCCGAAGCCGTAAAACCTGGAGTGTGGAGCAATGGAAGAAATTCGTTCATCTACATCTACAACTACCTTTATACTCCGCAAGTCACCCAACGGTGTGTGGCGGAGGGCACTTTACGTGCCATCGTCATGACCTCCCTTTCCTGTTCCAGTCGCGTATGGTTCGCGGGAAGAACGACTGCCGCAAAGCCTCCGTGCGCGCTCTAATCTCTCTAATTTTACATTCGTCATCTCCTCGGGATGTATAAGTAAGGGGAACCAATATATCCGATACCTCATCCAAAAACGCACCCTCCCGAAACCTGGACAGCAAGCTACACCGCGATGCAGAGCGCCTCTCTTGCAGAGTCTGCCACTTGAGTTTGCTAAACATCTCCGTAACGCTATCACGCTTACCAAATAACCCGGTGACGAAACGCGCCGCTCTTCTTTGGATCTTCTCTGTCTCCTCTGTCAACCCGACCTGGTACGGATCCCACACTGATGACCAATACTCAAGTATAGGTCGAACGAGTGTTTTGTAAGCCACCTCCTTTGTTGATGGACTACATTTTCTAAGGACTCTCCCATTGACTCTCAACCTGGTACCCGCCTTACCAACCATTAATTTTAGATGATCATTCCACTTCAAATCGTTCCGCACGCATACTCCCAGATATTTTACAGAAGTAACTGCTACCAGTGTATGTTCCGCTATCATATAATCATACAATAAAGGATCCTTCTTTCTATGTATTCGCAATACATTACATTTGTCTGTGTTAAAGGTCAGTTGCCACTCTTTGCACCAAGTGCCTATCCGTTGCAGATCTTCCTGCATTTCGCTGCAATTTTCTAATGCTGCAACTTCTCTGTATACTACAGCATCATCCGCGAAGAGCCGCATGGAACTTCCGACATTATCTACTAGGTCATATATATATATTGTGAAAAGCAATGGTCCCATAACACTCCCCTGTGGCAGCCAGAGGCTACTTTAACGTCTGTAGACATCTCTCCTTTGAGAATAACATGCTGTGGTTCTGTTTGCTAAAAGCTCCTCAATCCAGCCACACAGCTGGTCTGATATTCCGTAGATTCTTACTTTGTTTATCAGGCGACAGTGCGGAACTGTATCGAACGCGTTCCGGAAGTCAAGGAAAATGGCATCTACCTGGGAGCCTGTATCTAATATTTTCTGGGTCTCATGAACAAATAAAGCGAGTTGGGTCTCACACGATCGCTGTCTCCGGAATCCATGTTGATTCCTACAGAGTAGATTCGTTTGGTGGGGTGAGTCATGTTTTACGCTGTTTCCAACTTGTGGCCCAGTTTACGTTGCAAGAGTGAAACGTGGCGGGTGACCGGTGATGTCGCGTATGGTGGCATTCCGTGAGCCCCACGGGTAGTGTGCGGTGTCGCATTACAGCTGATCAGGTCCATTCCATGGTGGAGTGTTGGCTCCTCAGTGGTGCTGCTGTGTTGCAATAGCGCAGGGACCCTGTCCACATAGCTCGCACCGTCCAGGAGTGGTGTTGTGAGTACGAGGACAAGTGCCATCATAGCCAGCAGATCTCGATTTTATTGAGCCTTTGTGGTTTGCTTTGGAGAGAACGTTACGTGGTCGTTGTCCGTCTACATCACCGTCACCTGGACTTCCCAATATTTTGCAGAAACAAAGGTATAAGACTACCTTGAAAATCGTACAGGACTTATATTTACCCATTCCGAGACAACGAGAAGCTGTTTTCAATCTACATCTACATCTACGTGATTACTCTGCTATTCACAATAAAGTGCCTGGCAGAGGGTTCAATGAACCACCTACATGCTGTCTCTCTGCCGTTCCACTCTCGAACGGCAACCGGGAAAAACGAGCGCTTAAATTTTTCCGTGCGAGCCCTGATTTCTCTTATTTTATGGTGATGATCATTTCTCCCTATGTAGGTGGGTGCCAACAGAATGTTTTCGCAATCGGAGGAGAAAACTGGTGATTCAAATTTCATGGGAATATCCCGTTGCAACGAAAAACGCGTTTGTTTTAAGGATTGCCACTCCAATTCACGTATAATGTCTGTAACACTATCTCCCCTATTTCGCGATAATACGAAAAGAACTGCGTACTTTTTCGATGTCATCCGTCAGTCCCATCTGATGCGGATCCCACACCTCGCAGCAATACTCCAAAATAGGGCGGATAAGCTTGGTGTAAGCAGTCTCTTTAGTAGATCTGTTGCACCTTCTAAGTGTTCTGCCAATGAATCGCAGTCTTTGGTTTGCTGTACCCACAATATTATCTATGTGATCGTTCCAATTTAGGTTATTTGTAATTGTAATCCCTAAGTATTTAGTTGAATTTACAGCCCTCAGATTTGTGTAACTTATCGCGTAATCGAAATTTAGCTGATTTCTTTTAGTACTCATGTGAATAACTTCACACTTCTCTTTATTCAGGGCCAAGTGCCACTTTTCGCACCATACACATATCTTATCTAAATCATTTTGCAAGTCGTTTTGATCATCTGATGACTTTACAAGACGGTAAATGACAGCATCATCTGCAAACAATCTAAGACGGCTACTCAGGTTGTCTCGAATGTCGTTAATATAGGTCAGGAACAATAGAGAACCTATAACACTTCCTTGAGGAACGCCGGGTATTACTTCTGTTTTACTCGATGACTTTCCGTCCATTACTACGAACTGCGACCTTTCTGACAGCAAATCACGAATCCAGTCGCACAACTGAGGCGGTACTCCGTATGCACGCAGTTTGATTAGAAGACGCTTGTGAGCAACGGTGTCGAAAGCCTTCTGGAAATCTAAAAATATGGAATCAATTTGACATCCCCTGTCGATAGCACTTATTACTTCATGAGTATAAAGAGCTAGTTGCGTTTCACAAGAACGATATTTTCTGAATCAGTGCTGACTATATGTCAATAAGTCGTTTTATTCGAGGTATTTCATAATGTGCGAATACAGTATATGTTCTAAAACTCTACTGCAAATCGACGTTAGTGATATGGGCCTGTAATTCAGCGGATTACTCCTACTTCCCTTTTTGGGTGTGGTGTGACTTGAGCGATTTTGCTGTCTTTAGGTACGTATCTTTCTGTGAGCGAGTGGTTGTATATAATTGCTAAATATGGAGCTATTTTATCAGCATACTCTGAGAGGAACCTGACTGGTATACAATCTGGACCGGAGTCCTTGCCTTTGTTAAGTGATTTAAGCTGCTTTGTTACACCGAGGATATCTACTTCTATGTTTCTCATCTTGGCAGTTGTTCTTGATTGGAATTCAGGAATATTTACTTCGTCTTCTTTGGTGAAGGAGTTTCGGAAAACCGTGTTTAATAACTCTTCTTTAGTGGCACTGTCATCAGTGACTTCACCGTTGTTATCGCGCAGTGAAGGTATTGATTGCGTCTTGCCACTGGTGTGCTGTATGTATGACCAGAATCTCTTTGGGTTTTCTGCCAGATTTCGAGACAGAATTTCGTTGAGAAAATTATTCAAAGCATCTCGCATTGAAGTACGCGCCATATTTCGAATTTCTGTAAAACTTTGCAAGTGTTGGGGATTATGCGCTCTTTTAAATTTGGCGTGCTTTTTTCGTTGCTTCTGCAACAACGGGCTCCATGGGGGATCAGTACTATCACGTATTAAGTTATGTGGTATATATCTCTCAATTGCTGTTGATACGATCTCTTTGAAAACATTCTACAACTTTTCTACACTTACATGGTCAGATCGGAAGGATGACAAGAGGTTTCCTACACCGTCTTACATAATAACGTATGCTGGTTTTTGGCGTTCCCATGTTTTTGTCCACCACATGTACACTGATTAGGACAAACTCTTGGTGATTTTCACGCAGACAGGGGTAAAATACGTGAGCTGTCTAGAAGATGTACAGAAACTATTCCGCAGTGCTAAGAATCAGAGAACATGATAGGGAATGAGTAATTGAAAATAGAGCAGCCAACTTGCCATGTTATTCAATCTGAGCGTAGAGCAACCAGTAAAGGAGACGAAGGAAAATCAGAAAAGTTCAGGAAAAAGTGGTAAAAACTTTATGATTCGTGGGCTCCATCGAGACAGGTTATCAGGAATTCAATATCTGCCAAGTGAATCAGATTTATTAAACAGTTTTAACAAATTGTAAAACAATAATAGCAAAATGATACCAGGCTAACACTATGATATGAATTACAGACACAAGATTTAACACGGTGTCTCAAGAGACCTGACAAATTTAAAGCAAAAATTTTTAAGGTCAAATGTAGTAACTGCCATCACAAATTTTACTACAGGTAAAATGTTTAAACCAGTTTAAAGTCCCAAAGTAACAGAATGCTTTTAATTAAGGATAACATTTTTAAAGATCAAATGTAAGGACAACTAGCGCTAATTTAATAACAGGTAAATTGTTTAAACAATTTAAACGTCCCAAGCTAACAGAATATACCACACATTTAGTAACAGGCAGAATTTTTAAACAAATTGAAATGTGTGAGCTGACGGAATGGTTTTAAATTACAGACCAAAATTTTACACGGTACTTTAACAGAGCTTACAGATTTAAAGCGATGCCTTTAAAAGGTCAAATGCAACAATGACTAGCATGCAGTTAGTAACGGGTAAAATGGTTAATCTAATTTAAATGGCCAAGCTAACACAATGGTTTTAAATTATAAATCAAAATTTAACACTGTCTTGTACGATACCTGACAAATCTAAACTATACAAGAACCAGCCAGTGACCCGGCTGACTAAGGAAAACTTTGTAGAGATAGGGCACGGCACCAATAGGGATCCAAGCCAAAAGACAAAAATACGCGAACTGTGAAAAGATTTAGGCCCATGCAATCTAGAGAAGAACAAACTTAACATAGGCAGCAATCACCAGTCGCTGTGCCGTATAACCGTCTCACACGAGGCAACGGCAGCGGCGGATCCCAAATGCCGGCCAGTAATGTCTTGCCGCCGATGTACTCACACTTGTCTGGCCGCGCCAGCTGCACGCATTAAGGCTGCAGAAACACCAGCTGACCCATCAGGCAACAGCGGGGCGCTCGTAAAATAAGCGTCATGCGACCAGAAGATGCGTAGAAACAGCAACAGATGAGTTAGTTCGATAACACACTTTCAGCAAATAACAGCCTGAACAAACAACTCAGAGTAAGTTACAACATCCGGCGAACGGCTATTAACAGATTAAACTAAGAAGTTCAAGAATAATACAATTTAAACACTGCTGAGAACCAAGAATAAGTATACTAACATAACCAAGCTACAAACATAATTTAAGTGGTTTTTAAACACCAGTCTTGAATCCTGGTTCTATTAACAATATAACGGTCAGATACCAGTACAGGAGAGCTCGCAAACCTGATCAGACCCTAAGAACCAGGTAAGAAATCTCGCCCGAAAACACCCAAGGGTGCCAACACATACAATTTCACAGCTCTCCGGCATTGCACCCAGTATACTAATACATCTGGCCAGATAGGAATCCAGAACATAGTTAAAAGAGCACCTAATCGTAAATGTTTATAACGGCACACGTACCAGTCATATTCTCACCGCTTGCACAGTCGTTGGGAGTAACATCGTCAGGCATCATTTGCCAGGTAGAAACATCATTATGAGATGTGTTCCCAGTCTTAAGTTTCTCATCTGTTCTGACTCCCTGAGTGCCCTTCAGAGCATGCAACATTTGTACCCAGCGGATACGGTCGTCCAGAACATCCATGATGCCCTACTACACCTGCAACGGCAGGCGAAGGAGGTTTCTTTCTGCTGGGTGCCGGGGCACCTGGGTATTAGGGGAAACGAACTGGCGGATGTGGCTGCCAAAGATGCATGTTCCCTCCCTCACGTTGTTAAATGTGCCGTCCCCCTCCATGCTGTTACCTCCCTTTTGCGTTTTCGTGTTATACGTCAATGGGAAGAGAGGTGGCTGGCAGTCGGTGAAAATAAGCTGCGTCCGGTCACCACGCGGCCATGGCGTACGTCCTACCAGTCATGCAGGCGGGATGAGGTTCTCCTCACTCGCCTCCGCATCGGGCACAGTCCCTTAACGCACGGTTTTTTACTCCGGCGGCAGGACCCCCCCAATCTGCAGTGCTTGTGGGGTCCAGATTACTGTCCGCCACATTTTACTTGACTGTCCTTTATTCTCTGACGAGAGGGCGGAGGTTTCCTTGCCACCGGATTTGCCCTCTATTTTGCAAGACGACGCAACGACTGTGGTTAAGGTCTTACGGTTATGTGTCCTGTCCAATTTGTTGCCTCGGATTTTAGGGAGAGGATTTTAATGTGCTGCTGGGTGACTGGGTCACCCAGGCTTTAGGTAAGAGGTCCGCCAGTCACGATTACCTACTTGTTTCACTTCGATTTCTGTTCTCTTTTCCTTGTGTTTCCTTTCCTTTTTCAGTGCGTTTCTTTTCCACTTGTTTTGCCTCTGTATGTGAGGATTTGGAACTGCGTCAGGCCTGTGTCTTTTAGCCGTTCTCCTTTTTCGCTGTCCGTCTTCGTCCCTTCACGGCATGTGTTCCTGTTTCTATGCGTTTGGGCGCTGATGACCACGCTGTTTAGCGCCCGAAAACCTCAAACCACACTTAGCACACACACAAAACCAAACAATAAAAAACTTTCCCCACAATCGTCACACCCGGAGATCTCAACTAAGATACAGGGTGCTCAGCGAACGCCGAAGTGGGCAGGCTCAGACAATTTCCATAAGCGGTACATCTTGGCGGATCCAGACTTTCCGGAGAGCACAAATTCACAAGTCAGAGAAGAATCACATGGGGCAGGGGAATAACATAAGAGCCCGCTAACGTCGCTAAGCTAGATCACACAGCACGGCCCGACAAAAGGAAAGAGTTGCACTTTCACATCACCGTAATCAACTAATCATTATCAAAGCCTGTTCCGTTGCAACGGTTCCCTCAGAGCGAATCGATCAAGACACGGATCACCGGCGCGTCACTACAGACGTTTGCTCCAACCGACTTCCTTTCTCCTCGACCTCCACTGACTCTCCGTTCCGTACTCGCCCGCCACGTATACTGTATATATCTCAAACAGGAAAACAAGGAGCGAGAGCGCCGCCTGGCGACCAGAGATACGACCTGCAGACCGCAGTCGATATGCTGTATGCCCTTCATTTCACAAATGTTTGCGGGACATCGACTGTACAATACAAAATGTCAAATCCCTCATCTTTCAGCCGTCTAGATTTCCAAATTTTTACACAAAAGCCAAAGAAACTGCTACACCTGCCTAATATTGTGTAGGGCCCCCGCGAACACGCAGAAGTGCCGCAACACGACGTCGCAGGCACTAGACTAATGTCTGAGGTAGTCTGCAGGGAATTGACACCATGAATCCTGCGGGGCTGTCCATAAATCCGTGAGAGTACGTGGGGATGGACACCCCTTCTGAACAGCACGTTGCAAGGCATCCCAGGTATGCTCAGTAACGTTCATGTCGGGAAAGTTTGGTGGCCAAAGGAAGTGTTTAAAGTCAGAAGAGTGTTCCTGGAGCCACTCTGTAGCAATTCTGGACGTATATGGTTGCATTGTCGTGCTGGAATTGCCCAAGTCAGTCGGAATGCACAATGGACATGAATGGATGCAGCGGTTCAGACAGGATGCTTACTTACGTGTCACCCTGTCGTATCTAGACGTATCAGGAGTCCCTTTCTTTTTTTCTTTTTTGGTCATCAGTCTACTGACTGGTTTGATGCGGCCCGCCACGAATTCCTTTCCTGTGCTAACCTCTTCACCTCAGAGTAGCACTTGCAACCTACGTCCTCAATTATTTGCTTGACGTGTTCCAATCTCTGTCTTCCTCTACAGTTTTTGGCCTCTACAGCTCCCTCTAGTACCATGGAAGTCATTCCCTCATGTCTTAGCAGATGTCCTATCATCCTGTGCCTTCTCCTTACCAGTGTTTTCCACATATTCCTTTCCTCTCCGATTCTGCGTAGAACCTCCTCATTCCTTACCTTATCAGTCCACCTGATTTTCAACATTCGTCTATAGCACCACATCTCAAATGCTTCGATTCTCTTCTGTTCCGGTTTTCCCACAGTCCATGTTTCACTACCATACGATGCTGTACTCCAGACGTACATCCTCAGAAATTTCTTCCTCAAATTAAGGCCAGTATTCGATATTAGTAGACTTCTCTTGGCCAGAAATGCCTTTTTTGCCATAGCGAGTCTGCTTTTGATGTCCTCCTTGCTCCGTCCGTCATTGGTTATTTTACTGCCTAGGTAGCAGAATTCCTTAACTTCATTGACTTCGTGACCATCAATCCTGATGTTACGTTTCTCGCTGTTCTCATTTCTACTACTTCTCATTACCTTCGTCTTTCTCCGATTTACTCTCAAACCATACTGTGTACTCGTTAGACTGTTCATTGCGTTCAGCAGATCATTTAATTCTTCTTCACTTTCACTCAGGATAGCAATGTCATCAGCGAATCGTATCATTGATATTCTTTCACCTTGTATTTTAATTCCACTCCTGAACCTTTCTTTTATTTCCATCATTGCTTCCTCGATGTACAGATTGAAGAGTAGGGGCGAAAGGCTACAGCCTTGTCTTACACCCTTCTTAATACGAGCACTTCGTTCTTGATCGTCCACTCTTATTATTCCCTCTTGGTTGTTGTACATATTGTATATGACCCGTCTCTCCCTATAGCTTACCCCTACTTTTTGCAGAATCTCGAACAGCTTGCACCATTTTATATTGTCGAACGCTTTTTCCAGGTCGACAAATCCTATGAAAGTGTCTTGATTTTTCTTTAGCCTTGCTTCCATTATTAGTCGTAACGTCAGAATTGCCTCTCTCGTCCCTTTACTTTTCCTAAAGCCAAACTGATCGTCACCTAGCGCATTCTCAATTTTCTTTTCCATTCTTCTGTATATTATTCTTGTAAGCAGCTTCGATGCATGAGCTGTTAAGCTGATTGTGCGATAATTCTCGCACTTGTCAGCCCTTGCCGTCTTCGGAGTTGTGTGGATGATGCTTTTCCGAAAGTCAGGAGTCCCACATCACCCCAAATGCACTCTCTCCACATCATTACAGAGCTTCCACCAGCTCGAACAGTCCTCTGCTGACATGCGCGGTCCATGGATTCATGAGGCTGTCTCCATACCCGTACACGTCCAGCGGTCGATACAATTTGAAACGAGACTCGTCCGACCAGGCAACATGTTTCTAGTCATCAACAGTCCAATGTCGGAGTCGACGGGAAGACGAGGCGTAAAGCTTTGCGTCGTGCAGTCATCAGGAGCACAGGAGTGGGCTCCGAAAGCCCTTATCAATGCTGTTTCGTTGAATGGTTCGCACGCAGACACTTGTTGATGGCCGAGCATTGAATTTCGCAGCAATTTGCGGAAGGGGTGCACTTGTCACGTTGAACGATTCTCTTCAGTCGTCGTTGGTCCTGGTCTTGCAGGATTTTTTTTCCAGCCACAGCGATATCGAAGATTGGATGTTTTACCGGATTTCTGATATTCACCGTACACTCAATAGCCGACTATAACACCGCGTTAAAACTCACTTAAATATTGATAACCTGCGGTTGCAGCAGCAGTAACCTATCTAACAACTGCACTAAACAGTTGTTGTCTTATATAGGCGTTGCCGACCTCAGCGCCGTATTCTGCCTGTTTACATATCTCTGTATTTGAATATTTTCTTTGGCGCTTCAGTGTATTTTATTGGGGTACCAATTTCGGCGATGTATTACTGCATATTCAGGGTCGCTGACCGACGTGCAGGAAGCGTACCACCTTTGGGCCAGTCAAAATACGAGCCAGCATTCAAAGACTCGTATCTGGGGAGTTTTTAGACAGCAATCACTTAGACAAACACCTGCTTGCCTATGTCAGCAGCTGATGATTGAAGTTGTGTCTGTCTATCTCCTGTGTCGCTACTAATTACAGCATTTTATTCTATCTTCTTTCCGGTGTGCATTTCAGAGATTATTAATTCTTGTTCCGATATTTCGTCTGACATCCTAATAGCCATTCTCGAGGCGAGTCACTTGCAAGATTTTTAAATCACTTTACACAAACCTGTGGAGTAAACGCGTATACGTCAGGACAACGTTTACTCGACGGGATTGTGTAAAGTGATTTAAAAATATTGCAAGTGACTCGCTTTCAGAATGGCTAATAGGATGTCAGCCGAAATATCTGAACAAGGATTAATAGACTAATATGTTAAGAACTGGATTATGCAATACAGCTGTAACGGTGTATTTTATTACAGACGATCGATTTCGCTCTAGGATCAGACCATCATCGAGTCCGCAAAACATCTCAGTTATGTACGAGGGCGGTTCAGAAAGTAACCTCCGATTGGTCACAGTGCGGGTTGTGGGGGGAGTAGCGACGCCATCTGTGCGTTCACGCACTCAACAGGTCAGTCGGCATCAAGCCGTGGTCGAGTGAACGTCGTACCTGCACTAGTTTAGTTTTTGTGGCAGTTTGAAATGTGTGCTGCAATAGAACACCCGCCAAATGTGAAGTGCGTGCTGTCATAAGGTTTTTTACAGCCAAAGGATATTCTGCAGCAGCTATTCATCGTGAGCTTCTTGCCGTGTACGGACCAAGAGTTATGAGTGAAGGAGTTGTCCGTGAAAGGGTATTTTTATTTAAAAGTGGACGAGAAAACTTTCATAATGAAGAGAGGAGTGGTAGACCATCATTGGTGACTGACGAACTCGTTCAGACAGTTGATGCAAAAGTTCGTGAAAATCGACGTCTCTCAATGTCGGAGTTGTCTACTGGTTTTCCACAGATTTCTAAGACTCTCTTGTACGAGATAGTTACAGCAAGATTGGGTTACCGTAAGTTCTGTGCACGATGGGTGCCCAAAATTCTTACCAACCACCACAAAACTCAAAGAATGGCCTCTGCATCAGACTTTCTGTCACGTTATGAGGACGAAGGAGAACCATTGTCAAACAGAATCGTGACCGGTGACGAAACCTGGATTAAGTACGTGAACCCTGAGACAAAAGAACAATCAAAGATGTGGGCATATTCAAATTCGCCTACCAAACCAAGAAAAGCCTCGCAAGATTTTTCTGCCAGAAAACTGATGGCAACGGTGTTTTGGGATGTCAAAGGGGTGTTGTTGGTTGAATTCATGGAACGTGGTACGACCATTAATCAAGACGTGTACTGTGAAACAATAAAAAAGTTACGATGGGCTATACAGAACAAACGCCGTGGTATGCTGACTTCCGGTATCGTTTTTTTGCACGATAACGCCCGTCCTCACTCTGCTCGCAGAACAACGGCCCTTCTTGAGTCCTTCAAGTGGGACGTTATCAACCATCCACCTTACAGCCCAGACCTGGCGCCAAGTGATTATCACCTCTTCATGCATTTGAAGAAATGGCTCGGGTCACAGCGGTTTGATGACGACGAAGAGCTCAAAGATGCGGTCACAGGCTGGCTCCAGGCACAAGCGGGTGATTTTTATGCAGAAGGAATTTCAAAGCTTGTGAAGAGGTACGATAAGTGCCTCAATCGCTATGGAGACTATGTAGAAAAATAGTGCAATGATGTAGTTGTAAGATGTATATATTAAAATATTTTTATTTAACTTGGTGTATTTTTTTAAATCAACCGGAGGTTACTTTCTGAACGGCCCTCGTATTTGCGTAACTGGAATGACAGTCATCAGAAGTACATTGTTCCACCACTAACAGCGGCTGTGTATACGTAACGGGCATGTCCATTTAACCTCGTACACTGTTTTGCGTGATATACTCACGCACTGAGCAGAGTAGGTCAAAGATCATACGAGTAACAATAATAAGAATAAGAATAATCTTTGATCTACTCTGTCCAGTGCATATGTATACCACACAAAAAGTCATTTTAGGTTTCTAATTCGGTCAGTAATCGTGTGAAATACTGAAAATAAAATTTTTGTTGCGCCTGTAACCCGTTAGACACGCAGCCTGTAGCTGGAACTGAACCGCTGATAAGCCATTATTATAGGTACGCGTTCGCTATGCAGCTCGATGACCCACCCTCCAGGCCAGCGGAACGAGCGCCCAGAGCAATCTAGGAAGTGACGTAGAGCGCATCTCGGTGATGGCATCCATACTCGCCACAAGTTAGCAGCCAATCTCCCCCCGCCCTCTGACGTGGCGCGAGTTTGCCGAGAGGGCCCATCTCTCCCACATCACGTGCCGCAGCCATCAGACTGCAAACTTCGGCTGCCGCTTATATCCTCAGTGGCGTTAGTGGAGTGCCCGCAACTCCGGCCCCATCTGTAAGGCCATTCCCTAGCCGGAGCTGACCCGAATACAGCCGTAGCGTTTTCGACCACTGTCTAATCGAGTAAAGCACTTTATAAAGTTGCTTCAGTTCTGACTTATTTCTGCCTGTACTCCGCTCCAGCGCGCGATTGTTTCGTTAGGAGCTGCTAAGGAGGGTGCAGGAAACCAAGTCTCGGACAAGTTAACAGTTTGAACTAAATCGCAGTCGCGTCACAAGGTCACTCATATGCAGCAACATGCAGACATAGTGTTACAGACAAGCGATGTTTTGCCGGAAGCGAGCATTTTATTGGGTGGTCAGTACTCGTATAACTAGTATCCGTTGTGCCCTACCGAAACTACGGATCAATAGTTTTGGTTCAAATGGCTCTGAGCACTATGGGACTTAACATCTGATGTCATCAGTCCCCTAGAACTTAGAACTACTTAAACCTAACTAACCTAAGGACATTTCATACATCCATGCCCGAGGCAGGATTCGAACCTGCGACCGTAGCGGTCGCGCGGTTCCAGACTGAAGCGCCTAGAACCGCTTGGCCACCGCAGCCGGCGGTAGTTTTGGTACAAGACATAAATGACGTAGTAAATGGTAGGATTAGCAGTAGTATTGGTAGGGAAAGGAACGTAATAGAATGTCTGGTTTTTTTCGTTGTTTATTTTATATACGTACAAAAATAAATTGCCTTTTATAAGTAATAAAAATTAGTTGATCGCGCAACTTCTGCACTTTCATGTTAAGCAAAGCAATTACTTTGGTAACATGCTCAAATATATATCATCATTGTTGTTATTGTGTACTCAGTAGGACGTTCATCACGATCAAAGGTAAGAGTTTCCTGTTATTATTGATAAATGTGGAAGTTGTTTATGAATAAGGATGTGAAAATCGTTTATGAATAACAGAAACATGTTTTATGTAAGCTCGACGATGTATTGAAGCAATGTATGATTTCTTTTTATTTTGCATTTTATTACCTTTACCCTTTTTTTCAATAAATTGCGTTTTCCAGCGCTGTGCGATAAATCTCTATTGGTTTTTATTTTGATTACAAGATTCCTCTATTTCAGGTTACAAATTTAGAATTTTCTATTGTAGCCTGAACTGAACATTGGCAGTTTCAATTTTACTATAAATACTAGCATGGATAACTATGTAGAACAAAAATGCCCCGGAGGTCTACGTGGACCTTTAGTCACCTACCATTACCACTGGAAACACCTCCCAAACAACAACAAACACTGAATAACCAATTCCGCAGGCCGAAAGTAAGGAGAGGGGCTGGCCAATAAACCATTTAGAAACGCACGGAAGTATGATTTTAAACACATACTTACATTTTTAAAAATTGAAACCTGTTATTATTTTTAGCACCACTAAAAATAAAAAAAATACTTAACCATTGCCATTTCTTACATTGTAAGATGTTAATTACATCCAGAGTACTTTGTAACGTAAAGTTGATGCTTGAGTGACTTCTCAGCAATTCAGTCGTGTGTACTGGAGAGAAACGAATTAATTAGGGGTACAAAAAGAACAGTGATGTAACGTAGGTACAGAAGAAACATTACGTTACGGGCTGGCCAATTTATGCGTCCGCCACGTCCTATGAAACGCCCGTCGAACATTCTGTCAAGGGACGGCCTAGTGTTCATCGCAGAATCTGCAGGAGCACCATCATGTCGATATCACATGCGCGTTTCCAGCGGGACATTTGTGGCAATGTTGGCAGATCATTTTGTAGAAACTCGACGTATTTGGCAACTGTTTGGGTGCCTTCAGTGAAATGACGAGCAATGAGATGGTCGCCAATTACTCCGCACCATTCATTTACACTCCAACGACCGCTGTCGCTCTACCTATCGAAGCCAGAGAGGATTGTTCACGGACCAGTAATGCATGTTTTGTAAATTCACTGCACCGTGGTTTGTGCAATCTGCTTCATCGGTAAACAGGTGGAACTGCAACACATTCTCTGCGAATGCCCATTGACAGAAATTCGCTCTATTGTTAAAGTCATCTCCATGTAATTGCTGATGTAGCGACACATAACATGGGTGTATTTTGTGACGATGAAGTATGCGCATTAAACTACTTTGACTCACTCTAGCGATGTCACGTGAACGCATGTGTGGGTTCACGGCAACAGCAGCTAGCACACCAACTGCACCTGCTTCTCCTGTGATGGGTTTGTTACGGACCCGTTTGCGTGTTACGACCATATCTGTTGTATACAATTATTTGTAGATGTTTTCAAATGTGCGGTTCGTTGGATGGTCTCTGTCCGCGTACCTTTCTGCGTACAACCTGCAGGTGGCAGCTGCATTTTGTCTACACTCGCCATAGATATCATCTCTGCCTTTTCATAGTTAAAATAAACCATTTTTACAGTTCTTACAACAGCGTGCATACTGTTGTACTTGAAACCTTCTCACGTTCCTACTGTGCATACTTCTCTTCTAACTTGCGTACAGTACACGATCCAGGCGTCCGGTAACACAGACTACTCCAGTCATTTTGAGTACAAGGACTAACGCAGCAATTGCTATATGCAGACACTGAAACAGCGAATCTCGTAATCTTTGTAAACATACCCCTACAGATCTTGTTCGTTACAACACACTACTGAACGTCTGAATTTTCGTGCGACAACATTACGATACAAATTACTCCGGATGTACATAACATTTTACAATGTAACAAACGACATTGATTAAGTATGTGTTCCTATTTTCAGTTGTGCTAAAAAATAATAACAGGTTTCTATTAAAAAATATAACTATATGTTGAAAATCATACTTCCGTGCATTTCTCAACGGTCTGTATTAACCAATTCCACCAGCCCCACTCCTTACTTTCGGTCTGTGGAATTGGTTATTCAGTGTTTGTTGTGGTTTGGGAGGTATTTCCAGTGGCAATGTTAGGTGACTCACTCTGTATACCGCCAATCGCTTTCTACACGTTTCACCGCTTCTAGTTTGTAGGGGAATCTAGTAAGATACTGATCGCATAAGCGAGGCGACCGAAATGAGGTAACGCTCGATAGGTATGCAACACACCTAACGTACAGTTAACGCGGTTACGATCTTAACCGGCCAATGCCTCTGGGAAAAATGCGGTAATCTACACTTACGTACGGTAGTGCGCGGTAGTTTTACAACTCTACGCATAAGTAAAGCGCTAAAGGGCTTCTATCCCAGTTGCAGGTTTTCTGTCTGAGGCCCTCCAGAGCCAACAAAAATTCCATTTTCAGTATATCATATAATTGCTGAACGAATTTAAAAATTTGAAATGCTGTGGTAATTTACTTGTTAGCAGGTATAACGTACGTTACAGGTTTGACGCAACAAGTCGAATATTAAAGTTACAAAGTGTCTGTATGTCTTCAGCCAGCAGAGCTCAAAGCGCGCAAATTACCCGGAGTGTTTGAGAATGAGAGCATTTAGCAACTTTCAACAACCTTTACTCGTAATTTCGAACCTTTTCGAAACCTTTTCTCACTGACACCACTCATAAAATAATGAGAGGAAAATAAGCGGTTACTCTCAAGAGGCCTAAGGAGAAATGGCCAATATTTTGGGATATGGCAGGGACGATCATTCGAAGCAAAAAGTCCAGTAAACATAGGCTATATAGGGCATACCTTAAGAGGTGTGAGCACTTGTTAATCGTCGCTATTGTGAAACACATCTCTTCAGCTGAACAACTGCTCTTAGTTCTTAAGGTATGTATTTTAGAACCCATGTTTACTGGACAATTTTTTGTTGTTGTTTTGGTCCATACTACCTCGTCCGAAAATACGGTAAACAAAATCCTCGCAGTAGAATAGATGTGGAAATGTGTGCTATGAGATAGTCAGCATAATTACAAACGTTTTCTAAACTTTTTCCCTTACACAGAGAGAGAGAGAGAGAGATTTCACCGTATTGAAGTTGCAGAAGTATTCATAGCTCTTAAGGGTGCATTTTTTAGCCTGTGATTACTATTTTTTTTTAACTTACTATGATCATTCCTTTCGTATTGATAAATATTGATCGTTCCTCCTGGGACCCCTGTGTTATTGACCTTGGCGTAATTTTTTACTTCTTTATTACTTACTGTATTCGCAACACATTTTGCAGACAGTATCTAAATATGCTGTAGGATGTATGTGTAAAATTATATCATTGGACGACATATAATTTAGGAGATATGATGCCATAAACATTGAGATGCATGAAAAACTAATCTTTCTTGAAACGGAGCGCAACTTATCCAGACAATACTCATCCAAAGTTTGATAACTGGAACACTTAGGGTCTTCCAACAAACTTTGAACACAATTTCAGATGTTTTCTAAACTTCTTCTCCCTTGCAGCCCCACAAAATAATTAACGAAGACAGTTTATCGATTACTTAATGTTCGTTGTTCTTGCGAGTAAAGTTCAGCAACAAACACGGTGTTTTAATTTCCTAGCCGGCCGCGGTGGCCGTGCGGTTCTGGGCGCTACAGTCCGGACCCGCGGGACTGCTACGGTCGCAGGTTCGAATCCTGCCTCGGGCATGGATGTGTGTGATGTCTTTAGGTTAGTTAGGTTTAAGTAGTTCTAAGTTCTAGGGGACTGATGACCTAATATGTTAAGTCCCATAGTGCTCCGAGGCATTTGAACCATTTAATTTCCTACTTGTTAACTACTAACTCTATTTGATACTCATTTTGCAGACCGTACCCACATATACCACTGAAGATAGTTACAAATTATATCAATATGCCACACTTGGTTGAGGAAAACTAGGTTTCTGTACTGAAACGTTTGAAACGTTTTTTATGCACGGGAGTGCGATTCTTTAATGAACTGGGTGTGGGAGTTACTGGTCCATACCGAGGATGTATTTACTTTGTTTAATGTTTATCTTTGTTGCTGATTTGGATGGACACGCGTTACGATACCCGGGGAATGTAGTGGTCAACAACCGATCGCTGAGCATGCGCAAGTTGACACTAGGGTTGGGCTTAATGGTACAGTACACGCACACACATCACGTTAGGTGATGCCAGCTGTCGGCCATTCGTAATTAATTTGCACTCGCAGGCAGGCAGGCCGACCGTCTGGGACGAGTAGCTGCGTTTTACGCCACGGAAAATAATATTAATTAACGCCCTCTGCATGCTGACTATCTCACAGCAGTGTGCGGGTGTTGTGTGTGTGTGTGTGAGAGAGAGAGAGAGAGAGAGAGAGAGAGAGAGAGAGAGAGGATGGGTGTGTGGCCGGCCGCCTCCGAGGCTATAAATAAATATATTAATAAATGTGAAATAAATGTGAATTGCAATCAGGCGGAATTGGCTGTCGGCCTGCCGCTGCTATGTGGACGTGCTCCAGTGCTGCTGCAGCTGCTGTTGTTGGTGTTGTTGTTGTTGTTGTTGTGCCTCCCTGACCTGACAGCCACGTCTCGGCGTCCCTTCGGACTCGCTCGCCACGCCGACACCTCTCTGCCCTAGAGTTGGAAATGAATTTTGCACGGACCAGCGGGCGGTTCCGTACACAGGCGCCCGTCCGTCGGAGCCCTGTGGACCGGAATTGTTGTTGTTATTCGTTTTTATTCATTCATTTATTCGTTAACAACAACTCTGTGGCTCCACGTCAGAATGCGTTATTGCGAAGCGTTGGCCAGCTTTGTGCAGAATAGAAGCTGCTCTGACCGGAAGAATTTAGACACTTGTTTCCGTGTGTTACTTGGGGATAGCTTAGATGACGTGGAGGAAGGTGGTGGTGTTTCGATGCTTCGGCATGCTATTTGGTATAACTAGGCACTAGCTGTTACTTTTATCCTCCTGAGACCTGGCGGCAGTTGTCACGACTTCATCTGAAACAGATATAAACCTATAAACGGAATGTAGTCAAAGTGAACCGACAAAAATTTTACAATTAAAAAAAAAATCATTATTTTCAGGAAAGAAAGTGAAAAATGTAAAAACGCTTTTTTGTTGGCAGTTTGCCTAGAAAAATACTGTCTTATTAGACAGATACCATCTATACACTGACTATAAATTAAATAAAGACGTAAATTTTGACAGTTGTGATTATAGTCGAGAAGCAGTTCTGTGATGTTAGACAGAGGGAAGCTTATCAGCCGTGGCACTCTTATCTTGGTTTTCTTCCCGCAGCCAGTGTTCTTACACCTCACACTATTTTTCAACTCAGTCATTTCTGGCAAACTGGCTACATTAGGTGAGCGTAATTGTGAGGGCAATAGTTTTTTTCCTTTTAGGACTTGAGTCCTCATCTTCTTCTTACGAATGTTTTAGATCTTCGCCACGTAACAAAATCTCTGCGCATTGTACTGCAGGATATTCTTGTTTGCCCCTGATTCTTAATTCGGTCAATCCCGTACTGAATCCAGCAATTCCCAGATCTATGAAATGAAAAATATTTCTTCCGGTCCACTTTCTGGGGCGGTCTTCGGCGCTGCAGTCATGGACTGTGAAGCTGGTCCCGGCGGAGGTTCGAGTCCCCCCTCGGGCATGGGTGTGTGTGTTTGTCCTTAGGATAACTTAGGTTAAGTAGTGTGTAAGCTTAGGTACTGATGACCTTAGCAGTTAAGTTCCATAAGATTTCACAAACATTTGAACTTTCTGGTTACGGTGTAGTTCCTGTTAAAACTCATTATCCTGTGGATCAAGTCTATACTACCCATATTTTTACTGTAGCAACCGATTACTGCTGGTCGTGGATCCTGAATATATCTCGCATCTTTCTTCGACCATCTTTTACGTTGTTTCATAAGCTATTTTCCAGTCTTGGTCGGTGCGGTTACGACTGGCTTTTGGTCATACTATTTTACAGTAGAAATTAGTCTTCTCTGACTGGTCAACAGCCCAACGTCCTTGATTAGCAAGTGTCTTGTCTGCAGTTAGATGACCTGCTCTGGGCATTTATGACTTAATTATTGTTCGAGAAAATGATTGTGTTTACAAACAAAATAATAATACGAGGGTTGAAACTTGAGTAGTGGCATCTATTTATTTGCATCTCGTACAAAATAGATACGTGTTTCAAAGTTTTACTGACCTTCAAAGTAGTCACCAGCATTGTCGTAGGTTGGGTTCCAAAAATGAACAGCATAGAGACAGAAGTGATGACACTTTCTGCAGGACCTCACCATCATTTTGCAGGACAATGCTGAATCACGTACAGTGCAAGCTGTAACTGATTTGTTTGACTGATGGGGCTGCTAAGTGCTATACCACCTACTGCACTCCCCTGACTTAAGACCTCGTAAGTTCAACTCGATCTCTAAACTGAAGAAATCACTTCACGGCATTCGCTTCAGAACTGCTACAAATTTGTCGGGCAGTAGACCGCGCCGCTCGAACTGTCAACACAACTGGCACTGCTAAGAGTATCCTATGACTTCCACATCGCTTGCAACGGTTTATACACAATGCTGGTGACTACTCTGAAGGTCAGTAAAACTTTGAAACACGAATCTATTTTGTACGAGCTGCAAATAAAGAGTTGCGACTGTTAAACGTTCCAACCCTCGTAGTCAGGTAATGGCATTTAGCAACAACCACAAGAACTTTTGCTGGAAATTAGCATAGGTAGTGCTTAGGAACATTACACTGGACGTTAGTATTTTGTAACCATAACATTACAGTGGACATTACTATTTTGTAACCATAATTAAAGAAACATTCAGTACTACCAAAATTTATTATACAACAAAGCTCACATGATGGCCACAAATTTGGCAACGAGTTCTTGTTGACAGTAGGATCATACACCATAATGCAACATTTATAGATGTCGTTTACAGTAGGTACACATTTTCACGATAGAGGTTTCGAAAAATGCACAGTAATGAAGGAGTATTGACGTGCTATGGTAACACGTTGCAATCATAGTTGCACCATACGGCCCATTCAAATGGACCATGGCTACTACGGCGGAGAATGCAGAGTTTGCGGTAGCAGAACGGAAAACTCTATGTCCATTATAATGGACATCATGTCTCAGGAGGAAATAAGCTGAATTGGTGCTGGACTAGTTGCAACGCTTTGCGATATGTCAGAAGTATTACAGTTGGGGAGTATTGTGCGACGTTGTTGGCGTCTTGGATGCCAGGTAAGAAGTGATATTTCACCTGGAGAGACCATCTCCACGTCTCATTGGCTGAACGAAGCATAACCTTATAAGGTAGCGTGGATTCTCCTCGGCTCTGATCGATCACAGCGTATGAGACAAAAGTTCCACTATCACTGGTGCCTTTAGCCGAGTGCGGTGGTGTATGTGAAGTCACGGATCAATACAATTAATATCATGAACTCAAGTGTGTTAAATGCGAAGAGTAGTTATATTGGTTGTTGGTATTGATTCCGTGTTCATAAAGTGCAAAACGCGTAGTCAGCCACCGCCTTGTCTGGAACTTAAAATCCAGTTCCGTAGACGCTTTTTGGATGGATTCAGGACATCGCTCCTTCCTTATAACCTGGCTCTCCTGGAATGGTCACGATTCTAATTTTTACAAACACGATGAGGTTTCTAGGCCTCACGTTTGATTCCAGACCTGACCTGAGAAGACGATTCCTCCAATCATTCAGTACTTTAAAGTGTCGTAGGCAATGTTCCTGGGCAGCAGACCGACCTTGTATGCTGCACATTTGCAAGGCCTTCGTGCAATCTCAGAGTGATTATGGATGCACGTAGTCTGCGTGACGGTCTTATTTAAAAATGATTGACGTGGTGCACCGTGTAGGAATTCTGCTGACCACTGGAGCGTTTCCAACCAACCCTATAGGGAGCCTTTCCTCCGAGAATAGTGAACCATCGCTTTACACCAGGTGATGATTCCTGGTGGTGCGCCAGGACTATGAAATACTGTTCAAACCGTACATACCTGCCTACCAGGCCGTTGCTCGGGCACCAATGGAAAGGCTGTTTTATACTCGTCCCCGAGCGATGAGGTCCTGGGGGATTCGTGGTAACAACTGACTATTGTGTGGCTAATTTTGAAGTGTTATATCACGGTTGGAGCAGATCTCTAGCCTGATTCCTACAGATGTCCACAATTAGTTTAGACTTGACTCATTATAAGGCAGATTGTACGCCCGATTTTACGTTTGAAACTCTGTTTTTTAGCATTTTGCTCCAAACAAGGGGACTCTCTCAGCTATTCAGTAGTGTTCCCCGACTGTGTCTTCTGGATTCGCTTGTATTTTCCGCAGAGCTCCATGTGACCCTGAAGCCACTGGATCGCATGAAATATCTTCAGGGCAAACAGTTTGTCATCTCCTCAGATCCGCTTGGTATCCTACAATCAAAGCAGCATGTACCCAGCAGAGAAAACGTTCCAGCTCATACGTGACCAACTGATGAGAACATAATGTGACACCATGTGCCATTCCCCTGCTGGCTGTCCTTACACTAATGAGTGGGAGATCCATGCAGTTGTGGGAGGAATCGTGGTTGGCGAAACCAGCTATCCGGCCGTATCGTTCCTCTTGCTGCTCAGAGTGGCCCTGACTATTCTCAGGATTGGGCACTGGCGGCTAACACATTGTTTCCTACTCCATTAAGAATTGCTGACAAGAATAATGTACAGAAGAATGGAAAAGAAAATTGAGGACGTATTAGATGACGACCAGTTTGACTTCAGCAAAGGTAAAGGCACTAGAGATTCAGTTCAAACGTTGCTGTTAATAATGGAAGCAAGACCAAAGAAAAATGGAGACACATTCATAGGATTTGTCGACATGGAAAAAGCGTTCGACATTGTCAATTGGTGTATGATGTTCGAAATTCTCAGAAAAATAGGGGTTATCTATAGGGAAGACGATAAATACGAGGCGTACAAGAGCCAAGAGGGAGTAATAAGAGTGGAAGACCGAGAAAGAAATGATAGGATTATAAAGGGTGTAAGGCAGGGATGTAGTCTTTCGCCCCTTCTGTTCAATCTGTACATCGAAACAGCAATGACGGAAATACTAGTAAAAGGAAGCGCGAAATTAAAATTCAAGGTGAAAAAATATCAGTGACAAGATTCGCTGACGACATTGCTATCCTCAGTCTAAATGAGGAAAAATTACTGGATCTGCTCAATGGAGCAGTCTAATCAGTACGAAGGAGATGATGTTAAGGCGTTTTGCTACCTAGGCAGCAAAATAACCCACGACGGCCCGAGGAAGGACATAAAAATCAGAGTGACACTGGCAAAAAGGGCATTCCTGGCCAAGTGAAATGTTCTAGTATCAAACATAGGCCTTAATTTGAGGAAGAAATTTCTAAGATTGTACGTCTGGATTACAGCATTGTATATTAGTGAAACGTGGAGTGTGGGAAAACCAGAAGAGAATCGAAGCATTTGAGACGTGGTGCTGCAGACGAATGTTGAGAATTAGGTGGACTAATGAGGGGTGGAATGAGGTGGTTCCCCACGGAATCGGGGAGGAAAGGAATGTACGGAAAACACTGACAACAAGAGGGGACGTGTTGATAGGACATCTGTTAAGACTTCAGGGAATAATTCCGTGTCACTAGAGGAAGACAGAGATTGGAATACACCCAGCAAATAACTGACGACGTAGGTTGCAAGTGATACTCTCAGATGAAGAGGTTGGCGCTAAAAAAGAAAACAGGCAGAAGGAAATGT
Source organism: Schistocerca americana (assembly GCF_021461395.2). Classification (NCBI taxonomy): domain Eukaryota; kingdom Metazoa; phylum Arthropoda; class Insecta; order Orthoptera; family Acrididae; genus Schistocerca; species Schistocerca americana. Next base: position 182,284,530 of record NC_060127.1, on the reverse strand, counting down.
AGGTGTCCTCTATTTTAGCTAATTTTTCTGAAGTGTCAGTATTCTAAGGTTTTGGGCTGCAGACGTTAGTGTGTCCCAGAGTGGCTGGCTCATCCATTTTTATTCCAGCAGTCAGCCGGCCACAGCTGTATGCTGTATTATTTTAATTATTTCAACTGCTTTTTCCATTTTTATTGACAGTTTTAAATCTGTTATTTTCGTTGAAGCTTTTTTAGGACATTCTATGTGGCTTCCCTTCCCGTTCGCGTTTTACGTGACCCTTCTCCACAGTCTCCTCTTAATATTTTAATATGGGGGCTTAAGACCGCGATGCAGTGCGGAGACACGACCGTGTCGTAGTCATCAGCATCATCATCATCATCATCATCACACGTCAGCTGTAGTCATATGGTCACCGGCTCCAGCTTCACACCATCTACAGCGCTCCGAAACAAGAAGTGTGATTGTTTAAAGGGGCCGAATAATATTCTGCTCGCCGAGCTTATCGTAACTGTCTGGAAACGTGGAGATGTTAGTTCCGATTCGCTACGTAACTTCCTAGTTGGCGAGAGTGAAGGTGCGGAAAGTTTATTAATATCGCGCGAAACGCGCTGGCTATACGGCCGAGGCAACAGGTCGGGTGGGTTTCCGCGCTCGCTGCGCCGTGCAGCGGGTGGCGCCAGTGTCTGCCGGTCTGATATTACGGCGGATTTCCGGCTTGGCCCACTGCCGCCTCAGGCTGATGGAGATGGATCGGGCGACGAAGGCGGACCAGTCTCGAGTCTTGCCTGCCTGCGCGAGAACGCAGGGATGAGCCATCGATCTTCGAGCAGCGAAGTCACGGGCTGATTGAAGTGCACGCCAACGCAGAAACGACTCCGCTGCGACTTTTGACCGTCCAGAGCAGTATGTTCAATAAGTAATCCAGACGTTTTTTTTCTGAAAGTAGGTTACTTTTACCTAGGATTCCAATGTCAACATATTATTACCCACTCTTTTGATTCCAAACTCTATTTTTCAACAGAATCAGTGCGACAGCTTCACGTGACCTTATTGGGACGGCCTATACACTCACGTGATACCACTCTACTGGTCGACGGCGGTAGCAACGCCTTGCTGCATCAACAACCTCCCCATCCTCCACGTACTGCTTCCCGTGGAGTGTATCCTTCATTGGGGCGAGCAGATAGGAGTCTGAAGGTGTGACATCCGGTTTGCGGGGTGGATGAGAAAGATAAGTCTAATGAAGTTTTGTGTTCGCCTCTCTGGTGCGCGCCTTCAAACGTCTGATAGCAGCAGCCGAACAAACTTAGGTTCCACCCGAGGCTCAAACACCAATGGACACCATATAAATCGCTATGTTCTTGCATTATGACAACGATTGAACTATTTTCTCTGTCTCCTTCATATACGTACTCTTCACAGCATCTAACGTCAGTGAGCGGTTAACGCACGCATATGTCGAACATGGGCGGTGGTCACATTAATGTGACTGGACCATGTACCTGATTTTAAATATGTTAGAGAGAAAAAGTTCGTAAAATTTTTATAGTTATGTGCGGTTCGTTGAATGTTGCTACGTGCTCTCCTTCTCCAGTGTTGTACGAATATAGTTGGCGTAATTTGCGTGCTGTGAGCTACACTGCTTCAACACCAGGTCACAGTTTCTAACTGTAATACTTGTCTCGCTGTGTTAAAACTGTAACGCAAGAGTATGGCTCGTAATGAGTGGAATATGACAGCATTTAAATTTTTAGATTCCTTCAATAATTACAAGAAATATTGAAATCAAATTTTTGTTGCCCCTGTAAGCCTTTAAGTAGACAATATGCAACTGCAACTGTGCACCATGAACCGGTATAGTCGTTTGGTAGTATAGATGTTGCTGCCTTTATATTCGCCACACATCAACCCAAGTTGCTTTTCCTGTTCTCAAAAATAATAGAAAACCCTAAAGGGCCCTCGTTTTACAAACATACAAGGGCTATTCAGAAAGTAACTTGCTATCGGCTGCGAAATAGAAGTCACTGTGAAGATCAAAAATGTTTTATTTGCAATAGTAAGCTACAAAGTCAAATGGCTCTGAGCACTATGGGACTTAACATCTATGGTCATCAGTCCCCTAGAACTTAGAACTACTTAAACCTAACTAACCTAAGGACATCACACAATACCCAGTCTTAACGAGGAAGAGAAAATCCCTGACCCCGACGGGAATCGAACCCGGGAACCCAGGCGCGGGAAGCGAGAACGCTACCACACGACCACGAGCTGCGGACAGTAAGCTACACCTCACAGCTACTTCTCTACATAGTCACCATTCCGACTAACGCTGATGTACCAACTTTCCAGTACTGTCGTCATAGAAGGTAGCCGCTTGTCTTTTTCTGCCAATTCTGTATGCTCGTCTTCAGTTCCTTGACTGTGCCAAAATGTTGTCTTCATAGCCAGCTGTTAATGTGAACGGAGACGAAACTCAAGACGAGCTAATTGTGGGCTGTGTTGTGGGCGATCAAACACTTCCCATAGAAAACGATGCAGTAGCATCTTCATTGCCCCTGTAGGGTGCAAACGAGAATTGTCGCGAAGAATGAAACGCATGACATCTGTGTTATGTGGGCCGCACGGCATCAGGCGAAGTCTCTCACCAGGTCCTCATACGTGGCGGGAAACACTATAGTTCTAGGCACATTTACGTGTTCACTGTGTGCTCAGAACTGAAAAGAGCGATGCGTCGTGATTGACAGGCATACTAGAGACACTACCCAAAAGATCTGTGCAAAGCTTCATCAAATTTTCACAGTGATTTCCATTCCGCGACCTATCGGAACTACTTTCCAAATAGCCCTCATAGATGAGATTAAAAACGCATTTTTAACTTACTTTGTACACTGTGAAGGTTCACAAGACGTTTGATATTTTTAGTTAGTGATGACAAAGTGACTTCAGATGAGACATATAGCCAGTCTCCTTAAGCAGACTACAAAATCTTATAATATTAAGTATTTTAACATGGTTGGCTCATTTATGAGGTCATAGACCCTAGGCTATAAGGAATGTTTATTAAGTCATCAGATAGTTGGAATGGTTTGTATTGCTATCCTAATTCTCATACTTTCTTCCGAAAAAGCGGCTGCGTCTCGAGCTCGAAATCCTCGAAACAAAAGGATGATTCGAAACTATGAAATATGCTTATGTATACCGTAGAGTTACATTAATGTGACAACAATGTAGAATGCAGTTAACTGCTGTTCGCAGATACAGCAGCTAAACGAAGTGATGCAGATGTTGTTAGGCCCAACTAAGAGTTACCAGAGCGAAACTTTGTATATTGCGTGACAACGCTGTTGAAGGATAGGTGGTACAAGATTCACGTGACTAACACGATGATTGACGTGCCACCTGCGTTGAGATGTTGTGCTGTAGAAGGATGTTGAAAATCAAACTGATCAGAATAGATATCGGCGAGTAATGTTAGTTATGCTTCACACGTATGCAGTTATTTAAGTTTTTAAGTCAAAAAGCATGTGTGGGCGACTGCGATACACTATAGATTCTGCTGCTCCCTTTAAAAGGCGTCTCGTGGAGTGGGGTCCGGCGAGCGAGGGCCATTGTTTTTATGAGATGACGCGTTCCCCAAAAAGCCCTTCCAGAAGAAGCACAGTATTGTTAGCCGTGTGCGCAGTGGCGCCAAATGTTGAATCCGTGAGTAGTTTATTTCGTCTTCCTTTAATTGCCCAATGAAATAGTGGCTCATGAAACGGTAACGTTCACTGTTAAGGTTTCTTCAAAAAATAAAGATCCAACAATGCGCCATATTGCTACCCATGCTCCAATTTTCTGATCATGCAGTGAGGCTCCAATCACAGCACGGGAAGTCTCCATTGACCATAATCGATTGTTTTCTATGTTAATATTACCAGATGTGAAATTAGGCCTGGTGTGTCTAGATAGTTGTAGGGCGCTGGCTAAATAATCTAATCAATCCGTAAAAGTACGATGTGGCCGAGATCTCTTCTGAACAGCACATTGCAAGGCATCCCAAAAAATGGTTCAAATGGCTCTGAGCACAATGGGACTTAACATCTGAGGTCATCAGTCCCCTAGAACTTAGAACTACTTAAACCTAACTAACCTAAGGACATCACACACATCCATGCCCGAGGCAGGATGCGAACCTGCGACGTAGCGGTCACGCGGTTCCAGACTTAAGCGCCTAGAACCGCTCGGCCACAACGGCCGGCCAAGGCATCCCAAATAAGCTCAATAATGTTCATGTCTGGGGAGCTTGGTGGCCAGGAAGTGTTTAAAATCAGAAGAGTGTTCCTGGAGCCAGTCTGTAGCAATTCTGGGCGTGTGGGGTGTCGCATTGTCCTGCTGGAATTGCCCGTCGGAATGCACAATGGACATGAATGGATGATTAGGCAGGATACTTACGTGCGTGTCAACCGACATAGTCGAATCTGGACGTACCAGGGGTCCGACAACACTCCAACTGCACACACCCCACACCATTACAGAGCCTCCACCAGCTTGAACAGTCCCCTGCTGATATGCAGGGTCCATGGATTCTCCGTACACGTGCACGTCCATCCGCTCCATACGTCCGACCAGGCAACATGTTTGCAGTCATCAACAGTCCACTGTTCGGTGTTAACGGGCCCAGGCGAGGCATAAAGCTTCGTGTCTGCAGTCATTAAGAGTTCATGAGTGGGCCTTCGGCTCCGAAAGCCCATATCGATGATATTTCGTTGAATGGTTGTTGATGGCCCACCACTGAAATCTGCGACAATCTGAAGAAGGGTTGCACTTGTATCAAGTTGAACGATTTTCTTTAGTCGTCATCGGTCCCGTTCTTGCAGGACCTTTTTGGAGTTGGAGCTATATCGGAAATTTTATGCTTTACCGGATCCTCCAGTATCCTGGATGAGGTATCGAATATATTGCTTCCCCCTACTTATACCTCCCGAGGAGATCACGAATGCAAAATCAGAGAGATTAGAGCGCGCACAGAGGCTTTCAGACAGTCGTTCTTCCCGCGAACCATACGCGACTGGAACAGGAAAGGGAGGTAATGACAGTGGCAAGTAAAGTGCCCTCCGCCACACACCGTTGGGTGACTTGCGGAGTATAAATGTAGATGTAAAATGTAGATGTAGATCCCTGATATTCACGGTAAGCTCGTGAAATGGTCGTGCGGGAAAATTACCACTTCATCGCTACCTCGGAGATCCTGTGTCCCATCGCTCGTGCGCCGACTGTAACACCACGTTCCAACTCACTTAAAACTTGATAACTGGCCAGTGTAGCAGCAGAAAAAAAAAGCACCAGACACTTGTTCTCTTCTATATTTAAATACGCATGCCTATACCAGTTTCTTTGGTGCTTCAGTGTATTTTTGCGCGGTGAGCCAGAAAGCGATAGAGAACGCAGTGATTGTAATTTTTCCAGTCTGAAAGTCCACATTACTCATTATGCTCACTGAAAGAAAATCTTCCTACTTGGTATTTACTCAGCAGGATCAGGGCCAGTGAGTATAAATAAAAGTTTTGAGGTTGAACTGATTGGTATACTCAGTAAAAGTTCCCACGTACAAATTATAATAATATTCCTAAAAATAATGGTAATGTCCCAATACGAAGCAACGCTATTAACAGCTCAGAGGTGACCTCTGTGGGAAGTTCCAAGTAAAATGATCTATCACCCTGACTTCTAATCACCAAAGTTAATTGCTCGTCTTAAAAGTGGAAAATAATCTAGCCACTTGCCTTGTGGTTTTGTCAACATTACGGGCGGCACACAAACAGCTACTTCCTTGAAGGCTAAGTGACCCAGTACGATATACAGTCCTAGCGATTTCACTTCCTACTTCTACCGAGGCCTAGTGCGGTTCTAGGCGCTTCAGTCCGGAACCGCGCGACCGCTACGGTCGCAGGTTCGAATCCTGCCTCGGGCATGGATGTGTGTGATGTCCTTAGGTTAGTTAGGTTTAAATAGTTCTAAGTTCTAGGGGACTGATGAGCTCAGAAGTTAAGTCCCATAGTGCTCAGAGCCATTTGAACCATTTGTCTGCCCGGCTGTAACATCATCTGAGACACAGCGCATGCAGGCGTTTGACTGACGCGGACAAATTGATATCTCAGTGCGAAGTATCTCCTCTCCGTGCCTCCCCTGTGGCCGTATTTTATATGGGCGCAGCGGACCACCGAACGGAACATCCGCTATCAACCGCTCTATGCGCAGGCAGCAGCATCTAAATGGCCCCTTTCTCGGACTCTTGTTAATTAGTATCTCTGTCTTTTAATAATTTACAGTACTCTTAACTTTTATATGAATGTAATTAAGCAATTTTTAGTTACTAAAATAGTTTTAGCTTGACTGCCTTTAAACTTTGCCGGCTATCATTTTTAGAACGGATCTGACAGTAAAACATGACCTCTGAACTGCCTCTTTAAGATTCCTTGTAATGATTGTTATTTATAGTAAAGTCGTGAAACTTGGTACAACTGTATTGTTTAATAATTGTAATCAATTGCTGTAATTAGAACTTTCTGTCACAAATACAAATGATACTTTGTCTATTATGAATAAGGCTGTTTTCGTTCCAAATTTGTTTTTTAGTATATAATTTGGAAACTAATAGAGGCACCTTATTGGTGTCACAAGTAGTGTTACAGATTCTTAGATCAAACTGAGTCTACATACGAATTTTCATCTTTCTAATATTTAAAAAAAGCGCCTTCAATATTCGTAAAAACTTGAATTTTTACCAGAATATTGCTCTGATCAAGTTCAGACTTGTGACTTTCAATTGTGACTTACATTTGCACATTCTGAGCAGTTTTGAGCTTTCTAGGTTCATTATTTAGCGTCACTTATTTTTTTCTTAGATTATGAGGCAGTCCTTCGTAGGCTGCTCGCAAGCGCTTTCGATGACGTGGCGCCGGAAGTAGTGAACTGGGGTAAGGCCCGGCACACTCGTTCTTAAAATAGCACAGCGCTTATTTCGCCAGAAGGTGACATCAAGAAATCAATGTATTCCTCTCAGCAGAAGACGTAAACCACAGGCAGTAACGGATTCGCTCGTCATGCTCTGCATTTTTCAATTCTTGCATTACTGTCACTTTATACGGGAATAACCTCTTTAGCTCCACTAGTAGAATGATACGTATATCCTTGTAACATTTCTACTACATGTGATTGATGATACAGAGCGCTGAAACTTCCAGAAGGTGAGGAAAGTATTGGAGCGTGTATCTTTAGCGTTATATGCGTTCTGTATGCAAATGAAGGTCACCATTTCCACGTGTTGTATATGACGCGCGGGAAGCGAAGAGATAATGCAATGTCTGCCTAACCGCTTTATGCTCGGTTGTAAGCCGGATGTCTTTTTCTCGTGCCAGCTTGCGGAATGATTTTGCTGGGCTCCGCTGCATAGAGTCAGAAATATTCAGCAGGTGCTCTTCCAGTTCGTTCGGCATCTGACAGTGAGCCTGTCTTTCGAAATTTCTAACTCGGTGGATGCGTTACCACAAGGTACAGCTATTTCTCAGAATTTTTCATCAATACGTGTTGAACTAAATCTGTGTATTTATCGCCTTGTCGAAACACACGTTCGCCGGCCAGAGTGGCCGAGCGGTTCTAGGCGCTTCAGTCCGGAACCGCGCGACCGCTACCGTCGCAGGTTCGAATCTTGCCTCGGGCATTGATGTGTGTGATGTCCTTAGGTTAGTTAGGTTTAAGTAGTTCTAAGTTCTAGAGGACTGATGACCTCTGAAGTTAAGTTCCATAGTGCTCGGAGCCATTTGAACCACTTGAAACACACGTTCAACAACAAAAATACGTTCTTCAGTTGAAAGCACCGTAATTTAAAAACAAATTGAACATGTAAACACTACACATCTCACATTCAGTAGCTGTCATCAACTGAACCAAACAATTACATGTTACCCTACTGTAAAAGGAACTGTAAACATTCGCCTGTCTATGAAAAAAAGTTCTGACCACTTGTGTTCTGCCATTTTTGCTTCGAACTTTACGTACGCACACTCACCACGACTATGCATATAAATTACACACACAAACCTTTCTCGTGATATGGTCCATCCATTAGTGAAAACCCTGTGAGTATCTCTACAGTAGTTCCACTGTTTAGCCTTCACATAGAGACAGGAAAACCAGGCGGAGGTCTTTAATTTATAATATGTATAGATGCCGGAACTTGAATTCCTCAGAGTGCAGAATGGTGTGTTGCAAAACCGGAAGAACCGAAAGGAGCAGAGATGTGGGTGTGGGTGTGTGGTTCTATTGCCCGCAGTGCCGTATCTCCGAGCCGCCCAGCACAGTCAAAATTAATGAGGCCACAAGTTCGCGTGTCTTTCTGCTTGCTCTCATTACACAAGGCAACACCGCCACAAGCTGTGTGCGAACTAGTGTTTTTGCAGAAGATTGTAAGCGGCATGGAGTGGCTTAGCTTCCTCGTAGAAGCTATGGAGCAAGGAGGGAAGGAAGGTCAGAGTTTAGCCTCACGTCTACAACGACGTCATTAGAGCCGGTATCCGCCCCAGGACTGCGGCAGAAGCGGCTGACGGCTCCACTTTAGGAATTTAAACTTTTCTGTCGAGATCAGCAGCGGCTGACTTATTGGATCTGCTGACGTATCTCTGCATGCAGAATCGCGTTAGACTGCGTCCGCCTTCAGCTGCGGTCTCGCAGTTTAAATAAAGCTGGCTTTCATTCGGTTCTTTTCCAGCTCACTCGTTCCACCTGTAAAGTGAGTAACTCTTTGTGAACGCAGTACGTCACGTATTCGGGGCGAATGTGTAGCGTACATTCATTTGCAATAGGAGACTTTTTTAGGTTTTTCTACCTCAGTCGGTAGAAACTAAACCCTTTTAGGGTCACTTTGTTGTCGTCTGTCAGTCTGTCCGCGTGTTTAAAATCCTTTTTCTCTGGAACGTGTAGACTTATGAAGGTGGAATTTATGTCACATTTTTTGATACTCGCAAACTCACTCATTAAAAATTTGTAGCTTTCCTTCCCTTGACATAGAATCATGAAATTTGGCAAGAAGAAAGGTTTCACATTACAAGTAAATCAAAAAAAGGCAGAAAATTGATAATTTGTAGTTGTATCACAGAAAAAATTTGTTTTTCGTTATTTGTTATCCGACTTCAAACATGAAAGTAAAACATTCTCGAAGGTCTTGGCACGCCTGGGACCGATATCTTGCCAGTATCAATAACGAGATCCCCGATTTCCGGAATGGACGGACTGTCTGTACACACTAGTGTCCAGACTTAAAGCAACAAACGGAGTCTCTACGGGGTTGCCTTTATTTTACCATACAACAGTATAAACAGGTGATAGTAAAATAGAAACCATGTAAAGAATAGAGACGTAAGCAACTACAACATGCGTAACGGTAGACAAAAATGTTCTTCATTTTTTCCAATTTAACGCACACACATTCCGAATACTGATTAATGTGCTCAGTATATGATGTGTCCACATGTGGCAGCAACGCCGGCTAAAGTGGCCGAGCGGTTCTAGGCGCTACAGTCTGGAACCCCGCGACCGCTACGGTCGCAGGTTCGTTTCCTGCCTCGGGCATGGATGTGTGTGATGTCCTTAGGTTAGTTAGGTTTAAGTAGTTCTAATTTCTAGGGGACTGATGACCTCAGCAGTTAAGTCCCATAGTGCTCAGAGCCATTTTTTGTGGCAGCAACACAGGCCGGACAACGACGGAACATACGGTGAATGATGTCATCAGTCTCATGTTGAGGCAGTAACGCCCATTCTTCCTGCAGAGCTGCTCGCAAGTCTGGGGAGTTGTTGGTGGATGCTGACGTGATGCAACCTGTGGTATCGACAGCTGCGATGCCACGGCGTAGGTGCAAGTTCTTAGGTTGGCACTACGAGACCGACACCGACGACAGCGCCCTCTAGCCGGCGCTGTGCAGATCTAAGAGCTCCGCTCCAGATTGAGCCCATTTGATTCCGCGGAGACGACCTAGCAACATTGTTTCTGCTTCATAGGGGGCTAGCAATTACTGACTGTGTTACTCCAGTTACTTCAATTATAGTTGTCCAACTTCTAGTAGCTGTTAGATATGATGGATGAACGGCTTCGCACCCACGTGCTCATCTGTACGCAATGTTAAGTAAAAGAGTTATAACCTAATTGCAGTACCAAGCATTTCACCTTTTCCTGCTGCTACTCTACATTCGACCTACTCTTCAGTTTACAGGAGCAGACCCACCCGCCGCCTTCCAGGCGGGATACAAAACAACCCATCTTCGCAGTGCATCCCAGAGGTGCTCTATGGGGTTCAGATCGGAAGAGCGAAACATCGACCACCCGTGCTTTTCGATGTCGAGCATTATTGTCCATCAATACAAAGTCTGGCCCCACAGCACCTTCCAACAACCTAACACGCGGTGCCAAAATCTCGCGACGATACCTGACGGCAGGTGAGCCTTACCGATTCACCCGTACAATTTCATAAAGAGGCCTTCGAGTGCTCAACATAATCCTTGGCCACAACATTAGGGACTTCTTAAGTAATAGAACCCAGTACGTTGTCCTCGATGGTGAGTGTTCATCGGAGGTGAGGGTATCATCTGGAGTGCCCCAGGGAAGTGTGGTATGTCCGCTGTTGTTTTCTATCTACATAAATGATCTTTTGGATAGGGTGGATAGCAATGTGCGGCTGTTTGCTGATGATGCTGTGGTGTACGGGAAGGTGTCGTCGTTGAGTGACTGTAGGAGCATACAAGATGACTTGGACAGGATTTGTGATTGGTGTAAAGAATGGCAGCTAACTCTAAATATAGATAAATGTAAATTAATGCAGATGAATAGGAAAAAGAATCCTGTAATGTTTGAATACTCCATTAGTAGTGTAGCGCTTGACACAGTCACGTCGATTAAATAGTTGGGCGTAACATTGCAGAGCGATGTGAAGTGGGACAAGCATGTAATGGCAGTTGTAGGGAAGGCGGATAGTCGTCTTCGGTTCATTGGTAGAAATTTGGGAAGATCTGTGAAGGAGACCGCTTATAAAACCCTAATACGACCTATTCTTGAGTACTGCTCGAGCGTTTGGGATCCCTATCAGGTCGGATTGAGGGAGGACATAGAAACAATTCAGACGCGGGCTGTTAGATTTGTTACTGGTAGGTTTGATCATCAAACGAGTGTTACGGAAATGCTTCAGGAACTCGGGTGGGAGTCTCTAAAGGAAAGGAAGCGTTCTTTTCGTGAATCGCTACTGAGGAAATTTAGAGAACCAGCATTTGAGGCTGTCTGCAGAGCAATTTTACTGCCGCCAACTTAACATTTCGCGGAAGGACCACAAAGATAAGATAAGAGAGATTAGGGCTCGTACAGAGGCATATAGGCAGTCATTTTCCCTCGTTCTGTTTGAGAGTGGAACAGGGAGAGAAGATCCTAGTTGTGGTATGAGGTACCCTCCGCCACGCACCGTATGGTAGATTGCGGAGTACGTATGTAGATGTAGATGTAGAGGGATCATCCTCGATAAGAGTTGGGTTGGGTTCCGAAATCGTGTTCCGCATTCCCTTTAGATGCGAATCCGTCGAAAATTACTGTACAGACCAAATCGGGGCTCATCTGTGAGAAGAACATTGGACCACTGTTCGAAGACAAGTTGGCAAGTTGACAACTCTGCTGTAGACGTTCCCGTCTGTAAAGACGTCTCAGAGGCACACATACAGCAAGTCTGCGACAATAAACGTCACTCTACCGAAGTCTTCTATACAGCATTTGCCTCTATGCCTCCATACATATATACGTCCAGTGGATGCTACGAGGGGTACCCTACAGCTAAATAACGGTTCTCTCTTTCTGATGCCACACGTGGCCGGACCTGCCTACTCTTTCGGATATAGTTTCGGTCTCTGCAAACTGTCGCCACATCCGAGAAACAACAGAACGATTCACTTTAAGCCATCGGGCTACATTAGTTTGCGACTGCCTTGTTTCCGTTCCTCCAACGCCTCTCCACTGCAGAGAGCCTGCAGGCTTCTTCTCTGTGTCATACTGTATCATCTGCGACTGTGTACACAGCGATTGTGGATGTGGGACTACCCGACAAATTCTACCTCGTTTGATAGGCGTGGTTGTCCGCTGACCGGAATGCCATCTTCCGTGCAGAACACGATCATACGGATATCTGTTGACAGTTTGTATGATTACATAGTAAATTAGACAGAGGAAGGGGAGATAGCGGTTTGTTGCTTCAATTTTTGACACCAGCGTACGTAACTTAGTTTGTATGGAACCTTCAGTGCAAGAGTCCTACTCGCTCGTGGCCAACTATTATTTAAGAAATATTATAGTTTGACGTTATATCGGCATCAAGTTCATTAGATATGGAACTTATACACAGAAAGCACAACGATTGGGAACGGAAAGTGTAACGGGTCTCTCTTTTCTTCTTTTTCCGTGGAACGTAGAACTCCAAAATGTGTCTTTTTACCCACCGGAAGAATATGCCCTATTTTGAAACTTTCTGAACTGTGTCTGACCAGGTCTCGAACACGGCATGTCTACTTGACGCTTTCGGTGTTTCTGCATTTAGTAACACGCGACGGAGGACGTCGGTTAGTAGATGTGAGCTCTACTGGACATTTCAAAGTACTTCTTCCAGTATTCACTTGGATATGGATATGAAAATGACGAACACCCCGCTGAACGTGTTTATCTGGAGTAGAGCATTGTAGGGACCATCCGGAATTTAGAGACGATGAAACCATCTTCTGCTCTTTCCCCTAGAGTTTATCCAGTCTGGAACGGAATCTGCTTCTTCAGTATTTGACAGCCTCTGTTTCGTTGTTTACTTTGTGGCCGGATGCTCCCCCCCCCCCCCTCCCCCTTGACGCCACAGTCGTCAGGATATCGTAAGCGAGCAGAGTCACCTGCTTTGTCTGTTTGTGAATCGCGTAAACTATGTTCTGTGTGTGATCGCGTTTCTGGTCCAGTGTCTGAGAGGAGCGAAAACAAGTCTCCCCAGAAATTACACTGTGCGTTTTTGTCCGAAGTTTCATTGTGGGGAATGGACTAACGGGGTATGAAATTAATCGGCGTTAGATCTTAGTTTCTAAAAAAAGGATTTACCTGCTTGAAAATAATCAGGGAATTGAAGAAGAATTTAATTACTGGTTTGAGAGAAAATTAAAATATTTCACTAACTGCTGCTGCTATCTGTGTTAATAAATTACTAAATACTCCGTCTCTTCGGAGCCTAAATATTGCTAGGCGTAGAAATGGTTGAATACTTTCTTTCATCTTGAGAAAATAAAACTCAAATTACATCTTAAACTGAAATTTCTCTCCCTTTTCTTGACGTAAGCACTTTTTATATGGTAGAATACCGATTGATATTTAAATAAATTGCATGGCACGCCTTCTGATGAAATTTAAAAAACGGTGAAATGTCTTGTGAAATGATTTGCCTAAAACCTAACCCGCACCGCTCCCCCCCCCCCCCCCCCCCACCCACCTCCGCCACCGGCCGAGTGCAGCCCAAATCAAGTATTACTGGTTAAAGATATGATAAACCGAAACTCAACCCCAAACATGGGATCAAATACGGAGCCATACTTCTCGATTTGATGCAAGAATTTGAAAATCGATTTCAGTATTTTCGAAAAAATACTTGAAATTCTTATATTTATGTGACAGCTTTTAAAGAGAATGTAAATACATTCCGAGAAGATTTCCAGATGGAATTCATAGAGTCGCCGTCTGACATCCAAATTAAAGAAAAATTAGATCATTTATCTTTGTTGGACGTTTACAAATCGTACCTACTCAGAGACAAACATCCCTTCCCGCACAGCCATGCGTTATATATGTCATCTTATTTTGGAAACACTTATGTTTATGAACAGGTCTTTTCAGCAGTAAAGCACACAAAGAGTCAAAATAGAACCAAAATCTCAGATGAACACGTCTGGAACACCCTGAAACCTCTCCGACCGAACCTGATACTGGTACATTAGTTTCCCAAATTCAAAGTCAAATCCCAAATTAATTCAGTAATTTGTAATTACTTATATATAACATTATTATTGATGTCTCATATATCAAATGTCAAATTAATTCCATCTTGTTTTTTAGAATAAAGAATTATAAATTAAAAAATTATAAATTACTTAAATATGTTAACTGTGTACATCGGATTATTTTTTTCCTTTCTTTTCCTTAGCGGTTATTGTTTTTTTAAGCATATTTTGTGCGGCCCAAAAATACTCCAATGTGGACCAGATAAGCTAAAAGGTTGGACACCCTGCTGTAAAAGAAATAAGATGACCAGAGAAACGTTTGGCACGCCTCTTTTGCTGATTATGATTTCGAACACCATTCTAAGGTGCATCAAATATTTCTCTAATCCATTTTATTTCTTACTTTTAGACAAATTACTAGACTTTTTTTCAAAAAAAAGAAAAAAAAATATTAACTATCTTTGTATCGTATTCGCGGAGGCGCAATTTGGGAAGCAACCCACCCCAGCATTTGCCTAAACGAGTGGGAGAACTGCATAAAAAATCAAATCCGTTTGCCCGATGTAACAGCCTACAGCAGGGTTGTCCAGCCTTTCCACTTACCTGAGCCACTTTGGAAGAAGACGAGTATTTTTGGGCCGTTCACACTATACTCAACACTAACATTAACCACCGAGGAAGAACCAAAACAGGCCTGCCGGTGTGGCCCTGCGGTTCTACGCGCTTCAGTCTGGAACCGCGTGACCTCTACGGTCGCAGGTTCGAATCCTGCCTTGGCATGGATGTGTGTGATGTACTTAGGTTAGTTAGGTTTAAGTAGTTTTAAGTTCTAGGGGACTGATGACCACATATGTTAAGTCCCATAGTGCTCAGAGCCATTTGAACCGTTTTGAGAACCAAAAAGACTGGAGGGACCAATAAGAGAACAGCATAGTTTAACTGAAGTTACAAATCGAAAATATTCAGTCTATCATTACTTTTTTACCGATCGTGTAATAGATGATAAAGCCGCTCACTTCTTGGGCCGCACTGATACTTGTTTTGGGACATCCACCCCCCCCCCCCCACCCCCCCTCCCACCCCCCTCTCCATCCACCGTCTTGTATGCAAGCGCGGTGTGCCTTGCGCTTTTCGAGCAGGTCAAAAAAAGAAGAAACGGCAAGCACTTGAAATGTGGTACTTTGGAAGAATGTTAACAATTACCTGGACAGATAAAGAGCTAAGTGAAGAAGTGCTTTAGCGTGTACTATGTGTGAAAGATACATACGGTTTCAAACTGATTAGTCGAACATCGCGCTAAAGTTAACTAATTATTTACAGTTCGTTTGCAGTCATGTCTTCAATGGATCTGTTAACGTGGTAATGACAGGAATGGAGTAACTTCTGCAGCAGTGTAAACTTCCACTGTCGGATTTAATGTGTGCCGACTTAATGTTGTACTTCCGGATGTGCAGCCGAGTTTTTGTTAACATTTTATACATAACCAGAAGTCCTGGCCACCCCGATTCTTTAAAAATTCGAATGCCCATTTGTAAAGCTAATCCGTTTTACGAGAGGCTAGTTTGTCACGATCTCGGTGTTTGTGACGTCTTGTCTCCTGGACTAACTGTCGTACAGTGCTATAATTTTGGAGGTGCATTGAGTGAAATTTGTGGATACTGTCTGTAAAATGTGTTGCAAATAGAGTCGGTAGTAATGAAGCAATAAATTAAAACGTCTGCCTCATCCTGAAGTTGGATTGCATGAATAGCGAAAACGTAGTAAGCGATAATCAGTTTTCTTATCACTGTTTTGTAACAGGTGTCAGTGAGAAAAGGTTTCTAAAAGATTTGAAATTGTGTGTAAAATGTGTTGGAAGTTGCCAAGTGCTTTCATTCTCAAATACTGGATGGGTGTAGTCGGGTAATTTGCGCGCTCTTAGTGAAAATGAAATGTCGTGTGGCTAGGGCCTCCAGTCGGGCAGACCGTTCGCCTGGTGCAAGTCTTTTGATTTGACGCCACTTCGGCGACCTGCGCGTCGATGGGGATGAAATGATGATGATTAGGACGACACAACACCCAGTCCCTGAGCGGAGAAAATCTCCGACCTAGCCGGGAATCGAACCCGGGCCCTTAGGATTGACAGTCTGTCACGCTGACCACTCAGCTACCGGGGGCGGACGCGCTCTTAGTTATGCTGCCGTAAATGGTTCAAATGTCTCTGAGCACTATGGGACTTAACATCTGAGGTCATCAGTCCCCTAGACTTAGAACTACTTAAACGTAACTAACCTAAGGACATCACACACATCCATGCCCGAGGCAGGCTTCGAACCTGCGACTGAAGCCGCAGCGCGGTTCCAGACTGAAGCGCCTAGAACCGCTCGGCCACAACGGCCGGCGTTATGCTGCCTTAAGACACACACACCTGTTCCTGATGTATGTTTGCATTTTCAGGTGTTTAGTTTATTGTTGACAGTCGAAAAGGTTATACGTTTTCTTGAGTGCTCAGCAAATTTTTAATTTAGTGAAAGAAGGGGCAAAGAATTAACATTAAATTTTGTTTGAAAAATATGATAAAGTACAGCATCACATTTGAAATGTTGACTGTGGCATTTGGTGAATCAACTGTGAGTAAGACAAGAGTTTGTGAGCGGTGTAAACGTTTCAGAAAGAGGTTCTAGAAGACGTTAAAGACGACGACTGCCCTGGACGCACTGGCACATCAATTACTGACGACAATGTGGAAGAAGCAAATGAAATGATACCGTAAAATTGCCGAATCACCATTAGAGAGGTTGCTGATGATGTCGGAATATCCTTTTAGCTCATGGCAAGCTATATTTTCGGATGTTTTGGACACGCAACGTATAGAAGCAGAATTTGTTTCGAAATCGACGTTGCGTAGACATCGATTTGGAATTGGTGAATGAAGTCGACAATGATCCAGAACTTCTAAAGAAGGTTATAACAGGTGAAGAAACATGGGCATACAGGTATAACGGTATGACGTCGAAATCACGCCCAGTGTGGACTGTCTAAAGAGTCAAAACCGAAAAAAAAATTCGACAAGTGCGATAATATATGAAGATCCTTCCCACTGTTTTCTTC
Source organism: Schistocerca americana (assembly GCF_021461395.2). NCBI lineage: Eukaryota > Metazoa > Arthropoda > Insecta > Orthoptera > Acrididae > Schistocerca > Schistocerca americana. The sequence continues at coordinate 182,267,430 of NC_060127.1, read as the reverse complement.
GACTGCAGTGGGATCGTGCATCATGAGTTCCTGCCTTATAGTCGTACGGTCGATAAGAAATACTACCTCGAAGTAATAAGTAATGCGTCATTTGCGTGAAGCTGTCCGAAGAAAACGACCAGAATTTTGGCAAAACATTTCAAGGATATTGCATCACGGTAATGCATCTGCTCACACCTCAATGCTTGTTCGTAATTTTTTTTTTTTGACACATAGAAAGTTATGTCGCCTCAGCCACCGAATTCGACGGATATGGCCCTCCGTGACATCTTTCTATTCCCGAAGCTGAAGAGAACCTTGAAAGGACATCGTTTTGACTCTGTTGTTGTTGTTGTTGTGGTCTTCAGTCCTGAGCCTGGTTTGATGCAGCTCTCCATGCTACTCTATCCTGTGCAAGCTTCTTCATCTCCCAGTACCTACTGCAACCTACATCCTTCTGAATCTGCTTAGTGTATTCATTTCTTGTTCTCCCTCTACGATTTTTACCGTCCACGCTGCCCTCCAGTACTAAATTGGTGATCCCTTGATGCCTCAACACATGTCCTACCAACCGATCCCTTCTTCTAGTCAAGTTGTGCCACAAACTTCTCTTCTCCCCAATCCTATTCAATACCTCCTCATTAGTTATGTGATATACCCATCTAATCTTCAGCATTCTTCTGTAGCACCACATTTCGAAAACTTCTATTCTCTTCTTGCCCAAACTATTTATCGTCCGTGTTTCACTTCCATACATTGCTACACTCCATACAAATACTTTCAGAAACGACTTCCTGACACTTAAATCTATACTCGATGTTAACAAATTTCTCTTCTTCAGAAACGCTTTCCTTGCCATTGCCAGTCTACATTTTATATCCTCTCTACTTCGACCATCATCAGTTATTTTGCTCCCTAAATAGGAAAATTCCTTTACTACTTTACGTGTCTCATTTCCTAATCTAATTCCCTCAGCATCACTCGACTTAATTCGACTACATTCCATTATCTTCGTTTTGCTTTTGTTGATGTTCATCTTATATCCTCCTTTCAAGACACTGTCCATTCCGTTCAACTGCTCTTCCAAGTCCTTTGCTGTCTCTGACAGAATTACAATCTCATCGCCGAACCTCAAAGTTTTTATTTCTTCTCCATGGATTTTAATACCTACTCCGAATTTTTCTTTTGTTTCCTTTACTGTATGCTCAATATACAGATTGAATAACATCGGGGAGAGACTAAAACCCTGTCTCACTCCCTTCCCAATCACTGCTTCCCTTCCGTGTCCCTCGACTCTTATAACTGCCATCTGGTTTCTGTACAAATTGTAAATAGCCTTTCGCTCCCTGTATTTTACCCCTGCCACCTTCAGAATTTGAAAGAGCGTATTCCAGTCAACATTGTCAAAAGCTTTCTTTAGGTCTACAAATGCTAGAAACGTAGGTTTGCCTTTCCGTAATCTAGCTTCTGAGATAAGCCGTAGGGTCAGTATTGCCTCACGTGTCCCAACATTTCTACGGAAACCAAACTGATCTTCCCCGAGGTCGGCTTCTACTAGTTTTTCCATTCGTCTTTAAAGAATCCACGTTAGTATTTTGCATCCGTGACTTATTAAGCTGATAGTTCGGTAATTTCCACTTTTGTCAACACCTGCTTTGTTTGGGATTCGAATTATTATATTCTTCTTGAAGTCTGATAGTATTTCGCCTGTTTCATACATCTTGCTCACCAGATGGTAGTTTTGTCAGGACTGGCTCTCCCAAGGCTGTCAGTAATTCTAATGGAATGTTGTCTACTCCCGGGCACTTGTTTCGAGTCAGGTCTTTCAGTGCTCTATCAAACTCTTCGCCACTATTGATGAGATAAAAACAGAACCGCTGAAGGAGCTGAGCGCCATAACGAAAGGTGAGATCCAGAAGTGTTTCCAAGATTGGAAAAAATGCTGGTGCAAGTGTATAATGTCTGAGGGCGATTACTTTGAAGGGGACGAAGTGATGTTGGTGAATAAATAAGGATTTTTTTTAAGAAAAACATTAATTCCCGTTACTTTGTGATCACACCTCGTACACACGAGCTAACTTAAATATTTCTCTGCCGCGCGGGGTAGCCGCTCGGTCTGTGGCACGTTGTCACGGTCCGCGCGGCTCCCCCCGTCGAAGGTTCGAGTCCTCCCTCGGACATGGATGCTTTTGGTTCATCGGCAAGTTTTTATTTCCTCTCCATGAAATTTGTTTCGCCATCCAAATTTCTGCTTGGTTTTCTTTACTACTTATTCAGTGTACAGATTGAATAGCACGAGCGATTTCCTACAACTCTGTCTCCGTCCCTTCTCAATTTCTGCTTCTCTTTCATGACCTTCGACGCCTACAACAACAGTCAGACATCTGTACAAGAACTTACTTACAGCACTGAAATTCAATCAATATGGGACGCGGAGATAGCTATTACTATATTTTTGAAACAGTATTATTTTCAGAACACTACGTACGATGAAAAAAAGTTAATTTTAATGGCACACAGAATGGCCAGATTTTATAAACACTGTGGCAACCTCAGTTCACGTATTACAGTGGCTGAGCGATGCGTTGCGTTGCACGGGCTAATAAACGTTACAATGTAGCGCGAGCTTTGTTTTATTTCCATTGATTAGCTGGTGCTAATCTGTATGGAAAGGGATATTTTTAATAATTCATTAGGCATCGCCCTAACAAAAGCAGCTGGAACAATAGATTATTTTTTACGTCGGCGTCGCATTTCGCGTTGCATGTTTCAGCGGCAGGGCCGAACGTGGTGGGAGCGCGCACAGCTGTGTTATTGTAATGCTCTGGTCAGCCAACAGCGGCGCGCGGCCCAACATTTTTGTGCTGTCGCAGGTTTCGTAAACTTTGGTACTGTCCCACGGCGATGAAGTAGATCGCTGTCAGCTGCTAGAATACATCCGCAATCACAACTGTGAACTGAAGTTTTTACACGAGTATCTTGTAGCGGGACTTTGAATTTCGTCGTGCTACACTCGTTCCCTCAGATATAAATTATACCGTCGCAGCTGTATCAGCGCTCGACGGCAGAGAAAATATTTATAAGAAAATGAAGGTACAAAAATTGTAACCCTTTTTGTTTTCTACCCGCTATTGTCTCCTGAGAGCGGAAACTTAACCTCACTTATTCGCTAGTCTTGGTATGATTCAGACTTAAAAACTTATTCGCTAGTCTTGGTCTGATTAAGACGTAAAAACCTATTGATGTGCGGACATACAGTATTGTGGAAGCTTGTATGAAATTTGGAGGATGGAAGCAGCCGTAAAATACTTTGCATTAAATATCAAGATTGTATTCATTCGTAGACATTAGTAATTCATGGACGATGAAATATACTGCAAGATTTTGGAGCAGCTACGACCTTTTCATACAGAAATGAAGCAGGAGATAGTTGGCGAACAAGACCTGAACGCTGTACGAGAGAAGACATATTAACATGGTAATGAATGTACTCTTATCTACGCCATTTGTTATTCTCTGTTCTCTTTCAAATAATTTTTGTAGTGGAAATTGGTTTGACTTTTGCTCAGAAACGCCACAAGGACCACCCCAACAATAGCTTTTCCAAATCACGAAGTCCGATAGCTTTTCTGTAATACGAAGTCCGATTTGCATTTCGTTCTTTCCGTTTTTCGCGGTCATTAACGATTTTAGAAACCCCTTTTTATTCACCATTTCTTCCCACATTTTCAACCTTTTCTTTTCTTCTCTTTTTCTTTTTTATTAACCACTACAATATGTTGGTTTATTATAGAAGAAAGATTAGGGATTCATGACCATCCGATATTACGCTCATTGCTGACAGGACGCATGATGAAATATACAACGATTTGTTGCCTGTTGCCGACGAAAGGAACAATGTGCGTGCAGTTGAAGATAATTGTCTCACTTTTGTTTGTAAGGGAAGCAAATTTGTGGTCAGTATTATAGGAAGAGGAAAGGACGTGGGTGAAGATGAGATGGGAGATACGATATTGCGAGAAAAAATGGATAGAACACTGAAAGACCTTAGTGGAAACAAGGCATCTAGAGCAGACGACATTAGCTCCAAATATGAGGGTCGTTCAATATGTAATGCCCCACTTTTTTTTCTCAGAACATATTTATCGTTAAGAAATGGTTCAAATGGCTCTGAGCACTATGGGGCATAACAAAAATGGTTCAAATGGCTCTGAGTACTATGAGACTTAACATCTGAGGTCATCAGTCCCCTAGAACTTAGAACTACTTAAAGCTAACCAACCTATGGACATCACACACATCCATGCCCGAGGCAGGATTCGAACCTGCGACCGTATCGATCGCGCGGTTGAAGACTGAAGCGCCTAGAACCGCTCGGTCACACCGGCCGACTATCGTTTCGAGTCAGAATTTGGTGACAATATATATCAACATGTCTTCTCCATGTCCTATTTTTCTACGCAGTCTCCATCACGTTCTATGGCCGTACGCAAACGTTGTGGAAGAGAATGTATTCCCTGCTGGTAAAAGCTCTTGTCGTGTAGGCGTAGCCATGTTTTCACTGCATGTCTGACGCTCTCGTCATCTTCAAATTGTGTTCCCCGTACACAATCTTTAAACGACCCAAAGAGAAGAAATCCCGAGGTTGTCAGGTCTGGACTGTAGGGTGGATAAGGCAATGATGTCCAACTCAGTTCGGCGATGTGTCGCTGGGTTCTTAGACTTGTGTGTAGGCGTGCAATATCGCGTTGGAGCAAGATTTCTGCTGAATTCTTGTCCGATCGAACACGTCGGCAACGGTTTTGAGTTTGTTCAGAGTCTTCACGTATGCCTCTTGGCTTCACATTCACGAGAATGACGCCATCACAATCCCAGAAGACTGTCACTATGACTTTTCCGGTAGACGGGGTTGTCTTGATTTTTTAATTTTGTGGTGAATGAGGATGATGCCACTCCATGGATTGCCTTTTTGTTTCTGGCGTCAAGTGGTGCACCCAGCTTTCGTCCCCCGTAACGATCCGTGACAGAAAGGCCTCTCCGTCCGTCTCAAAACACTCCAACAATTCAGATGAAATGGCCTTTCTTTGAATTTTGTTGTCCGCTGTCAGGATTCGTGGAACCCATCGTGAGCACCTCTTTGAATATCCGAGAGTCTCGATCATTGCAGACGCACTTCCAATGCTGACCGACAACTGTAGAGCCAATTGTAGAGTTGTGATGCGCCGGTCGGCACGAATAATGGCACCCGCACGATTCAGCATATCTGGAACAGTGGCTGTGACAGGACGTCCCGAGCGTGGCTGATCATGGAGCTCTGTTTCCGCAGTTCCTGAGGCTGTAACTTTCTTTACCCATCGCCCAACTGTACTCGTATCAACTGGAGAATTGCCATGCACTGCACACAAATGTTTATGGATAGTCACCATGGTTTCTTTTTCTACACACAAGAACTCAGTAACAGCACGCTACTTGTAACGTGAGTCGTATGTAGACGCCATTTTGACGCCGTACTACGGCTCTGCCGTATGCGAGAATGGTTCGAAACCCCACCGGCGCACAAAACAAACATCAAATGTAAAGCACTAACAAGGACGTTTGTCTATGTATATTAATGGCTTTTTTTAAAAAAAAAAAAATATGGGGCATTACTTATTAAATGAGCCTCGCACTAGGAAGGCAGGATCTGCCATCAGTTCAACGAATCTCGATTCCAAAATATTGAAATGAATTATTTACAGAGGAAAGGAAAAGTGATATAAACCGACCATGGGGGAGGTCAGTTTGGGTTCCGGTGAACCCTCGAGGCAATACCGACCCTACGTCTTATCTTATAAGATTGGTCGAGGTAAGCAAAATTATGTCCACATCATTTGTAGATTCGGAGAAAGCTTTTGACAGTGTTGATTGGATACAAACACTTTGAATTTCTGGTGGTGGCAGGGATAAAAAACAGGGAGCGAAAGGTATAAACTTGCACGGAAACCATGGGGCAGTTATAAGAGCCGAAGGGGTTGAAAGGAAAGCATTGGAGCGAGGAAGCAGTAAAGGAAACCAAAGAAAATTTTGTGGTAGAAATTAATACTCAGGAAGAATAAGTCTCAAAAATGTTCAAATGTGTGTGAAATCTTATGGGACTTAACTGCTAAGGTCATCAGTCCCTAAGCTTACACACTACTTAACCTAAATTATCCTAAGAAAACACACACACCCATGCCCGAGGGAGGACTCGAACCTCCGCCGGGACCACCCGCACAGTTCATGACTGCAGCGTCCTAGACCGCTCGGTTAATCCCGCGCGGCAGAATAAGTCTGCCGTCGACATTTTAATTATCGCAGTGACGGAAAAAGACATGGAAGAACAATTGAACGTAATGGATAGTGTCTTGAAAATAGATTAGAAGATGAAAGTCAATAAAAGTAAAAGAAAGGTAATGGAATGTAGTCGGATTAAATCAGGCGATGATGATGAAATTAGATTAGGTTATGAGACCTAAAAGTGTTCGATGAGTTTTGCTATTGAGGCAGCAGAAAAACTGATGATTGCCGAAATAGGAAAGATGTAAAATGCAGACTATAGAAATCAAGAGAAATATATCTGAATAAGAGGAATTTGTTAACATGGAATATGAATGTAAGTGTTAGCAACTCCATCCTTGTGGTACTTGTCTGGAGCGTAGCCTTGTACGGAAGTGAAACATGGACAAATAGAAATTCAGAGGAAAGGAGAACAGATGCTTTTGAAATGTAATGCTGTAGAAGAATGACGAAGATTAACCCGAGAGATCGAGTAACTACTGAGGAGCCACTGAATCGAATTGGAAAGAAAAGAAATTTGTGGCACAACTCGACTGAAAGAAGGCATTGTGACAGTTCACAGAGCTTCAAAGGACAGTCAGTTAGGTAATGGAGGGAGTATTGGGGGGGGGGGGGGGGGTAAGCAGGATGAAATAGATGTAAATGAAGAGGCTTGCACTGGATGAAATAACATGGAGAGCTGCATCAAACCAGGCTTAGGACTAACATCACGACAACACTGTTTTTTCGAGTTTGGCCAACGGCCGGCCAGAGTGGCCGTGCGGTTCTACGCGCTACAGTCTGGAGCCGAGCGACCGGTACCGTCGCAGGTTCGAATCCTGCCTCGGGCATGGATGTGTGTGATGTCCTTAGGTTAGTTAGGTTTACTTAGTTCTAAGTTCTACGCGACTGATGACCTCAGAAGTTAAGTCGCATAGTGCTCAGAGCCATTTGAAACTTTTTTTTTTTTTTTTTTTTTTTTGCCAACGCCATGTAGCCATAGATCGCTTTTACGTTGTGTCATTCTTAATGGCTTTTCTTTTATTGCATTTCAATATTTCATACGGAAATTGACCGAATTCAGAAACTTAAAATTGTAACATAATTTATTCATTGTGGGATAATCTTACGTTAGAGGTTCAACACATTGACAGTTTATCACTTATTATATTTCGCCATTAATGCAGTAAAACTTTAGCTTCAGACATGACGTTTTAATTCACTACTTCTGTTCTACTAACTCCATTCTCAACACATTTTGCAGGCATCCACATGTTCCACTGAATATACCTGCAAAATTATACGGTTATACGACACACAGTTCAAGACATTTGACGTTTTATAGACGGGAGTTCGATTCTTTTAAGGCAGTGGTAGTCCCTTCTGCCCACTATTGGGCGTGCCATCTTTCATTGTGGGTGGTAGTCCGCCCCCGGTAGCTGAGTGGTCAGCGTGACGGAATGTCAATCCCAAGGACCCGGGTTCGATTCCCGGCTGGGTGGGAGATTTTCACCGCTCAGGGACTGGGTGTTGTGTTGTCCTAATCATCATCATTTCATCCCCATCGACGCGCAGGTCGCCGAAGTGGCGTCAAATCGAAAGACCTGCACAAGGCGAACGGTCCACCCGACGGGAGGCCCTAGCCACACGACATTTCATTTCATTTCATTGTGGGCGGTAGACGGCATTTCATTTGGTCTGTTTTTTTTTATGTCGCCTGGTGCAGGTTTTTCGATTTGACGCCACTTCGGCGACTTGCGCGTCGATGGGGCTGAAATGATGATGATTAGGACAACAGAACACCCAGTCCCTGAGCGGAGAAAATCTCCGACCCTGCCCGGAATCGAACCCGGGCCCTTAGGATTGACATTCTGTCACGATGACCACTCAGCTACCGGGGGCGGACATTAGATCTTCATAAAAAATTGACATTAAGTATTTGGTAAGTGGCTTTTATTATATCCTTTAACTCACTGTAACTTTGGCTTATAATTTTTGCAAAGTAAAGTTACTTTCCTACACTGTAAACTATCCTTACTGTGAAACAGGTGGGCAGTAAGAAAAATTTATACTAACAGTGATGCAAAAGTGGACGGTAGGTAAAAAAAGTGTGAGCACCCGTGCTTTAGAGAATCGGGTGTTACTAGTTTTATCTACGGTAGAATTTCATCCCATTCGCCTGCTCTGTGGTCTGAAGCAGTTGCCGGCTTTAAAAACATGAATCCAGTATGAGTGTTTTCAAATTCAAATTACAACTGCACTTAACCGCGACCGACAAAAAAAAAAGGTGCCAAACAAACGAGTGGTGTTTACCCATTGTTTTAAGCACTCGAACGCTTGAGCCAATTGCTCATCCCTTTCGGACTGTCCATCAAACAATTTCGCTGGTGTGAAACGTTGTGCTGTGTTAGGCGGCCTCCATTATCCTAAACAGTTATCGGTTTGCGCGCCCCTCGCGACCCTAGACGCCGCCGCTGACAGATGTTACACGTTGATAAATCGCACGCGGAGAGATTGCAAAGTAATCAGTTTGGCCCGCAACGCACGCACCGCTTTATTTGCAAATAAAGCGGATGCTTCCGTCTGTTGGGGATGTTTTAAGCGATCCGTAGCCACCGGGCGTCCACTCGGCCTGGCGCAGGACGGGATACGGCATCGTGGGGAAACATTCCAAGAGGATAATCTGTTTATGAAAATCGTGCAGCGCGGGAACTGTCCAACATTTCTTTGACTGTACATGAGATATCTGGCCGTACGCGATCATAGATAAAAGGATTATTTGTTCTTTACTGCCGCCAATTATTTATGTGCTTTTCGTGCTAATCACTTTGGCATCAAATGTAATGACGTGGTGAGAATCCCTTACCACCGAAGCTGTACAGCCAAATAGCGCTAGGCAACAGAATGGAAAAATGATGACAACGCAGTTAGTGACAGTTTCCAGTAATTTATTACTTATTAACCGAAACTTTATACTACGAGCTCAGCTCAGAATATAAGCGAACATGCCAACGAAGATATGCGGTTTTCATCACCGCCTTGTGCTTTACCTCCATTGTAACGACGTCTTTTTGGAGTGTCGATATCTCGTTTGGTTTTCAAAATATTATGTGAGTGCAACGTGTTGAACTGTGAATGGTGATTTTTGAAATGTGCGATTTTCTGAAGCAACGAAGCAACTTAAAATTTTACGTTAAACATGTTGCTAACAAGGGAACCTCCCCATCGCTACCCCCTCAGATTTAGTTATAAGTTGGCACAGTGGATAGGCCTTGAAAAACTAAACACAGATCAATTGAGAAAACAGGAAGAAGTTGTGTGGAACTGTGAAAAAATAAGCAAAATATACAAACTGAGTAGTTCATTGGAAGATAGGCAACATCAAGGACACTAAGAGGTCAGGAGCGCCGTGGTCTTGTGGTAACGTGAGCAGCTGCGGAACGAAAGATCCTTGGTTCAAATCTTCCATGGAGTGAAAAGTTTAATTTTTTTATTTTCAGTTTATGTGACAAACCCTTGTGTTTTCATCACTTTTTTGGGAGTGATTATCACATCCACAAGAGAACCTAAATCGGGCAAGGTAGAAGAATCTTTTTACCCATTCGCCAAGTGTACAAGTTAGGTGGGTCGACAACATATTCCTATCATCTCACGCACATGCCGTCACCAGTGTCGTATAGAATATATCAGATGTGTTTTCCTCTCGAGGAATCGGTTGACCTATGACCTTGCGATCAAATGTTTTCGGTTCCCATTGGAGAGGCACGTCCTTTCGTCTACTAATCGCACGGTTTTGCGATGCGGTCGCAAAACACAGACACTAAACTTATTACAGTGAACAGAGACGTCAATGAACGAACGGACAGATAACTATACAAAAATAAAGAAAGTAAACTTTTCACTCGAGGGAAGACTTGAACCAAAGACCTCTCGTTCTGCAGCTGCTAACGCTATCACGAGACCACGGCGCTCTTGAGCTCACATTACCCATGATGTTGCCTATGTGGCCCATGGACTACTCAGTTCGTATATTTTGCTTATTTTCTCACAGTTCCACACAACTTCTTCCTGTTTTCTCGATTGATCTGTGTTCAGTTTTTCAAGGCCTATCCACTGTGCCCACTTATAACTAAATCTGAGGGGGGTGCGATGGGGAGGTTTCCTTGTAAGACTGTTTCGAGTACTCTGCACAAGTTCCGCTGGGAAGCCCTTACAGTTTCAAATGGTTCAAATGGCTCTGAACACTATGGGACTTAACTGCTGAGGTCATCAGTCCCCTAGAAGGTAGAACTACTTAAACCTAACTAACCTAAGTACATCACACACAACCATGCCCGAGGCAGGATTCGAACCTGCGACCGTAGCGGTCGCGCAGTTCCTGACTGTAGTGCCTAGAACCGCTTGGCCACCTCGGCCGGCTTTACACTTTCACTCAGTTACTATATCTCTACGTGCGATTTCCATATGCTGCACGTTGTCGATGTGGTTCCTTCGACACGCTTCTGTATAAATTTACCTCCAGTGGCCACGTGGCGGTCTGGCTCTGGCTGAGGAAATCAACTTGCTTTCCTCTCCAATACTTGTGCGACTGCTTGACTGCTTAGACCGGCTACATTACCCAGCGACCGGATTCCTACTGTGGTGTCACCGCCAAACACCACACTTGCTAGGTGGTAGCCTTTAAATCGGCCGCGGTCCGTTGGTATATGTCGGACCCGCGTGTCGCCACTGTCAGTGATTGCAGACCGAGCACCGCCACACGGCAGGTCTAGAGAGACTTCCTAGCACTCGCCCCAGTTGTACAGCCGACTTTGCTAGCGATGGTTCACTGACAAATTACGCTCTCATTTGCCGAGACGATAGTTAGCATAGCCTTCAGCTACGTCATTTGCTACGACCTAGCAAGGCGCCATTATCATTTGCTATTTATCTTGTGATGCATGTACCGTCAGACAGATGTTCACCAATTATGAAATAAAGTTAAGTATTCCAGTAGTTACTTACGTTCTTTGCTACTATAAATTCCCTTACCTGTTCCAGACCTCACGCCAGCCTGCGTGAGCTTAAACGCATGCCTTTCGGCTTCCTCTCCTAGTGGCTTGGCTGTCTTGCCAAGTCACAACACCTACTCTTTTCCGAAGTCGAACACTAATGCCGTGATGTGGTTAATTGCTCATTCTGTACATTTTGTTTTTGCTTGTGTTGGGGGAAGACTTTTTGACGTTTGACCATTGCATGTGTACTACATGATGGGGCGCATCGAAGTTGCCCCGTTGTACATTTTGCCATCACGCTAAACCTCACGTTTAAGTGGTTAAGGTGGTCACTGGGTGAGGCCCTTATCCGATAGAGATGTCGAGCTGCCCTAGCGAGGTATAAGCCCCTTACTTTTTCTCGTTTCTACCTTAGGAAAGCTATTTCGCCTATTGTGTTCTTTTATGTATAGGGGAAAAAAGGGAGAAGAAAACTTGGTAAGTGTTGAGGCTGTGTGGACGCTGCATCGCTGGATCGAGTCCCGATCTTCCTTTCATTTCTTCTCTCTCTCTGGTTGTATGGTTCAAAATGGTTCAAATGGCTCTGAGCACTATGCGACTTAACTTCTAAGGTCATCAGCCGCCTAGAACTTAGAACTAATTAGACCTAACTAACCTAAGGACATCACACACATCCATGCCCGAGGCAGGATTCGAACCTGCGACCGTAGCGGTCACGCGGTTCCAGACAGAAGCGCCTAGAACCGCACGTCTGATTGTATTTTTCGTATATTTGGCAACTGAGGGATAGTATGGTGAAGCGACGCGAGTGTTGGGTCGGCTTTGTTGTATTTAATTTCAAACATATGATAAGTGCGAAACGAAATTACATCTCTATTTTCTAAAACTTTCTAGTCCAGGTACACTTGGAACTCCGCTACCTCCTCTTACTATGGCAACTGTCAACCATCCATTCCCATGAGAGAAGGTATCGTTTATGTCCAAACTAAAATTAAGAGTACATCCAAGAAACACACATGGTCCATCAACGAGCGCGTTGGCGGCGACACTCTCCACTGGGATGCGATTATTCTTGTCGCCTGTTGTTGTTATTAGTTCGATGTTTCCTATATTTTTGTAAACAGTTGTGCGACGACGAAATCGATATCTCCTGTAAGGCATATATATATATATATATATATATATATATATATATATATATATATATATATATATATATATAAAATATTCAGGCAGGGCACTCTTGTTTCGCCAAAAGAAAGCGGTTAAGACAGCCAAAAAATTGTGTGGCGCAGTGGGTAGCACGATAGTCTGTCATTCATAATTTCATAGTACCATGGGATAGAGTCACTCCAGTCACTATCTTTTAATTTCCTTTAAAAAAAATGGTCAACGACACTGAAAAAAAAAAATGCTAGACTGTGGCTGGAAACTGAAAGGATGAGAAAGAAACGGTAAAGTGCATCAGAGAGGTCACGTGATCGATTCTCGGCTGGATCACCGGTTTTTTAACTTCGTTTTAAAAGCCTTGAAACAGAAAAAAACTTTTGTGACCCTGCCTTTTTAAACCAGCAATTTTTTTTAAGTGGTCAACGCGGCGAACTCTCATCCGAGGGACTCAGGTTCGATTCTCAGTACTGCCAGGGATTTTTCCTTGCTGGGAGGACTGGACAGGGATGTACTCGACCTATTAAAAAGGAATGAAAGTCGCTAACGCCTGTCTGGCGCTCGGCTCACAGGTAAACCGGTTCGAATCCTGGTGGTGGACTAAATTTTCCCTTCCAGTATATGGGCGTCATGAGGAGGGGAGAAGTGGTGGTGTTAAGGCCCTGATCACCAAACTTTGCACCTATGTCCTGGATTAAATTCCAAACTTCTCTGCAGTGTCTCATGAAGTGAGGGATATTCGACACTGTTGGTGGTGATCCGTCCTTCGGATGGATACGGTAACCTTGGCGGGCCTCTTTGGTGCTATTGGAAAGGATAAGATGTATATCGACACAGCGTTTCACTCTCTTCCTTCTCTCATCTTCATTACACAACACGCTCGTCCAAACTGTGCCCCTGGGGCGCTACCGCCCGCGATCGCCCGAGGCCAGCGCCCCGGGCGAATTCGTGTGTTGTCGCAGTGGCCGAGTCGTGTCGCGTAGCTGGCCATTCAGACCGCTCGCCGAACCTCGCCATGCCGCTGTACGCAAATATTGCAGTAGATAAAAATTCATTTTGCGACCACACATCACTATCCTTTTCAGCGGAACTGGGGGAAAACGCATCTGAAACCAATCTTTTTTGTTAGTTTTTTATTTGAGTTTCAATGAATGAAACAATTAATTGTTAAAGTGATAAAAGTGCTTTAAAAACAAGATTGTACAAAATTAATTGTATGTTCTTTTTTGGCGTAGTACGAGCAGGAAACAGGTGGGCAAAGTCTGCGCGCAAGTTACAAATGATCGCTGAGAATTGGGAAAGCAGGGAAACCCTTTGCTGCTAGGAATCTCATCAAGGATTGCCTGGTCGACTCGGCGGCTTGTATTTGTCCACCAGACCTCACGGAAAAATTTGAAAAAATAGCTCGAAGATATGGTCTCAGATATGGAGCAGCAATTAATGGAGAGTGCGGCAAACTTCATTTCGCTTTCTATCGCTCTTGACGAGTCCGCGGACGTTGCGGACATTCTCAGCTCGTCAATTCATTGGAGGTGTCGACGACAATCTGCGTGTCACCGAAGAATTTCTCGAACTTATACCATTAAAAGACACAACCACGGGTTTGGATATTTTTCTAGCCGTGGAAAACGTGTTAGAGTCAATGGGTTTAAAATGGGAACGCCTGACCAGTGTAACAAAGGATGGAGCCCTGCGCTACGAGGGATACGCACTGGATTCCTGAGTTACGTCAGGTCAAAAATGGCTGATGTCGGCTGTTCCTTATTCGCGACAGTCTATTGTTTGATACACCAGGAGGCACTTTGTGCGAAGATTGTCAACGTAAAAAATGTTATGGACACAGTTCTTCGAACGGTTGATTATTTTCGCTCGCATGGACTCACACATCGCCAGTTTAAAGAATTTCTGGCTGATATCCCGTACCACACCGAAGTAAGATGGCTGAGCAGAGGAAAGGTGCTTCATCGGTTTTTCTCCCTGAGGGGCGAAATAAATACCTTTTTGGAAATGAAAGGACGTCCAGAAATATTACTTTGTCATCCTAAGTGGATGGCGAATTTGGCTTGTTTGAGTGACGTTACTGGTCATTTAAATACTTTGAATATTTCACTCCAGCGCGAAAATCACCATGTCGTTAATTTAGTGCAGACGATACAAGCATTTCAAAAAAATATTTTGTGGGAAAAACAATTGCGCGAGAAGAATTGTGGTCACTTTCCTGCACTAGACAGCGTTAAAGAAGATGTGGATTTTTCAGATTATGTTGCAATCATTTGCGAATTACAAGAACGGTTTGAAAACAGATTTTTGGAGACAAGTGAGCTTCAATCGGCCCTACATATATTTGTTCGCCCGTTTTCCCTTCGGCATAGGACGTCTCACAAGTCCTTCAACTAGAGCTGATTGACTTGCAGTGCGATATCCGCCTGGAGGACCGCTTTCTCATGTGTAAAACTTTGGATGACTTTTACAGCTGTCTTCCACGAGAGAAATATCCTCTTTTGCACAAGCACACGGCCTAAGTTCTCTCAATGTTTGGTTCCAAGTATATCTGTGAGCGCTTTTTCTCTCTTTTAAAGCTAGCTAAAACTAAGAACCGTGCATTACTTGGTGATAAAAATTTGCTTAATTCTGTGAGGTTATCAGTCTCAGGGAATATTGTACCAAACATTGACAAAACCGTTTCCTCGAAAGAGAAAAAAGTGTAAAATGTTAATTGTCTTCTTCACCAGTGTTGACTGTAAGAATTAAAGAGCTTTATAACCTTAATTCTATTTTTTAATAAGTTTTCAAACTTGGTCGGTTAAAATTATTACGTACAAAACAACAAACTAAGGATCCGATTTCTAAACTCTGAAAAGGGATTCAAAGAGATGTAGCCCGAAGTACATAAAAAAATATTTACTTGTAACTGCTAACAGTATGAATGAGACTGTATATCCCTTACATAAAGTTATTTCTAAAACAGAATATTTATGATTCTAGTTCATCTAAGAAACTGATATATTTTTCAGAAGACGCCTATTGTACATATGACGAGTGTGCATGTGCTGTACTAATAGAATGAACCTGTGGGTCAGAAGACAACTAACAAGGGGAGGCCGCCAATTGTGAAATTCAGATTCGATTCATACTGCGCATAATAAAAGCTCATGGCCAGAGGTGTAATGTGGCAAAGCACCAAGATGCACTTCTCAGCCGTTGTCGAGAAAATCGACAGTTAAAAGAAACCGTTGCGGTGAAATACTCTCGACGATTAGTACTTTTCTACAGTGTCGTGGCGCAGCGGTAAGCGCTGGGGTTCGTAATCCGAAAGTCGCCGGATCGAATCTGGCGCCATGCAATTTTTTTTTATTATTAGTTTTTTGTAATTCAAATATAAAGTATTAATGAATTGCTTATGCATGTTGGTGAAGGCGGATCGCTGTCCAATTGTACCGCCTCCATTTTTCCGTTTTTTTTAACAGGGTGTACCAAAGCTCTCCCGTCCGCACTGATTTTCGACAATGTTATAAGTTACGCTAGGGACCGCATCTACCTTCTTTCGAAGTTAGCAGGCAACTACGCTGTTATGCGGCGGCTCGTTTCGGCCCATTCAACATCTGTCATTCAAGTGTAACGAGCGGGTAATGGAGTTTATATTTCATACCTGCCACAGCAAATTTGTGTTCGTGGGGTCTCTATTCTAATTCGAACGCTTGACTTACGCTATACGTATTCGTTTCGGAATATCGTTTCTACGTATTCCGTTAACTATGCGTGCTTAACATTATGAAGACAATTAATAACATTTGTGAAATACAACTTTGTTTGCGGAAAACATAATGATGTTCGAAGTCGCCAGTTTTTCCACGACAAACGACTTTCAACAACTTATTATATGCATAATTGTTGCAACTGATTGCCGGGAATTATATATATATATATATATATATATATATATATACATTTGAATTATAAAAAACAAATACTAAAAAAAAAAAAAGTTGCATAGCGCGAGATTCGATCCGGCGACCTTCGGATTACCAACCAGAGCGCTTACCGCTGCGCCACGACGCTGTAGGAAATTATTGGTCGTTGAGAGTATTTCACTCGAACGGTTTCTTTTAACTGTCGATTTTCTCGACAACGGCTGAGAAGTGCATCTTGGTGTTTTGCCACATTACACCTCTGGCCATTAGCTTTTATTATGCGCAGTATGAATCGAATCTGAATTTCGCAATTGGCGGTCTCCCCTTGTAAGATGTTCTTGTTTTGGATATTGTTGTCGAAAGCTTTGTGTAGTAATTGTGCCACACGAACACTAGTTGTCAGCTAAGCGGTAAGTGGTGTGCTTGTTTTACCGCTCATCAGACTCTTTTACAGAGGGGCGCTTCCTCTGTTATTTTGTTTGCGCTGGGTCTGACTGCGGGACAGTCCACCGCAGAGCAGTGGTGTGCGGTCTCTCTCTCTCTCTGTCTCTGTCTCTCTCGCTCCTATGCCGACACTAGCGACACACGGTCGCGGGCGGGGCGCTGAACTACACTGCCTGGCGCCGGGCGCAATTCTTGGATCAGCCTGCACTACTCTATACACGCATCCATTACACTCCCCAAAGTCGCGAGGTTACGTTTTAGCCATTGGCATTTCTGAAATGGCCATTTGTTAATGGTGATCCCCCATCACTTTGTGCTCATTGTCATCAGCCTTTGACGATTCGTCATTTCCTAACGGAATGGCCTTTTTTTACCACTTACGTTTTAATTTATGTTTCCCGTCTGAGTTACCGGCCGTTTTAGCGAACCACGCGCGAGCCGTCACCGCGTTTTACTTTTTATTCGTCGTTGCAATATGGCGAAGGACATTTAATCTTTAGTTCAAGGCCTCCGTTGTCTCTATTGCGTTTTCTATGGGCTTTCTCTGTGTTCTATGGTGTTGACACGGTCGCGTATGAAGTCAGTTGTTTTCGCGGCCTAAAACAAAACAAACAAACTAAACGAAACACTCACCCACGCCCCAAATACACACATACGACACAACTGTTACATATCCACCTGAGCGCGCAGAGGAAGAACACCCTTTCTGACGGACGGGCTGACCCCAACCTTTGGGATATCCGAACCAACAGTGCCATGCGACGTTTACATTTATACTTGCCATGCTGTTTGGTATAACGCATCGGTGAGCACAATAACGTTAATTACAGAGCTTAGCAATCACTGCTGACGTACACTGATTGTTGAATAAGCCAGTTTCGACTCTTGAGTCATTTTCAACAGCCAATTCTAGTTCTTAGCCCATGGCTCCGCCACTATGTAGTAGCATACAACGGGGCCATTGGCAGATTGATTTATACTGATATCACTCGTTCATATAATAAAAAGAGTTTCAATTATTGCTTACGAACTTCGGTTGTAGAATTTTACCTTGACGTAGAACGAAAATGGATTGTCGGAAATATGACTGAATTTTTTTTTTCCATTTTATATGAAGAGTCCGTCCCGATGTGTAATATATATGCCGGCCGCGGTGGCCGTGCGGTTCTAGGCGCTCCAGTCCGGAGCCGCGCTGCTGCTATGGTCGCAGGTTCGAATCCTGCCTCGGGCATGGGTGTGTGTGATGTCCCACAGCAGTTGAGTCCCATAGTGCTCAGAGCCGTTTGAACCATTTTTTTGTAATATATATATATATATATATATATATATATATATATATATATGTGTGTGTGTGTGTGTGTGTGTGTGTGTGTGTGTGTGTGTTGACTGAATTATACATGAAAATACATCGAATAGTAGTTTATGTTACTTGTTTGATAGATGACTGTCAACAATTTTTTCTCTCTTTGTTTCAGGTACGTTGCACTATGACGATGCCGTATGCTTCCTTGTTGCTACACATACAGGTTACAACCATTTTTTTAGTCATACTTTACTTGTTACGAATGAATGTAACAATAGTGCATTTTTTTTTTTTTTGATTCTGTGTGTTAGTGCGCTCTGCAAAGGTTTTAAACTCTTTTCTCAGTTTACCTTCTTCTCGCCTGATATGTCATGTAGAGCTGTTCGATATCGTATGTATTTGTTACTGAATAACGAGTATTCCACGAGAGTCAAAGCAATGTTTCGTTGCTTACCGGATCGCTTCGTTACTCGCATGATATCTTTCTCACACCCATTTCGTGTCCGACCCGGGACAACTCGGAAGATCGGAGAAGAACGCAGCATGTCATTCTCAATGGAGAGAAGTCTACCGAAGTAAGAGTGATTTCAGGTGTGCCGCAGGGGAGTGTCTTAGGACCGTTGCAATTCACAATATATATAAATCACCTTGTGGATAACATCGGAGGTTCACTGAGGCTTTTTGCGGATGATGATTTAGTGAATCGAGAGGTTGTAACAGTGGAAAATTGTACTGAAATGCAGGAGGATCTACAGCGAATTGTCGCATGGTGCAGGGAATGGCAATTGAATCTCAATGTAGACAAATGTAATGTGCTGCGAATACATAGAAAGAAAGATCCTTTGTCAGTTAGCTACAATATAGCAGGTCAGCAACTGGAAGCAGTTAATTCCATAAATTATCTGGGAGTAAGCATTAGGAGTGATTTTAAATGGAATGCACGTATAAAATTAATTGTCGGTAAAGCAGATGTCAGACTGTGATTCATTGGAAGAATCCTAAGGAAATGCAATCCGAAAACAAAGGAAGTAGGTTACAGTACGCTTGTTCGCCCACTGTTTGAATACTGCTCACCAGTGTGGGATCCGTACCAGATAGGGTTGATAGAAGAGACAGAGAAGATCCAACGGAGAGCAGCGCGCTTCGTTACAGGATCATTTGGTAATCGCGAAAGCGTTACGTAGATGATAGATAAACTCCAGTGGAAGACTGCAAGAGAGACGCTGAGTAGCTCGGTACGGGCTTCTGTTGAAGTTTCGAGAACATACCTTTACCGAGGAGTCTAGCAGTATACTGCTCTTTAGTAGATTTGTTGCATCTTTCAAGTATTCTGCCAATAAATCGCAGTCTTTGGTTCGCCTTCCCCAAAACGTTTTCTGTGTGTTCTTTCCAATTTAAGTTGTTAAAATTGCAATTCCTAGGTATTTAGTTGAATTTGCTGGCCGCTGTGGCCGAGTGGTTCTAGGCCCTTCAGTCCGGAACCGCAATGCTGCTACGGTCGCAGGTTCCAATGCTGCCTCGGGCATGGATGTGTGTGATGTCCTTAGGTTAGTTAGGTTTAAGTAGTTCTAAGTCTAGGGGACTGATGACGTCAGAAGTCCCATAGTGCTTAGAGCCATTTGAACCATTTTTTTAGTTGAATTTATTTTTTAGATTTCATTAATTTATCAGGTAACCGTAGTTTAACGGATTCCTTTTACCAAAGAAAAAAAAAAGTTCAAATGTGTGTGAAATCTTATGGGACTTGACTGCTAACGTCATCAGTCCCTGAGCTTACACACTACTTAACCTAAATTATTCTAAGGACAAACACACACACACCCATGCCCGAGGGAGGACTCGAACCACCGCCGGGACCAGCCGCACTGTCTATGACTGCAGCGCCTCAGACCGTTCGGTTAATCCCGCATCCCGCACGGCTTATTTTACCAGTCATGTGGATGACCTCAGACTTCACATTATTTAAGGTCAACTGCCTATTTTGGAAACGTTTCTTTTCTAAATCGTTTTGCAATTCGTTGCCCGGCCGATGTGACCGGGCGGTTCTAGGCGCTTCATTCTGGAAGCGCGCGACCGCTACGGTCGCAGGTTCGAATCCTGCTTTGGGCATGGATGTCTGTGGTGTCCTTATGTTAGTTAAGTTTAAGTAGTTCTAAGTTCTAGGGGACTGATGATTTCAGATGTTGAGTCCTATAGTGCTCAGATCCATTGTTTGCAATTTGTTTTGATCTTCTGCTGACTTTACTAGTCGATAAAGAGCCTAAGTCCGAAAAGAGCCTAAGACGGCCACTCAGATTGACTGCTAAATTGTTTATATAGATATTCCCTTTTCGACTGGACGCGCACTGGACTATGAACGAGCGAGCGCGCTAGCTGCAGATGGGCAATCCTTTCCGGCAGCCACACGGACAGGGAACTTATAACCGGCGCGAAGCTAAACTTCTAGTTTCGATGCATAAGTCGAAATTCACCCCAAGTTTTTCTGTCTTCTTTGGTGCGTAAGATACCGTCATTTGAACTCAGCCGAACCTCTTTGAAACGCCGCGTACTGTTGAGGCACCGTGTACTGGCAGACAGCGCCGCCCAGCAGTTTGATTGAAAACAAAAGGCGGGGGTGAATTCTATTTCCAGTGACTCTGCGCGCCTGCCGTATGTACGCCGATATTGCGGCCGCAGTCGGACCGAGCGTTCTGCAAGGGGCCCGCCGCAGCACGCCAGCGATTCGGAAATCGACATCCGGTCTCAGAGTGTGTGCAGGCCTGGCGGATCAAAGCCGCGTGTGTGTCCCGAGAGCGCGGCCAGCCCGCGCTTTATAACATTTGGCGCGCGACCTTTGATGTGCACGACCGTAGCTCGCCGCGGCCCCCGTTTCGCTCAGAGCGCTGTGTTCGGCGCGCCAGGTTCCCATGGGCTCCACACCACTGAGGCCGGCTCGCGAGCCGCCGCACTAACGCATCATACAGACGGTTATTATCGGCACTAATCGTCTTTCGCCGAAAGAACACAGTGATTACAGTGTTAAAACAACGCCTGTTATCCGGTGACTGCGGCCGCGACATTGCGGGGGGGGGGGGGGGGGGGGGGACTGGCCAGGTGCGGGTAGGCCTCGCGCACTCAGGGATCTGTTCAAAATTAATTGTGTGTGTAAACAGTTCGTACATTCAGGGGACCGAGAATCCCGGCGAATTTTTTTCTATGCTTTATAGATCTTGAAAAGGCATATGAGCGGGTTCCTAGGAGGAGGTTATTGTCTGTTCTACGAGATTATGGAATAGGAGGCAAACTTTTGCAAGCAATTAAAGGTCTTTACATAGATAGTCAGGCAGCAGTTAGAGTTGACGGTAAATTGAGTTCGTGGTTCAGAGTAGTTTCAGTGGTAAGACAAGGCTGCAACAAGTCTCCACTGTTGTTCATATTATTTATGGATCATATGTTGAAGACAGTAGACTGGCTGGGTGAGATTAAGAAATGTGAACACAAAATAAGCAGTCTCGCATAAGCGGATGACTTAGTTGTGATGGCAGATTCGATTGAAAGTTTGCAAAGTAACATTTCAGAGCTAGATCAGAAATGTAAAGACTATGGTATGAAGATTAGCATCTTCAAAACGAAAGTAATGTCAGTGGGAAAGAAATATAAACGGATTGAGTGCCAAATAGGAGGAACAAAGTTAGAACAGGTGGACGGTTTCAAGTACTTAGGATGCATATTCTCACAGGATGGCAACATAGTGAAAGAACTGGAAGCGAGGTGTAGCAAGGCTAATGCAGTGAGCGCTCAGCTACGATCTACTCTCTTCTGCAAGAAGGAAGTCAGTACCAAGACTAAGTTATCTGTGCACCGTTCAATCTTTCGACCAACTTTGTTGTATGGGAGCGAAAGCTGGGTGGATTCAGGTTACCTTATCAACGAGGTTGAGGTTACGGATATGAAAATAGCTAGGATGATTGCAGGTACTAGTAGATGGGAACAATGGCAGGAGGGTGTCCACAACGAGGAAATAAAGGAAAAACTGGGAATGAACTCTATAGATGTAGCAGTCAGGGCGAAGTGGCTTAGATGGTGGGGTCATGTTACACGCATGGGAGAAGCAAGGTTACCCAAGTGACTCATGGGTTCAGCAGTAGAGGGTAGGAGGAGTCGGGGTAGACTAAGGAGAAGGCACCTGGATTCGATTAAGAATGATTTTGAACTAATAGGCTTAACATCAGAAGAGGCACCAATGTTAGCACTGAATAGGGGATTATGAAGGAATTTTATAAGGGGGACTATGCTCCAGACTGAACGCTGAAAGGTATAATCAGTCTTAAATGATGATGGTGATGATGATGTTCGACATAGATTCCAGTAAGTTATCGGTCCCAGGGATTTTAAGACTTTCGATAATTTAAATTTAAAGTCGGTTGACAAATGACAAAAGGATAATTTTTTATATAAATACAAAGTAGCAATTTTCTGAGTTTATCCTTTAGTTGTACTGTGAAACCTTCCTTCTTAGCAAATTTCCTGATACTGCGCCAAGGGGACGTACGCTGTAGGTTTGGATGAGCTAGTTTTCGAGTACCAAAATAGATGGCATAAATCGCCGCTCCTTTTGATTGCACTGACTTAACTAAAGAGCCAAAGGAACTGGTACGCCTGTGTAATATCGTGTAGAGCCCCCGCGAGCTCGGAGATGTGCCGCAGCACGACGTGGCATGGACTCGACTAATGTCCGAAGTAGTGCTGGAGGGAAATGGCACCATGAATCCTGCAGCGGTGTCCATAAATCCGTAAGAGTACGAGAGGGTGGAAATCTATTCTAAACAGCACGTTGCAAGGCTTCCCAGATGTGGTCAATAATGTTCGTGTCTGGAGAGCTTGGTGACCAGCGGAGTGCCTGCCACTGTGTAACAATTCTGGACTTGTGGGGTGTCGCATTGTCCCGCTGGAATTGCCTAAGGCCGTCGGAATGCACAGTGAATATGAATCGACGCAGGTCATCAGACAGGATGCTTACACACGCGTCACCTGTCAGAGACGCATATAGACGGATCAGGGGTCGCATATCACTCCAACTGCACACGCCCCACACCATTACAGAGCCTCCACCAGCTTGGACAGTCCCCTGCGCACATGCATCGTCCATGTATTCATAAGCTTGTTTCCGTACTCGTACACGTCCATCCGCTCGATATAATTTGAAACGAGTCTTGTCCGACCAGGCAACATGTTTCCAGTCATCAACAGTCCAATGTCGGTGTTGACGGGCCCAGGCGAGGCGTAAAGCTTTGTGTCGTGCTGTCTTTATCAGGAGTACACGAGTGGGCCTTCGGCTCCGAAGGCCCATATCGATGATGTTTCGTTGAATGGTTCGCACGCTGACACTTGTTGGTGGGCCAGTATTGAAATCTGCAGCACATTAATGTGACCACCGCCTATGGTCGACGTCAACGTGCAATAACCACTCACAGACAGCAGGTAGCAGCAGTAGCAGTGGAGGGTGTATAAAACGTATCGGGCGGGGGGGGGGGGGGGGGGGGCGGACGCGGTAAACAGTGCGGTCGTTGTCACAAATCGGAAACCGAGCATGATCACTGGAAGGGTGGAAGCATTTCCCAAACAGCTAAGTTTGTAAACTGTTCGCGTATCGCCATGGTTAAAGTGAGGGATGTATGACGGCTACAGAGATGTGTACGAGCGAATAGACTGACTGTTAAGGAGCTCGCCGCTCGGGTGAACCAAGGGGCTACCAACAGTGTCTCCCCAACGATCGTTCGATCATCACTCGCTTCTTTCATGCACCCGCGCTGACTGTTGTTCCACCCATGCTGACTGTTCATAGGCGATGAAGGCTGTAATTTGGACGCTAGTAGCATATCTGGACGTCCACTAACCGGCGACAGGAGGCTCTCTCAGATGAATCACACTTTATGCTACATCGGCGTGACACATCTGAAAGAAAACACCTTGCAACAATCGTCAGAAGTGTTCAGGCCAGAGGGGAGGCCGTTAAGGTCTACGGAATGTGTTCGTGGCGCATTCCCTACGTCATAGCGATTCAGGAATGCAAAATGGATCATTATAAGTATGTACGAGTATCCATGCTTCGAGACCGTCCACCCCTGCGTGTAGTTTGTATTTGCTCGGCACAATGGCATTTACCAGCAGAGCAATGCAAGGTGCACACATCTCTCAGCGTACGTTCGGATTTCTAAAAGCGCTAGCATATGTTTACCGAGCCGCTAAACAAACTCCCCATATTTAAACCCAATCGAGAACCTGTGGGACCACCTCGAGTGGGCTGTTTGCGCCTCGGATCCTCAACTGGAATTGACGTGGCTCCAGATTCCTGTCTGTACCTCCCAGAACCCTGGCTCTCTCCCTGCACGTCTCGCAGCTGTCTGCGCTGCAGAAGGCCGTTATTCAGCCTTTTGACAGGTGGTCACATTAATGTGAGTAGACAAGGTGTATTTTTCTTTCTTATGTGAAAACAGTAAGCCTATCTGTGTAAGTATAAAAATAGTCTTTCGTTTTTGATGCCACATGGTAGAGCTCCTTAAGAAAAAAAAGTAATTACGCGGTAATGAACCTGCTGAATTTTGTATTTTGTCCATTCCAGCTCGTCGGACGAATGTGCTAACCAACCCGGTGAATTAACCCTAGCGGACGACCTGGAAAAATGATTAAAGAGGAACAGTTAACGGAAAACAGTCTCGTTCATACTCAAAAGCCTTGCGCGTCCAGCACGCACTGAAAATATGTAGATACGACTTGGATCTAGCAGTGCTATGACAGTAAGTACCTCGCGTCACTCTGCTTATTTGGAATAGCGGTACCTCTGAAAGAAATGCTGTTTATCGTGGCGCCGTAAGTATTCGACTGCACATACTCTCTTTAGCCTCGTTCCTTTTAGTACATGTTTCCCTTCCCCCCTCATTACTGCGAAATAAAAAGGAGACGCAGTTTCCGTCTCGAACGAGTTCATAAAATTTCCATTTAGAGTCCGCGCGTTATCTCTCGTCGGCGTTAAAATTAAATTAGGGCGGCACGTATTAATTAAAGAGTTAGACGGCGATTCCGTGCGCTCTGGCGGACAGTTAGCGAATTAATCCCACCCTCCTTAGCAACTTTCCATGCCGGCCGAAAAAAACCGTGCCGCGCACGGGAATACGAGTATGTACCGGCACGTCACAGGCACCCCGAGTGAGAGAGTTTACTTGCTCGCCGCTGTTTTGAGCAGGCTGCTTTATTTGCGCTACCGGATGTTTCGTCGACAGCTTTACAACTTTGAGGTGATGCAGACTCTGTTGCAAATCGGCCGTAAATCTTTGCAAGTATGTTTTTTTTTGCGGAAAATGTTAGGTGTGTCGAAAAGTAAAGGAAATTCCGGTGTGAAAAATACGTGCACACTATCTGATCAAAAATATCCGGACGACTATCAGTGGACGTTAATACGGAGTGCGTCCACCCTTCCCCGTACGACGACTTGAACTGTGCTGGGACATCATCATCAGTAAACACTTCCGGGCTAAGTTGCCGTGGTCGATCTGTAGAACGTCTTCTCCCCAGCTCCTAGCAGCCAATCGTCGACTCACCTCGGAAGATGTTCTCCGTAGTTGAGAACGAAACGTCGGGGAGAAGAAGTTCTGCAGATCGACCACGGCAACATAGCCCGGAAGTGTTTACTGATGAAGACGCCGGCCGTGAAAGCTTACATGGGATGATGTACTGGGACACTTTTAGTGAGGTGTCTGAACGTCTGTGGAGGAAGGGCAGCCCATTTCTCAAGGGAACTATATGGTATGAGAGATCTTTTCAAGTCTCAAACATCTAAGATTTTATATGCCGACAGAAGAGACAATTCAAAATTTATACCAAATCTGGGATTCGAACCTGGTTCTTCTGGTCAGTAGGCAGATATGCTAACCACTAAGCCACCCTGGCATATTGGCTTTGCACAACTGCATGGACTACCCTAGCACGCTCCCTCCTCAATCCAGCCCAAATGACGCGAACGGGAATTTGGAATTAGGGGTGAGGCGTGCTAAGACACTCTGTGCAATTGTGCAGAGCCAGTGTGCCAGGGTGGCGTAGTGGTTAGCAATCTTGGATTAATCACCCCATGAGGGGGATCATGTAATTTTCTGACGGGCAAAACCAATAAGATCGAATTGTGTTTCGGTCATGATACGATTTTTTTTTAAAATCACTGGTATCATTATTTCATTAGACTGTAATACTGATTACATAAGTCACCAATAATTGCATTTTTTCAAATACTAGCGTTAATGTGTGGTACACTGTGGTATATACACTGAAGAGCCAAAGAAATTGGTAGACGTGCCTATTATCGTGTAGGGTCACCGCGAGCAGGAGAAGTGCCTCAACACGACGTGGCATCTACTCGACTAATGTCTTAAGTGGTGCTGGAGGCATCTGTCACCATGAATCTTGCAGGGCTGTCAATAAATCCATAAGAGTACTAGGGTTTGGAGATCTCTTCTGAGCAACACGCTGCAAGGTATCCCAGATGATATTCATGTCTGGGTAGTTTGGTGGCCAGCGGAAGTGTTTAACCTGCCACTCTGTAGCAATTCTGGTCGTGTGGAGTGTCGCATTGTCCTGCTGGAATTGCCCAAGTCCGTTGGAATGCACAATGGACATGAGTGGATGCACGAGATCAGACAGGATGCTTACGTACGTGTTACGTGTCAGAGTCGTGTCGATATTTATTTGGGGTCCCATATCACTTCAACTGCACACGCCTCACACCATTACAGAGTACCTACTAACTTGAACAGTCTCCTGCTGACATGCGAGGTCCATGGATTCATGAGGTTGTCTCCATACCTGTATACGTCCATCCGCTCGATACAATTTGAAACGCGACTCGACCGACCAGCCAACATCTTTCCGGTCATCAACAGTACAGTGCCGGTGTTGACGGGCCAAGGTAAGGAGTAAAGATTTGTGTCGTGCAATCATCCAGGGCACACGAGTGGGCCTTCGGCTCCGAAAGCCCATGTCGATGATGTTTCGTGGAATGGTTCGTACGCTGATACTTGTTTACGGCCCAGTACTGAAATCTGCAGCAACTTGCGGAAGGGATGGGCTTGTCACGTTGAACGAGTCTCTTCAGTTGTCGTTGGTCCTGTTCTTGCAGGATCTTTTTCCGGCCGCAGCGACGTCGAAGATTTGATGCTTTACCGGATTCCAGATATTCACGGTACATTCGTGAATTAGTCGTATCGGAAAATCCCCACTTCATCGCTACATCTGAGATGCTGAGTCCCATCGCTCGTGCGCCGATTATAACACCAAGTTCAAATTCACGCAGATCTTGATAACCTGCCATTGAAACAGCAGTAACCGATCTGACAACTGCGCCAGACACTTGTTGTCTTATATAGGCGTTGCCGACGGGGGGTCGTGTTCTGCCTGTTTACATATCTCTGTATTTGAATATGCATACCTATACCGGTTTCTTTGGCGCCTCAGTGTAATACAGCCTGTGAAACGAAAGTATGAGCATCACTTCCTCATACAGCCTACATACTACTTACATATTTTGTGCCTTGCATCTGTGACAGTTAAATTGAGACGTATAGGTCACATATTCTTAGATATCTAATGAAAATACCTTGTCAGTGTTGTAGTTTGCTCCTACAATAAAACATAAATTGTTTCCTTCTTCCCTTCCTAAATATAAAGGAAGCAGTAGACAGCACATCACAACAGGAACTACATGATGGTCACTGAGCTCTCCTGACCAACCCATTCTGCTGTTTTGAATGTCCATCTTTGTGACTGGAGGTCTGAGGGACTTCGGCCGTTCATTTTTGTAATAAAAGATGTCATTTATTATATGGCTACCAGTTTCGATGCTTCAGTCCACCATCTTCGGGTCTTAGCTGACGATGAGGCGGTTAACACCATCCGTATACACATTTCGTCAGCGGTAGACATCTATAACTGGTTTTCGCAGACTACCTACAAGAGTGATGCTGTCTGTCCAACTAGATAGTTGATGGTTGGAGAGACAACACTGCTGTTAAAGGTAACCTGGGAAAACCGTTACAGACGTTTCCCACTGATGGATCGCGTATACGGATGGTGTTAAGCCCTTCAGCGTCAGCTAAGGCCTGAAGATGGTGGACTGAAGCCGCGAAACTGGTCTGGTAGCCATATAATAAATGACATAGTAAGAACGGCTGTAGGTGTTCCATTTTATTACCTTCTGTTGACAACAAATTACTTCCACCTACATTTTATATCGATGGGTCCGCCTGTCGTGACATATAGTTGTCATATTTTGCGTAAAAATTGCCCAGGAAGTTCGTAGTAAATTTTGCTGTAGTAAGTAAAGGAAGTGGAACAAATTTTTTATAAATTACATTGGTGAGTCTGAATGGGTAAAACAAGAGTCTACGAATGGTGCAAGCGTTTAGGATAAGACGTTGAAAATGACGATGCTGCAACGCGTCATCGAACGATGAAACACTGAAAGAAATGATCATGAACGTACGGTGAAGCACTATCATTCAAATCGTTGATGATGCTGATGTATCAGCTGCCTCACGCCATGAAAATTCCTCTTCAGTATGAAACGTGTGACGGCAAAATTTGTCCCAAAAGTGTTGAATGCATAACAAAAACTGTGGCGATTTCAGGTTTTGAGGAGACGCAACATAACATAGATGCAGAACTACTGAATCATTGGAAATGATGTCGGCACTAAAGCTAAGTCATTCTAGCGGAAACGTCCTGGATCGCCAAGAACGAAAAAGTTCGACAAGTGCGGTCATGAAGTTATACCCACTGTGTCCTTTGACATTAACAACGTAATGCACAATGAGTTCCTGTTACGGTGATCGAACCACCAGCAAGGACTTCTGCTAGCAAGTCCAGCGCCATTTGCGTGAGGCTGTCCGCAACAAGCACCCAGATTCATGGCTTTTGCGCCGTGATATAAACCGGCTCCCACTTTCTTGCTCGGTCGTGAAGTTTTTTTTGTCACAGACAATAGCGTAACAATCCTCAGACTCCATATTCAACAGACATGGCCCCCATGTGACGGTTTTTGTTCCAAAAAAGTAAAGATAATACTAAAGGACCATTGAATTAAAAAAAGTAAATTTGATCAAAACTCGTATCTTGGATATAGAAAGAGTGATTCAGCTGCCCATGGATTTTATGCAACCTGCTACACTTTCAAATACAACGTGCAAGATTTCATATTCTCTCACTAGCTGCGTGCAAACTGTTAGTTGTAACCGCGCGACCGCTACGGTCGCAGGTTCGTATCCTGCCCCGGGCATGGATGGCAAACTGTTAGTTGTAACCGCGCGACCGCTAGGTCGCAGGTTCGAATCCTGCCCCGGGCATGGATGTGTATGATGTCCTTAGGTTTGTTAGGTTTAAGTAGTTCTAAGTTCTAGGGGATTGATGACTTGAGATGTTAAGCCCCATAGTGCTCAGAGCATTTGAATCATTTTTTTAGTTGTAAAGAAAAAATGAACAGAACGATTTTGTAGGAAATTTAATGTAGTTGAATGTTGTAGTGGAATACGTTTCGCTGGGCGCCGTAGTTTTCCAATTATTCCGGAAAACATACGAAAATGAACTTCAAACGCGCTTTCCTTGAATAACTCAAGAATCGTAGCCTCCCGCGAAAACATATCTCAGCACAAAATTTAACTACATTAATTATAATACAAAGAGGGCCTGCCCATTTTTTCTGTAGGACTAATAGTTTGCGCACAGCGGGCGAGAGAGTATGAAAATCTCGCGCTTTCTTTTTGAAGGTGGTGCGGGTTGCGTAAATCCTATCGGTAGGGGCATCTAAATCGCCCTGTGGTGGCCAGAGTGGGCTGCCTCTCCACTGAATGAAGATCCTAACGTCCCAAGAGCGACTGGCACGCTGTTGCCTTCCCATTCTCAATCTGAGGAAATGAAATAATACACAGAAAAAAAGGTTGGAAGCATACAAAGCAACTCTAGCTTTTTACGCTAATTATAACAACTATTCTCAAATCTCCACCATTTCTGCTCACCAAGACGAATAATATGATCGCAATAATAGCGCGTTCCTAATGGTCTCTCGCTGACGAAACAAGCCGCGAGAAATCCAGCGGTTACGCTGAAGCTTCCGCCGGTTTTATATAGCGGTGTGGCTGCGGCCCATAGGTCTACAACAGATTAATTGGAGCTCGTAAAAGCCCGTTAATCTCACTTAGCCCACGCAGTTGAGCTCTCGGCCATAAATGAATCCTTGGACGTTGATACAGGGCCTAACTCGATCCGCTCGTTTGTGCGAGATAAATCACCGCGTCCTGTGGCGGCCGAAATAAAATTGCGTCCAGAATTTTTGTTGATTTTTTTTCGCTGAGTAATTCTCCTTGGCTCATGGGTAATATTTTTTCCACTGTATACTGTGTAACTTGAGATGAAAATTGTATCCACAGAATAGTAAAAATGTGGAGCGAAGATTGAGTAGTTGAATTGGTTGGTTGGTTGATTCGGGGGAGGTAACCAAACAGCGAGGTCATCGGTCCAATTGGATTAGGAAACGATGGGGAAGGAAGTCGGCTGTGCCCTTTCAATGGAACCATCCCGGCATTTACATGAAGGGATTTAGGGAAATCACGAAAAACCTAAATCAGGATGGCCGGACGCGAGTCTGAACCGTCGTTCTCCCGAATGCGAGTCGCGTTGAATTGGTATAAACTCCGCTGACATAGAAGTAAACGTCGGAACAAGTATACGCTCGATTCCAAAACTTCCTGGGGAAGAAAACCCAAGAAGAAAGGCGGAGTGATGATGTCAGTTGGTCTCATATGCCTCATATGCCTCACTTTTGGAGATGACAATGGATCCCAGGTATTTAAAATATGTGGTCTTCCTATTGTAATGGTACTTGAATTACGTAACCATTATGGCACCTCACCCCAGCCTCTCGATACCAGCAATATTCTATTGTGTTTCTACATTCAGATTTGATTTCATTAATGTAGAGGTACTTCGATACATTGATATGTTTATATTGCAATGATATTATTCTTATGTGTATTCTTTCTTTTGTCACTATGATCTTTGACGTGCTTGTAACTCTCATTTTTGGGCGCGTAAGCGGTTATTAGAGACTCAAGCTTTGGTCGTCATGTTAAAAAGACGCAAATTGTAGTCGGTTTATGAAATGTGAACTTTAACAGTGAGGAAGATATTTTCAAGTATGTTTTATATTGTGAAGCGATGTTTTGAAACGAGTTACGTGATATTGCAACAAAAGTAATAAAAAAGAAGTGTAACTTAAATTCGGAGTGCTGATTACTTTTTTCCATCACCATTGTTCTAACTTCCAAAAGTTTAATCTTCAAGAATGGTTTATGAAACACATCTATAAAACTTTTGAATATCGCGGAATAACACCTAGGGCTCTTTGCATCCGAGCTTGGAATCACCACCACCTAGATTTTCGACGATTGAGCCATGAGTTCACAACGAGACCAGCGTGGGAAACACGAAAAAATGAGTGCCTAGTTTATCCATTATTTCAAGAAATGACTTTATTAACTGTGCTCTAATAACACCTGCCACTTAATAAACTTTGTTGTTGCCCGAAAATGCAATATTTAGCAGCGTGAGCAACACTACAATCATAATTAATTTTTGACCTTTGTTGTGGTAGGGTTGTTAGACTATATAATAGTGATGATAGAGATAATTTTAAAACATTATGTTAGAGACTTATGGCTGTGGTTGTTGTTAACTGTTCTGGTGCTGAACTGCCCCAAAAGACATATAAAAATAAGTTTCTCAATAAAGTAGTACAGGATTTAAATTATCAGAAAGTGCTTAATACATTTTCCAGAAGGACTTAATGAAAGTTATCCGTTTTAGAACTGCTAACATCGATTAGTGTTCGTCGTGTTAGTGTCTAGTTTCATGGCTGCCGTTTGCAGTACGTGCACTCCATGTGGCAGAGGACGTGGGTTCGCGGAGTAGAGCTTGTATGGGCTTCTAGGTGGCTCATCCAGCAGAGACTAAAAGTCTTATGGGCGTGGAGCTGGTGACGTCACAGCGCGGAATTCCACGCTCCACTACATTGCGAAGCGTGAAAGGAAGAATGTACCATGCCTGATTTTTGACCCATGGATAGGAACATGGCCAGTGAAGTGCAGCATCTGTTTTACGTTACAAGCAGAACTTGGGAGACACCATATTGTATTAAGTCGTAAGAAGTTGAACTCCATATTTCATGGCGTTTATATTATAATGCATGTGGTGTGCATAGAAGCTGTTTAAAAGCAATAGCACATTGAGGATCTGCCGAAAACCTGTATCTTCTGGTAGGAATTGTTATAACATTTAAAAGCTTTTCATATTTCATGCATTTCGTGTTATAACTTGTGTGCTATGAAAGTATACCGTTTCAGTGCTACAGCACAATGATTATTTATCAAAAGCTCGTTGTTTTTGTCGTAATTGCTTGTGGTTAAATATCAAGTAATGACATCAGTGCTTACGGGCTATAGAAATCTGTACAAATGGTATACCATATGACTTACTCGTTGCCATAGCGTGACTGATCTTTTCGTGACCTGTGAAGAGAAAGCTAGCTGATACCTCCAATTTGTTTCTAGCACTAGTTTATTTCCTAAAGGACTGTGGGATGTTCTTATAAATTTAATAGAAGTATGATCTGCAATACTCGATATTGTTTATTATAAATGTTGTTGTTGTTGTGGTCTTCAGTCCTGAGACTGGTTTGATGCAGCTCTCCATGCTACTCTATCCTGTGCAAGCTTCTTCATCTCCCAGTACCTACTGCAGCCTACATCCTTCTTAATCTGCTTAGTGTATTCATCTCTTGGTCTCCCTCTACGATTTTTACCCTCCACGCTGCCCTCCAATACTGAATTGGTGATCCCTCGATGTCTCAGAACATGTCCTGCCAACCGATCCCTTCTTCTAGTCAAGTTGTGCCACAAACTTCTATTCTCCCCAATCCTATTCAATACTTCCTCATTAGTTATGTGATCTACCCATGTAACCTTCAGCATTCTTCTGTAGCACCACATTTCGAAAGCTTCTATTCTCTTCTTGTCTAAACTATTTATCGTCTATGTTTCACTTCCATACATGGCTACAGTTCATACAAATACTTACAGAAACGACTTCCTGACACTTATATCTATACTCGATGTTAACAAATTTCTCTTCTTCGGAAACGCTATCCTTGCCATTGTCAGTCTAAATTTTATATCTTCTCTACTTCGACCGTCATCAGTTATTTTGCTCCCCAAATAGCAAAACTCCTTTACTACTTTAAGTGTCTCATTTCCTAATCTAATTCCCTCAGCATCACCCGACTTAATTCGACTACATTCCATTATCCTCGTTTTCCTTTTGTTGATGTTCATCTTATATCCTCCTTTCAAGACACTGTCCATTCTGTTCAGCTGCTCTTCCAAGTCCTTTGCTGTCTCTGACAGTATTACAGTGTCATCGGCGAACCTCAAAGTTTTTATTTCTTCTCCATGGATTATAATACCTACTCCGAATTTTTCTTTTGTTTCCTTTACTGCTTGCTCAATATACAGATTGAATGACATCGGGCAGAGGCTACAACCCTGTCTCACTCCCTTCCCAACCACTGCTTCCCTTTCATGCCCCTCGAGTCTTATAACTGCCATCTGGTTGCTGTACAAATTGTAAATAGCCTTTCGCTCCCTGTATTTTACCCCTGCCACCTTTAGAATTTGAAAGAGTGTATTCCAGTCAACATTGTTAAAAGCTTATACCGTATCGTATTCTTGTTCTCCAGTGAACAGAAATGTTAACGTGACTGCCAGTCTACATCAGAAAGTAAACACAAGTTATACACTGGAAGTTCTTCCCATTATAACACTGTGAAGAATGTATACCTATCTCTTGGTTTAATCGACTGCCTCATGTTTGTATCTTGCGAACTAAATATCTTTTTCGGTGATAGTGAGCAAGTTCAACAATATTTCCTCTTCCATCGAAATGAATCTCGATGTAGAAACCTATCTGATGAAGTACATTGCTTCATAGCGATAGTAGTCAGTAAAACATCGAGAATATTTGTTACGCAAAAACGAATAACCTCTACTAACACTAACACGTATCTCAAGTCGCTGTGCAGCCTGTGTGCCCAACGTTTTGCTGTTTGAGACATCGACCAATCCAGTATCTCCATCGCGATTTTGTCCGCTCTTCTTGTACTATCACTGACAGAATCAACGAATCCATTCTACACGCGTCCATTTTCGTAAATAAACTGTGTGATTAGTGAGCCAGCAGCAGCAGAGAACTGCCGCTGGAGAGAGCTGCGGTCCTAGGTACGATGAGGAGGACGTTGTGTTCCGTGAGATGTAGCAGGTCGGTTCGGAGCGTGCAGCAACCACGTAGGGCGTCTAGCGCGCTTCGCCATGAGGAACACGTCCCGTGTGAACCGTAGTAACCTAGACTCGATTTTCATGTTCTGCTACTTAATACAGGTGTAATCACCGGAGTGGCTACTTCTACATCTACATACATACTCCGCAATCCATCATTCGGTGCGTGGCGGAGGGTAACTCGTACCACAACTAGCATCTTCTCTCCCTGTTCCACTCCCAAAGACTACGAGGGAAAAATGACTGCCTATATGCCTCTGTCCCCCCCCCATGAACCATGGACCTTGCCGTTGGTGGGGAGGCTTGCGTGCCTCAGCGATACAGATGGCCGTACCGTAGGTGCAACCACAACGGAGGGGTATCTGTTGAGAGGCCAGACAAACATGTGGTTCCTGAAGAGGGCAGCAGCCTTTTCAGTAGTTGCAGGCGCAACACTCTGGATGATTGACTGATCTGGCCTTGTAACATTAACCAAAACGGCCTTGCTGTGCTGGTACTGCGAACGGCTGAAAGCAAGGGGAAACTACAGCCGTAATTTCTCCCGAGGACATGCAGCTTTACTGTATGGCATGGAGAGCTGCATCAAACCAGTCTCAGGACTGAAGACCACAACAACAACAACAACATGCCTCTGTACAAGCCCTGATCTCTCTTATCTTATCTTTGTGGTCTTTCCGCGAAATGTAGTTGGCGCCAGTAAAATTGTACTGCAGTTAGCCTCAAATGCTGGTTCTCTAAATTTCCTCAGTAGCGCTTCACGAAAAGAACGCCCCCTTTCCTCTAGAGACTCCTGACTTTCTGAAGCATTTCCGTAACACTCGCGTGATGATCAAACCTACCAGTAACAAATCTAACAGCCCGCCTCTGAATTGCTTCTATGTCCTCCCTCAATCCGACCTGATAGGGATCCCAAACGCTCGAGAAGTACTCAAGAATAGGTCGTATTAGTGTTTTATAAGCGGTCGCCTTTACAGATGTACCACATCTTCCCAAAATTCTATCAATGAACCGAAGACGACTATCCGCCTTCCCCACAACTGCCATTACATGCTTGTCCCACTTCATATCGCTCTGCAATGTTACGCCCGAATATTTAATCGACGTGACTGTGTCAAGCGCTACACTACTAATGGAGTATTCAAACATTACGGGATTCTTTTTCCTATTCATCTGCATTAATTTACATTTATCTGTATTTAGAGTTAGCTGCTATTCTTTACACCAACCACAAATCCTGTCCAAGTCATCTTGTATGCTCCTACAGTCACTCAACGACGACACCTTCCCGTACACCACAGCATCATCAGCAAACAGCCGCACATTGCTATCCACCCTATCCAAATGATCATTTATGTAGATAGAAAACAACAGCGGACCTACCACACTTCCCTGGGTCTCTCCAGATGATACCCTCGCCTCCGATGAACACTCACCGTCGAGGACAACGTACTGGGTTCTATTACTTAAGAAGTCTTCGAGCCACTCACATACTTGGGAACCAATCCCATATGCTCGTACCTTAGTTAGGAGTCTGCAGTGGGGCACCGAGTCAAACGCTTTCCGAAAGTCAAGGAATATGGCATCCGTCTGATACCCTTCATCCATCGTTCGCAAGATATCATGAGAAAAAAGAGCGAGTTGCGTTTCGCAGGAGCGATGCTTTCTAAAGCCGTGCTGACCCTTGCCTCTCGAATTCCTTTCTGTGCATTGCTTTGTTGTGTAATATTGACTTCTAATATTAATGTTGCTCCACCTTTGGAACATAATATAGCAGGGAATATGTGTGGCATAGATTCGATAAGTCCTTAGTAGGTTTCCGGACATACGCGTCACAGGTCATACAGGTCCCTAAGTGACGGGCTGGTGGTTTGTGATCGAGGCATTCCAGATGTTTTCCATCTCGTTTAGATCAGGTGAATTTGATGGCCAAGACTACATCGTGTGTTCATTACCGTACTCATCAAACAATTTCCTATCCTTGTGACATAGACAGTTATACTGCTGGAAGGTATATCCCAATAGGAGAAGATATCGACCATGAAGCGATGCAGGTGGTTCCGCAACGTCGTTCAGGTTGCCCAAAGTTGTTACGGTCCCATCGACTACTACGACAGGTGCCATGGAACCCAAGGCGAATGTCCTCCATACCGTAACACTGCCTGCACTGGGATGTATCCTTGACTTGGTGCATGTTTCAAGCAGCCATTCACATGGATGACGGCATATTCGGACATAACTGTCGACCTGTGGTAGTAAGAAACGTCCCCCATGTGACACATTTCTTTTGATAATTGTCCAATCTCCCTGATCCCATGCCCACTGCAATGTCATGTTCAGTGTTTCGAAACACCTGTGCCTCCTTCCAGCATTGTAATCTGCCGTCCAATTCACCACCGATCTCGCTTTGCAGAGCTCGCAAGACTTGACCTCAACATTGTGTGACGAGGCTTGGACGTCCAATACCTTGTAATCTCTTATTATCACAGATCCTATGGAAGCCTAGATGAATGTCAACCACAGTAAATTACTGCACCCACCCCCCTGTGTCCATGGTTCTGTGCATGCTTCAATCAGCTGTTCTGATGGATGACTGTATATCCGGATATGATCATTGATCGTCCTTGTGTAACAAAAAACATGACTCGTCCGACAAGGCGATATACGACGTGGAATCCAAAATTTTTGGGACTGGTGCTGCCATCTGGAAAGTAATAGTAGTAGATCTTTGCACCGCCAGGTGGCGAGAGCTGCTTATCTGATGAGTCAGTGTGCGGAGTGGCATTCAGCTGGGAGGACGTGTTGCGTGCCCACAGTGATTTCCGTAATACTCTGTTTGTTGTGTGGTGATTTTACGATGGATCCATGAACAGAACAGCGGGTGCGTATCAAATTCTGTGCGAACCCCTGGAAAAGTGCTACGGAGACCCTTGCAATGATTCAACAAGTGTTTGGGGGAGCCGGCCAGAGTGGCCGTGTGGTTCTAGGCGCTACAGTCTGGAGCCGAGCGACCGCTATGGTCGCAGATTCGAATCCATCCTCGGGCATGGATGTGTGTGATGTCCTTAGGCTAGTTAGGTTTAATTAGTTCTAAGTTCTAGGCGACTGATGACCTCAGAAGTTAAGTCGCATAGTGCTCAGAGCCATTTGAACCATGTTTTTGTTTGGGGGACATAGCAACAATCGTTCCAGTGGAAGAGCCCGGGCTCTCCAAGATCCAACAAAGCGAGACAGGTGAAGAGCAAAGTGAAGAGCATGATCATCACTTTCTTTAATACCAAGGCAATTGTGCAGAAAGAATTCGTCTCAACCAACCAAACAGTGAATTCCGTGTACTGCTGTGACATTTTGCGACGGTTCCGTGAAAACGGAACTTTGGTGTCAAGGGAACTGGATGCTGCATGACGACAACGCTCCCTGTCACGCGTCCTTGCTCATTAGGACCTTTTTCGCAAAAAACAACATGGCGGTTGTACCCCACTCACTGTACTCGCCAGATTTGGCACCTTGCGACTTCGCGCTATTCCCAAAACTGAAACTCATGTCGAAAGGCCGTCAGTTCGACACTCTAGAGAGGATTCGATAAGCAACTCTGGCGGTGATAAACACCCTCAAAGAACAGGACTTCCCGGAAACGTTCGGCCAGTGGCAGAAGCGCTGGGACCGGTGTGTATGTGCGGATGGGAACTACTTCGAGGGTGATGGTGATCGTTAGTCCAAAGGTAAGGTTTTCAACAGATGGCGGCGCCAGTCTCGAAAATTTGGGATAGCACCTCGTATTTCTATGGTCAACGGTCGAGCCTCAAAGTTCCCATGCCCACTTCAGTAATGTCTTTGGGTCAGTTAGGGAACACTTACATCTGCTGTAGAGTCTCGTGATAAACGATACGTGCTGAATGGTGTGCTCCATAACACTAGTGCATGCACTGGCAGTGTAATCTGTCGTCAGGCCTGCCACAGATAGCCACCTACGCTGCTTCACATGGAGGTCAAGCCTCCGACATCTACGATCGGTGATGGGGCCTGGTCCCACCTTGCCGTCTGCTCTCGAATCCACCGTCCTTCAGCCACTTTCCATAGATTCCCACCACAGTAGCAGCCGACCAGCTATGCCATTTTCAGACGCCGTGCCATAACAGTCTGCTTTGACAAAAGATCATTTTGGACCGTATGGTCGCTAGAATGATTTTCCATCTGTCACTTCTCCCTTGTATACCTTACTTACTGCATCAACTATTCACAATTCCGCGAGGCAATCGTCTTAACGTATTTCCACATAGTTTATTTCGTATCCGTATACCTCTCAATGCATGTGGCTTCTTGTTTCTCCAAGTAATTATTGTTCCTTTTGGCTTTTCCGCCATTTACTTGGGCCCGAGTAGGCCGACGTTGTTTCGATGTTGTGATAGCTGGTGAGGGCCAAGTGCCGCAGTGTGCTGCAATAAATCTCTCGTTTCCCCAGTGGATGGCGGCAGTGGTCTGATATTAATGGACCGGTGACGCATTGCTGCTCCCTCAAGACGCCGAACAGTCGTAAAATTCCCGGCTAAATCTGCCGACCGAAAGGCCAGAGTTAGCACCAGATAGCTTCCAAAATCCCTTACGACCTTCTTCCCTGGCAGCATCTTTGTAAATCGGAATGGTAGATACACGTAAAACGTTTGGCGTGAATACCGAAAGATTTTTTTCCAGTTTTATAACGTTTCCCTTTCATGTCTCGGGCTGCGCCTAGAAGCGTAACAGTCAACTGTAAATCTGTTTGTCGTCAAGCCTGTGGGGTACCTAACGCCAGGTCCATACACCGCCTCCGAAACTAGCCAAGAACCTGTTTTTGTTTCTTGAGCTCACCAGTCTTCTTCCTGGTTTGATGCGGTCCACTACGATTCCCAATCCCACGGCAACATCTCAGAGTACATCTGAACCCAATATTCGCAGTTACCTCTGGAACACATTCCAATCTCGGCCTGTAGTGAGATATAAGTGATGCACTCCGATGCGTCCGGATGCAGCAATTTATTGCGGGGCCAAATATTTGGCTGATCTGGTACGGAACGCACAGAGATATTAGGTGAACAGTGTATTCATAAGTGTTTACCCTGATAACAAAACAGTGTAACTCTTTATTGGGTACAATAAATGAAACGTGCGTTATACCGCATCTGCCTCTACTCATTAAATTTTAAACCTTACATAAAAATATAACGCTGGTTTTCAGTGCCCTGCCACACATTCCGCATTCCGCAAGTAGTCTGTTGTGGTTGTGCCAATGGCCTCTCTGATGCGCTGTTGCAATTTCGCACTATCAGAACCTGCTACTGTGTGCACAATATCTTTAACGTACTCCCGAAGAAAGAAATCCAAGGGGGTACTATCAGATGATAATGAGTTCCATGTAATTGGGCCGTATCTGCCAACCCAACTGTTGAGGAAGGTTTCAATAAGAAAATCACGGACTACTAGAGCAGCTCAGTAAAAGAGGGAGCACCATCATGCTGAAAGATGATAATGTCTTGCCTATCCTGTAGCTGGAGAACGGCATATTTCATCAATATGTCGAGGTAAACATATCCCCTTCCATTGCTTTCAAGGAAGAAAAATGGTCCAATCACTCGATCACGCATTAACCCACAACGTACGAGGTACATTCAAGTTCTAATTAACTACTCACCCGAAATCGATGAAACTGGCGTTACTTCTCGACGTAATCGCCCTGCAGACTTACACATTTTTCACAACGCTGACGCCATGATTCCATGGCAGCAGAGAAGGCTTCTTTAGGAGTCTGTTTTGACCACTGGAAAATCGCTGAGGCAATAGCAGCACGGCTGGTGAATGTGCGGCCACGGAGAGTGTCTTTCATTGTTGGAAAAAGCCAAAAATCACTAGGAGCCAGGTCAGGTGAGTAGGGAGCATGAGGAATCACTTCAAAGTTGTTATCACGAAGAAACTGTTGCGTAACGTTGGCTCGATGTGCGGGTGCGTTGGCTTGATGAAACAGCAAACGCGCAGCCCTTCCCGGACGTTTTTGTTGCAGTGCAGGAAGGAATTTGTTCTTCAAAACATTTTCGTAGGATGCACCTGTTACCGTAGTGCCCTTTGGAACGCAATGGGTAAGGATTACGCCCTCGCTGTCCCAGAACATGGACACCATCATTTTTTCAGCACTGGCGGTTACCCGAAATTTTTTTGGTGGCGGTGAATCTGTGTGCTTCCATTGAGCTGAGTGGCGCTTTGTTTCTGGATTGAAAAATGGCATCCACGTCTCATCCATTGTCACAACCGACGAAAAGAAAGTCCCATTCATGCTGTCGTTGCGCGTCAACATTGCTTGGCAACATGCCACACGGGCAGCCGTGTGGTCGTCCGTCAGCATTCGTGGCACCCACCTGGATGACACTTTTCGCTTTTTCAGGTCGTCATGCAGGATTGTGTGCACAGAACCCACAGAAATGCCAACTCTGGAGGCGATCTGTTCAACAGTCATTCGGCGATTCCCCAAAACAATTCTCTCCACTTTCTCGATCGTGTCGTCAGATCGACTTGTGCGAGCCCGAGGTTGTTTCGGTTTGTTGTCACACGATGTTCTGCCTTCATTAAACTGTCGCACCCACGAACGTACTTTCGACACATCCATAACTCCATCACCACATGTCTCCTTCAACTGTCGATGAATTTCAATTGGTTTCACACCACGCAATTTCAGAAAACGAATGATTGCACGCTGTTCAAGTAAGGGAAACGTCGCCATTTAAGTATTTAAAACAGATCTCATTCTCGCCGCTGGCGGTAAAATTCCATCTGCCGTACGGTGCTGCCATCTCTGGGACGTATTGACAATGAACGCGGCCTCATTTTAAAACAATGCGCATGTTTCTATCTCTTCCCAGTCCGGAGAAAAAAAATCGGAGGCCTAGGAACTTGGATGCACCTCGTACGTCAACCTTTGAACTGTCCCGAATGTGTTCTCGCACACCATGAGGATTTTTTGATCTCCAGATCTGGATATTATGGCGGTTAATTGGGCCTCAAACACAAAATGTAACCACATCGGCAAAACATACATGCTTCAACAAATCATTGCTCTCGTCCAAATGGTTCACCATATCCTTTGCAAACCATTCATGTTTTGGGCGATCATCTGGTTCTAATGTCTGAAAAATTTGCTCCTTGTACGCAGACGTTTCCGAACCACTTTATGCACTGTGCTCTTTGGCACTTGGAAAAAAATGGCCCTAAGCACTATGGGACTTGATATCTAAGGTCATCAGTCCCCTAGACTTAGAACTACGTAAACCTAACTAACCTAAGGACATCACACACATACATGCCCGAGGCAGGATTCGAACCTGCGATCGTAGCAGCCGCGTGGTTCCGGACTGAAGCGCCTAGAACTGCTCGGCCACAGAGGCGAAGCTTGTGTAGTCGATTTCTGTGGCGACCTCGTTAATGCGATTTGAACACCCTACACAGTCTCGTCCGAAACATAATCTGCTGCTGCTTGTCCGTTTTTGAACCGATTCCGTTTCTAAAAAAGTTTCCATCCGTATTCTGATTAAGTTGGTGATCAGGTGCTTTCTTTCCATAACTGGACACAAAATTTTGCTGCACAGCAATCGGTGGTTTGGTTCCTGATAGCCATACAACGCACTAAACTTTCTCTTGTGGGCGGGGGGGAGAGAGTTTTACGATGTAGCTCAAACCGCGCTCCTTGTACCGAAAGTGTTGAATGAGACATTGCTGTATAGAAACTTCATGGACTCCATCATAGGCTTGTAACAAAAGTCAAACGTTACCATCATAAATGTAATTAGTATTTAATCTTGAAAAAAGAGTAAACATTTTGGAGACTCTGTGGTACGATAGTAGAAAACTGTGTGTGGTGTGTGGATTTGTTTGTTTGTTTGTGTGTGTGTGTGTGTGTGTGTCAACTTCAGAATAGGACTGTTGGTATTTTTAAAAATATCTGGAATCTGATATATTGATATTTAAAAAAAATTATTATTATCGGGCCCTATACACCGAAAAAATGTATCTATATATCGACAGAAAAAATATCCACGAACTGGCCTATAAACATATCGGCTGCACATTGTAAATATGCTGCCGGTTTTAGATCCGTATATTTAAGTATTGATTTATTGATACATATTCTGTACACCACTAATCCAGCAACCTATTCACTTTACAGCAAGAATTGAAAGGAGAACATTGCACGTTCACGCTTGGCGATAACCACTTTGCTAACAATGGTAACTGCGTGTAAGCGGCACGACAAAAGTTCGTCCTTCGGTGTCGTCACATATCGAATTTGTCCTGAACACTTCATGTCGACGTACCTGTTTTTTTCATTTCTGCCAGCGCTAGCGACATAGCAGCTGAGTGTCAGAAATACGTGCTGAAGTTAAACTTTGCAGTTTCTGTTGGTAGCATCGAGCGGCAGTTACGTTAGCATTTCCCCTCACATGTCGCTGCCCACCGCAAAGGCCAGCCTTTCATTTAAAATTTTGTTCATCATTTTCAGCAACTGGTTTTGAAGAATGACGATATGAAGAAATAGCACACTAGCTGCGTTAAAAATTGTGTGTGTGTGTGTGTGTGTGTGTGTGTGTGTGCCCAATTCAGAATTTCTTCACTTCAGATATCTTGTTATTTCATACACCCCCCCCCCCCTTCCGCCCCCATGCAGTCCGACTGTTTTTTTGTGCCACGTATACTTGCTCCACACAGTCAAAGAGAAAGACTGGGCGTCATGAAAGCTCAAAAAGTGGTAAGATTCTTTCACACAGTCAAAATAAAATTATGTTCTACAATAATTTGAAAAGAACAAATATTTTCCGAAAACTGTGAAAAAATATATAAAATAAAAATATCGGCGCTCGGTATTGCCATTTCGATATTGTAGAGGAAAATACCGCCAATATATATCGATTCTTTCTGGAATTAATATCGATAGATCGAAGATCACTGCTTAAAACTAAAAGTAATAATAGTGATGCTGAAGAAGACGCTCCATTAAACTGAGTGCCAACAATCATAACATGCAGATGTAGGAGTAGATTGTATATTAACCGTTTCCAGTATTTCGTATACCGGTTTTCCTAAGGATTTCAAACATCTTGCCGTGTTTTACACTTAGCATTGCTTTCTCTGGGTGCAGAAGATGCGTGCAGGACTGCCAAATGTACGACGCCTCAGAAGTATTTATTTATTTAGTTTTTCTTTATTGGCATTCGACCATCGCCATATAGCCATCCATCGCATTTTCATAGTATCATTTTTAAATGCATTTCGTTAACTGATAGTTGCAAAAAAATTAGGCTCTGACTCAGTGACCGATACATGACACCGCTAGAAATTGCTGATAAACTAATAACAATAATAATGACATTGATAATGCATCATGCAGAATATCCACACATCAGGTACCCATATCTATACAGTTACCTCACACATATTTAAGTGATTGGACGTCACATTTAACTATAGTTCACTCTTTTGGATTGTCAGCGTCATGGAAGCCGACGTTGAAAGTGGAATCTTTGGGTTAACCAAAATGATTTTGGTTGTGACTCGTAACTGATACAAGAGAGGAGTATCTACCTCAGGTTCCTTGTTCGTTGCACATCAAGTAAATTCCTTCAATGCTATTCGGAACAGTTAGGTTAAAAATTTGCTATGATTTAAGCGCATGCGCGTAATCGTTGTAAAGAGCCGGTAAACCAAGGACATAACGCTATTTTTAGGTTGAATTCGGCTATAAAGCACTCCTTTTGAAATCTTGGTCGAATACCGTTGTGTTTACCTGTCGTTTCTCGCTTTTTCACTGATTGAGTTCTGCATTTCTTGGTAAGAAAGTCTTATCATTTAGGATTTCGCCTACATTCGCTTTTGGCTTCGCTAAGCTGTCTACTATTTCTTTATGAAAGATGCCACTGTGCCCTTGAATCCAAAAGAAATTTGTACAGTATCACGTGCCTTCTGGATTCGCGGTGAACATAAATCTGTGC
This sequence comes from Schistocerca americana, assembly GCF_021461395.2. NCBI lineage: Eukaryota > Metazoa > Arthropoda > Insecta > Orthoptera > Acrididae > Schistocerca > Schistocerca americana. The sequence continues at coordinate 182,222,931 of NC_060127.1, read as the reverse complement.
GCCATGTGGCCAAAGATTAATTTCAAGAACTAGATAATGGAACTAAGACTTCCGAGAGATCCGGTGACCTCGCCAGCCAGGGGAGGGTTTGGGAAGCACGAAGGCAAGCAGTAGAAACTCTCGCCGTGTGCGGACGGCCATCACCTTGCTTGTCATCAAGGGCAACAAAAGAGGGGTTTGTCAGTTTTGTTAGTCAAATTACAAAAATCACACATTAGGACAACGGGTGCGTCGTAATCTGCATATAGGGTTATTGGAAGTATTTTTAGAAAAAATTAATGCTTTTATTTTGTTTCAAAATATTCTTCTTTGACATCCATATGTTATTGCATTCGATGAAACTAGTCCGTAAAACATTGGTGCCACTTCCCCTGAGGCACTCAAGAAACCAGATTTTTATAATACGCCGCTGCTTCCTCGACGAGATATAATTCAAAGATATAATGGATGGAACCACATCCTCGACGAGAAAGTGATTCCTCGCATTATATCTTTCAATTTTTTGGAAACAGAACGGAATGACAGGGTGTTAGGTCAGCCTTCTATGGTGAAGGGCACACGGTGTTGACCCCTACGCGACTACTTAGTTGTTAGATCTGCTGTGTGTAATGATGCGTTGTCTTCATGGAAAATTACTCGTTTGTTTATCACGAAATTTTTCGGAAATTTGCGGTAAACAGAGATTTGTGCACCAGTCGGCAGCAATGGTACGTCTGTCTTCTAATGCTATAGTAACGATATTCTACACCTTGTTTTGTTGCTCTTAATCGCAAGCAAGATAATGCCCGTCCGCACATGGCCAGAATTTCTACTGTTTGTCTACGTACTTCCCAAACCCTCCCATGGCTGGCGAGGTCACCGGATCACTCGCGGTTGAGAACTTCTGAAGCACTACGGGCAGAGCTGCCCAACGAGCTCGAGTTCTTGACGATCTAACGAGCCAGTTGGACAGAATTTGGCTGGAAATCCCTCAGGAAGATATCGAACAACTCTGTCAATCAATGCCAAGCCAAGTCCATAGGTGGACCAACGCGTTATTGACTGGCTCAGTTTGTGAAGTTCTTTCTGTTGAATAAATCATGCATTTTTTTCTGAAATTGTAATCATGTGTTTGTACAACTGCGTCACGTCTACCGATTTCTGTCCCCTTCGGATAATTCATTCGGGGTGTACCTCTTTTTTTTTTTTTTTTTTTTTTTTTTTTTTTTTTTTTTTTTTTTTTGTCGTGCGCCTTAAAATAGGCAAACCACCTTACATCATTTGCTCCTGGTTGTAGATTCTCTAAGTGAGGTTGCCTATCGTAAGGCGCATTAATTATTTTCGATGGGAGTTTTATTCCACTCAGCCGGACGTGTAAGTCGGAACATGGAGCAGACTTTGGAGTAGGATGTGGCCCTATCCCAGTCGGTGGGAGATTAAATTCCGCTCCTCCCGGCAGCGAGCTGAGACGGCAGCTGAGCGCCGGTGTTCCAGAAGCGCCGGAGCTTACCTCCGTGATCCGCTCGTCTTGATTTACAGCTGACGCGTCTGCCGGCACATCCCCAGCTGCTCCTGCGTAATGAGAACCGTGACTAACCAGCGCCCTACGCCCCCACCCTGTACCGGTCGACCTGCCTGCGGCAACTCGCGATCTGGAGCCACGGGGCTCAAATCCCCATCTGGCCATCCGTGTTCAGGCGTTGTCTGACTTTCCTCTGGTGTGTCGAGCGCCCGCCTCTACTGCTCCATCTAACTGTCCTTTGGAGCGTCCTAGCGATGTGGATCGATGTAGACAGACCGCATTTCGAGATCCATCGTGTTCCTTGTAGCTGAGGTGAGGAGATTATCGTTATGTAGTAATTTTTATTTTGTTATTTTCTTAAAGAGGGTGAGGCACCGAAAATGTAACCAGAATGAGAACATTCATTGACGAAGCATAACTTAATGATCACTGTCCATCGCTACATTAAATGTTGCTGCCACGTGGCGTGTTAAAGAAAGTGCATAAGCAGAACACGGCGAACAGCGAATCATTCCAGAGACGATACTCATGGAATATCCACTGACATAAGTGACTTTGATCAAGGGAATCGTTGCTGTTGTGTACGACTTTGTATACAATGATAAGGAGAGATTGGCTACAGAGTGGTGCGGCAACTCTCTAGGCAAGCTCGACAGGAGCAGAAATGATTAGACAGCAAGTTAATACAGTAAACATAAGATTTACTTAACCTGTATTTCTCCAAACGTACGCGAGCGGTCTAAGGCGCTGCAGTCATGGACTGAGCGGCTGGTCCCGGCGAAGGTTCGAGTCCTCCCTCGGGCATGGGTGTGTGTGTTTGTCCTTAGGATAATTTAGGTTAAGTAGTGTGTAAGCTTAGGGACTGATGACCTTAGCAGTTAAGTCCCATAAGATTTCACACACATTTTTTTCCAAACGTACGAAGACTGATTACAAGGCAACGCAGGAAGAAACAGAGTCCAGCCATTACAACAGCAAGAACGATGCTGACCGAGCCGCGACTAGACGCCGTGTGTGTACTAGGACTATCCATATTTTTAAAAACATCAAGAATTCCATCAATAGATATCTAAAAAACATTATTATCGGCTCTCGATATGTTGAAGAAAGTATCGATGTACCGATATATCGAAGTACACTACTGGCCATTCAAATTGCTACACCAAGAAGAAACGGGTATTCATTGGACAAATATATTATACTAGAACTGACATCTGATTACATTTTCGCGCAGTTTGGGTGCATAGATCCTGAGAAATCAGTACCCAGAACAACCACCTCTGGCCGTAATAACGGCCTTGATACGCCTGGGCATTGAGTCAAACAGAGCTTGGATGGTGTGTACAGGTACAGCTGCCCATGCACCTTCAACAGGATACCAGAGTTCATCAAGAGTAGTGACTGGCGTATTGTGACGAGCCAGTTACTCGGCCACCATTGACCAGACGTTTCCAATTGGTGAGAGATCTGGAGAATGTGCTGGCCAGGGCAGCAATCGAATATTTTCTCTATCCAGAAAGGCGCGTACAGGACCTGCAACATGCGGTCGTGGATTATCCTGCTGAAATATAGGGTTTCGCAGGGATGGAATGAACGGTAGAGCCACGGGTCGTAACACATCTGAAATGTAACGTCCACTGTTCAAAGTGCCGTCAATGCGAACAAGAGGTGACCGAGACGTGTAACCAATGGCACCCCATACCATCACGCCGGGTGATACGCCAGTATGGCGATGACGAATACACGCTTCCAATGTGCGTTCACCGCGATGTCGCCAAACACGGATGCGACCATCACGATGCTGTAAACAGAACCTGGATTCATCCGAAAAAACGACTTTTTGCCATTCGTGCACCCAGGCTCGTCGTTGATACACAATCGCAGGCGCAGCGTCAAGGGTAACCGCAGCCATGGTCTCCGAGCTGATTGTCTATGCTGCTGCAAACGTCGTCGAACTGTTCGTGGAGATGGTTGTTGTTTTGCAAACGTCCCCATCTGTTGACTCAGGGATCGAGACGTGGCTGCACGATCCGTTACAGCCATGCGGATAAGATGCCTGTCATCTCGACTGCTAGCGATACGAGGCCGTTGGGATCCAGCACGGCGTTCCGTATTACCCTCCTGAACCCACTGATTCCATATTCTGCTAACAGTCATTGGATCTCGACCAACGCGAGGAGCAATGTCGCGATACGTTAAACCGCATCGCGATGGGCTACAGTCCGACCTTTATCAAAGTCGGATACGTGATGGTACGCATTTCTGCTCCTTACACGAGGCATCACAACAACGTTTCACCAGTCAACGCCGGTCAACTGCTGTTTGTGTATGAGAAATCGGTTGGAAACTTTCCTCATGTCAGCACGTTGTAGGTGTCGACACCGGCGCCAACTTTGTGTGAATGCTCTGAAAAGCTAATCATTTGCATATCACAGCATCTTCTTCGTGTCGGTTAAATTTCGCGCTGGATCCCAACGGCCTCGTATCACTAGCAGTCGAGATGACAGGCATCTTATCCGCATGGCTGTAACGGATCGTGCAGCCACGTCTCGATCCCTGAATCAACAGATAGGGACGTTTGCAAGACGACAACCATCTGTACGAACAGTTCGAAGACGTTTGCAGCAGTATGGACTATCAACTCGGAGACCATGGCTGCGGTTACCCTTGACACTGCATCACAGACAGGAGCGCCTGCGATGGTGTACTCCACGACGAACCTGGGTGCACGAATGGCAAAACGTCATTAAATCGAATGAATCCAGGTTCTGTTTACAGCATCGTGATGGTCGCATCCGTGTTTGGCGACATCGCTGTGAAAGCACATTGGAAGCGTGTATTCTTCATCGCCATACTGGCGTATCACCCGGCGTGATGGTATGGGCTGCCACTGGTTACACGTCTCGGTCATCTCTTGTTCGCATTGACGGCACTTTGAACAGTGGACGTTACATTCCAGATGTGTTACGACCCGTGGCTCTACCCTTCATTCGATCCCTGCGAAACGCTACATTTCAGCAGGATAATGCACGATCGCGTGTTGCAGGTCCTGTACAGGCCTTTCCGGATACAGAAAATGTTCGACTGCTGCCCTGGGCAGCACATTCTCCAAATATCTCACCAATTGAAAACGTGTGGTCAATGGTGGATGAGCAGCTGGCTCGTCACAATACGCCAGTCACTACTCTTGATGAACTGTGGTATCCTGTTGAAGGTGCATGGGCCATCCAAGCTCTGTTTGAGTCAATGCCCAGGCGTATCAACGGCCAGAGGTGGTTGTTCTGGGTACTGATTTCTCAGGATCCATGCACGCAAATTGCGTGAAAATGTAATCACATGTCAGTTCTAGTATAATATATTTGTCCAATGCCGTTTTATCATCTGCATTTGTTGTTGGTGTAGCAATTTTAATGGCCAGTAGTGTATATATCGATACTTCCTGAAAAATATTGAAGTAAGGATATTTTATTGAACAGCTGTACAGTGTGTAGCATCGTGTAGTGGTGCCGGTCTGAGCGCAGGTAATGCGAGTCGCTACCGCCGGCTGCCCTACATTGCGGCGACAGAGGCCGCTCGTGGTGCAGAGCTGCAGCAGGGTTTGCCAAATCCCGTGCGACGGCTGTCAGCGTCAGACGGACACTTGCTATTCCGTTGCTGCGGTGCCTGTGGGGTGGTATCTATAGGTGATACCACAGTAGTGGCCCGGCGACTGGGAATGAGCATCTCGGAAACAGCTAACCTGGTCGGCTGTTTGCATGCTAGTCGAGAGCGTGCGTGAAAAATGGTTGAAGGACAGTGGAGCTACGAGTAGATGACGAGTTGGCGAATGCGCAGTCCACATCAGAAAAGTAGAGGCGCCCGCTCTGTAGAACAGCGCAGGCGGCGATGTGGGGCAGATCGGACGACAGGCTACAGGCACGAGTGTGTCGGAGCACACTGTTCAACAAGGGCTTCCTCGTGTAATACGTCACAGCTCTCCTAACTGCGACAGCTTTCCACGCGGACCTAGTTTCGTGGTTTTGTGGAACGTTTTCGTCTTCTTTTTATTGTCAAGTGTCCTTTATTGTAGATCAGGCGTTCACTGGAGCAATTTTGTTTCCGGTGCCATCTCATTTGCATTTGAAATAAACAAGAAAAGAGTTTTTTATGATTTCCATCGAACGAAAGGTGGTTTCAAGTATGTTAGTTATAAACTTTGTAGTTGACTTTTTTTACTTAAGGGTCCAAACTGCTGAAGTAGTTGGTCCCTAGACTTAAAACACTACTTAAACTAACATATTCTAAGAACAAGACACTCACTCACACACACACACACACACACACACACACACACACACACACACACACGCCCGAGGGAGGACGCGGACCCTCGGCGGCAAGGGCCGCGCAAACTGTCACATCGCGCAGCAGTCTGCGAGGCCACTCCGCGCGGCTTGTAGTTGACGCCCAACGTAAAAAAAGACATAGCGTATTGTGCAAAAATAGACAGAAACACCCATTTTTGTATGATTACACGATTGCAAAACGATCACTGGAAGCAGTCACATCCATTACATAGCTGTGAGTATTGTGTATGTGTATTTAAACCAGAAACGACGGAGAGGCTTCGTCCCGCCGTAGCCCTCAGTGGTTCTCAACCCCAAAGCAGTCCACCCACCCCACCTCCGCCCCACACCGAACCCAGGGTTATTATGTAGTTCGACCCCGAGGTGACCCCCCCCCCTGCAAGGTCTTATACCAGACAAGTGTAACCCCAAACGAATGCGTGGTAGAGTAATTATGGCGTACGCGTACGTGGAGACTGTTTGCGCAGCAATCGCCGACATAGTGTAACTGAGGTGGAATAAGGGGAACCAGCCCACATTCGCTGAGGCAGGTGGAAACCGCCTTAAAAACCATCCTCACGCTGGCCGGCACACTGATCTTTGACACTAATCCGTCGGGTTCATTCCTGCCGGAGACCTGCACGCCTTTCCGCTCAGGAAGTAGTGCGTTAAACCGCGCGGCTAGCCAGGCTGTTTAGGTCTGGGAGAATCGGCACGGAATGATCTAAAGTGGGAGGACCACTTTAAGACATATACCTGATTGACATTCATTGAAAGAATCCTCAGTAAATGAAGTCCCCCTGCAAAGGAGGTAGCTTTCGGGACTCTTGTTCTAGCAATACTTGATGCTGCTCGACAGTCTTGGATTCGCATCGGATAGGATTCATACAGAACAGTGCGTTTCATTACAGTTCATTTAGGCACGAAAGCATCACGGAGATGCTCAGTCCAGTGGCAGATGCTGCAAGAGAGGCAGTCTCGATCACAGTATGGTGTACTGTTAAAATTTAGTATGTACGTGCCCACAAGAGTCAACAAATATATTGCTTCCTCCTCTCCTACATACATCTCTTGAAAAGACAATAACGGTAAAACTGAATAGATTCGAGGCCACTCGGGGGCTTACCACCAGTAATCGTTCTGGCGCTGAACCTTTCGCAGCTCGAAAAGGAAAGGTATATACAAAGTGTGGTGTCACCGCCAGACACCACACTTACTAGGTGGTAGCCTTTAAATCGGCCGCTGTCCGTTAGTATACGTCGGACCCGCGTGTCGTCACTATCAGTGATTGCAGACCGAGCGCCGTCACACGGCAGGTCTAGAGAGACTTCCTAGCACTCGACCCAGTTGTACAGCCGACTTTGCTAGCGATGGTTCACTGACAAATTACGCTCTCATTTGCCGAGACGATAGTTAGCATAGCCTTCAGCTACGTCATTTGCTACCACCTAGCAAGGCGCCATTACCAGTTACTATTGATGCTGTAAAACATGTACCGTCGAGAGCGATGTTCACCAATTATAGATTGAAGTTAAGTATTCCAGAAGCTACGTACGTTTTTTACTAGTCTCATTCCGTGTCCTGTTCCAGACCTCACGCCAGCCTGCGTGAGCTTAAACGCGTGCCTTTCGGCTTCCTCCTAGTGGGTTGGCTTTCTTGCCAGTCCACAACACAAAGTTCCTCCAGCCACAAACCGTAAGGTGGCTTGTGGAGTATTCTTGAAGATGTACTCCTACCGACGACCAGTTCTTTTTCGATGTCTTAGCTGTTATTTCTATACCCATTTCTTCGTGGCTTTCCTGTCGTATACACTGTGAAAGTCTTCATAGGTTCAGCAGCAGTTAGGCAACCACTGCAACAGCAGAGCAGAGAGTGGTGTACGTGAAGCGTACAGTTAAAGACACGAGCGTGGTACCATTTGGTGCGGTAGAACGGAGAGTTTTGAGACACTGTATATGGATTCCCCAGCTGGGTTGCAACGATACTTGAAGAGATGTGTCCGAGGCGGATGTGTGGAGACTGGGAAAGGGCGTGTTGAGCACTACAACCTCTGACCGCTCCCAGGAGGGGGGATGTGGGGGAGAGAAATATCTCCAGCCGCCGCCTCGCGGAGGTGTGGAGCAAAGTGACGCCTTATGTACGCCCTTAGTGTAGAGGGGTGGTGCGCTGTTCCCGGAAAAGATCTGCAATTCAGATTACGTGGCCCGCGGCCGATGCAGTGGGCAAGGGTGTTTGTGTGAGGTCCGGCAGCCTCTTCTTTGGTACTCTATGAGGCGGTCGGGGGATCTCTGTCCGTGTTCGATGAAGAGACCGGCCGCCACAATGGATAGTTGTCCACACAGTGCACTCTGAGACACTAACACATTACAATTTATAGCTTGTCTATAGGACCACAGTCAGAAAAAATTGGCCAGGTGTCAGTAGGACTCGCACACTAACGCTCCGTTTACCCATTCCGCGAAACGACAGTATCGACGATTTTTCCTTGTTGTGGGTCGTTGATACCCGCAAGATATCGGCCCCATGAATTCAAAGTCTTTCAAGACTGTTTTAATTACAAGTCCGAAGTCGGATAACAAAAATAATTTTTTCGTGTGATATAATTACAAATTCCTAAGAAAACTTAGCTGCAGTGAACTGCGGCTGCGAATTAATTACTCCAATAGACAAGATTATGAATATGCAAGTTGAAACACTTCTCATAAGTTTTTCTTTTCTATTCTCGCAAATAGCGAATCATTTTCAGTTTAAAATTCATAAGACTGTTATAAAAGTTTCTTTAAGTTCACTGATGGCAACGCGTTCCCTTCCTCGTTTGTTGCTGCGACTCTGGAGTCACTTTGATTTTCTAGAAATTATACCAATGAGTTTGAGGAGTTTTACACAACACCATCTGCAGTACCACACGTGTGCCGGTACTTCTGTTAAATTGTTTTATGTATTCCTTTAAAATGTTATTATTATGATAATTAAATATTACTATTTAATGAAGTTTTCTGTATGTGGCGTAGTATTGCTACAACTGAAAAAAAAGGTAAAGGCAATATAGCAACTCGTTCAGACTCTAGGCACATGCGATTGATACCTTAAGAACACATCAAAACACAAAGCAATGCACCGTGATAATTATTCATGAAAATAAATATGCCTTTAGGTGTCACTTTGCTTATCAACGCAGTACGTCAGATATAATATTCTTTGTACGTCGGCCTCCTTTAGACAGGCCAGGGCCTTATTCCAGCTAATACCTTAAAATAACAGGGAAATTCTTCAGTAAAACTGCCTGGTCCAGGTCACCAGCTTTGCTAGAAGAAAAATTATTGAACAATCTGCTCTGATATTAACGCGACTGTAAAGTAATAATGTAAATTTTATATGTGCAGCGTATGGCGGCGGACTGCTGCACACCAGCGATGGTGTTTCTGCTCCGCTGCCGACAATGCTGTAATACTGAAAACTGGGATTATTTGACACAGGTTTAACACTTCTATAAATAAAACTCAACTGACATTTTAATTTATTATCTGTTTGATATCAGATCAATAAATCACATTACATTATACTACAAACCTGGACAAGCAGTGTCCGTAATAACGGTTCGAAAGTTAATCAGACACAGAGAGAAAAAGAGAGAGAGAGAGAGAGGGATGTTAATGTGTGTGAATTCCTAAGGGACCAAACTGCTGAGGTCATCGATCCTTAGACCTACACACTACTTAAACTAACTTATCCTAAGAACAAGACACACACACATACCCAAGGGAGGACTCAATCATGCGGCGGGAAGGATCGCAATATCCATGACATGGCGCCTAAGACCGCGCAGCAGGGAGAGAGAGAGAGAGAGAGAGAGAGAGAGGAGAGAGAGAGAGAGAGAGAGAGAGAGAACTTATATATACAGGGTGTTACAAAAAGGTACGGCCAAACTTTCAGGAAACATTCCTCACACACAAATATAGAAAAGATGTTATGTGGACATGTGTCCGGAAACGCTTGCTTTCCATGTTAGAGCTCATTTTAGTTTCGTCAGTATGTACTATACTTCCTCGATTCACCGCCGGTTGGCCCAATTGAAGGAAGGTAATGTTGAACATGTGCCTTTACAAGTACGACACAACATGTGGTTCATGCACGATGGAGCTCCTGCACATTTCAGTCGAAGTGTTCGTACGCTTCTCAACAACAGATTCGGTGACCGATGGATTGGTAGAGGCGGACCAATTCCGTGGCCTTCACGCTCTCCTGACCTCAACCCTCTTTGCTTTCATTTATGGGGGCATTTGAAAGCTCTTGTCTACGCAACCCCGGTATCAAATGTAGAGACTCTTCGTGCTCGTATTGTGGACGGCTGTGATACAATACGCCATTCTCCAGGGCTGCATCAGCGCATCAGGGATTCCATGCAACGGAGGGTGGATGCATGTACCCTCGCTAACGGAGGACATTTTGAACATTTCCTGTAACAAAGTGTTTGAAGTCACGCTGGTACGTTCTGTTGCTGTGTGTTTACATTTCATGATTAATGTGATTTGAAGAGAAGTAATAAAATGAGCTCTAACATGGAAAGTAAGCGTTTCCGGACACGTGTCCACATAACATATTTTCTTTCTTTGTGTGTGAGGAATGTTTCCTGAAAGTTTGGCCGTACCTTTTTGTAACACCCTGTATATCGGTTGAAGACCGCAGATGTACTCGTACTAATAAGTGATAACTTTTGTTTTTCAAGTACATCATTATTGTCTCAACAATGGAAAATTCAGCATGGAATGTAACATTATTATGAAAAGGATAGTTGCTACTCACTATATAGCGCAGATCCTGAGTGTCATCTTCGCTATATGGTGAGGAGCAATTATCGCTTTCATTAGTGGGTTCGTTTTTTAAACTATTAATTTTCGTCTCTTCGCACAAAACACTGCCTTTGCACATTTCATAATCACTTAACTTTTTTCATAGTTTTTTGTCTCACTTCAATTGCAAGAAAATTTTATTATTAGATATTGGTGTGGAGACACTATACACACATCTTCAGCTTAAACGCATTGTTCTATTTGCTAGTCCACGTGGAGAACTTCCATTGAGATCCACGTTGCAACTAGCGACCCGCTCTGGCCTCGCGTGGCACTGGGTATCTATGGACGAACAACTCGTCCAGCGTAGCAGTGTTTTTGTTGACAATTTATAATATGCATGGATGACTCCAAGGAGTTCTGCATTCACTGCTAGATGCCAATGGCATCGTTTTCACAGAAGCGGAGGACTTTAAGGGGCTCCGGAACGCCCTATACTTGCAATGTTAAAATAACGCTTATAAATTACATCTTTCCTCACAAAGTATTTGAGGTAGGAAGTTGAACTTTTTACAGATTATTTATTGGAATATGGGCTACAACGTAACGCAGGGATTTTACAAAATTTTAGTTCAGTTATTAAAGATGATTTTTTTTCAATTGTAATGAAAATTCACAACATTTTTTTGCAATTTTTTATTTATATATTCAAAAATATACAGTTTTTTGGAAAAAGGCTGTGTTAGGTTAGCCGAAACACCAGGCTCACCTCGTTTAAAACGGACAAATCGGCCTTCTTTAAAGTCCTCGAACCAACGAAACACTATTGCACGAGCTATTTTATTTTCACCGTGCTCTTGCTCCAGCTTTTCGTAAGTTTCAGTGGCTCTGTGATTTAAACGAACACAGATCATTGCTACCAACCTACTGAGCCGGCCGCGGTGGTCTAGTGGTTCTAGGCGCTCAGTTCGGAACCGGGGGACTGCTACGGTCGCAGGTTCGAATCCTGCCTCGGTCATGGATGTGTGTGATGTCCTTAGGTTAGTTAGGTTTAAGTAGTTCTAAGTTCTAGGGGACTGATGACCACAGATGTTAAGTCCCATAGTGCTCAGAGCCATTTGAACCAACCTACTGATATGAGGGCGCTGCCACCTATGAACATTATACATGAAAACCCTCACCTTTAAGATATTCGTGGTACAGACAAGAAAGTATTACGGAAGCTACAGGAGAAATATAAGTCTCAGTCTCACCAGATCAGCTCTCGTACCTACAGAATAACACCTAGTCTGTGGCATATCAGTAATTCTACTCACTGGCCGCTCCACACAGCTACGATTAAAATTCAGAGACCAAAGTTAGATAACGGAAAATCTACACCTTCAAATTAAACGATGTATACAGTGCACGCCGAGAAAGTCACCAAAAGGCACGAATGTTATGTGTTCCGTAATTGATGGGCGTTTTTGTTGCCATCTCGTGGCAAGATGGGAGCTGCAAGCCGTCCGCCCAACCACTGGAACATTCTACTGCGAGCTGCTTTTTGTGTGCGAGCTCTCCCACCATTTCCCACCTGGTTCGATTCTAAGTTTTAAACAAAGGTGCAGTGTCTATGAGCATTGCCATGAAGCGCAGAGTACATGCAGCGCACAAGAGCAATTCTCGTCTCGGTCATTATGTTTTAAAATGTTTTTCATTTCAGTTCTTACGCCCAAGTCATTCAGGTATAAAATTCATCAAATATATGCTAATCAAATGTGTAATAATCGTTTTTGTGAACTCTTTTCATTGGCTTTCAGGCTGTACTCATTCAGCCACGTCAGTAGTGTAATGGCAGCTACGACGATCACTCAACACCCTGACGTCGAGGGGAGAAAATCTCCGACGCGGCCGGGAATCGAACTCGGGTCCTATCTCTTAACAACCAGCCCTGCCGACCGCGCCGCCACCGAGGTGGACTTGTATGAAAGTAGCACGTTGTTTCACTAGTTATGATTTCCTGATTGTAGCTGCTCTTCGTCACCGTGTCTTCCGCCTTCCAATGTATTGGTAGCCTCCACGGGCTGCTTTCACAACATCGTGATACGGCGGATGTACGCATATCGTGCAAGATTTTGAGTTTCATTTACATCGGTTTTATACGGCTGGTGCCTGCCGAGTCCTGTAATATAGTCTAATTGGTGTTATCTGGCAAGAAGAAAATGTGAAGATGTTCTGCGAGAGAAGAAAAAGAATAAGACCAGAAATGCAATGCAGGAGGAGGCTAAGCGTGGTGTCACAAAGGGCGTAACGGAAGGAGAATTGAGGACAGTGGTGAAATCTGGCGGCAGTGCCAGGAGCATCGGTATCAGAGCAGCAGAGTGACGTCCGGCGTACGTTGTGTCCCGACGACCGCGTGCCGGCAAATGCGACGAGCGACTGCTCGGCGAGATAGCGCGCGCCTGTGCAAAAATGCCACCACGGCGCCCTCCCCACCCCACTGCACCCCAATGGCCGTATCGGTGGCCAGACTGCGTGCCTCCGGCGGTGCCGCTCCCCCACCACCGCGCCCCGCCCCCCCACTACCGTCCACTTCACCTCCCCCCCTTCCACCGTCGCCACACTGTGCTCCGCCGTCCCGCGGCCGCGCAGTTACGTCACGACTCGCGCCAGGCCGGTCGCAGCGGAGGCGCGCGCGACGCTGCCGCAACAGTCGATACGGGGGCGCGCCGACCTGCTGGTCGATCCCGACGCGCCGCCGCCGCCGCCGCTGGCGCGTTCCTCCCGCCGGCAGTCTGCTCGCGCCGCGGTTCGCGTGCCCGCAAGTGCCGCATATACTACTGTGCTGCGAACTAAGCTACAGAATACTTTTCTCCCCCCTGCCTGGTGAAATATTGTTACCACGCTAGTTTAGGATTTATTTACGCGATTTTACTCATGTTATCCAGTGGGGCAACGACTAATGTAGTATCCCACTCTTTTCAGAAATCTGTAGAACGTTATTTTTTTGCCTATAGTGTCAGGATAGAAAAGCGCTGTCCCCGCTTAAGGAGATGCACAGTTCAGAATCTCGTGGACGGACAGCATTATAAATATGTAACATTTTAACAAATTTGTAGTAACTGATCTGTTACTAATTCCAGGCACACGTCACGCTTCACGTACCAGGTACAATCACATACACCAAATATAATTTACTGTTCTTGCAGATACAGTGGTTTATTTGAAATTTCGATGCTTTCGGTAGCCCGACTCCATTCGCTACCTTTCGCGTGTTGGCACTTGCTGCATATCCGACTGTGTACATTCGCTCTACAAAGTAATTTTGTATTTTTTCCCCTCTCAGGTGAAATATTTCATCGCATTAGTTTACAATTTCTGTACGCTCTCTCCACTGGGACAGTCAGCTGAGAAGGCTTTGGTGCAGCATTGCTCTACAGCCTTTATGTATTTACTAAATATAGGTGTTTCCACTTGTGGTTGTCAAAAATTATTTGCTTTCTATTTATTGCGATTGCAGTCGCGATTATTACTAATCTTCAGCAGTGTACTCAGGTGCATTTGCTATCCAGCTGTGAAATTGGACCATAAGAATGACAGAAAATGAGTTGTGGGTTTATCTAGTTTTTGTACTCCGTGAGTTTGACACCATTCGTACTCTCTTGTTGTGAAGATTTGCGGTTGTATTTATGCCTGTGTGTTTACAGAAAATTGAGGTTTCTGTCTGCGTATGGGTAATACTCGAAACTGTCTTGGCAATAAATATAAGAACAGTGTAACTTTGACAGCCGTAAGCGGAAACGATAATGTTTAGCACTAAAGTGGAACATTTTTTTATTACAGAATGCTACTTTGGTTTGAAAAATGAAATTTTCTTAATTGTAGCGTCTGCATAGAGAAGCAGGGTTTTATCTTGGAACTCTTCCATTTGGTCCGTGTTTGCATAGAAAAATAGTAATATCAGAAGTTGTGTCCCCTTTACGTGCGCCACCGTTGCGTGTTATGAGGAAAGACAGCGTTGTAGATATTCAGTTTATTAAGCAATTGGCCACTATTTAGTGATAAGTGATTTAAGTTTTATTACTTGTTAACCACCTCCTGGTACAGTTACATACAACAGTTACAATTTATTGTTTCGCAAATGCTGTGGCTTATCTGAGAGTTCGATGTTTCTTACCTAGCTGCGAGTGGTCTGTTAACTTTAAATTACAATTGCTGTGTATAACTGTACTCGGTGAAGGGCGCAAGGTGTGCGATTGAGCCAGTGGATGTTAGCACACAATTTTTTTTTAATGTTCATATCTCAGTACAATCACACGACTATCCGATTCCATGAAAGTAACTGTATTCAGAACTTTACACTTGCACCATTTTTGAGACGTCAGAAACCGTGGCGGCTAAGACTGCGGAGCGTGACGCGTTTGCAGCGGCAGCTGTAGGTACAGATGACGGAACGTGCGGGAGGGAAGTCTTTTCATGAGCCAGCGGACGCTGTAGACGTAGCGTCATGTGAGCGCGCGGAGGCGTGGCCGTTGCTACGCAAAAGGCGCTCCGTCTCGACAAAGGCCAAGCATTCCCCTCTACTGTGCTTATAGAGTTGAAATCGCATTTTGCCTGTTACTAACCAATGAGTGCATGTGCATGCATTCACATTAAGGTTTCAAGCCGGTCGCTATACAGAGAAACTGGAGCTTCCTTTCTTTCAAGAGACTAGTGTAATAAGAGAAAAAGTTTCATTGGCGTAGAGAAATTTAATTTCATCCCGAAACCTTTTTTTTCTGTCACGTTTTAACCGAGTCGGGAATAGCAGCGGTTTCCCATTCCGGAGGCTGCAGGTTTAAAATCCGCGTCCGGATTTAGATTTTCCGTGATTTCTCCAAATCTTTGAAGGCGAATGCTGGACTGGTTCGTTACAAAATGTTAACTGCTGATTTCTCGATCCAGCCTTCCCTGATCTGGGCTCGTGCTCTAGTCACTAATGATGTGGTCGTCGACCGGACGTTAAACCCGCTTTTCCTTATTCTTCAACTGCAGATTTCGAGAAGACGTGGTTTTCGGCTATAATCAATTTCTTTAGCTTCTGCTTAAGATGTTTGTGGGTGTTTCTCCACAGTTCCCAGCTAATATTGGTAGTCGACGCATTGTTACGGGACAAAAGAGCACTAAAATACTACGTTTAAAAAATTGGCGCGATTCAGCAAAATTTTAGGACTTATTCAAAATGAATAGTACTTATATTAGAAAATAACTAAAATATGTGTGCAACACTCAGACAACTCAATATTAAACACCGGAAAATTATGAGAACATTGCCGCTGGAATGTGAAATCGTTAATTGCCGAATGAGACTCAATACTACATCCAAAAAATATATCGCTGTTTTGCTGTGATGAAATGAACGATTAGACTCCCTATCATGATCAGATGGTGATGAGAAACATTATCAGTTATTTTACGTATAATACTTGCTAAAAGCTTTCCCTGTACTTTTTCATGCCTTACTCTTTCCAGAATCCATGTTGCTCCAATTTTTTTGTCTCTCGTGTCACCTATCCACCTTCTATTCGATTGTCGTGTCGGCTTCTCTTACCTCTTGTAATCTATTCCCCAACTATTCGCCTGGTAACAAGTCCCACCCATGACTACATCTTTAACTCCCTTGTGTTTCCTGATTAATTTGACCAGTTTTATGCCTTCTACATCTGCTTCTACGTACATGCTCTCTGCAGACAACTGGTAAGTGCGTAGTAGAGGATACATAGTATGGTGCCACGTGTTAGATTCCTTCCTCTTCCTCAAGCACGGGATGAATGACTTTTTTACTGCCTCTGCGCGTCCTGCAGGTATTAAACTAATCCTGTCTTTACGGTCTATTCGGGAGCGAAACGCAGAGAACCGATTAATGTCTACAGATTCCTCAATACCGGTTCTTGGAAGTTTGTAAGCACGTTTTCGCACGGTAATTGTCATCTTCAGGAGTCTGACAAATTAGGTTTTTCAACATTTCCGGTATCCTCTTGCGTGAGTCAAACCCAAGTCTGTGAAAATGCGTGTCGCCCTTCTTTGTATACGTCCTGTATCTCCTGTTAGTCTTATTTGGCTTGGGACCCACACACTTTAGCAATAACCTCAGATGGAAGCACAGGTGTTTCGTTAGTGGTCTCCTTTGTACGCTGAGTGCATTTTCCAAGTATCTAATGAACCGTAGTCTGCCACCCGCCCTACCTACGGTTGAGGTTACGTGATCGTTCAATTTCATATCCCCGAAAATTGCTACACGCAGGTATTTGTCTGAATTTGCTGATTCCACTTACGACTCACTCATATTCTAGTATGTGCAGCACTATTAAAGGATCACTTCTCTGAAACGCCGTAATTATCTCGCATTTTGACGTAGAAGTTTGAAATTTGTCTCAAAGGTGCCTACAACCCCCCTCTGAAATTGTGCAAAGCTCAGATGTTCATGTGAGGAGTAAGGTGGGTTAATGATGTCACATTGGCAGCAAATTTTACCATAGATTTTCCCAACGCCACAGTGAATTTCAGACGATTGGAAGATCGACACACTCTCTCTTACCCACACTTCAGCCCTTTCCTTTGATGTCTTTGCGATGGCGATCAGAACTTCGCTGAAATCATGCGGTTTTCTTACGGTTGGCCAAGAAAAACATTTCTGATACACCACCTATCAGAATCGACACGAAATGGTGTTGGTGAGTGGAGTAAAGGTCACCAGTGAAATCACCCCCATTCCTTGGGGCACTGATTCCCACACATTTCATGGTCGAAAACGATAGTTTGCAGTGCAGTGATCAGGAGGAGACGTTCTTGACAACTTTTGACAGTGCTGACATCCCCCAGACGATTCAACGCATTTCTAAGGACATTATAGACCAGCAATCCGACTTAATGTGATGTGTCCCTTTGAAATTCAGTGCGACCAGTTTTTTCTCTGGTGTACATGTTGGAACCACTAGGAACCATTCAAAACTATTCGACGAAACTGGAATACGATCTGAAGCATAAGTGTGTTCTTATGCATTTTCTGTCCTCCTCTTTTATGCCTGCTGTGTTGTGATCACAGAGAGGTGAAACATGGATATATGCGTGAATAAAATGACAAAGGATGCACTTGACAGCCCCCCCCACCCCCCCCACCAATCCCAGTTTGGCAACACTCTCAGTGCCACCCACCTACCTCTGTTGAGCACTTTCAAAATGTACGTGTGGGCAGGCAGCCCCTTAACACGTTTCTGATACTGGTTGCCTACTATCAGGTGCAACAGCAGCAGTGTGGCCTGCCTGCAGGCGCATAGTACTCTTCATCACAGTTCGTGTCTGTACAGGTATATTTTTAAAGTGCTCAACAAGGGAGGGTGGATGTCACTGAGAATTTTGACGTACTGTATGGTCTCAGAGGGGCTCTTCGCCGTTTTATTCACGCATGTGTCAGTGTTACACCCCTCTGTGATCACATCAAAGATGCAGGCGAAACAGGAGGGCTGGAAAAGTATAAGCACCCTCTTTGCTGCTTCACGTCATGCTCAAATTTCATCGAACGGTTTTGAACGGTCCCTAGTGGTTCCAGCCTGTACAGCAGAGCAAAAACTGTAGTCGCACAACACTTCAAAGCTATACGACGATGTTCAGTTTAGTTGCTGGCTCACAATGTCGTTACAGAAGGGTAGAATCGTCTGGAGAGTGCCAGCGGCATCGTTCTGTTGCTCACTGCACTCAGAACTGTCGTTTCAGACCGCGAAACGTATGAGTATCAATACCGAAGGGAAGGGCTTATGCCACCTTGTAACATCTTTTCGTGTCGGTTCTGATCGGTGGTGCGTCTGAAACATTTTCTTCGGCCATTCATAAGAAAACACTAGGCATCGGGGTTCAGATCTCTGTCGCACAGGCGTCGTTGGGCAGAATTGTGTCAGCGTGACATCATAACCCACCTTACACTACAGACGAACTTCTGAGCTGTGGCCGTTCCTTCGCGTGTGTCGACAGATTGCTGTTTGAAGTGTCGCCGAGCCGGAGCGTGATGTTGCAAGGCATCACGCCTTTCCACCATTACAGAGGAAGACTGTAGGCAGCCT
The DNA here is from genome assembly GCF_021461395.2 of Schistocerca americana. Taxonomy (NCBI): domain Eukaryota; kingdom Metazoa; phylum Arthropoda; class Insecta; order Orthoptera; family Acrididae; genus Schistocerca; species Schistocerca americana. The sequence continues at coordinate 182,204,240 of NC_060127.1, read as the reverse complement.
TGACTCTAGTTTCGAACTTCAGTGTAGAAGAAGAAGTGAATAGCAACTTCAAAGTATAACTTAGGTTAGGTTAGGTTAGTGTTGTTTAACGTCCCGTCGACAACGAGGTCATTAGAGACGGAGCGCTAGCTCGGGTTAGGGAAGGATGGGAAAGAAAATCGGCCGTGCCCTTTGAAAGGAACCATCCCGGCATTTGCCTGAAACGATTTAGGGAAATCACGGAAAACCTAAATCAGGATGGCTGGAGACGGCATTGAACCGTCGTCCTCCCGAATGCGTCAAAGTATAACTCTCAACTGAATCACAGATCTTATTGAGCCTGGTGAAACTTTGCCGGGATCACGGATCAAATCGCCATCCCACTATCCAGATTCAGCTTTTTCTGTGGTATCCCATCGTCAGTTAAGATAACTGGAGATCCGTAATGAGACCGCTGTCAAAGTCTATCAGTTGCTGATGACGCTGTCACAACAGGAGTACGTGGCATCTCCGTGTCCTTCATAGCGATCACTCAGCATCTGACACTCTTCATGCCCTTTAGATCTCCTAAGAGGCCTGGCAACGACACAACACTTGTGCACTCTGGCAGTCGTTCTGCTGGTCACAGAGAATTGCAGCTTCAAATCATTCACATATTCGCCGAAAGTGTGTACGTAAGCAAAGTTTCATTGACATTTGATCACGTCTTCCAAGCGCTTCACTTTTCGTCTGGTAGTCTGTACGTTAAGACCATGTACGTACGTTCTATTGGATTCTCGATCTTTTCTTATCTCTTTAAATCCAACAACGAGCTTTCTTGTGCCATTCAGATGGCTATATAGGTCGCCCACACTGCGAGGTCTTTGTTGAGTGACTTTTTTTTCACATTTGAGTGTTGTTTTCCCTCGTATGTCAACATTCATTTCTCCACTGTTCCCTTGTCAGGTATTCGGTTTTGAATGTTACTCGCTATAAAAGTCCATATCCCACAGTCACAGGTCACAACTCGTAATACGCACTATAAATTTTCGTTCTATGATGTTTGGGAAGGTAGTTCTGTGAATCGTACTTAATACTTTCGTTCTTCTGTTAGCTACAGAAAATACTCCTATTTGAGCATTAAAAATGTTTCTTGTTATTTAAAGGTCTCTCGCTGAAAAGTTGGGTACCAGCTGCCTCATTCTACCTTCCTCAGCTCCTTTAACAATTTTCCCAAAAATTTTTGCTTACGAACACATTCGCGCTTTTTTTTTTACATGCAACTCATCTCAAACGCCCACCTAACTATAGCTCACTCGTACGCACTAATCCATCGCTATAAGTCGCTCATACCCATCCACTTCCAGTTGCCCTTTTTCACTCACTCATTCAGCGCAACTCATTGTCATTATCTCTTTGCGTCTCTCCTGTGTCACAGCCAAAGTCCCCTTCGTTTTGTCCTACTACTACAGTCTCGTCTCATCTCGTCTCATTATCATATACTGCTCTCATTATCACTGGATCTCAGCCCCTTCAACTTTCTCCTTCACAGTAGAACTGTCAACTGTGTTCCACTGCCACTGTATCCCTCTCTTTCTCTCACAGTGCCATTTTCTCCTTCGCCATTTGGGAGACAAAAAAGTGTCAACTAATCCAGATATATTTAAAAACCATAATAGTTATTTCTACACACTTTTACCAATTCCAACGTGCATTGATCATGTACTTTGTGGCCTGAACTATGTGTGCGTCGAGTTGCTTCCCGTTTGCTGCCATATTGTAACACCTATTTTATCTTGCATCTTATCCCAGTATCTACGAAAGACGTCATATTTTCTTTGCGTTAAGAGTGACGCAGGTTGCTAATTTATTTATTTGTTGACGATGTCTAGAAATTATGGAGAAGCATCCCAACGGGAACAACATTGTTGTTGGATGTGGCAACTCAGTAGCCAACACTCCTACTGAATCTGCAAGCGCAGAAATTGTGTCTAACGCAAGTGGTGCAACTAAAGCAGCGGCCTATACCTCGTTTGTAATTCTGCACCGGTACCACTTTCGGATACAACAGAGAAAGCGGGTAAGAAATCTGTGTCAGTGTTCTCAGACAAGAAAACTCCACAAAGTTTGAAAGCAGTGCAACAGAAAAGGACTGACACCAAACGCCAAACGAAGGAGAAAAGTAAAATACACTGCCGAAGACAGAGGCTGTAGTGGGTGCAGAAGTAACAACTACGGAAAGATCGGGCGATAAGTGGATTGAATTCTACATCTACATACACACTCCGCAAGCCACCGTGTGGTGCGTGTTCGAGGGTATCCTATCCCACTCGCAGATAGAGCGAGGAAAAAACGACTGTCTGTATGCCTCCGTATGAGCCACATTTCTTGTACCTTATCATCCTGGTCCTAACCCAAAATATATGTTGGCCGCAGTAGAATCTTTCTGCAGTCAGCTTCAACTGCCGGTTCTCTGCAGTAGTGTTCCTCGAAGAAAACGTCGTCTTCCCTCCGGGGATACCCATTTGATTCCTGAAGCATCACCGTAATATCTCCATTTTTGTTCGAGCCTACCCGTAACAAATCTAGCAGCCTGCCACTGAACTGCTTCGATGTCTTACTTTAATCCTACCTGGTGCTGATGCCAAACACTCGATCAGTACTCAAGAATAGGTCGCACTAACGTCCTATTTGCGATCTCTTTTATGGATGAATCACAAGTTCCTAAATTTCTCCCAAGAAATCGAAGCCGACCTTTCGCCTTTCGTACAGCAATGCTCACAAGGTCGGTCCCTTCAGTGCACTCACTCTATGAAGTGGCTTCATGAAACATGCACTGATGAAGCAGATACGTGTAACGGCTATGTTGCAAAACCGTTAATATCAACCGCAGAACGGTCGGTAATCCCGATAGAGATTTTTATTTTACATTACTTGACAATAAAATAGATCTTAAAATTGTTGATGGTATCAGGTTTTCTTCTTGTAAAACAGAAAATCATTTAATTGGACCCACGGCCGGTTTGAGTGGCATTACAACCATATGTTGGGGTGAACAGATCGATAGAAACACATAACCATTATATTTAGTCGCTAGTATAAGCGTATAATTCTTAACGTAGCTGTAATAGAAGGTACTCAGGTATCTCAGAACCAACCTTTGCCGGCCCGTGTGGCCGAGCGGTTCTAGGCGCTTCAGTCTGGAACCGCGCGACCGCTACGGTCGCAGGTTCGAATCCTGCCTCGGGCATGGGTGTGTGTGATGTCCTTAGGTTAGTTAGGTTTAAGTAGTTCTAAGTTCTAGGGGACTGATGACCACAGATGTTATGTCCCATAGTGCTCAGAGCCATTTGAACCATTTTGAACCAACCTTCGTCCTCAGTTTAGAATGAAAACTAAACCACTAAGAAGGCGGTATGTCGAAAATAATAGGTGCACTTAGCGATCCAATCGCCGATCAATTGGTAAGATCAACAATAAAATGCTGTGTGAACACCTACGAAACCACGCGAACATTATATAGTTAAATAGTATGTTGGCAGCTTTTGGTCAGTTGTTTGACCCTGTTTTAACTAGCTGTTTAGTTACATAATGTTCGCGTGATTTCGCTGGTTGTGAAACATTTTATAGTAGATCTCACCAATTGATCGGGCACTAGATCGCTACGTGCAGCTTTGATTTTTGACATACCGCTTCCTTAGCGGTTGAGTTTCCATTCCAAACTGACGACGAATGTTGCGTCTTCCATATATATCCAGTATTACTCATCTTATGACCTGAAATATGTACCTTTTATTACAGTTTCGTCTAAGATTATACGCATATATTAGATGGTTAATATAATAATCATGTGTTTCACCAGAATATGTGATTGCAGTACTACGAAACCGGTCGTAAGGCGAATAAGAAGGATTTTCATACAGCTGAAGCGGTTTTCTATTTTGCAAGATGCATATTTGGAGCTGTGGTTGCCCTCACTGTATAGTTATTTGCAGGTATTAAATTTATTTTTCCATTTTACCCCAATCTTCTGGTAAAAAAGGCTCCCAGTAGTGCAACTAGGAAAATATATATATATATAAATTGCTACAGGTCAGGAATGTTATAATTTTATCGTGCACGTTGTTTCCTATTTGAAGAAAGTTTGCCAAACACGTATGATTAATTTCGTTTTGGAAATCTCAAAATTCTCGTCATTAACGTCATGCAGGAGCAAGAAGTACGAGATGATGATGTCTGGTTTGTGGGGCGCTCAGCTACGCGGTTATCAGGGCCCGTACAAATTCCCAACCTTTGCTCAGTCCAAACTCGCCACTTTCAGGAATGATGATGAAATGGTGCGGATAACACAAACACCCAGTCATCTCGAGGCAGGTGAAAAGCCCTGACCCCGCCGGGAATCGAACCCGGGACACCGCGCTCGGGAAGCGAGACCACGAGCTGAGGACAAGAAGTACGGCTTCTTCTCCCAGCGTGCTACAATGCAGTAGAGATAGCGGTTGAATGACTGATTTCTGAAATAACTGATTTCCAGTTTTTATTCGTAATATTTCCTGTAATGAATGTAGAAATCGAAGGAAAATTTGAAAAATTTTGACTTAGTTTCAAGATGCGTAAAACCAAAATACTGAATTAAATAGGCAACATAAAGGAAAACTTTGTCCGTCCACCGCTCACCCCTTTCTCGAAAAGTGATAAATGATTGTATACTACAGTCACCAGTATTCTCCTATAGATTCAAATTTTTTGAAACTCTGCTCAAAAATTATGTCTTAATCCGAGATCATACCTCTACTTGGGCATTACGAAACGTCATTGCTGAAGGGTGAAAATTAAGGTTTAAGTATGTTTTTCGTGTTAATTTGACCGTTTTCAACGGCTACAACCAGGCCAAAGACAAATTGTATAGAAAGTCAATAGATAAAAGAAAAAATATGGTTCTGAGCACTATGGGACTTAACTTCTGGGGTCATCAGTCCCCTTGAACTTAGAACTACTGAAACCTAACTAACATAAGGACGTCACACACATCCATGCCCGAGGCAGGATTCGAACCTACGACCTAGCAGTCGAGCGGTTCCACACTGTAGCGCCTAGAACCGCTCGGCCATCCCGGTCGGCGTCAACAGATAAGCTACTTTCTATTTTTGTTGTATACTATGAATGAATTGCTGTTAAGTTTTTAATTTATTAGTGTTGTTGTAATTTCGTTTGTCTTTCATTATTTTATAAAGCAAATGAAGCGTTCATTACTACGTCAAAAAAAAGTATTTGTAGACTAGAGTTGGTGCCACTCTGCAATATAACTGACGTCCGGCGGTAACGGTGAGGAAACTACCGTTTAGACCAGGTGGCGGAAAAGTCTTGCACACTGCAGTTCCACCCGTTGCTTAAGCCACGACACTCGGCAACGGGGATGTTATTGTCTCAGCAATGCTGTTCCACTTCTTATGACATGTTTGCTGGTCGTTTCTGTAGGCATTGTTTCTAAAATACCACTAATAGCTTTTCCCATTTTCTATAATAACGCCACATTTCAAGCCAATGCAGATTTTACGAATGAAAATTACTCCTCTTTCAAAAAAGGCCACTATTGCTGTGGCTAATTGACATTTCGGTATTTTACGCGGTTTTAGTTACAAAATAAAGAATCTGTTATAACCGAGACCGAACAAACACCGAAAAATATCGGTTATTCAGAACTAAAAGACCGCTATCGTTTTTAACCAGTAGGTTTTTTCCCATCCCTACAATGCACGAAGGCCAGTGAAAAAAAAATGTAGGAGTTATCGCGGAGAAGTTCGCATGTGAAACGAGTTCCAGTGGGGGACTTTTTGACAACCGTAGGTACTGGGGCGACGCCAGCGAGGGGGACGTCTGTGAGACAATAAAGCGGCGCGCTTCTTTCTGTGTGGGTCAGCGTTGTCCGCCCCCTTTTGTTTTCGTTTGTATTTCGTTAGGCCGGCCCGCCAAGTTTGATCAGCGGCCGGCGGGCGGAATGCGCAGAACGCCGACTGCGGCCTACTTTCCTGAGCCCGCTGTGCGCTCCACCCCTTCACTCCCTCCCCCCCGCCATCGCCCTCACCGCCGCAAACAGCCGGACGCCGCTGTAGGCGTTCTGAAACTTCCGGGACGTCGTCCGAGCCTTCATTCTGGCAAACTTTATTTATTTCGTCCGTACGTCGAATCGCTTAGGCGCAAGGCAGACTTGAGCAGTAAAATTTAACGACTGCTACGTTCATCTCTGAGACCATAGCTGCTAAACGAGATCCTACGTCATTCATTGCCCCGAACGAATTTTGATACCAGTTAAACATTGGACTGGAAAAAATTAACACTCCTGTTTCTAAAGAGACAATTCGTAATAGTTAACGTTCATACGAGGTCTGTTCAAAAAATTCCAGAACATTCGTAATTTCGCGCCTGTTGTGTGTTGAAGCGAAATGCGGTTAACATCGGCCGGCCGCGGTGGTCTAGCGGTTCTAGGCGCTCAGTCTGGAACCGCGCGACTGCTACGGTCGCAGGTTCGAATCCTGCCTCGGGCATGGATGTGTGTGATGTCCTTAGGTTAGTTAGGTTTAAGTAGTTCTAAGTTCTAGGGGACTGATGACCACAGATGTTAAGTCCCATAGTGCTCAGAGCCATTTGAACCATTTGAACCATCGGTTAACATCCCTGCACACGCTTGTGTTTAATGCGTAACTGCCGAAAGTTTAATTGTTCTCTCTTAGTTATTCATCACTGCTGTATCGAGTAGAACATTGTGTTGTACAGTTTGCAAATTTCGAGATGGCAGAGTTAGAGGAGCAACGCGTCTGCGTTAAATTTTGCGTGAAACTCAAGAAAATCTGTACAGAGACAAACGAAATAATGTAGGAAGCCTATGGTGATGAGGGCTTAAGTTGTACTCAGTGTTACGAATGCTTCACGCTGTATAAAAATGGCGCACGGAAGTCAAAGATAACCCTCGTTCAGGACGCTCATGTTAGGAACGTGAATGAAACTGTGCGTACCAGTGGAAGACTGACTAGCGGAGACATTGGAGAAGATCGTAAAATTTTGCCTCAAATGGCTCTGAGCACTATGGGACTTAACATCTGAGGTCATCAGTCCCCTAACTAACCTAATGACATCACACACATCCATGCCCGAGGCAGGATTCGAGCCTGCGACCGTAGCGGTCGCTCGGCTCCAGACTGGAGTGTCTAGAACCGCTCGGCTACACCGGCCGGCTCGTAACATTTTAGTTGGATCACTATTGCCGCCAAGTTCGACCCACGGCTCATGAGTCAAGACCAGAAAGACCTTCTCCTCGCAGTCTGTGAAGAGCTTTAGGACGCGCAAACGAGAACTAGATGTTCCTTAAGAGAATCATAACTGGTGATGAGACGTGGGTCTACGGTTATGTTGTTGAGGCCAAGGTTCATTCTTCTCAATGGGTCGGGAAAGGTTCTCCAAGACAAAAAAAAGCTCCTCGGGTCGGGTCAAATGTCAAAGCCATGTTGACAGTTTCCTTTTCCTCTGAAGCATTAGCTCACCATGAATTCGTGCCACAGGGACAATCTGTTAATCGATGGTACTATCGCCATGTGTTGCGACTCCTGCGAGAAAATGCGAGAAGGAAACGGCCTGAAATGTGGCGAGACAATTTATGGATCTTGCAACACGATAACGCAGCCGCATATTCAACCCTGGTGGTGCGTGACAAAAAACGAAATCACTGTGCTGCCTCACCCTCCATACTCTCCAGACCTCACCCTGCGGACTTATTTTTATTCCCAGAGTTGAAAACCCTATTGAATGGACGAAGGCTTGGAGCGATAGATGAGATAAAAAATGCGCAGACGGCGCTTCGCGCGATCCAGCAAGAGGCGCACAAAGACTGTTTCCGGAAGTGAAACGGCATTGGGAGCGGTGTATCAGTTCTGAAGAAGGAGACCGTGCACAGTATAAACGGTAAGCGTAGGACAATTTTGTGAACAAAATACACTCCTGGAAATTGAAATAAGAACACCGAGAATTCATTGTCCCAGGAAGGGGAAACTTTATTGACACATTCCTGGGGTGAGATACATCACATGATCACACTGACAGAACCACAGGCACATAGACACAGGCAACAGAGCATGCACAATGTCGGCACTAGTACAGTGTATATCCACCTTTCGCAGCAATGCAGGCTGCTATTCTCCCATGGTGACGATCGTAGAGATGCTGGATGTAGTCCTGTGGAACGGCTTGCCATGCCATTTCCACCTGGCGCCTCAGTTGGACCAGCGTTCGTGCTGGACGTGCAGACCGCGTGAGACGACGCTTCATCCAGTCCCAAACATGCTCAATGGGGGACAGATCCGGAGATCTTGCTGGCCAGGGTAGTTGACTTACACCTTCTAGAGCACGTTGGGTGGCACGGGATACATGCGGACGTGCATTGTGCTGTTGGAACAGCAAGTTCCCTTGCCGGTCTAGGAATGGTAGAACGATGGGTTCGATGACGGTTTGGATGTACCGTGCACTATTCAGTGTCCCCTCGACGATCACCAGTGGTGTACGGCCAGTGTAGGAGATTGGTCCCCACACCATGATGCCGGGTGTTGGCCCTGTGTGCCTCGGTCGTATGCAGTCCTGATTGTGGCGCTCACCTGCACGGCGCCAAACACGCATACGACCATCATTGGCACCAAGGCAGAAGCGACTCTCATCGCTGAAGACGACACATCTCCATTCGTCCCTCCATTCACGCCTGTCGCGACACCACTGGAGGCGGGCTGCACGATGTTGGGGCGTGAGCGGAAGACGGCCTAACGGTGTGCGGGACCGTAGCCCAGCTTCATGGAGACGGTTGCGAATGGTCCTCGCCGATACCCCAGGAGCAACAGTGTCCCTAATTTGCTGGGAAGTGGCGGTGCGGTCCCCTACGGCACTGCGTAAGATCCTACGGTCTTGGCGTGCATCCGTGCGTCGCTACGGTCCGGTCCCAGGTCGACGGGCACGTGCACCTTCCGCCGACCACTGGCGACAACATCGATGTACTGTGGAGACCTCACGCCCCACGTGTTGAGCAATTCGGCGGTACGTCCACCCGGCCTCCCGCATGCCCACTATACGCCCTCGTTCAAAGTCCGTCAACTGCACATACCGTTCACGTCCACGCTGTCGCGGCATGCTACCAGTGTTAAAGACTGCGATGGAGCTCCGTATGCCACGGCAAACTGGCTGACACTGACGGCGGCGGTGCACAAATGCTGCGCAGCTAGCGCCATTCGACGGCCAACACCGCGGTTCCTGGTGTGTCCGCTGTGGCGTGCGTGTGATCATTGCTTGTACAGCCCTCTCGCAGTGTCCGGAGCAAGTATGGTGGGTCTGACACACCGGTGTCAATGTGTTCTTTTTTCCATTTCCAGGAGTGTATTTTGAACAGACCTCGCACAAATGAAAGTCATATGTTTTCACCGTTGTTCGCTAAACCGAGTAATAGTGAGTCTGTGACGTGCCTGGTTGTGCTTATTTCTGAAAAATTCGTTTTTACGCTTGGTATGACCTCCGTCTATTGCCTATCGCAAGTAATGTGCCAAGTTCGTTTGGTTCTTCAATTTTATTTTCATTGCTTCCATAGTCTAGTGTCATACCTGCAAGCTGCAGCGAATGGAATCGGTATTCTTGACAGTTCTTCCAGTATTAATAGCTTCTGGCCAAAAGTCTTTCGATTCAATAATAGCTATTCTCTTTCGAGGAAGTACGTTAGTATGTTACCTTACGAAGTCCAAAATTAATACTTCCACTCGAAATTCACTGTCTGAAACTATTTTTTCATTTACAGAATCATAATTTCAAACCTTTACGAAACTTCTTTTCGCTGAAAACTCTCATACATTGATGAACTGAGAAAAGTGTATCGTTTATTACATATTGCTGTTCATGCAGTAAAACTTCAGCATAAGACTTGACGTTTCAATTCGTGACTCCTTTCTTGCCAGTTCTATTGCCAACACAGTTTACGGACAGTATCCACTTGTACCAGTTAATGTACGTGCAAAATTATATCTTTGTACGACACATACGTCAGGATATGCGGGGTGACAATTATATTGAACTATATGAAATAAAATCGCCATAACTTCTAAAACGTTTGGGTTAGGACGTTCAAACTGCACGGTTGGCTACCGGGCATGATGCGAATTACTATGCGCATGCAAGGTTTGGTTTAGCGACGAAGACCAGTTTCATTTACATGGATTGGATAAGAAAAACTGGCGCTTTTGAGAGACTGAGAATCTGCATTTCGCGATCGAGAAGTCTGTTCCCCTGTGCAATGTCCAGTCACGGAGTAATCGGCGCAATATTCCTTGATGGAACCGTCACTACCGAACGGTACGTAAAGGTTTTGGAACATGATTTTATCCCCATTATCCAAAGTGACCCTGATTTCGACAAGATGTGGTTCATGCAAGACGGAGCTTGACCCCATGGAAGCAGGAGAGTGATGTCTTGGAGGAGCACTTCGGAGGCCGCATTCTGGCTCTTGGGTACCCAGAGGCCACTGGCATGGGCCCCGATTGGCCGCCATATTCTCCGGATGTAAACACATGCGACTCCTTTTTGTGGGGCTATATTAAAGACTAGGTGTATAGCAATAAGCCGAAAACCGTTTCGGAGCTGAAAAAAGATATTCGGGCGCTCATCGACAACATCGATGTTCCGACGCCGGCCGGTGTGGCCGTGCGGTTCTAGGCGCTACAGTCTGGAACCGCGTGACCGCTACGGTCGCAGGTTCGAATCCTGCCTCGGGCATGGATGTGTGTGATGTCCTTAGGTTAGTTAGGTTTAAGTAGTTCTACTTTCTAGGGGACTGATGACCTCAGATGTTAAGTCCCATAGTGCTCAGAGCCATTTGAACCATTTTTTGATGTTCCGACACTTCAGCGGGTCATGCAGAATTTCGCATTTCGTCTGCGCCACATCGTCGCTAATGATGGCAGGCGTATCGAGCATGTCATAACCTAAATCCGAATATCTGTAGTGGCGTTTACACGTTGAATATAGTGTGTGAACGCCATAGTTTTTAACTAATTTACATTTTGTTATATATCTTAATAATTGTCGCCCTGTATGATGTCAAAAGCGACAGCTGCGTGAAAACGACATTGATGTATTGTTGAAAACTGGCAAGGGCACATACCTGAAAGGAGATCTTGAAATCGTTTTTTCTGTTAATTTATGCCTTACAATACTTTCACTTCAAGTCCTCATAATGTTTTAGAAAATGTGTAGTACATGATACTTACTGATTTGAAGAATATTACGCGGATTAGGGAAAATATTTGCTCTCTCAAAAAACAAATTTACTCTTTTACTTTTGAATTTTATGATATTTGCTAAAATGCTTTTTTTTGGTTGACACGTGCTACGTGATACGACCAAAATAATGAATACAATGGTTATATAATATTCAACCTCTTCAATTCAAACGTCCTCACTATTTGTTGCATAATGTACACGTTGTATTATGTACAGTATAGCTACTTCGATAGCTGGATGCACAGATGCACACCCCTGCGTGTGCGGCCCCGTACGCACTGCTAGGCAATGATGCTGTGTAGGCCGCTGCGTCGTGCGCTGCGACAGCTTGTGAGGTAGGGAGGGAACCACATCACGAGCTGTGCTTACCCGAACGGGTTGACACGTGAGGGGAGCTGCTGTTACTGCACGTACAGTAGCTTACTTACTCACCATCACTCACCGTCATAAAGCTACTGATGTGCGAGCGCAGCCGTGGGTAGGAGCTTGTCGGTAGTGTGGTTTTAGTGGCAGTGGTACTAATGGTACACACAGCTGCTGTTGGCAGAGCTCTCTCATGTTCAGCAGTGGAGTTTTTGTTGCTGATTTGCTACGGTGTCGGCAAGCATTGCTCAACCAAATATGCCAGTTTGCTTTGCTCAAAGCAGTAAAACGTAAAATAAAAATTGTAATTAAAATACAATTTTTGGAAAAGGCTGTTTTTTCGAATTTTGATTGTAGTTGTCGTTTCATTTTTTTATTAATAGTTATTCAGTAGTACTAATACATGATGAGCCAGTAAGATCAGTTCTCTTTATTATACATCACATTAAAACCAGTGTACAGTAGCTGTGATAAACAGTAAGATAGAGATTTTGTTTTACTTTCAATTTTTAAAAATCTGTACACAACTAATATTTTAATTACTACAATTTTACATTTAATTTGTTGTGTGCCAAGTTTTTTCATCAGTTTCGTTCATTTAAGCAATATTTTTTCAGTAATGCTTCATTTTTGAAAGTTACTTAGAAAGTAGCAAGGTTTGCTGAATCGGCATTGAAAAAAAATCAGAAAACTAGTCTTATTGCGACGGATTTGAAGTGGTGTGGGAGGAGCGGGGAGGGGGGGGGGGGGCAAATTTGGTAGTTTTGCCAGAGGGCGTAGGATCACCTCGGTATGCGTCACGCAGTCGCTCGCCACTTAACTTGCGGATCACTGTGTGACGGAGAGAAACAAATGCAACTGCTACATTAAGGCCTTCTCCAAACTTTTCCCGTAGAATTAGCAGTGGAAACCTTTCTGCGTGAAAAGCGAAAATGTAGTAAATGATAAACTTTTTTTCTTTTCTTTTTTTGTAGAGGATGTCAGTGAGAGTTTTAAAATCATGTGTAAGGTTTGTGGGAAGTCGCGAACTGATCTCATTCTCAAACACTCTCTGAATATGGAGTGAGTAATTTCTCTAATCGATTAGATTATGGCATTTTTTAAATTTTTGAATTCGGTCAGTAATTGTATGAAGAGCTGACAATCAAATTTTTGTTAGCCTTGGATGCAATATAGTTGCTTCAGTCCGGAACCGTGCGACTGCTACGGTCGCAGGTTCGAATCCTGCCTCGGGCATGGATGTGTGTGATGTCCTTAGGTTAGTTAGGTTTAATTAGTTCTAAGTTCTAGGGGACTGATGACCACAGTAGTTAAGTCCCATAGTGCTCAGAGCCATTTGAACCATTTTTGAACCTTACCTCAAAATACTTTGTTTACAATCGTCTAACATCTGAATAAAATCTGACCCTACAGGCATCATCGCATATGCGTAAGCAGAGTTGCGTTTGATGGTAGGATTTGACCAGATTATTACGGGTTTGAAGTGGGGATGGTGGTTTTCGCTGAAACAAACGGTTTTTAGTTATACTGTATTTTTCGGCGGCAGTTTAACCTGACTGTTAAAACCGTTCGAAGTAACCGGTTTGTGAAATAACTAAATTTTCTCTTTTTTGTTCCTATTATTTCGCGAAATCAACGCAGAAATCGAACGAAGATTGAAAAAAATTTGTGTCTCAGATTAAAGATGTATGGAATGAAAATGTTAAATTAAGTAGGCAAATAAAGAAGACTTAGTCCGTCCATTGTCGGCTGCTTTTCTCGCAAAACGATAAGTGGCTGACTACTACAAAAAACCACCATTACTCTCGTACTGATTAATTTTTTGAAACTCTGTGCAAAAATCATGTTGTAATCGACGTTCATAATACCACTATGTGTGCGGAAGGGTGAGAACTGAAGTTGAAGAACACTGTTTTTCGTATTAATTTGTCCGTTTTCAAGAGCTGCAAGCGGATGAAGGCATATTATGTAAACACAAGAAGCAAATCAGCTACTTTTTGTTTTTATTGTATACTATGAACAAACTATTAAGTTTTAGTTTTTCGCCTCGTACTCTGTCGCAAGTTTGTTGCGGCACCTCCCGTTTTCAATCTTTTAAAGCAAACGAAATAAATAAATAAAACTTGTTTCCTGTACGCATTTCTTGTGCGTTTGACACGTTCCACTTCATAACGGTTTTTCCGTGCTATTGATCAATGGAACACGTAACTAACTAACTAACTAACTTCATTAATAGCGGAGTTCGTAAAATACTTCCAGACTAGCGATGGTGCCATTCTGTAATACAGCAGATGTCGACGACGAGTGTGAGAAGCTACCGTACAGGCCAGATGGGGCAGTCGCTCACACTGCATGTACAGACCTATCTTACGTTAGGCCATGCCTGACGGTGGCAGGTACTTCAGCAACGCTCTGCCGATTCCTATGTCGTGTGTTGGCTGCTCATTTCTGTCGACACTGTTTTTTAAAATGGCACTGATCGCTTTTCCCATTTTCTGTCATAAAGCAATATTTCAAAGTAATGGAAATTTTACCAGTAAAAATTACTCGATTTTTTAAAGAAACGTTTATTTAAAAACCAAAATTTTTGCGTTGCGGATAGGCTAATTGATATTTCGTTTTTTACCGAGTCTTTAAAAAAACAAATACCGAAAATTCTTCATTTGTGTGGCCATATTGTCCGTAGCTGCTTTTCAATTCCTGAGGATATTTTCGTTCTATCGTTGCAACTACAAAAATTGTGTGGTTTTTTTTCACCAGAAGTATTTTGCTTTATCATCATCTGTGATCTGTAATTAAAGACACTTATAATATGATTTGTTTTTAAGATCGAAAAACAGTTTGTTAACAATGTGCTGTTTTTTACTTGCGATGATTTCTGTTTGGTTTTTCGCCAACGGTGTCTTAACGAAGAAAAACTCCAAACTTGTGCTAACAGACGACATTTCCCGATGTAGGCGAGAAACCAAGCGAAAATCACCGCGAGTAAAAAACAACATATTGTTACCAAACTGTTTTTCGATCTTAAAAACGAAAAAAATTATAAATGTCTTTGATTACAGACAACTGATGATGATGATGATGATGGTTTACCTCAATAAAGCGAAACGCATCGGGTGAAAAAAAAACACGCATTTTCTTGTAGTTGCAACGACAGAACGAAAATACCCACATAAACTCTGAGAAATACCGGTTATTCGGAATTTATATACCAGTATCGATTTTAACCGGTCGGTTTAACCCACCCCTAGTTCGACGGTCCTGGCTACGGACAGCAACGGTTCCGGCCGGATTCCAACTAGGTACTGCGATCTTCTTCGTCCTGATTCCGTGAGACAGCTCTTAAGTCGTTTCATTCAGGACTGTGAGTGAGTTCCAGGAGTTTGATATCCTCCAGGAGCACTTGAGCAGGCGTGGGATTGGAGGCCGTCAGTTTGCAGTCGGAACTGCGTGGATCTGATAGCACAGCGGGCTGCTTCGTCGCCGTTTTGCGGGGCTGTTTCATTAACGTCGCTCGGGCGGCGCGGTGTGACGTCGCGGCTGTGCGCCCGTGGCTGAGCCTGCTCTTTCACTGAGAGACCTGGCTTAAGCCTGAGATTTTTCCGCTATGGTTCACACACGTGTGGTAGGTCCCCGGTGACTTGGTCGTCCAGCCCTCACGAGGAAAGCGTGCCTAATTATTCAATTAATAATGACCGGGGTACCCGTGCGAAACTTTCACACTTTTATAGCATCAAATAACGACAGTATTTGGAGTAAGTGTAGCCGTCGGGATAAGGGTAGCTGTGGTGAATGAACAAAAACATCTATAACAATGAACAGGTCGACGTGAAATACAGCCTTTTATATAGGGCGCAAAAATTTAGGAGGGCATAGAGGGTGCTCCCTTGAACAATTTTGAGTAGAGAACCTGGCGTCGGAGAAGAGAGCTTAAGGAGATAATACGAAAAAAATCACATTACTGCGTACTTTTTTGATTTACATTAGCTACAGTTAACTGCAAATACCATCACTGACACAGTGAACGTACCATTTGTACAGTATCTTACAAAATTTGCTGCCATCAACCTCAGTACAAGTATGACATCGGCAAACAAGATGCTGGTACACAAATATCCCTGGTGTGTTTCGAATCACATCACAAGCAGCTACAATTCTGGCAACAAGTTCAATCTCTGTATCCACTGGGGTCTCGTACACAAGTGGCTTTACATATCCCCATAGAAACTAATCAAGGAGATTCAGGTCAGGTGTCCTTGCAGACCATGCAATAGGATCTTGTCTTCCAATCCAGTTACCAAGAAATACAGCACTGAGATGCTTTCGGACATCCAGACTGAAGCGAGGCGGTGCACCGTCATTTTTGTTTCCACATCCTCTCACGAACAGCCGAGGGTACGTTCTCCAACAACTCAGGTAGAACTCTTTGCACGATCCTCAAGTACAGGTAGCCATTCAGACGGCCAGGTAGAAGATATGGCCCAATGAGATTTTCCTAAGAAGAGAACAGAAGCTTTCGAAATGTGGTGCTACAGAAGAATGCTGAAGATTAGATGGGTAGATCACATAACTAATGAGGAGGTATTGAATAGAATTGGGGAGAAGAGGAGTTTGTGGCACAACTTGACAAGAAGAAGGGACCGGTTGGTAGGATATGTTCTGAGGCATCGAGGGATCACCAATTTAGCATTGGAGGGCAGCGTGGAGGGTAAAAATCGTAGAGGGAGACCAAGAGATGAATACACGAAGCAGATTCAGAAGGATGTAAGTTGCAGTAGGTACTGGGAGATGAAGAAGCTTGCACAGGATAGAGTAGCATGCAGAGCTGCATCAAACCAGTCTCAGGACTGAAGACAACAACAACAACGACGACGAGATTGTGCTGCTTGTTTCGTTGAAGGAAAATGAAGAATGTACGTTAAACAGCACAGTACGTGTAAACTTGTACGCGTGTTAGTTGTAAATAAGCTGGGAAACTGTAATGCTAGACAAAGCAGTGGAAAAGTTTACTTCCATATCGCCTTAAGCTGGCTTCTCCGACCACAGGTTGCCTACTTCAAATTCTCTACTGCAGCATTCTCTGTGTCCTGTTACGTTTTTGCACTCTCTTAGGGAAACATCCTGTATATATTTCCATTTTTGAACAAAATTCTTTACAGCGCGTTGCAATATTTCGGTGTAAACTATATTCGACGAAAGAATGTAATTTTTATGTACTTTTTGTTTCTCATTCTTTTTAAGGGGTACAGAAATGTTAGTTGTCTTAGGTACCCTTGAAAAGGCTACATACAATTGTCCATGAGTAAGAACGGGATTTGGTAAATACAACCCTGCTCTTTGAAGCGTTTGTCCCTGCTACTTGTTTGCAGTGACCGCAGATGCAATTTTAATAGGCAACAGTCTTCTTGTCAGTTGAAAAGGATGCTTGGATCAGTTCGTGTTAAGTTTATCCGCGGTATAACAACAGTTCTTTCGGTGTCGATCAGCTGAGCATGAATTGTAAACGGGGGACTTTTACAGTTGTAAATAATGACAGCATTTGGAATAAGTGTAGTCGTTGGGATAGGGGTAGAAGGTGAAAATAACAAAAATGTTTGTCGTTTCGGGAAGCGTATTCATTTAGAAAAGTCAACTTGTACCACGGGCGGAGCTAATGGCCTTCCGCAGTGTTCACGGTTATTATCTGTCACAATGCTACATACAAATTATACAGTTAATAAATATTTTAAAACGAATAAGATGGTATTTGATATAAGATAATATGAAAAAGGAGTCTCTTACCCGCTATTAATAAGTTGG
The DNA here is from genome assembly GCF_021461395.2 of Schistocerca americana. Taxonomy (NCBI): domain Eukaryota; kingdom Metazoa; phylum Arthropoda; class Insecta; order Orthoptera; family Acrididae; genus Schistocerca; species Schistocerca americana. Next base: position 182,186,822 of record NC_060127.1, on the reverse strand, counting down.
CTTCTACTAAGCTGGGTATCCATGATTCTCTTTTGTCTATGATAGTTAAAAACCTCTTTCATGTTAAAATCTTCCATAAATAGTATGTTTGAGCACAAATTCGGTATGGGATGCCAGAACCGCTTAAAAAAGTCTTTCTAATGATACCTCATTCATCCCTGTACGATTAGTATGTCTTCAGACAAAGGGATGTTGACTTGAGAACTAATATATATGGTTCCAATCACTTATCCATGCCGGAGAGAAAAATACACATCTTGTTACAGCAATCACGGGTCGATTTCGTGAATATTTGAAAAGTAGGTAAAATTAATATGTCACTTTCGAATAAAATATCAATTTCTCTCGGTATTGTGGACACGGTGATGTGTTGCTGAAATACAAGACCACTGGCTGGTGTAGTCAGAGTAATTTTAATATCCGCCAACCATACTGTATAGGGAAGACACAAGTTTGCTTATCTTGCTAAAGGTAGGAGTCGTTTCGCTCAAAATTGTCGTAATTAACACGCGCTTGCACTTTTCTCTGCGAGCTGACTGCACACCGCTCACCGATGTTGGTTGGGTAATACCTGCAGTCGTTTGTTTTCATATCTACTATATGTCATGGTCAACGGCCCCACGTTTTACTAATTAGGAAACTATAGAGGCTGGACGAACATTTCTTTTGTGTTTGATAATTTTTCTGTTGTATTTTCGAAATGCCGTGGAGGATAGACAAAATGACGAGTTATCCGAAATTGTGGCTTGATGTCGTTCCGTTCTGAAAAGGCTACCTCACACTTTGGGTCAAATGTTTGAGCGTCGCCACAAATCATGTAATTCCCGTAAATTCCGGGGAGTGAGCGATGAGCTCCGAAACACGTTCTGTCACATCCTAGACATCTTCAATTGGGTTCAGATCTTGCTAGTTTGGGGCCCATCACATCAATTGAAACTCCCCACTGTTTTCCTCGAACCACTCCATCACGCTCCTGATCTCGTGGCATGCGCATTATCTTGTTGAAAAATGCCACTGCCGTCGGGAAACGCGATCGTCATGGAGCGGTGTACATGGTCTGCAAGCAGGGTACGATACTCCTTGGCCGTCACGGTACCTTGCACGAGCTCCACTGGACCCATTGATGCCCACGTAAATGTTCCCGAGAGCATAATGCAGCCGCCGCCAGCTAGTCTCCGTTCCGCAGTACAGGTGTCAAGGAGCTGTCTGTTCTCCTGGAATGCGCCAGCGTCCAGTGCCGATGGTCACGTGCCAATTTCAGTCATAGTTGCCGATGTCGTGGTGTTAACATTGCAGGTGCGTGGGTCGTCGGCTGTGGATGCCCGTCGTAAGGAGCGTTCGGTTCACTGTATGTTTAGACACACTTGTACTCTGCCCACCATTAAAGACTGATGTTAGTTCCGGCACAGTTAGCGTCTGTCCTGTTTTACCTGCCTGCAAGCGTACGACGAGGGATGGCCGCCAAACCCCGCGATATCTGGACGTGGTTTAACTTTCGTTTCGCCACATGTTGAAGACAATCACCATACCACTCCTCGAACACCCGACAAGTCGCGCAGTTTCCGAAATGCTCGTGCCGAGTCTTGGGGCCATCAGAGTCTGCCCTCGATCGCTCGCCTTCCCTGTTCTACACAGGGACAGCACGCTCACTGATATTACATGTACCGTGCGTGTGTCTGACAAGCAGTCAGGGGCCGCTGCTATCGCCAGGACGGGATTACATCGATAGTCGATCATTAAGTTTTGGTTGATCAGTATATGGCTAATGTCGTGAATTACGTAACCATGTCGTATGTGCATGGCAACAAGAACAGTTCGGCCCAATAAATTATTACGATGTGTAATGCCTTGTGAGACCTTTGGAGAAAAGAGAACCACTTGTATGAATATCAAGAGCTCAGATGGAAACCCAGTTCTAAGCAAAGGAGGGAAAGCAGAGAGGTGGAAGGAGTATATAGAGGGTCTATACAAGGGCGATGTACTTGAGGACAATATTATGGAAATGGAAGAGAATGTAGATGAAGATGAAATGGGAGATACGATACTGTGTGAAGAGTTTGACAGAACACTGAAAGACCTGAGTCGAAACAAGGCCCCGGGAATAGATAACATTCCGTTAGAACTACTGACGGCCTTTCGTAAATGAAGATAGCTGATATTTTGCCTCCTAGCAGCCGATAATTTGTTTCACTCGCAAGCAATTTAAGCTATGCTCCTAGGTTCCCGCCTGGCCAACCGCTCGTAATCGCGAAACATTCGGAATAAAGAGCCACATACTTGTGATAACCAAGACGATAAATACTATTGCTACTTGTTTCTTTTGCAACAATTTAAGCTGTGCTGTTAGGTCTCAAAGTAGGTACAACCTCTGAAATCGTGACATATTTGGAAAAAAAACAGCCAAACATTTTTGGTAACCGAAATTACAAGACTTTTTATCAGAGAGGATGGCTGTATATCACAGATATTAGAGTCTTGTTTTAACTACACTTAAAGATTGTCTATCGGTTTTGAGTTTCATATAGCTTTTATTGCTTTTTTTTAAAATTTCTATAAAGTTTTCAAAATACTTTTTATGCTTCATTTCGGTCTGTTCGTTGAGGATGTCATCCGGGTATTTATTCGTATGTGTGTAAATGTCCAGCTCTTCCAAAATGTTAATAGTAGGGCCTTTATCCACTGTATGTAGAATTGTTAAATCATTTTCGACGTCTTCTGCTGTGTGGTTTTGATTCTTTAGGTGTCAGTGGAAGCACAACAGGTTTCTTTTACAGTTTCTCGTTAACAACAAAACACTAATATCTATGATATACAACCATTATCTCTGATCTTCTGACATACAATTCCCATTGTAAGCAAAAAGCATCACAGGAGCGAGAACTGTCATTCTATAGGTCGAAATTAGTGTTATATACAGACAAAATTATGCGGTTCACACAACATGGCACCATACAAATTTCCGCTCCAAGATGCGTTACGAACGTCATTCCACCCAGAGCAGGGTGTCCCAAACTGTGTTCCGCGGGAAGTGAATAAGTGCTGCGCGAAAAACTATTAATAACATGGTGCTTTTTCGCGAAATTCTTACGGCGCTGGTTATTTTTATTTTATTACGATTACCGTGTTATTAGTTACGATTTAAAATTAATCACTGAATAAAACGAAGTTTTTCTCATTTTTTTTAAAAATACTGTGCTCCAAATAAACAAGATATTTCATCAAAGTACCAGAGTTCTCAGAGCGTTCGCTCAGAGAGAAATTTCAGAAACTCCTGACCTAGATGCAAGTAAAAATATGTAAAACAATTTTATGTGAAGCGTACATAGACTTAAGTAAACTACAGTAATTGCGACTTCAACAGTTACAATTGACAATAGCATAATAAGCGAAGCAAGCTTGTGATGAAAAAATACGACAGGCATAAGTTAAATAAAATATGTTGCAACTAGTTGGTATTTTATATATGCTGAGGATCCACTAAAGAATAAATTAACGAAACTATAGGACTGAGCGTCTCTTACTGGCTACCTTATATTCTCACCTGACTGGCTCGAGACCAACGATAACGAATTGCCAATAGGAGGACGCAACGGAAATCCGCGGACACCGTAAATGCACTTTAACCCCCACTGGGCGTCTGGAAGCACTGGTGGTTGGGTCTTGGCGAGGATCACATTTCGGAGGTCCGGTTCTGTCAGTAGGAGCAGAGCTCCTTGTGAGAGAATACAACACGTGGGCCGTCACAGGGGATGTCCCAGCCCCTGGAGGTCCGCTGCGCCCCCTCGAGGGAAATACAAGCTGCAGGGAGGTCGCCTGGAAATACTAGATGGGACCTGCAGACGCCACTGGGCACTCTGTGCCCAGAGACACCACAACCAATATGTAGTGGGAGGCCACGTACACAACTGGCCCCAACGGAGTCGGTCACAAGTAAGAGCGCAAACGTTATTATTTGACGTCGTCAAACAGACAGACGGACGATTTGTTATGTTAAAAAATATCGATTAAAATTTTAAGTCAAGATCACAATAATTCGTTTATTGAAAAATAATGCAGCTCATTGACGAGCCGTCTTCAATAAAAATTATTACTTAATTCGGTATCTATCAGCAGCCACAAGGGATTTGTTGTTGTTGTTGTTGTTGTGGTCTTCAGTCCTGAGACTGGTTTGATGCAGCTCTCCATGCTACCCTATCCTGTGCAAGCCTCTTCATCTCCGAGTACCTACTGCAACCTACATCCCTCTGAATCAGCTTAGTTATTCATCTCTTGGTCTAACTCTACGATTTTTACCCTCCACGCTGCCCTTCAGTGCTAAATTTGTGATCCCTTGATGCCTCAGAACATGTCCTACCAACCAGTCCCTTCTTCTTGTCAAGTTGTGTCACAAACTCCTCTTCTCCCCAATTATATTCACCTCCTCATTAGTTACGTGATCTACCCATCTAATCTTCAGCATTCTTCTCCAGCACCACATTTCTAAAGCTTCTATTCTCTTCTTGTCTAAACTATTTATCGTCCATGTTTCACTTCCATACATGGCTACACTCCATACAAATACTTTCAGAAACGACTTCCTGACACTTAAATCTATACTCGATGTTGACAAATTTCTCTTCTTCAGAAACGCTTTCATTGCCATTGCCAGTCTACATTTTATATCTTCTCTACTTCGACCATCATTAGTTATTTTGCTCCCCAAATAGCAAAACTCCTTTACTACTTTTAAGTGTCTCATTTCCTAATCTAATTCCCTCAGCATCACCCGACTTAATTCGACTACATTCCATTATCCTAGTTTTCTTTTTGCTGGTGTTCATCTTATATCCTCCTTTCAAGACACTGTCCATTCCGTTCAACTGCTCTTCCAAGTCCTTTGCTGTCTCTGACAGAATTACAATGTCATCGGCGAACCTCAAGGTTTTTATTTCTTCTCCATGGATTTTTTACTTACTCCGAATTTTTCTTTTGTTTCCTTTACTGCTTGCTCAATATACAGATTGAATAGCATCGGGGAGAGGCTACAGCCTTGTCTCACTTCCTTCCCAACCACTCCTTCCCTTTCATGTCCGTCGAATCTTATAACTGCCATCTGGTTTCTGTACAAATTGTAAATAGCCTTTCGCTCCCTGTATTTTACCCCTGCCACCTTCAGAATTTGAAAGAGAGAGTATTCCAGTCAACATTGTCAAAAGCTTTCTCTAAGTCTACAAATGCTAGAAACGTAGCTTTGCCTTTCCTTAATCTTTCTTCTAAGATGAGTCGTAAGGTATGTATTGCCTCGCGTGTTCCAGCATTTCTACGGAATCCAAACTGATCTTCCCCGAGGTCAGCTTCTACCAGTTTTTCCATTCGTCTGTAAAGAATTCGCGTTAGTATTTTGCAGCTGTGACTTATTAAACTGACAGTTCGATAATTTTCATAGAACATAGGAGCTGCCAAATTGTATGGTTTTAAAGATCATATTTGATAGGTTTTTCTTCAGAGAGTACGTGATAGAAATATAATACTTCTCAAAGCACCAGCAAATTGAGGATCTCTCGGGAACGCTTCGTTATAAGTACGGTTTGTTATAATAAAATTACAGGAAACTACATATCGATAGGCAAAGTCTTCCAGTAGTTGACTTTTTTATACTGTGTGCTACGAAAGTATACCGTTTCAATGCTACAGCAAAATGATGATGTATCGAAAGAGCGTCTTTTTGGCACAGTTTGCATGTAAATACCAAATAATGACATTTGTAGATACAGTCTTTAGTTAGTGTATGCCGTATACGGAGGCATAGTTGCACAATTGAAAGCGTAACTCACTTGATAGTGTAGTGAGCGTGGAGTTGTTGTGCTGCAGTTGTACTTAGAAAGGAAGCAGGATCGATTCTAATTCATCCAGTTTTTTTTCCACGTTTTGCTTCTGAAAGGTTTACAAAAGCCGACTTTATTTATAATAAATAATGTATTTGCTGCAATTCTTGTTTAAATGCCAACGATGGAATGTTTTCCCAGAGGCCAGAAATCTTAATATGACTGCCACCCTGTCTGAAAGTAAACACAAGTTGCACACTGGACGTTTTTGCTAGTATGAAACTTTCTGTGAGATGTATGTTTATGCCTGTCTCCGGGTTTTTGGACTGACTCATGTTGGTATTTTGCTGCTAAATATCTTTTTCAGTGATGGTGAGCACCTTCAAAAAATCTCGATCTTGAAATCTATGTGATGAGGTACGTCATTTCAAAACGTCGGTAGTCAGCGCATGGAGAATATGAATATTATGCGTGCTCAAACTGACATTAGACACTATAATTTAACTACACTACTGGCCATTGAAATTGCTACACCAAGAAGAAATGCAGATGATAAACGGGTATTCATTGGACAAATATATTCTACTAGAACTGACATGTGATTACATTTTCACACAATTTGGGTGCATAGAACTTGAGAAATCAGTACCCAGAACAACCACCTCTGGCCGTAATAACGGCCTTGATACGTCTGGGCTCAGGGATCGAGAAGTGGCTGCACGATCCGTTACAGCCATGCGGATAAGATGCCTGTCATCTAGACTGCTAGTGATACGAGGCCGTTGGGATCCAGCACGGCGTTCCGTATTACCCTCCTGAGCCAACCGATTCCATATTCTGCTAACAGCCTGTGGATCTCGACCAACGGGAGTAGCAATGTCGCGATACGATAAACCACAATCGCGATAGGCTACAATCCGACCTTTATCAAAGTCGGAAACGTGATGGTACGCATTTCTCCTCCTTACACGAGGCATCTTCTTCCGTTGGTTAAATTTCGCGTCTGCAGCACGTCATCTTCGTGGTGTAGCATTTTTAATGGCCAGTAGTGTATATTCAATTTAAAACCGAAAATTGTATGAAAAAACAACTAAGTTAACGAGTAACTTCTACTAGTATGTATCTGAATCGTTGTAGAGCATTCAGTAGTGACGCTCTTCAGGCCATCGTCTAGTCCAGAATCTTCTTCTCAATTTTCTCTTTTTTGACACTCGCTAATAGAGTTAATGCAGTTATTTTACGCGCGACCGTTTCCGTAAAGAAACTGTGTGTCTTGCGAGCCAAATAAAGCCGACAGCTGCCGCTGGGGAGCTCTGAGAGCGCAAACCACGTTAACCAGTCCGTACTGTGTGCCGACGGCGCTGTATCTCATGAGGTGTGATGGTGTCCCGTTCACATTCACGTCCACGTCCGCGTCAACGTTAGCTGCCTCGTCCCGTGTGCGTGTAGTTTTACCCCTAATGCGTACGGTATAGAGCGTGCGTGCATGTGTGTGTGTGTGTGTGTGTGTGTGTGTGTGTGTGTGTGTGTTTGTGTTTGTGTTTGTGTGTGTATAACGAAGTTTAATTCAATTCTGTGTCGTCTCCACCATTGCCTTGTACCTTCCTAAAACCATAATCTGGTGCAGAGAATTTGGTGAAGAGGATAATGAAGAGCGCTTTGCACCTGAATGGCGAGTGTACTGCCGCACTGAGAACTGATTTAAGCCGGAGCTAGTCCCGATGCCCACCTTTTTTCGCTCGCTCCTGACGCATTAATACTGCCTGTGGAATTTGCCGGGGATTTTGGGCGTCTTATAAACGGCGGCTCGGCTCGCACCTAATCCTGCCGCGAGGAGTTTACGCCCCGGGAAAGACGGCGCAGTTTTGTTTGAGTTGGCCGCTCTGTTTTCACGCCAAAGTGCTGTGTCAGAATTTCTAATAAAAGCTCAACCCCCTTCCATCGCGTCACGGCGGGAAGGTCTCCTGTCTTCACCGTTGCGAGATGAAGACGGAAAGTTTTCGGTTTTTACCTTTTCTGCGTCAATCACGTGACAAACTGGAGCTGCTGTTCTACAATTGCTATTATTATTTTACTGGCGAATTAATCACTTAAGATCACGCTACGACTTCCTCTTTTTCCAGTGTTCCTTCACAGGGCCGCCTCCAGGGATTTTGCCGCTCCGTGCAAACATTTCAAACACCAACTACCCCCCATCCCGCCCCACCTTGAATTTTCAGGTATAATCGGCCTGTGTCATTATATCTATACTCAATACGTTATATTTATTTACTGAGAGTCCCTGGGACAGCCAAGGCTTCTCTACAGGTCTTCCTAGATTTCGCTGACGTCTTCTGGCGTTGCAAACTTCGTACACAGGGTGGTCAGAAACGGTCTGAGAAGTTTGTAAGGTTGTTGCGGAGTAGGTTGTGCTGTGTAATAATTGTTAATAAAAAAAATTAGGTACGTTGCGTCGTTTTCGGGTTAACTAGCATTGGAGTTAGCCAATCGAGCCGTTGCGCACGTAAATTCAAGTGGCCGCCGGATACAATTAGTGTCAGTTGTTTTCTTAGTGTAGATGATGGTGCACTAAACTGCTCAGCTTTGGTTGGAATTCGAGCCGTACTACCGTACTAAGTCCTACTGCTGTATTGCTCTCTTGTTCGGCTTTAAGAAACCAAGCGAACAAGAAGTTTGGCGACATCGCCTCTGGCGTAGTTGGCTAACTTCAATGCTAATTAACGGTGCCGTGTGTCGAATTTATTTCTTAACCATTATTTCTCAACACAACCAACCCTGCAACACCGTGGCAAGCTTTTGAGACTGATTCTGACCACCCTGTACAAGAACATACTACAGGGTACGTCAAAAAAATGTATATACATTTTGAAGCGTCATAGAAAATTTATTCCCCGTTCAACAGTGTTAAATTTCTGGAAATGGAAAGCTTAAAGTCCAATTGGAAAAATAAATGTACTTTGCAAATGTGATTAATGTTCAAACTGATGGCATCAATATATTTCTGAGTACGAGTCACCACTGATTCCGTACATCGTACCAAAGTGTCCAATGAGATTTCTGCGCACAACGCCTGAATCTCATTCCAAAGTGTGTCCAGGTTATGTGGTTTACGTTTGTACACATCTTTTACTGTGCCCCATAAGAAGAAATCCAGCGGCGTGTGGTCTGGAGAGCGTGCAGGAAACTCGATTGGTCCCCTGCGTCCTATCCACTGGCCTGGCACATTGTGATCCAGGTATGCTCGTACGTCCCTATGATAGTGCGGCGGGGCGCCATCTTGTTGGAAATAAAACTCATCATTACCGTATAATGCACGAGTGGCAGGGAATATGGAGTCAGCAAGCATTGTTAGGTACGTTTCTCCAGTAACAGTACCTTCAAAGCGGAAAGGCCCAATGATTCCCCTTGCAGACAAACCACACCACACATTTACACCAGGCAAATTCACAGCCTTTTCAACTGTAATGTGAGGATTATCTTCAGCCCAGGACACACAATTGTGCCTATTGATAGTTCCATTGAGTTTGAATTGGGCTTCATCCGACCAAATTATGCTACCCCTAAATGCCGGTTCACGTCTCACCATCTCCTGAACCCATTCACAAAAACCGAGCGAGGTGGCGCAGTGGTTAGACACTGGACTCGCATTCGGAAGGACGACGGTTCAATCCCGCGTCCGGCCATCCTGATTTAGGTTTTCCGTGATTTCCCTAAATCACTCCAGGCAAATGCCGGGATGGTTCCTCTGAAAGGGCACGGCCGACTTCCTTCCCCATCCTTCCTTAATCCGATGAGACCGATGACCAAGCTGTCTGGTCTTCCCCAAACCAACCAACCAACCAACCAACCATTCACAAAATTCTAACCTTCGATCTGGATCGTCGTCACTTAGCTGTTGCACCAGCCTTGGAATGTACACTCGAAACTTGCCTTTCTGCAGAGTGCGTAGCACACTACTAGCACTTACATTACTCTCACGTGCCGCCTGCCTTGAAGATTTTTGAGGCGAACGCTGAAACAGTTCCAAGACCGCAGTTGTAGAATCATCACTTGTAGCTGTACGAGGTCGCCCTGATCGACCTTTATGCACATCACACACTGTTCCATGAATTTCGAATTTGTCTCGTAGACGTGTAATTGTCAACCTTGAAGGTAGTTCTGTACCATACTCACTTCTCCACTGTCTTCGAACCGCAGCTACATTCTCAAAGTTCCGGAACCACTTAAATTATCTGCTTCCGCGCTTCAAAGCTCAAATGCACGTCTGCCATGTTGCAGTTAGTTCCTTGCCACTGCTGCTACCTCTTCAAGAAACATAACATTACTTTCTCGCAGATATTTAACCTTGTAGAACGGGAAATAAATTGTCTGTAACGGTTCAAAGTGTGTATGCATTTTTTTTTACGCACCCTGTATATGATGTATCCGAACGTCAATATGGGGTGAGCCCACCGTTCGCCATTATGACATCCTGAGCTCTGTTGGTGACACTTTCAACAGGGTGTCTAAATGACTGTCGAAGAATGCCGGGCCGTTCATCCTCAGGAGCCGAAACCAGAGAAGCTGGTGACTCAGGATGCTCGGTCTGATATTCTAATTCATTGAAAAAGCATTTTGGTTCCTTAGTAATTCACACACATTTGAACATGGGCAGGTCACTTCATTTCAAGAATGTTATCGTCCACAAATCATTGTCTCGCAGATGCTACTGTATGACAAATCTCCGGTCTGTTCCTGCGCTGTACATAGTACACAATTCTGTAAAACGTCTACATATACCTCTGGATCAGGTGTTTTCTGAAGCGCAATAAGGGGACCACATTCTAACCGTGAGAAGCACTGCCATACTGTAACACCATTTCCTCCGTTCTCCATTGTCAGCACTGCAAGTGATGGCAGATAACGTTTTCCAGGCATGCGCCAAACCCAGACGCTACCATCGGACTGCCAGAAGGTATAGCGTATTGCATCACTCTAAGTCACTAGTTTCCAATTACCCATTGTCCATAGTCGTCACTCCTCACGCTATCTCAAGCGTCGCCTGGCGTTAACAACAGAAATTTGAGGTTTATGTAAGTTGCTCGACGTATTATTTTTCACTCCCTATGCGCAGTCACTGTGCTAGCTGGACAACTGATAGTACTTTGGAATTCACGATTGATTCCTTTCGCTGATTTCATGCGATTTTACAGCCGCTCTTCCCAATAATCGACGGTCTCTGGCCTGGTCTTCCTTGAACTGTGGCTGTTCCTTCGCGTTTCCTTTTCACAATCACATAGCCAACAGTATCAAATGGCTCTGAGCACTATGGGACTTAACTTCTGAGGTCACCAGTCCCCTAGAACTTAGAACTACTTAAACCTAACTAACCTAAGGACATCACACACATCCATGCCCGAGGCAGGATTCGAACCTGCGACCGTAACGATCACGCGGTTCCAGACTGCAGCGCCTAGAACCGCTCGGTCAGCCCGGCCGGCACCAACAGTATCAGTGGGTGGCTTTGGAAGAGGTGAAATCACCCTGATAGATTTGTTACTGAGGTGACCTACTACGAGTAGTTCACGTTAGAATTCAGTGTACTCTTCCGACCGACCAATTCTGGTGTTCCTGCTTCGCTACTGATCACCCAGTACTCCCCGGCTCCTTTTATACTGGCGGGTCTGCCTCTCGTGACATCTAGGGATCACTTTCTCGTTACTTAGAAGTGCCCGGGTACTTTTGATCATATGATACACAACAGCATTGTTCACGAACAGCTTCAGGGGGCTCCAGTAGATCATTTGTGTATATTCTAAACTCTTTCCAAATTACTTTTACATCTGTCGGTTTCGTCAGCAACGTGGTCGATTAAGTGCATTGCCATTAGCTTTATCCGCGGTATATGTATTTCCGCTGTAGGGTAGTGACGTACAAATGCTATGAAGCTAGTACTGAAGCGACAGTCGCGGCGCTGGGACGCGGTTGTTAATTTTCATCAAGCGTCCGCTGACCGGGAAACTGATTTATGAACTGGCCGTAGCGCGGCTGCGCTGGCAGTCAATTGACAGGCCAGGCTGAGGCAGCAAGTGGGGGCGGCGGGGGTGGAAACGTTTGATTTATGGCGCTCACTCGGCTTGCGGCACAGCTGGTCGCGAAGCCAGGCTCCCGAGTGCAGCTGCGCCGCGTCGGGGGATTCCCGAGCTTTCGTTGTCATACCAGCGTTGCCAACTTAAGCCAAGGAATGTTACTCTGACACGCCGCTCACTGCCAATTGGATGGCTGGACTCAGTTTGTGGCGAACGAACTGCGAATGGAACTGCTGCAGCTGCGAAACGCGTACCTGTCTACGTCCACATCCACACTCTACAAGGGACTTTGAAGTGCATGGTGGGGGATACTTCCGCCGTGACGGAAACACTATCCCATCAAAAGTATTCGCACCCCTGGTAGCAGAATTTATTGGGCTAGTGTGCACCCTTCGCCTTTATGACGACTTGAACTCTGCTGGGGACAATTCCAGTGAACTGTCTGAATGTCTGTGCAGGAATGGCAGCCAATTCTTCCACTAGAACCGCAAGCAGAGGAGATACCGATGTTGTACGCTGGCGTCTGGAAAGAAGTCGACATTATAACACAACTGGGTTCTGCTCGAGACTCTGGGCAGGCGAGACGATTTCAGGAATTTTATTGTCCACAAACCACTGCTTTACAGATCCATCTTTATGACAGTGTTCATTATCGTGCTGATACAAATAATGATCGTCTCCGAAATGTTTCTCTACAGTGCGCAATATACAATTCTGTAAAATGTGTTCATTACTCCCGATATTTAGCGTTTTGTTAAATGTAATTAGGAGACCACACCCTAACCACCATAAACACACCCATACCATAACACTACCTCCATACTTCATTGTTGACACTACACATGATGGCAGTCCCAGGTTCGATTTCCGACGGGTTGGGGATTTTCCCTGCCCGGCGACTGGGTGTTTGTATTGTCCTCATAATCATCAAATGGCTCTGAGCACTGTGCGACTCAACTGCTGAGGTCATAAGTCCCCTAGAACTTAGAACTACTTAAACCTAACTAACCTAAGGACATCACACACATCCATGCCCGAGGCAGGATTCGGACCTTAGCGCTCGCGAGGTTCCAGACTGTAGCGCCTAGAACCGCTCGGCCACTCCGTCCGACCCCATAATCATCATTCCTGACAGTGGCTACATTGGATTGTATAAAAACATTGGACTGAAAATTGGTCTTGGCCGCTGATGACCGCGCCGTTGAGCGCCCTACAAACCAAACATCATCATCATCATCATGGCAGGTATCATTCTCCAGGTATTCGGCAAACTAAACCCTTCCATCGGATTGCCACAGGGTATAGCGTAGTTCGTCACTCCAAATCACTAGTTTCTGCACATCCACTGTCGAGTGGTGCCGCTGTTTACGCCACCTCAAACGTCTCTTAGCACTGACTACACAAATGTGTGGCTTATGAGCAGCTGCTCGACCATTTTACCCGAGTCTACTTACATACGCACGATCATTGTGCTAGCTGGACTGCTTGGTAGTTCTTTTGCACTCACGGGTGATTCCTTTAGCCGACTTCATTTGATTTTTTACAACCCCCCATGCATTGCTCGATGGTTCCCGCCAATACATGAAATTTGCCTGTCTTGGTTTGGCTATGATTGTTTCTGCCGTTTCCACTTCACAGTCACATCACTATCAGGCTGCCTGAGTGAGTGCACTAGGCTTTCTCTCCTGTTTCATCGGCATACGGAGCACAAGAAGAATAACTGCTTAAATGCCTGTGTTTGATCTGTCTCCGCCTAACTACTGGAGCGATACGCAGGAGGCTGTATCCTACTGCTGGATTCTTCATTACTGATTCTTGAAACCATCCTTACACTACATAGTTGGCGTCTGTCTTCGAACGTGGTTATTCCAGTATTTCCATGACGCTCTCCTTTGATTCAATATAACCTGTTATCATTCGTGCTACCCTTCTCTGTAAACGTTTGATATGCCTTGTTAGTCATATCATCAGATGTGTAGCGGCGTATCTTGTTTCCCTTTGTCATCAGCATTTTGCTAATTTTATCCATATGTAGAGGCATCTGCCCTTCATTACTCCAAGCGGAAAATATGTCGTAGTTTACTGCACTTGCTTAAAATCGACCAACAACGATACCTTCCTGTAAACGAGGGCATTGTCAAAGAAAAATCTTATATTGCCGAAAGACATGTCTCGTAAATCTTTTATGTGGTATATACTGAGAAGAGGTTTTGTCAAAGGTCCTCTTTCGCTGGCTTGGAGCACACCGGATGTTACTTTCGTTTCTGTGTGACTGTCCTGCATAACCTACTGGGTTCTGTCGGCCATGTACTACTACTCGAGCGAGTCACATATTTGCAGTGATACACCGTGTGATCGTACGTCCCATTTACGAAGCACGATAGAGTTACGAATGTATTTTAATCCCAGTAATAGACGCTACAAGACAAGCGTTGTGCTTAAAAGACGGGTTTACGGGTGAAATTCAGAGAGAATGTTGGCTGGGAAGTCGGGCAAGATATTACTTCCTTGCACATACGGTTCGCAAAATGACCGCAACGAAAGAATCGAAATTATTAGAGCCGGCTCACACGGAGATTTACCGATAGTAGTCGAAGGTACGACACACTCTGGAGCACCTTTCGGAAATTTAGGAAGACGGAATTTACCATTTGGCGTGTTACGATCTGCGTCGCATACTGGACGATACCCTGCAGTACGGCGCTGTGTCACCGGTTGCAGAAATAGCAGGCGCGGGTATTCGACAAGGTTCATAGAACTCTTAAGGATCTGTAAACGATCAAACATTTTGTCAAACTTAGCTGTGCTTGCCAAATATCTGACCGTGTAAGGTGCTGTTTGACGTGTTTGTCACGCATAGATCGTGTCTGACGCCTTTGCCAGAAATTTTGATTCACGGAAAGTTTGACAAGGTGGCGGACGTTATTCGTGGCGATGTATCGTCGCATATGTTTAGTGCTAGATTGTTTTATTACAGTTTATCTCTTTATGTCTGAGTTTCCACAGCCATGAAAACTGCGGTCAAGAAAAAAAAATAGCACTAACAAGTACCAAAATTGTAGAGGTATAGCATCTTTCCCAGCCATATTTTACGCATGAAGAGATTATGAACAAAATCAATAATTTACACATACAGTCACGTACTAGCGGAACTGGAATAAAATAAAAGAAATCGAAGCTCTCCGGTTGTTCCACAGACGATGTGGGCTACATGTCGCTACGTTGTGATGTTTTAAGGAACTGTCTTAGAGGAATAAGTAGAAGAGAACAAATTTTCGCATACTTCTGTCTTCTTTTTCAGTACGAGGGCGAAATAGTTACTGAACCTCTCACTGTCTATCCGCAGGTTCTGAATGTATCATTTCCATTAAACGGTTTTCAGTTGCTTATTTCTCTCTCATTTTAAACCATTCCCTGGATCAGCGTCTTGTTTTCTTCTTCTTTTAACGCGGTACTGGAGCCAGTGTTGTTTTATTGGGGCCTTTAGTCGCAAGAGTAGTTTAATGCAGCTCTCCTTGCTACTATAAATGCTTTATCTGCTTTTGTAACTATTTTCACTGGTGCGAAAATACATCAAACACCAAAATACAGAGCACACGAAAAGCTAACACCAAAATACAGAGCACACGAAAAGCTTTTGCTTCAGAAGTAAGGTTAAATTGACACGCTTTCTTGGTACACGTACAGGCTTGTTTGACACATCCGTGGCTAGATAAGAGTGAACTCGATAGACTACTCTGCTCCGTTTGGGAGTTCCTTAACAAGTTTTAAAAAATTTCATTATCCATTCTACGGAAGTTAATGTAATCACGGGTTCGGAGGGTAATATTTGTATTCCTGGGCAAATCTTGCATTTTAAGCCGTTGGACCTGAGTCTGTTTTCTTCTTCTTCTTTATACACTGCGCAAAAGTCAGTGCCTGGACTTTTTCGTCTACATTTGTCGCCATTTTCACTATTGTCAAAGGGCTCACGAAGTCGGACAGCGTCTGCTTCAAAGTGAGGTCAAACTGACAAACGTTGTTTGAACGTGTACTGGCTTGCTTGGCAAATCCGTAGCAGTTTTGTCAGACACGTCTGATAGTTTACGAGGACACTACAGCTGACGGAGCTGTATTGCCACACCTTCCGTAGACACCAGTCGGAATCACAACCGGCGGCAGACAATCACGCAGATCGAGTGTATTTACCCGCATGATAACATAACTTCTATAATCAAGCTACGCTCAGCCCACAGCGAGTAGAGCGACTTCACGGAAGTCCACAGATTGAGTCCATACCTAGAAGCCAGTGAGCTACCTCCTGCGGCAGTCATGGGTGAGTGGTACCACTGCCAGTACAGTGGACCTCTAGCAAACCACTCAGAATAAAAGGTGGTAGATACGGAGTATCAGACTGGTATTGCGCGTCACAACGACTTGCATCTACGCTACTGTTGGTGAAAATTGCAGCACCAAGAAGAACACTTGTGATTTCAATGAAATATACTGCTCAGTTTAGGGACATGACAATACACAAATGATTAGAATTACATAAATGTACTTACACACAAATGGTCAGAATTACAGAATTGTACTTTCACACTGACTGGGCGTATTCAGTGTAGTGTGAAGCTGCCACGTGCTGCAGTCAGAGCCTCTAGCCGTCGTGGCATGGATTCAAAGAGGCCCTGGGTGTGCTGATGGGGAATACTCTGCCACGCGGTTTGTAGGCTCGACCACAAAGCATCGACAGAACGAACAAGTTGTCGGCCGACGACATGTTCCGTGGGGACACATCAAGCGAAGGTGCAAGCCTGAGAAGCAGTGGTACCAGTGGTTTTTCGAAGAAGGCTTGCATATTACTCACTACATGCGGCCGAACGTTGTCCTGCTGAAATAAGGCATGGGGAACAGACTGTAGGAGGGGCAGTGTCTCCGGCTCTGAGACCTCCCTGGTGTGCCGTTGATGTTGAGATTGGCGTGAGTACATAGGAGGCGAGATCCCATGTCACAGCAGGGGGCGCCGCTAACCATCACATTTGGTCAGCTGTGCCGCTCAACAACGCAGTTTCCCCGATAGCTGTCACCGAAGTAGCGCCTAACACGTAAAACCGTCATCACTGCAGGACAAGTTGTAGCGGAACTCGTTCGAAAACACTACATTTAGCTACTCAGACGTCTGCCACGGTGTTCACTTGTCCATACCAGTGTCAGGTGTTAGAGGTTTTTGAACAATGGAAGCCGGCGCAACGGCACATTCACCGCCAGTTCAGTTCTCAACAGAAGCCGTCGAACAGTCGACGCAGACCGGTCTACACTCGTTCCAGCGCTCCAACGCACTGTGGACAAGGCTGTTCATATGTTGCGGCGACAAGGGCAAGATGGCAGTCATGCCGCGCTGTGAACTCATACTGCAGTAAAATAAACACAAAATGAGTGCTGACCCCTCCTGTGTTTTTAATTGCTGTTTATGCTGTGGTGTCTTAGCATGGCCAGACATTTGAAATATGAGAACAATAATTATTGCTTCCGTTGCAACGTAGCAGATTAATGTGGGAACATAAAACTGTGGGTTGATTAGTTCACACACAGAAATAACGGAAGAAGAATCTCGTTTGCCTTGTGTTTTGTTTTTTGAGCAGGTAAATTATCGGAGTCCCAGAGAAACGCTCATATACATAGTAAATAAGTTTCACTTTTGGAATGTGTTTTCGCAGTGTTATTCAGATAATTATGCCTTTTGTAATAGCAGCTGATTATATATTGCTGAGCTCGTCGAAAAACGTGTAATGCAATGAGCCGATGAACGCAAAATGATCTCTCTGGTACGGTCTTCATCGCAGAGAGGAAGGCAGTAGAACGCCCAAAAAGCAACAAAAACTGGATTCTACAAAAATATATTACCCTTTATGTGGGACTGACTTTTATTTTAGTATTTGTTATTTTTCGCAATTTAGTTATATTTTTATTTATTTTGCTAGTACTGTCCATTTACGTTGATGACGCATGCTTTGTTTATTTGTTGTTATATCTTTGCAATTTTCAAGCTGCTAGATTAGTTTTGTTATCGCTGCCGTGCTGTTAATCATGGCTGCTCCGCTGCCTATTTGCACCAAAGAAGAGCAACGTTCAGTGATCGGTTTTCTGTGGTCAGAAGGCGTATCAGGGGCCGAAATTCATCGAAGACTCGGTGCAGTAGGGGAACAGTGCTTTGCTACAACGGAGTGTCTACGAATGGATTGAAAAATCCCGAAATGGTCGCACAAGTGCTACGAACGATGAAGGAGCCGGACGACCACAAATGAAGAAACCACTGATCGTTCACGTGAAATGATTCTCTTAGACAGACGATTAACTATTGACGAAGTGGCACATCGTCTGCAAATTAGTCACGGTTCTGCCTACGAAATGATCCACAACAGACTTGGGTTTCATGAAGTTTGTGCAACTCAAGCAGCTGCATAAACAAACACGCTTGGATGTCTGCAAAAAACATTTCGATCGCTATGATAACGAAGGGGACAACTTCTTAGACAGGATCATTACTGGTGACGCAACATGGATCATTACGAGCCGGAGAGTAAACGGCAGAGTATGGAATGGAAACATCCAAATTCGCCGTGGAAGAAAAAGTTCAAGACCCAACCGTCCTCAGGGAAACTAATGCTTACTGTTTTTTTGGTACGCACAAGCTCCCGCACTGGAACATTATGGGGAAAGGGGCATAACAATAAACAGTGTACGTTACAGTGAAATGCTTACTAGCAGGCTAAAGCCTGCAATTCGAAGCAAACGGCGAGGATTGCTGTCAAAAGGTGTTGTGTTGTTGCACGACAATGCCCGTCCGCATACTGCTGCCCACACTGCTGAAACGCTCCAGAAACTCAAATTTGAAGTACTGGATCATCGTCGATATAGTCAAGATCTTGCCCCTACTGGCTATCACTTGTTTGGTCCTCTCAAACATGCATTAAGCGGCCGTCGATTTGCCTCAGACGAAGCAGTGAAAGAAGCGGTGCATTCCTGGCTCGCAGCTCAACCGACAACCTTCTTTTATGAGGGCGTCAGGAAGCTTGTACAACGATGGACCATGTGCGTTGAAACGCAAGGAGACTATGTCGAAAAATAATGTTCTTGTAAGTTTCCTATTTGATTACAATAAAAATTTATAACTACTTTGCGGATACTGATTGTTTTACCCTCTTATTTTATTCTTATTTTATTTTATTGATTTTAATATAAGAACGCACAATGCGTATATAAGTCCAAACGAAGTTAGTGCACTTCTTGGACCTGAACTTCCTGGTTCTCAATGCATGTGCAAAGTTTTGTCACCAAATAGGCCGTAACTCCTTCACACACTTTCTAGGTGCAGAGCGGATAACCTGAGTTATGCGTTCTTTAAGGTCGCTAATGTCAGTAGGTGTTGTAGCATACACGCGTTCTTTCACCATTCCCCAGAGCCAGAAATCACGTGGATTCAAATCGGGTGAACGTGGTGGCCGCGCCAAAGGTGCACCTCTTCCAGTGCAGCGTCTTCATCCGCCTAATGCCGAACCTTTAAGGAATTATGTGGTGGAGCGCCATCTTGCTGGTAGTAGCCTGATGTTACGATATGGTGGGGAAAATTATCAACAACAAAATTTCCGCAACATATCTTGGCAATAATCTCCCACTACTGATAAGACACTAAAAAAATATGGACCAAGTACTCCAGACTTTGAAATACCGCACAGTACGTTAAGTTTCGGAGGGTTAGTTAGTTACTTACATGTTCCATAGATCATTGGAACGCTTCTTTTATCGAAGTGATGTGGTACGAGTCTGTTTACTGTATGTGCATACATGATTAATCATTAATGAACACATTATTACTACTCTTGCGAGTACATTTACCTTTTTTTCTTAGTTCGTGAGGATTGTCTGTACTCCAAATGACGCTACTGTGCTTATTCGTGTTGCGAAAGTTGTTTCGGATACGCTGCGGAAGTTTCGCTGCGAAGCCCTTCACATCCTCCACGCAGTCCCGAGCTCTCCTCATAACATTTCCATAATTTTGGAGCCCTGAAGAAAGGCATTTGTGGCCATCGAGTTACTTCGGACGAAGAGGCGCAAGCCTTGGTGAAATCATGATTCCCTAGGCAACTGCATACATTTTTCCGTGAAGGAGCTGACCGCCTTGTCTCACAGTGGGGTAAATGTACTAATAGCTGTGGAGACTACTTTTGAAATGATAAAAAGTTTACTAACTTATTTTCGTTTTGACTGACCCTTACACAGGGTGACAATTATTGAACTGCATGAAAAAAAAGTAAATTAATTACAAACTACAGCGTGCACACACTGAATTCAACATGTCAACGGCAACTGATATTCGGATTTACTTTACTTGTTCTCTCTCCCTACCCTTATTGGCGGTGATGTCGCGCAGACGAATAGCGAAATTCTGCATGACCCGCTGAACTTTCGCAACATCGATGCCGTCGATATCATCCTGAATGGCTGTTTCCAGCTCAACAATGGTTTTGGGCTATTGCTGTACACCTTGTCTTTAGTACAGGACCACGAAAAGGAGTCGCATGCCAGTGCCCTCCGAGTACCCCAGAGCCAGAATGCGGTTCGCAAAGTGCTCCTCCAGGACATCAAGTACTCCCCTGCTTCAATGGGGTCGAGCTCCGTGTTGCGTGAATCACATCTTGTCCAAATCAGGGTCACTTTGGGTAATGGATATGAAGTCATCTCCCAAAACCTTCACGTAAAGTTTTGTAGTCACCGTGCCATCAAGAAATATGGCACTGATTATTCCATGTCTGGACATTACACACCGCACAGTCACTCGTTTAGGGTGAACAGACTTCGCCAGTTTTGCTTATTGACGAACCCATCCAAATGAAACTGGGCTTCGTCGCAAAACCACAGCATGCATGCGCATACTAATTCCCATCATGCCCCGCGGCCGACCGTGCAGTTTGATATCCTAACGCAAGCCGTTCAGAAGTTATAACAATTTTATTTCATACAGTTCAATAAATGTCACCCTGTATTTCGTCTTCTCTTTCAAGCTTTTTGTTTGGTATTTGGTTGATCTCAGTTTTTGGTCTACTAAAGTATTATTATTACTAGTAACTGTAAGCCAATTACACATCACTTTAGAAATGCAAATATATGCACACAATTTACATATTTACAGAAGCATTATTTATATAATGTATCACATTTGCGTAGTATCCGAGGGGTTTCCAGGGTAGGGGTTTCCAGGGTACGAATTTTGAGGGCACTCTTCAAAAACGTGTCTGATAACCTTTCTTGGAAAGTCACAGGTGCACACGTAGTAGCCGAGCGGTTCTAGGCGCTTCAGTCTGGAACCGAGCAACTGCTTCGGTCGTAGGTTCGAATCCTGCCTCGGGCATGGATGTGTGTGCTGTCCTTAGGTTAGGTAGGTTTAAGTAGTTCTAAGTTCTAGGGGACTGATGACCTCAGATGTTAAGTCCCATAGTGCTCAGAGCCATTTGAACCATTTGAACAGGTGCACAGTGGCAGTCTTTCCCCATCCATCCAGCAGGTCACCGCATCTCCCATTGTTAGTCCGGATCCCGTTAAGTGTACTCCACGTCCTCTGGGGCAGATCAAGTTCCCATGGTTTGCTGTTCGTACGGAGAAAGCTCTGGTGGAGTATTGTTATACCACTCTTGCATTCAAGCTTCGTGGAGATTGAACTTATACGCTCCGCCAGGTCGCTATCTGTTATGAGTGGGAGGGGAGTCCGTTGATTTGGATAGAACGTATGTCCTCATGAACTGCAAGCGGCTGGTTGTTGCAGGTTTTCTGTATTCTCACAGAAGAATGTTCTTTCTTCTCAGGTTAGGTGGTGGAATGCGGCTCAGGTCAGGTAGCCATAATACCTGAGTAGACTCGACTGTGCCAGTAACATTCCGCAGTGTTTGATTTAGTTGGTATCTACCATCGTCGTGTGGCTGCTACTTATCCAAACAGGGCTGCAATATCCTGCCGCTGAGTAGACAAGGCCGAGGGTAGATTGTCGTAACGTCGAAGGTGTTCTACGTAAATTTTGCAGAATATTCTTGACCTGCTGTCTTTATCACATGCTGTCTAAATGACAGCGTTCTGTCAAGTATAACTACAAAGTACCGTAGATATTTGTTATGGGCCAGGAGTTACCTAGATAAATATGTACAGTTCTCGGTTAGTTAGAGTACGCTACTTCTCTTAGAATTTTCCATATTATATACGCCGCCATTTCCGTGCGCTTTATGATAAATAGTTTTTCCTGTAGTCCTGCCCTTTCGATTGTTTTCTTGAATCAATTTATCCTACACTGTGGCTGCCAGACCGTTGTTATTAATGTAAGAAAAACCTAAACGAGGCCACAATCATTGTTTATATTAAAAATATTTGGAAAATTTGTGGGACACCATATATAACAATCAAGGATTTTGTTGGGTACGAAGGAATCTCTACGTAAGGTTACGAATATTCCTGTAAGCATTTAGATGCGTAAAATTCATTTACTGATGTTCCAGTGTCATGCAACATTATTGTAATTCTATTAAGGCGTTTACATGTTACTCAGCCTCTTAATGCTCGACACCGCTACGTGTTTTCTCGTGCTTGTTACAATTTTGCTGCTGCTATGATGTACTTAATTTTGTTTTCGACTTAATGTTTATTAGGTACGCTACATAGATGAGCGTGTTTGCTATTTTATGAAGTCAGTAGCTCGGTTATAACTGTGTCTGTTAACCGATCATTAACACCATCTGTCGGCTATATTTATTTACTTCGTCCGCATTGGTTAATAGTGTTGTGCATGATCACGAGTCTGATTGGGGGCTGTGTGTGTTTGAGATCAAACTTAGATAATTGAATGGCAATTGCTATTAAGTAGTGGGTGGTTGTAATTAAACTGCAATTGCTCAGGGAGGTTCAGTGTGGGCTGTAATTATTATATGACAGCGAAACTTGGTAGATATGCAAATCTGCGCTGTACATCATCTCTTCGACGTCTCTGGTATTCATATTCAACAGATTTTGTAAGCGGCAGTTAATAATAACATAGGTATTATGTCATTTTCACTTGTCTGGCCTATTCTGCACAAGTACCGTTTCTAATCCATTAGCTAAGGTAATATTATACGTGTTTTTGAGGTTTGCTGTTTGTGATTTTCGATATGTATGTGTGGTTAATTGACTGGTATGTTTTTATTCACAACGACAGATGGGTTCGTTTTACTGTAACATTTTGATTGTTTTCGCTAGTATGTATTTTACTGCTTACGTTACGCGAGATTCTCGCGCATTACACTAGTGCCCTCTCTCGTTAGATGTGTTCCATAGCGCAAGCTTTATCTGTTTGACACTAGGACACAGGTAAATTGGTTCCATATTTTCTATTTTAGATAGATGTTTTTAAATGGTCTGATATGTTATATTTATTAAGACAGAAGGTTTGACTTAGCACAACTTTTAATAATTTTGATGCGCTTGTGTATGCATCCATGGATTTTAATATGCGCGAGTGTCTGGCACATACCACAAGTGCCCTCTCTCGGCGAAACCATCTGCCCTAGTGCTTTCACACTCTCGTCACGATAGTTCATAGGCGAAGTACTGGTGCTAAACAGTGTTCGCATTGACCCTCTGTCCGTAATCATGTTGTACAAATGGAGATGATGTCTTAACTGTTGACGACGCCTTTGGCACAATTATTAATCTCCATTGCAGGATGTAATTTTAATAAGTAACTAAAAGATTTTGTGCCTGTATTACTCTGGTAATTTTACGGTTACTTAAGCTTTAGTGTTTTTTCTTTCCCATTTCCGATGCTAAAATTTTGCTAATGAAAGTGTCTTCATGTTCAGGATTTTTTACTTCTGATGAAGGTATGTTTATATATACCGATGCCGGCCGCGGTGGTCTAGCGGTTCTAGGCGCTCAGTCCGGAGCCGCGCGACTGCTACGGTCGCAGGTTCGAATCCTGCCTCGGGCATGGATGTGTGTGAAGTCCTTAGGTTAGTTAGGTTTAAGTAGTTCTAAGTTCTAGGGGACTGATGACCATAAATGTTAAGTCCCATAGTGCTCAGAGCCATTTGAACCATTTATATACCGATACCTTGGTCAAGAATTTTAATAAACCTTTATCCTGCAACTGTTTTGGCTGTCATCATTTACCGTGAAGTAATATTATACGTCTTTCTTGCAGTCACGGTGCCAGATTTGCACCTGGTGGTTAAAACTGAAACTAATATAGTTCATTAGCAAATTGATTAGGAACGGTATACATAATTTTCAGCGTAAATGAGGTCCGATTCAAGGCACTAGAACTACAGCATTCATAAGATGAATATCGCATGTCGCTTCCTTACAATAGTGACTCCCTACACCGGACCTCTGTGAGTACCTGCACTTCAATTTTAACCACCCTCTATTAAGCAGACTGTGTCGGGCTCATCAGTTTTATTTCGTCTTTTTCTATTCTTCACACAGTAAAAAGATAGCACCAGCTGAAAAACGTAATGAATGAGCGGTAATTACTGTAATTTATTTTACGATCCAAACAGAAAGCACATTTTAATATTTAAGTACGAGGCTCTTACCCAAATTAGATGCATTACTTGTAAAACGAGGTCTCCAGATCATTTCGTGCTGCCTCTGGGTCTCCCAATGACCTTGTAGTGACACTGACAGTGTTCCTATCGCTTCTTGGATAATCATCTTCCTCTGCGCACCCTGTCGCGACTGGATACGGAAATTCATTAGACATACCGCGCTTTGTTCATCGCGCACGCATGACACGTGATGTGCGTAATAGAATAGTGTGAATGGAATGAATAGGGCTAACGAGCGAGAGTCATTTGAAAGGCGGAAAAACCGGAATTACTCCGTCTCGTTTGTGAAGGCAGAGTGTAAAGAGGAGCGTAGGGGGAACGCAGTTTTAATGCAGACGTCAGCCCAATACCGCGTCCCTCCCATCTCGTAATGCGCCGCAGGAAATGGCGTTCTGCTGGCAAAAAGCCGAACGGCTTCAGTCTCGTGGCGTAATGAGGATTCCATACGGGAGTGGAACTCCACCTCTGAGTTCTGGAGCCGTGTACTCGAATGATACAGCAGAATATTCACCTGTTATTAACCAGCAAAGCAAAGGTTGCAGGTAACTACGATACGGTGGCTACATTTTAATCAGGAGAGTGACACATCCTGGAAGAGTAAAGTCGCGTCGTCGACGAGGTCATCAGACACAGAGCGCAGTCACAGCTTGGGAAAGAAATCGGCGGTGTCCCGTCAAAGAAAGAATCCTGACATTTGTCTTAAGCGATTTAGGGGAATCACTGACAAACAAACTCAAATTCTTCCCGAACAGGCCTCGAAAGACCCAACGTTGCCGACCGACCGACGTGTCGTCCTCAACCGAGAGGCGTCGCTGGACGCGGTTATTGAGGGCATGTGGTTAGCACACCGCTGTCCCGACCGTTGTCAGTTTTCGTGACCGAAACCGCTACTTCACAGTCAAGTAGCTCCTAAATAGACCTCACAAGGGCTGAATGCACCCCAGGCGGTCACCCATCCAAGTGCAGCCAAGCCCGACAGCGTTTAACTGTGGGGATTTGACGGCAACCGGTGTTTCCACTGAGGTGAGGCAGGGAAATAACGCAAAACCGGTACCTGGCTAGCCTGATGAGGAGGATATGAGTGCTATCCTCTCGAATGCCATGTCTTGGAATGATCGCACGCACAACTGGAACTCCGTACCATGCAAAACACTGCAGTGAAATTTCTGCCTGTCTCCCTCTGCCTACGTTTTCCTCCATCCCTCCTCCCCCACCGTCCACCCCCTGTCTCCCGCTTATCCCCCTCCCCTCTGTCTCTCTCCTTCCCTCCCTCTCTCTCTCTCCTTCCGTCCACCTCCTTCCTACCCCGTTCCTCCCTACTTCCTCCACCCTGCCTGCCCTTCCTACCTCTGCCTGTCTCCTTCCTTCCACTCTTCCTCTCCCCTCTTGTCTCTCTCCCTCTCTCTTTTTCTCTCCCTTATACACACAGTTTATGAAACGAATGGCCGAAAATCACGGCAAGGGTTGTCTCATTTGAAGATGCGCTGTGTAATGCTTCCGAATGTTGCGACTAGATGCGTGTTTTTAGGCGCGATTTCTGAGCAGTCTGCTGCTGACAAGTGTGAAGTGTGTAGTGAACATGCCGGCTCGTCTCGAATGAACCTACTTTGAACGTGACATGATGACGGTTGCAGG
The DNA here is from genome assembly GCF_021461395.2 of Schistocerca americana. NCBI lineage: Eukaryota > Metazoa > Arthropoda > Insecta > Orthoptera > Acrididae > Schistocerca > Schistocerca americana. The sequence continues at coordinate 182,160,710 of NC_060127.1, read as the reverse complement.
ACGCCTGACCCATAGCATGTCGGAGACTGCAAATGAATACGAATTTCAGAGTAGAACAGTGTGTGCAGTGGAAGGCAGCTACCGCTTTGTAATAGCTTCTTACTACTTACAGCATTCTTAACTCATCACCACGATCGTCATTGCCTTGGCGTGAACTGACTGCTTCTGCCAAGGAGTAGCGCTGCCCAGTCGTTGCTGGAGTTCTGGTTATTCTTCCTGTTTTAGTGTCCCTGTTAATACACATGGATAGGCCACACTGTCGAATGGGCACGTAATATTCTGTTAAAAATGAGTTTGTTTGTAGCGGAAAACAAACCAACGCTTTCCGTCGACTCTGAGCATCACATGAAAGCCGTGACGAGCAGTAATTGCTTGGGCTGACTCCAGCTGCAGGTTGCAAGAACGCAGACTTCAGAGACTGAAATTATATATATGAAATACCCATTATTGCAATACATAACTGGTTCTGTGGAAGCAAGTGGGCGTGATGTATGATTCATCATTCACCTCTTAAACACTGAATAAAAATTTTCAGCCGCGCGGGGTTGCCGAGCGGTCTACGGGCGCCTTGTCACGGTTCGCGCGGCTGCCCGCGTCGGAGGTTCGAGTCCTCCCTCGGGGCAAGGGTGTGTGTGTTGTCCTTAGCGTAAGTTAAAGTTCGATGAAGAAGTGTGTAAGCTTAGGGACCGATGCCCTCAGCAGTTTGGTCCCATAAGACCTTATCACAAAATTCAAAAATATTTTCAGAACATAGTTCCTGATACTTAAATTTATGTTAAATATTAACAAATATTTCTTTTTGTGAAACGTGTCTCTTGCTATTACCAGTTTCTACTTTTCCATCGCAAGTAATGTTACTGCCCAAATAGAAACACGCTTCTGTTACTTTTGGTATCTCTGTTCTTAATCAGATACCCTCAGAATCGCGTGACTGAATTCGACTACAGTCTTTGACCCTTGCGTTTCTTATCTTGATGATTACCTTATAACCTCTTTTCAAGACATTAACCAGTTCATGATTAATAAACAAAATGAATTTATCTGCATGACTCCGCATTCATTGCGAATATTTTGTGAATAAAACTGTCCATATCCCATATTAAACTTTATTTATTTATATAGAAATTTTAGTAAGAGATCTAGATTTTTTACTCACAGACTTATCCGATTCGCGGAGAAAGTTAAGTAAAGTATGTTTTGTAGCAGAATTTTTGTGGTAAATACGGGATGATCCAGAACTCCACAGATAAGGTGATAGTACTGATAAAAACAAGGGCAAAAAAAATCTAGTAAGTATGGTCTCTAAAATGGATACGTTAAGAGTTACATATAGGCTACTTGTTCATCTTCGCTGTTGTGAGACAGATCTCTTCTACGGAAAGAAGTTTGCTTTCCGTATTTTGAGGGGTGTTAGTGTGGACCAAAACAAGGAAATTATGTCCTGTAAACGTGGGCTCTAAAGCGTATACCTTGAGAATTACGCGCACCTGTTCATCTTCGCTACTGTGAAACACGTCGCTCCCACTGAACAAGCGCTGTCTTTTCAATTTATCGGCTACCTGGACGTGCCCATACAGCTATCTCAGTAGTGGAATGTGAATTACGACTATAGGAACGTGAGGACAACACAACACCCAGTCCCCGAGCACAGACAATCGTCGACCCGGTGGGGAATCGAATCCGTGTCCTTTAGGTTAGCAATCCACCGTGCTGACAGCACAGATACAGGGACGTACGTACCAACAAATGCTCTTGAGTTATGCATTTTAGAGTCAGTGTTTACTGCAATTTTTTTTTACTTCTTTTGGTCCATACAACCTCCTACCAAAATATGGAACGCAACGAGCTTGCAGCAGAAGAAATGTGTCTCACAATGGCCAAGACCAACAAGTCATCACGGATCTTTGGAACTCCTGTTTGCTAAAGAATTATTCCTTGTTTTGGTCCGTATCACCACCTCTGAAAATTCTTGTTCACCCTGCATAAAAATTTGTTTTGGCAAGGCTGTAGAGAACAACTTAAAGGAGCTTTTTTACTGTCTCTGTTAAGCCTACTGTGTACCGCTTGACACAGTCACGGCGATTAAATATTTGGGCGTATCATTGCAGAGCAATATGAAGTGGGACAAGCATGTAATGACAGTTGCGGGGAAGGCGGATAGTCGCCTTCGGTTCATTGGTAGAGTTTTGGGAAGATGTGGCTTATCTGTAAAGGAGACCGCTTATAAAACACTAATACGACCTATTCTCGAGTACTGCTCGAGCGTTTGGGATCCCTATCAGGTCAGATTGAGAGAGGACATAGAAGCAATTCAGAGGCTGGCTGCTTGATTTGTTAGTGGTTGGTTTGATTGTCATGCGAGTGTTACGGAAATACTTCAGGAACTTGGGTGGAGGCGTTCTTTTCGTGAATCGCTACTGAGGAAGTTTAGAGAACCAGCATTTTAGGCTGACTGCAGTACAATTTTACTGCCGCCAACTTACATTTCGCGGAAAGACCATAAAGGTAAGATAAGAGAGATTAGGGCTCATACAGAAGCATATAGGCAGTCATTTATCCCTCGTTCTTTTTGGGAGTGGAACAGGGAGAGAAGATGCTAGTTGTGGTACGAGGTACCCTCCGCCACGCACCGTATGGTGTATTGCGGAGTATGTATGTAGATGTAGATGTAGACTGTAGATAGTAGGTACCTATTCTAAACTGGTTGCATTACTATGTTAGTTGATATTCCAAGCCCTTTTGCCGTCTCTAGCACGATTACGTTGTCGTCGTATTAAATAAAGCTGATAATTACAGATCATACTTTGCCGCTCGTGACAGCGTCTCTCGTAATGTTCCATTCGGTGGTAATCCGCCTGAAAAGTTTACCGCTGCAATCCTCCCCAGTAAACACTAATATCCTCACCGGGAATCGAAACTGGGACACGGTAATCAGTAGCCATCGGCGCTATCGGTGGAGCACGGAGGCGGTCGAAACGACAGATGAGATGGCGGGTTAACGCGCTGGCGGTGGCCTCTGCTAGCTGTGCCGTCAAAGGGTCTCTAGCAGGGAGCAGTAATTCGCGCCGCCTGCCGCGGTGAGCCACGTGATTAACAGGTAGAGGGGAAAGGGGAGAGGCGGGGGCTCCACCCACGCACCTGCTGCGGCGGCGCGGGCCAAATTAAATTACTCGCATTTCTTTGACAGCGGACGCCGCCAGCGGGGTGGAAAATAATGACGCGTCGCAGGTGCAGAGCTGCGGGCGAGCATCGCATACCGTGGCGTGTGGAGAAGACTGTCGTAGAGGGTACAATAACTCTGTACTACACGGCCCAGTCACATTAATGTGACTACCGCCGGTGTTCGTCGTCAAAGTGCAGTAACCACTCACAGACGGCAGATGGCAGCGCTAGCAGTGGAGGGTATAAAAGCGCATCAGGGACACCACAGTACATTAAACTCGTTGTAATGCGTAATGAGAGCGATTTATCTGATGTCCAAAAGGGCATGACCATTGGCTTTCGGGCCAAGGATGGGGGCATTTCCGAAACGGCCGAGTCTGTAAACTTCTCGTGCTCCGGTAGTCATTAATGTGAAACGTGCACAGTAAAATGGCTCCATCCATAACCGGCACTGGGGCTGTTGTGACGCACACGGGCCGTAGATGACAGGGGTGAACCAAAACTGCCGGGGGATGTTCGGGCGAACAGATCTGTACCTACAGATTGGAAAATTGCGCACGTCGCACCAGTGTTTAAGAAGGGTAGTAGGAGTAATCCATCGAACTATAGACCTATATCATTGACGCCGGTTTGCAGTAGGGTTTTGGAGCATATACTGTATTCAAACATTATGAATCACCTCGAAGGGAACGATCTGCTGATACGTAATCAGCATGGTTTCAGAAAACATCGTTCTTGTGCAACGCAGCTAACTCTTTATTCGCTATCGACAGGGGATTTCAAGTTGATTCCGTATTTCCAGATTTCCGGAAAGCTTTTGTTACCCGTTCCTCACAAGCGACTTCTAATCAAGCTGCGGGTCTATGGGGTATCGTCTCAGTTGTGTGACTGGATACGTGATTTCCTGTCAGGAAGGTCGCAGTTCGTAGTAATAGACGGCAAATCATCGAGTAAAACTGAAGTGATATCAGGTGTTCCCCAGGGAAGCGTCCTGGGATCTCTGCTGTTCCTGATCTATATAAATGACCTGGGTGACAATCTGAGCAGTTCTTTTAGGTTGTTCGCAGATGATGCTGTAATTTACCGTCTAGTAAGGTCATCCGAATACCAGTATCAGTTGCAAAGCGATTTAGAAAAGATTGCTGTATGGTGTGGCAGGTGGCAGTTGACGCTAAATAACGAAAAGTGTGAGGTGATCCACAAGAGTTCCAAAAGAAATCCGTTGGAATTCGATTACTCGATAAATAGTACAATTCTCAAGACTGTCAATTCAACTAAGTACCTGGGTGTGAAAATTACGAACAACTTCAGTTGGAAAGACCACATAGATAATATTGTGGTGAAGGCGAGCCAAAGGTTGCGTTTGATTGGCAGGGCACTTAGAAGATGCAATAAGTCCACTAAAGAGACAGCTTACACTACACTCGCTCGCCCTCTGTTAGAATATTGCTGCGCGGTGTGGGATCCTTACCAAGTGGGATTGACGGAGGACATCGAAAGGGTGCAAAAAAGGGCAGCTCGTTTTTTATTATCACGTAATAGGGGAGAGAGTGTGACAGATATGATACGCGAGTTGGGATGGATGTCATTAAAGCAAAGACGTTTTTCGTCGTGGTGAGATCTATTTACTAAATTTGAGTCACCAACTTTCTCTTCCGAATGCGAAAATATTTTGTTGAGCCCAACCTACATTGGTAGGAATGATCATCAAAATGAAATAAGAGAAATCAGAGCTCGAACAAAAAGGTTTAGGTGTTCGTTTTTCCGGCGGGCTGTTCGGGAGTGGAATGGTAGAGAGATAGTATGATTGTGGTTCGATGAACCCGCTGCCAAGCACTTAAATGTGAATTGCAGAGTAATCATGTAGATGTAGATGTACGCAACTGTTGACCAGATGGTTTCCCAGATGAGTCAAGGGGCTACCGACCGTGTTTCCTCAACGACGGTTCAGCGAACGTGCTGCGTACGGTCTTCCGCAGCAGGGCGCCTGGTTCAGGCACCCATGCTGAATGCCGTTCATAGGCGACAAAGCCCGGAATTTGCAAGCCAATACCGCAACTGGACGTCTACTGATAGGCGATATGTGGCCTTTGCAGATGAATCACGATTTATGGCCCATCCGACAGATGGATTATCGGAATGGTCCAGACCAGAGAAGGGAGCGTTGTGGTCGGGGGAATGTTTTCGTGGTATTTCGTGGGTCACCTAGTCATTCGGGAAGGGTGAATGGATGAACACATGTATGCCTCTGTTCTTGGGGACAATGTCCAGCCCTACATGCAGTTGAGTTTTCCTTGGCGTGATGGTATCTACCAGCAGGACAATGCAATGTGTCACACAGCTCGCTCTGTACTTTTACTGTTCCTTATCTACACAAACGATTTGGGAGACAATCTGAGCAGCCGTCTAAGGGTGTTTGCAGATGACGCTGTCGTTAATTGACAACATCAGAAGATCAATACAAACTGCACAGCAATTTAGAAAAGATATCTGAATGGTGCTAAAAGTGGCAGTCGGCCCTAAATAGCGGAAAGTGTGAGGTCATCCACACGAGTGCTAAAAGGAACTCGTTACTTCGGTTGCACGATAAATCGGTCTAATCTAAAAGCCGTAAATTCAACTAAATACCTACCTAGGTAATACAATTACGAGCAACTTAAATTGGAAGGAACACATAGAAAATGTTGTGGGGAAGGCTAACCAGAGACTGCGTTTTACTGGCGGGACACTTAGAAAATGCAACAGATCTACTAAGGAGACTGCCTACACGACGCTTGTCCGTCCTGTTTTAGAATACTACTGCGCGGTGTGGGGTGCTTACCAGATAGGGCTGACGGAGTACATCGAAAATGTTCAAAGAAGGGCAGCACGTTTTGTATTATCGCGAAATATGGGAGAGAGTGTCACACAAATGATACAGGATTTGGGCTGGACATCATTAAAAGAAAGGCGTTTTTCGTTGCGACAGAATCTTCTCACGAAATTCCAATCATCAACTTTCTCCTCCGAATGCGAAAATATTTTGTTGACACCGACCTACATACGGAGGAACGATCACCACGATAAAATAAGGGAAATAAGAGCTCGTACAGTAAGATATGGGTGTTCATTCTCTCCGCGCGCTATACGAGATTGGAATAAAAGAGAATTGTGAAGGTGGTTCGATGAACCCTCTTCCAGCCACTTGAATGTAATTTGCAGAGTACGCATGTAGATGTAGATGTAGACTGTACTGTACTCCCGGGGCCACCAAACTCCCCGAATTTAAACCTAATCGAGAATGAGTGGAAACATTTCTATCGGGCTGTTCTCAACCGAGAAACCTACCGCATGTCGGCATTACACGACGTCTCAGTCGGTAGCTTCCAGAACCTCGCCGACTCTTTTCAAAAAATGGTTCAAGTGGGTCTAAGGACAATGGGACTTCACTACACGTAGAACTACTTACACCTAAGTAACATAAGGAGATCACACATATCCATGCCCAAGGCAGGATTCGAACCTGCGACCGTAGCATCCGCGTGGTTGCGGACTGAAGCGCCTAGAACCGCTCGGCCACAGTGGCCGGCGCTGACCCTTTTCCTGGACGTCTCGCAGCCGTCACATTAATGTGACTGGACAGTGTATTTGGAACAGACGGTGGAAAAGAGCATTCAGCATCGCCTCAGTGTCGCAGATCTACATGATGTAATCATCCATGAATGGTTTCAGCTCGATATTGCACATCTGAAAAGAAAAAGGTGTGAGTCGCTATCGTCGTAGGCTGCGTGAGCAGCGGAAATATAGTACGCGAAAAGCTTTTTTTCCTGCAATTACGTAGCAGGGGGTGTCAGCGAGAAAAAGTTTCGGAACCGTTTCAAAGTTTATTGGAAGTTGCTGGGTGCTGCCATTGTCAAATATGGCACTAAATGAGTGTAGTTTGCGTAATTTGCCCTTCGTGAATTACGCTGCCGTAAGTCGTATACACAGTTCCTATATTAAGTTCTTGTTTTAAGTCTTTAACGTAAGCTTATTCCCCTTAATAGTGAGTTATGATAGCGTTTTAATTTTTAAATTTGGTTAGTAATTACATGCAATACTGAAAATCTAATATTTGTGTCCTTGGAAGCCGTTAGATAGTCCGAATGACAGTGTTAGTCGTTTAAAAACATGTAAGGTGCAGTGAAATGAAAGCCCACCGACGGCCGAAACTGGGCCATGGAACGGGTCCATTCGAAACTAACCACCACAGAGGCACGAGACTGGTGTTTCGTAGGACGCGGTAGGCTGCTGATAGATCCACAACCACAACCACTCTTGCACATCCTCGTCCGGTTGAAACCAACGTTCACACGCGTCTTTCTTCAGGTCGCCAAATCCGTGAAAATCACCCGGAACTGTACGGCGGAGGTCTCAGTGTCTGCCAACCAAATAGCGAAAGCGTAGCCTCCGTCTGATTGTCAGTGTTGGGGCGGGCCTTACCGTGAAACAGGACGATTCCGATTGCCTACCGACAGCCCGGGGGCAAACGACAAAGCCAACAGTGGAGACGTCCCCCATCTCCCCAGCTAAAGAAATCCAAAGTTGTTCGCACAAGTTCCGCTTAAGTCAGGACGACCTCATTCTTCAACTGCAGGGGCCCTCTGCTCGTCCAGTTCCTCGAGCGTGGAATCGCAATCAGCGAGCAGCGCTACGAAGACTCTTTGCAGAGACTGAGACGCGCCATACAGAACGCCCAGGAATGCAGTCGGACGGAATCATCCTGTTGCACGATAACGCCCACCCCTACACTGACATACAGACGAAGGCTAGGCTTCAGTGATTTGATTGGGAAACACTGCAGCATCCTCCGTACAGCCTGGATCTCTCACTGCCTGGTTTTCACGTCTTTGGCATCCTGAAGAAAGATGTACATGGACGTCGGTTTCAGGAGGACGAGCAAGCGCAGGAGTAGGTAGGGTTTGGATCCGTCAGCGGCCGGCCGCGTTTACGAAACAGAAAATGATCATCTCGTCTTCCAGCGGCATAAAAGTCTTAACGTGCGTGGTGGTTACTTTTGAAGAGAACCAATACACGGTGCTGTCGCGGCGGGTGTTCGATTTTCATTTGACTGTCCCTCACGGATGCAGGGCACTGCAGTAGAGCCATGACGTGGAATGGCCAACCACCGCCTTTCGCTGCAACGTTCCTCTGCGGCAGGCCGAACTTTGTGCGTGGGAGTCGCTGCGCTTACCGCATCTCAGCTTCCCTTCCCCGTTTCCTCCCCTCCCGCTCACCCTGTAACCACTCCCTACCCTCCATAACATCCGGCAGTGTGTTTTTCTGGCTACGCAGCTTCGGTTTCATCTGTTTTGCTTTCGCTGTCGCTTTCTTCCTTTCTGTATACACGGGTATTGAATCGAGAGGAAATGTATCGCAGTCTGCCAAGAGTCAGTGACCCGTTTCCCTTAAATGCGTTTGGCACGCAACTGTGGTGCGTCTGCATTCCGCAATGTTCCCAGTATTGTATTCATTGTCCACTCTGTACTATCAGAAACTTATGCGGAGTATTCAACACAGCAATACAAGGATTATATCTTCGGAGACTTTGTGAATAGACGAGGATAGCCGGTAAATTTCAGAACGAAATTTTTACTCTGCAGAGGAGTGTGCGCTGATATGAAACTTCCTGGCAGATTAAAACTGTGTGCCGAACTAAGCATCTTTGCCTATCGCGGGCAAGTGCTCTATCGACTGAGCTACCCGAGCGCGACTCCACAACCCGCACCACGCACTTTTAATCTGCCAGTAAGTTTCATATCAGCGAACACTCACTTTTTTGGTTAATTACCGCTTAATTCCAACGACAGCTTTATTTCGACTATGCAAGTCATCACTATCTAATGATTTGAGAAATAAGAAAAGAATACACGCGAACTTTCACCAAATCAATATAGTTACCTAATTTATATTATTGTAAACATATTTGCAACAAGTATAATATGCAACTTATTGAGCACTGCACGAGTTAGAGTGGAACTGATCGTAGAAATCTGGACAACAATAATTGCTGCGATATGTACACTGAGGAGGTAAAGAAACTGGTACACGTGCCTAATATCGCGTAGGGCACCCGCGAGCGCGCAGAAGAGCCGCAACACAACGTGGCGTGGACTCGACTAATATCTGAAGTAACGCGGGAGGAAATTACACCAAGAATCCTGCAAGACTGTCCATAAATCCATAAGAGTACTAGAGGGTATAGATCTATTCTCAACAGCACGTTGCAAGGCATCTCAGATATGCTCCATAATGTTCGTGTCTGGGAAGTTAATTGGGCAGCGGAAGCGTTTAAACTCAGAATAGTGTTCCTGAAACCACTGTGTAGCAATTCTGGACGTGTGGGATGTCGCATGGTCCTGCTGGAATTGCCCAACGGAAATGAATGGACGCAGGTGTCACCTGTCAGAGTCCCATATAGACGTATCACGGCTCCCATATCATTCCAGTTGCACCCGCCCCACGCCATTACAGAGCCTCGACCAGCTTGAACAGTCCCATGCTGACATGCATGGGCCATGGGTTCATGAAATTGTCTCCATACCGGTACACGTCCATGCGCTCTGTACAATTTGAAACGCGAGTCTTCCGACTAGACAACATGTTTCTGGTCATCAACAATACAGTGCCGGTGTTGACGGGCCCAGGTGTGGCGTAAAGCTTTGTGTCGTGCAGTTATCAATGGTGCACCGAAAACCCATATCGACAATGTTTCGCTGAATGGTTCGCACGCTGACTCTTGTTGATGGCCAAGCATTGAAGTCTGCAGTAATTTGCAGAAGGGTTGCACTTCTGTCACGCTGAACGATTCTCTTCAGTCGTCGTTGGTCTCATTCTTGCAGGATCTTTTTCCGGCTGCAGCGATGTCGGAGATTTGGTGTTTTATCGGATTCCTGATATTCGTGGTAGTCTCGTCAAATGTTTGTGCTGAAAAATTATATCTCCGGAGATGCTGCGTCTCATCGCTCGTGCGGCGACTATAACACCATGGTCGGACTCACTTAAATCTTCATAATCTGCCACTGTTGCAGCAGTAACCAATCTAGCAACAGCGCCAGACACTTGTTGTCTTCGCATAGGCGTCGCCGACGGCAGCGCCGTATCCTGCCTATTTACATATCTCTGTATTTGAATACGCATACCTATACTAGTTTCTTTGGCGCTTCAGTGCATTGTTGTATAACCATTTGAGACGAGTATAATATGCAAATTATGGGGCACTGTACGAATCAGGATGATACTGATTGTAGAAACCTGATCAACAATAATTACTACGACGTATAGCACATATAATGAACGCCTAATTTTTGCATGTGCATGGTTTTTTTGAGTGTGTGTGTTGCAAAACAATCTTGTATTACATTTATAAACGGTTATTGGTGCAGATAGCTGACCAGAATCATTAGTACCGTCCGCGAGTTTCGATCCAGACACCTCGCCTTTATAAAACTCAGTGTTTATTTGCTCGACTCCTTGGGTATTAGCGTCGATATGAAGTATATAAACCCGGCTGCAATTTTCAAACTTTATTTTTCTTGAAAACAGTTGACAGTTGCATCTTCTTGTTCACATATTATGCTGTAGACGTGCCTACACACCCTGTCAGTATTGATCAGATCGGTGAGCGGAAATTCGGACAGTCCCCTTGTCGGGCTTTCTTCCATGAGTGCTAGTCCCGCTACTTTCCCTGGAGAAATTGTGTTAAGTTTGAAAGGTAGGAGACGAGGTGCTGTCGCAATTAAAGCTGTGAGGTCGGGTCGCCAGTGGAGGTTGGGTAGTCAGCTGGTAGGACACTTGCTCGCTGAAGGCAAAGTTCCCGAGGTCTAGTCTCGGTATGGCACACTGCCGGGAAGTTTCAGTCGATAAAATGGGATATAAGGGAAGAATTCAGACAACAGACGGACTGATTGGCAAATATGTTTCAGGTCAAATATGGAACTGCACAGAAAATATAATATGGTCTCTAATCGCCCAAGAAAGAAACATCGTAAGGCCAAAGGCAAAATGATTGTCATGATTCGGCAACGGTGATAAAGTTCTTAGTGAAATTACAATCACAGAGAATTTAAACAATTTGTGAAGAACTAGATAGATTGTGAAAAGTTACAGGGGCCTTAAGTTGCGAAAAGAACTCAAAAGACGAAGGGGGTCGCCTCTGTCAGAACACGAATGGGGGCACTGAATGATGGCCTCAAGAGATTCTGGTTGCACTTCAAAGCTAATAATAATAATAATAATAATAATAAACCACCGCCTGTTAATGCTTCTTTGTGGTTGCCTGTATTTTGCGAGGCAAACGCGACATTTCTGTCCGTCAGCCTCTTTTATTTTTCGAAAAATGTCCCAGATTATCCCGATGACACCACTTTGAGAGTGACTTGCAATTCCTTCATCGGTGGGCTACTCCATTTTGTTACGATCTATTAACGGCGTGCTACGGTGCTATGGCGGGGAGGGTCGTGTTTAATGTGTACCGGGACTACAGACATGTACCTAAAAAATTAAGTACATTACTTTATGGGTTCGAGGTGATAAGTAAAACATTACCTGTCGTACTTGATGTGTCATATTAATCAGCATTTGCGTTTGTGACAGTAAACAAATAATGTTTACTTATATGAAAATGGTGTCCCACTCTGTAGGTCAGTAGTCATCGTGTCCGGTTGCTATGTGGAGGACCTGGTGACCCGGGATTGTTTCCCGGTACTGCCAGGGATTTTTCCGTTGTGGGAAGACCGTAACGATCGTGACGCCAGTTGAGGAGCTACTCGAGTGAGAAGTAGCGGCTCCAACGTCAGGAAAGCCGAAAAGGAGCGGGAGGACTGTGTGCTGACCTCATGCCCTCCGTACCTAATCCGAATTGACACCATTGATAAAGGGTGAGCCGGCTACCAGTCTGTCCCGATACGTCCATCTGAGCCAGAACGAGGGGCTAAGCTTGCTTTATACCTAAACGGTGTTCTCGCTCCGACCTTAGTTGCATAGCGTCCATGAAACATATTTAAAATAAATTTATACGCTGAAGCGCCAAAGAAACTGGTACAGGCATGCGTATTCAAATACAGAGATATGTAAACTGGCAGAATACGGCCCTGCGGTCGGAAACGCCTGTATAAGACAACAAGTGTCTGGCGCAGTTGTTAGATCGGTTAGTGCTGCTACATTGGCGGGTTATCAAGATTTAAGTGAGTTTGAACGTGACGTCATAGTCGCCGCACGAGCGATGAGACACAGCATCTCCGAGGTAGGACTTTCCCATACGACCATTTGACGAGTGTACCGTGAACATCAGGAATTCAGTAAAACATCAAATCTCCGACATCGCTGCGGCCAGTAAAAGATCCTTCTAGAACGGGACCAACAACAACTGAAGAGAATCGTGCAACGCGACAGAAGTACTACCCTTCCGAAAATTGCTGCAGATTTCAATGGTGGGCCATCAACAAGTGTCAGCGTACAAACGATTCAACGAATCATCACCTATATGGACTGTACCCTTGATGGCACAAAGCTTTACGCCTCGCCTGGACCCGTCAACACCGACATTGGACTGTTGACGACTGAAAACATGTTGCCTTAGATATGAGTCTGACGGGTGTCACGTACGTAAGCATCCTGCCTGATCACTTGCATCCTTTCATGTTCTTTGTGAATTCCTAGGGACTTGGGCAATTCCAGCAGGACAATGCAACTACCCATACCTCAAGTTTGGTACACATTGGCTCCACGGACGCTCTTCTGAGTTTAAACACTTCTGATGGTCATCAAACTGCCCAGACATGAACATTATCGAGCATATGTGGGGTGCCTTGCAACGTTCTGTCCAGAAGAGATCTAAACCCCCTCGTACTATTACGGATTTTTTGGACAGCCCTTCAGGATTCGTGGTGTCTATTCCCTCGAAAAGTTAGTGCGTCCTTTCGTCACATCGGCGAGGCTGGAGCAAATGACGGAAGTAACACCTGCGGCAACCAGTCAACAGCAATGTCAGCCTGGCGCTTGCAAATACTGGCCGCCTCGTTCTACATCTACATCTACATCTACATTTATACTCCGCAAGCCACCCAACGATGTGTGGCGGAGGGCACTTTACGTGCCACTGTCATTACCTCCCTTTCCTGTTCCAGTCGTGTATGGTTCGCGGGAAGAACGACTGTCTGAAAGCCTCCGTGCGCGCTCTAATCTTTGTAATTTTACATTCGTGATCTTCTCGGGAGATATATGTAGGGGGAAGCAATATATTCGATACCTCATCCAGAAACGCACCCTCTCGAAACCTGGCGAGCAAGCTACACCGCGATGCAGAGCGCCTCTCTTGCAGAGTCTGCCACTTGAGTTTGTTCAACATCCCCGTAACGCTATCACGGTTACCAAACAACCCTGTGACGAAACGCGCCGCTCTTCTTTGGATCTTCTCTATCTCCTACGTCAACCCGATCTGGTACGGATCCCACACTGATGAGCAATACTCAAGTATAGGTCGAACGAGTGTTTTGTAAGCCACTTCCTTTGTTGATGGACTACATTTTCTAAGGACTCTCCCAATGAATCTCAACCTGGTACCCGCCTTACCAACAATTAATTTTATATGATCATTCCACTTCAAATCGTTCCGCACGCATACTCCCAGATATTTTACAGAAGTAACTGCTACCAGTGTTTGTTCCGCTATCATATAATCATACAATAAAGGATCCTTCATTCTATGTATTCGCAATACATTACATTTGTCTATGTTAAGGGTCAGTTGCCACTCCCTACACCAAGTGCCTATCCGCTGCAGATCTTCCTGCATTTCGCTACAATTTTCTAATGCTGCAACTTCTCTGTATACTACAGCATCATCCGCGAAAAGCCGCATGGGACTTCCGACACTATCTACTAAGTCATTTATATATATTGTGAAAAGCAATGGTCCCATAACACTTCCCTGTGCCACGCCAGAGGTTACTTTAACGTCTGTAGACGTCTCTCCATTGATTACAACATGCTGTGTTCTGTTTGCTAAACAGCTGATCTGATATTCCGTAGGCTCTTACTTTGTTTATCAGGCGACAGTGCGGAACTGTATCGAACGCCTTCCGGAAGTCAAGAAAAATAGCATCTACCTGGGAGCCTGTATCTAACATTTTCTGGGTCTCATGAACAAATAAAGCGAGTTGGGTCTCACACGATCGCTGTTTCCGGAATCCATGTTGATTCCTACATAGTAGATTCTGGGTTTCCAAAAACGACATGATACTCGAGCAAAAAACATGTTCTAAAATTCTACAACAGATCGACGTCAGAGATATAGGTCTATAGTTTTGCGCATCTGCTCGACGACCCTTCTTGAAGACTGGGACTACCTGTGCTCCTTTCCAATCATTTGGATCCTTCCGTTCCTCTAGAGACTTGCGGTACACGGCTGTTAGAAGGGGGGCAAGTTCTTTCGCGTACTCTCTGTAGAATCGAATTGGTATCCCGTCAGGTCCAGTGGACTTTCCTCTGTTGAGTGTTTCCAGTTGTTTTTCTATTCCTTGGACACTTATTTCGATGTCGTTGGGCATGAAATCGGTGGGTGGATGAAACGGTGCCTGCTACAACGTAGACTTCCTCCGTGAGGCTGCCATTGCTGGGTCGAGGGTCCACCAGCTAGCCAGGCCTATAGCCTCGCCTGGCCGATCTGCCGTACTTGAAGCTGAACCTGCACAGCCGCCTGTGCTGGAATGCTTCGTCCTTCCGAACAGGCTTCGGAAGGCCTACCGGTACCGACCGACCGCCATATCAGCCTCAGCCCAGAGCGCGGGGCGTGCTCTCAGTACACTGCCCGCGGCTGTTGTCAGTTTTCGTGGCAAGCCGCTACTCATCGATGAAGTAGCTCCTCGACTGGCCTCACAAGGGCGGCGTGCTTGGCGACGTTGCCCTGCAGACCCACACACAGCAGTGCTTAACTTCGGTGATCTGGTAGGAACCGGGGTACCCACCGCGTCAACGACATTGGAAAAGACAAACGTAAAATTAAATCATATAACTATACTAGTGGACAAACCCGGCGTTGCCCACGTATTTATTTACAGGTATGCGTCCACGCCCATACACCATGCCTGGTGCTTAATGTTTTGTCGTCATTTCTGCAGAACTATGTGTCGTGCAGTAACATAATTTTGTAGGTACATTCATCTGTATATGTGGATACTATAGCTGCAAAATGCGTTGCGAAGGGAGTTAGTAGCAATGAGGTAATCAATTCAATCATCGTGCATGATGCAGCATTTTTTCACGAATCTCATTGTTTATGACGTCGTATCTCCTGAACGATGTGTCGCACAGTGATATAATATTGTAGGTACATTCAGCGGCGAATTTGGGTACTTTCTGCGAAATCTGTTTCGAACAGAGTACAAAAGAAGTAATGCATTTAAACGCTCGTGTGAAACCCAGCTCGCGCTATTCGTCCACGAGACTCAGAGGGCCATAGAGACGGGTTCCCAGGTAGATGCCGTGTTTCTTGACTTCCGCAAGGCGTTTGATATAGCTCCCCACAATCGTTTAATCAACAAAGTAAGAGCATGTGGACTATCAGACCAATTGTGTAATTGGATTGAAGAGTTCCTAGATAACAAAACGCAGCATGTCATTCTCAATGGAGAGAAGTCTTCCGAAGTAAGAGTGATTTCAGGTGTGCCGCAGGGGAGTGTCATACGACCGTTGCTATTCACAATATACATAAATGACCTTGTGGATGACATCGGAAGTTCACTGAGGCTTTTTGCGGATGGTGCTGTAGTATATCGAGAGGTTGTAACAATGGAAAATGGTACTGAAATGCAGGAGGATCTGCAGCGAATTGACGCATGGTGCAGGGAATGGCAATGTAGACAAGTGTAATGTGCTGCGAATACATAGAAAGAAAGATGCTTTATCATTTAGCTACAATATAGCAGGTCAGCAACTGGAAGCAGTTAATTCCATAAATTATCTGGGAGTACGCATTAGGAGTGATTTAAAATGGAATGATCATATAAAGTTGATCGTCGGTAAAGCAGATGCCAGACTGAGATTCATTGGAAGAATCCTAAGGAAATGCAATCCGAAAACAAAGGAAGTGGGTTACAGTACACTTGTTCGCCCACTGCTTTAATACTGCTCAGCAGTGTGGGATCCATACCAGATAGGGTTGATAGAAGAGATAGAGAAGATCCAACGAAGAGCAGCGCGCTTCGTTACTGGATCATTTAGTAATCGCGAAAGCGTTACGTAGATGATAGATAAACTCCAGTGGAAGACACTGCAGGAGAGACGCTCAGTAGCTCGGTACGGTCTTTTGTTGAAGTTTCGAGAACATACCTTCACCGAGGAGTCGAGCAGTATATTGCTACCTCCTACGTATATCTCGCGAAGAGACCATGATGATAAAATCAGAGAGATTAGAGCCCACACAGAGGCATACCGACAATCCTTCTTTCCACGAACAAAACGAGACTGGAATAGAAGGGAGAACCGATAGAGGTACTCAAGGTACCCTCCGCCACACAACGTCAGGTGGCTTGCGGAGTATGGATGATGCGGCAGTTTTTCACACATGCCAATATGACGTCATATCTCCATTTTTAAGTGTTGTACAGTTTTGTAATTTTGCGCTTAGGTTCAATGGTGTATAAGCAATAAACAGCTTTCATTGTTGTGTAGGAAGTGTCAGCGAGAAAAGTTTTTTGAAATTTTTCAAATTATGTGTTAAGTTTCATGCAAATCGTTAAGTGCTCTAATTCTCAGATACTGGATGACTAAATTCTAGTAATTCATGCGTCACAGGTTACGCTTCTTTTTCACCCCCACCGATTTGATAGGTAGGAGGTTCTTACCCCCACAGTGATTGTTGTCTAACACTAAGGTACATGTGTACCGAGTTTGGTTGAAATCTGTCCACTGGTTTAGGACGAGATGTGGAACACACGCACACACACACACACACACACACACACACACACACACACACAAGAACTCACAGACACACACACACACACACACACACACACATACAGAGAGAGAGAGAGAAAGAGAGAGAGAGAGTGACGTACATACATATATTTTCATAATATGTGTGAATTCAGCTTCCATCGTCTATCTTTCCATACACTTTTAACAGTTTCATCGTCTTAGAAGAGAAAATCTGCTTATATCCAACAAAAAATAAAATTAATTGTATACAAGTTGCACCATTATGAACGTGGATGTTTTATTTCGAACATTGAAAATTAAATTTTAGACAGCTATCTCTGCGCTTCTAATGACGCAAGAGGCAAACACAAACACGAGAATTTTTGAAGATTTTTGAATCCAAATGTATCTGTAGCCTTTTGATGGAATGAGAAGCAAGCCAGCTGTGTCCTTGTATCTGAACTTGCCGAACCGCAGCAAATCGAGGCACCCGATATACTATGGCGAGAAACATCCACCTCCGGGAAGTCCGCCCCTTGACCAGCAAGCACTGCTGCGGCCTGAGTGGGTGGGCGGTGTCGCAAAAAACCGTGTCCTGCTGTGGTGTGGGGGCCAGGACAGGGACAGGTGCCCGGCCCGGCCGCGGAGGACAAGGCCGTGAAAATTGCCAATCCCGGCGCTCATCAGCTAGCGTGGGCGGCCGGCGGTGGCGGGCCGTGTTATTCACACCGCAGCGGCGCGCCACTCACTCGCCGGCGGAGGCCATTGTGGTGCCCGCCAAAGCTATGCGCGTCCCACAGGGCACTGCGCTGGGTCCTCTCTGTCGCCGTGCCACAGCGTATTACGCTCACCTTTACGCGCATTTTTTTTTCTCTTCTTCTTCTGCACTTGTGAACTAGCCAGTTACGGTACCCATCTATTTCTCTGTCTACCTGGCTCTCTTTTCCCTTTTGATTCAAAATTCCTTACCTGACTCTGTCATCTCTCTGGGTCCAATCTTTATGCATGTTCTTCTATTTACTTTTGTTTTCATCCCAGTTTTCTTTCCAAATTTTCTTCGTTTCGCAGGAGGGGCGTGCCATATTGATTTACACTGTATATTTTCCCATCGTTCATGGTGCGCTGTTTGACTCCTCATTACTACAGCTGTAAAACTACCGTTGCCTATCATAGGTAAGCGCAGACTACGACACTTTTCCTAGTAGCTTTGATCAGTTATGGTCGGGCCTGCGTTACCTGTACATTACGTATATTGGATAGCTATCGGACGCCACCTCATACCAGCCGCTTTCTTTACTTACGCGGTCAGTGTCCTACTAGATTTCCCTAGACACCAGGAGTAGTGAACTGATTATAAATTAAAATTTTGTATTTCTGGGGATCCACAGTCAACACACGCTTAACAGACGAAAAAATGGTCCGTTGTAGGCGGTAATGCGATGTTTATTTAGTCGTGCAGTTAGCTAATTTCGACTAAGCGTCATTGTTAAGCACATTTGTAACATCTGTATTTCATATCATTTTCGAATCACTCTTGATTCCAAGTTAAAAGTAGCCATATTTCGTTTAAGATGCTATTCTGAGCTTTGCTCTACGTACTAGAAATTGAGTCAGGATAAATTAAGGGCCACATTAACCTACGGAACATTTTTCCTACATAGTTATCCTCAATTCTTAGTTCTCACTCACTATTTTCCACAAAATGTCCTTGACTTAGATTAACTACAGTGTACTTTCCTATTATATTCTGTACATATTTTATTTAGTTCGTTAACTGCATTTTGTAAATCGTCGTCTCTTGATAAAATCAGTGTAAGGTCTCCAGCAAATAGGACTTATTTTTAGTTTTACCGAATTGTTTACTTGTACCTCAGTATTTATCATAGAATTTCAGCTGTGAATTGCAACGTCAGAATAAATATATTGAGAAGTAGAGGTAAACTACAGCCGTGCCTCCATACATCATTTATTTATATCGCTTCTTTATATGTTCCTTCTATACTTACGACTATAGATGTTTTTTTGTACAGCCGGATGTATAGTAGAGAATTAGCATTTGTAGGATAGACTGTCGTACAAACCCTGGAGGTCATTGTACACCCCGGTAATTCTTTTTCTTTCTTAGTCACAGACTACTCCGCTATTGTTGTTGGTTTTGACTGCAAATATCGTGGCGCAAGAGTCTGGAACAAAGGTGTCAAGGAGTGTGTCGAAAGGAGGATGTCGGAAAGTCTAGTAAACCGAGAAGGAGGTGTCGATTTAAACAAGACTTGCGGCCAGGCTCTGAGCTTATTAAGTTCTCGCTGGAAAACAATGAGAGAATGTGCGTCTGACGGAGCCGTTCCGACGAGTGTTACGAGGCTTGTACTATGGAGGTGCTGGCGCTGTTTACCTTGTTTAACATTAAATATGAGCACCGTTTGTGACACGGCAAACGTCAATACCTGCGTGAAGTGCAGACACGAAGTGCCGGGGAAAGCTTACCAGCAGCCCGCTTTGCATTTCTGTTCATTGGGTTGCATATAAGCGCAGGCGCGAAGAGTAAGGAGCGGAACGGGGTAGAGGGTTAACAATAAAACTTGAGCACAGCGCAACCTACAAGTGCAAGCTTTAATTATAATAATTCTACGAATTATTAACAAGCTTCTTTTTATGAGTGCGACACTGAGACATGTCGATAACATGGAACAATTTCCCACTGGTTCTCTGACAACCTATCGTGCGACACATTCATTCCAATGCCAGTGACAGGGTTAAGGTAACTTGCTTGTGAACGCCTGGAAAAATAGCAACAATTTTCATAAAATTTAACGACTCTAAGTAAAAAACGCGAACATTTAGTAGATGTAACTTGTATGAGAATAGGAATGTTTCTTGCTGAACTGTTTGATATAATTAATCGCATTAGTTCTCACGATGAATTTATTACAATTCTTTTGTGAAGATTGATAATAAAATTTTCGTATACTGGTTCGTAGTTGGAATCTATTCATTAATTAACTTTCTTACTTATTGTTAGGTGCTTGAAACTTTTAATTACACATTAACATCATGTCTATCTAAAAAGTAAACTACTTCAGCCACAAGTTTTTATTCTAGTAGTATTTACATATGATAATCAGAAATAAAGATTGCTTTTATTATTAAGAAGTATGTATTTTGCTTCTTATAGGCAGCACGTTAGTGTCTGTAGTATATTTTTCTCCAACCGATACCTTGAAACACCACATGAAATTTCAGACTTCTAGCTCAGACAAATTTTTTGTCCTTAAAATAAATATGTCAGGTAATTTAACTCTCGGAAAATTCAATTCAAATTTATATTTCATCCATGACTCACAGCTGTTGTTTCTAATACACTCTAGTTGCGGAATATTCCTGGTTTACATGTTCCTCATCTGCTCTCTTCGTTTTCTTGTTTCTCCATGCTATTGTGATGTCTCCATTTGCCTCATGAACTCATTTTTCAGCTTATGCCACACCCATGCAATCAATTGCCAACATTGATTGTCTCATATTGAACTCAGTAAATATCCCTAGCAACTCTAAAACTTCACACTTGCTAACTGTCCCACTTTAAAACAAATTACATACATAATAACACTTGAGAAAGACGAAATAGCAGCAACTTAAACTACTTATAAGGAAAACAACGCTCGAAAACCAAAGACATGCAAGGGAAACATAACAGCATAGCAAAGCGTTTCTTCTAACAGGGATGTCAACTTGAAAAATAGTTGTATACAGGGTGTTTCACAATTCATATTACGCACTTCTAGTGGTTGTAGAGGGGTCATAGTACATCAAGTTTTACATGGGAACCCATGGCTGGAAATGTCACCCAACGACGCTGCAGAGCGTCAGTTATAGGCGCCGGCACCTGTAAATGTATGTGTACACGGGGAGATTCCGTAATGATATTACAAAATTTCAAGGATGAGAGAGAAGGATAAATGTGTCAATTTGGGGTAAGGTTCCCTGTACCGGAAACGAACGAGTCGAAAGTTATAAGCGAAAACGGTTCTGATATCTCTGACAGCGGAATACATGTGCTGGTACTGTCGTTGCTAAGATTTTAGGGTATGCAACTTTCAGAGGTGGTAGTATGGACCACAACAGGGAAAAAATCTTCAGTAAACTTGGGCACTAAAATGCGTGCCTGAGGAGCTACGAGCGCTTGTTCTTCTTCGCTGCTGTGAAATAATCGCCTCTATTGAACAAGTGCTCACAGCCCTGAAGGTATGCATTTTAGAGCCCATGTTTGCTAGACACTTTTACTTGTTTTTATCCATACTACGATCTATGAAAGTTGGCTACCTTACGATCTTAGCAACAACGGTGCCAGTATATGTATTCCACTGTTAAAGGTATCAGAGCGGTTTTTGCTTGTAACTTTCGACTCGTTTTTTTTCCGAACCAGGAGCACTTACCTCAAATTGATGAATTTATTCTTCTTCATCACCCTTCAATGTTACAAACAGCCGCCAGCGCCTATAACTTTGACGCTCTGTAGCGTCGTTGGGTGACGTTTACGGGCATGGGATCCCATGTAAAACTTGATGTACTAAGTCCCCTCTACAACCTCTACAACTGTGTAACATGAATTTTACGCTGCAGTTCTCTAACAGGAGCCTAATGACAACACTGACGTGTAAAAGCAGCGGAAACATGGGCGTCGACACACACCAACTGATCTATAAGTTGGTTTTTAAACAATTTCCTGTTCTGCTGTTCAGTCCTTTTCACCAGAATTTTGCTCAAAATTCGCTAAACATTGATTTAAGATGAAAAACAAAAAATCGATTTTTCGAATCGGATTCACAGGCACGTTACTTTAACGCGAGTGTTAATGATTCTTTTTGTGCTTCCTACGTACACCTGATTGCACGGTATTTTATGTACGCCTGCTGTGGAAAGCCACAGGCCTATGTCCTTTGCAGTAACATCGGAATATAGTACCCTGGCTGCTGCCGTTCAGCCATCTTCCTGCTTGTGGCGAGGTTCTGCGCTTTTAGCGCCGTATTTGTTTAAAACTTGACGTAAATGAGGGGAGTGGTTTCTAAGCAGTTACCTTTCCGCTATGACTCGTTAAAAAGAATCTTTATCACTTGATGCGATACCAGTCGTGACGTTTAATAAAAAGTATTTTACAGCCAGTGCGGATCATTTCATTCAGAATGTAGAAATATGGCTGAAGTTGTCCGCATTTTAAAATAACTATGACCATTATGAGGTTTTCACTCTGCAGCGAAGTGTGCGCTGATCTGAAACTTCCTGGCAGATTAAAACTGTGTGCCGGACCGAGACTCGAACTCGGAACCTTTGCCTTCCACAGACAAGTGCTGTGCCATCTGAGATACCCAAGCACGACTCACACCCTGCCCTCAGTTTCACTTCTGCCAGTATCTCGTCTCCTACCTTCCAAATTTCACAGAAGCTCTTCTGCAAACCTTGCAGAACTAGCGCTCTTGGAAGAAAGGCAAAGGTCCCGACTTCGAGTCTCAGCCCGGCACGCAGTTTTAATCTGCCAGGAAGTTCCGCTATGACCACTGCCCACCACGAGATTGGATGCCGCGTGGTCGCTTTGCGGGAATGTGACGTGTTAACAAAAGTATGTAAGTGGGGCAGACTCAGACGGAGTATCATCCTAGCGGAGATATGGGCTGCAAATGGGAAATCCATTGGCAAAGGGCAGATTATTACTACGCAGAGCCTGTGAACGAGTATCCCGAAAATGGCGAAGTTGGTCGAATGTTCACGTGCTACTGTCGTTGTATCTACGGGAAGAGGTAGTAGTAGTGTGAAACTACCTCTAAGCGCTAGATGGTTGGACGTCCACGACTCTTCACAGAACGTAGGATTGGGTGGCATGTCTACTTTGTAAAGTAGGATAAATAGGCATCTCTGCGGAAGTAGCACACCAAGTGTTCCGGACCACACCGTTCTTCGTACAATGTTGAACGTGGAGCTCCTCAGCAGACTACACCCACGTGTTCACATGTTGACCCAGCAACAGGCGAGGGACCATCGGCATTGTAGGTGAACGGCGGTTCGAAATGTGGAGTGCTTCACGGACACAGACTGCTGGGAGCAGCATACGCTATAGGAGAGATTCTCTTGCGCTTGCATGGAGCCTGTGGTAGTAATCGAAGACATGCTGCCAGCAGCATCCCTTTGTGTTTGATGTCTTCCCCGACGGCTGTGACATCTTTCAGCAACATAGCTCACCGTGTCTCGGAGCCAGAACCGTGCTACAGTGGCCTGAAGAGCATTATGATGAACTGACGCTGTTGTCTCGGTGACCAGATTCGACTGATGTAAATCCTATGGAACCCATCTGGGTCGCTACCGGACACCATCACCGCATACGCAAATGAGCGCCTCCTTATTTACGCGAATTGCATGACATGTAATACCCTCAGACTTCAAGAAGAATATAATAATTCCAATCCCAAACAAAGCAGGTGTTGACAGATGTGAAAATTACCGAACTATCAGTTTAATAAGTCACAGCTGCAAAATACTAACGCGAATTCTTTACAGACGAATGGAAAAACTGATAGAAGCCGACCTCGGGGAAGATCAGTTTGGATTCCGTAGAAATGTTGGAACACGTGAGGCAATACTGCCCCTACGACTTATCTTAGAAGAAAGATTAAGGAAAGGCAAACCTACGTTTCTAGCATTTGTAGACATAGAGAAAGCTTTTGACAATGTTTATTGGAATACACTCTTTAAAATTCTGAAGGTGGCAGGGGTAAAATACAGGGAGCGAAAGGCTATTTATATTTTGTGCAGAAAGCAGATGGCATAAGAGTCGAGGGGTATGAAAGGGAAGCAGTGGTTGGGAAGGGAGTGAGACAGCGTTGTAACCTGTCCCCGATGCTATTCAATCTGTATATTGAACAAGCAATAAAGGAAACAAAAGTTCGGAGTAGGTATTAAAATCCATGGAGGAGAAATAAAAACTTTTGAGATTCGCCGATGACATTGTAATTCTGTGAGAGACAGCAAAGGACTTGGAAGAGCAGTTGAACGGAATGGACAGTGCCTTGTAAGGAGGATATAAGATGAACATCAACAAAAGCAAAACGAGGATAATGGAATGTAGTCGAATTAAGTCGGGTGATGGTGAGGGAATTAGATTAGGAAATGAGACACTTAAAGTAGTAAAGGACTTTTGCTATTTGGGTAGCAAAATAACTAATGATGGTCGAAGTAGAGAGGATATAAAATGTAGACTGGCAATGGCAAGAAAAGCGTTTGTGAAGAAGAAAAATTTGTTAACATCGGGTGTAGATTTAAATGTCAGGAAGTTCAAAAATGGTTCAAATGGCTCTGAGCACTATGGGACTCAACTGCTGAGGTCATTAGTCCCGTAGAACTTAGAACTAGTTAAACCTAACCAACCCAAGGACATCACAAACATCCATCCCCGAGGCAGGATTCGAACCTGCGACCGTAGCGGTCTTGCGGTTCCAGACTGCAGCGCCTTTAACCGCACGGCCACTTCGCCCGGCTGTCAGGAAGTCGTTTGTGAAGGTATTTGTATGGAGTGTAGCCATGTATGGAAGTGAAACGTGGACGATAAATAGTTCAGACAAGAATAGAATAGAAGCTTTCGAAATGTGGTGCTACAGAAGAATGCTGAAGATGAGATGGGTAGATCACATAACTAATGAGGAGGTATTGAATAGAATTGGGGAGAAGAGGAGTTTGTGGCACAACTTGATTAGAAGAAGGGATCGGTTGGTAGGACATGTTCTGGTGCTACAGAAGAATGCTGAAGATGAGATGGGTAGATCACATAACTAATGAGGAGGTATTGAATAGAATTGGGGAGAAGAGGAGTTTGTGGCACAACTTGATTAGAAGAAGGGATCGGTTGGTAGGACATGTTCTGAGGCATCAAGGGATCACCAATTTGGTACTGGAGGGCAGCGTGGAGGGTAAAAATCGTAGAGGGAGACCAAGAGATGAATACACTAAGCAGATTCAGAAGGATGTAGGCTGCAGTACGTACTTTGAGATGAAGAAGCTTGCACAGGATAGAGTAGCATGGAGAGCTGCATCAAACCAATCTCAGGACTGTAGACCACAACAATAACAACAACAACAACAACATGACATGTACATAGACATCTAATGCCACATACTTCCACAAACAATGGTAATTATGGTTTGGCTCATCAGTGTACCTGTCTTGAAGCGAATACAGCGAGGAGTTTTCATCCTGAGCAGCCTTATGGCTACGGTGACAGGAAGACCTTTTAATCTCGGCTAGGAAATCGCGCGCTCTCTACTGAAGCGCGGAAGCCAGTCGGAGCGCATTCGCTGCCGCTCGGAGAGGTAATTCCGGCGATGGCTGCGCACGCTGTTCCAGCTCGCTAATTGTCGCCGCGCATTGGCGCCAAACATTCGCCGATAATTGGTTTATCTGCGGGCCGGCTGTGTGGACACTTTGTGTGCGCGCTCGGCCGGTAACCTGCCGGCCAATCACTGCCGCCGGTGCTGTGTGCTGGCAACAGAGCGTGCGCCTGTGTGCATGCAGATAGCTGCCGCTGCGAATGGGGCCCGCGCAGTTGTGGCGGCCGGCCGAGGTTTTCAAAGGCAACACTTTGCCGTTACATTGTTTACTGGAGCGAAACACGTGTCCAAACTGTTAGTGTCGACCCGTTATAGCACAACGAACTGCAACTGAGCAACACACGAGGGACGGTTCAATAAGTAATCCAACACTTTCTTAACTCGGTCAATTTAGGCTGAAAACTATGTGGAATTTGTTGTAGAACCCACTTAATCCCCTATAGTTTCATAAAGTTCCCATAGGTTGTTGTTTGTTGTGGTCTTGAGTCCTGAGACAGGTTTGATGCAGCTCTCCATGCTACTCTATCCTGTGCAAGCTTCTTCATCTCCCAGTACCTAGTGCAGCCTACATCCTTCTGAATCTGCTTAGTGTATTCATCTCTTGGTCTCCCTCTACGATTTTTACCCTCCACGCTGCCCTCCAGTACTAAATTGGTGATCCCTTGATGCCTCAGAACATGTCCCACCAACCGATCCCTTCTTCTTGTCAAGTTGTGCCACAAACTCCTCTTTCCCCCAATTCTATTCAATACTTCCTCATTAGTTATGTGATCTACCCATCTAATCTTCAGCATTCTTCTGTAGCACCACATTTCGAAAGCTTCTATTCTCTTCTTGTCCAAACTAGTTATCGTCCATGTTTGACTTCCATACATGGCTACACTCCATACAAATACTTTCAGAAATGACTTCCTGACACTAAAATCTATACTCGATGTTAACAAATTTCTCTTCTTCAGAAACGCTTTCCTTGCCATTGCCAGTCTACATTTTATATCCTCTCTACTTCGACCGTCATCAGTTATTTTGCTACCCAAATAGCAAAACTCCTTTACTACTTTAAGTGTCTCATTTCCTAATCTAATTCCCTCAGCATCACTCGACTTAATTCGACTACATTCCATTATCCTTGTTTTGCTTTTGTTGATGTTCATCTTATATCCTCCTTTCAAGACACTGTCCATTCCGTTCAACTGCTCTTCCAAGTCCTTTGCTGTTTCTGACAGAATTGCAATGTCATCGGCGAACCTCAAAGTTTTTATTTCTTATCTATGGATTTTAATGCCTACTCCAAACTTTTCTTTTGTTTCCTTTACTGCTTCCTCAATATACAGATTGAATAGCATCGGGGATAGGCTACAACCCTGTCTCACTCCCTTCCCAAGCACTGCTTCCCTTCATGTCCATCGACTCTTATAACTGCCATCTGGTTTCTGTACAAATTGTAAATAGCCATTCGCTCCCTGTATTTTACCCCTGCCACCTTCAGAATTTGAAAGAGAGTATTCCAGTCAACATTGTCAAAAGCTTTCTCTAAGTCTACAAATGCTAGAAACGTAGGTTTGCCTTTCATTAATCTATCTTCTAAGATAAGACGTAAGATCAGTATTGCCTGACGTGTTCCAACATTTCTACGGAATCCAAACTGATCTTCCCCGAGGTCGGCTTCTACCAGTTTTTCCATTCGTGTGTAAAAAATTTGCGTTAGTATTTTGCAGCTCTGACGTATTAATCTGATAGTTCGATAATTTTCACATCTGTCAACACCTGCTTTGTTTGGGATTGGAATTATTATATTCTTCTTGAAGTCTGAGGGTATTTCGCCTGTCTCATACATTTTGCTCACCAGATGGTACAGTTTTGTCAGGACTGGCTCTCCCAAGGCTGTCTGTAGCTCTAATGGAATGATGTCTACTCCTGGGGCCTTGTTTCGACTTCGGTCTTTCAGTGCTCTGTCAAACTCTTCCCGCAGTATCATATCTCCCATTTCATCTTCATCTACCTCCTCTTCCATTTGCATAATATTGTCCTCATGTACATCGCCCCTGTACAGACCCTCTATATACTCCTTCCACCTTTCTGCTTTCCGATAGGTAGCGGGGCTCTACATAGCCTTCAAAACGGCTTCTGTAACGGAGGTCCGTTACAGTGAGCAAACGTACAGTGAGTGGTTGGGCCTCTGTCGTCACTGCAACAAGATCGCGCAAGCCTGCCCGATCGCTCGTGTGCCGGCCGCCCGCAAACATCTGTGAGACCTGCATTGTCGGAACGTGCGGACACTCTCATTCGCGGTGATGGACGGATTACAAATACCTCGCTGCTCAACTGGACGTCTCTGCTGGTAGCGGTGACACACTCGCCCACCATTTGCGGTACTCAAATGTGTATGTCCGTCGGTTTCCTCGCCGCCTAACAAAAGACCATAAACAGCAACGAGGACCATCTCTGCGAAATTGCTTGCGCGTTACGAGGCCGATCGTGACAGTTTTTTCTCGATTGTGTTAACCGGCGGTGAGACATGGGTCCGTAACTTCAAACCGAAAACAAAACGGCAATCCATTGAGTGGCGCCACACCACCCCGAAGTAAAAGATGAAAGCCGCACCATCAGCCGGTACCTTCGTGGCGACGGTCTTCTGGGATTCTGTAGGGATTATTCTGTTTGATGTCCTCCATCGTGGGGCAACGATCAACTCTGAAGTGCATTGCACGAACCTCAGGAAACTGAAGAAACAACTTCAGCGTGTTCGTCGCCACAAAAATGCAAACGAACTTCTCAGTGTCATGACAACCCAAGGCCCACAGAAGTCGGCGAACCCGAGAGCAGCTCACAAAATTTCATCGGACTTTTACTTGCTCGTCCACGTTACAGCCCGGATCTCACACCTTCAGACATCTGTCTGGTCCAAAAAAGGATGCACTCCACGAAGAGCTGTACTTGGGTGAAGAGGTGCTTACTGACGCAGCAAAACGTTGGCTACGGCTTCTACTAGTAGAGTAGTACCTGTGGGCACAATAGCCACAGCGCATCTCTATGCGATGTAAGAGTTCGTTTGCGCGTGTGTTGAGATGTTTTTTTTGCAACTTTGGAGATACCATTGCTACTAACTGTTACGATGATTTCTAAATGGGTCCCGCTCCGACGCTAGTTCTACTGAATAAAAATAGTGAAATTTGCAGCTTTTTTTGGTTTTTCGTTGTACTGATTAATGGAAGGTGCTGACCTACAGTTATTCCAGCAAGCTCAAAATTCGCTTCTTCTCAGTGGCGCTACGATGTTGTTCTAGTGCACGCTGATGGGCATGCAGAATCTTAAGGGGATCACAAGGATTGATGATTGTAGGCTTCTAGGAATCACACACGTAGTGTGACTTTTAGACAGTTTTCCACAGCCATTTAGGCAAATGCTGGTCCGATCCCCAATGTCTGCCGTGGATACTGAAACAGTTAAAAAAACAGTAGCGCACACAACAAAGATTACACCATTGATAGATGGGTCTCACGACTTTTTCTCTTAGAGAGTCTGTATGCAGGATATTTCACAATTCTTATCACAGGTTTCTGGAGATAGTAGAGGTGACTTATTATGTAAAGGTTTGATAAGGAACACATGGTCAGGAATGTGCTGTTTGGGAAGTAAAATGAGATAGAATGTGGGATAACCTCCGAATTTTCCGCTTCATGGTGGGAAAAAAAAAGATGAGAACTCCAGCGTCAGTCTTGTAATTCAATATCATTTCCAGGTTTGTATTGCCAGTAAGTGGCGTATAAATGCAAGGTAGTCTATGGTAGTCTATGCTATATTTGCTGGACGACATTCACCAAAAATTTCTGCTGGCAAAGCTCATTTGGTTGGTTCGCTGTTTTGAGTCTGGGTAACCTCTAACATTTCCTACCAAGTCGTTAACATACAACATGAACAGCAACGTTCTCAACACACTTCTCCGGTATATGCCTGAAGTTACTTTACTTGTGTTGATGAGTCGAGAATATGAGAAGCCTTCATAAGTAATGGAACACATTTCTTTGATAAAGCAGGTTGGTTTTATTCAGGATTCCAGTACACCGATTTATTCCCCACACTTTTTTCTACATAACCCTATTTTTCAACATAATTTCCGTTCAGTGTGACAACCTTGCGCCACCTTAGTAGGAGGGTCTGTATGTGTGTGAAATCTTATGGGACTTAACTGCTAAGGTCATCAGTCCCTAAGCTTACACACTACGTACACTGAATTATGTTAAGGACAAACACACACACCTATGCCCGAGGGAGGACTCGAACCTCTGCCGGGACCAGCCGCACAGTCCATGACTGAAGCGCCTTAGACCGCTTGGCTAATACCGCGCGGCGAGGGTCTGTACGCCCGCATGATACACTCTACTGGTCGACGTCCCAGACAACGTCTTGCAGCATCAATAGCCTCCTCTTTAGCCACCCACTGCTTCTGACGCATCCTTCACTTATTGAGGGCATCAAACAGAATAACTCATTTACTGTCCCAGAAGACCGTCGCAATGACTTTACTGGCTGCGGGTGCGGCTTTGAACTTTTTCTTTAACGGAGAGGGTGTATGCTGCCGTGATGAACCCATGTTTCATCGTCTGTGATCAGCCTTATAACGCGCATGCAATTCCGCACATATGGTCCTTCGTTGCTCCTTTTTGGTCTTCTGTTAAATGTAGATGCCGTGTGGCTAGGGCCTCCCGTACCGCTCGCCTGGTGCAAGTCTTTCGATTTGACGCCACTTCGGCGACTTGCGCGTCGATGGGGATGAAATGATGTTGATTAGAACACTGCACGAGTCACAGCTGTTTGCGGGCGGCCGGCACACGGCACATGGGACACGTTTGCGCGACACAGGCATCACACACTTTTGTTCACTGGCAGATCTCCGTAAACATTCCACAAGCGCCATTAAGTATCTGAGATGCTCTGGACTTCTGCCAAAAGAAACTCGCCGGCCGGAATGGCCGTGCGGTTCTAGGCGCTACAGTCTGGAGCCGACGACCGCTACGGTCGCAGGTTCGAATCCTGCCTCGGGCATGGATGTGTGTGGTGTCCTTAGGTTAGTTAGGTTTAATTAGTGCTCAGAGCCATTTGAACCATTTTTGAACCAAAAGAAACTCAATGACAGCTCTCTGCTCGGAACGGGCCTCCGTTACAGCCGGCCGCTGTGGCCGAGCGGCTAATGTCGCTTCAGTCCGGAACCACGCTGCTGCCTCGGGCATGCATGTGTGTGGTGTCTTTAGGTTAGTTAGGTGTAAGTAGTTCTAAGGACATCAGACACATCCATGCCCGAGGCAGGATTCGAACCTGCGACCCCAGACTGAAGCGCCTAGAACCGCTCGGCCACTTCGGCCGGCGATGTGAGAGATGCGCTCCTGTAGGTGTTTGAAACTGCCGCCGTAAACTTGTACCATTGTGACATCACTGATTGACAGCGACATTCGCTTCGACGTCCACCTGTCTCAGTCACTGCCCCATATAGTGACTATACTGAGCACCTGATCGTACATTATTCTTGTCCGAGCCATCCTGA
Organism: Schistocerca americana; assembly: GCF_021461395.2. NCBI lineage: Eukaryota > Metazoa > Arthropoda > Insecta > Orthoptera > Acrididae > Schistocerca > Schistocerca americana. The sequence goes on along the minus strand of NC_060127.1, from coordinate 182,129,701 downwards.
AGCAACACAACTCACCTAATAACAGAGTGCACGTACTGCAATTTTACCGGTGTAACGGTTGCCGTAGACTCCACATACCGTCCCCTCTTGGTAGGAACATGCGCTATTTCAGCTAGAGCTACATTACAAACAAACAAGTGTACTGAGATCATATTGTACAGGGTGATTCAAAAAGAATACCACAACTTTAAAAATGTGTATTTAATGAAAGAAACATAATATAACCTTCTGTTATACATCATTACAAAGAGTATTTAAAAAGGTTTTTTTTTCACTCAAAAACAAGTTCAGAGATGTTCAATATGGCCCCCTCCAGACACACGAGCAATATCAACCCGATACTCCAACTCGTTCCACACTCTCTGTAGCATATCAGGCGTAACAGTTTGGATAGCTGCTGTTATTTCTCGTTTCAAATCATCAATGGTGGCTGGGAGAGGTGGCCGAAACACCATATCCTTAACATACCCCCATAAGAAAAAATCGCAGGGGGTAAGATCAGGGCTTCTTGGAGGCCAGTGATGACGTGCTCTGTCACGGGCTGCCTGGCGGCCGATCCATCGCCTCGGGTAGTTGACGTTCAGGTAGTTACGGACAGATAAGTGCCAATGTGGTGGCGCTCCATCCTGCTGAAATATGAATTGTTGTGCTTCTTGTTCGAGCTGAGGGAACAACCAATTCTCTAACATCTCCAGATACTGTAGTCCAGTTACAGTAGCACCTTCGAAGAAAAAGGGGCCAAAAACTTTATTGGCTGAAATGGCGAACAAATGTACAACTAAATGAAACTTTATAGCTCCCTTAATTCGCCGACAGATAGTGCTTAGTTTTGCCTTTTGTCGTTGCAGAGTTTTAAATTCCTAAAGTTGTGGTATTCTTTTTGAATCACCCTGTATTTCTGTGTCACAGGGTTCAGTGTTAAATTTTCGGCAATAGTCAACATATCGTTTGATCGTTGTATTAAACAACCAGACGCTGCACAAAGCCGGCCGTAGTGGCCGAGCGGTTCTAGACGCTACAGTCTGGATCTGCGCGACCGCTACGGTCGCAGGTTCGAATCCTGCCTCGGGCATGGATGTGTGTGATGTCCTTAGGTTAGTTAGGTTTAAGTAGTTCTAAGTTCTAGGGGACTGATAACCTCAGTAGTTAAGTCCCATAGTGCTCAGAGCCATTTTAACGCTGCACAAAACACAATCACATGGTTGACAATAAAGAAAACAGCAAAAAATGGCGGAAACTGATAATGGCGGTTTATTGTGCACATTCGTTTTTTGTGATTCTAAAATCAGTCATTCAAAAAAATGGTTCAAATGGCTCTGAGCACTATGCGACTTAACTTCTGAGGTCATCAGTCGCCTAGAACTTAGAACTAATTAAACCTAACTAACCTAAGGACATCACACACATCCATGCCCGAGGCAGGATTCGAACCTGCGACCGTAGCGGTCGCTCGGCTCCAGACCGTAGCGCCTACAACCGCACGGCCACTCCGGCCGGCAGATTGCAGCACTGATCAGTAAACATCATGTATTCCTCGGTACACTACCCACTAGGAACAACACTCCCCTTCCACCCGTACTGAAGTCTCCTGTATACTGCTACCTTAGAAGGAGACATGATTACACTAATTACGGCATGTTATTCAGTAACTCTTCCCGCTCTACGCACGCGAGTAACATGTGAAGTATCCCTAATGTCTGGTACACTGACACCTAACCTATACGGTGCACTCCAGTATTTCGCTCATTATATAGGCTGATTCATCTTCACCTACCGATTCGTTTTATGCAAGTCACACTCCATCTGTAGCAGGAACGGTATCTAGTCAGGTGACAGCTGCATAATCGATGTAAGTTCCCTGTAAGAGCTCTGGACGGCTGTTAGGAAACGGTATCATAGTGTAAAAATTGGCCATGAGTTACTTAGTATTTTTGGGCCAAGATATACCTTGCTTCTGCCATACTTACCTAAGTGTGTCCAGTCTTTCTTTGTGTAATTAGCGATGTTTATATACAGGTTTTTGATATCACTGTAAATTTAGTCCTTTTATAGTACTTAACCTTTCGTAAATGGTTCAGAAATGTTACCTTATGAAGTGTGTTTCAACACCGGAAACAACAAAATTAACGGGAGATATCAAAATTGGAAGCATGGAAGTAACATCTTTCCAGTATATAACCTCTGAACCATTTACGAAAGATTAGGTACTATAAACGGAACAGCGACGTTCAAAACCTGTATGTCTACCATCATTCCTCACCAATAGCTGTTGTCGAGGAATAATGTTGTGAACAGCACTGTAAAGCATGTCCGGAGTTATGGTGAGGCATTGGCGTCGGATGTTGTCTTTCAGCATCCCTAGAGATGTCGGTCGATCACGATACACTTGCGACTTCAGATAACCCCAAAGCCAATAATCGCACAGACTGAGGTCTGAGGACCTGGGAGGCCAAGCATGACGAAAGTGGCGGCTGAACACACGATCATCGCCAAACGACGCGCGCAAGAGATCTTTCACGCGTCTAGTAATATGGGGTGGAGCGCCATCCTACATAAACATCGTACATTCCAGCAAGTGTTTATCAGCCATGCTGGGGATGATGCGATTCTGTAACATATCGGCGTACCGCTCACCCGTCATGGTAGGTAGCAGTCACAAAACCAGAATCACGCATTTCCTCGGAGAAAAAAGGCCCGATAACGGTAGATGTGGTAAATACAACCCATATCGTGACTTTGTCGTCGTGCAAAGGAATTTCCACGACAGTTCTAGGATTTTCGGTTGTCCAAATTCTGCAGTTGTGGGTGTTGACAGATCCTCGGAGCGTGAAATGAGCTTCGTCGGTCCACAACACGTTACTCAACCAATCGTCATCTTCCGCCATCTTTTGAAACGCCCACACCGCAAATGCCCTCCGCTTCACTAAATCGCCAGGTAACAGTTCATGATGCCGATGGATTTTGTACGGATAGCATCGGAGGGTACGCCTAAGTGCCAACCAAACAGTAGTGTATTGAATGCCGGTGCGACGTGCGATGCACGAGCGCTGACTTCACCGTGCATAGACGAACCCGCTACACTCCCCATTTCTTCCTAAACTGTCTCAGCAGCATTACGCCTTGCGCTCGGTCGGCCACTACGGGGTCTATCGTCTAAACAACCCGTGACTTCGAACTTCGAAATCATTCTCGCCACAGATGCATTTTTCAACGGACCTTTACCCGTTCGAATCCCGTTCCTGTGGCGGTAGGATCGTAACGCTGAATTAGCACATTCCCCATTCTGATAATACAGCTTCACTAAAAGCGCCTTTTCAGGTAACGTCAACGTGCTGCGACTGCTGGCGCATCTGATTCTCTCTCTCATTACAGCTCCTTTTACACACGATTGTCATGCGCAGTCACTGACGTTTTGCTGTCCAGTGCCATCTGTCGGATATTTTGTGAACTTTGTTTTTTTTTTTTTTTTTTTTTTGTTCTAATAAAACTCATGTCATTCCAAGCATGTGTGTCAATTTTTACCTCTTTATCTACATTATTCCGTGGTTTGTTAAGTTTTCAAATTTATACTGACTTTTTGATTAACCGGTATATCAGCCGCGCGGTGTAGCCGCTCGGTCTGGGGCACATTGCCGCGGTTCGCGCGGCAGTCCCAATCGGAGGTTCGAGTCCTCCGTGGGGGCATGGGTGTGTGTGTTGTCCTTAGCGTGAGTTAAAGTTAGATTAAGCAGTGTGTAAGCCTGGGGACCGAAGACCTCAGTAGTTTGGTCCCATATGAACTTACTACAAATTTCCAAGGTATATCCTGGTCCAAAAATACCGTGTAACTCAGGGCCAAACTTCAATTGTATTTTTTACAGTATGATTCCGTTTGTTAACAATCGCCCAAAGCTCTGAGAGGGAAATTGAATCAATAAGGTGGTTGTCGCCTATCTCGATACTGTTTCTGACGCAGCGTAGTGCAGGTAGCGTAAAACGGATCGGTAGGGCGGCTGACTCATACTATAGGACTCTGGCAAAGTGCGTGAGACGAAGGTCTCCCAGCAAGCAATCGGATGGGACTTTGAGTTACTTCAGAGAACAGTGGTCGACTGGAGGGACGTGGAGCAGGAAGGTAGTCCCGGCGGCAGGCGGGGGGCGTGTGACGTCAGCCGGCTCAACAGGTGCTGGGCCGGTGTGCCAACTTCCAAGGCCCCGGTCACAGCCTGCCCTGCGCCCTTCTCTGAGGGGCAAAGTCTCATGCTGTACCGGCTAATTCACCACCACTTCTCTCATCATCCTCTTCTCGCCCTGCAGAGGACTACACGGGAAGCAGCTCGCACTGCCAGTTCATTTCATCTCGTAACTGTATCCACAAACCACCCAACGAAGTATCACGCGAGGTACTCCTTGCACCCCACTACCGTCTCCCACTTTGCGAAAGGAGCGTCGAAAGATGACTGTTGCTATGCCTTTATATTAGCCGTTACGAAGAGACCACACGCCAATGGGATTTTTTTTCTTTTAATTTTATTTTCTACATGGTACGTGTAGTTCGGAACTCAAATACCGATCTGCCAAAGCAGTTCGATGAAACTATAAAAAATTATCGAGAAAATTAACGGTGAAGTTCTCCGAGTGTCTTGAGTACTATAAAGCTAGGTCCATATTTCAGCAGACAGCGTGGCTCCCTGGCAGCATGCTTGCCTGCGAATTGGGGAATGTGTTCGATTCTTGCCCAGAGCAAATATTTAAATGAAGTTCAATGTTGGACGATCATATCCGTGAAACGTTTGATAAATAAATATGAAGAAAAAATCAGTAGCGCTTGAGGCTGATAATCACTGGTTCAGTTTCATTTTGCCATTATTGTTTTCGTTTTTTATCCTTTCATGTCGAATAGCTACTTCATATAAATATGAAATTCATCAAATATGAGCTAATAAACACATACGGAACTGTAATTATTTATGAATAATGCACGTTTTCTTTTTCTCATTACATTGGCACACAAAACCCAGTTTTCGTCGCAAATATCCTCTTCAGTCACAAGCAAAATTCTTCTATTATTTCAATCATCTCTTTTGATAAGGTGTGGCGTATGGATGTCATAAATTAGCACTGTAATGGTAGTTTTTGTTTCTGCTCCTCCGGATAGAGATTTTTCATGTCTGGACACGGGGACTGAAGAGGTTATTAATTCTTAATTACTGATGTTGTTAATAAAGATTGTTTAAATTGAAAAAAAAATACAAATAACTTTTCCCATCTTTATGGATTTTAAACTTAGTGGAAATGCAGCTTTCTTTGAAAATTTACCACTCTCTGGAATCGAACCTGGGCCGCTCACAATGCAGGCACGCATTCCTGCACAGAGCCGCACCAGACACTGAAAAAACGCCGTTGCTTTGGGATATTAAAGACGCTGGGAGAACTTCAAAGTCGATTTCCTCGAGAATTTTTGAGAGTTGTATCGAACAATTCTAATTGACTGATATCTGAATTCTAAATTGCACATAATAATACGGTTGCCGTGTGGGATCCTTCTTAGATTCTCTAATTTCTTCGTCGCAGTCATTTTGCGAGACGCATGTAGGACTCGATCATAAGAATTGTAGACCTGGAAAAAGTGACCGACAGCGTAAACTCATGCCGCATGTTCTATAGGGAAAGACGGGTAATATACTCGTACAATACGTACAAGAACCAAGAGGGAATAATGAGAATGGAAGTCCAATTATAAAGTGTTCGGATAAAAACGGGTGCAAGACAGGGATGTTTAATGTTTACATCCAAAAAGCCATGAGGGAAATAAAAGAAACGTTCAGGAGAGGCGTTAAAATTCTGAGTGAAAAGAGATCAATGATATGCCTCGTATGGCTCAGCGTAAATTGGAAAAAGATAAAAATAATGAGAAGTAGCATAAATGAGAATAGCGTGAAACTTAACATCAAAATTGGTACTTTTTTTTAAAGAAAGCTGCATTTCCACTAAGTTTAAAATACATAAAGATGAGAAAAGTTATTTGTATTTTTTTTTACTGCTAACGTTATTCCCAACACACAATGCGAGTACTGTAAAGATATACCACAGTACCGGACATACTCTCACACGCGAAGGGCTGGGAACACGCAAGACAGACACATCGTCGAATATGATCATTAGGGTGATAGAGGCCTTATGGTGTGGAGAGGCCAGCAATCTGCACGCCGTGAATTACGCTACGTCAAGACATACACATAGTTTTTGACTTCATACTTGACTTAGTGAGTTAAACTTATAATTTAATGAAGAGATCGTGACAGCACTTTAAATTTTAAATTTCGGTCAGTAACACGTTTGCCTGCCATGCAGTGGGCCTGGTTCAACTGCCGGTCGGGTTTGCGATTTTCTCCGATCGTGGACTGTGTGTTGTGTTGTCCTGACCATCACAGATGCGCAGGTTGCCCAATGTGGTTTCACTTGAAATAAGACTTGAAACTCGGCGGCCGAACTTCCCCCATAGCGCCTCCCGCCCATCTGTGCCACACGATCATTTTTTTTTTCACCAGAAAATGTTATTATGACTGTGAAGTTTGGGGAAGTTTACGAGGGACTTCTGCAACCGATGTTTTGTATAGCTTGGCTGGGAAGGGGGAAGAGGGCTGTTAAATATTCGTGGCGGCAGTGTGCAGCGGGTCGAGCGGTCACGATTTGATAGTGGGCATACAGGGCAGCCGTTAAATGACAACACAGGAAATTAAGTACAATGAACAGGATATATTTCAATATACGGAGTACAAAGGGCGCGCCTAGGGTCGGAAGTTCGCAGGTTTTAGACCAGTCTAGGAGGTCGAATAATTAATTAAAATGGGCAACAGAAGGGGAAGTGGTTCATGTTAACTTACGTTGGTGGCCGGTCGCGATAGGCAGTCTGTTCTGCTCGAGGTCTGGATTACAAGAGAGCGAAGCAAGTGTGATCTGGTCCGCAGGACGCTCCGGCGTCCACACACGTGATCGGTATCCCGCGCCGCTATTGGCTAAAATCAATGGCGTGAATTCGCTAGCAGTTTCAGCAGAGGGCTCAGGGCGTCTCCTGTCGGCAGCTTTAACTGGACAGAACCGCCTCCGTTTTGAAAGGCAAGCGACTTGTGTCACGTAGACACGGCGTGAATTACACTGGGAGCAAACTTGTAGAGATTCCACTGGGCCTTTGAAATAAATTTCTTAAACCAATTCCCTAAAATATTCCTCGACTGGCTGCCATCCTGTACATGAGACGGCACTCTTTCCCCCATGTGCGTCTTTTCATGGGTGCATTCGGCCCTGACTTCATTTTAATGGATGAAAACGCCCAGTAGTTTCGATCAGCGCAGATGGAGGCGTTCTTGGAACCAGTTGATATTTGGCGAATGGATTGGCCTGCCCGTTCCCCCGACTTAAACCTGATCGAGCACGTTGGGATGCATTGAGGAGACGTGTTTCATTCAGCACATCCAACAGCTGGCAACCTCGCTGGTGCGGAAATGGAACGCCCCACCATTAAGAGCTCCCGACCACCCTTGCAGCCAGTATGGGAGCACATTACAGAGTATGCACTGCCCTCCGCGGTGATTACACACACTACAGTAGACTCTCGATAGTTCGAGGTGAACGGGACCGGAACCACCTCGAACTATCGGAAACTCGGACTATCGAAATTTAAATGGAAAAAAGAAATATGATGATATTGTAAGTAATACAGGTCAAAATATTAACTTTATTAAAATAAAAGTATTTACACATGCATTTGCATTGGCAGAATAACAATATTTATTTATTTAGACAAGTAATAGTGAAGTGTCTTTTCCTTGGCGAAGCTGGAACGTTTCCTCGCGGCAATGTCACACCACCGTCTCAGGAGCAGTAGGTCAGTTGGTCTCGTCTCAGGTTGTTGTTCCACGTAGCATATGGCGGCCTCGAGAGGAACGTAGCCATTGGTGTCTCTCATCATCGGTGCAGCCTATGCCTCGTCATCCTCGTACTGCGATGGAATGTTAACCATCTCAAGAGTCTGTCACTTTCAACTGTTCGTCCGAATTTAACCACTCGCCTACTTCCACCTCTTCTGCCTCTTCACACCCTGGCAATCTTCTGATTGAATATCACAATCAGAATGACATTTTCACTCTGCAGCGGAGTGTGCGCTGATAGGAAACTTCCTGGCAGATTAAAACCGTGTGCCCGACCGAGACTCGAACTCGGGACCTTTGCCTTTCGCGGGCAAGTCCTCTACCAACTGAGCTACCCAAGCACGACTCACGCCCCGTCATCACAGCTTTACTTCCGCCAGTACCTCGTCTCCTACCTTCCAAACTTTACAGAAGCTCTCCTGTGAACCTTGCAGAACTAGCACTCCTGAAAGAAAGGATATTGCGGAGACGTGGCTTAGCCACAACGTGGGGGATGTTTCCAGAATGAGATTTTCACTCTGCAGCGGAGTGTGCGCTGATATGAAACTTCCTGGCAGATTAAAACCGTGTGCCGGACCGAGACTCGAACTCGGGACCTTTGCCTTTCGCGGGCAAGTGCTCTACCAACTGAGCTACCGAAGCACGACTCACGCCCCGTCCTCACAGCTTTACTTCCGCAAGTGATTTTCACTCTGTAAAGTTTGGATGATCGGAGACGAGGTACTGGCGGAAGTAAAGCTGTGAGGACGGGGCGTGAGTCGTGCTTGGGTAGCTCAGTTGGTAGAGCACTTGGCCGCGAAAGGCAAAGGTCCCGGGTTCGAGTCTCGGTCCGGCACACAGTTTCAATCTGCCAGGAAGTTTCAGATTACACAATGGTTGATCGTTCTCATCTGCTAAATCTTCAGTTCCTGTGTCTGGCATACTTTCCTGTAGAATTTTCCTCCATGACTTAGAAATGGTGTCTGACTTTATTTCGCTCCAAGATTCGCTAACCCAGTACACGACGTCTTTCAAAGTCACTTTCTTCCAAGCTCCTACAATGCTTTCGTTTTTTTTTTTTTTTTTTTAGACTTTCCATAACGCCCTGATCCATGGGCTGAATGAGACAGGTAACGTTTGGTGGGGAAAAACAAGGCGCGGATACCGTCTCACTGCAGTTCTCCCGCACTTGGATGTGAGGACGCATTATCCATGAGCAAAATTGCTTTCCATGGCAGTCGCCTTTCTTTTAAAAAAAAAAATCTTGCAGTCAGGCACAAATGAGTCAAAAAACCAGTTCTTGAAGATTTCCTGATTCATCCAGGCATTATTCTGATGTTTATAGACAACCGGAAGAGCTGAGATGGATACATTCTTGAATACTCTTGGCTTGACAGACTTCCCAATCACAACTTGTTTTAGTTTGTGGTTTCCAGTTGCATTTCAAGCTGCCATAACTGTGAGCCGCTCTTTGCTTTGCCGAGGAGCACTTTTTTCTTGACAAGAAGCAAGTGTTCTCGCTGGTAACATTTTAAAATTTAGCCCCGTTTCGTCACAGTTATATATTTGTTCATTAGACAAATTTTCGTCAGTTATGATTTTTTTAAGCTCGACGATAAATTTTGAAACGGCCTGAGCGTCACCAGAGAGTTTTCCTCCACATACGTCTAGTTGACGCACTCCATACCTCTTCTTCCACTTGTCGAGCAAGCCCATACTAGCCGCGAAATTGTCATCTCCTTCCTGCAACTGGTTTCTGAAAAACAAAGCTTTTTCTTGCAAGATTGGGCCAGAAATCGGAGCACTCTTCTGTCTCTGTTGTCTAAACCTCATGAACAATGCCTCACTTGTTTTTTCGAAGTCTGACTTCTTTATACTTCTTCGACTGAGAGATTCGTGTGAGCATTTCTGTGAAGAAAACTGTTCCAATTTTAGTCGGTTTCTTCGCCAGTCACCAACAGTAACTTCACCGACACCATATTCGAAAGCAAGTTTTTTTTATTGTTTCTCCATTGTCAAGTCGTCTTAGTGCTTCTACTTTTAGATGCAAAGGCACAAATGTCCTCTTTTTTGTTAAGCACTGATCTTTGTAAGGTGTACAACGGAACACACAGTCAACAAACAAAACGACACACAACACTGTACAGTACAGGTACTGGGAACTACAGCAGCGTATGAACTCCCCAGTTTTGATTGGTAGCAGCCGGCAGCAGTCGGGGTATTTCGTGCCATACTGACAACAGATGTTCGTGCAACAGGGCAGCGAACTAATCGTCGGTGTTGATTGCATTGTTGTCTGCTTTGTCACTGAGCTGTACTCTCCCATCTATCTTTTGCAATGATGTATTCATTATTTATCATGTCAGTAAAAAAAAAAAAAAAGTAGATCGTTGCAACTTTTTTTTCTTTTTTTTAAAAAAAATAAAGAGACTCATATTATTGGAAACTCGAACTATCGAGACTCTACTGTATTAAGAAATATGTAGTGCCTTTTATAATGCGCAGGGAGTTTTCGTAAATCACCTTGACTTAAGTGCAGTTACTGTCTTTGAAAGGCAGTGTAATTTCTGCGTCTCTTGGCGTATTTCTTTCAGTTTCCTTCTGTTCCATACCGTAGCATTTGTTTCTATGTTTGGACCAGGTTTTGGCGAGTTACATTGCTTGGATGCGAGACTTCATGCGAACGTTGCTTTCGTCTTTAAGACGTGAACGCCAGTGTATTCGTATTGCAGAGAGCAACGGTCCCGTGAACACTTCCTTGGTATATTCCTGGAACTAGCTTTGGATCCTCAGATCTTGTTCCGTTGGGAAAGGCTTTTGAGTCTTGTCTGCGAGGAAGCCTCGAGTTTGATTCAGTAGTCTCTGAGGTCACTGATTGACAGTTCCGAACTGTATCGAGTTTCTTGCTGAAGTCAAACAACACGGTACCAACGTGGACGCCGATGTCAAAAAGGTGCTCTAGTTCTCAAGGACGAAAATACCGAGCCGTGTTTCGCGATATCTCTACTTTCCGGTACTGTGTTGATTTTTATGGATGAAATTTTTCGTTCTCCCGGACTCTCATAATAAACGAGAGTAAAACATGTTCCATGTTCCTACAACGCATTGACATAACAATATAGGCCCGTAATTAGTTGCATGTGTGTCACATGACCTGCGTTGGACCGTGTAAAGCAGTCTTAAAGAACATTGCTGTACGCCTTACGGGACTGTTGGGTTTAGAATTTTTGTACACATTTGCATCTGCTCTGTACTTACCTGGTCCTTCTCCCTGGCAGATTTCTTTTCCCCGGGAGGGCGGCACTCGCAAATCCTGGTGTAATCTTCAGTGACGCTCTTCAACCTCGTAAACGTGTGACCTTTGGAGAAGAACCAGTTTAATTCTGGACCTCGATCAAGAACCTGTCCTGGACTGAATATGGACAACCTCTAAACGGTGAAGACGTGAAAATTCGACTCGTGGAGGAACTGTGAAGAACACTCCCAACTTTACTATATTATTCGCTTTGGAAGACATTCAGTTCACTGCTGGACATAGTGGTTTTTCTTTTGACGGACATTCTTCATCTGAAGGTAATTGAATTAATTGTGATTATGTGCTGAGGGTTCTGCTAATGTCAGTATTCGGTGGTCAGTACGTAAAATATCACCAACCTTGGCAATGTCTGATTTTTGGAGAGAAACCTAATTAATTCTGTGCTTCGAACAAGAGCTGTTGTCAATTGACTATGGACGACTGCTGAATGTTAGTTATGTGAAAATCCAACACAGCTCGTGGAGAATCTGTGAAGACGACTTCCAGCTCGCTTTTGGACGTTATCTTGACGGCTTACGGCCTATGAATGGAGTGGATTTCGTCGTCTTTGCTAGTACAAGCCTGTTGCTGGGTTATGTGAGGTGAAAGCACATTGCTGCGAGGTGCGATCGACGTACAGCCTCGTCGTCGGCTGCAAATACATGGCGAGGCTCGGCACGCAACGCGGCGATAAACACAGGGTGTGAGGTGGCGGGTGCTCGGCTCGTATCGGAATTCCAACGCTGCTCGACGCACGGTACAGGCATTTTCGCGCCTCCGTCAGCTTATGTGAGAACTCGCCGTTCTGGATGTGAGCCCATGGGCCTACTTCCCTGCACGAAAGCTGGAAAGGATGAACGAGGAAACAGGTGGACGTCCCACGGTATCGCCATTTTTATACAGAGCGTTTTCAAGACTGAGACCATTATATAGTCTGCAGTGAAGTGCAAGATCTGCCAAAAATTACCTTTTATGTTTATCCCTAGAAATGTCATGCATATGATGAAGTGAAACTTAAGGGAAACAAGTTTCTCGTTGAAATATGTGTATGATGCAATTATAGCGCTTTGAACAGGGCCTTTGTGCTTCTTCTGTGGAGCAGAGAAGAGGGCTTATCTTGAGTTGTGTCCATTGGTTCTCACTGTTCTGTTGACTGGAGATGTAGAACAGCAGGGGTTCCAGAAATGAACACTTGTCACAGCACACAGACATAACTGATCGTGGCAAGAGACAAGATTTGATGTAATCAGATTGTCTGCACCCACCTCACGTTACAAATATCGCAGTAACTTTATATACTACGATGCAAGGCATACAGATGTGTTTCGAGAGCAGTGATATAACGTAAAATCTCAAAATCTTGCTTCATCTGCCTCTCTGGTATACATAGCAGTACACAGAGAAACTACATTAAAGTCTGTGGGTAACTTCGCAGTGGGCTGTAGAGTTATTTACTTTCTTTCGTACGGAGTCAACAAATTTTTCCTTCTGTAGCAGTTATTTTCTCATGTACTGCTGTGTTTGGTCGGCCACAGCATGTCTTACAAAACTGCAGTAGGAGAACGTTACGTACGCCGCTGATCGATGCTACAAAACTGGATCAATATGCCAGGAGTTGCGCCTGCTCTCTGCGGCATCAGCTAGCTTTGGAATTACCTACATATTAAAGAAAAATGATCGCCGATTGGATGTGCGAGAGGCTGAACGTACAATACAAATTCACAGACTTACAATCGTGTCAGAAAATAAACAAATAGACTGGAAGAATATAACACATGTAGTGAACTTGAAAAGTTTAAGGTACCCGGGCTGGTGTGAATGTTATATTCTCCTCTGTGCCGGATGTTGGATGTAAAGGGCATTGATGCTTGTGGAGTGTGGTAGCTCTTGTCTGAATTCACTCTATGGATGATCAACATTAAAGCCCCATTTCTGGATATAGTCTTTAGATGTACCCATCCAGGATCATTGTTTGGTAGCTGCTCAGCTGTTTTCTGTCATTTACGGAGCTGAGGTGTTCTCTCTGTTCACACTTCCAGCCTCACCATCTCGGGAAGCGAGTGGCTAATAGGAAAGCAAGGCTCAAGAATGGTTTCTTAGCGCCGAGTGGAGAGCTTTACACGGTTGAGCGAGTAATGTCGGCCAGAGTTGCACAGTGCACGGAAGAACTGTAGCTGCCCCGTGTGCGACGAGAGCGTCGATGGTACTGAGACCACTCCACACAGGCGTCACATGAGCTGGCGGTAGGAACTACGGAGCCCCAGCCGCGCGTGTAGAACCTGCCGATGCGGGATGCTGGCCTGCGTGTGCACTTCTGTGGCGGCGGCGCCGCCGGCAGCTGCGTCGCGACGCCGCCAGTGGCGCCGGCCCCCACTACGGCCCCCGGGACTTCCCCGACGCCTGCTGCCGCCACCGGAACCGGGAGCTGCTCTCGCCGCCGGGGGTTCCCCCGGAGGGGGTCGCGATCGCTTCAGCAGCGGCAGCGAATCGGAAACGACGTCGGCAGACTCGCGCAGTGGTGACGTCAGCGACACCTGTCGCGAGCGTCAAATGCGGCACAGACTGGTCAAATGGGACCCCGGAGAGGGCAAGGGAGACCGCCGCAAGCAGATGGCTCATCGAGTGGCTCCGGCAGAGCTGCGTACCGCGCCCACTGGGGACTGCTGGCAGAGCACAGATTCCTTGAAGACAGCTCCCAAAACTCATTTGATCGCTCCAGAGGCAGCACCGGCCATCGGAAGAAAAACAATACACTCATGTGGCGGCGATGAGAGACGAGCAAATGGCGTAGATACGAGTCGAGACGCTGGCAATGGAATGGTCATTCAGAGCTGTGGAATGCATATCAAAAACGATGGCGAAGGAGCCTTCCCAAAAAACGGTAAAAGCGAAAGGGATGCAAGAACGATGAGCAGCTGTGCTGACGAATCTTCCTCAGGTCTTCTCAGTGGTGTTATGGAAAACTCTCTTCTCTTTCCGCCGAAATTTATATCTCTATGGAATCAAGATAATACTGGTACCAAAACTGCAACTTACCTCCAAGGTGTATCATCTATCCAAACAAATAGTGAGCTCGAGAAAACAAGTAGTGGTATTGCCACACCAAGCAATACTGACAGTGTTATGTCTGAGGATTTACCACTAAAGGCACATATTCCTGCTGAAAAAAGTGTTGTGATGGACCAACTTGGCAGTGTCAACCTGTGTTCACCCACAGGAGAGGAAACCCACGTTTGTTCCGTAGAATCCAACGAAATTAGAGTGAAATGGGACAAGATGAATGATACTATCTCTTCTGATAAGACTGAAACTTTGCTTATTGACACTTCCACCCTTGGCCTAAGAAAGATGCTCTACAAAGCCCTCCTGGCACAAAGTACAGACATCGGAAAGGGCATCCAGCGTGCTAAGGTAAATTCCAACACGAAGAATGCTGGAGGAACTGGTATAGAGGTTCAAACCAGAGGATTCTTTGTTTCTGGTGAGTGCACGAGGCTGAATAACTTGAGCATTGCAAAGATAGGAGCCCAGAAAGCGCAGTCTGATCTTCCTCTTAATACTGTCGGTTCAAAGTCGGAGTCCACTTCACAATTGCAACTCTTTGAGATGGGCATAAATGTTCTGAAGTCGGAATCATCAACAAATGAGAGATCAGCATGTACTTGCAGCTCCAGAGTTCTCCCATGTGATGGCTGTAATCTGCATGATTTATCAAGTGTTACCATAATGAATGGTAAGGTTCCACTTAGTAGCTATTCGTTAATGCTCAGCAAATCGCTTCAAAACATAGCTCTGCGTGTTCAGTCCAACAAAGCCTACGAAATCGACATTCCGACTTTGGCAGGAGACCAAAAGACAGGAAATGTCTTGACAGTGAAAGATCCTTCAGACTTTTTGTGCTCCAGTGGAAGCTCGCCCCTGTCAACAAACAAGTCGGACGTGAATGTTGCTCTCTGCGACAATAAACCCAGTCACAAGCCATCGTCAGCACAAATGGGATCAGTTCCTCAAGACTCAGCAGCCGGTGAACTGTGTAGAGTCATTAAAGTAGCAGACATAGTTGCGAAATTACGCGCTGCTACGGTGGTATCTCCTGAGGCAACTAGGAAGGTTTTAAAGGATTCCCAAAAGTCTAGGTATGATGAGGATAATAAGTTATGTACCAACACTGAGCGAATGGTAGCTCTTCCAAGCCCAAAACGTGAGGATTTGCAATCAACTGATAAGTCTTACTATGGTGTAGATACGGAGACGGACACGAAAAATGTAGGGAAAAGCTCTGTTCTACTTGCCTCCTTTGGCGACTCTGTGAGCCAGTCAGATTTGAGTGACAACAATCTCAACAAAACAGAATCTACAGATATGGAAACTTCGTTTTATTCCAGCAGTAAACATCGAGTTGTGTGCACACAAGGGTACTTAAGAAACGTGAAAGTAAATTCGTTGTCAGACGACCCAGTCGGTTGCTTTGCCGATTCGAAAGTTGTATCACCTGACAGTTGTATGCAGTACAGGCAGTATGCTAAAGTCCTATTAGAGGAATACCAAGAAATTTTCCCATTTGAGTGCGACGCTTTGCTACACAGTTTGAGTGTGTCGAGCAAGAAAGTTGGGAGTGATAGGAACAATAACTCTGTGGTGAGTACATCACCAGGGTGTAGTACTGTGTCAGGGGAGCCATATCAGAGGGTGGATGGCTGTGAATTGGACACTGTAAATATGGGTTATGCAATTGATGACAAGAAACTCTACAATGGGGACTCTGACGTGGCATCAAGTCCTCTGGCTTGTACCAGTAGTGATAAAAACTGGGATACCTCTAGTGACAATAATTTGTGTTCAGAACAGGGAACTGATCAGTTATCAATACACAATTCAAACCTTTTCGCTAGGCAGCCCTATAAAGAATTGTACTCTGCAATCAGTCCTTCAAGAACCGTCCTAGGTTTGGACTCAAATACTGTAGCTCCTGGGAGGAACGACGAATACACAAAAAAACGCTCTGTAGGGACCATTAACTTTCCGAATAACGTGTGCGCTAAAAATGAAATGAGCTCTTGCAGGAGTGACGGGTACAATATTGGAAGTTCCTATCAGAACACCACAGTAGTTGCGCATTTGGTTAGTTCACCTGTCTCATCGGACGTTGCGGACTCTGAAATACCTGTTGCTGTAGACTGGTCTTTGCTCCCCCCAAACAGGACAGGTCGAGATAGGGACACAAACGATGTCATTATACCTGGTAACAATAAGTGCAGTGAGAGGAAGATTTTGGTGGCTGGTCTGAGTAGCGATGCTGTTGATGGTGAAGTGTGGTGGAAAACTGGGTCGGCAAGTTCAGTGGGGAGATCAAGCTTCAGAGATGGATCTGAGTCGTCGAGGTCGCAGGTAGCTGATTGGTCGTCGCTGTCAGAGCGACTCTCCTTTCGTCTGCCTCGAAGCCAACCCGAGCGCCTCATCGTTCTGCATCAACAGAGGCATCAAAATCACCATCAACACGAGAAACAAGCAGCTGCCCTAGAGGTGAGTTAGCGAAGGCAACCAACTGCATGCCCTGTAGGAAGCTGCATGATGTACCTCTCATCGCCTCTACCAAATGTTCTCATAATGTCTCAGATTTGCATGTATTCCGGGCGCGGTTCGCCATGTTACTATGGGCACAGCGATGAAAACTTTCCAGTGTGTGGCTAAACTGGTTTCTAGGTAAATCGAGTCTGATGTAAGATATTGATACTTTGCATGCAGTGGATTTTCTATACGTGAAAGATAGTGGTTCTTATCTAAAAGAAAAGTATTCACTTGAAACAGGAAACTGTTATTGTTTCAATTTGCTCACTAAGAGGTCTGTGATGTTTATTTACTCATAACTTTTATCGATTTAAAACTGGTTCAATTTCTTTAAGAAGAATTTTAGTGTTATCACTATTTGTAAATTAAACAGATTTGGTAAGACTAGGTTAATTACGGTAAATCTATATTAATGCAAATATCATAGGAATGGTGTTCTTTTAAATGTTGTCATTTGCGATATACATTATTTTTTTATATACAGTAGAGCATCGATTATCCCGGATAATCGAACTGTATATGTTTATTTGCCAAAAAGAAGTACTGTACAGTAAATTTATTCATAAAAACAGGCATATCTTTTAGTATTACAAAGTAACATACAAAGGCAACTTCATTAGGAGTATATAGTAAGTGGCACAGTTTATTAAACAAAAATATATACATATTACATACGCATTTTGCATGAACAATACACACAGTATACAAAATTAACTTTAAAAAAAATCCTTTATTATGGTCTGTCTAAGCAAGCCTACACGCTTACGAGCAGCTAAATCACGTACTTTTTTCATTACAGATATCTGAAACTGGTGACTTGGCCGGTCATCAGCGCCTTGTGAAGGCCCCATTAGAGCAAAGTTCCGCTAGCGGTGGCCCAGTACGGCGACTAATGTGGGAAGCTTGGTTTGGGAGTGAGGGGGATGGTGGACGGTAGGGTGGGAGAGTAACAGGTGCGAGCGAGTACGCAGTTCGGTTAGGCGGTCGTTCGGTCGACCGACGTTCGGATAATCGACGCTCTACTGTATATGAAAAACACGTTAATGATTTTTAAGAGAAAAAAGTAGTTAAGCTATGAAGAGCAAACCTTAAATGTTTAAATTTACTCGTTGAAAGGTTCATCATCGTTGATTTACACACGAGCTCAGTCAAAAATTTGTTTAATTTAAAGAAACACTGATTCTGAATTGTACGACATTTATAAAGCAGGTTAACTACAGTAAATAATGACTGAATTGATACATCTCTTTTCTTCTAAACAATATTTGGATAAGAGCAAAATTAACTTGCTTAAGTTTTACCTAGCATCAGTTCTATGATGGTTCAAAGGAAATATTTCAAAAGCGATATCAGCACTGCGCAAAATAATTAGGGGTCACTGCTTCGAAACCCCATCATTTTCCGCCATTGCGACGAAAAAGTCTGAAATTTGGCGTAAAGCTGCCTAAAATCTCCCTCTATAATGGCGCAAAAGTGTGGCACCGGCCGACTTCACCATCGGTCTCGGTGACGCCTCAAACAGCAAAGTGTCGACGCACGCAAAGGAGAGGTCACAGTTCAGATGTTCATGTGAGGTGTAAAGTGGGTTAATGTGGGCACATTCGCACTAGATTCACCATAATTCTGTGTAATGCCAAGGTGGACGTGTCACACGACCCTCTCAACCCCATTTCAGTGCTTCTCTTGATGTCTCTCCAGCGCAGGTCAGAACTGTGAAGCCCAGTGTTGAAATCAAACGTTCTTGTTACGGGTGGCATAGGAAAACATTTGAACATGTGATACTCAGCACCACTCAGAATCGATGCTAAAGGGCCTCAGGAGCAGTCATAAAGGCCTCAGGAGGCATAAAGGAGCCATCAAACCACCCCTTCTGTTGGAGCTTTCCTTTACTTTTATTTACCAATCACAAATGATAGTTTACAATGCAGTGTGCAAGAGAACGTCCCTCTTGAGAACCTTTGGCATATCTGACACCATACTGCCCCCCTCCCCCAACGATTGAAGCCACTCTCTAAGGACATTGTGGAACTGCAACCCCGCAACCCCATTGAATGTGATGTGACCGCTTTGGAATGAATGTAGTGTGGCCAAAATTTTTACTCTGGTACATATGGTGGAACTGCTGGGCACTGCTCAAAGCCATTCGACGATCTCTGAATGTGATCCAAATGGCCCTAGGCCCTATAGGACTTAACATCTGAGGTCATCAGTCCCCTAGACTTAGAACTACTGAAGCCTAACAAACCTAACGACATCACACACATCCATGCCCGAGGCTGGATTCGAACCTGCGACCGTAGCAGCAGCGCGGTTCCGGACTGAAGCGCCTAGAAGCGCTCGGCCACAGCGGCCGGCAATGTGATCCAAAGCAGCAAAGAGTGTTTTTGCTTTTTCAGCCTTTCTGTGGCATGCTCATGGTACAGCCAGCCTATGAAAATGAACAAGTGCGGTAAAACCCACAGCAATACTCAAGTATCATCTTTCTAAGGCATAAAGTGTCAGTTAGACATAAGCAAACGAGATTTCTCTCTGTTGTAAACGGCAGGTGAGATCGGGCGAACGGCGTTCACTCGTGACCGGTTTGCATTCTCTCGGGTTCAGCTGGTTGTCGGTCTTTTCGCGAAACACCAAAGGAAATTGGCTACCTTACCGCTTTGGTGCTAGCAGTACAGAAAGTTTTTGGCTGCTGTCTTGTCTTCTTTTGGCGTTGAAATGAGTTGCATGAAAGGCATAATCTGGAGGAGAGTTAGCTACACTTTCCAGATACTTCTCCACATAGTCGCCGCTCCAACTTAGACATTTGTCAGAGCGTTATACAAAATTTCCAACACCATCGTCATAGAAGGCAGCCGCCTGTGCTTTCCGATAATTTTCTACACTGGTCTATAGTGCGTAGCCTGCGCCCAGGTGTTGTCTTCGTATCCAGCGTTTCATGTGAACAGAGATGGTACTCAAGACAAGCCAATTAGGGCTGTGTTGTGGGTGATCGAACACTTCCCATCGGAAAGGCTGCAGGAGCGTCTTCACTGCCCCTGCAGAGTGCGGCTGAGAATTGCCACGAAGAAGGAAGTGCGTGGCAGTTGTGTTAGGCGGGCTGCATTCATTAAGGCGAAGTCTCTCAGCGGCCCTCCTACTTGGCGGGAGGCATCGTTGTTCTAGGCACCTTTACTCGATCACAGTGCGCCCACAACTGAAAAGAGCGTCTTGATGCGATCGACAGTCATACTAGAGAAACTGCCCAACGCATCTGTGCAAAGCTTCATCGGGTTTTGACTGTGGTATCTATTTCGCAACCGATTGGAACTTACTTTCTGGACAACCCTCATAGGTGCTCCTGGTATCCAAGAGG
This sequence comes from Schistocerca americana, assembly GCF_021461395.2. Taxonomy (NCBI): domain Eukaryota; kingdom Metazoa; phylum Arthropoda; class Insecta; order Orthoptera; family Acrididae; genus Schistocerca; species Schistocerca americana. The sequence continues at coordinate 182,109,600 of NC_060127.1, read as the reverse complement.
TGCACATCACAAATGCTGAAGGAAAGGAAATGTGATTGGTAGAAAATATTCGACGCACTCAGGAGTCTAACTGGGCTGATGAGAAATACTATTCATTAGATTATTGCATCTGTCGGGAAATACAGTGGATAAGTACAAATTGTGCATTCCTTTTTATTAGAAAGGAAAACCACAGTACACTTCTTTGAAAGTAAGCAAGCACAAATATGTATCTGTTGTGCTGATTACAATTAAAAATCTACAGAAGACCTGATAATTCTGATTGTTGGTTCATGGTGTGTGTAATTACAGGGCGTTCAATAAGCAGTGCAATGCATTTTTTTCTGAAAGTAGGTTGGTTTTATCCAGGATTCGAATACACCACTCTTTTGGCTACAAAACCCTATTTTTCAGCGTAATCTCCGTCCAATGCGACGTTACTGTGAGGGCCACATATGGCCGCATGGTACCGCTGTAGAGGTCAACGTTGGAGCCAAAGCCTTACTGTATCAATAACCTCCACATCGTCGACAGTGAAGCAGCGAGGTGTTCGATTCTGATCGTCGATCACCTCGAATGAGAGTGTCCGTACGTCCCAGTACGGCGAGAGTCGGCCGGCACGCAGCAGATCAGACAGGTTTACGCGACTTCACTGCGATGATGATAGATGCCTCATCCAACGACTCACCGTGTTTTTGTTCACCGCCAGGTCTCCGCAGACATTCTGTAAGCGGCAGTGAATATCTGCGATGCTCTAGTTTTCCGCCACAGGAAACTCAGTGAGAGGTCTCTGCTTGGAAGGCTGCTTTGCAAGAAGATTCGGTTTAATGTCCCGTGGACATCGAAGTCATTAAGAAACGGAGAACAAGCTCGGACTGTGTCAAAGATGGGTAAGGAAATTGCCCGTGCCCTTTTAAAGAAACCATCTTGCCTTTCGAAAATGAGGAGGTTCTCTGCAGAATCTACGACGATAAGAACGGGTAGAAAGCATTGACAAGGAGAAGGGACAGCATGATAGGAGATATCAGGGAATAAGTTCCGTGGAAGAAGCGGGAGCAATGGAGGGTCAAAACTGTAGGGAAAAACAGAGATTGGAAAATATCCAACAAATAATTGAGGACGTAAGGTGCCACTGGTTCTCTGAGAGGAAGAGGTCGGCGCAGTCGAGGACGCCGTAGAGGAACGCATCAGACCACTCCTGAAGGCTATTGATATGAAAGGCATACTTGCCGTTTTTCATGTCACGTAATGATGCTTGCGACATTGTCTATTGTTGTCCACCATTCGTGTTTTCTTAAACGTTGTTATAGAAATTCACTAGATTCATTGTTTCCCTTTCTCCGGACTGTGCAACAAGCTTCCTCGCCCCATCCCTCCCCCCCCCCCCCCACAGCCGGCCGCTGTGGCCGAGCGGTTCTAGGCGCTTCAGTCCGGAAGCGCGCGACTGCTCCGGTCGCAGGTTCGAATTCTGCCTCGGGCATGGATGTGTGTGATGTCCTTAGGCTAGTTATGTTTAAGTGGGTCTAAGTTCTAGGGGAGTGATGACCTCAGATGTTAAGTCCCGTAGTGCTCAGAGCCATTTGAACCCCCCTCCCCAGGAGGCAATGTTAAGTATTGTACCATACACTGACCGGTTTTAGCGAACGGTTGGGGAATGCTAGTGGACTCTTGGCCAACGCAACACCGTTTGTTGGAGACTGCTTCTTCTTCTTTTTCCTCTACTTCTTCAGTAGCGCTACAGCCCTTGGTGAGCCTTGGCTTCTTCAACGCTATTCCTCCACATTTCTCGCTTATTTGCTGCTCTTTTCCATCCCTTGACTCCTGTACTGGTGAGATCCACTATGACGTCGTCAGTCCATCTTCTTCCAGGTCTCCCTTTCCACCTAGCTGCACACCTTTTGTCATTTTATTTGGAATTCTGTACTCTACCATTCTCTCCACGTGTCCTAACCATCGTATTCGCTGTGATTTCACAAATCTTACTACGTACGTGTCTCGTATTAACTTTTGTAATTCGGCGTTATAGTGTATTCTCGATATGTCTTCCTGTCTTATTGGACCATAGTTTTTGCATAGTATTTGCCGCTCAAAGGTTCTTAGTGCATTTTTATCATGTTCGGCCAACGTCCATACATGTGACCCGTATGTGATAATTGAGCGGACTAGGGAGTTATGTATTATAACTCTTTTTTTCTTGTAACAAGGCTGTTTCTGAAATGTTGCGTATTTACAAAGTGCGCTCTGTTTCCTGTTTGTATTCGTTCCCTTATAGCCTTTCCAACACTGTTATCATTTGTTATTAGGGCTCCCAATTTGTTAAATGGGGACACTCCTTGGAAACACTTCCCATTCATGTTTAGATCTTTAGGAGTTCTTCTGGCCTCAGATTGTGACATTACTGTACATTTTGTTTTGTTTTCATTTACTGTGAGGCCAATTTTTAATGCTACTGTTTTCATTGCCCGTTATGTTTCATGGAGTGTACTAATGATGAGGTATTGAATAGGATTGGGGAGAAGAGAAGTTTGTGGCACAACTTGACTAGAGAAAGGGATCGGATGTTAGGACATGTTCTGAGACATCAAGGGATCACTAATTTCGTATTGGAGGGCAGCGTGGAGGGTAAAAATTGTAGAGGGAGACCAAGAGATGAGTACACCAAGCAGATTCAGAAGGATGTAGGTTGCATTAGGTACTGGGAGATGAAGAAAATTGCACAGGACAGAGTAGCATGGACATCTGCATCAAACCAGTCTCAGGACTGAAGATCACAACATAGCAATGTCATCAGGGTATGCACATATCCGACTAGTTTTCATAAGTATAGCGCCTCTTTTGTTGATTTTATTTACTACAGTATGCAGGGCTATATTGAATAGGACAGTGGAGAGACTATCACCTTGATACACAACTCTGTTAAAATCAAAGCTTTCACTTGTTCTTCTAAGGACCTTCACGTTTGCTCTTGTCTCTGTCATTGTCATTTTGATTAGTTGAGCACATGTACCAACTTCTTCCAGTACTCTGTGTAGTTCTTGCCGGTTTATGCTGCCAAAGGCTTGTTTGAAGTCGATGAATAGGAAAAGCAGATCTGTATCATATTCATACAACTTTTGCATTATTTGATACTTGTTCCTCTGTCTGGTCGAAAGCCACACTGATATTGACCTAGTATTTCTTCTGTACACTTCTGTATCCTTTAGTTTAATATACTTGTGAAGATCTTATGAACTGTGCTTAAGAGTGTTATATCTCTATAGTTTTCACGTGCTGTTCCGCCCACTTTCTTATAGATGGGGATTATTATTTCAGTTTTCCAATTATCTGGCATAGTTTCTGTTTCCCATATGTGTGATATTAATATGTGCAGTTCCTTTATTACAACCTCACCACCAGTTTTTACTAATTCAGGGATTATGCCGCCTTCCTCAGGGGCTTTATTGTTTTTTGACGTGCACAACCTGGAAGACCTCTTGTAGTGTTGTCTTCCTTGCATCATTGGCGTCATTTTCTACTTCCACTCTTTCCTCCTGTGCAGCTGTCTCTTCATCTTCTAAGCTGGTGCTTAGTGTGTATCTTTGAAATACTCCGCACATCATCCCACTATCTGCTCTTCTTCCATTATCATTTTCCCATCTTTACTGGAACAGGCTTGCTTTTTTTATTTTTTTTTTGTGCTGGAGACTATTCTTCATATTTAACAAATCAGCATGAATAACGGTCTGATTCTTAGAGCGTGATGGCAGAGCACGCCAGGCAAAATCGGTCAGCCCTCTTGTAATTTTTGCAAGTGGAGAGAGGAGCTCGCTTTTCACGGCAGAGGATGAAAACTGGAATAAAGGCGAAGTGAGAGGGAGGAGACGTCTGCGCTATTCAAATGGCCCCAGTCTGCTGTGTAAGCCGACACCTGGCGTCTTCTGAGCTGCACCCCCGCAAAGACGAATAGGGGATAACGGCCGTACAGCACGCCAGCCCGAGGGAAATCCGTGAAACTGGAGTTCCGCTTGCGGAGCGCGCGCCGCCGCCTTTGACTGCACGGCCCGGCCCGCCTCTGGGGAGGGGGCCTGTGCAGTGAATTTTTAACGCGCGAGACAGCTTAGAATGAAGTGCAGTCGCCAGCGAAATTCAAAGGGATAGTATCCTCGAGCGCGCGGGAGGCTCACGCTGCACAAAGGCGCGCGTTTTGCGGAAACAGTTTTCCGCCGGAGGCGCGAAATCCGGCGGATGATGGATGCCCTGGGCCGGCCGCTGCTGATGTTTTATTCACGGCAGCCGCCCGCGCCGCCGCGGACGAATATCTGCGCCCAGCACGGCGCAGTCATTGAATTCCGCCGCGCCGCGCCGCGCCGCAGCGCGCAACAAGCATGCGAGCGGCGCCGGGCGTGCGCTCCCCAGGGCTCCGCGCTGTGGCCGCTGGCACTCCTCATCCTCTTCAGTGCCTTGGCGTCTGCCACTCTGCATTTCTGCTGTGCGACAGAGCAGGCGTTTGTTGTGGTAGGGTTTGTTGCGAGAGTTTTGAGAAAGTGTTCTTAAGTAATAGAACCCAGTACGTTGTCCTCGATGGTGGGTGTTCATCGGAGGTGAGGGTATCATCTGGAGGGCCCCAGGGAAGTGTGGTAGGTCCGCTGTTGTTTTCTATCTACATAAATGAATTTTTGGGTATGGGGAATAGAAATGTGCGGCTGTTTGCTGACGATGCTGTGCTGTACGAAAAGGTGTCGTCGTTGAGTGACTGTAGGGGAATAAAAGATGACTTGGACAGGAGTTGTGATTGGTGTAAAGAATGGCAGCTAACTCTAAATATAGATAAATGTAAATTAATGCAGATGAATAGGAAAAAAGAATCCCGTAATGTTTGAATACTCCATTAGTAGTGTAGCGTTTGACACAGTCACGCCGATTAAATATTTGGGCGTTGCAAAGCGATATGAAGTGGAGCAAGCATGTAATGGCAGTTGTGGGGAAGGCGGTTCATCTGTGAAGGAGATCGCTTATAAAACACTAATACGACCTATTCTCGAGTACTGCTCGAGCGTTTGGGATCCTTATCAGGTCGGATTGAGGGAGGACATAGAAGCAATTCAGAGGCGGGCTGCTAGATTTGTTACTGGTAGGTTTGATCATCACGCGATTGTTAGGGAAATGCTTCAGGAACTCGGGTGGGAGTCTTTGGAGGAAAGGAGGCGTTCTTTTCGTGAATCGCTGCTGAGGAAATTTAGAGAACCAGCGTTTCAGGCTGACTGCAGTACAATTTTACTGCCGCCAACTTAACATTTCGCGGAAAGACCACAAAGATAAGATAAGAGACATTAGGGCTCGTACAGAGGCATATGGGCAGTCATTTTTCCCTCGTTCTGTTTGGGGAGTGGAACAGGGAGAGAAGGTGCTAGTTGTTTTACGAGGTACCCTCCGCCACGCACCGTATGGTGGATTGCGGAGTATGTATGTAGATGTAGATGAAGTATGGTTCATCTGTAAAGGAGATCCCATATACACTGGACACCCAAAGAAACTGGTGCACGAGCCTAACTAATATCGTGTAAGGCCCCCGCGAACGAGCAGAAGTGCCGCCACACGGCATGTAATGGACTTGATCAATGTCAGAAGTAGGCTGGAGGGAATTGACGCCATGAGTCCTGCAGACTCCATAAATCCAAGGGGGTACTAGGGGGTGGAAATCTCTTCTGAACACCACGTTGAAAGTCATCCCAGATATGGTGAATAATCTTCCTGTCTGGGAAATTTGGTGGCCAGCGGAAGTTTTTAAACTAGAAAGAGTGTTCCTGGAGCCACTCTGTAGCAATTCTCGACGTGGTGTCGCATTGTCCTGCTGGAATCTGTCGGAATGCACAGTGGGCATGAATGGATGCAGGTGGTCAGACAGTATACTTACGTACCTGTCACCTGTCAAGGGTCGTATCTACATGTATCAGAGGTCCCATATCACTCGAGTTGCACACGCCTCACACCATTACAGAGCCTCCACCAACTTGAACAGTCCCCTGACAACATGAAGAGTCCATGGATTCACGAGGTTGTCTCCGTACCCATACACGTCTGTCCGCTCGATAAAATTTGAAAAGAGACTCGTCCGACCAGGCAACATGTTTCCAGTCATCAACAGTCCTATGTCGGTGTTGACGGGCCCAGGCAAGGCGTGAAGCGTATATCGATGATGTTTAGTTGAATGGTTCGCACACTGACACTTGTTGATGACGCAGCATTGAAATTTGCAGCAATTTGCGGAAGGGCTGGACTTTTGTCACGTTGAACGATTCTCTTCAGTCGTCGTTGGTCCCGTTCTTGCAGGATCTTTTTTCGGGCCGCAGCGGTGTCGGAGATTTGATGCTTTACCGGATTCCTGATACACTCGTGAAGTGGGCGCAAGGGAAAATCCTCACGTCATCGCTACCTCGGACTGTAACTCCACGTTCAAACTCACTTAAATCTTGTAACCTGCCATTGCAGCCGTATAACCGATATTCTGCCTGTTTACATGTCTGTATTTGAATACGCACGCCTATACCAGTTCCTCTGGCGCTCTAGTGTAAAACGCTAGTGCGACGTATTTTTGAGTGCTGGTGAAGTGTTTGGGATCCTTACCAGATCGAATTAAAGAAACACGACGAGTCAACTCAGAGGCAGGCTGCACGCTGGTGTTATATAGAGATACTTCGGAAACTTGTATTGGAGTGCCCGGATTTTCAGGAACACTGTTGACAAAATTTTGGAGAACCAGCATTTGTAGCTGACTGCAGAACGATTCTACTGCTGCCAGGCTACATTTCGCGTAATGACCACGAACAGAAATTAGGGCTCCTGCTGCGGCTTATAGACTGTCGTTTTTTCCTAGCTGTATTTCCGTGTGGAACAGGAAGGGATATGACTAATAACGGTAGAAATTACTCTCCACCTTGCAGCATACGGTGTCTCGCGGAGTATATATGTAACCTGAACACATTACCAACGGTGCAGAGAAAAACTGTCAGAATGATTCATGGTGACAAACCCAGTGACTGTGTCGTAACGTTTCTAAAATTAGGTGTTCTTGCCATTATAAGTCAAAATGAATTTTATTGTTACGTCAGTTTTTAGCCTAGGTATGCTCTGCTTCGTAGTTTCAGTGTCGTAGTACACAATGCAGTCACGTCAATGTGACTACTGCGTATGTTCGACGTCGACACAGAATAATCACTCATAGACGGCAGGCGGTAGCACTAGGAATGGAGGCCGTATAAAGCGGGTCGAGGGGGGAGGACCGTGCAGTCATTGTTTTAATGCAAGAACGGAAAAACATGTAGAAGGGCATGGTGACTGTCTTCCGGGCCAAGCGTGGAAGCATTTCCGAAAGAGTTGGGTTTGTAACCTGTTTGCGTATCGTGGGTACTTCACTGTGTGCACTAAACATGATGGCAGGTAAAGTTATCGAGGCATTCCCCAATCCCAAATAGGCTCTAATAAGACTTATAAGGGAGCTTATATACAGGTGTCTTTCACTCACTCTATTTGCCTGTGGAAAAAGAAATGAAATGACTAGTAATTGTACAAGGTACCCACTGCCACACACCGTACGGTGGCTTGCGGAGTATGTACGCAGATGTACTACGGGAACCGCTATCTGCAGGGGTGGACAAAAATATGGAAAACCCAGTACATTAACATTCTTAATACTGTGTAGGAAAACCTGTTGCACGCAGAGCAGGTCCCAATAGTCTCGGAAGCATAAATGCAAATGGTTCAGATGGCTCTAAGCACTATTGGACTTAACAGCTGATGTACCCTAGACTTAGAACTAATTAAACCTAGCTAACCTAAGGACATCACACACATGCATCTCCGAGGTACGATTCGAACCTGCGACCGTAGCAGCAGCACGGTTCCGGACTGATGCGGCTAGAACCTCTCGGCCACAACGGCCGGCTCATGTTTTGAAGTCACACAAAAAGAATGCTTTTAATTTTAATTTAGAGCAAGGGTGGTAAACATGAAGAGTGCAATGGGTATTTCACTGTTAAGCGCAGCCGAGAGACCTGATTTGTGGAAAAAGTACATTAAGGGCCTTTATGAGGGGAAGAACTTGTCTGATGAACGAGGTACCAATATGTTACAAAAAGCTCCGCGCGAAAAGGCGATTTTTCACGGGGCGAGTGTTGTAAAATGACAGCTACCTCCGACCCGTTTCAGCGTCGCTATGCAAATGACCAGCAACGTAAAAATCCTTATACCGAAAGAAGAGCGTCACCCATACGGGTGTTGCACAAGTTCTAGTTGTTTTAAAGTTTAAATGCCGTCTTCTGTTTCTTTCATTTTGAATACTCTGGCCTAATATGACGTGTATTCTTACTTATTATATAGTTTTATAATGCTCCTATATCTTCGACTTGGCATTAGTGACAATGCTATGCGGACTTACAAAGAAAATTGTTATTTTCACGTTTTGAAGTTCAAATGGTTCAAATGGTTCTAAGCACTATGGGACTGAACATGTGAGGTCATCAGTCCCCTAGACTTAGAACTACTTAAACCTAACTAACCTAAGGACATCACACACATCCATGCCTGACGCAGATTCGAACCTGCGACCGCAGCAGCAGCGCGGTTCCGGACTGAAGCGCCTAGAACCGCTCGGCCACAAACTCCGTATTGATTTTCAGGGTATGTACTGTCATTCTTCCTGCAAAGTAGTGGCAAGTTCAAGGTGGTGGCGGTGGATCGCGATCTGAGGGTTTGTACTGGGTTGGTGCATAAGTTCGTGTCTTTTCTTCATAAGTGTAAATAAACACAACACATACACAAAACAGAGACTGTAGTCATCAATAATATACTCTCTTCCACAGCAATCTGGCAACGCTGTGGAAAGTTTTCGATGCTGCAGCTGTAGAAATCATGTTATTTTGAGGCGAAAAACTCGTAGAGACATGTTCGGAGCGCATATTCTGCCGGAAAGGGAATTCCTTGAAGACTGTTCGACAGAGAGAGGAACAGGTAAAAAATCTGAGGGTGAAAGAGCAGGTGAATTAGGTGGGTGCGGAATGACTTCCCAACTGTATAGTGCTTGTTGCCAGTCTAGCAGAATACGGGCGTTATCGTGGAGTAACATCACTTCACGCCGTCTTCCAGGTCGCTGTTCCTGGACTACGCCTGCAAGACGTCTGAGCTGTTGACAAATGTTATCTGTGATGGTTACACCTCAGGCACGTGATGACCTCACAGCCGACTTCTAGACTGAGCCACACACAACTGATTTCATCAAAGTGTACGGGCCTGAAGATGGCGTTGACGTAACGTCGGAACTAGGAGGGAAGTAAATAAAAAATGAGTGCAGCTGGTGGAATGTCATTTTTAATAAGAACCTACAGACTTGTTCAACATCTGCGCCGCGCCCCCGGTCGGAGCTTCGAGTCCTCCCTCTGGCATGGGTAAGTTAGTTTAAGTAGTGTGTAAGACTAGGGACCGACGACCTCAGCAGTTTCGTCCCATAGGAACTTACCACGAATTTCCAAATTTCAACATCTGCATTTATGTTCAACCGTGCATTTCTTGCAGTGTTTCCATATTTTTGTCCAACCACTGTACATTTCCGTATACTGAGTGAATCACTTTTCATTTCTTGAACCGTTCAAGATATCGAAACGAGATGGTCATGCAACTTTGGTACAATGATAATACACTCCTGGAAATTGAAATAAGAACACCGTGAATTCATTGTCCCAGGAAGGGGAAACTTTATTGACACATTCCTGGGGTCAGATACATCACATGATCACACTGACAGAACCACAGGCACATAGACACAGGCAACAGAGCATGCACAATGTCGGCACTAGTACAGTGTATATCCACCTTTCGCAGCAATGCAGGCTGCTATTCTCCCATGGAGACGATCGTAGAGATGCTGGATGTAGTCCTGTGGAACGGCTTGCCATGCCATTTCCACCTGGCGCCTCAGTTGGACCAGCGTTCGTGCTGGACGTGCAGACCGCGTGAGACGACGCTTCATCCAGTCCCAAACATGCTCAATTGGGGACAGATCCGGAGATCTTGCTGGCCAGGGTAGTTGACTTACACCTTCTAGAGCACGTTGGGTGGCACGGGATACATGCGGACGTACATTGTCCTGTTGGAACAGCAAGTTCCCTTGCCGGTCTAGGAATGGTAGAACGATGGGTTCGATGACGGTTTGGATGTACCGTGCACTATTCAGTGTCCCCTCGACGATCACCAGTGGTGTACGGCCAGTGTAGGAGATCGCTCCCCACACCATGATGCCGGGTGTTGGCCCTGTGTGCCTCGGTCGTATGCAGTCCTGATTGTGGCGCTCACCTGCACGGCGCCAAACACGCATACGACCATCATTGGCACCAAGGCAGAAGCGACTCTCATCGCTGAAGACGACACGTCTCCATTCGTCCCTCCATTCACGCCTGTCGCGACACCACTGGAGGCGGGCTGCACGATGTTGGGGTGTGAGCGGAAGACGGCCTAACCGTGTGCGGGACCGTAGCCCAGCTTCATGGAGACGGTTGCGAATGGTCCTCGCCGATACCCCAGGAGCAACAGTGTCCCTAATTTGCTGGGAAGTGGCGGTGCGGTCCCCTACGGCACTGCGTAGGATCCTACGGTCTTGGCGTGCATCCGTGCGTCGCTGCGGTCCGGTCCCAGGTCGACGGGCACGTGCACCTTCCGCCGACCACTGGCGACAACATCGATGTACTGTGGAGACCTCACGCCCCACGTGTTGAGCAATTCGGCGGTACGTCCACCCGGCCTCCCGCATGCCCACTATACGCCCTCGCTCAAAGTCCGTCAACTGCACATACGGTTCACGTCCACGCTGTCGCGGCATGCTACCAGTGTTAAAGACTGCGATGGAGCTCCGTATGCCACGGCAAACTGGCTGACACTGACGGCGGCGGTGCACAAATGCTGGCAGCTAGCGCCATTCGACGGCCAACACCGCGGTTCCTGGTGTGTCCGCTGTGCCGTGCGTGTGATCATTGCTTGTACAGCCCTCTCGCAGTGTCTGGAGCAAGTATGGTGGGTCTGACACACCGGTGTCAATGTGTTCTTTTTTCCATTTCCAGGAGTGGAGATTTTCTAATGGATCGATATATTTTTAGCAGTATTCGGGAGGTCATGAAAAACATGAACAGTAATGCAACGCATGTTACTCTTGACGTCGAAACGTTTCACCAATGTACCCGAGAAATGTGCTGAGGATGAAAGGGGGGGGCGGCCGGAAGGGGATGTTGCGGTGTGAAAACCGCAAAGGGGGCCTCCGGCACCAGACTCGGTCGTTATGTATAGGTCGAAAGTGCGTGCGCACAGTGATATTTGTGGCCGTAAAGATATCCGTGAAATTTTTGCCCAGTGTTCCTAAAAGCTACCTGCTTGCAAAGTTATGGCCTACCCTGTAGCCTGATGCTCCTCGTCCACCGCAGACTACCCGTATCTACATCTACATCTACATCCATACTCCGCAAGCCACCTGACAGTGTGTGGCGGAGGCTACTTTGAGTACCTCTATCGGTTCTCCCTTCTATTCCAGTCTCGTATTGTTCGTGGAAAGAAGTATTGTCGGTATGCCTCTGTGTGGGCTCTAATCTCTCTGATTTTATCCTCCTGGTCTCTTCGCGAGATATACGTAGCAGGGAGCAATATACTGCTTGATTCCTCGGTGAACGTATGTTCGCGAAACTTCAACAAATGCCCGTACCGAGCTTCTGAGTGTCTCTCCTCCAGAGTCTTCCACTGGAGTTTATCTACCATCTCCGTAACGCTTTCGCGATTACTAAATGATCCTGTAACGAAGCGCGCAGCTCTCCGTTGTATCTTCTCTATCTCTTATATAAATCCTATCTGGTACGGATCCCACACTGCTGAGCAGTATTCAAGGAGTGGGCGAACAAGCGTACTGTAACCTACTTCCTTTGTTTTCGGATTGCATTTCCTTAGGATTCTTCCAAAAAAAAAAAAAAAAAAAAAAAAAATGGATCAAATGGCTCTGAGCACTATGGGACAATATCTATGGTCATCAGTCCCCTAGAACTTAGAACTACTTAAACCTAACTAACCTACGGACAGCACACAACACCCAGCCATCACGAGGCAAAGAAAATCCCTGACCCCGCCGGGAACCGAACCCGGGAACCCGGGCGTGGGAAGCGAGAACGCTACCGCACGACCACGAGATGCGGGCAGGATTCTTCCAATGAATCTCAGTCTGGCATCTACTTTACCGACGATCAACAATTTAAATCACTCCTAATGCGTACTCCCAGATAATTTATGGAATTAACTGCTTCCAGTTGCTGTCCTGCTATTTTGTAGCTAAATGATAAGGGATCTTTCTTTCTATGTATTCGCAGTACATTACACTTGTCTACACTGAGATTCAATTGCCATTCCCTCCACCATGCGTCAATTCGCTGCAGATCTTCCTGCATTCCAGTACAATTTTCCATTGTTACAACCTCTCGATATATCACAGCATCATCCGCAAAAAGCCTCAGTGAACCTCCGATGTTATGCACAAGGTCATTTATGTATATTGTGAACAGCAACGGTCCTACGACACTTCCCTGCGACACACCTCAAATCACACTTACTTCGGAAGACTTTTCTCCATTGAGAATGACATGCTGCGTTCTGTTATCTAGGAACTTTGCGTCCAGTCCTGTCCGGTCCGGAAAACACTTATTTCACAAGACTTCATACAAAAATGACCTCATGTTGACGTCACACACTGCCCATCAAAGACGGAAAAAGATCAGAACAACTACATTCGCCTCAGTTCGAGAATAGCTACACATTTTCCTTCACAACAGGGTACCTTAACCACGGAATTACGTTGTTTATAAATGTGTAGTGTGGCGTGAGCTGTAGGCAAGGGAGAGGTTAAAGTGTTTACAAGAATTAATTTCGAAACTTACTGACAAAGTTGCACTAACTGTTTTTCCTAATACTCCTTTGTCATGATGAATGTGAGGCGACTTTCCGATTTACGAGCAAAAAACAAAGCTAAGCAAGCAAGCGTTGAATACATTTCACGTTTATATTCAACTTTGTTCATTAAGGTGTCCCAACAAAGACGTTTTTTCCTAGAAACTCTGAAAATTAGTTTCAGGTGTTGCTCTGTAGTTAGAAACGGTGAATAGCCATCCTAGCAGACGTTTAAAGTGGCAGCTCATTTAACTTCTGTAAATACATGCTACTTCAAAGCACCAGTACATTGAGGAAATCTCACAAACGCATCAGTATCGGTACAGTTTGTTGTAATAAAATTATGTTTTTTAATTGAAAACATTCGTGTTCAGGAAAGAAGCGTCTTAAAAGAACTAGCTCTTGAATTTTCTTTTGTACTTCATAGAGGGCTGACACTAAGTTACCGCTTAGTTCTTATGCGAATGTGTCAGTCTTCTGTGCTTTTTATTCCGAGTGTTGGTTTGTTTTACCAGATGATCAACGTGTTTTCAGTATTTACTCACCTTTGCGTCTTTCATGCCAAATTTCTAAATTGTTGTCAGTAACAAATCACTCCTGTGAGAGCACTGTTATACGTATTTAATTTCAAACATTACACGACATATTTCTATTGAATTAATAAGAATGTCCCAGCATATCTCAGAACTGTGAAGCCGAAAAAAGAAAAAAAAAATGGAAATAGGTCATTACTTTCACAAGTCCACCTTCACAACCACTTCGCCACGATGAGCTGACGAAATACCAAACTTAATGCTGTAACATAGATCTTATGAAAGCTTTAACTGGCGAAATATCATTATGTGACGTTTAATTACACAATCCGTACCAAGAACGACGTGTTTTTATGTGCCGTTGCCTTCGAACGGCGTAATTTCGTAATACGCAAGCTATAATACGAAATCCAATAGGGCGATTCTCAAGCACGCCACATCAAACGCTAATGACAGTCGATAGCAGCTCTTGCTGTCTTCGGTACTGCGTGAGACGTGAAAATTACGTCACGGGTGCGTGCAAGTCTTATAAAATGAGAGATACCCCTCCGAACCGCTTCAGCGCCGCTATGCAAGTGACCAGCAACATAAAAATCCTCATACCGGAAGAAGAGCGTCACCAGTGGTCAGGGGAACATTGTATGGCCCGTCGTATTATATACGGATGTTGCACAAGTTCTAGTTGTTTTAAAGTTTAAATCCTGCCTTCTGTTTCTCTCATGTTGAATACTCTGGCCTAATATTACGTGTATTCTTACTTATTATATAGTTTTATAATGCTCCTACATCTTCGACTTGGCAATACTTACAATGCTATGCGAACTTATAAAGAAAATTGTTATTTCCACGTTTTGAAATCACACAAAGAGAATGCTTTTAATTTTAATTTAGAGCAAGGGTAGTAAACATGAAGAGTGCAATGGGAATTTTACTGTTAAGCGCAGCCGAGAGACCTGATTTGTGGAAAAGTACATTAAGGGCCTCTATGACGGGAAGTACTTGTCTGATGAACGAGGTACCAATATGTTACAAAAAGATCCGCGCCAAAATGTGATTTTTCAGGGGGTGATATCTTGGTTTCTGTTGATCTCAGAGAAAAGGGGTCAAGTGTTTTGGATAAATCTTGCCCTAGCAGTGATTTGTATACCTATCGGAAGACCGGGGATATTGCAGCCACCCTACAGTACAAGGTCAAAATTTAAACGTTACACACTTTTTCCAGCCTAGGCAACTTGGGCAAATCGATTGGTTCCTTTGCATTAGGTGTGGTCTAAGGGTGGGGGGGGGGGGGGAGGGAGGGGAGACCTTAGGCGGCTTGTAGAAGCACAATCTTCTCATGAACGGTTCCCAAGGAAACCCCGAAAGGCCACTGTATTTGGGTACCAAAAGTCCCAGTTCTGGCGTTGGCTACTTCTATAATTTTTCAGGGCAGATTTTCGAAATTTTCGCCATATGTTCTTAAGCTGTTCTCAAGATGATGACCTTGGAACGTCCGCTATACTTATATGTTACCGAGATTCGGAAATACAAATCTACCGTACTTACGCAGTTTAAGTATGTACATAATATCCGGTCTCAGGCGTAACTGTAGTTTTAACTGACCTAGTGAACACACGGCGAGGGTTCTAGGATCATCGCAAGGGTTCTTAGATCACAAAACTGTTTTTTGAGTCAATATTTTTTCACCAATAAAACTTTATGTTGCGCTGTCTCTGTAATGGGCACTTCACGCCTGGACAAATATGCCTGATGTAGCATTGCGGCGAAAAAAGTGGTGTAAAAACAGTCTTAACGTGCCTTAAAAGAACTTAAAAGACTACTAAAAATTATATAAATCCAGAAAGACTGCAAATTCAGTGAAATATTTCTTATAACATTTTTGCTCTTTTAAGATACACGTCACAAGGCGAGGGATTTTCAATGAAGTGCTACTGATTAGCAAAGTATCCAGAGAAAAATGTAAGCAGAAGATTTTATGTTAATCTTTTATTACGTACAGTTATTTGTTATTTATATGTGTCAAAGTATATAAATACGGCGTAGTATATAAATAAACTGACAAAAATTTACTGACCTATAGAACTCGTTTTACATAAGCAACACACGCTGCTGTCCCAGGGAAAAGAAAGGAACCAGTCGAAAATTTCTCCTGACGAAGCACAAAAGGGCAAACAAGTTCCTCTTTGAAATACTCTGACAGAAAAGTGGGTAGGCAACTGTCTCAATCCCCATTCCGCCTTCACACAAAAATTTTGGCATTCGAATATATTCCCGCCTTTTTGTGCTCCGAGTAAAAAGACAGACAGTGACTGTGGAAGAGAGAGGAGACAGTGCCTGTGGGAGAGAAAGAGAGAGGAGACAGTGAGTGTGGGAGAGAGGAAGTAGCAGTGAAAGAGAAAGAGAGACGGATTAAGAAAATAGCAGCCTAAACCAAAGACAGAGCAGATGTTAATGATCAGTGAGAGACAGTGGCAGTAAAAGAGAACGAGAGGTGGATGGAGATAGAAGTTGCCAAACAAAAGAGAGAGGGACCAGTGGAAATGAAAAATACAGGTGATTGGAGACCATACATGGGCTTTGTGGGTCTGCACCCTCCCAAATCTGCGAACTTGAACACGTAGGTATCAAGGAGGGCGCATTTTGGCTGAAATTTTAAACACTGGACTGTAAGGAATAAATGAGTTGGACAGATTTTTTTGAACTGCTGAGGTGTGGTGGAGACAGTGGCACTGGGAAAGGAAGACGAAAGGAGAAAGTGTAAGTGAGAGTGGTAGTAGATCTACTGTAAATCAATGGGAGAAAAAGGAGACAACGGGAGAGAGACATACATAGGCTGTGGCAGTGAGAGGGAGATGCTAAGTATCGGGGCTTAACAACAAAGAGCGATTGGGTAAAAGGATTTAGCAAGTTCAGAGTTACAAGAGGACCAGTATGTTCCCATGCCAAACCATTTGAAAAAGGAACATGATTACCATTTCTGTGCTTCGACTGGAGTATTTTCCCACTAGTTAATACAGTATGAACGCGATACAAGAGGGAGCAATGAGACTGGAATAGCAAGAACGAAGTGCTGGAATTACATCGGGTGTAAGACAGGGATACAAATTTTCGCCTCTGTTGTTCAACCTGTACGTCGAAGAAGCTATGGCGAAAATGAAGGAAGGATTGAAGAGTGGAATTAAATTTCACGTTGGAAGGATATCAACGATAGGACTCGCTGACGATATTGCTGTCCTCGGAGAAAGTGAAAAACCTTTACAGGACGTTTTGAATGGAGCGTTCTGATGAGTACTGAATATGGACTGCGAGTAAACCGGAGAGAGACGAAAGTAATGAGAAATAGCACATACGAGAATAGCGAGAAAGATGACATCAGAATGGGTGATCACCAAGTAAACGGAGTTGAGGAGTTCTGCTGCCTTGGAAGCAAAGCAACAGACGACGGACGCAGCAATGAGGACGTAAAAAGCAGAGTAGCACAGCCAAAGAAGGTCATGAGAGGTCTACTCGTAACAAATATAGGACTTAATATGAGGGAGACAGTTTTGA
Source organism: Schistocerca americana (assembly GCF_021461395.2). NCBI lineage: Eukaryota > Metazoa > Arthropoda > Insecta > Orthoptera > Acrididae > Schistocerca > Schistocerca americana. The sequence continues at coordinate 182,092,597 of NC_060127.1, read as the reverse complement.
GAATGTCCGTTTTTGAGCACGGCTTTGCATGGTAGTGGTTCATGGACTGTGGGACAACCGGAACAGAAGAGAAACGATGCGTTTGGGATGTTGTGCTAGGAAAGGATGTTGAAAATTAGGTGGAGGTATTTTCCGAATAGTCGAGGGAAGGAAAGAAAATACTGACAAGAAAGGGTAGAATAGTAGCACATGTGTTACGACGTTGGGGAATAATCTTCTCCATGGTACTAGAGGGAGCTTTGAGGGTAAAAATTATAATAAAGGAGGGGGGGAGGGGGTCGGTGGGGCGGGGGGGGGGGGGGGTGCGAATGTAGCACGACTATGGGAATAGAATTTACATTCAGGTTCTCTCATGTGTATAACTGTACACGCCTGGCGTTTTAGGTGGTATAACGCATATTACACACATTACTAGTACAACATGCTGATCCATGGGTACGGACAAGATTTTCTTTAATTTATATTTTAAACTATGCTTTTCCATTTACAAGAGGAACTGTTTTTAAACTCCATATTTGTGATTTGATTTTTATGTTTTTCATTGTAATTTCTGAAATTCGGGTCGTCGTAAGTGAAACCTATGTAATTACGTTCGACAGAAAATAATGTAAGTCCGATTCCAAAAAGTTCTTCTTCGACCATCTCCAGTCCAGTTCATCAGCGCAAGGACGGAAGAGCATACTGCTCTTCTACCGTCCGGGCAAGCTGCGAAGTTCGGACAAGAGGATTAGTGGACTTTTCCTTGACCTTTTCGGGGCGCAAATTTCAGTGGGCACGAGATCTTCATTTGTCAGTGTTGCCCACCCATATAGGCGATTCCGGCAACCCTGCTTCTCAATTTTAGCACATTTCTCTGATATTTTTGATGACGTAAACAACCGTCATATCTCCGTACTCGTCTTCTCAAGTGCCGTTAAAAAAGTGAACCGTTCCATTAGGGGGGGGGGGGGGGGGGGAAGAAACATACGTTCCGTTGGTATGTCAGATGGTGGAAGAGTCACGGATTGCAACCGTTGCAACAATTGTGTAGCGTCTTGTGTATTATTTCCTTTACGGAAAAGGAAGTTGGTCTTGTATTTTTCGGAGGGACAATCTCGTAATTTTTTCTTTATTTGGGAAACCCACCGAAAACCTCTATGTGTTCCCTGAAGAACATCCTGAATTTGGTCGGTGGCTTTAGGATTGGCGTCCCTAGGTAAGTGGTTAGCGTGCGTGACTGATATGCGTGGGACCTAGATTCCACTCCCGCTACTGACAGGGATTTTGTGAGATATACTGGAAAGGTGTGTAGTGAGCTTCGTGATGCCAGTTGAGGAGGTACTTAAGGATGAAAGTAATTTTCAAACGACATATCACTACCGCGTAACACAGCTCGATGATACTTGGACTGCTGTAGTATAGTACAAAAAGTAACTGCAAGAAATACGCAGTGAGACGAACTGAAGTGGCACTTACATTCAAAGACAATACTTCCACTGAAGCTACCGCGAGTTTTGATGGCCCCTAGACATTACAAAAGGCAGGAAATGGTTCTTAATAGCATATGTGGCCGCAGCTCGTGCTCTTGCGGTAGCGTTCTAGCTTCCCGCGCACGGGGTCCCGGGTTCGATTCCCGGCGGGGTCAGGGATTTTCTCTGCCTCGTGATGACTGGGTGTTGTGTGGCTTTCGTCATCATTGACTCGCAAGTCACCGAAGTGGCGTCAGCTAAAAAGGGCTTCCAATACGGCGGCCGAACAACCCCGCATGGGGTCTCCCGGCCAGCAATGCCATACGATCATTTTATTTCAATAGCACGTATGATCATGAAGGACAGAAATCCATGCTCTGCAAAGTGCTTTCATGCTGGCCACAAGGTTCATAAGTTCCTTTGGTAGGGCCTTCCAGCACTGTTGAGAACACTCGATGGTCGTTGGTGCATGTTGACGTGTTGCAGTAAGTCTCCCCAATACATCCCGTACGTGGTGAGTGGCGTTTAAATCGGGGGAACGGTCAGGCCAGTTTATTCGCCGAACACCCTTTCGTTCCAAGAACTCCCCAATTGTGTTGTTCGATCGATCGCGCATTGATCCATAAAAATGAAGAGGGCTGAAAGCATCTCTGAATAGATGCACATGTGCGAGAAGTACAGTGTCACAGTAACATTGATGGTCCATCAAAGACCAGCCAGTAATTGCAGACCGCACCGTTGGACGAATGGAATGCCCCACCACTACCTGGTGGCCAGCGTGGCAACGCACTGGCGTTTTGATAATCATACACCCTATTAAGAACCATGTTCCGCCTTTTGTAATGTCCAGGCTACCATGATGAATCGCGGTGATTTGAGCGTAAGTACTGTCTTCGGATAAAAGTGTTATCATGACCAGACGAAACTACAGTCGTCTGGCCATAACTGTAGGTTCTTTGAGTGCTCCGAGAGGTGGCTCATTGGAAGATCAACGCATGAAACATTAGTTCACTCTATTACGTAAATGAATAAAAATATTTACTTAACTTGATAAAATCTTTCACCAGGAGTGCTCAATAATGTATAACCGTCATTGGCTATTAAAGTAACTAACAAACTCTCTTCTTGAGGTACAGTGTTCAGCATTTACTAAAGTACATATACATGTCAGACTTGAATTGCCCTTTAATCCTACTCGATGATACTGACTGCTTCAGTTGAAATGGGCAGCTTGGCTCTATATTGACCTCTGTGTGAGGGCGCTGCTGTACTGAGAGAGGCGTGGTCTTCTTCAACCTCTCCCATTTGTCATTGCGAATTACAGCCACACTCCGCTAATGTCTGTGGTATTGAAGGCCGTTGCTCAGTTCAGTGTGGCACCACGCTCTCTGGACTATACCACAAGTGCTATTCCTGTTCGTCTCATTGCGCATTTCTTTCAGTTCCTTTCCGTACTACACAGTAACAGGTCCTCCTACGTACAGTACAGGTTTCATCGAGCTACACTGTCGCAGGTACACGTAGTACAGAAGTTACTTCCGTCCCTAAGTTTTGCACGCCATTGTACTTGAGTGAGACATAGTGGCTCGAAGATCTGGGAAGCTGAGTATGGGTGTGAGAGCAGTGTACTTAGCCCACACCCCTGAGTGCTGCATCCAGTGACGCTACTGGCAGAGGAGGACATGGTGGCTGGCCCAGTAGACGGAGCTTTAGCTTTAATCTGGATTCACCCTGTATACAACGACTTAGGCATTCGGTTGTCGCACCTTTTCGGGTATGCTGAACAGTACCCAAAACTCTGTTACTGTTCTACGTCAGGTACAGGAGCATGAAGTTGGCGTTCGCTTCAACATGCCAGGGAATTAAATTTTTAAGTACAACAATTTAGGTATGTTTCTGCAGTGCTGAAAGAGTTAACAAATACTACCTGTGTTGCTGCGGTCAAAGACCACAGATAAACTGTGAGCTGTATCCGTGCTTCACCGAATGTCTATACTGACATTCATGGTTGTCATATTTTGCAGTGGTAGAGAAACGATGGAACTGCAGCAGACAGTTTATGTAGTCAGTTCATGTAGTCCGCTTCGTTTCTAGGCATTGAACCTCTCTAGAACTGTATCTGCCAAACGAACTGACACAGTCAAGAACATTTCTGTGTGTGGAGTGCCTTCCTTATCCTCTCGCAGCCAAATTCCTCCTCCAACCCCCAAGCGCTACGCTTGCCAGCAGACGTCGGTTTTGCAGATATTTTCTTTTCGTCGTCCTGCGGGTCTCTCCTTTTTTTTTGTTTATTTTCCCCCCAGTTCTTGCTACGCGTATTGCTTAACATCCTGCGTTGGCACAGATCCTTCTGCCTCTCCCCGATGAAAAACTGCAGTGCTTACGGAAAAAGGAACGGCAGGAAAAAAACTGCTTCCCCGCGAAGAAAGTCGTGTAGAGGTGCGCCCTTTGTGATCGCGGTCACAAAAGACGAGGGTTGTGCCGGCTCGTGGCGGAGGGAACGAGAGGAGAGAAATGCATCACTCTTCTCTCCCTCCCCACCCCCTCCCCCAGTGTTGCAGACCCTACCACCATCCCCCACCACCTACAGGGAGACACTTCTCCCCTTTCTCCCCTACTGCTGCCACCATCCACCTCAGTAGCGACACGGAGGCTCGTCCGTCGCCACCTCATTTCCTGCCGCTGGTGCTGCTATCTGTCGGTCGGAAATTAGAAGTCGGCGGTTTCCGCGCCAGATGGCGCCACCGTCGTTCCCGCGGCGGCGAGTACGCTGCGCTCCCGACACCTGGTCCTAAACGGCCATTCATTTCCCAGGCACTGCGGACAGAATACTTCCTTCATTTTTTCCGCCCGCGGGCACGGAGGAAAACTTTTCTAGTTTCATATCTCCTTTTAAACTCGGTCACTTTTCCTTTCGCTGGTAGAAGGTACAGAGGATGTGACGCTAATTTTCTCTCTCATTAAATTTGCTACAGGGTGCAGGAACCGACGCAAAATTTCTCTCTCCCAGGAAATTCTTTCGAAAAATCAGTGAAGGAAGGGAAAGAAAGTGACAAGGGCAATATAAGTGCATGATGGATCCAGATACCTGTGTTGGATGCAGACATTACTACCATGTTTATTGTGCGACCTGCATTGTATATAATGTCACAGTAGGACATTATGCAGAGAACTGGAAAACAGTATGCTGTTTGATATTTTATTTTAGTATATGTCCTGACACTGTAGGTGGACATCTGTCAACTTTGAGTAAGCTATTATTTCTGTCTTTAGCTGTTGGTTGTGATAACATTTTGAGCAACGTTTTAAAGTTGTTCGATAGTTTGCTCTTGCATATATAATAATTTTTTACTATCTGACAGTTGCAGATATTCAGGTTTGACAGCTAGTTCTTTACTCAAAGATACAAGCAGCAACAATGATTTACTCAAAGTTGACCTATGTCCATCTACAACATCAAGACATACACTGATCAAGGTAATAAAGCCGAAATAAAATATCAAGTATCATGCTGTTGTCCAATTCTCTGCACAATCACTGCTATGCTACAGTTCTATTGAGTTCTGAGCTCTTTGCGTAAATCTCTAAATTTTCACCTAGTAAAAGCTGGTTCTGATAAAACCAGACACTTGATCGAAATTATCCCTCTCTTTTCACATTAATATTTTTACTTATATTTACTTTATCAGCTTTTTTTCGTGTAATTCAAGTTTTAATGTAAAATAAACTATTGTACAAATGTTCCCCCACAGCTTTGACCAAGTATGTATTTGACACGTATAACGAACATACCTCCTCCTCTCCCTCTCTGTTCCACGCCTTCCCCACTCTGTCTGACCACCTCATTCTGCCACCTCTATCTGTATTTCTCCTCCTCCCCACTCTGGCTCTTCATCTCCTGCTCATCCTCTATCGATTTGCTCCTCTCCTTGCCTGCCCTGCACCTTCTCTATCCGTCTCAACCTGGGAAGTGTCAGCGAGAAAAAATTTCGAACTGTTTTCACACTGCGAGTACGGGTACAGTTTGACTGCAGTTGCTACATGCTCTCATTATAACATACTGGATGAATGTAGGCTGGGTGATTTGCTTGCCCTGAGTTATGGTTCCTTAAGACATACGCACAGTTTCCAGTTGCTAGTTTTAACCGTAGCAATACCAACACCCATTCCCATAACGTATATGGGTGGGGGACAGCTTACTTTAGGCATACCATTACAATTTTTTTAAATACAAATTTTAACGGTTTTCGCTTGTATTAACTACATACGTGTTTAAGATTTACTGATACGTAGGTAGGGTCCAAAGCCTGAAATTATTTTTTAGTATTGCCTCAGCAGTACACCAACATATTTTCAATAAAGTGTACCAGCAATGGGGGTCTTTAACCACTTTTTATAACCATCACGAAAAAAATTAAAAAATGCAAATTTCGTTAACTATTGTTGGCTTAAATTAACTACAGAACTGTTAAAGAAGGGTCAAGAACTTGAAACTATTGTTTATGGCATTCCTCTTGAGAAGTCGCATCAAATACTACACCTCAGGTTTCGGTTGGTTGGTTGTTTGGGATAGGAGACCAGACAGCGTGGTCATCGGTCTCATCGGATTAGGGAAGGAAGTCGGCCGTGCCCTTTCAGAGGAACCGTCCCGGTATTTGCCTGGAGTGATTTAGGGAAATCACGGAAAACCTAAATCAGGATGGCCGGACCCGGGATTGAACCATCGTCCTCCCGAATGCGAGTCCAGTGTTCAGGTTTCGGTTTTTGGATTAAGTTTAACTGAAAAATTAAAACAATCATTAAAGAACCAGGTAGAATATTTCATTAAAAAAATAAATATTTTCTTCAAAATTTTATAACATAAACTACAGGACTAGATTGAAATACGAGTATTTACAGAAGGTGGGCCTAAGTACACCCTATGATATTGTTAGCGATAGTATTTGACTTAAGTGTGTTAAACATGTAATGCGAGATTTTACCTCGTACTGAGTAGATTATGTAATGCGAGGTTTTACCTCTTGGTGAGTAGATTGTGACAACATTATAAATTTTTAAGTCTGGTCAGGAACCACACAGGGTGATTCAATTGCCCATAGCTATAGGTTTTATGCAACCTGCAGCACATTGGGATTTTTCATATTCTCCACTCACTACATGCAAACTACGAGTTAAATTTTGCACTGGAATATGTTTTCACTGAATGTGACAGTTTTCGAATTATTCAAAAGAAACGCAATTTTAGGTCACTTTACACGTTTTTCAAAACTAATTCGAAAACTATGACTTGTAGTGAAAACATGTCCCAGAACAAAATTTAACTACATTAAATTCGCTACAGAAAGGTCCTGTCCTTTTTTCCTGTAGGACTAATAGTTTGCACGTAGCGAGCGAGAGAATGTGAAAGTATTGGGTGTGGTACTGGAAGGCATTGCGGGTTGCATAAAAGTCAGCGGTAGGGGCAGCTGATCACCCTGTTTGAAGTAAGGAGAATAAGACTTTTATAGCTCCTGGTATTGGTAGTGGGTGACGGGTTTAGCCTTCCAGCAATCGATATAGATTTCAGCGCGATAACGCAGTGTCTCACGCCGGACTGCTGTGCGGGGGTGGTGCAGTCCGTACATCGCGAGCGGCAGCTGGGGGCGACGCGCCGAGGTGAGGCCGGCGCCTCTATTGTGGGGGCGTGTCTGTGACAGGAGGCCTTTGTGCGGCGCCGCAGGCAGTCTGCACACACACACACACACACACACACGTGAGCGGCGCCGCAGGCTTCTAGCGTTACCGCCCGTTACTCAGAAGGTGTGGAAAGCACTGAAATCCATACGGCGTTGGAGTGTACAGACAGCCATTTCTCCGACATCTACAGGATTTGTCATTGTTGTGTGGGCCAAAAGGCCTGAGGTTCGTTAGTTGCACTTCTCCGTAAGAGATCAGAAATCCAGCGAATACGAGTTTATACAGTGAGGTGACAAAAAGTCGTGGGATAGCGACACGCATCATACACAGATAGAGGAAGTATCGCATGCACGAGGTATAAAGCGGCAGGGTGCATGGGCATAGCTGTCATTTGTGCTTAGGTGATCCATGTGAAAAGTTTTCCGACGTGATTATGGCAAACGTGTTCTTTTGCGTGCACACATTTCGCCTTTTTTAACTTTAAGGCATGTCCGCCCCCGGTAGCTGAGTGGTCAGCGCGACAGACTGTCAATCCTAAGGGCGGTTCGATTCCCGGCTGGGTCGGAGATTTTCTCCGCTCAGGGACTGGGTGTTGTCCTGTCCTTATCATCATCATTTCATCCCCATCGACGCGCAAGTCGCCGAAGTGGCGTCAGATCGAAAGACTTGCACCAGGCGAGCGGCCTACCCTCGTCACACGCCATTATTATTATTACTTTAAGGCATGATCTGTGGGATCTATAATCATACAGTTTTGTTTTGATGTGTGTTGTTTTATGATCTATAAACAGTTAATGTCTCTATTTACGAAACATACTCATGTTTATGAAACTCATACAGAGACAGCAAGGGACTTGGAAGAGCAGTTGAACGGAATGGACAGTGTCTTGAAAGGAGGATATAAGATGAACATCAACAAAAGCAAAACGAGAATAATGGAATGTAGTCAAATTAAATCGGGTGATGCTGCGGGAATTAGATTAGGAAATTAGATACTTAAAGTTGTAAAGGAGTTTTGCTATTTAGGGAGTAAAATAACTGATGATGGTCGAAGTAGAGAGGATATAAAATGTAGACTGGCAATGGCAAGGAAATCGTTTCTGAAGAAGAGAAATTTGTTAACTTCGAGTATAGATTTAAGTGTCAGGAAGTTGTTTCTGAAAGTATTTGTATGGAATGTAGCCATGTATGGAAGTGAAACATGGACGATAACTAGTTTGGACAAGAAGAGAATAGAAGCTTTCGAAATGTGGTGCTACAGAAGAATGCTGAAGGTAAGGTGGGTACATTATGTAACTAATGAGGAGGTATTGAATAGGACTGGGGAGAAGAGAAGTTTGTGGCACAACTTGACTAGAAGAAGGGATCGGTTGGTAGGACATGTTTTGAGGCATCAAGGGATCACAAATTTAGCGTTGGAGGGTAGCGTGGAGGGTAAAAATCGTAGAGGGAGACCAAGAATGAATACACTAAGCAGATTCAGAAGGATGTAGGTTGCAGCAGGTACTGGGAGATGAAGAAGCTTGCACAGGATAGAGTAGCATGGAGAGCTGCATCAAACCAGTCTCAGGACTGAAGACCACAACAACTCATGTTTTTGCCTTCCGAACTTTTTTCTTCCCATTTTTTCTCCGCCCTTATTGTTCTTTTGCACTAATTACAGATATTTGATCGAAAGCTGTGATTTCAAGACATAACTACTGTTTCACTATGGGTTTCATCGTGTTTGGTTTGTTTACGTAGATGTTGTCAGCGTAGCGAAGTATATGTTGAAAACTAATGCCTATCCATTTCTGTTACATTTATATCTGTGTGTGTGTATGCGTCTGTTTTTTTTTGTGGGGTGGCAGTGTGTGTAGTTATTCAGTGTGAGCTGTAGAATGTTGAATATGAATGTAATAGCTGTTAGAGAATGACTGAAAATTTAGTAAGGGAAGTTTATCGTCGCCACTGATACGAGGGTCACTCCAAAAGAAATGCACACTATTTTTTTAAAAATCCATCTTTTATTCTACATGTTTGAAAGTTTGACAGTGTGTAGATACACCCTTTAGGAACAATATTTTCATTTCTCCACATAATTTCCATCCCTCTCAGCTGCCTTACGCCATCTTGGAACCAGCGCCTGTATACCCGCACGGTAAAATTCTGGACCAACCTGTTGGAGCCACTGTTTGGCAGCGTGCACAAGGGAGTCATCATCTTCAAACCTTGTTCCACGAAGAGAGTCTTTCAGTTTCCCAAAGAGATGATAGTCACATAGAGCCAGGAGAGGACTGTAAGGCGGGTGTTTCAGTGTTGTCCATCCGAGTTTTGTGATCGCTTCCATGGTTTTTTACTCACATGTGGCCGCGCATTGTCGTGCAACAGCAAAACATCCTGCTTTTGCCGATGTGGTCGAACACGACTCAGTCGAGCTTGAAGTTTCTTCAGTGTCGTCACATGCGTCTGTCAGCAGTCACCAATTGTTAACTCTCTGCACATTGTCTGGAGTGTGTGCAGTACGAGGCCTATCGCTGCGAGGACAATCCTCAATATTGCCGTGCCTGCTTTCATCGTGTAACCTGCTTGCCCACCGACTGACTGTACTGAGATCGACAGCAGCATCTCCATACACCTTTTTCAACCTATTGTGGATGTTTTACACTGTCTCGTTTTCATAGCACAGGAATTCTATGACAGCACGTTGCTTCTGACGAACGTCAAGTGTAGTAGCCACCTTGAAGACATGTGACGGCGCCACTCACGGGAACAGGTTGAACTACGTTTGAAAACAAGCGGGAAGGATGTATCCACACACTGTAAAACTTTCACACATGCAGAATGAAAACTGTATTTTTACAAAAATTGTGTGCATTTCCTTTGGAGTAACCCTCGTATTTATTATTGTTTGCAGTGTCGGCGATTAACGATGTACAATGCAGTGTCCGACAGACATGGATGCCTGTCTGAAGGGACGGATAGTACTGTAAACGACAGCTTTGTGAAATGGAAGAGCCGGCCGCTGTGGCCGAGCGGTTCTAGGCTCTTCAGTCCGGAACCGTGCTGCTGCTGCGGTCGCAGGTTTGAATCCTGCCTCGGGCATGGATGTGTGTGTTGTCCATAGGTTAGTTAGGTTTAGGTAGTCTAGGAGCCTGATTACCTCAGATGTTAAATACCATAGTGCTTACAGCCATTTGAACCATTTTGAAATGGAAGAAATGTATTCGGAACTGATACGATTAGACTGCAGGTGCACAATTCATTAGTGAGAAGTACCGGAGCTGGACGCGAACACAAATTCCCCGCTTTGCGCGAACGGCCGCTTAAATACGTCACTGAGTGTCTGCGTACTGCACCAGAAACAGTTGTTGCGAATCCCGCAAGGCGAGAGACTTCGTTATTGTCAAGGCGAGAGACTTGACTATTGTAGTCGCCGCGACCCGTCTAAGCACGTAATACGAGGTGCATTCAAGTTCTAAGGCCTCCGATTTTTTTTCTCCGGACTGGAAAGAGAGAGAAACATGCGCATTGTTTTAAAATGAGGCTGCGTTCATTGTCAATACGTCCCAGAGATGGCAGCACCGTATGGCAGATGGAATTTTACCTCCAGCGGCGAGAATGAGAACTGTTTTAAATACTTAAAATGGCGACGTTTTCCTTGCTTGAACAGCGTGCAATCATTCGTTTTCTGAATTTGCGTGGTGTGAAACCAATTGAAATTCATCGACAGTTGAAGGAGACATGTGGTGACGGAGTTATGGATGTGTCGAAAGTGCGTTCGTGGGTGCGACAGTTTAATGAAGGCAGAACATCGTGTGACAACAAACCGAAAGAACCTCGGGCTCGCACAAGCCGGTCTGACGACACGATCGAGAAAGTGGAGAGAATTGTTTTGGGGGATCGCCGAATGACTGTTGAACAGATCGCCTCCAGAATTGGCATTTCTGTGGGTTCTGTGCACACAATCCTGCATGACGACCAGAAAATGCGAAAAGTGTCATCCAGGTGGGTGCCACGAATGCTGACGGACGACCACACGGCAGCCCGTGTGGCATGTTGCCGAGCAATGTTGACGCGCAACGAGAGCACGAATGGGACTTTCTTTTCGTCGGTTGTGACAATGGATGAGACGTGGATGCCATTTTTCAATCCAGAAACAAAGCGCCAGTCAGCTCAATGGAAGCACACAGATTCAGCGCCACCAAAAAAATTTCGGGTAACCGCCAGTGCTGAAAAAATGATGGTGTCCATGTTCTGGGACAGCGAGGGCGTAATCATTACCCATTGCGTTCCAAAGGGCACTACGGTAACAGGTGCATCCTACGAAAATGTTTTGAAGAACAAATTCCTTCCTGCACTGCAACAAAAACGTCCGGGAAGGGCTGCGCGTGTGCTGTTTCACCGAGACAACGCACCCGCACATCGAGCTAACGTTACGCAACAGTTTCTTCGTGATAACAACTTCAAAGTGATTCCTCATGCTCCCTACTCACCTGACCTGACTCCTAGTGACTTTTGGCTTTTTCCAACAATGAAAGACACTCTCCGTGGCCGCACATTCACCAGCCGTGCTGCTATTGCCTCAGCGATTTTCCAGTGGTCAAAACAGACTCCTAAAGAAACCTTCGCCGCTGCCATGGAATCATGGCGTCAGCGTTGTGAAAAATGTGTACGTCTGCAGGGCGATTACGTCGAGAAGTAATGCCAGTTTCATCGATTTCGGGTGAGTAGTTAATTAGAAAAAAAATCGGAGGCCTTAGAACTTGAATGCACCTCGTACTATGTGCAGTGGGGGTGTTTAACGATGCATGCATATGGGAGTCTGGATTGGCCTAGAGACGTGCTGGAATAGGCGATGTGGTTAATGCGACGGCTCGGGGTAAGTGAAAAATCCGGATTAGAGTCCCAGTCTGGCACAAATTTTCAGGAAGGAATTAAAGTGCTGTTGTTTCTTGTCGCTTCACTGATTGTGCAGCAGTGGGAGCTGAAAGTAAACAGATACTGAGTTTGTCCCAAGTGTTATGGAATATGTGCTAACTGTTGGTTAAGGTATCCACGTAAATTAGAACATAGCTTCAGTGGTCGACATGCTGGAGGACTAAGAGAGTCTATCAGCAATACATGCGAGGCAGAATAGATAAACATGATATGTACACGCAAGGGCATAAAAGCACGAAAGAGACCAAAAGGCCTCATATAAAAATTAATAGCAGGTACTGTTCAAGCATGTAAAAATCGTGCCTAGTTTTGAATATGTTAAAATGAGTCAGGAATCCGTACAGAAACTCGTGAAACGAACTATAATCGTCGCAAAGCACTAGAAAATACGTGGAAAGCGCGCCGATATACTCGCAACCATTTTATTTTGAACTGTAATACATCAGGTCACAATTCATTTCTCGGCTTAAGGGATTATCGATGATACGATTAGGACTCTGCTACTGTGAATCGTAATTGTTACACTGCGCTCAGATATCATTTATTATATATTAACATTAGCAGGATTATATTTTCTTATTCGTATTGTAAAAATTAGCGCCTCATTTAGTGACTGGAAAATATGGAAGTAATAGCATTAAAAATAGCAAGTCCTCAGTTAATATCATATCATTCCTCTGTAACCAAATGCCCACCGCTTTGAACGCTGCCATCACTTCACCTGTCAGAAGGTTGCGTTTTTTTGCTCAATAGAGTTTCGAAAATAATGGTCGTAGGCTGTGTACGTACTGGTTTGCTGGCTTCCCGCTAAAGTTCCACGGATATGACGAGTCTGGAACCTGTGGCGCTACTAATTCGGCAACATGGCGTATATTGGGTTGTTTTCGTGCTAGACGGAAGTTGAAAATTGTTTGTGCCACATCTGTTAACACGAAAACCGGAATAATAACAAGCAGAGAAGAAAGGCAGCTCAGCATCCAATTTGCTGTTGATGTTATAATGATTTACGTATTGCAGATTTAGATACGTATTACGCTAACTGAAGATGGGTGAAAGACCAAAACACGTAAAAAAATGTTTCAAATGGCTCTAAGCACTATGGGACTTAACATCTGAGGACATCAGTCCCTAGACTTGCAACTTCTTAAACCTAACTAATCTAAGGACATCAAACATATCCATGCCCTAGGCAGGATTCGAACCCGCGACTGTAGCACCAGCGCGGTTCCAGACTGAAGCGCCTAGAACCGCTCGGCCACTTCGGCCGGCAAAACACGTAAATAAAAATGTGGTTGGTTGTTGTATTTCGTAAAATAATAAGCTGAGAAAAAAGTTTGATGTTATAGACCTTGCTTCAGACAAAAAAGCGGTTCTAGGCGCTTCAGTCCGGAACCGCGAGACCACTACGGTCGCAGGTTCGAATCCTGCCTCGGGTATGGATGTGTGTGATGTCCTTAGGTTAGTTACGTTTAAGTAGTTCTAAGTTCTAGGGCACTGATGACCTCAGATGTTAAGTCCCATAGTGCTCAGAGCCATTTGAAGCATTTTTTGAACAATATACGTACACTACTATTTAGGCTTACATACCGTACAAATTAATAATAGGAGGGGCGTTTGAAAAGTCCGTGAAAAAATAAAAACTACTTATGTGTTTGGGGTATACCTTTTCTATTTTTCGACATAGTCTCCATTTAGACTCATACACTTCGTTCAACACTGTTCTAATTTGTTGATCCCTTCCCAATAATAGGAATTGTCCAAGTCTGCAAAACAGCTATTAGTTGCTGCAATCATCTCCTCGTTTGAATAAAATCTTTGTCCCACCAGCCATTTCTTCAAATTGGGGAACAAATAGTAATCCTAGGAAGCCATGGCTGGAGAGTAGGGGGGATTTGAAACGAGTTCGAATCCTATTTCCATTAATTTTGTGACCACAACTGCTGAGGTGTGTGCTGGTGCATTGTTGTGATTGAAAAGGCATTCTTTGCGGTCCAGTCGCCGGCGTTTTACTTGGAGATCGGTTTTAAAACGGTCCAATAACGATGAATAATATCCACCTCTCATAGTTTTACCCTTTTCCAGATAGTTGATGAGGATTATCCCTTGCGAATCCCAAAAGACACTCGCTATAACCTTTCCGGTCGAAGGAATGGTCTTCGCCTTTTTTGGTGCAGACTCTCCCTTGGTAACCCATTGTTTAGATTGGTGTTTGGTCTCAGGAGTATAGTAATGTATCCATGTTTCATCCATGGTAACGAAACGACGCATGAAGTCCTACGGATTCTTCCTGAACAGCTTTAAACCATCCTTGCAACACCTCACACGATTTCGTTTTTGGCCAAGCGTGAGCAATCGCGGAACCCATCTTGCGGATGGCTTTCTCATGTCCAAATGTTTATGCAAAATATTATGTACCCGTTCATTCGAGATGACCACAGAACCAGCAATCTCACAAACCTTAACTCTTCTGTCATCTATCACCATATCATGGATTTTATCAATGATTTCAGGAGTCGTAACCTCCACAGGGTCTCCAGAACGTTCAGTATCACTTGTGCCCATATGGCCACTCAGAAAATTTTGAAACCACTTATAAACCATTCTAATCGAAGGTGCAGAGTCACAGTAATATTTATCAAGCTTCTGTTTAGTGTCCTGAGGCGTTTTGCCTTTCATAAAGTAATGTGTAACCTTCACACGAAATTCTTTTTCGTCCATTTTTTGACAATCACTCGACTTCCTTGATTCACACGAATGCCAAACACAAAGAAATAGACCAACATAGCTGTTCTTTCCAAAGATGCTACCAACTAAAGATGATCTCGATACGCGCCGGTGCTCCCATCTCTCGGGCTTTGCACGGACTTTTCAAACGCCCCTTGTACGTGAGATGTTTCTATTTATACTCACATTGAGACATGTTCCTTTCCTTATATCTTCCTTCTGCAGTACTCAAAATTACAGTCACACACGTCGCATCTGTTGACCATTATGTTAAAACTGTAAAGGTAACGTAGTTATGTTGTTGTTGTTGTGGTCTTCAGTCCTGAGACTGGTTTGATGCAGCTCTCCATGCTACTCTATCCTGTGTCTTCATTTCTGAGTAACTACTGCAACCTGCATCCTTCTGAATATGTTTAGTGTATTCATCTCTTGGTCTCCCTCTTCGATTTTTACCCTCCACGCTGCCCTCCAATACTAAATTGGTGATCCCTTGATGCCTCAGAACATGTCCTACCAACCGATCCCTTCTTCTAGTCAAGTTGTGCCACAAACTCCTTTTCTCCCCAATTCTATTCAATACCTCCTCATTAGTTATGTGATCTATCCATCTAATCTTCAACATTCTTCTGTAGCACCACATTTCGAAAGCTTCTATTCTCTTCTTGTCCAAACTATTTATCGCCCATGTTTCACTTCCATACATGGCTACACTCCATACAAATACTTTCAGAAACGACTTCCTGACACTTAAATCTATACTCAATGTTAACAAATTTCTCTTCTTCAGAAACGATTTCCTTGCCATTGCCAGTCTACATTTTATATCCTCTCTACTTCGACCGTCATCAGTTATTTTGCTCCCCAAATAGCAAAACTTCTTTACTACTTTAAGTGTCTCATTTCCTAATCTAATTCCCTCAGCATCACCCGATTTAATTCGATTACATTCCATTATCCTTGTTTTGCTTTTGTTGATGTTCATCTTATACCCTCCTTTCAAGACAGTGTCCATTCCGTTCAACTGCTCTTCCAAGTCCTTTGCTGTTTCTGTCATAATTACAATGTCATCCGCGAACCTCAAAGTTTTTTTTTTCTTCTCTATGGATTTTAATGCCTACTCCAAACTTTTCTTTTGTTTCCTTTACTGCCTCCTCAATATACATATTGAATAGCATCGGGGATAGGCTACAACCCTGTCTCACACCCTTCCCAACCACTGCTTCCCTTTCATGTCCCTAGACTCTTATAACTGCCATCTGGTTTCTGTACAAATTGTAAATAGCCTTTCGCTCCCTGTATTTTACCCCTGCCACGTCAGAATTTGAGAGTATTCCAGTCAACATTGTCAAAAGCTTTCTCTAAGTCTACAAATGCTGGAAAGGTATGTTTGCCTTTCCTTAATCTTTCTTCCAAGGTAAGTCGTAAGGTCAGTATTGCCTCACGTGTTCCAATATTTCTACGGAATCCAAACTGATCTTCCCCGAGGTCGGCTTCCACCAGTTTTTCCATTCGTCTGTAAAGAATTCGCGTTAGTATTTTGCAGCTCTGACTTATTAAACTGATAGTTCGGTAATTTTCACATCTGTCAACACCTGCTTTGTTTGGGATTGGAATTATTATATTCTTCTTGAAGTCTGAGGCTGTTTTGCCTGTGTCATACATGTTGCTCACCAGGTGGTAGAGTTTTGTCGGGACTGGCTCTCCCAAGGCTGTCAGTAATTCTAATGGAATGTTGTCTACTCCGGGGGCCTTGTTTCGACTCATATCTTTCAGTGCTGTGTCAAACTCTTGACGCAGTATCATATCTCCCATTTCGTCTTCATCTAGATTCTCTTCCATTTCCATTATATTGTCCTCAAGTGCATAGCCCTTGTATAGACCCTCTATATACACCTTTCAACTTTCTACTTTTCCTTCTTTGCTTAGAACTGCGCTTCCTTCTGAGCTCTTGATATTCACATAAGTGGCTCTCTTTTCTCCAAAGGTCTCTTTAATTTTTTGTAGGCAGTATCTATGTTACCCCTAGTGAGATAAGCCTCTACATCCTTACATTTGTCCTCTAGCCATCCCTGCTTAGCCATTTTGCACTTCCTGTCGATCTCCTTTTTGAGACGTAGTTATTTATGTAAGTTTATCCCCAATTTTACGACTGCTTTATCTATAAATAAACAGTTGTTTGGTCGTCGCCATATTGCGGTTCTGAAGTGCTGGCGGCAGTGAGGCCAGTGATACCGTGTACTGTGCAGCCAGTCTGGTGATGTGTTTTGCGCAATAAGCGAGCCCTTCTCTGAGGAAGAGCGATGGCCTTCTGCGTATAGTGGCCAGACACTCCGCGCCATTCACAGCATTCAGCGGCTTCACGTTTTCTTGTGGTGATGTACCGTTAGAAAATGTCGTTACAAACGATACATACGTATAATTCAAAAATGTAATAAAGATTGAATTAAAGGAAACGATCGTATGACATTTATTGGCCGACATATAAAAATGTGTCGAAGATGTATATTAGGTCTGCTCGCAGCGGGTCTACCCCTCCGTAACTAATTAGGATGATAGATAGGACGTTCCTGCCGTGATACATTACCGATTCCTGGCGTGACATATTACTGCTTCGGACATGCAAACAGTGCCAACTGGTCTTTGTGAATTGAGGTGTGTGGAGAACGACGTTGAGTATTTCGCGTGAAAACACTCCAGCATTTTCTCCAGATCTTCTCCTAGCGTGACATGGGAGAGGTGTACTTCAGTCGTGTCTTGTACGACGTCTGTTCAAAAATTTCCGGAACAATCGTAATTTCGCGCCAATGGTGTGCTGGAGCGAAATGCGGTTGGCGCCCCTGCATACGGCTGTGTTCAGTATGTAACTGCCGGCATTTTCCA
This sequence comes from Schistocerca americana, assembly GCF_021461395.2. Lineage (NCBI taxonomy): Eukaryota > Metazoa > Arthropoda > Insecta > Orthoptera > Acrididae > Schistocerca > Schistocerca americana. The sequence goes on along the minus strand of NC_060127.1, from coordinate 182,074,949 downwards.
GCGATCAAGCAAGAGGCGTACCAAGACTGCTTCCGGAAATGGAAACGGCGTTGGCAGTGATGTATCAGTTGTGGAAGAAAATATTTCCATGGACACCATGCATAGTGAGTAAAAGGTAAGCGTAGAAAAATTTTGTGGACAAAGTTCCGGAATTTTTTGAACAGACGTTGTAAAGCTCTCTCGTTGTCCTCTCCGGATTTCTTCTCCGTCAGCCGCACATGCAAACATGCACGCATTAAACAATGAATCTTTTGAGTAACGTGTGGGAATATTTCAACATTACGATAAAGTTCAAAATACTGGTATGCCACCTGATTTTTTATTACGTTAGTCTAAAAATCAGGAAACGATATATTGTAATGAATATTTTCTAAGAGCCAGTCTAGTAATAAAGTCTGCATCAGATGTTGGAGAAATCTAATTATCACTTTTGGAGTACCATAATAATGCCAGGTTTACCGGTATGAAATGAGCGTTTTTTTGTGAAAATGAAACACTAATTTTGAATTGAAAAGTAAAAACATTTTATTCAAAGTACTGACCATTGCTTTCTATACATTTTGACCACCTTTCTGGCAATTTGTGGACACCACGCCAACAAAAATGTTCGTCTTTTGAAGCAAACCAATCAGACACCCAATTTTCGACTTCTTCGTAGGAATTGAAGTGTTCCTCAGCCAATGCGTGTCCCATTGATGAAAACAAATGGTAGTCGGAAGGGGCCAAGTCTGGTGAATACGGCGGGTGGGGTAGCAGCTCCCAGCCAAGTGGTTTGATTATATCCTGAACCAGTTTTGCTTTGTGTTCAGGTGCACTGTCGTGTAAAAAAATTACTTTGCCATGTCTTCTGGCCCATCTGGTCTTTTTTCGATCAGTGCATAGTCCAAGTTGACCATTGGTTGTCTGTAGCGATTAGTATTCACAGTTTCACCGGGTTTTAGAAGCTCATGATACACCACACCTTTCTGATCCCACCAACACATAGCATTGTCTTCTTGCCGAATCGATCTAGTTTTGCAGTCAATGTTGATGGTTGTCCCGGATTAACCCATGATTTTTCCCGTTTAGGATTCTTAAAATAAATCAATTTTTCATCGCCAGTAACAATTCGATGCAAAATTGATTTTCTTTCATGTCTTTGAGCAAACTTTGACAAATGTTTTTTCGGCTTTCCATCTGGCTTTCATCCAGTTCATATGGCACCCATTTTCCACACTTTTGGATCTTTCCCATGGCTTTCAAACTGTCACAAATTGTTTGTTGTGCAACATCCAGCACTGCTGCCATTTGCTTCTGACTCAAAGTATCATCTTCATCCAATATTGCTTGCAATTCGGCGTCTTCGAACTTTTTTGGTGGTCTTCCACATTCTTCATTTCTTACATCAAAATCATTATTTCTGAATCGTTGAAACCACCTTTTGCATGTTGCTTCTGATAGAGCATTATCACCATATGCCTCGAGAAGCATTCGATGCGACTCTGCAGCACTCTTTTTCAAATGAAAACAAAAAGTTAATGCTTTCCGCAAGTCATCACTTTCTGGTACAATCGACATTGTTAACACGATGAAAACATATGATGTTGTTTGTTCCGTGACTTGATGTATACTAAATATCTTTGACAGATGTCATACCAAACAAACAAACAAAAATTAAGGCTCGTTCACAACAAATGTTCCCTATCGACACATTTGTATCTTAACGCTCGTTTCATACCGGTACACCTGGTATGTAACAACCGTCTTCACATGAGACGGTTGACGTATAGATGCCACACATAAATGCTTCCGAGGCAATTTTAATTAATAGTTCACTTTTACGCTAAATAACGTTAAGATCCTCCGCACACACGTATTGTGTCTCGGGAAACTGGTTTAAACCTTAACTTAATTCGGGTAACATACAGTTACTTGTATCACGAACAAGATAGTTCTAGACTGCGTGAAAGTTTGCCCTAGACTGCGTGATGAGTTACAACGAATGTTTCGCGCCTGCCAGCTCAGGGCGCAGTCGAATAGTCGATTCAGTCGGCCAGTGATAAGTAACATTAAATGAAATGTTTAACCAAGTATTGACTGTGAAATTAAGAGTTATTGAAATCATAATTAAAAAGCCGTCAGTGTGGATACTGTAAGCAGCGTAGTTGGAACTCAGCATGGAAAATTAAACAGCAAATATAAATAAACAAAGTTATGCGCTTCGCACCAGTCCTAACAAATCAATCGCAGCTTTCTATGAGCGCTTCAGCACGATCTTTCATGCTGGTTGTCCCCTTCTCCCTAAATGAGAACGAAAATGAACAGAGAATATAGCCATAGATGTTAATTCCTATATAATCTTTGGTTCGCTAAATCTCTTCTCGGAAGTACTCTTTTTAATGTAAATGTTAAATACCAGGGGATCATTGCGAAACTTTCGCATTTTTATAATTTTAAATACTGACGGTATTTAGAATAAGTGTAGTCGTTGGGATAAGCTTAGTTGTGGGGACGCCGGCAGCTGTTTAAGCCGCAGCCACCCTTTGGCAACGACTGCTTCTAATGTTCTCTTCCTTGGCATCGTAGACTTTACATTTATAGTTTGTGTCAGTAGTATGCACACCACCCTCTTCACCTCTATCTACATCTTCATGGATACTTCGCTAGCCACCGTAAGGTGCATGGCGGAGGGCACCCTATACCACTACTAGTCATTTCCTTACCTGTACCACTCGCAAATAGAGCGAGGGAAAAACGACTGTCTACATGCTTCCGTATGAGTCCTACTTTTTTCGTATCTTATCTTCGTAACAAATCTAGTAGCCACCTTCTCAATTGCTTCCATGTCTTCCTTCAATCTGACCTGGTACGGATCCCAAACACTCGCGCAGTACTCAAGAATAGGTCGCATCAGCGTCCTATATCCAGTCTACTTTACAGATGAACCACTCTTTCCTAAAATTCTCCCAATCATTTGCCTTCTCTATCACAGTTGCCATATGCTCGCTGCATTTCATATCGCATTGCAACCTTACGCCCAGATATTTAAATGGCTTGGCTGTACCAAGCAGCTTATTGACAAAAGCTAATAATCAATGAGTAAGTACAATCAAAAAATAAAAGAAGTGAAGAAATGTAATTTACTTCTCATGACACTATTTTACTTTGCTTGGGTCCGGGCGGAGATTCGAGTCCTGCCTTGGGCATGGGAGTGTGTGTTTGTCCTTAGGATAATTTAGGGTAAGTAGTGTGTAAGCTTAGGGACTGAGGACCTTAGCAGTTAAGTCCCATAAGATTTCACACACATTTGACCATTTTTTTTTTTTACTTTGCTTGTAATTTTGAATCTTTGGACCGTATTACTTTCATTTACATGTTGTTGAAGAGAAGTTTAATAAGAAATACGAATATAAAATACATAGAAGTAAATAAATGCGAAATATATGGGTTAGAACGTTGTGTTCGCTTCTTATCAGGTGTATCACTAACGCCACAGTATCCTCTAAACGTATTTCGAAATTTTAATTGCACTTCTTACTTTATGGTTCAAATGGCTCTGAGCACTATGTGACTCAACATCTTTGGTCATAAGTCCCCTAGAACTTAGAACTACTTAAACCTAACTAACCTAAGGACATCACACACACCAATGCCCGAGGCAGGATTCGAACCTGCGACCGTAGCAGTCACGCGGTTGCGGACTGCAGCGCCAGAACCGCACGGCCACCGCGGCCGGCTCTTACTTTATGTAATCACGTTAACCGGTAGTAGCAATATGTAAACCACAGTTGAAGGCGACAATGACAAACATTCGTTTACAAAAGTCAACTTGTAGCACAAGCAGAAATAATGAAACTACCGAAGCGGTCACGGCTGTAATTTACACAGTTACTAAGTACTTTAAAGGAAATAAAATGGTATTTTTAATAAGATAATACGAAAAGGGAGTCTCTTATAAGGTAGTTTCGTAAAATAAAAAAAATAGGTATGAAGCTGGGCATCCGTGATGCCCTTTTGCCTGTGATAGTTGAAAGTCTCATGTTAAAATTTTCTACAAATAAGTTTTAGCACAAAATTGGTGTGCAATGTTAAAAGCCGATTAAAAAACCTTTATAGCATACCTCATTCATCCCTGTACGATTAGTATATCTTGAGAAGAAGGGATGTTGACTTGAGAAGTAATAGATTACTGAGCTCACTTCTACCAGTGATCAAGACAGAAAAAGGCAGATGTATTATAATCTAAAATTGACAAGAAAGGCCACAATTATAAATTTGAAAGCATGTTAAAAATAATATCTCCGATTGAAAAAATGGAATATAGTTTTACTGAAAGGCAGTCGTGAACACACGTTCTGGAAATAGGAGCATGCAGTACGATTGGCACTCGATACGTTTGAGGTATTTGTCATGCGCCAGTTTTATCATCCGTCTGAGTCGGATTACATCAGAGTGTGAAACTTCTGTTGATTGTTTTCTTCCTTTTATTGTGTTGTTCGAATGATTTGTTTTCTTGCATAGCTACAGATTATATTACTTAAGAACGTTCTCCGCGAAAGGTAACCGCCCTGCTCTGGCCCGTGTTTCTATTTTGAATGAAAGTTTCACTTACGTGATGTTTCTCTGAGAGTTAATGTTCACATCTTCATAATTGGCTCAAACAGGTTCCAGACCTGAGTTTTCACACACCATATTTTACTTCAAGTATTTTGACAAACAGATTTTTTACTGTAAGAAAATGTTCGCAGTCGACATTGTTAATGCCGCAGTAACGAAAAGCAGCTCTTAAACGAACTCAGCAGAAAATGTTTGATTCTTACTGAAAGATCGTACGTTGCCATATCGCTTTTTCAAGCTCTGCAGTGAAAATCCACTTGAGATACGGTCTGAAGTTTTATTTCAACCATGGCGAGAGGTAAGTTGGAAAAGATCTGATAGGAATTACCTTTTCCTTCTGGATTTCTTGATACGAGAGCATGCTGAAAAGAAATGTCTATGAATGTTTCGCGTGAAAACTCTAAATCTTTTTAAATAAAACAAATGTTATCAACATTTTATATCTTTGCTATTCATGTCTGCGTATTTATTCCTCAATGAAGCCATCCTGGGGATTACCACATTTCTCCCAAAGAGAGACCAGTTTGTTGATAGTCTCACTGTAAAATGTTTGACGTTGTTAACGGAGGCACAACCTCACCTCTACTTGCAGCAGTTCATCACTAACAAAGTGAAGTCCTCGAAGGTGTTCTTTAAGTTTTGGAAACAGATGAAAGTCGTATGGGGCCAAGTCGGGACTGTATGGAGGATGAGCGATGACAGTGAACCCGAGGCGTCGGAAAGTTGTCGATACAGCAGGACTGCTAAATAGCCTGGAATTGTCGTGCTGAACAAGAGGGTGCTCCATGAGGACGAACTGTTCGCACTCGAAACTCGATTACAGCACGACGCTTCTCACCACCGATATAGTTACGTAGCCCACCAGCATGTTACACGCTACAATTCGGAGTGCTGTAGCGGCAGACGTAGTGTGTTAATAACGTTTGTTCTATTTAAAAAGCTTCAAGAGTTTTCACGCGAAAAATTTAGAGGCATCACTTTTCTGCACACGCTCGTAGTATGTACTATTTTTGGAGTGCAAACTTGTTTTTGTTAATAAAATTGCTTTCGTTCTTTTTAATATTACGAAGACATCGCCGGTGTTAGCTACGTGTCTATACCCACCTTAGGGTGTGTTACCGAGGGAACTTAGTCTCTCTTCAGTCAGCTTTCTGACTAGTTCCTCAGATATTTTTTGCATTTGTATTTCAATGTCTGTCTTCTCCTACTGCTCCCCAGGTTATCCCTTGATATCTTAACACATATAGCGCCCTCAAGTACCGTGGAAGTTATCCCCTGATATCTTAACACATCTCCGTTCTTCTCTTCCGAATGTTTTGCATACGTCTCTTTTCTCGCCGGTTCCACAGAGATCCTTCCCCTTTATTATCATAACAGTATACTTGATTTTCAACATCCTTCTGTAACACCACTCTCCATACGCTTTGATTTTCTACTTTTACGGGTTTCCCACAATACCTCATTGCGGCTGCTCCTCGGACGTATTTTCTTAATCTACTCCTAATGAAGACATATGTTGGATTCTAATTGACGAAGAGTGCTCTCTTTTTTCCCTGCGCTAGTTTTGTTCCCGTGTTGTCCTCTCTTTATCCTCCAAGCGTAATTTGAATTTCCAGTGTAGCGCAAACCCTTCAGTTCTTCTACGACGCGTCTCCCCTCCATCTCAATCTCTTCTACTCGCCATTGCTTTCGTCTTTTCCCGTTAATTTTCAATGCATATTCAGTTCCCAGTAGCCTGTTGATTCTATTCAACATTTCCTCGCTTTCATGTGGATGTACTGTACCAGTGTCATATCGTTGATACCCTTTCACCCCGATTTTAATTCCGCTCCTGAGCCTTTCTTCGGCTGTCTTCATTAATTTACGGCGGCTTTAGCCCGGGCACTCTCTCTTTGTCTTCCGTTCTCATTGTTTCTTCTTGGTTATTGTACACATTGTGTATTCTGCATCTTTCATTTTGTTGTACACAAATTTGCTAAGCCCTTTTTCTACCTCGCCGTATCGTAAGATGATGTCTTGGCTTACGAGAGCTTTCATTATTTCTAGTGGACTTGTTAGCGAGTATGCAGAATAAACAATGAGACTATAGAATGAAACAAATAATATTTTTCTGATTGTGTTGGTCGCTGTTGTAACCGGCAGTATGTCAGAAATATGCATTATCCTCTTTTCCTATGCTTGTGTAGCCCTTATTTTCTCCTTACCAAGTCGGTCATGTGTTATTTTGCTTCTGAAGCAGCAGACTTCCTTCCTTTGTGGCCCCCAATCTTGACACTGTGTTCGTCAGTAATCTGATTCCTGCTACTCCTCAAAATGTCGTCTTTCTTTTATTTACTATCAGTCCATGTCTATATTCATTAGACTGCTCATTCTATTCAACATATCGTGCAATTACTTCCCAATCTCACCGATAGTAGCAACGTCATTAGCAAATGCTGTCATTCAGATCGGAATTCTACCACACTGTCGCACTGCCGTTCTCAGAGTCTTAACGGAACGGCGAATGTCTTCAGCAGTATTTCGAGGTGAACAACCCAGTCAAGAATACCAAGTCAACTGAGTAGCGATTAACAAGTTGCTCGCGTGAATGTTTGATTGAATAGGAAGCAGAGAATGTGAAGAAGATTATAACAGCGTATCAGTCAAGCAGTTTTGCCAACACAATGAACATCTAACTGCACTGATAGTTTGTGCTTTAACTATGCCTTGTGTTTCATCTGTGAGTAATTTTTCCGTTCTTCTGTTACAGGTGAGTCCTTCTGCTGCCACATCATTCACTGCATCCAGTTGGACAGTGAGTAACGCAACACAAGTACCTGTTATCCTAGAACTGCATGCTGCTTGCGATACGGAATGATTCAGAAATAGATTTTATGTGTGTACGTAATTGAGTTGAGTATTGAAGTTCCCCCACAGTAAATCTACTGGTTCGAAACATTCGGTCTTCCGATCCCAACAACGGTGTTCTGAATTTAACAATGCAGTTGCGTCAAAAATACAGTTCGTTGACGGATAATCTATAAAGTCCATTCGAATCCGGGGAGTGGGGTGGCAGTGGAGGGGGTAAAGGGGGGGGGGGAGGTACGTGCTTCCATCTTAAGGTTAGTAAAAAATCTCAAGAATCGAAGTTCATCGTTCAGATTTAGAAAAATAAAAACTTCAGTAGTTCCAGGAGACCAAACAAGTTAGAAGAAAGAAAATAACATACTATGAAGAAGATATCGAAACAACGTGCATTCTGACCACATCTACTTATACGAAGGTGGTTTGATATACGCTTGGTCCAGCGATCCTCCAGAATTCTCATCCCCTCAGATAAATAAGTTCTGTCATACTCTGCAAAATACTCTTTGACTGCAACTATCGCTTCCTAATTTGATGAAAATTTCTTCTCAGCAAGCCAAAGTTTCAAGTTACGGAACAGGAAGAAGTCATTTGGGGCTAAGTCTGGCGAACCAGGTGGATTAGGAACCAGTTCAAAGCCCAGTTCATTACCTTTCGCCATTGTCATCGCTGATGTGTGAGATGGTGCATTAATCTGCTGAAAGGGCACTTTTGTGTCTGCCAACCTTGGTTCTTTTTTTAGCCAACGCAAGTTGGAAACGATCCCACAATGAAGCGGGTGCAGTTATGGTTCTGCATTTTTCCAGTTAATCTTTGAGGATATTTCCTTGGGAATTCCAAAAACCAGTGGCCATTGTCTTACCAGCTTCGGTGCAGTAACGCCAGACTTAGTTTATTGTTTTGACTGCCGTTTTGACTCTGGCGTGTAATGATGGATCCAGGTTCATCAACAGTCAGAAACTGGCGCAATGAGTCTTTCAGTTTGTGATTAAATATCACGACACATTGTGTGGAAACGTTGTACCGGATGCGCTTTCGGTCGACTATGAGCAGCTGCTGTGCCCACCTCGCACACAACTTCTTCATAGCCAGTTCTCCGTCCAGTGGGTTATTCACTCACTCAGTTGAGATGCCTCCTGCCTCAGCAATCTCACGTGTTTTTATTCGGCGGTTTTCAGAACCGTATCATCGATTTTGACGGCAGTTTCCTTTGCTCTGACGTCAATCGGATGGTTGGACTGCGCTTTGATCCTTGCCTCACCTTGCCTCATCAATCCAAAAGCAAATGGTCTTCAATGATGGTGCAGAGTCAGCGTAAACTAATTCTGTTTTGATTTGTGGGGCAGTCCAGCCCTCCAAATGAAAGTGTTAGTTAATAACAGCACGAAACTAGGTTTTCTCCATTCCCAATCGGCTGTCAATGAGCTGTACACTGTACGTTGTTGAAATTCCTCGTACGATCCTTAGAATGATCAAGCTTACCAACAATGAAGGCGCAACAGAGCTGATCCATTCTTTCACGGAAATATATCAGATTTACCAAACCACCCTTGTATATTCCGGAAGTCACTGCACAGTGCATGGCGTAGGGTATTTCGTGTGTATTATAGTTTCGATTTTCTGTCCTATTCAGTATGCGTATTGAACGATGGAAGTATCACTATCTATGCAGGGTGTAAATAAATTCTCTTTACAGACTTCGACGACTGGTTGTGAGATCCAGGACGGTTGTGTTTAGCATAGGAACTCATCCCCGAAAATGTAGTGTTTTCCGACTACATGCAAAATACCACAACACACGTTGCCCTCTGAGTCCTGCTGCTTGTCGTCTGGGTCCACTTACAAATACGACTCAAAATGACGACCACTGACGTCACTACAGGTACGGTACCTCCGTACGTGTTTTGGACGCAGGTCCTCCAGCGTCCACCTCAGCCATAACCCACTCCAGTAGGTCTTCCTAGGGTGTTACAGGAATCTTGTAAATGATGACATGTGATCTCACAGCAAGTAGTCCAGCGGGTCGAAGTCGAGAGAACGTGCAGGTCAAATATCGACCACCACGGCCTATCCACAGTTGCGCGAATCGTTTGTGTGGACCACACGTGAAAATTGAGGTGGTGCTCCATCGTGCTGGGACCACATGTTTTGATGCAAGTGCAGTGGCACATTTTTCAAGAGCGCATGCAGTACGCCATCAAGGAATCGGAAGTACGTGGCACCCGTGGGAACCTGGTGGAAGAATGTATGGTGCAGTCACACTTCCATCCAGGAACGGCGCGCAAATGTTGTGAGACCGTATCATTCCTGAAACCCATGGGCCCGCGCAGCATGCGGCTTTTCAACAGCCGACACATGAGTATTGCGGGAATTTAGAACGTCTTCCATGGTCAACTTGGCTTCATCCGTGAAAAAGATCCACACCGGGAAGTCGTCTGCACATCGGTGCAAGAACCACCTGCAAAAGTGTGACGCAAAGCCCTGTGGCTGCATTGCCTGTATGTTGTGGGGGTGCTACCGGCGTAGCTGCTGCTCACGAAGAACACGCCATGCAGTTTGGTGATGCACATTCAGTCTACCTGTTATGCTACTGCGTCCGTCGTGTCCTCTTCCGCTGCATGGAGCACAGCCACCTCAAATTTGGATGTTTGGCACCATCGTGGAGCACCACAGTGGGCCCTGCTGGTGGTGAATGTACCCGGCTCCCAGAGCCCGCAGCTGCACCGCTGCGAAGTGGGAGTGCGAAGGTGTCTGGCTGTGCGGAAAACGCTCCGCATATAACTGACGAACATCCCTGTTATTGCACCGAGATTCGCCATACTGTATCATCATGTCGATCTATTCCCCAAGAGTGTAGTTTGCGATCGTCAACAGCAAACACTTACAAAACACTCGTTTGACCTATATTTGAATATTGCTCATCAGTGTGGGATCCGTACCAGGTCGGGTTGACACAGGAGATAGAGAAGATCCAAAGAAGATCGGCGCGTTTCCTCACAGGGTTATTTGGTAACCGTGATAGCGTTACGGAGATGTTTAGCAAACTCAAGTGGCAGACTCTGCAAGAGAGGCGCTCTGCATCGCGGTGTAGCTTGCTGTCCAGGTTTCGAGAGGGTGCGTTTCTGGATGAGGTGTCGAATATATTGCTTCCGCCTACTTATACGTCCCGAGGAGATCACGAATGTAAAATTAGAGAGATTAGAGCGCGCACGGAGGCTTTCCGGCAGTCGTCCTTCCCGCGAACCATCCGCGATTGGAACAGGAAAGGGAGGTAATGACAGTTGCACGTAAAGTGTCCTCTGCCACATACCGTTGGGTGGCTTGCGGAGTATAAATGTAGATATTGATGTAGAAACCACTAAAACTGAAATGTACATTCAGGTTGCATTGTGTACTGTAGTGAATGATTACTAACATACAGTATGAACAAAGACCACAAGCGCAACACCGCAACATAACGTACAAGCCTCTGGGCAGATCACAAACTCAACTGAACGGCATGTAAACAAACCTGTAATGGGCATGGGACATTACATGATCGGTGAATAACGTACGTATTACGTAGTCAAAAATGGTTCAAATGGCTCTAAGCACTATGGGACTTAACATCTGAGGTCATCAGTCTCATAGACGTAGAACCACTTAAACCTAACTAACCTAAGGACGTCACACACATCCATGCCCGAGACAGGATTCGAACCTGCGACCGTAGCAGCAGCGCGGTTCCGGACTGCTCGGCCACAGCGGCCGGCATTACCTAGTCAGTGGCGTTGAAGATGCGGGAGATTTGAACGTGTGTTGTGGTATTTTGCTGGTAGCGGGAAAACGGTTCATTTCAGACTTCAGTTCCTATGCTATACTTAAGCGTCTCGGTCCCCACTATAAGTCCTCAGTGTGTGTAAAGGGAATTTGGTTATACCCTGTCTATTCTGTACTTATCCTTTTCTCTCTCATCTTTCTGTCACGATACCTACACGAGAAAAACGACAGAGGAAGCATAACTGTCCCGCAGTCACCCTCGAATTCTGGACCCCCTATGTTTAACCTTTCCTTTCTTCCTAAGATTCCCATTTAACTGACCTGATCATTTCTGTTGCACTTTGTTATCGCTTCTTTGCGTTACAGTTAAATATGTGAATGAAATGGCGTGCTCAAGACGTTCACTGATCTAGTGAACGGCTATTATGAGGTTCATTGTCGTACTTTTATCCACGTTTACAGAGAGCTGACTTTCATTACACAGAGCAGAAGTGTGGCATTCTGCTTTAAATGTTGATAAATGTAAAATTGAACACTTAGCAAAAAGCTGATTTTTATTTATTTATTCGTATATATATATATATATATATATATATATATATATATATATATATATATATATATATATATATAGTCATACGAATAAATAAATATATAAAAATCAGCTTTTTGCTAAGTGTTCAGTTTTACATTTATGAACATTTAAAGCAGAATGCCACACTTCTGCTCTGTGTAATGAAAGGCAGCTCTCTGTAAACGTGGATATATATGTATTCACTCCAACTACCCTGCTAGGAACGCAAGGGCATTCATCTGTAATGTCCTTAGTTGTCTGGTTCGTAGCCCCACAGTCACAGACCGGATCCGCGAGGAGTGGCCGCGCGGTTTGAGGCGCCATGTCACGGATCGCGCAGCCCCTCCCGCCGGAGGTTAGAGTCCTCGTTCGGGCATGGGTATGTGCGTTGTTCGTAGTATAAGTTAGTTTAAGTAGTGTGTAAGTTTAGGGGCCGATGACATCAGTAATTTGGTCCCTTAGGAACACAAACCAGCGACTCTGTAGCAGCCCATTTGTAAAGAGAGTGTGCGCATCAGCCATGCCCAGTGTTCAATTTGACCCACAGTTTCCCGTCGAGTTCTGTGCCAGCAGTATCACAGTTAGACTTTCGGATCCACTCACGCTCTTCAGGATTTTCAGTAAGTTGACAGCTCTGGTCCCACACGTCTCCCACCCCATTATTTACTGGCACCTAGCTGTTCTGCTTGTCGTAATAGTACGTTTCTTGAACGGAGTCTATTTCGTCGTAAACTTGGTATTTATTCTTATATGGGTAATTCCAAGTTCTTCTGTAACTTGCGGTATTCCCTAAGCAAGACTTCGCTTCTGCGTATTGCGGGTGGATAAATGTTGCTCAGCAGAGGAAGTTAATAAATCGGTGTTGGTCGGGTTGCCCCAGTTATTAACCGCATAATGTGGTTGAACTGAGCGTCGACCAAGTTGGTGTGGCAGCTGTTTAGCCATAATGGTGCACAATACTCGGCTGCTGAGAAGACCGCCGGCCGGAGTGGCCGAGCGGTTCTAGGCGCTACAGTCTGGAATCGTGCGGCTGCTACGGTCGCAGGTTCGAATCCTGCCTCGGGCATGGATGTATGTGCTGCCCTTAGGCTAGTTAGGTTTAAGTAGTTCTAAGTTCTATGGGACTGATGACCCCAGATGTTAAGTCCCATAGTGCTCAGAGCCATTTGAACCAATTTTGCTGAGAAGACCAGCGCAGTGGATGATGTGTGCTGAAGCTCCCCATGTCATTTAATAATATTGTTTCGAATTTTTATCTTGACGGCAGTATTTTCAAGATGTTTTCTGTATGAAAGGGTGCGGCAAAGGGTGACACCAAGGTACTTAGGGTATCTTATGATTTATGAATTGAGTCACTTTTTCAAGTTCCTCTGGGCATATGAAGTGGAACGATCTTATAGCCTCAGTAGTAAGTAAAGCATGTGGGAGCCTTCGGCCCACTGGCAGGATATTGGGAAAATGCAGTCAGTCTACAAAGGAGAGTGCTTACAAAACGCCTGTGCTTCCCCTCGTAATAATATTGCTCATGTGTGTCGGACATATGCCATATAGCGCTAGCAAGGTAAATGAATGTGGAGCGTCCGTCTGAAAAGTACCGAGCCTGATTTTATTCCTGCCGTATAAGCGACGTCAGCGCAGTAACTACCGTGACACCTTGTAGTAACGAGGTAAACAACATGTGTGCATTCGACCAATTAGTTGCGAGCAGGTACTGTTAAACAGTGGACGAGCGACAGTAATGTGTCAGCGTTGTCAGATGTTCAAGACATTCTCCAGAATATTTTGAAAAACGGAAAAGTGTGTGCAAAGTTTGTCCCTTACCCCTTGACTCGCGAAAAAAACAAACGTGCGTGAACACCTGCCGCAACTTGATTGGAATGCAAAACACGGGCAGTTCTTCAAAATGGCTCTGAGCACTATGGGACTTAACAGCTGTGGTCATCAGTCTCCTAGAACTTAGAACTACTTAAACCTAACTAACCTAAGGACATCACACACATCCATGCCCGAGGCAGGATTCGAACCTGCGACCGTAGCAGTCGCGCGGTTCCGGACTGCGCGCCTAGAACCGCGAGACCACCGCGGCCGGCACGGGCAGCTCTTTTCTGGAAAAGAACCATCATGGGTGATGAGACTTGGTGTTATCAGTATGAGCCTACCGCAAAACGACGAAGTGCAGAAATTCACATAAAGGGTGAACGCTTTGACGACATAACCGGCATTCAAACCAGTGCGACGAGCCAGTTGAAAAACATTCCAGAGCAGGACTTTCCTGTTTTATGTGGCTGTATGAACTGTACTCAAGTAGGCGAGACCATCTAGAACACTTCAAGCGTTAGAATCACCGTCTTAACGGTTCTCTTTCATTAATCCAGTTTCAGAATCTTTCGGACTGCTGGGGTACACAAGGAAGGACAGCGCAAATGATCGCAGGTCTGAAACTTCCTGGCAGATTAAAACTGTATGGGAGACCGCGATTCGAACTCGAGACCTTTGCCTTTCGCGGCAGGCGCTCTAGCATCTGAGCTACCCAAGTACACGACTGCGTGGTGTCTGTTGTTTCTGACAGTGCGGATGCAAAAATACATCCTACCTCCTGTGAGAATCTCAGAGTAGCGAGTATGGTGGAAGTCGACAGGGGCTGCGGGTGGGTGGCACTCGATGGGAATGTGGGTCGGCCTTGAGAGGTGCCGATATACGCCGCGCAGTTTCGATAACACTGTGTCACTGACTTCGCAGTCGTTAACACACCTGCCTGGTAAGCAGGAGATCCGGGGTTCGAATCCCAGCCCGGTGCACATTTTCACTCGTCACCGCCGATTCCGCGTAATGTCCCGATGCAGCTGACAGCAGCGATCCCCTCCCCTCCTCTCCCTTTCCTTTTTTTTTGTTTCCCCTCTCCACCTTCAATCTATGGCCGGCCGCGTTGGCCGAGCGGTTCTAGGCGCTTCAGTCCGGAATCGCGCAACTGCTACGGTCGCAGGTTCGAATCCTGCCTCGGGCATGGATGTGTATGATGTCCTTAGGTTAGATAGGTTTAAGTAGTTCTAGGGGACTGATGACCTCACATGTTAAGTCCCATAGTGCTCAGAGCCATTTGAATCATTTGAACCTTCAGTCTACACTGTGACCAAAAGTATCCGGACACCCCCAAAAACATACTTTTTCAAATTAGGTGCATTGTGTTGCCGCCTACTGCCAGGTACTCCATATTAACGACCTCAGTAGTCATTAGACATCGTGAAAGAGCAGAATGGGGCGTTGCGCGGAACTCACGGACTTCGAACGTGGTCAGGTGATTGGGTGTCACTTGTGTCGTACGTCTGTACGCGAGATTTCCACACTCCTAAAAATCCCTAGATCCACTGTTTTCGATGTGATAGTGAAGTGAACACGTACAGCACAAAAGCGTACAAGCCGACTTCATTTGTTGACTGACAGAGACCGCCGACAGTTGAAGAGGGTCGTACTGTGTAATTGGCAGACATCTATCCAGACCATCACACAGGAATTCCAAACTGCATCAGGATCCACTGCAAGTACTATGACAGTTCAGCGGGAGATGAGAAAACGTGGATTTGATGGTCGAGCGACTGCTCATAAGCCACACATCACGCCAGTAAATACCAAACGGCGCCTCGCTTGGTGTAACGAGCGTAAACATTGGACGATTGAACAGTGCAAAAACGTTGTGTGGTGTAACGAATCGCAGTACACAATGTGGCGATCAGATGGCAGGGTGTGGGTATGGCGAATGCCTGGCAAACGCCATCTGTTAGCATGTGTAGTGCCAACAGTAAAATTAGGAGGCGGTGGTGTTAAGGTGCGCTCGTGTTTTTCATGGAGGAGGCTTGCACCCCTTGTTTTGCGTGACACTATCACAGCACAGGCCTACACTGATGTTTTAAGCACCTTCTTGCTTCCCACTATTGAAGAAAAATTCGGGGATGGCGGTTGCATCTTACAGCACGATCCAGCACCTGTTCATAAAGCACGGCCTGGTCCCGGCGGAGGTTCGAGTCCTCCCTCGGGCATGGGTGTATGTGTTTGTCCTGAGGATAATTTAGGTTAAATAATGTGTAAGCTTAGGGACTGATGACCTTAGCAGTTAAGTCCCATAAGATTTCACACACATTTGAACATTTTTTGGTTATACGACAATAACATCCCTGTAATGGACTGTCCTGGACAGAGTCCTGATCTGAATCCTATGGAACACCTTTAGGATAATTTGGAACGCCGTCTTCGTGCCAGGTCTCACCGACCTACATCGAAACCTCTCCTCAGTGCAGCACTCCGTAAAGAATAGGCTGCCATTCCCCAAGAAACGTTCCAGCACCTGATTGAACATATGCCTGTGAGAGTGGAAGCTGTCATAAGGCTAAGGGTGGGCCAACGCCGTATTGTATTCCATCATTACCGATAAAGGGTGCCACGAACTTGTAAGGCATTTTCAGCCAGGTGTCCGGATACTTTTGATAACATAGTGTACATATAAACTACCCAAGTACGCCTCACGACCTGCTTCGCAAGGTAGGAGATGAAGTAGTGACGGAGGTAAAGGTGTGAGTACGGGTCGTGAGTCGTGGATGAGTAGCTCAGATGTTAGAGCGCTTGCTCGCGAAAGACAAAGGTCACGAGTTGAATCTTGGTCGGCCATAGAGTTTTAATCTGCCAGGATGTTTAATATGAGCACACGCCCCGCTGCAAAGTGAGAAATACATTCTGGATCACAGGTTTGTTTGACCCACTAGAAAGCTCCACAGAAAAGGCAAAAATCCCTAAATGAAACTGATTTGGAGAAATACGCCGCAAGCAGGTCTAGCTGCAAAGTTCGAAGAACAAGTATTAAGTGGATAATCTAGTAATAACCTACAGGCCCCTGCTGCCACTCCTGTAGTGACTAGGAACAGAAAATGAGAGTAATTGCAGGGCGCACAGAGACGGACCATACGCGAATGGAACCGGATGAAAAACTTGCAACGGGAAACACCATTTCCCATGTACCTCGTAGTGGTTCGAGGAGTACATGTAAATCTAGGTGTATTATTGTGAGAAACAGAATCAACTAGAAGAGAACAAGAAGTACAATTTGGAAAGAACTGAATCGTGGTTACTTGTCTCATTTCAAAGAATTCACTTAAGCAATAACAACGTCTGAAAAGGTTATTTGTAATGATTATCTTTCCAGGTCAAGAATATCTCTTCTATTCGCCTTGTAAGTTGTTCGTATCTACGTGACGGATTAAGAAAAGCAGAAAACACACCAATGAAATTGATCGCGAAAGCTTCTATTCACTTCGTGTTGAAAGAGAAATTTAACATATACAATTGATAAAGAATTTGCTATCCAGACGATAATATTGTGTCATGCGCTTTTATACTCGTTATTTTGTTGCATATGTGGATATTTGCATAGATAAATTCGGCGACACAGAGTCGCAATAAAATTAAATATGGATTTTAATTCGGCATGTGATAGCACCGACAAAGCCCAAAGGGCTACAAATTATGTTCCTAGTAATAAATTTAATTGTTTCAAATCGTGTTATTCGTTTCAAACATTACTTTTTGTCCATAACTCGTTACTTACCCTCAGTTTTCTGTTTGTCAGTATCTTTCTGCAGTAGCACTTTTACATCCACTTCTGCATTCAGTGTGTTTCATATAAATTGTTTTTCTCTTTAATTTACAAAATAATAAATGAAACAAATATCTATTTACGTGGCAAAATAATAAACGAAACAAATATCTATTTACGTGGCTCGAGGTGTGAAATGTTATCTTTTCTACAGAGTTATGAACTTCGTTTATTTACTTATTTTACACAGAGTTATAGCAACCAGCATTTTTCTCTAACATGTAGCCGGTATGTTTAAACCATCTGTGTACTAATAAATTTAAATTAAATTTCTAATTTTAATGAGAGCAGTAGATCTTGCAAAGTTTTAGGGATGGACGCAACATGTTCATAATTAGCTGCGTTGAGAGGGATGATCAGCCAGTGGAATGTTTATCTAAGTGAAGTGTTCGAACAAGTGCACCTTGCCCTGAAGGAACGACTCAATACACCGTCTAAACAACATTCGGACGAGAATCCATCTGAACATAGTCAGTTATGAAGTACATGTCGCATCACATTGTTGAGGGTTTTTAGCTCTCTAACTAAAATTAATAGAAATTATAGGTCATTGCTGTAACTCTCTGGAAAATAATGAATCATGTTCACGACTCATCACATTAATATTTCTTACGTTTAACTACCCAAATTAATACTTATCTCACTTGTTACTTCGTGCGTTACAGAGAAAAAGATCTTTAGGGAATTGTATATGCTCAGCAAGCCACTTTACACTCGTGGCAGAGGGCACATCACCCAATAAAATCGCTGTTCTGCCCAGTTCCTTTCGCATGTGGGGGTATCCTATGTACGTGCCCTGATATCTCTTTAGTTATTCTCATAATCCCAAAATGATATATATGATGGACACAGCAGAATCGTCACAAAGTGTCCACAAAACATCGACAGTCTAAATTTTTCAAACTGGATTTCATGGGAACAACATTGCCTCTCTATCAGAGATTCATTTTTCAATTCCCTGAGTATCTTAGTCACATTTCCACATTAGCCATACTGGCCTATTACAATCTTAGCAGCGTGCCTCCAAATTTATTTGGTATTTCCATGAGTTTGCAGTACTGTAGCAATCTCTGCTTTTGCAACTTTTGTTAAGTGCTGTTTGACAGTAAGTGACAAGTGATAAGGTAGCATCGCTCTTTTACTTGGTGAGTCAGTATCAGGTTTCAAATAAAAATACATGGGGTTCCGTTCATGACTTGTCCCATTTCATCACATTTCCATTAGGTCACTTTCTTTTCTGTCTGTCTGGTAAAACTTTTGCAAGTGATTTAAAACTAACTTGCCGATGAGCGAGAGACTTTAGTAACTCAGAACTGTATGACAGTTAAATATTAACTCGCTGAATTGGCCATCTTACCCACATAGCTCCTGTAGGGTCGGGTGTGAAATGGGGATGGTAACGCCTGACATCTCGGCTGCCCTGAAAGTCTGGTGTGTTACGCAGGTAGTACTGGAATGCGTTCTGGTCAGTACGTGTGGAACTCGATGATGGCTAGAAGCACTGCTAGATATGCGAGTGCTAGTAGCGTCTTTGGAGCACCGGCCTGGCCACACTGCAGAGCCACGCTTACTTTGCCGGCCAATTGCTGCTCGCGGCGCACTACAAAGCCAGCCGCACTGAGGCTCTGCCTTCAGTTGTGTATTACCTGTACTGTCATATCAATCTCGTCACATACCGTTGGGTTTGTGTCACATTTGTCTCTGCCTTACGTTTTCGCTCTAGGATTACTCGTTTTGACTGTGTTATTCTGTCGTGCCATCTCCCTTGTACTTTTTCTCTTATCATTGTCCTCCTGTTCACAATCAGCTGACTGCTGTTGACAGCCCCTGGCCTCTGCTGATTCTTTGACTCATTCCCGATCATTGTCATATTATAATCACAATGGTTGGCAACAATGAAATCATCTCATCAGAATGTTTAAAATCCGTTGAGAAATTTCACATCCACAAAACTAAAAAGCTGAAAATAATTACTTAAATAAAAATTATTTTTTCCATATAACGCGTTTTTAAATCAGACTAAAATGTATAAAATAAGTTCTACTAGCCAGTACAGGTTCCTAACCCATTACAGATAATTCTAAAATGTGTAATTATGACTTTCTAATATCTGTGAAAAAACTTGTACAATTTGTAACAAAAAGTGGGGCGCATGCAATAAATAATACAGGATGGGCTAGAAGTCCCCGTACCACATAGTATCAAAAGCTAATTGATTTGATCTGTTTTAGCACAAGTACTTATTTACATACACTCACGTTGCCTAGTAAGCACAGGGTCCGCCACAGGCCCTGAGAACTTGTTCCACGCATAATGACATCGACGTGTATATGGCGCAAATGGCGTCATGTGGTATAGCCATCTATGCTGCATTCACCTGGTTCCAGCGTTCGTATGTGGTGGTTGGGATTGGGTCACAGCGCTGCACCTGTCGTTTCACGCGTTTTCGATTGGCGACAAGTGTGGTGATCTGGTGGGACATGGCAAACTCAAGGGAGCTGGTGTTGCTGATGAACCACCGTCCTGCAAAGTGTTCATTTTGGAATTCGCGCACCTTAGAGCGTAGTGAGGAGGCAGCAACCTTACGCTTTCTGTTCAAAAATGGCTCTGAGCACTATGGGACTTAACTACTGTGGTCATCAGCCCCCTAGAACTTAGAACTACTTAAACCTAACTAACCTAAGGACATCACACACATCCATGCCCGAGGCAGGATTCGAACCTGCGACCGTAGCAGTCGCGCGGTTCCGGACTGCGCGCCTAGAACCGCTAGACCACCGCGGCCGGCACGCTTTCTGTGAGTCACCTTTCCTCAAGCTGAGGTATTAATCATGTTTCTAACACGTGTAAATAATCTGCGCCATTCACAGCCCCAGCGACAATATTTCTAGTAGTAGAGCTGCGGTAAATAGCACGTTCATCTTAAAACATAATGTTGGTACGGGTGGCTGCACTTGGAAATTGAGTTAAGAAAACACGGAATTCTAAAACACGCTCATTCCTGTCCGTATTCGATAACGCTTTTACGAACGCCGGTCGAAAAGGTCTGACCTTACCGTATTTTTCCACGTGATTTCAAATTTTTGTCCTCGGTATAGCGAGTGGAGCACGTTTGCGTGTCGGCTTCATAGGAGATTGTTCAATTGAATCAGAGACTCCGGCACGTGTTTCATTGCGTTTCTTCCTCCTTTCACTCCGCGGCCTTTCTTTAACGCTGCCAAAACCAAAACCACGTCTATCCCAGTCCCCAAGTGATGCTTTTTTGCGGCGGGGTTTATTAAATCTTTCCTGGAATGGTCTGCCCTGTGTGTTGTCGTTCGTGCACCCTCGCGCTTGTCACCAAGCGCTCTTCAATAGTGTGACTATGGCCGCCCACATCTGCCATAGCCATAAATTAAAATTCGACTGAGATTGATTGATGGAAGTAACATAGCTACCAACCTGCGTAACAACATTTGGTACTGGAGAGGCATTACAAGGGTACAGAGCGTTCTCGCCCAACAGCCCAGAGTTGAACAGTTAATGCATCGATATATATTCCTTGCAGCTCAATTTTTTCTTATGAATGTGACAGGTATTTTCATAGGTATTAAAAATTCACAGTCACAAATTTTCAGAATGACGTGTAAGTGGTTAGGAATCTGCATGCGGCTAGTAGATATTATTTTATGGATTTTAGTCTGATTTAAAAACGTGTTATATGGAAATTAATTTTTATGTAAACAACATTTTTATATTCTTCCAAAGTTAAAATATAAAGCACCGATATCCTTGAATTGTAGCTCAGAATAGCCACTAAAGAATATATAAGTCCCTCAGTATCTGTACTTTTTTTTGCAATTTTTTTGTGAGTAAGGGATAATAGCTCAAATTTTTCGTTACGATATTGGCAGCGAATTATTGTAGTTGCCGATGTGGTGCCAAAATCCTTATAATAAAAAGGAAAGAAACCGAGGACGGTCACAAAAAAATACATTAGAACTCAAATTGTGTGTGCTAGCGATAAAGACCACACCCCGCATTGCTACACTGTCTGGGATACTCGAATGTTCCGGACTGCAATTGACTATGTTGGGCAGAACACGCATATGTCAAACAGAGGACATTTGCACAGAACATTTAAATCAAAATTCTCGTGATGAACACCGTTATTTACCCGCGTAATTAGCATATTTGAATTAACATCGACAAATTTATGTACAATCAGCAGCTTTCGGCTGTTTAATTAACGGCGTAACAATTGTTTTGCTATTCGGTTATTAACAGTTCGTTACGTACGTGTAGTGAACGCTCTTTGTTATACATTGGTGCTCCAAAAGTAGTTTTACATCACAAAAGCGCTGTCCATTACGGTTTCTCAAAAGAAAATTTCGAACTAGGCACAAACTCAGACGCATAATATGTGGTACTCTGGAAAGTGACAGTAATAGAAAGAGATATGTAAAAATGATACTCTCATATCAGGCTGGATGTAATGCAAGATCACTGCGCTGAAAAAATTACTATTTATTTATTTATTTGTTTTGCTTTTTACGCTACCGGACAACCATACCATTGTATGACAAAAATTCATTTTATCTGAGATGTCGACAGGAAACATGACTGAAATTGTTCCGATGACTTCCCACAATTGTTTAATTTGTAACAACTACAAAATATTTACGACACATGATTCAAAAAGTAGAAGACGTCAGCAGTAATAAGTTTCGATTAATACTTAAAGGAAATGGTTAAAAATATTTTCGGGGTTTGACATAATAAATTCTGAATTGAAATTATCAACTGATTTCTGAAATAAATTTTATTAAGTATGTTTTCTGCAAACGTCATTGCCAGCTGGGATGGCCTAGCGGTTCTAGGCGCTACAGTCTGCAAATCTTCGTCCTTTCCAACTTTGGAAATAAAAAAGGGCCGCAGGAGCCAACTCTAGAGACTACGAAGAATGAGGCAGCACAGTGATTTCGTTTTTTGTGCAATAGTTACGTACCAGCAGAGACGAAAGTTGGGGTGCCTTATCGTGATGCAAGGGCGATGAATTGTCTCGCCACATTCCAGGCCGTTTCCTTCTCACATTTTCTCGCAGGAATCGCAACACTCCCTGACAGTACCATCGATTAACAGTTTGTCGCTGTGGTACCAATTCATGATGGACTAATCCTTCAAAGTGAAGGAAAACTATCAGCATCGCTTTGACATTCGACCTGACTTCACGAGCTTGCTTTCGTCTTGGAGAACTTTTCCGACCCATTGTGAAGACTGAACCTTGGTTCCATCATCTTAACCATAGATTCACGTCTCATCACTTGCACGATCCATAAGCTCTTCACAGACTGCGAAGTAAAGGTCATCCTGGTCTTGACTCATGAGCCGTGAGACGACCTTGGCGGAAACATGATGCATTCCAAGAAGCTGTGTAAGGATTTCATAACATGATCCAACGGAAGTACTACATTCTTCTGCAGTGTTTCGGACAATCAGTCATCGATTGGCACGCGCAATTTCGTTGAGGTTCCTGACATGAGCGTCGTCGGTAGACGAGGGGCGTCCTGAACGAGGGTCACCTTTAACTTCCGTCCGCCCATTTTTAAACCGTGTGAACCATTCAAATGGTCCAAATGGCTCTGAGCACTAAGGGACTTAACATCTGAGATCATCAGTCGCCTAGAACTTAGAACTACTTAAACCTACGTAACCTAAGGACATCACACACATCCATTCCCGAGGCAAGATTCCAACCTGCGATCGTAGCCGCAGCGCGGTTCCAGACTGAAGCGCCTAGAACCGCTCGGCCACAGAGGCCGGATGTGAACCATTTGCAACACCGTGTACGGCTCATGTAGTCATCACCGTAGGATTCCTGCATGATTTGGCGTGTCTCTGTAAAGATTTTCTTGAGTTTCACGCAAAATTTAATGCAGATACGTTGCTTTTCTAACTCGGCCATTCGAAACTCGCAGACTGTGCGACACAACCCCCTAGTCAATACAGCACCGAACAATAACTAACAGACACACAACAGTGAAACGTTCGACAGTTATACATGAACACAGGCGTGCGCAGAGGTGCCAACCGCACTAGTGTTCCTGAATTTTTTGAACAAACTTCGTACATTAGCGCGACCTGCAGGCTTGGTTAGCATCTGAATTTTTTAGTAACTGCAGGGGGAGACTGAGATTTGACTATATATACCAAGTCACTGAGGGCGTTGTGTGCAGGTGCTACTCGAAGATGAAGAGATTCGCATTGAAGAAGAAGTCGTAACGGATCTTATCTAACCTGTCAGAAGACTGGTGGCCGAAAAAAAAAAAAAAAAGTGCCGGCCAGTGTGGCCGTGCGGTTCTAGGCGCTTCAGTCTGGAACCGCTTGACCGCTACGGTTGCAGGTTCGAATCCTGCCTCGGGCATGGATGTGTGTGATGTCCTTATGTTAGTTAGGTTTAAGTAGTTCTAAGTTCTAGGGGACTGATGACCACAGATGTTAAGTCCCATAGTGCTCAGAGCCATTTGAACCATGTTTTTGAAAAAAAAGTAATACACAATCACAATTTGTTTATTACGGTGGTCATCTTCAGACCTACAAGTTGTATACAAAGCTTTAAGTAGAAGGGAGTAGAGTGGTCGAAACCGGTCACCGTAATAAATAAATTGTGATCAAGACTGTTTTTGATAGGTAAATATTCGTAACACATTGATCACTGTTCACTCCCACTCCCACAATGTATTCAAAAGTAACTTTCTGTTAGTGTTATATATTATTACTGGAGTTGGCGCAATATGTTGTTCGGTGAGTACAGAAAACGAGACAGTGGCCGCCTGCTTTCGCTCGCAGCACTGCCGACTCGAGCGGAGCTGTGCGGACCGTGCCGGGCGGCCGCGCAGTCGCCACCTGATTACGTGGACTCAGCACACAAGTTGTGTGAAGGTTCGTTAGAGCGCGGCTTGCGCTACACGTGGGCCAGGGAGCGGCTTCTCGTAATGAACCGTTAAATAAAGCACACCTCGGCAACAAGGGAGGGCGTTCCCTTCCGCTGACAACAGAGCCAGTTCACCCATAAGCCTCGAACGCCCTTAACGAGCGCACACCGGTAGAAATACAGAGCCCGGAGATGCTGCGGGACCATTAACGTACACACATCCCAGACGATGTATCTGTGTGGGGTTGCCGATTGAGGACACGGCAAATGGATGGTCTCAGTCGCATAGGCAGCGCCGCCGTCGTAGTTCAAGGTTCAGATGGTTCAAATGGCTCTAAGCATTATGGGACTTCATCAGTCCCCTAGAACTTAGAACTACTTAAACCTAACTAACTAAGGACACCACACACGTCGATGCGCGAGGCAGGATTCGAACCTGCGACCGTAGCAGCCGCGCGGTTTCGGACTGAAGCGCCTAGAACCGCTCGGCTACCGCGGCCGGCAAAGTTCAAGGAAAACGTTACATGTTCTACGATTATGGTACCAGATTTGATACAATTCTTAGTATCGATAGCGATATTTTAAATTCGTGTTGATACGCCGATTATATAGGACAGTATTGCGGGGAATTAATTCCTTATTTTTTTATAAGCTTGTCTTGAGGACAAGATCGGTTGGTAGGATACGTTGGTGTGGGCGCACGACACCACGGTCTCCAGCGTCCGCGCGAAAACAGTTAGGGACGAGGGTCGGTAAAATACACTTATCAGGAGTATAAAACGCGTGGAAAATAAAGGTAACAAAAAGTAGAAAACCATGTGTGTACCTACATAGAAGCACTGAACGAAGTATCCCGCCAATATCAAAACATTCAACTAAACGGGAAGAAAGTGGTAGAAGGATTTAAAACAATATAGCTGATGGACGTGGATGGCTGAACGAGAACGAAAAAAAGGATGAAACAGCCACTCTGAAACACACTAAACCCTCCAGCCTAAAAGCTCAGGTCAGAGTCCGGACACATCACAAAACCTTAAAACTTCAGCTAAAATAGAGGGCAGATCCAAAAAAATAACTACTTAAACCTAACTAACCTAAGGACATCACACACATCCATGCACGAGGCAGTAATCGAACCTGCGACCGTAGCGGTCGCGCGGTTCCAGACTATAGCGCCTAGAACCGCTCGGCCAACCTGGCCGGCGAGGGTAGATCCCCGCTGATATTTGCTTCCGCCCTTGCATCAGGGTATAAAATGCAATGTGTAAAAATATGGCCTACAGAGCACGCCACGAGCATTTCAAAACGTGGGATCCTCGCGCCGTGATAAAAAGCCATGAGTTAGAGGGCAGTTGAACGCCGTGGCCGGATAGTTGACTTCACCAACGGCAGCTCATTGTCGGTTAATGCCAGCCATTCCTCACCCCACAACTGCATGAACTTCCAATGTTGTGCAGAAACGACAGCCTGCAGGGTAATAGAACACCGTGCCACATTACTCTGCAGGCCTGCTTGGCAGCCCGATCGGCCTGTTCATTTCCCCGTATCTCCACATGCCGTGCCACCCAGCAGAATGACACCTGCTTCTCCTGCCGTTGGACCGAGTGTAGTTGGTTAAATGTCAGGACTTACTTAGAGTGTAACCAGTAAACACTCCCTGCTCCCCTCAACTCTTTAAAGAATCGACCTTTCATATATAAAACAGCTTCACATTTGATTTTTAAATCAGTGTAAAGGCAGGATTCGAACTAAAGTAATTTGCAATGTCTGAAGCAACATGTATGGAATTAATTATGAAAGTGGTAGATATATATGTATAAGACATGAGCAACCATGACGGAATTACATACTTCTTTTCGTAACACGAGTAACAAAATGAGGCTATCGCAATTCCTGCATGGAAAATTTGTATAAAGGCACTGACTGTCCTGTGGTATTATTGCATTGTTCGTACCTTTTCCAACCTCCATTCTTCTAATTACCTCAAAAATTCTCTATGGCATTGATTTTGTTAAGGTTTGTAGTTGTTGCAGTGGAATTGTCTCCCACACTTCTCATATCTCTGCTTTCAGTTCACATTCTGCCTCAAATTGCCATGCATTGCAATAAACGCGCCTTGGAAGTATTGCCCAAAGGTGTTCGTCGCGTTCAAATATGGGCTACGTGCAGACGAGGGCCCATCGACATCTTTATGTTTCAACCACTATTTGGTTGTCGCAGGAACATACACAGATGCATTACCTTGTTGAAACATTAGACTTTCGTCCCCTAGGTCCTTATACATTCTAATCAGTTCTGTCTCTAGCATCATAGTCTAC
The DNA here is from genome assembly GCF_021461395.2 of Schistocerca americana. Classification (NCBI taxonomy): domain Eukaryota; kingdom Metazoa; phylum Arthropoda; class Insecta; order Orthoptera; family Acrididae; genus Schistocerca; species Schistocerca americana. The sequence goes on along the minus strand of NC_060127.1, from coordinate 182,048,304 downwards.
ACGTTAAAGTTCATTCTAGTGATTTATCTTTAGCGCAGAAGGCTGCCCGTATCGTAACACTTCCACTATCAAGATTTCTACTCATTCTTACGCTATGTCATCAAAAGTGTTTGGAAACCTGGCTGAAAATGACGTACAAATTCGTGGTGGCCTTCCATCGGTAATGTTGGAATTCAGTATGGTGTTGGCCCTCCCTTGGCCTTGATGACAACTTCCACCCTCGCAGGCAAATGTTCAATCAGGTCCTGGAAGCTTTCTTGGGCAATGGCAGCCCACTCTTCACGGAGTACCACTGAGGAGACGTATCCATGTCGCTCGGTGGGGCCTGGAACGAACGTGTTCTAGGTCAGGACTCTGTGCAGGCCAGTCCATTACACGGATTTTTTTTATTGTCGTGTAACCACTCCGCCACAGGCCGTGCATTATCACCAGATGCTCCATCGTGTTGAAAGATGCAATCGCCATCCCGGAATTGCTCTTCAACAATGTGAAGCAAGAAGGTGATTAAAACATCAAAGTAGGCCTGTGATGTGATGTAGCCCCGCAAAAGAACATGGAGTGCAAGCCCCACAGCGAAAAACACGACCACACCATAACACCACCGCCACCGAATTTTACTGTTGGCACTACGCACGCTGGCAGATGACGTTCACCTGGCATTCTCCATACACACACCCTGCCATCGGATCGCCACATTGTGTACCGATGTTTTTCCACTGTTCAATCGTCCAATGTTTATGCTCCTTACACCAAGCGAGGCGTCGTTTTGCACTTATCGGCGTGATGTGTGGCTTATGAGCAGCTGTTCGACCATGAAATCCAAGTGTTCTCACCTCCCCCCCAACTGTCATAGTACTTGCAGTGGATCCTGATGCAGTTTGGAATCCCTGTGTGATGGTCTGGATATATGTCTGCCTATTACACATTACGACCCTCTTCAAATGTCGGCGGTCTCTGTTAGTCAACAAATGAAGTCGGCTTGTACGCTTTTGTGCTGTACGTGTTCACTTCACTATATTATCGAAAACAGTGGATCTAGGGATGTTCAGGAGTGTGGAAATCTCGCAAACAGATGTATGACACAAGTGAGACCCAATCATCTGACCACGTTCAAAGTCCGTGAGTTCCACGGAGCGCCCCATTCTGCTCTCTCACGATGTATAATGACTACTGGGGTCGCTGATATGGAGTACCTGGCAGTAGGTGTCAGCACAATGCACCTAATATGAAAAACGTGTGTTTCTGGGGGTGTCCGGGTACTTTTGATCACATATTGTATCTGCTACTCCTTCTCGGATCATGCCAGTAATACTGAAATCGACCCAGCCCATCCAAATTAACTTCGTCTTGTCATTGAAGAACATTTTACCCCATTCTGAAGTCCATGACATTCGTTTTTCAGCAAACTCCAATGTAGCCTGTTTGTGTTTGGGTGCTAGAGCAGCTTTCTGCAGTTGTTTCTTGAATGTTAGATATTTGTAATGTGACAAAATTTGTCGTACGTAAATGGCAGTTGCTGGCAACAGTAAATCAGCAACAAGGAGAGAAAATAACGGTTTATGGCCTTCGCTTTGCGCAAAAGTATCCCTTTCCATGCTCACATAATTTTCTGCTTTGCCCATATTTACCGTTTTGGTTCAAATGGCTCTGAGTACCATGCGACTTAACTTCTGAGGTCATCAGTCGCCTAGAACTTAGAACTAATTAAACCTAACTAACCTAAGGACATCACACACATCCATGCCCGAGGCAGGATTCGAACCTGCGACCGTAGCGGTCACGCGGTTCCAGACTGAAGCGCCTTTAACCGCACGGCCACACCGGCCGGCTTTACCGTTTTGTCCATATCGTGCGCCCACTATAAATAAATGGGCAATCACTGTACTTGAATGATTCAACCTCTTGGTGATTAGACGTTCAGTGTTTCCATTTTGTTGTACGCACAGACTTTTTTTTTTTTCAACCACAAGATAGTTTTTATCTGCTTGGCATTGTCACAATCGTGATTTATGTGCAGAATATGCACTGTCGCTAGAGGTGTCTGTTTCCTATCTGCAGTAAAGGAACGTAGGAACGTACGCACACAACACTGTACAGAGGCGATTGCCTTTATACCGAGTTCCACCCTCTTTCACCCGAATCGTTGATGTCTTGTTATACACTGTATTACAGACGTCAGATGCGATACCTTTTGACTGCGTTTGCGGGTATACTGGATCTCATACTATTTCACATACACTGTGCACAATTATTACAACGGACAATGTTAATTTTCCTACAAATACCCATGCCTTTATACGGATTTCAACTACTGTACGTAAAACAATGGAAAATCCTGGATGGAGTACTGACAATATCATGAAAAGGATAGTTGCTGCTCACCATAGAGCGGAGATGCCGAGTTGCAGACAAGCACAATAAAAAGACTGTCGAACAAAACTTTCGGCCATACATAAGAACATACAAAACACACACACACACACACACACACACACACACACACAGGCGCACGTGCAAACACAAAAATGGCTCTGAGCACTATGCGACTTAACTTCTGAGGTCATCAGTCGCCTAGAACTTAGAACTAATCAAACCTAACTAACCTAAGGACATCACACACACCCATGCCCAAGGCAGGATTCGAACCTGCGACCGTAGCGGTCGCTCGGTTCCAGACTGTAGCGCCTAGAACCGCACGGCACTCCGGCCGGCGTGCAAACACAACTCACACACACATGTCAATGACAGTCGCTGGTCTGGCCATCTGCTTGAGTATGAAATTTACCATTGAAGTGAAAGTAATTTTGTTTCATTATTAAATTTAATAATCGAACGATTTATTGACGCCTGTTACGATGAATTTTCTGCCACGTAGTAAATTGTGTTCTATTATGGCAATTGTTTCCTCAATTGGAATGTTTCTATAGAGATTTGTGACATCAAAAGGGACAAATTAGCCGTTTTCTTTGGGATTTTACTTTTATCTTTTGTGCTAGGAACCTACAATTTTTAATGAGTGCAGTATCAAAAGTTTATAGTGTCCTTAGAATTTAGGGCAGTTTTTGCCAAGCAGATATGGTGGTCAGGGTGGATAGGGGCAAATCTTTTACGATTTTTCGAATTTCCACATAATTTAGGTGTTCTAGGATTCAATATTAAACATGCTGTTTTTTAGTAGACGGATAGAGTAGAATTACACTTTCTGATGGTTTTCTTTTCTTGTGCTGCATGTTTGGTTGTGGGAACACTAATGACTTTTGTGGTGTTATTTACTGAGAAAAAATCATTTATGCATTGTATATAGTTATGTCATTTTAACATGACTAACCTATTACCTTTCACTTCATTATTACTGCATTATTAGCTGTTAGTTTATTATTAATTTCGTGGGATATCATATCGCCTTCGTATTGATTTTCGTAATTATTGGTCTTTTCGTTATCTACTGCAATTGCTGCCATAATGTCGATTTCGTTTTGTTGTTTTAATTACCTAATCCAGCTGCGTCAGTCTTTGAACACTACTACATTCCGTACAAACAAACAACTATTTACTCAAATCCAGCGATGTATAAAATTCAGTTGTTTTTTATTCCAGTCCTTTATCACAATATCAATTCTTTTGACGATGGCCGGTTTTAGTCCGTAATGACCATCCTGAGATCTTTTTTACACCATATCCTAAAGTGATGAGGTCCATAATGGCCATCTGAGGATGGTCATTACGGACTGAAACCGGACATCTTCAAAAGAATTGATATTGTGCTCAAGGACTGGAATAAAAAAAACATTTGACACTATTGGATCACTGTTCAAATACGCGACTATGTCGCAGCTGGTGATAAAATTCAATGTAAAGTGTGTTCTTCCTCTTGGTAGCGCTACAGCACTTGGTCAGCCTTGACTTCTTTAACGATTTTCCTCCTCATTTCTTGGTTGTTTGCTGCTCTTTTCCACTCGGGACTCCCATATTCGTGAGATCCATTATTACCTGGTCAAGCCATTTTCTCCTAGGTGTCCTTTTTCTTCTGGCTGAATGCATCACACCTTTCATCATTTTCTTTGGAATTCTATCGTCTGCCTTTCTTTCCACGTGTACTAGCCATCGCATTCGCTGTGCTTACACAAATTTTAGTATGTCTCTACCTTGTATTAATACTTGTAATTCGCCGTTGTAGCGTATTCTCCAGCCTTCTTTCTCCCTAATGGACCATAGAGTTTGCGTTGTATTTTCTGCTCAAAAGTGAATTTTTATCATGTTCTGCCAACGTCCATACCTCAGACTCCTATTTGATAATTGGGCGGATTAGAGAGTAACATATTAATAGGTGTATCTTGTAACAAGGCTATTTCTGAAAAGTTGTATATTTGCAAAGTAAGCTCTGTTTCCTGTTTGTATTCTGTCGCTTATAGCCTTTCCAATACTGTTATCATTAGTTAAAAAGGCTCCCAAGTAGTTAAAAGAGGGCACTCCTTTGAAACATTTCCCGTTGATGTTTAGGTCTTCAGGGGTTCTTCTGGCCTTAGATTGTGACATTGCCATATATTTTGTTCTGTTTTCAGTTACTATGAGGCTAATTTTTAATGGTTCTGTTTCCTTTGAGCGTTACGTTTCTCGGAGCGTATTCGTATTTCTTCCTACTGTAGGAACTTCACCAACGTATGCACATATCTGGATAGTTTTCGTAAATATGGTGCCTCTTTTGTTAATTTTATTTACTACGCTATGCTGGGCTGTATTGAACAGTGGAGAGACTATCACCTTGCTTTACACCTTTATTAAAGTCAAAGCTTTCAATGTAAAGTACGAGGGGGGACCCAAAAGAAAAAAATTATTGATGAACCTTTTTACAACATTACTTCAGTCACCTTCAAAATACTCTCCATTACATGCGATGCACTTGTCAACTCTCTTTTCCCACTGTTGGAAGCATGTTTGGAACTCTTCTAGTTTGATATTGTCCAGTGCCCTTTGCGAAGCTGTCTTTACCGCCTCCACATCGTCATAACGCTCCCCTTTTAGCGTTTTTTTCATTCGTGGAAATAGGAAAAAGTCGCACGGGGCTAGGTCAGGTGAATACGACAGACCACCTCTGAGATGCCAAATAGTGGGTCACTCCTAAGGCCTGTGTGCTGGAGTGTTGTCGTGATGCAGAAACCAGTCACCTGATCGCCAAAGTTCCGGGCGTTTCCTCCTCACATCCTCTCGCAGACGCCTTAAAACATCCAAGTAAAAGTGCTGGTTAACAGTCTGGCCAGGGGGTACAAATTCGCGATGCACAATTCCACGAACATCAAAAAAGACAAATGATCACCGCCTTAACATTTGACCTCACTTGCCTTGCTTTTTTTGGTCTGGGAGAGTTGGGAGTCCTCCACTGGCTTGACGCTTGCTTTGTTTCTGGGTCATACCCGTAACACCAACTCTCATCCCCTGTAATGACTTTGTTCAAGAAGTTTGGATCACGTGCAGTCTCTGTTTTCAAGTCCTGTCACTCATTCATGCGGGTGGTTTTTTGCTTCTGTGTGAGAAGGCGCGGAACAAATTTAGTAGCAACACGTCTCACGTGCAAATCCTCACTCAAAATCCGCTGGCAAGAGCTCCAACTGATGCCTGTCTCTGCTGAAATTTGGTCGATCGTTTGGCGACGATCCTCTTTGATCTTTTGGCGGACCTTTTCGATGGTCTCCTCATTTCGCGATGCTGAAGGGCGTCCAGAACAAGCTAGGTCTTCAACACACATCTCACCACGTTTAAAGCGCCCAGACCACTCGAAAACCTGTGTGCGGCCCATAGCGTCCTCCTGGAAAGCTTCCTTAAGCATTTGGTGTGTATCCGTTGCAGTTTTTTAAAGCAGGAAACAAAATTTCACACACACTCTTTGTTCTTTTAAAGTCGCTACAACGACTTCGCAGAGGTTACCCCACCAACAGTCAGAGAAACACAATTCCACACTTGCACGTACAGCTCTACACTGACGCCCTCTGAGTCCGGTTTCTTTTGGGTCCCCCCTCGTATGTGATACATTTTATATAGGCTAAGCTGGACGAAATTTCAATATTCGATACCGAGGACGCATTAGAAATAGCGACAGTAACCCGTCAACTTTCTTCCACTACTTAGAAATTAAAAGTTTATTGTGTTTAAAGAATACTGCTTTGATTGAATATTTTTAATATCATCTGGAAGTTTGGTTTTTGTCAGTCAGGGTCACATGTGGAAGGGGGATACAATGATCAATATCGGATCATTAACGACTCTTGCGACTTGTCATCGGTTTTGTACCACCAGTGACAGCTGTTCCGTCCTGTCCCGCGCGCCGCGCATGGAAATGAAGAGCTTGGCGGCTGGGGGCAGGTGCTGGTGGGTTTACAATCGGAGACGCCGCGGCGGGCCTTCTGGAGCCGGCCGGTGGTTGATTAATTGCGCAGAGCGCCGGAGGCGGCCGCCAGTCTTCGCAGCTGCTTAGGAGGAGGAGCGGCCGCGTGACGTCACACGCCCTCGTGGCGCTCTCCAGCCGCGGGCTCTCGGCAAATTAATTACGACCCGGCGGGCCGGCCGCCGCTGGAAGCTGGAGGCTGCAGGCTGGAGGCTGGGCTCGCCGTCTCAGCCGCCTGCGTCAACCCAGGCGACACCCTCCAGTGCCCTTCTGTCGCTCTCGAGGGCGCCCCTATCGATTTATTGCCTTTCGCCTCCACTTAACTAGTTTGGGACACAGCCCCTGAACTAACTACAAGGAACTTATGTACAGACAGCCGCCGCAGCAACAGTCCTGCCTTGGAGTTGCCGTTGTTGACACAGGAAACGAGCGGAGCTGGCATCGGCCCAAATGTCGCTACTCTGCTGGTGTATTTTCTTTCCTTTTTGTGGAGGAGGGGGAGGGGGCGTCATCAGTCTTCTGACTGTTTTGTTGCGACCCGCCCTGATTTCGTGTCCTACCGCCCATCTCTTCATATTATACCCTGCAGCCATTCGCCCTGTTGGGCATTCGTTTTTGAGTACGCAATGAAAAAAAATTCGTCATTTCGCGTGAGCCTCTATAGCTTTAAAAATAGGAAATTTGTGCAATCCAGTGGTGTAGGGTAGTGGTTGAAGTAAATTCGTCATATGTGGAAGGTTGTGGGTTCGAATCTGCTCAGGTGCATTGAAATTTTTTATTTTTCAATCTTTATCGAAATAAATTTCATCGTTATTTCTATTTAATTAATGGGTTTAATGGACTTTTTGAAATTGTCTAACTCTTTGTCACATTGTTTTAACTACATGATTTGCTGTCATTTCTTCTTCCTTTCATTCCTTATTCATTTTGAGTCTATGTCCATGTGAATATTGTTGTGGGTTGGCAGGAGAGGCAACACCGGGTACTAGAGGAAGCCGAAAAGGCACGCGTTTTAGCTCACGCAGGCTGGCGTGAGGTCTGGAACAGGACAAGGAAATTAGACTTTAGAAAAACGGACGTAGCTGGTGGAATACTTAACTTTAATCCATTAATGATGAGCGTCGCTCTTGACGGTACATATTTTACAACATCAATAGTAACTGGTAATGGCGCCTTGCTAGGTCGTAGCAAATGACGTAGCTGAAGGATATGCTAACTATCGTCTCGGCAAATGAGAGCGTATTTTGTCAGTGAACCATCGCTAGCAAAGTCGGTTGTACAACTAGGGCGAGTGCTAGGAAGTCTCTTTAGACCTGCCGTGTGGCGGCGCTCGGCCTGCAATCACTGATAGTGGCGACACGCGGGTCCGACGTATACTAACGGACCGCGGCCGATTTAAAGGCTACCACCTAGCAAGTGTGGTGTCTGGCGGTGACACCACAAATATAATTACTTTTGTTCATTGTTGTGTACATAGTTCCGCGTAGTCAGCGCGTACACAACTTTCCCACTAGAGCGCGCCCCGCTAAGCACAACAGCGCGTCCGTCTCCGCACTACGAGATGGGGCTGCCATAGAGACGGACCAAATTCTGCTTCCGCCGATCCGCGTATTAATATGTAACGCAACCAATGACATTGCTGCTAACGTAGAACCTTTTCTCCTCGCAGATCACACTCGCGCAGTGATACACGAACGCGCGAGGTATTATAACGAGTGTACAGACCTCCGATTTGTCAGTCTGCATTTGTCTGTACCAGTCTGCATTAGTCCTGACCATTCTGTACGAGTTCTACATTTGTCTGCACAGTCTATAGACAAGTTTCAGTCTGTGCCTAATAAGATTACCATATTCCTTTACATAGCCATGAACATAAATGTATAGACACTTTTGTCAAGTATCAGAGATATATGTGAGAATAAGATTAACGTACCAATACCAAAGGAACTTCAGATTGTCAATTGTAAATAACATCCAGAACCAAGTTAAGTAATTTTTATGCTTGTTATTATTTTAATAAATGTTAGGTGAAAATTAATCAAGATCTGTTTAAAGTTGGTCACCGTCAATCTGCTACTCTAAGCGTGCAAGTGGCATTTCTATGATCTGACCTAACGGCAGAAGATAAACACGCCACGATAAGACCACGAGACATACTGCCGACACTCGCCTACTCCGTTAGAGCGACAAGTCAAATAATCTGATGGTGTGTGTATCAATCATAATACAGGGTTATTTTAAATTATGGATCCATTTTCAAAAATTCGCGTTTTTTCAAGTACAAATCCAAAATGAACAAGCCTTATACCAATGAAAAGAGGAAGTTTTAAAGGTTTTGGCGGGTGGCTGCGATGGTTTCAGAAGCGGCCGGTAGAGTTCGCGGGACATTCCGTTTCACTGTCAGCTGTGAATGAGATGACTGTGGAGCACAAGGTTTTCTGCGTTCTTAAGTTCGCGAAGAGTGAGTCGCAAATTCCAGTGCAGCGGACATTTCGTACCAAATTCTGTATTCAACCACCAACTCGCAAAAGCATTAGCCGTTGGTTTAAGCAATTTAAACAGACTGGGAGTGTGTGGTTGTGTTTAACATCATTCTGAACCTCCACATAAGCCCAGTATTCTCGACGCATATTTTTTTAACGAACTAGTACGTGCGACACTCCGGCCTGCACATTGTTAGATGGGGCATTGGCTAACACGCCAGATATTACTGCTCCCAGTTCATCCGAGATCCGCGGGTTTCGCTGATAACCCTCCTCCTTAGGCCACCTCCAGAGAAAAACACGCAAGGTATTAAATCAGGGCTGCGGGCAGGCCGTTCATATGCACCACGTCTGCCAATCGATCGACCTGGGAAATATTTATGCAGCCAATCGCGGACATCATTTGCAAAATGTGCAGATACTCCATGAAGCGAAGCTGCGGTCCGTTGCGTTGTGAGATTACTGGCCATATACGATCTTTCAGCGTTCCCTTGTGTTCCGTAGAAAGAAAGGACCGAATACTTCGCTTTAATAAAGTGAGGGAGGGCAAGGTGATGAAAATCTTATTGGCGTTTAGGATTTTGTACCTCAGTCGCTAAAAAAAGAAGCCTTACACTTTGTTGTCTGTCTGCCTGTCTGTCTGTACGACTGTTCAAAACTCTTTTTCTCAGGAACGGCTAGACGCATCAAGTTGAAATTTGTGTAGCATATTAAAGTCTACGGTTCATTGGCGATGTAATTAAGTGAAGTTTCTAAGTTAATGCAATCAAAAGATAGGGCCATTTGTCACATATAGTGATATTCGCAAAGTCATTCATTTGTTACTGGTAGGTTTGATCATCACGCGAGTGTTACGGAAATGCTTCAGGAACTCGGGTGGGAGTCTCTAGAGGAAAGGAGGCGTTCTTTTCGTGAATCGCTACTGAGGAAATTTAGAGAACCAGCATTTGAGGCTGACTGCAGTACAATTTTACTACCGCCAACTTATATTTCGCGGAAAGACCACAAATATAAGATAAGAGAGATTAGGGCTCGTTCTGTTTGGGAGTGGAACAGGGAGAGAAGATGCTAGTTGTGGTACGAGGTACCCTCCGCCACGCACCGTATGGTGGATTGCGGAGTATGTCTGTAGATGTAAAACCTATAGGGTGCTAACCGTTGGTGTATGATCGTGAAACTTGGCGAGATGAAAGGTTTCACAAGCAAGTAGAGAGAAATATCTGAAACTGTATATCCGAAATTGTTAATTTGTAATTATATCACAGGAAAAAAAATCTTTTTGTAATTCGTTATCTGACTGTTTGCTAGTCCCTCTGTCTTTTAAGACACCTTTTTCTCAGGAACGGGCATACGTGCCAAGTTGAACCGTACGTTACTTACTGCAGTCTGTAGTCCTTTGGCAGTGTCAAATTTTAAGCTTATAAGTCAACTCAATAAAAAGATATGGCCATTTATGTCACATATTTTGATACTTGCAAACTCACTCATCAAAACCTATCAAGTGAAATGACGTAGAAATTTGGCAAGAAGAAAGAAACATCGCAGAAAGGTTCACTCGTAAAACTCTGAGGGCACACGTTCCTACCAGCTACAGACTACAGGAAATAGAAAAGGTATACAGATTATTCCAACGCCTTTGGCCTCAAAATCGTACGGTGGTATCATTACTACTAGCGAAAACTGACACGGGTGGAACAGTATGATAACAACATCGTAAACATTCCACTGAGCACGGGTCCGCAAATGAGCCGTTTACGAGATAACTGCGAGTGTGTTCTTAAAAACCACCACTGACAACAGTATGAATATAAATGCATTTGAAATGTGAACTTTTCACTTGAACGCCAATCTTGGCTCAAATTTCATTCGTGGTCCTCTTACAGCGCCATCTATTGCTCAGATTTTCGATTTTTAAACTCCTTTGCTCCATGACTTTTCTCCTTCCGCCAGTAATACGCTGTTCAGATTTAACGTCTGTAGGTCGCCTACGGTGGACTGGATGGCTGAGCGGTGACCTCTCCAGTTGTCAGGATGCTAGAAAATGACTGTGGACGCGTCAGAAACGCCAAAGAAACATTGTTAATTCATAACATCTTTATTCCTGCCGAGTACAATGTGGCCCGCGTAACACAGGCTGGCTGAGCTTGGTGATATCAACGACCTTCCCCGAGTCCTCGCTAACTCGTAGCGATGACACCAGCTCCGGGCCGCACCAGCCTTGCTAGCGCCGCGTGCTGTGACGTAGTGGAGGAATGTCCTTACTTCGTACTTCGGCCGCGCGTGGCTGGTGGCGCCAGGCTGGCTGGCCGGCTCGGCATCTGACGGGAGGCTCCGGGTTGGAGACCTGGCGCTGTCGGCACGAGAGGCATTCTCGTAGTGTGGAGTTAACTCTATCCCACCCCGCCTTCTTCCCTGCTCCTCCTGGTGGCTCGTCCGCGGTGGACGGGCGAAACGGGCTGCAGTCCCCCGGCGTCATCGGCTCACTCGGTTGTGACGGCGGATGCACGGGGCCTAGGCCCCGCACGATCTCGACGACGGCTCCCTGATGTGGTCAGCATTGGCGGCGAGCGAGTCTGCCGCGATGTCTGCTAATCCTGCGTCGACGATTGGCAGCGGCAGCAGAGAGGACCAGAGCTGGTACTGTCCCCTCACGTGTGCTGCTGGATGGGCCGCCCTTACTGCAACATCTCCTTAATAAAGATTAACATGTCGATCACCGAGCTGAGCGCTACACAGCGTCCCAGTAAATATCTAGCTGCCAGTCTAATTGCGAGTGCCTTGCTGCTATCAAAGCTGGCGTATTTAAAGGAAGCATGAGCTACGTCCTGACGTCATGCTCGTTTGTAATGAAAGCATTCGTTCCACTCATCTGTCGTAGTTGCCCTTAGGTGTTCTTGTGACAGAGTTACGTGTTGTTACGGCAGACTTAACGCGAAGTTGTGAAATGCAATACAGCTGACGCTATACCTCTGTCTTGCACTCTACGAAAGTCTCCATCTAACACAAACCCGCGTGCTATGCAATTCTCTCTCGCCTGTTGTGTGTAACCAGGCCACTGCCCCTGCGTGACGACACATTCCGACATATGTGCAATCCTCCTACCTCTTGGCTAACCTACTGCCTCTGGCTCTCAGCATAGGCAACGAAACTTTGACAATATTCCACGTTTCCAACTCTTTTACTATTCCACGACACTACACGTCATTGTGAGCAGTGGTTCTCTTTCTACAGCGTTTTGAAACTGGAACTTTAATTATGGACACCCTGTACCTAACGCCGATGTGCTGTATGCTGCCGTCATGGTACTGCAGTTTTAATGCTCAGCGATGTGTATTCGTGCGAAATTCAGGAGAGCGGTATGGAGCCGGAGGAACTGTCATGAAAAACGTACGGGGCCAAGTTTGCTGTGCTCGTGTGGGTGTGCGGCGGCGCGCCCTCTGCCCGCATTCGCCCGGTCCCAGGGGTGCCGCGCCTGACGGGAACGCCGTTACTTTTAATCCAGTGAGCGCCCAGCGTGCGCTTCCTGTCTAAACTTCCCCCTGACTGTTCCGGCGAGCGGCGAATTTGCGACTGTCTGAATCTTCATGCCGGCTGCGCCAACGTGCTTCCAGAGCTATCTGATCAAAAAGTATCCGAACATCACTGTGTAGTGCCGAATGTTGACAGCTAGATGTCACAGCTAGAAGCCACGAGAGGCAGACCTGCCGGTATGAAAGGCGGAGAGTATTGTGTTGTCAGCGGAGGAGGGGTAACACCAGGATGGCTCTGTCAGGATATACACTGTGTGATCAAAAGTATCCGGACACCTGGCTGAAAAGTACTTACAAGTTCGTGGCGCGCTCCATCGGTAATGCTGGAATTCAATATGGTGTTGGCCCACCCTTAGCCTTGATGACACTTTCCACTCTCATAGGCATACATTCAGTCAGGTGCTGGACGCTTTCTTGGGGAATGGCAGCCCAATTCGTCAAAGAGCACTGCACTGAGGAGAGGTATCGATGTCGGTCGGTGAGGCCTGGCACGAGGTCGGCGTTCCAAAACATGCCAAAGGTGTTCTATAGGATTAAAGTCAGGACTCTGTGCAGGCCAGTCCATTACAGATGCTCGATCGTGTTGAAAGATGCAGTCACCTTCCCCGAATTGATCTTCAACAGTGGGAAGCAAGAAGGTGCTTAAAACATCAGTGTAGGCCAGTGCAGTGATAACGCCACGCAAAACAACAAGGGGTGGAAGCCCCCTCCATGAAAATCACGACCACACCATAACACCACCGCCTCCGAATTTTACTGTTGACACTACACACGCTGGCAGATGAAGTTCACCGGGCATTCGCCATACCAACACCCTGCCATTGGATCGCCACATTGTGTAGATTCATGACTCCAAACAGAGCTTTTCTGCTGTAGTTTGGCATTTAACGGCGTTATGTGCGGCTTATGAGCAGCCGCTTGACCACGACATCCAAGTTTTCTCACCTCCCGCCTAAATGTCATAGTACTTACAGTGGATTCTGATGCAGTTTGGAATTCCTGTGTGATGGTCTGGATAGATGTCTGTCTATTACACATTACGGCCCTCTTCAACTGTCGGCTGTCTGTCAGTCAACAGATGACGTCGACCTCTACGCTTTTACGTTGCACGTGTCCCTTCACGTTTCCATTTCACTATCACATCGGAAACAGTGGATCTAGGGATGTTTAGGAGTATGGAAATCTCGCGTACCGCGGAGCGCCCCGGTCTGTTCTCTCACAATGTCTAATGACTACTGAGGTCGCTGATATGGACTACGTGGCAGTAGGTGGCGGGACAATGCAGTTAATGTGAAAAACGTATGTTTTTTTGGGGTGTCGGATACTTTTGATCACATAGTGTAATACTGTAGGGCGATACTAACTCCCATCCTACAGTGCTCCCCTATGACAAGCATTAGTGTTGACAGTGATAATTATGATAATGGAAAGTAATTGCTACTCTAACGGGAATCGAACCAATAGTCTGTTGTGTAAGGAAAGAAACTGTGGCCATGAGAAATACATACGGTCGCCTGGTTAATTAGGCCAAAGTAATCTCAAGGAAAGTACAGAAAAGTAGGTAAATTAACTACTGAATAAAACCTCATTTCGAAATATGTTTAGTTATTAGCTTATGAAAACACTAGCATGGACTAGTAAAGCAACCAGTCTTGAAATAAACTGCTTTCTGTTTACGTACAGTGGAAACAAGTTACTTCTCACAAACGTACACTGTTTGCTTGAGCGTCTAAAGACAACAGTGGTTGGTAAGTTCCTGCGGGACCAAACTGCTTAGTCATCGGTCCCTAGGCTTAGAAAATACTTAATCTAACTTAAAATAACTTACGCTAAGGACAACACTCGCACTCATGCCCGAGGGAGGGCTCGAACCTCCGACGGGGGGAGCCAGCGTCTAAAGAAAAACGCCAATTATTCTATGCTACGTTTTGCCTGACATGCGGTTCTAGACGCTTCAGTCCGCAACCGCACGACTGCTAAGGTTGCAGGTTCGAATCCTGTCTCGGGAATGGATGTGTGTGATGTCCTTACGTTAATTAGGTTTAAGTAGTTCTAAGTTCTAGGGGACTGGTGACCTCAGATATTAAGTCCCATAGTACTCAGAGCCACTTGAACCATTTTCTAGGTACTTTGCGTTGCCCACTGGGCGTTCTAGCGCGACGCTACTAGTTTTACTTAGCGTCGCGCGCGCTATACTAGATGCCGGAGCGGAAGTAGATAAGGGACTCGGTTCGCTATAGAAACTGAAATAAAGTACCTGTCCTTTCCTTGAGAAAATATAATAATTATAAATATTACACGACAGCAAAAAAGAAACCTATTGGCTCTGCGATGATCTGAATACCTACTTCAAACAGAATTCACAGCAGCAGCGTAGCGTACCATTAATTATTGCACAAGAATATCAGAAACCGGAAAGCCTACACCCGTTGTCGCGTGCCGTAACGCGGATTAACTCAGAGTGTGAGGGAGATGCAGAGGTGACTGATTACTTCAAACGTAACCGTCAACCGTGTCGAACCTAACAACGCTGATTCGGTCGCGCATTAACACCCACACACACCGAGAAAATTAACCAGTTTACGTATTTTGTGTCAAACGCGCGCAAGGAATATAAAAAAGCGGGGATATAGCAAGCAAGTACTAACATTAATTAACGTTTATTAAATTATAGGATGCAGAAATCAGCAACGTCTCTCGCTCCAGGAAAATATATATTTACCTCCATTTCTTTCTACCACTTCGTCCCTTCTGTCTGTATCACACACATACGGTCGCGCTTTATATTTCCCATCCGCAGTTTTTCCGCGCTTTGACGTAACTTCAGCATGAGTCCCCAGAGACAAACGGACTGTCACCTACATATCCCTCTAATTTCGACATCGGTGCCAGGAGCATTATATTTGATCCACTTCCAATAAACCAAATAAACGAAGCGGAAATTTCTACACGTGCGTAACAAAGCTATGAAATGAAATGAACGGAAATGGAGATGATAAATTCAAATATTGTTGACAGATACTAATTATTCTCAATGTAGGAACAACTGGAACTCACTTCTTTCCGGTTATAACAAACTGAATGAACGTCATAAAGCTTGTTTTGAAAATATGTTATTTTGCGGCAGAATGACACACAATTTCAAAACGGAATTACAACTTTCGGGACTCACATGCGGTCTTTATACAGCTTTTTTCAAAAATTAATTTATTAATAATAAATGCACAGTCTCCCAATATAATACGGAAATATTACCATCAAGTAGCACACAAACATGTCATTTGTGTATTGGAATATTATCTAAAATTTCAGAGTTTTTCATCGCCGTAATTAGCATAATTTCGTCTTTTAGAGGCTGAAGCTACAACATCGCTATTACCAGCAGTTTGATCATCATCATCATCATCATCATATTATTATTATTATTATTATTATTATTATTATCGAAGTTGGCTCACTGCCCTGCTGTGTCTGTGTCATCAGTTAAGTATTTAGAAAAAGTTTCTTGGAAACAAAATCTTCGTTTCTGTCCTTTCTCGTGCAAATCAAACGTAATGTTTCATTCCTCATGGAAATGAAATGTTGTTGATTTAATAGTGTGACTGGCGAAACGGCAATTGCTTGCTGAAATTGTGTGCGACTGCGCCAGAAAGTAAACCACAGCAGTGTAAAAAACTTAAGGACGAAAGTAACTTTCGCACTATGTGTTACTGCCAACTAACACATCTCAATGAAACTTGGACCATACTTAGAAAGCACTTCTTGAATGGTAAATGAATCTCAATGTAGACAAGTGTAATGTGCTGCGGATACATAGAAAGAAAGATCACTTATCATTTAGCTACAATATAGCAGGTCAGCAACTGGAAGCAGTTAATTCCATAAATTATCTGTGAGTACGCATTAGGAATGATTTAAAAGGGAAAGATCATATAAAGTTGATCGTCGGTAAAGCAGATGCCAGACTGAGATTCATTGGAAGTAAGGAAATGCCATCCGAAAACAAAGGAAGTAGGTTACAGTACACTTGTTCGCCCACTGCTTGAATACTGCTCAGCAGTGTGGGATCCGTACCACATAGGGTTGATAGAAGAGATAGAGAAGATCCAACGGAGAGCAGCGCGCTTCGTTACAGGATCATTTAGTAATCGCGAAAGCGTTACGGAGATGATAGATAAACTCTGCAGGAGAGACGCTCAGTAGGTCGGTACGGGCTTTTGTTGAAGTTTCGAGAACATACCTTCACCGAGGAGTCAAGCAGTATATTGTTCCCTACGTATATCTCGCGAAGAGACCATGAGGATAAAATCAGAGAGATTAGAGCCCACACAGAGGCATACTGACAATCCTACTTTCCACGAACAATACGAGACTGGAATAGAATGGAGAACCGATAGAGGTACTCAAGGTACCCTCCGCCACACGCCGTCAGAAAAAGTTTCTTGGAAACAAAATCTTCGTTTCTGTCCTTTCTCGTGCAAATCACTCCTTGCGGAGTGTGGATGTAGATAGGTGTAGGTGTAGTTCAGTGCAGTGCAGTACGGAAGGTAATAGAAAGAAATGTGCTATGAGATGAACAGGAGTAACACTTTAGTTCAACGAAAGTACTACGTTGAAGTCGCCGCGATGTATGATGATCCCCGGGACATTACAGAAGACTGGACATGGTTCTTCATAGGGTGTGTGTTCACCACGGACGGCGAGCGTGCTAGAATGCTGGCGACGAGGTTGGTAGGGAGCTGCTACGGTCTCTCCCAATTGCCGGCACCGTAGCTCAGCGTGTTCGGTCAGAGGATTAGCTGCCCTCTGTAAGGAAAAAAAAGCTGAGTTAATGGACCGACGATGAACTTGAACAAGCGTCATGGGACGTCCGCCCCGAACAAATACAAAGACCTAAAACGAATAAAATGAGATCCATGCCACACGTGTGTGGCGGGATTTAAGTCGGAGGAATTAGCAGGCCAGTACATTCGCCGAAGATCCTTTCGTTCGAAGAGCTGCACCTGCGATGCTGTCGTGCATAAAAATGAAGTCATGACTGAATGCACCCATTAAAAGACGTAAATGAGGAAGAAATACAGTGTCCCAAGTACTTTGACCGGTGGGTGCACTGTGTTCAAATATTTGCAAGTCGGTACATCCATGCAACATTATGCCTCCCCACACGATAACATCTGCACCACAATGTTGCTGGGTGCGTTTCGTGTTTCCACCTCTCGCTGTATGAGGGCACGTCCAGGAATCACTACACGCAAGGAGAGGTCCCTAGTGGTGCGATCGATTTCTTGAAACTGTCTACGTGGTGATGTAGATGAAGATCCCAGGTATCTCACAGTCCAGCCATTCACCCAGTGGGCCCTCGTGTGCGAGTAATTGACGAAAGAAAATTCGGAATTTTGTGTGACACTCAACAGCGCTCAAAAAATTACGTTTCATCGTCTGATTGCGTGGTATAATGGATAGGATAACAGCTTGATGTGCATGAGTTTGTGGGTTCGTATCTCGTCAGGGGCAATATTTTTTTATTTTGAAATCTTTATCGAAATGCCGGGTACATCGGTCTCATCGCATTAGGGAAGGACGGGGAAGGAAGTCGGCCGTGCCCTTTCAAAGGAACCATCCCGGCATTTGCGTGGAGCGATTTAGGGAAATCACGGAAAACCTAAATCAGGATGGCCGGACGCGGGATTGAACCGTCGTCCTCCCGAATGCGAGTCCAGTGTGCTAACCACTGCGCCACCTCGCTCGGTATAATTTTTAATTCCATTTCTTTGTCACATAATTTTAATCGTAATATCAAGTTCTTCAGTTGCTCTCATTTTTCATCCTGCCATTCTTTCTGCGTTTGCAATCGTTGTTCATGTCTTTTTAATTAATTTTACGTATTAATTTCGACTTAATTTCTTTTGTTTTAACGCATCCTTTTTTCGTCCTCATTTTTGCGTTCGTTATATCTATTTCTCTTTTGCTTGGATTTCGTTTTACTGATAACCCGTCTTTCATTAAAACTTTTCTCTCCAAAATTTTGTTGCGTTTTAAATGTTTTTATGACGATTACCGTGCAAAAAATTGCGTATCTGGTAACAAAAATACATTTATCCTACCATTTACGAAATATAAATAGATTATTTCGTCTTCTGGTTTTTTTAACTGATAGGTCGGAATTTTCAAATAATTGAATATTATAATAGATAAATATAAATTAATATTCACAAAATTCCGGTTTCCTTTTTCGTCAATTATTCGGAAACGACAGACCGCCAGGGTGACACCTGGGATCCTAGCATACATCACCGTATAGACAGTTTCAAAAAGTAGATTGCTTCGCTTGGGACCTCTCCTTGCCAGACTGAATCTGCTCTGATCGGAGCAGAGCGGGCCGCCTCACCTTTCGTTGGTCTAGTCCCTATGCTCTTGGCCCCAACGTAACCAGTGCCATCGATGTGCGGTTGTCAAGGGAACGCGACTTACCGGTCGTCGGGCAAAGAGACCACCCCTATTCATATGCAGTCGCCTATGCCACTGTGAAGCGTGAAATTGCTTTTCTTGCACTCCTGCTAAATGTGGTTGTAATTGCTCCCGCTTTTCGACGTTGGTCCCTTCTTGTCTGTTGCAGAATGTAGCGGCCATCTAATGTTGTGGTCGACCCTGGTGGGCTACCCCCTCTCTTCCGGGCAGCAGTGCCTGTGGTTCGGAATGCTCCCCTTGCAAGTGAAACAATGCTCCGAGCAGTACCAGCTAGTTGGCTACACTCGTCACACTCCGTCCTTCTTCCTGCTTCCCGATGTCCCTTTTCCTTCCAGACGTTGCCTCCGGCCCATACTATGCACCATGACTGCTCTCTGGTTGACGCTCGCTGTCTTTTTCCAGTTCCTTCAAATGTCTCGTGTTGCGGGGCCAAACCTATATGTTGGTGAAGTCACGCCTACCTCACGCCATATGACGTCCGACTTTCTGTGCACGACTGGAAGATTTGTGGGCAACATACTCTCTCACTTTCATTCATTTCCAATGAGTTGTTAATATGTTGCACTTATTTATTTAGCTTGTCCACAAGTTTTACAATGCAGTGTGTTTTCGAAACACACGTTTCAACTATCACTCCGTACCAACATTGTGGCTAGCAGTATACAAGGGTTATTCGGAAAGTAAGGAACGATCGGTCGCGAAATGGAAAATACAGTGCAAATCTGATGAAGCTTTGCACAGGTGCGTTGGGCACTGTGTCTAGAACGCCCGTCTATCGCATCGTGTCGCTCTTTTCAGTTATGAGCTCACAGTGCGAACGTAAAGATCGCTAGAAATTAGCGTCTCCCGCCAAGTATGAGGGCCTGGTGAAAGATTTCGCCTGAAGCTATGCAATCCACATGACATAACTGTCGTGCAGTTCGTTCTACGCAGCAATTCTCGGCCGCTCTCTGCAGGGGCAATGAAGATGCTCCTGCAGCGTTTTCGATGGGAAGTGTTTCATCACCCACAATACAGCCCGTAATTGGCTACCCATAGAGGTTCATCTCTGCTCAAATGAGTCACTGACTATGAAGACAATATTTTGACACAGACAACGAGCTGCAGTCCAGAGCAGAAAATTGTCGAAAAGCGCTGGCGGCTGTCTTCTGTAACGAGGGAATTGAAAAGTTGGTGCAACGCTACGACAGATGTCTAAGTCTGAACGGCGACTGTGTAGAGAAGTAGCTGGAACGTGCAGCTAAAACAGTTTTGATTTTCACTGTGGTTTCCATTTCGCGACCTATCGTTCCTTACTTTCCGAATAATAGTCCTCGTATAAGTAACAGCGGTATAGCACATACTGGCAAAGTTTCGTTATCGCAGTGTATAAGCATACATATTGTGTAAAAGTGAGTGCTGCGGTACCAACTGGCCATCACAATGGAAGCAGACTGATGGATACTAACAACAAAAGCTGCCCACACTGTCGCAAGCCAGCGCCCAGCATTATGCATGAAACAGCTATGTGACTTCTGGCAAACCATCTGAAGATGAGCCTGAAAGGGTTCGAAAGCTGGTTCGTGGGATGAATAAGTAACTGTTTCCAAAAAAGTGACTGGTTGCAGTTTTATGTAATTAAATTTGCAAACACTGTCTACATAGACAAATGATTGTGCCTGCGAAATTTATCATTGGACGGAACATAGTTCAGGAGATATGATGTCATAAAGATTGTCATGTGTGACTAACTAGCTTTTTCTAAAACGGAGTTTGAGTCTTTAACTCCTCTGAGGCGGAGTTTCTGGTCCTTCCCTGTTGTGCCCCGTCTCTTCCCGTCGAGAAAGGGGCGTTACTGTGATCTTACTTTATTAAACGCTTCAGCGTGCTTTAGGTAGACATAGGTAATCAGCGCGAGCCTGGTAGTGTGTTCACCATAATCATCATCATCATCATCATTTAAGACTGATTATGCCTTTCAGCGTTCATCCTGGAGCATAGTCCCCCTTATAAAATTCCTCCATAATCCCCTATTCAGTGCTAACATTGGTGCCTCTTCTGATGTTAAGCCTATTACTTCAAAATCATCCAGGTACCTTCTCCTTGGTCTACCCCGACTCCTCCTACCCTCTACTGCTGAACCCATGAGTCACTTGGGTAACCTTGCTTCTGCCATGCGTGTAACATGACCCCACCATCTAAGCCTGTTCGCCCTGACTGCTACATCTATAGAGTTCATTCCCCGCTTTTCTTTGATTACCTCATTGTGGACACCCTCCTGCCATTGTTCCCATCTACTAGTACCTGCAATCATCCTAGCTACTTTCATATCCGTAATCTCAATCTTATTGATAAGGTAACCTGAATCCACCCAGCTTTCGCTCCCATACAACAAAGTTGGCCGAAAGATTGAACGGTGCACAGATAACTTAGTCTTGGTACTGACTTCCTTCTTGCAGAAGAGAGTAGATCGTAGCTGAGCGCTCACTGCATTAGCTTTTCTACACCTCGCTTCCAGTTCTTTCACTATGTTGCCATCCTGTGAGAATATGCATCCTAAGTACTTGAAACCGACCACGTGTTCTAACTTTGTTCCTCCTATTTGGCACTCAATCCGTTTATATCTCTTACCCACTGTCATTACTTTCGTGTTGGAGATGCTAATCTTCATACCATAGTCCTTACATTTCTGTGTTCTGTGTTCACAAATGTGTGAAATCATTTAGGGTTATCGATACGGTCTCCCCCTTCTATAAGGATCATCCAAGTCATTCACAAAGTATCGGACTGTGAAACTAAAACCGCAGAAGGGGTCTTAAGGCAACTGCCTACGGAGGAAAGAGTGTTCGTTGTAAGAGCGCTGATGCCCCAACCTCGCCGCTTCAGGGACACTGGCGCAAGCCAACGAGACGACAGAGCCACCAGGCTCACGCGCAAACCGTCCACTACACTCATTCGTGCTGAGAACAGGGAAATGGAAGCTCCAAAGGAAGAGTAAAAGGGTACAACGCGATTCCTGGCAGCAGAAGGAGTGCGAGGAATGGATCAAGTTGAAGAATGGCACAAGTGAACGTAGAGCGCCGCGTGTCATGTGCAAGGGCCAACGCGTAGCACAGGCCATTCGGTGGAGGACGTATGTGATTGGCGCGGTCACGAACGCACACTGCATTACCTATACCAGTGTAGAGCCAGTGGATGTCCCTGTTACGGAAGGCCGACGAGCTACGGCACCAGTCAGTACTCCCGAGATCGGACTGAGCGTCGAAATTGTAATGGGTATGCAGCGCTCTCCGTACACTTTTGCCATTCTCGGATGAATCGGTCCCCGCACTTCTTTCGCCGTCAGGAAACGCACTGCAGCCTCTTTTCTGCACTACTTAACAAGGACAGGCCACGGCGTCGAGGTCGCAGATTAGCTTCAAACTTTGTACGACTTTAGGAGGCCATTGAAACAACATAATGTGCACTACTCTGCAAAATCCGAGAAAATCGCTAGAGAAGCTTTACGCGTCTGTTATGTGGTTTACGTATCTGTGCGTTGCTGCCGGACGATAGAGCTCGTGGTGGTCAAGTCACTGGCGTTCGAGTCTCGTAAGACGAACGTGTATGACTCGACGGTTCGAATCTCGCTAAAATTATTAACCTATTTTTTCATCACTGGTCATACTGTTTCATTTATATCACATTTGAGACATAATATAGCGGGAAAAAAAACCACGTGCATTTGCATGAGATATTTGAAGATTCAGTTTAGGTTTTTCATGTCTGTATGACAAATATCATCCTCCAAAGTGTGATGTCGAGAGCAAAATGGCTCAAATGGCTCTGAGCACTATGGGACTTAACATCTGAGGTCATCAGACCCCTATAACTTAGAACTACTTAAACCTAACTAACCTAAGGACATTACCCACATCCATGCCCGAGGCAGGATTCGAACCTGCGACCGTAGTGGTCGCGCAGTTCCAGACTGTAGCGCCTAGAACCGCCCGTCCTCAGCGGCCTGTCGAGAGCACATCCGACGTGTAATTCTGCATTATTCTTGTGTTCAGGCACATTGTGACTTACTATATTGCTGATTGTGAATAACGTCATTCGCATCATTATTTATCGAGGTTTGAGTTGCGCTTTCCAAGACAGTCCCTCGTCCATGAAAATTTAATTACAAATTGTAAATAGTCTAATAACATATGAAATTCTCTACAACTTTATGAAATTGCACGCGTTTGTTTTTCATTATGCTATGTCTCAAATGTCGTATAAATTAATTAACGTGACTAGTGATGAAATACGTCAGTTACATAATAGACGCTTAAAACTTCTCTTGCGATTTTCTCGGAATTGTCAGAGTAGTACATCATGCTGCTTATGTTCTTTTAATGGTGCACGGAAGGTGTACAAAGTTTGAGGTAAATCCCGACGTCGTGGCCTTCCCTTGCGAGTAGAATGGGCTCTTGGTGCATGCATGTGCCTGCACCATCGTCACGTGGGTTGTCGCGGGACTCACGAGGAATACGGGCCCCACAGCGGGCTTGTGACGTCACACTAGTTGCCTCGGCCGCCACACTTCGCGAGAGCTCGCCTCCGTGCGGGGCCCATGTCAATGAAAAGGTACCCACTAAAGGTTTTAACATTGACATATACTATCGAGAGGTTGCGTGCATTTAAGCGCGCAGTTAATGGTGATTAAACTCGTCTGAAATAGTTCCACGCTCCCTGACGTGCAGTGTCACGTACGCGCCTATCTTTCTCGTGCGCCGATGTCCCTTTGCCGGCGAGTCTGGTTCCTCAGCGCTTTTTAGGGCACAAGCCGTCTGCCGTAGGCAACGGCATTACGATCGGTTCAGCGGGTTTCATTTTACAGCCTACGGCTCGTTTCTTTTTGAGCACCACTTACATTTTTTCCCCGATAGTTGCAAATTCAGCAACGAGAGTTCATTAAAAAAAAAAAAAAAAAAACCAAAAACGCACAGTGCGGAGTTTTGTTCCCACGCGAAGAGAGAGAGAGAAGTAGCGCCTAGGGAAGAACGTATATTTTCGTGTTTTTAATCTCTCCCTCGCAAGGGGCTCTCAGCCGTTGACGGCAGCAGGGAGGCCGTGGTGGTAGTTTCAGTTGTGTGGAGACTCCGAATGAGCGAGACCGTCTTTACTTTTGGAAGAGCCAATTAGAAGGCAGGCCCGCTTCCGCTGGGAGAACCGGCTCCCTGCGAAACAATGCGGCGCCTTGATTACACCCCACCCGCTGCCGTCTCAAGACGGCGCGCCCTGTGGACACACCTGCCACACGACGAGCCGTCGAAAGCACCGACAGTTTCCGTTACAGCAGAACGGCCAATCGAGCAGCTTACAAACGTAGCTGCCTTCTGATTTCTGTGGTGAAGGAAGGGCTGGTGTAGATTCGACCTGGTTTCCACAATTTACCTTTTTAGAAACTCCGCCGTCTGCAAAGTACATTGTATATTTTTTTAGTATTAGTTGAAAAAAGACTTGGTTGTAATTTTAGTTTTTTTTATTTATCAACTACGCGTTTCACCTTATTTAGGCACCTTCAGGCTGGTCTTAATTTGGTATTTCTTAGGACGATCCATTAGACAGTGTAGCTAAAGGGCATTGTCGAGTACATCAGGCCAATATCGCCTTCGTTAACCTAAGTTTGCAAGGCTTACTAGATTCTCCAATCAGTTACGATATCAAATGGTCACCCTGGCGTATAACTATGTTCAGTTTCGGATATACACAGTAACCTACGGTACTACAGAACCACCAGCGACGGAAGTACCAGATTCTGTTGCCCTAACTGAACGATTAGCTTCAAGTTCTCGTGGCAGACGAGACTTAGTTACATGTAGGCAAATCAATGATGGAAATCAATAACCCTAGTCCAGAGACACCATACTGCAAACTTTTGCTAGTCCCTCTTAATGTACCAGCCTAAATTGAAGATAGTGCTCACTTACATCGGATTTGCTGTAGGCTGTTGGTCATCAGAGGCTGCTCGATCTGCTACTCTTCTCGGTCTGGTGCTGCTCGCTGGAATTTTCTCACTCTGGAACTGTGCTGCTCGCTGGAACTCTGCTGCTCTCTGGAAATGTGCTGTTCAGTGGAATTCTTCTGCTCGCTGGACGCTTACTGGAACACTGTCTTCCTTGATGTTTGAGTGTCTATGGATACAGCATTTGGGGCTGTCTGCTTACAGATGGGGCATGACTGCTCCGCTTTTTGCCTCCAGTTCACAGTCAGTGAGCGTGAAATCAACTGTTTCTCAATGCATATGACCTGTTAATGGATTTGCGAAGGTGGCTTGCACTGTGCGTCACAACGTTACAAGGTGTACAGCTAATATTCATACTTAGATGATTTTTCTTTTTCTTTTCTGGCCACCTTTCATGAATCAGTCATTACAGCGTACACGCCATTAATTATGGTGCACCTTGTATATGGATGGCGACATGTAAGGCATTGGAACCAGTCATAAGTTAATAAAAATACCTCGCGATCGAGATAGAGGTTTTTATACTACTAACAGCATTAAGTGAGAAGTTTAGGAATATACTGCCATCACCTGAGTATCGCTCTCGTAGGGAATGCGAGGACAAGGTTTGATTAATTGTAGCACGCAAAGAGATGGTTCAAATGGATCTGAGCACTATGGGACTTTACTTCTGAGGTCATCAGTCCCCTAGAGCTTAGAACTACTTCAACCTAACTAACCTAAGGACATCACACACATCCATGCCCGAGGCAGGATTCGATCCTGCGACCGTAGCGGTCACACGGTTCCAGACTGTAGCGCCTAGAACCGCTCGGCCACTCCGGCCGGCCGCAAAGAGATATTTCAGCAGTTATGCATAGAGCCCATCATATGCAAATGGAACGGACAGGAAACGTGATAAGAAATACAATGAGAATCACCCTCTAGGTTGCACATCATAGTGGTTTGAAGGATATACATTGTGTGATCAAACGTATCCGAACACCTGGCTGCAAATGACTTACAAGTTTGTGGCGCCGTCCATTGATAACGATAGAATTCAGTATGGTACTGGCCCACACGAATTGCTCTTCAACAGTGAGAAGCAAGAAGGTGCTTAAAACATCAGTGTAGGCCTGTACTGTGATAGTGCCAAGCAAAAGAACAAGGGGTGCAAGCCCCCTCCATGAGAAACACCACCACACCATAACATCACCGCCTCCGAATTTTACTGTTGGCACTACACACGCTGGCAGATGACGTTCACCGGGCATTCGCCATACCCACACCCTGCCATCGGATCGCCGCATTGTGTACCGTGATTCGTCACTCCACACAACGTTTTTCCACTGCTCAATCGTCCAACGTTTACGCTCCTTAGACCAAGCGAGGTGTCGTTTGGCATTAACGGCGTGATGTGTGGCTTATGAGCAGCCGCTCGACCATGAAATCTAAGTTTTCTGACCTCTCGCCCAACTGTTATAGTACTTGCAGTGGATCCTGATGCAGTTTGGAATTCCTGTGTGATCGTCTGGATAGATGTCTGCCTATTACACATTACGGCCCTCTTCAACTGTCGGCGATCTCTTGTCAGTCAACAGACGAGATCGGGCTGTACGCTTTTGTGCTGTATGTGTCCCTTCACGTTTCCACTTCACTATCACATCGGAAACAATGGACCTAAGAATGTTTAGGAGTGCGGAAATCTCGCGTACAGGCGTATGACACAAGTGACACCCGATCACCTGACGACGTTCAAAGTCCGTGAGTTCCGCGGAGCGCCCTATTCTGTTCGCTCACGATGCCTAATGACTGCTGAGGTCTCTCATATGGATTACCTGTCAGTTCGTGGGAGCACAATGCACCTAATATGAAAAACGTATGTTTTTGGGGGTGTCCGGATATTTTTGGTCACATAGTGTAGATATAGAGTGCGCTCGAAAGTGCGGGGATCATGGATTCCGCTACCTTGGACAGGATGCTGAATGGCTACCTGAGAAAACTGTACGGGCGGTTCGTTTTCTGTCAGTTGGTAACAGTTAAAGACCAGAGATATAATGTCTGTGAAAGTCACTCCCTTTACAAACTTAAATTATTGACCCAGCACAAACTCGCCGCAGAAGACTTAATTTCCGCTTTAAACTCATCTTTCGTGCCCCTTTTATAGAACGGCCACGCAGCGCCTGAAGTCCTAGTAATTAATGGAGCGATGATAAATGTGGGGTAATTACGTGATCTCTGGGACTGTTAAACATGCTGGGCGGCTGCCCAACGAGCAGGAAAGGAAATTCTTGTCTCCCCTGACATTACAAGTAGTGCTAACACGCTATCGGGCGCCACAAGTTACTTCATTTTTTTTAATTTTTTTTTTTTTTTACTAGCTGACAAACTAGGCGCTGCCCGACTATTCATTTCGTAAATTTTATGTTAGAAACGAAAACCAAAAAAGGATTTTGTTTGTAATGTAAAATCGGAAAAAATTTCATTCCCATGTATTCGGAAAACGGTTTGAAATTATGAAACAATTTCTGTATACTAGGCGCAGCTGCTTCTAGATTTTGTAAACGTCTCTATGGCAACGCCCTTTTATAGCTTTGTAGACAGCTATTGTTTTCGATTACAGGCCGGCCAGAGTCGCCGAGCGGTTCTAGGCGCTACAGTCTGGAACCGCGCGACAGCTGCGGTCGCAGGTACGAATCCTGCCTCGGGCATGGATGTGTGTGAAGTCCTTAGGTTAGTTAGATTTAAGTAGTTCTAAGTTCTAGGGGACTAATGACCTCAGAAGTTAAGTCCCATAGTGCTCAGAGCCATTTTCGATTACAGCCGTCTGCGCTTCGCAGTTGAAAGCTGTCAAAAGCGCTGCCAGGTGCAGGGATTTCCTTATGTTGACTCGACTGTAGGGGCGTCTCATTAGTAAAGAATAAATGAAATAAAACTTCGTTCATGATGCTGCATTTTTTCACGAATCTCAGTGTTTATGATGTCATGTCTCTTGAACTTTGTTTCGTACAATGATATATTTTTGTAGGTACATTCAACGGTGTATGTGGATACTGGCCGGCCGAAGTGGCCGTGCGGTTAAAGGCGCTGCAGTCTGGAACCGCAAGACCGCTACGGTCGCAGGTTCGAATCCTGCCTCGGGCATGGATGTTTGTGATGTCCTTAGGTTAGTTAGGTTTAACTAGTTCTAAATTCTAGGGGACTAATGACCTCAGCAGTTGAGTCCCATAGTGCTCAGAACCATTTGAACCATTTTTTGTGGATACTGTCTGCGAAATTTTTTGCAGACTTGGTAGCACAGAAGTAATAAATTGAAACGTCATACATGATGCGGCAGTTTTTACGCGTCGCAGGGTTTTCGGCGTCATATCTCCTGAACTATGACAGGTATGTGGATCTTACTCCCAGCCCAGTTGTTGCCTGACAGTAAACGACATGTGAACCGAGTGCATAGGTCCAGTGGTTTAGGAGAAGATGTGGAACGGACTCATACATACATACTTACATCCATTTTTGTGATATGTACGGACATTTGATTTTTGTACATGTGATGGAACCACTTGAAGCACATGTACAGGAATTGGACAAACACATCGAAATAGTACATGTAAATGTGTGTGAGTTCCCAAGGTTCAAAATGGTTCAAATGGCTCTGAGCACTATGGGACTTAACTGCTGTGGTCATCAGTCCCATAGAACTTAGAACTACGTAAACCTAACTAACCTAAGGACATCACACACATCCATGCCCGAGGCAGGATTCGAACCTGCGACCGTAGCGGTCGCGCGGCTCCAGACTGAAGCGCCTAGAACCGCTCGGCCACTCCGGCTAACAGTTCCGAAGGGGCCAAACTGCTGAGGTCATCGGTCCCTAGACTTACACACTACTTAAACTAACTAAAACTAACTTATGTTAAGAACAGCACACACACACACACACAAACACACACACACACACACACACACACACATTCCCGAGGGAGAACTCGAACCTCGGACGGGAGGGGCCGTGCAATCCGGAACATGGCGCCTGAAACCGCGCGGCCACACAGAAATACCGCGATCACGAACGGCAACTTTGCAATGTCTTTAATGCACTGGAAGTGTCAATCGTGGCAAGAACACTCGTCTGTATAGTTGTTAGTGCATTATCTCGGAGCTAAGTAAATTCAGACTTGGGCAAATTGTTGGTGTTCGTATGATTTGTACTTCCGTAACAGAGATAGCCGAAGTGTGTGGTGTTTCAAGAGGCACCGTATCGAAGATTTCTACCGTATCCAGGGAAAGCGGAAAAATATCAGCGCTGAGTTACAACGCGGACGGAAGTATATGTTGAGTAATCGTGACAGAGCCGCGCGGGATTAGCCGAGCGGTCTAGGACGCTGCAGTCATGGACTATGCGGCTGGTCACGGCGGAGGTTCTAGTCCTCCCTCGGGCATGGGTGTGTGTGTTTGTGCTTAGCATAATTTAGGTTAAGTAGTGTGTAAGCTTAGGGACTGATGACCTTAGTAGTTAAGTCCCATAAGATTCCACACACATTTGAACATTTTTGAATCGTGACAGATTGTTACTGAAGAGGAGCGTGACGAAATATAAGAGGACGACAGGTGCGCAAGTCGCTGCAGAACTAAATCGCACTCGCGAATCCTCTCAGCGCCTAAACAACACGGAGAGAGCCCCACAAGCAGAGGATTCTAGGGCAAGCTGGAATTCCAAAACCATTCATCAGTGATGCAGACACCCGTAATAGGAAAACGTGGTGCCGAAGCCATAAAATCTGAACCTGTGGAGCAGTGGAGGAAAAGTCACTTGGTCAGATGCTTCTTGTTTCTTACTGTGTCTAGTTTGTGGCCGAATTTACGTCCCAACAGTGAAACATGACGAAGGTTCATTGACGATTTTCTAGTCATATCGTGGTATTCGACAAGCCCCATGGTTAATCTGCAAGGTGTAACCTCCCCACCGCAATTTTTTTAAAAGAGAAAATATAGCAATACTTAATAGAAATGGGAGCCAAGTGTAACCTC
Source organism: Schistocerca americana (assembly GCF_021461395.2). Taxonomy (NCBI): domain Eukaryota; kingdom Metazoa; phylum Arthropoda; class Insecta; order Orthoptera; family Acrididae; genus Schistocerca; species Schistocerca americana. The sequence goes on along the minus strand of NC_060127.1, from coordinate 182,018,466 downwards.
CCCACAAAAATTTTAAAAGAAAATGACGATACTAATTAGAAATGCTGATGGACATGGCTCTATGCGTAACCTGCCCACAATCAAATGTACTGACAATGGCAACAAATGTGAAATTCGCAATCTGACTCAATTATAAATCCTTCAAAAAATTAAAGTCCATTCAGTGACAAGAAAATTCAATTAAACCGAAATATCGGTCTTTGGCCCTGTGTAAAACAATCAGAATTAAAGTCTTACCTCAGAATAAATGGATGTCACATATCTGCTCTTGTTGTTGCGCACCGCTTGGAGGAACTGCATTGCAAATAATAATATTCTCCTTTTTTTTTGTAATTCTAGTGAAATTTTTCTTCAAAAAGAAGTGGAATGAAATAGGAAGTGCAACGAGATCTTTAGTTCAAAAAATTAAACTTTTGAGAAAATGCTTTTGAAATAAAAAATTATTATTGGGAGACTTGTTGGAGAATAATTACAATAAATAAAATTTTTCATTATCTAATGATTATATTAATTAACAGTATACCTTATTCCTCATCTTGACCATTGTTGCCGACCGCCTACATCACACAACCGCACTGGGCTGCTACTACTGACCGACCGCTCTGCATGACGACTACAGACTGAGTACTGCTCTCAACTAGACAGAGCTACAGACTCGCAACGACTGAACTGACTGCTACTCTGCATAGCGACAACTAACTCGCAAAGACTACTACTGACTGAGAACCGCTCGCAACACTCGCGCGGTCAAGCGCATACTCTCTGGTCACAGATGCTACAATGCCTCGCCATCGCTGCTGCGTTACATACGTGTTTCATAACCCTCCACTCGGGGGGCAAAAATTTGGCAGCGATGGTGAGTCATTTGGACTTGCCAAGCGCGGCAAAATTTTTCTTTAATTAACAAAATCCTACAACTTACAGAATATTTAAATGTTGTGCACACGCACTAAGTACAAAATATATCAGACAAGGACAAAATGTGAATACTAAACATAGTAGCAAATCAGAAAAAAGTATATACAAACTTTTTGACAGATAAAGTGCACAGGCACTGAAAAAATTCTTTAGCATATGCAGAACAAATAAACAGACTGGCAAGAATAATTAGATGTAGTACATAAAGTAAATGTTGTGCACACGCACTAAGTACAAAATATATCAGACAAAGACAAAATGTGAGTACAAAACATAGTAGCAAATCAGAAAAGTATATACAAACTTTTTGACAGATAAAGTGCACAGGCACTGAAAAAATTCTTTAGCATATGCAGAACAAATAAACAGACTGGCAAGAATAATTAGATGTAGTACATAAAGTAAATGTTGTGCACATGCACTAAGTACAAAATATATCAGACAAAGACAAAATGTGAGTACAAAACATAGTAGCAAATCAGAAAAGTATATACAAACTTTTTGACAGATAAAGTGCACAGGCACTGAAAAAATTCTTTAGCATATGCAGAACAAATAAACAGACTGGCAAGAATAATTAGATGTAGTACATAAAGTAAATGTTGTGCACACGCACTAAGTACAAAATATATCAGACAAAGACAAAATGTGAATACTAAACATAGTAGCAAATCAGAAAAAAGTATATACAAACTTTTTGACAGATAAAGTGCACAGGCACTGAAAAAATTCTTTAGCATATGCAGAACAAATAAACAGACTGGCAAGAATAATTAGATGTAGTACATAAAGTAAATGTTGTGCACACGCACTAAGTACAAAATATATCAGACAAAGACAAAATGTGAGTACAAAACATAGTAGCAAATCAGAAAAGTATATACAAATTATTTGACAGATAACAAAGTGCACAGGCACTGAAAAAATTCTTTAGCATATTCAGAACAAATAAACAGACTGGCAAAAAATATTATGTTGACAAGTGTACATGCACTGAAAAATGTCTTTAGCATTTTCACAACAAATAAACATAATGGCAAAAAAAATTCATGTCCAAAGTGCACATGCACTGAAAAATGTCTTTAGTATTTTCACAACAAATAAACATAATGGCAAACATCATGTCGACCAGTGACATAAGTGTACTCACACTGGAGTTTAGCGAATCGAAAAATGTATAACCTATGAACATAAATGATGTTACCAAAAAAATTTTTTCTTTATGTGACAAGAATCAGGATAGGAAAGGGAAGGATTGCATCATGGTTGTAGCACTTTAGATTGCACACAGCTGCTCTGAAAGTCCATATCTTTCCACAGTAGTACAACACCAAGTGACACAACTTGAAGTTCTTTTCCCATCAGAATTTATCAGTGTAGCCAAGACACTGAACTGTCGTAGTAATGTTCCATGTTTTCATTTTGGCAGTACATTAGGTACACCAAACAGTGGGACCATAATAATGTCTTCATCGCTCATGGTGGTGGACAGCATGTCGTGTCAACACCACACTCTTACAAGGCACACCAACGTAGAATTAGTGCAAAACCAAATATAGTGCTCCATGATCACTGGGATAAACAGGACAAATGGACATTGCAGTAATTCAGGGTAGTTAGCTCATAAGGTGAAGGACATTAAGTCACATAATATTGTCAATTACAGTAGTAGTGTGCGGCATTCATAGCCCAGTTATTGAACATTTCTGTACCATGTATGTAGTATTACAGAAAAATGTTCATTAATTGTTTTACATAGAATCAGTAATCTTCTTTTCCTAGTTACAAAGCATTATTAAATAATCGCATTCTTTTCAGTTACAGAGTATAATTAAGAATCATTAACCTTTTCCTAATTACAGTTAATTAATCATTTGTCATTAATTAATCATTTGTCTAATTACAGTTAATTAATCATTTGTATAATTACAGTTAATTAATCATTTGTCGTTAATTAATCATTTGTCTAATTACAGTTAATTAATCATTTGTCGTTAATTAATCATTTGTCTAATTACAGTTAATTAATTAATCATTTGTCATTTCAATATACTAAGAATTATTAGCCTTAATTAATTACAAAGCATTATTAAACAGTACCATAGTTAATTAATTATGTGTCATTCCAATCTATTAAGAATCATTAGTCTTTTCCTAATTACAAAGCATTATGAAACAGTCACATTCATTTCCAACAACAAAGTATCAACATTGAAAACAAGAGTTAATTAATGGCATAATTAATAACAATTTCGTTGATTGACATTAATTATTGGCACTCAGTGGCCATCAAGTATTGAATAGAATAAAACATAGTTCATCATTCAGTATTATTCAGATCATTACAAAGTCATTATTAAAAATCAGTTAATTACAGTCAAATCATTAGTAATCACAGGCATTACAATAAACAGTGGCAGTTATTAGCTAGTGACAAAGCATTATTTTGAATATAGTCTCATTAAGAGGTCATTACTCGAGTGACATGCTATTCAGAGTTGATCAGTATTATTCAGAATTATCATAAACTAGTGACATTATGTGGGACTGGTAATACATTTTTTTGGTAGCAATGCATTGCGTTGGGATCGATAATTAATTGCTGAGGCATAATACTTTTTGCTTTTGACCTATTGCTGCAAATGAGGATAGGTAACGTCATTCGTCATGAGTCAGCTGTAGCAAGATTATGTAACAAGGCAGTACATGTGATCACATTTATAAATGATAAACACAAATGGGTAAAAAATATAAAAATGCAAGTACTAGAACAGGTATAATAAGTAACAGGTTTAGTAAGTGTCATGAAAAACTTCTCCTGGAAAAAATACAAAAACGGATTATTGACCTGAAAGAAGAAACGCACACTATGCTGAAAAGTAGTGAACTTCGAATTAACAAGTAGTGAAATGTGTATAAAATGTGTTCCATAGCTGTCCTTTCCAAAACTTTCCGTCATCCTACTATGCAATGTAACACCTGCTGTCAAAGCAAACCGCAACAAATACTTAAATAACTACGTGGCATAAAGAAAAAAAACTTCATTATCCATATCATCATAACTTCACCATTATCATCACCTGTAAAGAAAAACTTCATTATTCATAATACCATTTCCTTCATCATTATTCATCAGTATTCACTATCATCTGCAAAAAATCACTTCATTACTCATTACATAACTATTCCTTATCTCTAGCATATTTCATCACTAAAACTAAGATGTGTAGTTCTCTCTGACAGCCTGCATCAATCACCTTGTATTCTGAAAGAAAAAATTAGTTAAGACTGCTATTCTGTGATGAGTACAGTATAGTCTTGTTAATGCTTGTTAATCCTGATCCCTTTACTCTTCCTCATAAAGTTATTGCATCTCCTTTCGTTTATTCCGTAGGTGAAATTCCCATTTATGTTAAATTTATTTCTTAGAATCATCATTCCTTTCTGAAATTGATGAACAAAGATTAATGTCTTGCATTTAAATCCTATACCCACTAAATAATGACTGGTTTATGGTGACACAATTAACCATACAGCATAACATGACAGAAAACGTAATATGTCCAAGACATTGACAGTGTTCGGATGCGAAAAAATGTACACAGAATAATACAATGCAGTAGCAAAAAATGTGAAACAGTCACGATGTTGAGATGTCATAAGGCAAAAAAAAAAAATGTCAAAGTCGACTGGTGTGTGTTATATCTTAACTATTTCATAGTGCATACAAACAAAACTGGAGTACAGTCATATACACAAAAAAATGGAAAATGTGCACGGTCTGATGTGTAACGACAAGAAAAGCGACCTGCTAACCTTACCTTGCCGGGCACTTGCCAAGAAAAAAAGACGATAATCATCAATAAGTAGTCACATAAATATAATTGCAGAAATAGTCGTAAATGTGTAAATTCATCTGGAAAAATATGCACGGTCTGATGTGTAACGACAAGAAGAGCGACCTGCTAACCTTACCTTACCGGGCACTTGCCAAGAAAAAAAAATACGATAATCATCAATAATTAGTCAGGTGAATTAATTGCATTAGTAAATGGCATCACAGTGTGTTGAATCATACAGTGGTTTCACTCAATAAACGGTTTAATGTTTGAGATATGGTGATTGCCTTTCGATTTTCTGGTTCTCAAAGTTTCGACGTGTACAACATTGGGGTGAGGGATATTGCGAATCCGATACGGACCTGCGTATAGAAGTTCAAATTTACTGCACTTACCTTTTAATTTGCTGGATAAATAGTGTGTACGTACTAATATCTTCTGTCCAACGTGAAAGTCGCGGCGTGTACAAACCTGTTTTTGCTGTCTTCTCCGGCGCTCTGCGGCACGTTTGATGTTGTTCAGCGCAATGTCAATTATTTCGTGGTGTCGTAGGCGACGATTTTTGGGGAATTCTATTAATTCTTTAATTTTGTTCGGTGGTTCAACGTTTTTCAGTATAACAGTCGGAGATAGCATAGTGGATTCATTTGGAATGGAATTAATTACATCTTGGAATGAGAGTATGTGTGTATCCCAATCAATATGTCTTTTGTGGCAGTATATTCTGCACAGCTTACCAATTTCCTTCATTAATCTTTCACAAGGGTTCGAAGAAGCGTGGTACTTGGATATATAGATCGGAGAAATGTTTCTAGCTCGTAACATGCGTGTCCATACACTACTACGAAATTGAGATCCATTATCAGAAATTACTTTCATTACATGCCCTACATGAAATAGAAAATGTTTTACAAATGCTTTCGAAACAGTTTTAGCAGTAGCTTTGCGTAACGGAGTGAAAGTAACAAATTTTGAAGTGAGCTCAACAGCGACAAAAATGTAGCAAAAACCTCTGTTAGTTCTCGGAATCGGACCAAAAATATCTACTGCGGCCATGTGTCTTAATTTCACAGGTATAATGGGATATAAAGGAGGAATATGTGAAGTGGTGTCTGATTTAGCTTTCTGGCAAATTTTACAAGACGCTAAAACTCGTCGTATACGTTTTTCCATGTTGGTAAAATAACAGTTCTGTCTCAGTATAAGAAAACATTTTCGTGCTCCGTAATGTGCGTAACTTAAATGAGTGTACCAAATTAGTTTGTTAACCAGTTCGTCAGGAATGCATAATAACCAAATGTTGCTGTCAGGATGAGAGCGGCGAAACAGAATGTCATTGCGTACAGTGTAGTGGTTCCTAATCGTAACATTTTTCCTATCTTGCCAAAGGTGTTTAATTTCTTTCCACACATTGTCCTTATTTTGTTCTTGTGCTATGTCCTGTAATGACGATGAAATAAAATTTTCAAATGCAACCTGCTGAATGTACATGACACTGAAATTTGCTTTGCAGAAGTTGGTTGCTACGTCTTGCTGATTGTTACTGAGAGAACGCGATAGTGCGTCTGCTATAACATTTTGCGTACCGGGAATGTGAACTATTGTAAAATTAAATTCCTGTAAATATAGTTTCCATCTGCTTAACCTGTCGTGAGTGAATTTAGCTGAAAGTAAAAATTGTATCGCTCTATGGTCTGTGTAGACGGTGGTATGTCTGCCGTAAAGGAAGTGCCTAAATCTCGTGAAAGCCCATACAACACATAATGTTTCAAGTTCTGTGACGGAATAATTTCGTTCAGCAGGTGACAAAATGCGACTTGCAAATGCGATGTTTTTAATTACTGTAGAACCATCTTCTTCTATTTCCTGGAAAATGTGTACGCCTAAGGCGGTGTTGGAACTGTCGGTAGCAATGGAAAAATTTCTAGTAAGATCTGGGTGCGATAATAGTGGAGCATTCAACAAAGCATGCTTCAAATAACATTCTCGTGAGCAAAATTCTGCTTGTCAAAAGTAATGTTTGCGTTACTGTAGTATGCAATCTGTGCTGTATCTGGTTAAATTCTATCGTACGTGTTATTATTTACGGGAGAATGTTGTGGCATATCCACTATATGAACTGTTCTGTTATTTCTTACTGACGTGTTACGCTATGGATGACACCTATTGTCTGTTCCATTCATGATTATTTGTTGTTGCTGATGTTGTTGCTGCTCATAAGATCGACTGTTATTAAATGTACGCTGAAAATTGTGCTCATCATTCTTTTTACGTCTGTCCTAATAATCATTCCTATACGGTGTATTGCGATAGGAATTGAAATAGAGTGTTGTCTGTACGTAGTTATTTCTTTGCTGCCATGCGTTACTATTTGTTGGGGCTGGGACTATACGTGCACGCGGCGAAACATTAAAGTTTGGTTGACCTTGTAGACTGCATTGTTGGTTACGTATGCTAAGCGGTTGACTTTCATGCTATTGTGGTGAAAAACATCTATTGTTACCAAAAAATGCGTTTGCTGTTAATTTTACTTTTACACATACTGATGATTACGATTTTATCTGTAATTAAAATTACGGCGGTAGTTGTCATTACGGGAGTGCCTACTGAAAATTGTCACATTCGGTAAAAGTTTGTCACATCGGATATTCATTACATGTTTCTTAATACTACAAAGAGCAATAGTTAAAGAGCAGTTTGGATAGATATAAAGGATAGTAGAAGAGAAGGCAGCAGTGCAGAAAACTAAAGATGAAATAGCACTACTACAGCTCGGGGCCCTATGCTCGCTACGGCACATATTCATTAAAGCGTAATGAATCCCCTGAGGTCTTTTACGCACTGCAAATAAATTTTAGCTTTTGTGTTACAGGCAATAGCGGTAAAATTTCAAAGGCAAATTGTTGTATTCGTGCTAATTCAAATTTCTTCATTACAGGCAATGCTGTTGTAAATACAAAAATAAATTGTCGCATCTGGTTCAAAGCTAGTTTCTCCATTACCGATAATAGCGGTGAATGTACAAAGATAAATTGTCGTATACAGTGCAAATCGTGTATCTGTGTTCTGTCATTATTAAATTCTTTACATTTGCTTACAAATGCAAATTGCTCGAAATCTACGTTCTCGTCACTCAGTTTGATAACACGTTCAGGTTTGTGTGTGAATCTGTTCGTCTGTGTCATTTCGGATTTCAAGTTGCGTAGCTTTTCAGATTTTAATTCGCGTGGCTTTTCGGATTTTAAATCGCGTAGTTGCTGTAAATTGCTCACATTATACACGCTGCGTGAGTCTGACAAATGTTCATAAAGTGGCGTCTGTTGTGGTATGTTATTAACTGAAATGTTTTTCATCTCTGTTACTTCTTGTTGTAAATTTGATAACTTCCGACGTAACGTGTTGTTAGATGAATCGATTTCATTAATTGTCAGCTGTAAATTTTGAAATTCAGGTGTTTGGATAAAAGAAACCGGTGCAGTATCGTCTGATTTATTGTCATCAGTATTTTCGATAACATCAATACGACTGGCCAATTCATCACATTTTTCAGTCAGTATTTTAACCTGATCATCGGTTTTAGAATCAGACGCATTAATCTGTTTTTGCAACTTGCGCGTAGTTTCGCTCAGTTTTTTAACATCAGCTTTGATGACATCGCAATCCTGTGTTAGATCTAGTTGTTCGAATCTATCTGTCACTGTTTGAATATTTACTGTGTGTGTATCTGTTTTTGATTTAAGATCAGAAATTTCATCCCTTAATTCCGCGTTCAACTGTTCTAAGGTATTAATTTTGCCGGACACTGTAGTAATATTATTATCTACATACGTCTTCGCTTTCGCAAACATTTTACGTTTGTCCTCTTGTCTTTGTGCAGTGATTGTTTCCATGACTTGTCGTTTTACTTTGTTTTGATCTTGAATAAATCTGCGGAAACGCGTATCACTGTTCTGTATGTGCTGATTAAAGCGCTCGTTAATCTGAGTGTTCTGCTGTTCGAATTTCGCGTCTATCTTCGCGTCCACTGTGCGCGAAAGTTCTACCGTCATAGCTTTGAACTCGTCCCGTAATTGTGTAGCTTTTTCAGAGCATTGTTTAGCGACTCCGCTAATTTCGTCTCTGAGTGTTTCTGTTGCGACTGTTTGCATTTCTCTTAATTCTTGCGCAACAGATTTAATTTCTTCGCTGTTTTTTTGTGAACACGCCTCAATTTCCACGCGCAACTGTTCCTTAGTGTCATGGCACTGCGCGGCAACGTCTCTAATTTGTTCACTAAGCTGCCTGTTCTGTTCCCTAAGTTGTTTGAAATTTTCATCACGCTGTTTAAGTCGGTAATTTCATTCAAAATACCTCGCGATACACTATTCACAGTCTTTCGCGGCATTTTTGCAACAGTCACAAATATTCACACAACAATAAGCACAAATGCAAAAGCAATACACAAATACAATAGAGCAACGAATTGCCGTTGACCTGTAGGAAAAAAAAAGTTACAAGTTAATAAAAGCGTTGCGCCAAATCCTAATTATATCTAAGCAAACAAGAGCAGATATGTACCTGTTTTTCAAAAGACTCTCAACGAAATTCGATCCTGGACTGGGTGTCGCCAAGTGTAACCTCCCCACCGCAATTTTTTTAAAGAAAATATAGCAATAGTTAATAGAAATGGGGGCCAAGTGTAACCTCCCCACCGCAAAAATTTTAAAAGAAAATAACGATACTAATTAGAAATGCTGATGGACATGGCTCTATGCGTAACCTGCCCACAATCAAATGTACTGACAATGGCAACAAATGTGAAATTCGCAATCTGACTCAATTATAAATCCTTCAAAAAATTAAAGTCCATTCAGTGACAAGAAAATTCAATTAAACCGAAATATCGGTCTTTGGCCCTGTGTAAAACAATCAGAATTAAAGTCTTGCCTCAGAATAAATGGATGTCACATATCTGCTCTTGTTGTTGCGCACCGCTTGGAGGAACTGCATTGCAAATAATAATATTCTCCTTTTTTTTTGTAATTCTAGTGAAATTTTTCTTCAAAAAGAAGTGGAATGAAATAGGAAGTGCAACGAGATCTTTAGTTCAAAAAATTAAACTTTTGAGAAAATGCTTTTGAAATAAAAAATTATTATTGGGAGACTTGTTGGAGAATAATTACAATAAATAAAATTTTTCATTATCTAATGATTATATTAATTAACAGTATACCTTATTCCTCATCTTGACCATTGTTGCCGACCGCCTACATCACACAACCGCACTGGGCTGCTACTACTGACCGACCGCTCTGCATGACGACTACAGACTGAGTACTGCTCTCAACTAGACAGAGCTACAGACTCGCAACGACTGAACTGACTGCTACTCTGCATAGCGACAACTAACTCGCAAAGACTACTACTGACTGAGAACCGCTCGCAACACTCGCGCGGTCAAGCGCATACTCTCTGGTCACAGATGCTACAATGCCTCGCCATCGCTGCTGCGTTACATACGTGTTTCAAAGGTCGCATCACTGACGCGGATTATGTGATTTTGGCTCATCATGTCCACCCCTTGATAGAATGTTTGTTTCTCAGTGATGATGCCGTGTTCCAAGACGACACGGCTTCTTTTCACTCTGCACTGGTCGCCCAGCACTGGTTTTGTGAGCACGGGACTCAATTGTCGCGTCTCGCCTTGCCACCGCAGTGTCCGCAGATCTGTGAACTTTGGAGGATGGGAGATGACGTATTGGCGGAAGTAAAGCTGTGAGTACGAGTCATGAGTCGTGCTTGCGAGATCAGATGGTAGAGCGCTTCCCTGCGAAAGGTAAAGGTCCCGATTTCGGGTCTCAGTCGGTCACAGTTTTCATATTCCAGGAAGTTCCCAGTCGAGGCACACCCGCTTAGAGTGAAAATCTCATTGCGGAAAACCTCTGTGGTCTATTTATCCAGATGGTGCAACAGCTGAAACCTCACGATCCGGAGCAACGTGTTGAATTTGCTCTTCGGTTTCTGGCACAGATCGAAGTTAATGCCATATGGCCGGGCAATATTCTATGGAGTGATAGGGCGCATTTTGTACTAGGGGGCGCAAGTGAATAGACAGAGCTGCCGGATTATTAAGCCGCGTGTTGTGTACGAAGAGCCATTGCACTGGCCGTATGTGATTGTATGGCGTGTATTCACAAGCACCTTTATTCTCGGTCCGTTCTTCTGTGAATAGAATACACCCAGAGGTCCTGTCGAATGTACTGTGACGTCTGCACGTTATGGAAATCTACTTGCACAGCACGTGATTCCCGCTATGGAAGTGTGCAACTGTGGGGGAAACCACTGTTTTCATGCAAGATGGGGCAGCCCTTCACTTCACTGACCCAGCGAGGGATCTACTTAATGCAACCTTCCACGAATGTGAGATTTGCAGAGGTTTTGAAGATGCGTGGCCTGCAAGATCACCTGATCTGAATCCATGTGACATTTGGCTGTGGAGACATCTAAAAGAACGCGTTTGCCAGGGACACATCCGGCCTGTACCTGAGCTAAAGGCTTGTATACAGAAACACGTTGCCCAGATTCCATCAGAACTGTTGTGAGCAACCGTTGATCACGTCGCTTTACGGATGCAGCATCTTGTCGATACCTCCGGTGCTCAGAATAAACAAAATGTGTAAACAGCGATTAATTAAGGGGGGTAGGACGTCAAACGGGTCGACTTGGGGCAAGAGAGGTACCACAGGACATTTTAATTTCCACTGTCTATACTTTTACAAATAAATTCATAAAACTTTATCATCATGACCAGGAAGGATCCAGGATTCATACTCATAGCAGTGGAAGCTCAAAAAAGTAACAAAACACATTTTTTTACATGTGAAATTTCATCATTTTTTCACTTACTACTGGCTGCATTTATTGCTATAGCTACACTTTTCTTCCTAAGTAAGAAATATTCTTCGATGCATTTTTCATAGCATACAAACAGTAGATTTTCCAAATCTATTTAAAAACTGTGGAAAAAATTGAGATAATTAACTATAAAACTTGAATTTTTTCTGAACATGAATTTTAAAATGTAACAGTTCATTCATTTTCTCATACATTAAATAACTTCTAGAGTTTCATACACCTGTAACTATGGTTTGTATGTTGTGCAAAAGTCATCGAAGAATCTCTCGTAAGAGAAAAAAGTGTACCTATAGCAACAAATGCAGCCAGTAGTAAGTGAAATTTCACATGTAAAAAAAAGTGTTTTGTTACGTTTTTGAGCTTCCACCGCTATGAGTATGAATCCTGAATCCTTCCTGGTCATGCTGTTAAAGTTTTATGAATTTATTTGTAAAAGTATAGACAGTGGAAATTAAAATGTCCTGTGGTGCTTCTCCTGCTCCAAGTCGGCCCGTTTGACGTCCTACCCCCCTTAAAACGATCAAAGTTGTGGCTTTCTAACTTGCTTGGCTTTTTCTGCCCATGTTCCATTTCTAATCCATTACGTATAGGAAGATTTCTACACATCTTTCTTCGATTCAAAATGGTTCAAATGGCTCTGAGCACTATGGGACTTAACTGCTGAGGTCATCAGTCCCCTAGAACTACTTAAACCTAACTAACCTAAGGACATCACACACATCCATGCCCGAGGCAGGATTCGAACCTGCGACCGTAGCGGTCACGCGGTTCCAGACTGAAGCGCCTAGAACCGCACGGTCACACCGGCCAGCTTTCTTCGATTCACAGCACGAGATTTGCACCTGGTGATCAAAATAGGAAATAATTTTTTCCGGCGTAAATCGTTTCCACATTAACATATTAGAATATCTACCACGTTTCGCTGCCGCAGGATTATTACAGTCCACACTGGACCGCCACGCTTTTTAATTATAACGAACCGGTATTTTCTACAGTCCCTACACAGGTGCGGTTGCACCTGCTCTAAATGGATAAGGCAGCAAGATACGTGCAGAACAGCAGGGAAAGGCTTGTAATGTAGGCGCTCAGCGACGCTCCCCGCTTGGTATAGAGTTCCTCGCCAGACGGGACAGTGTGTGGAAAAGGACAGAGGAAGCCACGTGCCACACAAGACGAGGATGTTTGCGGAAGGGAACCAGTTCCACCGGCTGCTCGGCCGGCCTGTGTACATAACAGCGCGCACACAGACAGGTGCGCCGGGCTCCGCACCCAGCCGGAAAATCTCTCTGGAATCGAGGCGTGGGTGGGCGACGCCGGAATTACCTGCTGCGGCCTTAATTCGGAGCCTGCGCCAGTGGCGCCGCTCGTGCAAACACAGGTAGCCACTCACCCGCCCTGACAGACACAAAAACACAAACACACATACGAGTTTTGTGATACGTCAAATGACAGACCTCGGTAGACGACGAAACTCTTAACAACTCATTCTACACTTGAGCAAGCAATAAAGGAGAATATTGGGAATTATTGACTAAGATATAAGAAAAAGAAGAAAATATCTTTGCTGATAGTGTAAGGGAAAACGACTTGGAAAAGCAGTTGAGTAGATTGAGTGGCTGCTTAGAAAGAGTTTAGAAGATGATGGTCATCGTAAGTGAGAGAAGAGTAATGCAATGTAATCGAATTAAATTTGGTGATACTGAGGGAAGTAGATTAGGAAATGAGACATTGCAAGTAGTAGATGAGTTTTGTTATTTGGGCTCCAAAATAATTAATGATGGCCGAAGTAGAGAGGATATCAAATGCAGACTAGCCATAGCCACAAAAACATTTCTGGGAAAGATGAATACTAATGAGCTGGTACTGAATCGAACTGGGGAAAAAAAGAAATTTGGGGCAGAATTGAACTAAAGAAGTGTTGGTTGGCAGGACGCATCATAAGGCATGAAGGAGTCGTCAGTTTGGTGATGGAGGGAAGTGTGTGTGTGTGTGTGTGTGTGTGTGTGTGTGTGCGTGTGTGTGTGTGAGAGAGAGAGAGAGAGAGAGGGGGGGGGGGGGGAGTGCCACGGGAAAGGGTTTTGGTGGGGGGAGACCAAGTGACAGGGATACCTAGTCTAGTGTTTCGTAAGATACTGCGCAGTTTCCAACTAAATGGTTATCGATAGTATTGCTATAGGTATAGAAACATTGCTAAATATTTTCTGGAGTTTGACGTCTGGTCGATATCAGTGTCATTATAAACAGAATGCTGTCTTAGCAGAGGAAGATAGAATGTGGCCTTGTTAAGGAAACAGACGGCATACACCTAAGATATTTTGATAAGCGAGAGGAAACTGAAAATAGGTGATTGCATTCGCAGCCTTCCTGAATAATCACAATATTCGCTGCGCCACTCCACCCATTAGACCCTTATATAGTGTCATAGATATTTGACGAATCTTTTATTAAAGCTAAGGCCACGATCCAATCTCAGTAGAAGATATAAATGTGTTCCAACAAATAGTAAAATATATCTGATGAAAAGCTGCCGGGATTCCAGCCCTGTGGCAGCGTTAAGATTCTGTACCTTTTCTAATAATGTCATTTTCATCTTATAACGAAGTGTAAAATTTTTATAAAACTTTCATCTAGCGCGTCTGAGAAAAGTTATTGTACAGTGTAATACTTGCAGCGTTCGGTCAGCATTTACAGCACTGCGGATGGCGACGACGCCCTTACAGCTGAGGAAAGCAGAGCTGAATCGCTCGCGCATCAACGCCTCTGCAAACCCCTCCTGTCAAGTGAGGCGGTAAATCCCCGTGCTACGTCAGCCGGGAAATCCCGGTGGCCGTGCAGTTGGCCAGCTTGCGAGTAGTCCGCCAATTAGGCGCCGCCGCCCGTGGCTGCCCCCCCCCCCCCCCCCCTCCTGCTCCACTTCAGCGCCACCTGAGGCCGCCAGCTGGAACAACCGATTCCAGCCACAGATTGGAAAAGTGGCCAGAGGTTCCGAGAAGGCGCAGTGAACCCGAAGAGAAGCGGTAGCAACCGGTGTCGGCAGTCCAGTTATTGGGGAAGTCTCTAACCAGCTACCGAGCGACGTGGCGCAGTGGATAGCACAATGCACTCGCATTCGGGAAAACGACTGTTCAAATCTCCGTTCTGCCACCCAGATGTAGGTTACCTGTCATTTCCCCTAATCGTTTAAGGCAAATGTGAGGACGGGTTCTTTGAGAGGACGCGGCCGATTTCCTTATCATCCTTCAGTGATCTGAACTTATGATTCTGTGCTTCGTCTCTAATGACCTTGCTGTTGAAGCAACGTTATCTTCCTTTCAGTCAGCTCCCGGTTAAAGTTTCCGTGAGAACTGCCTACGCAAAGCCCTGGAAAATATGGTGAACTAAAAAAATAAAAAATAAAAATAAAATTAATCCACAATATTTAAAAAAAAAAATTCAACTTCATTTCTACATCTTTACTATTCACAGAGGCCGTAGAGACGTTCTTCCTCCTTGAATTCGAATTTAAATCAATATATTTCCTCAAGGTGTACTGTCGAAGTACTCTATCAGGATGGTTACTACACGTGATTTTTGTCTGAAGCCACGGGTAGAAGTTAGTTTCATTCTGAAACAAACAGCAAAATATTTCCACAACGAGATTTTCACTCTGCAGCGGGTGTGCCTTGGATGGAAACTTCCTGGCATATGAAAACTGTACGCCGGACCGGCGGACCAATACTCGATCTCGGGACCTTTAGCTTTTCCAGGGAAGTGCTCTACAATCTGACGTACCCAAGCACGACTCACGACTCGTCCTCACAGGTTTACTTCCGCCAGTTCATCATCTCCCATCTTCCAAACTTCCCAGAAGTTCTTCCGCGAAACTTGCAAGACTAGCAATTCTAGAACAAAGGATATTACGGAGACATGGCTTACCCTGTCTGTGAGATGTTTCGAGAGTGAAGGATGGAAGGTAGAAAATGACGTCCTGACGAAAGTAAAGCTGTGAGGACGAGTCGAGAGTCCTGCTTGAACAGCCCAGTTGGCAGAGCACTTGCCTGCAAAAGGCAAAGGTCCCTGGTCCGAGTCTCGGTCCCGCACACAGTTTCAATCTGCTACGAAGCAGCATACCAGAACATGCTAGGCTGCAGAGTGAAAATCTCATTCTTGAAACATCTTCCAGGCTGTGGCTGAGCCATGTCCTTGCAATATCCTTTCTTCCAGGAGGGATAGTCTTGGAAGTTTCGCTGGAAATCTTCTGTGAAGTCTGGAGAGGAGGAGATGAGGTACTGGCGGAAGTAAAGCTGTGAGGACGGGTCGTGAGTCGTGATTGAGTAGCTGAGTCGGTAGAGCACTTACCAGCGGAAGGCAAAGGTCCGGAGTTCGAGTCTCAGACCAGTACACAGTTGTAATCTGCCAGGAAGTTTCATGTCAGCACACACTCCACTGCAGAGTGAAAATTCGTTCTTGAAGTATAAGGGGCGATCAAATAGGTTCCGTTCGAAGACCGTACAGTCCGAATCGGTATGCCAATCCGGCAAAATCGCCTTGGCAGTCATCCTACCGACGCTCTAGGACGAAGATACCCTTACGGTAAAAAGCCATTTCCTGCTGCATGAACAAGTCCATAACTGCCCGCTGCACATTCGCGCTCGACAGGATTCACTGACCCTTAAAGTCCTTTTCGAAGGGACCGAAGGCATGATATTCAATTGAGATTTGATATTTGTGAGATGCAAGGCTGCAAATGTCATTGCAGCTTGTTTCGTTCGAAGTTTCTTATGGTTCTGACTGAAGTCACAAAATCGAACAAACTCAGTCGTAAGAGAGAAAGCTCTTATAAGTAATAGCATATTATTTTAATAAAAAAGTTCCAGAAGATGAAAAAAATAAATATTTGAATATACTCTACGTGAAACAAACCTACTTCTTTCGGCTTCGTAACACCAGAAAGGACTGATGCAGTCTTCAACGACAATGTCGTTCATCTTCAGATATTCTGAAGGTTTTTACAGCCGACGTGCCGGTAACTGACATTTAGTTTCAGTAAATCATACCAAGAGTGGGTATTTATGAAAAATCTTCAATGCCGATTGTACTGAATCAGAACAGAGGAATAAAATGCAAACTGTAATATGAAAACCACGAAATACGACATATGCAGTATGGCGTTGCCACAGCCCTTCATTTGTCGACTGCTATTGAGTTTCGTGGTCGTATAGAGTTGCACGTCATTTTGAGACTAGTTCCGTGCAAGCCAGTTCTGACACTAATTGCTCCCTGAATCAACGACCTGTTATGCAGAGTTCGTGTGTTGTGCAAATGAGACGGTGACAAAAGTTCGCCGGCCGCGGTGGTCTAGCGGTTCTGGCGCTGCAGTCCGGAACCGCGGGACTGCTACGGTCGCAGGTTCGAATCCTGCCTCGGGCATGGGTGTGTGTGATGTCCTTAGGTTAGTTAGGTTTAAGTAGTTCTAAGTTCTAGGGGACTTATGACCTAAGATGTTGAGTCCCATAGTGCTCAGAGCCATTTGAACCATTTGAATTTGACAAAAGTTCCCAAGAGACTGAAAATAGTGTACGGGGTTTATGCTGTTGATCACAGTACACTTAGTTGTTGGGCAGGCACGTTGTCTGATGAAAGTGAGCACGGCAACCCCAAGACCTCCTGCAGATGAAGCATACAAAGTGCAAAATTACCGAATATCACCCGGCGAACGGATTTACTGAGCTGAGGGTAGAAGGTGAACACAAAACACTTAGTAAACATTAAAAGTTATATTTGTTATTACTAGTTACAGCTTTCATTAAATTTTTGTTATCTTTAATTTTTTGGTACAATTTCCATGTTACTACGAATGCGTAACTCTGCTCTTACCATATCGATACTCAATATATTTCCAGTGTCAGACCATAAAGACTCTTTCTACATAAACAAATACTGCCGTGACAAATGTCATGGGATACAGACACGCACATGAAGGGTGGTCCATTGATCGTGACCGGGCCAAATATCTCACGAAAAAACTGCAAAGAACGAAACTTGCCTACCTTGAAGGGGGAAACCAGATGGCGTTATGGTTGGCCAGCTAGATGGCGCTGCCGTAGGTCAAACGGATATCAACGGCGTTTTTTTAAATAGGAACCCCCATTTTTTATTACATATTCGTGTAGTACGTAAAGAAATATGAATGTTTTAGTTGGACCACTTTTTTCGCTTTGTGATAGATGGCGCTGTAATAGTCACAAACATGTGGCTCACAATTTTAGACGAACAGTTGGTAACAGGTAGCTTTTTTAAATTAAAATACAGGACGTAGGCACGTTTGAAGATTTTATTTCGGTTGTTGCAATGTGATACATGTACCTCTGTGAACTTTTGATTTCTGAGAACGCATGCTGTTACAGCGTGATTACCTGTAAATACCACATTAATGCAATAAATACTCAAAATGATGTCCGTCAACCTCAATGCATTTGGCAATACGTGTAACGACATTCCTCTCAATAGCGAGTAGTTCGCCTTCCGTAATGTTCGCACATGCATTGACAATGCGCTGACGCATGTTGTCAGGCGTTGTCGGCGGACAACGGTAGCAAATATCCTTCAACTTTCCCCACAGAAAGAAATCCGAGGACGTCAGCTCCGGTGAACGTGCGGGCCATGGTATGGTGCTTCGATGACCAATCCACCTGTCATGAAATATGCTATTCAATACCGCTTCAACCGCACGCGAGCTATGTGCTGGACATCCATCATGTTCGAAATACATCGCCATTCTGTCATGCAGTGAACATCTTGTAGTAACATCGGGAGAACATTACGTAGGAAATCAGCATACATTGCACCATTTACATTGCGATCGATGAAATGGGGGCCAATTATCCTTCCTCCCATAAGGCCGCACCAAGGTCGCTGATGTTACCTGTCGCAGCCATCGTGGATTGTCCGTTGCCCAATAGTGCATATTATGCCGGTTTACGTTACCGCTGTTGGTGAATGACGTAGAACGTCTTCGTCTCTAAATAGAACGCGTGCATAAAGTCTGTCATCGTCCCGTAATTTCTCTTGTCCCCAGTCACCATGCAATTCCTGGTGCATAGAAGTATGGTGCGGTTGCAATCGATCTTGATGTAGCATTCTCATCGCCGACGTTTTTGAGATTTCCGATTGTCGCGCAATTTGTCTGCTACTGATGTGCGGATTACCCGCTACTGCAGCTAAAACACCTACTTGGGCATCATCATTTTTTGCAGGCCGTGGTTGACGTTTCACATGTGGCTGAACACTGTTTTCTTAAATAACGTAACTATCCGGCGAACGGTCCGGTCACTTGGATGATGTCGTCCAGGATACTGAACAGCATACATAGCACACGCCCGTTGGGCATTTTGATCACAATAGCTATACATCAACGCTATATCGACCTTATCCGCAATTGGTAAACGGTTTATTTAAGACGGGTAATGAGACACGAAGCAAATACCGTCCGCACTGGCGGAATGTTACGTGATACCACGTATCACAAAGCGAAAAAAGTGGTCCAACTGAAACATTTATATTTCTTTACGTACTACACGAATATGTAATAAAAATAGGGGTTCCTATTTAAAACAAAAAAACGCAGTTGATATCCGTTCGAACTATGTCAGCCCTTTCTAGCGGGCCAATCATAGCGCCATATGGTTTCCCCCTTTAAGCTAGACAAGTTTCGTTCTTTGTAGTTTTTTCGTTTGACGCTTATTTCGTGAGATATTTGGACCGGTCACGATCAATGGAGCACCCTGTATACAGATGGCGGTAGTACCGCGAGCACAAGGCATAAAAGGGCAGTGCATTGGCGGAGATGTCATTTGTACGCAGGTGATTCGTGTGAAAAGCTTCCCGACGTGATTATCGCCGAACGACGGGAACTTTGGAAGCGGAGTGGTAGTGGAGCTAGATGCATAGGACATTCCATTTTGAAAATCGTGGGGGAATTCATTATCCCGAGATACACAGTGTGAAGAGTGTGGTAAGATTAACTAATTTCAGGCTTAACCTCTCACCACGGACAACGCAGTGGCCGAAGCCGTTCACTTACCGAGAGCAGCGGCGTTTGCGTAGAGTTGTCAGAGCTAACAGACAAGCAACTCTGCGTGAAATAAATGCAGAAATCTATGTGGGACTTACGACTAACATATCCGTTAGGACAGTGCGGCGAAATTTGACGTTAATGGGCTATGGAAGCAGACGACCGACGCAAGCGCCTTTGCTAACAACACAACATCGCGTGCAGCGCCTGTCTCGGGCCCGTGACCACATCGGTTGGACCGTAGACCGGAAAACCTTGGTCTGGTCAGATGAGTCCCGATTGCAGGTGATAGGAGCTGATGGTAGGGTTCGAGTGTGGCACAGACCCCACGAAGTCGTGGACCCAAGCTGTCAACAATGCAGTCTCCAAGTAGTTGGTGGCTCCATAATGCAGTGGCCTGTGTTTACTGTGTCCTCTGGTCCAATTGAGCTGACCATTGGCTGGAAATGGTTACGTTCGCCTACTTGGAGACCGTTTGGAGCTATTCGTGGACGTCATGTTCCCAAACAACATTGGAAATTTTATGGATGTTATATGCCGTGACATTGGACCACAATTGCTCAAAATTAGTTTGAAGAACGTTCTGTGCAATTCGAGGTAATGGTTTGGCCACCCAGATCGCCCGACATGAAGCCCTTCGAACATTTATGGGACATAATGGAGAGTTCAGTTGTTGTATAAGTCTTGCACCGGCAACACTCTCTCAATTCTGAACGGCCATAGATGCGGCATGGCTCATTATTCCAACGAGTTGTTGGGTCCATTCCGCGTCGAGTTGGGGCACTACACTGAGCGAAAGCAGGCACCCCATGACTTCTCTCACCTCACTGTAGCTGCATGGAAACGCCCTTAGCTTGTTGATGATATGTTTTTGTGTTAGGCGTTTCGCCGGCCGGGGTGGCCGAGCCATTCTAGGCGCTACAGTGTGGAACCGCGCTGCTGCTACGGTCGCAGGATCGAATCCTGCCTCGGGCATGGATGTGTGTGATGTCCTTAGGTTAGTTAGGTTTAAGTGGTTCTAAGTTCTAGGGAACTGATGACCTCAGCAGTTATGTCCCATAGTGCTCAGAGCCATTTTTTGTTGGGCGTTTCGCCACCATTTAGAAACGTTTTCCACGAAACGAATTTGTGGAGAAAAAAGTTTGATTTTATAATTGTTTCAAAGTTTTATTTAGTATGTGGATCTCTTCGTGTAAACTATCTTTATCGATTTCGTCTTCAACATCCACCACCTTTTACGTATTTTTCACACGTAGGAGTCCCCAAATGCTTGTTGACTTGATTTTGCAAATCAACAAGTTAGTAATATGAAGTGAATGAAATTCTAAAAAAGACCGAACCCTTGATCCTTCGATACCGAACACGAGGCTGAAATTGCGAACAGTTGGGTGAAATACGTAACACCTGACAATCCAGGGTGGGAATAAGTATACATCGGCGAAGCCCGCCAGACCAGTAAATACATACGTGCAGGAGAGTGAGAAACGTACGAAGGCCGAGCACTAGAAAAATGGTGAGAAGAAAATGAAATTCAGCGACTGTGGGGTAATGGCCAAGCAGTTACAGATGGTGAAGTGTAGGATCAGGGAGACCACTGAAAAATTAAAACATTTCAACAATGTGATTTCAACATCGTGAATAGAGGCTTACGCCATCCAGGCTGCTAGCGAGGGTTGCCAACATTCCTGCATAGAAAGGGATTTCTCGTGTTCGATGATTAAAAAAATTATCAGTTCGGATCATGTACGGGACAATTAAATTCCTTATTTAATATTTTTACACTAATTTATCTTATGGTTTAACTTTGTTGTCGAGACTGTCTCAATGTTAGCCCTGTACGTCGCTGATCAATATACTGATGTCTGAATCTGTCTTATAG
Organism: Schistocerca americana; assembly: GCF_021461395.2. Classification (NCBI taxonomy): domain Eukaryota; kingdom Metazoa; phylum Arthropoda; class Insecta; order Orthoptera; family Acrididae; genus Schistocerca; species Schistocerca americana. The sequence goes on along the minus strand of NC_060127.1, from coordinate 181,996,883 downwards.
CACTTTTGTTGATCATGTTGCTTGTCTATTATTAGACAATGCATTCTGTTTGAATTTGTCTTGTTTGTATTGTAGCGTAAGTCAAATGTCTAGGTAACCTAAACGGAGCTAATGAATACGTTGAAGTTTGAAAAGTTGCTTCATTAATTAACTCTGCTTTATTAAACGGAGGAATACTATTTGCAGCTCGGAACCAACCGCAATTATGCGTAGACAGTAGACGCCAAGAATGACAAGAAATTGTTGACTAAACTCAGAAAATAGGCAAAGACAATTTTGTCAGGGTTTGTCTTCATGCTGGAATGATTTTTGTTTTAACATTTTTATTGTTTTGTAACTGTTTAAACAAGCTATATAGTATTTACATTGAGTTATCAATACAGTATATTGCACTAAACTGGCAAACATATATTTTTGGTTACCATAAAGTGTGTATCTTTCCTTAATCACAGCCGATCGGTGCAAGAATTTGGATTTGACATTGGTGTCCGGTATTGTGGTGCTGTAGAAGTTGGCAGCCCTGTTGTTAGCCTTCTTCTTGGTCTTCCGGCATTATTGTTCCTTCTTGGTTCTTGTACCTATTATACAATGAAGAGCAAAAGAAATTGCTACACCTGCCTGATATCGTGTAGGGCCCCGCAAGCACGTGGAAGTGCCGCACCGGGACGTGGCGTAGACTCGACTATTGTCTGAAATAGTCCTGGAGGGAAATGACACCATAAAGCCTGCAGGGCTGCCCATAAATCCGTAAGAGTCCAAGGGGTGGAGATCTCTTCTGAACAGGACGTTCCACGGCATCCGAGATATGCTCAATAATGCTAATGTCTGGGGAGTTTGGTGACAAGCGGAAGTGTGAAAATTCAGAAGAGTGTTCATGGAGCCACTCTGTAGCAATTATGGACGTGTGTAGTGTCGCATTGTCCAACTCCACTGTAGGTGATCAGACAGGATCCTTATGTACGTGTCACCTGTCAGAGTCGTACCTAGGTGTATCAGGGCTTCCATGTCACTCCAACTGCACGCGCTCTACACCATTAGAGAGCCTCCAGCAGCTAGAACTGCCCCCTGCTGACATACAGGGTCCATGGATTCATGAGGTTGTCTACATACCCGTACACTTTCGCTCCGCGACACACCGTTGGGTGGCTTGCGGAGTATAAATGTAGATGTAGATCCGCTCGATGCAATTTGAAATGAGACTCGTACGACCAGGCAACATGTTTCCAGTCACCAAAATTTCAATGTCGGTCTTGACGAGCCCAGGCGAGGTGTAAAGCGTTGTGTCGTGCAGTCATCAAGGGTACACGAGTGGACCTTCGTCTCCGAAAACCCATATCAATGATATTTCGTTGAATGGTTGGCACGCTAACACTTGTTGTTGATCCGACAATGAAATCTGCAGCCATTTGCGGAAGGGTTGCAGTTCTGTCACATTGAACGATTTTCTTCAGTTGTTGTTAGTACCGTTCTCAGCGATGTCGGAGAGTTGATGTTTTGCCGGAATGCTGATATTCACGGTATACTCGTGAAATGGTCGAACGGGAACATCCCTACTTCATCACTACCTCGGAGATGCTGTGTCCCACCGCTCGTGCGCCGACTATGACAGCACGTTCAAATTCACTTAAATCTTGATAACCTGCCATTCTAGCAGCAGTAACCGTTCTGACAACTGCGCCAGACACTTGTTGTATTATATAGGCGTTGCCGACCGCAGAGCCGTATTCTCCCTTTTTACGTATCTGTATTTGAACACGCATGCGTGTTTCTTTGGCGCTTCAGTGTATATTGCCCGTTTTTCCCTATCGTTTATTCCTATTTTCCTCAGATTACGAATATCTTACGTCATTTTACACTGTCGAACGCTTTTCCGAGGCCGACAAATCCTACGAATGTATCTTGAAGTTTTTTGAGTCTTGTTTCGATTATGAACCGCAATGTCAGGACTGCTCCCCCCGTACCTTGCTATCTAAAGCCAAACTGATCGTCATCTAGATGATCGTCAATTTTCTTTTCCGTTCTTTTGTATGTTTTTCTTGTCAGCAACTAGAATGCATGAGCTATTAAGCTGATCTCGCACATATCTGCACTTTCTGTCTTCGGAAATTGTATGGATGATGTTTTTCCGAATGTCTCATCCTGCATCGAGTCTCATCTATTCTATTCACCAATGAGAATAGCTGGAGAGGGTACAACTCCTGTATGATGCGCTTCGCAACCGCATCAGTGCGTCCATCATGACTAAAGAGGGTACAGTGTCATAATTACAAGCGGGCTGAAACTGTCAAGTTCTTTGTAAATTGGAATAGATTTTTTAATCACTACATTGACATTACATACGCTCTCATACCACGAATTTTCATTTTGTTCCTTCCTGCTTTTCTGATTGCTTAACTAGTTTCATCAGTCAGTGCACGACTGACGTCTACAAGTAATGCACCACGTATTTTTTCTCGGCCAATTTCGGTTGTTGTGGGACATCGTGCAATATTCCCGCTTCAGCCCTGATAATTTTCTGAAGTTCATGTAGATGACGGTACTATAGGTAGCCTCCAAAGCGCCGTCTGTGATGGAGATGCATTCCAAGCAGACAGCCGTCATTGAGCTTCTCTTGGCGGAAAACGAGAGCATCGCATAGGCGCATGAAAAATGTCTGCGAAGATCTGGCAGTGAACAAAAGCGCGGTGAGTAGTTGGGCCAGGCGTCTGTCATCGTCGCAGCAAGGTCGCGCAAAGCTGTCCCACCTCCCGCGTGCCGGCCCGTCGCACACAGCTGTGACTCCGGCAATGTTGGAAGGTGCGGACACACTCACTCGATTGGTTGGTTTGTGGAATTAAAGGGACCAGACTGCTACGGTCATCGGTCCCTTTTTCCAAAAAAAAAAAAAAAACACCCAAATAGAATAAAAAACGAACAACAGAAAAGACAGCAGACGACACAGGACAAGAAATACTCCGACAGAGATCAGACAAAACAAATTAAAACACACAGAGTGTGACGGTGGTTAGCCGACCATAGAGAGAAAAAAGAGGAAAAGCCAACCACCAAGAACACATTAAAAACTCAGTTTAAAATCAGAGGCTAAAAGCCAGAATCAACACTAAAAAACATAAACACTCAGATTAAACGATAAAAACCCCCTGCCCGAATAAAACGCAAAACTAAGTCCACCATGGCAGAGTCATCTATTAAAAGGGCAGAGAGCGTGTCAGGCAGCGCAAACGTCTGCCTGAGCACAGATAAAAGTGGACCACCGTCAATGCCGAGCCGCAGCGACAGAGAGGGGGGTCCTCACGGTGCAATAAGTGTCCGTGGGTCATCCGCGTGTGCCCAATACGCAGTCGGCAGAGGGCGACAGACTCCTTGCGAGAGACTCGTAAGGAGGAGTGCCACACGGTCGTCGTCTCCTTGACGGCACGGAGTTTGTTAGGGGTGGCCAGACCGCGCCATTCAGCGTCCCAAAGCGAGATAACTTTGCGGCGGAAGACTGCCCTCAAATCCGTCTCCGGAAGGCCAATGTCTAGAGTGGGTCCACTGGTGGCCTGTTTGGCCAGGCGGTCAACACGTTCATAGCGCGGGATACCGACATGACCGGGGGTCCACACAAAGACCACAGAGCGGCCGCTCGAGGTGATCGACGCATCACCATCAAACACCTCGCTGCTCAACTGACACACTCGTCCACCAGGTGGAGTGTTCAAACGTGTGTGCCCGCTTCTTTCCTCGCCGCCTAATAGAAGACCATAAAGAGCAACCAAGAACCATCTCTGTGGAATTGCTTGCACGAATTTAGGCAGATCGTGACTGTCTAACGTCGGTACAGGCGATGAAACATTGGTTCATCACTTCCAATCGGAAACAAAACGGCAATCCGTAGAGTGGCGTCACACCATCTTTGCGGCTGTGTTCTTGGGACGAGCACCCAAGAAAAAGTTCAAAGCCTCACCCACAATCGGTAAAGTCATACCGGCGGTCTTCTGGGACTGTGAAGGGTTTTATTCCGTATGATGTCCTCCCTCACGATGCGGCGATCAACTTTAAAGTGTATTGTGCTGTCCTCAGCGAAATGAGGAAACGGCTCCAGCGTGTCCATCGTCACGAAAAAGTAAACGAACTTCTCCGTCTCCATAACAACGCATGGCACCAAGTCTGCGCACCATATGTTGTTGTTGTTGTTGTGGTCTTCAGTCCTCAGACTGGTTTGATGCAGCTCTCCATGCTTAATCATCTCCCTGTGCTTGCTGCAACCTACATCCTTCTGAATCTGCTTAGTGTATTCATCTCTTGGTCTCCCTCTAAGATTTTTACCCTCCACGCTGCCCTCCGATGCTAAATTTGTGATCCCTTGATGCCTCAGAACATGTCCTACCAACCGGTCCCTTCTTCTTGTCAAGTTGTGCCACAAACTCCTCTTCCCCCCAATCCTATTCAGTAACTCCTCATTAGTTATGTGGTCTACCCATCTAATATTCAGCATTCTTCTGTAGCACCACATTTCGAAAGCTTATATTCTCTTCTTGTCCAAACTAGTTATCGTCCATGTTTCACTTCCATATATGGCTACACTCCATACAAATACTTTGAGAAACGACTTCCTGAAATTTAAATCTATACTCGATGTTAATAAATTTCTCTTCTTCAGAAACGCTTTCCTTGCCGTTGCCAGTCTACATTTTATATCCTCTCTACTTCGACCATCATCAGTTATTTTGCTCCCCAAGTAGCAAAACTGCTTTACTACTTTTAAGTGTCTCATTTCCTAATCTAATTCCCTCAGCATCACCCGACTTAATTCGACTACATTCCATTATCCTCGTTTTGCTTTTGTTGATGTTCATCTTATATCCTCCTTTCAAGACACTGTCCATTCCGTTCAACTGCTCTTCCAAATCCTTTAATGTCTCTGACAAGAAGAGAATAGAAGCTTTCGAAATGTGGTGCTACAGAAGAATGCTGAAGATTAGATGGGTAGATCACATAACAAATGAGGAGGTTTTGAATAGAATTGCGGAGAAGAGGAGCTTACAAAACTTTATTGGACTCTTCCTCATCTTTCAACCTACAGCCTGGATCTCGCACCTCCAAACTTCCATCTATTTGGCCAATGAAGGATGCACTTCGTGGGAATCAGTACGTGGATGATGCAGAAGATATTGTTGCAGCAAGACGTTGGCTCCAACGTCGAACATCAGAGCGGTACCATTTGGGAAGACAGGCCCTCCCAGTAAGGTGGCGTAAGGGCGTCGCGTTGAACGGAGATTATGTCGAAAAATAGAGTTCTGTAGTCAAAGAGTGGAAAATAATATGGTGTACTTGAATCCTGAATAAAACCAGCCTGCTTTCAGACAAAAAGTGCTGCATTAATTACAAGGGCCCCTCGTAAGATGACAAACATTCTCCTTGTTTACAATAAAAAGTTATGACTCCGCAGAGTGTTTTCATTCATGTTAGGGACCGAGCGGTGTGGGTATGTGGTCAGTACACTGGACTCGCATTCGAGGTGTCTGTGGCTCGAATCGCCGCCCGAGATCCAGATTTAGCTTTTTCTGTGGTTTCTCTGAACCGAATGAGGCGAATGCTGAGATGATTGCTTTGAAAGAGACACGATCGATTTCCTTCTCCAGCCTTCCCCAATTGATGGTCTTCCATCTCTAATGACCTCGTCGTTGACTGGACGTAAAACTCTGCAGTTTTTTTTCCACAGTGTTTTGTATTGTTATGTTCTTTGAACCAGCTCAGCTCCGAGGGTGGTTTTTATAAGAACAAAAAAATGTTTGTTTCGTAAACAACGCACCTTACTTCTCGACATAGTCTCCTTTGAGGAGTGTAACTTGGTTCAGCGATCCTGCAGATTTTTCATTCCATCGGGAAAATAGGTTCTGTCAAACTTGGTAAAATACTCTTTGGCTGCATCTATCAGTTCCTCATTTGATGACTATTTTTTTCCAGGAAGAAAAAGTTTCACTGAACGCTGAAAGGCATAATTAGTCTTAAATGATGATGATGATGAAGAAAAAGTTTCAAGTTAGGGAAGAAGAAGACGTCATTTGGGGTAAATATGGAGAATAGGGTGGATGAGGAACCACTTCAAAGCCCAGTTAATGCACTCTTACTGTTATTAGTGCCGATGTGTGGGATGGTGCATTATCGTGGTGAAAGAGCACTTTTGTGAGCCAACCTTTGCCTTTTTTCAGCCAACGCAAGTTCCAGACGATCCAATGGAGAACAATGGGGTCCAGTTGTGATTCTGCCTTATTCCAGGTAATGAGGATTGTTCCTTGGGAATCCCATAAAACAGTGGCCATCACGTTACCAGCAGACAAGATGGTCTTTTCGACCAGCCTTTGTCTATTGTCTTGACTGCCGTGTAATGATCAACAATCGCAAAAGGCGCAAAAAGTCTTGCGGATTCTGATTTTGTGATTAAACATCGCCAGACATTGTGCTGAAGTGTTGCGCTGGATGCGCTTTTGGTCAAGTGTGAGCAGTAGCGGCACACAACTCGCACGGCTTCTTCATAGCCAATTCTCCGTGCAGAATGTTATGCACTCGCTCAGATGAGATGCCTATAGTCTCAGCAATGTCAAGAATTTTTATTCGGCTACCTCGAATTATCGAATCGTGTATTTTATCAGTGGTCTCCTTTACGGTGGACTCAATTGCACGGCCAGAGCGCGCTTCCCCTTCGGTGCTTGTCTCACCTTTTTTACATTCGTTAATTCAGGAGTACATGGACTTCAGTGACGGTGCACAGTTCGTGTGAACTTCGTCTGACTCCGTTTTGATTAGTGCAGCAGTCAAGCCCTTTAAATGAAGATCTTTAAAAACAGCAAAAACTCGATTTTTCTCAGTTTTCAATCGGAGTCTACACACCGACCGATTGAGACCTCTACCAACAATGAACTGCTCGATGTACGCTGTTGAAATTCTTCATACGATCATTGGAATAATCAAGCTTACCAACCATTCAGGCGGAACAAAAAATTTCTATTCTTTCTTGGAAATTTACGAGACTATTAACCCACCCTTGTAATGTCGGGCTCTCTGAATTGAGTACAGAGCCTGATGCATGTGCGAACTCTACCCCACCCCCGGACGGTCTGTGAATTTTAGGCTGCGTCACGAGGACGTGCTTTGTGCTCGTTATTGAATAACACAGTTTATTGCCGCGGGGTTACTGCGCTCCACGTGCATTGAGACTGGAAACAAAGCCGAAGTAATGTCCCCGCACAGTAATAAACTGGGTTATTAATCTGATATCACGAAATGCACCAGCAAAAACCAGAGCGCCCGTCCGCGTAACTGGTGAGAGCTGTTTTGTTTTCCACCAGCTGTGTGCAGGATCAAATCACTCCTGGGATAACACTTTACGAATCTTTACAGCGAACAAACCAGATTCGTTGCAAAACTTTTTAGCTGCTTTGCGTCATGAAATAAGCTGTATTGACTTTACACAAAGAACCTGTTTCTTGGAATTGTTCATACCATCGTCTAATGTTCTGTGTTGTAGGAGGATCCACACCGTACCTGGTACAAAAGTCACGCTGAACAATTATTACTGACCAGCACTGCGCAAAACGTAGAACACAAAACGCTTTCTGTTGCCTCGACACCATTTTTACTGGAACTGAACTGTGCGCACACTGCTGCTACCTAGAGAAACATTGAAAGGTTTCCAAACGTAATAATTGGTTGCGTTTTTCTCAAACACTGCTCAGAAGAATCAGGGAAAATGACTTTGGGCGTTGCCACTCTCAATGAGCAATAATTGAGACCTGGGTATGTTACCAAATTATACCTTTGTCCTTCACAGATTAAGTACACAACAAAACATCATTACATCCTCGAATGTTTACATAAAAGAAACTGAAATTTGCGACAGATGTCGAAAACAATGTGCAAAACGATCATTCATCCCGTGATCCTGAGTGCTTTTCGTTGGGGGTCTGAGCGCTTCAGTAATGTGCATGCCCTCTGCGAGAGTTTATCGCTGCCTAACAAATACGTGGCGTGCTCCTTTGGAGGTCACTCTGTGGTACTCGTTCCCATTCTTCAATGAGAGGCCATGTGAGTTCTTGGAGAGGACGACCACGAACACGTCTTTTCAAGCATGTCCCACATATGTGCCATGGGGTTTAGGTCGGGACTCATTGCCAGCCATACCATTGCTTCAATGTCCACGCTTCTCAAAACATCCCTACTGACGACCGCCACATGGGCCTTAGCATGAGAAGGAATTTAATACTGTGACATATACAGCAGCCAACACAAGATCCGACAGGATCTGTTCGCTGTACTTTCTGGCGGTAAGGCAACAATGGACGACGACTATGTGGCTGTCAACACTAAAGCCTGTCTAAAACATCACAGAACCTTGAAAATGTGTTTATTTTACTATACGTTTGGCAGGTACCACATACTACGGGTATACCCGACTGGGTCGGACATTTTCTCCGCTCAGGGGCTGGGTCTTGTGTTGTCTCTATCATCATTGCATCCCCATCCGGCGCGCAGGTCGCCCAATGTGGCGTCGAATTTAATATCCCGGCCAATGACGCCAAACGCTCATTTCCATTTCCATCTTGCACCAAGAGAAATCTTGACTCGCCTGTGAATAACACGTTTCGCCAATGAGGAAGGTGGCAGTTGAAAGGGGAGCGGTAGAACTGAAGGCGAGCTACAAGATGTTGTCGTGCGAAGTGAGGTACTCGGACAGGATGCGTGAGTCGTACGGCCCTTTTTCATAACCTGTTCATTATAGTCTGATCGCACACAGCGGCTCTGTCGTTTTGCAGTGTCGTAGCGGTATCCGCAGAGATGGCCAGATGTCGGTCGTCACGTGGGGTTGTCGATCGACGGCGACTTCGTCCAGCTCGCCTTGCCTACCGATCTGTCTCCCTGTTCCGTATTCACAACCTATGGATGACACATGGGAGACATTGTCATCCGCATCAACACGACTGAAAATCCGTCCTTTTTGGATCGAACTGACCGTACTTGCAACTTGCACTGCATTAAGACGTCGCACTGCATGGTTGAATACGAAGTCCACAAACGACGACGTCCATTTTTGTACCTCACTAGATAACACTTCGACACCGGCACCCACTTCCTTCCGAGGGGTCACCTAACGCTAATGCATAACACGGCCACTAGACGGCGAACAAGGATGATTGTTGTCTACATTGAAAGCGAAGATCTCAGAATAGATGTAACATACTGTACAGTAATACAGTGTTCCCCTAATTCTTTTGAACTGTGTATTTACATCCGACACGAAATATCTACAACGTTCTTCATTTATCTGCATAAAGGTGTTTGCATACATCATAGGTAATCTGCGTTATAAGTTTATCACCGCTGCACGCGTCCACACGATGGACCGAAACTCGCTGATAGAATTTCGGAGATTGTTCAGGGATATATTCTGCCAGGCGACTGCCCACCTCCGCACGAAAATATGTTTAGAATATAAGTCGATCGTTCGAAAGAGAGTGGTATGAGCCATTAAAAAGTAAAACTGCGTGGCCGTTATCAAGGTGAGAGGTAATTTTAAGTGAAGCGAGCGCATAAAACTATAACAATCGCAGGTAAGGTTGGTGACAGAGATTGATTGGAAGAAAACTCGCCGGCCTGTGTGACCGAGCGGTTCTGGGCGCTTCAGTCTGGAACCTCGCGACCGCTATGGTCGCAGGTTCGAATCCTGTCTCGGGCATGGATGTGTGTGATGTCCTTAGTTAGGTTTAAGTAGTTCTAAATTCTAGGGGACTAAGTAGTTCTAAGTTCTAGGGGACTGATGACCTCATATGTTAAGTGCCATAGTGCCATTTGAACCATTTTGAAGGATACTGAAGAAATGTAGTCCATCAACAAAGGAAGTAGCTAACAAAAGAGTCATTCGACCAGTATTTGAATACTGTAAAGAGAGTTCATAAATTAAGTATCAATTTCGTAGAAAAATCGTGGTGTAGGGGTAAGATGTGTATGCTAGTGCGTTGCAGGTTCATTGTAAATGTAAACGTGGTAATTTTTACTGAAAACGATGCATTGGCTTCAAGCACCACTAGATATGTTTTTCGGTTACGGGTCCCTGAACAAGTATGATGTTAACTGTCCAGGAGACAAAAACCTTTGCGACGTGTAGGTTGCAGAGGTTGTCGTGTGGTGAAATTCGGACGAGACATGATCGGCGGTTTCATAAACCTCGACGTTTTGATATGGCAACTCGACAGTATTAATGAACAAGTTTAAGTGGACTGGTACCGTTAAGAAAGAGCCCTGACAAGGCCGTCCATGAACTTCTGCTGACGTTAGTTCATCCATTAAACTCAGTCCAAAATCGGTTCGGTGATTGTCGATGGAATAGGAGATCCCCACTTGAGGGGTTTATTCCCGGTCAGGTCGGAGATTTTCTCTACTCGGCGACGGAGTGTTCTGTTGTCCTCGTTATCATCTCATCACCATAGACGCACAAGTCACGGAAATGGCGCCAAATAATAAAAAGACTTACACTAGGCGGCCGAACTCGCAGCTAAACTGTGAAATACGCACTCTTCATTTTTACTCCTCTGGAAGAATGAAAGGAAATAACTGCATCATCTGACGCACCACCAGTCGAGCACCTAGAATTCCAGCGAACCTCCCCCAACGTTAATATGTGGATGGAGGTATCCATTGAAAAAATCTATAGCCCGTTCTTCTTCGCCGAAAATTCCATCAGTGGTGCACTGTACCTGGATATGGTGCAACACAGCTGGTGGAGGATGGAAGTGCACATAATGCTTACTTCCTAGAGGGTGGAACACATTGCCATTATGCGTACACTTCAGAATGGTGTCTTTCCTGGAAGACGGACTGGCCGCGCAGGAACCATGATCTGGGCGGCGCGTTCTCCCGATTTCACACGCATCGACTTCTTCGTCAGGGGATTTATCAAGGGACATCTGTTTTGCTGACACCGTATCAACTGCTGCTGCAGCTCCAGCACCACAAACGCTCCGGAACGTCCTTCGTGTCACAGACGGCATAAGGGAGTACTGTCTGGATTTTAATGGCGCTAATGTTGAATATAATATGTGCTAAACATATGCGACTGTAAAGAACAAGAATAGAATAATTATTTCAGCAAAATCGATTGTTAATTTCTGGACACCCTGTATTCTTCGTCATTATGGGAACTGTACCAGACAGGACTGACAGAGGAAATAGAGAAAATCGAAAGAAGAGCAGGGGGTTAGGTTACAGGTTCATTTACTAAAAGCAGAAGCGTCACGGAGAAGCTCAGCCCACTCCAGCGGCAGGCACTGCAAGAGAGGCGTTCTGCATTACGATATGATCTACTGTTAGAGGTCAGAGAGCGTACGTTTGTAGAAGAGTCAACCAATGTACAGGCCGGCCGGTGTGGCCGAGCGGTTCTAGGCGCTACAGTCTGGAACCGCGCGACCGCCACGGTCGCAGGTTCGAATCCTGGCTCGGGCATGGATGTGTGTAATGTCCATTAGGTTAGTTAGGTTTAAGTAATTCTAAGCTCTAGGGGACTGATGACCTCAGAAGTTAAGTCCCACAGTGCTCAGAGCCATTTGAACCATTTTTGAACCAATGTACAGGGTGACTGGAAAAGAAAGAACTGAATCCAGTTGTTTGTTACAGGTAAGGTGTGAAAGACAGAAATATTTTGCGCTTGTCACTGGCTGTAGGAGGGTTCGGAGTGTTATGTTCGTGTGGTGTTCGTGGGTGACTGGAAAAGAAATCCAGTTGTTTGTTACAGGTAAGGTGTGAAAGACAGAAATATTTTGCGCTTGTCACTGGCTGTAGGAGGGTTCGGAGTGTTATGTTCGTGTGGTGTCACCGCCAGACACCACACTTGCTAGGTGGTAGCCCTTAAATCGGCCGCGGTCCGTTAGTATACGTCGGAACCGCGTGTCGCCACTATCAGTGATTGCAGACCGAGCGCCGCCACACGGCAGGTCTAGAGAGACTTCCTAGCACTCGCCCCAGTTGTACAACCGACTTTGCTAGCGATGGTTCACTGCCTACTTACGTTCTCATTTGCTGAGACGATAGTTTAGCGTAGCCTTCAGCAACGTCATTTGCTACGACCAAGCAAGGCGCCATTATCAGTTACTATTGATAGTGTGAATCATGTGCCGTCAAGACCGACATTCATCATTAATGGATTAAAGTTAAGTATTCCACCAGCTACGTCCGTTTTTCTAAATTCTAATTTCCTCAGCCTGCGTGAGCTAAAACGCGTGCATTTCGGCCTCCTTTAGTAAAGCGGTGTTGGCTCTCTTGCCAACCACAGCAGTTCGCATAACACGCACGCAATATAAGCTGCAAGTGTTGCTCGAGGAACATAGAGACGGTACTCCATTTCATTCCACACAGGAATCAAGAGGTTCTTATCTGTTGAATGGACGGCTTCGAAAGTTTGATTTCTCAGATATTGAAGAGTAGCTGCCATAGGTGGGACAAAGACGTCGTATTTTGTGTTCCCACCAGAAAAAAATCACAAGGTGTGAGTTCTGGTGATGTTGTTAAGATAACGCTGCAGCTAAAGACGGGTCGCCGTCATGCATAAAAAATGAAATCATTGGAATCTTCGTGAAGTTGAGAAAAAGACAAATTTTGCAGCATCTTCAGGTACCACATTTCTGTCAGAGTTTCTTTCGCTATAGAGAAAGCTCCGTAAACTTTGTGAAGGAAGCTGCACAAAACACATTCAGTTTCGGTGTCCCTCTTTCATGTTGGACGACGACACCAGGATTTTATGATCCGCAAGTTCTTCCATTATGGCGGCTTTCTTTATTCTAAAGATGAAACGTCGATTAGTCCGAAAAAATGAGTGCCCTCTGTAATATCCTCGAGACCTGAAATGCAAAATTCGTACCTTCCGTTATGGTCGCCGGTACGCAATTGTTGCAGCTTGTAGGGCTTCATATGCAGGCGTCGTTTCAGAACACGCCGCATCGTTATTTGAGGAAGTTCAAGTTCCTGGCCAACCCATCTTGTCAACTTCGAGGGCTCCGTGTGAACGCGTCTGGGATACGCTCGACATTGTCATCACACGTGTGTGGCGGTCTTCCCTTTGCAATATGCAACCAACCTCAAAGTAATTTGTATGCCGGTCGGAAATCTGCTGGTATAGCTGTGGCTTCTTGCTGAAATGACGGAAACTCACCTTGCCCTTGAGCAATGGACTGAGTGTGTACAAATTAAAACAAAAATGCAATTTGTCTTGCGTTGTAGTCACCATCTTGCTACAGCGCAGCTGTGTCAAAAGTTTGAATGTTTTCCAGCCAATGACATGCACAATGTGTTTCTGTCTTTTGTACACTGAAGCGCCAAAGAAACTGGTATAACTGGTACGGGCATGCGTAATCAAATACAAAAATGTGTAAACAGAATTCGGGGCTGCTGTTGGCAACTCCTATATAAGACGAGTGTCTGGCGCAGTTAAATCTGTTACTGCTGCTGCAGTGGCATTGTCTACATTTAAGTGAGTTTGAACGTGGTTATAGTCGGCGCATGATCGATGGGACACAGCATCTCCGAGCTAGCGATGAAGTGGGGATTTTCCCGTACGACCATTTCACGAGTGCTCCTGTTGATATCAGAAATCCGGTAAAACATCAAATCTACATCGCTGCGGCCGGAAAACGATCCGCGAAGAACGAGACAAACGACGACTGAAGAGTATCGTTCAACGTGACAGAAATGCAACCCTTCCGCAGATGGCTCCAGATTTCAGTGCTGGGCCATCAAGAAGTGTCATCATGCGAACCATTCAACGAAACATCATCGATATCGGTTTTCGGAGCCGAAGGACTGCTCGTCAACCCTTGATGACTGCGCAACACAAAGCTTTAAACCGCGCCTGTGCTCGTCAACACCGACGTCGGACTGTTGATGACTGGAAACATGTTGCCTGGTCGGTGGAGTCTCGTTTCAATGTGTATCGAGCGGATGGACGTGTACGGGTGTGGAGACAACCTTATGAATTCATGGACCCTGCATGTCAGCAGGGGCCTGTTCAGGCTGGGGGAGGCTCTGGGTGATGGTGTGGGACTTGTGCAGTTGGAGTCATATGGGGCCCCCGATAGTCGAGACTCGACTTTGACAGATGACACGTACGTAAGCATCCTGTCTAATCACTTGGCATCCATTCATGTGACTGTGCATTCCGACAGACTTGGGCAAATCCAGCAGGACAGTGCGACAACCGACACGTCCAGGATTGCTACAGAGTGGCACTAGGAACACTCTTCTGACTTTAAACACTTCCGATGGCCACTAAACTCCCCATACATGAACATTATTGGGCATGTCTGGGATGCCTTGCAACGTGCTATTCAGAAGAGATTCCACCCCCTCTTACTCATACGGATTAATGGACAGCCCTGTACGATTCACTACTTTAGAGTTTAGTCGAGTCCATGAAACGTCGTGTTTCGGCACTTCTGCGTTCTCGCTGAGGCCCTACAGTAGGCAAGTGTACCAGTTTTTTTAGCTCTTCAGTGTTGTTTGCGAGTAATAAACAATTGAAATCCTTTCATTGTTTTTGAATTACCGTTTATTGCTTATTCCTACGTATATTTCGGGAAGAGACTATGAAGATAAAAAAGTTAAGAGAGCCGAGCTCACACCGGTGTTTACCAGAGATCGTTCTTTGCGCTAATAACCATTCGTGGTCGCAACAGGAAATGCGTGGGAAACGGGGGTGGGAGACTGACGTTGGCATACGAAGTACCGTCCACCACTCAGCATAAGGTCTTTTGGTAAGGTGCCCTTACTTCCCCTTGTAATGGAGTGTGCGACGGAATCATGCCAAACGATTTTTAAAAAAGCAAAGGGAAAGCATCCCGCCGTTCGCTGTAGCAGCGCTCGGTCTGTAGCGTCGTTGATCCCGCGTTACCCGCGGCCGCACAGCAATAAACCTGTCTGACGCAGTTTGGAAGCCGCAGATCGGCAGACGACCGCGTCCTTTTAAATATTTGCAGCCGCGCAGCAGCGGTGAATTACGGAGCGCGCCTCTCCGCGCCGGTTCCACACGGAAGCGCGTTGCGCTTTTAGCATCGCTGACGCGAGGCGAGCTTTTTCCGGCACGCAAAGGGGCGGTAGGGCCTGCCGCCTGCCGCCGCCTTGTAAATGCGGAAAGTAATTAGGAGCTGTCGCGCTGAAAGGGGACCAGCGCCCAATTACCGTCAGCTGCAAGGGGCGCGTCCGGTAGCCGGGCACGTGTGTGGGTGGGAGGCGTGGACAGGGGGGCGCCACTGCGTCTTCTTCCCGCAAATGGCTTCTTTGTAAGGCTGACAGTCTCATCTCACTGTGGGTACGGTGTCGCCGAGGGGCCTGTGAAGTCCGTGCCTCGAAAACACCGCTACCTGCCCGTTACGCGGGTGCGAATTATACAGGGTGCGGCGCTTAAATGCAGACGTATTAAAACAAAGTAGAAACGAAAATGAAAATCCAGTTACATATGAGTAGTGGTATCTTTCAGGAGTAACATTAATTATTCTATGTGACCCACTTCAGCCGCAATGACCGCCTCCAATTTTATCCTGTTGTGACCGTACGCTCTTTAAGACACCGCTGTCCATGTTCGCGAATGCTGCTTCGACTGCAGTGCGTCTACGCTTCAGACGTAGTAGTCGAGGGGGCTCAAATCCGGGCTATTCGGGGGCCAGAACTCCTTTGGCCATCTAACAATACCACCACTTGCAAAGTAGGTTAGAAATCAGATTACTAATGTTGCTTACGCAGCATATGTTCGCTTTATCGGACAACAACAAAGTTATTGACTTTGGATGGTATCGTCAGAATGGAAATAATGAAGTCACTGTAAAAAGGTCATTAATTTTGGCACTTATGTTGAATGGATTCCCACGTAGATTTCGTCGAAGTTGTTATGGCTCATCTTGTTGATTCTAGGGTGATTCCACTTTGACTGCTAGAAGGTCCAGATCTGTGTTTTAGCTCTATTTGAAGACCTAACTGTGGTGTCACCGCCAGACACCACACTTGCTAGGTGGTAGTTTTAAAGCGGCCGCGGTCCATTAGTACATGTCGGACCCGCGTGTCGCCACTGTGTGATCGCAGACCGAGCGCCACCACAAGGCAGGTCTCGAGATACGGACTAGCACTCGCCCCAGTTGTACGGACGACGTAGCTAGCGACTACACTGACGAAGCCTCGCTCCTTTGCCGAGCAGATAGTTAGAATAGCCTTCAGCTAAGTCAATGGCTACGACCTAGCAAGGCGCCATTAGTAACATTGCATGTATCTAAAGAGTCTCACTTGTATCGCCACAATCTCCAGATGTACCAAAAGGATGGATTAAAGTTAAGTATTCCAGAAGCTACGTACTTTTCTTTATAGCAGTCATTACGTATCCTGTTTCAGACCTCACGCCATCCTGCTTTAGCTTAGCGCGTGCCTTTCGGCTTCCTCTCATTGTGTCTAGGCTGTCTTGTCTAGACACAACACTAACAAATGCGTTTTTCAGGAAATTCTTAATCATCAAACAATCCCAGGTCAGAACAATGGTATGGTAGAAATAATTTTTGACTTGCTGTTCACGATCCACATTTTTATTTAACTTCTTGTAAATTCACATATACTTCTTCTTAATTGCCACATCATCAAGAAAACAGTTTTGTGTCAATCTTCATATATTTAATTTCCACTTTAACCAAACACAAGACTTGACTGTTCTTTTACAAAGCGAAATAACAACTTAACTTCTGCAAAGTGAAACAAAGACTGCTCTGTGAGCATTCGCGCCGAAACGGTTACAAGTAAGTCAAAGATTATAACAGTCTCACAGAAATGAATACTCACAAGAACCATATCACTGTAATATATCGATACATCGGAGTACCTATACATTAATAAAACCAAATGTGAATATTGTCACAAAAATATGTCTGTTACTTCGCAGAATAGTAGTACGACATTACTGGTATCGAGAACTGGGGTCGGAGTGCCGTAATTGTCACGTAAATAAAGAGCCATTACAACCAGAACTTGTCTATGTTATCCGACAGCCAGTTTGGGACTAAATGGCTCGTATGAGATCCTCCTCTGGCACCGGACCCATTGTTCGCTGGCTGGCATTCAACAATGACGCCAATTTCCTCAGCGATTGCCCCGGATCCTCCGAAATCAGCGCCTGAGCCTTTTCGATGACTGCCGCAGTTCGTTACACGCGTTTCCTAGAATGAGGTTTCCCTGCCGGTTTAGCGGAACCATTCCCAGACTCCTTCGAAGCATTATACTTGGCCACAATATCGCAAACAGATTATCTCGGTTATCCGAAGAATTGATATGTTTCAGTGGGCGAACGCCCACCACGAAGATTGTCGATAATCGCGGCTAATCGGTTGTACTCCGCACTAGTTCTAACACCTCGGCCACTTCGAGGTTCTCACTGTTTATTACGTGCCTACGACTTTCGAGGACGCCAGTCGCGACCTTCGGGGGAACTACGATAAATTCAAATTGAAATTTGCCCGGATTTATGCGCCGCACTCTGTACAGGGTTGTTCATAACGACCTCCAAGGTTTCTGAAGACGAATGCACCAAAGCTGCAAGACGTACGGAAAATGGACACACATCAGTGGATAGAGCAACTATTCAAGTTCCGATTCGTAATACGCCGTAACACAATGCCCCACACGGGGGCAGGTGTGACAGAATAAGAGGCGAAAAGCAAAAAGTGACCTTTTGTCAGAGCAGTAAAATTTTCAGCATAAACAAAAAAGTTTTTGTGGTGTCACCGCCAGACACCACACTTGCTATGTGGTAGCCTTTAAATCGGCCGCGGTCCGTTAGTATACGTCGGACCCGCGTGTCGCCACTATCAGTGATTGCAGACCGAGCGCCGCCACACGGCAGGTCTAGAGAGACTTCCTAGCACTCGCCCCAGTTGTACAGCCGACTTTGCTAGCGATGGTTCACTGACAAAATTTGCCGAGACGATAGTTTAGATTAGCCTTCAGCTGCGTCATTTGATACGACCTAGCAAGGCGCCATAGTCAGTTACTATTGATATTGTGAATCATGTACAGTCAAGAGCGACGTTCATCATTAATGGATTAAAATTAGGTATTCCACCAGCTACGTCCGTTTTTCTAAATTCTAATTTCCTTGTCCTGTTCCAGACCTCACGCCAGCCTGTGTGAGCTAAAACGCGTGCATTTCGGCCTCCTCTAGTAACACGGTGTTGGCTCTCCTGCCAACCACAACAGTTTTTTTACGTCTAAAATATCTGTTTTCGTTTCTTTTTTTATATATTGTAGTAATTTACTTCATTATGTATAAGTTCGTATCGATTTGAAAGTTGTTTGAATCCAACAGGAGTCAATGACACTATTACGAGGTTTGGAACTTTAATAGTTATTTACAGCTCGTACAAAGTAGATACGTGTTTCAAAGTTTCACTGACCCTCGAAGTAGTCACCAGCATTGTGTATGACTCGTTGCCAGCGATGTGGAAGTCGTAGGTTACTCTTAGCATTGCCAGTTTGTTGACACTTCGAGAAGCGCGGTCTATTGCCCGACGAATTTGTAGCAGTTCTGAAGCGAATGCCGTGAAATGTTTGCTTCAGTTTAGAAATCGAGTTAAACTCACGAGGTCTTAAGTCAGGGGAGTGCAGTAGGTGGTACAGCACTTAGCAGCCGCATCAGCTAAACAAATCAGTAACAGCTTGCACTTTACGTGCTTGAGCATTGTCCTGCAAAATGATGGTCATATCCTGCAGAAAATGTCATCACTTCTGTCTCTGTGCTGTTCATTGTTGGAACACAACCTACGACCAGATCCCTAACCAAATCGGTAAACTCGGTCTGAGTAAACAATTTGGACTCTAGACTTTCTGTATTACAATGTAATTCGTCATCATCTGGTTCATATAAATCACATTGTACATCAGAAAATGCTTCTGTTGGAACAGAATTTAAACCATCTGGTGGTTCAGGAACTGGCAAATCTACACCATGCCCTACTGGTCGGATGGCGGACGGAAGGTTAGGGTAGCATATCATAGGAACAGCAATTATAAAGGCTTTTTCTCCCTTCTGGACCATTTTCTCAGATCTTCAACACACACACATAACACAGCTTATGCGGCGCCCGAAATTTATCTTATCACCAAGTTTAGATCCAAAGTATGACAGATAAACCTTTTTCGAAAAGTCTGTAATGTTTCTTTGGTGTTTTTTAATCACAAATTCACCACAAATATAACAAAAACTGTCATCAGAGTTTTTACATCTACGATTAGACATTGTACTGAGCACATGCACAGGAAATGGGAAAGTGAGGTTAGGTTGACAGTAAACAAAACATCTGTTAACACAAAAATAGAATCGACATTTTATTGCGAGCAAATGTTTTTCAGCAGTGCTACCAACGTCATCTACATTCATTAGATCTCCTTTTTAAATTATTTTAACTATATAAAAGCTGTTAAATTCTTTAAAAAATCGCTTAATTTAATAAATTTAACTGTAAAATGTGAAGAAATGGTGGGTGATACAGTTTTTTACGTATCATATTTGGATTTCCCACCCTAAAAAACATTAGAATAAGGTATTTTCAGCAAGAAAGGTTTTCCATCCTTGTCCTGTGTGATTCAAGCTGTAGGTAAAGTGCAACCAGATGAATCTGTTGTTTTCCAACAAACGGCTAAATTAGATTGTTTTTATTCGGTTGTTCCCACCACTACCGACTGCCAATTGGTGGGCATGCCGAGCGGGTGTTAATCTACGGTAGAGATGAACTGGCGATGAAAAGAATGTAGTAGCAAGTGTACCTTAGCCATTCGTTGTGAAATTACGGAACTACGTTGCCACTGATAGCAAAAACAACGTGAGTTGCCCGCCGCCCCAGCCCACGCTCTTGCCGCGGTGTTTCCGTTGTTTGTGACCGCCTCCTCCGGTAGGCCGGGTGTTGGTAGGGGGGGCGTCAGGAGGGACACGATAAGACGTGGATGGCAGGCGAGGCGGAGTGGGGTTCTCTTCAAAGGGAGCAGCTGTGCGGCGTGTTGTCCGGAGGGCTCAGCATGCCCCGCACAAAGGCTGCCAGCCCTGCGGATTAACTCCCGCCACCAAGCGCTGCAGAGGTTGGCAGCGCCTGTCCACCAGGGATGAGCTAAACTGTTTCTCTGCGATAGCAGTGATGCCTCGTAATGACACTATTCGTAACTGGTGATTTTGGTTGTGATTTATCACTATTTGAAATGACATTTACCAATTCACAACCTGAATGCCTCTACACCCCACACCGAGCGAGGTGGCGCAGTGGTTAGACACTGGACTCGCATTCGGGAGGACGACGGTTCAATCCCGCGTCCGGCCATCCTGATTTAGGTTTTCCGTGATTTCCCTAAAATCATTCCAGGCAAATGCCGGGATGGTTCCTTTGAAAGGGCACGGCCGACTTCCTTCCCTAATCCGATGAGACCGATGACCACGCTGTCTGGTCTCCTTCCCCCCAACCAACCTCTACACCCCACCAGTATTGACCCTTAACATCCTAGCTGTGGGCTCACAGACCGCTAGCGTTTATTGTTACTTTCCCGCCCGAACAGGCCATGAAGCCCAAACGGCACCGACCGGCCGCCTTGTCATCCTCAGCCCACAGCCGTCTCTGGATGCGCATATGGAAGGACATACGGTCAGCACACCACTCTCCCGGCCGTATGTCAGTATACGAGATCGGAGCCGCTACTTTTCGATGAAGTAGCTCCTCAGTTTGCCTCACAAGGGCTAATGCACACTGGTGGAGCAGGAGATTACAGTGTTGTGTAGTTGCTCTTTAACGAAGCTGTCGTGGTTTCGTTTGTCCGTAGCCACTTGAAAATGACGTGGGCCTATACTGTTACTGCTTCTTTCGTGCTAGCTGTCTCTGAGACTGCACTTGGGACTTCGCGCTATGCATTCAGTAGCCAGATATACGTCTGTTGTTCACGCTTCCGATCCTGACATTGAGGCTACTGTTTAGGAAGTTGTGTACGATCAGATAGTCACAACGTCATTGAGAGGGGACATAATATGGTAGGAACAGTGCGAAAGTGAAGACGATTTTGTTTTGCCCCCTGTGAATTCCTTGAATGAAACAAGTGGTCAGAGAGCTGAAGACAGAAGTGTAGACACTGAATCGTTAGCTAAAGGTTCTGCTAAAAAATATTAGGTCGAAACAAATTACGCTGGTCGCCGAAGTCTTCCAACAATGGCCAGTGCCATTATTTTTCCTCATGTTGGACGGAAGCGGGGTGAATGCGTTTATCCTTATCAACCGCTTTAATTTTTGAAGAAGCTTGCAAAGTCGTTGGTGACACCACAGATAAAAAGCGATCCAACAAGTATCACATACATCATGAATTTCGTACATCCATTCACCGTGTCTTGGGTGTAGTAGAACCAAGAGTAGAAGACGTTGTAGAATGACTGGAAAAAAACGCAAAACATGCTGCACGTGTGACGCAAAAAAGAAGAGAAAGACGCCTTATATTTGCCATTGTTGCAAGAAGCCAGTCCCAATCGAAATCTCTACAAAAATTTCCAGCGAGTGCAAAGAAAACCTCTGAGAAGCAAACTAAACACCTAAAAAGTACTGGTGTAATTGTCAATTTTTAAATGTTTTATGGGATATATTTGTGTTTTTATTTTTACACGTATAACAGTCAATAAATATGTAGCAAAGATTAAAAGTTGTAGTTTATTTGAGTTTTCATAGCGTTAACATTATCATGTGATATGTTCATTTTGTGTAGTTTTCTATTTAAATGCTTTTTTTCGTAAACATAAACTTTAATTATATTTTATTCAGCAATTTAAATTCAACAGTTCAAATTTTATATAGAAAGTTTGCCGTTTCCAACGTTTTACAACGAAAACATGTTTAAGACCTGAATTAAGAACTATAACTATTTAAGATTTGAAACTTCCTGGCAGATTAAAACTGTGTCGGACCGAGCCTCTAACTCGGTCCCGAGTTCGAGTCTCGGCCCGGCACACAGTTTTAATCTGCCAGGAAGTTTCATATCAGCGCACACACCGCTGCAGAGTGAAAATCTCATTGTGGATGTTTAAGATTTATTTCTAGAGTTAGTTGATATCGTTGTCTTTAACACAGGTACTGCTGTGAATATGCCTACAAAGACGATAGTTTTACAAAAAGTGAATAGAAGAACGCTAATTTATGTAATGAATTTCCACAAAGCCTCGAATGGTAAGTTGTTATTGTGTCACCCGCCTTACAAAACAATCTTCCTGAAGAAATAGAGGAAACCACTGTTGCCATATATTTACGAGCGACACCATGCAGAACAGGATAGTCTTCCTCATTGTCTTAGCAGAATTTCAGAGATTATTTTCGGTTCGTATAAGTGGAGTCGAACTGCAGAGGCTAAATGCTCGCTGTTTGCTGTTACTGTACCTTCTGTAGTGAAACTAACGTCTCATCAACGCTGCACGGATCATCTTCAGCAGCAGCCGGTCATGTAATTCTTCGACTTCCGCGTGTACTTCCTCTGGACAATGGCATTTGACGTGCAGTTACTGCCAAGTGATCTTTAAGATGCAGCCGCTTCTAGGAGGGTCTAGAATCGTGCAAGACTTCGTTATCCATCTGCTTTGGCTCCAAGTTATGCTACGCAAGAGTTACTACTGTTAGGCAGTAGCGGCAATTGTTAACCGAAACAGGCGACTAGGAATGTTCCGACTGGTGCCGACGTTCCACGATGAGTACTAACGTCTAATCAGACCTCTTTTCGTAATCAGGATATGAACAACGAGCAAACACTGAACAGGCTTTACAACTTAAAAGGAAGAATTGAAATCATTAATCGCAAGGATGTCCGCCCCTGGTAGCTGAGTGGTCAGCGCGACGGAATGTCAATCCTAAGGGCCCGGGTTCGATTCCCCGCTGGGTCGGAGATTTTCTCCGTTCAGGGACTGGGTGTTGTGTTGTCCTAATTATCATAATTTCATCCCTATCGACGCAAAAGTCGCCGAGGAGGCGTCAAATCGAAAGACTTGCACCCGGAGAACGGTCTACCCGACGGGAGGCCCTAGTCACACGGCATTTCCATTTCCATCGCAAGGATAATGGCTTATGCAAAATTAAGTAACATGAAAGAAATAACTGTATGCCTATAATCGGTTGCAATTATGATTAATCGATTAACTGTAATTAATCACCCATCCCTACAGCTACCTGCTGTATATGGCCAGTTAAATCCTTCGACGCTTGAGGCCTGTGAAGGCGATTACTTTCAGGGACCTAAAGTAGAGCCAAATAATATTGGATAGCTCCTTGATTAGGCGGAGTTTCATACAGTAGTTCCTTTTTGAATTTGCAGAGCACCAAAGTGCAACGATACATGCTGAATTTGTGTGAGTGTATGGCAACAGTGCACCATCACACGCTCTGAGACAAAAAAAAAATTACGCATTACAAAGAAATTACCCGATTGGGACGGAAATTGGCAGATGTGAAATGCATGTACAGAGAAAGAAAAGATTACAGTTTCATTAAAAAATGGATGAGTTATTCAGGAAAGAGCAGCACAAATTGAGCAAGTCAGTAACGCGTTGGTCCACCTCTGGGCCTTATCCAATCAGTAATTCGGCGTGACACTGATTGATTGGTTTAACAGCGCAATTCGGAGAATGCTCAGGAAACAAAGGCAGTTGAACTCGCGGTACAAGAAAGATCGGGACAATGAGGACAGGCAAAAGTTAGTGGAGATTCGTGCTGCTGTAAAAAGAGCGATGCGCGAAGCATTCAACCACTACCACCGCCATACCTTAGCAAAAAATCTTGCTGAAAACCCAAGGAAATTCTGGTCTTACGTAAAATCGGTAAGCTGGTCGAAGGCTTCCATCCAGTCACTCACTGACCAGTCTGGCCTGGCAACGGAAGACAGCAAAACGAAAGCTGAAATTTTAAATTTAGCATTTGAGAAATCTTTCACGCAGGAGGATCGTACAAACATACCGCCGTTTGAGTCTCGTACAGATTCCCGTATGGAGGACATAGTGATAGACATCCCTGGGGTTGTGAAGCAGCTGAATGGGTTGAAAATAAATAAATCGCCAGGTCTTGATGGGATTCCAATTCGGTTTTACAGAGAGTACTCTACTGCATTAGCTCCTTACTTTGCTTGCAATTATCGCGAATCTCTTGCCCAACGTAAAATCCCGAGCGACTGGAAAAAAGCCCAGGTGACGCCTGTATATAAGAAGGGTAGAAGGACGGATCCTCAAAATTACAGACCAATATCCTTAACATCGGTTTGTTGCAGGATTCTCGAACATATTTTCAGTTCGAATATAATGAATTTCCTTGAGACAGAGAAGTTGCTGTCCATGCATGAATACGGCTTTAGAAAGCATCGCTCCTGCGAAACGCAACTCGCCCTTTTTTCACATGATATCTTGCGAACCATGGATGAAGGGTATCAGACGGATGCCTTATTCCTTGACTTCCGGAAAGCGTTTGACTCGGTGCCCCACTACAGACTCCTAACTAAGGTACGAGCATATGGGATTCGTTTCCAGATATGTGAGTGGCTCGAAGACTTCTTAAGTAATAGAACCCAGTACGTTGTCCTCGATGGTGAGTGTTCATCGGAGGTGAGGGTATCATCTGGAGTGCCCCAGGGAAATATGGTAGGTCCGCTGTTGTTTTCTATCTACATAAATGATCTTTGGATAGGGTGGATAGCAATGTGCGGCTGTTGATGATGCTGTGGTGTACGGGAAGGTGTAGTCGTTGAGTGACTGTAGGAGGATACAAGATGACTTGGACAGGATTTGTGATTGGTGTAAAGAATGGCAGCTAACTCTAAATATAGATAAATGTAAATTAATGCAGATGAATAGGAAAAAGAATCCCGTATTGTTTGAATACTCCATTAGTAGTGTAGCGCTTGACACAGTCACGTCGATTAAATATTCGGGCGTAACATTGCAGAGCGATATGTAGTGGGACAAGCATGTAATGGCAGTTGTGGGGAAGGCGGATAGTTGTCTTCGGTTCATTGGTAGAATTTTGGGAAGATGTGGTTCATCTGTAAAGGAGACCGCTTATAAAACACTAATACGACCTATTCTTGAGTACTGCTAAAGCGTTTGGGATCCCTATCAGGTCGGATTGAGGGAGGACATAGAAGCAATTCAGAGGCGGGCTGCTAGATTTGTTACTGGTAGGTTTGATCATCACGCGAGTGTTACGGAAATGCTTCAGGAACTCGGGTGGGAGTCTCTAGAGGAAAGGAGGCGTTCTTTTCGTGAATCGCTATTGAGGAAATTTAGAGAACCAGCATTTGAGGCTGACTGCAGTACAGTTTTACTGCCGCCAACTTGTATTTCGCGTAAAGACCACAGAGATAAGATAAGAGAGATTTGGTCTCGTACAGAGGCATATAGGCAGTCATTTTTCCCTCGTTCTGTTTGGGAGTGGAACAGGGGGAGAAGATGCTAGTTGTGGTACGAGGTACCCTCCGCCACGCACCGTATGGTGGATTGCGGAGTTTGTATGTAGATGTAGATAGAATGTACTCCTGCGGGATATCCTGCCAAATTGCGTCCAATTTCATTACTAGATCATCAAAATCCCAATCTGATTGGAGGGCCCTGCCCGTCGTCCTCCCAGTTTTCATTTGGGGAGAGATCCGGCGACCTAGATGGGCAAGGCAACGTTTGGCAAGCATGCAGCACCGCGGTACGTCGACGCTGCCCTACACCACGTTTTGTTGCCCATCATGGTAGGCCATCCTGGGCTTACATTTCAACAAGATAATGTCCGCACACGGCTATAGTTTCTACTCGTTGTATTCGTGCTTGCCAAACCCTACCTTGGCCAGCAAGGTCGCCGGATCTGTCCGCAATTGAAAATTTGGTAGATAATGGGCAGGGTTCTCCAACCACGTCGGCATTTTGGCTATCTGACGCGCCAGTTGGACAGAATTTGGCACGATATGCCTCAGAAACTCTGTCAAGTCAAGTAACACACACACACACACACACACACACACACACACACACACACACACAACATGTTACTGACATGCTCAATGTGTGAAATTATTTCTCCCGAGTAAATCTTTCAGTTTTTCTGAAACTGTGATCATTTGTGTGTCTGTACATGCGCATCACATCTGTCAATTTCCATCTCATTCTGATAATTCCCTCGTGATGTGTTGTTTTTTGCCCTTAGAGTGTATGACACAGTGGTCAGATGTCGTAGACGACTCCACTGTGGTCAGACAAGTCTGAATCATGAAGAACGAAGTGGCGGACCATCTCTCTGTCAGGAACCGGGAATCGCAAGAGAAATGGAAGCCGTGGTGCTTCAAGGCCGATACTTCACAATCGAGGCGATGATGGAAAACGTGAAACTCAGTTTTCAACATGTCGCCGTCCGCTGCGTCCTGAGACTGCTCACAAACCTCCAAAGAGCTCTGCACACCGAAGCAGCAGCTGTGTCAGGCCGATCCGTATGTTCTCCGTAGACGCCGTTGTCGCCATACACGAGTGCTGGCAGTAAAAGATGTCGCCCTACGTGAGCAAACTGCAGCGAACGCCACGCGGCACCACGATCGCGCAAATTTGCGAGGGGCATTCAGTAAGTGTCGAGTCTTGTACCGCAAGGAAGCAGGGGAGAGGGCGTTACTATGGGTGCCTACAACACAAATGCACAGGTGGATTGATACAATTCTTTATGTATATGAATTGGAAACATTTACCTAACTTGGTTAGAGCCTATGTTTTGTGGTACAAGCCCATCAGTAATAGTCCTCTTGCAGATTGATGTGATGTGAATATCGATAATATTGCTGTTACAAATTTTAGTTTTACACTGCTAGTGAAGTACAGTTCTGGTTGATGGAATTTACTTCCATTATAGTCACTACCTTGGTCGCTATGTAGTATTGTACCCTGTGACAAACTAAACCTGCTCTGCAAGTAAACTAACAGACGCCAACTGGATGATTGATTGAGGCTCTCCGATCAGCGAAGGCGGCCTAATTACACTACTGGCCATTAAAATAGCTACACCAAGAAGAAATGCAGATGAAAACGGCTATTCATTGGACAAATATATTATACTGGAACTGACATGTGATTACATTTTCATTCAATTTGGGTGCATAGATCCTGAGGAGAAATCAGTACCGAGAACAACCACCGCCGGCCGTAATAACGGCCTTGATACTCCTCCGCATTGAGTCAAACAGAGCTTGGATGCCGTGTACAGGTACAGCTGCCCATGCAGCTTCAACACGATACCACAGTTCATCAAGAGTAGTGACTGGCGTATTGTGACGAGCCAGTTGCTCGGCCACCATTGACCAGACGTCTGCAATTGGTGAGAGATCTGCAGAATGTGCTGGCCAGGGCAGCAGTCGAACATTTTCTGTGTCCAGAAAGGATCGTACAGGACCTGCCACATGCGGTCGTGCATTATCCTGCTGAAATGTAAGGTTTCGCAGGGATCGAATGAAAGTTAGAGCCACGGGTCCTAACACATCTGAAATGTAACGTCAACTGTTGAAAGTGCCGTCAATGCGAACAAGAGCTGACCGAGGCGTGTAACCAATGGCACCCCATACCATCGCGCCGGATGATACGCCAGTATAGCGATGACGAATACACGCTTCCAGTGTGCATTCACCGCGATGTCGCCAAACATGGATGCGACCATCATGATGCTGTAAACAGAACCTCGATTCATACGAAAAAATGACGTTCTGCCGTTCGTGCACACAGGTTCGTCGTTGAGTACACCATCGCAAGCGCTCCTGTCTGTGATGCAGCGTCAAGGGTAACCGCAGCCACGGTCTCCGAGCTGATAGTCCATGCCGCTGCAGACGTCGTCGAACTGTTCGTGCAGATGGTTGTTGTCTTGCAAACGTCCCCATCTGTTGACTCAGGGATCGAGACGTGGCTGCAAGTTCCGTTACAGCCATGCGGATAAGATGCCTGTCATCTCGACTGCTAGTGATACGAGGCCGTTGGGATCCAGCACGGCGTTCTGTATTACCCTCCTGAACCCACCGATTCCATATTCTGCCTACAGTCATTGGATCTTCACCAACGCGAGCAGCAATGTCGGGATACGATAAACCGCAATCGCGATAGGCTACAATCCGACCTTTATCAAAGTCGGAAACTTGATGGTACGCATTTCTCCTCCTTACACGAGGCATCACAACAACATTTCACCTGTTTGTGTATGAGAAATCGGTTGGAAACTTTGCTCATTTCAGCACGTTGTAGTTGTCGCCACCGGCGCCAACCTTGTGTGAATGCTCTGAAAAGCTAATCATTTGCATATCACAGCGTCTTCTTCCTGTCGGTTAAATTTCGCTTCTGTAGCACGACATCTTCGTAGTGTAGCAATTTTAATGGCGAGTAGTGTTTATGCTGTCGAGAGGGCGTTGGCGGCGTGTTGCTTGTGGGCGTGCCTCTGGCCTCTCTCGTGATAGGCGCGCGTGGTCCAGCGCCTACTAATCGATCTTCGCACTTCATCTTTGCCGACCGGTGTGCTGGTGACTAGCTTACGCCAGCACAATAAGTAATGCAACACATTTTTTCTGAAAACAAGTTGGTTTTGTTCAGGAAGACAGGATACCATATTGTTGCCCACTCCTTTGCCTACAAAACGCTGCTTTTCGAGATAAACTCCTACCAGTGCGACGCCTTAAGTTACCTTACTGGGAGGGCCGCATCCACGTACTGCTTACTGCGGAGTACGTCCTGCGTCGGGCCAAACAGATGGAAGCCGGGAGGTGCGAGATCCGGGCTGTAGGGTGGACGAGGAAGAACGGTCCAGTTAAGTTTTGTGAGCTCCTCTCGGATGTACTGACTTGTGTGAGGCCTTAGTCTGTCATGGAGAAGGAGAATTTCGTTTGCATTTTTGTGGCAACGAGCACGCTGAAGTCATTTCTTCATTTCCTGACGGAAGCACATACACTTAACAGTTGATCGTTGCACCATGAGAGAGTACGTGAAACAGAATAACCCCTTCAGAGTCCCAGAAGGCTGTCGCCCCTGCTTTACCCGCTGAGGATGGGACTTCGTTCTACGGAGAGGTGGCGTGGCACTGCTCCACGCATTGCCGCTTTGTGTCCGTTTCGAAGTGATGAGCCCACATTTCATCGCCTGTGACGATGTTCGAAGAAATATTGTGACGATCAGCCATGTAATGCGTAAGAGTTCCGCGCAGATAGTCCTTCGTTGCTCCTTATGATCACCTGACAGGCGGCGAGGAACGCACACCTTTTTGCCGGTCAGCACGCCGGAGACTGGACACGTTTGCGTGACCTTGTTGCGATTATGACAGACGCTTCGCCCAACGCCACGCCGTGCTTTTGTTCACTGCCAGGTCTCCGTAGACATTCTGCAAGCGCCTATGAGTATCTACGATGCTCTCGTTTTCCATCAAATGAAACTCAATGACGGTTATCTGCTCGGAACTCACCTCCTTTGCAGACGCAATTTTGAAGGATGTATAGCGCCGTCGTAATCGGAAATTCGTGAAACTGTAGGGCGAAGCGCCGGCCGGGGTGGCCGAGCGGTTCTAGGCGCTACAGCCTGGAACCGCGCGACCGCTACGATCGCAGGTTCGAATCCTGCCTCGGGCATGGTTGTGTGTGATGTCCTTAGTTTAGTTAAGTTTAAATAGTTCCAAGTTCTAGGGGACTGATGACCTCAAAAGTTAAGTCCCATAGTGCTCAGAGCCATTTGGACCATTGTAGGGCGAAGCAAAAATATTCCACGAGGTCCCAAAATAAATTCCGCATATGTTAAAAACCATTCAAAAGCCAATATCGCACAAAACATTTTTGATTTTATTATTCAAGACAACGGGTTTCAACAGTCTTGGCTGTCATCTTCAAGTCTCAAACTTTTTTTTTTTTTTTTTTTTTGTTAGTAAAACGTTCATTTTACGCTGGACCTCACGTACAAGCACTATGGGACTTAACTTAATGTAAAAACTGCCGACTGGGAGCAGAAGAGGCACCACAGGACATTTTATTTTCTACTGCCCTGTATCAGGGTTTGATGGCTTGAATTTCACTGAGCAAAATACAGTGACGTGAGAAAGAAGAATGCTGTATGAAGTGGCGTGGCACTGCACTTTGGCACACCTTAGACCGAATAACGCTCTTACATTTCCTCAGACACATGTGTTTTATACACTGAAGCACCAAAGAAAATGGTATAGGCATGCGTATTCAAATACAGAGACATGTGAACAGGCAGCAAGTGTCTCGCGCAGTTTTTAGAGCGGTGCTACAATGGCAGGTTATCAAGATTTAACTGAGTTTGAACGTGGTGCTGTAATCGACACACGAGCGATGAGACACAGTATCTCCGAGGTAGCGATGAAGTGTGGAGTTTCCCGTACGACCATTTCACGAGTGTACCTTGAATATCAGGAAAACATCAAATCTCCGACATCGCTGCGGCCGGAAAAAGATTCTGCAAGGACGAGACAAACGACGACTGAAGGGAATCGTTCAACGTGACGGAAGTGCAACCCTTCCGCAAAATACTGCAGATTTCAGTGCTGCGCCATCAACGTGCGAACCATTCAACGAAACATCATCGATATGGGCTTTCGGAGCCGGAGGTCCACTCGTGTATCTTGACGACTGCACGACACAAAGCTTTACGCCTCGCCTGAGCCCGTCAGTATCGACATTGGACTATTGATGAGTCGAAACATGTTGCCTGTGTAAGCGAATGGGGGAGGGTGGGGTTATAGTTTCGTGTGCGTCGGCTTATCCCTACCCAGTCACCTCGTGAATCCAATCGTCATTCGCTTCTTCCCTTACCGTCTAGGAGCAGCAGCTCGAGTGTTGCTGTAATAAATGATAACTAACAAGGGGAATAAAGGAGTGCCAATTACCGAAATTTAAGTTTCAGCGTAGTATAATCCATTGATGTATTTTTTTCAACACTTGCACTACTCAGGGCTGCACTGTTACACGCTTCACAAAGTAACAAATATGTTGCTACATTGATACATACAGTAACACTACACCACAATACATCATCCAACACTGCAACCCAAGTTTCATTTACCGGCGCGGATGAGATGCTAGCGGGCATCTAATCATGTTCTCGCGATTGTTCTCCTGGTTTTTGACTTCGCGAAGCACGGATTACGTCTCGTGAGGTACACAAATGATGACACAGCATCAAACACCTTTATAGTCACTAAATTTACTTGTTCTCTTAGCCCGATTCCTTAATGTCTTCACACCAAGCACACGGTTAAACATCTCCACGTCTCCCTCTCTCGTTCTGGCGGGAAAAAAAAACCCTGACCATAGCGCTGTCGTCATAATCGATATCAGCGCAACTCGATACGTGTCTACACCTGATCGGACGAGTCTCGTTTCAAATTGTATCGAGTGGATTGACGTGTACGGATATGGAAACAACCTCAGGAATTCATCGACTCTGCTTGTCAACAGGGAACTGTTCAAGCTGGTCGAGGCTCTGTAGTGGTGTGGGGCGTGTGCAGTTGGAGTGATATGGGACCCCTGACACGTCTACAGACGACTATGACAGGCGACACGTACGTAAGTATCCTGTCTGCTCATCTCCATCCATTAATGCCCGTTGTGCATCCGACGGGCAAATCCAGCAGGACAATACGAAACGCCGGCCGATGTGGCCGTGCGGTTCTAAGCGCTTCAGTTTGGAACCGCGTGACCGCTACGGTCGCAGGTTCGAATCCTGCCTCGGGCAGGATTTAGTTAGGTTTAAGTAGTTCTAAGTTCTAGGGGACTGATGACCTCAGAAGTTAAGTCCCATAGTCCTCAGAGCCATTTGAAGCATTTGACAATACGAAACCCCAAACGTCCAGAATTTCTATAGAGTGTTTCCAGGAACACTCTTCTAAGTTTAGACATTCACATTATTGAGCATATCTGGGATGCCTTTCAACGTGCTGTTCGGAAGAGATCTCCACCCTTTTGTACTCTTACGAATTTATGTACAGCCCTGCAGGATTCATGGTGTCAAATCCCTCCAGCACTACTTCAGACATTAGTCGAATCCACGCCAAGTCTTTTTGCAGCACTTCTGCATGCCTGGGAGGGGGGGGGAGGGCTACACGATATTAGGCTGGTGTACCAGTTTCTTTGGCTCATCAGTGTATATCAAACGCTTCGGAAAGGTGTGCGCTACAAAATGGACACATATTTGAAAAATCGATATTTGAAAAATTTCTGATGTGGTATATCTCAAACGGTCGAGGGGGGGGGGGGTCACTATCAAATTCTCGCACCCCGTTGCGGAAATATCGTAGATCCGGGGCTGTCGTCTTCTAGGGTGGCCCTCGCGCCGTGGTGATGCTGCTGGACTGCGTACGAATCTGCCTCGAAATTTACAGCTATTTAAAGGGCTCTGAGGTGCATTTGTTGCGCTATTAACCTGCCCCCAGTCATGTAGCTCACAGCGGTGCATGTTTTGTCGAGTACGAGCGGTTCGTCTGACAATCCTTTTGCTTATGTGTTGTTATAAACCATATGTCGCCACACTACACTTACCGACCAGTGCTAACTAACGCAGCACTTCACAGCAGCTTTCTTACAAGTTTCACTTAAAAGTAAGTAGCGACACTACATATGAGAAAAACGTGTCGCATTAAGGGGTGGTTATTTAGAGAAGGTTTCAACTCGCGAATTTTTATGGTCACAGAACACCATGATTCTCCCCAGTGAGCACAGCGAGTGATCAGAAAACTTTTTCAAATGCGGTAATGGGAGTGAGCGAGAAAGGCAGTCAAAATCAATGCCGGGATTTTCGTTCAAAGGTCGAGGTGATGCAGTAGATTCCACAGAAATGTGTTAGACGTGGGAAACAACCTTTTTAAATTTTCTCCTCAGTAACTTTCATGTCTTTTCACACAAAATCTCCGCCACAGTGTATCGGAGAGCGTTCCTTTTACTCACTGGTGCTCCAACGATGGGAACAGAGAGTTGCAAATACCTTTTCTCGCTTCGGTAGGAAGGCGCACCGCATATATAACGTTACGGAAAAAGCCACGAGCGAGACAGAGAGGGACGGGGCTTCGGAACGGACCATCTGGAGCGATTATTCGCAAATTGCTCGCGATGCAAGCGCCCTGCACTCACACATTCCGCTTTGCGTCCAATCTGTTTTCGCTCGGGCGTAAATCTGGCGGAAATTGGTTTGCAGATATTACGTCCGCATGCAGCTGCTACGTCTGCCGCCACCCCTCCCCTCCCCCCTCTTCCTCCCCCACCACTCCTATACAAAGCCCACCACCTCAATACAATACGTCTGCTAGACGTGTACAGGTGCTGTGACCACACCGCCTTTCTCTCAGTTCAATGTGGTTAACAGAGGTCAACTTTCATTACTGTTATAGTTATCGCTATTGACATTTCACACCGCACGGTACAGGATTATTAACGTAAATGCACGGCCAGGGACGATGGAGGTCAAAGCAGCTGAAACTAGGTAGCAGACCATTACGGGTGGCTTCTTCAGCCATCAGAATTGGCCCGATACAGCTGCAAAATTCGCATTACTGCTAGTGTTACCAAATCCAACTGGCAGAAAATAGGGACTCGAGGATTTTTTAAAACATCGACAGGACTAGGACGTAAAAGTTGGTACATATAAAAACAACAACAAAAAAGGCGTAAATTTGGATAATGAACAACGTTGCTACATTGGTACAACTGTAGTCAGAATTTCTGGCCTGTTCATCAAAAGTACCAAATTTAGGCTGGTAATGAAAAAGTTTCGACACGCTTCATCACAAGACAACAATATCAAAGACTTCAAAATATAAATTGCTCATTATTTTGGCAGACCAAGTAAATCTTATCATTTATTATAATTTGTTGTTTTTTTTATTGTGTCGTTTTGAACTTAGTGTGAATCTAGAAATTGGTCGGCTGGAGTGGCCGAGCGGTTCTAGGCGCTACAGTCTGGAACCGCACGACCGGTACGGTCGCAGGTTCGAAACCTGCCTCGGGCCTGGATGTGATGTCCTTAGGTTAGTTAGGTTTAAGTAGCTCTAAGTTCTAGGGGACTGATGACCTCAGCAGTTAAGTCCCACAGTGCCCAGAGCCATTTGAATAATTTTTTAGAAATTGGAAGTTTGTGGTAAGGACTACGGGACAAAACTGCTGAGGTCATCGGTCCCTAGGCTTACGCACGACTTATTCCAATTTAAACTAACTTACACTAAGGACAACACACACACCCATGCCCAAAGGAGGACTCGAACATCCGGCGGGATAGCCGCGCGAACCGTGACAAGACGCCTCAGACCGCACGGCTAACCAGTGCAGCGTGAACTTAGACATGTTTGCTCGTGCGCCTAAAAGCGGCAGTTCTTAATCACGTTTATGTTGTTATCAGTGCCAACACGAATCGCTTTACTATTTGCCGTCTTGCTTGAATGTGAAAGTTTTGTGTAATTTGAAATTTATTATGTTCTTCCATCTGAATGAACTATGTAAGCTTAAGTCGCATCATGTCACTATGTCTGACTGTTGAGTTCATCCCTATTTAGTTGCAGTATGGTTCCTAATGATTTTAGTGAATTGTAACAAGTACGACATGCTTAAATCTTATTTTATAAGCGGTTATGGGTCGTAGATACGAGAGTTTATGCTCGTAAAAGCGACCATTCTTTAGCACTTTTATGACGTCAGCAGCACCGTGTTGCTTAAATATAAAATTTTCTTGCAATTTACAATTAATTGAGTATGCGAAAATGTTTATATGTACCAAATAGTTGTGTTGTAAATACCTTCCTATCCATATATCACACTCTGGACGTAAGAGAAATCACGTCACTATACCTAACTGTAGGTTTAATCCACGCTTAGGTACTGTTTACAATGCAATTTATAATGGCTTTAATAACCAGCTACAAAGATCCCATACAGAGATTGCAAACTCCGCGAGAAATGCATGCTTGACCATAAATACAGAAGTTAGCCAAGCATTCAGGTTGCGCTATTTGACCACAAGCGGCACTTGTGAAATGTCCTCAATACGTTGCAAGTACCAGCTGTGGTCATAACAGTTTTCTGTGTAGTTGCGGGTGCATTACGTCGGGACTAAATGAATTAGAACATGGGCAAATTGTTGGTGCTCGTATCGGGGCGCCTCCATAACTAAGGTAGTCGAAGGAAATGTTATTTGAACAGGCAAACACATTGAAGATTTATACCGCATGCAAGGAAAGCGGAAAAACATCATCCATTAAGTCACAACGCGAACGAAAATGTGCTCAGTGATCGTGACAGACGGTCACTGAAGAGGAGAGTCAGAAAAAATAAGAGAACGGCAGCTGAAAAAGTCACTGCTGAACTCAATGTCGCACTTGCGAACTCAGTCAGCACCAAAACAACGAAAAGGGAGCTTCATAAATAGGGAACACATCAGTGATACAAATGCCCGTAACAGGAAACCGTGGTGCCGAAGCCGTAATTGCTGGAGTATGGGGCACTGGAAGAAAGACATTCTGCTGGACGAGTCTTGCTGCACACTGTTTCCAACTTCTGGCTGAGTTTACGTCCCAAGAGTGAAACATGGCGGGGTGATGATTTGGGCTGCCACATCGTGGTATTCCATGGGCCGACTCCGTGTTTACTCTGCAAGGCCGCATTACCGCCAAAGATTATGAGACCATTTTGCTGATTAGGTCTATGTCAACGTACAGTGTTTTGGTCCAAAACGCTGATGCTGTGTTCCAAGGTGACAGGGCTCCTGTTCAGACGTATCGCATCGTCCAGCAGTGGTTTCGTGAACACGAGGATGAGATGCCACAGCTGCCGTGGCCAACACAGTCTTCAGTTCTCACTACTGTTGAGCTTTTGTGGTCTTTTTCGCAGAACTTGCCATTATTTTACAGGACGAATTGTATACAGGGCCTTAAGTTATCCATTCCGAGACGACTGGAAACTATTTTGAATGCTAACGGTTCTCCTACACTGTATTAGGCATGCTAATGTGTTTTTCCATGTTTTTGTCCACCCCCTGTCCTTACCGTATGTGTATCAACGCTTGTAAAAATGGCTGTTATAACTTTAATTTGCAATTTTACTATGTCATTTTAAATTTATTTTAATAACCAGTTACGACTGTTAGGCGTATGTTTGTTAACTTTCGTAGTAGCGCCGGATATTTGCCATAATTTGATGAAATAGCATTTTTCTTGCTTTTGGATACTGCAGTGACGTATATGTCTTGTAAGGACATTGTAAGTAACGTTCCAGTATCACTGCTTAAAACATTTATTGATTATTACGACAGCCGTTTCGGAAGATTTCCATTTTCAAGTAGTCTAAGTTGTCCTGAGTATATCTATTGAAGCTCCAAAGAAACTGGTAACGGCACGCGTATTCAAATACAAAAATATGTAAACGGACAGAATTCGGCGCTATGGTCGGCAACACCTGTATAAGAAAACAACTGCCTGGTGCAGTTGTTGGATCGGTTTCTACAGCTACAATGGTAATTTATGAAGATGTGAGTTGAGTTTGAACGTGATGTTATAGTCGGCGCACGAGCGATGGGACAAAGCATCTCCGAGGCAGCGATGAAGTCGGGATTTTCCCGAACGACCATGTCACAAGTGCACCGTAAATATCGGATTTCCGGCAAAACATCAAATCTCCGACATCGCCGCGGCCAGAAAAAGATTATGCAAGAACGGGAGCAACGAAGACTGATGAGAATCGTTCAACGTGACAGAAGTGCAACTGTTCCGCAAACTGATGCAGATTTCAATGCTGGGCCATCAACAAACCTCAGCGTGCTAACTATTCAACGAAACATGGGCTTTGGAGTCGAAGGCCCACTTTTATACTCCTGATGACTCCCCAGACATGAGCATTATTGTGCATATCTGGGATGCCTTGCAACGTGCATTTCAAAAGAGATCTCCACCCTTTGGTACTCTTACGAATTTATGTACAGCCCTGCAGGATTCATGGTGTCAGTTCCCTCCAGCACTACTTCAGACATTAGTCGAGTCCATGCCAAGTCGTGTGCCATGTCTGCGTGCTCGCGGGGGTCCTACGCGATATTAGGCAGGTGGACCAGTTTCTTTGGCTCTTCAGTGTATAACATGTGCTGGGACTGTATCTGGTGACTATTCTCGTTATATTTCACGTGAAATTCTAAAATATCGATTTCACGTCGATTCTGTACTGTTTTATGTAGTGTGGCGTACTGTTTTGATATTACCTTCAATTCTTTGACAGTTCACACCATAGATGTTTCACATTATATACATTATACGTAAAACATCTGTGGTGTGAACTGTCAAAAAATTACAGGAAACATTTATGATATCGTATCAAAATATTACACTACACTGAATAAAGCGGCACAGAATCAGCGTCAAACCGATATTTTTGAATTTCACGTAAAGTGCAACGAGAACCGTCACCAGATACAGCCACACCAGATGTTATACAGGGTGAGTCAGGAGAAAAGGTACGTGTTTTGACGGGTGATAGCATTACTGATTCTGAACAAAAAACTTGATGTGGACATATACCCTATTCCGAATGGGTGCAAGGTCTGGACTTCCTTATCAGCATCACCCACGTACGTCTGTATGGCCTTGGTGATGTTGTTGGCACCCTTTCACTAGGACTGGACGCAACATTCCATTTGGTCCATATGCCGACAGAATTTCACGATGGAGCTGTGCACGCTTTAGAAGTTTTGCCCGCTGTAATCGTACAGTCCCGCATACTTCAACTTTGGAGTACATTTCCACTTGCTGCGTGATTTCAATCGCACAGTGAGGTGCACGCAACAGAATTGTGTCAGTGGGAAAGCCGGAACATGTAACGTCTCCCGTCAATAAGCCACTCTCGTTACGCAGCGGTCTTAGTGTGGGGCGACATGTGTCACTTACTTTTCTGAAGTTCCTAAGTAGTAATATTGGGGAAACAAGAGCTATCGCGCCCAGCCAATAGGTGAGAAGAAAAAAAGCTGACAAATCCGTTGAGAAATAATACGGTGGAAACAAGGGGATGAATGTTTTCGCAACGTGCAAGCGCAGAGGCATCCTTTATTTCATCGGTTGATCGCGACGTCCTGTTACACAGGTTTGCTTTCTGCCCACTACCCCTTAAGGGCAGATGTAATGCAAAATTGCGAAAAAAATCGAATTCTTTTTATTGCGTAATTTATTAGATTGATTCTTTAAGAATAACATCTCAAAGCTTCATTATCGAATTCTGGCTAGAAATATCATTTACAAAAGCTTGTTTGGGCGTCTGCACCTACCACGCACCTTCTTTCTATGCTGTGATCCACACCTTCTCTACTCTACAATTTTTTTATGCGTTAATTTTTCGTTCAGACAATCGAAACGAACTGGAGATGAGTCTCTAAGGCTGTGAGAGACATTATCTTGGCTTGTTCCTTTGTTTAAACGTGTTTTTTTAATAGTACGTGCTACAAACTTATTTCAGTTTTTAGTTTTGCTATATCAACCTGTTTTGCTCGAAATGGGTCGTAAGAGTGGAAATGTCAAATTTCATGTGTAAAAAGTACAGGAAATTTAAATAAGAGTGTTCTAGATGCTGCTTCTGAGTGTGAAGAACAATTTTCGACCAAGTCACTGAATTCATCGGAAAAAAAAAATTAGTGAAGGAATTGATGATGCTGTGTACATTGCCAAAGACGAGTTTTCGAATGGATTGAGATTAACTGACTTAGAAATCCTTGCCCATATATATGGGAAGACACAGAGTATAAGTGAGAGCTACAACCACCTTGTATGGATGGATGTCCAAGAACAGTATTTCTGTTCTCAATTGTTGTGAAGATGTCATGGCTGCCTAGTGTTCAGAAGTGGAAATATAGATATGATTAAGTGCCTGGAGGGACTAGGCCTCCATCCAGGTGCAGTCACACAGAAGCATCAATGAAGTGCAACTGGAGAAAGCTCAGGCAGCAAAAGAAAAACATGCCAAAGTTTGGCTAGGCAAAGGAGGCAGGGGGAGAGATTACTCCAGGAAGACGAGGAAGAGAATAAAGATTATAGATGTGGATTAGCAATATCGTCAAAAACTGAAATAAAACGTAGAATGCGAATTGCTGTAAACTGACTTTTTTGAGCTATAATGTACCTTTTCTCAGGACCTATAAAAGCTAACATCATGAAAATTGGCATAGTTCTTAATTAATAATCCTGTGCAGCATTTTTCCTTAATCTTGTCTCTGACAAAAGTTCTGCTGTAAAACGTGAGAAAAATGGAGCAGTCGCAACTAAGATAAAACTGAGAAATTAATTTCAAAGCAACTACGATCTTCAACAAAAATCTGTTCCACATGTTTTATTAGCCTCTTATGCAGATGTAAACTGTGAAATTCCGATTTTATTGCTCGATTAGTATACTAGAAAAATACATTATAGAATCTAATTAAAATCCTTATAAAATATATATAGATTAGTATTTTCAAACAAAAAGTGCACAGAATATCCAGCTTTATGTTCTGAAAAATAGTCTCATGTTTTACTATTTCGGTTGTAATATATTTGGAGATATGTATGTTTAAGTACAAGAACGCGTTTTACCTCACGTCTGTCCTTGAGAAACAGATTTCCTAACTTCCATATACTCGGCCACTTTTGAAGTGAATACACATTATTCAGTGCCGGAAAAAAATGGAACACCCTCAGTGACTGCGTTCGGTGGTTCCAGGGTATAATGTGTGCACATTGAGGGGTTGTAGGGTTAGTGGTCGTCGACGATCAGATGAGGTTCAGGAGACCTGTCCGTGCAAACCATATTTTGACTCTGAAGGCAGTAGCTGTGCTGAATTTAGGGGTCAACTGTGTGTGTGCAAAATTCGCTCTCTATGGTACAACCACGATTCGCCGGCTAGTATGTGCTGCTGTTGAAGAACTTCGCCATTTGAACGGACTCGCTTTGTGGACCTGCAGCAAGGCGGATGCACTTACCTACAGATTGCTGCAGATGTTGGGCACAGTGTATCGGTGGGGTGACGTTGCTCTCAGCAGGGGTCTATGGAATGTTTCCACACCTGTACAGCAGGTTCACGACGACCGCGTAATGCAGACGAACCTGTTGTGTGGACAGCGGTGGCCGACCAAATATCATCTAGGGGTGAAATCCGGGCACCTTTTTCCAATACTGTGTCATCAGGGACCACTGGAAACCGTCTGCTTGCAGCAGAACTAAGATCACATGTGACCCTGGTCAGGCTACATCTACGTCTACATCTACATCCATACTCCGCAAGCCACCTGACGGTGTGTGGCGTAGGGTACCTTGACTGCCTCTATCTATTCTCCCTACTATTCCAGTCTCTTATTGTTCGTGGAAAGAAGGATTGTCGGTATGCCTCTGTGCGGGCTCTAATCTCTCTGATTTTATCCTCATGGTCTCTTCGCGAGATATACGTAGGAGGGAGCAATATACTGCTTGACTCTTCGGTGAAAGTATGTTCTCGAAACTTTAACAAAAGCCCATACCGAGCTACTGAGCGTCTCTCCTGCAGAGTCTTCCACTAGAGTTTATCTATCATCTCCGTAACACTTTCGCGATTACTAAATGATCCTGTAACGAAGCGCGCTGCTCTCCGTTGGATCTTCTCTATTTCTTCTATCAACCCTATGTGGTACGGATCCCACACTGCTGAGCAGTATTCAAGCAGTGGGCGAACAAGCGTACTGTAACCTACTTCCTTTGTTTTCGGATTGCATTTCCTTAGGATTCTTCCAATGAATCTCAGTCTGGCATCTGCTTTACCAGCCGGCCGAAGTGGCCGTGCGGTTAAAGGCGCTGCAGTCTGGAATCGCAAGACCGCTACGGTCGCAGGTTCGAATCCTGCCTCGGGCATGGATGTTTGTGATGTCCTTAGGTTAGTTAGGTTTAACTAGTTCTAAGTTCTAGGGGACTAATGACCTCAGCAGTTGAGTCCCATAGTGCTCAGAGCCATTTGAACCATCTGCTTTACCGACGATCAACTTTATATGATCATTCCATTTTAAATCACTCCTAATGCGTACTCCCAGATAATTTATGGAATTAACTGCTTCCAGTTGCTGACCTGCTATATTGTAACTAAATGATAAGGGATATATCTTTCTATGTATTCGCAGCACATTACACTTGTCTACAATGAGAGTCAATTGCCATTCCCTGCACCATGCGTCAATTCGCTGCAGATCCTCCTGCATTTCAGTACAATTTTCCATTGTTACAACCTCTCGATACACCACAGCATCATCTGCAAAAAGCCTCAGTGAACTTCCGATGTCATCCACAAGGTCATTTATGTATATTGTGAATAGCAACGGTCCTACGACACTCCCCTGCGGCACACCTGAAATCACTCTCACTTCGGAAGATTTCTCTCCATTGAGAATAACATGCTGCGTTCTGTTATGTAGGAACTCTTCAATCCAATCACGCAATTGGTCTGATAGTCCATATGCTCGTACTTTGTTCATTAAACGACTGTGGGGAACTGTATCGAACGCCTTGCGGAAGTCAAGAAACACGGCATCTACCTTGGAACCCGTGTCTATGGCCCTCTGAGTCTCGTGGACGAATAGCGCGAGCTGGGTTTCACACGACCGTCTTTTTCGAAACCCATGCTGATTCCTACAGAGTAGATTTCTAGTCTCCAGAAAAGTCATTATACTCGAACATAATACGTGTTCCAAAATTCTTCAAGTGATCGACGTTAGAGATATAGGTCTATAGTTCTGCACATCTTTTCGACGTCCCTTCTTGAAAACGGGGATGACCTATGCCCTTTTCCAATCCTTTGGGACGCTACGCTCTTCTAGAGAACTACGGTACACCGCTGCAAGAAGGGGGGCAAGTTCCTTCGCGTACTCTGTGTAAAATCGAACTGTTTTGAGCGATTTTAATTGTTTCTCTATCCCTCTGTCGTCTATTTCGATATCTACCATTTTGTCATCTGTGTGACAATCTAGAGAAGGAACTACAGTGCAGCCTACCACTGGCATCACTACACAGCCAAGCATGGCTACTCTAGTGTCGTGAAAGAGCTGACTGGAGAGTGGAACAGCGCTCTGTGCGCTCTCTTCTCTGCAGTGACGAGAGTAAGTTCTGTCTGTATGCAAGGGATGGACTTACACGTAGACCTGGTGAGAGCTGCCTATTCCAGAGTGTATTCTCCTACGACACACGTGTCCCATCGCAGGCTTCATGGTGGGGCAGCCATCACCTACAACTCTCGGTCACATTTCTCCATTGCACAGGCTCTTATCCCTATGCCACTACTATTTTTTCTACAGGAAAAATGATATGTTATTTTAGCAGGACAGTACACGTTTACAAACGAATGCTGCAATCCAATGTGCTTGTTGTGGTCTACAACAACAGCCGTGGTCAACAAGACCAGTAGATTTCTCACCAGTTGAATACGAGGTCTGTTTACAAAATCCCCAAACATTTGTAATTTTGCACCAATGGTGTGTTGGGGCGAAATACGCTTGGCATCCCAGCACACGCCTGTGTGTAATGTATACCTGCCGGAAGCTCCACTGTTGTAAATTTCGACATGGCACAGTTAGAGGATCAAGCGTCTGCATTAAATTTTGCGTCAAACTCAAGAAACCTTTACAGAGATACACCAGATGATGATGTCTACAGTGATGAGTGCTGAAGCCGTATGCAGTGTTACGAATGGTTCACATGGTTTAAATTGGACCTGAAGGAAGTTAAAAGTGACCCACGTTCAGGATGCCCTCCGACATTTACCGACGACGCTCGTGTCAGGAACGTCAACAAAATTGTTCGTTCTCGTAGAAAGATGCGTGCCCGACAGATTGCAGAAGAATGTAACATTGCAGTTAGATGATGTCATGAAATCCTGACGGAATCTTGGAATAATGCATCATGTTGCCGCCAAGTTCGTCCCACGGCTCATGACTCGAGACCAGAAAGACGTTCACCTCCCAATCTGTGAA
Organism: Schistocerca americana; assembly: GCF_021461395.2. NCBI lineage: Eukaryota > Metazoa > Arthropoda > Insecta > Orthoptera > Acrididae > Schistocerca > Schistocerca americana. Next base: position 181,953,867 of record NC_060127.1, on the reverse strand, counting down.
GAGCTTTTGGATCGCGCGAATGAGAACGAGATGCTCCTTAAGAGAATCACAGCAGGTGATGAGGCGTGAGTCTACGGATATGATGTTGAGACCAAGGTTCAATCTTCACAGTGGGTCGGAAGAATTAGCACAGAGCTGGCTTTTAATAATTCACTAGCGGTCAGAACGTTAACAGAATTATCGTCACTTGGCATTTATACTATTGATTGCTCATTAATGTCTGTGTCAACATTGGAGTTGCCGGCCGGGGTGGCCGAGCGGTTCTAGGCGCTACAGTGGGGGACCGCACGACGGTCGCAGGTTCGAATCCTGCCTCCGGCATGGATGTGTGTGATGTCCTTAGGTTAGTTAGGTTTAAGTAGTTCTAAGTTCATGGGGACTGATGACCTCAGATGTTAAGTCCCATAGTGCTCAGAGCCATTTTGAACATTGGAGTTATTGTCAATATTTTGTGTGATGTCCATGTCAGATTCTGTTCGTGTTTATATTGTATCATGCTCCATTTTCACAAGCTATTTGCTTGTTATTACTGTGCTACACCTAATGTATTGTGGAAGGAAAACTTATGAGAAAATTAAATTCGTGAAAAATAATTTCGGGTTTTGCTGAGCACGAATTGCTGTTGATGGGTAAATATATAGTTGTAACGACGATTTTGAGCAATGGTGATTGCTACAATTTCAGAAAATGTTTATGGAAGCTATAAAGCAAACTACAGCTATAGAATGCGCTTGAACTGCTATGGTAAAGTACAAATGCGATATTTTACCTTAGATCGTGTTTTTCAGTGCAGTTACCAGGTATGATCTCTAGTTTGGTTGTTAAAATTTTTTCAATGGCAATGGCTTTTCATGTGTGCCCTTATCGTCCATGCAACAGAAAACACAGTAATATATATAATAATTTATCCAGACATGAAGTCGCCAGTTTATATATTTTTTAATATAAATTCTGACATGATCGTGCGTGGATAAATGTTATAGAGTGAGCCAGCTCATTAATATGTGTAAGTAATTTATTAAATAAATAATGTTTGTAAATACATTTTGTGGTGTCACCGCCAGACACCACACTTGCTAGGTGGTAGCCTTTAAATCGGCCGCGGTCCGTTAGTATACGTCGGACCCGCGTGTCGCCACTATCAGTGATTGCAGACCGAGCGCCGCCACACGGCAGGTCTAGAGAGACTTCCTAGCACTCGCCCCGGTTGTACAGCCGACTTTGCTAGCGATGGTACACTGACAAGGTACGCTCTCATTTGCCGAGACGATAGTTAGCATAGCCTTCAGCTACGTCATTTGCTACGACCTAGCAAGGCGCCATTACCAGTTACTATTGACGCTGTAAAACATGTACCGTCAAGAGCGATGTTCACCAACTATGGATTAAAGTTAAGTATTCCAACAGCTACGTACGTTTTTTGCTAAAGTCTAATTTCCTTGTCCTGTTCCAGACCTCACGCCAGCCTGTGTGAGCTAAAAAGCGTGCCTTTCGGCTTCCTCTAGAATACTGGGTTGGGTCTCTTGCCAATCCACAACACATTTCTTTTGTTGAACGCACTTGGCAGTGGGTTTCCTGATTCTTTTACTGTTCTGTGAATATCTCTTCGAATGAAGACTTCTTTATTGGACTTCCAAAGCGTTTTCTGAAAAAAAAAATGGTTCGTACTGGACTATTTATTTAATGGACATGGAACCTTTCGCCATGTCAAGATGCAGTATAGCTGAGGATGACTTCTGAAATAAAATGAAACAAATACTAAGTAATATCACTATATTCAATTATCTCACAGAAATAATAAATTTAAAATGAGACATTTAATCAGCTGCTGTATGCAACAGTTTGCGAGTGTGCAGAGAATGATTGCGCGAACACAAAATAAGCTCTTCAGGTCAGGTCACATGTCAAAGCAGTGCTAATAGTTTTCTTTGAAGACTTAGTTCGTCACGAATTCGTGCGGGAGGGACAAATTGTTAATCGATGGTATTATCGGGACGTGTTGCGACTCCTGTGAGAAAATGTGAGAAGGAAATGGCCTAGAATGTGGCAGACAATTCATTTCTTTTGCATCACGATAAAGCGCCTGCACATTCATCCTTGTTGGTGCGTGACTATTACAAGAAAAGCGAAATCACTATGCTGCCTCATTGTCTGTACTCTCCAGACCTGGTCCCTGCGGACTTTTCTGTTTTGTTTCCAAAGCTGAATACGCCGTTGAAAGGACGAAGATTTGCAACGATAGACACGTCTTAGCGCGATCCAGCAAGAGGCGTACTGAGACTGCGTGGAAACGGTGTTGGGAGCGGTGTATCAATCGTGGAGGAGAGTATTTCGAAGGAGACCGTGGACAATAAGTAAAAGGCAAGCGTAGAAAAATTTTGTGGGGAAAGTTCTGGAATTTTTTGAACAGACCATGTACAGTAATGAAGCGAGAACTTACGTGTCCTACGGAACCTGCAACAACCGTCGCCGAATTGCATCAAAGGTAAACAGATGCTTGGGACAGTCTATCGCACGATGTCAATCGGCACCTTTACGATAGTTTGCATGCGAGAATACAAGCATGCGGTGCCGCCAGAGGCCTGTGCCATGTGTATTGACGCGACCGTTTGGATACCCTTTACTGTTTGGACTGAATTAGTTACTGTGCGCTCCTGCAGAGATAAACCATCTGCCACATCACTTGTCGATGAGATGACCTTGCCCTTGAGAGTGCTGCATTTTTTTTGTCCCGCAGTGCATTTCGAATTGCTAGCAGTTCCCAAAAGTCAAGACATTTGCAACGTCGCGTAAGGCTTATGTGGGACGTGTCACGACGCCACTAAATATGGAAACATCCCACGGAAATTTGGCAAGAGTAGCTATTGCCGAAAGCGAATTGCAGCACGATACTGCACTTTTCAGTGTTTGGGTCGTTTCGCTGCCTGGTACGATAATGTGGCGCGGCGGCTTCAGTGTGTAGCGGGACTGCCAACGAACAAAAAATTAATTACGTTTCTTTTTTCTAGAGGATAATTAAAATTTTACGGCTACCTCTCGTACTGTGTACGAGCATTATGATAAATCGAAAACAAATCTGTTTTTTGATGAAATAAAAATGTTGCTGTGCAAAATAACCTACACTACGCTTAGTTGAGCTTACGCTTAGAGATACGAATTGGTTTTTGCAAAGGAAAATGTTGTAACAGTTTTTTGTATCAGATGAATGAATCGAATATTCTCCCCTTTGTTCCAATGTGTGTCACAAAGCACTAGAGACCTCTGCACGGCATCGGTAATCATATTACAGAGACAGAAGTGAACGCCCGCAGCTGTAGCAATCATCTCTCTCTCTCTCCCTCTCTCTCTTTCCCTCCCCCTCTCCCTGTCTAAAGCACTCTTTCAGCGTGCACGCATGCCGTGACATTTCCCGTTGGTTCCAGGTCTTCATCAGTACCCGCGGAGGGCGGCCGCTTCCAGTCGGCCGATTGGAATACAAATGAAAACAGTATTGCCGTCAGGCTAAATGGTTTTAATGGCGCCGCGTGAGCGACGGCGCGTGGGCGGAGGGGGAAAAAAAGGACCGCTGCGGGCCGTGTTTGCCGATAATCTGCGGGAGCGCCCGCTTAATCACGCCCGGACTGTGTCCGCACTGGGGTTGGGGCAGCCCAGCGCGTCGCGCAGTCAAGGGTCCGGCTGCAGGGTGCTACTGGAGATCATGAGCGGAGTGCGAGTCCATTGTTGAGGGTTGCATACATTAGAAACCAAGAGCTGAGTACGAGTCCATTGTTGAGGGTTGCGCACATTAGAAACCAAGAGTTGAGTGCAAGTCCATTGTTGAAGGTTGCATACATTAGAAACCAAGAGCTGAGTACGAGTCCATTGTTGAGGGTTGCGCACATTAGAAACCAAGAGCTGAGTACGGGTCGATTGTTGAGGGTTGCATACATTAGAAGTGCTCCGCGGGTGTGACGAGTTTTGGAACGGAGGCGCCTAACTACTCGTCGACTCGCTCTCTTTTACTGAAGTGTAGCGAGTGGAAACCCGTGACGTAGCGCGGAAGTTGACATACGTGGTCTTATTGTCGTAAACTGGCATTGAGAGGCCGAAAAGACCGATTGCTGGGATCAGAACCTGGTCGCTAAGCCTACACACTACTTAATCTAACTTACTCTATGGGCAACACACACACACACACACACACACACACACACACACACACGCCCATGCCCGATGGAGGACTCGAACTGACGTGGGGAGCCCCACGGACCGTGACAAAGTGCCCTAGGCTGTATACAGTTGCAAGTCTGCTCCATAATGGCAGGTTCAAATGGCTCTGAGCACTGTGGGACTTAACATATGTGGTCATCAGTCCCCTAGAACTTAGAACTACTTAAACCTAAGTAACCTAAGGACATCACACACATCCATGCCCGAGGCAGGATTCGAACCTGCGACCATAGCAGTCGCGTGGTTCCAGACTGAAGCGCCTAGAACCGCTCGGCCACACCGGCCGGCTCATAAGGGCAGGATTGATGCTCGCAAAAAGTTCGGTAAACATACGAAGTTAGGAAATTTGTCCAGTGCAAAGGAAGTACATCTACATCTACATGGATACTCTGCATATCACATTTAAATGCCTGGTTCATCGAACCACCTTCACAATTCGCTATTATTCCAATCTCGTATAGCGCGCGGAAAGAACGAACACCTATATCTTTCCGTACGAGCTCTGATTTCCCTTATTTTATCGTGGTGATCGTTCCTCCCTATTTAGGTCGGTGTCAACAAAATATTTTCGCATTCGGAGGAGAAAGTTGGTGATTGGAGTTTCGTGAGAAGATTCCGTCGCAACGAAAAACGCCGTTGTATTCTTGTATAATAAATTTAAAGCAGTCTCCGAATATATACGAAGAATGAAAAAAAAAAAGGACGAGTTTTAGGGCTCTGGGGACAGGTCTCTTACACCAAAACAAAAAAAAATTGCCCAGTATATGCGGGCTCTAAAATGCATACCTTGAGAACTATGAGCACCTGTTCAGTAGAAGAGATGCTTTTTGCATTAGAGAAGATGAAGAGGTGTTCATACCTTTTTAAGATATGCATTTTAACCCCATGTTCACTGGACGTTTTTTTCTCGGTTTGATCTATGCTACATCGACCCAAAATATGTAAAGCAAAGTCCTTGCAATAGAAGAGATTTGCCTCGTAGTATGGAAGGACAGGAGCCCGCTTTTGGAAACGCCATCCAATGACGCTATAGGGCGCACCGGCGCCTGCCATTAGTCCACCCCTTTGGCAGGAAACGTGACTTTTACGCTGACGGACCGTAGACGAAATGTATCGCAATGTATTTTGTTATTCAGTGATGGCTACTGCTTGCCACGATCACCAGTGGACAAGATGGAGCTAGTTGCTGCCTAGAAAGGCCTTGTCCCCTATGAATGCGATGCTGTTGCCTTGGTAAACGACAGTTCCAGACACTGTTTTCCATCCGCAGTTTATATTTCTCCTTCAGAACCTCCAATGTTTTTCGGTATACAGCAGGAAAAGGAACTGCAGGTGGAACACTCTGTCTGAAACCACCATACACTAAGACAACAGACCATTACATTCTTAGGGCACAAGGGCTTTCTATGCGGCAGCTAGATATCTTTTCCTCAACTGGCGATTGTGGAATTAGTCGTGATAACTCAATAACAGGCAACTTTGCGCGACGTTCCGCCTGTAGTCCGTCAGTGTACAAAGTCACGTTTGCTGCCGAAGAGGTGACAGGCGCCAGCCTCTAATCTTCGACGCTCTGTTGCGTTATTGGATCACGTTTCCACACGCGGGCTCCTATCCCCGATTCGTTTCTCAAGACACTGTCTACAACCCCTCGAAGTTTGTCGCCATTTTTCTGGGACACTCTGTATATATACAATGACGGAAAAAATGTTGTTGTTGTTGTTGTGGTCTTCAGTCCTGAGACTGGTTTGGTGCAGCTCTCCATGCCATGCAGTAAAGCTGCATGCCCTCGGGAAAAATTACGGCTGTAGTTTCCCCTTGCTTTCAGTGGTTCGCAATACCACAACAGCAAGGCCGTTTTGGTTAGTGTTACAGGGCTAGATCAGTCAATCATCCAGACTGTTGCCCCTGCAACTACTGAAAAGGCTGCTGCCCCTCTTCAGGAACCACACGTTTGTCTGGCCTCTCAACAGATACCCCTCCGTTGTGGTTGCACCTACAGTACGGCTATCTGTATCGTTGAGACACGCAAGCCTCCCCACCAACGGTGTGTCCATGGTTCATGGGGGGGACGGAAAAAATAGCAACACCAATAATCTGTCGGAAATACATTTGTGTAAGTAACACGTTTAAGTGATTATCATTGCACGATCATATGTTAACGTAACCGCCAGATGAGCCATTGCAAATGTGAACTGCTGATATATTATTAAGCGGTGTAACCGCCAGACTATCGAATGCAAGCATGTAAACGTGCGTGCATTGTGTGGCCGGATGTCAGATTCTGTAAAGGAGCTCCTCGCCTGTTGCCCTTCGGTATTCAATATAGGGACGATTAAATACTGTTTGTAGATGGCGCTGGATTTGTCGTCCGATGATATCCCGTATACGCTTGATTGGAGACAGATGCGGTGATCGAGCAGGCCAAGGCAACGTGTCAGCACTCTGTAGAGCATATTGGGTCACGACAGCGGTATGTCGACGACCATTATCCTGTTGGAAAAGACCCCGTGGGATGCTGCTCATGAATGCCAGGGCAACATTTCGAATCACCAGATTGACGTATAGTTCTGCAGTCAGGCTGCGTGGTATAACTACGAGAGTGTTCCTGGTGTCGTACAAAACCGCACGCAAGACCATAGTTTCAGGTGTAGGTCCAGCATATCTAATACACAGACAGGTCGGTTGGAGGCCCTCACTTCCAACAAATGGTTCAAATGGCTCTGAGCGCTATGGGACTTAACAGCTGAGGTCATCAGTCCCCTAGAACTTAGAACTACTTAAACCTAACTAACCTAAGGACATCACACACATCCATGCCCGAGGCAGGATTCGAACCTGCGTCCGTAGCGTTCGCGCGGTTCCAGACTGTAGCGCCTAGAACCGCTCTGTCACCCCGGCCGGCTCACTTCCAACAAACGGCCATCACTGGCACAGACACAGAACATTTTTTCATCAGAAAGCACAACAGACCTCAACCCTGCTCTCCAATGAGCTCTCACTTGACCACTGAAGTCGCAAATGGCGTTTGCTAACAGTTCGTTGTGTCACTGTGGTTCCAGCTGCTGCTCAAATTGCTACTACATATGCAGTGCGATGCACCATAGGTGTACCCCGAATACGACGGTCTTTCGTCTCGGTACTGACACGTGGCCATCCATAGCCCGGTCTTCTTACGACCGTACATTCTCGTGACCACCGCTGCCAGGAACCATAGACAGTGCGTACATTCGTGCTAAGTTTTTGTTGAATATCGTAGAAGGGACGCCCTATTTCACGAAGGAACATCCAGCTTCTCGTAGCCCTATTACACGACCTCGTTCAAACCCAGTGAGGTGCTGGTAATGATGTCTGCGTAATCTTAAAGGCATTCTTCACTAACATCAAATGAGCACGTGCAGTCTCAAAGGTAATTAAGGCTTATGACCGTCACAGCAGACCTGATTTGCACCCTCATAGTGGTGCTACTAGTGCAGGTCTTATGCAACTGGCGCGAAATTTGAATGGTCATCTTCTTTCAAAATGTAGAAACAAGCCTGCCAACTATCGTTTATGTCACACAACTCCTTCTTTGTCCGACTTTTTTTTTTTACTTCGGTGTACATACACGGTCTGGCAGAATGAAAAGTAGGATTTGAGTCACGTAGTACAGCGACACTTTTGCACCTGCGCGTAAATACCGTGCGCTCCTTGCACTGATGAACAACCGCTACTTGTAATTATGGCCTTGTGGAGTTCAGTGCATCGAGCATTCCCAAGTGAGGTGTGTATAAAAAATAACGAGGCTCATAGCACATTTCTGTGTCTCTTATGTCGCTATTTCGAGTAGTAACGACGTGATAAAAGTCCCGGATCATTGGACCAGATAGGCCTATGGTGGGTGCAGCTATTCAAGACTACTGCGTCTTGTGCAAAGAAGAAGAGCCCTGGCCGACGAAGGACTCGGCGGAGCGAATGGAGGGGCCTCGCCAAGCATTCGTCCCAGATCCTCAGCGATTTTGCTGCCAGACACGTCTCAGTGTTAACGTGTGGACCACCACCCGTGGTTACCTTCACAGAAAACTGCAGGTCGTACACAAACTGAACGAACAAGCTAGTTTCCCGAAGAACCTTCGGCTTGCGTTTCCTGGAACTTTTAGTAGCCTACCAGCAGATGCGAAACTACATACTGACGTCTGATAGGGCTCGTCAACTGCATGAGAGACCCCTGTACTGTGAGCGTGTGACAGTGTGGGGCAGTATGGCTACGTTTGGCAGTATCGGTCCGTGTACGGGGTCGCATTCAAAACTAAGTAAAGGGCACATGTGGTATGTAATGCCATATATTTTTCTTTGTTTTCAACGTGTCCTTCAATATATTTATTATTTTGTTTCGAAGTTATTTCCTTTTCATATCCTACTATTCATTCTTCCAGAACTTATATTGGGTCTTGAAAGAAGTACTCCATATTTGAGAGGTACAAGCATGGATCAAAACAAGAAAAACATGTCCAGTAAATATAGACGATAAAATACAAATTTTAAGAGCTATGAGCATTTGTTCATCTTCGCTACTGTGAAATACATCTCCTGTAAGCCTTCCACCATTACGGGCGAAGCCGGCCGAAGTGGCCGTGCGGTTAAAGGCGCTGCAGTCTGGAACCGCAAGACCGCTACGGTCGCAGGTTCGAATCCTGCCTCGGGCATGGATGTTTGTGATGTCCTTAGGTTAGTTAGGTTTAACTAGTTCTAAGTTCTAGGGGACTAATGACCTCAGCAGTTGAGTCCCATAGTGCTCAGAGCCATTTGAACCAGCCGTTACGGGCGACCTACAGAATGCATTGAGTAGATGAGAAGACATCATTCTGTCACCGTGAAGCAGCACAACTTCTAATTCAAACTCGGCAGTTCCTTCCATTTGCCAGGATATAAAAGAAAAAAAATGGCTCTGAGCACTATGGGACTTAACTTCTATAGTCATCAGTCCCCTAGAACTTAGAACTACTTAAACCTAACTAACCTAAGGACATCACACACATCCATGCCCGAGGCGGGATTCGAACCTGCGACCGTAGCGGTCGCGCAGTTCCAGATTGAAGCGCGTAGAACCGCTCGGCCACAACGGCCGGCATACAAAAGAAGATCATGTCTGTCATTTCGCATATGGAATAACAGGCTTACGTTATGCTGTTAAAGGCAAAGATAAAACCAAAATGTAAAAGCATTTCGCATGCTTATTAAAACACAAACTGGTTCGATTAGAACTAATGTATGCACTGCACTTAGTGAAACTGTGAGTAGTGTTTGCAGTAAGAACACTAACCGATGTCTGCCGCATGTTCGTAATAGCGAAGACATTCCAATAGAAGACATGTGTTTCACAGCAGCAAAGATAAACAAGTGCTCATAGCTCGTAAGATTTGCATTTCGCAGCCCATGTTTACTGCAGATGTTTTCCTTGTTTTCATCCATACTATCCAGCATTAACAAAAAACCGGGTATTAAATAAAACAGCGCAATGGATAATATTGAGCTTTCATGGGCTTTATTGCTTTTTTGAGATTTTTTCTCATATTGAGCATTAAGTAGTTCAGTTTAAATTCCTGTGACTAATTTAATCGAAACACTATCCCATTGTGACAGCTAGATTCTGAGTGCCTCATGTCTTTCCCTGCTTTCACTGCCTCCTTGGAGAGAATCTTCTCCGCCTAAGGGTTTGTTTGGTCAAAATTACGAAATAATTTAGGAGAGCAAAGACCTGAGAAATTAGTAAGGATCTACAAATTTCTGCATTCAAGCTAAATTATATTTCACAGTCATTACGATACTACGAGTTCTGGAAGTGTAAATGCTATTTACCTGTGTTTCTTATATTGCAATAAAAATTAAGATACAATATTAATAAAATAAATTATTGTCACAGTTGCCTTCTATAAACGTGGCTCTTTTTACTTTGAGTAAGGCTAACATGTAAAATGTTGTTAATTAGAGTTTCATACTAAAATATAGTTGGTTTTTATTGTTTTTTGTGTTTTTTTTTAATTTGAAAAAAACGCGTAGGCTTTTTTATAATCACCCCGATATCATCATCTCTCAAAATGTGGAATAAATTTTTAACACCATGTGTATACTTACGAACTCTGCTCACCGACTGGCCGAAGTACAAAAAAATCATTACAACTTCAGAAAAATTGCACGATTTATTCAATAGAAAGAGCTCCATAAATTGTGCACGTCATAACGCGTTGATTCAGTCTGGCCCTTATGCAAGCAGTTAATCGGCTGTGTATTAATGGATAGAGTTGTTGGATGTCCTAAGGGATATCGTACCAAATTCTATCCAGTTGGCGCGGTAGATCGTCAAAATCAAGAGAGAGTTGAGGGATGTCCCCATAATGCTCCAAACATTCTCAACTGGGGACGAAGTTGCGTAATCGTGTCTTGTTTGTTAAAATGCACTTAACTGTTGAAGAACGTGTATTCGTGATAAAACTTATTTTGTGATGAAATCTCATCACGTTTCTCTGCGAAAGTTTACGGAGGAATTTGAAAAGGAAGCACCAACGAAAATGTTATTCAGAAGGTAGTTAAAAAGTTTCGTGAATCAGGTTAAGAAACGTGCCAGAGGTCAGTTTTAACGACGCAAGTTATGCAGGATATTAAAGCAGGAGTTATGACGTCTCCCCATAAGTCTTTGCGTAGATTATGCCAGGAAACGAACGTGTCGCGTGGTTCAGACCACACTGCAGTGTGAAGAATACTGAAATGTCATCCGCACCATGCTCAGGTTTTCCACGAGCTGAATAATGCTGATTATTTCACTACTGTCAATGGTTCAAGACTCACGTTAGAGGCAACAATGGCATTGTACCAGCTGCGACATAGTCGTGAATATAAGCAGTAAAATGGAAATGTCGTGTGGCTAGGGCCTCCCGTCGGGTAGACCTTTCGCCTGGTGCAGGTCTTTCGATTTGACGCCACTTCGGCGACCTGCGCGTCGATGGGGATGAAATGATGATGATTAGGACAACACAACACCCAGTCCCTGAGCGGAGAAAATCTCCGACCCAGCCGGGAATCGAACCCGGGCCCGTAGAATTGACAGTCTGTCACGCTGACCACTCAGCTACCGGGGCGGACAATATAAGCAGTGATCCTGGTACTGTCAAATGTTTTCTTTTTATTCCAGTCTTTGATCACAGTATAAATTCCTTCGACGATGATCGGTTTCAGTCAGAGTGACCGTCTTCGGATCTACAATATAAAAAATAATATATACTCCTAGCGGGCAGCATTTCATATCACGATATACTCTCATACAAACTGAGAAATGTACAGATAAAATAAGGTAAAGCGTACCTGTTCTACACCATGTCGTAATGTGGTAAAGACATAATGGCATCGTCAAAACATATAAATACGTTCAGCAAAGTATCGTCACGTAGAACTAAAATATGGTGTAAAATAGGCCACATCGTCCACACAGTCATTTTGCAAGTGGCGTTACTGTACAAAACCTGAAGTGCAGTAGCAACGAGAAACCTGTTTGCCTGTATGGTTTATAGATGTCGCCACTATCGGCTTAGATGTATTCTTCATTTACGTTAGAACCATAATCTGATAAAAACACATTGGGTAAAATACATGTAGCAGACTTTTAAATTTTGATAACTATTATAGAAAGCTGTTGTGATAAAGGACGAATACAGTTAACCATATAAAATTAATAAAAGGAAATATATAAAGATAACAGGTCTGACAGTTTTATGGTGAATTTACGGTAAAAAATAAATTATACCTAATACACTGCCTACAGCACCTACAAAATTACCTATGAAAGATAAAATGTCTGTATGACAAAATAATTGAAGAAAAGACAGATCAAAATGGTATTGTAGATCAAATGTTTTTCACAGTGATGCTTGTCTTCATTTTGGTGGGTATGTTAACAGCCTGAACCACCGGCTGTGAGACACTGACAACCCGCATAGTTAATTGAGATTGCCTTACACCCACAGAAAATTGGCGTGTGGTGCATGGTTTCAAGGCGGCGAATAATAGAACTTTTCAGAATGAGATTTTCACTCTGCAGCGGAGTGTGCGCTGATATGAAACTTCCTGGCAGATTAAAACTGTGTGCCCGACCGAGACTCGAACTCGAGTTCGAGTCTCGGTCGGGCACACAGTTTTAATCTGCCAGGAAGTTTCAATAGAACTTTTGTTTATTGATACAGCTGTGGATGCTGCCGTCTACCAAGACATTATCCAACAATTCATAGTGTTACTGCGGGAGAATAAGCGCGGCTGCTGGGTGCAACAGGCCGGTGCCAATTGCCACACAGTTCGCCCTGCTATGGAGATGCTCCTGCTCTCAGTAGTCCAGAATTCTCTCTGTGAGGCTACTTGAAAGTTATTGTTTACAGGAGCAATTCACAGTCCCAGCAGGCACTGCAGACGAACATTACGGCAGCCATTAACGAAAAAGGACGTGCAAAGCTGACAAAGGTTACTAGGAACATGGTCAAACGTGTCGACAAGTGCATAGAAATGGGTGGACAACATTTTCAATACGTGCTGTAATTTTCGATAACTTACGATCTAAGTTTGTTAATGAAAACTTACTTATAGAATAAACTAATTCAGCAGTCTGTACTTTTAGAGCAGGGGTTCCCAACAAAATTTTCTCGAGGACCCCCTGATCGCCTGCCGGTGTGGCCGAGCGGTTCTAGGCGATTCAGTCTGGAACCGCGTGACCGCTACGGTCGCAGGTTCGAATCCTGCCTCGGGGATGGATGTGTGTGATGTCCTTAGGTTAGTTAGGTTTAAGTAGTTCTAAGTTCTAGGGGACTGATGACCACAGATGTTGAGTCCCATAGTGCTTAGAGCCCCCCCCCCCCCCCCCTCATCGAGCATGATTGGTACCTTGTCATATTACAGTATCAAGTACCTAAAAAAGCCAAATTAAGAGTCTTTTAATACGTTTTCTATTTTTGGTACTTAGAAAAAACATTGACATATTCATCATTGAAAAAATATTGAGCTTTAAACTGCTCATGCAGGAAGCGGCCAAAATAAAAAATCTGTTATCATACGAAATATATTCAATATATTTTTTATTGTAATAGCATCTTGCGAACCCCTCTGGCATAGCTGGTGGACCCCTGGAGGTCTGCGGACCACCTGTTGGGAACCACTGTTTTAGAGCATAATATATGTCCCTGGAAAACTGTACATGCGAGATATGTTGGCTCTGATGGTGGATCCTTCTACAACGTGGCGCTGTGCTGTGTGTTCCAGCTGCCGGGCGACGTTCCGGCGCTGAGCCTGAGGGAGCTGCGCGACATGGCGTGCCGGCAGCAGTCGCAGATAGAGTCGCAGCGCCAGCTGCTGGCCGCGAGGGAGCAGCGGCTGCGCTTCCTCAAGCAGCAGCAGCTGCACCTGCAGCCGCAGGGCGCGCCCAACCAGCAGGGTGAGTCCCGCTTTCCAGCACGACATCGCACCACCACGCGGTGCTTCGAGAGCGTCAGATCCCCTTCCCGTCCAGGCACCAGGGTTAGAGTCGTTTTCCAACAGGACAACACCCCACCACACAGTGCTGCAACAAGCAGCAGGTCCAATTTCCCCAGCCAATAGGATGAATGTCATCTTCTAACAGGACAACACCCTACCACCTCTATTTCTCAAGCAGCAGCTGCAGTTCCAATTCCAGCCTGATGGCATTTCCAATCAGCTGGATCAGCCTTAGTTTCCAACACGACAATACCCTATAAGGCAAATAGGTACACGTATTCCAACAATTAAACACGTTAAGACACTCTGCTTCTATCATAATTAACACATCAGGCTTTGGGAAAATATCATACACAACGACTCGAAGATAGTAATAGCATACAAGTGTGAGAACTATCCCGCCGTCAGCTTAACAGTTCAAGCGTCCAAGTTCTTGACTAGTATAATGCGAGGGTCGTTTCAGGAGTTCTGCACATCGTCAGGCGGAATTGAAGGAAATAATTTATTTTACAAAATATGTTTTCAGGTCGTCAGTATAATTTCCATTCTTGCTAATGGCAACTTCTATATTCCGGATAGGGCACCTTCATTGTTAATCTGTCTGATTACTCGGCTCACCTCACTAGAAGCTTCATCAGTTGTACTGAAACGTTTTCCACGGAGTTGTTCGTTCCGTTTGGGAAGCGATGCTTGATGGGCTCATATCAGGGCTGTATGGTGGGTGGGGAAGTATTTCCCATCCATATTAGTCGAGCGTTTCTCTCATTGGTAGGGCAGTATATGGTCTTGAATTGTCGTGCAAAATGAGGATACCAGCTGTCAGCATGTCAGGTCTTGTTTGACGAATTTTCAGACGCAAAATATTTTGCAGAAACAGCTTGTAGTACCCACCTGTTACAGATGTCCGTCTGGGGCACTCTAATTGTAGCTATGACTCCATTCGTGTCATACTCCGAAGATCATCATCAGGTTCATCTTTGACTGTTGGCGACGCATTTTTTTCGCTCATGGGAGTCACAACTTTTCCACTGTGACGACTGAGACGTAACTTCTGGCTCAAAATCTCGTGTCCTTTTCAGAAATTGTTCTCCTTCTGTTCAATAATGTCGAAGCAAGTCTTCAACGATTCTTTTGCGAGCTGCTTTCTGCTCTTCACTGCGATCATACGGAACCCATCTGGCAGTAATTTTTCACTTATGGTTCTGTAAACTAAAGTGACAAACATTCTGGCCTCATATGTAATTTCCTCGCATGTTCTCGTTGATCCTCTTTCAAAATGTCATTTACAGTAACCTGAGAGATGTAGTTTGTTGCAGTTGATGGCCTTCCACTTCTTCGATTGCCCTCAGAGCTTACCCGACCTTCAGCCGGCCGGTGTGGCCGTGCGGTTCTAAGCGCTTCAGTCTGGAACCGCGTGACCGCTACGGTCGCAGGTTCGAATCCTGCCTCGGGCATGGATGTGTGTGATGTCCTTAGGTTACTTAGGTTTAAGTAGTTCTAAGTCTAGGGGACTGATGACCACAGATGTTAAGTTCAACTGGCTCTAAGCACTATGGGACTTAACATCTGAGCACTATGTGTTGTCATCAGTCCCCTAGACTTAGAACTACTTAAACCTAACTAACCTAAGGACATCACATACATCCATGAGCAAAGCAGGATTCGAACCTGCGACCGCAGCAGCAGCGCGGTTCCGGACTGAAGCGCCTAGAACCGCTCTGCCACAGCGGCCGGCAGATGTTAAGTCCCATAGTGCTCAGAGCCATTTGAACCATATTTACCCGACCTTCACGGAAACGAGCAGAACACCATGATACTGTGCTGCGACCCACTACACTATTCCCACACATCAGTGTCAAAGCGTTGTAAATTTGCGCTGGCTTCTTTCGCTTTTGATTTAGGAGCGCTGGTCACTACGTACAATCCCACCGGACTCGGTGGCGGCTTCCATTTTAAAACTGAGTTACTCACGACACAGCCACGCGAACCAGAAAACTCATACTCGACCGTCACGCCTAAAGTCTCTTTCACAACTAGCGTGAATTTCAACTTAATCACGCCACGTGCGCAGTGTGCAGGACTTTTGAAGTGACCCTCGTACATAGAAAAATGGAAAAGAGTGTTGGGGATTTTATGTATGAGGTTAGTTTGACTTTTGTAAAGCAACAAAGAGGCAGTTTCAACGTTGAAATTGATAGCTGGAGCAAGAGCTGAAAAAAAAAGAGACGTTCATAGAAGCTGTCGGCTTAGAAAAAGCATTCATCAGTGTAAAATGGTACAAGGTGTTTGAAATTTTGCGAAAAATACGAGTAAAGTAATGTGTGAGGAAAGACTAAAAAACTGCATTCCGAACAGGCCATGAAACGGCATACATACATACATGTATTGGGCACGGGACATTAGGTGATCGGTGATGATGATGATGATGGTGTTTGGTTTGTGGGGCCCTCAACGGCGTAGTTATCGGCACTCGTACAAATTCCCAATATTGGCGCTGTCCAGTCCCACCACTTTCCCGAATGATGCTGGTCGGTGAATAGCGTATGTACGAGGGTCGTTCAACAAGTAATTCCCGACATTTTTTTAAAGCCATTAATATACATAGACAAGCGACCTTGTTGATGCTTCAAATCTGATACTTGTTCTATGCGCCGGTGAAGTTTCGAACCGTTCTGGCACACGGCAGAGCCGTAGTACAGCGTCAAAATTGCGTGTACATACGACTCACGTTACAAGCAGCGCGCTATTATTGAATTCTTGTGTGGAGAAAAAGAAACCGCGGTGAACATCCATAAGCGTTTGTGCACAGAGTATGACGATTCTACAGTTGATAGGAGTATAGTTGGGCGATGGGTAAAGAAAGTTACAGCCTCAGGAAATGTAGAAACAGAGCTCCATGATCAGCCACGCTCGGCACGTCCTGTCACAGCCACTGCTCCAGATATGCTGAATCGTGCGGATGCCATTATTCGTGCCTACCGGCGCATCACAACTCGACAATTGGCTCTACAGATGTCGATCAGCATTCGAAGTGCGTCTGGAATGATCGAGACTCTCGGATATTCATTAAGGTGCTCACGGTGGGTTCCACGAATGCTCACAGCGGATCACAACATTCAAAGAAATGCCATTTCATCTTAATTGTTGGAGGGTATGAGACCGACGGGGAGGCCTATCTTGATCGTTACGAGAGACGAAAGCTGGGTGCGCCACTTTGCGTCGGAAACAAAAAGGCAGTCCATGGAGTGGCATGATCCTCATTCACCACGAAAGACGAAATTCAAGACAAGTCATGGTGACAGTCTTCTGGGATTGTGATGCCGTCGTTTTCGTGGATATGATGCCAAGAGGGTCAACCATCAATTCAGAGGCTTACGTGAAGCCTCTGAATAAACTCAAGAACCATTTCCGACGCGTTCGATCGGACAAGAATCCACCAGAAATCTTGCTCCAACACGATAATGCACACCCACACACAAGTCTGAGAACCCCGGAACACATCGCCGAGTTTGGTTGGACATAACTGTCTCATCCCCCCTACAGTCCAGACCTGGCACTCTCGGATTTCGATCTCTTTGGTCCGCTTAAAGATTCTGTACGGGGTGACGAGTGTGTCAGTCATGCGGTAAAAACATGGCTACGCCTACGAGACAAGAGCTTCTACCAGCACGGAATACATGCTGTTCCACAACGTTGGCGTACGGTCGTAGAACGTGTTGGAGACTGCATAGAAAAATAGGACATGGGCATGAGATGTTAATGTACTCGTATATTGTCACCAAAGTCTGATTCTTAACAATAAATATGTTCTGAGAAAAGAAATGTGGGACATTACTTATTGAACGACCCTCGTATTACCCTAGTCAGTGGCGTTGACAGTGCGGGAGATTCGGTTGTGGTATTTTCCTTGCAGCGGAAAAACAGTACGTTTCCGGAAATGAGTTCCTGTGCTAAACTTATCCCTCTTGTTCCCAAACACAAGCTCTCAACGGCTGTAAAGGAAATTTAGTCATGGCCTGTGTAGAGAAAAAGGAAGGTGCTATCACGCAAAATAACTTATGATGGTCGAAGTAGAGAGGATATAAAATGTAGAGTGGCAATGGGGAGGAAAGAGTTCCTGAAGAAGAGGAATTTGTTAACATCGAGTATAGATTTAAGTGTCAGGAAGTCGTTTCTGAAAGTATTTGTATGGAGTGTAGCCATGTATGGAAGTGAAACGATAAATAGTTTGGACAAGAAGAGAATAGAAGCTTTCGAAATGTGGTGCTACAGAAGAATGCTGAAGGTTAGATGGGTAGATCACATAACTAATGAGGACGTATTGAATAGAATTTGGGAGAAGAGGAGTATGTGGCACAACTTGAGTAGAAGAAGGGATCGGTTGGTAGGACATGTTCTGAGGCATCAAGGGATCACCAATTTAGTACTGGAGAGCAGCGTGGAGGGTAAAAATCGTAGAGAGAGACCAAGAGATGAATACACTAAGCAGATTCAGAAGGATGTAGGTTGCAGTAGGTACGGGGAGATGAAGAAGCTTGCACAGGATAGAGTAGCATGGAGAGCTGCATCAAACCAGTCTCAGGACTGAAGACCACAACAACAACAACATCACATTATGTGGACTGTGCAGTCACATTTGTTGTACACGATTTCGAGCATCATTCGAAGGGTGTCAAAATGATTGTTTTGTTTCTTAGTTTTGGACAAATCATTTCGCGAAACATTTGCCCAGTTGTTTCCCCAGTATTCTGTTTTGTGTTGTAAGCAGTGTGATTTGAGGGCGAGGTGTTTGTTGCAGGCCAGCAGGGGCAGCAGCAGCAGCAACAGCAGCAGCAGCAGCAGAGGGCGCACGAGGCAGAGCGGCTGCGCAGGCTGCGGGAGCGCGTGGAGGCCCAGGAGCTGAAGCTGCGGAAGCTGCGCGCGCTGCGCGGACAGGTGGACGCCCAGAGGCAGGGCAACGCCGCGCTCAGTGAGTAGCCGAGCCCTCTGTCTGTCCTAGGGATGGGGCGTTGGCCAACTAACCGGTCCAAAGGAACGGTTCACCAAGATGAGCGGAACGAGCGAGGAGCGAATTCTAAGGAACGGTCGTTCATAGTTCACTTCGGTCGCGGCTCTTTACTTACAGTTCCCGAGGACGGGAAACGGTCGGTCTCGTTCCCGCAACGGCGCGTCGGCCGGCCTCGTTCCAGCCAGCCTCGGTCCCGTTCCCCTCTGTCTCGGTCTCGGTCTCGGTCTCGCTCGGCCGGACTCGTCCTTCTTCGCGTGGCCACTCGTCGCACTTCCACTGCCGACTGCTCATAGTTCGTTCAGTATCGAGTTGTTGTTGTTTGTTTCGTTCGCTTGGCACACCCATTCTAGATCTGTTTTAAAACTGTTTTGAACTCTGAACGTCTGGTTCTTTTCGTATGCTATTCAGCGTCCACGACCGGTAGTTAAAATGTATCTTATAATTATGTAAACTACACAAAAATTACGTGATATCTAATACGTACATCTTTTCAGGTAACAAAACGGCGTATCAGTTTACATCACTATTTCGATAAACAGCAGAAGGAATCATTGTGAAAAGGCAAGATTTTTTGTTATTACACATGCAAAGGACGTCGGCACAGCACACACGAGTGGCCATTTTCCGTCTTTTTTTTATCCAAGGTAAAAGAGCATGTTCATTGTTATGGAAGGCAGACCGACTTACACCAAATGAAGCCTGCGCTTCGTAATGGAGTGTCCGGTTTCACATTTTGTAAAAATAATATGGTAACACCTACACTATTATTTCAGTGGTACAGGGTGGCGCACGAAAAATTGGCCCGAAGTACTATAACACTACAGTTGGCTAAACGAGATGTTTTGCAGAATCACGAAAATTACAATTGTGTGCGAATTCTCTTAAGAATAAAAACTCTGTACTCCAGGGAGGTGGGGGGGGGGGGGGGGGGAGGCAAGTGCCCCCTCTTGGCGCCTTCCATCTTCAACCACCTATGCTACTAATTTTCAGTTTTTCATAACAACCATATACCAAGCATAATGAACGTTGAACGAGTAAAAATGAACGGTTCCCGAAAAAGAGCAATCACCAGTGAACTAGTTCCCAAGGATGAACTACTTTGCCCATCTCCAGTCTGTCCACAGTATTTGCCTGCCTCTACTTCTTTGACGTCTGTTCATTAGAGATCCGAGCCAAACTGTGACTTTCCGGTAACCGTGATTTCTGTGAATGCTACTTTTCGGTAACTGCGATTTTTAATTGCGACTTGTCAAAATTTTAAATCGTGGTTCATGAATTCCTCCGCACTCCAAAAACTTAACATGCGTTTCGTGCTGTTTATCGCCATAGTTTCTACTCTGGAAGCTGTGAGCACTGTGCAGGAAACAGGATCCACGAGACACAGAAATGCCGAGTTCAGTCAGTAACCAAACATCCATATGTACCTCTACAGGGTGAAAAGCATTTAAACCGACAAACTCGGGGAGGTTGTAGGGGAAATCAAAACAAATATGTTTCCCTAATGTCATTTTTTCCTATGAGGAGTATTTAAACCGGTAGAGGAAGATTTCTCTGGCGGCAAATTAATTAAACCAAGAAACACTTTTCCATTTTTTTATGACCAAGAGACAACACATTAACACAACGCAATTTCAATTACAGTAGATTTTCAGAAATGCCTCCATTGACACGTAAACAAAGGTTACACTGTCGGATCACGTTCTGTCTGACACGGGCACAAACCCCAGGAGTATCCTGAATTGTTCCTGCTGCTGCTACTATCCGGGCAATCAGATCCTCTTCTGATGCAACTGGAGTTGCATAAACAAGGTTGAGCATCTCTCCCCACACAAAAAAGTCCAGAGGGGACGTATCTGGGGATCGAGCAGGCCATGGCACAGGACCACCTCTGCCAATCTACGTTTCTGGAAACCGTCGGTCCAGGAATCGACCCACACGACGACTGAAATGTGCCGGCGCCCCGTCATGTTGGAACCACATGCGTTGTCTTGTAGGGAGTGGGACGTCTTCCAGCAATTATGGCAATGCGCTGGCGAGAAAATTGTAATAGTGCCTGCCATTTAACGGCCTAGGTAGCAGATACGGCCCAATTAAACAGTCCCCAACAACACCGACCCACACATAACGAAGAACCGCACTTGATGAGCGCTAGTAACTGTGGCATGTTGGTTATCCTCACTCCAAACATGCGAATTGTGCATGTTGAAGACTTCATCACCCCCGAACGTTGCGTCATCGGTAAACAACACAGAGGATGGAAATGCAGGATGCACTGTGCAATTTATCACCATAGTTGTCAGATTGTAAGCTGTATGCACTGTGCAGGGAAGCTGATGTCCAGAGACAGGGAAATGCCGAGTTCAGTCGATAACCAAACATCCATCCGTATCTCTCTAAGGTCTGCTGTAGCCAGATGCTAAACTGTGACTTCCCTTTATGAGTGATTTCTGTGAACGCTACTTTTCGTTAACTGCTATTTTCAGTTGCGACTTGTCGAAGTTTCAAAACACAATTCACGAATTCGCAACTTGTATTTTTTTTTTCGTTTTCGTGTGTTCAGCCTTCTAACTTAAGGTTTCAGGGACTTTGGCCGATCACTTATGTAAAAAAATGGAACACCTGCAGCTGTCGTTTTGATGTTATTTCTTGTGTAGCTACCGGTTTCAGTGATTCAACACACCATCTTCGGGCATTAACCCGTTAACCTCAGTTAAAGCCCGAAGATGGTGTATTGAATCATTGAAACGTCGAAAGGACGGCAGCAGGTGTTCCACTTTATTACGAAAAGTTGAAGTCCAATTTCTGCGATTTATCACCTTAGTCGTCATACTGGAAGCGGCTGGCACTGTGCAGCAAATGGACAACCAGAGATAGCGAAATGCCGAGTTCATTCAGTAACCAAACATCTGTCTGTACCTGTTTAGTCCCCCTTAAACATCCAACAACATCTGTCTGTACCTCTCTAACGTCTCGTGTAGGGCCGCGCGGGGTAGCCGTGGCGTCCAGGGCGCCTTGCCAGGGTTCTCGCGGCTGTCCCCGTCGGAGGTTCGAGTCTTCCCTCGGGCCTGGGTGTGTGTGTTGTGCTTAGCGTAAGTTAGTTTAAGTTAGATTAAGTAGTGCGTAAGCCTAGGGACCGATGACCTCCGCAGTTTGGTCGCATAGGAACTTAACACAAATTTCCAAATTTCTTCTACTGTAGGTATGGGCTAAACTTGACTTTCCGATACCAGTAATTTCTGTGAATGTCCCTTTTTGGCAACTGCGACTTTTGTTTGCGATTTGTCACAGTCTAAAATGACATTTTCGAATTCACAGCTTGTATCCCTCCACATTTCAAAACTTTAAAATGCGATTTCTGTGGTTTATCGCATTAGATGTTACACTGAACGCTGCGTGCCCTTCGCGGGCATATGGCGTCTAGAGACAGGGCAATGCCGTGCACAGTGAGTAACCAACGATCCTCCTGTACCTCGCTAACATCTGCTGCAGGGTCGGCTTGAAGTGTGGCTTTCCGATATGAGTGATTTCTGTGAATGCTACTTTTCGTTAACTGGGATTTTTAGTTGCGATATGACACAGTTTAAAATCGCGTTATACGAATTCACAACTTGTATCCCTCCACACTCCACCAACTTTAAAATGCGTTTTCTGTGATTTATAAAAATAGATGTTACACCGGAAGCTGCAGGCGCTTTGCGGACAGGTGGATGTCCAGGTGTAGTAAGTAACCAACCATCTACTGTACTTCTCCGGTGCCTGGTGTAGGTATGAGTAAAGTGTAACTTCCGATACCAGTGATTTCTGTGAATGCTACCCGTCGATGTTATGTACGAGCATACGACCCTGTCCTCTGGGTGCTTCTCTTCTTTCTTCTTTCGTTTCATCCGACTTTGGCATATATTAAATCAATCAACTTTTAATGTTCTGTGCCTTTCTGTTAACCAAGTTTGTTTCATTCTCTCTGATCCTGCTTTCCTTTCTTCTTGAGATATTTGGATCGTTTGTTTGATTTCCGTTTCGACTTGGAATCTATCTTTCTTGTCCTTGGGATTTTTTTTTTTTTTACAATTTTATCTATGAGCAAGTTTTTTGTGATTTGGTCCGCCTAAGTCCTCCATTTTTTCAATAATTGTTTTTGTTTCAGAAACAGCCACACTTTTTTTGTTAATATATTTGTGTTCATTCTGAGGATGTGTCCATAAAACAGTTCTTCTTTTCGTCTTCGTGTCTGAGAGTTTCTCCGTAGTTTGGTAAAGGGTTTCCTTTTTGATGCGGCTTAGTTTGTTTTTGTGGAATCTGCGGCCAAGGACTTTTCTTGAATATCTTCCTTTCTTTGATCTGCAGTCTTTCAAATGGGCCACGGTTGGTGGTGGACAGTTGGACAGCGTTTCGACTGCATACGGTGCTTCGTGTTTGATTACTATATTGTAATGTCCCATTTTTTCGTTCCATGAGAGGGAAGTATTTTTTGTGACATGAAAAGGCCAGTTCAACTTATTTTTTTTCAGATTCGACTGCCTTTTCTCGAGGGCATTCGAGTTGATCCATTCTCCCAGATACTTAAATTGTTTGACGTTCTGTAGTTTTTGTTCTCCCAGTTTAAAATGTTTTCGTGGATTTTTTACGTTTATCATTATTGTGGTCTTTTAGAGGGAGAAACAATCTCCACTCCTTCCAAATTAATTATATAAGCGTAGACCAGACGTGGCTTCAATTCAGAGAAGTAGTGTCGGCAGCAATTGAGAGATTTATACCCAATAAATTAACAAACGGCGGAGCTGATCCTCCGTGGTACACAAAACGTGTTAGAACACTGTTGCAAAAACAACGAAACAAACATGCCAAATTTAAACAGATGCAAAATCCCCAAGATTGGCCATCTTTTACAGAAGCTCAAAATTTAGCGCGGACTTCAATGCGAGATGCTTATAACAGTTTCCACTACGAAACTTTTTCTCGAAACCTGGCAGAAAATACGAAGAGAGTCTGGTCGTATGTGAAATATGTTAACGGCAAGAAATAATCAATGCCTTCTCTGAGCGATAGCAATGGAGATACTATCGAAGACAGTGCTGCCAAAACATAGTTACTAAACACAGCCTTCCGAAATGCCTTCACAAAAGAAGGCGGAGTAAATATTGCGAAATTCGAATCAAGAACAACTGCCAACATGAGTAACGTAGAAGTAAATATCCTCGGAGTAGTGAAGCAACTTAAATCACTTAATAAAAGCAAGTCTTCTGGTCCAGACTGTATACCAATTAGGTTCCTTTCGGAGTATGCTGATGCATTAGCTCCATACTTGATAATTGTGTACAACCGTTGGCTCGACGAAAGATCCGTACCCAAAGACTGCAAAGTTGCACAGGTACACCAATATTCAAGAAAGGTAGTAGGAGTAATCCACTAAATTACAGGCCCATATCGTTAACGTCGATAAGCGGCAGGATTTTAGAACATATATTGTGTTCAAACATTATGAATTACCTCGAAGAAAATAGTCTCTTGATACACAGTTAGCGTGGGTTTAGAAAATAATGTTCTTGTGAAACACAACTACCTCTTCTTTCGCATGAAGTGTTGAGTGCTATTGACAAGTCATTTCAGATCGATTCCGTGTTTCTGGATTTCCAGAAGGCTTTTGACACTACCACACACAAGCGGCTTATAGTGAAATTGCGTGCTTATGGAATATCGTCTCAATTATGTGATTGGATTTGTGGCTTCCTGTTAGAGAGGTCACAGTTCGTAGTAATTGACGGAAAGTCATCGTGTAAAGCAGAAGTGATTTCTGGCGTACCTCAAGATAATGTTGTAGGCCCTTTGTTGTTCCTTATCTACATAAACGATTTGGGAGACAATCTGAGTAGCCATCTTAGGTTGTTAGCAGATGACACTGTCGTTCATCAACTAGTAAAATCATCAAAACAACAAAACAAATTACAAAACGATTTAGAAAAGATATGTGAATGGTACGAAAATTGGCAGTTGACCCTAAATAACGAAAAGTGTGAGGTCATCCACATGAGTGCTAAAAGCAATCCGTTACACTTCTGTTATACGTTAGATCAGTCGAATCTAAAAGCCCTAAATTCAACTAAATATCTAGGTATTACAATTACGAACAACTTAAATTGGAAGGAACACATAGAAAATGTTGTAGGGAAGGCTACCCAAAGACTACGTTTTATGCCGGCCGAAGTGGCCGTGCGGTTAAGGCGCTGCAGTCTGGAACCGCAAGACCGCTACGGTCGCAGGTTCGAATCCTGCCTCGGGCATGGATGTTTGTGATGTCCTTAGGTTAGTTAGGTTTAACTAGTTCTAAGTTCTAGGGGACTAATGACCTCAGCAGTTGAGTCCCATAGTGCTCAGAGCCATTTTTGAACTACGTTTTATTTGCAGGACACTTAGAAAATGTAACAGATCTACTAAGGAGACTGTCTACACCACGCTTGTCCGTCTTCTTTTAGAATACTGCTGCGCGATGTGGAATCCTCACCAGATAGGACTGACAGAGTACATCGAAAAAGTTCAAAGAAGGGCAGCACGTTTTGTATTATCGTGAGGTGTGGGAGAGAGTGTCACTGAAATGGTACAAGATTTGGGATGGACATCATTAAAAGAAAGACGGATTTCGTTACGATGGAATATTCTCAAGAAATTCCAATTAGCAACTTTCTCCTCCGAATGCGAAAATATTTTGTTGACACCGACCTACATAGGGAGAAACGATCACCACGACGAAATAAGGGAAAGAGCTCGTACGGAAAGAAATAGGTGTTCGTTCTTTCCGCGTGCTATACGAGATTGGAATAATAGAGAATTGTGAAGGTGGTTCGATGAACCCTCTGCCAGGCACTTAAATGTGATTTGCAAACTATCCGTGTAGATGTATATGAGCTTTCGAGACCTATTGTTTCAGCTTTTTTTTATTTTTTAAATTTTTTAATGTCGTGTGTGATATTTCTATCTTATGTCTCTAGAGCAGAAAATCCTCTTTTTCGTTTTGCTCTAGGTATTTTTTTGCTGTCGTTGTTGTACGGACTGCAGTGTTAAGGCGATTAGCGTAAAGTGGAAATTCGCCGGGGAAGAGGTGGAGGAGAGTTTTAGAGGGGCAGCGCGAGCCGCTGGCGCTGAGGGCGTGGCGGGGCCAGATACAGGACCCCCCCACCCCCACCCCCGACCTTATCTGCGCGACGCAAGCGCGGCAGTGTACAGCGGGGCCTAACGTAGCTCTGAGGGCCGTCGTTCAGCGGCCGATGGCGTTGGCGTCTACTGGGCGTGGGCGGAGGCGCGACGCACCACACCCGAGCTACGCCAACGCCCGCCTCGGAATTTTCTGGGACATAGGCTTACGCTGCAGGCTAAATGTACCAGTCACGCCGGCCGCGGTTGGCGTGCGGTTCTAGGCGCTGTAGTCCGGAACCGCGGGGCTGCTACGGTCGCAGGTTCGAATCCTGCCTCGGGCATGGATGTGTGTGATGTCCTTAGGTTAGTTAGGTTTAAGTAGTTCTAAGTTCTAGGGGACTGATGACCTAAGATGTTAAGTCCCATAGTGCTCAGAGCCATTTGAACCATTTGGTTACCGCTTCCAAAGACTGGGCATTTATTTTGTACTCGTACATTAATCGGGATTTTCGCCTTGTTATACGCAGTAGGTTACACTTACTAATACTGCGAGATAACTGCCAATCATTAACCACGCATTTATTTTCTGCAAATCCTCAGTGATTTGTTCACAACTTCCGTGTGATACTATTTTCCTGTAGACTACATCATCATCGGCAAACAGTCTTAGGCCGCTGTCAATACCATCAACCAGAAATGTAAGTCGTAGAAAGCAGAGGACCTATTACGCTGCCCTGGAGCACAACTGAAGTTACGCTTGTTTCTGTTGAAGTCACCCCGTTCAGGACGACATACTGCTCCCTGTCTGTTAGAAAACTTTCTATCCCACCGCGTACGTCATCGGATAGATCGTAAGCGCGCACTTTTTTGTAGCAAGCGACAGTGCGGAACTGAGTCGAACGCCTTTCGAAAGTCGAGAAATATTGCATCAACCTGGGAGCCGGTATCTAGAGCCTGTTGTATATCATACACAAAGAGAGCCAGCTGTGTGTCGCATGACCACTGTATCCTAAAACCGTGCTGGTTTCTACAGATGGGCTTCCCAGAGTCTAGAAAGGTCATTATGTCTGAACACAAAATATGTTCCATGATTCTACAACAAATCGATGTCAGTGAAATTGGCCGGTAATTATGTGCATCCGATTTTCTACCCTTTTTATAGATTGCTATGACCTGGAACTTTCTGCTGTTCCAAAAATCTCTGGCAGATGATGGATAAGAATGGTGCTATATTTGTAGCATAGTCATCATAAAACCTCATGGGGATACCGTCTGGGCTAGATGCCTTCCTGGTGTCTAAGGATATTAACTGTTTTACAATCCCAGATACACTAAATACTATGTCAGCCATCCTTTCGTTTGTTCGATAATTGAAAGGGGGAATGGTGCTGCAGTCCTCTACCGTAAACGAGTTTTTGAAAGCTAGGTTTAGAATTTCGGCCTTCTGTTTATCATCGTTAGCTACATTACCCGTACTGTCAGCAAGAGAAGGTATTGAATTATTTGTAGCGTTCATAGATTTTACGTACGACCAAATTTTTTTGGGGTTATTTTTAGAATCTGCAGATAAAATATTGCTTTCAAATTCGTTAAAAGAATCTCTCATTGTCCTTCTGACAGCTGCTTTCATTTCACATAATTTCTTTTTGTCAGCGGGGCAGTGACTACGTGTAAAACGACTGTCCAAAATTCTCTGCTTTCTCAGGGACTTCCTAATATGTTTGTTGTACCAAGGTGGATCCTTTCCCTCCCCTATACTTTTGCTAGGCACATGCAGAATTTCGCTATTCCTCTGCGCCCCATCATCGCCAATGGTGGCAGGCATATCGAACGTGTCATAACCTAGATTCGAATGTCTGCAGTAACGTTTACGTGTTGAAAAAAGTGTGTGCGTGCTGCAGTTTGTAACTAATTTTTTCATATAGTTCAATAATTGTCGCACTGTAAGATAAACAAATCACAAAAACAGGACGGCGGTGTACTCGCGTTGTTGGTCGGGACGTGTGTAGGGGTCTTCAGGCACTGTAAAAGTGAGTGACCGCCAACGTGCGAAACCAAGATCCGCTAGGGGCCGATACCCGTGTCTCGGCGACCACGTGGCTCCCCCTATTCTGTGTAAACTCCTCCAGCCAGTCCTTAGCGTGTTGCGTGCGTCCGAACACCTCTCAGTTGTTTACGTGTCAGCCGTGCAGGTGGATACCCCTCTAGTGGATGGACGTTATCCTCTGTCTCTCCCTTACATCGACCTCAAGACCTGAAATTTTGTTATCGTGGTGTTGCAGGAAAAGTCGTCTGCATTTGGTAGATTCCATTTGTTTACACTGGACACTGTTCGCTCCCGTTTGAAACAAGCACCGTCAGAAATGTACCGAGGTAACTATTCGCCATAAAACACCGGTAGCCCTAGATTAGTAAACATTGTAAAACGTAAGATTGCAGCAGAGTATAAAGAAGGACCTTTTGTACTTATCTTGGCATGTGAAATACCATCGGAGATCTAATAATTTAACTAATGCATAACCTATGAATTCCTTTGACTCAGTTTGTACTAGTACAGTTTACGATCATTTAGTAGCGATGTAGTATTCCTCCCCTCCCCCCGCCCCTCCCCCCACCATTAGGTTCTAGGCTTCTCCCAACTGAACTATTCGTAACAGTCCGTGGGCCCACATTTAATTTTGACACATGTTGTAAACGTATTTATAATTTTTTCTGACACTCAACACACGGGTATCTTACGCCCTTGTTTGTGTGTCCTGTAGTTCGTGGACGTGGCATTTACTGTTCTTATTGGGGATAGACTGTAACAGTGCAAACACCCCCTACCTCTCTCCCTCCCCCGACGCCCCTATTGATGTTTTGGTTGTGGTGACTGGTGACTCCTGATCTGTAATGTAGCTCGAGGCTTTGGTTAGGTCGGAAGGTGAAAGTTTGGTTGAGTTGATGAAGCGAATGAATGTGAATACGAAATAAAGGTTGAAACAGACTGATCTGTAGCGTAGTCCGGTGTCTACGCTCGCACCATATTTAACGCACATAGATTTACGAAAGCTAAAAGAAAGAGGTAAACTCTGGAAAGCTTCATTAGATAATAAGCGAATCTCCTAGTATTTTTGTGCGTAGTATGTACATAAATAGCTCAATAACTACGGAAAATGGAAAGGGAACTATTACGTAACTTTTACCCTTGTTTAGATGCAGAGAATCGTTTCACTGAACCCTGTTTGAGAATTCATTAATTTTTGCAGATATTGATAATGAAGGAATGCGATTTTCGTTGAACTGTAATGTATAATTTTGTGGCGCTTCTAAGTATTTAAATAGTGAAGAAATGATTGCCGATAAGCTGAAGGAAAAATTTACTTATTGGCTAGTTTCAATAACATGTTTTGGTCGCATACTGGCTAACTGGTGCGAGCCATAGACTGTGAAGCATTCAATAACGTATAAACAGTGTAATTCGCATAGACTAATAATACGAAGTTAGTGATCTTTACAATAAACACGTTCATCATTAACAAATAAAGGTGCATATATACGCCGCGGTGTTCATGTAAGTGAATAGCATTACAGACAAACCTGTTTCCATCTCTGCAACGCCAAATATGTTAGTGGCTTAGGACAATATGCTGATTTGTGTTTAAAACCAGGGTAAAAGTTACGAGTAAATAAAGCACTCCTTTACATCTATCGTTGTTTATTTACGATATATGTTCATAATATACATTAAAGAACTCGTCGTAGATTTGTCCATTACCTAATAGGTTTTCTAAGTTTACCTTGTAGTTTATGATAAGAAGTGCGCTAAATATATATATTATGGTCCGTGATTTCCCTAAATCGCTTCAGGCAAATGCCGGGATGGTTCCTTTGAAAGGGCACGGCCGATTTCCTTCCCCATCCTTCCCTAATCTGAGCTTGCGCTCCGTCTCTAATGACCTCGTTGTCGACGGGACGTTAAAACACACTAACCTAACCTAACCTATATATTATGGTGCGTACGTAAACATTAGGCTACATTAGCTACAATCAATCTGCCAGCATAATCGTTGTCTGACATTAATATTCGTTATATTCCCCAACTAACAACCAGGTTACGTTTCAACCTAATATAGACGCCGGGCTACGCTTCAGATCAGTTTGACGGCACAAGAGATTTAAGAGCTGATGGTGGTGGGATGTTGGTATCACATTCCAACCGAAATTAGTAATAAGGGTTCGGTTGTGTGGTACTTATGTTATATATAATGTGTTTATTTTATCTAGTGTCTGTGTGTGTGTGTGTGTGTGTGTGTGTGTGTGTCAACATTGTTTAGAAGTTGACCACCATTTTTTGGATAACACGATATTGTCACCAAACTTCCGTATGTATACCGTGTGGTTTCATTTTACTTAAGGTCTTACATTCATTAGCCTGAAGCTTTCTCACAATTGATAGTCGAAACAGCCGACCCTTTAACTTGTTATAACACTGGAAAGTTCAGAGACTATCAGTAAGTAATGAATGTCAGGTTTTATGTGGAACTAGCAAGATAAATGTCGCCATTTTTAACAATTCCACATCACTTGCCATTAATTCAGCGATGATGTATCACACACATCTGTATAACATGGTACGATTTCACTTGGTGCGACCAGCCCGTGTGAATTGAGAAACCTGTGTTAGATTGGAGAAAGCCTCATCTTCTAATCTTATTTCGTACTTTGTTTTTATACATGAAACATGCACAATAAAGTATAATGATTTGACGAGAGTGTGCGCTGGAATCTACAATCATACGAAGAACGAAAGTTCCTGAATATAAGCAAATAGATCCGCATTCTGCTACCAGACATCGACGTCAGCTATTTGCGACACGCGAACATGTGTACTTGACCGGGACTCGAACCCTGGTTTCCCGCTCATCGCGAGTTGTCACCGTAACCAATATCAATGACGTTACTGAAAATAGTTGTGCGCCTCAGTAAAACTTTTATCAGTTCAAGTTTTGATCAATATGCAGGCCTGCATCAAAACCTTTGGTACATGCTAGCCTGTTTTCTGACTCCATGTGCTACATTATTTGTTGTGGTCTGTTGGTTGTGCAGAACAGAATATACTGCGTTTTTCAAAACTTTCAGAGAACCCCTTCAGATTCTTTCAAACCATTGACGAACGATTGTTGCTTTGCTCTCTCATGTTAACTATATCGCTTTTCTCACCTACACAAAGTAATATCTTTGCTCTGGGTGTGCTAAATGGAAGGTCATTTCCACGTGTAATGAATAGTTGACCTAAATCTGAAACGTGTGCAACTCTCCCCGTGATTTCTTAGCCAGTCATTGAAAGTTTTTGAGAGCAACTCTTTACATTCTTTCTTGTGGTGTCAAGTCCAACAGTCATTCGGTACCGCATTCAGATTTAACATAATTTTAGTAGGCTTGGCTACTGTGGTTAAGTATGGCTACGGTGACCGGAATCGACTTAAATGATATAGTAATAACTCAGCTGAGTCTTCTGAAAAAAGTATGGGAGGTGAATGGATGAATAACCAAACTGGCAGATCCTGTAAGTTACCGTACAGAGCACGGACCTAATTTCTTAATGCTCTTTCTGCAGCCGAATAAATAGTACAAACTATGCACCTCCAACTTTTTTTCGCTACTCTTCCATATCTGCAGAGTTTTTCCAAGTCCATTGGAGAACGGCTCTAGCGATATTTATTTTATCTTTAAAAAGTTCCGTTTCGGCAGCAGTCTGAAAGCAAACGAGAGAGCTGTGCGCCGTTGGCAACTTCGCTCATGGTGAGATGTCCATCTGTAGACAAGGAAGACTGACAGTTCCGCCTTTCAGCCTTCACCCTCACTCCCCCCCCCCCCCCCTGCCTTCACTGCCCCCACCCCCTCTTTCGCCCCACCCTTTCAGCAGAAACTTCTTTCCCTGTCGAGGCTCCCGACCTAATCGGGATAAAAGCGAAAGATGCTGTTGCGCAAATAACTTCATAGAGCCGGATCGATAATCGCTAATGTAGCGGAAGCAATACGATGGAGTCTCCCCCCCCCCCCCCCCCCCCCCGTATACCTCTTCTGCCCCTCCCCTGTCCTCATAACTCGCCCCTCCCCCCCCCCCCCCGCCCCCCCCCCCCATGAGAGGTGACCCGACGGTCGTCGAAGGACCTCAAATTACTTCCTCGTGTTACGACACCCGCTTTTCACGGGCTACGGTAATATAGGTAAGAAATTCCACTCCGCTTTAACGATCCAGTCTTTTCATTTCGCACCGCCCTTTTCAGCCCCTCTCTTTCCCTGCCTCCTTTCGCCCTCCCACACAGATGTGCACTGGCTAGCGGTATTGGAACCGCATTCGAGAGGACGAAATTCCCTCACGGCACCCAGATTTAGATATTTCGTGCTTTCCCCAAATCGCTTGTGTCAAAATCTGGGATGGTGCCCTCAGAAGGACAAAGCCTGCTGTACAGCCTCGTCCGACAAGGTCTGTGTTACGGGTCGGAAGAGATCAGCACTATAGGGCGGGAGCTCGAGTGTCTCTCCCATTTATCCGTAATTGATGAGCCTGAACTCAGAGACCTTATGTCGAATCCCGCCCAGCACAGAATCTGGCGCACCATTCCAACGGCAGTTTTCAATAAACACGCTGCCCCGCGCACATTCTTCATTCTCCGATGGATGTCTGCCGATGTTTTTCCTTCGGCAACCGTGAAAAAAATAATAGCATGTAGATCGTGTTTGGACACATTTGGTAATAACATCGCCATATTTCGCGTTTCTCCAGGTTCGGAGGACAATGTCACGCCAGTTACCTTGCCTACATGTCTGCGCTTATACACCCGCATTGGATTCACGCTACGTTGCATATACGCCGCAGAAACGCTCTCAGACGAAAACGTTTTGATAGCCCCCATATGATATAAGGTGTTCCTAATATGTATGAGCTCTGAATTCTGGAGAATAGCAAGAACTTGTTCAAACTTGATGTAGCATGGAGCCCTTTCGTCAGCTTGGAACACCTTGGTGAGTCCCCAACAGATCTGATGCGGATAATCTGTATTTCTTAATTTTCTTGAACAGTCCTCTATGCAAATGTACCATACCTGTATTTGGTGTGCTGTTGCACAGACATGCATTTGATTTCCTTCTTGCAGTTTGCAACTCCAACACTATAAATGTTGACATCTTGGGTTGTCGGGTGTTCTGCCGGATATTCGGCAGAACACCCGACAACCCAAGATGTCATTAAATCGCCGGGAAAGCCTGAAGAGTTACACTATAAATGTTCATTTCATGATCCTTTCGACTATTGTTTCTGAGCTTGTAACATCTTAGGAATTGTGTGTCTGCGGGTCTTCAAGGGGTGCGTCTAAAAACTTGATTTCAGTATCCGGATATTGCTGTAAAAAGCTTCTTTTACTGTCATATTCACGTAACGTTTGTGCAAAAAATCTCTCTTTTACCCAGCTGCTAGGTCTACAATAGACTTGTATCCTTCATACCAGATAATTGCTTGCTGATTTTATCACTTGTGAAAAAGTGTTGTATTTTGAGCAGACATCACCTGTAATTTTACAAGATGAAGTTTGTCCGCTTTTGTCTACTAACAAGGGAAATCCCCAACGCACCGCCCTCAGATTTAGTGGCAATATAGTCCAGGGGATAGCCCGTCAAAAACCGAACGCAGATCAAGCATGGAAGCAGGAAGAAGGCGCAATGAACTGTGAAAAAGAAACTAGAAATAGTGAACGGGCCGAGCTCAAGATGTGCAGCATCGGGCATATTTACGTAGTTACGGCGTCACTGTTATGTGAGTGCGGTGGTGGACTGCGAAGGGGGAGATCCGTGTTCAAATCTCGCTCGTGCCCCATTTTTTTTTGTCCGCACAGTTATGATCTGCCCGTCCGGTCACTGACGTGTCTGTTTGTTGTATTCAGATTTGTCTGTGTGTCGTTGTATACCATCCGTTTGCAACAGTGAGGTGTAAGAAAGGGACCTCCAGACGTACGTACCTCCTATTTGTTCCTCACAAGTGCCACGTGTTATTATTCTTGCGTTTCAGTTTGAAAGTTTTGACTTTCGAATTCCTTTGTTGTAACATAGTTCACACCAGCATATTCGTTATTTTCATTCTTGTGAGATGTCTGTGTGCCGTCTCGCCTGCTCTCACTGTTCATAACATTTACCTGGCGCGGTAAAATATTCTTACCAAGTGACGTATTCTGTAACCAATGTGTAGTACGACAGTTGCCAAGACAACAGGAGGAGAACAGACTCGACAATGACCGGACGGACAGTTCATAATTTTCTGGGAAAAAAAAAAGTGGAGCTGTTTGAACACGCAGTCCAACGCCGCGACCATATAACCACGACGACATCTTCTGCTTGGACTGTTCACTGTTCACATTTTGGTTGGTTTTTCTTTTTTTTTACAGTTCAGTACACCTTTTTTCCTGTTTTCATGCATGATCTGTGTTCAGTTTCTGACGGACGATCCAAGACCCTTTATGACCTTGTACGGGAACCACAGGTTTCGAACTCGTCTTCAGTCGGTGCGGATTTTAATTTAAGCCTGTTCTTCCTTTTTCTGCCAGCTTCCTTCTTACGATGTTCAATTAAATTTTTTTCGTAGGAGGATGCCTCTGTTTCCATGTTTTCCCAGCTTTTATCCTGCACTCATTTTCTTTATCAGCATTATGTCGACAACTTTTATCGATGTTCTCTCATGCACTCTGCTAGCATTATTCTCCCCATTTTCGGAATAAATAAGTAGTCAGTATTAGTGCAAACCATTAAGGCACTGTACGAGCGAGGTGGCGCAGTGGTTAGCACACTGGACTCGCATTCGGGAGGACGACGGTTCAACCCCGCGTCCGGCCATTCTGATGTAGGTTTTCCGTGATTTCCCTAAATAGCTCCAGGCAAATGCCGGGACGGTTCCTTTGAAAAGGTACGGCCGACTTCCTCCCCTGTCCTTCCCTAATCCGATGACCTTGCAATTTGGTCTCTCCCCCCCAACCCCCCCCCCCCCCCCAACCCCATTAAGGCACTAGTTACACCTGTCAACATAACTTAAAAGTGAGAAGTTTAAATGGTATAATTTTAGTAAAAAATTCAATAACTGTCACTTGTGGGACACAGTTGCTTTCAACATTTCTGCGTGATCATTTACATATTCAATACTGCTTTGTGCCATTAGGTGTTTTATTTGGCTTTTCTCAATCCTAACCTAAAACAAACAGAATTTCTGAGTCACACAGCAAAACTTTTCGTAATTTGTCGTGGGAGGGACACTAATGCATAGCTGTTTCGGTAAACGATCAGCATGCTTAATGTCTTACCTCTGTTTAGAAACTGTGGTTTAAAAGATGAGGTTCTTCTCTTGATACTTAAAAATTGAAACAATAAGGGGGGGAGGAGGGGAGGAGTTACAGGTTAGTCTGCAATTCCCGAGCGGTTAAGAGCATACGCGGAAAGACAAATTTCCAGTGATAATGATTGTTTAGATGTGCGGCTGGTCCCGGCGGAGGTTCGAGTCCTCCCTCGGGCATGGGTGTGTGTGTTTGTCTTTAGGATACTTTAGATTAAGTAGTGTGTAAGCTTAGGGACTGATGACCTTAGCTGTTAAGTCCCATAAGATTTCACACACAATGATTGTTTAGAGCAGCGCTAAACATTTTCACAGGACAACTACGAGAGGCGCAGATTTTGGAACTCCATAAGGATGTCTTTGGAGTCTCAAGGAACTCGAGGGTCTGAAATACTTGCTTATTGGATTCAGACTGACTACTACGCTGAAAACTAATTCTGCGACTGGGTGGCTTGCTTCCTTCTTCGTCCCGCTCGCCCTCCACTCCCCCTGCTGGCTGTCACTTCATTTGTGACCAGGAAGGCCATGTTTGGTGGAGGCCCAGTGGCTGCAAGTGAGGAGTAATAGACTATGTTCCATAAAGACTTCAGTGCCACCATAGTTTACCTCCGTCCCCCCCACGACGGTCCGAAGTAGCCTTTACACGGCTTACAGTGGGACATTGTCCGTTGACACATGGCTTCCCCTTACTTTGGTTAAAACAGCAGTCGTGAAAGCTGAATTTAGACAACCTTATAACACTAAACAAATGTTATTGCGATTCTGACTGTTGTTTTAATCAAAGTTAGCACCAGGTCGCTGCACTCCGTAGACAATGTTGTCTAATAGCTTCCTCTTACGTCGAGAGAAGACCCCAGTACGTCAGATGCGAGACACAGCTGTCAGTTCGACGTGTTTTAACTGAGTACGTTTTATATGACTACCTGAGGGTTAAACTGGGTCTCCCACAGGATCTTCCCACTATTTTAACTGATAGTGAGGCAAGTGGTGTTCGTGTTTTAAGATTTTGTGTTGTGTCCGGAATTCTTTCCAAAATATTGGGTGTGAGATTTTATTGTCTCACAGAGCGGCTGGGTAGTCACCCAGCCGCAGTTAACCGTGTTTTTACTGTTATTTTATCCATGGCTTTCTTAGCTGTTCTGTTGTCTCGTTGGGACTTTATTACAGGTTTTTCCGAAGCTCACCTTATTGGGGTTGCCTTGCGGTTCTTCTTGGGGATGAAACTTGGTTTTCTCTTTTTATTGAACTTTCGTTCACAAAGCTCATCGGTATATTATTAATGGAAGGGTATTAATGACTCTGTTTAGCGCCCTCAGCCATAAATAATAATAATAATAATAATAATACACGAGGATGTAAAGAGCAACTGATAATAGATTCAGAGGTGACACATCAAGCTAAAACTAAACAAAGGTCGCTACACTACGCATACATTGATTACCGAAAAGCTTTTGGTAGTGTACCCACACATGTTTACTACAATTATTGGAAATATACAAAGTAGATCCTAAATTGATACAGTTCCTAAACATAGTAATCAAAAATTGGAAAACCACACTTAATATCCAAACAAATTCAAATAATATCACATCACAGCCAATACAGATTAAGAGTGGAATATACCAAGGACTCATTAAGCCCTTTCCGGTTCTGCCTTGCTCTGAACCCACTATCCAACATGCTAAATAATACAAATTATGGATACAGTATTACTGGAACATACCAACACAAAATCACACATTTGCTATACATGGATGATCTAAAACTACTGGCAGCAACAAATCAACAACTCAACCAATTACTAAAGATAACAGAAGTATTCAGCAATGATATAAATATGGCTTTTGGAACAGACAAATGTAAGAAAAATAGCATAGTCAAGGGAAAACACACTAAACAATAAGATTACATATTGAATAACCACAGCGACTGCATAGAAGCGATGGAAAAATCAGATGCCTATAAATATCTAGGATACAGACAAAAAGTAGGAATAGATAATACAAATATTAAAGAAGGACTAAAAGAAAAATATAGACAAAGACTAACAAAAATACTGAAAACAGAATTGACAGCAAGAAAAAGACCAAAGCTATAAATACCTATGCTATACCAATATTGACCTACTCATTTGGAGTAGTGAAATGGAGTAACACAGAACTAGAAGCACTCAATATACTTACACGATCACAATGCCACAAATATAGAACACATCACATACATTCAGTAACAGAAAGATTCACATTAAGTAGAAAGGAAGGAGGAAGGGGATATAAAAAACCTACATTACGGACAGGTAGACAATTTAAGAAAATTCTTTCTAGAACGAGCAGAAACTAGCAAAATGCACAAAGCAATCATTCATATAAATACATCGGCTACACCATTGCAATTTCATAACCACTTCAACACTTTAGATCACATAACATCAACAGATACGAAGAAAGTAGATTGGAAAAATAAACCACTGCATGGCAAGCACCCGTATCATCTAACACAAGCACACATCGATCAAGACTCATCCAACACATGACTAAGAAAAGGCAATATATACAGTGAGACGGAAGGATTCATGATTGCAATAAAGGATCAAACAATAAACACCAGATATTACAGCAAGCATATTATTAAAGATTCCAATACCACAACAGATAAATGCAGACTTTGCAAACAACAAATAGAAACAGTAGATCACATCACAAGCGGATGTACAGTACTAGCAAATACAGAATACCCCAGAAGACATGACAATGTAGCAAAAATAATACATCAACAACTTGCCATACAACATAAACTAATAAAACAACACGTTCCCACATACAAGTATGCACCACAAAATGTACTGGAGAATGATGAATACAATTTATACTGGAACAGAACCATTATAACAGATAAAACAACACCACATAACAAACCTGACATCATACTCACCAATAAAAAGAAGAAATTAACACAACTAATCGAAATATCCATGCCCAATACAACAAATATACAGAAGAAAACAGGAGAAAAAATTGAAAAATACATCCATCTGGCTGAGGAAGTCAAGGACATGTGGCATCAGGATAAAGTTGACATTGTACCAATTATACTATCAACTATAGGAGTCATACCACACAATATCCACCAGTACATCAATGCAATACAGCTACATCCAAACTTATATATACAACTACAGAAATCCGTAATTATTGATACATGTTCAATTACCCGAAAGTTCCTAAATGCAATATAACATATACCGTACAGTTAAAAAGAAGTCACGCTTGATCAAGGTCCGCGTCACTTTCCATTTTTGACCAGACGTGGCGTGTGAGAGGGGAGAGAAATAATAATAATAGATTGCTGGGGCGCCAACTCCATATTGCTCGGTAAGCTCTGACAAGTTTGTTTTCCTCAGTTGGAATGCTGCTCGTGACCGCTGCTTGTGTTCGCTTACGAGCCTTGGCCCCTGTTCGGGGGGCTCCCTTGAGGGGGGGGGGGGGGGGGGACCTCTTTTTCCGGCAGGTTTACTCATTTTCCGTGTCTGTGTAACCTGTATGAACCCACTGACGTCGCTGTACTACGGTGCCAGTGTTAAGCGTGCAGAATCTGATGAGGCGTGCCTTTATGTGATCATCATCTGCTGTGGCACAATACAACAGCGCCTAGACGGTGTACAGTTAATTCTGTTAAGTGGAGCTTGTACCCTGGGACAGCTGCCCAGAGCATGTGCCAGTCGCAGACCTCTGACAGCCAAACGTTAACACTTTTGCCTTCTCTCTGCGTTGTATCTTTCGTTTCCTAGCTTGAAGTGCCCTTGCTGGCTGCCAACAC
This sequence comes from Schistocerca americana, assembly GCF_021461395.2. Taxonomy (NCBI): domain Eukaryota; kingdom Metazoa; phylum Arthropoda; class Insecta; order Orthoptera; family Acrididae; genus Schistocerca; species Schistocerca americana. The sequence goes on along the minus strand of NC_060127.1, from coordinate 181,914,862 downwards.
TCTTAACCCCAGATTGCTAAACCCTCGTAAAATTTACTATTGCAGTTGGTACCACTTCGCGGTTCCCGCCAATCTGATATTGTATTCGGTGTAAAACAGGACATTTTGTACTTATTTCTTGTGTGACATTCCACTGTAGAACTTAGAATTGTACTTAATTAGGACTGAAGAAATCAGTAAAGTAACTACAAATCTTTTGATCTATATGAAAAAGAGAGGAAGTGCAGGCTTTCTAAGTGAAACTTACTGGCAGGTTAAAACTGTGTGCCCGACCGAGACTCGAACTGGGGACCTTTGCCTTTCGGGGGCAAGTGCTCTACCATCTGAGCTACCGAAGCACGACTCACGCCCGGTCCTCACAGCTTTACTTTTGCCAGTATCTCGTCTCCTACCTTCCAAACTTTACAGAAGCTGTCCTGCGAACCTTGCAGAGCACTTGCCGCTAAAGGCAAAGGTCCCGAGTTCGAGTCTCGGTCGGGCAAACAGTTTTAATCTGCCAGGAAGTTTCATATCAGCGCACACTCCGCTGCAGAGTGAAAATCTCATTCTGGAGTATGTTAAGTGTTTAATGGCTTAATTAACTAAAAACGTTTGTGAATTTGAAGCCCATCCCTGACAGTTCGTTACACAGTCCTTGAATTTTTGCACAATTCCATTATACGAATATTCATGAAATTAGCACATATTGGAATTCTTACTTGATGGGTATGTTTTGTTCATAGTAGTAAAATATTAATGTACCGCTTTGTCAGAAAAGTGACATTTTCGATTTGCGTTCCCATGTCGGTCACAATAAAACTAAATGAAATTAAAATTAAAAAATATGGCAGTATTATCACTTCGTAAGTATTTTAAGTTGCGGGAGATTGCAGGTATATTAGTTACATCAGTTCCCTGTGTGAAGCAGAAAACTATTTTACATGTAATTACGATCTCTGAATATTTTAATACTCGATGGAAAAAAAAAAATATTTCTCGTCTGAATACTATTAATCACTTCCACACTATGTTTTCTTACACTGCCTTCTGAAATGTATTATCTTCCGTGCCTAACAATTCCACTCGAAGCCAAAGTTAGAGTAACCTCGGCTTGTGTGATTCCTTTTGAAATTACGAGATCAGTAATCGCCGTGTCTCCTGTAGGGCACCTATCGGACTTCTTTAACGTATTTTGGAAAAGATGCAGATTTCGTTTTGCAGGTAAATTCGATTAACTTATTTGTCGGTGAAGTCGACCAAAAATTCCTCCCACGATAGCTTGCGTTATTACAATGCTGAAGGCCACTTTTTAGTAATTATTTGAAAGTGGAATCTTACCCGGGATATCCAAATAATGCTAGAGGAGAAGTGAACAATTTGGCATTGTTTCGTAACATCCATCCTCGTCTACAGAGGTGCCGACTTTTAACTATATTTCGTCTACTAATTTTGTAAGTTTTACAATTTTTTCAGGGCAGCTTAGGAATCACTCATCCAACCTGTTGCAAATAACTGTTTGGTACACTGACCAAGGTTTCGACATCTCTAAGAATGTCTTCACCAGAATCAAATTTTGAGAAACCCTATAAAATAATACACAGAAAATAATGGCGAAAAGTGTTAACCAAGATAACTGTCATGACGTACAAAGGTTACTTAAGTAAAATTACATTGTGAGAAACCACTCGTCACAATTAAGAGCAGATACGCTCAACTCAAAAAATAAAACATGTTCCAGCCTTTGGCACGTGCCCTATCAAGGAACACAATCAGACTGATTGCTGCCATGAAAACAATGTAAGCTGTGGCGCCTATCGGACGCGCACAGTGGCATGTGCCCATTTGAAACATAACAAATTATTGAAAAAAAGACAGTGTATTATAAAATACAAAGGAAGAGAGCGTAATGTAAGCATGCAGTAGTGAAGCAGATTAAGTATAACTAAGAGCCATGTACTAGGCTTTGCAGAAATTACTATTAAGTGAAGGACAGAACAATACACACCGAACCGCCAAAGAAACTGGTATAGCCGTGCGTAGTCAAATACAGAGATGCGTAGGCTAAATAGGGAGAATCGGCGCTGTGGTCGGCAACGCATATACAGCAGGGTGATTCACGAAGATCTGCAAATATTTTAGTATGTTATTCTAAAAGTAAAACCAAAGAAAATAGTTCATATAAACATAGGTCCGCAAATGTTTGGTTACGGAGTTACGGCTAATAAAAGATATTGCCTGAAATTTAGCAACTTTGCTAATACGAAGCCATCGCAAAACTGTACGAGGTTAAAGTAAAGCACGATTTCCATTTATTTTGTTATTGGTTTGGTGAATATAATTAAACAGGCCCCAGACGTGTATCTGCAGTAGTTTTCCAGAACATCCAGAGAAGCAAAGATTATTATACAAGTAAATTTGTTTACTTTCCATTAAGAATGTAGAAACGTTCATCATTGTTGCCAACTGTTAGTGATTTGTTTCTGTCGTTTCCTAACCTTGAAACGAGTTAGTTTTCTGTATTGTTCAGTGAAAGAACATAATGACAGTGTATTTAAGCGAAACAACATAGTAACTGTTGTAATTTGTAGATTATTTATGAAATAGGGATGCCTTTCAAATTTACGACAGACGAATACGCCTATATGGTACTTATTTATGGAAATGTGATGGTAATGCTATGGCGGCAGTTAACAAATATCGCGTACGTTATGCAATTCCGAATGCACCATGAATTAGTGGAGTATTTCGAATGTGACGGGAGACAAGTTCTCCACCTAGCCATCATAACCAGTACGAGCGCTCGTTACGTGAAGACGATGATGAGGATATTATGGATGCTGTTCAACGTAGCCCGGGTACCAGTACACGACGTATCTCTCAGCGACTAGGCATTTCGCAATATGAGGTATGGTGTACACTGAAGTACAGTAATTTCTGTCCTTATCACAAACACAAAGTGCATCATTTACATCCCGGAGATCCTGCCCTTCGCTTGGAGTAGTGCAACTGGTTAAATACTACTTGGAATCGGCAGTTAAACAAATACATTTTATTAACTGATGAGGTACAGTTTACTCGAGATGGTAATAGCAATTTACGAGGGTGAGTCAAATGAAAACCTTTATTTATTGTGAAGGAGTGGTACAAAGCTGTATCACTTTTCAACATAATCTCCCCCACGCTCAATGCAAGCCCTCCAGCGCCTACAAAGTGCATAAATTCCTTTAGAAAAAAAAAATTATTTTGGTAGTCCGTTCAACCACACACGCGCACCGCGTGGCGTAACTCTTCATCAGAACGGAACTTCTTTCCTCCCATTGCGTCTTTGAGTGGTCCAGATATATGGAAGTCACTAGGGCGCAAGGTCTGGTGAGTATGGTGGATGAGGAAGGCACTCAAAATACAGGTAGCCTATGTGATTGTTACAACTGTTGTACGGGAAGCGTTGGGCCTTGCATTGTCATGTTGCAAAAGGACACCTGCTGACAGCAATCCACGTCGCTTTGATTTGATTGCAGGTCGGTGTTTGATGCACTGGTGACAGTGGTCCCTCTAGGCATGTAATGCTCCAAAATGTCGCCTTTTTCGTCCCAAAGGAGAGTTAGCAAAACCTTCCCTGCTGATGGTTCTGTTCGAAACTTCTTTGGTTTTGGTGATGAGGAATGGCGCCATTCCTTGCTCCCTCTCTTCGTTTCCGGTTGGTGGAAGTGAACCCAGGTTTCGTCCCCAGTAACGATTCTTGCAAGGAAGCCATCACCTTCTCGTTCAAAGCACCGAAGAAGCTCTTCACAAGCATCAACACGTTCTCTCATTTCAGGAGTCAGCTGCCGTGGCACCCATCTTGCAGACACTTTGTGAAACTGGAGCACATCATGCACAACGTTGTGTGCTGACCCATGACTAATCTGTAAACGTGCTGCAATGTCATTCAGCGTCACTCGGCCGTTTTCCTTCACTATGGCTTCAACTGCTGCAATGTTCTGTGGAGTCACAACTCGTTGTGCCAGACCTGGACGAGGAGCATCTTCCACTGAAGTCACACCGTTTGCGAACTTCCTACTCCATTTGTAGACTTGCTGCTGTGGCAAACATGCATCACCGTACTGAACCTTCATTCGTCGATGAATATTAATAGGTTTCACACCTTCACTACGCAAAAACCGAATAACAGAACGCTGTTCTTCCCTGGTGCAAGTTGCAAGTTGGCGGCCATATTTATACTGATACTGCTACGGTATGTGTGCATTTGCACTATGTTGCCACCTACAGGCCATTCTGCACGCTGTTTGTAGCACACTTACCAACTTATAGGATAACGGCGCGAAATTTCGATTTGTTACTACAAATTTAAGGTTTTCATTTGACTCACCCTCGTACATAACGAGCAGGTATGTTTTGAAGCAAACCAACATGCAAGAGTGCAACATAATTTCCAGCAGCGATTTATCATAAGTGTGTGGTGTGGTTTAAACAACACTCTTTATTGGCCCATTCATTTTTCCAGGACGTTTAAATGGCGAGACGTACTTACAATTCCTTAAAGAGGAAATGCCCCGCTTGCTCGAAGACATTCCACTTGTTACGGGATTGCAAACGTATTTTCAAAATGACGGCGCGCCTCCAAATTTCACCAACGCCGTTCCTACACATTTAAATGAACTTTTTCCCCAGAAATGGATTCGTCGTGGTGCTAACATCTGTGGCCATCCAGACCGCCTGATTTAACACCAATGGGTTTTTGTCTGTGGGGATGGATGAAAGACATAGTGTATGAGGACAAAGACATTACGTGTTCGAATTATGAATGCAATAGACGAAATCAAGAAATATCCTATGAAACTGCAACGAGCAACAAAATCCGTTCATACACGTGCAGCTAAATGCATTGAACTCGGTGGGGATATTTTTAAACATTTATTTTGAATGTATTGTGAAATTGTATGTACAGTGTACAACTTCCTTACCACTGAGCTTTGTTTTTTCCGGTTTAACATGAATTCACGTGTGCTATGGTATTAATAAAAGCAGATTTGACACATTCATACAGTTTTAGCTGACGTTATTACCATCATTTTTCCAAAATTAAATTCTCTACAAGTTCTGTTGAAAACTTCGCGCAATTGCATGGAATTTAAAAACCATATTGGCCCAGGTAGTTAATAAATTAAAAATTTTACTAAATTACTTTTGCTTTTCTGAATGTTCTGAAAAACTACTACAGATACACATGTGGGACATGTTTTATTAAATTCATCAAATCAGTAACAACAAAATAAATGGAAAGCGTGCTTTACTTTAACCTCGTACAGTTTTGCGATGGGTTCGTATTAGCGAAGTTGCTAAATTTCAGGCAAAATCTTTTATTAGCCGTAACTATGTAACTAAACGTGGGATCTATGTTTATATGAACTTTTTTCTTTAGTTTTAGTTGTGGAATAACATATTAAAATACTTGCGTATCTTCGTGAATCACGTTGTATAAGAGAACAAGTGTCTGGCGCAATTGTTAGACCAGATACTGCTGCTACAATGGCAGGTTATCAAGATTTAAGTGAATTTGAACGTTGTCTTACAGTCGGCGCACGAACGATGGGACACAGTATCTCCGAGGTAGCGATAAAGTTAACATTTTCCTGTACGACTATTTCACGAGTGTCTCGCGAATATCAGGAATCCGGTAAAACTTTACATTTCTGACATCGCTACAGCCGAAGAAAGATCCTGCAAGAACGGGACCAACGACGACTGAAGAGAATCGTTCAACGTGACAGAAGTGCAAACGTTCTGCAAATTGCTGTAGATTTCAATGTACATTTGTCAGCGTATCCTTGATGACTGCACGACACAAAGCTTTACGCCTCGCCTGGGCCCGTAAACACCGACATTGGACTGTTGATGAGTGGACACATGTTGCCTGGTCGGACGAGTCTCGTTTCAAATTGTATCGAGCGGATGGACACGTACACAAGTATGGAGAAGACCTCATGTCAGCAGGGGCTGTTAAAGCTGGTGGAGGCTCTGTAGCCGGCCAGGATGGCCGAGCGGTTCTAGGCGCTACGGTCTGGAACCGCGCGACCGCTACGGTCGCAGGTTCGAATCCTGCCTCGGGCATGGATGTGTGTGATGTCCTTAGGTTAGTTACGTTCAAGTACTGTTAGTTGTAGGGGACTGATGACCTCAGTTGTTAAGTCCCATAGTGCTCAGAGCCATATGAACCATTTTTGTGGCTGTGTAATGATGCGGGGCGTTTGCAGTTGGAGGGATATGGGATCCCTGATACGTCTAAATACGAATCTGACAGGTGACACGTAGGTAAGCATCCTGCGTGATAACATTCATTCATTCATTCATGGCCATCGTGCATTTCGACGGACCTGGGCAATTCCAACAGGACAATACGACACCCTACACACAGAGTGGCTGCAGAAACACACTACTGAGTTAAAACCCCTTCGCTGGCCACCAAGCTCCCCAGAAATGGACATCACTGAGAATATCTGGGATGCCTTGCAACGTGCTGTTCAGAAAAGATCTCCTTCACCCTTTCGTACTCTTACGGATTTGTGGACAGCCCTGCAGGATTAATGGTATAAATTCCGTCCAGTACTACTTCAGACATTAATCGAGTGTGTGCCACGTAGTGTTGCGGCACTTCTGCATCCTCGTGGGGCACTATACTGTTAGGCAGGTGTACCAGTTTCTTTGACTCTTGAGTGTACAAAAATTATACAGCTGTACAATCCGGGACAGTAACGTTTAACTTTTGTAGATCCAGAAAACTGTGACATATTTAATTAAAAATAAAATTTTATAAATCTCAGGCTCAGATTAAGACCTAATCACCCAGACGCCTTTGATGGACGAATCACTTGGCGTCTTACAGCGTCCGACCTGGACTCGATCCGCGCGCTGTTCAACGAGAAGGAGAAGGAGCTGTCGGTGGCGGTGGCCAAGGTGGAGGAGCTGACGCGCCAGCTGGAGGAGCTGAGGGCCAACCGCGGGGGCGGCGCCGGCGCCGGAGGCGGAGACGGCTCGCTGTCTACGGGGGCGGCCGACGGCGCGCCGCCAGGGGCCGCCGCGCTCGAGCTGGACCGGCTGCGCCGCGAGCTCATGGTGTGTACTGCGCGGTGCTGCCGCCGCCGCTGCTGCTGCTGTCGCTGTCGCCCTACCTCCACTCTGCAACAGGAAGCACTGTACAAAGGACGTTAAATTTATTTGTTCACCTCGATCGCAATTTCATCCTGTTTCGCCTAGTTTGATATTAATTTTATTTGTTTATTTGCTGCCATTTACAAATGATCTGCCACCTTGGTACTAAGACAGGCCGTACTTTCACAATACGAAATTGTACACGTACAGAATATGATACTTATCTTTGTTACTTCTTATTAAAAAGGATTAATAATATTGCAGCTGTAAATACTTAAAAGTAATTACGAAACTAAAATCTTAAAATTAGCGATTTATGAATGGAACATAGGAATTTATGAAGACAGAGAAGATGTTATGACTTATTATAACCTTAAGACATATTATAAATTCGGAAAATTTTTCAAAAATAAATAAATGTGGTGTGCGTACTATAAGACCTTCAGTACACACACCATCAGATTATTTGACTTGTCGCTCTAACGAAGTAGGCGAGTGTCGGCAATATGTCTCGTGGTCTTATCGTGGCGTGTTTATCTTCTGCCGTTAGGTCAGACGATAGAAATGCCACTTGCACGCTTAGAGTAGCAGATTGACGGTGACCAACTTTAAACAGAACTTGATTAATTTTCACACACATTTATTAAAATAACAAGCATAAAAATTCCTTAACTTGGTTCTGGATCCTAATTACGATTGACAATCTGAAGTTCCTTTGGTCTTGGTGCGTTAATCTTATTGTCACATATCTCCGATACTTGACAAAGTGTCTATACGTTTCTCTTCATGGCTATGTGCAGGAATATGATAATCTTATTAGGCGCAGACTGAAACTTGACTACAGACTAATGCAGACTGACTAATCGGAGGTCTGTACACTCGTTATAATACCTCGAGCGTTCAGGTATCACTGCGCGAGTGTGATCCTCGAGGAGAAAAGGTTCTACGTTAGCAGCAATCTCATTGGCTGCGTTACATATTAATACGCGGATCGGCGGAAGCAGAATTTGGTCCGTCTCTAAGACAGCGCCATCTCGTAGAGCGGAGACGGACGAGCGCTGCGCCTGCGCTGTTGTGCTTAGCGGGGCGCGCTCTAGTGGGAAAGTTGTGTACGCGCTGACTACGCGGAACTATACAGGGTATTACAAAAAGGTGCGGCCAAACTTTCAGGAAACATTCCTCACACACAAATAAAGAAAAGATGTTATGTGGACATGTGTCCGGAAACGCTTAATTTCCATGTTAGAGCTCATTTTAGTTTACGGTCATATCGGGATCAGTGTCACCACCTGATTCCATGTTGGAAACAGTGCTGTTTTCCAACCTCTACATTCCTTCCTGTCTTTGCATATAGGCTCGTTGTCTGGCTCGGACATAATCTCTATAGGTCGCTTTGGATATATCGTCAGTGAGCGTGCTGAACATGGTCCACTGGTCTTCGTCTCTGAGCATTGCGTGTATGGTGTCTTGAGTTTTAAGTGTATTGTGTATCTGATGTTGGTATATCGTCTGCAGAAAAGACGATGTGTTGGGGAACCCTCTTCCCCATTTTGTAAATGTTGGGGTCTGCCTCAGACTCACGTGGCTTCAGTGCATGGTATAAGGGCCGTGTCCTGTTAAGAAGAGTATCATACCGCGGCTGGCATCGATATGTTTGAATTTGTCTCTCCCTTCGGACATGTCCGAAAGAACAGATACCGTCTTCATATAGTTAAGGCTAACCGGCCACTGACCTCCTCCTGTGCAGATGCACACGTATTGCCGGGGCTCGATAAGGTTGTCTGCCGCGGGTAATGAGTGCATTGGGTAGGGGCACTACGAACGTAGTGTGTGGACATTGAGTTAGGAGTGTGGGTCTCACGGGTAGCGTGAAAGGGATAAATCTGTGCAGTCGCGCTATTCTCTGTGCCTTCGGTGGCTCATATGGATAGAGCGTCTGCCATGTAAGCAGGACATCCCGGGTTCGAGTCCCGGTCGGGTCACACATTTTCAACTTTCCCCGTTGATGTGTATCAACGCCTGTCGACAGCGTGGGTTCTTGATTTAAGTATCATTTCTTATAAGTTGTTTGCCACTCATCTTGCCAAGTATCAATCCTCCAATTTTTTAACTGTTTAGTGCCAGTTGGTACTCTAGTGATGTATCGAACCTGGTCGTGCCTCCCCACTACATAGCCGCTTTACATCTTATCATAATTATTGGATAGATTCCGAGCATCACACAGTGTGATTCCACTGAGGTGAGGCGGCGCCGGAAGCCACCGGCAGTGTTTAGCCGCTCCTTTGTCCTCGTCTGACGAGGATCCCGTTTTGTTGATAGGCTGAACTTTTGAGCCCATGTGCTGGCGGTGAAGTTAAGTACCGATTAGAAGAGAGCACACTAGTGTGTCCGTTTAACTGACAAGGGGAGTTTAAGTTGTTCTGAAATTAGTCTTGCAAGTTTGTGCACTTTTGTTCGTGACAATGCACATGTGTTCATGGAAATTTCGCTTTCCGTCGATGTGTAATCCAAGACAGCGTGTGGTGACTGCTCGTTTTTTAACGCGAGGGTTTCTCTGGAGAGACCCTTTCAGTAAAGTATGTTGCCTTATTATCGGCTATCTTGAGTTTGTTGTTGTGACAACATTGTGTTGCTGTTTCGAGTGTTCCATTTGCTATTTTTTCTAGCTGGGACCTATTGGTAGCAGACACTACGACCAAAAGGTCGTCTGCGTAAGCGACAACTCTATCTGTCGCTATTCTCACCTCCAGTTGTTGCAGGAGGGGTTCAATAATGTCACACAAGATGGAGCCACAGATCGACCCTCCGGGGCAGCTTTTTGTAATTCGTTTGATTACTTTTCGTCCTTCCATCTGCCATTCGACCACTCTGCTCTTACAGTAGTCTAGTAAACTGTTGTGTTTCGGATACCTCCAGTTGTCTGAGCAGCCTCTTGAACATTGCGCGTCACCAGAGATTATCAAAGGCACCCGCAATGTCGATCGTACGACATACTTAGCCATTAGGAAGTGATAGCTGAAACAACTCAAACTGCGTAACACTAAGATGACCAGCGTAAGCGAACTACCTGGAAGGACAGCTACCGGTCACTTTGACCGTCGAGATTTACATTTCTTTTTTTCAGTTCAACTTAAATAAATTCAGTCCAATGTCTTTATATGTCGCTAGTGTATTTCGCTCACTCTATGAATGTAATGCTTATTTTTTTTGTATATCAACTATAATTAACTAAAGAAAAAAGAATCGGAGTAAGGAACACAGAAACTAAACTATATCACTTAACTTACAAATACACACGTAATTATGGAATGCCGTTTTTTGTTTCTGTGACTTGTTCTCAATTATAGATCCAATTAGGCCATAAACATATATTGATTAGGAAATGCAAAGAAAAATTTTCATAAACTGCTGTCGCAATTACGAAAAAATAACATTGGCTTTCTCTACGACGTGTTTGCAATCTGAGCCGCCTCCTGCGGGTTCGGGGATAAGAATAGGCCCGAGGTATGCCTGCCTGTCGTAAAAGGCGACTAAAAGGAGCCTCACACTTTTCAGCCCTGTAAGTTCAGGTCTCATTTTATGGTTTGACCTGCCGATTTCCAAATTCTACAGAAGTGCGGGCCATATGGGGAAGGACGCCTTACGTGGTGCATGAGCTATCCATAGTGTCCGTAGATTCGAACTCCTGAACTTCTGTTCTTGGCTTTGCGTCTCCACGTGTAATTCAACTATTTGGGCGAGGACACTTTCCAGGGTATGTCGTCTTCCGTTGTCTCCTGTCCTCTTTCGCCCCCATGACAGTATTGGATTTCTCTGCGTCCAATATCCAGCATTGTAGCCATTCCGTTCTGGTGGGGCCGTCATGTACCCATTTGGTGGTAGCCCCCTGCCAACACAGGGATCGCACCGCTGATGCCTGAGCTGTTAACTCCCCACGTATGCCAAGCCTGTCTTCCTGGAGCATCAGGACTCCTGGCAACGGCCATCATGCCAGGTGGCCTTTGTTGTGGCTGAGTGGCGCCCGTGGGAAGAGCCCCTGATTGGAGTGGGTGGCGTTAGGGCGGATGACACGCAATGAAGCGGACTAAGTCATCTCCTGGTGGTGACCATACGGTGCCCGCAGTCTCTAAGAAGAGCAAGATCGCGTACAATGCCGACAGATATGACCCTAAATCGTTTCCCTCCCTCGCTACACCATTGGAGGAACGCAGGGCTACAAAAAGAAGAGAGCCATATTCGTCTCGGTACTTAGTCTGTAGCAGAATGGACGGGAACTCCTTTCTACCTACGAAGCGTCAGTTTTTTGTTGAACATCTTGAGGATAAGTTTGGGGAAGTGACAGCGCTGTCCAAGATGAGAAGCGGTGCAGTCTCGATAGCATTCCCAGCCAAATCCCGTGTATTACGCGCTTGTGACCAGCTGGGTGATATTCCTGTTTCCATCACTCCCCATAAAAGACTCAGCATGGTCCAGGGGATTGTTTTCCATCGCGACCTCCTCTAGCAGTCTGATGACCTCCGCGCCAGTCTAGAACGGCAGGGTGTTCATTTCATCCAGGACGTTTACAGGGGACCCAAAGGCAACGGGGTTGTTACTGGTGCCTTCATCTTGGCCTTCGAGGGTGATTCATTGCGTGAAAAGGTTATAGTTTACTGCTGTGACGTTAAACCGTACGTCCCTCCCCATATGCGGTGCTTTAAGTGCTAGAAATACGGGCACATGTCTTGCCGCTGCACATGTCGAGACTGCAGACGTCCACTGCATCCAGATGCTCGCTGTGTGCCTCCTCCCACTTGTATCAACTGAGGAGAGCAGCACTCCCCCTGCTCACCAGACTGCAAAGCACTCCAAAAGGAGCGGAAAAATCATGGAGTACAAGACCCTGGACCGGTTGAATTACCAAGAGGCTAAACGTAAATTTGAACGATTACACCCCATTCGCTTGACGTCCACATACGCTGCAGGTACATTTCCATCGCCATTACAAGTACCAGTCGTACCACACTCTGTGCCACGATCAGTGGGTCCTCTGGGCCTCCAGAATACATTTGCCCCCTTGGTGGTAGGAGGAAAATCTCCTTCTCTTGCTCCCAAAGTACCTACTTTGGGAACAAGGCCTCACAAATGCAGGGGATATTGGTCCCCTCCCATAGAAGCAACAGTCTCCTCTGGCTCCTCTCATGTGGAAGGGGTCCCTTGGGACCCTCTCTCCCAAAGTCTCCACTAGTGCCACAGCGGACACTCACCGTTGGCTCAAGGAGCCAAAAGCTGCTGGATGAAGAGCTTTACGGTCTTCCTCTGTGCCTGAAGCTACTTCAGAGAAGTCCTCCCAGCAAGCCCCTAAAGAGAAGCGAGAGGGAAAGCAAACAAAGAAGTCTGGTAAGAAAAAGGACCCTTTGGTGGCCCCAACACCACCACTCCCTACCAACTCCGCACCTGCAGATGAGGTGGAGATCTCAGCATCCTGCAACGACCTGGATCTCACCGATGCCTCACCCCCAATAGGAATGGATACAAATACTCATTCGGTGGCAGCAGGTGACCCTGAGGTGTAGACTTCCTCATTGAGTGTTTCATACCTTCCCGGCCTCATGATAACGTCACCCTCCAGTGGAATTGTGGCGGTTTTTCCACCACCTGGCTGAGCTATAGTAACTGTTGAACTTTGCACCTGCTGTCCGCATTGCCCTCGAGGAAACGTGGTTCCTGGCAATGTGGCCCCCTGCCCTTCACAGCTGTGGGAGATATTACAAGAGCTGTAGCAACTATAATAATGTGTCAGGTGGATAGCTATCGGCCTATCAGCCTCACCAACGTTCTTTGTAAGCTGTTAGAATATATGGTAAGTCTGTGGCTGTGTTGGGTCCTGGAGTTACGTGGCCTACTAGCTCCATTCCAGGGCGGTTTCCGCCAGGGTCGCTCTACCATTGATAATCTAGCTTTCCTCGAGTCTGCCATCCAAACAGCCTTTTCCAGACACCAACACCTGGTTGCCGTCTTTTTTGATTTATGAAAAAAGCTTATGACACGACCTGGCGACATCTTGTCCTTGCCACATTATATGAGTGGGATCTCCCAGGCCTGCTCCCGATTTTTATCCAAAATTTCCTATCGCTCCGTACTTAGGGTGTCCAAGTTGGTGCCTCCCTTAGTTCTCCCAATATCCAGGAGAATGGGGTCTCGCGGGGCTCCGTACTGAGTGTATCTCTATTTTTAGTGGCCATTAACGGTCTAGTAGCAGCTGTCGTGCCGTCGGTCTCACCTTCTCTGTATTCAGACTACTTCTGCATTTCTACTACTCTTGCTGGTACTGGTGTTGCCGAGCGGCGCCTACAGGGAGCCATCCACAACGTGCAGTCATAGGCTCTAAGCCCACGGCTTCCAGTTTCCAGTCGCGAAGTCGTGTGTCATACACTTGTTTCAGCATTGTACCGTTCATCCGGAGCCGGAACTTTACCTTACTGACGATCCACTCACTATAATGGAGACGTATCGATTCTTAGGACTAGGTTTAGACGCCCGACTGACATGGCTTCCTCATCTTAGTCAGCTGAAGCGGAAGTGCTGACAGCGTCTCAGTGCCCTCCGCTGCCTGAGCAACACTAACTGGAGTTACAGGTCGCTCTACGCTGCTGCAGCTCTACGGAGCCCTTGTTCAATCCCGCCTTGACTATGGGAGTCCGGTTTTTGGTTCAGCGGCTCCCTCAGCTTTGCGTTTACTCGACCCAGTGCCCCATTGTGGCGTTAGACTGGCGCCAGGAGCTATTAGGACGAGTCCGTTGACCGGCGTCCTGGTGGAGGCCGGAGTTCCCCCATTGAAGGTTAGGCGTGCACAACTGTTCGCCAGTTACGTTGCACACATTCGTAGTTCTCCTGAGCATCCGAATTACTGTCTCCTTTTCCCATCCACGGCGGTTCATCTCCTGCATCGGAGGCCCAGGTCAGGTCTTATGATTGTGATTAGCGTCCGATCTCTTCTGTCTGAGGTGGAGTCTTTGCCTTTACCACCTATACTCGAGGTCCATTCACGTACATCTCCATGGTGTACACCTAGACCGATGCTTTGCTTCGCTTCCTAAGGACTCAGTTAACCCCGCAGCTCTCTGCTGTCACTTCCTCTCGATTCTTGACATGCACCAGGAATATGAAGTGGTTTACACGGATGGCTCGATGGCTGACGGTCACGTTGGCTTCGCGTATTTTCATGGAGGACATATTGAATAGGCATTCCTTGCCAGACGGCTGCAGCGTTTTCACTGCAGAGCTGGTTGCCATTTCTCGTGCTCTTGCGCGCATCCGCTCATGCCCTTGGCGAGTCGTTTCTTCTCTGTATTGACTTCTTGAGCAGCCCACAAGCTATCGACCAGTGCTACCCTCGCCACCCTCTGGTAGCGACCATCCAGGAGTCCATCTATGCCCTGGAACGATCCAGCCGTTCCGTGGGGTTTGTATGGACCCTAGACCACGTCGGAATCCTAGGAAATGAACTTGCCAACAGGGTGGCCAAACAGGCTACACGGAAACCACTTCTGGAGATCGGTATCCCTGTAACTGACCTGCGATCATCATTACACCGCGAGGTTTCTCAGCTTTGGGAGACGGAGCGGCATGATCTCAGTACGCACACCAAACTGTATGCTCTTAAGGAGACTACGAATGTATGGAAGACCTCCACGCTGTCATCTCGCAGGCACAATGTGGTTTTCTGCCGGCTCTGCATTGGCTATACGTGGCTAACGCTTGGCTACCTCCTCTGTCGCGAGGACCCACATATGACTGCCATCCACATGCTGCTGGACTGCCCACTTTCCGCTGCTCTGCGGCGGACTTTTAACCCCAGCACCCTACCTTCGGTGTTGGGCGACAGTGCCTCAACAGCAGATTTAGTTTTGCATTTTACTCGTGAGGTTTTTTTTTATCGTACCATCCAAGGGTGGGTATTTAGCCTTCTCTCTGAGGTAGCCACCCTCCCTCCATTTTACTCTGTCGCACTTTCTTGGCATTTGTTTGTCTTGGTGGTCGTCTTTGCCCTACATGTGTTCACCATGTCTTTTTGGGGTAGATATTTTAATGTGTTGCAGAGTGGTTGGCTCGTCCTCTTGTATTATTGTGATCAGCCATCGCAGACTATATGCTCTATGGTTTTAATACCTTCTTTTCCTTGTGGTGTATGTTTTCCCCGTTTTTTGTTCCTTCCATTCGTTTTCTTTTTAGGTGGGGTGTTTTTGTACCTTGAGCCTTCCTTGGGCCAGGAAAACCCTGTAGTTTGGTCCCTTTATACCCCCAACCAACCAACCATCCAGTCAGTCACCATCCTTATCAAAACACTTTGCACAAGCGTACTAAACACTTCCCACACACGGACGACGTATGAATTTCTTGCACCGCACTTGCATACTTTGTTTTGTTTCAGTTTCTGCGTTCTCTTGTTTGGTAAGTTTTCCACACTGGTACCTTACGTATTTCAGTGGTCGCAGTGATTGTATGAACAGGGCTTTTCCTTTATCATACGTACAGACAAAAAAAGTTCTTCTGGTAATCTGGAAAGAAACATTCGCCAGATAACATTTTCTCCAGTAGTCTCTCTGTAAATTATCCGTGCGCTGTTTCCGGCAGGGTCTAGCATGTTGAAAGATGCGTACAAAGGCCATCTGTGGCAGCCATACTTGACAGTGTGCAGACGACCAGATGTCTCGTCTGGTCCAGAATATTAGTTCCAAATTTCATGGAATTGTAGAAGCTCACCTGAATGAAAACACTGATGCACCGTAATAATAAGGGGCACTAAACTTCCACACAGCACACGACCACGTTAACAGAGCACAGCAACCAAAGTATGTCCACTGCACCACTAAAAACGTAAAGGAAAAGATCGAGCGAGATCACAACACTGAAATAAAATGAGCTAAGCGGCTGTAAAAATCCAGTATTGCACTTTTTAGGGGCATAAAACCTAAAAAATATGGCAGTGGTCAAAATGATCAGCTGCTGCCCTTAAGGTAAAAACTTTTATAATTAGTTCAGATTCTGTAACAAATGTTTGTATTCTACAGAAATTGTAAACAGCCA
Source organism: Schistocerca americana (assembly GCF_021461395.2). Taxonomy (NCBI): domain Eukaryota; kingdom Metazoa; phylum Arthropoda; class Insecta; order Orthoptera; family Acrididae; genus Schistocerca; species Schistocerca americana. Next base: position 181,898,665 of record NC_060127.1, on the reverse strand, counting down.
AAGCATATTAAGTCATGAAACACAAGTCCCTTAAATTAAAACGTACTGTGTTTATTAAGTATTAAACAACACTCAGTGGCCAGATTGACCTGTACGGTCCTTCTAATGTTAAAGACCAGATAAATTTTAAGAATGGATTCTGTTCTCAAAATATTTTGTAAAAACGTTTCCCTGGACGGTCGCCCATATCCTGTCGGAGTGGCACTTCCGTATTGATCGCACCAGTCTGACTCACAGATACAGGGGTTGGACAAAAACGTAATGAAACTATATGGGTCCCGAGACCTTTCCAAGTCTCAAACATCAATGATGTGTATACGCAGACTGAACCGACGAATGAAAATTTGTACCAAGGCCGGGAATCGAACTCACTTCCCCTTCTGACTAAGCACATGTCCTAACCAGTACCCCACCCTGGCACAGTGACTTTGGACAACTGCAAGTATTACCCTAGCACGTCTCCCTCCCCCATCCAAATTCCTACTTATGCTGTTAGTTTTGCGGGAACCATGTGGACCATGGCGTGAATAGGAATTTGGATTGAGCAGAGAGGCGTGGTGTAGTGTAGTGGCTGGCACATCTGCCTAGTGAGCAAAAGACGCCAGTTCGAATCCCAACCTTGATACAAATTTTCGTTGTGTCCTCAGTCTGCATACGTACGTCATAACATTTTCATCTGCGTAAATACTCCGCAAGCCAACGGTAGGTGCGTGGAGGAGGGTACTCTGTACCATTCTTGTCATTTCCCCTCCTGTTACACTCACAAATAGAACCAGGGAAAAATGACAGTCTGTACACTTCCGTATGAGCCCTAATTTCTCATATCTTATCCTCGTGGTCCTTACGCGCGATGTATATTGGCAGCTCAATAGCGTTTCCCCAAAGGAACACTGCCTTCCCTCCTGGGATTCCCACTTGAGTTCCCGAAGCATCTCTCTAACACTTTCGTTTTGTTCGAACCTACAAATCTAGCAGCCCCTCCTCTGAATTGTTTCGATGGTCATAAATACGGTTGCTAGTGAAGCCTGCAGGTGGCGGCGTGGTATTTGACTACGAACGGGATCTGTGCACTGCGCTCAGTACGGTTGCAAGTGTCACTCGTGGTCAGAACACCTCTTTGTAGTTGGAGTTCATTATGAAGTAGTTGACCGAATTCGAACGTGGACAAACTGTTGCTGGTCGCGCGGTGGGTGCTTCCGTAGCCACGGGAGCCGAAGTATTTGCCGTTTCAAGAGGCACCGCATCGGAGAATTACAGTGAATACAAAAAAAAATGAAAAAAAGATCATCATCATCCGCCAAGCCATAACGCGGACGAAAGTTTGTGTTGAGTGACCGTGACATAAGCTCGTTGAACAAGACTAACGAAAAATAACGGGACGGCAACTGCAACAATCGCTGCAGAACTGAATGTCGCACTCGCAGACCCTATCAGCACCAAGACAACGCGAAGGGAGATCCACAGGTAGGGAATTTGAGGGCAATCTGGAATTCCAAACATCAATTATGCAAATGCATGTAACAGGAAAACGTGGCCCGGAAGGCATAAAAACATAAACTGTGGAGCAATAGAAGAAAGTCGTCTGGTGGGGTGACTCTTGTTGCACACTGTTTCCAACTTGTGGCCGATCTTACATCTCAAGAGGAAACATGCCGGGGGTGTAGTGTGATGATATGGGCAGCCATATGGTGGCGTTCAAAGAGAGCCGTGGTTACTCTGGTGTCGCACTGCTGCCAAGGATTACGTGATCATTTTAGCAGATCAGGTCCATACCATGGTATACTGCTGGTTCCCCACGGGTGACGCTGTGCGCCAATGCTACACCGCCCACGTTGACAAAGGTAGTCCCAGAATGAGATTTTCACTCTGCAGCGTAGTATGCGCTGATATGAAACTTCCTGGCAGATTTAAACTTTGTGTCGTACCGAGACTCGAAGTCGGGACCTTTAACTTTCGCGGACAACTGCTCTGCCATCTGAGCTACCAAAGCACGACCCGTCCCGACAGCTGCAATTCCTCCAGTACCTCGTCTCCTACCTTCCAACTTGACAGAAGCTTTCCTGTGAACAATGCAGAACTAGCACTCCTGGAACAAAGGATATTGCGGAGACATGGCTTAGCCACAGCCTGGGAGGATGTTTCCAGAATGAGATTTTCACTCTGCAGCGGAGTCTGTGCTGATATGAAACTTCCTGGAAGATTAAAACTGTGTGCCGGACCGAGACTCGAGCTCGCTCCCGAGTTCCAAGCTAGAGTCGTCCAAGACCGCGCATTCGGGAGGACGACGGTTCAGATCCGCGTCCAGCCATCCTCATTCAGCTTTTCCGTAATTTCCCTAAATCACTTCAGGCAAACGCCGGGATAATTTTCACGGCCGATTTCCTTCCCATTCTTCCCCTAATCCGAGCCTTTGCTCCGTTTCTAATGACCTCATTGTCGACGGAACGTTAGACACAAATCTACTCCTCGTCCCAGACTGGTTCTGTGAGCACGAGAATGAACTGTCATGTCTCCTCTGTCAACCAGTCATCAGACCTCAACATTACTGAGCGTTTGTGGTCTGCTTTCGAGAGGTGGTTACGTGATCGCTACCCACCTCCATCATCGTTACCACTATTTTGCAGGAAGAATAGAACACGACTCCCTTGAAAAGGATACGAGACTCGTATTCCTCCATTGTGGGACGACTATAAGCTGTTTTGAATGCCAAAGTTTTTCCTGTGCCGTATTAGGCGTGGTAATGTGTTTCCGGTGCTTCCATATTTTTGTCTACGTCCTGGACAAGCTGTCCCACCCTGTTGTAGTTCTGGGGTTCCTACTGAGGGTGACCCACGTTCTATTGAAATTATCCTCCACTGCCGTTAGACAGCGGGCCTAACGAATGGCCGACTCACTGCCTTGCATCCACTGGAATCACTTACTGGCGGCGAACCAAGTTGCCCCATAACGGAGGGCTGGTTTGACCCCTAACAAACGTACTCGGTTGGAATTGTACTCTGAATCTTAATTTGATTTTTAAAATGTTTACGACACTCCTATCACATAGCTGAATTGTCAACGTCGTACACTGGATGCTTCTACCCTTTCCTGTAATCTTTTGTCCCCTGTCTCGACAGCAAATTAATTTTAACAGCTTTTCTGGGTGTCGTATGGCAGTTTTCTTTTAGCCTTCACCCTCTCCCTTGTGGTTTAAAACCGAATGATTTTTTGCGTACGTTTCCAATGTACGAGGTGCGCGAGAAAAGTAAAGAGATTTTTATCCACCAAAATTTTTATTTTTTATTTTTTCTCAATGATGTTGTCCTCTTCGTATTAGTTCCCTTCGGCAGCTATACACAGGCGGAGTCGTTGTTCCCAGTCTTGGTAACAACGCTGAAAGGTTTCTACTGGTAGTACTTTTAACGTGTCGATCACATTTTTTGAATGTTCTCCAGAGCCCCAAAATGACGTCCCTCTAAAACATTTTTCAATTTTGGCAAAAGGAATAAGTCACAAGGACTCAGATTAGGTGAAAAGGGGGCTACGGAAAAATAAATCCGTGAAGGAAGTAACTGGGTGGCATGGTCGTTGTCATGGTGTAGCATTCGCTTGTCTCCAATTTCTGGTCTCACTCGATTCACCCTTTTCCTCATGAGCCTTTCAACGACATCTTCGTAAACCAGTTGGTTGACATTTTTTCTGGAGGAACAAGTTCTATATCCACGGTTCCCCGGCAGCCAAAAATGTAAATCGGCATTGTTTTGATCTTTGATTTGCTCATTCGAGCTTTTTGTCGGTCGAGGAGCTGCCTCACTGTACCATTCCTCACTTTGCCTCTTTGTCTCAGGACCGTGCTCAAAAATCAAAGATTCGTCGCCTGTGATCACACTGCTGAACCATTCGTCGTCATTGGCAGTACTCACAAAGAGGTCGACGCACACGTTTCTTCGATTGTCCCTCTGCTCAGTTGTGACGTTTCTTGGCGCCATTTTGGCTCAAACTTTTCGCGCGTGCAACTCTTCGGTCAAAATTAGATGTACGTCGAAAGTGCTTAACAACTTATCCATCATCCTTATGGTTAAACATCGACCTGATCTCACAAGAGACGGGCACACGCTCTAAGTTTTCGTCGTTTTTTGAAACTGAAGGTCTCCCGGAGCCGAGGTTCATTTTCAACGTGTTCCCGGCTTTTCAAAAATGCTGTGTGCCATCGAAAAACTTGTGCTCTCGTTAAGGAATGTTTCCCGTACACCTGTTCCAAGTTTTCACAGGTCACACATGCGGATTCCCCAAGTTCAACGCAAAACTTGATTGCATAACGTTGCTCTAAATTCTTCTGAACCATTTTCGTAAACAAAAGCACAGCTTCAATGATGGCGCGATCAAAACTCACGTGACGGCCGTGCGGAGCTGAAACTCTGAGCATTTGGAAGGAGTGATTACAAGTAGAGTAAAACAGCTTTACCAGATCGTTCGCAGTGCTGTCAGTCTCATTACTTTCCTCACACACTTCGTACTCAGTATGATCGTTATAGTTTGGTCCCTTGAAACCCCATAATCCATTCATACACGGCTGTCAGGTGGCCGTGACGCCCCTAATACACCCATTTTAGACTCCTGCTCTGCTGCCCACTGAGTGCGTGTTCCGCTGTGCAGTACCGGAACAAGCTGAACGAGCAGCAGCGGCTGTGCATCTCGCAGCAGCGCGAGGCGCTGAGCCAGCGGCAGGCGGAGGCGGCGTCGGTGGACCGCCGCATCTCGGAGCTGCAGGGCCGCCTGCACCGCAAGCGCCTCCTCAACCAGCAGCACACCTCCACCACCAACAACAACCACACCAACAACAACAACATCAACAACAGCGCCAACAACAACAACTCCAGCAGCATCCTCAACAACAACGCCAACAACAAGCAGCAGGCGATCCAGCAGCAGCAACAGCACAGGTGAGTGTTCGTGAATGTTCAGTCGGAAGAGAGTGTACGAAAGGGAGTTTTTAGAAACAGTCTACAGAGAGGAGCAGGCAGGCAGCAAAACTACTTTCGAATGAGGTATTTTGATCTGATGCCTTAAAGATGTGCAATCAGCGTAACTGGCCATGTCGACAATTACATCATCACGATCGTCGTCATGATCACGATCGTCGTCTTGATCACGATCATCAGCATATTTTTTCTCCTCCCATAAGAGTCGAAGGGCATGAAAGGGAAGCAGTGGTTGGGAAGGGAGTGAGACATGGTTGTAACCTCTCCCCAATGTTATTCAATCTATATATTGAGCAAGTAGTGAAGGAAACAAAAGAAAAATTCGGAGTAGGTATCAAAATCCATGGAGAAGAAATAAAAACTTTGAGGTTCGCCGATGACATTGTAATTCTGTCAGAGACAGCAAAGGACTTGGAAGAGCAGTTGAACGGAATGGACAGTGTCTTGAAAGGAGGATATAAGATGAACATCAACCAAAGCAAAACGAGGATAATGGAATGTAGTCGAATTAAGTCGGGTGATGCTGAGGCGATTAGATTAAGAAATGAGATGCTGAAAGTAGTAAAGGAGTTTTGCTATTTGGGGAGCAAAATAACTGATGATGGTCGAAGTAGAGAGGATATAAAATGTAGGCTGGCAATGGCAAGGAAAGCGTTTCTGAAGAAGAGAAATTTGTTAACATCAAGTATAGATTTAAGTGTCAGGAAGTTGCTTCTGAAAGTATTTGTATGGAGTGTAGCCATGTATGGAAGTGAAACATGGACAATAAATAATTTCGACGAGAAGAGAATAGGAGCTTTCGAAATGTGGTGCTACAGAAGAACGTTTAAGATTAGATTGGTAGATCATGTAACTAACGAGGAGGTATTGAATAGAGTTGGGGAGAAGTTTGTGGCACAACTTGACAAGAAGAATGGATCGGTTGGTAGGACATGTTCTGAGGCATCAAGGGATCACAAATTTAGCATTGTAGGGCAGCGTGGAGGGTAAAAATCGTAGAGGGAGACCAAGAGATGAATACACTAAGCAGATTCAGAAGGATGTAGGCTGCAGTAGGTAGTGGGAGATGAAGCAGCTTGCTCAGGACAGAATAGCATGGAGAGCTGCACCAAACCAGTCTCAGGACGGAAGATCACAACAACTGACATTTTACCCCAGCTCATTCACCTATGCAAGTTTTTCCTTTCTCTACTAGCTTTCCAGTTCTCGCCTCCCCATGCCAGCTGCCCCCACCGGACCAGCATGTTATCCCTCTTTCCCTTTCTCGTCGTCGTCGTCGTTTTCCGTCCTCAGCTCGTCGTCTAGTGGCTAGCGTTGCTGCCTCTGGACCACGAGGTCCCGGGATAGATTCCCGGCCAGGTCACGGATTTTTCCACCCGGGGACAGCGTGTTCGTGTTGTCCTCACCTCATCTTCATTTTGGGGATGTGGTGAGCTTGGAAATGCAAAGACTGAGGAATTGTAAGGGCGCTGACGACCACGATGTTGAGCGCTCCACGAACCACCATCACCACCACCACCACCACCACCGCCACCACCACCACCACCATCTTTTTCTTCTTCTACATCTACATACATACTCCGCAATTCACCATACGGTGCGTGGCGGAGGGTACCTCATACCACAACTAGCATCTTCTCTCCCTGTTCCACTCCCAAACAGAACGAGGGAAAAATGACTGCCTATATGCCTCTGTACGAACCCTAATCTCTCTTATCTTTGTGGTCTTTCCGCGAAATGTAAGTTGGCGGCAGTAAAACTGTACTGCAGTCAGCCTCAAATGCTGGTTCTCTAAATTTCCTCAGTGGCGATTCACGAAAAGAACGCCTCCTTTCCTCTAGAGACTCCCACCCGAGTTCCTGAAGCAATTCCGTAACACTCGCATGATGATCAAACCTACCAGTAACAAATCTAGCAGCCCGCCTCTGAATTGCTTCTATGTCCTCCCTCAATCCGACCTGATAGGGATCCCAAACGCTTTAGCAGTACTCAAGAATAGGTCGTATTAGTGTTTTATAAGTGGTCTCCTTTACAGATGAGGTTCATCTTCCCAAAATTCTACCAATGAACCGAAGACGACTATCCGCCTTCCCCACAACTGCCATTACATGCTTGTCCCATTTCATATCGCTCTGCAATGTTACGCCCAAATATTTAATCGGCGTGACTGTGTCAAGCGCTACACTACTAATGGAGTATTCAAACATGACGGGATTCTTTTTCCTATTCATCTGCATTAATTTACATTTATCTATACTTAGAGTTAGCTGCCATTCTTTACACCAATCACAAATCCTGTCCAAGTCATCTTGTATCCTCCTACAGTCACTCAACGACGACACCTTCCCGTACACCACAGCATCATCAGCAAACAGCCGCACATTCCTATCCACCCTATCTAAAAGATCATTTATGTAGATAGAAAACCACACTTCCTTGGGGCACTCCAGATGATACCCTCACATCCGATGAACACTCACCATCGAGGACAACGTACTGGGTTCTATTACTTAAGAAGTCTTCGAGACACTCACGTACTTGGGAACCAATCCCATATGCTCGTACCTTAGTTAGGAGTCTGCAGTGGAGCACCTAGTCAAACGCTTTCCGGAAGTCAAGGAATATGGCATCCGTCTGACACCCTTCATCCAAGGTTCGCAAGATATCATGTGAGAAAAGGGCGAGTTGCGTTTCGCAGGAGCGACGCTTTCTAAAGCCGTGCTGATGCATAGACAGCAACTTCTCTGTCTCAAGGAAATTCGTTATATTCGAACTGAGAATATGTTCGAGAATCCTGCAACAAACCGATGTTAAGGATATTGGTCTGTAATTTTGAGGATCCGTCCTTCTACCCTTCTTATATACAGGCGTCACCTGCGTTTTTTTCCAGTCGCTCCGGACTTTACGTTGGGCAAGAGATTCGCGATAAATGCAAGCTAAGTAAGGAGCCAATGCAGTAGAGTACTCTCTTTAAAACCGAATTGGAATCCCATCAGGACCTGGCGATTTATTTATTTTCAACCCATTCAGCTGCTTCACAACTCCAGGAATGTCTATCACTATGTCCTCCATACGGGAATCTGTACGAGACTCAAACGGCGGTATGTTTGTACGATCCCTTGCTTTTCCTGGAACAAAAGAACAAATACACGGCGCAACAAAACTAAAGGATCACTTTTTCGATACCCCATTATTGACACCCATTTTAACGCATAATTTTGAAATTTGGCTAAAAGGTGTCCACAACCTTCCTCTGTAATGGTGCAAAAGTTGAAGCCCTACAACGTCACCGTCGGGTTTGGCAACACTTCAAATAGCAAAGCGATGATACGTGCGAAGAAAGTCTACCAGTTAATGTGGGATTTAGGGTAATGATATCACACTGATACCAAATTTCACCACAATGCTGCCCGACGCCACCCTGGATGTGTCAGGCGATGCGAACGGTGTCAAAGTCCCCTTTACCCACATTTCAGTCTTTCCTTTGACGCGTCTGCATTGGAGGTCAGACCACGGCCCCCAGCATTGAAATCAAGCGGTTTTCGTAATGGGAGTGCTTGTAATCGGCGCGAAAAAGCCTCGGAGGAGGAGGCAGGGGTGACATAAACGGCCTCAGTAAAACCACTGAGTCCCTTGGCGCGTTCATTGCCGCACATTTCGAGACCGAAAACGATATTTCGCAATGCGATGAGCTACAGTACGACGTTCTTCACAAATTTGGCCACTGCTATCACCCGTGCATTTCAGTCCTCCTCTAAGGACAACGCGTGGCTACAACCCCAGTGATCTCGCCCCCCTTTGAAGTGTACTGTAACAGCAATTTTTGCTGTGTCGTACAGGGACCGTTCAAAACCATTCGACGAAATTTTGTCGTGCTCCGAAGTGTTTTCGTGCTTTCTTTATCCATCCTTTTTTCGCGCCCTCTCGTGGCATGATCACGGGAGGTTACGGCACTTACGCGTCTGTCAATAAAATATGTCCCTCTAATACCGCCGGCCGGAGTGGCCGAGCGGTTCTAGGCGCTACAGTCAGGAACCGCGCGACCTCTACGGTCGCTCGTTCGAATCCTGCCTCGGGCATGGATGTGTCTGATGTCCTTAGGTTAGTTAGGTTTAAGTGGTTCTAAGTCTAGGGGACTGATGACCTCAGAAGTCCCATAGTGCTCAGAGCTATTTGAACCCTCTAAGACCACCAAGTTGGGCAACACCCTCGCACCTTTGTTGATCATGTTGAAAACGTAAGAGACAGAAACGTTGACACCAATTCAGTCCCGCGGCTGCTCTAGCGTCTGAAGATAGGCAAACTCTACTTACGGGTGTCGAACGGGTTGCCTAGCCGTCAGGTGGTAGAGCAGCCGCGTGGCTGAACTGGTGTCAAGTTTTCAGATAGGTATATTTTTAAAGCGCTCAAAGGTACCCGGGTGGCAAACTGCGTAGCCTCAGAGGGGCACTTTGACATTTGATTCACAAACGTGTCAATGTCTAATCCTCCCGTCCTCACATCATAAGAGGGCGCGAAAAAAAGGAGAGATGAAAACGCATACGAACACTTTACTGCTTCGGATCACGATCAGATTTCGAGTGGTTTCACCCTCTGACACAGAAAAATTGCTGACATTACAGTCCAAAGGGGCGAGATGTCCTTAGAGTAGGGTTTAAACGCCCAAGTGACAGCAGAAGTGGCCACATTTTTCAAGAACGTCGCCCTGTAGCTTACCTCATTACAAGTTATCGTTTTCGGCTAGGGAATGCGTGGTTCCATTGACGCCCTTTATGCCACCCCCTGAGGTCTTTTCGTCTCGTGGTGGTGTGTCTGAAATGTTTCCTCGCCCACCCATAAGAAAACCGAGTGATTGCAATGCCGTGTGTCGCAGGTTACGACGCTCATCGCAGAGGCGTCGAAAGAAGGGGTGAAATGGGGGCAAGAGGGGATGTGACAACCTTCCCATCGTGTGGCTTCGGGCACAGTTGTGGTGAAATTTGATGCCAGTGTGACACCATTAACCCACATTACACTTCAGATGAACTTCCGATCTCTGACCTTATTTTCGGATGTGTCCACACTTTGTCCTTCGAAGCGCCACCAGGCCGGAGTGTGAAGTCACAGGGCGCTACGCCCTCGTACCATTACAGACTTAGGTTATGGGCACCCTTGCGCCAAATTTCAAACTTACGTGTGCTAATGGGAGACAACAACGGGCTTTCTAAGAGTTGTCCCTATAATTTTTTCCGGACTATAAATTGCGGATCTACTAACTCAGTATCACAAAGCAAAGTAGACTGATCAGATAACAGAAGTGACCTGGATCAAATTCTAAAATTCTCTTATTGAGCAATTTTCAACCGTCGTACCAAAAATGTAGCTTCGACACAAACCAACTGTCGTACCGTCATAAAGTGAATATAAGATATTCTGCACTGGACTGCAGTGCAGTAACTATTCTTCTTCCACGTGCAAGACTCAACATAGCCTCGCTGCTGCAAGAAATCGCCGATTCTTGCCAGCGAAGACTAGTGCACTTATGATTTAACCGTCGAAACGCGTCGATGAAACGAAAAGTTTGTGACTGATGCAGGATAATAGTTTTACACTTCAGATCGATCACAACAATCGCCCTAAATGTGTGTGACCAGCTCCGTTCTTACTGCTCTGGTGACTGGCCTTGCTTCTGGCTGTGCACGCCCGTGCTGTGTGCCGCAGACTGGACCGCCTCGCTTGTGCCTGCCTCCGCCGCCAGCCCAGGGCGACCCTTGACCCCCGCACCTCATTACTGGGACCTCCACCACCTCCTCACCCCTCCTCCGGCGCCACGCTTCCGCCTACACAGTGGGGAAGCCGTGACGCGTCAACTCGGCGCTTTTCCACAAAAAACCGTAACCCTTACACCTTGTGCCGACTTCCTTATCAGTAGCCACAGTTATTAAAATTTGCCGGGCCGTCGCCTAGAGTACATTTTCGGCTCTCTGTTCACTGTACGTTTAACACGGAAACCAACACTGTGCTATGTATTCCTCAGCGTTTGCTGTCATACTGGGTACTTCAAAATGAATACAGTATCTGGTTTTTTAAGGCTTACGAGGGAACCTCCCCATCGCACCCCCCTCAGATTCAATTATAAGTTGGCACAGTGGATAGGCCTTGAAAAACTGAACACAGATCAATCGAGAAAACAGGAAGAAGTTGTGTGGAACTATAAAAAAATAAGCAAAATATACAAACTGAGTAGTCCATGCGCAACATAGGCAACATCAAGGACAGTGCGAGCTCAAGAGCACCGTGGTCTCGTGGTTAGCGTGAGCAACTGCGGAATGAGAGGTCCTTGGTTCAAACCTTCCCTCGAGTGAATAGTTTATTTTCGCAAAGTTATCTGTCCGTTCGTTCATTGACGTCTCTGTTCACTGTAATAAGTTTAGTGTCTGTGTTTTGCGACCGCACCGCGAAACCGTGCGATTAGTAGACGAAAGGACGTGCCTCTCCAATAGGAACCGAAAACATTTGATTGCAAGGTCATAGATCAACCGATTCCTCCACAGGAAAACACGTCTGATATATTCTATACGACACTGGTGACGGCATGTGCGTCACATGACAGGAATATGTTGTCGACCCACCTAACTTGTACACTTGGCGAATGGATAAAAAGATTCTTCTACCTTGCCCGATTTAGGTTTTTTGTGGATGTGATAATCACTCTCAAAAAACTTATGAAAACATAAGAGTTTGTCACATAAACTGCAACAAATGAATGCAACAGTTTCCCAGTCGCGCAGTTTCCCCAGTGCTCTGTCAAAACGTATGTTTTTAACGTTTTCAAATTTTTCCGTGTGTAGACCGTCAAATCCTACATATGTCCAAGCAAATCTGAACATGTCGTAGAATTTTGGAGAGCGAAGTTGATTATATAAAAAATTAAACTTCTCACGCGAGGAAAGACTTGAACCAAGCACCTCTCGTTCCGCAACTGCTCACGCTAACCACGGGACCACGGTGCTCCTGAGCTCGCACTGTCCTTGATGTTGCCTAACTTGCGCATGGACTACTCAGTTTGTATATTTTGCTTCTTTTTTTCATAGTTGCACACAACTTCTTCCTGTTTTCTCGATTGATCTGTGTTCAGTTTTTCAAGGCCTATCAACTGTGCCAACTTACATTCAACTTTATTTTAAATGCAACACCGAATGAAAGAGCAACTCACAGCTTTTCTTAAGTTTTCTATGTGAACACCATTTGTCCCACAGCACACACACAGTCGATAGGCGAGTTCTTCCCAAATCTTGATCAGTATGTCTAACTTAAATGTTGCAACAACTGCTCCAACCTTGTTTCTTAACACTTACTTGATGTTTGGGGTCTCTAAAAACACCCCAAGGCTCTTGTAATTACAAACAAACCGTTGTAGGTTGGACATAGCTTTGTCATCCTCCAAATAGTATTCTTCTGGACGTTTTTTTATTGTGTTGTTGTCGTCGTCTTCAGTCCTGAGACTGGTTCGATGCAGCTCTCCATACTACTCTATCCTGTGCAAGCTTCGTCTCCCAGTACTCACTGCAACCTACATCCTTCTGAATCTGCTTAGTGTATTCATCTCTTGGTCTCCCTCTACGATTTTTACCCTCCACGCTGCCCTCCAATGCTAAATTGGTGATCCCTCGATGCCTCAGAACATGTCCTACCAACCGTCCCCTTCTTCTTGTCAAGTTGTGCCACAAACTCCTCTTCTCCCCAATTCTATTCAATACCACCTCATTAGTTACGTGATCTACCCATCTAATCTTCAGCATTCTTCTGTAGCACCACATTTCGGAAGCTTCTATTCTCTTCTTGTCCAAACTATTTATCGTCCATGTTTCACTTCCATACATGGCTACACTCCATACAAATACTTTCAGAAACGACTTCCTGACAGTTAAATCTGTACTCGATGTTAACAAATTTCTCTTCTTTAGAAACGCTTTCCTTGCCATTGCCAGTCTACATTTTATATCCTCTCTACTTCGACCATCATCAGTTATTTTGCTCCCCAAATAGCAAAACTCCTTTACTACTGTAAGTGTCTCATTTCCCAATCTAATTCCCTCAGCATCACCCGACTTAATTCGACTACATTCCATTATCCTCGTTTTGCTTTTGTTGATGTTCATCTTATATCCTCCTTTCAAGACACTGTCCATTCCGTTCAACTGCTCTTCCAAGTCCTTTGCTGTCTCTGACAGAATTACAATGCCATCGGCGAACCTCAACGTTTTTATTTCTTCTCCATGGATTTTAATACCTACTCCGAATTTTTCTTTTGTTTCCTTCACTGCTTGCTCAGTATACAGATTGAATAACATTGGGGACAGGCTATGGTGACCATATGTCTCGATTAATCGGGATTGTCCCGTTTTTTGAGACTCAAAAATTTGTCCCGACAAGCAATTTGTCCCGATTTTCAAGGATTATTTTGAGACATTTACAAAGTGGTTAAAATATTTTCTCAGTGTCGATTTTATAAACTATTAATTGAAACTGACATTCCGTACGTTGGTACCCCCTGATAATGGATAGTTTAAGCACTATAATTGTTGCGTACTCTTATTTTCTTTGCTTTTGCTTACCATTGTTGATAGCACTCAGTATCAGTTTCGTGAAGTGCTAGCACGTCGTGGTGATGCCGAAACGAGAATCAAAGTTTTCGGAAGAGCTTCAGAGGAAATTTCCTTGCTTCACTGCCACAGACAATGACTGTTCAGCAAAATGTGACGTATGTAACTCTGCTGTATCCGTGTCTCATGGTGGTGCTGCAGATCTCAATCATCATATTGAATCAGAGAAACACAGGAAGAATCTTCGATCGGCAGGTTCCTCGCAAAAAATGACGAGATATTTTGTAACTTCAAATAGACAGGAACAGAAAAACGTGGCTGCAGCAGAAGGAAACCCTGCCATTCCATGTTGTTAAACACCACCAAAGCTATCGTTCTAATGACTGCAGTGTTCAACTAAACAAAAAAAATTTCTGATTCTAAGATTTCCAGAAAATGTTTCGTGTGGAAGAACAAAGTGTGAAGCAATTAACAACAATGTTATAGCTCCGCATTCCCAGAAACCGGTAATAGCTGCCGTAAACAGTGCAAAATACTTTTCAATATCTACTGATGCTAGCATCCATGGGCATAAGAAAATTTTTCCTGTGATAGTTCAGTATTTTTCTGTAAGTGAGGGTGGAATGCAGACGAAATTGCTTGATCTTGATGAATCGCAGAACGAAAATTCCGAAACAATTTCCAATTATCTTTCTCATGTTATACAGTCATTCAGTATCATCTCAAAGTGTGTTGAATTTGGTGCAGACAATACTAACTGTCAACCATTTTCATATTTTTTCTATTCGTGTTGCAGAACTCACTGAATTCTGTGAATTTGTTGGTATCACTTACAGAAATTTACTTTCCTTTTCCAAAACAAGGTGGCATTCATTGTTGCCAGCCATAGAAAGGATCTTGAAAATGTGTGAACCTTTGAAATCTTACTTTTTGTCACAGTCTAACTCAAAGTGCCCTGTAGTCTTAAAGAGTTTTTTCAGTGATCCTATAAATGAATGTTATTTACTTTTTGTATATTCACAAATGAGTGTTTTCCAACAATCCATTCTGAGCACTGAGAAACAGAATAATTCCATATGTGAAGTGTTTAGCAGTCTTAAATAAAGCTTTGACAAGTCTAAATTCAAGGAAACATCAATATTTTGTACCACTAAGTGTAAAAAAACTGCTGGATAATTGTGATGACCAGTCTGTTAAGAAATTTGACATAGCAGTATCAATGTTTTATGATGCTTCAGTAGACTATTTATCCTCATGGTTACAGGGAATAGCTGAGTTTTCTGTATTCTCATGGATGATGCTCACAGAACCACTAGAATGGTCAGTAGTTGAAAATACACTCCTGGAAATTGAAATAAGAACACCGTGAATTCATTGTCCCAGGAAGGGGAAACTTTATTGACACATTCCTGGGGTCAGATACATCACATGATCACACTGACAGAACCACAGGCACATAGACACAGGCAACAGAGCATGCACAATGTCGGCACTAGTACAGTGTATATCCACCTTTCGCAGCAATGCAGGCTGCTATTCTCCCATGGAGACGATCGTAGAGATGCTGGATGTAGTCCTGTGGAACGGCTTGCCATGCCATTTCCACCTGGCGCCTCAGTTGGACCAGCGTTCGTGCTGGACGTGCAGACCGCGTGAGACGACGCTTCCTCCAGTCCCAAACATGCTCAATGGGGGACAGATCCGGAGATCTTGCTGGCCAGGGTAGTTGACTTACACCTTCTAGAGCACGTTGGGTGGCACGGGATACATGCGGACGTGCATTGTCCTGTTGGAACAGAAAGTTCCCTTGCCGGTCTAGGAATGGTAGAACGATGGGTTCGATGACGGTTTGGATGTACCGTGCACTATTCAGTGTCCCCTCGACGATCACCAGTGGTGTACGGCCAGTGTAGGAGATCGCTCCCCACAGCATGATGCCGGGTGTTGGCCCTGTGTGCCTCGGTCGTATGCAGTCCTGATTGTGGCGCTCACCTGCACGGTGCCAAACACGCATACGACCATCATTGGCACCAAGGCAGAAGCGACTCTCATCGCTGAAGACGACACGTCTCCATTCGTCCCTCCATTCACGCCTGTCGCGACACCACTGGAGGCGGGCTGCACGATGTTGGGGCGTGAGCGGAAGACGGCCTAACAGTGTGCGGGACCGTAGCCCAGCTTCATGGAGACGGTTGCGAATGGTCCTCGCCGATACCCCAGGAGCAACAGTGTCCCTAATTTGCTGGGAAGTGGCGGTGCGGTCCCCTACGGCACTGCGTAGGATCCTACGGTCTTGGCGTGCATCCGTGCGTCGCTGCGGTCCGGTCCCAGGTCGACGGGCACGTGCACCTTTCGCCGACCACTGGCGACAACATCGATGTACTGTGGAGACCTCACGCCCCACGTGTTGAGCAATTCGGCGGTACGTCCACCCGGCCTCTCGCATGCCCACTATACGCCCTCGCTCAAAGTCCGTCAACTCCACATACGGTTCACGTCCACGCTGTGGCGGCATGCTACCAGTGTTAAAGACTGCGATGGAGCTCCGTATGCCACGGCAAACTGGCTGACACTGACGGCGGCGGTGCACAAATGCTGCGCAGCTAGCGCCATTCGACGGCCAACATCGCGGTTCCTGGTGTGTCCGCTGTGCCGTGCGTGTGATCATTGCTTGTACAGCCCTCTCGCAGTGTCCGGAGCAAGTATGGTGGGTCTGACACACCGGTGTCAATGTGTTCTTTTTTCCATTTCCAGGAGTGTACTTTAATGTGGCTAAATGAAAAGGGCATTCTAGTAAATGACAGCCTCTTATTTGGTGAAGTAGTTCATATACAGTCATTTGTAAAACAAAAGTGGAAACAGACAGTGAACAATGGAATCAGTTGATGGCACATGAAAAATGGTGTAGGTTTTTCAGATCTTTTCAGTGTAATGAACAGTGCAGAGAGTGGCTTAATATAGCGCAGTACTTCTTTTCACTCCCTTCCCACAACGCAAATGTTGAAAGAGTTTTCAGCTTACTATTGTGACAGTGGACAGATGAGAGGAATAGATTTACAGTGAGGAGCGTTAAGTGTATTTTACTGACCTGTTTAAACTTCGGTGAATACAGTTGCACTGACTTCTATTCATACCCATTAGGCAAACTTGAGTTACTGATTGAAATTTCATCTTCGAAGAAATATGAATGCAGTGTGGAATCCACAAAACCATAAATTCCAAATATTTATGGTTCTATCAAAGTTCGTAGTACAATAATTTGATCTTCTTTTCAGTGGGATCAGAAAAATATGATACTATATTTGAATCATCATAGATCATGATAAAGGCTTTGAAAGGGGCTACCAGCTCGTGCAGGTTTTAGCAGGGAATCAGTTTTTGGAAAGAGGAATGAGAGTAATGCTGATGCAGACGTGGCAGGATGATACACAGGTCGGAGATGAGGCGAATGTAAATGAATGTGGTGGTGGTGGTGGTGGTGGTGGTGGTGGTGGTGGTGGTGGTGGTTATGATATAGGTGGACAGATAACTGTCGACATAGTACCACCTCATGTGTGCAAAAAGGCTTCCGGGAGTACAATACATGAAACTGAATAATTCCATGTCACCTTAGACCACAAATACAGACAAGGACAGATTGTCTAGGCCATTTTATCACCAATCACATGCAGAAAGTAATAGTAATGCATAATAATAACAACCATGCTGAAGACAGAAATTCTACACACATATCTTGAATGCTGGATTGAACTTGACTCTACAGAACTATAAGCATTCTATGTGCTACTAATAACAGCTGGTTTACACAAGGCACGTGGGGAAACCTTCGAGCCAATTTCGATCAGATGAGTATGGTTTACCCTTATTTCAAACCACAGTGAGCTTTCGAAGATCGCATGGTATTCTGATGCACCTCCGGTTCTCGACAAACAAACAAGAGAAGAAAGAAAAGCAGTTTCTGGAACAAAAGCTCAACCTTTGTGGGTGTGTTTGAAATGCATTTCGTCTTACATCGTAGGGCCTTACATTACATATGAAGACGACCTGTCAGCTTTCCGGGGACAGTCTCCATTCAAGGTGTACAGTCCTTCAAAACATTTCTTTTCCAGTCACAATCTTTTTAAAAGTTTGCAACTTCATAGTAGCATGCAACATTCGAGTTGTAATTTCAACAGTGTGCATGGGTCTCACAATACGTCATTACTATTTGTATGAAAATACAAGGGTTGGAACTTTAATAGTGCCAACTATTTATTTACAGCTCGTACAATATATATACGTGTTTCAAAGGTTTACTGACCTTCAAAGTAGTCACCAGCATTGTGTATAACCCGTTGCCAGCGATGTGGAAGTTTTAGTATACTCTTAGCAGTGCCAGTTGTGTTGACAGTTCTTGTGGCACGGTCTATTGCCCGACGAATTTGTAGCAGTTCTGAAGCGAATGCCGTGAGTGTTTCCTTCAGTTTAGAAATAGAGTTGAACTCACGAGGGCTTAAGTCAGGGGAGTGCAGTAGAGGGTATAGCTCTTAGCAGCCCCATCAGTTAAACAAATCAGTAACAGCTTGCACTATACGTGCTTGAGCATTGTCCTGCAAAATGATGGTATGGTCCTGCAGAAAGTGTCATCACTTCTGTCTCTAAGCTAGTCGTAGGTTGTGTTCCAAAAATGAACAGCATAGAGACAGAAGCTGAGCTGGTTGTTCACAAAAGAGCTACCGTAGCAACAACAAGCCAGAAAAGCGAGTTTGGTCGCGTCTTCTGTTTCGTTCATGGTCATCAAACGCTCTGCGGAGGAGAATTACAGACGCTAACGCAACTGTCACGATCGTGAGCTTTGTTTCCTTGTGCTGATTTTTGTTTATAATACATAGAAGAATATTTGAGGATAATAGCAAAAGTGGGCAGCGAAGTGACGGTGCGATTTTAATCATGCAAGGTGAACCCATTGCTTCAATGTAACGGAAAGCATTTGAAGGAATTCAGTATCGAACTGTGCCATCGCAGCTGCCGCAGCAGTGTTGGTAATTCAGCCATGGATTACTGGAATGGTATCATTGCCACTTCACACTTCAATCATCTCGTGTGTGTGTGTGTGTGTGTGTGTGTGTGTGTGTGTGTGTGTGTGTGTGTGTGTGTGTGTTTTTTTTTTTTTTTAATGAATGACAAAGGAATTCGTGTTGTATCACAAATCACAAGTGCTACACTTGGTACAAAACAAACTTCCCTTGCATTACTCCTCTTCATTGTGCCAGTTGCTTGACCTGCACACTGCAATCTCGTTTAAAATCAACCAAGTTAAAATGAGTGCAGTATACTTACTGTTCATAAATCATTTGATTGCTCCACACTTTACTTCTCAACTGGCAGAAATTGGAAGACTTCACGCTGTTATTGCTTTGTGTCTGACCACAGCCACTAATAATAATAATAATAATAATAATAATAATAATAATAATAAATATTGACCTACTCATTTGGAGTAGTGAAATGAGTAACACAGACCTAGAAGCACTCAATACACTTACACGATCACAATGCCACAAATATAGAATACATCACATACATTCAGCAACTGAAAGATTCACATTAAGCAGAAAGGAAGGAGGAAGGGAATTTATCGACATAAAAAACCTACATTATGGACAGGTAGACAATTTAAGAAAATTCTTTATAGAATGAGCAGAAACTAGCAAAATACACAAAGCAATCACTCATATCAATACATCGGCTACACCATTGCAATTTCATAACCACTTCTACAACCCTTTAGATCACATAACATCAACAGATACGAAGAAAGTAAATTAGAAAAAGAAAACACTACATGGCAAGCACCCGTATCATCTAACACAGCCACACATCAATCAAGACACATCAATCAAGACACATCAATCAAGACGCATCCAACACATAGCTAAGAAAAGGCGATATATACAGTGAGACGGAAGGATTCATGATTGCAATACAGGATCAAACAATAAACACCAGATATTACAGCAAGCATATTATTAAAGATCCCAATACCACAACAGATAAATGCAGACTTTGCAAACAACAAATAGAAACAGTAGATAACATCACAAGTGGATGTAAAATACTAGCAAATACAGAATACCCCAGAAGACATGACAATGTAGCAAAAATAATACATCAACAGCTTGCCTTACAACATAAACTTATAAAACAACACGTTCCCACATACAAGTATGCACCACAAAATGTACTGGAGAATGATGAATACAAATTATACTGGAACAGAACCATTATAACAGATAAAACAACGCCACATAACAAACCTGACATCATACTCACCAATAAAAAGAAGAAATTAACACAACTAATCGGAATATCCATACCCAATACAACAAATATACAAAAGAAAACAGGAGAAAAAATTGAAAAATACATCCAACTGGCTGAGGAAGTCAAGGACATGTGGCATCAGGATAAAGTTGACATTATACCAATTATACTATCAACTATAGGAGTCATACCACACAATATCCACCAGTACATCAATGCAATACAGCTACATCCAAACTTATATATACAACTACAGAAATCCGTAATTATTGATACATGTTCAATTACCCGAAAGTTCCTAAATGCAATATAACACTTACCATAGAGTTAAAAGGAAGTGACGCTTGATCAAGGTCCACGTCACTTTCCATTTTTAACCAGACTTAACGTCTGAGAAAGTAAAGAAATAATAATAATACTGCATACAGCACTATAGTAGCCTTGTGTAGTTACTGCTGTATCATGCTGTCTGTTTCGGAGTTGGAAGATGCAATCGCCATCCCTGAATTGTTCTTCAACAGTGGGAAGCAAGAAGGTGCTTAAAACATTGATGTAGGCCTGTGCTGTGATAGTGTCATGCAAAACAAAATCACGACCACACCATGACACTACCGCCTCTGAATTTTACTGTTAGCATTACACACACTGGCAGATGACGTTCACCACACACTGCCATTGGATCACCACATTGTGTACCATGATTGGCCACTCCACACAACGTTTTTCCACTGTTCAGTTGTCCAATGTTTACGCTCGTTACACCAAGTGAGGCGTCGTTTGGTATTTACTGGTGTGATGTGTGGCTTATGAGCAGCTGCTTGACCAGCAAATCAAAGTTTTCTCACCTCCCCCCTAACTGTCATAATACTTGCAGTGGATCCTGATGCAGTTTGGAATTCCTGTATGATGGTCTCGTAGATGTCTGCCTATAACACATTAGAACCCTCTTCAATTGCCAGCGGTCTCTGTCAGTCAACAGAGGTTGGCCTGTGCACTTTTGTGCTGTTCGTATCCCTTGACATTTCCATTTCACTATCACATCGGAAACAGTGGACGTAGGGATGTTTCGGAATGTGGAAATCTCGCGTACAGACATATGACACAAGTGACACCCAATCACCTGACCATGTTCGAAGTCCATGAGTGTTGGTAATTCAGCCACAGATTACTGGAATGGTATCATTGCCACTTCACACTTCAGTCATCGTGAGGTGATCTGTCTGAAAAGGAAGAAAGGGAAATCGTGAAACAGTAGAAAACTAAATTACGAACCAAACTACTTTCTGTGCATAAGTATATGCACTTTTGAATACTTTACATAAGTGGTTTTCAATCTTACTTATGCGATTAATCACTTAACTAATCTGTAAAATGATAGACTTTTTGTGGAACATTTATTTTTTTAAATAATGAAAAATGAATATTTGGTGTGTGTGTGTGTGTGTGTGTGTGTGTGTGTGTGTGTGTGTGTGTGTGTGTGTGTGTGTGTGTGTGTGTGTGTGTGTTTTAATGAATGACAAAGGAATTCGTGTTGTATCACAAGTGCTACACTTGGGTACAAAACAAACTTCCCTTGCATTACTCCTCTCCATTGCGCCAGTTGCTTGACCTGCACACTGCAATCTCGTTTAAAATCAACCAAGTTAAAATGAGTGCAGTATACTTTCTGTTCGTAAATCATTTGATTGCTCCACACTTTACTTCTCAACTGGCAGAAATTGGAAGACTTCACGCTGTTATTGCTTTGTGTCTGACCACAGCCACTAATAATAATAATAATAATAATAATAATAATAATAGAACAGAACCATTATAACAGATAAAACACCACCACATAACAAACCTGACATCATACTCACCAATAAAAAGAAGAAATTAACACAACTAATCCATATCCAATACAACAAATATACAAAAGAAAACAGGAGAAAAAATTGAAAAATACGTGCAACTGGCTGAGGAAGTCAAAGACATGTGGCATAAGGATAAAGTTGACATCATACCAATTATACTATCAACTACAGGAGTAATACCACACAATATCCACCAGTACATCAATGCAATACAGCTACATCCAAACATATATATATACAACTACAGAAATCTGTAATTACCCGAAAGTTCCTAAATGCAATATAACACATACCGTACAGTTAAAAGGAAGTGACGCTTGATCAAGGTCCGCCTCACCTTCCATTTTTAACCAGACATAACGTCGGAGACAAGAAATAAATAATAATAATAATAATTATTATTATTATAGTAATAAGCAGAAAGGAAGGAGGAAGGGGATTTATCAACATAAAAAACCTACATTATGGACAGGTAGACAATTTAAGAAAATTCTTTCTAGAACGAGCAGAAACTAGCAAAATACACAAGGCAATCACTCATATAAATACATCGGCTACACCACTGCAATTTCATAACCACTTCTACAATCCTTTAGATCACATAACATCAACAGATACAAAGAAAGTAAATTGGAAAAAGAAAACACTTCATGGGAAGCACCCGTATCATCTAACACAGCCACACATCGATCAAGACGCATCCAACACATGGCTAAGAAAAGGCAATATATACAGTGAGACAGAAGGATTCATGATTGCAATACAGGATCAAACAACAAACACCAGGTATTACAGCAAGCATATTATTAAAGATTCCAATACCACAACGGATAAATGCAGACTTTGTAAACAACAAATAGAAACAGTAGATCACATCACAAGCAGATGTACAATACTAGCAAATACAGAATACCCCAGAAGACATGACAATGTCGCAAAAATAATACATCAACAGCGTGCCTTACAACATAAACTTTTAAAACAACACGTTCCTACATACAAGTATACACCACAAAATGTACTGGAGAATAATGAATACAAATTATACTGGAACAGAACCATTATAACAGATAAAACAACGCCACATAACAAACCTGACATCATACTCACCAATAAAAAGAAGAAATTAACACAACTAATCGAAATATCCATACCCAATACAACAAATATACAAAAGAAAACAGGAGAAAAAATTGAAAAATACATCCAACTGGCTGAGGAAGTCAAAGACATGTGGCATAAGGATAAAGTTGACATCATACCAATTATACTATCAACTACAGGAGTAATACCACGCAATATCCACCAGTATATCAATGCAATACAGCTACATCCAAACATATATATACAACTACAGAAATCCGTAATTATTGATACATGTTCAATTACCCAAAAGTTCCTAAATGCAATATAACACATACCGTACAGTTAAAAGGAAGTGACGCTTGATCAAGGTCCGCGTCACTCCATTTTTAACCGGACTTAACGTCTGAGAAAGTGAAGGAAGTAGTAATAATAATAATAATAATAATAATAATAATAATACTGCATACAGCACTATAGTAGCCTTGTGTAGTTACTGCTGTGTCACGCTGTGTTTCAGAGTGAGTAATGAAGCAATTGCTGGGGTGCTGCAGGTACTTCCCACAACTTGGAGAATACATTTTCTTCAGATATTTAATCTTTGTTACATTCAGTCTCACTTCTATCTTCAGCAATGTATGGCACAAAACACAACATGTGTGTAGTGTGTGGGCTATGTGAAGAAGCTGTAACCTCCACCACATTAATGCTACTAGTTAAGAAAAAGTAATTATTGATATCTTGTATGATCAATATTAGTAAAAAAAGTTGTGACGATAGTAATTATCTTTTGGAAATAATTGTTTTGTTACTGAAACAGAATCGGATCGTTTGGCATTTAACCCTCAGAAAATTTCATTTTACCCCTTAGGGGGTGATTACCCACAGATTAGGAACCTCTGCTTTAAAAAGTAATTAGTGAATGGAAGGCACGGAGATACATAGCTGTACTCTTGATTGTTGGAACTGAATGCTACAGTTGGCAATGTAATAGTACATACCAATGGTTGACAAACTACTTCGCTCAAGAACCAGTGCTGATGTGGTGAGGTGCATCTTGGGTCACTTATATACCCATGTTATCAACTGTTCACTTATATACACTGTGATCAAAAGTATCCGGACACCTGGCTGAAAATGACTTAAGAGTTTGTCGCACCCTTCACCGGTAATGCTGGAATTCAATATGGTGTTGGCTCACCCTTAGCCTTGATGACAGCTTCCACTCTTGCAGGAATATGTTCAACCAGGTGCTGGAATGTTTCTTAGGGAATGGCAGCCCATTCTTCACGGAGTACTGCACTGAGGAGAGGTATTGATGTCAGTCAGTGAGTGAGGTCTGGCATGAAATCTGCATTCCAAAACATCACAAAGGTGTTCTATAGGATTCAGGTCAGGACTGTGCAGGCTAGTCCATTACAGGGATGTCACTGTTGTGTAACTACTCTGCCACAGGTCGTGCATTATGAACAGGTGCTCGATCGTGTTGAAAGATGCAATCGCCATCACTGAATTGTTCTTCAACAGTGGGAAGCAAGAAGGTGCTTAAAACATTGATGTAGGCCTGTGCTGTGATAGTGTCATGCAAAACAAAATCACGACCACACCATGACACTACTGCCTCTGAATTTTACTGTTAGCATTACACACGCTGGCAGATGACGTTCACCACACACTGCCATTGGATCACCACATTGTGTACCATGATTGGCCACTCCACACAACGTTTTTCCACTGTTCAGTTGTCCAATGTTTACGCTCGTTACACCAAGTGAGGCGTCGTTTGGTATTTACTGGTGTAATGTGTGGCTTACGAGCAGCTGCTTGACCAGGAAATGAAAGGTTTCTCACCTCCCGCCTAACTGTCATAATACTTGCAGTGGATCCTGATGCAGTTTGGAATTCCTGTATGATGGTCTGGTAGATGTCTGCCTATAACACATTAGAACCCTCTTCAATTGCCAGCGGTCTCTGTCAGTCAACAGAGGTTGGCCTGTGCACTTTTGTGCTGTTCGTATCCCTTGACATTTCCATTTCACTATCACATTGGAAACAGTGGACGTAGGGATGTTTCGGAAAGTGGAAATCTCGCGTACAGACATATGACACAAGTGACACCCAATCACCTGACCATGTTCGAAGTCCATGAGTTCTGCAGAGCACCCCATTCTGCTCTCACGATGTGTAATGACTACGAGGTCGCTGATATGGAATACCTGGAATACTATGTTACAAGCTCCAGCAGACTAACTACAGTAAGGGCACGATAAGCTGAATGCCGGCCCACAAATACTGATAGCTAAAGGTCGGCTTTATTCAGAGCGTTTCGTGTCGTCTGGTCTTTTTCAGACTGTTGACGACCTCGGAGACCTAACAGCTCTGATATTATAGTATTGAGTGTTGAGTGTTGGTACCAACTAATAATAGCATTTGTACTTACATTTAAATGTTCTGTTGAGTATGAGACACCATTGAAATTATTTAAATGCTGGTTTGGTTTTTCTCATTCCATTGTGTTACAAGTTTCAATTTCATTTCGTATTCCTTGCTAGAAATATGTACCACATTTGAAGATGACTCTCTCTCCGTAATGAACATTCACAAAACTCTCATATCTCTCTTTAAAAATTTATAACATAGTATTTGCTTAAAGAGGGAAACTATGTAATGATAGAATAGTTGTATGAAGGAATAATTTTTACGGCAAAGAATGACTTAGTCTGGAAAATCAGTGAAAATACAATATGATGTGGGGGAAGAAAAAAATACTTATGTCCTCTGATACAGTCATGAACTGTGGCAGAAACATAAATTTTCCAACAGAATTCCAAAAATTTGTTCACTGTTTCCAGTATGTCCTTGCAATGTCCCTTCTAAACAAAAGCAGTAATATTAACCACAAAGAGAAAGGCACGAACCAGTATTTTTACCGTGAATTCTATTCATTCTGTGCTATTCAGCTGCAAAAGGCTCCAATTTCTTGTAATGTACACTAAGACTGTCAATATAGCACAAGGTTTGGATGTTTATAATATTTATACATTTTAATTTATAACAATATACTTTGTACAAATTAGTAGCTAATGAAGTGATTAATTGAAAATTTTTTTACAAATGAGAAAATCAATGGGGAGAAAGACTAAACAAAGTGGATCAGTTTCAGCTATTCTTCCATTATATTTTTAGATTTAGAGTTTTTGGTTTTGAAGTAAAAATATATTTATGGACCAGTGTTTTCTGGAAATGGTGTAAGTGCCACTTTGGAATTGTAGTTGTTGCACACATTTGCTGTTGGGAGTGACCCCTGGTACTGGTAACATATAACTTCTCTTAGTGTGTGTGTGTGTGTGTGTGTGTGTGTGTGTGTGTGTGTGTGTGTGTTGTGCCACTCAGTTTCCTGGTCTGGAGCTGTATGTCATGCGCACAGGCCTGCCGTGGTGGGTCACGCCCAGGACCAAAAGCCGGCATTCCTGCTGAGGCCCGGAGGCAATGTTGCTGCCGTTGAGCCGTACCTCCATGTCCCGGCACCACAGCCGCAGCAACAACAACAACAACAGCAGCAGCAGCAACAGCAACAGCAACACCATCAGCCCATGTCCGCTGACCAGCAGGAGAAGCCCCTCACCCAGGGCTCCCACAATGCTCACCAGGTTAGCACAATTCTCTCTCCTAGTTCAAATTGGCTAAGCTCTTTGCCCCTCATCTTGGAGCTGTACGAATATTATGATTTTACAGATACTCCCGATAATCTGATGACATCTTGACGTGTTGGGTACCTGCTGGATGTTACCGTTGTTCTTGCGTGATAATTTGGCAATGTGACTAGTCCTCTTCACCAGGTGCTGCCTGAGATTGCTCATAGAGTGGAATGGGTCAAATATTTATACCTACACCCTCCTCCCCCTCTATAGGTTCCAGGCATTCCATCTGCATCTGCATTCCCTAGCAGTGTGTAGGCATTCCCTCTTAGGTCCGGAGAGTCAGTCTGTGAGCTTGCGTTCAATTTCCCTCACTGCAGTTAACCCCTGGGGGAGCCCGTGCTCATTCTATGGTCTGCATACCAGCTCAACCCGTATGCTTTTATCTCTGTAAATTATCTGCAATGATATTGCTTTAATGCCTCACTTTTACAACTACACACTATCACGGTTAAATCAGATGTTGTTTCTTGTAAGGGACTATCGTGCTGATCTTCAGATTCACCCGCTCACATTGTGGCAACATGTTAACACGTAGCCTGAAGTTGATGGTATCTTTCATAATATGTTTCATTTTTGCAATACTTTACCTTCATTCGCCTTTTTGTAGAATCTGTCAGACTTTGGTTTCATTTGAGGAATACTGACAGCAGTAACTGGTTACCACATTGAGAAAAAGGACTGTTGCCAGCAACTGATTCTCCAGTTTCACACCATGCAGCTCAACAGAGGAAAGTAAATATTTTCGTGGTATTCAGCCATGTAGCATGATCTTTGGCTCCAAAATATGGTGACAATATTGTTGACTCATTGTAGCAAGTATTGTCACAAACTGGTTGACACACTGAACAACAAATATGAGACAGGTGGTGCTTCTTACTTTTGAAGTTTTTTAAGTCAACTAAGTACAAGAAAAAGCATCAATGGATTGTTTTCGAACATTTTTACATGTCGCTCAATCCCTTCCCCTCACCCTACGACTAGCAGAGGTATCTTAATCCAACACTATTTTTATACAAATTGTGAATAATGTATGTAACAAATTTGGTTGAAATTCATCCAGATATTGCAGGGAGATGCTGATAGATCAGCACTATTGGAACCCCCCATTCCTCCCATCCTCCTAACACCTAGGGGTCAAATGTCATCGGAACTGTCACCTATGAGCCTAGCAATTTGGAAAACTATGTATTCAATACTAATTTGGATCGTTAATGAGTTTACATGTCATGGCTTCTCACCTCCACCACTCCGAGGGATGGTTGGGTCTGTTATCACTACAATATTTTTAAACAAATTATACAAGTAATGAATCATTTATATGTGCAAGATAATTCCCATTTAAAGTCCACTCGCAACTGCGCACTTTTAATTACGTTACATGTTTTGATCCCTCTGGATCATCTACAGATCTAAGTAGTTCCATCATCAATACATCTCGTCTACTCAGAACCACATATCAGAATACTCCAGACCCAGCCCTTGCTCCTTATTTGCACCTAGTTGTGAAATGCCTTCAGGGCAGTCACCAGTGATACTAGCAACCTGGAAAACTATGGATTTGATACATTTGTACATGGTTGAAATTGTTCCTGAGGTTGCTGAGTTAAGTTTTTGTGCCACTCATTTTTCACCGCCATCCCAATGAGAGTTAAGTGCTTCTTACTCCCACAGTGCTTCTTTACAGGCTTTAAGTGATTTGTGTACAAAATTTGGTTAAAATTTATTCAAGTGTCTTGGAGAAGGTGTGGAATATAAATACATATAGAAAATGATTTTTATGAAAATATGTCTTTTAGACTTGGGACACTCAAATGGTACAATTACCAGATTCAACTTGTTATTAAGTAATCATCAGATAATTTGGAAATTTTTTGTAGGAGGTCATCAACTGATCAGATGCAATCAGTGCTTCTTCACAGTTGTTCAGTTGACATGTCAAAATAATCTGATGGTCTCTTGGTATAAAACCAGAACTTGTAATTATACCCCATTTGAGTGACCCCAGGCTGAATTATACAACAGCCTAAAGAAAATGAAGTCATTGTCAGTGGTTAGATGGGTGCAGAGTAAACTTTTGGCAGCCCTGCAACCAATTTACACACAAGTGACAACAGCAGTGAGGTTCCAGGATGTGTCTTTGTTGATGCTTGCAGGATGACATATCACCTTCAGAGTTTGGGGGCAGCAAGGCAGACCCAAAGTACCAAACACTGCCATACAATACAAAGTTCACAGTCAGTTTCTTGTCAAAGACGGCAGTGGGTGGCAATGAAGTGGAGACTGCTAGGAATGCCATCAACAGCAACCTGAACAGCAATTTTGGCAGCAGCACTGGCGTTAGCCCTGCGAACACCAATATGGGGCAACAACAACAACAACAGCAGCAGCAGCAGCATCAACAGCAACAGCAGGCATGTATACCCACTACATTATGTAAATTTGTACCATCTTCAGGTTTTCTGTGGTTCAAATAATAATGAGAATGTAAATTGTAAATTGGAATTGTCAGTAGTACAGGGTGCAGCAAAAAGGCCTGACAATTTTTAACAAATGCCTTGCTTTACCCAATACTTTAACATATTTATTGATACAGCATATTGGGGTACATATGCCATTTAACAGCCTTGAAAAAGGAGTAGATAACATTTGAAAATAACTTCATCTAAGTTGCAACTATTGTCTGCTATGCTACGTTTCTGTCAAACTTACATCTCAGTACCCGATTTTGTACTGCAGAGATTTCCTGGCAGATAGTGTTCTGTGGTCTGTTTACAAATACTTACAATTTAAGATAATTCCCCAAAATAAACCACAGTTTGTGAGATTTGGCGAACATGTGGACCAAGGCCATGCAGTGATAACATTATGAGAAATTGGATGTCCAGGAAATTTAATCCTCAAAGAATTCAGCCCAATGTTTGCTGTGTGAGCAGTTGTCCCATCTTGCTGGAACCACATTCTGTTTCACTTAAGCATACTCTCCATAGTTCAGTACAATAATATTTTGAAACATTTAGAGGTAATACTCTCTACAGTCACTGCAGCTGTTTGTCCTCTGTTCTCCTCAAAGAAGTATCTTTGTCGCTGCTAGGGGACATTTGTGCATGTCTGTATGGTTTTCATTTGACCAACATCAGAAGTTAAGGTTGTTAAAATAACCAGATGAATGTAAACAAGTTTTTTCAATCATTATGAGAGCCAAATCACCAAGCTTCAGTCATCATTCCAGGTATTTGTTCTGTAAATATTGTGCGTTGCTTAATCTTGTGTCTTTGACTGTTAAACTGTTTAACCTGTGGCCACTTTGTAGGGGGCGAGGGAGTGTAAATTACAAGGTAGTATTAATCTTTGTAATTAAAGAAAACGTTCTGGGCTGTTCTGCCTTGGTCAAATGGATTTGACATTAAAACCGGACATTTTGTTCCCATCTGTGGAGGATATTTTCAAGGGGATTATGACTTTGAGTGGTCTGATTCACACCCTGGCTTGCTACTGACTACAGCAAAATTCCATTTATGTGTGCTTCCCTGCAATGGCGTGATGTCACATGCTTTAAATACCAGGGTGCAATTGGCTGTTGTCAGTTGCCGTTACCTGTTGATACTACCACCCCATAGTGGAAGACTGGTAGACATCTTCAGCACCAGGATGAAAATGTCATTGAATTTCATGCCCTCCTCCTTCCTGGTGAAATACCTGGGGTGTTTCATAATCTCGATGGCATCTCCTTTGAAAATGAATATGATGGTCTTGTGGCTGCAAAGCGTGTTCCGCAACTTCTGATCTGTCAATCTACTCCCTTCTGTAATTGCCTTAGTGCTCTTCCAGTCATAAATTTTTTTTTTTTTTTTAGTGCCCACATACACCTCCCCCACAACTACATGGAATCCTATAAATACCTGCTTTTTCCAGCAGTTTCAGAGCATCCTTGACCAATTTTAGGTGATCTACCTGATGACAACTCTAGGAATATAAAGCAACCCGCTACATATTACTTCCATATCCAAGATTTTTCCTTTGTGGTCAGTAACAGCCGTAATGAAATGCAGTGAAACGTCCACTTTCACAGGCACTTGTGCATCACTATCAGCTAAGAGATGTGGTTTTAACTCTCTTTTTATCTCAGCAGACAAATAACCATTCTTGAGCAGTTCATTGCTGAAATGTTTTAATCCCGCATCAAGCAGCTCCGGTTTGCACAGGTTTCTTGCTCTATCTGCCAATGTTTTCATCATGCTTCACTTCTGTTGTGGGTGGTGTTTTAAATCTCATTGTAGGTAACAGTCTGTGTTCACGGGTTTTCAGTAAACTGTGTGGCCTATGCCAAGAAAGCCAACTTACAAAGTTTGAAGAACCCCCTTTAAATGACAACTCTAGGAATATAAAGCAAACCCCTACATATTTCTTCCATAGGGAGCTTCAGGACAAGATTAGATTAATTATGATGTGCACACAGGTCTCTAAATATTCATTCTTCCCACACTCCGTACAAAAATGGAATGGGGAAAAAGCCCTAGTAACTGCATAATGGGATGTACCCACTGCCATGCACTTCACAGTGGTCTGCAGAGTACAGATGTAGATGCAGAAGCAGAACTTTGTCAGTAGGTCTTTTGTGGCATGCAGAATTTGAGAGTGACTGGCAAATTCCTTGGAGTTCCTTTCACATGTCGTGTAGCTTTTTAATATTTTCATCTGCAAGTAAAGGTCTCCCACTGCTTTGTACTTCCGAGGAAAATTGTTCTAAACTTTTTTGTTTGACCTTGCCTGTCCACTGACATGTTATTGGAGACTGTCAGTGATGTCTGAACAGTCTCTGAATCTTCAGTACGGATTTCAACTGCTCTACCAACAGATTAAGCCTACTTACTTTATGCTCCACAACATATTGTGATTCTAAATTGACACAATTTCCTCCAACTTCCATTATTTGCATTTCTGCCCCCTTTTTTCCCCTTAAGAAAAAAACCTTGTTTTAGGTATACTTGCATCAGTCCACTAATGTTGACACCAATTATGTACATACACCCCGCAAACTGACTCAAGATTCATTCAAATGATCAGTGGAACATGTAAGTAACTGACTGTAAAAACAACAGGGTCCTTAATTACCACCTCCTTATACCTTTAGATATTTTTTTACTATACACGTGAGTGATTTAGATGCATTTTTTCACAGATGATGTCAGTTGCACATAGTACTCCATTGTCAGGAATAAACAAAGGTCTGGCAATTGGTGTTGGGCAGCAGCAGCAGCAGCAGCAACAACAACAACAACAACAACAACAACAACAGCAGCAGCAGCAGCAGCAGCAGCAACAGCAACAGCATGATAGTTCCAATAACAAGCAATCATACACCAGGTCAGATAATAAAAATATTTTTGTTACATTTTAGAGAACCTATTTTTTCTATTGCAGCTTACTTATAGTGTTAATCTCACTGTCTTTCTTCATCACGGCAATAATTCAATAGGCTTACAGCATCATACAAATTTTTGTATGCTAGCCAGTAAACAATAACATCATTTCAAGTCATTTCTGACTAAAGATTTGGAATACTCTTACTGCATCTGCCATGTTTCGACAAATACTGTAGAGTAAAATAACCAGCATTACTGTATGTGATACAATCCGAATTGCCAGTAGAGGAGTCGGTTGGGGACTTCTCTAAGGTAACACTCTATAACTAGCTTCAGTTGTAACAGCATTGCCTGCAACACGCAAGAGTTTGAGTTCAGGTGCCAAACTAGAGCGCTGTTGTAAGCTTTCCTGCCATATTCTTATTGTTTCCTTCATTTTTAGGGTTTCATACCTCAGTCGGTAAAAACAGAACCTTTATTTGGATTACATTCTTGTGTGTGTCTGTTCGTCTGTCTGATTGTTAATAACCATTTTTCTCAGGATTGGGTAGATGTATAAAGTTGAAATTTGTCACATACTAAAACCTATGGTTCCTTGGAAGTGTAAAAAATTTAAGCTTCTACCTAAATGCAATCAACATACAACCTTTTATTTCACATTCTGATACATTGTAAGTATCAGTATTTATAACAGACAAAAATCGTCAGAATCCTGTATTTCTGGGATGGATGAGCTATCTATAAACATAATTTAGGTTATATGGAACCCTTCTGTATGAGCAGATACAAGGAGAGTTGGCTGCTGTCCATAAACAGCTGGAAGCTGCTTTGGC
The DNA here is from genome assembly GCF_021461395.2 of Schistocerca americana. Taxonomy (NCBI): domain Eukaryota; kingdom Metazoa; phylum Arthropoda; class Insecta; order Orthoptera; family Acrididae; genus Schistocerca; species Schistocerca americana. Next base: position 181,865,983 of record NC_060127.1, on the reverse strand, counting down.
TATTGTCGACAAGCATTCTAGCTAATGCTCAAAGTTGCAATGACGTCAGGGTGCCCATGACACATTTGGTGCCATTGGAATCCCCTGGTGACTTGGATGTTGCTGCAGCTTCTGATACGCAACATCTGACTGGTCCGTCCTCACTCCAGAGTGGGTGGCAGACAGTGGTGGGTTTGTGTGTCACTGGGCGGAAGGTGAAAGAGGGAGCAGGACATGTGGCTGGCTCTATGCCTTAGCAACAGGTACTAGTTGCTACCCAATGTTGATGACAACTCTCAGCCAGCACGGGATGCCTCTCCTGTTGGGCTAGCGGTCAGTTTTTCTGCCCTGTCTGGACAACTACAGAGGGTGGGTATGCTAGTTATTGGGAACTCCAATGTTAGGTGGGTGATGGAGCCCTTTAGGGAAATAGCTGGCGAGGTGGGAAAGAATCCCAATCTGCATTTGGTATCCCGTTATGTGGAGGCGGCCCTACCGGCGGCTATCGAGCCTACTGGGTGCAACTGTCTGCATGTAGTGGCACATGTTGGCACGAACGACATCTGCCGCTTGGGTTCTGCTCCTTTCAATGGCTGGCTGATTTGGTGAAGGCAACTAGCAGTGCACACGGTGTGCAGGCTAAGCTGTCTATTTGTAGCATCGTACTCATGGTTGGAGCAGAGTGGAAGGTCTAAACCAGAGGCTCAGACAGTTCTGTGATGGCACTGGATGTGAATTTCTTGACCTCCGCTATCGGGTGCAGAATTGTAGGGTTGCCCTTAATAGGTCAGGCGTGCACTACACGCAGGACGCGGCTACTAGGGTAGCGGAGTACGTGTGGCGTGCACGTGGGACTTTTTTAGGTTAGAGGACCCCTCACTTGGGAGCAAACATGATTTGCCTCTTAAATCAGCCACAGTGACCTCAGAGACTCTTTGTCCTGACAGATCAGAGATAGGAAAGATTAATATGATTTTAGTAAACTGGAGGAGCATCGAAGGAAAGGTCCTAGAATTAGTATCACTTACTGAAGGTTATAATGCACAGATTGTATTGGAAACAGAAAACCTTTTGAAACCAGACATCAATTACAACAAAATCCTAAGTTCAGATTGGAATGTTCAATGTAAGGATAGGTTAGTCGTCAATAGTGGAGGCATGTTTATTGCAGTAAAAAATTCGATAAAATCTAGCGTCATTATCACAGATTCCGAATGTGAGTTAATCTGGGTGAAATTAACTATCAAAGAACAGTCAAAAATGGTGATCGAATGCTTTTATAGACCACCTGGGTCAGGATCTGTGGTTGTAGAGCGAGCTTCAGACAGAAATTGCAGAATATCATTAGTAATTTTCATGATCATGCTGTTGTAATAGGATGTGACTTCAACTTGCTAGGTATAGATTGAGAGTGTTCTACCATCAAACATGGTGCCAGAGACAGGGAATCATGTCGCATTGTTCTGGATGCCTTGTCCAAAAATTACTTTGAGCAGTTAGTTAGAAAAGCAACTCAAGAGAGCAACAAACAGACCTGACGTTACCGAATCAGTTCACATAGAGAAAGGAATTAGTGATGATAAAGCTGTGACAGCATCTATGATGACAGGTCCTATAAGGAATGTTAAGAAAGGTAGGCAGATATATTTGCTCAGCAAGGGTGACAGGATACAAATTTCAGAATATCTCGGCAGTCAGTGTCAAATATTCAGTGATGGAAAAAATTCAAAGGCATCGTTCAATATGCCCTACACAAATATTCTCAGGTTTTAAGGGATGGGAAAGATCCACCATGGTTTAACAGCCATGTTAGAAAAGTGCTACATAAACAAAGAGCACTTCATCTCAGATTCAAGACAAGTAAAACCTAGCTGACAAACAAAAGCTGAACAAAGCGAAAATGAGTGTAAGGAGAGCAATGAGAGAAGCATTAAATGATTTCTAAAGTAAGATATTGTCAACCAACCTGAGTAAAAACCCTAAGAGATTTTGGTCATATATAAAATCTGTTAGAGGGTCAAAATCATCCATGCATTCTCTCAGTGACTACACCAGCACCGAAATGGAAGATAACAGAGAGAAGGCCGAAATACTGCATTTGGTCTTCCGAAGTTGTTTCATTGCGGAAGATCGTAACACTGTCCCTCCTTTCAATCATCGTGCGAACGTCAAAATTGCAGATATTGAGATAACCGATCGTGGAATCGAAAAACAGCTACAGTCACTGTGCGGAATTATTATTTAATTTAGGGGCGACTAGACACTTCAACAAGAACAAACAACAGGATTAGCATTGCCAAAACTTAACAAATAGTCTCTAGTCCTCTAATGTCACATCACTGCCTGTTCCGAACTGGCCATGGTTGATTGGTTAAGGTGCCTTCAGTAACTGCTTACACAACTTTACTGGTTTACGTAAGTTATTAATAATAGTTCACTGAAAAACAAGTCTTAAAACACTTCATAGAAAGGCTGGTTAAATAACAGTTCCTTTGATTAATCAGGTAATAAATTCTCAATCAATAATGGTAGCAAACAACATCACTTCCAAATAAAAACTTACAGAATCATAATGGTAGAAAGGTTCCTTACAAACTTCAAAATTCACTTTCATTTAACACACAGATATAAAAACATATCCAAAACTCATCGTTAGCATATTTTCCAAATTCCAGTATTTATAACCCACTGAACTACACTGCAGAACTGACAATTTCAAATCTGTCCATTGAGTAATCCTGATAACAGAAAGTTGTGTTCACAAATAAGAAATTTATCAACTTTGACAGTGCCCATCCGGCATTGGCCACACCTCCACACAATCGTAAATTCCATTAAAAAGTGATAGTCATTGCTCAATCTCCATACAGTTAAGTAAACCAACACCACAGAAGTCACTGAAGGTTAATACAAGTACCGTATTCCACTGCTTTCTTCTCCATTATCATGACTTCCTTATTGTGGGCGAACATGGTACAGCACAGCGTGTTCAGGTTGGGCTCATGCTGTCTTGTTTATCTGCTGTGGCAAAACACCCACAAACGATATTGGCCACAGCTCGCTGTAAACTGTGTCCATACAATTGCAGAGCCCATGGCTTATCGTTCCACAGCAGTGTTGAATTCCCAAGTGTCTCAGTTTCACCATCAGTTCATTACCACAGAGTGCCAAAATTATTAATGCACAATTCGGACCATCTGGACCCCAACACCCTGCATTTCTGTCGTTCTCGCTTTTTACTCTCGAACCCTCCACTTTTTGTTGCCAGAGTGCCACTCACCGCCAACTCCGCACCCCAGTATCTCTGGCAAGGCCAATATCGACCTTAACACTCGCGGCTGAAGCACAATCGTGCCAAAAATTGGCACATCGCTTAGTAGTGGAAAGGCTTCAGGACCAGATGAGGTACCCATGCACTATTTGCTAGTGGAACAGGGTTGAAGGGATCAGATAGTGGTACCGAAAGTACCCTCCACCACACACCATTAGGTGGCTTGCAGAGTATGATGTAGATGTAGATGTAGATGAAGATGAAGATGAGTCCTACGTGCATAAAAATTATGCGAAAGAACTTGTTCCCCTTCTAGCGGTAATTTATCGTAGATCACTTGAGCAACAAAAGGTACCTAATGACCAGAAAAAAGGGCAGGTCATTCCCATTTTTAAGAAAAGCCACCAGACAGATACACACAATTACAGACATATATCGTTGATGTCAGTCTGTTGTAGAATTATGGAACACATTTTATGCTGAAGAATTATGACGTTTTTGGAAAATGAACATCTCCTCTATAAAAATCAACATGGATTCTGCAAACAGAGATCCTGCAAAACTCAATTGCTCTGTTACCCCATGAGATCCACAGCACAGTGGACAACGGAGCTCTGGTTGATGCCTTACTTCAGTATGGCATTTGACACCGTCCCGCATTGTCGTTTAATGAAAAAAATACAAGCTTATGGAGTATTGGAGCAGACCTGTGATTGAATTCAAGACTTTCTTGCAGATATAACTCAACACTTCACTCTTAAAGGAACTAAATCAACAGATGTAAAGGTAATATCCGGAGTACCACAGGAAAGTGTGATAGGACCGTTGCTGTTTACAATATATATAAACGATATAGTAGAATGCGTGGGATGCCCTTTAAGGCTATTTGCAGATGATGCAGTTGTTTATACCAAAGTAGCAACGCCGAAGATAGTAAGAATTTGCAGAACTACCTGCAAAGAATTGATGATGGTGCACTCTGGCAGTTGACCCTGAACATAAGTAAATGTGATATATCGTGTGTACATGGGAAAAGAAATCCACTACTGTACAGCTACATTGTTGATGACAAACAGCTGGAGACAGAGTGATCTTAAGTGAAATGACCATATAAAACAGATAATGGGAAAGCAGACACCACACTGTCACTGGAAGAATCTTAAAGAAATGTAACTATCCACAAAAAAAGTGGCTTATAAGGCACTTGTTCACCTGATTCTTGAGTATTCTTCATCTGTTTAGGATCCCTATCAGGCAGAACTGATAAGAGAGAGAGAGAGAAGATCCAATAAAGAGTGACGTGTTTCATCGTGGATTGTTTAGCAGGTGAGAGAGCATTATGTAGATGCTAAACAAACTCCACTGGCAGACATTACAAGAGGGGTGTTGTGCATCATGGAGAGATTTACTGTTGAAATTTCGGGACAGCACTTGTCTGGAGAAGTCGGACAACATAATTACTTCCTCCCACATACATCTCGCGTATTGACAATGAAGAGAAAATTTGAGACATTAGAGCCAATACAAATACTTAAAAAGAATTGTTCCTCTCATGCACTATTTGCGAGTGGAACAGGGTTGAAGGGATCAGATAGTGGTGCCGAAAGTACCCTCAACCACACACCATTAGGTGGCTTGTGGAGTATGATGTAGATGTAGATGTAGATGTAGACGTAGATGAGTCCTACACACACTCGTCTGGACCTTTTTTCTTTCATCTACCAGCGCATTTTCAGTTTCATAAATACTTTCACCATTTAATATTCCATAAAACCCCAGACTGTAGTGAAACAATCTGATTCTTAAACTAGAATTTCCTATTCATAACCTTCCTGACTGACATACAGGAAAAAAAAATTTTAAATTTTTTTTAAAAAAAAGTCACTTCTACGATAACTAATTAGTAGTCAACATTATGCTATGAATGATGAAGCACCTTAAAGGGTGCTGAAAAAGTTGAGGGTAACATTAGTAGTTATAAGCAGATATTATATTCTCCTCCTCTTTGTCAAAACAACTGCAAATTATTATTAATATGGTGTAGGAATGCAACATTAGTTAGTGGCATAAAATGTAACCCATGTTTTATATCTAAAGTAAGCTTGTTGGGGAAGAAGCGTCACCTCAGAAGGCATCTCACTAATGTGTAACATTAGAGTGGTTCATATTTTTTTTTAAATTTTATGTTTCTTCACGCACACCCTATAATTTTTTCCCTTTTGTTTTAAGAACAATTTTAAGATCTATTTTGTTGAAACTGCAGATGACGAACCCATGCTGCAGTGGCTGAGAAGCTACACCTGGTCACTGCATGTTGTTTATTATTGCGTATGCTTGTGCTCGACTATCACGCTCCAGAATGAATTTTTCACTCTACAGCAGAGTGTGCACTGATACTAAACTTTATGGCATATTGAAACTGCTCGACTGAGATTAAAACTTGAGATCTTTGCCATTTGCGGGTGTGTCCTCCACCAACTGAGCTACCTTAGCATTACTCAGGACCCATCCTCACAGCTTTACTTCCACCAGTGACTCATCTACTGCCTGCCAAACAGTGCAGAAGCTCTTCTGTGAGTCTCTAAGGACCAGTACTCCTGGAAGAAAGGATATTACCAATATTCTGATTATGAAAAAACTAAACTGAAAAGAAAATTGTGGTAGTACTAGTATTGATTCATGCTTCAGTCACATATTTTGTATGTCCTGTTACATTACATAACATTACATTTAAATATCTCCCATTTAAATATATATAACCATATTTGCACAATAAATGTATGTAAGGTGATTTTAGTTTTATATTCCAATATAAAATACACACATTTAAGTCTGTTGTGGTGTGGGTTACTGTTGATTAACTGTAATGAAATATGGCACATTATCGAAACATCCCAAAGCAAAAGGAAAAAAAAGGGGTGCCATTCTAACCACTTGACACTTTTATGTAACCAACATGTAAGGACCATACTAATGATAGCAGTCTAGCACACACGTAAGTAGTAATAAAGTGATATAGCTTCTCAGCAACTGCAATTTAAACAAAATTGGTCCTAAAATTCTTCTTAAGAAACACAAAATTCGAATAAATCAGTACCACACAAGTGTAACATCACCTCTAGGCATATTTACTGATAACAGCAACTCCTATTGGCTGTGAAACTGATTTTCATTGGTAAGTTGTTGACATTTGAACCTGTTACTTGTCTGTTGGGCTCTTTTCATGTCGACTGTTCGTACACTGTGTTACATGGTTTTGATTGGAAACTATTCCTTGTAAACAAGTTGGACAGTCTCCATTGATACCACAGATTGGACGAGTTCATTTGCACTGCAGTTGTGGGCATGTTCAAACACATTTCCTGTCTAACTTTCAAATCTCCTCATTAACCATTATTGCACTGATTCCATACAACAGACTTCACTGCCACAAGTTGTGTCAGCAGAAGAGGGTCACCATTTACGATCCTCAAAAGTGCCCAGTATGCTCTTTCAGGGGAATGACTATTATTTTGTCCTGTGAGCTTATGAAAACATTAATATCTAGGCTGTAAATGAAGCTAGCAACACAGATGCAACCTGTTTCCTAATACTTTATCATAAGTGCATGTGCCATTTGAGTAGTAGTAAGAAACTGTTGACATTCTAGGAGAAAGAATAAGTAAAGTATCTGCTGTAAAGAAAACAAATCTATAACTATTTTAAGATTGTTCTTGAATAATAAAATATGGGGTTGTGCATGAATTTTGCTTGTAGTTGCTATTTAGCCTCATGAAATTTCCTGTGACTGTATGGAAATATTTGTACTTGTAGTGGTGGCCGGCCTGCATTTGGACTACCACCTCAGCCATTCCTTCCAGGGCTCCACCGCTCTGCCCCAGCAGGAGCACCCAGCTCTGGTATGGGGAACATGGCCCAGGGCTCTGTACACCAGGTCAGTAAATTTAGTATGTTAGTTGTGTTTGCAGAAATATTCCTTGTATATATTTGTGTGCTGGAGAAAATGAAACTGGCCTGGAAAAAACAGTGAAGTGGAATTGAGCCTTGTTAATGAAGGAGACCTGCCTCTTAACAGAAACAGTGATTTCGATGCACCAATCAGTTGTTCACCTGTCTGCGCACGAGCATCTCCTGCATGTACTGTCCCATGTATTTCAGTACATCATTATGTTTCAGTGAGTGAAAGGATCAGATGTGTTAAGTGATGAGTTGAATGCTACACAAAATGAAGCTCACAATAAAACAGCATGTGTTCATTGTTGAGTGTTAAACGAATAAAAACCATTACTAACAAACAAAAAAGAGTTTAAAGTCCAGAAAATAATGTTAGTGATGTGTACTCCCATGACCAGCTAAATAATTTATGCATATTGAAGTCTGTAACACAAGAACACTTCGTATACATTAAAGTGAAACCATCAGATTACTCACATAACTAGTCACGATTGCACGATGTGTTGGTGAAGAGAGGACAATCAGCAGCAGCAGTGCAATCTCCTGGCCACCTCAATCATCTGATCTATCTCCCTGTGATTTTTACCTGTGGAGGAAAATGGATCACACCCTGGAAAAGCTACATCAGAATGCTGAAAACACTATTGATGCCAGCCCTCAGGCAGAGCTGCTACTTGAGTCTACCAGTTTGATAAATGAAACTTGGTTCTGCATTGATGTCAATTGTGGTCATCTCTAGCACCTTCTGTGTTGTTCATTGAGAGTCACTACTGCATCAGCCTTATTATAAACATTTTCTGTGTTAGTTTTATTTACGTGTGTGTGTGTGTGTGTGTGTGTGTGTGTGTGTGTGTGTGTGTGTTAGGATTAGAAAGATAAATGTAAGGCAGATTCATTCATAATGTGCATTGGAATAAGTCTAGCACAGACATAATGGGACACGTGAGACTTGTCTTCTGAATTAGGTTATGTTAGTCACAACAAATATGTTTATGCCAGCCTTTTAACTGTTGTAATCTGTCCCAGTTTAGTTAACATCTGAAAATCTTCCATGTTCAGTACTCTCCAGCTTCTATGTACAGGGTGACCCAAAACTAACATTTGAAAATTCAGTACTTCACAGAATAATGTAGGTAGAGAGGTAAAAATTGACACACATCCTTGAAATAACTTGGAGTTTTATTGACACCATAAAAATTGCACAAATTAACCAACAGATGTGCTTCAAATGGTACAGAAGCAGTAATTAGCATAACAATTGAAATTTTAGCAAAGATTATGTTCTTAATAACAAAAACTCAGCACGTTAGTCATCATTGATCAACAATACCTCTAGTTCAGGGACCACGTTGTGAACTGCACTATACAGCATATCAGTAGGTGTGGTGAGAAACTGCCGTTAGATGTTGTCTTTTAGTAGCCCCAATGAGGTCAGATGATCACGATTGACTTGAGACTTCAGGTTACCTCACAACCAGTGAGCACATGTATTGAAGCCAGGGAACTTGGAGAGGGCAAGCATGATGGAACTGGTGGCTCAGCACACGGTCCTCACCAAACAATGTGCACAAGAGATCTTTCACATTTTAGCAGTACGGCATGGAGCACCATCCCGCATAAAATTTGTATGTTCCAGCAAGAGTTCATCAACCATTCTACGGATGATGCAATTCTGTAACATATTGGCATGCTTTGCACCCATTATCATGACAACAGTTTGGAAAGTAGCGCCTCACATTTCCTTAAAGAAAATGGATCCAATCAGATTTGATGCAATAAATCTACGCCACACCATGACTTTCTCATCCTGCAATGAGGCATCCATGACTTCCAGGATTTTTGGTAGTCCAAATTCTGCAGTTCTGTGTGTTGACATACCCTTCGAGTGTGAAATGGGCTTTGGCGATCAACATCATCATGCTAGTAAACCTTCAGTAACAGTGTCTTTTCTGATAAATTAAACATTCTGTGATAACTGGCACATTTGACCACCCCTGTCACAGCTCATTTTATACATGATCTTATGTGGTAAAACTGATGAGTTGTCCTCCAGCACCATCTGTTGCCCAATTTTTGCACTTGTTTTTGGTTTCAATAAAACACCATGTCATTTCAGGCACATGTGTCAAATTTTACCTCTCTACCTGCCCTATTCTGTGAATTAGAGTATTTTCAAATGTTAGTGAACTTTTTGTGTCACCCTGTATTTTCTAAAGGATGTTTAGTTGTACACCATGAGCTGCACTTCAAAAGTGTTTATTTGGCAGACTGGTATTTGGCATTGGATCTGACACAGAACAAACAAACAAATTCTGAGGATAACACAACACTACTTTGTATACACTAAAGTAGGAACATAAGAATGCTTACATACTGTGCACATATCATGATGTGTCTGTCAATGACGTAGATGGGCACAGAATGTAAATAGTCTTATGCATCTACTTTAGTGGGTACAAAATGTTCTGTGTTGTTGACATCAATATGTATAAATCTGTTTGTTTATCCTCTGTATCAGATGCCACTGATGAGCTATATGCCCGAATGTCAAGTCTACCAAATAAGTTCTTTGGAAGTGCAGCTCATAGTGTGTGACAAGATGTTCTTTTATGAAATTATTGAAAATACTGATGTTGCTCAACACCCCCTCTCCCTCGCACCCCAAACACACTCGTTAATTAAAAATTTTCACTATATGCTAATTTTTCATATGTAGATGTTACTTTGTTTCTGAAAAAGATTTAGGTTCAGAAGGGGACTGTCAGTTAGTAAATAAGTTGTGCAAAGGCTGACTCCTCTAATCAAATTTGCAAGAAGATAAAGGTTTATTATCTGTTGGTATTGTATATTATAGTAGGAAGGGGGAGGGGGATTGGAGATCCAATGGTGGTGTTGGTACAACTATCCGTAACAAACTTAATGTGTTCTGTTTTGTATGCACCACAGCTTGTGGCTTAGTTGGCTCGTAATGTTAGACATTTTAGTGTGTTACTGGTATAAAAGCCAAAGCTCTGCTGCAGCGTTACCTTTTGCCTGCTGCACTGGGCCCCCTCTTCAGAAGTGGCTTTGTGACTGTCCACCACCCTGCGAGGGTCAGGAGGCCTGTGTTTGCCCTGCCTCCGACACCACTTACGTTTGCAAACGAGTCTGAGGTAAAAGGGAGACTGCCAGTTGTTTGTGAGAACCCTGGCACACCGTAGACGGTTGTGTAGTATTTCCCCAGTAGATCCAGCACTATGTATGAGTATAAAGTAGTTAGATATTGAATTTCCGAACAATATATGACACTAACTGCTTCCTGTAAGTGTATTGATCTTTGATGGACAGGGATACTTGGGTCGGCTTCAGAAATTATTTTATAAATGAAAGTAACTGATGTTATATTATGAGATTATACTGCTAACAGATTACCGACAGTAACTTTATTAAACTGGAAACCCCACCAGAACCTGAATTTCAACATTTTCTTTTAGCCCAAAGATACTGTTTCGATGAAGTTAGTAAATGCGGTCAAGGTGTGCACGGAGGAGACAATAGCCAGTCAAATACCAAGGGGAGTTATCCAAGGAATTCCATATCGGAACAGGTGTGACACAAGGTGATGTTATTTCACCACTGTTATTTAATCTGGTCCTAGAGAAAGCAATCCGAGAGATGAAAAGAGAGAACAAAGGGGTGACACTAAATGGTACGAGAGATTTACTGGGTTATGCAAACGACATTGCAGTTCTAGCAGAATTGGAGGAAGAGTTGGCAGAAACTGTAGATGACCTAGTGCAAAATGCAAGTAAGATAGGGTTCTGGATTAATGCAGAAAAGACAGAAGTAATGGAGGTATCGAGAGATGCCCCTAATGACGTCCCACGTAAATGTAAATGTCGAGTGACTAGGGCCTCCCGTCGGGTAGACCGTTCACCAGGTGCAAGTCTTTTGATATACAATGCCACTTCGGTGACTTGCGCGTCAATAGGATGAAAATGACGATGATTAGGACAACACAACACTCAGTTCCTGAGCAGAGAAAATCTCCGAACCAGCCGGGAATCGAACCCGGGCCCTTAGGACTGACATTCTGTCGTGCTGACTACTCGGCTACTGGAGGGGTGGACTTTGACATCCCATTGCAGGTAGGGATATGAAATTTGCTGAAGTGGAAAATTTTAAATACCTTGGTACATGGTTCAACAGGCAAAATAATTTCAAATGGGAAATAAACCAACGTATTGTGAATGGGTTTAAAACTTATTTCAGTCTAAAGTAGATAATGTCATCCAAGAATCTGTCAATTATGACCAGATTTAAAGCATACAATACAATACCGTGATACTGCCAATATTGTTGTATGGGACAAAGACCCTAAGCACAACAAAGAAGGATGAAGAAAGCTTCTCGGTCTTTGAAAGAAAAATTACAAGAAAACTCTTTGGACCTGTCCGGGAAGAGAGCTTGTGGAGATATAGGAAAAACCAAGAATCGTATGAGCTGATGAGCCAGCTGAACATTGTTCAAAAACTGAAAGTGCGGAGAGTAAGCTTGGCAGGACACATTGCTAGGAGACTTGACACCTCTCGGGCAAAAGATGTACTTATGGGAGGACCTGATGGTACCTGTCCAATTGGAAGACCTAGCAAGCAATGGGAGTATGAGCTACATCGTGAGGTCGGCACATGATCTACAGGGTCCTTGATTGCCGATGTGGTGGTGGTAGGAAGCAAACTGTTTAGTAGGAAAAATACTAAGTTACTATCTTGAAAGTGAAACCCGAGATGGATACCTTAGGATTCAGATCAGCAGCAAAGGACATAGTGGATGAAACATTATTATGTTAATCTTATCAAAATCCTTCCAAGTGTATTGAGATGTCATACAGTACTTAAAATACTATAGTACTAAAATAAGATATTTCAGCCATACTGCAGCCGTCTTGCTCAGCTTGTAGGCGCATTTAAAGTGGGGAGGGGAAGGGACATGAGAGCTTACTTGTTGAAGATTTCTAGCAGGTGCCCAGATGAAATATTGGACATAATGGAAAACATTGACTGCATCCTCAAAACATCAAGAATTCAGTATGTCAGGAAAATCTCAAGATGCTGTATGGCTGTTGTTTGGCTGCTTTGGAAGTTAGGTTGTCCCTGTTATTTTGCTGGCTTCACAAGCAACCCATGTGGACTGATGTAATTCCACAACCAAGCAGGAAAACATGGACCCACAACTCCCTCACCAATTCTCAGTGGGCTGTGAACTACCAGTAAGCTATGTAACACAAAAATATTTTGACATATGTCCCCTCCCTCTCTCCCAGAATTGAACAGTGGTATTTTAGATCCAGTAACTTCTATATAAATTTGACACTGGTGGTCTTAGACACTGATAGAACTTAGAGAGAATAAAGCATTAATTCCCAGCTAAATCAGTCTATTACCAGAGGAAGGCCAATGCAACATGACCAAGATGGCCTTTATTTAGTATTTTATAATTTTCTATTAAATATAAGATCACACAACAGTAGATCCAAAAGGATTTTAATGAGTTTGATACCAGCCATGGTAGCCTCTGTATTATTTTATTCCCTTGTCACAATGGTTAATGGAGGTCTGTATTATTTTGTAAAAACAAAAATGCCCATTATAATTAATAAGATAATCTGTAATTTTAGTTTAGTAGTTTAACTGACAGTTCCCCTAAGATGTGGCTCACACCATCATGAAAAAAATTTCAGCCCATGTTTGACACCTTATTGTGTGTTCATGTGGCTAGTGCTAACTGCCTTACTTAAAAACTTAACTTGTACGTAGCAAAATAATTTGGGCACTTTTGTGTGCTAAGAATCCCGTGGTCTGCAGTAGCACAATTTCATTTTAAACTCTTAGCCTAATAATCAACTTCACATTATTGAAAATGGTTGCAGGTGTCACAAGTGTTTGTGAATTTTTGTAACAAGTTGGCATGAAGTTATTGACTAAATTGTGCAGTGTCCTATATTTCATCAGTCAGACATTAGCAATATGTACTTTTATCTTGGAATACTGCACCCATAGTGGGTTAGACAGAAACATGTCAAATCACGAAGGAATAGGTTTTAATCTACAACTGTAGTAATTGTAGAAATATGAGCTTTCACTTCATGATCCCCTTTCAGGAATAGAGGTGTCATATAAAGTAAATGTATATTATTAACCTATCTCATGTATAATATTTTAAAGTAAAATATTAATGCGCAGTTTTTCTAGTTTAAATGTGATCACTTGGTACACAGCAGTATGCAGTGTGGCTTGTAGCTTCTGAAAGTAAGTGCATATAGTATAAGCTTACGATCTTATCATTAGTGAAATAAACTGGGTCTCATTTTGCATTAACTATTCCATCCATTTCTGTGTGCTCCAGTGCTTAGTCACAGCTGATACCATACATCTCCAAGCAAAGAACCACTTTCTGTTTGTGTGTGTTTGTCAGGCGGGTCCTCCCCCCCCCCCCCCCCCTCCCCCGCCTCTCTGCCCCCACCCCTCCTAATGATTTGAAAACTAAGAGTGTGTGAAGTGTATGTGCAAACTTCCGACTTCTCTTATACGGGTGTACTTATGTGGTGTACACAGCCAATCTTCTTCTCTGGATAGCCAGCATCTGGAATCTTTATAAACGTCTCCTCTGAAGAATGATGCTAGTTGCAGGAACCTTGAAGACTCTCTCTCTACTTGCAAAATAATTAGGTACTCGAAGAATACTTTTCAACCACTATCGGTATATTTGAGCTTCATAAAGAACAAAATTCACACGTGGCATACAAAAAATTGGACTTCTTGTAAGCCACTTGTATCGTCTCACATTAGAAACAGATTTGAGCAAATTTTAGAAAAGAGTTGGCTTAACAACCATAACTATATTGCAAACAAATCGTAAAATACATCTTCCCTCCATTGACTCCAAGATGAGAGTTTCTTCAGAATTCCAAATCTCAAAAGTTCATGTTATTTATAACAATGGTCACTGATATGATTAATACAGAATAACCTAGAAGTTCCATAGTTCTTCCTTGTTCTTTCACTATGACTTCCATGGATCGACCGGCAGGTACTTGTCAGCGCAGTTCGACCGCCGTGTCTACAGTCTTCTCACGACAAACTTCAAACACACATGCTGCGATGCACAGTAGGTAGGATTCTATCATACCACTCGCAATTCTAAAATATCAAGTGTTCGAGATGGTAGAAGGCCGAGTGGTTCTAGAATTTACGCCGAAATTCTCAAAACGTGTTGCAGCATACCTGGGTTTGTGCTCACTCTGGCATAAATGTAAAGCATTCAAACTGACATCCAGCAACTAACGCACACCATTCCTGGAAACAGCATTCACAGAGGGGTTGTAGTCTAACTGATGCAACACATTTTTGAACAGTAAACAGCTGGGACCTAACATTGAAATTAATGTCACTAATTCTTCTTAAATTTCAGGGTCTGTCATTCTACAAAGATGAAAAGTGCTCTTCAAGAACTGAAGCTACATTGACCAAGAAAGTGGTTTATCAACAATATTAGGGAAAGGATAGAGCCTTACTCACCATAAAGATGACCTGTTGCGTTGCAGACAGACGTAACAAAAAGACTGTTACACAGTTACGCATTACAGTTTTGACCAAAACCTCCTTCAGCAACAGAGCTGCTGGTAGTAGTGGTAGTGGTTTTGTGTGTGTGTGTGTGTGTGTGTGTGTGTGTGTGTGTGTGGTGAGTAGCAATCTATCCTTTTCCAAATACTGTTGGTATATCAACCTAGAGTTTCCATTGTTCAAGAAAGTGGTTGTTCTATAACAAGGGAGAAACCTGGGATAATATTTACAGATTCCCTGACTAATTGGAAGGATGCATCTGGAATAGTTACTTTGTCAAGGCTATGCCCCCTAACACAAATGTAACAAATTTCTTGGAATTTCATGATAAGACAAACAAATATACACTGTTGTAGGTGGGGCAACTAACAGGAACACAGTATGACAGATTTGAATGCTGTACTTCACATCACACATAAGCATGGTGCAAGTTTTCATCATAGTCACCAAGCCTCTGTAAATGATGATTGGAGTATTTTATCTATAATTCAATTCCTTGTTGACTGAAATCTGATCCTTGGATCAGAGGGCCATTTGAGAACCACTGCTTGAGCATCCTCATCACTGGAAAATCTGTTTGCTCTCCAGATGTTGTTGCAGCTTGCAGAAAAGATTGAAATCGCATGGTGCAAGGTCCTCCTTCCTTCAGCTTCAGCTGTGTCTGTGGCCTTTGTCAAATTGTTGGGACTATTTCACTGTGGCAGGACACAGCATTGCGTTTGTTCAATACCATCAGAATTTCATGGTGAACCAGTGTGCAATTTAGATGTTTTTTCCACAAGTATCATACTGTCCCACATACTTCATCTTTGGAGTATGTTTCCAGTTGCTGCAACGATTTTACTTGTTCATTATGATGCACTATTATCCATACTGCAGCAAAACTGTGTCTGCAAGATGGATTACTATAGTCATACAAGTCTATGTGTGGGACGACACATGTAACTTACTTTCTGAAGTTCTTGCTTATAATATGTCATCATTAGTTAATGCTGTTGCTGCACATATATGGACTGTTTAATGATCACATTAGAGTTCTTTGACAATGTATAAAAAATGCACCGTAGAAATTCAGAATTGCATTAGAAGTAAAATAAACTATTAAGAAGATAAAATATGGTTCAGCATGACTAAAGTTTGGACACAAGCAAATAATTTGTAGGCCATTATTACACATGAGTAGCTGCATGCAGAAAATGCAAGTTTTAACATAATTAATAGTTGTCAAATGAAATCACTCTTCTTTTGGCTGTTAGAACATTATATATTGGTGTTGCGATTTTAATATGTAATTTTCTTGTATTTTGGGTTGCTGTAACCCAGTGAACAATATCAAGATGTGATATGCTGTGTAAGAGGAGTTGCATGTGGTGGTGTGAATTTATCTACTGCTCCGTACACCATACACATTAGGAAATGGTCAAATAATGATATAAACACCGAAGTTTAAATTTCATGTAGCAGACATTGTAAATGGATCACAACAAGCCCACTTTGCTAGCACCAGCTGTCTGTGCAGCCAGTATATTTTGAGAAATGGCAAGATGATAAACAAAAAAATGCAAATATTGGGATTGTTAATACCTGTTGGATAATTCCTATATAAGGTTGATGAAAGAGATGAAGATAGCAATAAGTATTATGCAGAATGAGATTTTCACTCTGCAGCAGAGTGTGCGCTGATATGAAACTTCCTGGCAGATTAAAACTGTGTGCCCGACCGAGACTCGAACTCGGGACCTTTGCCTTTTGCGGGCAAGTGCTCTACCAACTGAGCTACCGAAGCACGACTGACGCCCGGTACTCACAGCTTTACTTCTGCCAGTACCTCGTCTCCTACCTTCCAAACTTTACAGAAGCTCTCCTGCGAACCTTGCAGAACTAGCACTCCTGAAAGAAAGGATATTGCGGAGACATGGCTTAGCCACAGCCTGGGGGATGTTTAGTGACTGTACTCATAATTTCAGAGTTAATACTTTGTTTTGGACCACTGACAGTGAAGGGTCATAAGAGACACACACAGTGTTGACAAGGTTAGCTTTTTGGATCGTTTACCATGTCTGCTACATGAAATTTAAACTTCGATATTTATGTCGTTACTTCATCAGTTTTCTAATGTGCGTAGTATCCAGAACAGCAGATGAATTCACACTACAACATTCAACCACTGTTACACAGCATGTCACTGCTTTATATCACTGAGTGGGTTACAACAGCCACACAGTATACGAACATCACAAAATGTCAAAATCACAATCCCAATAAATAATATTATAACAGCCAAAAACGGTATGATTTCATTTAAAAATTTCACGAACGATGTGGACCCAGTCTATTCAAATTTTAACTTAATAATTAAAGCTTTTTCTTTTGCTTCACATCTTATATTAGTTTCCTTAGTTAAAGCTGCATACTTCCTTGTTGCTAAATAATATGTGCTATAATGCCAACTTTTAAGCACTGGGTAGGTCATATCCTTGCTCTTTCTCGTGGACTATGATCTAAGTGTTTCATATATCACTTGGGTGTTTCAGAAACCAGTCAGCAGTGTAGCACCAACGTCAGTGCAGCATCAGAAGCCATCTCCAATTTATCAGACTTCGTCAACAAAGATACAGCCGGTGCAGCCGCAAACGATCAGCTCTACAGCTCCCCAGGTACATTTATCCTGTGTGTGGTGCCATTCACAGAAGACTAGAGAAATGAGGCATTTTACATGATAAGAAGTTACTCCTGTGTTGCTTGATGGTAGTACAGGTTACATCAGAGATGATTTCAATTTATTGTTATAAGATTTTTATTAGAGGAAATGGGTCAAAGAAGAGACTGGATAGGAAAAGATATTTTATGAAGAGAATTAAGAGTTGAATATGTAACACTAATGTCAAAGAATACAAGAGAAAATCTTGATGCAATAAAATAAAATAAATTTCGACAATACATACGGCTGTTGGTAAATTATTGCATCAGGTAGTTCATGCCGGCCATTGTCCCACGATCCATAATGGATCAACAAAGATTAAACAAGAGAAAATGGCTTGAACGCCATTAAAGAATAGAAGACTTCACAGTAGAAGGGCTTACCATCATAACCCAGTTGGCAAAATATAATGTGGCTGAGCAAAGAAGAAACGGTGAGGAATTCTTTGAAATCAGAAGAGGCAAAACCATGAGTTGTGAAATGAAAAATGGAAATACATTTGTATGTGTGCCCATCTTCCACAGCAGCTGTTAACATCTGTTGTTATAGGTTATCTGTCTTGAGCTGACTGCAGTGTAATTAAAGAGAGTTACACCAAACGCTTTTCACTTTTATTTACAAAGCATCTTCTGTGGTATTCTGTAAACTGGATACACATGTTTGTCCATTTATTTTTTGATTCTTTTAGGTTAAAAACAGCATTTTCTTTATGAAGTTGGACTGCAAGCTACTTATGGTGTTTCTTTACATAATCTGCACCTTCCCCTCTTGCTAGCAGTGGTTGGTGTTGACAGGGTTCATTTCACATCTGTAGTTTTTGGCATTTTGCTGAAACAATACAGATTTTATTACAATGACAAAACTTTGAAAGAAACTACAGAAACACAACACCATAATCACAAAGGCAGATAAAGGAAAAACAGTGTTTCTCATGGATAAAGAGCAATACATCAGTAAGACACAAGAGTTCGAAATTAAAATCATATCCAACAGACAGATTCCAAATGAAGCTGAGAAACACTCTAAAAGACATTAAACATAAAATAGAAAACAATGAAAAAGGAAAAATGATACAAACAAATTCCAATGCACCTTCCCTCCGATGCCAACCAGATACACAAAAAAGATCTCCCTGTCAGAGCTATTGTGAATTATAGAAATGCTCCAACTTACCCACTTGCAAGATACACACTGAAATTCTGATCAGAAAACTACAAATTACAAGAAGACAGGACTATAAGAAACACCACACAATTGATTCAGTACGTAAAAGGCATAAAAGTTCCAGACACAGCCACCCTCCTGTCATTTGATGTAGAGACTATGTATTCCAATATGCCAATAACTGAAACAATAAACATTATAGAACAAAATCTTAAGAGACACAGTACACTTCCACATGAATGCATCAAAGAAATAGTCAGGCTTTTAGAGCTAATAACAAAACAGAATTATTGTCATTTCAATAATGAATTCTACTTACAAAGTGAAGGATTACCAATGGGATCTCCAGTGTCTGGAACCATAACGAACATATTTATGAACCATGTAGAACATATTATATTTAACAAAATAGTGCCAAATAGGTACAACATCCTATACTGGATTAGATGTATGGATGATATCTTGTACCTGATAATGAACCAAACAATAAAATTGACCAGTTACACACAGACATAAATTCTGTTCATGATAAGATACATTTTACAATAGAGAAAGAGCAAAATAGACAGTTAAATTTCTTGGACATCACGATAAAGATTCCAAACAGCCAACACACGTTTGCCATATACCGAAGACTGACAACAACAGACACATTTATGCATGAGACATCACAACACTCTAATTCTCAAAAGCAGACAGCACTTGCATACATGCTCCACAGACTAAACCCCTTATCATTAGATACAGACAGTTACAAAAAGGAATGAATACTATAATACAAATAGCTACAAACAGTGGATACAAATAGAATTTAAATAAAGAAACAGGAAAGAACACATACCCAACTGTCATCAACACATGGACAAAATCGCACACAAACAAATACACAAAATACAGGGATAGAAACAACACAAGGTGTGAAAGAAACAAAGTAAAAGGTGGTACACAATGACATACAACCACAAATTCACACACAGAATATCCAATATTTTCAAAAAACAAGGCATAAAAATAGCACACAAAACCAACTCAATTCAGAAATACTTTCCAAAAACAATAGGAAAAACTGATTTGTATCAGAAATAAGGAATATACCAACTGAAATAGAATACATGAGATGCAAGATACATAGGTCAAACCAAGAGGACACTTGACACCAATGCAACAATGAACATGTAAGAGCATGGAGGTATAGGACAAATCATTCAACTTTTGCAGAACACTTACATCAACACTAACATAAAACTACAACCAGAGACACAGACATGGAAATCATAAGAACATGAACAACAACAAACACCTCCTCACCTTACAAGAAAACTACCACATCCAGAAAACCATAACAGAAAAGAAACAACTCATAAATGATCAGATCAACTTGGCAAACCACACACTCTTCAAACTGGTTGACCACGTAATAGAACATTAAAAGTACAAAAAGTATAACCACAGGCTCTATTTGCCACTACCAGATTTGTCCCATAATCACTGTACAGGCCATCCCTGTCGCTTCCCCCCCCCCCCCCCCCCTCCCTCCCCCCTTGTCACTCTATCTACATACAAGACAATTTCTCTCTCTCTCTCTCTCTCTCTCTCTCTCTCTCTCTCTCTCTCTCTCTCTCTCTCTCTCTCTCTCTCTACATCTACATCTATACTCCGCGAGCCACCTTACGGTGTGTGGCGGAGGGTACTTATTGTACCACTATCTGATCCCCCCTTCCCTGTTCCATTCACGAATTGTGCGTGGGAAGAACGACTGCTTGTAAGTCTCCGTATTTGCTCTAATTTCTCGGATCTTTTCGTTGTGATCATTACGCGAGATATATGTGGGCGGTAGTAATATGTTGCCCATCTCTTCCCGGAATGTGCTCTCTCGTAATTTCGATAATAAACCTCTCCGTATTGTGTAACGCCTTTCTTGAAGTGTCCGCCACTGGAGCTTGTTCAGCATCTCCGTAACGCTCTCGCGCTGACTAAATGTCCCCATGACGAATCGCGCTGCTTTTCGCTGGATCATGTCTATCTCTTCTATTAATCCAACCTGGTAAGGGTCCCATACTGATGAGCAATACTCAAGAATCGGACGAACAAGCGTTTTGTAAGCTACTTCTTTCGTCGATGAGTCACATTTTCTTAGAATTCTTCCTATGAATCTCAACCTGGCGCCTGCTTTTCCCACTATTTGCTTTATGTGATCATTCCACTTCAGATCGCTCCGGATAGTAACTCCTAAGTATTTCACGGTCGTTACCGCTTCCAATGATTTACCACCTATGGCATAATTGTACTGGAATGGATTTCTGCCCCTATGTATGCGCATTATATTACATTTATCTACGTTTAGGGAAAGCTGCCAGCTGTCGCACCATGCATTAATCCTCTGCAGGTCCTCCTGGAGTACGTACGAGTCTTCTGATGTTGCTACTTTCTTGTAGACAACCGTGTCATCTGCAAATAGCCTCACGGAGCTACCGATGTTGTCAACTAAGTCATTTATGTATATTGTAAACAATAAAGGTCCTATCACGCTTCCCTGCGGTACTCCCGAAATTACCTCTACATCTGCAGATTTTGAACCGTTAAGAATGACATGTTGTGTTCTTTCTTCTAGGAAATCCTGAATCCAATCACAAACCTGGTCCGATATTCCGTAAGCTCGTATTTTTTTCACTAAACGTAAGTGCGGAACCGTATCAAATGCCTTCCTGAAGTCCAGGAATACGGCATCAATCTGCTCGCCAGTGTCTACGGCACTGTGAATTTCTTGGGCAAATAGGGCGAGCTGAGTTTCACATGATCTCTGTTTGCGGAATCCATGTTGGTTATGATGAAGGAGATTTGTATTATCTAAGAACGTCATAATACGAGAACACAAAACATGTTCCATTATTCTACAACAGATTGACGTAAGCGAAATAGGCCTATAATTATTCGCATCTGATTTATGACCCTTCTTGAAAATGGGAACGACCTGCGCTTTCTTCCAGTCGCTAGGTACTTTACGTTCTTCCAGCGATCTACGATAAATTGCTGATAGAAAGGGGGCAAGTTCTTTAGCATAATCACTGTAGAATCTTAAGGGTATCTCGTCTGGTCCGGATGCTTTTCCGCTACTAAGTGATAGCAGTTGTTTTTCAATTCCGATATCGTTTATTTCAATATTTTCCATTTTGGCGTCCGTGCGACGGCTGAAGTCAGGGACCGTGTTACGATTTTCCGCAGTGAAACAGTTTCGGAACACTGAATTCAGTATTTCTGCCTTTCTTCGGTCGTCCTCTGTTTCGGTGCCATCGTGGTCAACGAGTGACTGAATAGGGGATTTAGATCCGCTTACCGATTTTACATATGACCAAAACTTTTTAGGGTTCTTGTTTAGATTGTTTGCCAATGTTTTATGTTCGAATTCGTTGAATGCTTCTCTCATTGCTCTCTTTACGCTCTTTTTCGCTTCGTTCAGCTTTTCCTTATCAGCTATGATTCGACTACTCTTAAACCTATGATGAAGCTTTCTTTGTTTCCGTAGTACCTTTCGTACATGATTGTTATACCACGGTGGATCTTTCCCCTCGCTTTGGACCTTAGTCGGTACGAACTTATCTAAGGCGTACTGGACGATGTTTCTGAATTTTTTCCATTTTTGTTCCACATCCTCTTCCTCAGAAATGAACGTTTGATCTTGGTCACTCAGATATTCTGCGATTTGTGCCCTATCACTCTTGTTAAGCAAATATATTTTCCTTCCTTTCTTGGCATTTCTTATTACACTTGTAGTCATTGATGCAACCACTGACTTATGATCACTGATACCCTCTTCTACATTCACGGAGTCGAAAAGTTCCGGTCTATTTGTTGCTATGAGGTCTAAAACGTTAGCTTCACGAGTTGGTTCTCTAACTATCTGCTCGAAGTAATTCTCGGACAAGGCAGTCAGGATAATGTCACAAGAGTCTCTGTCCCTGGCTCCAGTTCTGATTGTGTGACTATCCCATTCTATACCTGGTAGATTGAAGTCTCCCCCTATTACAATAGTATGATCACGAAACTTCTTCACGACATTCTGCAGGTTCTCTCTGAGGCGCTCAACTACTACGGTTGCTGATGCAGGTGGTCTATAGAAGCATCCGACTATCATATCTGACCCACCTTTGATACTTAACTTAACCCAGATTATTTCACATTCGCATTCGCTAATAACTTCACTGGATATTATTGAATTCTTTACTGCTATAAATACTCCTCCACCATTGGCGTTTATCCTATCCTTGCGGTATATATTCCATTCTGTGTCTAGGATTTCGTTACTGTTCACTTCCGGTTTTAACCAACTTTCCGTTCCTAATACTATATGCGCACTATTTCCTTCAATAAGAGATACTAATTCAGGAACCTTGCTCTGGATACTCCTGCAGTTTACCAATATTACGTTAACTTTTCCTGTTTTTGGTCTCTGAGGATGGACGTTCTTTATCAACGATGATAATGTCCTCTCTGGTAAGCCGTCAGGTATTTTATCGTTTCGCCCAAGGGGGGGGGGGGGGTCCCTCTAACCTAAAAAAACCCCCGTGTGCACGCCACACGTACTCTGCTACCCTAGTAGCTGCTTCCGGTGTGTAGTGCACGCCTGACCTGTCTAGGGGGGCCCTACAGTTCTCCACCCAATAACGGAGGTCGATGAATTTGCAACCATTATAGTCGCAGAGTCGTCTGAGCCTCTGGTTTAGATCCTCCACACGGCTCCAAACCAGAGGACCGCGATCGACTCTGGGCACTATGCTGCAGATATTAAGCTCAGCTTGCACTCCGCGTGCGATGCTGGTTGTCTTCACCAAATCAGCCAGCCGCCGGAAGGAACCATGGATGGCCTCAGAACCCAAGCGGCAGGCGTCATTCGTTCCGACATGTGCTACTATCTGCAGCCGGTCACACCCAGTGCGTTCAATAGCTGCCGGAAGGGCCTCCTCCACATTACGGACGAGACCCCCCGGCAAGCACACCGAGTGCACACTGGCATTCTTCCCCGACCTACCCGCTATTTTCCTGAGGGGCTCCATAACCCGCCTAACGTTGGAGCTCCCTATAACTAATAGGCCCGCCCTCTGTGACTGTCGGGACCTTGCCGGAGAATCGGCCGCTGGCCCAACAGGCGAGGCATCCTGTGGTGGCTCGGAAACGATGTCATCACCACTAGGAAGCACCCCGTACCTGTTGGAAAGGGGTAAGGCAGCTGCCACGCGGCCAGATCCCACCTTCGCCTTTCGGCCAGGCACGCGCGAGCCCACCACTGTCCGCCATTCACCCTGGAGTGATGGCTGACCGGTAAGATGCTCACTGCCGGAAGACGCAGCGACATCAGGGGTTCCATGTGATTCCAAGGCCACCGAAGTAGGCATAGGTCTCACCACAGTTGCCCCAATGCCACTACGAGCCGACGCCTGCGCCTCGAGCTCGATGAGCCTAACAGACAAAGCCTCCACCTGCCCCCGAAGAGTGGCCAATTCTCCTTGCGTCCGCTCACAACAACCACAGTCCCTACACATGACTATGTTTACCCTACTCTACACAATGACAAATTCCCAAGATAATCTTCTGATGAGCTACTCTGATAATCAAGAAACACTCACTGAAATAGGAGACGCGAAGGTTTTCCCAGAAAAACTATTTAAAAGCTAAGCGCAGCAAATAAGTACAAAAACGCTTTATACAAACAGTACTCGCTGCTGCTGGTGCTCTCGCTCTGGCTGTCGCAAGACAACTGCTGATTCAAGTGACTAGTGGCTAACGGCCGCGAAACAAACAAAAGACGGTTTTAGGGCGCTTTCTGTTCTAAACGATCAAGAAAACACTAAGAAATCTAACACGAAAACTACGTAAAGTTTTATCAAGAACTGTTAGTTACTATGCAGAGCAGATAAACACAAATAGAATCCCTTCCTTAGTGGAAGGTCGTAAACAAAATGCAAAATAAACGCTTTATACAAACAGTACTCGCTGCTGCTGGTGCTCTCGCTCTGGCTGTCACAAGACAACTGCTGATTCAAGTGACTAGTGGCTAACGGCCGCGAAACAAACAAAAGACGGTTTTAGGGCGCTTTCTGTTCTAAACAATCAAGAAAACACTAAGAAATATAACACGAAAACTACGTAAGGTTTTATCAAGAACTGTTAGTTACTATGCAGAGCAGATAAACACAAATAGAATCCCTTCCTTAGTGGAAGGTGTAAACAAAATGCAAAATAAACGCTTTATACAAACAGTACTCGCTGCTGCTGGTGCTCTCGCTCTGGCTGTCTCTCTCTCTCTCTCTCTCTCTCTCTCTCTCTCTCACACACACACACACACACACACACACACACACACACAAAATCATTTCATGGGTTGGCAACACTCACAACATTAACAATAACAAACAATTAGGCATAAACACTGTGGCAGTGATGAATGACAAACAGTTAAGAAAGTCAATTATAAATAGTGCAGCACAGGAAATAATGCAAAAAGCAAAAAACTGCAGATGTGAAATGAAGCTTGTTGACACCAACCACTGCTAGCAAGAGGGGAAGGTGTAGACTATGTAAAGAAACACTGTAAGTAGTTTGCAGACCAACTTCATAAATAAAATGCTGTTTTTAACCTAAAAGAATCACAAAATAAATGTACAAACGTGTGTGTGTCCAATTTACAGGATATCACAGAAGATGCTTTGTAAATAAAAGTGAAATGCATCTGGTGTAGTTCTTTCTAATTACACTGCAGTCAGTTCAAGACCGATAACCTATAACAACAGATGAAAAATGGAAACATAGTTAAGGTTTATTTACAGCTGCGCACCCTGCACTGTGTGTGTGTAGGTGCGTACATCTCCCTCAGCATATACAAATACGTGATTCCATTCGCACATATGTGAAACCGTCATGTTGTTCCGGTGATAAACATGCCTGCTTTGCTAGTAGCAGCTGTCAGTCCAGCCAGTATATTTTGAGAAATGACAAAATAATAGTAACAAATGTAAGTACTAAGATTGTTAATACCTGTTGGGTAAGCTTGATGAAGAGAAAGGATAGCAAGAAATAATATGTTTAATAAATGTACTCATTATTCCAGAGTAATACTTTACTGTGATGCATCACTGATAGCAAAGGACCATTCAGAATAGAGAGACATGATAGCAGTGCTGACAAGGTTACCTCTGAAACTTCAAATTTCTTCTAGCAGGGATCATTACTCCAGTTTGAAGTTCCAATCAGAATCAAACATTGTCATAAACATTTTCCAGGCTTGCTTGAAATTCCTGGAAAAAGATTTTAAACTATAGGATGAAAACACACACTTATTTGAGGCTTCAGTTTCCTCCAGTAGACAATGAATATGAGAATTTGTTTACTTCTGAACATAAGACATTCTAGGAGTATGTGAAATGGAAGTGCTGAAAGGATAATGGATTTCTGTTTATGTATGCACCAGACACATGACTAGGTCTTTGTGACAGTGGAGGGTCTTATTTTGTCAAGTGTATTCAGCCCCCAAATGTTTAGAACTGTTTGGCTACTATCGGAGATTTTGAATTGAGATGGAATTTCCAGCTCTGTTAGATGTCTTTTGACTGCAAACGTATGGTTACCATACAGCAGTGCAAACAGCTATTTCAGTTACTTGCCCTTGTCAGTGCAAAATATTTGTGTATCCAAGTGGCTTGTAAAGAAACCAGGACATCTTTGCCCGTCCAGGATGCCAGAATTACTTAAACACATTGACGTCAAAGGTACGAACGAAGGCTTATTATTTTGTTCACATTTACCTTTATTGTTTCTAGTTTGTACTTATTTATGAGGAATTGTAGACAGTCATTGTCTTTCATTCTGCTTCTGAAACCCACAGAATTCCCACAAACAAAGAAATGCACAATAAGTCAGTCAAGTTCTAAATGTTTCTTGTTGGACCACTTGGCAATCAAACAGATAAATTTGAATGCATCTGGGGAAACAGTCTTTCAACTGAGATGCCTAGTAAAGTACATCAGCATCTACATGGATACTCTGCAAATCATACTTAACTACCTGGCACTGCTATTCTTTGATTCTTGATGTACTCTGTTAATCCTGTGTGGTTACGATCCTAGACTGGAGAGCAGTATTCCGAAAGAGGATGGACAAGTGTAGTGCAGGCTGTTTCTTCAGTGCTCTGCCAATAAAACAGTGTCTTTCTTTTGCCTTCCCCACAACATTTTCTAGGTGTTCTTTCCACTTTAAGTTGTTCATAATTGTAATTCCGAGGTATTTAGTTGAATTTATGGCTTTTAGATCGTGTAACTGAAGTTCAACAGATTCTTTTCAGCACTCGTGTGGATGACTTCACACTTTTCATTATTTAGGGTCAATTGCCATTCTTGCATCATACAGATGTCTTATCTAAATTGCTTTGCAATTTATTTTGCCTTCTGATGACTTTACTAGTCAACAAATGACAGCATAGTCTGCAAACAAGCTAAGATGGCTGTTCAGATTGTCTCTAAAATCATTTATATAGAAAAGAAACAACAGAGGGTTGTCACCACCTCAGGGAAAGTCAGGAATCACTTCTGTTTTACTCAGTGACTTTCTGTCAATTTCTAAGAACTGTGAAGTAAAGCATGAAACAAACATAATCACGGAGAGGTACAAGAGTGTTGCATTTGTCCACACCTGGGATGGAGAGGCATGTGCATCTACATACACTGGTCCATGTTATGAAATGCCAGGTTTGCATGAGGTTGCACCATTGTCTGGGCTCCCTTGTCTCTCTGTTCAGTGGCCTCACACACCTAGTATGCAAGGAAGTTGGACAGATGTAAACACACTGAAAACGCACATTTAGACAGCCTGAGGTACGTATCTTTTTAATTGTTCAGCCATGCAATTCATTTCTACAGCAGATGTTGGTGCTGAGTCCACCACAGGGGACCTCGACACCTCTGACCGGCACACCAGAGTCCGCCCCTGCCTCTGCGTCGGTAACCGCAGCGGCGACTCTGCAGCAGCCTTCCACTCCGAAGCCGGCGCTGCCGCCTAAGCCGACGGTGCCGCAGGCGAAGCCCACGCCGCCACCACCACCCAGGCAGACGGCGCTCCACCAGCATCAGGGCTCAGCAGACGACAGTCTGACCACCTTGAGGTACGGGTGGGATTGTCCCATTTCTGCTACTGCAGTTACCGACATTGAATCTAAATTTTGAACTTAAAAAACTGTATACCTTTTTGCGTGTGAGCCATGTGTCATGTGGCATTAGTCTGTCATGACCTCCTTTCCTCCCTATTTTCACCTCACAAGCAGGATAGCACTAAAAATGCCCAGTGTCCTCAGTTATTTGTTCTGTACATTCCAACTTCTATCTTCGTTTATATTTTTTGCCTCTGCAGATCTCTAGTTCCTCATTTTCATGGAGGACAGCAGTCTCATGATTGAAACCTGTCAATGACACCCTTTCATTATGAATTTCATTCCCACTCCTAAACATCTTCTTCTTCTTTCCTTGTTGCCACTTTGATATACATGTTGAACAACAGATGAGGAGGAATGCATCCCTTAATTAAGCCGTTTTTAATCTAAGGAATTCTCTCTTGGCATTCTATTCATATTGTTTCCTCTTGGTTCTTGTTCTTTTGTTTATTATGCATTGCTGCCTGGAGTGTATACTTATTTTTATGAGAATTTCAAGCATCTTGAACTACTTTATATTGTCAAACATTTTTTCTGGATTGACAAATCTTATAAATGTGTCTTTATTTTTTGTAAGTATTGCTTCCATTATCTAGTGTAATATTGGGACTGTTGGTCTCTCTCGTTTTCCTAAAGTATGAAATTTTTATTGCTTGTGCTACATTTCTATCCCATTCCATCATTTCTATTTTACCTCATTTCTATTTTACCTCAGCCATTAGCCTTCTGTCCCTTTCGACCAGTCAACAATAGTGAATTCTCAGATCTAAAGATGATAATCATACACGGCAAAATTTAGTCATCCATCAGTTTGTCATACAGCTGAGACTGTGAAAGTAAATGTTCCTTAATGCATGCCTAAATTAGAATTGTATAGTGCTTCTTTAGTGTACTTAAATGATTTTAAGTACCTTATACTACTTCCAATAGCATTCCTTCAAATGTTGTCATTCGAAAATGTAAATGTACGAGGTCTGCTCAAAAAAATACTATAACTTTGTCCACAAATTTTTTCTATACTTACCTTTTACTTACTGCATGGTCTCCTTTGAAATACTCTCCTCTGCAATCGATACACTGCTCCCAATGTCGTTTCCACTTCCAGAAGCAGTCTTGGTATGCTTATTATTGGATCACGCAAAGTGCCATGTGGAAAATTTCTTTCGTCTCGTCTATTGTTGCAAATCTGTCCTTTCAGCAGAGTTTTTAACTTCGGAAATGAAAGAAAGTCTGCAGGGGCCAGATCTGGAGAATAACGAGGATGAGGAAGCAGAGTGATTTAGTTTTTTTTTTGTCCAACAGTCATGCACCGGTAGGGATTAATGTGCAGGTGCATTAGCATGATGCAAGCGCTATGAATTGTCTTGCAATATTTCAGACCATTACTTCTCACATTTTCTGACAGACTCACAACACATCCAGATAGTGCCATTGATTAATGGTTTCTCCCTGTGGCATGAATTCATCAGCATGGCTTTGACATTTGACCCGACCTGATGAGCATCTTTTGGTCTTGGTGAACCTTTCGTAATTGTCAAGATTGAACCTTGGTCTCAACATCATAACTGTAGACTACATTCCTGGATCATTTGGTGTCCCCTTGTAAAGGTTTTCTTCAGTTTCATGCACGATTTAATGCAGATGCATTGCTCTCCAACTCTGCCATCTCGAAATTAGCATATTGTGCAACACAATGTTCTACTCAATACAGCACTGAACAATAAAGAACAGACATAAAACAGTGAAACTTCTGGCATTTACACATTAAACACAGTTGTGGTTAGGGATGCCAATGGCATTTTGCTCCCCCATTGGCGCGAAATTACGAATTTTCCAGAATTTTTTGAGTAGACCTCATATAGGGAGCAGACAAATGAAAACTGAATACCCACTACAATGGGGCCATGGAATTTCTATTCAAAAGTACTCATTACACTTGTTAAGATATTTAGCCCACTGGGATGAGCCCATAAAGTCCTGTTTTGTAGAGTGTGCTCGGCCGCTGACAGATCCACTCTTGCACTTGCTCATCAAACTGAAACCAACATCCATGTGTGTCTTTCTTCAGGTCACCAAAGATGTGAAAATCACATGGTGAACAATTTGGGCTGTACAAAGGATGTTGCAGTGTCTCCCAATGAAATTGCTGAAGCGTGGCCTTCAGCTGATAGTCAATGTGGGGGTGGAAAGGATCATTCTGTTTAACAATATTTGGACTTCCTGCACATCACAGTTTCTGTGAAGTGTCTTTGTAACACTGTGCATTGATTGCAATTCCATGCTCAAGGAAATGGATGTGTAGAGTCCCTGCAATTGAAGACCGTTACTGGAATGTCTGTCAACAGCTTTGGATTTTTTTGGCAGGAGAGATGTGGGATGTTTCCACAGTTAGCTTTTCTGTTTGCCCTTGGGCTCAAAATGGTGGCACTACATAAGGCAACTTGAAGAAAGATATGAGTGGATGTTGGTTGGAGTTGGATGAGGAAGTGCAAGAGTGGGTGTGGTTGTTGGATCTCAGTGGCCAACCGCACCCCACAAAGTAGGAATTGTTTGTTATCTTGCAGTAGGGTAAATATCGTCATTCATGTGGTGGGCACTTGTAGTGGTCCCACTGTGGCTGGTGCACAGGTTCCATTTGACTACCCCTCATACCGTGGCACATATGAATCGGCTAATAACGATTTCACACTTCCTGTAAAAGCAGAAGATTCTTGTTGAATGTTAGCGTATGTGTTTGGTCTGTGTTCTCCTCCACAAATCTGGCAGTTTTTCATGAAATACTGTTCATTCTGTTTGATGCAGCAGCATGCTATCAGTTTGATGTGATTAGATGCTAAAATCAGCAAAGTAAATGTCTATAACATTAACTTGGGTGCCTAATGTAATCCTTCATCTCATCACTATATTAACAAAAATTAAATATAGTTACAGATTTAATTCAGCAAGTGAATTTTTTGACAAGATAACCCAAAGCATATCACCACATGCCAATAATAAGGATATCATAAGAACAATAACAATTTCAATGCTGGGTGGGGTTCTTCACTGACAGAAATAACATGACACAGTTTTCTTATAACTTATAATTACTTTTTTCTAGGAGTAAGTAGTAATTACACATATTTTCAGTCACTAATTCTGTCTGACTTGCATACAAATTTGAGTTCAATTTGGACAATCTTAACACATGAAAGAGGCAAGTACTGCAAACCCAATACTGCCATCAACTGACTATACAGTTGCAGACACGGTAACTCTGTAACTTTTTGACAAGGAATGTAAACTTTTTTGTTACAATTAATACATCCTTTTTTACAATTCAGTTGATTTCACGGCAAACTGTATATTACAGTTTACTTTAATTCTTAATCACAGTCATAATTTTCATTAGTATCTCAATTTTACTGATGGAACTTTATTTGTGAATCTTTCATTTGTTATCATTAATAATTTCTCAAGTTAGTAAGGGCTTTGATATTTATCCACATAACTTTGGACTTTTATTATTGTGTTAATTTTTCAGTAAATGTGACTTTCACAAGACTAATATCTTTTTAGGAAAATCGAGATCTTAGTGATGTGGACAATACCTTTCCTATATATGCTTTTTACTGATTGATGTTATTAGTTTCTTCAACTGTTTGACAGAAGTTATAGATAAGAGATTATTTTTCTGCAATCAAAATAGATAAATAATGATATGAAACTAAAAGACAATGCAAAGGAAGCGGGAAATGTTGAATGCTAAAGAATGCGTATTAGGTTGTATATTAGTTGTGTATATCATGTTTTCCTATACCGCTTGACATTGGTGGTTACAAGTGCAATTCTCCGAACAGACAACAGGAGGCTGTACCGGACGACAGCAGCCCCGGTGCTGTGCCGGGACTGGGAGAAGACCAGCAGCAGGCCACGCCCCCACCCCTCCCCAGGTTGCCTGAGGGGCCGCAGCACCAGCAGCCGCCCCCACAGGCACAGGCCCCACCTCCACCACCTGCCATAAAGGCGAGGGGCCCCATCAACCTGGTAAGACACCGTTTTGTCATAAGTTTTAGTTGATACTGTTACTTCAGTTGCTAACTGCACAGTCTGTTTCTTTCCTTATTTCATTGAAATTGTATAGTATTAAAACAGCAATGCTCAGAGTCTTTTAATATATATTACTCCAGACAGCTGGCCATAGACTCGCCCACAGTGGGATCTAACTTGGTTATGTGGTGAAGTAAAGCTACACACTCCAGCTCAAAATACTTTTGAGAAAGTGTGGTGATTATGCTTCAAAGCTACAATATAGAACCAAGAAAATAAAAACTAATGGATTCTACAAAAAGAGCTCTTGCAAAACTCTAAGTCTTCCTGTTGTTCTGTGAGCTTCACAGTGCTGTAGACAATTGCGCTCAGGTTGATGCCATGTTCTGTGACTTCAGGAAGGCATTTGACACCACCCCGCACTGCCGTTTAGGAGAGGAATGAACTTACCAAGAGTTAGACCAGATTTGAATCTGGTTCCAGACTTCCTTCCATATAGAACTCAACATATTGCTTTTAGCAGGAAAAAAACCTGACTGACATATACGTAATTTCTGGAGTACCCTAATTGAATATGATCAGACTGTTACTGTTAACAAAGTATATAAATGATCTAGTAGAAAGCATTTTAAGATTGTTAGCAGATGATGAGGTTGTCTGTACAAAAGTAGCAAAGCCAGAAAACAGTATCGATTTGCAGAATGAACCTACAGAGGATTGATAAATGGTGCCAGCCCTGGCAATTGACTGTGCGTGTAAATAAATATAACATATTGGGCATACATAGGAAAAGAAATCTATTATTGTATGACTATATAACTCAAGACAAATTGCTGAAAACAGTATCTATTGTAAAATACGTAGGAGGATTATCCAGAGTGATCTCAAGTTGAATGTCCATGTACAACAAATTGGAAGAAAAGCAGTTGCAAGAGGAGATTCATAGGAAGAATCTTCAGGAAATGTAACTCATCTGTGGAGGCAGTGGCTTACAAAGTGCTTGTTAGACTTATTCTTGAGTATTGTTCATCTCACAGGGGATCCATACCAGATAGGACTGTTGGCGGGAGAGGGGGGTGGGGAGATATCAAATAAAGAGTGACACCTTTCATCACAAGATTGTCTACTTCATGTGAGAGCATCATCTAGATGCTCAGCAAACTCCAGTGACGGATATTATAGGGGGGGTGTTGTGCGTCACAGACAGGTCTACTATTGAAATTTGACGGCACTTTCTGGGATGACTTAGACAACACACTACTTCCTCCTACATACATGTCACAAAATGTCCACGACAGGAAAATTTCAGAAATTAGAGGTAACGCAGAGATTTACCGACAATCATTCTACCCACACACCATTTGCAAGTGGTACACAAGAAGGGCATCAGTTATGGCTATCTTAAGTACCTCCTGCCACACAGGATTAAGCAGCATGTGGAGTATGAAGTACCGTATTTACTCGAATCTAAGCCACACTTTTTTTCCGGTTTTTGTAATCCAAAAAACCGCCTGCGGCTTAGAATCGAGTGCAAAGCAAGCGGAAGTTCTGAAAAATGTTGGTGGGTGCCACCACAACTAACTTCTGCCGTCGAATATATGTAGCGCTACACAGGCATGCTTTGTAGGCACAAAGATAAATACTGGCACCATATCCTCTGTGTCAATAAATAAAAAAAAAAAAAAAAAAGGTGGAAGACGAGCTTTTTTTCTCCGGCCCGCATTTCGACCACTGCATTTTCATACATTATCCGATGAAGTAAATACAAATTCCGTATTGTTCATCTTCGAATGTAGCAGCATTTCAATGTACTACGAAAATCCGACTGGCAAGACGTTTGCGATGTTTGTCAATATGGCCAACTCTACGTTCTGAATTTTTTCATACCTGTGAGAAGAGATGGTTGCTAATAGGAACTTCTATGAATTGTGAATCACATGCAGTATTCTCTTCACCATAAGAATAATGTGAATATAAACATTTTGCCATGTATTGTTTCGTGTTTGCTGCTATCTCATTTAAATCCTGTCTGCCTAATAAACTACGAAACTAGAGTGAGACAACAGCAAACGTGGAAGAATATACATATCGTGTCATGTTTATATTCGTATTATTCTTATGCCTAATAGTGATACAGTCAGAAATGAAGCACAGCAATTGACTAGATTTTTAAATCTAAGGTGACTCTTAATTTCTGTGCAGAATGTAATGTACTAAAGAGGCGCCTGCAAAGATTTTCAAATGGAGAAAATTTTTCGCTAAACTCTCGTTCAGAACATCTTCTATCATATGCAGTGTATTTGGTTCTTGTTGTTCATTATCAAAGAAAGCAGCAGAGTAAGTAACAACAAATAGCAGTCTCTTGCCAATGTTTCGCTAATGAGACGATTCCTCTCCTTTTTTTTAATTGTAAGCGGCGGTAGTGCGCACAAAAGCAAGCAGTGCCGCGAGCGGCGACAGGCCATAAACACGCACTATCAGAATGCAACAAACAATGCATGACACAGTACAGTAATGCATTTTGAGCTTAGAGTGATGTTAACACCTATAACAAAGAAAACGGTGCTTATCAGATCAGAGAAAAATAAGCAATCAATTCAAACCAGACGAAGCACGTGAAAAAGGAAGGGTACCTGTATAAATAGGGACAGAGCGCCTGACGCATAGCAAGGGATACGTGGTAAAGCTTAACTGCTAAGGTTACGATTCGAACCAAATTACTGTAGCTGTATCATCATTCATTCGACCTAAATTGTGTTTCATATTACAGTGGACCAACTTTGTTTCGATTTGGAGATGCAGCCTAAAACTTTTCTCTCCCCTTGAATTTCGAGTCTCAAATTTGAGGTGCGGCTTAGATTCGGGAAAATTTTTTTTCCTTAATTGCGAGTCTCATTTTTCAGGTGCGGCTTAGATTCGAGTGCGGCTTAGATTCGAGTAAATATGGTAGATATAAATAGATGGAAATACTTTATGAATAGGACAAACCTTAGACAATAAAAAGAAAGTATATAAAGACACCCCCCCCACACACACACACACACACACACACACACACACACACACACACACACACACAATTTGATTAGATAAAACTGTTCATTGAAATTTACATTCCTCCCTGAGGGATAAGGTTTCACTTTAGGCTTGTCGCCTTCAGCTGAACTGTGGATTACATACCATTGGCAAAAACTGACATTCTACCATTATATGGTGGACTGATGTGCATACACTAAAAATGACCAAACATTGATAACCGGTACAAATTGTGTCGGGCCATAAACTACCGCCATACATTTCACACAGAAGACTTTACTGAAGTCCTAAATGTTTCCTAAAGATGTTATTGTACATGCTAACAAAGTTGGCTGGTTCATGGAGGACATGGTTTTAGAATGGATCAGATGTGTCTGGCAACGTCGTCCTGGTACCTTGCTAGGTTTGCCATGTATGCTTGTGTTAGATTCATATGCAGGTCAGCAGAGGGTAAAACGGACTTAGTTGTAATTCCAGAATGGATGACGTCAATTTTGCATCTGTTAGATGTTTGTTTAAACAAACCTTTTATGGACAAGCAGAAAAATACCGTATGTATACACAGTGTCTAACAAACAAAGGTAGGCAATTAATGCCTACAGGACATGTTAAGTGTGCAAGCTTGGCTCAAGTATGCGTGTGCATTAGTCAATCTTGGAAATGTCTCCCAAGTGAAACTGTTCATCATGCATTTAAAGAATACTGTATTTCTAATGCGCTTGATGGCACAGAGGATGATGTTTCGTACAAAAGTAATGACAAGGAGTCACTAGCGTTAATAATAAAAAGTGAAAAATCATGACTGCTCTGGTATGCAGTGCAGCAAGCTCACCTGCAGTATCACTGTAACAGCTCACGTGCGTGTAGATCCGGAATACTGTATTTCGATGGATAGTGAATTTTCACTGTTGTCAGTGTTTTGTGATGCAGTTGTAGTTTTAAGTGTGCCAAATCCCTAAGAAGTAGGGACGCTTAATACTCTATTCATCATATGATGAGCCATATCCTTCACTTTTAAGTGCAGCTTGAAATCGGGGTAAAATTTATTTATTTATTTTTTTACCGAGTCTCATTTCTGGGGTGCGGCTTGCATTCGAGGTCGGCTTGCAGTTGGGTAAATACAGTACCTGCGGCAGCTTCTAGCGGGATTTTTCGTATCTTCTGTAGGCTTTGCCTTCAAATGCAAGCATCGTGTAATACGGGCCTTAAGAACCTATGAACTTCAGCATTTATATTAGATACGATTGATCATCTTCTATATCGATTCCTCTCTACGTGCACAAGCAAGCTCGAACTTAGCTGACCACGACTGAAGACTAACAATGTACAGCATGCTAACACTCACACTGCTTTGCATGCTTGCACGCAGCCAAGCTCTGTCCAATTCTCTATGTTCGTAGCAGCATTACAGTATAGCGTCAGTTTACGCAAGTTTGCATCTTGCTGTAGTGAAGTTGGCTATAGCAGCAAAAAGAAAAACTCTGTCACGGAGAAAGTGTACTTGATTCGGGAAGTGAAATGGCTCAATGCCTGGGACTTGCACAGTCTTCATTGTCAGGAATATTGAAGTATAAGGAGAAGATTCTGGATCAAGAAACACATTGCGGTTCAAAAGCAAAGCAGAGAAAAATTGTTAAAAAGTCGCTGTACAAAGAAATGGACTCAAAGCTAATGGAGTGGTTCAATGGAGCATGTGCTGAAAATTTACCAATGGGGTATTGATAAAAATGAAAGGATCTGTGATATCAGGGAAACTTGGGTTAACAGAATTCAAAGCTTTGAATGGTTGGCTGGATAGGTTCAAAAAACGCTATGGGATAACTCGCTGGGTAGTATGTGGAGAGAGTGCTGCAGTTAATGATGAAAGTGTTGAGCACTGGAAAGAAGAGGGGCTGCCACCCCTCTTAGAAGGTTTCAAATCTCGGGATGTGTACAGTATTGATGAAACAGGCCTGTTTTACCAACCCATGCCCTCTAAAGCCTTAAGTGTTAAAGGAGAAGCATTCCATGGAGGAAGAATGAGCAAGCAGAGAATTATTGTTCTCTTATGCAGCAACGCAGATGACAGTGACAAGCTGGATCCCATAGTAATTGGAAAGTTCCATGAACCATGTTGCTTTAAGAACAGTGCTAAGTATTATAGCAACAAAAGTGCTTGGATAGCTGTGGACTTGTTCAAAAATTCTTGCAAGCTTTTGATGCACAAATGGGTGCTAGAAACAGGAAGGTTGATCTCTCTATTTACAAGTATCCTGCTCATCAAACAGACTTAGTATAATTGCGGAATGTGAAAGTGCACTTCGTTCCTGCAAATTGCACTAGCAGACTCCAGCCCATAGATCTAGGGATTATTCATAGCCTGAAAAGCAAGCATCTGAAAGCTCTTGTCCTTACGGCACTTGCCTTTATTGACAGGAATGAGGTGCTTAAATTGAAAATTCTACAAGCAATGCATATGCTCACAGGAGGTCGGAAAATGGTAAATAAGGAAACCATCTCAAATTGCTTTATAAGGCTGGATGTAATGAAATGAGCACTCAAGACAAAGACGGTGATGAAACAGTAGTGGCCATGCATGATTGGGTGCAGGTATCTATCAGTTTACCCATCACTTTTGACGAATGTGTGGCTTGTGATTGTCGTTACTACACGTATCTGAGATGTTGAGGAAATCTGCGAAGATGAAGTAAAGCAGAATGATGAAGATATCGAAGAAGATGATGATGTTAGGGTTGAAGAAATGCAAACACCATCATTCAGTGAAGCTATTGCCAGCATAGACGTTGTCCGGAGATTTGTCACAGTATTTAAAGTGGACAACCCTTTTATAGACAGAGTAGATCGATTGGAGATGGACCTTTTGAACCTAAAATCCAACGGTGTTAAAAAGCAAACTACCGTATTTGATTATAGATATTTCAAAAAATGAGGCACTATGAAAGTTGTGTAAATATGTGTTGTATATAGGAAAAGTAACTTGATTTATTATATTACTGTAATTGTGTAAGTGCTTTGTGGATGTTATAATTTTGTTGTGTGCTGGGAAACTATGATCTTTGACAACTGTATTAGTGCTACAAACAAAGTTGTAATAACAGTATAGTGTGTAGGGTAGCTATCTCCTTGTTTTATTGTTGTTATTGTGTAAGTTACGTATGTTGGTGCAATTCGTGTCAATACAGGCAAAGAGTTCTGGAAAAGGTTTGCTTTCTATTGAAACCTTGATTTAAGATAAACCCCCATTTAAGGTTAAAAAATTGTGGTTCCTAGAAAAAAGTTAAAATGGGTTCTACTGTATTTATATTGAGAGGCAAGTCATTCACATAGAAGAGGAATAAAATGGGTCCAAGGATTGAACCTTGAGGAACATCATGTGACACAGTTTCCCCACTCTGAGAAGTAATCTGCTCCATCATATGTGATTACTATCGTTTGTTTCCTCTCCAAGAGATATGGTTCAAACCATTTCAAAGCAATATCCATTATTCCACACCTGTTGAGTTTGAAAAGCATCAGGACACGGTTTACAGAGTCGAATGCTTTTGTGAGATAACAGAATATTTCTGCGACCTTAGCTTTCCTATCTAGTGATGAAATAATTTTTTCAATAAACTCATTTATTGCATCTACTGTGTTTTTGCATTGTTGGAAGCCAAATTGGTTACGTGAAATTATACCATTCTGTGTGATGAAGCTTTGTACCTGTAAAGCAGCAAATTTTTCAAATATTTTTGATATGATAGGGAGTATAGAGATCGGGCAATAATTTCCCCTGTCATCTTTTGAACACTTTTTAAACAATGGTTTTACTTCTGCATATTTCAAGAGCTCAGGGAAGTAACCTCCTTCAAAGATTTGTTTATTATGAGAAAGAGAGGATGAGCTATTATGTTGTAAACTTTCTTAGTTATTTTGGTGGGTATCCCATCCCAGCCAACCAAGTTTTTGTCTTTTAAGGAGATGATGACATTTTGAACAAATTTTGCTGAGACTGTGTTGAATTTTTCAAGACATTCGCAGGTATTGCCTTTTAACCCAAAACTATTTACTTTCTGCTCATAATTTGCTATGTCTAAATCAGATTTTGCTACATTTATGAAGTACTCATTGAAGCACTCAGATATTTGAGCTGGATTTACAACCGATTTTTCCTTAAGTTTGTTTAATTTTTGAAATGTCTCGTTTGTGACTTTGGACTACAAATTCTGATTTAACTACAGACCTTACTGCCCTTGTTTTATTTTTTTGCCCTAGGGTGAATTTGTTGTTTGCCATTTGTTTTGAAGCTTTCACAACTTTTTTAAAAATAGTGTTATAGGTTGTAACATATTTTACAAAATCAGGGTTTTTGTTGCACTTCAGTTGATTGTGTATCTTCCTTTTCCCCTCACTAGATATTTTTATTCCTGGTGTGATCCATCTCATCTTACTTGATGTTTTGTTGCAATATGATCTTGGTGGGAAAGTTTTAAATACTTCAAGAAAACTGTTTAGGAATGTACTAAAGTTTTTATTTGTTGTACCTGTGGTTGTGCAAAATACTTAAATTGTAAACTGTAATGCCAATGTTTCAACTATATTACAGTGGTCTTCCTCAGAGCAAAAGATTAGTTTTGGTGGAAGAAAGGTGGCTCTATTTATTGCCTATAATAGGTATCAATGTCTCTTGTTCATGAAATTTCATTGGCCATGCAATATAATAAGCTAGCCATGATGAAAGGGGAGAGGGTAGGAAAAAAACTGTTGGTTATCTAACTGGCTTGTCAGTGATTGGCGACAGTCTGCAAATCGGTAGTTGGGTTCTGGCGTGTACAAGAACGCACTGACACGTCTCCTCTCCCCGTCGCTGTGGACATCTTCGTAGAAGGATCTGAACAATGGCTCTAGCTTCTGCACTTCTGCACTGTTACGCCCCTGTTCCTGGCTACAGTATTTAGATGATAAATTTGTTAGCTGGAAATACAGAGAGGGAGAGTTGAGAAGCCTCTGTCAGCATTTTAACAGTCTGCATAGGAATATACACTTAACTTATGAAACAATGACACATTACCTTTTTTGAACATGGAGGTATATGGAACTGTGGATGGTACACAGGCATACTGGAAGCCACTATCACCCAGCTCAGAAGTATTCAGTTGATGACTGCCCGTGCCGACTGGATAAGTCACACTAACAACATCAAAGAAGAACTGAGGAAGCCACCAGAAGCCGAGCACTGATCCGCAGACAGCCGCCGATCACTGACAATCTGGCTAGCTCACCAGCAACTTCTTTCCAGCCTCTCCCCTTTCATCATGACTAGCCTATTATATTCTAGAGCCAATGAAGTTTCACAAATGTGACATATTTACACCAATCGTATGCAATAAACAGAGCCACCTCTTCTCCACCAAAACCAGTCTTGTCCTGGGAAAGGCCATTGTAATATGGTTGAAACATTGGTTTTACAGTTTATAATTGTTTTGTACAGCGAAGAGCTACAACAACCAGAAGAATTTTAATCATTATTTCTCATAATTTCCTATATCGTGTGATGCTGTAATAAACCATACTTTTTATTGAGGTGTATCTGTAAATCATATTAAATTTCCAGTGTCGGAAGCATATGTCAGAGCAGCCGAGGCTGAAGGGCACTGCAGGCCCCGGTGGAGTCCACGTCAGTATCAACAGGCGGATTGAGATGCCTCCGGCCTTCCTCTTCCCTGAGACAGATGCACCTCCCTCAGATTTGGTGCACAGCTCTGCCTCAACTGTGACGTCTTCATTACCGACACCAACAATGACTACCTCTGTGAACTCTGCTATTCAGGTAATGTTGTGTTTATGGTTACAGGAACTTTCAACAAACAGCCTTTCCTCTCTAATGGACCACCCTTTTGCCTGTTGTTTCTCATTTTTAGTATAAATTGAAGGTTTGATTTTCTTGAGCAGTTTGATTTAGCAAGTTTTAAGGCTTTCCTTAATGCCTACTTTTGACATTAGTTGCTGAAAACTAGGGCACCTGGAGATATATGCTTCCTCTTCCTGTCAATTTTGAGGGCTCTGACTGTTTTCCTTTTTGTGTTTAAATGCAGTGTGTCAACTCCTTGCATGAAGGCTTCATGATTTGGTTTCATAATGTTTCAAACAAATACTAAAAATGTACATACATGTATTACTTTACAGTGTTGTCAGCCTGACATCCACAAGGTAAACAGAGAATGCAAGATTTTTGCTGTTTATGAGAGAATAAGAAACCTGGTAATTAGGTAACTTTCCCACCTTAAGAATTGTTCAACTGTTGAACGAGTTAGTTTTGTTTGACTGTTTTTCACCTTGGATAAAGTTATTAATAATAATGGGAACTTATATCTGTAGCCTGAAGTTAAATTATGTCTCAGCCCACAACACAATGACCCCATTAAGGTGTAAAATATGTGTTTTAGGAAATGAGGACTGGTTTAAACTGTAAGCTGTACATCTTCCCAGTTACAAAGAAGAAAAATGAAACTAACCAAACTTAAAAAATGTGCAGTGGAAAATGGCACTACCTGGCGGCCAAGCAATGTTTGTTTATGGCTCTGTAAATTTAAGTTATATATACTACAATTACATGCAGTTTACCACTACTGCAAAAACTATACATACATTAGTTGTTTCATTGCTATTTGCCTGATCTAGATGTACATTTCTATTGTTCTGTTACTTCATTTACTTTAGTTTTCCTAGCAATGACTTATTTTATTTTATTTATTTATTTACCTATCTTTATTCACTTGAGGTATTATTCCACAATGATATAGATTTGTAAAGGCAATATATTACAAATCAATGGGCCCAAATATAACACACAGTGTAAATAACATGGTTTAAGAGGACAGGACAGGAAGTCTACAGACACAGGACAGGTGGCTGGCCATGGCCATAATTAAGGAACCATCTCAGCATTTTCCTTAGTGGTGTAGGAAAATCATGAAAAACCAAAATCAAAATGGCCAGACAGAGCAGCTCTAACCTCCCGAATATGAGGTCAGTTCCGTAACAGCTGCACTGCCTCATTCAGTGACTGTTGTTTGTATAATGTTCCTTCATTTTCACACAAATTGTTTAAGTTAACTTGCAGTATAAAACATAATTTCTTTTTTCACTGTCCATACATGTGGACACTCACTGATGACTCCTGGGCTGGTGCTGGTCACTTGGGATGCAAAACATAGTTCCACTTTCCACTGCCACTCAAGTTAAGACACGCACAAATGATTCTCAGTCTGGGGTGATGATACTTTGCCCCTTGTCTCAGTTCCAGATTACATATTCAACTATGTGCTACTGTACACCTGAGGAACAAAGCCAATGGACATCACCATCCTGCATTACGCATGATCACTGTGAAAGCAATAAACCATAATCATGTACTGAAATATAACAAGGTGCTGTAGTTATCCCATTTCATTACTATCCACTTCTCTGAGTCCTCCAAGTAATCTTTATTATGCATTACTTGAGAAGAACATTTTCACTGCTTTTTTTATGCAAATGTGTTTTAGTAATCTTTTTCCCTTCCATTGGCAGTTTTATCCCAGTATAAAATGCTGTTTTGAGTTTTTTGTTAGTCTTTGCTGGGTGAATGTAAAAAATGACTCCAGTTATGCATAGAACTATTAATACAAATCAAACAATGGAAACTCTGGTGGGAATATCAACAATGTCGGAAAAGACTGATTGCTACTTACTGTAAAGAAGACACATTAAGTTGCAGTCAGGCACAATTAAGACACACAAAGCTTTTGGCCACAGCCTTCATCAGTTAAAATTTTCCGTAATACGCACCACAGATTGGCATCAAGTAAGGATGACAAAGCTTTTTAAATAGCTCTTTACAACTACTACTTCCAGTTATTATTCTGTTGGGTCCTTTCTGTGGTTTAAAACCTGTGTCCATGTTTTGTGCCTTCAATTTCCAGAAAAGAATTCTTTAGCTAAGAACTGAGTGTATGTAGGTATAGACCACCACAACTGTTTAATCAATCCTCCATTTTATTCCTATTACTGAGGCAGTATGATAACATGCTCACATCAGGTGTTCACAGCCTCTTTGTGCCTGATCTTTCATATACTTCCAGTTCTAACAGTTTTTATTTTTAATATGTTTGTTTGTTAGTTACATGTTTCTTGTTTATGTATCTGTAGCCTACAGTTGAAACTGATCCTTGTGTGTTAGCTTTGAGAACAATACTCCCTTCTTCACAGAATGCTCTCAACAGATGACTCCATGTCAGCCTAGAGTTTGACCTGCCACTCTGACTTTTTCAGATTTAATTTGACCAGAACTTTCTTACCACCTGAAAAACCAATGTATGGTTATGAGAATTACAATTACTGTTTTCAACTGTAAAAATTTAAGTCAGCAGTTCTAGGAAGTGTGCCTCCTGAAATTAATTCTGCTCTTTGACTAGTGAGAATTGAATTTTCTATTTCATAAATGGATTACAGAAACTTCAAGTTTAAACCACTCTTTTGAGCTACAGTTGCTCAATATTAATGAAGTTTCTCTCACAAAACATGAAGAAATTCTGCTTATGTGTAAAGGCTGTTAACAGTACCAATGTTTCTGTGAAGACACCCATGGACAAGACAGGGACTGAAACTGAGGGATAGCGCAGCAAAAGTAGAAATGCTGTAGTGCATTTTGAAACATTCCTTCACAATGAAAAATCCAGGATGTTACCCCAATTTAATTCTTGCAAACTGGACAGATGAGTGTTGTAGGTATGAGTCAGTGCTGTTGAGGAACAACTGAAATCCCTAAAACTCAACATAGCTTCAGGCCCTATAGGAAACTATGCCAAGTAATTAGAAGAAAGAACAGGTCTTACACGCCTAAAAAAAAAAAAAAAAGGTATCCATCCACAAAAAAGTCTTCTAGAACCTTAGGACATACTCTGAGCTCAAACATAGTGAGTTGTCTCAAACAGGATGTCCTCCCCCATGCCAACTGCATGGGTTCCAAAAACATCTCT
This sequence comes from Schistocerca americana, assembly GCF_021461395.2. Taxonomy (NCBI): domain Eukaryota; kingdom Metazoa; phylum Arthropoda; class Insecta; order Orthoptera; family Acrididae; genus Schistocerca; species Schistocerca americana. The sequence continues at coordinate 181,822,056 of NC_060127.1, read as the reverse complement.
CATGTGAAATTCAACTCCTTCATATGACATCTTGTTAGCCATGGGCGAAGAAAATCAGGTAGATTCAGTATTTGATTCCTGAAAAGCAACTGACTCAGTACCAAACCTAGACTTACAATCAAAAGTATGATCATACGGGATATATAGCAAAAATTATTGTTACTGGATGGAGTAGTTCTCATTAGGGAGAATGCAGTATGTTATATCGCATGGAGAGTTATTGACAAATGTAGAAATGACTACAGGTGTGCCCTAGGGAAGTGTTTCACAATCATTGCTGTTCATATTGTGTGTTAATGATGTTGCAGACAATGTTAATAATCTCAGACTTTGTGGAGATGATGCAGTTATGAAATACTGCCAGAAAAAAGCTGGACAAATATTAAGTTGGATCTTGACAAGATATCAAAGTGTTGCAAAGACGGCAACTTGTTTTCAGTGTTCAGAAATGTAAAATTATGTACTTCACAAAACAAAAACTACAACATTAGTGAGTCACAACTGGAACTGTTCAAATCATACAAATACTTGGGTGTAAAAATTAGTAGGGTTAAGAAGCAGAATTGTCATACTGGCTCAATTGTAGATAAAGCAGGTATAAGACTTCAGTTCACTGGTACAATACTAGGAAAATACAGTCAGTCTAAAAAGGAGATTGCTCACGAAATACTCCTGTGACCCATCCTAGAATATTGCCCAAGTGCATGGGATCTGTACCAAATAGGACTAACTCAGTATTGAATGTATACTGAGAAGGGTAGCACAAATGTTCACAGGCTTGTTTGAACCATGGGAGAGTGCCATGAAGATGGTTAACAAACTGGCCAACTAACCCAGGGAAACCTACTTATAATGTCTCAAGTACAAGCTCTAAAAGATGGATTTAACAATACATTAAAACTCTGTGTGTATTGATTCCATAGGGGTGATGAGGACATCATTATTTCAGTTACACTGCACACAAATGAATCTGAACAGCTATTCTTCCCAGAAGCAGCCTCAATAACTGTTATATGGGAAGTAGGCTTACCCTTTGCCATGCAATTCAAGGGTTGCAGGTTTGCAGAGTATGGATGTAGATGTTTAGTCACCTTCCACGATTCCCTGTGCACGCACGCACACGCGCGAACACACACACACACACACACACACACACACACACCTAGAAGAATCATGTGTTCATGTTGTGTTTTGTATGGTGCTGCAGGGAAACAGTGTGGTCACTTCCCTGGTGACAAACAGCTCACCAGATGATGATGACCGCCTCACAGCTGGAGTGAATACTGAGCAGGATGATTCTGCGGGTGGGGCGACTCTTACCCCCTCGCAGCAGCAGCAGCAGCAGCTTGCAGAGAATAACAGTGCTGTCAAAGCTGAAGATTCCTCTGAGACAAACTCGGATGAACAACAGCAGCAACAGCAGCAAGGATTGAGTGTCCAGCCAGGTAAGCATCTGTTTCCTACTGAAAAAGTAGTGAAATAGCATTTCATAGGCCATGTAGAAAAGGAGGTGGCCTCTAGGTATAGGATCTCTTGTATTAAAATGTTGTGCCACAGTGGAAACATTTCAGCTGAGGATTCTGCAGTTGGAAGCAGTTTTCTATCCCTTTAACAAAAAGTTTCTAAGGAGATGTGTGGCAGCATGGTAATGTTAAACACTTGTATTGATTGCCAAAATAATTTTGTCATCACATGATGCATCCTTATCAAATATATGGAAATGAATACAGAGTATCTTATCACTTACTACTCCACAATACCACTGCCTAAAAATAGTTTTTCATTCCTTTTTTTGGCACTCTTTGGTATGTTAACTATGGATCCCACAGTGTACTGTGTTAGTCCACATGCTAATGCAATTAACTACTGAGTGTTAAGTTCTTAGGGAGTTGGACATTTGTTGGATATCATATGGCTGACTGTCATTTTTCCCTCACTGTATTTGCGAGTGGAACGGGAAAGGAAATGATGGGTACTGGTACAGGATACCCTCAACCACACACCGTATGGTGGCTTGTGATGTATGTAAGTGTAGATGTATATGGTGATGTAGATTAGAGTTCTTTCGTAACTCTGGAGAAAGTGTATTTTTGTGTGTGTCACTGGGTCACATAGTGAATTTAGACGGAGAATCTTGAGGAACTCAATCATTTTTAATAGTAGTGAATATTGAAAGTGGTATAAACATTATTGATAAATAAGTTGTAGGAATGGAAAGAGACAAGGAACATTAATCGGAGAATTCATAAGAATAGATTAAATTAATGAGTTATTAAGGAAGTGGTGGTATTCACTGAAAGTAGCTTAAGCACATAAGGTTAACAATTACTTGTGAATGATTGGAAACAATGATTTTCTATACAATGTTTAATTCAAGTTTTTGTAAATTCCATGGTGAAATTTCCAGACTGGCATAAACAGAGTGAAAACAATATTGTAAGAATGTTAACAAAGGTGAGTGTGAGCTGGAGTGTGAGACAGTTAAGTTTTGTCCAGCAAAATTACTGAATACAAACCATATAGATTACATTACATATTAACGTACAATGAACAGCAATAAGCACACCCATTCTAAGGGTAATGCCTTGTCAATGCAACCACATTCTTCTGTCACTGACTGTTAATTTCTGTTCCATGTTATTGTCATATACTATCCTATCGTATATTGTTCTGTCCTATCCTTGATGTCTAATAAAATGGGCAGAGGGTAAGGGGGGGGGGGGGTGGGGGAGAGAGAGAGAGAGAGAGAGAGAGAGAGAGAGAGAGAGAGAGAGAGAGAGAGAGAGGGGGGGGGGGGGGGAGTAGTGGGGCAAAAAGATAAAAAAGTTATGGTGTGAATAAATAAAGAAAAGGAAGAAAGAAACAGTTATTTTTGGAATTTTTGGTTGAAGATGGTGTTTGGATGTGAGGATATGTGGATATGTTTGATGGTAAATTCCCATCTCCAGAGTTCACGTAAATGAATATCAGATGGGATGATCAAAATAGCCTATGTAGTGTAACAGGAACTTGAGACATACTACAGAAGATTTTTTTGTAACTGTTTAACAGTAGTCCCTCCTTTTTAATGTTCCCCAACCATATACCTTTTCTTCATGAGAAAGGAGCTATTGATTCTGAAAGTTTCATTTGTTTTTTTCTGCATTGTATCCAGGAAGCCTGATACCTCTAGTTCAAAGTACTTTATTTTATGTTTGAATATGGTTACACATAAAAACAATGCATCTTGCAGATGAGCATGTGAACTATCATACCTCACACAGAGATTTATTCATCATCATGTTATTTTCAATATCTTGCAGAGCTTCTCAGAATTTATGCTTCAAAAGGCTTCCGCAAAACTTTTGCAGAATTCATCATTAGTGTTGTACTGATGCTGACCCAGATAGGATGGGATTATTCCCTGTGATGGGTTAGTAAGATACAAATCACATCTGCGACTTTCCTTACACATACTCTTATAAAAATATATTCTGAACAGGGGCAATGACGACATTCGAGCTCGTATAATAAAAATCAGATAACTACAATTCCTCTTGTGTGAGCTGTATTATATTGCACATTCATTGGGAAACAACACAGTCAAGTGAAGCACAGCATTTGGAAATTGTGCCAGAAAAGAATGATGGGTTGCAACTCGCTGCTTCACTACATCGTCAGTCAGTTCACTGACAAACATCAGTCTCAATTCTTTCACTTTAAAATCTTCTTTAATGAGGTGAATGTGGTGCTTTATTGTTTGCCATGATAACTGAACTGCAGCTGCTCATGAGTTTCATTGAGGCTGCTCATCTGATTGAGCAACAGCAGCACAAGTTTCCTCTCATGTTTTCTTATATCATTGATGAGATTGGGTCTTGCCAAAGTGATCTCTAAATGAACTCAGTATCTTTGACATTGTTTTGTCGTGCCTCCTCCCCTCCCCCACCTCCCCATATACATGCAGTTAATCACTTCTCAACAATGTAACTGTGTTGGACCTGGTGGTCTACCAATGAAGCACATGCCTAGTAACAGAGAGGTTGCGGGATAAAGTTATGGTCAGATCATGTGTTTATCAGTCTTTGTGTCAACATAGCCTTCACCCCTCAGCGATGTGATGAGGCACCACAAACCACGTGTGGTTTTGATTCCCCACTAAATGGACCATGATTTATTGGCTATGAACTGTAGAATAAAACTGAAGAAACTGCAAAAATAACTGAAGAAACTGCAAAAAGGTAGAAATGTAAGGAGATGGAACCTGGATAAACTGTAAGAAGCAGAGGTTGTAGAGCGTTTCAGAGAGAACATTGGGGAACAATTGACAAGAACAGAGGAAAGAAATAAAGTAGATGATGAGTAGGTAGCTTTGAGAGATGAAATAGTGAAGGCAGCAGAGGATAAAGTAGATAAAAAGATGAGGGCTAATAGAAATACGTGGGTAACCCGAGAGATATTGGATTTAATTGAGGAAAGGAGACAATATAAAAATGCCATAAATGAAGCAGGCAAAACTGAATACAAGTATTTCAAAAATGAGATCGGCAGGAAATGCAAAATGATGAAGAGGAATGGCTAGAGGACAAATCTGAAGATGTAGAAGCATATTTCTATAGGGGTAAGATACATGCCATGTACAGGAAAATTAGAGATACTTTTGGAGAAAAGAAAATCACCTGTATGAACAGCTCAGATGGAAGGCCTGTCCTAAGCAAAGGAGGGAAAGCAAAAAGGTGGAATGAGTGTATAGAGGGTCTATACAAGGGTGAAGTACTTGAGGGCAGTATTAGGGAAATTGAAGGGGACGTAGATGAAGGTAAGATGGGAGATACGATACTGCATGAAGAATTTGACAGGGCACTGAAAGACAAGTTGAAACAAGGTCCTGGCAGTAGACAACACTCCATTAGAACTACTGATAGTTGTGGGAGAGCCAGCCATAAAAAACTGTTCGATCTGGTGAGCAAGATGAATGAGGCAGCAAATAGCTCAGACTTAAAGGAGAATATAACAACTCCAATTCCAATGAAAACAGTTGCTGACAAGTCTGAAAATTATCAAACTATCAGTTCAATAAGTCATTGTTGCAAAATACTAATATGTATTCTTTGCAGACAAATGGAAAAACTGGTAGAAGCCAACCTAGGGGAAGGCCAGCACAGATTCTGTAAAAATGTAGGGACATGCGATGTAATACTGACCCTACGACTTATCTTGGAAGAGAGGTTAAGGAAAGGCAAACCTATGTTTATAGAACTTGTGGACATAGAGAAAGCTTTTGACAAAGTTGACTGGAATATACTCTTTCCAATTCTGAAGGTAGGAGGTGTAAAATACAGGGAACGAAAGGCTATTTACAATGTGTACATAAGCCAGATGGCAGTTATGAGTTGAGGGGCATGAGAGGGAAGCAATGCTTGAGAACGGAGTGAGACAGGGTTGTAGCCTATCCCCAATGTTATTCAGTCTGTATGTTGAGCGAGCAGCAAAGGAAACAAAAGAAAAATTTGGAGTAGGCATTAAAATCCATGGAGAAGAAATAAAAACTTTGAGGTTTGCAGATGACTTAATTCTGTCAGAGACAGCAAAGGACCTAGAAGAGCAGTTGAACAGAATCGACAGTGTCTTGAAAAGAAAATACGAGATGAACATCAACAAAATCAAAATGGGGAAAGTGGAATGTAGTTGGATTAAATCAGGTAATGCTGAGGGAATTAGATTAATAAATGAGACACTTAAAGTAGAAGATGAATTTTGCTATTTCGGCAGAAAAATAACTGGTGATGGTCAAAGTAAACAGGATATAAAATGTAGACGTGTGATGGTGAGGAATGCATTTCTGAAGAAGAGAAATTTGTTAACATCAATTATAGATTTAAGGGGTGTTTGCCCATGTGCCAGAAGTCTCTTCTGAAAGTGATTGTATGGAGTGTAGCCAAGCCTGGAAGTGAAACATGGACAGTAAACAGTTTAGACAAGAAGAGAATAGTAGCTTTCGAAATGTGGTGCGACAGAAGAACGCTGGTAGGACCTGTTCTGAGGCATCAAAGGATCAACTATTTAGCGTTGGAGGGTAGCGTGGAGGGTAAAAATTGTTGAGGGAGACCAAGAGTTGAATACGCTAAGCAGATTTAGAGGGATGGAGGTGGCAGTAGTTACTCAGAGATGGAGGCTTGGACAGGATATAGTAGCATGGAGAGCAAAATTCTGTCTTCCTGCAATCTTTTATTCTTATTTACAACTGCCTGCCATTGTCAGTCATGTAGGAGGCAATCGATAATCAGTGGTGTAGTCTTCTTGTGGGAACACTTTAACCCTGATCACAAATATTTGTACATCAGTAACTAGTTTCAGCAAATAAAATCACGAACTTCAAATCTAAATTTTTTAAAAAACAGATTACAGGCCACAGAAAGAAAAAGACTGCATAGCAATAAAGTTACTTACTAATTACTGTCTACAGCGATCATTATAGTTAGACTTTTATCATAACTGTGTCTTACAATTTAAATGTAAGAGAGATTAAAGACATAAGAATGGTAACTCCATGTTAGAATATCAATAATGTAAGAAAAGGTAGTCCTACTTACTGTAAAGATGACACATTAAGTTGCAGACAGGCCCAATTAAGACACTTACGCATAAGCTTTCAGCCGCAGCCCCCATCAGAAAGATAGAGAAATACATATCATTCATTCACACAAGTGAGACCATCTCATGCATAAATGACTGCCAGCTGCAGCAGTCAGTGTCCATGTTTGTGTGAGGTGAGCTTGCTTGTGTGAAGGAATGGTGAGTGTTTCTCTTTCTTTTTCTGATGAAAACTGCGGTTGAAAGCTTATGTGTAAGTTTCTTTTAATTTTGCCTATATGCAACTTAAAGTGTCATCTTTATGGTAAGTTGCAATCTATCTTTTCCTGTATTGCAGAGATTAAAAGTAAGTATATGGGTCGATACCCACAATCAAAAATATTTACACATACACACAAAATATGGCTGTAATAAATGCACCTCACAGTAAAGGCATTATGTTATGCCCCACAATACTAATTAATGTGGTAGGTACATCAGAGTGGTGTAATAAACAGGTACCACAATACACGTGATGTAGTACAATGTCAAAATGCAGTTACGAAAAGATGTCTAACGATAAACATTGATGTAGACACTATTGCATTGTACTAAGTGGTATGTTTCAGTATTGCTATGCAGTCTGTTTTCTTGCGTATATTCTGTTGAGTTGTGGCCTGTAACCTGTTTCTTAAATATTTTCAATTCAAAGATGGCAGTTTAATTTGCTGAAACTAGTTATCTATGTACAAATATTTGTGATCAAGGATAATGAGTGCTGTGCCAAGTAGACTATACCATTTGCATACTTTTTGTTGTTGCAGTAAATTATCCTTTCAATACAAATGTACATTGAGATCTTCTTTTATGTGCAGGTGGTGATTCGGCAGTGGTGAGGAGGAAAGGTAACCTGAAAGTGGGGACAAACAGTGGCAACACGGGATCTGGCAATGGCAGCGGGGAGGGCAAGGGTGGGCAGCTACGGCGGGTGAGCTTTGACCCGTTGGCGCTGCTGCTGGACGCCAGCCTGGAGGGTGAGCTGGAGCTGGTGCGTGCTACGGCGGGCCGCGTGCCCGACCCCAGTGCTGCCAATGACGAGGGCATCACCGCCCTGCACAATGCCATCTGCGCAGGGCACCTTGGCATTGTGCGCTTCCTCGTTGCCTTCGGCTGTGACGTCAACGCCCAGGACAGTGACGGCTGGTGAGGCTCCTGTCCTGTTTTCTTTCTACCTAGTTCTTGGCACACAATGTGTGAAACTGGAACATCTCTAGCAGGGATGACATCCATTCGTATGAAGAAGTGGACATTTGATGCCTTTGCTTTTGAAATTATTGACATTCGATGTCTTTGCTTTTGAAATTATTGACATTCGATGTCTTTGCTTTTGAAATTATTGACATTCGATGTCTTTGCTTTTGAAATTATTGCTACAGGGTAGTGATTCTTGTGGAAAATCCTACAGTTCACAGGGAATTAAATTTCATCTGGAAAATTGGCAAAATCTGAGGGTACTTCAGGAATTTTGTAATTTCATGTTTTTAGCCTTACGTTGGAATATAATTCTATTGAGATTTATGAATCACAAATTTTGAAATACTTAATATTTAAATGTGTGTTATTTGTTTGAATATTAGCCCATTTAAATTATCAGCTTTTAAATACTGCAGCCGCACGGAATCAGCTGAGCGGTCTAAGGCACTGCAGTCATGAACTGTGCGGCTGATCCCGCTGGAGGCTCGAGTCCTCCCTCGGGTGTGTGTGTGTGTGTGTGTGTGTGTGTGTGTGTGTGTGTGTGTGTGTGTGTGTTTGTTCTTAGGATAATTTAGGTTAAGTAGTGTGTAAGCTTAGGGACTGATGACCTTAGCAGTTTTTTAAAACTTCAGTTAAACTAAAGCTGAGAGAAAAGAAGACTCATTACTGTGAGATGCTAAACTCCCCCAACCCACTCAACATTAATTTCTTAAGAGCTTCTTATCACATCCTCTTTATTCCAAGTTTTCTCGTGGATGTGAAGGCTGTAATCACCCATAGTTAATTTTTGATCAGCAAAAGTGGGGGACCATGTTTTTAGTTACATGCTTTCTTTGGGGTATCAATATTCTTGATAATCTTGATCCTCTATTGCATAATGTTGCCATTTTGCAACAAACAGTAAGTTTACTTAGAATGTTAAGGAAACCACTTGTATATGCATGATATTCTGTTCTGACAACACACACTATCTGGCTACATCGAGCTAGTTCAAAATCACTGATCTTTACTGAAGCTAGGGTGTACAGAAACACATGCAAAAGCAGCTGAAGGAACAAATTTGAGGTATGTAAGATGGTGCGTGCTTAATCATTACACAGTTTGTTTTGACATCTCTCTAACTGAATGATTATTAATTAATCAATATTTTGCCATATGACAATCAAAATTAAGTCAAAATTTCTGTGTTCAACTGTTGCGTATCAGACCCTACCACTAGGTATTTTTTCATTGGAATTGGTTTCCTAACAGGAATTCATGCAGAAGAGAATTAAACACTTGATTCATTGATCAGAGGTCTGCTACGCCCAAGTATTAATGATAAAGAAAAGTTATGTATGTGCAATATTATTCCAGTGTAAGCACTCAAGTTTGTGATTTGTGTTTGCCTGTGTGCTATAGTTAACCACTGGTGACTGAATGCTCTCTTGAATTAGTTTTTCACTTTGACACACGGTACTGTTTTATGACTCTTTCATTTCACCATCCATTAATGGATGTTGGAGAATAGGATTAAAAAACTATCAAATACAGTTAATTGTACAATTCAGAAAAATAAATATTTCAGTAGTTACTAGAAAATTTGTCAAAAAACATATAAATCTATAATACAATGCAATGCATGTGAAAATTCTTAGTCTGTTTTAGCCACACACCATAAAAAGGAAACTAAGTTTACAGCACATATTTAAGTAGATTACATTACTGCAATGAAGATGTGCAAAAGTCAGTTTTTACGCAATATGTTATTCGATATTATTAACAATATACACATCAGTTGGTTCTAAGAAATTCATCAGTGGAGTAGAAGACATCGTCCACCAATAAATCCTTTAGGCTCCTATTAAACTGGGAGTTATCAGTAGTTAAACACCATATGGCCACTGGAAAGCCATATTCCTGAATGACAAACATCATTTTGGGCCAAATTAAGGGAATTTAAATATTTATATCTAAAAACAAAGATGATGTAACTTACCAAACGAAAGTGCTGGCATGTTGATAGACACACGCACACACGCACACACGCACACACACACACACACACACACACACACACACACACACATATCCATCTGCACATATACAGACACAAGCAGGTCATAATCATAATGTCTGCTTGTGTCTGTATATGTGCGGATGGATATATGTGTGTGTGTGTGTGTGTGTGTGTGTGTGTGTGTGCGCGTGCGCGTGCGCGAGTGTATACCTGTCCTTTTTTCTCCCTAAGGTAAGTCTTTCCGCTCCCGGGATTGGAATGACTCCTTACCCTCTCCCTTAAAACCCACATCCTTCCGTCTTTCCCTCTCCTTCCCTCTTCCCTGATGAAGCAACTGTTGGTTGCAAAAGCTTGAATTTTGTGTGTGTGTGTTTGTTTGTGTGTCTATCAACATGCCAACACTTTAGTTTGGTAAGTTACATCATCTTTGTTTTTAGATATATTTTTCCCACGTGGAATGTTTCCCTCTAATATTCATATCATGAATTTAAATATTTACATAGATTACATGGATTTCTAGAATTCATACTATCAACAGAGTTTGGAAAATATATGTTATGACCAAATTCATTCAGAAATATATTCAGAAGGAATGGTTAGTACCGATAGTCCCTTGAACATACCTTCACAACACATTCTTTAGTGCACACAAAAGTGATTTGTATTACATGCTTTTGGACATGCAAAACCTTAAGTTGGCTTGAAGAGCTACCCATAGTGATTTGAAGGAATAATTTGTCTCGATATCCTTTAAGTAGGCTATCTATTTATTCAAATTTGATATTACTACATTTTATTCTTGATCTAGGCTGTTGAATAAAATATTTCTGGTTGTTACATAAGTTAACAAATGTATATGCTAAATTGAAATAACATTATTCTTCATCAAATGTAAGTACATTACTCAGTCTTGTTTCAATGAAAGAACATTAACCATCACCTAAAAGCACATACATTGTCAATGCATACTACTTAAAATATGCATTATGAACTATTTGTGTTTTTGTTTCTGTTCATTTGGTGCAGGCTCCAGTCCTGTCACTTAGCAACTGCCCCTTTCACTTTAGGCAAAGAGCTTAATCTCTCTAAATGTTTTTGTTTTGGATTAAAACAGAATGTTTCAAACCATTTTGGCCATCTTATGATAACCAACATTGCTATTGCTGAAATGAACTAGATAAAGTCTGTGAAGGAGACACAACACACAATTTCATCACTGGAAATGAAGTGGAAAAGGAAGAAAAAGAATTACCCTGTCTCTGAGTCAGGAGATGAATATTTGAAGCAGGGAGTTGGAAGCAAAAATGGATGAACAACCTTGTTTTCAATCCCAGAAATTAAACCTCTGTTTCTGTCTTCATTGTTTGCTAGCAAACTCAGCAGTGCTCCGCAATGGCTAACTATTTATGGAAACAGGATACACACTATGTGATCAAAAGTATCTGGACACCCCCACAAACATACATTTTTCATATTAGGTACATTGTGCTGCCAGGTACTCCATATCAGCGACATCAGTAGCCATTAGACATTGTGAGAGAGCAGAATAGGGCGCTCTGCGGAGCTCAGAGACTTCAAACATGGTCTGGTGAGTGGGTGTCGCTTGTGTCATACTTCTGTACGTGAGATTTCCACATTCCTAAACGTCCCTAGGTCCACTGTTTTCGATGTGATAGTAGAGGGGAAACGTGAAGGGGTACAGGCCGACCTTGTCTGTTGACTGACAGAGACTGCCAAGGGTTGAAGTGGGTCGTAATGTGTAATAGGCAGACATCTATCCAGACCATCACACTGGAATTCCAAACTGCATCAGGATCCACCACAAGTACTATGACAGTTAGGTGGGAGGTGAGAAAACATGGATTTCATGGTCAAGCGGCTGCTCCTAAGCCACACATCATACCGTAAATGCCGAACGAAGCCTTGTTTGGTATAAGCGGCCTAAACATAGGATGAGTGAACGGTGGAAAAATGTTATGTGGAGTGACAAATCAAGGTACACAATGTGGCGATCCGATGGCAGGGTTTGGGTATGGTGAACGTCCAATGAACGTAATCTGCCAGCATGTGTAATGCCAACAGTAAAATTTGGAGGTGTTGGTGTTACGGTGTGGTCATGTTTTTCATGGAGGAGGCTTGCACCCCTTGTTGTTTTGCATGGCACTATTACAGCAGAGGTCTACATTGATGTTTCAAGCACCTTCTTGCTTCCCACTGTTGAAGAGCAATTCGGTGAAGGTGACTGCATCTTTCAACATGATCGAGCACCTGTTCATAATGCACGGCCTGTGGCAGACTGATTACACGACAATAACATCCCTGTAACGGACTGACCTGCACAGAGTCCTGACCTGAATCCCATAGAACACCTTTGGGATGTTTTGAAAGCTGACTTTGTGTCAGGCCTCGTTGACTGACGTCAATACGTCTCCTCAGTGCGACACTCCATGAAGAATGGGCTGCCATTCCCCAAGAAAGCTTCCAGCACCTGATTGAACGTATGCCTGTGAGAGTGGAAGCTATCATCAAGGCTAAGGGTGGGCTAACACCATACTGAATTCCAGCATTACCAATGGAGGGCACCATAAAATTGTAAGTCATTTTCGGCCAGGTGTCCGGATAGTTTTGATCACATAGTGTACGTCCTAATCTCCTTCTCCTACCCCCACTCTTCCCCATCTTCTCCACCTCTCTCACTATCCATTTCCTCCTCCTCTTCCTCCTCCACTGTCTGTTCACATCTTCCTTCACCCCCCCCCCCCCTCCCACCTATCCCCATCCCCTTTTCCCCCCTCTCTCCCAACTTGAGCCTTGTTGTTGCCAATGAAACACTGACAGAGAATGTGAAGTCGCTCAAAAGGAAATGGTAAATCACGTGGCATCATTGGTATATGTGGTGTGAGAGACCTCTACTATTGGTGTATCTGTGATGGTAGGATCTTCAATGACAGTATCTCACATAGTTTTAGTCTGCAAATGAGTAGGATTACAAAGTTTTGGCTGATTCAGATTTTGTAGTAGTATGCTAATCATAAGCTGATCAACCATAAATACAACTATCCAGTTTTGTGTAAAGCTGAATGTGAGGAAGAAAAGAAAACAGCACACAGGTGTGTGGACAATATTTGTTCAAAATTACATGTAAGGAGAAGCAATTTGTCCAATAGCTAAACTGCCCTACTATAATATCTAAAACAAACTGCGAGAAAGAAAATGAAACTGCCCATTTTTACAGTATAGTACAGCACTGCATTTTCTTTCTTGCAGTCAGTTTTAACAGAAAACCTGTACAGTGTTGTTTATAAAGCTATGTAATCTATGTCTCTTTGAATATTTATTACAACATCATGTAAAAAATTTAAGGTAACAGTATTATGAAAAGAAAACTTTGCTGCTCACCATATAGCGGAGATGCTGATTCACAGATAGACACAACAAAAAGACTGTCAAAAATAAGCTTTCAGCCAACGAAGCCTTTGTAAAACACACACACACACACACACACACACACACACACACACACACACACACACACACACGACTGCAGTCGCTGGCAGCTGAAGCCACACTGCAAGCAGCAGCAGCAGCAGTGCATGATGGGAGTGGTAGCTGGGGTGGGGATGGGGAGGGGGAGGGGAAAGGTTAAGGATGGTATGGTAGGGTGGAGATGGGGGGATGGTGAAGTGCTGCTGGGGAGTGCGCAGGGACAAAGTGGAGGAGGTTAGACAGAGGGCAGAGGAAAGGGGGGTGGGGGGTAGTGGAAAAGGAGAGAAGTAAAATGCATTTGCGGAATGAAGGTTATGTAGTCTTGGAACAGGGAAGGAGCTGCATGGGCGAGGACAATGACTAACGGAAGTTGAGGCCAGTAGGCTTATGGAAACAAAGGATGTACTGCACAATTCAGAAAATCTGGTGTTTGTGGGAAGGATCCATGTGGCACGGGCTATGAAGCAGTCACTGAAATGAAGGTTGTCATGTTTGGCAGTGTGGTCAGTTGTGGTCCAGTTGTTTCTTGGCCACAGTTTGTCGGTGGTCATTCATGCGGACAAATAGCTTGTTGGTTGTCATGCCCCGTAGAATGCAGCATAGTGGTTGCAGCTTAGTTTTAGATCACATGACTGGTTTCAAAGGAGCCCTACCTTTGATGGCATAGGTGGTGTTTGTGACTGGACTGGAGTAGGTGGTGGTGGGAAGGTGTATGGGACACTTTTTGCATCTAGGTCATATTACAGGGATATGAGCCATGAGTTAAGGGGTTGGAGGCAGGGGTTGTGTAGTGATGGATGAGTATATTGTGTAGGTTCAGTGGATGGGACAATACCACTGTGGGAGGAGTGGGCAGGACATTTCTCATTTTAGGGCACAATGAGAGATAGTCAAAACCCTGGTGGAGAATGTAATTCCATTGCTTCAGTATATGGTGGTACTGAGTTACGAGGGGAATGCTCCTCTGCGGCTGGTTGGTGAGACTCTTGGAGGTATTGGGAGGCTGGAAAGATAAGACATGGGAGATTTGTTTTTGTACAAGGTTGGGAGAATAATTACGGTCTGTGAAGGGTTCAGTGAGACCCTAGGTATATTTCGAGAGGGATCACTCATTGCTGCAGATTCGATGACCGCAGATGGTTAGGCTATATGGAAGGGACTTCTTGGAATGGAACGGGTATGGGCACCTATATGGCACCCTCCTATGCCAACCTATTCCTGGTCTGTCTAGAGGAATCCTCCTTAAACACCCAGAATCCTAAACCCCTCACAAGAGATGCTGCTCCTACTACTTGCAGTGTGTCTTCAGCTGCCAGAGACTGCAGGTGTGTGTGTGTGTGTGTGTGTGTGTGTGTGTGTGTGTGTGTGTGTGAGATCTATTTTTGACAAAGACCTTGTTGCCCACCCGACAGCTCATATTTGTGACAGTCTTTATGTTGTGCCTATCTGCAACTCAGCGTCTGCTGTATGGTGAGTAGCAACTTTCCCTTTCATAATGTTGTTACTTTCCAGCCTGGTTTTTCCATTGTTTAAAAGTTTGAAGTAAGATTTTTGTAACAATGTTAAAGAGTGACTTGTCTCTCTATATAGTAGTAAAGATATAGATTTCTGTTTTGCCACAAGATTCCTGAAAGATGCTTCTTCTTCTTCTTCTTCTTCTTCTTATTATTATTATTATTATTATTATTGCTATTACTACTTTGACAGTAAACATAACAAATGAGGTCACTGTGCTGATTTTGTGTTCTGCCTCTAATTGGACACTTCAAAAATGTCTAGGCCTGTGTGATATAATGGCAGATAATTTGTGCATATCCCAATAGTTGACAGATGGCTATTTCGTCAATGACAATGGTTTTCAAGTGTCCTTTAAGTTCCTTTTGCACTGTTTCCAGTGTGCTGAGAACCACTTGGACCAATTTCACACTTTCACTGACTTAAACTTAGATTTTAAAGTCATCATATCTGTAAGTTTCTGTTTCTCATTGATTCTGCTATCACCTGGGATACCAACGTCAATGATAGACACTTTCTTCTCCTCCACAACTGAGAGGTTTGGTGTATTGTGTTCCAACGTTTGATCAGTCTGCTGTTGGAAGTCCCTTTGGTATGCTTGTTTTTGAGAACTTGTTTCTTTGCCACCAGCACATGGTAATTTTGGCATAAGTTACTGTGGATTATGTGTGTCACATCAGTATGTCTCTGCTTGATCAGTTGTGAAGCTTGAATGTGGTCAGTTGTTTCCTCAACATATTTACAGAGCCTGCAGCTTGGGTCTTCTGCTCAATCTGGATTCTGTCTTTGATGGCAACAGTTGTAATAGACTGTTTCTGTGCATCAAAACTCAGTCTAAAAGCTGCATATGCGATGTTTTGTTGTGGAAGCTGTCGGTCTGGCACTGAAGTGCAGTTTCCAGTATTGATTCTTGGTTTGCTGTACTTTGTTCTTCGCTATTTCTCAGTCTGCCAACACATTTCTCTCTTCTCACCATCTTCCTCACTTGTAAGAGTCCTCTGCTGCCTTTTATTACTCTGGTTTTTAAACCTTAGTGGCTAAACCATAGTAATTTCTAATACCTTTATTGGATCCAAGATATCTAGAGACTTTTTGTTCTCTGCAGTATCTACTTGCCTCACATTTTCAATTTTTGTTTTTCCCTGTTTCATAATGAAGAAAAGAGCACCTCTTATGTCTACACGTGAAATGAATTCTTGCTAATTGTTTTGGTTCTCATTTCTGCAAGTGAGGAAAACTGTCATGCTTAAGGAATACATTTGTTGATTTTATAGTTTTTGTAATTTAGTTTATGGCACTGGAAAAATGATTTTATGCTGATTCCAGATACCTTATTTTCAAATGACATTCTCAACGTATTTGTACAGTGCTCATCTAAGCTTGCAATAATTTCCCATGTCTTCATTCTGTCAAACAGTATAAGACACAGCAATATGCATGGCCATGTTAATGATATTAATGACAATACATTTTGTGTAGTCTTTGACCCAGGGATTTAGCAGAGATCAACCTATCACACAAGAAATTTGTCTCTCTGAATCACAGTAGTCACTTCTCTCTGTAATTAACACGAATAGATTACTTTTGATATGGAAAATGAATGTGACTGCTTACTTCATCTTTCATGTTTTATATAATTTAAAAGAAAAGAGCAAAGACAGTACGTTACAGCAAAAAGCTTCGGAGGTTTTTTTAATATTGTTTTGTCACAATACTTTTGTAAATTTCCATAAAATATCACTTTCAGATGAACCAGATTGTTTCAGAAATTTTTGTGTGCCTTTTGCAGGACGCCTCTGCATTGTGCTGCATCGTGCAATAACCTGGCCATGGTGAAATTTCTCGTGGAGCACGGAGCGTGTATCTTCGCAACAACGCTTTCAGACCACGAGACAGCAGCAGAGAAGTGCGAGGAAGATGAGGAAGGCTTTGATGGATGCTCCGAATATCTTTATAGTGAGTAATGAAAGAATTTCTCATGAATTCAAGCTAACAAAAAATGCAAAATTTACATGCAGCAGGGAATCCTATAGTAACCCAATAAGCCCCTCTCAAGTTTTTCATTACCTTAAAGTCATTGTTTATAGTGCAAGGAGGGGTAACAGTTCGAAAACAAATTGTTTGTATCTTGTTAGTGTTTGCTTCATCGATTTTTTATTATTTGCTCTTTTTGTTGATTGGTAAAGCATTTTTGCTACCCATCTTGCACTACATTTGTGATAAGTTTTTCTGTGACAATCGTTCATGTAATGGTGCATCCTACATAAGGAAATTCATAATAGTGGCAATTGATCATTGCTCAGATTGCAGACTTTGGTCCACTTTTTGCACAGTTTTATCAGTCTGGTCACTGGGCCTGTATACCCATCTTGCACATTTATGTGTGTTTCAAAAGTCATGACACTGTCACCTAACTTTCTCTTCACTCCTGACTGTAGGCCAATAAACCGTGCGCAACTCGTGGTGAATCTGAGCAGCTGTAGGTCCTGGTGCACGTAAAAATCAAACTACAGCACCCACGTTGCAATTGATAGGAGCAACAATTTTTGAAACAATTGCTTGTGGAGGGAAAAAACCAAACGATTACTGGTTTTGATTTGATTTGATCAGGGAGACAAAACAGAGGACTTAATCTTCTGTTGTCCACAACAAAACAAAGTTTGTGTGATACATCTCCCTCCTGAATATTAATGCCACCCAATACCCGTGGTAGTAGAAGAATTCCCATTATGATATGTTTGTTATTCACAACCTCTTCTGGAATTATTGATCCAGATATTTTGTCTTTTCTGTGATGTGGTTTCATCTCCCTCACCACACAGTCAACCCTTGGGAGCTCCTTTTTCTATTACCATGATATAAAAATACTCCCTGAAGTTCCTATGGCTGTCATTAAACTTATGGAGAGTTTATCTGCCTCCTGTTCAAGCCTAGTCTTGAACTTCTGTTTAAACATTTTCGGCATCATTAGCTAGCCAATTTTCTGTTTTTTGGCTCCTAATCCAAAGTTCTATATGCTACCCTCTGATGATGCAGCCATGTAGTTTAGATTTTATTACTACCTTAGTGATAGGACAGGTTCCAGTCCAACAAAGGGGGTCATAGCCCCTGTCGTAGCTAGCTTGTCAACCTGTTTGTTACCAGTAATACCTGAGTAACCAGGGACCCACAGAAGGTGTACCCAGTTGGTTTCTTCTAGTCTCTCATTCCTTGCATTCTGCGATGCTCGATGGTCTCATTGCAGGGGCTTATAGAGATTTGAGAGCAGCTTGGCAGTCTGAATGACTGTAGGTGCCATGATACTTTTAGCATCTACCATATTTACCTGAGTATGACACTACGCCCCCTTTTAAGAGGCTCCTTGAGAAAAATTATTTTTCAACATATTCTGTCTAAGTAAAATTGCAAACTTTTATTGACATCAGGCATCTGCCTAAAAAGTTAATACTACACCTATTCTAAATTTACTCCATTTACAGTGTAACATAAATTATACGTTTTACAATGGACTACAGGAAAAAAGCGTATAAATGCGAAAACAGTTTATATGAAATATAGCACCATGCTATCAAATTAATTGGTAGACACAAATGAAAAATCCAGTAAATAAAAACTTACATTCTACAAAATGTTATATAGGCTTACTAGGTACCATACTTAACAAAGATATAAAGAAAAATGTAAACGTCATTTCGTAAAAAAAATCTGTAATTTCAGCTTGTTTTTTACTTTGACGTGGCAATAGTGTACACTGTACACTCAAAATGGGATAACTCTGTCACTATTTTGTCAGAAACATTGTGGTGTGTCACAAATTGTTCAATTATTTGTAACGAATTTACTCCATTATTAAATGTCACGGAGGAATGCTGAGACTCTTCTGTATCATCCTCATTGTCAGTTTCCTCCTTGTCCAGGTCCCACAATGCACATTAAACTATCTCAGCGATACTCATGGGTTCTGTAGTGATGAGGTTTTCATCATCGTTCACGTAATCCTCAAATGATGCCTGCTCTTAAAGTTGATTCCATTCTTCATCATTAGGTCAAATATCATCAGTATGGTCATTTCCACCATCATCATGGACTTCATTTCCAAATTCGGCTTTGCAGAAACAATTCCGAATGGTATCGTCTGAAACACTGTGCCATGAAGCTGCACTGTAGTGCATTGCCTATCAAAAGAAACAAATTCATTAATTATTTCTTAAAGTGTTCTATGGCTCCAGTAGCACAACATGAAATAAATTATAAGTGAAAATCTTACCTGTAAAATGTTTATTTTCATTTCTTCCTTTTTTTTTTGATGTTTACAAATCTGGTGGCATGCTGCAAGAGCATTTTGCGATAATGCAACCTGAAATTATGTATCACTCTGAGGTCAAGTGGCTGGAGCTCACTCGAGAAATTTGCTGGAAATAATTCCACAGTCACATTCCTCAAGGGGAGGATGTGCTGCACACCTGTTTACGAACAATAAAATCTTTTGGCCTGCTGCACCCATTTTCACATAGACACTTCAAAGCCAGCTTTTGGCGTAATCCACGATTTCTTGTTACTAGTGTATTGTGTGGGAAACGTGACAGTGTTCTTAAAACAATGGGGCTTGGCAAATTTCCTGATCGTAAGTGGGGGAGCTTCTCACTCCCATCACTTTTAGCACATAACAGCACTGTTGCACATTGTTTACTTTGTTTTCCTCCATGGCATTTCTCGCCTTTGAATGCCATAGTGACGCCAGGCATTACATTGTAAAACAAGCCGATCTCATCCACATTGAGAATGTTTTTAGGAGCATATTGGGATGTCAGTTCTTTCAAACAGGTTTCCTTCCAATCTCGCACTTTTGCTTTTGCCACATACGTTCTGACAGCTGATGTAATTTTTTACCTTAAATTTGTGCAGTCAACCTGATGAAGCACTGAAATTCTCTACACTGAGTCGAATTGCAAATTCATTTGCTTTTCCACAAAGCATTGGGCTGCTAATAAGAATGCCTTCTGCTCTATGTTGCCTGAACCACTACAACAATCTCTCATGTCTTCATATTTCTCACCCTGAATGCGTGTCCACTTACTAGTAGAAATTCTGAATACACTTGCGCTATCTTCAGTTTCCTTTGCCTTTTGCTGCTACAGAATTTAAAGTACATGCAGAAATTCCTAATTCCTGTTTTCATTAACAACTCTCAAAATTCGTAGCTTTTTCAGCGATAGTAATGCTTTCCTTTTTCTTTTTTTTTTTTTTTCTTTTGCCCTCATGTTACCAGTTTTCAAAATAATTAGACCTACAGTAATACAGCACGACTCTACAGTGTGAGGTGTGATATGTTTCGGGATTCCCGAGTGACATGCAACAATTCTTGTCCAGTTGTGCCCTAGTTCATCAGAAGTCATGCAATTTTGGGAAAACAAATGAGTGCTACACCTACCACCAATCTTCCCTGTGGCCATCACCAGTGCCGTAATAGTAAGCTTCATGCATTATACTGTACTTTCTAATACTGTGCAGTATCTGTATAACATCTGGTATTTGTGACAACTCTATTATTGCAGTTTATACTATTGTTGCTTGTCCGTCAATCTATAAAACAATCTCAAATCTGTCACATTAAAAATTAAGTTTTAGTTGGATTTGGATTTCGCAACGAAGTGATTTTCTAGTTGGCAACTGCTGTGCCGTGTTAATAAATGGAGCTTAGGCTGGTATTATACTATCAAATTTTCTTCGACAATGACCTTTGACGTGGTGCAAAAGGGGGTATTACACTCTCGTCAAATATTTCGTCAAAGTTCCTTCATAACTGCTGACGATGACTTAATACTATTATCTGCAGCTTGGTGGTGTAGTGTACTGATGTTGGCAACACCATCTTCATATAACGCAAATGTTTCGTTATGAAATGTTCATTTTATGAGTATAACTAATTTACTGAGCAGACAAGAATCTGTCAACCATAGAGCAAGAACAGATTTAATTATTTATTTTGTGGTGAAATGAATTTCCAGCAATGAATGGTCATTGTCAACATAAACATACTACACCCCCAATAATGGAAGCAAAATTATACCTGGTCTGCAGTTGTGTGCACTGGAATTGCATTGTCATTGAATTTGCATGAGATGTGGAAGAAAAGGAAACATACTTGGGTGAAGCCGTGGACTTAATGGCAAGATGCGAAAAATATACAATAAAATTTGCTATGGAGCTGCAAGTTGAGGACGTAAAGTCGCATCAAAATCCCTTTGGCGATGGATGAGAGTACATTTCGATTTGTGCTCAAGTGGCTCCTCATATTATGAAGCTGAACTCTCTCAGAAATGCTATGTCTGCAAAAGACAGACTTACCATAATACTGAAATTTCTAGCTACTCTAGTTTACAGTACCGGTATAGCACTCTAATGCTGCGGTGCACATTGACAAAAATAATACCAGAAATGTTTGAAGCTATTTATAATGCACTGAAGGAGGAATTTGTGAAGGAAAATACATTTAATGTGTACTGCAGTCATGAAAAATTTTTATTTCGACAGAAGTTGTAGATTTTCTCCTTTATATTCTCGGGGGTATATCCTGGCCATACTTCACGGCTAATACTACCCACAATTTTTTTTATAGCTCTTGCTTTTTATTCTGTTTTCACACTCAGGGTGTCATAAGCCACACAGTGTTTTATCTGCCCTGAATATTTCTATCAATTTTGTCATATATGTGATGCACCATGTAATTTGGGAGTCATATTGATGAACATTGTGTGTCAGACAGCTGCAGCAATGCTAGTGCTCCAAGCAGTTGATTTCTCCATGCAGTAAACATAAGACAAACGCTTGATCAAATCTAAGGCAAGGCGCTAGCTTTGATCAAAAAAATTTGACCAATGCTTAACTTTGAGAAATTTCTTTATTACACTGTCAAATTTTATTATAGTCTACTATCGGCCTTACCAATCCACTTCCCAGCAACCCACTCTGAAACACTGCATCATAACTTGTGCACACTGTGGATATTCTGCCAGCACACACAGAAAAAAGGCATAAGTGAGAAAAATGTATAAGTGAAAAAACATGTAAATGAAGTTTTGCTATATTCATTGTCTACATTTTGAATAATACATGGAAAAATAAAATAAACAAAGAAGAATTGTGTACATTAGTTTTTATACATCATCATCAACATCATCATCATCATCATCATCATCATCATCATCAAAACAGGACAGCTGTGAAACTGATACCTTTGTTGTCACAAATATTTGGCTATTTCTTCCAAATATGTTATTTCTGAGATTGTGAATGTGGTGGGACCTGGGAACACAGCTGGGAAAATTGACAAATTTACACACAAACTGTTGGAGTTTCCATTTTGTTAAATCATGTTTGTACTTGAGTGCTGTGGATCATGCTCATTATCACTGCATCTCATACTCTGAACCTGTTGTTGAAAACAATTAATTTTACTTGTTCTAAGGTGTCCAAGAAAAGCTTGGAATTCTCAACGGTGGTGTCGTGTGGGCAGTCTATGACTATGAAGCACACAACCCGGATGAACTAAGCTTTCGAGAGGGTGACCGCTTGGTAGTCCTGCGGAAGGGAGATGAAAACGAACGCGAGTGGTGGTGGTCGCGGCTCGACGACAAGGAGGGATATGTGCCTCGCAACTTGCTCGGGGTGAGTATGAGTATGAACAGATATGTGCAACATGATGGTCATTCAGCTAAAACATACATAACTTGTGCTAGTATGAGATTGTGTTCTGAAATAATCTCTCTGCTTGGATGCCAGATGTGGTACACATCATGGTATTTTACTTGTCTGCATTAAAATATTTTATGGCCAAGTATTTCCCATCAGGAAGTAGTCCTCTGCACAGAATAATACTATGTTGCTCCACAGTACTTTCCTTTCAGGATTATACAAAGTCTTCAGAATGGCACAATTACAAAACAGTATTAGAAGGTTTCCATAATCGCAAACCAGATTCGCCAGAGCTCAAAATGATAAAAAAAGACATTTTGCTCTAAAATAAATGAGGTTTTGCTGGCAATGTTTTAATAGGCCATGTGTTATTGTTATTCTTTGGGCAAAGGTTCTCTTTTTTTCTGTCACCTTACAGTGAACAGTCTTTTTCTAGTAACAGTGTACATGTGCAAATCTTTCTTCGGTAATTATCCATGTTTAGAACTGAATATTCATCACTCAGCTAACATAGTACAGTGATACTATAAAATCTATTCATAATTGAAACAGTACATAATATTTTTAAAGAAGCATATTTCCACCATTAGCTGTAGAATTTTATATTTATTCCCTACTGGTTTCAGTTACAACAACCATCTTCACAGGACAAAACTGTAAGGAACAAAATAGAGGCAAGTATAAAGTAGCTACAGGCAGTGTAGAGACCGGGGGGATTAAAAAAGTTTTTCAAAGCCACAGTACTTACACGGTACACATCTGTGGATCAAAAACACATTGTTGCCAAATATAATACAGCCAAATATAGAACATATGTAATTGTCATAAGAGTCTGTCTTAACATAGTCCTTCTAAGTGGGTTGTTCTTTAGCACAGTTACAGTAATGTATACCTGGTGAGAAATTTACACCTAATAACTAACATGTTGTATTACGTGATCTTCAAAGAGAGATTTTGAAACAAATATGAAGTGTGACTGCCTGTTCTTTGGTCTGATCAAAGATTACAGTAACAGAAGTATAGTAATGCCAAGGTGTCCATTCTCTGAAAAACAACATAATATAAATAACCTGATATGTGGTATGTTGACCTTAGTATTACAGGAATTAAATATTAGGTATTTATCTGAATCCTACACTGTGAAAGAAGTCAATATAGCTATAGGATCATAATGGAGTAGGACTGTTGAAACATTATACAAAGCAAAAAAATGCAAATGGTGTTACAGAAGCAATTAAGGTATGAAAAATGCTGGACAGACATGTAGAAACATCTATTTGTATGCTCTGCAGGCAGACTTCTATGGCAGTCACTTGACATCTGTTTCATGCCACCTGACTGGTTATTCAGGAATGTTTGCCCATGCTGCATCTAAGTGTGGACTCCGTGTTACTCTTGGATTTCAATCCATCAATTTGGCACTTGGGTAGTGGCACATGTTGCTGCGTAGGACAACTTAGTATTGAATGCAAGATCTTAAGGTGCAGTGGAAAGATAATATAATCTATTAATTTGTATGGGCCTATGTTGTGGGTGACAGCTGGGTTTGTCACATTGACCTGCTCGGCATAACTTTACTGTCCCCCATCATTACTCTACCTGCGCCCTCCCCACTCTGCCTTGTTGTGTGATGTCCTTAGGTTAGTTAGGTTTAAGTATTTCTAAGTTCTAGTGGACTGATGACCATAGATGTTAAGTCCCATAGTGCTCAGAGCCATTTGAACCTCCCCACTCCACCCCAGTTTCCTCCTTAGCCCCCACCCCCCAACTACCCAGGTTGCTTCTACAATCATGCACAGCTGTTCTCTGTCTGGCCTCGACAGCCAGAGTAGTCATGTGCGTGCAAGTTGAGTTTGTGAGAAAGTGCATGTGTGTTCGTTGTTTATTTTGGAAGTAGGCATTTAGACCAAAATCTTACTTGTTTACAGTCTTTTTATTGTGCATTTCTGTGAGTAGCACTCTATCCTTTCCACAATATTGACATTAATCCATCAAGGATTTTCTGTTCTTTGATATACCTAGACACATTATTTAAAGCTAACTCTTGAACTTTTGGAAGTAGGCTGCCAGTTCAATTTCTTCAGCATCTCTGTGACACTCCATCATTGGTGAAACAAATGTGTGACCATTCAGGCTGCTCTTCTTTGTATGCGTTCAATATCTCCAGTTAGTATTATTTTGAGCACTTGTGCATTGTTGTAGGTCAGATAGCAAAAGTGATTTGTAAGTGATCTCATTTTTAGACTGATTCTGTTTCTCTACTGTTCTATTAATAAATGAATCTGCTGCCTGTTTTATCTAAAACTGAATCTTTGTGATAATACTGTTTCATATAGCCATAAAGTATTACGCCAAGTTATTTGTATGAGTTGACTGCTCAATAATGGAAAATCCAGGATGGAATGTAACAATGTTATGGGGATAGTTCCTACTCACCATATAGCGGAGATGCTGAGTTGCAGATAGCCACAACAAAAAGACACTCAGAAAGTGAGCTTTTGGCCAACAGGGCCTTTGTTGAAAATAGACAACACTCGTGCACATGCACACTCACATAACGTACACACGTTATGCAAACACAACTTACACACATAACCACAGTCTCTGGCATCTGAATCCAGACTATGATTTCCCCAGCACCGTAAACTGATGAAATAGTTCACAACAAATTCCCCGGTATGAATGATTAACACAAGTCATTCTTGAACACTCTTCACATTCCCTGTTACTTCAATGTACAGTATAAAAACTTTGTATAAAACCTTATTTCACATCCACATCTTCATTCACTGTCATTACAGAATAATAGCTGTAATTAATAAACAATTAGAAAATCAAATAAACAAAACTGTCCATCTAGTGGCTTCTATCATATGGCTTAGAAATTACATATACTTGAGTCATCTGATGACACCTGTCTTGCATGTGACTCACACTGCATGTCCAATCACTGCTGTAATATTCCATTTGAATAGGCATGATGCAAGGTGCTATGCCTCACTATCCTTTATGACAAAATAATGGATTAGACATTAAATTCTCATAGCCCTTTCTTTTTTTGAGCTTCAGTGTTTTTTCTTTAACAAGTGTGATGCCTAATTTGTGCATCTGTTTCCCAAGAGCGACTACTAAATTACATGTCTTTTTTTTTTTTCCAGCTCTATCCTAGAGTGCAGCCTGGCAAGAAGATAGTTGAATGACCAACGTAAACAGGCTGCCAACTTGCCACCAACTCAGGGGAGCAAATCCAGTCCAGACAGACAATAGTTTAAGCTTTTTGGAATTTATTGACTGAAGTGTGTCATCGAACTGACTGAGGATATTTTACTGTCCTGCATTGTACTTCAGGCCTATGATAGAGTAGATATTACAGGTTCTAAACTTGTTAAATATGGATAGAACTATGAATTTGTCTGTGACCATGACTCGATGTGATTCTTTAATACTAAAATGCAATCACAGGCAACACTTGAAGTACAAAAACTGAGAACAATTCAGGCTTTAATAGGCATCGAATTTCGATGCTCAGAGTTAAGTGTATATTATGTAAACTGTAATAGAGACAGATGTGATTAGGCTGATATGTAATGTTTCTAATAGAAGGCAACAATGAACTGTGTATGTATGAATTAACTGTGAGTTTGGGGAAATAATGCCTGCTGTTATAAATATATGGGAACAGAGTTTTTGATATATTGTACTTTTACAGAACGGCCTGAAATGCTTCACAGTCTTACTGAGTCAAGCCACTTGCCAATGCAAATATGAAACATGATCAAATTTAAAGTGCACCCTTGATGTTTTTAGTAACCCATGGAAGTGTTTGACAATACACTTCAACATTTTTACATATGTATTTTGAGACAGTTCATCGCAGAGATAAAACATGCAAAGTCACAGTTGCTTCAGTATTCATAGCACTATATGAATGGTTTTCTACATAAGTTATGCTAATTATGAATTGTGCACATACTCCAGAAGGTTTAATTTTTTGTCTTATTCCTGCCACTGTCCAATGTAAGAAAATGGCAGCTGAAATTTGTTATCCTTTGGCATGGAGCTTTTGACTGTACTTTGTGATGAATGACATATCTTCTCCCACCTCATTGACTATTAAGAATACTAGACAGTGCCAGGCTATAATCGGAATATCAGATCTGAGGCACTGTGAGAGTCCAAATTTAATATAATCTCTGCATCACTGGCCATAATTATGAGCAGTTGTTGTTATAGTGAATCTATTTCTCATTTAATACATTATTAAAGACAATAACATGTCTATTGGAATCTTTCACCTTCACTAAAAAGGTATAGATTAAGGATTGCATAAATAGTTCCTGATAGTGACAAATACTGTTGATTGTGGGCAAAGGTATGTCCCCAAGTTCTCTTTTTAACATATCAAAAGAAGTGGTTCTATGAAGGATAGAATTAATTATCCTATTGATAGATTCCGCAAGCAGTGTAAAAAGAGAGAACACACTACTCTTACACTTTCTTATCTACTAGAATTCCACAGTTTGAATTTATTATGGAAGTCACAGATTAGTAAACACGATAGCTTTTCAGTCATATAGATGCAAGGTTTTTAATTCACCAGTTTTGGTTAAAAAAATCTGATACACAATGCTTCTTACCTTTCCTGTGAACTTTGCTGATGCAAAATGTGATACCTGATAAGATGCAGAAACTTTGTGATGGGAAAAACTGACACATTCAGTAAGGCATTGTTATTTGCTGATGTATTGGCTGAAATGTTTCTGTTTATTGTGTGGGAGCAATGAATGGACCACTTGAGCATTAATCGGTACTAAAAGGCAAGCAGGATGAGAATGCATGTGTGTGTGTGTAACTGGCAGCAAAATCAGACAAACATTGTATGCAAGGAAAAGTAAATGGTTCTGTGCCTTCCTAATAAAGTACGAAGAGTAGAAATGAGAATGTCAGCTGTATACATTTTAATGAACTGTGGGGGTGCACAATTAGCACTAAATAAATAAAATATTTACTTGTGAAGCAGTATAAGTGGTAAAGATGAAATATTTTCCATATGTACATAAATATATTATTGCTGTATGGAATAAAATGCTTTACATTTCTGGCTCTGCCAGTGTTGAGGAATGAGTAAATAGTTTATACTTTAATCCCGTTCTGTAAGCATCTGCCTAGTGGATGGATATACCTTATGTTTAGAGAGAAATATTACTATTACTATCACTATGATTATCATTATTGTAAATATCATGTTGTAACTGAAATATATTTTCATCCCAGTTTTAGACATTGTTTTATTGCTTAATCACTTGAAATTCTATTATGTCTGAGTTTGTTAATACACACTCATGTTTTAGTGATGCATTTAAATTTAAATGGCAGAATGTTTTTTGCAATGTGTGTTGTGTTACTGTTTGCAGGCCAGAAAACTGATGACAAATTTCTTGAGATTAAAAAATAATACTCGGCTAGATCTGCAAACTGTGTGAAATGTATGATGGATAGGGTATTTCCTGCTGTACCATATACTGGGGTTACTTCCCATATCAGTTGAATTGGAGTGGGAGTATGCTGGGGGGGAGGGGGGGGGGGGTGCGTGCGATGATAGCTTAAATGCCTGTATGCCTGTGTGTCTTTTAGTTGTTGTAATGTCGTCTTTGTGATCCCTACAGGAGCAATATATGTGGGGTTGGATTATATTCCCAGAGTCCTCACTTGACACAATTACTTTAAACTTTGAAGGGGCCTCATGTGGGATGGTTGACATCTGTCTTCAAAAACCTGACAGGTATGAAATATGTTAACATTCAGTGTCAATGATCCATTGTAGAAGCGAAGGATTAGATCTATCAGTGGCTAGAAAAGTACAGTTAAAAATGCAATCCTTCTGGCAGTACCTCTCTCCTATTTTCCAAACTTTACTAGAGCCTCACTTAGTAGAACACTTGCACAGGCAGAGGTACAAGTTTGAGTCTGGCAAGCAGTTTTATTGTGCCAAGAAGTTCCATATCGGCACACGCTCTGCTGCAGAGTGAAAAATCCTTTCTGTTCCAGGGGTGGCAGACAGTGGGCTCTTCCACTGGCGAAACATGAGTCTTAGGCATAATAGTGTTTATCCTAAATAGAAATATTTGTTCTGATCATAATGATATTTCAGGCTTTGTTCTTTTTGTTTTTCAAAAATCTCATGACTCTGAAAAGATCAGCCACACCTAGATAATTGGGTGTTTGCTTTAATTCACTAAAGATAAATGTATCTTCTACAAAAAGTCCAATGCTACTGTTAATACCTGCCATGTATTTAATATACATATGAACAGGAAGCATCCAAAGATACTTGAGTGGGGTGCACCTGAAATTATCTGTACTTCTGATGATGACTCACCATCTGAGGTTAACATGCTGCAACCTTGCTGTTATATATTATTTTATAAAGATAATCTTTTGTCTATCAAAATCCTTAATTGTGCTATTCATTTTGTTTTTGTAACCCTCACCCTCACAACAGGTGGATCTCTCCCACTCTGGGGTGCGAGTGGTGTACTCTTTCTTTTTAATCTTTACCGACATATCCCTGTCTCTCCCTTCTGATGAAGGATTTATTAGTCCTGAAAGCTCGATAGTGCATGTCTGTTATGTGTGCTATACATTTTGCCTCTTGAAACTGAATTATTTGTTATGCCTAACACCAGATGAATGTACACTGCAAATTTATTGCGGCAAGAAAATTACAAGAAACAGACACAATATATCTTTGCCTGTACAGATGACCAAGTAATCTAATCTAGAACATTATTAAATTGTTGCATATCACTGATGTTCAGTGCCCAAAAGAATGACTTCTGATGACACCAAGGTAAGCAAGTGAATCTAGTTAAGCACAGAAATAAAATAAAATTGCACAGAAAATTGTGGAGTAAAGATTATTACACACATGGAAATCAAACAGTTGTTTCAAAATATTAATTTGTGCCCTTCAAAAGTAATTTATCTATAGTAGTTAAATATGTCATGGACTTCAATAGGTATGGTAAATTTGAAATCGGCTTTGTATTGAAGATTGTGTCAAAAGAAACATTTGAGAACACTATAAAATTACAGACAGAATGGTTTCCCAATACCTAAATTCAGGAATACGAATAGTGTCTAATGAAATGCACAAATAAGGTGATTTTTGTTTTATGAACATTAGGCCTTTGTCCAAGCCACATTTTGTGCCTGGCATCTCATTTTCCAATGCTGGAGGTATCATCGGAGGCTGTAATGACTCAAAAAGCAGTTACAATATCAAACAAGTTCAGGATGCCAAACTTTTTATGCCAGTGGTCGTCAGACTGCGGCCTGACTCAAGTATTTGTGTGGCTCACAGTTCTCAGCCTCATTTTATAATAATATCGCTCTAGCAACTAACAACCAAATCCAAAAATGGCAGCTACCAGTAGGAGCTTCTTAAGGATTTAGTTTCTCTGCTCAGTAACAGACAAAAATACATAGAGAGACAGCGATATTTTAAGATGTATTTAAATGATATCACTGAATTCAGTCATGAGATCAGTAAAGTTGCTAGTTACCTCACTGATAGAGGGGTAAGTAATGCAGTGGCTGAGGTGTAAGAGGACTGTTTATATTCCAGTGCTGACAACTCGCAGGTGTGAGTTACTCATACTGATCAACTGCTTATGATATAAATTTTGACACTGAAATAACATGAACTGATGACTGCACATTATAGTGTGTGTCATGTTCAAGTGCAGTGCATATTTGTAGCAAGGAATATGAAGTTAAATGAAGATTGTTGTAATATAACACAATGAGTAGAAGAAAAATGACATTAAAGGCATTTAGTAAACATTTATAATTGTATCTTGTATCGCATAATGCACTTAAATATAAGTACAATTACTCTTATTAATAAATTGGTTGCCACTTACACAGACAACACATCATTTCATCAGGCGATTCCTGTGTCATAACTTTGATGGTGCTGAGGGTGGTAATCTGAAACGGCGAACTGTTGACACACTGTTTCGAATGATGCCAACTTTTAATGCTCAGTACTTTGGGGCTACATTGTTGATATTGACATGGAATTTCCATTGATTGATCAAAAAAGTAGTAAGACAAGCTCAATTACGATGGCCTTCATGGGCTACATTTATAATCAGAATTGAACATGACATACACAATTGACAAGAAATAGCATGTAAACTGATCAGACAGCTTAAAATAAAAAATAAAAAAAATAAAAAAAACGCAGAGATACTGCAAATACAAATATCATTCCTTCAGAAGATTGGATAAATCACTACGTGAAATTAAGATATAATCCAGATGTAGAAGAGTCAACTAAAGAGAAAGGAACAGATATAACAGATCTGATGAAAATAAAACAAGCATTCAAGAGAAACAAGAAATAGAAAAGCACTTGGATTAGATGGATTTAATGCGGAACTGATAACATACATGGTGGAGCATTTCAGAATGCTCCACTTGTATAGCATGTGAGGACACACATGTGAAACTCTGAAGGAATGGAATTATGATGAAGTTATTTCACTATTATAACTGGAGTCAAAAGTAACACAACCAATTACAAGGGGATCAGTCTTCTGAATACTACTTACAAAATCTACAGCAAAATAATTAATGAATGGCTTTGAAATATCTCTGATTCAATTTTATTAACACAGAAAGCATGCTTCTATCAAAGATGATCTTGTACTGACATTGTTTGCACTTTGAAACCACCCCTCAGGGGTGCCCAACTCTTTGGTGAGTTAGTACTTGGCTACCATGGGACGCCAGCCTTTGCAGCATCTCTTCCCTTCCCGTGCTGGATGTGTATCCTCCTGCTATTCTTTTTCCCCTCCCTTCATCTACATCTACATCTACATTTACATCTACCTTTATACTCCGCAAGCCGCCCAACGGCGTGTGGCGGAGGGCACTTTACGTGCCACTGTCATTACCTCCCTTTCCTGTTCCAGTCGCGTATGGTTCGCGGGAAGAATGACTGTCTGAAAGCCTCCGTTCGCGCTCTAGTCTCTCTAATTTTACATTCGTGGTCTCCTTGGGAGGTATAGGTAGGGGGAAGCAATATATTCGATACCTCATCCAGAAACACACCCTCTCAAAACCTGGCGAGCAAGCTACACCGCGATGTAGAGCGCCTCTCTTGCAGAGTCTGCCACTTGAGTTTGTTCAACATCTCCGTAACGCTATCACGCTTACCAAATAACACTGTGACGAAACGCGCCGCTCTTCTTTGGATCTTCTCTATCTCCTCCGTCAACCCGATTTGGAACGGACCCCACACTGATGAGCAATACTCAAGTATAGGTCGAACGAGTGTTTTGTAAGCCACCTCCTTTGTTGATGGACTACATTTTCTAAGGACTCTCCCAATGAATCTCAACCTGGTACCCGCCTTACCAACAATTAATTTTATATGATCATTCCACTTCAAATCGTTCCTCACGCATACTCCCAGATATTTTACAGAAGTAACTGCTACCGGTGTTTGTTCCGCTATCATATAATCATACAATAAAGGATCCTATCCGCTGCAGATCTTCCTGCATTTCGCTACAATTTTCTAATGCTGCAACTTCTCTGTATACTACACCATCATCCGCAAAAAGCTGCATGGAACTTCTGACACTATCTACTAGGTCATTTATATATATTGTGAAAAGCAATGGTCCCATAACACTCCCCTGTGGCACGCCAGAGGTTACTTTAACGTCTGTAGACGTCTCTCCATTGATAACAACATGCTGTGTTCTGTTTGCTAAAAACTCTTCAATCCAGCCACACAGCTGGTCTCATATTCCGTAGGCTCTTACTTTGTTTATCAGGCAACAGTGCGGAACTGTATCAAAAGCCTTCCGGAAGTCAAGAAAAATAGCATCTACCTGGGAGCCTGTATCTAATATTTTCTGGGTCTCATGAACAAATAAAGTGAGTTGGGTCTCACAAGATCGCTGTTTCCGGAATCCATGTTGATTCCTACATAGTAGATTCTGGGTTTCCAAAAACGAACTTCGGGAACATGTCTTGGAAACTTTCAGGAATGCGTTCTGAAGTTTCAGTAGCCAGGCATCAGAACAGTCCCCTGTCTGTTTTTTCCTTCTTTCTTCATTCTCCATCTCCTCATCTTCCTCTGCTTTGGTGTTTGAGTTCTCTTTGTTTCTTCTTCCTCCTTGTGCATTCCTGAAGCCTGTCCCATGCGTTTGAGATGTAACAAGTGAGTGGATAATGCATAATTCCCAGCTCTGGGTTGACAGGTAAGGTTTGCATGTACAGGCCAGGCCCACGGAGGGTTATAAACCTGAGCTGTTACCTTTCAAATTGCCAATTGGTCCCTATGTCAGGAGTTTGGGAGGTGTGACGTGAGGTGTGAAAGATCACTTAAAGTGGGTGAGCCCCCAGTTGGAAGGAGCATGCCATTGGAGATGGTGGCAATCCCCATCTCAGTTTATGTGTGCTAAACGTAAATGGAATGAGGGAAAGATTCAAAAACTATACCAGCTGCACTTCAGTTCTTTGTGGTGTCAGGTACCAAAGAAAGTCAGTCCTATTTCTTACAGTTAGCCCATTTATTATTCAGAAGAATGTAGATGCAATTGCAGGCCCTGTGAAATTCTGCTCTTGCTTATGTAGTGGGATTTTGCTTCTGGAGACCAATTGTGATTTTTAAGCCCAACAACTGCTTACAGCTTTGCTCCTCCGTGGCTCTGCTGTACATGTCGAGGCACATGGTGTTATTTACATTCAGCTGATTGATGGTCTGACCAAGGGAGAAATCCAAAATTATCCCTCTGGTCAGGGCACCACTGTGGTCCATTGGGTAATGAAAAAGATCGATGCAAACTTAGTGCCTACATGCGTGCTTTTTCTCACGTTTGATTGAGTAGTGCTTCCATTGAATATTAAGGCAGGCTAAGAAGTCATCATGGTCTGACCATACTTTCCAAACAAAATGCATTGCTACAAGCATCAGTACTACAACCACACTCGTGTGTCCTGTGAAAACAGTGTCAAATGTGTTACTTGTGGTAGAGATGCCCCCAAGGGCCTCCTTCTCCCTGCTGTATCACTTGTAATGGCGACCATGCAGCCTCATCCCATGAGTGTCCCATGTTTCTTGATGAGTGAGCCATCCAGGAGATCTGGCTCAAGGAAAAAGTACCCTACCCTGTTGCTCTCAAGTTGTTGGCTGGCTGAAAGCCCTGCATTTTACGCATTTTACCATCTGGCACTTACAGCAGTGCTCTTGCTATGCCTCACCCCACAAAGGATATGTCTGCACAGACTTGCGATCTCCATTTCAGTACTGCAGTTGTGAAATCACCCACAGTAGCATCCCTATCTCCTTCTCCTACAGCTGCACAAGAAGTCACCAAATCTTCGCCCCAAGTGGCAAAATCACCTGCTATATAACCTACAGGCTGGAAAGAACAAAAGGAATATTCCTATGAAGGCTTTTTACATCCCTCCATCATAATCATAATCAACCTCATCTGTCTTAACAATGAAGCACCCACGTTTCTTTCAGATTGTGACACCTATTCCAATTTGTGCTTCTCGTTCTGTACTGCCCAGCTTGCCTGTCATCTTGAGTGATCCACTCTCCCTGATATGTACTCAAGTGACCATTTCCTGTGAACTATCCATTTGCTAATTCCTACTCCACCTGCATGTAAACCCAATTGGCAACTTTCTAAGGCCGACTGAAGGATTTATTCCTCCCTGGTGACCATTGAAGCACAACATTTCTCCACTTGTGATGATGGCTCGAGTCTCATATTCTACTAACCACTGCAAAATGTGGATTTTTTGAGTGCATGGTTCTGCATTCACTTTGTCAACCCATGTCATGAATGATTTTCTGGGTAAGTAACATATTGCGGTTGTGTTTCTTGATTTGGGGAAAGTCTAAGACACCTACTGGAGGACTGGTATCCTCCATACTGAATGCATATGGGACTTCCAAGGCTGCCTGCCCCATTTCCTTCAGGAATTTTTAAAAGACTGAGTTTTCAAGGTACATGTGGGTTCGGCATTGTGGGACTCCTTGATCAGGAGAATGGGGTAACTCAAGGCTCCGTCCTGAGTGTCATCCTCTTTTCCTCTCCAGCCAGTCATCTCCATCTCCCTTTACATTGACAACTTTCTCTATCTATTGCAGTCCTCCACAGACTTGTCTCCTATGTCTATCAGACATTTCATATGAATTTTGAGGAAGGCTGTATAGTTATATTCCACTGACTTGACTCCTTGAATGATGTCTTGATCATCTTTACTTCTGGAGCATTGACAATTCCCCTCACTTTTCCGCCGACAAAACTGTTTGCACGAATTTCTTGTGGCACAGTGGTTCTCTTCCATCTTGTCTACATCTTGGGCCTGTTCCTTTTACATTCACTGAAACCACAAAATTCCTGGGGCTCATGCTCAATAGGAAACTTTCTTGGTCCTCCCACATGTCTTACCTGGCTGCATGCTGTACCTGGTCCCTCAATGTCCTATGTGTCCTGAGTTGTACTTCCTGGAGAACAGATCAAACCAACCTCCTACACTTGTTCTGGTCCCTTGTCTGTTCAAAACTAGACTGTGTGTGTTTCCTTTATTCCCCTGCACATCCATCCATTTTACACCATCTTAACACAATCCACCATAATAGAATATCTTTGGCCACTGGTGCATTTTACACTAGCCTGGTTGAGAGTCTCTATGCAGAAGCTGCTGAACTATCACTGTCATACTGGCTTGATATCCTCCTCAACAGATACTCATTCCATTTGTCTGTCCGCCCTCTTTTGCAGTGACTCCCTCGACTGCCAGTATAGGATGCGCCCTTCTTCTCTGTTATCTTCCAGAGTTTGCTTTGGGCTACTCAAGGACACTACAGATTACCTTCACAGCAGCCTGTGTTCATCTTGGACTTCATTCACTTCTCAAGGACACTACATTGGATTCGATCTATCAATGACGTTCCTCAATCTTTGCACAAAACTTAGTGATAGGATCTTTGTGTACACTGACGGCTCTAACACTGACTGTGGTGTTGCATGGGACTTCAGCATTGGCACCGACCATTTTTGGTATTGGATTCCAGAACACTGCTCGATTTTTATAGAAGAGCTCCTCATCCTCTATCAGACCACTGAGTACATATAGTGAGACACACTTTTACCTTGTGTCGTATGCTCCAATTCTCTCAGTGCCCTTCAGAGCCTCTGTGTGCTGTACACAGTTCATCTTTTAGTGCAAGAAAGCTTCCACTAGCTTGCTGTTGAGCGAACCACCATGATGTTCTTGTGGGTTCCTGGTCATGTTGGCCTGAAGGGAAATGAGGCTGCTGACACTGCTGCCAAGGCTGCAGTCCTCCTACCACAGCCTGTTAGCTCTTCCATTCCTTTATATGATCTCTGTGTTGCTGTCTATTGGCAGTTGGTGTCATTTTGGCATCACAACCAGTCTTATCTTCACGGGAACAAGCTCCAGGCAATTAAATCTCTCCCAATGGCTTGGCCAACCGCTTCTCGGCCCTCTCAATGTGAGGAGATAATATTAGCTAGGTTGCATATTGGCCACTGTCATTCTAGCTATTGCCATTTGTTACGATCATCCACCACTTTGTGCATATTGTCATCAACCTCTGATTGTTCACCATTTACTGACTCGATGCCCTTTTTTTTTTAACTGTTTGCGTTCCAGTGTATGTTTGCCGTCTGTTTTACTGTATGACACATGGGCTGTCAGCCACGTTTTACTTTGTATCTTTCATAGCAATAAGGGGAAGGATATGTAAACTTTTGTTTGGTAACCCCACTGTCTCCATGGTGTATTTTTTGGAGTTTTCTCCATGAATTGGCCTTAACATATAGTCACTTTTAACATGTTTTATTTCTTGATGTTTCATGGTTATAACATGGGTGCTTATGACCTCCCCCCCCCCAAAAGAAAGAGGAGAGCAAGCATGTGATAACAATATTCTATACAAAAACACCAAAATAAGAATAGATAATGGCAAAGAACTGACACCAGAAATAGAGAGAAACCAGGGAGTAAGGCAAGGCTGTAGTATGCCATCTACTCTATTCAACACCTACATCAACGATCTGGTCAGGAAATGCCTAAGAGGTATGAGAATAGGGCAAGGCAAATCATCAACAGTATAATAACAGAACAGGTGTCCCATTTCCAGTATCTAGGCTATGATACACCTTTTGAAGAAGAGAATGATGAAAAATAAGAAAATTAACACCTATTAACATATATGTGGTACACTAAGAATAACACCGAATGGTAACATGAGAAGAAAAAACTGAAACAAAATTTTATTAAGTCCTGGCACTTCCCACAGTGCTATACAGAACAAAAAGTAGGGCATTAAGATCAAAAGACCTAAGACAACTTGAAACTTCAAAAATGAAGTTCCTTAGATCAGTGAAAGGCTGCACAAGAGGAGACAGAAAAAAATAAAGAAATAAGGAAAGATCTGGGGTACAGCCACTAACCAAAAAAGATGGGTTGGAAAGAACCACCACAAACATCCCTTGACAAGCTACGGAATACAATATTATTGGAAGAAGGCTTGAGGGAAGGCCTATGGATTTCCACAGGAAGAAGAAATAATTGAGTACATTGAGTGAAAGCATTACATTGAGATGCGAAGGTTGTCACAGGAGAAGAATTCATGGTGCACTGTGTCAAACCAT
The DNA here is from genome assembly GCF_021461395.2 of Schistocerca americana. NCBI lineage: Eukaryota > Metazoa > Arthropoda > Insecta > Orthoptera > Acrididae > Schistocerca > Schistocerca americana. The sequence continues at coordinate 181,784,835 of NC_060127.1, read as the reverse complement.
GCAGAAGACCAATTATCCATAAAAATATTAAATGTCTTTTCTGAAAGTATTTGTCTGGAGAGTATTGTATGAAAGTGAAACATGGTTGATAAACAGTCCAAACAAGATGAGGCCAGAAGATTTTCAGATGTAGTGCTATAGGAGAATACTAAAGATTAGACTGTTATAGGAGGTAAAAATTGTGGAATGAGACCAAGGCCTGAACACCTTAAGCAGGTTCAAATAAGTGTCAGTAGCAATAGTTATACAGCAATGAAGAGGCTTTCAAAGGATAGGCTAGTGTGGACAGCTGTATCTGCACTGAAGGTAACACCACCAACAACAAAAATAGTCTTTTTCGAGTGATTAAGATACATGTGATCTGCAACATAGCTAAAATACAAAATGTAAAACAACAACTGAGTTGTTATCTGAACAAATAAAAACAGGACTGACATGGTATAACACATTAAATTGCCCTATTTGGGTTACTGTTGAAGGATTCGTCAAACATATGGGGTTGAACTAGTATTCAATACATTTAAACATAAGTGGAGTAGAATTAAGAATGATGGCCACACAATAGAGGAGAACACCATATAGTAAAATGTGTTCTTACCACAACTATTGGACTTTACAGTTAAATGACACCAAGTGTATCTTGCCACATGAGTGTAGAAGAAAATTAGCCAACAAAGTCTAATTGCTCAGTCATAATTATGGAGGAGACTGTCAGAAGCTAATACGTAACTCTTTGTGAAGCAGTCACTAGATAATTAATATTTTTAAGTCAAGTGTAGAGCACATGAATGCCATCTGTGGTTTTAACAATGGAAAATATGAAAAGGATAGAGTGATACGCACCATACAGAGGAGGTATTAGGTGCAAAGCAGTGATTTAGGGTGTGTGAGGAAGGATGTTAAACAAGAAAGTAATAATAATGGGTGGAGCTATATGTAACAGCTTGGACCAAAGACTATTTACAACTGAGAGTGACATCAGACAATTCACTGACAGTGCTCCTCATTCTAGTATGGTAAGCCATGCATGAAGCATTCTGTCAAAGATGTTAAAACTGAGCTTGGAAAATTTCTCAGGGTGTGGATGTGACTGATGCATTGCCCCTCACTTGGCTGCATCATACTCAATGTGATTGTATTTGAATGGTTCTTGTAAGAGGATACTTGCATGGCTAATTATCTGAAGCATCTAGTCTGGCCAAAACAGTATCCACATCTACATCCACATAACTACTGGGCAGTTTACATTTAAGCATTTGACAGAGGATTCAAAGGACAAATTGTAGACTATTTCACCATTGTTCCACTCTCAAACAGCACGTGCAAAAAATTTACGTGTAAATCATTGTGTGTGAGCTCTGATTCCTCTTATTTTTATTAAAAGTATTTTTGCACTTGGAGGAGAAAGTTAGTGACTGAAATTTCTTGAGAAGATATTGTTGCAATGGACAATGTCTTTGTTTTAATGATTGCCATCCCAAGTCACATATCATATCCATGACACACACTCCCCTGTTTCACAATAATACAAAACAAGCTGCCCTTCTTTGAAATTTTTGATGTTCTTCTTCAGTCCTATCTGGCAAGTACCCTATACTATGCATCAATACACCAGAAGAGGCTGGACAACCATAGTGTAGGCAGTCGTTTCAATACATGTGCTGCATTTTCTAATTGTTCTACAAATAAAATGCAGTCTTTGCTTTATCCGCATCACACCATTTTCTGTGTGATGACTCCAGTTTAATTTGATTGTAATTGTTATCTCAAGCATTTATTTGAATCAACCATCTTTATTTATATGATTTATCACATAATCAAATATTAACACTTTTCATTGTTTAAAATAATTTGCTACTTTTCATTCCATACAGACACATTTTGATTTTGTAAGACTTTACTGGACAGTGAATGACATCATCACATGGAAAAAAAAACAGGGGCTGCTCACATTGTCTCCCAAACTACCTATATAGATTCCTATATAGATTAACAATTGGAGCACCCTAGATATCCCTTTTGATGACTAGACGACTTTCTGTTTGACAGGAAATCCAACCCATGCCAGTAATTTCCAGTATGTTCCCCAGGCCTTTTTCAAGGGTAAATTCATTCAAAACACAGAGCTGAAGAAGTAACAGAGATACAGTTTAAACACAGTGTATTGCAAGTTGGACAAAGACATGGATATTAAAGAAAGTGTATTTAGTCTTCTATCAAATATCAGAGGTACTATTAATAAAAAGAATGAACTTCTTACATGCATATAGAACAATGAAGAGATAGAATTTGAGCAGATTTTTTCTACATTGCAGATAATCACTTGGAAATCACTTAAATTTATCAGATTCCTATAAAAGGATGCGAGTTAAATTGCATTACTGCCTAACCAATGAGAAGAAAGATAGAGTGGCTACACACACAAAGAATGTCAAGGCCCCGCAGGTAATGAATATTGTGTTGAACAGCTTTTTGAATGCTGTTCCACAAAAATGGATCAGGAAACATTCAAGCCTGTAGTATTGGGAGCTTACAGACCACCAGCAGGAAGTATCGAAGTATCTTGATCCTCAAAGACCAGCAGACGTAACTGGAGGATCATTGTTTGTGTAGATCTTAATATGAAATTCTGCCAGATACTGCTGACTGGTGGCAGCTGGATTTGTTGATATCCAGCTCTGGATTAGTTACTTCTCACAGAAAAATTCCATATGAAGATGGAAGGAAGTAGTACAACAGTTACTCACAACTTGTTTTTAGACCCAACAACCTGCAATGATTTAGCTGTACAACCAACAGTCAGTGGTTTATCTGACCATGATGGTAAACTATTATTAATAAAATATACTGAACATTAAGTACAGGTCATAAAAAAGTATTACACAGAGAATCATAGACAGTGACTTGATCATGGTGTTTATGGAGAAATTACAGGAAGAAAGTTAGTGAGAAATTTATAAAGCAAACAGTATGGACAGGAAATTTAACTCTTTCTTAATCACATTCCTACTGCACTTTGAGTGTTTGTTTTATGATTGAAAAATTATGTCATCTACTGTGCTCAAAATATAAAACACTCCAATAATAAGGCAAAAATCAGTTTACAAAAAAAAGTACTTAAAAAATAGTAACACACATTAAAATGAGCCTCCCCAGAAAACAAGTCTGACAAATAGTGACACTTTCAAGTCATCACTCACCAAATTCAACGATTATCTCCTCACACTGTCTGTAAAGGCTACAACCAGTATTTAACAGTGGAATACAGATGCACCTGGTTTACTTGTGTAGGTGCTGAATGCACCACTAATGAACATTAGTTTAAAAAAAACAGCCCCTAAGGAGATTACAGAATAAATCAGGTCACTAAAAAGTAATAATGATGTTTCTAGAAGAATATTAAAATCTTGTGCTGACCTGAAAACACTATCCTTAAGCTATCTTTGTAATCAGTCAGTGACTCAGGGCATATTTTCTGACAGATCTGAATTTGCTACAACAACATCCATTTATAAAATTGGAAATCAGCAAACCACATCTAATAACAGATCCTTCCAGTAAACTTAAAGGTGTTTAAGGAAGTGATATGTGATAGAGTACTGTTTATTTAAATGAGCAGAATTTGTTAACTGCCTATCACATTGACATTTATAAAGGATTATCCACAGAGAAAGTAGTACAAGATCTCACAAATGAAGTGCTGGCAGAACTACTCTGCAAAACTTACTGTCTCAGTATATTTTGTTACCTTGCCACAAAGTCTTTGATTGTGTGGATCACAAAATCCAACTTTACAAACTAAAGTGTTACTAGCATATCTCTTGTACAGACGAAGACTTACCTTCACAAAATCAAACAAAAGCTGCTGGACTCTAGGATTAAAATATGTTGGGCTAGTAAGAGAGAACTAAACATAACTCAATGGACAAGCTGTAGTTAAAGTGCAGACTGAGAGTGTTTTGCAGAAATGGGCAACAATCTGACATATCATGAGATAATGAAATATCTTGAAAATGTGTGCTTACGAGTCAAAGCAAACCGGGGGAATATTCTGCCAAGTCCAGGGACTATGTTGCAGACATAAAACTGACCTCAGAACGGGGGAACACTTTGGGGTTCCAAAATCATCTGTATTTGGTCCAGCCTGCATAAATAATCTTCCACTGGTTTCAAGGACTATTCAAAAAAATGTAATGTTTGCTGATAACACAAACACTTGTTAATTAACAAAGCAGTCTATATCACATTTTATTAACTGTTACTCATTTGATGCATTTAGCTGAATTATGTCATCTTCAAACTTATCACTAAAATAAATCACTGTTGGTACCAACAGTGTCAGCTGTTGTGTGTCATAACAGTTGTTTTCAAATGATACCAGCTGATGCCAGTGGTAGCAAGTGTAACATATTTTAGTGATAAATCTGAAGGTGGCACAATTCAGATGAAATGTACCAAATGAATAACAGTTAATAAGAATCATTGAGAACGTTTAGTTCATTAAATAATAAAACAAGATCGCTGATTTCTCCTTCAACAATATGCCACCTTTCTCTATAATTGTACTAATCAGGAGTTTATACACGACCTTAGGAGATACTGTTCGCATGATAACCAAACAGGCCTGCTAGTGGTTTACAGCTTTAAGCATTAATCACACTCACACACACACACACACACACACACACACACACACACACACACTGACACATACACGACCACTGTCTTTGAGGCATATCTGCGACACACACTCCCACGGGTCAAACAAACCTTTGACCATTTGCGCCACCCTTTTCTGTATACATTCAATATCCCTTGTTAGTTCTATTTGGTACATTTATTCAATAATGGCTTTTGTTACTGATACCAAAACTCAGCTGGAGTGTGATTTACAAAATCACAAGAGAAGACACAAAAATAATTTTAATTTAAAGTCTAGGGTTCAATGTACTCTGAAACACAAGGTATTCAACAAGCATCTGTCTAACTTAAAGTAAGAAATTGGAAATCTCTGGCAATTCAAAGCAAGTTAAAATTAGCCACTCTCCCTTCAAATTATTTGAAAAACTAGAATGAGAGAGCGCAAAGTTTTGTTAGCTAAATGGTAAGAAGAAGCATTTATTGTTAATCTGTATGACAAATGAAGAGTCCAGGGGAAAAACTAATAAGTCCAAAATTACAGATTTTCTGATTTTTTCATTGTTTAGTAATTCACCCAGTGCAGACTGAGATTGTTTTGCAGAAATGGGCAACAATCTGACATATCATGAGCTAATGAAATATCTTGAAAATGTGTGCTTACAAGTCAAAGCAAAACAGGGGAATATTCTGCCAAGTCCAGGGAATGTAATGGGAAGAGTTTAATGACGTAATGTTCCTAGCCTGTGTTGGTCTGCTAAAGCTAATATTTTATGTGGTGTCACAGTCATTGCTGTGTTTAATTGGCCCATTTTAGTTTGTTTTGTGGAGTTTATGAAGGAAGTTTAATCCAGTACTGTGTTATGAATAATGAAGACACTGACCCATCTATTCATGAAGAAAAATACAGTTTGTCTTTGGAGAAGGTGACTAAAGAAAGGAAGTTTGATAGCATTAGTACTGCTTCAGAATGATTAAGACTGTGACCACATGAAAGTGGAGAAATCATGTAAGTGTAAAAATAATTATTTTGATATTGTCAGCAATGAAAACAAAAGGAATCTTATTAAGAAGATGAACCAATTTGAAAATGGCGATGAAATAAACCTTTATTTAAGCCGTTTAATTGCTGTGGTCCCAGTGCAGCACAGGCATGCCAGAACAGAAGAGCAGGAGGAACAGTTTTGAGGAGCATCTTGTAAATTCAGTGTTTGTATTACCCTTAAAAGAACTATCTAAGAAGTACATATGTGCACCCATGAAACAGCCACTGCAGTTTGAGAAACACAGAAAAAAAATCCAGCTACTCAAGCTCTCGAATAAGAATTTAAAAATAAATAAATAAATAAATAAATTCAGGAGAAATTTAAAGACAAGAATGTATTATATGAAACATGCTGCACGATATTCAATGTAGATTTTAATGTAAATTTTGGAAATCCATGGCCTGATACTTGTGGTTCCTGTGCTGAGAATGTAGTTAAAAAGAAAAATTTGGGGAAGCAACTGGCTTCAACATCATCTGCTGAAAAGAAAATATGGCTTCATTTTGAACTTCAATCTAATGAAACACCCCATGAATTGCATCTTAGAAAGCAAGAAGTGGTCTATGACAGGCATAAAAAAGCACAGGAGAAATGTCAAATGTACTCATCTAAGGTTGCAATAACTATGGATTACAGTCAAAAATTTCCCTGTTCAAATATAAAGACAAATGAGGTTTGTTATAAATGACAGTTGTGTGTATTTGTTTTCAATGTTTTTGTTTTATCACCAGGGGATAGTTGTTTTTATATGAATCCACAGTGCAGGACAAGAAGGAGCAGATGAAGTTTCATTATTGTTTTCACAGTTTTCTGAACCAGAAGTCAGACATGTGGAGATCTTTTGTGACTCCTGCACAGGGCAAAACAAGAGTGGCACTGTGTTCTGATTCCATCATGATCTACTCCACACAGAAATATGATTGGTCTTTGTGAAGATGATGTTCCCCATAAGAAGTCATTTGTACCACAAATATGACAAAAATATTGGTATGATTGACCAAGCTCAGGAGTGGTATCAAGTTAAGTTTTCTGGAATTCACACATGCACTCTTTGCCATTGATGCTGAGAAGCAGCCAGAAATAGCCTAACGGTGGACAGGACATCTGGATAATAAAATATGCAAGAAGAGACTTCTTTTCCAACCCAAGCCAGTGAGAGATCTGGAAGTCACATTGTAATTCAACACTTGTTCAGTTTAGAAGAAGCCACAATGGAGTTATGAGCAAGCAACGTTACTTCTTCCTGGAAAGAAAAGATAAGTTACCAACTTGAGAGAGGGTGAGTTCAACCCCCCATCTTATTGGTATAAAGGTGAATGGTCTACTTACAACAATAGGTATTGAACTTTTTTCATTTCACACAGTGAGTTTCTATTTTTCTTAAGTATCACAACAATTTTAATTGAGTTATTAGATTATTTTACAAATTATCTTAAAATATCTGCTGAGAAATACAAAGATTTCCAGGGCTTGGAAAGATCTTGCCACAGTGAAGCTTAAACGTGTTTTATTTTTGCATTTGTACCATGCATTGAAAAAGAAAAGAGAAATATTTCATACTGAATGGTTATAATATTAAACTAAATAATTCACTTGAATGAGAATTTAAATAAGTGGTTAAGTGTTTGAAATCTAGCAGCTACTGGCAATATGTTGTGAAGTTGCCACATTTTTTCCTCTATATGAGTTGAATTTATGATAAAAATACATTGTATTGTTGTACACCTTATTCAGATGTATGTAATTTCACAATAATGTTCTGGAATATTTTTATTACCATCTTAAATAAAAATAAATAAAGTAACATGAGAAACTGAAATGTTATGAGCAATGAGACTTTAAAATTTTGTTTCCCTATAACAACTAAGAACTTTGAGTTATTCAATTTTTCATCCTGCACTCTTCAAATAGTAATGTACTGGAGTTATGACTCAGACATGCCAGGAAAGCCATTAAGGTGTCTGCTTCCTGGACATGGGGAGGGGCACTAGTCATCAGATCAAATCTAACTCACTATTTAGAGATGCAAATAAATATTTTCTTTGGAAAATAGCATTGCAATCAAGAAAATATCATGCCGCCAGTAGGGGATTAGCCACAACTATCTAATACAACTGAGCAAGCAGTAGCTTTTTCCAAAGTAGAATTTTCATTTTTGATTTGATTGAATTTAGATACCGTAGGCATGAGTCGCTTAAAGCAATATAGCTACAGTGTATTGTTAATGCAGCATACTGGTTAAATTCTTATGATTTCCTTGACTTTTACTGATATATACTGTGACTTGTTTCATGCTCTAGAAGATGTTCTCTCTTGATAGAATCTATGGAACATTGAATGAATGAATGAGTGAGTGAATGGCAGTGAAACAGCATGGACACTGGGCCACTTGGAACAACTCCTTGCACAGTAGAGCAGACACCCATTCTTGTGCTAGGCGACTTCTTAAAACAAAACCAGTAGCTTTAGAACTTACAGAAAATAGTTAAAGCACATATGTTTCAAAATATTCAAGATAATATTAATTGTAGGTTTGTTTAAGTTTTGCTGGGATGGGAAATTAGTGGGATTTGTTTGTGGTGGGATTTGTTTGTGGTGGGACTTGTTTGTGGTGAGACAGTTGGTGTTGACTGAAGTTCCATTGGGATAAGAGACTGAATCTGTACAGATATAAGGTTGGGGAGATGTTACTTGTAGGAAGAAAGATTAGGGATTAATGTCTGTCCCTCTCATGTCAAGACAATTAGTGATGGAGTACAACATTGGGCCATAAAAAGTTGGGAAGAGAAACAGGTCACGCCCTTTCAAAGGAACCATCCTGGCATTTGCCATAAGAAATTTAATGGAATCAAAAAAAGCCTAAATCTGTTTGGGTGGATGGGGATTTGGACAGCCATCATCTAGAATGAGAGTCCAGTGTGCTAAACACTTTACTACATCACCTAGTTGATGTGAAATTTCTAATCTGACCATACAACTGTAAATCAGAGGTCAAATTTTAGAAGCAACTGATAGCTACTATTTTTAAGATGATTTGATTGTAACAAGCCAATGAACATCACTGAGAGTTAATTGCAGCAGGTGATGGTGCAGAATGAATTTTTTTATTTTTTAGTGGAATTTATTTGCCTTTGATAATATTATCAAAAGGGTAGCTGCCTACTCACCATATAGTGGAGATGTTGAGTCCCAGACAGGCACAACAAAATCAGTGCTAAACAAGTATACTTCTGGCTGAAAGACCTTTTTCTGAAGTAGGCAACACACATGCACACACATTCATATAAACACAACTCACAGACATAACCATTGTCTCTGGCTGTTGAGGCCTTGGCACTTGAAATTACTGTTGTCTGGACATATTGCTGATTATTAGTAACCCAAGACCTGGTTCTATTTAAGTCTTTTTTATTGCTTGAAATAAATCCCTATTCTTGATAATAATCATGAGCCACACATTCAGTAGTCCTCATAGAGTTACACATTTCAAGTTCTAAACACAGTTTTTCATATTGCACAAAAACTAAGTAACAGAGAACTACTACTCAAGACTGCCTTAAAAAGCTAACTACACTCTGACTCTGTACTAATTCATGTGGCCTCTGCCATTGAACCATTAAGTATAAAAAGTCAAACTTTTACAAATGATTGTCGACTCAATTACTTAAATGAAGTTACAATTGGAAATTTATTTTCGTGATAACTTTACTACAACAAAATATTTTACATAACCCATGGAAACTTCTGATATGATTACAACAATGGTTAAATTACAATCTTATACGCATTCGGAAGGACGGCGGTTCAATCCCGCGTCCGGCCATCCTGATTTAGGTTTTCCGTGATTTCCCTAAATCACTCCAGGCAAATGCCAGGATGTTTCCTCTGAAAGGGCACGGCCGACTTCCTTCCCCATCCTTCCATAATCCGATGAGACCGATGACCATGCTGTCTGGTCTCCTTCCCCAAACCAACCAACCAACCAACCATCTTATAACAGTTTTTAATTACATTTTAACTACTTTTTCATTTTTCTTATTAACATTTGTTCGCTGTCTGTGTGTAAGGCAGATTATTGTACATTTAAAATTTCTGTTTTAAATAAATAATAATACCTGACTCCAGGAACTGGAGATAAGGTGAACTTTCTAGAAAGTTCTAAGTGAAGTAAATCTGCATTAAAATTAATGAACAGAAGGTTGGAATTATGTTAATTAACTAGTTATTAAGTTCATATCTAAGTGGAGAAAGGAGTTGTTACTTATATCATAGGCGTACAGTTCGCAACTACTGGATTGTGTTGATCATTAGTCCTGGTATTAGTAATAATTACCTAACATTTTATACCATGTGCCACATTGAAAAAGAGAGGAAGGAAGGAAGATTAGGGTTTAATGCCCTAATGACATTGAGGTCATTAAAGATGGAGCATAAGAGTAGATTGTTCTGAGGGTGCAGAAGGATATCAGCCTCACCCTTTCAAAGGAACCATCTTGGAATCTGCATGGAGCATTTTAGGGAAAAAACAGGAAACCTATATCAGGATGACTGGTCACAGATTTGAACTGTTGTTCTCCAGTGTGCTATTTCACTCAGTGACTTGTTTGAGCTGAACAAGAGTATTAGGAACAATGGTGAGGAGGCAGAGATTTATGTTAAGTTTATAGGAGATACAAAATCTGTGAAAGTGTTCATTGTGGAGCAGAAGAAGGAAGAGTTGGACAAGTGGACAAATTGAGGGTGCAGAGTGCAATGCTCAAGAAGGATTTGAATGGGAGTGCATATATACTTGTGGTATTGGCAAACACATGTGAATAGAGGCAACACTCTTCGTGTTTGCCCAGTAAAATACTTTTGTTAGAAGTAAGACAAAGTTTAAGGTAGTTAGTACAAAGTGTTAGGCAAGGTAATTTAGTGCCTTCGTGAGTGGTACATGATGCGATGATTGTAGGTGGTAAAATTTAGATTAGGCTGGTGGTAACAGCTTGTTTTCGGATTATAATGACCTCATAGGATTTGAATGAGTGATGCTGGGGGATCTTTGGTATTTCTTGACCATGTGGTATGTGGTATGACACAGCATTGTTTGTACACTAAAATATAGGAGAGGAAATGGAAATTTGTGATAAGATATGTAGTGGGCATAAACCTTACAAATAGAAAAGTGGGAGATATGATTGGTTAGAAATACGAGGTGCGGCTAGAAAAAAACCGGACTGATGCTGGAAAAAACATTTATTTACAATTATTTACAATTTCATGTTATCTCGTTCAATGTACTCTCCTCCTCGGTCTCTACACCGCTCCATACGAATTTTCCACTGTTCATAGCAATGCTGCAGATCATTTTCGGTAAGTCCATACATTACTTCCGTCGCTTTTTCTTTTACTGGTGCAACAGTCTCAAATCTTGTTCCTTTCAAAGCTGACTTGACTTTAGGGAAAAGAAAAAAGTCACAGGGGGCCAAATCAGGTGAGTAGGGTGGATGATCTAAGATGGAAATGTTGTGTTTTGCGAAAAACGTCTTCACTGACAACGCACTGTGAGCTGGGGCATTGTCTTGATGAAGGATCCATGACTTTTTTCTCCACAAATCGTTCCGTTTTCTCCGTACTCGCTCACGTAGGGTAGCCAGGACGCTAATGTAGTAATGCTGATTCACTGTTTGTCCCTCTGGTGCCCAATCAATGTGCACAATCCCTTTGATGTCAAAAAAAACAATCATCATTGCCTTGAATTTCGATTTTGACATTCGCGCTTTTTTTTTGTCGTGGAGAACCAGGAGTTTTCCAATGCATCGATTGGCGTTTAGTTTCGGGATCGTAAGTAAAAAACCACGATTCATCGCAAGTAATAACATTTTGTAAGAAGGTGGGATCACTTTCAATGTTTTCCAGGATGTCAGAACAAATCATTCTTCGGCGTTCCTTCTGTTCAATTGTAAGACACTTTGGAACCGTTTTTGAACACACTTTGTTCATGTTGAAACTTTCATGAAGAATCTGCCTAACACTTTCCTTGTCAACTCCTGTTAACTCTGACACTGCTCTGATTGTTAAACGGCGATCTTGTCGAACAAGTTTACCGATTTTTTCAATGTTTTGCATCAGTTTTTGCTGACAATGGTCTGCCAGTGCGAGTGTCATCACTGGTGTCTTCGCAGCCATCTTTAAATCGTTTAAACCACTCAAACACTTGTGTTCGCGATAAACAATCATCGCTGTACACTTGTTGTAACATTACAAACGTTTCACTTGCAGATTTTCCTAGTTTGAAACAAAATTTGATGTTAACACGCTGTTCTTTCTGTACACTCAACATTTTCCGACGCACAGACAAAACGTCAACTACTTAAAACAGACGCCACGGGCAGACTGAGTGCAGGAGGCAGATGAAACTCGAGCAGTAGGCGGAGCGAGAGTCACGTGACAGGCCACGCGACTTTCAGCCTTATTGCATTCGTTTTATTGTTTCACCAGTACTAGTCGGTTTTTTTCTAGCCACACCTCGTATTGTGATCCAATGGACACGTTAATTGCAAGTGAATTATTTGGACCATTGAGAGGAAACATAACTACCATTAAGGGCCTCCATAAATCGAAGGTACAAAGACAGTGAATGTCTTATTTTTCATTTTTGGGAAAGGAGGTGGGTGAGAGTAAAGTGGTAAAACTACTGTAGGTTACCATGGACTACCTTAAGTAAGTGTAGCCTATGGTACCTCTCCTAGTAGCTCTGATCAGTTAAGCCCATACCCGCATTACCAGTATACTGAATGTGTTGCATACCTGTCAGGCACTACCTCATAACAATCGCTCTCTTTACGTATGAGATCAGCGTCTTACTAGGTTTCGCTAAAAACTGGAAGCAGTGCACCATCTAGAAACTGAGTGGGCTGGTTAAGCAACAGGACACTTTTGTTGTACGTAGTTATCCTTAAGAATAAACGCTATTTATGACAAAACGGAAATTGTCAATGTTGAATTCAGGTTTTATTCGAAACTTGCAGATTTGTAATGTGAAACAGAGCAATGTTGTAGTAAAAATATGGAAAACAATACAGATTTGTTACACAGCGTTAGAAAACGCAATTTCCTAAAGGAAAAAGATAAAAAAAATAGCAAAACGAAAGTATATTAAACATCGTTCAATACTTTAAACAACTGCCACATTTATCAACAATAACAAGAAACCCTTGTCTTTGGTCGTGACGAACAACTTTCTATTGCGTACAAAATAACAACAATAATGACATATATTTTTTATGTTTGTGCATGTAAACCGTACTTGCATAAAAAGTAATTGCTTTCGTCACATAAAAGCGCAGAAGTTACGCTATAACTAATTTTTAACACTTATGAAACACAATTTATATTCCGTAAGGATATAAAATAAACAATGGACTAAAATTGAATGATGTGCGGTTCTGATTATGCGCAAAACAAACAAAAAAGAGAGAAGTCGTGGGCTCCCATTTCCTCTCTTACACGTCTATTTTCCTACCAATTCTAGCAATGCTGCCGGTAATCGTACCATTTACTAGGTTATTTATGTAGCGTAACAAAACTGCCAAACAGTAGTTTTGGTAGAGCAAAACGATAGGTGAGAGTCATGAGTCAGTCGTTGTGGAAGAAGTACGGACAGAAGGCACATTGATTTTTGGCGAGAGATGGCCTACTTGTTGATTTGACTTGCCGTTGGGGACAGCTCGGCTCGAAACGAGACCAACCAATAGAATTTCAAGGTGGCTAGAGCCAATAGGATTGCTTCGCTTTGGATGAACCTGGCGTGAACAACTTTATCTTTGGTGTTTACATGTCATCTTCAATAACATGGACTGCATACGCGCCAATCTTTTAAGATAGTTATTCGTTTTCTCATTTATAGCTGAAATTTGGCATTAATTTTAACAACAAATAGTCTTGTCATGTTGCCTTTTCACATGTAGATGGACAGTTAACATAGTTACTGCGAAATTCCTAATGTTAGTACGATAGTTACCGTTTTTACATGCGGCCAAGTGAAACGTGTTGACAACTCTTTTTACCAGCAACAAAATTACGCATCATCAGTAAATACCTGTTTTCCTTGCACTGGCAGTCTTTTAGTGGTACGATTACTTAGGAGAGGAAGACAAAATACCTGTTTGGCAACAGCTTTTTGACGATTTTTCAACTATACTAGTGAAATGTTTCGTTACTTTTTTATAAGAAGTGCAATGGTGTATTTTGTCACTGCTGTTATTTTTGTGAAAAAAGGGAGGTAAACATAACGTGGTTCATATTGTCAATGTTGTTGTGGTCTTCAGTCCTGAGATTGGTTTGATGCAGCTAGCTCCACGCTAATCTATCCTGTGCAAGCTCCTTCATCTCCCAGTACCTACTGCAACCTACATCCTTCTGAATCTGCTTAGCGTATTCATCTCTTGGTCTCCCTCTCTCTTGGTCTCCCTCTACGATTTTTACCCTCCAATGCTAAATTTGTGATCCCTTGATGCCTCAGGACATGTCCTACCAACTGATCCCTTCTTCTAGTCAAGTTGTGCCACAAACTTCTCCCCAATCCTATTCAATACCTCCTCATTAGTTACGTGATCCACCCACCTAATCTTCAACATTCTTCTGTTAATATGCGTGTGCTTATTGTGCTGGAACATTCACGTATTGTTTAGATCCACTGATATTTTTGTAACTTGTAGCACTTAGTTTAATGAATATCTGTCTTGACGAACTTTGTTGCTTGCTACAATTATGTGTTTATTTTGTTATTAAATGATCATTTATCTTATAACAAAAAAATGGCAGTGTATATGCCGCGAAAAAATCACATAAAGCTGGTAGAAAAATAATTTGTAACATTGCAATGTAAAATTCCTTTGAACGTTTCAGTTTAGTTTCATGTGGATTTATTCAAAGCCATCCACTTCTGCAACTTTTTCGATATCCCTCTAGATTGGTAATAAAGTTATTCCTGTGACAAACTTAACTCATTATGTTGTATGCAGTGTCAGCACGTATCACAAGAAACAATTTTGTACACAACAGAGAATGGACTTTGAGATTAAGGTGTTCGACTCTGGTTTGTTCCGTAATTTTCGCACTTTAGACATGTTTTAATTCTCATTATATTTGGGCCTAGTGAAAGTGGTTAAGATTTTACACGTAAAGGGTGTAAAGCAAAGTTGTCCCGTTCCCTAACTGTAGCGTCACACACATGTACTGCATGTAATATTTAGTGGCTTTTGTTCTGTAAGTGTTACAATTAGTGCAGCAAACTGACTGGGATATGGCATGTTCCATGGTAGGTTAACATAAGTAGGGTCGAGGCACCACTGACGGCCCGATTAAGGACAATTGCTATACAAATTAGTTTACAGATTACTTCAGTAATTCTATAGTTTCAAATTCTGTGGGGAGCGAGTGTTCTAAATTATATAACAAAAGCAAACGAAAATATTGAAAATGAAATGGCACATTTCCCCAATTTTTGCCATGTTAAACCTCACTATGGCCAGACATTTCCTTGCTTTTGGCCGCTACCTATTATAATGAAACTGAGGCTTTACATAATTTCAGAATCTATTTGCAGAAAAGTAATTTATTCTTTGTACAAACATCAGGGTGGCCACCAAATTTGAATTTTCAAATTCAATGTTGTCATGTATTATATTTACTGTATGGGTTTAGGCATACATACTACACTGGAAAGAACAAATTGTTTGTTTTAAAATTATATGATGTCCGATATGAACCATGTCAAGATGTACACCACATACAGCATGACTGACCAAGTGGAGTGATCATCTGAAGGATAGTGCACATCAAAATGTCACATGGCTGCATTTATGCAACACTGTCTGTTTGTTTAAGCCAGACATATTAGGGTCAACTGAAGGGTTAAATGGCCAGTACATGAAAATAGTGACACAGAACAGAGAGATTAAAATCCAGTCACATCTCATGGATTAATGATGGTAGAATGTTACAGTTAATCTTGAAAGAAAACTTGAAGTTTCTCATTGAATTTTGTTAAGGTATTCATAATCTTACATTGATTTGTTTACAAAAAAAATTCCTTTTGCAGCAAATTGTCATTACACCTACACTATGCAATATGAAGTTACACAACTGTGTATTAGCTATATTTGAATAAACTGTGGCGACTCATCAATGATTACTTGGTGATGTGGCAGTTTGAATGTTTGTCAGGAAAGCTGATTTTTCATCCCATCAAGCCTGTTGAGACAAGTGATAAAGTGTGTGTAACAGGTACAACATACACCCTGCATATCCCTGCCCATCTGCATTAGCCTCCCTGCATGTTTGACTTTGACCGACCATTCTGTAGCACACTTACCAATGTATACTTTCTCAAACATCAATTTCTGACATAATTTTAGGTGCTTCAGCAGACACTTTTGTTTTCAGGGATTGTAACACATTAATTTTAGATTTCATTCCTTTTCTGGATAATTTTTGTCCTTGTTGTTTTTCAGTTTCACTTAGTTGCTTCTTTTGTCATCTATGTACAAGCAACTTGGATTACACATAGACAGAATTAAACTTCTGTTGATTTTAAAATTGTCAACACTGTGCAAGCATTATGAGCAAGAATACTTTTCACTCTAACTCTCAACAATACACTCAGAAACTTCCTGACAGATTAAAACTGTGTGCCAGACCAAGACTCGAACTCGGGCAAGTGCTCTCTTATCTGAACTACCCGTGTACAACTCAAACCCCAACCTCATTTCTGCCAGTACATCACTGCCTACTCAAGTTTGAGTCTAGCTCTGGCACACATTCTCAATCTGACAGGAAGTTTCATATCAGCGCACACGCTGCTACAGAGTGAGCATCAATTCTGGAAATACATTCAGTTTATTGAAAAACCTCTTTCTACAACAGCATTTCCAGGCAAAGTACTGACATTTTAAGAAATTCTACAAAATTACAACATTCTTTTGTGGCAATGTAATGAGGTTCATCCAACCAAGTTTCACTTATTTTGAAAAATGCCAATTTTTTTTTTCTTTTTGAATATGAGCATCGTTACAAATATTGACAAATTGTTGTTTGACACAAACACAAATTTTCACCAGAAAGAGAATTTAAAGTCATAATCTCAATCTTTATACAGCTGTTTCTTGATTTAATGCTGCTGATAGGTCCAAACATGAAATTGCATGAGTAGGTTTATATTTCAGTGGTTCGCCTTCAAGTAGCTTTTGTATTATACCAATAATACAGGAATACATTTCTTCTTTTAGCCTCAAGATGTCAGTCAGTCAAGTCCTTAACTTTCTTTTGGTACCTTTGCAGTGAAATCCAAAATACACGAAGCATTGCGCAGTGATCAGATTCTTAACATTCTTCATGTCAGCCTACACGAGGGATTTTACGATTATGCAAAATGTCTGAACTGACAACTTGCTGCATTGATCAGGTGGTACAAGTGAACAACTCATTACACAAAAAATAAGCCATAGGTACATCAGTTAGAAAATCACATAAAATTTTTTGAAAGGATGTGCTGTCAGTGAAAAAAAAAGCCAATTTTTGACCTAAGAATTTGTCTCCAACTGTTAAGATGGAGTTTTCAAACACTCTGAATCAGGTAAGAGTTTAATTCTAAGCCAATTGAGAAATATAAGTTCTTAGATGTGGGAGAATTTAAAAGCTAGTTGGGCCACATTTACAATCCATTTTGTGCCACAGAATTGCAAAGGAAAACCTGAAGACACTATATATTCTGTATATTGACACCTTCGCGTAGGCAAATCGTGAAACACACAATACAAGGCTCTGAAAATAGTGGTCTTTCCTAATTTGTTTGTGACACACCAGTTTTAAAAGTGCAATGAACTATATGCATGTTACAACCACCTAACTGCAAGAGTTTCATGTTACCAGAAATTTATTTTGCTTCATTATTCAAAAACTTCCAAGCTGGAAAATTTTAGAAATATTCTGCAAATTAAAAGGTCCTTTCAAAGCATAGGCTCTTTGATTCTGTCTTTATTCAATGCCAAAGTATCAGGTCGAGATCAGCAACTTATTTCAAATCCCAAAAACTAACATGGATGTCCATTCATTTGTTGTTTTATTTTTGTATGACGTCGGTGCTGTATACAGTCTGACATAAGTAATGTGTGGCTGTTGGCCACAATTTTATGAAGCTGCTCACGTTTGTTGAATGAAACTACTCAAAATAAAGAAAAATTATATGTAACTTGTGGCTGGTCTACAATTTCAATATCCAAGTCGCTGGTTCCCTGCAGATGATGCTTGCTTTTGCTAACATGAAATTGCGTTCACAGCTTACACTGCCAATGCAGTCACTCATACGAATTGTCTCTCATTATTACCTGTTACTTGAACATTGCAACACGTAAGATACACCAGGGTCATCAGGACACATTTACATTTTGAGTATGTTATGGGAAAAAATTAAACAGTTGATTGGAATTTAAATATTACATTTTTAATTATGATTTATCAATACAATTTTAAGACTACATTCATAATTTGTCGTCGTCATATCTTATAGACTTTATGAAGTAATACAGTGACGTACAAAACATACAGAACGTGAAAAAAAAGTTTTCAAATATTCTACACATCAGCTACAAATATTAAGATACACAATTGAAACTTCATATATAAACAGAAAATAGATTTTAAATCAAAATTATAAACCAAAAGAAAAGATTAAATTCAGTACAAAAGTTTCTGCAGGCATAACTTACAAGAAAATTTTACTGTAACTTTTAGCTGAATGTACAGCAATTATAAAAATATTTCACAGTATCATGAATTGCAATAAAATCTTAGTTTTTGAAAATTAAGTTTCTTTCCAGTCAGTTTCAGAAACTTGATTCATCCAAACTTCCAAAACTGTTCGCACACAGAACAATGGAACTTCCAAACAAAATGGTGCTCGACATCTGGCACATGATTTAGTTTATCTGTGAGTTTCCTGGCATCACAGGTTGCTGAAACATCAAATCGAGGGCAAAATAATAGACATTTCAAGGGTATAGTTGCTCCAAAATTCAGTCTACCAGTGCCGTTTATAGCATACAACCAATCCAGTTCTTCACACACTTATCTAAAAGCCCCCCAAAAATAACAAAAACCAACAATTATCTTGATTTACTTATTGTCAGTTACTTTTGAGACAGAATTTTGCTTTACTTATCTGGCAATGATGTAGTCTTTTTTCAATGGTTCCGAGTACTATCTCTGAAATAATTTCATTGTTGAAAAGCAGTTCCCAAAATGAAAGTGTCCTTTTGTTTAGCTGTATGCAATGTCAAAATGCTACATAGTAGGCAACATAGTGTTAAGTACTTGAACAAGGTGAAACAGATCAATATAGAGAATTTGCCCTCTTAGCATATTGTAGTACAAAAATAGTATCTAGAAATAACGGTGCGCAAATATTTTATCTGTTGCTAATTTGACATGTCCTGACCTCTTCTATAAAGCTTTTAAGTATACCAACATTTCCATTCAGACAATGGATCCAAATCACACCATATCTCTTCTGCCAGGTATTATTTCCAATCCACAGCATCACAAAGAGGTAAAATAAAAATTAGCATAGTGTAGAATACATTGTTTGTGCAGTTCTATTTCTTTCTCAGTGAAAACAAACAAATTGTGCTTAATTTTGAATGATACATCCTTAAATAATATGCTTGAACATGTTGCTGAATATAATTGATTTATTTAGTATGTGCTTAAACATTACTACTATTAACTATTTACTTCTATGGGACACAGCAGGTGACAATTTTTGTAAAGTCATACAATGTAGACTTTCATGGCCAACATTTTCTTGAGTCAAAATTTCCAGGTTAAAAGGCCATGGTTGATGTATAAAATTACTTCTTCCTGACGTTTCATCTCTAACTGCGGGAGACATCTTCCGAGGTAGAATGGAAGCTACAATTGTACCTCTGAAGATGTCTCCCGCACTTGGAGTAGTAGTTTTATACACTGACCACAGCCTTTCAACCCATAAACTATACCTCAAGAATTCTTGTAAGGTTAGTATTATCTGATGGAAACTATAAATAAGTTGTTACCATTAACAGTGCAGTGAGCTTATTCAGTTTCAAAAGTTACCTGTCTAAGAGAAATCAGCATAAGACATAAGACTCATTGCACCTCATATGTAGAGAAAACCATAATTTAAATACTGATCATCCTGATCTGGAAATGTAATACTGCCAAGTATAACCTTTGGATGTTTGTTAACTTTGCAGGCGAGACTAACACAGGGGATGGGATGATGGTTTACACTATATGTTGCGAAGGACAAAAAAGACACCATTTTATCCAACTGTCAACATCCCACAGCAATCAGTCGAGCAATGGAAGTTTGTCAGTTCCAGATGGGTTAATCTCAGTTTTTACTTTGGTGATTTATTTGTTTTTAAAGATCACATTTATTGACATATTTTTGGCAGTAAATAAAATACTTAAAAGTCACTGCCCAGTTTGGTGCTCTCCTGACATGCACTGGGCACAGACACACAATGGTAGCTCTAGTACCTTATGTGTATTGAAAGTGTAATCAAGTATATTTCACAAGCCAGTGGTGAAAACTGCAAACAGTTTGGAACTAGTAAGGAATGTTGGGCTAAGACTTTATTAATTTTAGACACAATTAACGATTAGTAAAGATTATTGTGGCACAATGTGTAACGTCACATGACATTTACAAGCCAAATGTAACTAATCCTATTACAAAACAGTAGTTATGCTTCAATATGGAACAGTAAGTGGGCAGTGGATAATATGTGTTCAAAACAATGAACAATTTGTGAGTTCCTTCTCAAGTACTGGAAATACCATAAGAAATTGTGTGAAAAGATAATCTTAGACTACAGGATTCAAGAGCAACCACATTAATGGACCTTTGGATTAGAACTTTAGGTAATACAGTTGCTCTGAAAATCACAGTAGAGATGAGATGCACAGAAGCCTCAACGTAACCAATACTAAGAACAAAAAGTTAGGCCCAAATACAATCAAGTGTGCACACTATCAAATAATTATTTGTAGGACATACTGAGAATCTGTCAACTTGACACACTCATCTTCACGAATACTACAGTGTCTATTGGTGGCCACTGTCGTACCAGGAAGCTTGGTGTAATCTTATGGCACTTTAATTCTCCGACTCGTCACAGGACAAGTAACTTATTAACTTATTGCTGCGCATTAGCTGGTGCACTCATGCTCCTTGTGGCATGACAATGAGGAAACAAGAAGATATCACATTTATATGGGTTAAACTTTACTTACGGCTTAGGCGCCCTCGTGTGGTGATGTTGGCAACGACCGTGCAGTGCTGGAAATTATTCTCTAATATTTCATTTCTTGTAAGCACTTTTTCTAAATGTTTGCTTTACTAAGATAATTAATTTACTGAGCAGACGCGGGTACATGCAAGAACACGTCAACCATAGAGTAGGAACAGGATTAATTATTTATTTCATGGTTGGTCGCTGTTGACATCAGCACAGCACGCCACCTGAACCGCAAGTAAAATTTTACCATTATATGTAACTGAAAGGGTGAAACGGCTAACAACGAAACAGGCATCCAAAGTTAGGAGGAAAAATCCCTAAATTCTCAAAAGAAGCATTCTGGCTATTAGTCTGGAGGGAGTTTCAAAAATAGTGAAAAAATGAACCTGTGTTGTTAGATTAGGAATTGACTGTCACACCAACGAATGGAAGTCTAGTATGTTAAGAACTGCACATCCACACTCTCATTGGAAAACTTTTAGTCTCATCACATACAGTACGAGCCTGTTACACTCCTGAACACAGAACAAAGAGATAATCAATGCATGAAGTAACTACCATATCCCCCAACAATCAATCCTCATGTAAGGTCTACTAATAGCATTTAAAGAGTTCACTGCATACCTTTGCAGCTAGCAGAACTAAACTTTGATTATTTTGGCTAAAAATATCTTGGCTAACTGTGTTGAAATAAATTTTTTTAAAACCTTTCCAAACAGCAAAAATGTTGCGAGCACATATCAGGTGCTGAAAAGTGGTGTGAAGGGGAAAAAAAATTCAAAAACTAATGTTTATAATTTGTGAGGGCAGTAGGAAGCCATTACACTAGCATTATGTCATTTAGCTACTCACAAGTTTCAAATATTAGCAATTAACACATTCGCTGTTGGCTTATGCATGTGCTATTAACTTGTAATAAGTGTCAATTGCAGAATATGTTAAGCATTGAATCAAGAGTAAACAGAATATTGTGTTGCTGGTCACTGCTTCAACTTACAGAGACAGTCTTCACAAAGAGTACATTTTTAGACATCTGAGCGGCATGGGAGAGAATTATGGAGAAAAACACTCATACAAAGTGAGTTCACAATCTTGCCTATATACCGTATGGCACATTCCATCTATCACAGCCATGCTGTCTCACAACCAACCTGTGTTTTAAAAATCTATTTATAGTGAGTCATAACTTGAATGAAAATTATAAAAATGTTGGGTATTTTCTATGTTGACAACTTCATTTACTTCAAGCTAAAAAGATTGTTCAACTAATCAAACTTTTGAAATTATGCTCTAAAGGCTGAAGATGTCAATATCTAGTGGTGGTTATATCATACTGAGTGCTGACTACCACACTGCATTGTCTTATTTAGCCTTTTCATTTGGTGTTCACTGCATCTGACACTTTCTCCTCAGTGAGCAAGGTAAGATTCTCTGAATTTAAGTTTAGTTAGGAGGGTAAATAAAGTGTGTATGATATTATTATAAGGAAGACTATGGACTGAAATTTAGCCTCATTTAAAAACTATTGCTAAATATAATTCTTGGTGTAACTTGCATGTAATGTCCATTAAGGATGTAATCTGTAGTGTTTCTTATGGATTAAGGTGAAAGAGTTTACGTCCTATCTGCAGTGATTCAAAAGTTACAGCATTTTTTAATTTTCCTAGTGAAGTGTACTTCATGTGCGAGGTGTACTGGGACACGTGAACAAATCGCCAGTGCAGACAACATGATTCACAACAAGGATGTATGTGATCCTGATACAGTTTAATTCGTAACCAAGACAATTGCCTATGCCTGTAATGTGAAATATTGGCCATAACATCATCAATACAGAAAGAATGTATCACACTATTATATAGCTATATTTGTACTAATATATTTTGTGAAGAAAAACCAGTCCGACAAGTGGTAAAAAAATTTCAATTAAACAAAAGGACACTTGTCTTTGGTATAAATCAGAAATGAAATGTCATAAGGAAGGTTGTAGTTGACAAGCAAAATTTCAGATCAGAAAGGATCCACAAATACTGCCTGAATTTATAATACCATTCCATAGCCGTGTTGCAGAACATGCGCTGTAGTAAGGGAAGGCACTGATACCATCTTATCCTGCCCTGTCACTGGTTTAAATGTGGGAGAACAGCACCTGCAATCAGCATTTAAAACCAAATTGCTATAAATAACTTACAAGGGACTAGCATAAAGCTGGAATAACATTTTATAATAAAGAGATGCACTAATGCCTGAATTCATAGAAAATCACCATTTGTTGAGCTGTGTAGCAACACACGCACTGTACCGATGGATGGATGTGGTACCACCACAGCCTGTTTTGGTATTGGTTGAATTGTGGAAGTTGAGCCTGCAGGCAGAAATGCAAACTAAGTTACAGTAAGTAATTTATAAGGAGCTGTGACAAAATAAACAATGGCATAACACGGAGGTGCACTAATATCTTGATTCATAGTACTCACTATTCCTCGGGCTGTGTTTCAGCACATACGATGTAGCGAGAGACGGACTAGATACCACCTCAGCCTGTTTTGCTATTGGCTGAATCATGGGAGTTGAGCCTGCAAGCAGAATTGCAAACCGGATTGCTGTAACTTACAAGGAACTATGGCATAAAACTAGAATGATATTTTATAACAAAAAGGTACATTAATACCTGGATTTATAATACTCACGATTCGTCGGGCTGTGCTGTAGGGCACATGCTGTAATGGGGAATGGACCTGCTACACCCTCTGTATTTTTTATTGTTGGTTGCTTTTTAACAGCTGAACCTGCAAACAGTATATTATATTAGATTGCTGACATTAACAGATAATAGAGCACTGGTTAAGTTTTACTTATAGCTCAGGCGGCGTGGTGCTGTGATACTGGCAATGACCGTTTATTTATTCTGTATATTTTGTTTCTTGTAAATACTTGTTCTAAATGTTTGCTTTACAAGGATAATTAAATTACTGAGCAAACAAGGGTACATACGAGAACCTGACAACTAGAGAACAGGAACAGCATTAATTATTTACTTCATAATTGATCATTGCCATCAGCAGCACACTATGCCACTTGAGTCATACGTAGAATTTTACCAGACTGCTTCATTACAAGCATTTTTTGCTGCAGGGATGTACGTTGTTGGGAGGGGAAGGGGGCGGGGGCACTAGTAACATACCTTTTCCCACAAGTGCATCTTCTTTGTCTGCCAGTAGAGATAATTTGATCAAACTGGATTCTTCTGAATTTGGTAGCACCAGGGATGCATTATTACTCCTTTTGTTTTTCTTTGTAGAGTACAGTCTACGTTGAGGTAAAATCTTTTGTGATTGTTTCCTTTCTATCTGCAGCGGTGCCTGTTTTTGCTGCAACATTCCGACAGCTACAGTTGCCTTTAGTGACGATAACATTTTTTTAGCAGTTTCCAAGTCATTTGAGGTCAGCTCAGATACAATACCAGAAAACTCTGCGATAAGTTCCCTTCTTTGGACTGACAAAGGTACAGAATCATTAACACTTTTTTTCGTTACCTCCGCTAGTATTTCTGTTTTCTCGTCTACAACAGAAATATCTTCACTCTCAGTAAGTGTAACTTCACTATTTCTTAGGTGTTCAGAAGGTTGCTGCTTTAACTGAATCTGGCAAACACTATGTATGTGCTTGCACATATTCCATTTGATGGTATAGTCAATACATGTACAAGAATACCTATGAATGCAAGCCCTGCATTTAATGCACATCAATCTGCAGTTGCACTGAAAGTCATTATCATATACAAAATAATCTGTTGACCTTCTTGAAGAAGAACGCACTTTCCAACCAGAAAACTCCATAGTAATGAAGTCCTCCTTAATATTATTCCCTGATTTATGCCGAAGCCGAATGTCCTTAAGTTTACTCGTCAGTTTACCTTTATTTAGCACAATAAGCCTGTCAAACAGCTTGTGCTTCACAAATGACATCAATGCAAAAATAGCTTTGTCCAAACGCTTGACACATTTACTACCTAGATATATATATTTAATAGTGCGATGCATTCTTTCTATATGCATGTTGGTATTGATTCCAGCATTCAATCTATGGCAATATGCCCAAGAATTTGCATTCCCAACATAGTTGTCTCGGAAGTATGTGGCAAATTGAACTGTATCAGGATCACATTCCAATCTCTCTAGCACAATATTTAACATCTCATCAAATGAATCTACATCCTGCTCATGCATCAAAGTTCTGATTTGCTTGTATACTTCACCTTGTTTTTCTACACCTTGAATCTTACATTTGATATTCTTCCTCCAACATCTATCAACATGCCATGTACAATAAAGTCGCATAGCTGGAGCTGCCATTACATCATTCCATGCAATAAAGAAAGACTCGGCCAAATCCGACATAAAAACATTTGGCGAAATTGATCCAACCTGCCTCTTTATGTGCTGGAAAAATATGGACAGCATCTGGGAGTCATTCCTGTTAGATATTAGAAACGCGCATGGAAACCCTTGTCTTAGATCGTCTAGCACTAGTAGAGTTATAAGTTCAAAATTATATCCATTAAGACCATGTGTCCCATCAACACAAACGCAGTCGTTCCCATATTTCTTTAATATCTCGCCTTGAGCATTGTTCATAATTATCAATGCAAAATCAGAGCGCTTTAATTGTGGGTACGAATCAAGGACTACATCCTGTGGTTTATAGAAAAGCACACAAGGACTGTCTCCACCATTTACTTCATTTACCCATGCTTCTACACTTATTGCATCATTATGATGTCTTATTGACTTGAAGGACAAATTATAAGACTGATCTATATTATGTAGATCCTGTCTCGTAATCAAATGTATCCTTTCCAAGTTCGAATCTACAACTGTATCTCGAATTTTGTCTAATATGACAGAGAATGGTATGCCACTTGCTATATCTGCAGCAATACTTTCCCTTTCTCTTTTTGTTAGTTGCAGATGGCATAACTCGGATTTGTGGCCAACATGGGTTGAAACATATTTCACACAGCAGGTTCCATTCTTTTTCATATCTACTCTCATCTTAGCAGGGCACAATGCATCAATCTTACTACTACCTTGCAATTTAAGACATCGCACGTTTTTTCCTCTAGACACAAACTTACCAGACCGGTGACAAATATAAGAAACAACTTCTGAATCAACCTTAGCATGGGAACCACGACGTTTGACGAACTTTGAGAGCGTTGTCTGCTCAGTTTCCTCCTTCCACTTCTGAAATTCATCAGCGGTGCTGAAATGTAATATTTCACATTTCACATCTACCTCATGTGCCGACCGTAAATGTTCAAACAGGCACTTTTCAGAAGTACTTCTTTCATTACACAGGGCGCACACAAACAATTTTTTCTGCTCTATTTGCAGTCCATGAACCTCTAACAGGTGTCTATTCAAATTTCCTTTTTTAGGATAGATTTTATCGCACACATGACACTGAAAAATCATGTTGGACACAAAAATTTCACTGCTTACACGGACAACTCCACAGCACAAAGTAACAGGGCAAAATACACTTATTCCATACGTATCTGCTGACAAAACCGCACGTGTGTGTAACTTTCGAATGAGAAAAATGTCTGCGCCACGGCTCTTTCGAAACGAGCAATCCTATTGGGTATCGCTACCCTGAAATGCTATTGGTTATTTTCGTTTCGAGCCGAGCTCTCCCTAAAGGTTTCTGTTGATTTGAGGCGTTTACGGATGCTGAAAATGAGGTTTGACTGAAATACAGTACCTTACTGATGCTAGGTTGGCTGGGAGGTACCGGTGTATCTCATTTTAGGTATAGATACAGTCTGAACGTCTTCTAAGGCTTAACGTTGCACACGATTGTATATCTTAGGTCGCTAGGGCATGCTTATGTGGTAAGGTGGCTGCTGGGTAAGCCGGTTCGAATCCTTACAACCGAAAATATTTTCACTCCCGGATTTGATCGGCAAGGAGAGGTTGTGATGAAAAGTTCTCGATCACTAACTAGACTTTGCTCCAGTGTCCTGGTTTACATACCAAACGATGGTGATCATTCCGTCGGATAGGGACGTTTAGCTTGGCGGTCTCCTTGATGCATTTCGCGAGGATTAAGCTATGTAGCCGGCACCTGGTTTCATCATCACCATACAACACAAACATTCCACTACACTCCGCATACACAATACCTACATGTAATATTACGACTATTCTCGCAGGCTCAGTTAATTCGGTCAGAGGGCTGACTGCCTTGTAAAGAACTGGGTGGAAGGAACAAAGGTGAACTTGAAAGGATGCCATGTGACCCCTACCAAACGCAACGAACAACATGAAAAAAAAGGTCGTTAACGCACGCTTGCGCGGTGAAGCTCGACTGACACGTAAGCCAGTTTGAATCCTGGTGGTGGAAATAGTTCCCACTGCCGTTATTTGGCCGGTAAGGAAGAGAGGTGGTGGTGCAAAGTTACTGGTCAGACGATGCGCCAATGTCCTGGATTAAATTCCACACCTCTCCGCAGTATCTCCTGAAACGTAGGCAGCTCCTCTTGAATAAATGACACAATTTTTCTGAAATTGTTCTCAGTTGTTTGTCTACACACGTACGCAACATCGTCTACCAATTTCCATCCCATTCAGGTAATTCCCCTCGTGGTGCGTCATTTTTCTTTTATTATTATTATTATTATTATTTTTGTCTTAGAGTGTGTTACATATTAAAAGCCCACTTCTGATACAGCTAATACTAAGTAGTGATGGGCCAACCGACCGTTTTCCACAACCGACTGGCCAGTCGATGTTTTTTTCATTGTGGAAGAAACAGCAGAATGGCTTCATGTTACTAGGAGACCAGCCGGCGCGAGGAGGTGGCGCGATTGCCGGCGCGAGCGCGGTATTGCCGGGATTTGTGCCAGGGTTGCAGCCGGTCAAAGGAGGTGGCGCGGTAGCAGGCGCGAGCGCGGTATTGCCGGGACTTGTGCCAGGGCAGCAGCCGGTGAAAGGAGGTGGCGCGGTAGCAGGCGCGAGCGCGGTATTGCCGGGACTTGTGCCAGGGTAGCAGCCGGTGAAAGGAGGTGGCGCGGTAGCACCGGCCAACACGCCACCTCCTCGCACCGGCTATAGCCCTGGCCCAGTCAGCAGTACGACGGTGACGTGGAGCGTGCGCGACGCAGCGGAGAACTTCTGCGCTTGCTGACCTCTGTAATGACCTCGTTGTCAGCAACTCTCTCCTCCTCCCTTCTCCTATTTCATCTTTGAACTCTCAATGAAGCTTTTTTTTTTTAATTCTTTACATGTTAATTGCACCTGGGACAATGTAATACACAGCAATGTGTTCGTCAGTTTAAAAAAATGAAAAACAAGAATTAGGCTTTTGGTACATATTTAAATGAGTATGTATCGACTGAGATGTCTTCACGTGTATCTGGGGCAATGTTTATAGTGTATAATACTACCACTGCTTTATATACTTCATCTTCTGAAAGTACTACAGATTGCTTTCTCTCAGAGGAATAACTAGATAACTAAACTACTAAACTGCTTTCAGTCGATTGAACGAATGAACTCGCACTTCAACCAACGTAAAAACTAAAGACGTTTCACTTGAAAAGAAAGCATTACTCAGTCAGTACGCAAAACACCACCGGATTGTGACGACTTTTCATTCAGTTGCACACAGAGACTGACTGGTGTCAGGAGTAAGAAATGAATGAATGAATGGATTAAAACTACAGCTGATTAATTCGATTGTTCCCATTCGGTTGCTCCCTTAGGCTTTAGGTTTCAGTCAAAAGAATGAATGAATAATTCAACCGACACATAATGCTCCTACCGAGCGAGGTGGTGCAGTGGTTAGCACACTGGACTCGCATTCGGGAGGACGACGGTTCAATTCCGTCTCCGGCCATTCTGATTTAGGTTTTCCGTGATTTCCCTAAATCATATCAGGCAAATGCCGGGATGGTTCCTTTGAAAGGGCACGGCCGATTTCCTTCCCAATCCTTCCCTAACCCGAGCTTGCGCTCCGTCTCTAATGACCTCGTTGTCGACGGGACGTTAAACACTGACCACCACCAACCACCACCACATAATGCTCCAATAAATCGATGGTTTTTATTAGGTTGTTTCCATCACTAGATGGTTCAAGTGGCTCTGAGCACTATGGAACTTAACTGCTTAGGTCATCAGTCCCCTAGAACTTAGAACTACTTAAATCTAACTAACCTAAGGACATAACACACATTCATGCCCGAGGCAGGATTCGAACCTGCGACCGTCATCACTAGATGCTAGGAGTCTACGGGTCATCACAACTTTAATACCATAATATCGCTATGCAGCTAATTCAGTAGACAGATGACTATTATTAAATTAGCGAAGATGAACGAAGAGCTACGAAATTTTACAGTCCAGGCCGGCCTGAGTGGCCGAGCGGTTCTAGGCGCTACAGTCTGGAGCCGCCCCTACGGTCGCAGGTTCGGGCATGGATGTGTGTGATGTCCTTAGGTTAATTACGTTTGAGTAGTTCTAAGTTCTAGGGGACTGATGACCTAAGCTGTTAAGTCCCATAGTGCTCAGAGCCATTTGAACCATTTTTATGGTGTAAGCAAGCGATTTCCCTTCCGCATCAATCTTGCCAGTCGGCGATAGGATGAGCGTGGAGCCTATTCTTAGTGACAGCTTTACCATCCAAATGTAGTTTGTGAATTTCCTGGGGTGAATCGTTTCAGACTGTTAAATTGTAGCTGTTTTACTGTGTTTCCTAATAAATGCTTCGTAATGGCATTCCGAGACTTATTTCAAGTAAATTAGCTACCCGCATGTCCACTTATAATCACAAGCGTCCTGCTTGCATCTTCTGAAGAATCTAATGCGCCGGAAGAATTGCTTCGAGGGACAAAATCTGCAGAAGATCCACAAAAAACGGTTGGGAGGAAATACTACGCGCCGATTCATTACGATAATCCACGGAAGGGTCAGCTTAACTTCCCAGTTGGGAAGGCATAAGCAGTAATACTGTGCATCACATATGGCATTTCCTTCGGAGTCACGGTTAAACTAGGAAACTTTTATATCGGTTTGGTACACCGAATCAATGTGGACATAGTTGAATTACTAAGATAATTAATACGTTATAATTTCATAATACTAAACCTGTCACTTAAAGTTATATCTCAGAGACAATATTTTCTGTAGCTATGGCGTCGAGATGGAGAAGTAACTAAGTAATGAAAAGAAAACTTGACAGGAGAAGCAAACAATGCTTTTGACGCTACGAAATACAAGTTGTATTTGCAAAATGGCTACAGAAACTCCAAATTAACTTTACAAATATATTTACAGCTAGCTGTCACATTTCTTTTGGAAAAATAATTATGGAGTATAAAGATTGTGGTAAAATGTGTGATATTTGAGGTCCATGTAGTCAAACACTGCCAAGAGAACTTTTTTTTAGCATCAAGAACGATGAGCATTCGTCCAACTAGTGGTAGAGAACGAACTGTAGAGATGTTCTTCTTCAAAATGTTGTTTTACTTCCATAATTCTATTGCAACGAACGAATCTTCTGTTTCTATGGTGGGCAGCTGATCCCTCACAATTCTAATCCAAGAAGCAAAATTGGTCTTCACTGATGCTGTGTGCAGTAATGTATCGCATACCGAGCTGAAATCAGAGACATCTTCCTCCGTCATCTTTACAACACTGAATGGTTATACATTCTTTGCTTCTCTTATCACATTAGCTATTTCGTCAGGAGTCATTCGTTGTGGAACCTCTTTCTTCTATTTTGCGGAAATCTCGTTCCAAAGGCATCTACGAATGCCCCGACACCAGGAATTTTAAACTGGCATTATCAACCACACTGCTTACCACTGCATACATTAAAGCCGTTAAAATCATCCGTTTTTTATAATGGCCGGCGCAGTTGTCACAACACACAGCCAGAGTCAGTGACAGATATTTGTTTGATGCGACAAAACAAGATCATCGATATTACGCAGCCTTCTTTGTTTTGTCCTCACTATGCTGAGTAAACGAAAAAGAAAATGACCTTGACTTACCTAGTTTTGGTTCCAAAACTCTGAGTGCAGCTTCCGTACATCATTGTCTTCAGAACTATGGCAGTTATATTTGAATATCAAGTAACCTGCGTAAAGGAAGTGTAAAAATCGGTTAGGTCATAATAAAACACAACACTAGCCGTTACGATTGAATATATCAAACAAATTTCATTGCAGTAGGAAAATACGATTCAATACTTTGTATCGATCACGTTTCGAAGGCATTTAGTCGTGCTAACAACTGCTAGTAACCTTAGTGCGGAATCAGTAACACAGTGATGAACGGTTGGTCACGAGCAAAAGCTGGTACCTCGGTGGCTTGTTGACTCACTCCCATATCCGTGCCAGCTCACGTGATGTTACAAGTGCCATCTTGTGTCGTTTGTAAGAACGCAATCGCTCACAACTCTGAAATCTGCTGCTTCTATGTTACTAGCGACAAGTCTCAGCACCTTTTCGATAAAAAATCTGAAGCGTTGTTTGAATACAGCCTTTCCCATGTCAGTGCCTCAGTTATTAAATAACTGTAGAAGGGAGCAGCAGGTGGGATATTAAAATAACTCGGCGCCCATGACAATACATGAGCAGTAGTCGAGGAGTGAAGTATGAAATGCATAGCCATTTAGTATGCTGAACAACCGTACAAGAGAACCGAAACACTGGACCCATGACGATTCCTCGGGAAACCGAAACCTATTTCCGGAAAGACCGTGACAGTGATCAGTTGTACACGGTGCCCATCCCTCATACATCATTTCAAAAAATCTTCAGTTGGAATCTGTTGGAGATAGATTTTGTCCTTTGTTGCATATTTGACGAGTGTGTCTACATGGCGCCAGACAAAGAGGAGGAGTATGTGTCATTTGGTACGCAGACTCCAATTCTGCGACAACCAGCTAGGTGTGAACGGTGAACCCAGAAATATGTACACTACTGGCCATTAAAATTGCTGCACCAAGAAGAAATGCAGATGATAAAAGGGTATTCATTGGACAAATATATTATACTAGAACTGACATGTGATTACATTTTCACACAATTTGAGTGCATAGATCCTGAGAAATCAGTACCCAGAACAGCCACCTCTGACCGTAATAATGGCCTTTATACGCCTGGGCATTGAGTCAAACAGACCTCGGATGGCGTGTACAGGTACAGCTGCGCATGCAGCTTCAACACGATACCACAGTTCATCAAGAGTAGTGACTGGCGTATTGTGACGGGCCAGTTGCTCGGCCACCATTGACCAGACGTTTTCAATTGGTGAGAGATCTGGAGAATGTGCTGTGTCAGGCCAGCAGTCGAACATTTTCTGTATCCAGAAAGGTCCGTACAGGACCTGCAACATGCGGTCGTGTATTATCCCGCTGAAATGTAGGGTTTCGCAGGGATTGAATGAAGGGTAGAGCCACGGGTCGTAACACATCTGAAATGTAGCGTCCACTGTTCAAAGTGCCGTCATTGCGAACAAGAGGTGACCGAGGTGTGTAACCAATGGCACCCCATACCATCACGCCGGGTGATACGCCAGTACGAAGATGACGAATACACGCTTCCAATGTGCGTTCACCGCGATGTCGCCAAACACGGATGGGGCCATCATGATGCTGTAAACAGAACCTGAATTCATCCGAAAAAATTACGTTTTCCATTCGTGCGCCCAGGTTCGTCGTTGAGTACACCATCGCAGGCGCTCCTGTCTGTGATGCAGCGTCAAGGGTAACTGTAGCCATGGTCTCCGAGCTGATAGTCCATGCTGCTGCAAACGTCGTCGAACTGTTCGTACAGATGGTTGTTGTCTTGCGAACGTCCCCATCTGTGGACTCAGGTGTCGAGACGTGGCTGCACGATCCGTTACAGTCATGCGGATAAGATGCCTGTCATCTCGACTGCTAGTGATACGAGGCCGTTGGGATCCAGTACGGAGTTCCGTATTACCGTCCTGAACCCACAGATTCCATATTCTGCTAAGAGTCATTGGATCTCGACCAACGCGAGGAGCAATGTCGCGATACGATAAACCGCAATCGCGATAGGCTACAATTCGACATTTATCAAAGTCGGAAACGTGATGGTACGCATTTCTCCTCCTTACATGAGGCATCAAAACAAAGTTTCACCAGGCAACGTCGGTCAACTGCTGTTTGTGTATGAGAAATCGGTTGGAAACTTTCCTCATGTCAGCACGTTGTAGGTATCGCCACCGGCGCCAACCTTGTGTGAATGCTCTGAAAAGCTAATCATTTGCATGTCTCAGCATCCTCTTCCAGTCGGTTAAATTTCACGTCTGTAGCGCGTCATCTTCGTGGTGTAGCAATTTTAATGGCCAGTAGTGTGTATTTCAAACCATGTCTGTATAAAATTTTAATGTAATCGAGGATGATGAAATTCGTTGGGTGCAAGGAAACGTCTGTTTTCCTGTGACTAAAATCTGCATCTCCACTAGAGCGACGCTAGTAGCATAAATGTAAACTCCATTTTCGTTGGAGGGTGTATAGACGGCACTGATACACGACGTAGAATCTACTTCAAAGACAGTTCCTCTCCTGTGCTAACCTCTTCATCTCAGAGTAGCACTTGCAACCTACGTCCTCAATTATTTGCTTGACGTATTCCACTCTCTGTCTTCCTCTATAGTTTTTGGCCTCTATTGCTCCCTCTAGTACCATGGAAGTCATACCCTAATGTCTTAAGAATGTCCTATCATCCTGTTCCTTCTTCTTGTCAGCGTTGTCGATACGCTCCTTTCCTCTCCGATTCTGCGTATAACCGCCTCATTCCTTATCAGTCCACCTAATTTTCAGTCTTCGCCTGTAGCACCAAATCTCAAATGCTTCGATTCTCTCGTTTGGTTTTCGCACAGTCCATGTTTCACTACTATACAATGCTGCGCTCCAGAAATACATTCTCAGAAATTTCTTCCTCAAATTAAGGCCTATGGTTGATACTTGTAGACTTTTCTTGGTCAGGAATGCCCTTTTTTCCGGTACTAGTCTGCTTTTGATGCCCTCCTTTCTCCGTCCATCACGGGTTATTTTGCTGCCTTGATAGTAGAATTGCTTAACTTTGTCTAGTCCGTGATCCCCAATGCTGATGTTAATTTTCTCACTGCCCTCATTTCTGCTACCTCTCATTACTTTCGACTTTCTTCGATTTACTCATTATTCTGTACTCATTAGCCTGTTCATTCCATCCAACAGATACTGTAATTCTTCTTCACTTCCACCGAGGATAGGAATGTTATCGGCGAATCTTGTCATTGATACCCTTTTACCTTGAATTTTGATTCCACTCTTGAACCTTTCTTTTATTTCCATCGTTGGTTCTTTGATATATAGATTGAACAGCAGGGGCGTAAGTCTACGTCCCTTGTCTTACAGCCTTTTTAATCCGAGAACTTACTTCTTGGTCCCCCACTCTCACTATTCCTTCTCGGCTGTTGTAAATATTGTGTATTACTCGAATCTCCCTATAACATACCCCTATTTCCCTTAGAATTACGATCATCTTTGACCATTTGAGGTCATCTGATGCTTTTTCCACGTTTACAGATCCTGTGAATGAGTCTTGATTTTTGTTTGGTCGTGCTCCCATTATCAACTGCAACGTCAGAATTGCCTCTCTGGTGGTTTTACCTCTCCTAATGTCAAACTGATCGTCATATAACAGATAGTATTACTTTCCATTCTTCTGAATATTATTCTTGTCCGCAACTTAGACGTATGAACTGTTAAGCTGATTGTGCGACAATTCTCGCAGTTGTCGCCTCTTTCGGTTTTTGGAATTTCGTAGGTGATGTTTTGTTGCCATATATCCCAATAATTTTAGAAATTCTAGTGAAATGTCGTCTATTGCTTCTGTCTTATTTGATCTTAAGTCTTCCAAAGCACTTTGACATTATGATATTGAATCTCCTATCTCTTCTATATCGATTCCTGTTTCCTCTTCTATCACGTCATCAGCCAAATCTTACATTTCCTGGATGCTTTGAGTGTGCTATTTCCACGTGTCCGCTCTCTCCTCTGTAATTAGTAGTGGAATTCCCATTGCACTCTTGTTATCATCCTTGCTTTTAATTCCACCGAAAGTTGTTTTGGCTTTCCTGTATGCTGAGTCAGTCCTTCCGACAATCATTTCTTTTTCGATTTCCTCACATTTTTCATGCAGCCATTTCGTCTTTGCTTCCCTGTTTATTTCATTTCTCCTTGACTTGTATTTTTGTGTTCTTGAATTTCCTTGAACATTTTTGTAGTTCTTTCTTTCATCGATCATCTTAAGTATTTCTTCTTTTACCCATGGTTTCTTCGCAGTTACCTTCTTTGTACCTATGTTTTTCTTTCCAACTTATGTGATCGCCCTTTTTAGAGCTGTCTATTCCTCTTCAACTCTACTGCCTGTTGAGCTATTCCTTATTGGGTTATCTATAGTGTTAGAGAACTTCAAGCGTATCTCGTCATTCCTTAGTACTTCCGTACCCCCCCTAACCCCCTTCTTTGCTTCTTGATACTTTCTGAGTAGTCTATTAAATGTCAGCCTACTGTTCATCGCTATTAAATTGTGAGCTGATCAATATCTGCTTCTGAGTACACATTACAATCTGGTATCTCATTTGGGTATCTCTGCCTGAGCATGTTGTAACCTACCTGAAATCTTGCCGTATTTCCCATCCTTTTCGAAGTATACCTCCTCCTCTTGTGATTCTTGAACACAGTATTCGCTGTTGCTAGCTGAAAACTGCAGAACTCAATTAGTCGTTCTACTTTCTCGTTCTTAGTACCAATCCCATATTCTCCCGTAATCCTTTCTTCTACTCCTTCCCCTACGACTGCATTACAGTCCCCCATGACTATTAGCTTTTAATCTCTCTTTGTGCTCTGATTGCTCTTTCAACATCTTCGTATATTCTCCCTATCTCTTCATCTTCAGCTTGCGACGTCGGCGTGTATACATGAACTATCGTTGTCGGTGTTGGTTTGCTGTCGATTCTGACGAGAACAACCCTATCACTGAACTAGTCACAATAATACACTTTCTGCCCTACATTCCTGTTCATAACGAATGCTACTCCCGTTATACAATTTTCTGCTGCTGTTGATATTACCCTATACTCATTGAGATGCCGCAATACACCTCTACAAGGAAGGACAGGGAAGGGCTGGGTGAAGGAGTATTTATTTTTATTTATTTAATTATTCTTCAAAATCACAGAAAATTATCTGAAAAGCTAGATTATATAAATAAGTTATGTATTAATTATTTATTTCTGATAATTAATTTAAAAAAGCGAGAATAACCTAAAACTACTTCTACTACTACAAAACTGCATTGAAACCCTTAACCAACTCCGCAACTACTAATCTACTTAAGACACTACAGAATTTGTTCCCTGTTTGTTCATTTATTTTGGTGCATTTAACTTGTAGACGGTTGTCTCCGCCTTCATGGTACCCCAGTCAACAGTCATAGTCTGCTGGATTCCTAGGCAGTCGGCATCGGTCCCACTGTAGCGACTAATTCCACCCCAGTCTGGAACCGCGTGACCGCTACGGTCGCAGGTTCGAATCCTGCCTCGGGCATGGATGTGTGTGATGTCCTTAGGTTAGTTAGGTTTAAGTAGTTCTAAGTTCTAGGGGACTGATGACCTCAGTAGTTAAGTCCCATAGTGCTCAGAGCCATTTTTTTTTAATTCCACCCGCCACTGTTACTCCTTGAAGTCCTTCCACGATCACTTCCACTAACACAATGTAGATCATTGAGACAGTATTTCATCGGGAATTCGCCGACCTCACTTATCTTCTCTCCATCCGCCGGGTATGTTGTCTAGCATGGATGGCAGAATGGTGACTTATGGTCGAATGCCTCGTTGAATCTTCCTTGGCCTTCCTGGGTACTGCGGCTGCAGTATCGTCCAAGATGCGCTGGCAAATGGCGATTGAACATCATTCGTTAATGCACTTCTGAATCACGGTTTATTCACATAAAAGAACTCCACATAAAACAGCAGACTCAAACGGATGGGTTCCAAAAACTAAGGCTATAGTTACCTGCAAGTCAAGATTTAGTTATGATGAAATTTACCAAATATTCTTTACATCAATAAGCATTTGAGGGCAGAATTACACAGTCTTAACGGCAGAGATTTTAAATAAAATAAAACAACTCTTGAAAGTTTTTAGCAGTGCGTGAAATAATGTACACAAACTCACAGTAACACCCAATAGAACCGTAACTGGGCCCATACAGTGACATTTAAATCAATTTAAAGAGTATTTTAAGAAAAGATGGATACAACAACTGTAATAAGGAAGGAGAGGGTAAACTTTTTGCGTATACAACAGCTTAAAGAGAAATTGTAGATGAAACTGCTGCGTATACAGCTGTAATAAGAAATTCGAAGGCGAATCTTTTGTGTATACAGCGACTGTAATTAGAAATTTGAAGGTGAAAAATTTTACTAAATATTCAGAGCAGCCTTTTGGTACGACAAGAGGTTCGCACCGTTTGGTAGAACCCGTGACACTCTACAAGAACGCAGCGCCGTAGCCATAAAACATACACAAGACTATTACTACAAATACAGTAAACTTAACAAGGGCAATATATGGTGGCAACAAATAGCTGAATCACACACTCTGGGGATTAGATTTTGAGATTAGACGCGCCCTGTGACGTCTCCTGGAAAATGCCCTATAAAAATTAAACTAAACCTGTACCAGACGTGTAAGTGATAAGTGTAAAGGAAGTACAAAAATAAGGGTATTTCTGTCGATAAAAACCGTAGCTAATACGGCAGATAATTGTAAAACATGATATTTGTTTTGTTAAAATGTTAATAAAATATGTATTTGAGTATCAAAGAATAACAATACAATGTAAAGACATTCTTTGTAACCATGGAAATCCTGTCTAATTACTGTTAAAAAGACTGGTTGAAAGATCGAATAGTACTCCTTCTGTCTCTGCTGTTGAAGTATTAAGTCGCTTAGATATTCTGACGCACCAGATACTTAATGTACATTTTTTCTATTACAATACATGGTAGAAGGTAAATTTCTCCTGGTCTTATTCAAAACCTGTTCCTTCCTGTGGAAATATTTAAGTGAAAATAATTATTTAAGCCGGCCGGAGTGGCCGAGCGGTTCTAGGCGCTTCAGTCTGGAACGGCGCGACCGCTACGATCGCAGGTTCGAATCCTGCCCTGGGCATGGATGTGTGTGATGTCCTTAGGTTAGTTAGGTTTAAGTAGTTCTAAGTTCTAGGGGACTGATGACCTCACATGTTAAGTCCCATAGTGCTAATGGCGCATAGGAGGCATTACGTGGAATTTAATTAAAATATTAAATATTGGATTTCACCCCCAAGTTTGCAACGTTCATGTTACTAGAATTTTTACGGAATTGCATAAATGAATTTAACTGCAGTAGGCAACAAGGCTTAGGTTTGCTTCACGATATCGTTGAGTTTGGAGTTAATTTTATTTCTGTAAAGTAAATTCTTAAACAAACTGAAGCCAGTATGATATAAATAAATTATTTATCGTGAGTGCGAGTCCTTCACCTACGTAGGTGATTATATCGTCTCTCTCATGACAACAATCTTCGGGCAATAATAGTAGTAGTTCATACTACTTCTGATTATCTTTGAGCTAGCCGAGAGTTTGGATAACGTAATTACACCGTTGCAAGAAAAACTCCACCCATTTTTACTAGCATTTTAGCCCGCTTAGCAACATAAAAAATCTTCGGCGTATATGTAAGCCGCATTTACGGTCTTGCAGAATATACGGTACGCCAAAAGTGTATTAAATATCTGTTTTTTTTAATAAATAGGGTTTGCTGGTACCAGGTGATACAACAGAGCTATAATAAGTTAATATAAGGGGGTAGATTGTTTTGTTGCCCCGGATCGGATGATGGTTACACGAATATTTTGTCAGGATTTGTAAGCGGGCGGGGGGGAGGGGGGTGGTGGGGGGAGGGGGGGGGCAGACCCTTACATCAAACGACGTCCTGGGCGTTATGAATCTATTTCGCCATTTGTGGCATCAGAAGGCATTGCAATATGTATTTCATTTGCAGACACAGTAACGTTCGGTACAGAGAAGCGAGCTTTCAGGGTGACAATTTCATACATGACAAATGCTGTTGACAAAAGACAAATCAATAAAAGCAATAAAAACACAATACTGACAATCAAGTACGCATTAACGTTACTGGAGGAAACCAAAGGACTTAATTCTATTTGCTGCTTCAATGAAATTTAAGTCATTATTGGAAGAGATTACATTTTCATGGATGTCCATAATTAAATCATTGTCTTCAGAAAAACTTGATAAGGAATGCTTTCCATATGTTAGTATGAATGAATCATTGTAAAAAACAGATAACATTCTAGTTAATGGCAAATTTCCAGTTGCATGAAATGTAGTTGGCAACACACTAGGCATATCACATAGTTAACATGATAAATCACAATGTGTGGCATTCAAGATTAATCCACTATTGTTCAATTTTAGTGTAAAGGGTAGCTCAGGTGTATCGTAGTTTTTACATGTAAATGTGACATCAAGGTTGGAGTTAAATAAGAAAATGATACCTTCAGAGTATCGTTTAAGAAATGAATGATAAAGATGCGTTAAAATTCTAGGGCAATCATCTCTTGGGGGAATGATTCGTAAACAATTCCTTCTCACAGCTGTACACTATACTGTCTAAGAATACTGCCGATTCAGGGCAAATTAACTTATGACTACGTTTACACATATGCAAATCATTTTCATTTAGGGACACAAAATATCTTCGATCCTTGCTTATCAGTAGATAATCATTCAGTACACACTTTACATGAATACCTGCCTGTCTCCATTCACAGGGTAAGTATAAATCTCATACATTTCAAAATTATGCTTTGATCAAGCAATGGCAACAGAAACAATAACAGTTAATTCATCTTTAGTCATTAAGGATTGTGTGTGGTGGTTAACTTATAGTAAGCATATAAATTATAAGAGTTAACAGGATAAATCATAGTATATGTTGCATCTAGCTTTCGTTCAATTGATAGTAGGATCTGTAAAAATTGTTATGGATGTAGTAATACACTGCTCAAACAATCATTTGAATTACTTTCTTAGGTTGTTCTTAGGTTAAGGGCATCAATTCTAACATTTGATAAACTATCAGTTATCCTTAACAAAAGAGTGTTTAAACCTAAGTGTGCACTCACAGTATTTAATCCTTGGAATAGTTCTTGGATATTTGCGTTCGTTTCATTACGAATTACGTGGAAATGCGAGATAAATTGCTTTAGAATCTGTTCAATGAAAACTGTGTGGTTAGTAATGTTTCTTTGCATTTTCTTTAGTACGATAATTTCATTACATAGGTCAGTTGAATCTGTACTGGATTGTTGTTCAAGAGCTAATATTTTGCCATTAACTTCAAGTAGATCTCGACTAGTTAAAGTACCTAATACAGTACGAAGAATACTCCCTCCAAAATCAAACCAGGCACGTTTATGCCTAATTAAAGTTTTGTGTGGCAAAAGATAAAAAAAAACAGTAAATCTCTTGTTCATAACTAACAAATGTAGACTCTACCTGCATTTTAGCTGTGATCCAGTTATTATACCAAGATATACAAATTTCCAAAATTGTACCATTGCCCTTAACAGAACGAATTAGGTCAATTTGCTTCTTTACAGAATTGAACTGTTCCTGGATTTCTCTCAGGTTTTACATGAGGACAAGTTTTGCATTACTTGTTGAAACTACTATGTCTGATCGTGGTTCAAACAAAACACCTGTACTCTGTGGTACTATTACTACAGCATTAGTAGAATACGCTATCATAGCAAGCATTAGAATAAAAATGAACATGGTTAATTAGTTCTAAATACTAGAGTTAACAATGAACATAAAATAAATGAGTTTCTTGTGGTAACCTGTGAAATAAAAGGTTTAGTTTCACTCGTGCACTCGTACAATAGCTTCAATACTAAATTTTCACAACACATTCACGTAAGCACATGGCTGAAATAAACACACGCATTGCACTCTCACACACTACACACGTTTATGCAGATTGTAGGGCTGTCAGGAACAGATCGCTCGGAACGTGGCGATGCCTCGGCCTCGAAGTGCGGACTGCGACCTCGCGATTCTCGCTTCCTGGGTTTGAGAACAGCAGGTCTGCCTCTCGGTCAGTCCTCGCCGTCTTGCGATGCTACAGGGAGTCTACCCATAAGTGGCTTTACGCGACTGACATGAACCACAATCGAACGAAAGCGCAGTTCGAGGTTAACAGTGACTGGCGACAACACCTCCCACAATGGATATGGTCCTTTCCAAAATTCCTTAAACTTTATGACTTGACTCTTGACTGATGACCTCAGCAGTTGAGTCGCATAGTGCTCAGAGCCATTTTGAACTTGACTCTTCTTTAACACCACGTTGCTCAGATACACAATATCTCCAACTAGACACTGTGGCACTGCTGCTTGGTGTTCGTGTTGTCTTGCATGCTGAAGAAAAGATTGATGATTCTGCTGTTTCAATCCCCTCCATGCTTCCTTTAGCTTGCGTGCTAGATCCCTTACGTGTTCATTGGTGATTCCGGCAGTCGATCGTGCAAAGTCCAAGGGTGAAGGCATTCTTCTTCTGTAGACGATCTCATATGGACTTAGGCCAGTTGAGCTGTGCATTTTGGCATTGTAACAACTTACCAAGTACAGCAAACAGACTTCCCAATTGTCGTGTTTGCTGCTCACATAATGGCTAATCATTTTAATAATTGTTCTGTGGACTCGCTCGACTCTTCCATTTCCTTCAGGGAGTGCTGGTGTAGTCCTTAACTGAGTTATTTGCATGAGCTTACAAGTCTGTTTAAGCAATTCACTCATAAAACTGTAAGTAGGCTGTTTAGGTTTTTATGTTGGTAACGTCACCTAGCGCTCTGTATGAAAATCACTGGCTGTGCTGTGTGCAGTCTGTGTCTGGTGCACATTGTTGAAATACTCGCTATTGTAGTGTTGGGCAGTTGGCTGTTAACAGCGCGTAGCGTTGCGCGTTGGAGGTGAGCCGCCAGCAGTGGTGGATGTGGGGAGAGAAATGGCGGAGTTTTGAGAGCGGATGATCTGGACGTGTGTCCATCAGAGACAGTAAATTTATAAGACTGGATGTCACGAACTGATATATATATATATATATATATATATATATATATATATATATATATATATATATATATATATATATTGAACACTATTAAGGTAAATACATTGTTTGTTCTTTATCAAAATCTTTCATTTTCTAACTATGCCTATCAGTAGTTAGTGACTTCAGTAGTTAGAATCTTTTATTTAGCTGGAAGTATTGGCGCTCGCTGTATTGCAGTAGTTCGAGTAACGAAGATTTGTGTGAGGTAAGTGATTCATGGAAGGTATAGGTTATTGTTAGTCAAGGCCATTCTTTTGTAGGGATTATTTAAAGTCAGACTGCGTTGCGCTAAAAACATTGTGTGTCAGTTTAGTGTTGATCAGAATAGGTAAAGACCGAAATGTCTGAGTACGTTCTGTTCTGCTCAGCTGTTTGAAAATCAAATAATGTAAGGGGTTTACCAACACAGTAAGTCACTGATTTTTCTAATGGGACGTTTCAAAACTCGTTCCTTAATCACTGATTATACTTAATGTTGATCCAAACTTAATAATCCATTCTTTTTTAAAAACTTTAGCTAAAGTCTCAGCGCTCAGATCAGGTATTGGTATCATGAGAAGGTTTCTAGAGAAATGATCTAATACTGTCAATATGTATTTGTTTCCATCTTTCGTCGTAGGCAACGGTCCTACGACATCCAGTCCTACTCGTTCAAATGGTTCACTTGTTTCTGGCAGCTCTTGCATGGTGCTCTACTTGTACCTACATTATTCCGTCTGTTACAGGAATCACATTGCGAAACAAACTCTACAACGTCAGCTTTGCGGCTCGGCCCCCAAAACATTTGAGCTATTTTAATGTTTGTTGCTCTTTTACCGCAGTGTCCTGATAATAGAGCATCGTGTTGCTCTGTCATGATTTGCTCTTTCATGCTTCCTGGAATAACTAGGCGATTTCCTTTGCTAATGATTTTGCACAATAATCCATCTATTTCGACAAAACGTTGATCATATTTCCATAATTTGCATTGTTGATCTTTTTCCTGAGCTGCCTTTAACTCTTCTTCTCGTCTCATTGCAACACAAACATTGACTTTTCGACTCATTGCATCAGCATTCACATGTTGTTGACCAGGTCGGTGAATAACCTTAAATTGGTACTCACTCAGTCTTAATGCTCACCTTGTTAATCTGGAACTCGGATCCTTTAAGCTCAAAAACCATTTAAGTGCGGCATGATCTCTAATAACTGTAAATTCTCTTCCTGTTAAGAAACATCTGTTACGTGTTATACCAAAATCCAAAGCACAAAGCACCTTCTCAGTAGTAGTATAATTACATTCTGCTTTGTTTAATTGTCTGGAAGCAAATGAGATTGGATGTTCATTACCGTGAACTTCTTGAGACAAGATTGCACCTATGGCAAAATTGGATGCATCTGCTGAAAGAATAGAAGGTTTACTGAAATCCGGATAGGCTAACACTGCGGCTGTGGTTAGAGCAGTTTTAAGTTCTTCCACTGCCTTTTTGCACTCTGTTGACCAATTAAATGTGGCTCCTTTCTTCAGTAGCTGTGTCATTGGACGTGCTATATTCGCATAACCGGCTATAAATCGTCTGTAGAAA
This sequence comes from Schistocerca americana, assembly GCF_021461395.2. NCBI lineage: Eukaryota > Metazoa > Arthropoda > Insecta > Orthoptera > Acrididae > Schistocerca > Schistocerca americana. Next base: position 181,740,991 of record NC_060127.1, on the reverse strand, counting down.
TTTGACAGTCCCAAGAATGATTGTAGTTCTTTCAAATTCTGTGGTTCAGGAAAATTCTTCACATCTTCAATTAATTTTGGATAAGGTCGAACACCTTCACTGGTTATAACATCACGAAGATAGTTAACTTTACTTTGTGCAAAATGACATTTATCTATTTATAAAGACAGGTTTGTGCTTCTTATACGCTCAAAAACAGCTTGTAGTCTCTCAGTATGCTACTTCATGTTTTCACCAAAAATTATTACATCACAAGGTAAACAAGTGCTTGTGTTGGGGTGATCCCTCGTAAAACTGAATCCATCAGGCGTTGAAAGCATTACGAAGTCCAAACAGCATACGAAAATACTTGTATACTCCTGTTGCTGTTACAAATAAAGTTTTTGCTTGATCATCTGGATGCACTGTTAACTGGTGATAACCACTTGTTAAATCACATACTGAAAAAAATCGACATCTGCCCAAGTAATCCATGGTTTCCACTAAATTTGGTAAGGGGTAAATGTCGGGTGTAGTCACAACATTCAAAGATCGGTAATCAACACAAAAACGGAACTGTGGTTCTCCAGAAATTGATTTCTTCTTTACAATTACAACAGGCGAACACCACGGTGGGTCTGAAGGATCTCTCGGTTTTATAATTATGGCTTCTAATTGTTCTTTAACCATGTCTTCTACCAACTCTGACTGAATGGTATTCGGTAAGGTTTCTGTGTGATTGGGGCAGCATTCCCTGTATGAATACGATGCTGAACTAAATGAGTGACAGGTAAATTTGCACGTTCTCGGAATAAAGCTGCATACACCAACAAAACAGGCGCTAAAATCTTCTGTTCATCAACTGTCAAATGTTCTTTTTCCAAAGCTTGCGCTTCAGTTCATTATTAACTTCGTCTCCTCGTTGTAATTTTGCGGTACTGTTACAAAACTCTGTGTTTATAACTGAAGCATTTGTAACCTCATCTGGAATCTGTATTACGTCACTTTTACTTACGATCGACACTTCAGCAACTTTTGTTCTTCGTGGCAAAACAACATCCTCATTCCCGGCGGGGTCAGGGATTTTCTCTGCCTCGTGATGACTGGGTGTTGTGTGATGTCCTTAGGTTAGTTAGATTTAAGTAGTTCTAAGTTCTAGGGGACTGATGACCATAGATGTTAAGTCCCATAGTGCTCAGAGCCATTTGAACCAACATCCTCATTGCTCATATTTGAAACGTGAAATTTTACTTTCAAAATCTTTTCTTAAAGAATTTACTTTATTTACTAGCGATTAATCAAGAACATTAACACACTATGTGAGCATGGAAGTTGTTGCCAAGGAATAACCGATGGAAACAAATTAAATTTCGACCAATGAAAATTTTATTCATAAAAGCCTTTTCAGAAACAGATTTAAAATTTATAAGCAGAAAAGCATCCATGATGGAAACAAATTAAATTTCGACCAATGGAAATTTTATTCATAAAAGCCTTTTCAAAAACAGATTTAAAATTTATAAGCAGAGAAGCACCCTCGAAATATCAAGTTACAATTATTCAGAGCCAGAATAATTTTTTTTTATTTTTATTTTTTATTTTTTTTACAGTAGGAGCCTTCGGGCTGAGAAACTTCCGCTCCCTTTCAACACGGCCGTAGTCAGGACTGCTAACAACGACCTCTGAAAAACTACACTGGTGCAAATCTGCAACACACCAGATTACTTTAAACTAAAATTTATCGTTTGCCACCGAATGTGCAATTTGTTTTTAAAAGGACCCTTACAGTGGAGGGTGGCAACATTATAAAAAATGACTATTTAAATAGAACCCAATGAAACTCAGACTTACATAAAATGTAGAACATGCTCGACTTTACACATATACCGCCTCGCAAGATGATAGGCAAAAACATATTTCAGGAATTCGGCCTTTACCTTAATTTTATAAATTCGTTAACACCGAATTCGACAAACATGACAGAGACAGCTATTAACGTACGGCAGACCGACCGACCGACAGACAGACTGACACTAACTGCCTAACAAAAACGAGCAAGCTGGGGGCGAGGGACTGACCAAGAAAACCAGTAGAATTTAACAAGTATCTGAAACAACATATCACGGATCACTTAACTTCTAATAACTGCGATTTCTGGCGAAGACCTGGCGCAGCACCCCCAAAACGCTCTCCCGAACCGTCCGCTGCCAGCCGCTTCAACGGACGCAGGAAGGCGCGCCGATCTCCCGTCTCACGGCGTCGCAGCTCCCACCGGCCAGACCGATGTCGTGGGTTGGCTCCTGTTGCTCTCGTGTCGGCCGCGAAGCCACTACCCCTCGCTATACGGCGCGGCCCACTGGACTCACGTGGCGACCTCACATGCGCCGACGCTCAAGACGGACCAGTAGTCATCTTGTGCCTCAGTGCGCGACCGACCAACCGATCGATCCAACCGCCAATGCCCATTGCCTGAGCAAACTCGAGCAGACTGGCGGCCTAGCACATACTAGCACTCCGGACAACAGACAGACACTGACTGTCCCACACTGATCCGGCTGACCAACTAACCAGACTCGCCAAGACTGACAGAGTGACACTTCTCAGGCTGACTGACTCAGACTGACCGACTGCTCTGACTGACCAACTGCCTCCGACTGACTGACTGAGAGTGACCGACTACCGAGCTCATAGCGCCCCATAAATGCACGTGAACAGGCAACCTTTCCCCTCTCCCACCAGAGGGAGACACCAAAGCTGCGATTTCCACAGCGGCGCCACCGCCAGAAACGGAAGGAGACTGCTTTACAGTACGCGCTGCGGCGCGCTCTTCAAAATAGCAAATTTTACTACGGCTCAATATTCGTTATTGTAACTGGGACTTTTGCGACATTCTGTCTCACCATTGTAGCGACACCTATTCTTCTAGCAACATAACAATGCATCGTGTCCAATAACTTACTTTTCTCAGATCGCTCAATTAATAACAAAGTTCCATCCTTGCATCGGGGTAACTTAACTTCAACGTAGATTGTCTTTCTTGCTCCCTTGGGAATTTGCTGAGGCTGATCAATTTGAACATCGACTCGGACGGTTTCAACTGATGCATCGTTTAGGCGGTCCATTCCCATGACGTCAGTATTGCTGCTCCTTTGAGTACGATCTGAAGATCGATTTCCTAGCTTGTAGCTACTACGGCCTAGTCTGATCTTTCTTTCTGCGACAAATATCTCTGTCTCGTTAGCGGACAAGAAATCAAATCCAAGTACATCGTCGTAACGCGTTTCGTTATTTGAAACTACTTGCACCCTTGCTGTGTATTTATCTTTATTTTCACCTTCATCGTGGCCTTGGCCAAGAATTAATTCTACTTGAACTTCTCCATAGTTATGTAGCTTTCCTCCATTTAACCCTCGCACTTTTAATAGCGGCGGTTTCAATTTATCCCGTTTATCTATGCAACACCACTTTAATGAGGTCAGTGCTCCTGTGTCAATAAGTAGTTTGATGTTTCTCCCACGATATACAGCACCTATCATGAAGTCATTTTCAGTCTGATTTTCGCTGGAACTAACAGGAATCAGTGTCTATGGCAAGGAGCAGACGGAGTGGTGAGCCGTACGTCCCCGTACTCGTTTAAAGATCTGGCAGATAGTCTGCTGTTCGCATTACCTTCCTTCTTGTTGCGACAATCTCTCGAAACATGACCCTGCATACCGCAATAATAGCAGATTCGATTCTCTTTACAAACCTTACGCATGTGACGCAGCTTATTGCATCTGTAGCATTGTACTGTTGTGTTGAAAACTCTGCGTTCTTGTTTCTGCATCTCATTCAGTCGTCTTAGTGCGTCAACGAAACCAACAGCTGAATCTACTGCTTCCTGAAACGTTTTACATCGCGCCAGTCTAACAGCTTTCCGTACTTTCCCTGAGTGCAACCCGTGAATGAATGTGTCCAAGACTCTCTAGTCGGCTTCGAACAACTGAATGGGATTTTCATTTTCATCTTCTAACTCGTACGTTTGGGCGTTGATGCTTCGAATTCTGTCGGCAAACTGCTCGATAGATTCGTCTCGTCGCATTCGCAAATTGTGAAGCTGCTCTATGTAAAATCTGATCGCGTTTTTACGCTTAAATCTCTGAACAACAATCGTTCTAAACTCATTGTAATCTTATGTTTTCACGCAAGTAGGCTCCGCGCTAATGAAATCTTGTGCTACTCCCTGAATTCTTAATTTGGCAACCAGTAGCTTATCGGAATTTGTCCATGATCCTCACTGGGAGGCACCTTGAAGTTTACAAAAAAAAAAAAAAACACTTTCACATCATCTTCGGGTTTCCCGCTAAACACTGGTACTGATGGCAATAATGAAAAACTCTTTATTGTAGTTGTATCTGTAGTGCATGAACTATCATTTGACAAGTCTCTGGCGGCCGGAGTGGCCGAGCGGTTCTAGGCGCTACAGTCTGGAACCGCGCGACCGCTACGGTCGCAGGTTCGAATCCTGCCTCGGACATGGATGTGTGTGATGTCCTTAGGTTAGTTAGGTTTAAGTAGTTCTAAGTTCTAGGGGACTGATGGCCTCAGATGTTAAGTCCCATAGTGCTCAGAGCCATTTAGTCAACGAAAAATACATTTTTCACACCACTGCACAGTCAAAATAGATGGATTATTTGAACTTTTGTTTTTTACTTGATAGATCGGAATTTTCAAATAATTCAATATTGTAGCATATAAATATAACTAAATTCATGTTCACAAAAATTCCGCCTGGAAAAAGAATGATATAAAGAAAAAAATGAAACAATTTTTTTATTTTTAAATCCCTATAGAAATGATTTTGATCATAATTTTTATTCAATTAATTGCTTTGACTGTAAATTTTATTCCCATTCCTATGTCATGTCATTTTAATTACAATATCAATTTCTTCATTAGCTCTCATTTTTTCTTCCTCTCGTTCTTTTTCCACTTGAAATCTTTATTCATGTGTTTGTAATTAATTTTATGTATTAATTTCGATTGGATTTCTTTTGTTTTGTCGTCTTATTTTTTGGTCAACATTATTGTGTTCACTATATCTATCATTTTGTTTCAATTTCGTTATACTTATAAACCCTTCTTTCATTTAATCTTCATCTGCGTTATTTTGCCCATAGTGCAGTAGGTATTTAGGTTTTGTTTTGAATGTTTGTGTGGCGATTACCACGCAAAAAATTGCACATCTGGTAACTAAAAATACATTTTTACGCCACTGCACGGCCAATACAAACACTTATTTGATCTTCTGTTTTTTAACTGATAAATCGGAATTGAATGTATAACAGATAAATACAATTAAATACATATTCACAAAAATTCCGATTGGAAAAAGAACGATATAAATAAAAAAAGACACACATGAAAATTTACAGCTTTAAAGATGGCTGCGTTGTCAGCGACCGTTACAAGGTAAAATTGAAGCAATTATAGCCCTCGGTCCGAAAATGAAGTCTTTCTGACCTAGGTTGCGGCCACCTCTAAGAGTGCCTTCATCAGAAATAAAACATTTTAAACTGGCATGTCACCTATGAAAAAAATATGAAGCGATAACGCTTTAGTTCCAAAATATTTTGTGACTAAATGAATATGAAGCGATAACGCTTTAGTCACAAAATATTCTGCGCCTAAAGCGTTAATGCTTCGTATTTATTTTACACGTGACATGCCAGTTTTAAGTGTTTTATTTCTGACGAAGGCACTCTTAGAAGTGGCCGCAACCTACGTCAGAAAGACTTCATTTTCGCGACGGAGGGGTGTAATTGCTTCAATGTTACACAAATGAAAAGTTTATTCGGTTGTTAAAATAACGCCACAAAGGATTAGAAATAAAAAATTACATTTAAACAATTAATTCAAAGAAATAATGATGAAAGTCATTTCGATGACTGCAGCTGACGAGTTTCGAACCCACAACCTCTTACGTGTTTAGCTATTATCCTGTCCATCACACCACGTAACAAGATTATGTAAGTTGGCTCTTTTAACGTTATTGATCATTACCCAAAATTCCGAATTTTTTTCGTCAGTTAATCGCGAACGAGGGCCCACAAGGGCGAATTGTTGCAGGTAGCGATACTTGAGATCCTAACCTGCATCACGGTGTATTTAGTTTCAAAAAGTCGATCCCACCTGCTGACCTCTCGTTGTAAGTGTAAGCAATCACTTCAAAATTCCTCACCACGTATTAGAGGAGAGATGTCAACATGCAGCTTGCGCTCTCGTGGCGGAACGTGGCGTAGAGCCCTGGCTGGCACAGAGGGCGGTTTGCAGCACCACTCCTTAAGCCGTCGGCACACGGACCGTGCTGTCGAACGTCAACGTTGAGCGTGCCAAGTTCAATGTGCTGCTGAAGGCTCAGGAACGATGCTACTTGTGCATACGGTACGTGGGCCCCAACGTGGTATACGCGATCGCAACGCACTCCAGCGGCAGTTGAGGGATGTTTCTAGTTCGTAAACCACACTGTTTACTCAACGGGCGCGCGTAAAATTCCCACGTTAGCTCTATTAAAATGCACATTTCCTCCATCGTCCACGAAAAGGAAAGTACCATGTCCAGTCAATAAGGACACAGGCTTGTAAAAGTTCCATTACAAACAGTGCGGTACAAATTTGGAATACTTCTCCGCATAAGATAAACATTATTTCATCATTCCCAAATTTTAGTAAAATCCCAAGATCAATCTTACTTGATCACTGTTCCTACTCAATAGCAGAATCTTTGCAACATGTGAATTGTTGTTGCTGTTGTTGTTGTTGTTGTTGTTGTGGTCTTCAGTCCTGAGACTGGTTTGATACAGCTCTATATGCTACTCTATCCTGTGCAAGCTTTTTCATCTCCCAGTACCTACTGCAACCTACATACTTCTGAATCTGCTTAGTGTATTCATCTCTTGGTCTCCCTCTACGATTTTTACCCTCCACGCTGCCCTCCAATACTAAATTGGTGATTCCTTGATGCCTCAGAACATGTCCTATCAACCGATCCCTTCTTCTGGTCAAGTTGTGCCACAAACTTCTCTTCTCCCCAATCCTATTCAATACTCCCTCATTAGTTATGTGATCTACCCATCTAATCTTCAGCATTCTTCTGTAGCACCACATTTCGAAAGCTTCTATTCTCTTCTTGTCCAAACTATTTATCGTCCATGTTTCACTTCCATACATGGCTACACTCCATACAAATACTTTCAGAAATGACTTCCTGACACTTAAATCTATGCTCGATGTTAACAAATTTCTCTTCTTCAGAAACGCTTTCCTTGCCATTGCCAGTCTACATTTTATATCCTCTCTACTTCGACCATCATCAGTTATTTTGCTCCCCAGATAGCAAAACTCCATTACTACTTTAAGTGTCTCATTTCCTAATCTAACTCCCTCAGCATCACCCGACTTAATTAGACTACATTCCATTACCCTTGTTTTGCTTTTGTTGATGTTCATCTTATATCCTCCTTTCAAGACACTGTCCATTCCGTTCAACTGCTCTTCCAAGTCCTTTGCTGTCTCTGACAGAATTACAATGTCATCGGCGAACCTCAAAGTTTTTATTTCTTCTCCATGAATTTTAATACCTACTCCGAATTTTTCTTTTGTTTCCTTTAATGCTTGCTCAATATACAGATTGAACAACATCGGGGAGAGGCTACAACCCTGTCTTACTCCCTTCCCAACCACTGCTTCCCTTTCATGTCCCTCGACTCTTATAACTGCCATTCTGGTTTCTGTACAAATTGTAAATAGCCTTTCGCTCCCTGTATTTTACCCCTGCCACCTTCAGAATCTGAAAGAGAGTATTCCAGTCAACATTGTCAAAAGCTTTCTCTAAGTCTACAAATGCTAGAAACGTATGTTTGCCTTTCCTTAATCTTTCTTCTAAGATAGTGAATTACGAAGCGTAAAAGAAAAAGGAGCAAAATATCTTTATACAAGTAGCGCAAGCTGTCCTGTAGATTAAGCCAAAGGAACAAAGTCACCCCTCAAAAAAAGGTGAGCTTATATTTACATAACATCAAATATTATAACAAATACTTATATTAAACTAATAATAAAGTATCGGAACCTAATAAAAAACGCGAATGATAGGAAAAAATTAGGACGTATTACGACGCCAACCACCGCCCCAACAAAAACTCATTGTCAGATAGAGACGCTACTTTTTTTTTAATAAAAACCTTTATTAAAAAAAACAATATTACACATCCAAATACATACTAAGTTATACATACATGAAGTTATTTAAACAAAACCGTTTGATCATTTCAATTACGCTGACGTAAAGGAAAGACAACAGAAGATTGTGTTACTGACTAAATTACCAGAAAGAATTAAATTAAACATAAAGACTTGAGAATGGCGGAAAGGAGATATATAATAAAGTTGACTAGCCTTCCAACTACACTTTCTGGACATTAATTGATTCTAAGTATCTGAAGTGATCAGATCTATATAATCAGTCTTTCACTGCAAAAATGAACAGGGAAATGTGCCAGCCATTCAATATTACATTTATCAGATAGAATCTTATGGTTTTAACGAATCGATAAGGACATTTCTATAAAAACTATCTATTTCCAAATTTCTAGTATAAGCCAATAATGCACCTTTAATGTTTTGTGTTTGGCACTATTAGACACACAATCTCAATGTCACATAAGTTCTGTACATTAGCTTATAAATTTCAAAAAACTACTCTCTGAAGTAGAAAAAGCGCACATCATAAATATACTGTAAAATCTTAAATAGTATCCTTAAGGTAACTGCAATACATCACTGTCAACACAGCCTTCTTTTTTATATTAACCGATGCTCATTCTTTCAAATACAATTTTTAGCATGTTACCGAACTTTTTCTTGTGATTCGAATAGCTTCTAATTTTGTGGAACTCACACAGCATGTGTACCTTGAACTCTATGATGCTATCGGATCCTAATTTGTTAAGGACGTAGTTAACAAAATTTCCCAGCAACCAGTACACAGCGTTATTTTTTGATTCTGGGAAATAGCGTGCTTCAGGCCCGTGTATCAATGACAGCGATATATACTCAGGGGATGTAATCAGAGCTATTTGCTCCCGGATCCACTTCCAACTATTCATGTGACCACTGCAAGTATACCTATGAATTACTGTGTCAACTAGATGGCATTGTTGACATAAATTTGCTTCACAGAGTCCGATTGGGTGCAGTCTTTCATTGGTGCTAACTATGTTGTTAACTGTGACGTTTTTATATTAGACGTGAGCACATTAGAACTAATGTTTTTCCAAATCTCAGTCCACTCATGTTTGGAAACTGTCGTTCTATTTTGTTCCTTCCTTCGCTTTTCTTTCGTTTCCGCATTATGGCTCTCGGTGTTAAGTGTCGGGACTGCCTGAGTTCGACACTGACATAACTAAACTCAACATAGAAAATCCTCACGTGCTGTAAGCGACTGTTGATATTCTACACGTCAATCGGGGGAAGCAGGCTTGGAGGTTTAATGATCTCGAAAAGGTGGCTGGTTATGCTTTCTCGCGAGTCTCTTATTAAATTAACTTGCCTTTTGATAAAAAGAGCAGAGGCTTTATCCGTTATATCAGTTAATCCTAGTCCACCATTCTTAGGATCTAAAGTGGCTACTTTAGCAGGTACTCTGAACACTTCACCTCTCCACAAAAAGTCTGTGATTTTGGACATTATTCTCCTCGCTATCATTCTGGGTATTGTAAACGGCTGGGCAGTATAATAAGCCTTAGGAAGGATGCATGAGCTGATATACTGTGTTCTTTGAACTTGGTTCATATATCGAGTTAAATTCTCTACAATGGCTCCTTGCACTTTATCTGCTGCAACTTTCCAATTTAAAGCCGTCATTTTCATAGGGCATGCTGTCAGGGTGATCCCAAGTGTTTTATGTTGTCGGACTAGTTTTGCTCACTCGACGTTTATATTATCAAAACCTCTGAGATTTAACATCTTACTTTTTTTTCCGTTTGCATTGGCTCCAGATGCTCTACAGTACGAATCAATCACTGTTGCTAGCGTGGTTACCTCGTCATTATTCCTTATAATGACCCCTATATCGTCAGCATAGGCTCTTACAACTGTTTTATTTCCTGATAATGTTAAGCCTTTTAATGAAGCATGGGCATGTCGGAGGAAAGGTTCCAGCGAAATTGCGAAGAGCGACATGGACAGAGGACTTCCTTGAGGAACACAGTTTTGCAACCTCTCCCTGAATTTGTTTATTAACAGATAGACTCTGATCTTTGCAATCGGCTACTGCACCTGTTGTTTCTTGCAAATTAATGCTGCTTACACCCCCTTCATTTTCTGGTACCGTATTTGTATTATCTTTCTGTTCATTAGTTTCCATTCGCATTTTGCCTTCAGGTTCCTCTGCCTTCTCATCGCACTGTTTTTGCTTGCGAAGTGAGGGAGTGGGACAAGACAGCTCGTCCTCTGAACAACTATCAGTTATCTCCAGAGGTCGTTTTTTCGGTTGCGTTTCAGTTTCACGAGTAGTGGCAACAGAGTTTCCTTTTGTTGTTAACGGGGGAAATTGACTGTTATCGTGAAGGGAGACATCAGCTTGGCCCGCTGCGTTAACATCCTCAACCAGTTGTTCCGGGCTATTCTTTGGTAACAGATCATTTAAGGTAAGCTTCAGACGCTGTATCAAATTACTTTTAAGAACAACAGTTCGCCGCGGACATTTCTGTGTGAAGTGGCCAGTTTCGTTACATATATGACATGTAGCTTCCTGACTTGTATAAAAAATTTGTGCCTTATACCCACAAACAGTTATGTGAGACGGGATATTCGTCTTAACGTCCATCTCTACACAGCGGACCCCGTTAAAACACTGCAGCTTAAAGCGAGGCGACCATCTTTCATTTGCAATTGATTTAACGTCTCCGTAGTTTGAAAGAGCTTCCTTAATCTTATCATTTTCAATTTCAATGGGAAGATTCAATACACGAACGGTTTTGTAATGAATGTCCGCTCTATAGATGGAAACCTTACTTTTATAACCATTTCTATGCACAAAATCTACTTTCGTAACATTTTATCAACAGTGGAAGCACTGATTAACTTGACAAAAACACAGTATTTTTCCTGATCCAGTTGCCAGGTATGGACAGTTTCAGAATTTAGACCAATTACCTGTGTAATCCAGTCATCTGTTTCCAGGGATGTCGGCGAACAGGACGGGATTCCTTGTCTAAAGCAAATACCAGAGTATTCTTCCTGAGGTTTGTAGCCACGGTTAATCCAGCGAAGCAATTTCGGTTAAACAACCGAAATTCCAAGTAGCAGCAGCAAGACCAGAAAGAGCGATCAGATCACAAGGAACAGGAACGAACACGGAGATTAACGGACGGACGGCACTCGGCGAAGCACAAGTACAGCGATGTAAACACTGAAGTGCAGCGCAACAGTTAACAGCGCCCACTCGCGAGCGCGGCTGAAACGGAACTACTTTTTTAATTATAACACACTGTACCAAGAACTATGTACTTTGGGTGGATCTTCAGTGTGTCGCTGCCTTCAAATAGCCAACTCTCATAATACGCAAGTTACAATAATTCTTTTGCCAAGAATGTGATGTGTCTCATTATTTTACGAGCAACAGAACTAACAACGGGTTTTCCAGTGATTCCCAATTTGCTGGTGCTCAGAAACGGCATATATACATATAGGCTTGAAACGAATGCCAATATGGCGCCTCACAACTCTGTACTGAAGGGAGACGGCGTGCGTGTGACGTAGGTGGCGTTGTGCCATCCCATTGGTCAACGCTCAGACGCACGCTCAGAATATCTGACATGCCAGATATTGCTCTGCACGTTCGGAAAGACTCCGGAACGCGCTATTCCACGCTATGACGTCACAAACTCGGCACGCTCAACGCTCAACATTCGGATGCACGGTCCGTGTGCCGACGGCTTAGGCTGCGGTGGAGAAGGCCGCTCTTCACGCTATACCACTAACTGCGGCGAAGCGCGGCCTACACCCCCTCCCCCCTCACCCCCCCCCCCCCCCCCCCCCTGCGTCGAAAACACATCCGACATCGCCGGATCACGAGATGGTCCGCACGAACCACGCCCTCCTCAGGCAAGAACCACCTGTCTACCCGTGGACGCCGTCTAGCCAAAGTTAAGCGCACACGACAGCCAGCCGCGATAAGTCGATTCGCGACACCGCTTACTCATCTGACCAGAAACCTTTGTCTTTCCGTTTACTTCGCTGACAACCTCTCTATCTAGATTGATATTTGGCGTTCCTGTTTTCAGATTTTCTAGCTTCCCTAGCACGTTCAGACTTCTGGCATTCCATGCTCCGACTCGTAGAACGTTGTCCTTTCGTTGATTATTTAGTATTTTTCCCATGGTCTACGCCCCCTTGGCAGTCCTTCCTGGAAATCCTAATGGGGGACTATTCCGGCATCTTTTGCCAATAGAGAGATCATCATGATTCTTTTTCGATTGCAGGCCATATGTGTTGTGGATACACGTCGCGTGTCTTTAATGCAGGGCTTCCATTCCCTTCTGTATCGTCGTGCCGTTAAATGTTTCTGATTTTTCCGCCTGTAGGGGCAGTTTCCGAACCCAAGGGCAAGAGGGTGCCCTGAACTTCTATCTGCTTCTCCGCCCTCTTTGGCACGGCCGTTGACAGAATGACAGTGACTACTTAAGTCGAAAGTCTTCGGACGTCAATGGTGATAATTTTTATTCAAAATTTAAGCATTGCCGGGGTCCGAACCCGGTACCGATGACGTTTTGATTACTAAGCAAAGACACTAGTAGTAGACAACGGTGCTATGGAGTTATCGACTCCATCATAAAGCACACTGCAGGCAAAAAGAAACACGATGAGGTGGTTCAAAAACTTAGACAAGCAGTGTAAAGACCTTCGTCGAATGCCCTTGTGCCTCAAGCCCGTGCAGAAAAGCTGCATTTGAACGCAGACCCCAGAAATCAATTTGTTACGCACTGAATTTTGAATTTATATATATATATATATATATGTGTGTGTGTGTGTGTGTGTGTGTGTGTGAGTGTGAGTATATTTTATAATTTCCCACCCCTATTCCAACCGCCATGTTAAAAGACATAAAATGTTAATAACGTCTGTTTTGTTTGAAAAACGTTAGAGGTTTCACAGAAAAAAATCGGACGCGTTATTTTTCAGCACATCCTCATAAGACTGTTTCATTGACATCATGCACGAGGGATAGCAATGTCATTGACTGGTGATGTATACAGGTACGTAACCCCACAAAAGGAAGTCTAATGGTGTCACACTGGGAGAGCCCAGAGATCATCACGGACCCACACGCATTTCAGGAAATGAGCCTTTCAGCGCGTCACGCAAATTCAAAATTCAGTGCGTAACAAATTGATTTCTGGGGTCTGCGTTCAAACGCAGCTTTTCTGCACGGGCTTGAGGCACAAGGGCATTCGAGGAAGGTCTTTACACTGCTTGTCTAAGTTTTTGAACCACCTCATCGTGTTTCTTTTTGCCTGCAGTGTGCTTTATGATGGAGTCGATAACTCCATAGCGCCGTTGTCTACTACTAGTGTCTTTGCTTAGTAATCAAAACGTCGTCGGTACCGAGTGAGTCACCTAACGTTACCGCTGGATATATTTCGTAAACCACATCAAATACTGACGAACGGATTCCACAGACCGAACGTGAGGAGAGGGGCTAGTGTAATTGTTTAATACAAACCATACAAAAATGCACGGAAGTATGTTTTTTAACTCAAACCTAGGTTTTTTTTAAATGGAACCACGTTAGTTTTGTTAGCACATCTGAACATATAAACAAATACGTAATCAGTGCCGTTTGTTGCATTGTAAAATGTTAATTACATCCGGAGATATTGTAACCTAAAGTTGACGCTTGAAACCTCCGACGTTCAGTTGCGTGTTGTAACAAACACTTCATTGCATGGGCCCAAACAGCTGCAACATACATCGCGTTTCTACAGAATGATCTGCCAACGTTGCTCGAAAATGTCCCACTGGATACGCGTCGACGTATGTGGTATCAGCATGATGGTGCACCTGCACATTCCGCAATTAACACTAGGCTGACCCTTGACAGGATGTTCGACGGGCGTTTCATAGGACGTGGAGGACGCATAAATTGGCCAGCCCGTTCTCCTGATCTTACACCTCTGGACTTCTTTCTGTGGGGTACGTTAAAGGACGATGTGTACCGTGATGTGCCTTCAACCCCAGAGGATATGAAACAACGTATTGTGGCAGCCTGCGGCGACATTACACCAGATGTACTACGGCGTGTACGACATTCATCACGCCAGAGATTGCAATTGTGTGCAGCAAATGATGGCCACCACATTGAACATCTATTGCCCTGACATGTTGGGACACACTCTATTCCACTCCGTAATTGAAAACGGAAACCGCGTGTGTACGTGTACCTCACCCCTCATGGTAATGTACATGTGCGTCAGTGAAAAAGACCAATAAAAAGGTGTTAGCATGTGGACGTAATGTGCTGTTCCAGTCTCTTCTGTACCTAAGGTCCATCACCGTTCCCTTTGGATCCCTACGTAATTCGGTGCTCTCCGATACACACGATCGAACAGCGGAGGAGTGGTACTCAAGCGTCAACTTTAGGTTACAATATCTCCGGATGTTCAGATGTGCTAACAAAACTAACGGGGTTTCATTAGGAAAAACGTAGGTTTGTGTTAAAAAACGTACTTCCGTGCATTTTTTTATGGATTGTATTAACCAATTACACTAGCCCCTCTCCTCACGTTCGGTCTGTGGAATCGATTCGTCGGTATTTGATGTGGTATGTCTCGGAAACTCGGAAAAGAAAAGATATACAGACATATCACAGGAAGACATACTCCACATAAGGACACCAACAAAAACGGAAAACATCTGAAAGACTTTTGCAAAAGCCACGACCTCGCCATTATGTCAACAAAATTCAAGAAACCAACACGAAAACCTACCACATGGAAATTCCCCAGCGGAAAGCAAGAACTACAAATCGACCACGTAATAGTCCAGAAAGACTCACAAAAAGAAATTTTGAACATAGACATCCGTAAAGGCTACTTCGACTCAGACCACCACCTACTACAGATCAGGATTCGTCCTTTGCCCAAGAAAAAGTTCCAGAAGAACAAAATTGTTAGACCAGATCCAGAATACGTTACTTTAAACCAGACACAAATATTACACAAAATTAAAATGGAGAAAACGACAGACTGGACACAACTTTCACGAAGAATCCGAGAGGCCATGAAACTAGCACAAGCACCACGCACACGGAAACACCGTTGGTGGAACCACACATGTGACCAAGCTATTGACCAACGAATCAGTGCATGGAAAAAATTTAGTAGCCATAAATCCCAAGAGAATTGGATGAACTTCTTGAAAACACAGAAGGAATCAAGCAAAATCATTTGCAGTGAAAAACGACAGTATGACAAACGGCGACTGACAGAGATCGAATCGGACTTCATGAAGAACAATACAAGAAACTTCTACAGAACGTTCAGAGAAAATATGACTGGATATCAACCACCCAACTTGTGCTTCAGAAGACCGGATGAAACCCTAGAATCCAATACCAAAAACAATTGTGACATTCTAGCAAAGTACTTTGAAAAACTGCTCAACACGGATCCCCCTATGGAAGAAATGCTGACAGAAACGAGCACATACAATCCAGATAGTGAACCTCCAACTCCAGAAGAAGTTAAAGAAATAATAAAGTCACTCAAGAATCGTAGAGCACCAGGAGAAGATGGCATCATCGCGGAAATCTGGAAGTTACAAGACCCAGAACTCACCAAAGACATCCACAGGATCTTGGAAGACATCTGGAAGACCATGAAAATTCTTGACGACTGGAAAACTGCCCTGATACACCCACTACACAAAAAAGGTGACAAGACTGACCCGAACAACTACAGAGGAATATCCCTATTCCCGGTCACATACAAGATCCTCTCTAAAGCTTTACTGAACAGACTAGAATGCCAGACCGACCACTTGATTGGGGAATACCAAGCAGGCTTCCGTAAAGGGCGGTCTTGTGCGGAACAAATTTGGAACCTGAAAATGATTTTACAACACAAACAGAACCTGATCATTACCTTTGTTGACTTCAAAAAGGCGTACGACTCTATCGGCCGGAAAACTCTCTTCAAAATTCTAGCAGAATACAAAGTAGACAACAAAACACGGGCTATCATAGAGCAAACTTTAACCAACACGACCTCCAAAGTAAAGTTCTGTGGGGAACTATCAGAGCCCTTTGAAATTCGCACAGGTGTCCGACAAGGCGATGGCCTCTCACCTCTCCTTTTGAATCTGGTGTTAGATAAGGTCATAAAAGAATGAGAAACATCACAACAGGGGATAACCTTAGGAAACCTACAGATTAAATGTCTGGCTTTTGCAGACGATTTGGCGATTGTCACGAAAGGTATAAAGGAAACAAAAGACGCTATTGAAAAACTGCACGAAATCGCTTCCAAAACTGGACTACAGATCTCTTACGAAAAGACACAGTTTATGAGCACAAAGAAACTCTCATCTCTGAACACAAAGTATGGCACGATTTACAAAACGGCAAACTTCAAATACCTCGGTGAAACACTACAAATGAGTGGACATAACAGAGACTCAAAGGAAGAAAGAAAGACTAAACTGGACAAGGCATACAAAGTAGTGTGGAATCATTACAACAAGAAGTCTATCTCACAAAAAGCCAAATTACGCCATTACGACACCGTGGTGCTCTCCGAGGCACTATATGCAGCAGAGACCACACTAATCCTAGGGCATACACGTATCAGACAATTAGAAAAAGTAGAACCGAAAGTACCTAGGAAAATATTTGGCGCAACTAACAACAATGGAATATGGATCAAGAAACCTACAGAGGAACTGTACAAACATACGGAGACAATCACAGAAAAGATTAGAAAACGCAGACTACAATACTATGGACACCTATACAGAATGCCATCACACAGGCTGACCAAACAGATCTTTAACTGGGTAACCACTAGAAACAACAAATGGGTGGCAGAGGTAGAAAACGACCTGAACCAACTCAACATAACAGCAGACACAATAAACGACAGAATAAAATTCAGAAACATCATTAAGAAAAGTAAACTACATGAGATACAATGTGACAAACGAACAGGCATAAAATGGACCGCCGGCCGGAGTGGCCGTGCGGTTCTAGGCGCTACAGTCCGGAGCCGAGCGACCGCTACGGTCGCAGGTTCGAATACTGCCTCGGGCATGAATGTGTGTGATGTCCTTAGGTTAGTTAGGTTTAATTAGTTCTAAGTTCTAGGCGACTGATGACCTCAGAAGTTAAGTCGCATAGTGCTCAGAGCCATTTGAACCATTTTTAAAATGGACCGAAGAACGCAAGCAAGATCACAGCCAGAAGATGAAAGAAATATGGGCAACCAAAAAGGCAATCAAGATGAAGCCGAAGACACAAAGCCGACAAAAAGCATGGACAGAGGACCGGAAACAGAAACACAGCGAGCGAATGAGGGAAGTTTGGGCAGCAAGGAAGGCAGCAAAAGGAACTGGCCATGTAGTTTAGTCCAAATGCGCTCTTTAATGGCAAAACACCAATAATATATATATATACGAGGTTTGGAACATTTAATAGTGGAAACTATTTATTTACAGCTCGTACAAAATACATACGTGTTTCAAAGTTTTACTGACCTTCAAAGTAGTTACCAGCATTGTGTATAACCCTTTGCCAGCGGTGTGGAAGTCGTAGGATACTCTTAGCAGTGCCAGTTGTGTTGACAGTTCGAGCGGCGCCGTCTATTGCCCGACGAATTTGTAACAGTTCTGAAGCGAATGCCGTGAAATGTTTCCTTCAGTTTAGAAATCGAGTTGAACTCACGAGGGCTTAAGTCAGGGGAGTGCAGTAGGTGGCATAGCACTTAGCAGCCCCATCAGTCAAACAAATCAGTAACAGCTTCCACTGTACGTGTTTAAGCCTTATCCTGGAAATTGATGCTCAGGTCCTGCAGAAAGTGTCATCACTTCTGTCTCTAAGCTGGTCGTAGGTTGTGTTCCAAAAATGAACAGCATAGAGACAGAAGTGACGACACTTTCTGCAGTACCTGACCATCATTTTGCAGGACAATGCTCAAGCACTTACAGTTACAGTCCAAGCTGATTTGTTCTGCAACCAAAATCTCACAGTTCTCTCAACGCCTTCATCAGAAGCATAATGATGTCCCCGCAGATCATCTTTCATTATCGGGAACAGATGGAAATCAGTCGGTGCTAAATCTGGACTGCACGGAGGATGCCGTACGGTGGTGAGATTCAGTCTCTGAAGTCAGCATCCGGGGTACCCATCGGGCACAGATCTTCCGTTAGCCAAGCAAAGTAATCATGTGACCCACACGTTCTTTTGAAATGCCGATTGTGTTTGCAATTTCTCTCTGAGTGATACGACGATCGTCCTGAATCAATCTGTCAACATTTTGCTTGTGAAACTCGGTGGTTGCTGTTACAGGACGTCCAACTCTTTGTTTGTCACACATGTCGGATACTCCCACCTCAACATCTTTAAACTTACTCGCCAACGACGCACAGCACTCACATCAACACAGTCACCACAAACTGCTTTCATTCTCTGATGAACCTCCTTTATCGGTGACACCTTCTGCTGTCAAGAATTAAACGACTGCACGTTGCTTAAATCGCATTGACCGATTGTCTGCGCAGGGTTCCATACTTTACACTGTAGCAAGACAACTGTTCAATGCTAAGGCTTCTCCCCAACTGGAGCTGTGGAGAAGAGGCTACGGAACAACCCAGTAGCTGCCGCATACCAATGCTGCCAACTGTTGAAGAGTTACGAAGGTGGAGGCATTACTTTTCAGTCAACCCTCGTATATTGCTTGACACAAAAATGCCTAATTAGGCTGGCGACCGATATTAATATTACAACTTGCTTTTGAGCTGGGAGAACGTCTGTTCCTGACCCACCTATTTGCTGTTGGTTACACTCTGCCGGAGTGGTTCGGAAACGAACCCCAGCCTGATAGTTCTGTTGCCATTTGGTTACGCCACGGTCACAAGTTTCTCAAAACATCCTCGCAGAGGTTTGATATTAGCATCGATTGCCGTTTAAGGTGTTCTGTGTTAGCGTTACAGACTGTGCGGCCACTCGGCTGTGTCTTTCACATACCTAGAGCAGCAGTCTAGAGAAGCATAAGATAGTGACTTTTCTCACACTCTGTACGCGAAGCGGATAGAAAATCGCATATTCTTATTTGGAACATACGGTCTCTGAAGTCAACTTCTAATCGTAGGGAACATTTTGTTTTTGGTTCTGACATAAGCTGTTGTGTTGGCGACGCTAACTGAGAATGTGTTCTGACATTAGAAACTGCTCTGTGTTTGAATTGTTGGCTCTGAGGTCTGCTTGGAAGCACACTGATTCAAAGGATGTACATCCAGCACAATGGGGCGCCAACCCATTCCAGCAGTACTGGGAGCCCTCTCTGGGAGTCGATGGGTCGGCTGGTCACCCAGACCACCTGGCCTCACGTGTCTGGATTTCTTCCTCTGGCTGCTTATGAAACAGATGGTGCATTTGAAACGTTGTGGAAACAGAAGTAGGCCTCTTCTCTAGAATTTTCGTCGCTACTTGTACCATTGTGGACATGCCACCAGTCTTCGAATGGATACGGCGCTCGATAGTCCGACGATGTTCTGCGTGCATACAGCCCAACAGCCGCGCGTTGGAGCAGTTCGTGTGTATGTCACTACTGTACGAGGTGCATTCAAGTTATAAGACCTCCGATTTTTTTTCTCCGAACTGGAAAGAGATAGAAACAAGCGCATTGTTTTAAAATGAGGCCGCGTTCATTGTCAATACGTCCCAGAGACGGCAGCACCGTATGGCAGATGGAATTTTACCGCCAGCGCCGAGAATGAGAACTGTTTTAAATACTTAAAATGGCGACGTTTTCCTTACTTGAAAAGCGTGCAATCATTCGTTTACTGAATTTGCGTGGTGTGAAACCAATTGAAATTCATCGACAGTTGAAGGAGACATGTGGTGATGGAGTTATGGATGTGTCGAAAGTGCGTTCGTGGGTGCGACAGTTTAATGAAGGCAGAACATCGTGTGACAACAACCCAAAACAACCTCAGGCTTGCACAAGCTGGTCTGACGACATGATCGAGAAAGTGGAGAGAATTGTTTTGGGGGATCGCCGAATGACTGTTGAACAGATCGCCTCCAGAGTTGGCATTTCTGTGGGTTCTGTGCACACAATCCTGCATGACGACCTGAAAATGCGAAAAGTGTCACCCAGGTGGGTGCCACGAATGCTGACGGACGACCACATGGCTGCCCGTGTGGCACGTTGCCGAGCAATGTTGACGCGCAACAACAGCATGAATGGTACTTTCTTTTCGTCGGTTGTGACAATGGATGAGACGTGGATGCCTTTTTTCAATCCAGAAACAAAGCG
This sequence comes from Schistocerca americana, assembly GCF_021461395.2. Taxonomy (NCBI): domain Eukaryota; kingdom Metazoa; phylum Arthropoda; class Insecta; order Orthoptera; family Acrididae; genus Schistocerca; species Schistocerca americana. Next base: position 181,720,443 of record NC_060127.1, on the reverse strand, counting down.
CCAGTCAGCTCAATGGAAGCACACAGATTCACCGCCACCCAAAAAATTTCGGGTAACCGCCAGTGCTGAAAAAATGATGGTGTCCATGTTCTGAGACAGCGAGGGCGTAATCCTTACCCATTGCGTTCCAAAGGGCACTTCGGTAACAGGTGCATCCTACGAAAATGTTTTGAACAACAAATTCCTTCCTGCACTGCAACAAAAACTTCCGGGAAGGGCTGCGCGTGTGCTGTTTCACCAAGACAACGCACCCGCACATCGAGCTAACGTTACGCAACAGTTTCTTCGTGATAACAACTTTGAAGTGATTCCTCATGCTTCCTACTCACCTGACCTGGCTCATAGTGACTTTTGGCTTTTTCCAACAAATAAAGACACTCTGCGTGGCCGCACATACACCAGCCGTGCTGCTATTGCCTCAGCGATTTTCCAGTGGTCAAAACAGACTCCTAAAGAAGCCTTCGCCGCTGCCATGGAATCATGGCGTCAGCGTTGTGAAAAATGTGTACGTCTGCAGGGCGATTACGTCGAGAAGTAACGCCAGTTTCATCGATTTCGGGTGAGTAGTTAATTAGAAAAAAATCGGAGGCCTTAGAACTTGAATGCACCTCGTAATTATCATGATAGACTTACCTTCCTCGTAAATCGTCCCTAGCAACAAAAATTACCGTCAGGGACGTGTGTACCACAGAAAATACATTTATTTTGGTGTTCTCTATCTGTTTTACTGTTTTGAACAAACAGTTTCGGAGCACCCTGTGTTTGTGGATGCAGGTGTAGACAGAGCGCCTTCAGCACCTTGGATGGTCTCCTTCTGGGCCGCGAAGTCGCACCATCTCGAGCAGTCAGGGAGAGCCACTTAGTTAAGCAGTTACGCTTCATTACGACCAGTTAACACAGCCCTGCAGCTGGCCAATGGTGCAAACTCGGTTACACAGGCCCTAGGGTGGGAGGGGAAGCCCTAGGGAGGGAGTCCAGGGGATTTTCTCTCCGTCCCTGACGACGTGACGGGCATAAACAAGAACTGCGCCACTAACAGAATTTACTTCATGCTAAAGAGGGACGCTGGAACGTTGAATTGCTTCACCCTCCGAAACTGTTTTGACACTACTGTGTGTCGTTCTTCTCCGACACCTCTTAAGCCTACTTATTGTTATTGCTGCGGCCGTCGTTGCCTTCAGTCCGAAGACCGGTTTGATGTAGATCTCTGATGTGTCGCTCAGACCGACGCAGGTAAGACTGGAATCAAAGCTTACAGAAGTGTATTGACCAAGGAAATAAACGTCTGCTTCAACGATAGTAACAAAATCACAGATAAAGTGTCTCACAGGTATGAATACTTGACAGTATGGTGATTCCAGAGTCTGACAAATTAACACAGTCAAGATACACTACTGGCCATTAAAATTGCTACACCACGAAGATGACGTGCCACAGACGCGACATTCGACCGACAGGAAGAAGATGGCTGTGATATGCAAATCGTTAGCTTTTCAGAGCATTCACACAAAGTTGGCGCCGGTGTCGACACCTACAACGTGCTGACATGAGGAAAGTTTCCAACCGATTTCTCATACACAAACAGCAGTTGACCGGCGTCACCTGGTGAAACGTCGTTGTGATGCCTCGTGTAAGAAGGAGAAATGCGTACCATCACGTTTCCGACTTTGATAAAGGTCGGATTGTAGCCTATCGCGATTGCGGTTTATCGTATCGCGACGTTGCTGCTCGCGTTGGTCGAGATCCAATGACTGTTAGCAGAATATGGAATCGGTGGGTTTAGGAGGGTAATACGGAACGCTGTGCTGGATCCCAACGACCTCGTAATACTAGCAGTCGAGATGACAGGCATCTTATCCGCATGGCTGTAATGGATCGTACAGCCACGTCTCGATCCCTGAGTCACCAGATGGGGACGTTTGCAAGACAACAACCATCTGCATCAACAGTTCGACGACGTTTGCAGCAGCATGGACTATCAGCTCGGAGACCGTGGCTGCGGTTACCCTTGGCGCTGTATCACAGACAGGAGCGCCTGCGATGGTGTACTCAACGACGAACCTGGGTGCACGAATGGTATTTTTTCGGATGAATCCAAGTTCTGTTTACAGCATCATGATGGTCGCATCCGGATTTGGCGACATCGCGGTGAACGCTCATTGGAAGTGTGTATTCGTCATCGCCATACTAGCGCATCACCCGGCGTGATGGTATGGGGTGCCATTGGCTACACATCTCGGTCACCTCTTGTTCGCATTGACGGCACTTTGAACAGTGGACGTTACATTTCAGATGTGTTACGACCCGTAGCTCTACCCTTTATTCGATCCCTGCGAAACCCTACATTTCAGCAGGATAATGCACGACCGCATGTTGCAGGTCCTGTACGGGCCTTTCTCGGTACAGAAAATGTTCGACTGCTGCCCTGGCCAGCACATTCTCCAGATCTCTCAACAACTGAAAACATCTAGTCAATGGTGGCCGAGCAATTGGCTCGTCACAATACGCCAGTCAGTACTCTTGATGAACTGTGGTATCGTGTTGAAGCTGCATGCGTAGCTGTACCTGTACACGCCATGCAACCTCTGTTTGACTCAATGCCCAGGCGTATCAAGGCCGTTATTATGGCCAGAGGTGGTTGTTCTGGGTGCCGATTTCACAGGATGTATGCTCCCAAATTGCGTGAAAACGTAATCACATGTCAGTTCTAGTATAATATATTGGTCCAATGAATACCCGTTTATCATCTGCATTTCTTCTTGGTGTAGCAGTTTTAATGGCCAGTAGTGTATTTATAGACAAATACATTTGAATGGAGAATATTCTAAGTCTGATGATGCTGTCCTGAATAACAACAGGACAGGGACAGGAAAGTCTACCTTGGATAGAGTGTGATTACACCAATGGATGCAATAACGAAACCTGAATACAGCAGCGTTGGTCCCTACGATGGACTTCGAGGACGTCATAAGACGAAAGGGCGAGTAGCACCCGCTCGGAGGCTAGGAGAGGCTGTCTAAGCCAGACGAACTGACCTATTCAGCTCTGGTGCCGACCTTTATAGCGGCTGGCGGCGGAATACTCGCGGCACTATTTTCTGGCCACGTTTGTGGCGGACGCAAACAGGTCCCGCGGCCTCTGCTAGCGCTGGTACCGCATTTACTGCGATCGGGTGAGCTCGCGACGCTAAGGCGTGCAGGGGGCATGCAGGCTACACGCGTGCTACAGGTGCCCGAAGGGTTGCCGATCGCTTTTACCAAGATCTCCGGTGCAGCAGTCTCCGTGCTAATCTATCCTGAGCGAGAGTCTTCCATCTCGCCACATCCCACTCGACTAGAATCCACTTACAGTCGTCAAATTTCGGTCTCTGTCCACAGTGTTCATTCAGTCATGTCTCAGGTTGTGTCCTATTTAGTGAGCCCTGCTTACCGTCAGGTTTTCTTATTCTTCTTGTAAGGCGTGTATATTTCTATTGTCAAACCACAATTTATGAAAGATATTTATATTTTATTAATAGGATTAAGTGGGAATAATTGATATGTCTCATTTTGGAACTAATTGCGTTAGCAGGGAATGTCTGCACCAAAGTATTGTTGGCGGGAGAGGCCGCACATTGAAATAATTTTAAAAAGGACGGGAGAGACCGCGTATGGACAGATTTTAAGAAAAGAGCGGGAAAGACCGCGCATTGATACATTTTGTAATGGTAGCAGGGATTGTCTGCACCAGAAAGCATTCTTGGCGGGAGAGACCGCACTTCAGCGTTCGTAGGAAGTCAGTAGTAAGCGAGATGTGAAGCGAGTCGGTAGCAGGTCCGAAGCGAGAGGTTGAGAGGAGCGGTGTGCCTGCCAGCCACCAGCTATGATTTACAAGAGACATCAGCTAACTATTATCATTAGACGAACTAATATTATTGAATTATTTTTTTGAGAAACTCAAGACTACTGAAGGTATGCTTATGCAATGCTAGTTGTAAGATTATTGTAATAAGTAAGTCCCATTGGAACGTTTGTAAAATCATTTCATTACCAACAGTAAATATATGAAGAATCGTTTTCAGAATATAATTAATTTTTGCCAGCAATGTTGCATTACTGATTATAATCCATCCCAAAAACCATCAACATAAAACTTTGCAAAATTTTATTGTTGTCAAGAAAAAGTTTAACTATGAATTACATAACTTTCGTCAAATTAATTAAAGAATAACGTCAGCTTTGCTATTAAAGAATAACATCAGCTTTGGTAATAAATACAGCCACTTATTATGACAGCCCACCAGCAGTTAATATAGTATAGTAAAACAGAGTAAGTACATTCATGTCGCAGTTCGATGTAGCAGTCAGATGGCGATCCAGTAACAGTAAAAAAGGTGAGGAACAGTTTTGGGTTATTGCAGGTAATGACTGAGGGCCACGACGACGACACATTCTATGTTTCGTCGAAATAATCCGAAAATCACTTTTAATAAGCAGCAATTAAATATGTATGCGAAGATTGAGAAAGATAATTAATTTCAAAGGGAATATTTCATTTGTTATTTTTAAGCAAGAGATAGAAATCCTAACGGGAGGTTTCATAGGTTCTTGTAGAAGGGAAGGTTGCGTAACAAAAGAGATATAGAGGAGACGGGAAGGTTTCATTCTTTCTTGAAGTTCTAAGTCGTGTGTCGTGATAAGAAGTGAATCGCTCCCATGAGTAACTAATAGAAAAGCTCTGAAGTTTCAAGCAATGCATTATGAATGAACCTACAAGCACCAGAATGAAACAGGAAACACAATTTCACCTCCAATAATCATCAGGATAGTCACACACTCACACGCACAACTATATAATTTAAGTGTAACCGAAACTGCGTTTTCTATAACTGTCTTTCACAAGTTACGACATGATTGCGAATGGAACAGTGATTCGAAAATGTAGAATAAATTTCTTTCCTTATATCTTATAACTAGATCATTGAAGAATATGTTTACACCTACAGGAGTGTCACGCGGCGAGCTTGCGACAGAAACATTTTGTGTCTACCGTAGAGCAGTTTGTTCCGAACAGTAGCACATTTAACAAGATGCTTATAGTACATACCATAATTTATATGTGTGTGACGATAATGGCGCTAATTTTGTGTTTTTGGCATTTGACGACGCCACTACGGCTCCAGGATATGGTTTTTTTCAAAATATAAAACAGGTATGCCTAGTCATATATAAAGCTCATAATTTTCACATGTATGCCACTAATACTTTTCGTCATGGCGTATTTCATTGTTTTGTGCTGTAGACACGCACTAGTTGCTGCAGATCTCAAGATGGTCATGGCTGACCGAAACCGGTAGTCTGACCTACAATATTTGTGACCAAGAATTTTATTTGAGTTACTATTATTTGAACATTGAACAGGTAGTAATGATTCATAAAAAAAAACAGACCAAGAATTAAATAACTTTCTCCTTATACTGTCCAGAAACGCTAATGAGGATGTCCCCTCAGGCATGGACTCATTGACTTCAGCATGAAAGAATCAACCGAACCGTCAAAATCAACACAATTGATGAACAACAGTTCCATCTAAAATGTCAGCAAGGTTACCCCACAGTACATTTAGTAACTGCAGTCTTCGACCTATCTTTCTGCATCTGAAACTCAATTTCGTTCTAAGAAAATACTTATTTCTGAAGTTTTTTAATTGCAAAATTGATTCCTTGAGTGGCCTCCGATGCATAGGAATATTCACAGACCGTGATTAGACCCAAGTTAAAGCACGAGGCGGGCATAGCAGCACTGCACTGTTTAAGGGTAAGTACTTCAGAAATAAGTTCATTAATAAATAAATACGTTGGTACCGAAATAATATAGCTGATTTACAAGCCCGAGTGGGTCCTCAAAGCAATACAACACGCTTGAATTTCACGATGAGCAACCTGCATACTAAGTTCTTAATACACAACGTTTAATACGACAGGAACGCTTTTACAATTCAGCTTCCATTTATTGTAAAACTGGGCACCATACGAGTTCCCATTTCGCCGTCGGAAGAATACAGCCTCCATTCGGAACGCGGAGTAATCGCGAGTAATCTCTGCAGAAATTCAGCAAGCAGTCACGAAATAACCTAGCCAGTTCGCCTAAGTTTCACCTCAGCAAATAACTGAAATGATCTCACCCAGTTTCTTCATCATTGTAGAATCTCACAAAATAACTCTGATCGACACCAAGATGAAGCCAGTCTCCCTCATAAACTTCCAACAGTGCAAGAACAGAACATAGAAAAACACATACTGGGATTGGGCGGAGTGCGTTCAAGCAAGAAACCCAGCATTGCTTCGAAGCCGCGAAAGCTTTCTAACGGCTAATTGACAAACTAACCTACCAAAGACACGAAAGGGTCTCAGTGGACGTTGCTCAAAGAGTTTATTTCGATTAGTCGAATCTCGGGAGAAATATGCAGAGTATTGCGCAGACAACTGTCGCTATGTTCTAAAAGTAAAATATAGTGGGTAAAAATAAAACTACCTATTGAACAGGCAATCTTCAAAGTGTTACACATTTGCGCATTACATCGTCTTGTACAGTGCCTCTGTCCTTTATGGTCAGTTTCTACTTGATCTCTCCATCTCCTTCTTGGTCTATCGTTTCTCCGTCACTAGATAGTGTTCACTATTATCTTAGGCATTCTACGGTATTTTGATTTGTTCTTGTAACATAATTTCTCCATTTATTTCTATATTCTTTGATGTCTTCATTCATAGCGTAGCTGTCTATAGCTAGCTGCTCTTCTTGAAACCCTCATTTGTGCAGCTTGTGTTCTTCTTTCATTTTCAGCTATTATTGTCTAACTACTCTGAATTATAGATGGTATTACCATTCTTTTGTAGAAATGTACTTTTCTCTCACCTTTTTTTAGTGCATTGCATTTGGTCCATGAAATAATTAAATCTTTCAGCTTTTTAAGTACGTCTTTTTAGTTTGTGAGAGAGATATGTTTACCAACTAATTGAATTAATTCACAGTCTCTAATTTAAGGCGCCAACGGCCTTGCCGCAGTGGTAGGACCAGATCCCGTCACATCACCGAAGTTAAGCACTGTTGGGCTGGGCTAGCACTTGGATGGGTCACCGTCTTGGTCTAGTGAGTGCTGTTGGCAAGCGGTGTGCACTCGACCTTGTCAGACCAGTTGAGAAGCTACTTGATTGGGAAGTATTGTGCATCGGTCACGAAAACTGACAATGACTCAGAAAGCGGTGTGCTGACCATATGCTCCTTCGTATCCGCATCCGGTGATGCATAAGGGCTGAGGATGACACGGCGGCCGGTCGATACCGTTGAGGCTTCAAGGCCTTTTCGGGTGGTGTTTTTTACTTAGATAGTTTATTACCTTTCTCCACAATTCGATGCAGTATCTTTTCATTAGTTATTTGATTTACACACATCTCTGGCATACTTCTGTAGAATCACCTTTAAAAATTTCGTCATTTTGTCTGAACTGTTTAATCATACACGTTTAATTTCTACTTTATGCTACAGTCTGCATTAACACTATCAGCAAAGTCTTTCCAACACTTAAATTCGTATTGCATGGCGACATACTTCTTTTCTTGAGAAGAGCTTTTCTTGCTATTAGCAAACTCCATTTCACTCAGATCAGCCAAAACATTATGACCACCACCCACCGCGATGTTGGCTGCCGCATGGTGGCGTTGCTGGTACTCGATGCGGTGACAGAAGTGTCGTAAGCGCAGTAGACGCGGTCGGGGGATCACCCTAGTGAAGATATAGGCTGCGAATGGGGAAATCCACTGAAGTGAGCCGCTCTGATAAAGGGCAGGTTACTATCACACAGTGCCTCCGAACGAATATCTTGAAAACGGTGAAACTGTGTAGCGATGTAAGGGGTACCAAATTTGTCATAAAAACCCCTAAATTACTCAACTGACAGTATTTTTCAGTACAGTTATTTCGTTCATTCCAAGCAAGTATCAATCCGTGACGTCATCGTCCAGACACGAGTTGACAGTAATCTGAATCCGTTTTAGCAAACTAATAGTTTCTTTCACGGGACAAAATTTTATTGATTATTGAAACGTGAATTTACTTTCGAAACCTTTTCTTAAGAATTTACTTTACTTACTAGCGATTCATCAAGAACAACACATCTAATCACACCATGCGAGCGTGGAAATATTTGCCAGTGGGTAACTGATTAAAACAAATTAAATTTTTTTCAATAAATGGAAATTTTATCCCTAAAAGCCCTTTTTTTTTTAAACAGATTTAAAATTATATTCAGAAAGCACCCTGTAAGTATCAAGTTACAATTTATTCAGAGGCAGAAATAACAATTTTTTTTTTTTGACACTATGAGCTTTCGGGCTGAGAACCTTGCCGCTCTGTTTTATCACGGCCGTAGTCTCGATCGCTCACAACAACCTCTGAAAGACTGCACTGGTGCAAATCTGCAACACACCAGATTACTTTAAACTAAAAATTTTAACAACTCACACAAACACATTAACTATGCACCCCGTAAGAGGGATGGAAATGGTGCAAAACACTCACATTAAAAATTATTTGCCACCGAAAGTGCAACTTGTTTTTAAAAGAACTCTTACGATGGTAGGGTGGCAACTTCATATACTAAAATGACCCTTTAAATAAAAACCCATGAAATGCAGTCTTACATAAAATGTACAAACATGCTCTACATTACACATATACCACCTCTCGAGGTGATAGGCAAGATAAAAACATATTTCAGGAATTCGGCCTTTACACCTTAAGTAATAAATTAGTTAACACCGAATCCGACAAACATGACAGAGGCAGCTATTAACGTACGGCAGACCGACAGACAGACAGACAGACAGATACAAACTGCCTACCAAATGCGGACGAGAGACAAACGAGCAAGCTGGGGACGACAGACTGACCAAGAAAACAAGTAGAATTTAACAAGTAAATGAAACAACATATCACGAATCACTTAACTTTTAATAAACTGCGATTTCTGGCGAAGACCTGACGCAGCACCCCCGTATTGCTCTCCCGAACCGTCCGCTGCCAGCCGCTTCAACGGACGCAGGAAGGCGCGCCGATCTCCGAACGGCGTCGCAGCTCGCACCGGCCAGACCGATGTCGTGGGTTGGCTCCTGTTGCTCTCGTGTCGGCCGCGCAGCCACTACCCCTCGCTATACGGCGCTGTCCACTGGACTCACGTGGTGACCTCACATGCGCCGACGCTCAAGGAGGACAAGTCATCTCGCGTCCCAGTGCGCGACCGACCAACCGATCGATCCAACCGCCAATGACCATTGCCTGAGCAAACTCAAGCAGACTGGCGGCCTAGCACATACTGGCACTCCGAACTACAGACAGACACTGACTGCCTCACACTGACCCGGCTGACCAACTGACCAGACTCGCCAAGACTGACAGACTGACCCATTGCCGAGCTCATAACGCCGCTTAAATGCACGTGAACAGGCAACCTTTCCGCTTTCCCACCAGAGGGAGACACCAAAGCTGCGATTGCCACAGCGGCACCACCGCCAGAAACGGAGGGAGACTGCTTCATACTACCCGCTGCGGCGCGCTCTTCAAAACCGCAATTTTTACCACGGCTCAATTATGAAATACAAGTTCTTGAAGTTTATTTAGAATAGGAAATGATAGTTAGTAATTGCATGCCGTAATTTATCTTTTTAGTATAAAGGTGTTTTGATTTTTGTACGCATGTAAAACGTACGAATTTATGTGCGGCTTTTACTCTTAGACGAGTTACCACTTAGAGTGCTAAAAGTGCGTGTGTACAGTTCGCTGACCTGTGCGGTGTATTTCATCTGGTGATTTTGAGCCAAATAGAGACAAATCCAATTTCATTAAGACTTTTCGTGAGATAGACACATCACGTTATTACAAAAGGTCGTTTAGCGCATCAGGGAAAATTGAAACCTGCGTGCTCGATTTGAAACACGTCACACACTAGCACGCAATTGAGATTCCAATTAAATCGCGTATAATAACTGCAAATGTGTTTGGACTTAATACACAAAGTTTGAAATTACTTTTAGATAAATACTGATTTTTGATAAAAAAGAAGTGAAAATTTATTCTAAATATCGAGGTTCTGTTTTAATTAGGACGCATGTCATCTTGTTGATCTCGTTGCTTAGCAACACTGTAATGCAAATCAATTCATTCATTAGAACGATTTGCGACGTAATAAGTCCCGTTATACATACAAACTGTTGCACGGAATTTGCTGATCGAACGAGAGTATGAGTGTTCTTTTCCAGAAACGCCAATAAACCAGCGGTTTCAAAACTTAAATTACCAAATGCTGTGTAACTTAATTGATATTGCATTTCACTGACGAACACTGTTCTTATTGATATATGATCATTAATTGCAAGTAGATTTTGAATATTCACCAACACTGGCAAGCAGCATTTCAGATCACAACCGTTAATAAATGCCAATATAATTCAACCGGCATTACTTCATTAAAACAGAGCAATCAGCTTCCAATTCTAGGATAAACTGTATCATGTGGAATTATTTAAGTCTTGTGGAAGTGGAATAAGGTTTACCTGAACACTTGTATCATACATCATTATTTCGCATTAACTGGACAGATTCACCCACAACCGATTGTCCCACGCCACTACTAAACTTTTGTCGTGACTCTTCGCAACAGACCTGAAGAAACTGGGATCAAGAAACAAGAAAAGAAGAGACATGGGTATAGCTGGTCGAGTGCTCACGTGCTACTGTCGTCAGCATCTACGGGAAGAGGCAGGGCACTAGGCGCTAAATGGTTGGACGTCCACGACTCTTCGCAGAATGTGGGGTTCGGATGCTTCTCTGCTTTGCAAAGTAGGACAGATGGTGATCTGTGACATCTCTGCCGAAAGAGCACAATGTTGGTGCACGCACAAGTGTTTCAGATCATCGTACATTCGCAACAGACCAACCCTAAATTTTCACATGTTGACCTAACGACATCACCAATTGTGACTGCAGTGGGCACGGAAGAATCGGGATTCGAGCGTCGATCGATGGAAACTTGTCGGCTCTTCGGGTGAAACTCATTTTTGCTACACAAGACGATGGCCGTCTCCACAAACACAGTCATCGAGATGAACGGCAGAATGATGTTTCTTTTCTGCCTTCCTCTAGATCACTTCTGCACAAAAGACACAACCTGATGGACAATTCGTATAGCCGTCCTTCTAAAACAGCGATTTCCTGTTAGTTTACCCCACATAACTTTATTTGCACTGTTGTTATTGCACCACTTTCTTGAAGTCTTATATTACGTCCTGACTCATTTCGTTAACTTCTTCCTGTTTTCTCGATTGATCTGTGTTCAGTTTTTCAAGGCCTATCCACTGTGCCAACTTATAACTAAATCTGAAGGGGGTGCGATGGGGAGGTTCCCTTGTAAGGTGAGCTTATGATCCATAACGTACATAGATTGTACTTCTTTTGATAAGAACATCATTGAGTGACCTTCATCCTGGGAGTGCCCCCTTTCTAGAAAGCGATGTGTGATTGACATTCCGAACTTAAAAGATGCAACAAGAAACGAAAAAAATAGAATCTTTTCCTATTTTGTCCTCCGCATCTATCTGAGTAGAGTTTGAATGTTTAACCACCTTTACCAGCCTTCATCTGTAAGAAACGGTAAAGATAGCAGTCTATTTCATTTGGAACACCACGGGCAATGGGATCTAGCCAAACATAGTAATGCCCTTCCTCGTTTCCCATGTTGTGCACTGTTAAATTGAAGGTGAATATCCCTGTTTGTAGTAATAAAGGCTCACATCAGACTGAGGAACAGCCAACACTTTCTGCATTTCGAAACGAGCACTGACAATGGACTTGTCTTAGACTGAAGTGATTCTGTCTTCTTATTTCAGTTCCCTGACAGTAGCTTTGTTGGCAACGTGACAGGCGTATTTTTCTCTCAACTTTGCTTTCTCATCTCCAGAAGAAATAGCGTAAGAATAGCACATTTCACATTTATCTTCTTTAGGATGAAAGAACGACAAATTATATTCTTGGTTCAATACCGTGTGGCTAGGGCCTCCCGTCGGGTAGACCGTTCGCCTGGTGAAGGTCTTTCGAGTTGACGCCACTTCGGCGACTTGCATGTCGCTGGGGATGAAATGATGACGATAAGGACCACACAACACCCAGTCCATGAGCGGAGAAAATCTCCGACCCAGCCGGGAATCGAACCCGGGCTGATAGGTATGACATTCTGTCGCGCTGACCACTCAACTACCAGGGGCGAACTCTTGGTTCAATACGAATATAGCAGTGTATTCTCTTAATGTGTCAGGATTCAAGGCGATATATTTACTTTCTTTGATCCAACCTTGGTACGCCTTTGCAATGCTCATTCCGGCATCAAGGTATTTTTGCTTGGTACTTTCCTTTTGTAATGTGTGCAAGGAAAGTTGTGTATATGCTCTCAAACTGACTCATTTATTTCAGGCTGTATCGTATTCCTCCTTTTGGAATTCTTTCCTCTCAGAGTAGGAGGCAAATTTCCATTTGCTTCCAGTTTTTTTTGTGTCAGTCCCCACCCACATATCTATAACAGAGAGGGTATGTAGAAAACGTTCTGACACATCTTAATGCTATTCCCATCAGCTGAATATAGTCTTGAAACTTATTTTCTTCATTCACATCGGTTCGGATTTCTGCAAAAATTTTTCAAAAGCCAAGTGATGAATTGTCGCTGTCTGCTATGATCTCCCATCTGCAAAAACTGTAACAGACTGGTTTGATGCACCTCTCCATGCTACTCTATCCTGTGCAAGCTTCTTCATGTTCCAGTACTTACTGCAACCTACATCCCTCTAAATCTGATTAGTGTATTCATCTCTTGGTCTCCCTCTACGAATTTTACCCTCCACGCTGCCCTCCAATGCTAAATTTGTGATCCCTTGATGCCTCAGAACATGTCCTACCAACCGGTCCCTTCTTCTTGTCAAGTTGTGCCACAAACTCCTCTTCTCCCCAATTCTGTTCAATATCTTCTCATTAGTTATGTGATCTACCCATCTAATCTTCAGCATTCTTCTGTAGCACCACATTTCGAATGCTTCTATTTTCTTCTTGTCTAAACTATTTATAGTCCACGTTTCACTTCCATACATGGCTACACTCCATACAAATACTTTCAGAAACGACTTCCTGACACTAAAATCTATACCCGATGTTAACAAATTTCTCTTCTTCAGAAACGCTTTCCTTGCCATTTGCATTTTTATCCTCTCTACTTCGACCATCATCAGTTATTTTGCTCCCCAAATAGCAAAACTCCTTTACTACTTTAAGTGTCTCATTTCCTAATCTAATTCCCTCAGCATCACCCGACTCAATTCGACTACATTCCATTATCCTCGTTTTGCTTTTGTTGATGTTCGACAAGATCGCCGTTTAACAATCAGAGCAGTGTCTGAGTTAACAGGAGTTGACAAGGAACAAGTTTACCGATTTTTTCAATGTTTGCATCAGTTTCTGCTGACAATGGTCTGCCAGTGCGAGTGTCATCACTGGTGTCTTCGCGGCCATCTTTAAATCGTTTAAACCACTCAAACACTTGTGTTCGCGATAAACAATCATCGCCGTACACTTGTTGTAACATTACAAACGTTTCACTTGCAGATTTTCCTAGTTTGAAACAAAATTTGATGTTAACACGCTGTTCTTTCTGTACACTCAACATTTTCCGACACACAGACAAAACGTCAACTACTTAAAACAGACGCCACGGGCAGACTGAGTGCAGGAGGCAGATGAAACTCGAGCAGTAGGCGGAGCGAGAGTCACGTGACAGGCCACGCGACTTTCAGCCTTATTGCATTCGTTTTATTGTTTCACCAGTACTAGTCCGGTTTTTTTCTAGCCACACCTCATACTCCGAATTTTTCTTTTCTTTCCTTTACTGCTTGCTCATTATACAGATTGAATAACATCGGGGAGAGGCTACAACCCTGTCTCACTCCCTTTCCAACCGCTGCTTCCCTTTCATGCCCCTCGACTCTTATAAGTGCCATCTGGTTTCTGTACAAATTGCCCCTGCCACCTTCAGAATTTGAAAGAGAGTATTCCAGTCAATGTTGTCAAAAGCTTTCTCTAAGTCTGCAAATGCTAGAAACGTAAGTTTGCCTTTCCTTAATCTTTCTTCTAACATAAGTCGTAGGGTCAGTATTGCCTCACGTGTTCCTACATTTCTGCGGAATCCAAACTGATCTTCCCCGAGGTCGACTTTTACCAGTTTTTCCATTCGTCTGTAAAGAATTCGTGTTAGTATTTTGCAGCTGTGACTTATTAAACTGATAGTTCTGTAATTTTCACATCTGTCAACACCTGCTTTCTTTGGGATTGGATTTATTATATTCTTCTTGAAGTCTGAGGGTATTTCGCCTGTCTCATACATCTTGCTCACCAGATGGTAGAGTTTTGTCATGACTGGCTCTCCCAAGGCTGTCAGTAGTTCTAATGGAATGTTGTCTACTCCGGGGGCCTTGTTTCGACTCGGGTCTTTCAGTGCTCTGTCAAACTCTTCACGCAGTATCATATCTCCCATTTCAACTTCATCTTCATCCTCTTGCATTTCCATAATATTGTCCCCAAGTGCATCGCCCTTGTATAGACCCTCTATATACTCTTTCCACCTTTCTGCTTTCCCTTCTTTGCTTGGAACTGGGTTTCCATCTGAGCTCTTGATATCCATGCTAGTGGTTCTCTTTTCTCCAAAGGTCTCTTTAATTTTCCTGCAGGCAGTATATATCTTACCCCTCATGAGATAAGCCTCTGCATCCTTACATTTGCCCTCTAGCCATACCTGCTTAGCCATTTTGCACTTCCTGTCGATCTCATTTTTGAGACGTTTGTATTCCTTTTTGCCTGCTTCATTTACTGCATTTTTATATTTTCTCCTTTCATCAGTTAAATTCAGTATCTCTTCTGTTACCCAAGGATTTCTACTAGACCTCGTCTTTTTATCTATTTGTTCCTCTGCTGCCTTCACTATTTCATCCCTCAAAGCTACCCATTCTTCTTCTACTGTATTTCTTTCCCCCATTCCTGTCAATTGTTCCCTAATGCTGTCCCTGAAACTCTGTACAACCTCTTGTTCTTTCAGTTTATCCAGGTCCCATCTCCTTATATTCGCCCCTTTTTGCAGTTTCTTCAGTTTTAATTTACAGTTCATAACCAATAGATTGTGGTCAGAGTCCACATCTGCCCCTGGAAATGTCTTACAATTTAAAATCTGGTTCCTAAATCTCTGTCTTACCATTATATAATCTATCTGAAACCTGTCAGTATCTCCAGGCCTACTTCCGTGTATACAACCTTCTTCCATGATTCTTGAACCAAGTGTTAGCTATGATTAAGTTATGCTCTGTGCAAAATTCTACCAGGCGGCTTCCTCTTTCATTTCTTAGCCCCAATCCATATTCACCTACTACGTTTCCTTCTCTTCCTTTTCCTACTGTCGAATTCCAGTCACCCATGACTATTAAATTTTCATCTCCCTTCACTACCTGAATAATTTCTTTTATCTCGTCATACATTTCTTCAATTTCTTCGTCATCTGCAGAGCTAGTTGGCATATAAACTTGTACTACTGTAGTAGGCATGGGCTTCGTGTCTATCTTGGCCGCAATAATGCGTTCACTATGCTGTTTGTAGTAGCTTACCCGCACTCCTATTTTTTTATTCATTATTAAACCTACCCCAGCATTACCCCTATTTGATTTTGTATTTATAACCCTGTATTCACCTGACCAATAGTCTTGTTCCTCCTGCCACCGAACTTCACTAATTCCAACTATATCTAACTTTAACCTATCCATTTCCCTTTTTAAATTTTCTAACCTACCTACTCGATTAAGGGATCTGACATTCCACGCTCCGATACGTAGAACGCCAGTTATCTTTTTCCTGATAACGACGTCCTCATGAGTAGTCCCCGCCCGGAGATCCGAATGGGGGACTATTTTACCTCCGGAATATTTTACCCAAGAGGACGCCATCATCATTTAACCATACAGTAAAGGTGCATGCCCTCGGGAAAAATTACGGCTGTATTTTCCCCTTGCTTTCAGCCGTTCGCAGTACCAAAGCAGCAAGGCCGTTTTGGTTAGTGTTACAGGGCCATATCAGTCAATCATCCAGACTGTTGCCCTTGCAACTACTGAAAAGGTTGCTGCCCCTCTTCAGGAACCACACGTTTGTCTGGCCTCTCAACAGATACCCCTCCGTTGTGGTTGCACCTATGGTACGGCCATCTGTATCGCTGAGGCACGCAAGCCTCGCCACCAACGGCAAGGTCCATAGTTCATGGGGTGGGGTGGGAGGAGTACTTATTACAAACTATAAAAGATAGGAACATGTTGCGCATGTCACTGGATGGAGGAAGTTTCAAAGTTCTGACGAAGCTCGGAGCAGCGTTGTTGTTTGTAGCAACACGGTCACTACGCCACAAGACAAATCATTTTGTGTGTTGGAATTTGCGCGTAGTCAGTCCATTGTTCAAGTGCAACACGCAGTCAATCGTCGATTTAGCAAGACACCGCCTCTACACAAGCGGATTTACGACTGTGATACAAAATTCTGGGAAAAGCACTGGTGGGTCACGCAAATCTGATGACAATGTCGAGCGTATCCGAGACACGTTCACACGGAGTCCTCGGAAGCCAACAAGACGAGCGGGCCAGGAAGTTCAACTTCCTCAAACAACGGTGTAACGTGATCTGAAACGCCGCCTGCATATGAAGTCTTACAAGTTGCAGTTAGTTCGGCAATCGCGTCCCGGCTACCATAACAAAAGGTATGAAATTTGCATTTCAGTTCTCCAGAATATGAAAGAGGACACTTTTTATGGACGACTCATCCCTTTGGACGAATCGATATTTCATCTATCTGGTAAAGTAAACTACCAAAATGTACGAATTTGGGAATCACAAAATCCTGACGTAGTTGTCGAACATGAAAGATACTCACCGTTTCTGTTCACGAAGATCGTGGAAATTTCTTTTTTGGGGAGGAAACTGTGACAGGGATGTCAGATTCTGAGAAGCTGAAAAATTGATTGTTTCCCCAACTTCATTAATATTCCAATAATTTCATTTTTATGCATGACGAAACCCAGCCTAACTTTCACCTTGAGGTGCTGCGTTATTTTAACAACACTACCCCACAACGTTGGATTGGAAGAGGAAGAAAACAAGATGTTGTTCACTGCTTTTGGCCTCTAGGCCACCAGACCTCACACACCACGATTTCTGTGGTGGCACATAGAAGACAAAGTCTTTGTCCCACCTGTGGCAGTTACACTTCAAGAGCTGAGAAATCGAATTCCTGAAGCTATCGATTTGTGTTGATTCGTGTGTGAATGAAATTGACTGTCATTTTCCAATTTCTCGAGCAACGCATGGTGCTCGTGCGAGATGAATGGTAAAGTATCTGTGCGAACACAAAACATTCAAACTTCCTCTATCCAGTGACACGCGCAATTTGTTTCCTTCTTTCACAGTTTACCTATAATAAACGATTGCAATCTGTCCTTTCTTTTTGAATTGCCCTCTACATAACGACGGATTCCTACTGCTTTTAGCCGGCCAGGGTGGCAGAGCGGTTCTAGGCGCTACAGTCTGGAACCGCGCGACCGCTACGATCGCAGGTTCGAATCCTGCATCGGGCATGGATGTGTGTGATGTCCTTAGGTTAGTTAGGTTTAAGTAGTTCTAAGTTCTAGGGGACTGATGACCTCAGAAGTTAAGTCCCATAATGCTCAGAGCCATTTGAACCATTTGAGCCTACTGATTTTATTGGTCTTCCTTTCACTGCCTGAGCATCACCGATTTTTGTCTGGTAAGGAAGGTGTGGCATTACGTTCCGCATTTTTAATGCTCAACTTTATTACAAAAAATGGTTCAAATGGCTCTGAGCACTATGGGAATTAACATCTGAGGTCATCGGTCCCCTAGAACTTAGAACTACTTAAACCTAACTAACCTAAGGACATCACACACATCCATGCCCGAGGCAGGATTCGAACCTGCGACCGTTGCGGTCGCGCGGTTCCAGACTGAAGTGCCTAGAACCGCTCGGCCAAACGGCCGGCCGACTTTATTACATATTAGTAAAGAACTCAACTACCGATAACAATTATAAAACTAGCTGACTCGGAACCCGTTCACACAGCTCTTTATCAATTATTATTCCAGGCGAAATCATTGACTATGCTCGCACTGGTTACCACTTGTACCGCCATATCTGCAATCAGCGAACAAGAACGATTCTCAAGGTGTAAAAGAAGAAAAGCTTATCTCCTGCTAGTAAACACAAGTGTCTTTCCAACGGTCTACGGGTCAGTAGCCTTGCAGTTCCTCCTGGAGGACGACTCGATAGCGTAAATGGCGGTTGACGGCAACCTGTGTTCCCGGATACAAAGTGCGAGGGTAAGTGAATTATTATCCGCAAAGTAGTTATAGAATTTTACTGTAATCAAATAGGAAACTTACAAGAACATTTTGCAAAAACAGGCATAATGTCTTATGGGATAACAGCAATCAGTGATTTTATAAAGTTACTTAAAATCCGTCTTGATTGTATTTTTTTTATTCATATGACCGGTTTCGGTTCATTCAGAACCATCTTCAGATCTGATATTTCAGTTACAGGAGTAACCCGTCGAAATCCAGCAACTTTCACATGCTACATGATGTGACGTAGCATGTGACAGTTGCTGGATTTGGACGGGTTACTCCTGTAACTGAAATATCAGATCTGAAGATGGTTCTGAATGAACCGAAACCGGTCATATGAAAAAAAAATTTACAATCAAGACGGATTTTAAGTAACTTTACAAGAACATCATTTTTCGACATAGTCTCCTTGCGTTTCAGCGCTCTTGGTCAATCGTGGTACAAGGTTCCTGACGCCCTCACAAAAGAAGGTTCTCGGATGAGCTGCGAGCCAGGAATGCACCGCTTCTTTCACTGCTTCGTCCGAGGCAAATCGACGGCCCCTTAATGACTATTTGAGTGGACCAAACAAGTGATGGTCAGAAGTGAGAAGATCGGGACTATTTGTAGCATGATCCAGTACTCCACTTTCTGGAGCGTTTCAGCACTGTGGGCAGCAGTGTGCGGACGGTCATTGTCGTGCAACAACACATCTTTTGACAGCAATCTTCGGCGTTTGCTTCGAATTGAACGCTTTATCCTGGTAGTGAGCATCTCACTGTAACGTACTCTGTTTATTGTTGTGCCCCTTTCCCCATTATGTTCCAGTACTGGATCTTGTGCGTTACAAAAACCTGTAAGCATCAGTTTTCCAGCGGACGGTTGGATCTTGAACTTTTTCTTGCACGGCGAATTTGGATGTTTCGCTTCCATTACCATTTACTCTCCAGCTCGTAATGATCGATCCATGTTTCGTCATCAGTAATGATCCTGTCTAAGAAGTTGTCCCCTTCGTTACCATAGCAATACAAATGTTGTTTGCAGATTTCCAAGCGCATTTGTTTACGAAACTGTGTGAGTTGTTTTGGGACCCACCTTACACGAACTGTATGAAATCCAAGTCTGTTGTGGATGATTCCGTAGGCAGAACCATGACTAATTCACAGACGATATGTCACTTCGTCAATAGTTAATCGTCTGTCCAAGAGAATCATTTCACGTGAACGCTCAATGGTTTCTCCATTTGCGGCGGTAAACGGTCGTTCGGCTCCTTCATCGTGCCTAACACTTGTGCGACCATTTCGGAATTTTCCAATCCATTCGTAGACACTCCGTTGTGAAAAAACACTGCTCCCGTACTGTACCGAAAGTCGTCGATGAATTTCGGCCCCTGATACGCCTTCTGACCACAAAAAGCGGATCACTGAACGTCGCTCTTCTTTGGTGCAAATATCGGAGCTGCCATGATTAACTGCGCGGCAGCGATAGCGAAACTAACTTAGCAGCTAGAAAATTGGAAAGATATAACAAAAAATAAGCAAAGCATCCGTCATCAACGACAGTACTACGAAGTAAACAAAAATATAACAAAATCGCGGATAATTGACTTACCCTCGCAGTAAACCCCTAGTTGTGGCAAAGATGTTGTTCTCGGCGACCCAGCGTCTTCTGGATGAAGACCGCTTCCTGTAACCTGTGCGCGGCCTTAAATGAGCTGCCTACGGCTGAATACTCAGTCACATGCTTATGCTTAATAACCTAGATCGTACACGTCGCGACCTCTATCGTCGTATTCCTGGCTTCTTCCTGCTTCACCTGGTTTCTGCTTGGTGGCCGTCAGCTTGCTCCTACTCGGTAGAGGACCCGCGTTACGGATATGTTGTGCAGGCTATTATTGATTACAAGCAACATTAGATGACGCTGTTCTCAAATAACAGCGAGGACGATAAAAATCGCGCCGTTGTAAACCGCACTCTTTCCCTGTACAAATAACGTAACTACAGTTACGATTTTAATTGTGTTATCATTCTTCCAGCCGACAGCTGTGGCCGAGCGGTTCTAGGTTCTTCAGTCCGGGACCGCGCTGCTGCTACGGTCGCAGGTTCGAATCCTGCCCCGGGCATGGATGTGTGTGATTTCCTTAGGTTAGTTGGGTTTAAGTAGTTCTGAGTCTAGGGTGATATCCCCTGCTATATGCGCAGGACAGGACAGATAGTTTAATTTGTGGAAAGGGGCCAAAATGAGTGGCTGTCAGTTACACTCGAACATACTACTTTACTCATTTGACAAACATTACGAGAATAAAGAAAACATTAAAAACAGAGTAAGCCAAACATTAGTTTTAGAACTTAATTCACAGGTAATTGCGCTTTTCAATCTCACGCCTCAATGGTAAAACAACTTTAATTTCAAACCAGCTGAAGACCAATCACTTAAAAAACAGGAATTTGAATTTAAAAGGCAGAAAGCCTTATCTTAAAACATTTCTCTAAATTAGGCTGAAGGCCCAAACAATCTCACGCCTTAAGGGCAAAACAACTTTAATTTAAAATCGGCTAGAAGCCATACACAAACAAACAACAAGGACAAATAAGAAAAGGCAGCATATCAAACGGCGCTCAGAAGTTTCCAAGGGTCGGCCTGGAATTCAAACACTAACGCTCGCTTAGGTGAGACAGGCAGTCGTCCCAACAATTCTCAATCCGACGGCAACCCAACCGACAGACAGTCGACGGACCAAGCGACAGGATAACTTCCGCTGCACCGAACCAGCACGTAACAGGGAGTTCAATGGAACGCAGAAGGTATCGGCGCCCACAACGAATTACACATTCAGCTGTCAAACTACACGCCGCGCTGGACAGCCACAACACGACGAGGAAAATACACTGCCTGAATTTACGTCAACGGCCAGGGCAGGTAACTGGAACGTTAACGGCCACAAGGCAGAAGATTCAGCAGGTGCAATTCAATTCAAAAATAATCAAGTTAAGTTAAACTCCACAGGAGGGCGACTAGAATTTCACCAACTTGAAAACACACATTGTTGCTCGCGGGAATGTCCCAACAGCCCACAACGAAATTCAAACGACACAATATGAACAGTTGGGGCTGGCTGGTAGATTAAGTAAAGACTCAACTTCCGTGTCCGGGATCGGTGAGCCACGGACCTCGTAGCAATCAGAACAGCCCCTCACACTCCGACCACACATGGACGCCACCAGCAAGCCCGGCCAGACCCGCGCCACGGAGACTTCCTCGCTGCTCCACGCCAACAGACCAACTACCCACACACGGCACAGCTGGAAACTATCAACGCGAGGCCAAAGATAGTACAAGTGTAAGTAGGCTGTTTAGGTGTAAGTAGGCTGTTTAGGTTTTTATGTTGGTAACGCCGCGTAGCGCTCTGTATGAAAGCCACAGACTGCACACAGCACCGTCAGTGATTTTCATACAGAGCGCTACGTGGCGTTACCAACATTAAAAGCTAAACAGCCTACTTACACCTAAACAGCCTACTTACACAAGGGTGCGAATATCGATACACGCTGCTGCTGCGTTTCGCGGAGAGGGAGAATAACAGCATAATCGCGGTAACCGCGGGAGACTGATCGCAGAATAGCGACCAAGGTTTAATGCAAAGCATAACACGAGCCAGCCACGGCTCATAGGGGACTGATGGCCTCAGATGTTAAGCCCCATAGCGCTCAGAGCCATTTTTTGGAACCATTCTCCCAGGAAAAACATCGCAACATGACTTGTTTCTCAGCAGTGAATGAGTTCCTTAGATGGCTTATAATAATCTGAACATTGGTATTGCTGCTTAAGTTGCGGCTCTAGAGATAAGATTTTTATACCAGAGAAAATCAGTTTGGCCATTTTTGAATTTATGGTGTTAATAATCATCCTGAGGTTGAAGCTTTTCCGACTCTGTTGGCTAACAACTATATTTGTTTCAAAAGAGGCACCGCCTTGAGCAAAACATAGTTTTATCTTTTCTTCCTTTTTCCAGACATGTTGAAACGTCCCCTTTTGAACAATTATACATGACTGTGCTTAAACTGACACACAATATTTTTAGCGCAACGCAATCTGACTTTCAAAAATCTCTACAAAAGAATGGCCCTGACTAACATTAGCCTATACCTTTCACAAATCACTTACCTCACCAAAAATCTTCGTTACTAGAACTACTGCAATACAGCGAGCGCCACTACTGTCAGCTAAATAAACGATTCAAACTACGGAAGGCACTAACTACTGACAGGCATAGTTAGCAAATGAAAGATTTTGATAGAGAACAAATAATGTATTTACCTTAATAGTCATAATTGACATCCGGTCTTACAAACTTCAAAACTCCGCCATCTCTCTCCCCACATCCACCATTGCTGGCGGCTCACCTCCAACTGCTCAACGCTACGCGCTGTTCACATCCAGCTGCCCAACACTACAATGGCAGACAACAATGCAAACTAGCCACAGACTGCACACAGCACAGCCAGTGATTTTCATACAGAGCGCTACGTAACGTTGCCAATAAGAAAACATAAACAGACTACTTACAATGTTTCACGTAGAGTTTCGGCATCATCTGTAGGCTTTTATTTTCTTTCTTTAAGAAGGAAAAGTGCTACTTGTACACATAAAAATTTAAGTTTTTGAGACAGTGTTTACTAATCTGAAAAACAGACAGAGTTTGCTATGTATACCTTGTTACCACAGAATGTGTTTTTATATTTTTGATTGCACTTGTTTTCTTTCATAGTTTGTCATTTGCAACCATATACAAGTTAATGTAGAAAAGTTATTTGTTTCGAAATTTTACAGCTTGGAGTGTCATGGTTAAGCCTAACACAGAGTTGATGTTCGACCTAACTGGAAGACGATATATGACGAATGATCATGAGAGACAAGGACATCGTCAGGAGTGCCGCAGGGAAATATAATAAGAACGGCATTATTTTCTATATAGATAAACGATCTTGGGGAAAGGGTGGGGAGCAATCTGCTGTTGTTTGCTGAATATGCTGTGGCGTACGTGATGGTGTCAATGTTCAATGACTGTAGGATGATACGAGATGACTTAGACAACATTTGTATTTGGTGCGAAGAATGGCAGCTGGCTCTAAATGTAGAAACATGTAAGTTAATGCGGATGAGTAGGAAAAACAAACCCATAGTGTTTGGATACAGCATTAGTAGTGTCCTGTTTGACAGAGTCGCGTCGTTTAAATATAAGGATGTAACATTGCAAAGCGAAATGAATTGGAAAGAGCATGCGAGGATTTTGGTATGGAAGGCGAGTGGTAGACGTTGGTTTGTTGGGAGGATGTTAGAAAAGTCTGGTTCAACCGTAGGAGATCGCATATAGGACACTGGTGTGCACCATTGTTGAGATCTGCTTGAGTGTTTGGGATCCGCACGAGATCGGATTAAAAGGGGATGTCGATCAATTCAGAGACATGCGAGGGGTTACGGAGTTACTTAAGGGTCCCCTGTAGGGAACGCGACGTTGTTTTCGAGGAACACTGTTGAGAAAATTTAGAGAACTGGCATTTGAAGCTGACTGCTGAACGATTCCACCACCGCCAACATACATGGCGCGTAAGGACCACGAAGACAAGATAAGAGAAGTTAGGGCTGATACAGGGGCATTACAGATAATTGTTTTTCCCTCCCTTTATTTGCGAGTGCGTCAGAAAAGAAAATAGCTAGTAGTGGTACAGCGCACCCCCGCCACGCACCATACAGTGGCTTGCGGAGTATGTACACTACTGGCCATTAAAATTGCTACACTAAGAACAAATGCAGATGACAGACGGATATTCATTGGACAAATATATTATACTAGAACTCACATGTGATTGCATTTTCACACAATTTGGATGCATAGATACTGAGAAATCAGTACCCGAAATAACGGACTTGATACGCCTGGGCATTGAGCTTGGATGGCGTGTACAGGTACAGCTGCCCATGCAGCTTCAACACGATATCACAATTCATCAAGAGTAGTGACTGGCATATTGTGACGAGCCAGCTGCTCGGCCACCATTGACAAGACGTTTTCAATTGGTGAGAGATCTGGAGAATGTGCTGGACAGGGCAGAAGTCGAACATTTTCTGTATCCAGAAAGGCCCGTACAGGACCTGCAACATGCGGCCGTGCATTATGCTGCTGAAATGTAGGGTTTCGCAGGGATCGAATGAAGGGTAGAGCCACGGGTCGTGACACATCTGAAATGTAACGTCCACTGTTCAAAGTGCCGTCAATGCGAACAAGAGGTGACCGAGATGTGTAACCAGTGGCACTCCATACCATCACGTCAGGTGATACGCCAGTATGGCGATGACGAATACACGCTTCCAATGTACGTTCACCGTGATGTCGCCAAACTCGGATGTGACCATCACGATGCTGTAAACAGAACCTGGATACATCCGAAAAAATGACGTTTTGCCATTCGTGCACATAGGTTCGTCGTTGAGTACACCATCGCAGGCGCTCCTGTCTGGGTCAAGGGTAACCGCAGCCACGGTCTACGAGCTGATAGTCCATACTGCTGCAAACGTCGTCGAACTGTCCGTGCAGATGGTTGCTGTCTTGCAAACGTGGCTGCACGATCCGTTACAGCCATGCGGACAAGATACGAGGCCGTTGGGGTCCAGCACGGCGTTCCGTACCACCCTCCTGAACCCACCGATTCCATATTCCGCGAACAGTCATTGGATCTCGACCAACGCGAGCAGCAATGTCGCGATACGATAAACCTCAATCGCGACCTTTATCAAAGTCGGAAACGCGATGGTACACATTTCACCTCCTTACACGAGGCATCACAACAACGTTTCACCAGGCAACGCCGGTCAACTGCTGTTTGTGTGTGAGAAATCGGTAGGAAACTTTCCTTATGTCGGCACGTTGTAGGTGTCGCCACCGGCGCCAACCTTGTGTGAATGCTCTGAAAAGCTAATCATTTGCATATCACAGCATCTTCTTCCTGTCGGTTGAATTTCGCGTCTGTAGCACGTCATCTTCTTGGTGTAGCAATTTTAATGGGCAGTAGTGTATGTTGATGCAGATGCTGATAACCTGGTTTCAAGACACTAACCATCTGTTTCAAAGGCTCTTGCAAGTCGTCTGCGGTGTCTGACAGAATTGCAATGCCGTCAGCAAATCTCAAAATTTTTATTTCTTCTCACTTAACTTGACTCATATTGCCAGATTCCTCCTTGGCTAGAGTGTGTACAGTATTACTTGGCAGCGCAGATGGTGTGTAAGGGGAGCAGATAACAATAGTGGTGGGGGTTCCCTTGCAGTCTGGCCACTGCGGTAGAGCAGCTGTAGTTCTACACCTGAAACCTTCACACAAACGTCTATCGTGCAGAACTAAGCAACAGCTGTCGAGACTACAAACTATCATATTAACAGGTTGTGCCGGTACAGCCAGTAATTCGACAAGTGAACCATTCGTCATTAAAACCACAGTGGATACAGATTTATGCTGACATTACAACGGAAGGGGAGATTTATTTTCTCCTGTCTTGTGCAGCTTTCCTTTCTTTCTCTTGTTGCCAT
Organism: Schistocerca americana; assembly: GCF_021461395.2. Taxonomy (NCBI): domain Eukaryota; kingdom Metazoa; phylum Arthropoda; class Insecta; order Orthoptera; family Acrididae; genus Schistocerca; species Schistocerca americana. The sequence goes on along the minus strand of NC_060127.1, from coordinate 181,694,371 downwards.
GTTAAACTTAACTTCTTTTGCGAAAACGCGCGGGGTTTACACAAATTCACCTCGAGTTGCAATTGCGAAAGAATGCCGGAACAGTTTATTACTAAGCAAACGATTTGGACAAGTAAGGTCAATAGCTTATGAAAAGTTCAGACTCTGTATAAAAATAAATGTGTGATTGCTTCTCGCACGTCGTTGCAAACCCATACTCATTCTCGCTTCACCAGCTATTGACGGCCCTTAAAATAATTACATTATTTCAATGAAAAATCTGTAGTCACTCATTTGTCACTGTAGATAAGAAAGTTTCCTTGTTGGTTCTAGGAAAAAAAAAATTCTCTGCTTCGCCTGCTGTCATCTGCCAAAAACTCATTTCTGTACCTCGAACGGTTTATGAGATATGAGGCATGTTATGAATAATTCGCTTTCACTCAGTCGTTTGTGAATGCGATCGGAATGAGTGCTCTACATAAAATCCATGTTCTCGAGATTGGAGATAGATATACGAGGGATGCCCAGAAAGTAATGCACCGCATTTTCTTTTCTCAGCCGAAAGCAATGCTAAGAATGAGAAACGCTACGTATGTATTATTTGAAGGCTCCTGAGTAAACTGGCCAACTCCCCGTCACTTCCGACAGATGGCGTAGCTGCAGGACAGTTTCAAAATGGCGTCTGTAGGTGATGTACGTTACAAGCAATGTGCTGTCATTGAGCCGCGCGGGATTAGCCGAGCGGTCTAGGGCGTTGCAGTCATGGGCTGTGAGGCTGGTCCCGGCAGAGGTTCGAGTCCTCCCTCGCGCATGGGTGTGTGTGTTTGTCCTTAGGATAATTTAGATTATGTAGTGAGTAAGCTTAGGGACTGATGACCTTAGCAGTTAAGTCCCATAAGATGTCACACGTATTTGAACATTTTCTTGCTGTCATTGAATTTATCACTGCAGAAGAAGTAACTGTGGGAACTATTCACAAACGCTTGTGCAAAGTCTACGCAGCGTCTGCTGTAGGCAGAAGTACGGTTAGTCGCTGGGCACGGAGGGTGAGGTCATCAGAAGGGGATTCGGTGGAGCTCCACGATTTGCTGCGGTCGTGGAGACCATCCTCGGCTGTGGAACGGGATGGAGGTTACGTGGAAAAATAGGGTGCGTAGATAGAACACCATTCTTTCGTATGTGTAACTATCATTACGTTTAGTAAAGAGTTGTTCAGGGGAAAAAATGCGGTGCATTACTTTCTGGGCAACCCTCGTAGTCCTCGTCTCAAGAAAAAAAAAACCAACATGTTTGCTACACTTCATAAGCAGTAATACATGAGCTGATATACACCAAACGCAAACTCATGGCGACCCTTATTTTCCATTGAAAACTATTCGAATTTTGTGCAGTACCTTACATAATGTCAAAATACGCTGTGCTATCCAGTCACATTATTATAAACATATGTCAGAAGCCTGAATAACCATGTTTTCAACCGCGAGACGCGCAGGAAGAGACTCAGAGAGGTTCTTGAAGATAGGGATGTGGAGCGTTACCGATCCTGGTGTCGTGGTCAGCTACACGAGCTTTCTCGGCTGACGGTCTACGGCGTGAACTGTCTGATCGAGGGGATCTCACACATTCGCGACTGGGTTTAAATCGGGGGAGTTTGGTGGTACAGTAAACTCAGCCTGGTCGAACCGTGAATTTACTTTCAATTTCTTTTTCTTAAAGAATTTTCTTTATTTACTGGCGATTCATCAAGAACATTGACACATTTAATCACACTAGGTGAGCGTGGAAGTATTTGCCAGGAAGTAACTGATGGAAAATTACTTTTAACAAGTGTGAATTTATTCCTAAAAGCCTTTTCAAAACAGGTTTAAAATTATAAGCAGAAAAGCACACTCGAAATATCAAGTCACAATTTAGCAAATATGAATTTTATTCCTAAAGCCTTTTCAAAACAGATTTAAAATTATAAGCAGAAAAGCGCCCTCGAAATATCAAGTTACAGTTTTATTTAGAGGCAAAGAACAATATTAACAGTATGAGCCTTCGGGTTGAGAAGATTGCCTGCTCCATTTCTACACGGCGGTAGTCATGACCGCTCACAACAACCTATGAAAGAGTACACTGGTGCAAATCTGCAACACACCAGATCACTTTAAACAAAAATTTTTAACAATTCACACAAACATGTAAACTATGCACCCCGTAAGAGGAATGGAAATGGTACAACCCTCAAATTATTTGCCACTGAAAGTGCAATTTTTTTAAAGGACTCTTACGGTGGAAGGGTGGCAAGCTTATAACCTAAAATAACTATTTAAATAAAACCCATAAAATGCAGACTTACGTAAACTGCACAACATGCTCTACATTACAAATACACCACCTCGCAAGATGATACGCAAGATAGAAACATATTTCAAGAATTCGGCCTTTAAGCAATAAATTCGTCAACACCGAATCCGACAAACATGACAGAGGCAGCTATTGACGTACGACAGACAGACAGACAGACACTAACTGCCTAACAAATGAGACGGGAGACGGACGAACAACCTGGGGACGAGACACTGACCGAGAAAACAAGTAGAATTTAACAAGAGTAAATCAAACAACATATCACCAATCACTTAACATCTAATAAACTGTGATGTCTGGCGAAGACCTGGTGAACGACCCCCCCAAAACGCTCTCTCGAACCGTCCGCTGCCAGCCGCTTCAGCGGACGCAGGAAGGCGCGCCGATCTCCCGTCTCACGGCGTCGCAGCTCGCCTCGGCGAGACCGATATCGTGGGTTGACTCCTGTTGCTCTCATGTTAGCCGCGAAGCCACTACTCCTCGCTATACGGCGCAGCCCACTGGACTCACGTGGCGACCTCACATGCACCGACGCTCAAGGCGGACCAGTCATCTCGTATCTCAGTGCGCGACCGACCAACCGAACGATCCGACCGCCAATGACCATTGCCTGAGCAAACTCGAACAGACTGGCGGCCTAGCACATACTAGCACTCCGGACGACAGACAGACACTGACTGCCCCACACTGACCTGGCTGACCAATTGACCAGACTCTCGAGTCGAGACTGACAGACTGCCCAACTGCCTCTGACTGACTGCCTCCGACTGACAAACTGCCGCACAAATGCAAACGAGAGACAGACCAGCAACTGGTGACGCGAGACTGACCTAGCCTCACTCCGACTGACCCCCTTAACGTATAGCAGACCGATAGACAGACAGACACTGACTGCCTGACACTGAGCCAGCTGACCAACTGACTAGACTGACAGACTCCCCCCCCCCCCCCCACCCCCGTGCCCCGCCCGACTCAGGCTGACTGACCCACTTCCAAGTTTTTTTTTTTTTTCTTTATTGTGATTTCATTCCCCTGCTCCATATGGGCAGGGGAGGGCTGTCAGCGGCACAATCCGCCGCTCTTCAGCCGAGTGACATAACAACTTAAAATAAGAATAAAATGTTACATACATAAGGCGAGGAAGGGGAACTTAAAAAAGAATAATGGGAGAAAATGGAGGTAAAAAATAGACTAACATGGAGGCGTTCATGGAGGACAGTTAAAAAAGTCACCAGAAAGTTAAAAAACACAGCGATTCTTCAAAACACAGAGAAGACACTGAATGGACATGCACAGATTAAAAGTCGGCCACAGTAGTAAAAACACACCGGAACAACACACTTAAAACCCACTTGGAGCACACCCAACGAAGAATAAAACTGCCAGGCGGGACCTGCCGAGGGAAAGGTCAGAGAGGATGGAAAAGGAGGGGAGAGCAAGGGGCAGCAGGGGAAGTGGCAGGATGAAGAGAGGAGGGGCAACCGTGGGCTCACGAAGAGGCAGGAGAAACGTGGGGTGGGAGAGGAAGAGGGAAGACAGGGCAGGAGGGAGTGCAGAGACACTGAAAGGGGGCACAAGAGATGGAGGGGAAGCAGGAGGGGGAAGCCGCTCAGGAGGAGGGAGGGGGAGGAGAGGGAGCCCTGAGGAGGAGGCAGGAAGATGGGGTTAGAGTTGGTAGGAAGGGTAGATGTCAGGGCGCAGCTCATCATACAGGAGGGGTAGACGGTGGAAGTTGCGTTGTGAAAGGGGACGGAGGGTGTGGAGATGGAGAGAGGGAGGGACACAACGGTAAAGGCGCGGCAACTGGTTGGAGGTGGAGAGGAAGGGAGACACCAGGGGGTGAGGGAGATCAAGGCGGCAGACAATATATAATGTGCGGATGTGTTCAAGGAAAAGGAGAAGGTGGGGGACACTTCCGAGCTCATAGTGCCCCTTAAACGCACGTGAACAGGCACACTTTCCCCTTTCCCACCAGAGGGAGACACCAAAGCTGCGACTGCCACAGTGGCGCCACCGCCAGAAACGGAAGGCGACTGCTTTAGACTATGCGGTGCGGTGCGCTCTTCAAAGCAGCAAATTTTACCATGGCTCACTGGTACTCTCTGAACCACAGATGTACGACTTGAACTGTGTGACATTTAGCACTGTCCTGGTGGCAGATGCCACTGCGCTGAGGAAAAACAAATAGCATCTAAGGGTAGACATGGTCCCCAAGCATAGATTCATACTGGTGTTGATGCGCGATGTGCCCTCCAGAATGACGAGATCACACAGGGAAAGCCACGAGAACATTCCGCAGACCATTAACGCTCCTTCCCGGATGCAGGGTGTTTGCTTTCAGACTTTACACGCTGATGGAGCATAAAACGTGATTCATCGGAAGAGGCAACCTGACGCCTATCAGTACTGGCGTGCAAATTCGACCTTCGTCGCCGATGAACAGCAGTCAGCATGGCGGCATGGTCCAGGCTCCTGCTGTGGAGGCCCAAACGCTGCAACGGCCGCGGAACGATCGTTGGGGAGACATTTTTGGTAGCCTCTCGATTCACCTGGGCGGTGAGTTGCTCAACAGTTCCACATCTGTTCGCCCGTAGACATCTCCGCAACCGTCCTTCACCCCTGTCATCTGTGGCCCGTGATTCACCAGCGATGCCTCTGTTCCTGTTTTGTATAGCGCCATTTTCCCATGCGTGGCACACTTTAACCACTGTGGCCCGCGATCGGTTTACAAACTTAATCATTTCGGAAAAGCTTCCACTCTTGGCTCCAAAGCAAATGGTCACGCCCATTTGGACGTCAGATAAATCATTCATTTCCTCATTACGACAATTACTGCATTGTGACTCTTCAAGCTTTCCCGGCGGATGAATTGACGGGCTTGCCGCCGGATCACGTTCTGCAAATTCCACAATATTTCCTCGGAGCAACTGTCCGACATCTTCAGGTGGTTCGAGTTTCCTGGTGGCTAGGAACGACTGACGGTATCCGCAATTCGATGCCCCGTTTCCGGAACACACGAGCGAAGAATGCGCAGGCGCGGAAATCGCGCATGCGCAATGATTTGCAGATAGATGGTGCCATATTGAAACTCCTTCTGCCCGAAATCGCAGAGCGGCTCTCCCGTGCCTGCGCTGTACGCTGCGTTTGCCAACAGTGTGGCCAGGCGTAACTCACGAACGGCCGTACAAGGCAAGTGTTATGAGGGGCCTGTTATCGAAGAATCTGGATTTTCGCGTCGTGATTTAATAGCAGCCAATGCAGGGTTCCAGGCTGTGCTCAGTTGAAATTCCGTATTCTTGTTGATGACATTACCGGCTGTACGGATATGTGTTGCTTCCTTAATGACGCAGTCCCAGGGAGATGATGCCGGGGATAAAAATCATACACACCTTCGTCAACAGCAATAGTCAGCAATTACGGAACACTGTCTGAATACAGGACATAGGATGCAATGTTACTTACAATCTGCCTTGATTGCAAAAATGTTTATTCACATGACCGGTTTCGGTTCCTCTGGAACCGTCTTCAGATCTGCAATTTCGGTTACAGGAGTAAGCCGTCCACACGCAGCAACCTTAACATGCTGCGCCACATGTGACGGATTACAAGTAACATTGTATAACCAGTGATTGCGGTATCCCTTCAGACATTATCTCCGTTTTTGCAAAGGACATCGGATGCTTGATGAAAAGACGGAATTTTTATCCCCGGCATCATCTCCCTGGGACTGCGTCATTAAGGAAGCAACACATATCCGTACAGCCGGTAATGTCATCAACAAGAATACGGAATTTCAACTGAGCACAGCCTGGAACCCTGCACTGGCTGCTATTAAATCACGACGCGAAAATCCAGATTCTTCGATAACTGGCCCGTCATAACACTGGCCTAGTACGGCCGTTGGTGAGTTACGCCTGGCCACACTGTTGGCAAACGCAGCGTACAGCGCACGCGCGGGAGAGCCGCTCTGCGATATTTGGCAGAGGGTGTTTCAATATGGCACCATCTGTCTGCATATCATTGCGCATGCGCGATTTCTGCGCATGCGCATTCTTCGCGTGCGTGTTCTAGAAACGGGGCATCGACGTGCCGATACCGTCAGTCGCACCTAGTCATAAGCAATGTTGGACCACCTGAAGATGTCGGACAGTTGCTCCGGGGAAATATTGTGGAATTTGCAAAACGTGATCCGGTGGCAAACCCGTGAAGACTATTTACAACTACTGCATTGCTTACAGCGGTGTCCCGACACGCTTCAATTACTCTCCACTGCTGTTGATGCCGTTATTGCACGTTGATGGTTACTGGATGTTGACAGCGAACACAGGCGGTGGTCACATTAATGTGACTAGACCGTACATCGTAGTAACTATGACCACGACAGGCAGTACACCATGAAGCTGACGAATGAGGCTATGACATCAGAAGAAAATCGTTTTTTTTTTTTTTTTGTTACGGATAAGTTTATTTAAAATCGTCTGAGAAGTACCGGGTGATCAAAAAGTCAGTATAAATTTGAAAACTGAATAAATCAGGGAATAATGTAGATAGAGAGGTACAAATCGACACACATGCTTGGAATGACATGGGGTTTTATTAGAACCAAAAAAATACAAAAACTTCAAAAAATGGCGCTTCATCTGATCAGAATAGCTATAATTAGCATAACAAAATGGTCCAAATGGCTCTGAGCACTATGGGACTTAACATCTGTGGTCATCTGTCCCCTAGAACTTAGAACTACTTAAACCTAACTAACCTAAGGACATCATACACATCCATGCCCGAGGCAGGATTCGAACCTGCGACCGTAGCAGTCGCGCGGTTCCGGACTGAGCGCCTAGAACCGCTAGACCACCGCGGCCGGCAATTAGCATAACAAAGTAAGACAAAGCAAAGATGATGTTCTTTACAGGAAATGCTCAATATGTCCACCATCATTCCTCAACAACAGCTGTAGTCGAGGAATAATGTTGTGAACAGCACTGTAAAGCATGTCCGGAGTTATGGTGAGGCATTGGCGTCGGATGTTGTCTTTCAGCATCCCTAGAGATCTCGGTCGATCACGATACACTTGCTACTTACCGAGCGAGGTGGCGCAGTGGCTAGCACACTGGACTCGCATTCGGGAGGACGACGGTTCAGTCCCGTCTCCGGCCATCCTGATTTAGGTTTTCCGTGATTTCCCTAAATCGTTTCAGGCAAATGCCGGGATGGTTCCTTTGAAAGGGCACGGCCGATTTCCTTCCCAATCCTTCCCTCACCCGAGCTTGCGCTCCGTCTCTAATGAGCTCGTTGTCGACGGAACGTTAAACACTAACCACCACCACCACTTGCTACTTCAGGTAACCCAAAAGCCAACAATCGCACGGACTGAGGTCTGGGCACCTGGGAGGCCAAGCACGACGAAAGTGGCGGCTGAGAACACGGTCATCACCAAACGACGCGCGCAAGAGATCTTTCACGCGTCTAGCAATATGGGGTGGAGCGCCATCCTGCATAAACATCGTACGTTCCAGCAGGTGTTTATCAGCCAGGCTGGGGATGATGCGATTCTGTAACATATCGGCGTACCTCTCACCCGTCACGGTAGCAGCTACTGAACCAGAATCACGCATTTCCTCGAAGAAAAAAGGCCCGATAACGGTACGTGTGGTAAATCCAACCCATACCGTGACTTTCTCGTCGTCCAATGGAGTTTTCACGACAGTTCTAGGATTTTCGGTAGCCCAAATTCTGCAGTTGTGGGCGCTGACAGACCCTCGGAGCGTGAAATGAACTTATGTCGGTCCACAACACGTTACTCAACCAATCGTCATCTTCCGCCATCTTTTGAAACGCCCACACCGCAAATGCCCTCCGCTTCACTAAATCACCAGGTAACAGTTCATGATGCCGATGGATTTTGTACGGATAGCATCGGAGGGTACGCGTCAGTGCCAACCAAACAGTAGTGTATGAAATGCCGGTGCGACGTGCGACTGCTCTTCCCCGTGAATAGACGAACCCTCTACAGTCTCCATTTCTTCCTGAACTGTCTCAGCAGCATTACGCCTTGTGCTCGGTCGGCCACTACGGGGTCTAAACAACCCGTGGCTTCGAACTTCGAAATCATTCTCGCCACAGCTGCATTTGTCAACGGACCTTTACCCGTTCGAATCCCCTTCCTATGGCGATAGGATCGTAACGCTGAACTAGCACATTCCCCATTCTGATAATACAGCTCCACTAAAAGCGCCTTTTCAGGTAACGTCAACATGCTGCGACTGCTGGCGCATCTGATTCTCTCTCTCATTACAGCTCCTTTTATACACGATTGTCATGCGCAGTCACTGACGTTTACCTGTCCAGCGCCATCTGTCGGACATTTTGTGAACTTTTTTTTTTTTTTGTTATAATAAAACCCGATGTCATTCCAAGCATGTGTGTCAATTTTTACCTCTATATCTACATTATTCCGTGGTTTATTAAGTTTTCAAATTTATACTGACTTTTTGATCACCCGGTATTATAGAACAGCCAGCGTGTGCACACCTCTGTTCCCGCTGTGTAGCTGATGTGGGCAGAGACTGTTTCATTTGTAACGGAGAAGGTGCAGAGCTGTGTAGGCGGCAGGCGACTGAGACGCGCGCCACTTTGGAACAGAGGGGTGGGGTCGGCTGGCGCTGACATCGAGAATGCGTCGCTGCGCACGGGGAAAGTAATCCCGTGTGAGCTGTCTTCAGTCTCACTCCATTCTCAATTGGTACCTCCTTTCCATATCCTTTCACTGTTACAATATGGTTTCTGAGTAAATTCTTGGTAACCTTTACTACGTCGTATTTTGTACTTGTTAAACCTCAGAATTTCGAAGACTCTATTCCAGCGGAAATTGAGGAAAAACTTTTTCTAAATCTCCAAAGGCTATAAACGTAGGTTCGCCTTTCTTCAGCATTTCCTCTAAAATAGCTGTGTCTTGTGGCCAGTGTTGCCTCTCGCGTTCCTACATTTCTCTATAAACCAGTTTGATGTTCTCAGTGGTTAACTTTTACCAATTTTTCCACTCTTCTGCGGACAACTAGTTTTAGTATTTAGCGATCTTGAGCTACTAAAGTTATGATTTCTTAGTTTCCACACCAGTCAGCACCGACCATTTTTGGACTGGGGTCGTATTCTTCTTTAAATCCGACGGTATTTGGCCTATCTCGAATATCCTACTTACCAGGTAGAACAGTGTTGAAGTGCTTTCATTTCGTCTTTGGCCTTCCAGAGCTTTGTCAAATTCTTCTCGCTGTATAATATATCATCTTTATCTACGCTCTCTTCCGTTTTCACAATAACGTCTTCGCGTTCATTTACCTACTAGAGCACTTCTATTTATTTATTCCTCCTCTCTTCCTTCCTTTCTTTCCTTAGTATTTCCTTATCACCTGATCTCTTCATTTCGTACAGATGGTTCTCTTTTCAGCAAAGGTTTCTTTAATGTTTTCCATACTCAGCATCCTTTCTTGTATGCGCGCGTGCTTCTAATATGACTCTTGATTCACACTGCCTGAAAAAAAAAAAGAGAGAGAGAAGGGGGGGGGGGGGGGGTGGTATGGTATCCAGAAGACATGATTGGATCTCAATGTAACTTCATATACACAAGGTGTCCCAGCTATCTTGTCCACCCAAAATATCTCTGGAACAATAACAGCTATTGGAAAACGACTTTCACCGGTATCATTGTAGGGCTGGGGACCATGAATGTACATATTTGGAAACATTCTAAAACGAAAGCATACGTGCCTTTTAACACAAACTCATGTTTTTTTAAATGGACCTCCTATATTTTTTCTTCGGAAATCCATAGCATGACAAAGCACATACACAATGGCGTTGATTGCATCGCAATATTCCCATTACATCCCGAGATATTGAGACGCGAAGTTGACGCTTGAAACACCCGACATGCGCTGCTAGCGCACGTCCTGAGGCTCAGGCGTGAACCCCATGCTGCCCGTAATCGCGATGTGATTGACATGTGTAATCACACCTCCATACTTATCAAGGGGTCCGAAACAACGGTAAAACTTTTAGTGCACTTGCTCGTTTCACTGAAACCATCAACATGAATTTTACTATTACGAGTGAATGATTAACTGTCACTTGCGCTAAATCTACAGTAAAGTAAAGTTTTAACGTTGAACGGCATTACCTTTTTAGTAACGGATTAACGATAAGCGAAGTTACGTTTGTGACTAACGTTGCGGTACACAGATATGTTACAGAACCGCATCACCCCTAGCCTATGGGATAAATACCTGCTGGAATGTACGACGTTAATGCAGGATGGGAGCAGACCGTATTATTCGTTTCGGACCTCTTGAAAAGTGTGGAAGTGTGATTACACATGTCAATCACATCGCCATTACGGGCAGCATGGGGTTCACGCCTGAGCCTCAGGACGTGCGCTAGCAGCGCATGTCGGGTGTCTCAAGCGTCAACTTCGCGTCTTAATATCTCGGGATGTAATGGGAATATTGCGATGCAATCAACGCCATTGTGTATGTGCTTTGTCATACTATGGATTGCTGAAGGAAAAATATAGGAGGTCCATTTAAAAAAACATAAGTTTGTGTTAAAAAACACATATGCTTTCGTTTTAGAATGTTTCCAAATGTGTACATTCATGGTCCCCAGCCCTACATTGATACCGGTGAAAGTCGTTTTCCAATAGCTGTTATTGTTCCAGAGATATTTTGGGTGGACAAGATAGCTGGGACACCCTGTATAGAGGCAATCAGCAATCAGGGGGTATGCAGAGTTATAGTAACCCGCCTCAGGTAGGATGGCCACAGGAGTGCATTACTGTTGTTTGTGTTTAGTGTTGTTACCGGTTTGGGTGGGGTATATACACTGAAGAGCCAAAGTAACTGGTACTCCTGCCTAATATCGTGTAGGCCCCCACGAGCACACAAAAGTGCCGCAACACAACGTGGCAGCGACTCGACTAATGTCTGAGGTAGTGCTGGAGGGAATTGACACCGTGAATCTTGCAGGGCTGTCCATCATTGGAGTACGAAGGGGTGGAGATCTCTTCTGAACAGCCAGACGCAAGGCATCCCAATTATGTTCAATAATGTTCACGTCAGGGGAGTCTGCGGAGCTTGGAGGCCAGTGGAAGTGTATAAACTCAGGAGAGTGTCCCTGGAGCCACTTTGTAGAAATTTTGGACGTGTAGGGTGTCGCATCGACCCGCTGGAATTGCCTAAGACCGACGGAATGCACAATGGACAGGAATGGATGCAGGTGATCAGACAGTGTACTTAAGCACTTGTCAGCTGTATCTAGACGTATCAGGAGTCCAACTGCACACGCCCCACACCGTTACAGACCCTCCACCAACTTGAACAGTCGCCTTGCTGACAGGCAGGGTCCGTGGATTCATGAGGTTGGCTCCATACCCGTACACGTCCATCCGCTCGATGCACATTGAAACGAAACTCGTCCAACAAGGCAACACATTTCCAGTCATCAACAATCCAATGTCGGTGTTGACGGGTCCAGGCAATGCGTAAGGCTTTGTGTCGTGCAGTCATCAAGGATACACGAGTGGGCCTTGGGCTCCGAAAACCCATATCGATGATGTTTCGTTGAATGGTACTTACGCTGACATTTGTTGATGGCCCAGGATTGGAATCTGGACCAATTTACGGAAGGATTGCATTTCTGTCACCTTGAACGATTCTCTTCAGCCGTGGTTGGCCCTTGTTCTTGCAGGATGTTTTTCCAGCCGCCTCGATGTCGGAGATTTGATGTTTTACCGCATTCCTGATATTCACGGTACACTTGTGAAATGGTCTTACGGGAAATTCCCACTTTATCGCTACCTCGGAGATGCTGTGTTCCATCGCTCGTGCGCCAACTATAACACCGTGTTCAAACCCACTTAGATCTCGCTAACTTGCCATCGTAGCAGCAGTAACCGATCTAACAACTGCGCCAGACAATTGTTGTCTTATATAGGCGCCGCCGAGCACAGCGCCGTATTCAGCCTGTTTACGTATCTCTGTATTTGGTTACACATGCCTATACCAGTTTTGGCGCTTCAGTGTATGAGGTGTGAACAGAGTCAGATGTTAAGAGAGCACTTTGAAAGATATGGAGATGCAGCATAGTCGTGTGAGGCAGCGTTACGAGCACTTGACAGAGTCTGAAAGCGGCCACATTGTTAGCCGGCTCGTCGAATCTTGCAATATGCAGATTTGTTTGGCATTCAAATGTGACAGCTGCCCGACGCTGAAGTGCAGCCATACTCGTAGTCGAGGTCCCTGGCCGACGACGTCTGATGTCCTCGAGGGAGGATGCAGTACTGTGCACCAGGCACATCGTAACCCCTTCACTTCCACTCCTGCCATCCGAGAACAGATAATGAACTCCCTGTAATAATCTGTGTCATACCCCACCATAGGTCGGAGGCTAATAGCAGTCAGACTAGGAGATTACCGCATAGGCTGACGTTAACACAACACAGACGGCAGCGTTTGGAGACGTGATATGACCAGGAAGCAAGGACTTCTAATGAATGCTGTTGCAGTGTGTTCGTGAATGAATCGCTGTTTTGCGCTACCTGGACATCATCGGCGAGTATGACGTCGACCTGAGGAGGGGCGGCACGTGGAACAATCTTCTTCGTCATTTACAGTAGCCTGAAAACTATTTTTGCAATCAGCCGGAAAGTGATGGAGAACATACTGACCATAATTTCCAGTCTGAAAGTCCACTTTATTCTTGTGCTAATTGAAAGAAAATGTTCCTACTTGCTGTTTACTCAGCTGGATCAGGAACAGCGACTATAAGTAAAAGTTTTGAGTTCTAAGTGATTAATATATTCAGTAACATTTCACGGGAACAAACATGATAATGTTTCTGATAGTAATAATAATAATATGCCTATCAGAAACAACACCATTAGCAGAACGGAAGCGACCTCTACGGTAAGTTCAAAACGAAAGAGTCAATCATCGTGACTTCTCATCATCCATGTTAACTGCCCACTACAAAAGTGGAAAATAATCTCAACACTTGCCACACGGCCTTGTCAACACCACGGGCGACACACAAACAGTTTCTTCCCTGAAATCTAAGCGATACGGGCGCAGCAGACTGCCAAACGGAACATCTGCTACTAACTGCTGCAGGCACAGGTAGCAGCATCTAAATGGCCCCTATCTCGGACACGTATTAATTAATATCTCTGTTGTTTAACAGTTTACAATATTCTTAATTTTTGTATGAATGGAGTTAAATTGGTTTTAGTTACTAAAAAATTTCAGACCGGCTGCATTTAAAATTTGCCGGCTAGAATTTTTCAAACGGAACCGACAGTAGAACATGCCCTCTGAACTATCTCTTTAAGTGTCCTTGTATTGATGGTTGTTTACATTAAAGTCTTGAAACTTGGTGTAGCTGTATTATTTAATGAATGTAATCAAGTACAGTAATTAGAACTTGCTACCATATATACAAAGGACACTCACTCAATTACAAATAACAACGTTTTCATTCCGAGTTTAGTTTTTAGTAAATAGCCTGAAAAGTAATAGAGGCAGCTTAATGGCGTCACATAGTTAGGCCTCATGTTTTTGTATCAAACTACGACTACATACAACTTTTCATCTTTCTGAGTCGAATATTTAGCGCCTTCAATTTCTCGCAAAAGCGCCGATTTTGATCAAAGTATGGTACCGATTAACTCGAGACTTGTAACTTTTGATTGTGACATACATTTTGACATTCCGAACAATTTTTAACTTTCTAGTTCCATCATTTAGCGCTACTTATTGTAACATCCACGAGATAAATTTTAGCTACAGTTCGACGAGAGGAAATTACGCCTCTAACAGTTATAAACGTTATCTATCCGACATATGAAAAAACAGTGAAAAAGATGATAAATGTTAACTATTTATATAATATTTTATGATGTAATTGGACATATCGATGTGTATCATACAAAGACAATGATAATTGTAAATTCCTTTTATGATCTGCGTTTGTCTTGCTTTGTTTTTATCTTTTGTTGGCTGGCTTTTCTGATTCAGGAGGCAAGACGCATACCAAACTGAGGTCTGTTAAGAAATTGTAGTTATTTGTTAAATATTACTTGTGAATAGAGTTCATTATTATTATAAATATAAGTGAATAATTACTTGTAACTTTAATTCCTCTATCAGTAAGCATTATCTGTGTTAATTATTTCTTTCCGCTGCAAGGAGCGCAGCCATTGATGATAGCGATTTGTATCGCGTTTTTTTGTCTGTGTTTTCCTTAGAAAAAAATCAAATGTTTGCTTGATGAAGTCTAAATAATGCACAATACGAAAGTAAAGTTTAATAAGCATTTCAAATACTTATCCTATTTGCTCTAACAATAGAAAGTCTCTATCAATTGTCTGCCGCTATCTTACAATTATCTCAGCGGCAAATTCAAATTACGCAACTCTGCAGACATAAATGCCGAAGGTAATACAAATGTGTAAAAATAAATGTGCACCGGTGGTCTCGAACTCATTTTAATGAAAATAATTCGAATCAGATTGGTTCTTTAAAAACAGTGCTCATGGTACGATCCATATAACAAACTTTTCTAGCTGATGTATGGATCGGAAATTAATTACGCACGAGTTGCGAAGAATATTGTTTCAGGTAACATACGTCAGTATTGTGCGCGGCTAATATTCGGTGGTTTTAATGATCATTTTACTGAGGAAAACTGTTTCCAACATAATCAATAGTTGTATAGAATCTGTTGTGTGAACTGTGATTTAGTGACACACAACTTACAGACAACACTTTAACACGACGTTAACTTGGAGTTCTTTAGCAACTTGACCAAATCTTTAGCCGGGAGAAAAAATTATTTAGTAATTACTCAATGTAATAAAATAAGATCATCATTTTCATT
Source organism: Schistocerca americana (assembly GCF_021461395.2). NCBI lineage: Eukaryota > Metazoa > Arthropoda > Insecta > Orthoptera > Acrididae > Schistocerca > Schistocerca americana. The sequence goes on along the minus strand of NC_060127.1, from coordinate 181,679,113 downwards.
TACAAATTAATAAAATACCTAACCATCGAATAACACAGCGAACGCCAACCTATTTTTTCTTAGAACAACATATTTAGCAAAGCTCGTTCTATTGATCATTCTGAGATTTCACAATATTGGCATTAATACACTGAAGCATGCGTTAGCAAAGTTTGGAAAAGTTATTTTATTCTTTAATTTCATTCTTAGATTGTGGCGCATTACTTTGTAAGCTACGCGCAGCCGCGTTATGATGACGTGCCGATAGTAGTAGTGAAGTGGGGTATGAAACAGTCGTCAGACCAGAAATGTTCGATGCAATAAATACACTTTCACTGGCTTCCATGGAAGAACTCGAATTATTATATACAACTGAAAGAAGAATTCTAAGAAAAATACTAGGACCCAAAAGCACCAGTAACTCAGATTACAGACTACGATCTATACTGAAGGCCCAAAGAAACTGGTACACCTGACTAATATAGTGTAGGGAACCCGCGAGCACGCAGAAGTGCCGCAACACGACGTGGCATGGACTCGACTAATGTCTGGAGTACTGTTGGAGGGAGTTGACACCATCAGTCCTGCAGGGCTGTCCATAAATCCGTAAGAGGACGAAAGGGTGCAGATCTCTTCTGAAAAGCACGTTGCAAGGAATCTCAATTATGCCCAGATATATATGTTCATGGATGGTGAGTTTAGTGGCCAGCGGAAGTGTTTGATCTCAGAAGAGTGTTCGTGAAGCCACTCTGTAGCAATGCTGAACATGTGGGGTGTCGCATTGTCCTGCTGGAATTGGCCAAGTCCGTCACAATTGACATGAATGGATGCAAGTGACCAGACAGGATGCTTACGTACGTGTCACCTGTCAGAGTCGTTTGTAGATGTATAAAGCGTCCCATATCACTCCAACTGCACACGCCCCACACCATGAGAGAGCCTCCACCAGCTTTGACAGTCCCATGGATTCATGAGGTTGTCTCCATACCCGTACACCTTCATCCGCTCCACACGATTTTAAACGAGACTCGTCCTACAAGGCAACATCCCCCCAGTCATCAACAGTCCAATGTCGGTGTTGACGAGCCCAAGTGAGGCGTAAAGTTGTGTCGTGCTGTCATCAAGAGTACACGAGTGGGTCTTCCGCTTCAAAAGTCCATATCGATGTTGTATAGTCTAATGGTTCGCACGCTGACAGCGGTCGAAGGGCCCAACATCGAAATCTGCAGCAATTTTCGGAAGAGTTGCGCTTTTGTCACGTTGAACGATTCTCTTCAGCCGTCGTCGGTTCCGTTCTTGCAGGATCTTTTTCCGGCCGTGGCGATGTCGACGATTTGATGTTTTACCCGGTCCCTTATATTCACGGTACACTCGTGAAATGGTCGTACGAGAAAACCTTCATTTCATCGCTACCTCGGAGATGCTGCGTCCCATCGCTCGTGCGCCGACTATAACACCACGTTCAAACTCACTTGCATCTTGTTAACCTGCCACTGTAGCAGCAGTAACTCATCTAACAACTGCGCCAGACACTTGTAATCTTATATAGGCGTTGCCGACCGCAACGCCGTATTCTGCCCGTTTACATATCTCTGTATTTGAATATGCATGCCTATAAGTGCTTCCTTGGTGTGTTTCTTTGGTTCTGTGGTGTATTACACAATTATATCTGGAATTTGAAAAGTTGACAGTAGCAGTGGGATAAAGGAGATCAATATTCTGTGGACACAGGATGAATAATGCAGGATGATTGAAAAAACTCTATGAGTTACGAAACAATCACAATTCAGACTCACGTCCCTGGGAGAAGCAGGAAGAAATCTAGAAAATATGGGAGTCGACATAGACACAATAACAATCAGCTCACTGTTTAAAGAAGGAATGGAAAAGGTAGTCCATCAGAACAAAAAAGATCAAGAATTGGATGAAAGTGGACACAAGAAAATGAATAACGTTCTCGAAGATTGAAATGGGTGTTGGCCCAAAGGAAACTATGGTTGAAAACCATAACGCAGAAACAATGTTTCTTTATAGTAAACTCTAGAAAGGTTATGCGAAATAAAAAAACACGTTATTTTAGGCCTGAAAGCGGTAGTGGTGCAGAAAGGCACGTTAAGCTGAGGCAGAATTTCACATGCCTCTTTTTAGTGTGAGTGAATCCTTCAGCTGTATTCAAAGTATTGCTTTATCTGCTATAGATTTCGGCGCTACAATGCGCTATCTTCAAGCCCCACTTCGATAAACCACGTAATCAATCAGTTTATCGAAGAAGGGACTGAAGTCTGTGCATTGTGGCACCGGAATCGATAGCAGATAAAGCCATATCTTTGGATACAGTTAAAAGATTTATTCATACTAAATATATGTATCACAACTGGCGTCCCCCATTCTATCTGAAGACGAACCACCTACAAGCTATTTCTCTTCCGTTCCACACTCTAACAGCGCGTGGGGAAAGGAACAGCCGGCCGCTGTGGCCGTGCGGTTCTAAGCCCTTCAGTCTGGAACCGCGCTGCTGCTACGGTCGCAGGTTCGAATCCTGCCTCGGACATGGGTGTGTGTCATGTCCTTAGGTTAGTTAGGTTTAAGTAGTTCTACGTTTTAGGGGACTGATGACCTCAGATGTTAAGTCCCATAGTGCTTAGAGCCATTTGAACCATTTTTTTTTTTTTTTTTTTGAAAAAGGAACACTTAAATGTTTCCGTCGATCACTGACTTTCATTACAATGATCATGACAGCAACATATTTTCGAATTCGGATGAGAACGTTGGAGACTGAAATTTCGTGAAAAGATTTCGCCGTAACGAAAAACTCCAGTATCATATCCGTGCCACACAAATCACCTATTTGGCGCTAATACAAACCAGCTGTCCTTATTTGAACTTTTTCGATGTCCTCCGCCAATGCATGGTGGTAAAAGACACCTTATTGCTAAGAAGTACTCTAGCAGAGGACGAACAACGCTAGTGTAGGCAGTCTTTTTGATTTGGCTTCCCCACAATATCGTATATGCGATCGTTCCAATTTATATTGTTCGTAATTTTAATTCCTAGGTATTTAACACTGTTGAAGGCCCTTAGATATGTGTGATTTATCATATACCCAAAATGGAATGTATTCGTTTTAGTACTCTCGTAGGTGACCTCACAATTTTGGCATCCTGTGCAAATCTTCTATAAATTATTTTGTAATCGGTTTTGATCTTCTGTCACTTTTATAGACGGTAAATGGCGAAATCATCTGCAATCTAAGATGGCTGCTTAGATTATCTCCAAAGTCTGATGTAGATAAGGAACATCCCTTCCTTGGGGAACGCCAGATGTCACTTTTTTTTCACTCGATGATTTTTCCATCAGTTACTACGAACTGCGATCTTTCTGACAGGAAACCACGAATCGAGTCGCACAGCTAAAGCGATATATCGTATATAGGAAATTTAATTAGAATTCTCTTGTGAGGAACGGGTCAAAAGTCTTCTGGGAGCACTCGTTACTTCTTGTGAATAAAGAGCTTCTTGTGTTTCACAAGAACGACATTTTCTGAATTCGTGTTGGCTGTTCGTCAGTAAATCGTTTTCTTTGAGGTAATTCAATATATTCGAACACATTTTTGTTGTGTTGTTGCCTTCAGTCCGAAGACTGTTTTGATGCAGATCTCTGTGTTACCCTATCCGGTGCAGGCCTCTTCATCTCCGAATAAGTGCCGCAGCTTACATCCCTCTGAATCTGTTTGCTGCATTCACCTCCTGGTTTCATTACCCCCAACACTTTACTCCAGTACTAAATTGGTGATCGCTTGAGGTCTTACATGTGTCCTATCAACCGATCCCTTCTTCTAGTCGAATTGTACGGCAAATTTCTTTTCTCCCCAGTTCTGTTTAGTACCTTCTTATTAGTTATGTGAACTACCCAAAATTCAGCATTCTTCTGTTGCACTACATCTCAGAAGCTTCTATTCTCTTCTTGGTCCGCTGTTTATCCTCCATCTTTCACTTCCAGATATGGCTACGCTCCACATAAATACGTTCAGCAAAGACTTCCTAACACTGAAATCTACATTTGGTATTAACAAATTTCATTTCTTCAGAAACGCCTTTTTCCATCGCCAGTCTACATTTTATACCGTCTTTACTTCGACCATCATCGCTTATTTTGCTGCTAAAATAACAAAACTCATCTACTACTTTAAGTGTGCCATTTCTTAATCTAATTCCCTCCGCATTATCTGATTTAATTCGACTACATTCCATTATCCTCGTTTTGCTTTTATTGATGTACATCTTATATCCTCCTTTCAAGACTCTATCCACTCCGTTCAACTACTCTCCCAAGTCCTGTGCTGTCTCCAACAGAATTACAATGTCATCGGCAAACCTCAAGGTTTTCTACTCCAACTTTTCCTTTTGTCTCTTTTACTGCTTGCTCAGTATACAGACTGAGTAACATCGGGGATAGGCTGCAACCCTGTCTCAATACCTTCTCAAGCACTCCATCCTCTTCGTGCCCCTCGACTCTTATACCTGCCATCTGGCTTCTGTACAAATTGTAAACAGTCTTTCGCTCCTTGTATTACCTTCAGTATTTGAAAGAGAGTATTCCAGTCAACATTGTCCAATGTTTAGTGACAGTAAATAGATTAATCTGAACTCTAGTGCATCATCGTACGGAAAGTAGTAACCCATTGCATGAGCACGCTGTTAAACACAATGGCAGTAAAGACCAAAAATTCACAGGTCTCTGTACAGAAACAAATAAAAATGAAATGATCATATGGAATTGTTGGCCGGGATGTCCCAACTGGGTTCGGCCGCCAAGTGTCAGTCTTATTTCATTCGGCGCCATATTGTGCAGCTTGCGGCCGATGATGAGGATGAAATGATGATGAGGACAACACAACACCAAGTCCCCGAGCGGAGAAAATCTCCAACGCGGCCGGGAATCATACACGGGTCCAGTGCATGAGAGGCAAGCACGTTACCATCCAGCTAAGCAGGAGGACTATAGTAACAAACGGGACAAGAGTGGGTGGCATCACATTTTTTTTTGAGTCATCAGTCACCCGACTCGTGTGAAGCGGCCCGCCACGCATTCCTCTCCTGTGGTACCCTCTCCATATCAGAGTAGCACCGCCAACCTACGTACTCAATTATTTGCTCGATTATTCCAATCTCTTTCTTCTTGTACAGTTATTACCTCTAAAGCTCCCTCTAGCACCATGGAAGTCGTTCCCTGATTTCTTAACAAATGTCCTATCAGCCTGTCGTGGTCAGTGTTTTCCACATATTCCTCTCCTCTTCGATTATGAGCAGAACCTCCTCATTCCTTAGCTTACCAGTCCAACTAATTTTCAACAATCGGCTGTAGCATCACAACTCAAATGCTTCGATTCTCGTCGGTTCCGGTTTACCCACAGTCCATGTTTCACAACCATACAGTCTCAGAAATTTCCTCCCCAAATTAAGGCCTATGTTTGATACTAGTAGACTTCTCACGGCCAGAAATGCCCTTTTTCCCAGGGACAGTCTGCTTTTGATGTCATCCTTGCTCCGTCTGTCATTAGTTACTTCGCTGACAAGGTAGCAGAATTCCCTAACTTCATCTACTTCGTGATCCCATTCCTGCTGTTAAGTTTCTCACTAGTATCATTTCCGCAACTTCTCAATACTTTCGTCTTTCTTCGATTTACTCTCAATCCGTATTCAATACTCATTAGATTTTGCATTCCATTCAGCATATCATATAATTCTTCTTCGTTTTCACTCAAGATACCAACGTCATCAGCGAATCGCATCATTAAATTTCCTAGCAGATTAAAACTGTGTGCCGGACCGAGACTCGAACTTGGGACCTTTGCCTTACGCGGGCAAGTGCTCTACCAACTGAGCTACCCGTGCACGACTCACGCCCCGTCCTCACAGCTTTTAATTCCGCCAGTACCTCGTCTCCTACCTTCCAAACTTCACAGAACCTCTCCTGCGAACCTTGCAGAACTAGCACTCCCGGAAGAAAGGATATTGCGGAGACATGGCTTAGCCACCTTTTACCTTGAATTTCAGTTCCACTCCTGAAGCTTTCTTTTATTACCATCATTCCTTCTTCGATGTACAGATGGAACAGTAGAGGGTAAAAACTACATCTCCATCTTACACCCTTTTTAATCCGACCGATTCGTTCTTGATTGTCCACTCTTATTATTCGCTCTTGGATCTTGTACATATCGTGTATCACCCGTCTCTCCCTATAGTTTACTCCTATTTTTCTCAGAAGTTGGAACACCTTACATGATTTTACATTGTCTAAAGCTTTTTCCAGGTCTCCAAATCCTATGAATGTGTCTTAATTTTTCTTTAGTCTTGCTTCCATTATCAACCGCAACATCAGAATTCCCTCTCTGTGGCCTTTACCTTTTCTAAAGCCAAACTGATCGTCGTCTAGCACATCCTCAATTTTCTTTTCCATTCTATTGTATATTACTCTTGTCAGCAACTTGGATGCAGGACCTGTTAAGCTGACTGTGCGATAATTCCCGCATTTGTCAGCTACTCCAGTCTTCGGAATTATGTGAATGATATTTTTCCGAACATCAGATGGTATGTCGCCAGACTCATACTTTCTACACACCAATGTGGATAGTCATTTGTCACCACGTCCGCCGATGATTTCAGAAGTTCTGATGAAGTGTTATCTAACCCTTCTGCCTTATTTCATCTTAAGTCCTCCAGAGATCGCTTAAATTCTGATTCCAATACTGGATCGCTCGTTATTGTTGTGGTCTTCAGTCCTGAGACTGGTTTGATGCAGCTCTCCATGTTACTCTAACCTGTGCAACCTTCTTCATCTCCAAGTAACTACTGCAACCTACATCCTTCTGAATCTGCTTAATGTGTTCATCTCTTGGTCTCCCTCTACGGTTTTTAACCTCCACGCTGCCCTCTAATACTAAATTGGACATCCATTGATGCCTCAGAATATGTCCTACCAACCGATCCCTTCTTCTAGTCAAATTGTGCCATAAATTCCTCTTCTCCCCAATCCTGTTCAGTACCTCCTCATTAGTTAGTGATCTCCCCATCTAACTTTCAGCATTCTTCTGAAGCACACATTTCAAAAACTTCTCTTCTTGTCTAAACTATTTATCGTCCATGTTTCACTTCCATACATGGCTACACTATATTCAAATACTTTCAGAAAAGATTTCCTGAGACTTAAATCTATACTCGATGTTAACAAATTTCTCTTCTTCAGAAACGCTTTCCTTGCCATTGCCAGTCTACATTTTATATCCTCTCTTCTTCGAGCATCATCAGTTATTTTGCTCCCCAAATAGCAAAATTCCTTTACTACTTTAAATGTCTCATTTCCTAATCTAATTCCGTCAGCATCACCCGACTTAATTCGACTACATTCCATTATCCTCGTTTAGCTTTTGTTGAAGTTTAGCCTATACTGTCCATTCCGTTCAGCTGCTCTTCCAGGTCATTTGCTGTCTCCGACAGAATTACAATGTCATCGGCAAACCGCAAAGGTTTTATTTCTTCTCCATGGAATTTAATTCCAACTCCGAATTTTTCTTTTGTTTCCTTTACTGTTTGCTCAAAATACAGATTGAATAACATCGGGGACTGGATGCAACCCTGTCTCACTCCCTTCCCAACCACTGCTTTCCTTTCATGCCCCTCAACTCTTATAACTGCCATCTGGTTTCTGTACAAATTGTAAATAACCTTTCGCTCCTTGTATTTGACTCCTGCCTGCTGCAGAATTTGAAAGAGAGTATACCAGTCAACAATACCAAAAGCTTTCTCTATGTCCAGAAATGCTAGAAATTTAGGTTTGCCTTTCCTTAATCCATCTTCCAAGATAAGTCCTAGGGTCCGTGTTGCCTCACGTGTTCCAACATTTCTACGGAATCCAAACTGATCTTGCCTGAGATCGGCTTCTACCAGTTTTTCCATTGGTCTTTTAAGAATTCGTGTTAGTATTTTGCAGCCGTGACTTATTAAACTGATTGTTCGGTCATTTTCACACCTGTAAACAACTGCTATTTTGGGATTGGAAATTTTATATTCTTGTTGAAGTCTTAGGGTATCTCACCTGTCTGATACATCTCACTCACCAGATGGAAGAGTTTTGTCAGGGCTGGCTCTCCCAAGACTATCAGTAGTTCTAATCGAATGTTGTCAACTCCCAGGACCTTGTTTCGACTTAAGTCTTTCAGTGCTCTGTCAAATTCTTCACGCAGTATCATACCTCCCATTTCATCTTCATCTACATCCTCTTCCATTTCCATAATATTGACCTCAAGTACATCGTCCTTGTATAGACTCTCTGTATACTCCTTCCACCTTTCTGCTTTCCATTTTGTGCTTAAAATTGGTTTTCCATCTGAGCTCTTGATATTCATACAAGTGGTTCTCCAAAAGTCTCTTTATTTTTCCTGTAGCCAGTATCTATCTTACCCCTAGTGATACATGCCTCTATATTCTTATACGTGAGCTCTAGCCATCTCTGCTTAGCCATTTTTCACTTCTTGTCGATCTCCTTTTTGAGACGTCTGTATTCCTGTTTGCCCTCTTCATTTAGTGCATTTATATATTTTCTTCTTTCATTAATTAAATTCAATATCTCTTCTGTTACCAAAGGATTTCTATTAGCCCTCATCTTTTTACCTACTTGATCCTCTGCTGCCTTGACTGTTCCATCTCTCAAAGCTACCCATTATTTTTCCACTGTATTTCTTTTCTCTGTTGTTGTCAATCGTTCTCTGATGTTCTGCCTGTCTACAACCACTGGTTCTTTCAGTTTATCCAAGCCCCATCTCCTTAAATTCCCACATTTTTGTAGTTTCTTCTTTTTTAATCTACAGTTCATAACCAATAGATTGTGGTCAGGATCGATATCTGCCCCTGGAAATGTCTTACATTTTAAAACCTGGTTCCTAAATCTCTGTGTTGCCATTAGATAATCTATCTGAAGCCTTCCAGTGGTTCCAGGCCTACTTTCATGATTTTTAAACCAAGTGTTAGCTAGATTAAGTTATTTTCTGTGCAAAATTCTACCAGGCGGCTTTCTCTTTCATTCCTTACCCCCTTTCCTTATCCTCATTCCTTACCCCCATTTCTGGATCGCCAATCTCTTCTAAATCGACTCCTATTTCTTGTTCTACCACTTCAGACAGATATTTCCCCTCATAGAGGCCTTCGATGTACACCTTCTAGCTATTCGCTCTCTCCTCTGCAATTAACAGTGGAATTCCCTTTGCATTCTTAATGTTTCCACCCTTGCTGTTAATTTCACCGAAGTATATTTTGAATTTCCTATAAGCTGAGTTAGCCCTTTCGACAATCACTTCTTTTTTGATTTCTTCAACATTTTCATGCAGCCATTAGCTTCCCTGCGCTTCCTATTTATTTCATTCTTCAGCGACTTGTATTTCTGTATTCCTCAATTTCCCTGAACATTTTTGTACTTCCTTCTTTCATGGATCAACTGAAGTATTTGTTCTGTTATCCATTGTCTCTTCGCAGTTACGTCATTTGTACCTATATTATTCCTTCCAACTTCTGTGACTACCCTTTTTAGAGATGTCAAAACCTCTTCAACTGTATTGCCTACTGAGGTATTATGACGTGACAGCGTATCACGTGATTCCTTAGTACTTCCGTATCCCACTTTTTTTGTGTATTGGTTTTCCCTGACTAATCCATAAACTTCAGCCTACTCTTCATCACTACTACATTGTGATCTGCGTCTATATGTGCTTCTGGGTATGACTTACAGTCCAGTATATCATTTCGGACTCTCTGTCTGATCATGGTGTAATTTAACTGAAATCTTCCAGTATCACTCTGCCTTTTCCACGTATACGTACTCCTCTTGTGATTCTTAAACAGAGTATTCGGTACTACTATCCGAAATTTAGCCTGCTTCCGATGTCCTTGCTCCGTCCGTCATCGGTTATTTTAATGTCTTGGTAGCAGAATTCCTTAACTTTATCTTCTTCGCGTCCACCAGTCCTGATGTTAAGTTTCTCGCTGCTCTCATTTCTGCTACTTCTCATTACTTTCGTCTTTCTTCGACTTACTGAAATTTATTGCAGTACTCAATTAATGTTTCTTCTTTCTCATTCCTAGTACCAAGCCCATATTCTCCCGTAATCCTTTCTTCCAGTCCTTCCCCCACAACTGCATGACTATTAGATTTTTATCTCTATCTACTGAATTGCTCTTTCAGCTTCGTCATTTACTGTCTCTAGCTCTTCATCTTCAGCTTGCGACGCCAGTCGGTATACCTGAATTATCGTTGATTGTGTTCGTTTTCTGCCGATTGTGATAAGAACAGCCCCATCACTGAACTGTTCACAGTAACACACTCTCTGCCCTACCTTCCTATTCATAACGAATGAGTTATGACATTCATAACGATTGAGTTATGACAGTGAACCGATAGGTTTGTACTGACAAGTTACTCTGTAACTGCAATATATGATCCGAAGATGGGCAGCTAGCCTGAAACCGGTCACTGAAAATAAAAAAAAAAATAGCGATCAAAGACTGAAATGCCATATTTTTATTTAAAGAATGCACGCGGAAATCCCATTAAGACAATCATGTCTAGTTTTTTTTTTTTTTAAATGGTTCAAATGGCTCTGAGCACTATGGGACTTAACATCTGTGGTCATTAGTCCCCTAGAACTTAGAACTACTTAAACCTAACCTAACCTAACCTAAGGACATCACACACATCCATGCCCGAGGCAGGATTCGGACCTGCGACCGGAGCGGTCATCTAGTTTTGAAAAATCCTACTCCAGTTATACCATTTTCTGCTGCTGTTCATATTACCCTATACTCATCTGACCAGAAATGTTTTGTCTTCTTCCCACTTCACTTCACTGACTCCTACTATATCTAGACTGAAGCTTAGCATTTCCCTTTTGAGATTTTCTAGCTTCCCTACCACGTCCAAGCTTCTGATATTCCACGCCCCAACACGTAGAACATTTTCATTTCGTTGGTTATTCACTCTTTTTCTCACGGTCACCTCTCCTTTGGTAGCCTCCTCCCGTAGATCCAAAAGGGGGACTATTCCGGAATCTTTTGCCAATGGAGAGATCATGACACTTTTTCAGTTACAGGCCACATGTCCTGTGGATACACGTTATGTGTTTTTTAATGCAGTGGTTACCATTGGGTTCTGCATTGTCATGCCGTTCACCACTGCTGATTCTTCCATCTGTAGGAGCAGTTTCCCATCCCAAGGACAAGAGAGTGGCCTGAACCTCTGCCCACCCCTGCGCCCTTTTTGACAAGGCCAGAAAGAGGGTGACTTCTTATGTAGGAGGTCTTTGGCCGTCATTGAAGTACCGAAGGCATTTCTGTTACTAAACAAAGATGCTACCGCTAGACCAAGTGTGCTACCACCGATCCGTACTACAACGTTAACTGACAAACGAAATTCTATGCACAAAAATTGTGTAATAGAATTTTCATGAAATGAACCTCTCGCGAAGGCTACCGGCAGTCGTATGAAATTTTTTTTTGCGAACATTAAGGATTTGAAGCCATCAAAAAATCATGTAAGTCTGCAGGCTTTCGTGGCCGTTGTCATTGAAGTTAAAATCTTCTGGGTTATTAGGCAGCGTCATGTTTCTTCTAAAATGAACATTTTAGAAGAAACATGAACATTTTAGAAGAAACATGACGCGGCCTAATGACCCAGAAGATTTTAACTTCAGCTTCATCAAAAAATTGTCTACAGGCTAGCTGCTGCTGGTCGTTTAGTAAATTCCCATTTTTCCGCTCTGGATGTTTACAGATGTCTAATTCTTCCGAAGGGTTCATCCTACGCCCTTTGACTTCTGTGGGAGGAATCCCATTATCGTTGTTTTGCTTCTGTTGATCTTCATCTTATGTCCTCCTTCCAAGACATTGTCCATTCAACTGACCTTCCAACTCCTTTGCTGCCTCTGAGAGAATTACAACATTGTCGGTAAAGCTTAAAGTTTTTATTTCTTCTCGATATCCTTTAAATCCTACTCCAAATGTTTTTTGTTTTCCTTTAGAGCTTCCTCAAGGTACAGATTGAATAACGCTTACGATACGTTACAATCCTGCTTCACTCTTTTCTCAGGCACTGCTTCCCTTTCATGCCCCTCAGCTCTTATAATTGCCATCTGGTTACTGTAAGTAGCATTTCGTTCCGTCTATCTTCCACTGATACTTTCAGAATTTCACAGAGAGTATTCTTGTAAACACTGCCAAAAGCTTTCTCAAAGTCAGCAAATGCTATCAACGTAGGTTTGCCTTTCCTTAACGTAACTTCTAAGACAGGACGTTGAGGCAGCACTGCCTCACGCATTCCTACATTTCTTCGGAATCCAAACTGATTTTTCCCGAGGAAGGCTTCTACCAGTTTTTCCATTCTTCTGTACAGAATTCGTGTTAGTATTTTGCGACCATTACATACTGAACTGTCAGCACATGTTTTCTTTGGAATTGGAATTATTACGTTCTTCTTGAAGTCTGAGGGTCCTTTACATCTTGCACACCGGATGGAAGAGTTTTGTCAGGGCTGGCTCTCCCAAGGCTATCAGTAATTCTAATGGAATGTTGTCAATAGGGGGACAAGGTTCGTGCCAGTGCACGTTGCACTGTTGCCAAATTTATTCAAGATGGCGGCGATGACGTAATCCAAGATGGCGGCATGTAGACTTGGCAACATCGCATGACGTCATCCAAGATGGCGGATTTTGGTGAGAGAATAGTCCAATTGTGCTACGTCCAATAACCTAACGTCAAGAAAAAATGGCGGGAAGTTTGAATTAAGGCAGGAAAATAGGCCAATTGTGCTACGTCCACTAACCTAAGCCTCCAGAAGAAAAAATGGCGGCAAGTTTGAATTCCAACATGATAATGCATGCAAAGACCATACTTTTCTTTATTATTATTCATTATCATTTATTAACATTCATTATCATTCATTGTCATTTATTATCATTTATTATTATTTATTATCATTTATTATTATTTATTATTATAGACCTGCCTACACTAGAAAATTCCCTCCAAATTCAAATTCCAACACGATAATGGCGGCAAAACCTTACTTTTGTTTATTATTATTTATCATTTATTAACATTCATTATCATTCATTGTCATTTATTAGCATTCATTATCATTTATTATTACTATTATTATTATTTATTATTATAGGCCTACCTCCACTAGAAAATTGCGCCAAATTCAAATTCCAACACGATAATGTCTCGAAAACTGTACTTCTATGTATTATTATCATTTATTATTTATTCAAGATGTCCGATTTTCTCGGCGAGAAAGCCATTTTCCTTACATCCGTAACAAAAATCTATCACAGGTTCAAATCCCAACACCATAATTGAACACACGTACGAACTTTCTCCCTCACTTATCTTTTTCACTGGTAGCCTATCACAATCGCGTCAAATAATAAACTGCTCTTATACTAATGTAAGTCACGTCCTTTGATTTTGCAGGGGGGAAGGGACTGAAGACTTTATTTCAAGCAGTGCGGTCATCACTTGTTCTCCAACACAGTCAGCACACACTTCTTTCATATCGCAGTGCAGCCACCACGACGTCCGTGCTCCAACTGCATTAGTTCAAATCCTCGCCACCCCCTGGCCAGCGCGCGGAGACACTGGCTACGCCTGTCACGTGAGGCGGCCGGTCACTCGCGGTGGACTGGCGGTACGCTGGGGGCGAGCCCAGCAATCACTCCAACGTCGTAAACATGTTTTCGCTGGACACGCTGGAACTTGCCGTGTTTGATGTCACAGCGGCCCCTTGTCCGCTCACCACGTGTATTCGTCGCCTTTGCATGTTTCCCGCCAAAATTGTCTGCCTCGGAGCTGAATCACACAACGGTCGACTGTTCGCTGCCACACTTTTGGCGCAACGTTCAAACCTGTCGATGCCGACCGCTCACGGTCCACCACGTGTCCCTGTGCGAGCGAGAACGCAGTGCTACACTTCTGATAGCGAAGTTTGCTCAATAGTGGAATCCGCCATGACTATATAACAGCACGTTTAATCCGCACTAGAACGCCTGCTAATTTACTCGCTCTCGCGCGTGCATAATAACTGTACAATCGCTGGGCCGCCGCCCCGCTTACGTCACACACCCTCCATACACGCGACAGACATAGCCTTCTGTAAATACCTGGAAAATGACTCTTTATTTAGACATTACGGTCATGCAGGTGTGTCCGAACTGACTTCTCCATGCTCACACAGCGAAACTCCAGAGCGCAGGTGACGTACGCGCGGCCGGCTGAGACCGCTCCATCGGCAGCTCCCTGGCCGGCTGACGTCAAGAGACCAGCGGTGCCCGCACAGCCCTACGGCCAGCGAGCCAGGTAGGCGGCGAGCGGCGCCTCAGGGTCCAGCCACAAACGGTCAGCCGCGCTAGCCTCAGAGTCCGACTACGTAAACATCTTTCCGCGCCCGCGAGCACTTAACGCTGGACAGGATGGAACCTGTCGTCCGCGTGCTGGACAAAGGATATGTTTGCCGCCAGAGTTTGACCGACAGTGGAACCCACCATGACCGTATAACAGCGCGTTTGCTCGTCACGAGAACGCTCGCTAATTCACTCTCATCACCCCGCTATATTAAATAATTCAATTTACAATTTCATATACGTATGCAAACGTGTTCAACTCCCTAATTTCAACTACTTTTCGAGGACCGGACCGCCACCTCCTCCTCCTCCTAGGAACTAGCGCCAAGTTTGAAATCTGCCAGTAAACAAAGCTCACTTGCGCTTCCGCCACCAACCTAAGAAAATTGTTTCAAACTAAGCCACCAGCACTCAACCTCTTCGTACACGTTTCTGGTAAACGGACTCACCCTGCACTAGGTCCCTGGACCGAGGAACGAATTTAACTTTATTTAGGAATGGAGTATATGTATCACACCGACATGTCCCACATCATACAGACCTGCAAAACACTCCTACATAACTCATTTATAATGTTCTAGACACACGCTTGCTAATTGTAAACAGTTAAAAAGAACCTACAGACATGCAAACTGCTCGTAAATAATGCAAAACATTTACCTCCAAATAGCTAAACAACTGCTAATTTTCGGAAATAATTTCAGTGCATAGGCTGACGGAAGGAAGAACGAGTGTACTTTATTTATTTGCGACATACCTTTTTGAAACTTTTAATTCTCATAGGTTTCGATATGTAAGGCTGACGTAAGGCAGTTTCTGAACTCCAGTAGTGCACTACACTTGGCAACACAACCACACCCATCAAGATAGTCATTTCAATCCAGACCTGTAACTCCTCTATAGATAAATTTGTCTAGTTATTTGTCTACTCACTCACATTCTGACCAGATTGCCGTTATTACGCAAAAACAGCTCAGACTGCGCTGTGCTGCTCGGGGAAGTAAGGAAGGGCTGCACTCCATTTATGTGGAGCCCTTTTATTTAGTCGTGGAGTGTATTTGTCACAAAACACCCGCACTGATCCGACTGTGGTCATCTGACACAGGCCACAAACACGTAAACAACTCCTAATTTCACCACACAATAGCAAACAGCTCTTAAATAATGCAGTACACAATATCAGCAGACGAGCTCTGTACTCTTAAACTCTCCAAATAAAGCACAGCACAGTGCACAGACATGCTAGCAAAATAGTGCAACAGACGCGCCCAAACACCACCAGCTGCCAAACCGACCAAAAGTCTCTGCTCGGCCTCCCCCAAACATGACCTCAACACAGTCGCATTCGCACCTATCACCGGAGAAATTGATATCGCCTATGCGCCTTACATTACGCTCCAAGGCAGGCCGCGCGCGCGTGCGGTCGGCGGGGAAGGGGATTCCAGAGTCTCCGGCCAAGTTCGGCTTCCGAGCGCTCGTGGACAGCCGACACATTTCAAAGCTTCATTGTTCTTCTCATGTATACCGCCAGCGTCTCAAGTCTAGAACTGCCTTCACGTCTATTGGCAGAATAGCTCATAGCTCGTTGACACACTCGATTAACGCGGCCGGGAAAACATTTACTACTCTCATGCAACCGAGATGGTGACGGAAAACCAATCCCTCTGATCTGCGCTGCAGGTGCGTGTAATCATTGAGAACACTCTATTTACTTTTTTCGAACAACTTATTTAACCATACAATATATTCATCACGCTATCACAAAACACCAATCCCAGATATGCCCTGGGCCACGTTGCATAGCCCACAGACAGGCACCCAATCATAATTTCAGTACACACTATGGCAAACTGCTACTAAATAATTCCTCACACAGATGTGTAGATACGCTGAGTACTCGTAAACTATCCTAATAACGCATAGCAGAGCCTGCAGATCCGCTCGCAAAATAACTCAGCAGACGTGCGCAGGTACCACCCACTCCGCACCCTGCCCACAGGATCGTGAAGTCACCCACCCGTCTGATTTCAGACCTCGCACAGCCCCTGCTCGGCTTCCGCAAGCGCGAGTTGCCGCGGTCAACGCGCTCGTCAGCGGTCAAAGCACACACATACGTCCTTCCAGGACCGCGATCCCGAGCCGCGACCACCGGACGCGGGTGAAAGTCAGCTTTGTATCAACGTAGCATAATTCCAAACGCTAGACACATCATACCAGCACCTGTCTTTACCTCCTATGACACTGTAGCACACTGTGCATTGCTCCTCACACGACATTACATGGCCCTTTAACTAAATATAACTACACATCCCTGCTCTCGCCTCGTCGCGTGACCAGCTATCTAAAAACCTTCTCAATATTATTCTTACTTTACAACATTAAAAAAAAAAGATCTAATTTACACTTCCCACCGCACCTAACCTCACACCCGTCCCACCATCAACATACGCAAAGATCCTCAGCCCTATCTTGACACTCATATATCACCCCACTAACCATGCCCATCAATCAATTTACCATTCTCATCCCCTCTTTTCGAATTACAAACGTAGCCTCTATCTAAACACCAATCAACTCATCTTTCTCGCGATTTTCAACAGTAAAATTAATTTTACACACACCCAGAAATACCAAACGCAACTAAAGACTCAAACTTTTATACAGAGCATCAAGCACATACGACACTCACACCAATATTCAAAGCCTGATCTATATTTACCACCTCCACCTTCAATTAAATATTATTACCATTGCCACAACATTCTACCAGCGTTAGATTTGTACCTATTTTTCCGCTCTCAACTGTTGTCACTAGCGGTCGAATATCACTATCTATAGATTGCATAAATTTCCACATAAAAAAAATCTCGCCCCCCCTCCCCTATTTAGAGACTCCTATATCCGAACACATAGCATCATTCAACTATCACTTGCTCTTATCTAATAACTCATCCATCAGGTCTGGGGGCAAGGTCATCCCTTTCTTTCTTTCCTTCTTTCAGCAGCAGGCAGCTATTTTTTTACAGTGGTAGATAAACTGCGCCATCAAGTTAACATCACCATTCGCGAAACATGTCTTCAAATATGTAAACACACTTACTCAATTACACAGCGGTCTCGCTGAGGACATAACCTTCAATATTACAGTTTTTAATCCAATAACCACCGAAACAAGTAATAAATGCTCAAACTAATCCCATAGTGCCTTACAAAGGGAGTGTCCGAGCGTCGGCGGCGGCATGTCAAAGCCACATAGCTGTCCATCTAAACAGCTGTCCACTCAGCCCCAGGACCAGAATGCTGAAGTGGGCTCTCCCTATACCTGCTCTCCAGCTATTGCCTAACGACGTACAGTGCACAAATAGATTCCTGAATAGCGCAGATCTGTATCTCCCCCTTCCATCTCCAACAGGACATGTAAACAGTGTCTCCCCCAGCCAGCGAACCCGACGTCATTCACCCTTCGCTGATAATTTCCACTCGCATATATAAAACCATATTCACTCCTGCCAAAACTCACTTAATAATAAAAAAGCATTCTCCCTTTCTAAGCATGGATGAGTATACATTTATCTTCTCCCATCTGATCTCTGCAATTTAAGTCGGAGAAAGACATATCTATTACCTTCTGCAACCTGTCTATAAACAGAACGATCTCAGTTACTACAACAGGACCTTGTTTTGACCATTCGCCGGAAATGCGCGCAATGTTGTACGCCTCAAACTAGGTACAAGTACAACAGATCCTCAACACCCTATCATCTTTATCCCCTACCATCAAACAGTGAAAAAGTCATGAAGGCACCAATGCGATCCACCTCCAGTGCGGACAAACGGAATTCACAATACTCCCCCCGAATAACTTAGAGTGCAACCATCCAAGAATTCCTAACAGCTCACCAAATCCAACACCTCAAACTACAAATGCCTATATGAACAAGATCATATTAAATACACATACATGCTGCAGAGACACCTTTAAAGTTTGATCACCCATACTCTAAGCGAATGAGAAGCTGCCTCTGGCCCTTGCTCAAACAGTGTTTTCTAACACGCTTTTGCACACTGCCGAGCATTTCGTCTTTCTGTCGCGACTTCTAAGTCATTGTCTCATTCTAAACAGACATTAACACGAACTGATGCATGACCTCTCACAGGAAACTATACCTTGCACCTTATAAATCATATTCTTACAGTCGACAGCATAACATTGAATGATTTTAAATAAAGGACACCCACAACACAAGGAAAATAGAAGAGCCTGCTGGCGTTGTAGCCACTTCCCTCGAAAGTGATTGACCACCTCTACATTTAAACTCATATGTCGCAGTGACCAAATAGTTTATAACTCTGCATTCAATTTCTAGTGATTGGTCATGTTTGCACACAAGTACAGGATCACCGCTTTCGGTGCTAGCAACCCCAGAAGTTGCGGTCCATCAACCAAAATTTCTCCCCCAACTCAAGCAAGCATTGTCAGTCGATCATTATGTGGTACCCAATGCACAGATGCGATGGATGAGACACCGCCGATCTACTGTAATATTATCCATCACAGCTGATATCGCGAAATATTATACAGTAAGTCCAATACTGGCCAATCATGTGACAGCTTGTTTTCTTAACTTCAGTATCATAGCTAAACCATACATCCTCTACTTTGCAAGTATCATTGCGACCATTCATAGATGACTGCTCATCACGTCCATTCACACTTAATTCTCGAACACATAAAGACGATCAAATTATACCAGACAATGCTATACATATTTCTAAGACCTCGTGCATAGTACTCGATCAATCTCTCTGCGTATGGCGGTCACAGAGCTATCTAGTCCTCTTACGTTAAAAGACCATCCTCACCTCGGCATTGACCTACCTAACCCGAAACATCGCTACCCAATTATTCCTCAACCGAGTAGACGAATACAGCTACACTCCACCTCTCTTGACTGAATAGAGCTTTCCTAGTCCTAATACATCCAAGTGCACCACATTTCTCGAAATGTAACCAAGTCTTGGAGCTTAGCACACCATATTGATCTATAGTAACAGATCTCAAAGTGACTTAATTTAATAGCATACAGTTAAGAAGAACAAGAACGGAGCGATATTTATACGCAACGTAGTTCAATAGATTTTTAAGCAAATCATCCAATCTATCATGTGTAAAGTATTGTTCTAGAGTCAATGATCGGTGCATCGAAGGTTCCGGTAGGAGAGAGAGAGAGAGAGAGAGAGAGAGAGAGAACATAAACACACACGCACTTCTAAGACTAGAACGTTCAGCACTTAAAAACGGGCAATAACCTTAGATCGCTTACTTTTCCGTCCTGTCAGACATACATCCTTCTCCCCGGTCACCTTACGCTGATCTATCTCTACCCCAATCGTAAAACTTTTCCTTCCTATGATACGAGCCCAATATAGCCCTGCGGACACGTCTAGTGGCCAATGATCACACCAGATCACGAGTCAGAAATAATACTATTACTCCATCAGGTCTATATAAAAAATTATAGTTCTTAGCAGCCGGTACATCCTACAAGCAAACAGATACGTATAACAGCAGCGTCCAACATGTGAAAATTAAAAGTCATCCCGTCACTGACTCTGTAAACAGCCGTCTGTCGGGTAAGTGTGTACACAATGATTACCGCCTCTCACAAATACCCACAGCTAACTTAGTTATGACGCTGAAGTCTCGATTTTACACCAAGCATACGACAGGGTGGGGATCGCGTAAATCAAAGTGCATTTAGAGGAATGTGTCTACCTTCATCACACATGAGACAAGTCCTCTGATGACCGACGGGTTCACCGTTAACGATCGCAAGTAGAGAGCGCTTTAAACCACATACCGAACACGTAGCCGCACACGACTTGAACGCTGGCTATATCACGTGACTAAAGCATCCAAATAGAATACTAGAAAAAAAATCTACCTTCAGCAACTTGTCCTTCTCTAGAATAAATGAGTCAACGTTTGAATCGTACCTAGTTGCAGCTCTGTCTCAATCGATCATCCCGTACACCCTCTGTTACGATTTAACAAAGTTGTGAGTAAGTTTAGACGTGAATGATTCCCTGTCCTCCAGAAAAGCGTCAAATACAGTATTAAACTCGCGTGTATCACTGCAACCTCAGTAGACACACACTATAATACGAACTCAACGAGAAAAAATTGACTGCCTTCCTTATTCGGCTCGCTTCGAAGTCATAGTTTTCCTGCATTCCTCTTGTTGACGCATACTTGACTCCATGTACAAATTCCCCACCGCCCCCCCCCCCCCCACTCCCCCCTGCGAACCAGAAGATAAGCAAGTTCGTTCTCATTTTCACCGCATTTCGGTGTATATTAGGTTAGTTTATATCTATACGCAAATCAGTTTTCGCATTTCTTTCGATTTTATGTCAGATCCATCCATGCGACTGCGACATAAGTTATCGTTCTATGTTCTAAAATTGTCTCTAAATGTAACCAAGGCGTATCCAGTCACCTCCACATTCGGAGAGCGCTTGCTGCGTTTTCTGTATCTCTTTGCACATGTACGCCTCGCGGAAGGCTCCCAGGACCGGTGGCAGAGTAGGGTTAACGTTCGAATGTGGAACCGCCGCGAGTTATATGGAGAGTGGTGTTCAGATGCGGATCCACAATACGCCGCGCACGGGGTAGTGTTTGAAGGTGGATTCGCCTCGCGCAAGGTAGGAAGCTGTATTTGAATGCAGATCCACAGTATTCAGTACCCGAGTTAGCGTTCCAGTGTGGATCTGCTGCGTACTATATATCCGGAGCTGTGTCCGAGAGGCGGATCCACCATATGCAGCACCCATGACAGGGTTCGCGGGTGGACCAAGCACGCGTTACGTCCGGAGAAGTATTCTATGCTCGAAGTTTCGTCCACCAGCCGATGGGACTGGGTCCTGGGAGCCGTCCGCGAGGCGTACATGTGCAAAGAGATACAGAAAACGCAGCAAGCGCTCTCCGAATGTGGAGGTGACTGGATACGCCTTGGTTACATTTAGAGACAATTTTAGAACACAGAACGATAACTTATGTCGCAGTCGCATGGATGGATCTGACATAAAATCGAAAGAAATGCGAAAACTGATTTGCGTATAGATATAAACTAACCTAATATACACCGAAATGCGGTGAAAATGAGAACGAACTTGCTTATCTTCTGGTTCGCAGGGGGGAGGGGGGGGGGGCGGTGGGGAATTTGTACATGGAGTCAAGTATGCGGCAACAAGAAGAATGCAGGAAAACTATGACTTCGAAGCGAGCCGAATAAGGAAGGCAGTCAATTTTTTCTCGTTGAGTTCGTATTATAGTGTGTGTCTACTGAGGTTGCAGTGATACACGCGAGTTTAATACTGTATTTGACGCTTTTCTGGAGGACAGTGTAAGTAGGCTGTTTAGGTTTTTTTATTGGTAACGCCACCTCTGTATGAAAATCACTGGCTGTGCTGTCTGCAGTCTGTGGCTGCTTTGCATTGTTGTAATACTCGCCATTGTAGTGTTAGGCAGCTGGCTGTGAACAGCGCGTAGCGTTGCGCAGTTGGAGGTGAGCCGCCAGCAGTGGTGGATGTGGGGAGAGAGATGGCGGAGTTTTGAAATTTGTCATGAACTGCTATATTTATATATGATGATATCAAGGTAAATACATTGTTTGTTCTCTATTAATATCTTTCATTTGCTAACTATCCCTATCAGTAGTTAGTGCCTTCCATAGTTTGAATCTTTTATTTAGCTGGCAGTAGTGGCGCTCGCTGTATTGCAGTAGCTTGAGCAGCGAAGATTTTTGTGAGGTAAGTGATTTGTGAAAGGTATAGTTTAATGTTAGTCAGGGCCATTGTTTTGTAGGGAATTTTGAAAGTCAGATTGCGTTGCGCTAACAAAATATTGTGTGTCAGTTTAAGGACAGTCGTGTATAAATTGTTCAAAGGGGACGTTTCATATGTCGACCCTTAGCCGAGGATACCTCACTGGAATCTTCTGATTTTTTTCTTGTAGTTTGTGTAATTAGTGTAGATTTTGTTTATTGCTAGCGCGTAATTGTAGAGAAAATCTCCTTTGTAGTTGCAGACTTTCATTGTTGTACAGTAAAACAGTTGTGGCATGCATGTAGATTTGCACCAAGTATTTCGCAGCTGCAATTAACTAGATATTATTTTCAGTGCTATGTTAATGTGTTCTCTTATTTTTGATCTTCAAATTGTGTTTTTCTGTGTTGTCGTGTGAAATACTGTGACAATGCGTAGAGAAACAGATTCCAGACACTAATACATTATTATTGCAATTAATGCAACAAATGGAACAAAATCAGAGACAAATGGGACAGAATCTTAAAAAGTTAGACACAGTGGAACAAAATCTTAAAAAGTTAGACACAATGGAACAACATCAGAGACAAACACAGCAACAGTTAGACACAATGGAACAAAATCTTAAAAAGTTAGACTCATTGGAACAAACACTTGAACAAACACGTGAAGATTTAACTACTGAGTTACATAACATTGAATCGAAATGTCAAAAAGTCTGTAATGACGTAAAAACGCAAATTTGTGAGCATTTTCAACCTATTTTTTCGCGGCATGAAAATGCATTACAGAATCACGAAGCAGCCATAAAAGAAGTGCAAACCATTGTTCATGAAAATCATGAGACCTTGTGGGCTAAAATTGACTCAGTTGCATCTACCGATTCGGTTACGCAACTTGCAAAAACTCAGGAAAACTTAAAGGACACAGTAGATTCGATTTCAACACAAATGGACACTCTGAAACTTGGTTCAGAAAAACACACTGAGGAAATGTGTTCACTATCGGAGAAAGTAGCCGAACTTTCGGATCAGGTCACTAACTTATCTACAAAGGTAGATGATGATCTGAATGACACAAGACCTGTAGCCTTCACTGACACAGAAGAGTATGAACAAATTAGAAAATTCAAACAGAATCAAAATCAAATCAATACACAGTACAAAAGAGAAATCCGGGAGGTACAAGATCAGCTGACACAGGTAATACAAGAATTACGTATTTCAGAGGATACTCGCGCCCCAATACGGGAAGAGGGACACAGAAATACGGAACAGCCACAAAATAATAACACAGGGCATTTCGGAAGTTATGAAAGAAATTGCCAATGTGCACCGAATTTTGAGATGGAACGGCCGACACGACCTAACAATGACTCGGCGACATGATGATTTTGACTATAAGCTGTTCATTACTACACGTAAATTCAAAACATTTAAGAATTCTGGCAACGATATTCATCCACAAGCATGGCTCCATCAATTCTCGCATTGTTTTCCTCC
The DNA here is from genome assembly GCF_021461395.2 of Schistocerca americana. Lineage (NCBI taxonomy): Eukaryota > Metazoa > Arthropoda > Insecta > Orthoptera > Acrididae > Schistocerca > Schistocerca americana. The sequence continues at coordinate 181,655,362 of NC_060127.1, read as the reverse complement.
CAACTGGTCGTTAGAACACAGATTAGAATTTATGTGTGGCTACTTGGAGAATGAACCAGCTGTAAGAATGCGATCGGTAATTCACGATTGCCACAGTGAAGGACAGTTTTACCATACCTTCCTCTCAGCATATTGGTCTCAAGCCACACAAGACCGAGTAAAACATAGCATCATAATGATGAAACGTTTCGAACAATCTGAATTTTCCAGTCTTATGAAATATTTTGAAGACATGTTGCATAAGAATCAGTATCTTTCAAACCCATACAGCCCCTCAGAACTCATCCGCATTTGCTTAATCAAACTGCCTGAACATTTACGACATATTATTTTGGCAGGACGTTGCAAAGACGACATTGAAGCATTTCAGGGACTCTTACAAGAATTAGAAATTGACACTGACAATCGCGGAACGCGAAACCAGGAACACAACAATTACAGGTCACATCCGTCGCAATTCCGCGATGAAAGAAGTAATAACTTGACACGACAAGGCTATTCTCACAACACAAATCGTGACCAAAACAGACACCACCCGTATGATAACCGTTGGCAGAGTAGTAATAATTACAGGGAAAGATCACCTCTCCGCGGTAATGACTATTACAGAGACAATCAGAGAAACAGACAATATGGGAACCAAAATAATTATTATCACGGGAGACAGAATAACTTTCGACGCAACGGTCCAGCGCGCAGTTACGATTCAGGGAGAAATTCTCCACCACGTGACCGACAAGAAAGAAACTACAGGAACTACCAACATGACGACAGACGATGTGATCGTAACGACAGACCTGAATTGAATCAGAACTGGCGGGATTTAAACAGGGCAGGGCCCTCTCGTCACGGTGAATTTGTAGAAGTTAGGTCTCCAAATCCCAATAACGACGCGCGCCAACAAAGAGACAATAGGCAATGACTCATACCGCAGGCAGCCACAAAACGCACGTATGAAACTAACGACGCAGCTGCCGTAGCTAGTAATTACGTAAAAATGGAAGACATTAGGGACATCTTACTCCAAGAACACGACGTAAAACGTAACAACATTGCATATCCTGTGATTCACATTACAGTAAATGACGTAAAATTTACGGCAGTACTTGACTCTGGCAGTCCCATTTCAGTAATCAGTGAAACAACCTTTAGCAAATGCAACAAATCGAACGATTGCCCCACACTTCCGTTACGTAAGATTAAATTACAAGGTGCAATCTTTGGAAAAAGTGTAGATGTACGCCAACAAACCAACTTAGATTTCTTTTGTCAAAGCCACAGCTTCTCTATGAACTTTCTTATTGTTCCATTATTGTCGACGGAAATTATACTGGGAGTAGACTTTTTGAATGAATACAAAGCAATCTTAAACTTTCACGATGCTGAAATAACTTTAGAAAAAGAAGATAAGTCAGTAGCTTTGAAATTTGAAGATTGGCTCTCAAACCATGACGAAGAAATTAATCGGCTTTACCTCCTGTTAGACAACAGTTCGGAATTTTCGACGGAACTTGACACTAACAATCACTCTGCAAGTACTGACAGGGGTGATATCGACGGCGCATTTGATACTAATGAGTTAATTCAGAATAAAATTCAAAAATTGAGAATTGTAATGACACTGATAGGCAGGACCTTTTTGAGATTTTACAAGCACATTCCACAGTTTTTACTCACAAAACAGGAACAATCAAGGGATTTCAATACCAATTTCGTGTTCGTGAGCATACTAAATTTTGTGTTAGACCATACGTAATTCCGGCGCATTATAGGGACCGTGTTAGAACAGAAATACAATCTATGCTTAATGAGGGCATTATTGAGCCTGCAGTAAGCTCATACAACAACCCATTACATGTTGTTGAGAAGAAAAATGGATCGATCAGGCTTGTTTTAGATTCGAGACAAATCAATACTATCATCATTCCTGAAACAGACAGGCCGCAGACGATGGAAGAACTTCTTCAAAATTTTAATGGTGTAAAAGTGTTGTCTTCCATTGATCTCAGATCCAGCTTTTACCAGATCGAACTTCATCCAGAATGTAGAAAATACACAGCTTTCCTTTGTTTTGGCATTTGTTATCAGTTTCGGAAACTTCCTTTTGGTTTGAACATTTCTTCGGCAGCATTCATTCGTTGGTTAAATTCCATATTACCTGAGTTCTTAAAACGTCACATCACCTTATATGTGGACGATATTCTGATAGCAGAAGCTTCATGGGAACAACATAATCGCATCCTCAACAGTTTGTTGCGTATTTTTGCAGAATCTGGAATTACAGTTAACTTGGAAAAGTCTGAATTCGGTAGGACAAAGGTGAAGTTTTTGGGACATATTATTTCTTCTGAAGGGATTCAGCCGGATCCTGAAAAGTTAGAAGCAATCAGAGCCATTCCAGTTCCATCCACAAAAAGACAAGTCCGCAGTTTTCTAGGTCTCGTAAATTTTTACCGTCGTTTTCTGAATATGCAAATTCTTGTTACACCAAAACTTTGTTCTCTCACTGGAAAAAATACTATTTGGAACTGGGACGAACAAGCACAATTGGAATTCAATTCTTTGAAAGAAGCGTTACTTCACGCGCCAATCTTAGCTCATCCAGATCTGTCACAAGATTTCTGCCTTAGCACGGATTCTTCTAAAGTCGGTCTTGGTGCCCATTTATTTCAAGAAGCCATAGAAAATGACACTACCATTCAGAAAACCATTGCTTTTGCTAGCCGAGTGCTAACCAAATCTGAAAAAAATTATTCCGTTACTGAATTAGAAGCTTTAGCTATCGTTTGGGCATTTAACAAATTCAGTTTCTTTCTTTCTGGTAAGCACGTAAAAGTATACAGTGATCATCGTGCATTACAATTTCTTATGTCTTCAAAATTAAATCATGACAGGTTAAAACGTTGGGCATTGTTTCTGCAAGAATTCCGCTTCACAATAGTCTACATTCCCGGCAAGGAGAACATTGTTGCGGACGCACTGTCACGCGCACCTGCTGGGCTTGAGAAAAGTACCACAGAAGGCAACCTCGAGAAAAATTTCAGTATTCTTTACATTCAGAAAGTCGCCTTTGAAAACTTCATCACCACATCTTTAAAGGACATTGCTCATGAACAAGATAAAGATCCGATTTGGAAAGACATCAAGAGCAAATGGCATGAAAAGACACACACACAGATTCGGCATTATTATCTGGTTAGAAACAACATACTGTTCAAACGCTGCGCTGTTGATGACAAGCTATGGGTACTTTGCATTCCTGACGATTTTGTTAATAAGCTCATTTGGTACATTCATTTCAGCTACGCACATTTTGGTCCACGAAAATGTTATCATATTCTTCGAACGACTTGTTATTTTAACAATATGGAAAAAATAATTCGAAGAGTCTTGTCTATTTGTAAACTTTGTCAAAAGGCGAAACCATCTACTATCTCACATCGTGCTCTGCTGTTTCCTATCATTCCTTCTAAATTAAAAGAATTTGCTGCTGTTGATCTCTTGGGACCGCTTGTCACAACATCTAATGGATTTTCGTACGTTCTAGTCGCTGTTGAACTTACTTCAAAATTTGTTTCTTTCACTCCGTTACGTAAAGCCACTGGACGATCTGTATCCAACGCCTTTGTTAAAAATTTCTTACGTGAAGTTGGCCACGTTGCTAAAGTCATTTCAGATAACGGACCGCAATTTAGATCTGCTGTTTGGTCACGCACGCTTCGGAATCGTAAAATCAAACCTGTTTTTATTTCATTGTACTCACCACATTGCAATCCGTCTGAACGGATTATGAAAGAAATCAATAAGCTTTGCAGACTTTATTGTCACAGAAAGCATCAGCATTGGGACAGATATCTACAATTATTTCAAAATGTGCTGAATGAAATGCCTCATGATTCCACTGCTTTACCACCTACTCTTGTACTGAAGAATGAAGAACCACCGAACAGAATCAGAGAGCTTGTACCTTTCCCGAATATACGTAAAGTTCGACACAAAGACATAATTGATTTGGCTCTTAAAAATATAAAATCTGCAGCAGACAAAAGGAGAAAACTACACGGTAAAGCAAATGCAAAGAAGTTGTATATTGGTCAGAAAGTTCTTATTAAAGCTCATTCATTGTCACATAAGAAGAAACACTTGAGTCACAAATTCTTTCTAGTTTACAATGGACCTTACAGAATCCGACGTATACCACATGATAATTGCGTTGAAGTTGAAACTCTGCGTACTAGGAAGAGTAAAGGTTTACACCACATTTCACATGTAAAACCGTTTATTGAAAGATAATCTGCTTTTTAACTTTGTCATTGCCATAAAACTTTTCACTTTACATTACTAGTATGCTTGTCAGACTTAGAATCTGTTAACATGCAACAATGTTTGAAGTTAAATATCCAGTCAAGAACCAAGAGAACTTATTGAAACAGAAATGACGAATGCATTGTTATAGTGAACAGACGTCACAGTGTTATTGTGTGTGTACATTCTTGCTTGTTAGTTGCACGATTATGGAACGTCTATAAGGCTTACATGCTTAGAACATTTACCAGTACTGCTAATGAGATTTTAATGCAACATTTTGGTTTACTTGAAAATATATTCTGGATTTAAAGTACTTTCAGTGAGATACCAGATGGCACAGTGGTTAGTTTATGTGACAGCTACACGATTTTATCACGACACTACTAATGAGTGACAATTTACAATGTTGCTTTTGCGGTGTTTCTGTTTTATATCTGCACAGTTTTTCTGAATTATTCTGGAAAGTAAAACATGTTTTAGTAGTAACTTTTGTGGTATAGCTACAATGAGACTGCCTTTTCCATAGCACAACAATACGTTACAGCACAGTACTTTCCTCATCACGGCAATAAGCGTAATAACTAAGACATTTATACGCAAAGCATTTCACTTTTGTGTATTATGAGGTAAGTACATTGACTTCTGCAGAACTTAGCTTTCGGAGGACGATAACTACGACACTTCCACACAGATTATGTTGCAACAAGACGCACATTTAGCGCTACAGTACACGTATTTGAGTGATTAATTTTGTACTTAAAACATTTATTTTTAAAGATTTTTGAATTACAAAGAAAGTTTTCCGTGATACATTTCATTCCATTGCTGTAATCTGTAACACCTGAGGGTATAATTACATTAATCCTCAGGGGGGTACACGCCTACTTTGTGTACCATGTGTTTGGCAAGCACAAGGAACCCTAGCTAATATGGTATTTGCTTATACAACTTTACACATCGGTACCATATTTCTCTAACACACAAATTACACAGCTATCTGATCATTTAACTGAGAGAGACAAACATTTATTTTACTATATCAGTGACAGATGTTTACGTAATTACACATTTGGATAACTTCACACTTATGAAACTGTATTTTGTCTGTACTTTGTAAACTGTTCATATTTTTTCGGAATCATTGTGATACTATGAGAGCTTTGAATGATATATTTGGTATGGATTCATGATTTTTAAAGTACGTTTGAGGTAGATGACACTATTGAAATGAGCAGAGAATTTTTTTTAGGTTTTGAAATTATTACAGAAAGCTACGACGTTTTTGAGATTTGACTGAGGTGTTATGATGTTATTATTACGACGACGATGTGTACTATGCTGTTGAGATATGTTTATGATCAATAAGATGATGCTACCGTATATGAGGAATAAGAAGTATGTTGGAAACCAAGAATCGTACTTTAAGAGTTATGAAATGTGTCACAATGCTGACGAATATTTTATTTGGACACTTATATTTATAGGATTTTCTTTCTACAGATTTGCAACGCTAATTCTTGACCTGTGAAATATTTTTATATGAGACTGCCACTGTAGCGGAAACTGTTGTCGTAAATATTTCCGTAAGAAAATTAAGTGACCACCTGCACGTAATGCGTCGTGGGCACCCAGCTGTGTCAGACGCCTGGAGAAAAAGCCATTAGCGCGTGCCTTTCAGAGCACAGGAAAAAAAAAGGGAGGCCATTATCCTGGCCATTGTCATTCCTTTAGAGAAAGCATCGCAAATCCGACACGCTGATTACTTGGAAACATATCGTACTTTCTGATATTTACTGAAATGCCTAATGAAATGACAAGAAATAGTTTGTCTACACACCTGACTATGACTACTGTCTTTCTAGATGAGAGATTTTTTTACTACTTATGAAATGCCACATGACTATTGAACGATGTTCTTATGCTTTGCTTTGTACATAGTTGCTTATTTCATTTGATATCTAGTTTCTAGCTGCACTGCAGCATTGGTTAAAATAAAATTTTATAGATGTACTAATATAAATATTTTCTGTCTACAGATCGAGTAAATAATAATTTTTTTAAAAAAATGAGGGAGCACAAAATGACATTTACCTTCACAGGAACTGCATTCATAATTTTCTTTTCAAGTAATTGGTAACTTTTTGGTAGAATAACTTCTTGTGGTGCACCACTTTAATTACTTAGACATTAAGATGTGATTATACATTTCCCTTATCTGCATTGTTATCTTTAGTGTACTATTTTTTCTGCTTGAGCTATGTTATGTTTAGATATAAGCTGCTGTTTGCCAGGCATAGTGCTACTGAACTTTAATTTGTGTTACTCTGCTAAGCCAGATTTATTTTTTTGTTGCTGCACATTGGCTCATATTAGTTGTAATGTTGCATTGCTTGGTAATTTAGATTTATTTACTGTAGCTTGCTTTGCAATTTTCCAATTTTTTGGTCGTTGCTGTTTGTGTTACTTATTTTGTGCTGCTGCATTGCCTCGTCCCTTAGTTTAGCATCTGAGCTCAGTAGATTTAAGTTAGCTTAAGAGGGGGTAGCCTCTAAGACAATGAGTTGCGATGAATTGGAAGAAATGCATTGAGAAAACAGGTTTAGGTAGGATTTTCTTGGAAATAAATGTTGAGGTAAGAAATGTGTGAACATATAAATACAGAAAGCATGCTTAGATAGAATTTTTTTGGTGGAAACAAAGGATGAAATAAGAGGAAAGATATATGAAGTTTTGGGTTGGACTGCAGTACCAAATGTTACACTGAAAACGAACCCTGCCCTTTCCTATTGGTGTTATCCCACTATGTGTTTGTGTACCCTTGTGTATTTGTTTTCTTCCTGTCTCTGTGTAGTTTCATAGAATTTTTTCTTCTTTTAATATTAAGCTACATTCACTATGATGAGGAATACTGTTATCCTCGAATATAATTGGCATTAATAATATGTTATTTGCTTTGTAAAGATGTTTAGACATTATTTATTCTGTTTTGTGTTAATGCTCATGTGTGAAGTTGGTGTTTCGAAAGTTATTCTGATCTTTTATGTATGTACTCATGTCATAATTCCAGTGATGTATATGTTAGTTCGATTCTTTTGTAAAGCCTGTACTACAAATGTTATCTGTATTATTATGTTCTTTAATGATGTATTTTGTACCTTTGTTATTGTATTTTTATGTTACCAAATTGTAATTGTCACCAGTTCATGATATTATTAACTTGTTAGTTACATTTCACTGCACACGTTTCTGTTGGTCATAGTACATGGACAATATGTGAGAAGTAGGGACTGATAGTGTTTGCACGTGTGTTAATAATTCAGCAAGGGACTGGATAACAGCATTGCTGGTTCTAAGGACAATTCCAAACACTTTGTGAGTGCACAAGTGGTGGTTTATGGACTTGCTATATTATCCGCAAGACTCTTCAATGGTGATTGTGCACCTGCACAGTCGCAACAGATGGCTGCTGGCCATTTCTACAAGGACTACAGTGGGTCTACACCTTTGCTGACTCACCAGTACCATTATTTCTACAAGGCCTGCAGTGGGTCTGCACCTCTGGTGGCCCACCAATACCGTAATCTCTACCAGGACTACAGTGGGTCTGTTCTGTGATGACCTACCTACCAATATTCTTCAAAACGTCGAATGACTCTGCTGTGGGTTTGCTATGTTGTGGCCCATTACCTGTCTGCATGTCAAGAGTCAGCACTGTCTTTCCGTTGGAAGGACAACACTACTTCTTCAAGACTGCATGGAAATCCACTACTTCTATGTGCATTTTCTTTAACTGCTCAGACTTTGAGAAAAACTCTGCATTTTTACTGTGATGAACAATGTGGACTGTCTTTATGGACTGTGAGAAATTTTTAGCTTTTGACCAACATTGTATCAATAAGTGTGTGCATTTGATTTCTTTGTTATTGTAATTATGAAAATTTTTTTTCAAATCTGTATTGGCCACTGCCCAATCCAATTTGTAAAAATTTTTGTGGGGAGCATGGGGGCTATGTAAGTAGGCTGTTTAGGTTTTTTTATTGGTAAGGCCACCTCTGTATGAAAATCACTGGCTATGCTGTGTGCAGTCTGTGGCTGCTTTGCATTGTTGTAATACTCGCCATTGTAGTGTTAGGCAGCTGGCTGTGAACAGCGCGTAGCGTTGCGCAGTTGGAGGTGAGCCGCCAGCAGTGGTGGATGTGGGGAGAGAGATGGCGGAGTTTTGAAATTTGTCATGAACTGCTATATTTATATATGATGATATCAAGGTAAATACATTGTTTGTTCTCTATTAATATCTTTCATTTGCTAACTATCCCTATCAGTAGTTAGTGCCTTCCATAGTTTGAATCTTTTATTTAGCTGGCAGTAGTGGCGCTCGCTGTATTGCAGTAGCTTGAGCAGCGAAGATTTTTGTGAGGTAAGTGATTTGTGAAAGGTATAGTTTAATGTTAGTCAGGGCCATTCTTTTGTAGGGAATTTTGAAAGTCAGATTGCGTTGCGCTAACAAAATATTGTGTGTCAGTTTAAGCACAGTCATGTAGAATTGTTAAAAAGGGGACGTTTCAACAGGGAATCATTCACGTCTAAACTTACTCACAACTTTGTTAAATCGTAACAGAGGGTGTACGGGATGATCGATTGAGACAGAGCTGCAACTAGGTACGATTCAAACGTTGACTCATTTATTCTAGAGAAGGACAAGTTGCTAAAGGTAGATTTTTTCCCTAGTATTCTATTTGGATGCTTTAGTCACGTGATATAGCCAGCGTTCAAGTCGTGTGCGGCTACGTGTTCGGTATGTGGTTTAAAGCGCTCTCTACTTGCGATCGTTAACGGTGAACCCGTCGGTCATCAGAGGACTTGTCTCATGTGTGATGAAGGTAGACACATTCCTCTAAATGCACTTTGATTTACGCGATCCCCACCCTGTCGTATGCTTGGTGTAAAATCGAGACTTCAGCGTCATAACTAAGTTAGCTGTGGGTATTTGTGAGAGGCGGTAATCATTGTGTACACACTTACCCGACAGACGGCTGTTTACAGAGTCAGTGACGGGATGACTTTTAATTTTCACATGTTGGACGCTGCTGTTATACGTATCTGTTTGCTTGTAGGATGTACCGGCTGCTAAGAACTATAATTTTTTATATAGACCTGATGGAGTAATAGTATTATTTCTGACTCGTGATCTGGTGTGATCATTGGGCACTAGACGTGTCCGCAGGGCTATATTGGGCTCGTATCATAGGAAGGAAAAGTTTTACGATTGGGGTAGAGATAGCTCAGCGTAAGGAGACCGGGGAGAAGGATGCATGTCTGACAGGACGGAAAAGTAAGCGATCTAAGGTTATTGCCCGTTTTTAAGTGCTGAACGTTCTAGTCTTAGGAGTGCGTGTGTGTTTACGTAGTCGGACTCTGAGGCTAGCGCGGCTGACCGTTTGTGGCGGGACCCTGAGGCGCCGCTCGCCGCCTACCTGGCGCGCTGGCCATGGGGCTGTGCAGGCACCGCTGGCCGCTTGACGTCAGCCGGCCAGGGAGCTGCCGATGGAGCGGGCTCAGACGGCCGCGCGTACGTCACCTGCGCTCTGGAGTTTCGCTGTGTGAGCATGGAGAAGTCACTTGGAACACACCTGCATGACCGTAATGTCTAAATAAAGAGTCATTTTCCAGGTATTTACAGAAGGCTATGTCTGTCGCGTGTATGGAGGGTGTGTGACGTAAGCGGGGCGGCGGCCCAGCGATTGTACAGTTATTATGCACGCGCGAGAGCGAGTAAATTAGCAGGCGTTCTAGTGCGGATTAAACGTGCTGTTATATAGTCATGGCGGATTCCACTATTGAGCAAACTTTGCTATCAAAAGTGTAGCACTGCGTTCTCGCTCGCACAGGGACACGTGGTGGACCGTGAGCGGTCGGCATCGGCAGGTTTGAACGTGGCGCCAAAAGTGTGGCAGCGAACAGTCGACCGTTGTGTGATTCAGCTCCGAGGCAGACAATTTTGGCGGGAAACGTGCAGAGGCGACGAATACATGTGGTGAGCGGACAGGGGGCCGCTGTGACGTCAAACACGGCAAGTTCCAGCGTGTCCAGCGAAAACATGTTTACGACGTGGGAGTGATTGCTGGGCTCGCCCCCAGCGTGCCGCCAGTCCACCGCGAGTGGCCGGCCGCCTCTCGTGACAGGCGTAGTCAGTGTCTCTGCACGCCGGCCAGGGGGTGGCGAGGATTTGAACTAATTCAGCTGGAGCACGGACGTCGTGGTGGCTGCACTGCGATATGAAAGATGTGTGTGCTGACTGTGTTGGAGAACAAGTGATGACCGCACTGCTTGAAATAAAGTCTTCAGTCCCTTCCCCCCTGCAAAATCAAAGGACGTGACTTACGTTACTATAAGAGCAGTTTATTATTTGACGCGATTATGATAGGCTACCAGTGGAAAATGATAAGTGAGGGAGAAAGTTCGTAGGTGTGTTCAATTATGGTGTTGGGATTTGAACTTCTGATAGATTTTTGTTATGGATGTAAGGAAAATGGCTTTCTCGCCGAGAAAATCGGACATCTTGGATAAATAATAAATCATAATAATACATAGAAGTACAGTTTTCGAGACATTATCGTGTTGGAATTTGAATTTGGCGCAATTTTCTAGTGGAGGTAGGCCTATAATAATAATAATAATAAATAATAATAATAATAATAATAATAATAATAAAATAATAAATGGTAATGAATGATAATAAATGATAATGAATGATAATAAATGACAATGAATGATAATGAATGTTAATAAATGATGATGAATAATAATGAATAATAATAAACAAAAGTAAGGTTTTGCAGCCATTATCATGTTGGAATTTGAATTTGGAGGGAATTTTCTAGTGGAGGCAGGTCAATAATAATAAATAATAATAAATGATAATAAATAATAATAAATGATTATAAATGACAATGAATGATAATGAATGTTAATAAATCATAATGAATAATAATAATGAGAAGTGCAGTCTTTCCATGCATTATAATGTTGGAATTCAAACTTGCAGCCATTTTTTCTTCTGGAGGCTTAGGTTAGTGGACATAGCACAATTGGCCTATTTTCCCGCCAAAATTCAAACTTCCCGCCATTTTTTCTTGAGGTTAGGTTAGTGGACATAGCACAATTGGACTATTCTCCCACCAAAAACCGCCATCTTGGATGACGTCATGCGATGTTGCCAAGTCTACATGCCGCCATCTTGGATGACGTCATCGCCGCCATCTTGAATAAATTTGGCAACAATGCAACGTGTACTGGCACAAACCTTGTCCCCCTACTGTTGCCTACTCCCAGAGCCTTGTTTCGTCTTAGGTCTTTCAGTGCTCTGTCAAATTCTTCTCGCAGTATCATATCTCCCATCTCATCTTCATCTATATCCTCTTCCATTTTTATGACACTGCCTTCAGGTTCATCTCGATTGTATAGACCCTCTATATGCTCCTTGCGCCCTTCAGCGTTCCCTTCTTTACATCGGACACAGTATATGTTTCTAAATCCTACTGCAATTCGGTGATATGGGTCTGTAACTTATCGTATTACTCGCACTTCCTTTTGGTATGACCTGTGCAACTTCCCAGCCTTTAAGTATTGATTTTAGACACGCGAGCGGATTTTTATGGTTGTTAAGTATGGAGCTATTACAGCAGCGTACTGTGAAAGGAATCTAACTGAAAACTTGCCTTTATTAAGTAATTTTAGCTGCTTTGCTACACCGTGGATATGTATTTCTATGATACTCATGTTGGTAGCAGTTGTTGATTTGAATGCTGGAATACTTACTTCGTCTTCTCTAGTGAAGGGGTTTCGGCAAACTGTATTCCGTCACCGTCAATACGTTTTCCCAAAAATTAACGTATATGGCAAAGTCTCCCTCTGTCATATAGCGAAACCAATGCTCCTATGTTCCCCATTTACACTTGTTTCTCGTTTCCTCTCCTTTACACTCACTCCATCTTCTTTTTTCGTATATTATTTAACTAGGTGTTATCACTTTCCTCCCTCTCTTCTACCCCTATCTCTCATGCGTGTTGCTGCTAGCGCGCATAATTAAGACCTACCCTCCAGTAATTTCTACTTATTTTTGCACTTATGATGAACGAATATAAACTATGTATGTATGTGTGTGTCTATGTGTTTTACGAGGATGTGCTGAAAAGTAACGCTTAGGATTTTTCTTCAATTGAAACCATTTAAAAGCTTTTTGAATAAAACGAACGTAATATTTATTCTTGCAAATATGTACAGGGTTATTACAAATGATTGAAGCGATTTCACAGCTCTACAATAACTTTATTATTTGAGATATTTTCACAATGCTTTGCACACACATACAAAAACTCAAAAAGTTTTTTTAGGCATTCATAAATGTTCGATATGTGCCCCTTTAGTGGTTTGGCAGACATCAAGCCGCTAATCAAGTTCCTCCCACACTCGGCGCAGCATGTCCCCATCAATGAGTTCAAAAGCATCGTTGATGCGAGCTCGCAGTTCTGGCACGTTTCTTGGTAGAGGAGGTTTAAACACTGAATCTTTCACATAACCCCACAGAAAGAAATCACATGGGGTTAAGTCGGGAGTGCGTGGAGGCCATGACATGAATTGTTGATCATGATCTCCACCACGACCGATCCATCGGTTTTCCAATCTCCTGTTTAAGAAATGCTTCTGCTTTAGCCTTTTCCATAAGATTTTCCAAACCGTCGGCTGTGGTACGTTTAGCTCCCTGCTTGCTTTATTCGTCAATTTCCGTGGGCTACGCATGAAACTTGCCCGCACGCGTTCAACCATTTCTTCGCTCACTGCAGGCCGACCCGTTGATTTCCCCTTACAGAGGCATCCAGAAGCTTTAAACTGCGCATACCATCGCCGAATGGAGTTAGCAGTTGGTGGATCTTTGTTGAACTTCGTCCTGAAGTGTCGTTGCACTGTTATGACTGACTGATGTGAGTGCATTTCAAGCACGACATACGTTTTCTCGGCTCCTGTCGCCATTTTGTCTCACTGCGCTCTCCAGCGCTCTGGTGGCAGAAACCTGAAGTGCGGCTTCAGCCGAACAAAACTTTATGAGTTTTTCTATGTATCTGTAGTGTGTCGTGACCATATGTCAATGAATGGAGCTACAGTGAATTTATGAAATCGCTTCAATCATTTGTAATAACCCTGTACATACGAAGAATAAAGATGTAGACTCTTAATAACGATTGTTTTATTTAAAAAGCTTCAAGAGGTTTCACATGAAATATTCGGATACTTCGGAGACATTGAAACATCCCCTTTGAACAATTATACAAGACTGTGCTTAAACTGACACACAATATTTTTTGCGCAACGCAATCTGACTTTCAATAATCCCTACAAAAGAATGGCCCTGACTAACATTAACCTATACCTTTCACAAATCAGTTACCTCACCAAAAATCTTCGCTACTCGAACTATTGCAATACAGCGAGCGCCACTACTGCCAGCTAAATAAAAGATTCAAACTACTGAAGGCACTAACTACTAATAGGCATAGTTAGCAAATGAAAGATTTTAATAGAGAACAAACAATGTATTTACCTTAATAGTCATCAAAAGTCATAAAATATATAGCAGTTCATGACATCCAGTCTGACAAATTTTAAAATTCAGCCATTTCTCTCCCCACATCCACCACTGCTGACGGCTCACCTCCAACTGCGCAGTGTTATGCGCTGTTCACATCCAGCTGTCCAACACTACAATTGCAGACAACAATGCAAACTAGCCACAGACTGCACACAGTACAGCCAGTGATTTTCATACAGAGCGCTACGTGGCATTACCAATAAGAAAACCTAAACAGCCTACTTACATAGCTCCCATGCTCCCCACAAAAATTTTACAAATTGTTTTGGGCAGTGGCCAATACAGATTTGAAAAAAATTTCATAATTACAGTAAGAAATATATCAAATGCACACACTTATTAATGCAATGTTGGTCAAAAGCTAAATATTTCTCACAGTCCATAAAGACAGTCCTGATCTTTCATCACAGTAAAACTGACGTTTCTTTTCTCAAAGTCTGAGCAGTAAAAGACAATGCACGCGGAAGTAGTGGATTTCCATGCAGTCTTGAAGAAGTAGTGTTATCCGTCCAACGGAAAGACAGTGCTGACTCTTGACATGCAGACAGGTAATGGGCCACAACAGAGCAAACCCACCACAGAGTCAGTCGAAGTTTTGAAGAATACTGGTAGGTAGGTCATCACAGAGTAGACCCACTGTAGTCCTGGTACAAAGATGCAGACCCACTGCAGTCCTTGTAGAAATAATGGTACTGGTGAGTCAGCAAAGGTGTAGACCCACTGTAGTCCTTGTAGAAATAATGGTATTGGTGGGTCATCAAAGATGCAGACCCACTGTAGTCCTTGTAGAGATGGCCAGCAGCCATCTGTTGTGACTGTGCAGGTGCACAATCACCATTGAAGAGCCTTGCGGATAATATAGCAAGTCCATAACCAACACTTGTGCACTCACAAAGTTTTTTGGAATTGTCCTTAGAACCAGCAATACTGTTATCCAGTCCCTTGCTGAATTATTAACACACGTGCAAACACTAACAGTCCCTACTTCTCACATATTGTCCATATACTATGACCAACAGAAACGTGTGCAGTGAAATGGAACTTACAAATTACTTAATTTGATGAACTGGTGTCAATTACAATTTTATAACATAAGAATACAATTACAAAGGTACAAAATACATCATTAAAGAACGTAACAATACAGATAACATTTGTAGTACAGGCTTTACAAAAGAATAGAAATAAACATATACATCAGTGTTACAGGAATTATGTCATAAGTACATACATAAAAGATCAGAATAACTTTCGAAACATCAACTTCACACATGAGCATTAAAACAGAACAGAATTAATAATGTCTAACATCTTTACAAAGTAAATAACATATTATTAATGCAAATTATATTTGAGGATAACAGTATTCCTCATCATAGTTCATGTAGCTGAGTATTAGAAGAATTCTACAACATAAGTCTTATCAGATAAACATATAAAGACAGGAAGAACATAAATACACAAGGGTACACAAACACATAGTGGGATAACACAAGGAAAGGACAGGGTTTGTTTTACTGCAGTATTTTGCAAACAAAACTTTCTTTACTTCTCGGAGATCTCCCTTCGTTCTTCATTATTTCCAAAAGTCCTATCTATACCTGCTTTCTGTACTTTTCTCGTATAGCCTCTCAGTGCATTTCCTCAAATTCATCGCAACTCATTCTCTTATAGGCTACCCCCTCTTAAGCTAATTTAAATCTACTGAGCTCAGATGCTAAACTAAGGGACGATGCAATGCAGCAGCATAAAACAATTAGTACAAACAGCAATGACAAAAAATTCAAATTGCAAAGCAATCTGCAGTATATATAAATCAGCAAAGCAATTGCAATATTACAACTAATATAAGGCAATGTGCAGCGAACAAGAAAAATAAATCCGTAGTAAAACTGGCTTAATAGAGTAATACAAAGCCAAATTCAGTAACATTATGCCTAGCAAACAGCAGCAGCAAATGTAACAACTTATACCTAAACATGACAAAGCTCAAGCAGAAAAAATAGCACACTAAAGACAACAATGCAGATAAGGGAAATGTATAATCACATCTTAATGTTTACGTAATCAAAATGGTGCACTACAAAAACTAATTCTACAAAAAATTACCAAGTACTTGAAAAGAAAATTATATATGCAGTTACTGTTATTAGTCCCTTCATATTGTTCTTTCCATTCCAAAAGCTCCTTTTTCGAAGAATGTGGATCATAAAATAATTATTTAATAGATCTGTTGACAGAAAGTTGTCACATTAGCAAATGCATTTCAGTTTATTTTATAAAACCAATGCTGCAACACAGCTGGAAACTAGATACCAAATGAAATAAGCAACTATGAATAGCAAAGCATAAAAATATCATTCAATAGTCATGTGACATTTGATGAGTTAGTAGAAATTCTCTCAACTCTCGTAGAAAGACGCTTGTCATAATCAGGTGTGCAGATGCAAGTATCTTTCCAAGTAATGAGCGTGTCGTATTTGCGATGCTTTCTACAAAGGAATGTCAATAGTGAGGATAATGGCCTCCTTTTTTTCTCCACCTGTGCCTCTGAAAGGCACACACTAATGGCTTTTTCTCCAGGCGACTGGCACACCTGGGCGCCACCTGGGTCACTCAGCTTCCTTACCGAAATATTTACGACAGCAGTTTGCACTACAGTGACAGTCTCATACAAAAAAAAATTTCAGAGGTCACGAATTTGCACTACGAATGTGTAGAAACAAAATCGTATAAATATAACAGCGTCCAAAACCTTTTTGCTGGCATTGTGATACATTACGCATATACACACATTCCATAACTCTTAAAGTACGATTCTTGGTTTTCAACATCCTTTTCCACAAATCAGAGTCCCTAACCACTATTCCTTATTCCTTACCTTATTACACATGTACATATTCGTCGACACGTCAATCTTGCGACGACACTTCAATATTTCATCATAATAAATACATAGCATAATCAAATTCCTCATATAGCATCATCTCATTGATCACAAACATACCTCAAAAGCATAATACACATTGTCATCGTAATAATAACACCATAACACCTCAGCCAAATCTCAAAAACGTCGTAGCATTCTGCAGTAATTTCAAAACCTAAAAATTTCTCTGCTCATTTCAATAGTGTCATCTTCCTCAAACGTACTTTAAAAATCATGATCTCATACCAAATACATCATTCAAAGATCTCATAGTATCACAATGGTTCTGAAAAAATATGAAGAGTTCACAAAGTACATACAAAATACAGTTTCATACATGTGAAGTTATCCAGCTGTGTAATTGCGTAAACATCTGTCACTGACATAGAAAAAAAAAGTTTGTCTCTCTCAGTTAAATGATCAGATAGCTGTGAAATTCTGTCTTAGATAAATATGGTATCGATGTGTGAAGTTGTATAAGCAAATACCATATTAGCTAGGGCTCCTTGTGCTTGCCAAACACATGGTACACAAAGTAGGCTGTACCCCCCTGAGGATTAATGTAATTATACCCTCAGGTGTTACAGATTACAGCAATGGAATGAAATGTATCATGGAAAACCTTTGTATCATTGTACTTCAAATATCTTTAAAAATAAATGATTTAAGTACAAAATTAATCACTCAAATACGTGTACTGTAGCGCTAAATGTGCGTCTTGTTGTAAGATAATCTCTGTGGAAGTGTCGTAGTTATTGTCCTCCGAAAGCTAAGTTCTGCAGAGCCAATGTACTTACCTCATGATAAACAAAAGTGAAATGCTTTGCGTATAGATATCTTAGTTACTACGCTTATTGCCATGATGAAAAAACTACTGTGCTGTAATGTATTGTTGTGCTACGGAAAAGGCTGTCTCATTGTAGCTATACCACAAAAGTTACTACGAAAACAGGTTTTACTTCCCAGAATAATTCAGAAAAACTGTGCAGATATAAAACAGAAACACCGCAAAAGCAACAATGTAAATTGTGTCACATATTAATAGCGTCGTGATATAATCGTGTAGCTATCAAAGAAACCAAATGCTAAGTCATCTTTAATCTCACCGAATGTACTTCAAATAAGGAGTATCCTTTCAAGTAAACCAAAATGTTGCATTAAAATCTCATTAGCAGTACCAGTATATGTCCTAAGTATGTAAGCCTGATAGTCGTTACGTAATCGTGCAACTTGTTGCAAGAATGTATAACACTGTGTCGTCTGTTCACTATAACAATGCATTCGTAATTACTGTCTAAATAAGTTGCCCAGGTTCTTGACTGGATATTTAACTTCAAACATTGTTGCATGGTAAAAGTTTCAAAGTCTGACAATGCGTACTAGAAATGTGAAGTGAAAAGTCTTATGGCGAAGACAAAGTTAAAAAGTAGATTATCTTTCAATAAACGGTTTTACATGTGAAATGTGGTGTAAGCCTTTACTCTTCCTAGTACGCAGAGTTTCAACTTCAACGCAATTATCATGTGGTATACGTCGGATTCTGTAAGGTACATTGTAAACTAGAAAGAATTTGTGACTCAAGTGTTTCTTCTTATGTGACAGTGAATGAGCTTTAATGAGAACTTTCTGACCAATACATAACTTCTTTGCATTTGCTTTACCGTGTAGTTTTCTCCTTTTGTCTGCTGCAGATTTTATATTTTTAAGAGCCAAATCAATTATGTCTTTGTGTCGAAGTTTACGTGTATTCGGGAAAGGTACAAGCTCTCTGATTCTGTTCGGTGGTTCTTCATTCTTCAGTACAAGAGTAGGTGGTAAAGCAGTGGAGTCATGAGGCATTTCATTCAGCACATTTTGAAATAAGTGTAAATATCTGTCCCAATGCTGATGCTTTCTGTGACAATAAAGTCTGCAAAGCTTATTCATTTCTTTCATAATCCGTTCAGACGAGTTACAATGTGATGAGTACAATGAAATAAAAACAGGTTTGATTTTATGATTCCGAAGCATGCGTGACCAAACAGCAGATCTGAATTGCGGTCCATTGTCTGAAATGACTTTACTAACGTGTCCAACTTCATGTAAGAAATTTTTAACAAAGGCGTCGGATACAGACCGTCCTGTGGCTTTACGTAACTGAGTGAAAGAAACAAATTTTGAAGTAAGTTCAACAGCGACTAGAACGTACGAAAATCCATTAGATGTTCTGACAAGCGGTCCCAAGAGATCAACAGCAGCAAATTCTTCAAATTTAGAAGGAATAATAGGAAAAAACTGAGCATGATGTGAGATAGTAGATGGTTTCGCCTTTTGACAAAGTTTACAAATAGACAAGACTCTTCGAATTCTCTTTTCCATATTGTTCAAATAACAAGTCATTCGAAGAATATGATAACATTTTCGTGGAACAAAATGTGCGTAGCTGAAATGAATGTACCAAATGAGCTTATTAACAAAATCGTCTGGAATGCAAAGTACCCATAGCTTGTCATCAACAGTGCAGCGTTTGAAGAGTATGTTGTTTCTAACCAGGTAATAATTCCGAATCTGAGTGTGTGTCTTTTCATGCCATTTACTTTTGATGTCTTTCCAAATCGGATCTTTATCTTGTTCATGAGCAATGTCCTTTAAAGATGTGGTGATGAAGTTTTCAAAGGCGACTTTCTGAATGTAAAGAATACTGAAATTTTTCTCGAGGTTGCCTTCTGTGTTACTTTTCTCAAGCCCTGCCGGTGCGCGTGACAGCGCGTCCGCAACAATGTTCTCCTTGCCGGGAATGTAGACTATTGTGAAGTGGAATTCTTGCAGAAACAATGCCCAACGTTTTAACCTGTCATGATTTAATTTTGAAGACATGAGAAATTGTAATGCACGATGATCACTGTGTACTTTTACGTGCTTTCCAGAAAGAAAGAAACGGAATTTGTTAAATGCCCAAACGATAGCTAAAGCTTCTAATTCAGTAACGGAATAATTTTTTTCAGATTTTGTTAGCACTCGGCTAGCAAAAGCAATGGTTTTCTGAACAGTAGTGTCATTTTCTGTGGCTTCTTGAAATAAATGGGCACCAAGACCGACTTTAGAAGAATTCGTGCTAAGGCAGAAATCTTGTGACAGATCTGGATGAGCTAGTATTGGCGCGTTAAGTAGCGATTCTTTCAAAGAATTGAATTCCAACTGTGCTTGTTCGTCCCAGTTCCAAATAGTATTTTTTCCAGTGAGAGAACAAAGTTTTGGTGTGACAAGAATTTGCATATTCAGAAAACGACGGTAAAAATTTACGAGACCTAGAAAACAACGGACTTCTTTTTTTGTGGATGGAACTGGAATGGCTCTGATTGCTTCTAACTTTTCAGGATCCGGCTGAATGCCTTCAGAAGAAATAATATGTCCCAAAAACCTCACTTTTGAC
The DNA here is from genome assembly GCF_021461395.2 of Schistocerca americana. Classification (NCBI taxonomy): domain Eukaryota; kingdom Metazoa; phylum Arthropoda; class Insecta; order Orthoptera; family Acrididae; genus Schistocerca; species Schistocerca americana. The sequence goes on along the minus strand of NC_060127.1, from coordinate 181,635,067 downwards.
CTACCGAATTCAGACTTTTCCAAGTTAACTGTAATTCCAGATTATGCAAAAATACGTAACAAACTGTTGAGGATGCGATTATGTTGTTCCCATGAAGCTTCTGCTATTAGAATATCGTCCACATATAAGGTGATGTGACGTTTTAAGAACTCAGGTAATATGGAATTTAGGCCGCGAATGAATGCTGCCGAAGAAATGTTCAAACCAAAAGGAAGTTTCCGAAACTGATAACAAACGCCGCAACAAAGGAAAGCTGTGTATTTTCTACATTCTGGATGAAGTTCGATCTGATAAAAGCTGGATCTGAGATCAATGGAAGACAACACTTTAACACCATTAAAATTTTGAAGAAGTTCTTCCAACGTTTGCGGCCTGTCTGTTTCAGGAATAATGATAGTATTGATTTGTCTCGAATCTAAGACAAGCCTGATCGATCCATTTTTCTTCTCAACAACATGTAATGGATTGTTGTATGAGCTTACTGCAGGCTCAATAATGCCCTCGTCAAGCATAGATTGTATTTCTGTTCTAACACGGTCCCTATAATGTGCTGGAATTACGTATGGTCTAACACAAAATTTAGTATGCTCACGAACACGAAATTGGTATTGAAATCCCTTGATTGTTCCTGTTTTGTGAGTAAAAACTGTGGAATGTGCTTGTAAAATCTCAAAAAGTTCTTGCCTATCACTGTCATTACAATTGTCAATTGTTTGAATTTTATTCTGAATTAACCCATTAGTTTCAAAAATGCCGTCGATATCATCCCTGTCAGTACTTGCAGAGTGATTGTTAGTGTCTAGTTCCGTAGAAAATTCCGAACTGTTGTCTAACAGAAGGTAAAGCCGATTAATTTCCTCGTCATGGTTTGAGAGCCAAACTTCAAATTTCAAAGCTATTGACTTACCTTCTTTCTCTAAACTTATTTCAGCATCGTGAAAGTTTAAGATTGCTTTGTATTCATTCAAAAAGTCTACTCCCAGTATAATTTCCGTCGACAATAATGGAACAATAAGAAAGTTCATAGAGAAGCTGTGGCTTTGACAAAAGAATTCTAAGTTGGATTGTTGGCGTACATCTACACTTTTTCTAAAGACTGCACCTTGTAATTTAATCTTACGTAACGGAAGTGTGGGGCAATCGTTCGATTTGTTACATTTGCAAAATGCTGTTTCACTAATTACTGAAATGGGACTGCCAGAGTCAAGTACTGCAGTAAATTTTACGTCATTTACTGTAATGTGAATCACAGGATATGCAATGTTGTTCTGTTTTACGTCGTGTTCCTGGGGTAAGATGTCCCTAATGTCTTCCATTTTTACGTAATTACTAGCTACGGCAGCTGCGTCGTCAGTTTCATTCGTACGTTTCGGCGGTTCCATCTCAAAATTCGGTGTACCTTACCAATTTCTTTCATAATTTCCGAAGTTTCCTGTGTTATTATTTTGTGGTTGTTCCGTATTTCTATGTCCCTCTTCCCATACTGGAGCGCGAGTGTCCTCTGAAATATATAATTCTTGTATTACTTGTGCCAACTGATCTTGTACTTCCCGGATTTCTCTTTTGTACTGTGTATTGATTTGATTTTGATTTTGTTTGAATTTTCTAATTTGTTCATACTCTTCAGTGTCAGTGATGGCTACAGGTCTTGTGACATTCAGATCATCATCTACCTTTGTAGATAAGTTACTGAACTGATCTGAAAGTTCGGCTACTTTATCCGATAGTGAAATTATTTCCTCTGTGTGTTTTTCTGAACCAAGTTTCAGAGTGTCCATTTGTGTTGAAATCGTATCTACTGTGTCCTTTAAGTATTCCTGAGTTTTTGCAAGTTGCGTAACCGAATCGGTAGATGCAACTGAGTCAATTTTGGCTTGAAGGTCTCATGATTTTCATGAACAACAATCTGCACTTCTTTTATGGCTGCTTCGTGATTCTGTAATGCATTTTCATGACGCGAAAAAATAGGTTGGAAGTGCTCACAAATTTGTGTTTTTACGTCATTACAGACTTTTTGACATTTCGATTCAATGTTATGTAACTCAGTAGTTAAATCTTCACGTGTTTGTTCAAGTGTGGTGTCTAACTTCCGAAGATTTTGTTCCATTGTGTCTAACTTTTGAAGATTTTGTTCCATTGTGTCTAACTGTTGCTGTGTTTGTCTCTGGTGTTGTTCCATTGTGTCTAACTTTTGAAGCTTTTGCTGTGTTTGTCTCTGATTTTGTTCCATTTGTTGCATTAATTGCAATAATAATGTATTAGTGTCTGGAATGTGTTTCTCTATGCTTTTTGGCAGTGCATTTTCACCGGCAACATTCACGTTTTGACAAGCAGAAAATGTGTCTTGACTCATTTGAGAAAACGGTGAGAACCCAAAACCTGAGTCTACACTATTTGCAATATTGTGTTCTGTCATTCCCGATTCCTGAGGCGAGCTGTTGCCGACCGATCGATCGACAATGCTTCCCTGTTCACTACCTGTTTCACTGTCTACACCATTATTTGACGCCCGCTCCATTTCCCTATGCACAGTTACCAAATAACTACTTTAAATATTAGTTAATGCTTTACATGGCGGCGCTAACACACCGCTTTCGTCTTCATGTCATTTCTCGGGTTTACTTTGGAGCCTAGTATTACGTTTTTCACACGCCATTATTGTCACAATATTTCACACTAAAACACAGAAAAACACAATTTGAAGAGAAAAATAACAAAACACATTAACATAGCATTGAAAATAACATCTAGTTAGTTGCAAGCGCAGCTGCGAAATACTTGGTGCAAATCTACATGCATGCCACAACTGTGTACGACAATGAAAAACTACAACTACAAAGGAAATTCTCTCTATAATTACGCGCTAGCAATAAACAAAAGCTACACTAATTACATAAACTACAAGAAAAAATCAGAAGATTCCAGTGAGGTATCCTCGGCTAAGGGTCGACATATGAAACGTCCCCTTACGTAGAACAATTATACAAGACTGTGCTTAAACTGACACACAATATTTTTAGCGCAACGCAATCTGACTTTCAATAATCCCTACAAAAGAATGGCCCTGACTAACATTAACCTATACCTTTCACAAATCAGTTACCTCACCAAAAATCTTCGTTACTCGAACTACCGCAATACAGCGAGCGCCACTACTGCCAGCTGAATAAAAGATTCAAACTACTGAAGGCACTAACTACTAATAGGCATAGTTAGCAAATGAAAGATTTTAATAGAGAACAAACAATGTATTTACCTTAATAGTCATCAAAAGTCATAAAATATATAGCAGTTCATGACATCCAATCTGACAAATTTCAAAACTCCGCCATTTCTCTCCCCACATCCACCACTGCTGGCGGCTCACCTCCAACTGCGCAGTGTTATGCGCTGTTCACATCCAGCTGCCCAACACTACAATTGCAGACAACAATGCAAACTAGCCACAGACTGCACACAGCACAGCCAGTGATTTTCATACAGAGCGCTACGCGGCGATACCAATAAGAAAACCTAAACAGCCTACTTACAACATTGCTTTTCTGCACGCCCATGCAACTGTCCTATTATAATTTTTAATTTCTAAATGTAGTGTAACATACTTATTATAATACAAGGTGGTCCATTGATTGTGACCGGGCCAAATATCTCAAAAATAAGCGTCAAACGAAAAAACTACAAAGATCGAAACTTGTCTAGCTTGAAGGGGGTAACCAGATGGCGCTATGATTGGCCCGCTAGATGGCGCTGCCATAGATCAAACAGATATCAACTACATTTTTTAAAATAGGAACCACCATTTTTATTACATATTCGTGTAGTACGTAAAGAAATATGAATGTTTTAGTTGGACCACTTCTTTCGCTTTGTGATAGATGGCGCTGTGATAGTTTTTACAAACGTATGGCTCACAATTTTAGACGAACAGTTGGTAACAGGTAGGTTTTTTTAAATTAAAATACAGAACTTAGGTACGTTTGAACATTTTATTTCGGTTGTTCCGATGTGATACATGTACCTTTGTGAACTTATCATTTCTGAGAACGCATGCTGTTACAGCGTGATTACCTGTAAATACCACATTAACGCAATAAATGCTCAAAATGATGTCCGTCAACTTCAATGCATTTTGCAATACGTGTAACGACATTCCTCTCAACAGCGAGTAGTTCGCCTTCCGTAATGTTTGCACATGCATTGACAATGTGCTGATGCCTGTTGTCAGACATTGTCGGGGGACCACGATAACAAATGTCGTTCAACTTTACTCACAGAAAGAAATCCGGGGACATCAGATCCGGTGAACGTGCGGGCCATGGTATGGTGCTTCGACGACCAATCCTATTCAATACCGCTTCAACCGCGAGCTACGTGCCGGACATTCATCATGTTGGTAGTACATCGCCATTCTGTCATGCAGTGAAACATCTTGTAGTAACATCGGTATAACATTACGTAGGAAATCAGCATACATTGCACCATTTAGATAGCCATCGATAAAATGGGGGCCAATTATCCGTCCTCCCATTATGCCACACCATGCATCAACCCGCCAAGGTCGCTGATATTCCACTTGTCACAGCCATCGTAGATTTTCCGTTGCCCAATAGTGCATACTATGGCGGTTTACGTTACCACTTTTGGTGAATGACGCTTAGTCGCTAAATAGAACGCGTGCAAAAAATCTGTCATCATCCGTTAATTTCTCTTGTGACCAATGGCAGAACTGTACACGAAGTTCGAAGTCGTCGCCATGCAATTCCTGGTGCATAGAAATATGGTACGGGTGCAATCGATGTTGATGTAGCACTCTCAACACCGACGTTGTTGAGAATCCCGATTCTCGAGCAATTTGTCTGCTACTGATGTGCGGATTAGCCGCGACAGCAGCTAAAACACCTACTTTGGCATCATCATTTGTTGCAGGTCGTGGTTGACGTTTCACATGTGGCTGAACACTTCCTGTTTCCTTAAATAACGTAACTATCCGGCGAACCTACCTGTTACCAACTGTTCATCAAAAATTGTGAGCCATATGTTTGTGACTATTACTGCGCCATGTATCACAAAGCGAAAAAAGTGGTTTAACTAAAACATTCATATTTCCTTACGTAATACACGAATATTTAATAAAAATGGGGGTTCCTATTAAAAAAAAAAAAGAAGTTGATATCCGTTTGACCTATGGCAGCTCCATCTAGCGGGCCAACCATAGCGCCATCTGGTTTCCCCCTTCAAGCTAGACGAGTATCGTTCTTTGTAGTTTTTTCGTTTGATGCTTATTTCGTGAGATATTTGGCCCGGTCACTGTCAATGGACCACCCTGCGTATGTAATCTAAAATATGTAGTGTGTCTGAGCTGTAAGACAGGCCCTGATGGCTATAATGTTGTCAGGTTAACTAAACAAATCAGTAAATGAAAACTTACCCCGTGGTGCAGAGTTCACCATTCGAAAATTACTGATTTGTTTCGATGACAACTAATTGATTTGAAGAAATACGTATATGTTTTTACTTGCGCGTTTCGAAGCAAAAGTAACGAACGTTGCGCTTGATTATATACGAATATGGCTGATTGTTCCCAACATAAAACGGCTAAAAACTACTTCTAACAGAGGGATATAATAGACAGCGTAGAGACGTTGTGCAGATCGAAAAGGTGCTATACTCATCAGTGGACGCACAAGAAAGGTATCAAGGTATCGTAGGGTTTGCTCATGAGAGTATCGAAAGAAAAGATTAGGGCAGTAACTCTCTATTGGCTTCAGATCACAAGTTTAGAATGGAATAATACATATGGCATAAGGCAGAAGGGACAGATAACATTCCATCAGAATTTCTAAAATCATTGGGAGAAGTGGCAACAAAACGACTATTCGCGTTAGTGTGTAGAATATTCGACTGTAGCGTCAAGCCATCTGGCTTTCGCAAAAATATCATCCACACAATTCCAAAGACTGCAAGAGCTGACAAGAGCGAGAATTATCGCACAAGCAGCTTAACAGCTCATGCATCCAAGTTTCTTGCAAGAACAATATACAGAAGAATGGAAAAGAAAATTGAGGATGTGCAAGACAACGATCAGTTTGGCTTCAGAAAAGGTAAAGGCAACACAGAGGCAAGTCTGACGCTGCGGTTGATAATGGAAGCAAGACTGATGAAAAATCAAGACACATTCATGTGATTTGCCGACCTGGAAAAAGCGTTGGAGAATGTAAAATGACGTGAGATGTTTGAAATTCTGAGAAAAATAGGGGTAAGCTATAGGGAGACACGGGTAATATACAATAAGATCCAAGAGGGTATTATAAGAGTGGACGACCAAGAACGAAGCACACGGATTAAAATGGGTATATTAAAAAAACTAAAAACCCGCCTCGATTACTGTAAGTAGGCTGTTTAGGTTTTTATGTTGGTAGCACCACGTAGCGCTCTGTATGAAAATCACTGACTGTGCTGTGTGCAGTCTGAGGCTGGTCGGCATTGTTGCAATATTCGCCATTGTAGTGTTGGGCAGCTGGCTGTCAACAGCGCATAGCGTTGCGCAGTTGGAGGTGAGCCGCCAGCAGTGGTGGATGTGGGGAGTGAGATGGCGGAGTTTTGAGAGCGGATGATCTGGACAGAGACAATAAATTTGTAAGACAGGATGTCATGAACTGCTATATATATATTATGGCCTTTGAACGCTATTAAGGTAAATACATTGTTTGTTCTCTATCAAAATCTTTCATTTGCTAACTATGCCTATCAGTAGTTAGTGCCTTCAGTAGTTAGAATCTTTTATTTAGCTGGCAGTAGTGGCGCTCGCTGTATTGCAGTAGTTCGAGTAACGAAGATTTTCGTAAGTGATTTGTGAAAGGTATAGGTTAATGTTAGTCAGGGCCATTCTTTTGTAGGGATTTTTGAAAGTCAGATTGCGCTGCGCCAAAAATATCGTGTGTCAGTTTAAGCACAGTCTTGTACAATTTTTCTATGGGGACGTTTCATTACGAAAAAAGCACCTAGGGTTAAGTGTTAACCCAGGTTTCGGCGTAGATAACTAAACCTTCTTCTGAACAACAGTAAAACCCACAAGTGCCTAAGAAGACCTTTGTCAATGATTAAGAGAACACCATAGCTATACATTTATAAACGAAAAAGAAAAGGAAAACAGAAACAGTACATAAGTACAAAGTCAAAACCATTACTTAACTTAGTGGTGTACGCTCCACCTCACACCGGCCTATGTTCGATGGGCCATGACCCGCCATAAACTGCAGCTACAACCGGTCGCTCACTTACAAGCCCGACCCCGCTACCTACGCACATGCGCAAGACAAGGGAAGTTACTTGAATGCGCATGCGCATACGAATACGAGAAAGTTTATACATGGGTCGGGACTAAATAGCCCATATATTCCCAACCGTGGATCAACGTATATCAAAAAATGGAATGGATAGAAAAAGAGACGAGCTAAATAGGAGATGAAACCTAAAAATAACCGCACACGGTTGCTTATGCTAGTATAGAAACTTATATATGAAGCTACCTACGACAACAGAAGGAACACTTAAAAACTATAGCCCTGAGGGGGGGGGGGGGGGGGGGTTGAGGGGACGTAATCTAAAGACGTCGTGGTAATAAAGATATGGGTATAAAACGTGAGGTGTTCAACGGGCTAAAATCACTTTCATCGTAAAAGGAAAATGTGGATAAAAAGAAAGAAGAAGAACAGCTTGACCAACCACGCTCGCCAATCAGCGCGCGCATGTGATAATCCGCAGATCATCAGATTTACAAGTATGAAGAAGAAAGTAAAGGCGCGAAACCTTCAAAAAATTTTCTATTTCTTCGTAGGAGTTGGTCATTCAGGATATTGTCTTTAACATGTTGCAGATGCTTAAAGATGTGCATTTCTTCCAAAACATCCAGTTTTAAGCCTTTAACCTCGGCATGAAGTAACTCGATATTAACTGGAGGGATCGGCGCATGAGCCGTTTGCACAAGGTGTTCCGCATAAGTAGAGCCCTTAGTACCGTCACCGCTTCTAGTAGGAATATGCTCTTTATACCTGAGACCCAGAGCTCGCCCCGTTTGCCCGATGTAAAATTTTGGACAATCCCCGCATGTAATTTTATATATTCCTGATTGGGAAAGTTTATCGCTCTTACTCTGCAAGGAGTGTGTTAAATTCCTATGTAAACTATTATTAGTAGAATAGGCGACGCTGAAATTATGGGCTCTGAGTAAACGCCCAAATTTATAACTTGTATTGCCTATGTAAGGGATAGATACCGTTGCCACCTGTTTGTCATCTAACGCATCCCCTAGGGTGGAAGACGTAATATTATTTTTATTTATTTTCTTGTTATACATCTGTCTTACCATCTGAGGCCTATAGTTATTATTTATAGCAATATTCTCAAGTCTGACCAGTTCAGTTTCTAACGCGTCTGGTGCAAGAGGAATAGCTGTAACTCGATGAATATTAGAATGAAAAAAAAAAAGGCCATCTTATGGGCGAACGGATGGGCCGAGTCTGCAGGTATAATATTGTCGGAAAACGTATTTTTCCGAAAAATATTAAATTCAGTGCGGTTGTCAACTACACTTAAAGTGAGGTCCAAAAAATTTAATATTATATCTGCAGATTTTCTAGCTTCCCGACCATACTCAAACTTGTGACATTTCACGTCTCGACTCGTCGAACGTTATCCTTTCATCGATTACTCAACCTTTTTCTCATCGTCACCTCACCCTTGGCTGTTCCCTCCCGGAGTTCCGAATGGGGGACTCGTCCGCAATCTTTTGCCAGTGTAGAGATCATCATGACACTTTTCCAATTACAGGCTACATATCCTGACCATACACGTTATGTGTCTTTAATGAGTGTTTTCCACTACCTTCTGCGGCCTCGTGCCGTTCATCATTGCTTCTTCTTCAGCCTTTAGGACAAGAGAGTGCCCTGAACTTGTGTTCATTCCTCCGTCCTCTTTGACAAGGCCGCTGACACAATGGGGATGACTTCGTATGTCGAAAGTCTTAGGCCGCTGTTGGTGGTGATTTTCATTCAAAATTTAATCGATGGCGGGGTTTGAACCGCCACAAAGGTATTTTGATTGCTGATTAAAGGCGGAACTTCTTTTCCCTTTTGTTCGTCGTTGTTTTCTTGAGCTGGTCTGAGTGGACGTCGCGTGAAACCCCTTCACGATCAATGAAATGATAATTAATTCGACACCCTAGATGCAAACAGGCATTGATATGCATCATTGGGGACATGTTGAAAATGTATGGCCCGACCGGGACTCGGACCCGGGATCTCCTGCTTACATGGCAGACGCTCTATCCATCTGAGCTACCGAGGGTACAGATTATGTATATCAATGCCTGTTTGCAGATATAGTGTCGAATTAATTATCATTTCATTCTAGAGAAGCTGCACGGTCAGCTATGGCATCTGTTCTTTCGGGAACAGATACTACCATCATATATACCCTTCATGATCCTCGTTGGATGCTTAACTCTTTATTACAGAGGGCACCCAGCTGTCTGACCAAAACCACACTGAGCTACACCCTAGATTACGGACGCATCCATTCAGCTACTTCTACCGATTCGTTTCTATGCATCTCGTACTTCGTCTGTTTCGGAATTGGTATCTAGACGAGCGACAGACACGTAATCGACGTAAGTTCGCTCTCAGAGTTTTGGACGACTGTTAGCAAACGGAATTACACAGTAAAAAATGCAAGTGAGGATTGGCCGTGAGTTACACGGTATGTTTGAGCCAAGACGTACAGCTGCTATACTTATCCAAGTATCTCCAATCCTTCTTTGTTTAGTTAGCGGTATACTCATACAGGTTTCGGATGTCTGTGTAAGCATTCTGTTCAAATGGTTCACACGGCTCTAACAAGGGAACTTCCCCATCGCACCCCCCTCAGATTTAGTTATAAGTTGGCACCGTGGATGGGCCTTGAAAAACTGAACACAGATCAATCGATAAATCAGGAAGAAGTTGTGTCGTACTATGAAAAAAATTAACCAAAATATAAAAACTGAGTAGTCCATGCGCAAGATAGGTAACATGAAGGAAAGCGTGAGATCAGGAGCGCCGTGGTCCCGTGGTTAGCGTTAGCAGCTGTAGAATGAGAGGACCTTGGTTCAAGTCTTCCCTCGACTGAAAATTTTAATTTTTTATTTTCAGGCAATTATCAAAGTTCAGACACTCACACATAATCTACTTCGCTCTCCAAATTCCAGGACATGTTCAAATTTGCTTGGACGTATGGTCTACACCCAGAAAAATTGGAAAACGTTAAAAACGTATGTTTTGACAGAGCACAGGGAAAACTGTGCGACTGTGAACTGTTGCATTCATTTGTTGCAGTTTATGTGACAAACTCTTACGTTTTCATCACTTTTTGGGAGTGGTTATCACATCCACAAGAAAACCTAAATCGGGCAAGGTAGAAGAATCTTTTTACCCATTTGCCAAGTGTACAAGTTAGGTGGGTCGACAACATATTCTGTCATGTGACGCACATGCCGTCACCAGTGTCGTATAGAATATATCAGACGTGTTTTCCTGTGTAGGAATCGGTTGACCTATGACCTTACGATCAAATGTTTTCAATTCCCATTGGAGAGGCACATCCTTTCGTCTACTAATCGCACGGTTTTGCGATGCGGTCGCAAAACACAGACACTAAACTTATTACAGTGAACAGAGACGTCAATGAACGAACAGACAGATCATAACTTTGCAAAAATAAGGAAAGTAAACTTCTCATTCGAGGGAAGACTTGAACCAAAGACCTCTTGTTCGGCAGCTGCTCACGCTAACCACGGGACCACGGCGCTCCTGAGCTCACACTCTCCTTGATGTTGCTTATCTTCCGCATGGAGTACTCAGTTTGTATATTTTGTTAATTTTTTTCATAGCTCCACACAACTTCTTCCTGTTTTCTCGATTGATCTTTGTTCAGTTTTTCAAGGCCTATCCACTGTGCCAACTTATAACTGAATCTGAGGGGGGTGCGATGGGGAGGTTCCCTTGTAAGCACTATGGGACTTAACATCTGAGGTCATCAGTCCCCTAGACTTAGAACTACTTAAACCTAACTAACCTAAGGATGGCACACACATCCATGCCCGAGGCAGGATTCGAACCTGCGACCGCAGCAGCAGCGCGGTTCCGGACTGATAGCATTCTGTTTATAGTACATAGTCTTTCGTAAATGGTTCATATGCGTTGCCTTCTAAAGTGGGTATCAAAACAGGAATCAATAAAATTAATAAGAGATACCAAAATGGAAAGAGTGGAGGTAATAACTTTCTGGTTTAAAACCAAATGGAGCAGGGGAGCTGAAAAAGCATAAGCACCGTTTGCTTTTTCGGATCGTGTTAAAATTTCGTGGGAAGGCTCTGAACGGTACTTAATGGTTCCAACCAGTACACGAGAGCAAACACTGCGGTCGCGTTGCAGTCACGTTCGGTGGGGATGGAGACTCACAGGGCAAGTGGAGAAGGGTTGGAGCGTGCACGGTTGTCGGCGCTGTCAAAGGTTGTCAAGAAGGTCGTTTTGCTGCTCGCCGAACTGCGATCTGTCGTTTCTGACCGCGAAGTTTGTGGGAATGAACGCACCAAGGAAGGGGGTGGTTTCATTGACGCTCTTCATGCCAATCCCTGATGCCTTGCCGTGTCGATTCTGATTGGCGCCGGCCCGAGTGGCCGAGCGGTTCTAGGCGCCACAGTCTGGAACCGCGCGAGCGCTACGGTCGTAGGTTCGGATCCTGCCTCGGGCATGGATGTGTGTGCCGTCCTTAGCTTAGTTAGGTTTAAGTAGTTCTCGCATCCGCCGGCCGCCGTAATTTAATATATTATTATTATTTTGATTGTTGCCGACTTACGTGGTGGGCCTTGATAAAAATGATATTTCATTCAATTTTGATTTACGATTAAATGCTTTTGTGAAGTCCCCCTTTTTAATAATATTAATCTTAAATTATTGGTTACGTTAACGAATGTTATACTCGCTGAATCTTAAGACATGAGCATATAAGTTGAACAATGGAATAAATTTTTCATATTGATGTCCTCGGCTAGTCAGTTAACTTTAAAGCAAAAAATCTTTAGTTATTAATTACAATTGCGGCCCACACACGCGCGAGAGTATTTCTTCTTACCTCCGTTAACCATTGCATTGTAGTCGGAGTCCTGGCTCTGGCTCTCGGCTGTGCTACTGAAAACAAGATCCTTAAAGCTACGTATTTTCTGCAACGTCGGGCGGCTGCGGAGAAAAATGTATATTATGTTAATAGCGGGCGAGTTTTTCGCTTCCGCTAATGTTTTATGAGTTGGCTGCATCGGCCGCTGCGATTGTTGAACCGTAAATTACTTGGTTCAAATGGTTGAAATGGCTCTGACCACTATGGTACTTAACATCTGAGGTCATCAGTGCCCTAGAACTTAGAACTACTTAAACCTAACTAACCTAAGGACATCACACACATCCATGCCCGAGGCAGGATTTGAACCTGCGACCGTAGCGCGTAAATTACTCGAATGCAGGTTAATTCAAGGAAGGAGGATATGAAATCGGGATCACGTCTTACAAATTAAAAGTGCACAATAATATTAAATGAATATATTATCTGCTTAATTAGTACAAATATGCTTACATTTGCCAGCACACGCAAGATGTCCGTCTACACGTATTCAAGACAAGAGAAGAAGTGAAGACGACTAAAAAATTAACAAAATAGCGTACCTTGTCGTCTCTTTAGATCATTTTGTTATGTTTCTTTGCCCTCGAAACTTACACACAGAAATTATTATAATACGGAGGAAAATTTATGTTCTCCTGAGCGGCTAGTGTCCACTTATTATTCAAATTTTAAATGTCTCTTCATTATAAATAATGTTTTTTAAGTTTTTTCGTAATATAGCACTGGGGACGCTATACAGTTCTAAGTTATAGAGGACTGATGACCTCAGCAGTTAAGTCCCATAGTGCTCAGAGTCATTTGAACCATTTTTGAACCATTGTGAGTGGCAGTGTGCCTGAAATGTTTCCCCTTCGGCCACTCGTAAGAAAACCGCTGCGATTTCCACGATGGGTGTCGCGGTTCCGATTTCCATCGCTGACTCGTCAAAAGTAGGTGAAGTGTGAGTAAGAGCGGCTGTGACGAACTCCGGATTTAGTGACACGATGAAGACAGGATTGGGCAGAACTGTGGTGAAATGTGGTGCCAGTTGGGCATCAACTGACATGAACTTATGAGGTGTGACTTTTTTTCGCTTGTGTCGACATTTTGCGGTTTGAGGCGTCATCGAGACCGAGACTGACGTCACCGGGTGCCACGCTTTTGCACCGTTGCAGATGAAGTCTGTGGGCATTTTTGAGCAAAATTACAAACATACGAGGTGCATTCAAGTTTTAAGGCCTCTGACTTTTTTTTCTAATTAACTACTCACCCGAAATCGATGAAACTGGCGTTACTTCTCGACGTAATCGCCCTGCAGACGTACACATTTTTCACAACGCTGACGCCATGATTCCATGGCTGCGGCGAAGGCTTCTTTAGGAGTCTGTTTTGATCACTGGAAAATCGCTGAGGCAATAGCAGCACGGCTGGTGAATGTGCGGCCACGGAGAGTGTCTTTCATTGTTGGAAAAAGCCAAAAGTCACTAGGAGCCAGGTCAGGTGAGTAGGGAGCATGAGGAATCACTTCACAGTTGTTATCACGAAGAAACTGTTGCGTAACGTTAGCTCGATGTGTGGGTGCGTTGTCTTGGTAAAACAGCACACGTGCAGCCTTTCCCGGACGTTTTTGTTGCAGTGCAGGAAGGAATTTGTTCTTCAAAACATTTTCGTAGGATGCACCTGTTACCGTAGTGCCCTTTGGAACGCAATGGATAAGGATTACGCCCTCGCTGTCCCAGAACATGCACACCATCATTTTTTCAGCACTGGCGGTTACCCGAAATTTGTTTGGTGGCGGTGAATCTGCGTGCTTCCATTGAGCTGACTGGCGCTTTGTTTCTCGATTGAAAAATGGCATCCATGTCTCATCCATTGTCACAACCGACGAAAAGAAAGTCCCATTCGTGCTGTCGTTGCGCGTCAACATTGCTCGGCAACAAGCCACACGGGTAGCCGTGTGGTCGTCCGTCAGCATTCGTGGCACCCACCTGGATGACACTTTTCGCATTTTCAGGTCGTCATGCAGAATTGTGTGCACAGAACCCACAGAAATGCCAACTCTGGAGGCGATCTGTTCAACAGTCATTCGGCGATCCCCCAAAACAATTCTCTCCACTTTCTCGATCATGTCGTCAGACCGGCTTGTGCGAGCCCGAGGTTGTTTCGGTTTGTTGCCACACGATGTTCTGCCTTCATTAAACTGTCGCACCCATGAACGCACTTTTGACACATCCATAACTCCATCACCACATGTCTCTTTCGACTGTCGATGAATTTCAATTGGTTTCACACCACGCAAATTCAGAAAACGAATGATTGCACGCTGTTCAAGTAAGGAAAACTTCGCCATTTTAAGTATTTAAAACAGTTCTCATTCTCGCCGCTGACGGTAAAATTCCATCTGCCGTATGGTGCGGCCATCTCTGGGACGTATTGACAATGAACACGGCCTCATTTTAAAACAATGTGCATGTTTCTATCTCTTTCCAGTCCGGAGAAAAAAAATCGGAGGCCTTATATCTTGAATGCACCTCATACTTCCGAATGGGAGACAATTACAGGGTTTCGAAAATGTAATCCTTCGACTCTGTTTCACAATGTATTTAAAAACGCAAATCCAGGAAAGAATCTGACAGGAATTCCATCGGGAATGGAAGCTCTGTTCAGTTGTAACGATTTCAGCTGTTTCCCAGTGCGCCTGACACTAAGATGTAGTTCATTCAGCTTTTCGATGGTACGAAAATTAACCTGCGGCAATTTTCCTGAGTTTTCCTTTGTAAAGCATCATTTCAAAACGGAGTTAAGCATTCCTGCTGTTTCTTTGCTACCCTCAATTTCAGTTCCTGCTTCATCCATGACTGACTGGACACTATCGCACTGTTACGGAATCGAATAATACGGGTTCCAAGCCATAACATTTTGAACGGAGTTCAGCCACCTCATCTACATCTACATCTACATCCACATCTACATCTATATGATTACTCTTCAATTCACATTTAAGTGCTTGGCAGAGGGTTCATCGAACCACAATCATACTGTCTCTCTACCATTCCACTTCTGAACACCTAAACCCTTCTGTTCGAGCTCTGATTTATTTTATTTTGATGATCATTCCTACCTATGTAGGTTGGGCTCAACAAAATATTTCCACATTCGGAAAAGAAAGTTGGTGACTGAAATTTCGTAAATAGATCTCGCCTCGACGAAAAACGTCTTTGCTTTAATGACTTCCATCCCAACTCGCGTATCATATCTGCCACACTCTCTCCCCTATTACGTGATAATACAAAACGAGCTGCCCTTCTAAGTTCTAGGGGACTGATGACCATAGATGTTAAGTCCCATAGTGCTCAGAGCCATTTGAACCATTTTTGAGCTGCCCTTCTTTGCACCCCCTCGATGTCCTCCGTCAATCCCACCTGGTAAGGATCCCACACTGCGCAGCAATATTCTAACAGAGGACGAACGAGTGTAGTGTAAGCTGTCTCTTTAGTGGACTTGTTGCATCTTCTAAGTGTGCTGCCAATGAAACGCAACCTTTGGCTCGCCTTCCCCACAATATTATCTATGTGGTCTTTTCAACTGAAGTTGTTCGTAATTTTAACACCCAGGTACTTAGTTGAATTGACAGCCTTGAGAATTGTACTATTTGTCGAGTAATCGAATTCCAACGGATTTCTTTTGGAACTCGTGTGGATCACCTCACACTTTTCGTTATTTAGCGTCAACTGCCACCTGCCACACCATACAGAAATCTTTTCTAAATCGCTTTGCAACTGATACTGGTCTTCGGATGACCTTACTAGACGGTAAATTACAGCACCATCTGCGAATAACCTAAGAGAACTGCTCAGATTGTCACCCAGGTCATTTATATAGATCAGGAACAGCAGAGGTCCCAGGACGCTTCCCTGGGGAACACCTGATATCACTTCAGTTTTACTCGATGATTTGCCGTCTATTACTACGAACTGCGACCTTCCTGTCAGGAAATCACGAATCCAGTCGCACAACTGAGACGATACCCCATAGGCCCGCAGCTTGATTAGAAGTCGCTTGTGAGGAACGGTGTCAAAAGCTTTCCGGAAATCTAGAAACACGGAATCAACCTGAGATCCCCTGTCGATAGCGGCCATTACTTCGTGCGAATAAAGAGCTAGCTGCGTTGCACAAGAACGATGTTTTCTGAAGCCATGCTGATTACGTATCAATAGATCGTTCCCTTCGAGGTGATTCATAATGTTTGAATACAGTATATGCTCCAAAACCCTACTGCAAACCGACGTCAATGATATAGGTTTGTAGTTAGATGGATTACTCCTACCACCCTTCTTAAACACTGGTGCGACCTGCGCAATTTTCCAATCTGTAGGTACAGATCTATCGGTGAGCCAGCGGTTGTATATGATTGCTAAGTAGGGAGCTATTGTATCAGCGTAATCTGAAAGGAACCTAATAGGTATACAATCTGGACCTGAAGACTTGCCCGTATCAAGCGATTTGAGTTGCTTCGCAACCCCTAAGGTATCTACTTCTAAGAAACTCATGCTAGCAGCTGTTCGTGTTTCACATTCAGGAGTATTCCATTCGTCTTCCCTGGTGAAGGAATTCCGGAAAACTGCGACGTAAGATAGGCTGGTTGCGCCACGATTAGCTGCGGACCTGGAAGCACGGTGAAGCAAGACAGACGGGGCAGCACAGTCTGAAACTCTGCAGTAGCTAGGTGAGAGAGAGCACACGTAGCGGGAAAACAGAGAAGGACAGCGACATCTACATCTACATCTACGTGATTACTCTGCTATTCACAATAAAGGGCCCGGCAGAGGGTTCAATGAACCACCTTCAAGCTGTCTCTCTTCCGTTCCACTCTCGAACGGTGCGCGGGAAAAACGAGCACTTACATTTTCCTGTGCGAGCCCTGATTTCTGTTATTTTATCGTGATGATCATTTCTCTCTATGTAGGTGGGTGCCAACAGAATGTTTTCTCAATCGGAGGAGAAAATTGGTGATTGAAATTTCATGAGAAGGTCCCGTCGCAACGAAAACGCCCTTGTTTCAATGATTGCTACTCCAATTTACGTGTCATCTCTTTGGCACTATATTCCCTACTTCGCGATAATACAAAACGAGCTGCCCTTCTTTGTACTTCTTCGATGTCATCCGTCAGTCCGAGCTGATGCGGATCACACGCTGCACAGCAATACTCCAGAATATGGCGAACAAGCGTGGTGTAAACAGTATCTTTAATAGACCCGTTGCACCTTCGAAGTGTTCTGCCAATGAATCGCAGTCTTTGGTTGGCTCTACCCATAACATTATCTACGTGATCGATCCAATTTAGGGTATTTGTAATTGTAATCCCCAAGTATTTAGTTGCATTTACAGCCTTCGTGTAACTTATCGCGTAATCGAAATTTAGCGGATTTCTTTTAGTGCTCTTGTGAATAACTTCACACTTTTCTTTATTCAGTGTCAATTGCCACTTTCTGCACTACACAGATATCCTATCTACATCATTTTGCAATTCGTTTTCGTCATCTGATTGTAACCTCCCCCTCATTTATCGACTTTAATGACAGTGAAAAATTAAACCGCGTGTACCTAATGGAAATTTGGGAAAAGCAATCGACACCGAAGTCAATTTGTTGGTAAAGAGGGAGGAAAGGGTTACATCTAAATGAAAGGAAAAATGCAAATTTAACTGGTGGAAATTAGTTTTGAAAAGGGGTAAAGTTAATAAAGAAAGTAAATGTGCGGCCGTTACGTTTACAATTAACTAGCGGTAATTAGATATTTGAGATTTGGGGGAAACTGCGGTCGCCAGTCCTAAGGACAATTACTATAGTAACTGAAAAAGAAAGGTTATTACACATATAATTAGCACTAGAAGCGTGGTAACTGAAGGTTGACACATGTAGTGAGAAAAATGAAAGTTTGTCAGAAGTAATAAATTTCGCTACACTCTGACTAAATTTAGCAAAAGAATTAATAAAACCGGAAAATCGAAAGTTAATTTAGTGACTGAAGTTCTGAAGCACATCGAAATTCAGTAAAATACGGTTAGTCTTGGACTACCTCAACAATCATTTCAAAAGCTACTTGAATCTACGCAATTTAGAAATAAGAGATTTAACTTTGAACTTGAATTAAATGATTCTGAACAATTAACAATAGTAAAATTTAGTACGTACCAAGCTGAGCTGCAGTCACAGGTAAGCTAAAATACGGTAACAAAACTCGCACTCTTAATTTGTGCTTGTGCAATCTAAATATTGTAGCCAGCTATGAATACCTTAACTGAACTTTGAAATTAAAGCAGTGAAATCGAATGATGCTGGCGTTTGAATTTCAACGACACTCGGGTTCATTCCGGAAAAGGAAGGGACCCTGCTTGGCAATGCAATTGGGACAATGAGCAACAAAGGTTCATGCTACGTTGCTGTAATTTTGTGATTCGAACAGTTTGAAAAGCTGAGGTCTGCCATACAGTTCTAAAACTTTACGTGCTTCCAGTCTTCCTTGTTGTCTGATTGAAGGTTTGAAGCCGTCGATCGAGGAGGTGGCGACAGTCACTCATTGTCGGCCGTCGCTGTTGCAGAAGCTGGATGTTGGCGCGCCTTCTTTTCAACACGGTCACCAGACGAAACCCTGTATATAAATTTTCTTGGTAGAGGAGGTTTAAACAGTGAATCTTTCACATCACTATGCGTGAAACTTGCCCGCACGCGTTCAACCGTTTCTTCGCTCACTGCAGGCCGACCCGTTGGTTTCTCCTTACAGAGGCAGCCAGAAGCTTTAAACTGCGCATACCACCGCCGAATGGAGTTAGCAGTTGGTGGATCTTTGTTGAACTTCGTCCTGAAGTGTCGTTGCACTGTTATGACTGACTGATGTGAGTGCATTTCAAGCACGACATATGCTTTCTCGGCTCCTGTCGCCATTTTGTCTCACTGCGCTCTCGAGCGCTCTGGCGGCAGAAACCTGAAGTGCGGCTTCAGCCGAACAAAACTTTATGAGATTTTCTACGTATCTGTAGTGTGTCGTAACCATATGTCAATGAATGGAGCTACAGTGAATTTATGAAATCGCTTCAATCATTTGTAATTGCCCTGTATATATATATATATATATATATATATATATATATAAACAGTAAAACAATTACAATATATAAAGACACAGAAATGTCATATCTATAGTACAATAGATGGAAATAGAAGGATATGCATTTCCGGCGTTACATGATGACCAAGCAAAATAACATGCGCGCTCGTTCGCGCGGCGGGATGGCGCAAGAAGCAATAAGACACGGCTAGGGAAAAAACTCATAGACGAATTTAACTAGCTGCTAAGGGAGAATTAAACCAAGGGTAGCAGTATAACGAGGCCACAAGGGGTCATCGCTAGTAAACCTCACGTCACAGAATTCCGGAGAGCTCTTTAAATACCGGAACCCCAACTCCAAGTAGCGGAGAACGGTTCAGGCCAATGGGAACGATGGAGCCCGTGTCGACGACATTCCGTTCCGTGACCACGCTGCCTTAGTAAGTTTAGTCTCAGACGAACCAGCGCAGTACCAGACAGCCGTGGACTGCCTGAGAGCTGAACTGGACGGACGAACTTCATGCTGTGACGGGAGAGAACTACCAGCAACAGTGCAGAAACCAGCTGTTGTACTCTCTGAGTGTGGGGCGGAAGACGACGACCAAGCCGGCAGTAACGGGTTCGACGCGTGCCGCCTGCACCACACAGCGGATGGAGAAATTCGAAGAACAGGCCTTTGGTACTGCCAGCAAGAAACCAAATGTATGGTTCCGATACGTGGATGACACGTTTGTGCTTTGGAGACATGGTAGGGAGGAACTAAGCCGGTTCCACGAACATCTGAACAGTATAAACTCGAGAATTCAGTTTACAATGGAGGAGGAGGTAGACGGCAAGTTACATTTCCTCGATGTGCTTGTTTTTAGAAACGAAAATGGTAGTTTGGGCCACTCAGTATACCGCAAACCCACGCACACGGACAGTTATTTGCACCAGGATTCGAACCACCACCCACAACAGAAGCGGGGTGTTATCAAGACGGTAGTGGACAGAGCTAGAAATATTTGTGTACCTGAGTTGCTCGACGCTGAGATGGAACATCTCCACAATGCACTAATGAAGAACGGATATTCGTCCGCCGAAATAAAACGTGCGTTGAGGCACCCACGCAGAAATCATACTGACGTACAGGCTACTGCAAAATCTAAGGTTTTCCTGCCGTTTGTTAAAAATGTAACGGAAAGAATAGGGAGGATCTTGACGAAGCGGAATATTACCGTAATTTACAAGCCCACCAGGAAGATACAGGAATACCTTAAGCCTGCCAAGGACGCTCGCAAACCACTGGAAAAAGCTGTAGTGTCTAGGATCCCATGCAGCTGTGGTGATGTTTATGTGGGTACCACTAAAAGAAGTGTTTCTAAACGTTTGGAAGAGCACAAGGGAAATTGTAGAAGAGGAGAAACGGAACGATCAGCTGTTGCGGAGCATGCTTTCCAGCCAGGGAACCACAATATTCGTTTCGAGGAGACGCAAGTACTAGCGGCCACAAGCGGATATTACGAAAGGCTCTACAGGGAGGCAATCGAAATCGCTAAACACCCTAATAATTTCAACCGTAAGGAGGAGGGTGAGAAATTAAACAGGATATGGATGCCGGTGTTAAAGAAGATGTGTACCACCCGCCCACTACTGGGTGATGGCAACGGCGATCGACGGCGACGGACAGCGGCCAATTGCACTGATGTTTTCAAAACACGTGACGTCACGCCGCGGCGTGGGAGCGCGCGGACACGGAATTTAGTGGCAGTCAGTAGCGAGCCAGTGGGTGTTGGACCTTCCATTGAGCTACGGACCCCCTTGAAGGTGTCTCCCGCAGTCGGAGACGAAACGTTGGGAATCGACACAGAATTCATCAACCGACCACGGCATAACAGCCCGGATAATTGTAATGGACATGGTACTGAGAAGTCATAAAATGGAGTCAGAAACGGTGCAAAGTGACTATCCCATGCCTGATATGTTACATGTGTTTATAACTGTTAGGTATCATTTACTCATGCTAACGTTTTAATCATTGTTTCCTTATTTACAGGTTACAAAATGTCCTTAACACATGAAGAACGCATTGAAATCATCTTGATATCAGGAGAAAGAAGCACACGGGTCATTGCTGAGGATTTTAACAGTCGTCACCCAACCAGACAGCCCATCACTCACAGCGCAGTTGCCAAGCTTTTGGCCAAATTCTGAGCAACAGGTCCTGTCGCAGATAAACCTCAGGCTGGAAGACCAAAATCCGCCATCGATGAAGCAACACCAGTGAGGCGTGTTGGCATCATTTTGCAAGAGTCCGCAACGGAGTACTCGTCGCCTGTCACAAGAATGTGGGGTTAGCCGTACCTCCATACTGCGAATTTTATCGCAGCACAAGTGGCACCCGTACAAAATTCAGCTGCTCCAACACCTGAACGAGGATGACCCAGACCGTGGGGTACAGTTCGCAGAATGGGTGACACTGCAGCTGCAGATAAACCCACGTTTCCTCTATCACGTGCTGTTCAGTGATGAAGCCAATTTCTTTATCAATGGTGTAGTGAACAAGCAGAATCGCAGATACTGGTCCGACACAAATCCGCACTGGATTGATGCTTCCAAAACGGTCGATTCACAAAAAGTGATAGTCTGTTGTGGTGTGTGGGGTACCAAAGGCGTTGGACCTTTTTTTATTGATGGTACGTTAACAGCCAACGGTTATCTGAGGTTATTGGATGAAGAAGTGTTTCCCTCGTTGTTAACGGAGGACGGGACATTTCCGAAATTCTTCCAGCATGATGGAGCCCCACCACATTATGGGCACAATGTGCGAGCATACCTGGACGTTCAGTTCCCTCAAAAGTGGATTGGTCGTAGGGGTGCTGTGGAGTGGCCACCACGTTCACCAGATTTGACTCCTTTGGTTTTTTATCTTTGGGGTCATGTCAAAGCACTGGTTTATTCTGTGAAAATACGGGATTTGCACCATATAAAGCAGCGCATTGTTGATGCGTGTGTTCAAATTCAGCCAGATGTGTTGGTCAAAGTTCATCAGGACTGGGTTCGGAGGATAGCATTAACAATCCAACACAATGGACAACATAACGAGCCATTCCTACGACTGTTGCTGGTCTCTCGGGACTGTGGAACGTCTCTTCGGCACATAACACACATGCTGCCCAGCGTCCCACCGCTGCCACATGTAACTGGCTATAACCCGAGAATGAATAAAGCTATGTTTAAAGTAACAACGGCAATGTTTTTCTGGTGAAATTCTCTATCTGTTTGATATCTCACACGACCACACTCCTATTTGAAATTTTGGAGTTGAATCTAAGATGGCGACTTTCAAGATGGCCGCCATGTTGGTGGTATAGCGTATAACGTTTCCCTCTTCCCGTTCATCATGTGTAGGGACTCTGTTGTTTGCTACTCCATTTGAATTTTATGAGGGTGTTTCCGGACTTTTGGACCACCCTGTAGTACCACTAATAGCGTTTAAATACGACCACAATTTCTTTGGGTTTTGTGAACGATCTTTCAACAAGATTCTGCTGTGATAGTCATTCAAAGCTTCACGCATTGCTTTCTTGAAAGCCGTACACGTTTTATTCAACATGTCTCTGTTATAGAGGATGTAGGATGTAGTACCTACGTACAGGCGAAAAGAATAGGACAGCGTAGGGGGTACGTCACCCTAACAGACGTTAATGAGATTCGATATTTGGCGTAGTTGGGACTTTTGTGCAACTTTAGATGCCGCATGTAATGTGCAACAGTCGGCGTCACCTCAGATCGTAGATGGAGACTTCCTATTTGCTCCCACGTCGGAAGATTCATTGCGACGATGTCAAGGGGTCACCTGAATGTCTATTGTGGCGGCATACAGTAGTAGATGTAATGCCGGAAATTTGTGCCGGGTAGCTGCGGAAAGCAGTGTCATAAATTTTTCTAAGTTTATAGCGTCGCAGTGTCGTGTTGCAAGCATTACGACAGGAAGCGCGAAATTCTCCCGGGTCAGATGAAATTTCAGATTTTATTGTCATCTTTATGCCTGCACCCAGTAAACCATCTTTCATTTTATTCGCTGCGTAACTGTAATTTCATACCTCTTGACTACAATAGAAGATCGTAAGATTCACGTGCAGTGCCATTATCCCTCTTCCCGAAAATACATTACAGTCGTGTATAAGTGTACTTATTAACGTGAATGTAAAACTGTCTAAACGAAAATATGTGCCGAGTATGCAATATAATGCCAAACCTACTGTATGGTGTTTCGGCCTATTGAACAGTTGAAGCTGCGGTTTCAGTAAATATTTCTAGTAACTTTCTAAATATACTGCACAGATCGTGGCGGATGTATATCGTACTAATATCGACGATTTCCTGTTCTACCCCATTTGCGTGTTGGGCTGGATTAAAACGAACGTCTACATACGAGAGCGTGGTGCGAACTAGTGTCTCCGAATGTTTCATTCTATTCTCAGCACCGACTGAAGTATCCGTCTCATGCATACTACTCGATCGACCTTCTAGCTTCGCTGACGCAAATTGCATCCCTCTGCTGCTAGCCGGCCGCTGTGGCCGAGCGGTTCTAGGCGCTTCAGTCTGGCACCGCGCTGCTGCTACGGTCGCAGGTTCGAATCTTGCCTCGGGCATGGATGTGTGTGATGTCCTTAGGTTAGTTAGGTTTAAGTACTAGGGGACTGATGACCTCAGATGTTAAGTCCCATAGTGCTCAGAACGTGTGCCGCTAGAGCGCTCCGAATTGTAGCGTGTGACATGGTGGTGAGTAAGCTAACTATGTAGGTGTGTGAGAAACAGAATCGAGTTCCTAACCGCAGAAAACGTGGCCCCTATTGAAATCCACAGAAGAATGAAAGCTGTGTATTTTGATGATTGTATCGACGTCAGTTACACGCGATATTAGGTTGTTCATGTTATGATTTCTGTGTTACCAATTACATTTTACAGTTGAAGTAATCACTGAATAAAAGAAGTTTTCTCATTTTTAAAATTTTAATAACTCAAAATAAACAAGGAGTTGAATCAATGTTCTATGATTCTCGAAGTGTTACGTCAGAGGAAAAATTTGGAAATGTCGTACCTGCTCGCGTGCTAAAAAGAATTGCTTTGGAATTTTTTATGTGAAAATCCTTAAAGCTTTTTAAATATGACAGGCATTATTAACATTCTACATCGTTATTCTTCATGTCTAAGTGTTTATTTTTCAACATAGTCACCCTGGTGACGAACAGATTTCTCCTACCGGGAGAGCAATTTGTTTACACCGTCGCTGTAGAATGTTTGACTTTATTGACGGAGCCACGACCCCTCCACTGCTTGCACCGCTTTATCGCTATCAAAGTGAAGTCTTCGAAGGTGTCTTAAGTTATGGAAACAGGTGAAAATCGCATAGGGCCAAGCGGAGACGGTAAGGAGGGTAGCCGCGCTGTCTCAGACGCCTTGTCGTGGCTCGC
Organism: Schistocerca americana; assembly: GCF_021461395.2. NCBI lineage: Eukaryota > Metazoa > Arthropoda > Insecta > Orthoptera > Acrididae > Schistocerca > Schistocerca americana. Next base: position 181,610,311 of record NC_060127.1, on the reverse strand, counting down.
GCGGCTCCTCCCGTCGGAGGTTCGAGTCCTCCCTCGAGCATGTGCGTGTGTGCGTGTGCGTGTGCGTGTGCGTGTGCATGTGCGTGTGTGTGTGTGTGTGTGTTGTCCTTAGCGTAAGTTAGTTTAAGGTAGATTAAGTGGTGTGTAAGCCTAGTGACTGATGACCTCAGCAGTTTGGTCCCATAGGAACTCACCACAAGTTTCCAAGTTTTCTAAGGAGGACGATGGATGACGGTGAACCAAAAGCGTCGGACTGTCGCGGAGCTCGTGTGTGGTCTGGAGTTGTCATACTGGAAGAGAAGGTACCCCACGTGGGGCGAACTCTTCGTATTCGAAACTCGATGACAGCAAGCTTTTTCTCACGCACCGACATAGTTACGTGACACGCCGCCATGTTTCACCCTACAATTCGGAGCGCTCTGGTTGAAGGGACTGTAAATATATAGACACCCATCTATCTACCATCTACATGATTACTGTGCAATGCACGATTAACCCCTAACTACAGTCGTGCGGTCCCTGGGACCGCGCTACGTTTCACACCCCTGTTTCTAGGAACGCTATTGAAGAGCTGGGCGGTCCAGTAGCTTCCTTATTCTCAGTCTGATGCTTGTTGCCACGGCAGTCATTGTAGCAATTGCTGTGTTTGCTTTTGTTTCGTTGAAACGACGTCCAGGGGAACGCACGACTGTGTTAGTGGAAGTCAGTGACTGACTGGACATTTTTTCCTTTTCGTTGTGCTTGTTTTGTTCTTTGCATCTGTGGGTGACAATAACTTTGGAACTATGTCAGGTAACTATGGTCCTTCGTTTGCGAGAACAGACGATCCAAATTTTGAATAAAAGCTTTCAATAATTATTGATGAAGTGGGGAGCGACATATCGGATTTTGACTTTTCTGATGTGGAGGATCGTGATTTTATACGTAGTGAACATGATTCGGAATCCAGTGTGTCTGGCGAGAGTGAAAGTGACGAGGACAGGTTTGAGGGAGAATCAGATAGCGATGAAGATGAGGAATGTGCTAGGAAATACTTCTATGGCATAAACAGGTTCAGGTGGTCGGCAGTAGAACCAAACAGGCATGTCAGAATTCCAGCTCGTAATATATTGAAGACACCAGCACTTCGACACGAACTCAGAGGGCAATCACAGATCGATCCACTGACTGCTGGATCAACGCTGTGTGGATTTACCAAACACATCACGCCCATTTCGCATTTGCCTAAGAAAGGAAGAGCAGTAATTATTATATCAACAATGCATCACTCCATAGAAGATGACGTGGAAAGTAAAAAACCTGTAATAATAGCCCACTATAATAACACAAAGGGTGGTGTTGATACTGTGGACGAAAAGTGTGCCAAATATTGTTCAAGTCACTGCACACTACGCTGGACCATGGCCGTGTTTTTCTGTGTTCCTGACATGAGTGTTGTCAATGCATATATTGTTCATCAGTCGTTCAAGGAAAGAACTGTGCTTACCAGGATGAACTTCATGAAAGCCCTAGCGAAAGAACTGATCGAACCTTCACAGCGCGAAAGGATAATGAATAAACGCCTCCCACGAGAATTGAGATTTTCTATCGGTCGAGTTCTAGGAAGTGAAGTACATCTCCATGAAGAGCTGGAAAAGGAGGACAAACTACCTAGTTATGGAAGGAAGACATGTCGCATTTGTCCACCAAAAAGGAAGAGAAAGACAAGTTATTTGTGTCGCAAGTGCAAGGTCCAATATTTTTGGAATGCTCTTGTAAGGTGTGTCCGCAGCGCGCGTAAGGTGGTGCGAAGTGTGGCCACTTTCAGTAGTGCATATTTTTTCTGTTTAATTCGCTGTCAAGAATACTTGTTAAATTTAACACTGATGGTACTTGATCAACATTAACCTGCAACAACCAAGTTTCAAGTAACGAACTACACTTAGATATTTCGATATTTGTCCATCACTGTAAATTCCAATGAGAATTTAGAGTGCAATATGAATAGGTTTTTTCACAGCACCAAAACAATATTTTGTGCATATGTTACCATTTATGTATAATTGAAGAATAAATATGTTGTAGTAAATTCAAAAAGTAGCGCTAGATTGGTGATTTTTACGTATTTTTCCCGCCTTCTGAACGTGGTCCACGGGACCGCACGACTGAAGTTGCGTGAGAAGTACTCACGACTGTGTTTAAGGGTTACGTGATTGACAGACAGTTCACCGAACCACCACAAGGTTATTTCTACACCGTTCCACTTCTAACACATGTATCGACTGGAAGAAGATTTATACTATGTAAATATGTGTCTATAATTCTGAAGTGTTTGTTCTTTGTTAGTTAAGGTCTTTGATTTGTGACAGGAAATTTTAAGTTTGTAATTTATATATACTGTAAAAGCTAAATGATGTTTAAAAATAATGAAATTTTATAATAAATGTATGTTCATAAAGAAAAAGCTGGTTCATGCTTAGAGAAATTGTATTGTGAAAGGCAAAAGCCGTGGGGAAGTCCCTCCGCAACGGAAGTGGCATGGCGCGATGTAAAAGGTGGTTTTGGCGGTCGAACTGGGCGGCTCCTTGGTGTGAACGGAACGCAGTCAGTGGCTAGCCGTTGCACGGTAAACGTCGAGGGCGCAAAGGGAGTAATTTGGAAGCCGTTTTGCATTGAAATTTGCCTCGGATGTGGATTTGGCTGTTGCATGGTGCTCTTGGCAATGAATGGCCCTAATACGATATAAATCCGTCGCCATGAAGAAATTATAAAGAGCATTCAACATCAAGAGGCGTGAGTGCAGTTAGCCGCCACGTCGCTTGCCACCACTATTTCGCCACTGCTCCACCAACTTCAAGCACAAAGACGTGTATCAGAGCATGGACCACATAATAAAGCCGGCCAGTCCCTTCCATACAGCCCCCGCTACACGTGTAGCCGCCTCCTGTTTGTAGTGGACTCCTGACCTATTGAGCGGAACCCGGAAACCCACCACCCGATGGCGCGAGTCAAGGAATCTGCAGTCTACACGGTCACAGAACCGCCTGAGCCTCTGATTCAGACCCTCCACTCGGCTCTGCATCGAAGGACCACAGTCGCTTCTATCGACGATGCTGCAGATGGTGAGCTCCGCCTTAAGCTCGGAAGCGAGACTGGCAGTCTTTACCATTTCCGCTAGCCGCCCAAAACCAGAGAGAATCTGCTCCGATCCAAAGCGACACACGTCATTGGTACCGACATGGGCCACCACCTGCAGTTGGCTGCGCCCTGTACTCTTCGTGGCATCCGGAAGCACCCTTTCCACATCCGGAATGATTTCCCCCGGTATGCACACGGAATGCAACTGTCTTCCTTCCCCTCCTTGGCAGCCATGTTCCTAAGGGACCCCCATTACGCGCCTGACGTTGGAGCTCTCAACTACCAGCAGTCCCACCCTCTGTGAATTCCCAGACCTTGTGGGCCGAGAAACTTCCTCTGGAACAGAGTGGATCACTGAATCCGGCTCAGAGACTTTGTCAGCCACACATAACGCCCGAAGCCTGTTCGTCAAACGAACCGTGTTGGGGCCACTCCTGTTCCTTATTTATCTAAATGATATGCTCTCTAGTATTATGGGTAACTCTAAAATATTTCTGTTTGATGATGACAGTAGCCTGGTAGTAAAGGATGTTGTGTGCAACATTGGCTCGGTTTCTAATAGTGCAGTACATGACCTATATTCATGGCTTTTGGAAAATAAACTAACGCTAAATCACAGTAAGACTCAGTTTTTACAGTTTCTAACACACAATTCAACAAAACCTGCCGTTTTAATTTCACAGAACGGGCATATGATTAGTGAAACTGAACACTTCAAATTTCTAGGTGTTCAGGTAGATAGTAAGCTGTCGCGGAAAGCCCAAGTTCAGGATCTTATTCAAAGACTTAATACTGCCATTTCTACTATTCGAACGGTATCTGAAATGAGTGATCTTTCGACACGAAAATTAGTCTACTTTACTTATTTTCATTCGCTTATGTCGTATGGTGTAAGTCTTCCTATTCTAAAAGGATATTTATGGCTCAGAAACGGGAAGTTCGGGTAATAAGTAGTGTAAGTTCACGAACTTCTTGTCGACCCCTGTTCACGAATCTGGGTATTTTGACACTGGCCTCTCAATATATATATATATATATATATATATATATATATATATATATATATATATATATATATATGTATATATATTCCTTCCTGTCATTTCTTGTTAGCAATATTAGCTTATTCCCACGAACAAGCAGCTTCGAGTCTGTTAATACTCGGCAGAAATCAAACCTGCATTTGGATTGGACTTCCTTAAATCATGTGCAAAAAGGTGTGCAGTATACAGCTGCATCCATTTTCAATAAGCTACCACTCGAATTAAAAAATCTTAGCAGTAATCCACGCGCTTTCAAATCACTCCTTCTATTGTGTCATGGAGTTCCTTGAAAAATTAAGCTGATTCTTATTGTATTGTTGATTGCGTTTACTTAAACTTATGGACTCACTTTTTTCGGGTTCATAAACATTTATTTTTATCTGTTATTACTATTAAGTTGTAATTTCATGTACTGACACGTTCCATGACCTTGGATATTTGCTCCTCAATTTGGTCCTACGGAATTTGACGTGTAAATAAATAAATAACCGGGGAGGCTCTACGATCGGCCCCATGGAAAGTCTTTCGCTGCCTGCCAGACTTTGGAATGATCTCCCACTCGGCCACGGGTGAGGGGTCAACGTCAGTGCAGGCAGTACCCGGGAAGGTCAGAGCAGTGGATCGATCGGGGGACACGTGGATCGTGCTCGACGTTCCTCGCATCCCTGCGTCCGACCCCCACAGTGGTACCCCTTGGCAGCAGCCTCAAGCTGTGTGACAATCCAACACTGCCTGGATCTGTGAGTGAAGGGACACAAACTTAGCTCGCATCTGCACACAGCAGTCACAGTGCCTATCCATTTCTGAACTCGCTTCTGCTTGCAACTCGTAAAGATATGTAATAAACAAACGGTATACTCACCTTATCAGCAGCAGGAACTCGTTGTGCTCTCTCAGTGACGATCTAACTAACACGCAACTGCACGGATTACCCTGACATGCCTCCCTAATCGATCCAAATTCTCACTGCCACTCCAGTTTACTTTAAATTCCTCCTTACACACAAGAACAGAATTTCCGAGGCTCTCCTGGTTCAGCACTGAACACAAATGGGGGATCGAGCCTGAAACCCGGATTGTGCTACTTCTGTTCGTGTGTGTAAGGGGGAATTTAAAGTATACTGTGGGGTGGCAGTGAGAATTTGGATCGAGGAGGGAGGCATTCCAGGGCAATCCGTGCAGTTGTGTGAACCGCTGTGCCAAGGTGGATTAGTGGCTAAAGCATCTGCCCTAGTAAGCAGGAGGCCCAGGTTCGATTCCGGCCTTGGTACAAGTTCTCACTCGCCGCTTCAGTCTGTGTACATAAAATCATATTTGTATGAGACCACTAAAGGCTCTGATATTGTATCATTTCATTTGTATAAATGGCCGGCCGAAGTGGCCATGCGGTTAAAGGCGCTGCAGTCTGGAACCGCAAGACCGCTACGGTCGCAGGTTCGAATCCTGCCTTGGGCATCGATGTTTGTGATATCCTTAGGTTAGTTAGGTTTAACTAGTTATAAGTTCTAGGGGACTAATGACCTCAGCAGTTGAGTCCCACAGTGCTCAGAGCCATTTGAACCATTTGTATAAATATTTATTTCCAATTTTAAAAATATATTAAAACTGACTATATTACAATACTTTTAAAAGGTGAGCATAAAGTAACAGCCACTCTGGCCTGCTCCCCCGTCCCTGCCTAGGTATTGTGAGAGTTACAGAATTATTTGGGAAGCAGTAGGCTGCCTCGATTCGAGATAGAAGTCTCTGGTGAGAACAGCGTGCAATGCAAAGTTTTGGGTCAGCAACGAGGGGCAGGCCGGTTAGAGGCTCTCTCTGGATTCTTCACTTCCTGTTTCCATAGAGAATCCCTTCTCTTGTGAGTCTGTGGAACATGGGTTGTGCGACAACCCCTGTCCTTTTCAGACAAGGGTGGGGAAAATCCAGCTCGCACGAGTAGCTCTGCTGACATGTAGAATTCTTAGTGTGACTGTACCTGCGAAAAGCTGTTTAGGTCGGCAAGAGCCCTAGACTCCCTGCAAGTGTCACTCCGCGCACCTGTCACTCCGCGCACCTGTCACTCCGCGCAACTGTCACTCCGCGCAACTGTCACTCCGCGCAACTGTCACTCCGCGCAACTGTCACTCCGCGCAACTGTCACTCCGCGCAACTGTCACTCCGCGCAACTGTCACTCCGCGCAACTGTCACTCCGCGCAACTGTCACTCCGCGCAACTGTCACTCCGCGCAACTGTCACTCCGCGCAACTGTCACTCCGCGCAACTGTCACTCCGCGCAACTGTCACTCCGCGCAACTGTCACTCCGCGCAACTGTCACTCCGCGCAACTGTCACTCCGTGCAACTGTCACTCTGCTGGCCAGAGTGCCCAAGCAGTTCTAGGTGCTACAGTCTGGAACTGCGCGGCCGCTACGGTCGGAGGTTCGAATCCTGCTTCGGGCATGGACGTGTGTGATGTCCTTAGGTTAGTTAGGTTTCAGTAGTTCTAAGTTCTAGGGGTCTGATGACCTCAAAAGTCAAGCCCCATAGTGCTGAGAACCATTTGAACCAACTGTCACTCTGTGTAACTGCCACTCCATGTAATGTTCCAACCCCATGTCACAATAAGAGGCCTGGCCACACATCACCTGTCTCCCCATCCCACATGCTCAGCCTGACATGTTAGTTCATTTAAGTAGGTTCAGAAACAGTAATTTCGGTGTACAGTGTACTTAAAAAAAAGAGTAGGTATCACCAGATGGTGGTTGCACTTATTGTTGTCTGCGTTACATAAAGCTCAGTGCGATAGCACACAAATGCTTCATCCAGAGTTTGACGTGAAGATTAGAATGTAACAGAGAAAGTATATTAACCACCATCAAAAACTTTCAAATTTTCTTGGGGCCCGTGTCCGACTAGTGTAAGCCACACAGCGACGTCATTTTAGTAGATGAATGACCGAAACATTCTTTGCATAGCTATCATGAAAATCCCACAAGATACAAATAAAATGACCAGTCATAGTGTCTCAGGGGCCTATAGCCTAAGACGCAATGAAAAGTAATGACTGAACACGCAATGTGTTCGGTCATTGACGCCCACCAACAATGTGCCATCGACGCCTCTGTTCCAGCCGCGATCCGCTGAAAACACATCATAAAAATTAAAAATCATATAAAAGTGACTTTTTTGTTCGAAATAAAAGGCAAAATAACTTTTACTTCATATTATTCAGAAATCTAATTATCATTTATATAATAACCTTTACAATGAGCACAGCAGAGTGGCGTCCGTTCCTTACGAGAGAGAGCTAACGGCAAGACAAAACTCACAAAACATCAAAAGTACAAAAATATCAGACGAACGAAATTATTCAGCGGTTAGGCATGAGGTATTAGGATTCGATACACCCACGCTAATGGGTAAATTTAAAGTAGGAGCACAGGTGCATTGTTTATGGAGTTCTTTCACAAATAGTTCATACGTACAAAATGGGATGAGATAAAAATCAATAATAAAAGCCCTGCAGGTTCCCGAATAGGACGCCTATCGCAGAATCCTCTCTTTTCAGCAGCACGGGCCAACGGAACTTTCATATTTATGTGGTGTCTGTTTTTTCGGACTTGTCCCCAAAGAAGGACACCATTTTGATCCAACAGCCAGTATGAACTAAGACACAAAGGAACTACAGACGGACATTTGCAGTGAGCGGGTATTGATTTAAATCGATAAGGAAAGTTGAAAATTTGTGGCGGACCGGGCTTCGAACCCGAGTCGCCTGCTCTACGGAGATCGCCTGACCACCGAGCCATATGGACAACTGCACGGGCTAACCTAGCAGTTGAGAATCTGGGTCTGACGGAAAGTGCGCTGGGGTACTCATGCACCTGCGATGACCACTGTGTCAAGATTGAAATGTAAAAATACAGCCTCTTAATATGGCCACGAAGGGAAACGAGGATTGGCTAGACCAATGGGGATTTTACACAGTTCATTCACTTGTACAACAAATAAATTTATTTTGCACAGACTAAAATAAATTAAATCTAATTAATTAAGCAACAATTAATTTGAATAGCGAACAATGATCAATGATGGCAGAAAATGTCAATTATAGCTCACATTCAATCACTGTTTGCCTGACCATAACATAATGGCTAAAAACACAAATTTCAAGCCTAACTTAAGCAGTCACGAGAATTATCAAAACTTCATGAGCAGAAGACACCAATAAAAAATTTAACTAAACAGAACCGGCCACATAATAGCCCATGCCAAAAAATTCGTATACTAAAATACACAGAGCCCAAAGAAGGAGACAAAAGGATTTAAAACTTTATAAGACAGACATTGTAGCAAGGCTTACTGGCTTCCATAATAATATTCAAATAGTTAGAATGAAATTAAATAAGAATGACTGTTGTGATCTCAACCACCACTAAAACGTTTAAATAACTGAAAGAAGCGATAAAGTTAATTAGCAAATAGAATGACTCAAAATTGTTCTAAAATTTCAATTCTGAGCTGCAGCATTAAAAGTCCCTTGGAAGAAATAGCACTGCAGATGATAAAGAGCGCGACGTTTTGTTGCCCAAGGCTTTTGCACAGAATCACATAAACAGGCGGCTGCGTAAGCCGAGAGGCCCAGAAAGAGTGGGCCTCATAAGAATAGGTAAACAGCTCCGCGCCAGAGCACAAGTAGTCTTAAAATTTCGTGCAGCACGAATAATTTCCAATAAGTGCATGCGTAAGTCGCAGCCAAGATTATAATAAATAATGATTACGCTCCCAATAGTTAATGCAATTTCTTCCGGGGCGATACTCGAAATTTAACAATCTTTTAAGAAGTATCCAAAAAAGGTAAGACTTACAGTTGCTCAAGGAAATTTCAGAATTAAATAAGTACACCGGATCCAGCTGGACCAAATGATTAAGCCAATACCATCCAACTGGCTCAAATTCTACGCTCCTGGCCATATACACAGTACAGGCCAAGCTAAGAACGGACAATCTGTCCTAAAACAAATTAATATTTCCCTATAAATCACTTAAATAAAATAAACACACGATATACATGACCTGAGCAGGTCATGAGCTAAGCAGTACATAAGCCTCAACGAATAAGACACAATGGAGCGAAGTCCGGAAAGACCGCTAATGTTCCGTCAAACGGTAACTACAAATTGAACACAACATTTATCCAAAATGGTCAAAGTAAACATGTGTTACACGATTCTTAATAGAGACCCTGATAACATTCGCGCAACGCGAAAGTCCTCTTTCACACCAGGAATACAAAACCTGTGATAATATTAAACATCGACCAACACCGTGCGCCAGAACTTATATCAGCTGATAATTATTTACCTCAAGGAAGGCGAGAATTGATAACAGGCAGGTAGAAGCACTGAAACACACATACCGGGTGATCATAAAGTCAGTATAAACTTGAAAACTGAATAAATCACGGAATAATGTAGATAGAGAGGTACAAATTGAGACACATGCTTGGAATGACATGGGGTTTTATTAGAATCAAAAAATACAAAAGTTCAAAGTATGTCCCACAGATGGCGCTTCATCTGATCAGAATAGCAATAATTAGCATAACAAACTAAGACAAAGCAAAGATGACGTTCTTTACAGGAAATGCTCAACATGTCCACCATCATTCCTCAGCAATAGCTGTAGTCGAGGAGTAATGTTGTGAACAGCACTGTAAAGCATGTACGGAGTTATTACGATGAGGCATTGTTGTCGGATGTTGTCTTTCAGCATCCCTAGAGATGTCGGTCGATCACTATACACTTGCGACTTCGGGTAACCCCAAAGCCAATAATCGCACGCACTGAGGTTTGGGGACCTGGGAGACCAAGCATGACGAAAGTGGCGACTGAGCACACGATCATCACCAAACGACGCGCGCAAGAGATCTTTCACGTGTCTGGCAATATGGGGTGGTTCTAATAAAACCCCATGCCATTCCAAGCATGTGTGTCAATTTTTAGCTCTCTATTTACATTATTCCGTGGATTATTAAGTTTTCAAATTTCTACTGAATTCTTGATCACCCAGTACTACACTGCCAACGAACTTTACAGCAAGCTTCCTTGTCGAGGCGGACACTGACATTAACTGAAATTAAAGGCGCCACATACACCTAAAATTCATAGATGAAACTTCCAGTATGATGCAATATGCAAAGATCTACTCAAAATTCTTGTTGTTGTTGTTGTTGTGGCCTTCAGTCCTAAGAATGGTTTGATGCAGCTCTCCACGTTACTCTATCCTGTGCAAGCTTCTTCATCTCCCAGTACCTACTGCAACCTACATCCTTGTGAATCTGCTTAGTGTATTCATCTCTTGGTCTCCCCCTACGATTTTTACCCTCCACGCTGCCCTCCACTACTAAATTGGTGATCCCTTGATGCCTCAGAACATGTCCTACCAACCGATCCCTTCTTCTAGTCAAGTTGTGCCACAAATTTCTCTTCTCTCCAATTCTATTCAGTACCTCCTCATTAGTTATGTGATCTACCCATCTAACCTTCAGCATTCTTCCGTAGCACTACATTTCGAAAGCTTCTATTCTCTTCTTGTCCAAACTATTTATCGTCCACGTTTCACTTCCATACATGGCTACACCCATACTAATACTTTGAGAAACGACTTCCTGACACTTAAATCTGTACTCGACGTTAACAAATTTCTCTTCTTCGGAAACGCTTTCCTTGCCATTGCCAGCCAGTCTACACTTTATATCCTCTCTACTTCGACCATCATCACTTATTTTGCTCCCCAAATAGCAAAACTCCTTTACTACTTTAAGTGTCTCATTTCGTAATCTAATACCCTCAACATCACCCGACTTAATTCGACCACATTCCATTATCCTCGTTTTGATTTTGTTGATGTTCATCTTATACCCTCCTTTCAAGACACTGTCCATTCTGTTCAACTGCTCGTCCAAAGTCCTTTGCTGTCTCTGACAGAATTACAATGTCATTGGCGAACCTCAAAGTTTTTATTTCTTCTCCATGGATACTTAACAGACCTTTTTACCACAAAATTCTTGCCCCTACAATTCAGCCTGCAAATTCAATGGTGGCGCGGACATTAGTATTCATAAATAGAACCGGGGCATCTAGAAATTCAGGTAAACACACCTCTGACAGCTCGGTGTGTTTTCAGGAACCCACTCCTGAGATTTCTCGGCACTGCATGCCAAATACAGGCCAACAGGACCACTGCATATCCTTCGAAGTTTATGCCAATACAGAGACAGGGGAAGGGCCTCCTTCCTGCTTGGTTACGCGACTGGTACTTCCCTCGTCATACTAGCTAACGTACTGTCCTTGCAGAGGGAGCAGGCTCGCTGGGCTACATCTTAGAGCCAAAGATAACAGCATTGTTGTTGTTGTGGCCTTCAGTCCTGAGACTGGTTTGATGCAGCTCTCCATGCTATTCTATCCTGTGCAAGCTTCATCATCTCCCAGTAATTACTGCAACCTACATCCTTCTGAATCTGTTTAGTGTATTCATCTCTTGGTCTCCCTCTACGATTTTTACCCTCCACGCTGCCCTCCAATGCTAAATTTGTGATCCCTTGATGCCTCAGAACATGTCCCACCAACCGGTTTCTTCTTCTTGTCAAGTTGTGCCACAAACTCCTCTTCTCCCCAGTTCTGTTCAATACCTCCTCATTAGTTATGTGATCTACCCATCTAATCTTCAGCATTCTTCTGTAGCACCACATCTCGAAAGCTTCTATTCTCTTCTTGTCTAAACTATATATCGTCCATGTTTCACTTCCATACATGGCTACACTCCATACAAATACTTTCAGAAACGACTTCCGGACACATAAATCTATACCTGATGTTAACAAATTTCTCTTCTTCAGAAACGTTTTCCTACCCATTGCCAGTCTACATTTTATATGCATACCGATATCGAAACACCACAACAAGCAGTCACGGCTCACTGGTGGCGGAGTGGTCAACGCATCTGCATAGAGAGCGCGAGGCTCGGGTGCCAATCCCGGTCCGGCACATAATTTCAGCTTTCCCCATTCATCTACACTCCTGGAAATTGAAATAAGAACACCGTGAATTCATTGTCCCAGGAAGGGGAAACTTTATTGACACATTCCTGGGGTCAGATACATCACATGATCACACTGACAGAACCACAGGCACATAGACACAGGCAACAGAGCATGCACAATGTCGGCACTAGTACAGTGTATATCCACCTTTCGCAGCAATGCAGGCTGCTATTCTCCCATGGAGACGATCGTAGAGATGCTGGATGTAGTCCTGTGGAACGGCTTGCCATGCCATTTCCACCTGGCGCCTCAGTTGGACCAGCGTTCGTGCTGGACGTGCAGACCGCGTGAGACGACGCTTCATCCAGTCCCAAACATGCTCAATGGGGGACAGATGCGGAGATCTTGCTGGCCAGGGTAGTTGACTTACACCTTCTAGAGCACGTTGGGTGGCACGGGATACATGCGGACGTGCATTGTCCTGTTGGAACAGCAAGTTCCCTTGCCGGTCTAGGAATGGTAGAACGATGGGTTCGATGACGGTTTGGATGTACCGTGCACTATTCAGTGTCCCCTCGACGATCACCAGTGGTGTACGGCCAGTGTAGGAGATCGCTCCCCACACCATGATGCCGGGTGTTGGCCCTGTGTGCCTCGGTCGTATGCAGTCCTGATTGTGGCGCTCACCTGCACGGCGCCAAACACGCATACGACCATCATTGGCACCAAGGCAGAAGCGACTCTCATCGCTGAAGACGACACGTCTCCATTCGTCCCTCCATTCACGCCTGTCGCGACACCACTGGAGGCGGGCTGCACGATGTTGGGGCGTGAGCGGAAGACGGCCTAACGGTGTGCGGGACCGTAGCCCAGCTTCATGGAGACGGTTGCGAATGGTCCTCGCCGATACCCCAGGAGCAACAGTGTCCCTAATTTGCTGGGAAGTGGCGGTGCGGTCCCCTACGGCACTGCGTAGGATCCTACGGTCTTGGCGTGCATCCGTGCGTCGCTGCGGTCCGGTCCCAGGTCGACGGGCACGTGCACCTTCCGCCGACCACTGGCGACAACATCGATGTACTGTGGAGACCTCACGCCCCACGTGTTGAGCAATTCGGCGGTACGTCCACCCGGCCTCCTGCATGCCCACTATACGCCCTCGCTCAAAGTCCGTCAACTGCACATACGGTTCACGTCCACGCTGTCGCGGCATGCTACCAGTGTTAAAGGCTGCGATGGAGCTCCGTATGCCACGGCAAACTGGCTGACACTGACGGCGGCGGTGCACAAATGCTGCGCAGCTAGCGCCATTCGACGGCCAACACCGCGGTTCCTGGTGTGTCCGCTGTGCCGTGCGTGTGATCATTGCTTGTACAGCCCTCTCGCAGTGTCCGGAGCAAGTATGGTGGGTCTGACACACCGGTGTCAATGTGTTCTTTTTTCCATTTCCAGGAGTGTACATCTACGTAATACTCCGCAAGCCACCTAATGGCGAATGGCGCAGGGTACTTTCGGTACCACTATGTGATCCCTCCAACCCTGTTGCGAATAGTGCGTGGGAAGAATTACTGTCGGTAGCCTCTGTATTGGCTCTAATTTCTCGAATTTTCTCTTCGTGGTCGATACACGAGATGTATGTGGGGGAAGTAATATGCTGTCTGACTCCCCCTGAAAAGTGCTGTCCCAAAATTTCAGTAGTAAATCCCTCCGTGATGCACAACGCCTCTCTTGTAACGTCTGTCAGTGGAGTTTGTTTAGCGTCTCCGTAACGCTCTCTCGCCAGCTAAACGATCCCGTGACGAAACGTGTCGCTCTTCGTTGGATCTTCTCTGTCTCCTCTATCAGTCCTACTTGATAAGGATCACAGATAGGTGAACAATACTCAAGAATCGGGCGAATACTCAAGCATGTGGCGAACAAGCGCCTTCTAAGCCACTTCTTTCGTGGATGAGTTACATTTCCTTAAGATTCTTCCGATGAATCTGAGTCTGGTGACTGCTTTTCTCACTATCTGTTTGGAAGCCAAACACGACTGTGCATCAGTTGGAACTTTTATAAGGGGGGGCGTCCCATTTATCTTGACCACCCTAAAGAACTGTTTGTCCAGATGCAAATTACAAAATGTTTCAAGCAAATGTTCTTTAGCCGTCTGGAGGACATCAATCAGCACGATTGCCTTCGTTGTAGCTTTGCTTTTTACAAAGATTTGAACAGTGGCATGACTTTTTTAAATGGCACCCTGTATTTTTTATTCGGTAATTAATTTACTCTCCTAAAGACCTATTCAAAAAGGTATCACAGTGTACCGTTCACTGAAATTCAACGTTATTAATTACATAAGGCAACATTGACGTTGACGCTCCCAGCGCTTAGTGCAGGTATCTGGGGTAATGGAACACATCCAGGTGCTGACGTTGACAGAGGAGAAATGTAAACATAAGTAGAATGCACAGCCGCCATTCCGTCAACCAAGGTCAGTTGAAGAGTTGTGTGAGTAGAATGTACACTAACGAACAGAAGAAGGTACAAAGGCTGGTCGTCTATGGGGAATGTAAGTTAGCAGAACAGTAATTGCAGTAGTGTTCTCTTATGTACGGGTACATTTAGTGCAATAAGTATAGTCCTTTTAAATACTGTTGTGTAGAGTAGGCATACAGTAAATGCTGCCCTTCCTACAAACTGCATCGGCATAACGTTTCTTTTATTGTTGTTGTTGTTGAAGGTAGGGGAAATGCTACGCAGGCAGCGGAACTGTACAGAGAGCGATATCCCGACAAGAACCCACCTCCCCGAGGGATGTGTTCTCCTCTGTAACCTCCCCACCGTAATTTTAAAAGAAATAAATATGACAATATTTAATTATGAATCCTAATGGACATTGCGCTAAGCGTAACCTGCCTACAATGAAATGTACTGACAATGGCAACAAAAAATGTGAAATTCGCAATCTGACTCAAATATAAATTCCTCACAAAAAAATTAAAGTCTATTCAGTGATAAGAAAATTCAATTAAACCGAAACATCGGTTTTTGGCCCTGTGTAAATCAATCAGAATTAAAGTCTTACCTCAGAATAACTGGATGTCAAATTTCTGCTCTTATTTCTGCGCACGGCTTGGAGGAACTGCATTGCAAATAATAATATTCCTTTTTTCTGTAATTTTACTGAAAATTTTCTTTAAAAGAAGTCGAATGAAATGGGAAGTGCAACGAAATCTTTAGTTCAATAAAAAATAAAATTTTTGAAAAAATGCTTTTGAAATTAAAAATTATTATTGGGGCACTTGTTGGAGAATAATTACAATAAATAAATTTTTACATTATCTAATGATTATATTAATTAACAGTATACCTCATTCAGCATCTTGACCAGTGTTGCCGACCGCCTACATCACACAACCGCACTGGGCTGCTACTACTGACCGACCGCTCTGCATGACGACTATTAGCGTACTGCTCTGCAACTAAACAGAGCTACAGACTCGCAACGACAACTGACAGAGTACAGCTCTGCATATCGACAACTAGCGAACTGCTCGCAACACTCGCGCGGTCAAGCGCATACTCTCTGGTCACAGATGCTACAATGCCTCGCCATCGCTGCTATGTTACATACGTGTTTCATAACCCTCCACTGGGGGGGCAAAAATTTGGCAGCGATGGTGAGTCATTTGGACTTGCCAAGCGCGGCAAAATTTTTCTTTAATTAACAAAATTCTACAACTTACAGAATATTTAAATGTTGTGCACACGCACTAAGTACAAAATATATCAGACAAAGACAAAATGTGAATACAAAACATAGTAGCAAATCAGAAAAATGTATATACAAATTATTTGACAGAAAACAAAGTGCAGAGGCACTGAAAAAATTCATTGGCATATTCAGAGCAAATAAACAGACTGGCAAAAAATATTATGTTGACAAGTGAATGAGTGTACTCGCACTGGAGTTGAGAACATATCAGTAATTGATGAAATGTATGTACAATTAGTAACAAATGGCATAAGTGCATTCGCATTAAAGTATTGAATAGTACAAATCATATTGAAAAATGAGAAAAGTGTACAGGCACTGAAGTTCAATAGAAAACATATTAACACCTAACATAAGTGCACATGCACTGTAGTTCAGAACATATCATTAAAAATAAAAATGTATATGCAATATAAAAGACAAGAGTGTACATATACTGTACTTCAGAACAAATCAAAAAAAGTGTCTTTAGTATTTTTGCAATAAATAAACATAATGGCAAAAAAAAAATCATGTCCAAAGTGCACACGCACTGAGAAATGTCTTTAGCATTTTCACAACAAATAAACATAATGGCAAAAAAAAAAAAAAAATCATGTCCAAAGTGCACACGCACTGAAGAAATGTCTTTAGCATTTTCACAACAAATAAACATAATGGCAAACATCATGTCGACCAGTGACATAAGTGTACTCGCACTGGAGTTCAGCGAATCGAAAAAAAAAAATGTATAACTCACGAACAGAAATGATGTTACCAAAAAAAAAAATGATTTTCATTATGTGACAAGAATTAGGATAGGAAAGGGAAGCATTGCATCATGGTTGTAGCACTTTAGATTGCACACAGCTGTTCTGAAAGTCCATATCTTTCCACAGAAGTACAACACCAAGTGACACAACTTGAAGTTCTTTTCCCATCAGAATATATCAGTGTAGCCAAGACACTGAACTGTCGTAGTAATGTTCCATGTTTTCATTTTGGCAGTACATTAGGTACACCAAACAGTGGGACCATAATAATGTCTTCATCGCTCACGGTGGTGGACAGCATGTCGTGTCAACACCACGCTCTTACAAGGCACACCAACGTAGAATTAGTGCAAAACCAAAGATAGTGCTCCATGATCACTAGGATAAACAGGACAAATGGACATTGCAATAATTCAGGGTAGTCAGCTTATGAGGTGAAGGACATCAAGTCACATAATATTGAGAATTAGAGACTTAATTAGTTTGTGGCATTCATAGCCCAGTTATTGAACATTTCTGTACCAAGTATGTAGTATTACAGAAAAATGTTCATTAATTGTTTTACATGGAATCAGTAGCCTTCTTTTCCTGGTTACAAAGCATTATTAAATAATCGCATTCTTTTCAGTTACAGAGTGTAATTAAGAATCATTAACCTTCTCCTAATTACAGTTAATTAATCATTTGTCATTAATTAATCATTTGTCATTCCAATAGTAAGAATTATTAGTCTTCTCCTAATTACAAAGCATTATTAAACAGTACCATAGTTAATTAATTATGTGTCATTCCAATCTATTAAGAATCACTAGCTGGCATCATGGGTAATCGTATTACAATAAACAGTGGCGGTCCTTGGCCAGTTACAAAGTATATTTAGTATGACAGAATAATGTTCATCAGAAGTCTTAGTTGAAAAGGAGAGTCAATTATTGGCCTAGCATTAACATAATACATTGAGTGATACAAATTATTGGCACTCATTGGCCATTAACCAAAACATGAAAACTCAACATGGAAAAAAAGGGCTAATTAATGGCATAATTAATAACAATTCTTCAAGTGACATTAATTATTGGCACTCAGTGGCCAGCAAGTATTGAATAGAATCATCATTCAGTATTATTCAGATTATTACGAAGTCATTATTAAAAATCAGTCAATTACAGTCATAGCATTAATAATCACAGGCATTATAAGTAGTCTCATTACAATAAACAGTGTTTCTCCTTCAGTAGTATTCAGATCATTACAAAGTCATTATTAAAATCAGTTAATTAGTCATAGCATTAGTAATCATAGGCATTATAAGTAGTCTCATTACAATAAAACATTGTTCCTCATTCAGTATTATTCAGATCATTATGAAGTCATTATTAATAATCAGCTAATTACAATGAAAGCATTAATAATCACAGGCATTATAAGTAGTCTCATTACAGTAAACAGTGGCAGTTATTAGCTAGTGACAAAGCATTATTTTAAATATATACGTTTTTTTTTTCTCATTAAGAGGTCATTACTCAAGTGACATACTATTCAGAGCTAATCAGTATTATTCAGAATTTTCTCAAACTGGTATCACTACTTGGGACTGGTAATACATTTTTTTTTTTTTTTTTTTTTTAGCAATGCAGTGCGTTGGGATCGTTAATTAATTGCTGAGGCATAACACTACTTGCTTTTGACTTATTGCTGCAAATGAGGATAAGTAACGTCATTCGTCATGAGTCAGCTGTAGCAAGGTCATGCAACAAGGCAGTATATGTGATCACATTTATAAATGATAAACACAAATGGGTAAAAAAATAAAATGCAAGTACTAGAACAGGTATAATAAGTAACAGGTTTAGTAAGTATCATGAAAAACTTCTCCTGGAAAAATTACAAAATGGATTATTAACCTGAAAGAAGAAACGCACACTATGCTGAAAAGTAGTGAACTTCGAATTAACAGGTAGTGAAATGTGTATAAAATGTGTTCCATAGCTGTCCTTTCCAAAACTTTCTGTCATCCTACTATGCAATATAACACCTGCTGTCAAAACAAACTGCAACAAATACTTAAATAACTACATAGCATAAATATAAAACTTCAACATTATCCTCATCTGTAAAGAAAAAAAAACTTCATTATCAATCACTTCATTATCCACATTATCATAACTTCATTATTATCATCACCTGTAAAGAAAAACTTCATTATTCATAATACCATATCCTTCATCATTATTCATCAGTATTCATTATCATCTGCAAAAAATCACTTCATTACTCATTATACAACTATTCCTTATCTCTAGCATATTTCATCACTAAAACTAAGATGTGTAGTTCAGTCTGACAGCCTGCATCAATCACCTTGTATTCTGAAAGAAAAAATTAGTTAAGACTGCTATTCTGTGATGAGTATAGTATATTCTTGTTAATGTTTGTTAATCCTGATCCATTTACTTTTCCTCATAAAGTTATTGCATCTTCTTTCGTTTATTCCGTAGGTGAAATTCCCATTTCTGTTGAATTTATTTCTTACATGCATCATTTCTTTCTGAAATTGATGACAGAGATTAATGTCCTGCATTTAAATCTTATACCCACTAAATAAGGGCTGGTTTATGGTAACATACTTAAGCATACAGCATAACATGACAGAAAACGTAATATGTCAAAAACATTGACAGTGTTCAGATGCAAAAATGTACACAGAATAATACAATGCAGTAGCAAAAAAAAAAAAAAAAATGTAAAACAGTCACGATCTTGAGATGTCATAGGGCAAAAACAATGTCAAAATCAACTGTTGTGTTATACCTTAACTATTTCACAATACATACAAACAAAACTGGAGTACAATCATACACAAAAAAGTGGAAAATGTGCACGGTCTGATGTGTAACGACAAGAAAAGCGACCTGCTAACCTTACCTTGCCGGGCACTTGCCAAGAAAAAATACGATAATCATCAGTAATTAATCAGGTGAATTAATTGCATTAGTAAATGACATCATAGTGTGTTGAATCATACAGTGGTTTCACTCAATAAACGGTTTAATGTTTGAGATATGGTGGTTGCCTTTCGATTTTCTGGTTCTCAAAGTTTCGACGTGTACAACATTGGGGTGAGGGATGCTGCGAATCCGATATGGACCTGCGTATAGGAGTTCAAATTTACTGCACTTACCTTTTAATTTACTGGATAAATAGTGTGTACGTATCAATATCTTCTGTCCAACGTGAAAGTCGCGGCGTGTACAAACCTGTTTTTGCTGTCTTCTCCGGCGCTCTGCGGCACGTTTGATGTTGTTCAGCGCAATGTCAATTATTTCGTGGTGTCGTAATCGACGAGATGTAGGGAATGTTATTAATTCTTTAATTTTGTTAGGTGGTTCAGCGTTTTTCAGTATAACAGACGGAGATAGCATAGTGGATTCATTTGGAATGGAATTAATTACATCTTGGAATGAGAGTATGTGTGTATCCCAATCAATATGTCTTTTGTGGCAGTATATTCGGCACAGCTTACCAATTTCTTTCATTAATCTTTCACAGGGGTTCGAAGAAGCGTGGTACTTGGATATATAAATCGGAGAAATGTTTCTAGCTCGTAACATGCGTGTCCATACGCTACTACGAAATTGAGATCCATTGTCAGAAATTACTTTCATCACATGCCCTACATGAGATAGAAAATGTTTTACAAATGCTTTCGAAACAGTTTTAGCAGTAGCTTTGCCTAACGGAGTGAAAGTAACAAATTTTGAAGTGAGCTCAACAGCGACAAATATGTAGCAAAAACCTCTGTTAGTTCTGGGAATCGGACCAAAAATATCTACAGCGGCCATATGTCTTAATTTAACAGGTATAATGGGATATAATGGAGGAATATGTGAAGTGGTGTCTGATTTAGCTTTCTGGCAAATTTTACAAGACGCTAAAACTCGTCGTATACGTTTCTCCATGTTGGTAAAATAACAGTTCTGTCTCAATACAAGAAAACATTTTCGTGCTCCGTAATGTGCGTAACTTAAATGAGTGTACCAAATTAGTTTGTTAACCAGTTCGTCAGGAATGCATAATAACCAATTGTTGCTGTCAGGATGAGAGCGGCGAAACAAAATGTCATTGCGTACAGTGTAGTGGTTCCTAATCGTAACATTATTCTTATCTTGCCAAAGGTGTTTAATTTCTTTCCACACATTGTCTTTATTTTGTTCTTGTGCTATGTCCTGTAATGACGATGAAATAAAGTTTTCAAATGCAACTTGTTGAATGTACATGACACTGAAATTTGTTTTGCAGAAGTTGGTTGCTACGTCTTGCTGATTGTTGCTGAGAGAACGCGATAGTGCATCTGCTATAACATTTTGCGTGCCGGGAATGTGAACAATCGTAAAATTAAATTCCTGTAAATAAAGTTTCCATCTACTTAATCTGTCGTGCGTGAATTTGGCCGAAAGTAAAAATTGTATCGCTCTATGATCTGTGTGAACTGTGGTATGTCTGCCATAAAGAAAGTGCCTAAATCTCATAAAAGCCCATACAACACATAATGTTTCAAGTTCTGTAACGGAATAATTTCGCTCAGCAGGTGACAAAATGCGACTTGCAAATGCGATGTTTTTAATTACTGTAGAACCATCTTCTTCAATTTCCTGGAAAATGTGTACGCCTAAAGCGGTGTTGGAACTGTCGGTGGCAATGGAAAAATTTCTGGTAAGATCTGGGTGCGATAAAAGTGGTGCATTCAACAGAGCATATTTCAGGTTCATAAATTCAGAATGTGCTTGCTTATCCCAAGACCAAATAGTGTTTTTACCTGTTAATTGGCATAATCTGGGTGTGTCTAAAGCAGAGTGATGAATAAATTTACGAAAAAAGTTAATTAAGCCCAAAAAACTGCGTAATTGCTTCTTCGTCGTAGGAACACTAATGTCACGTAGAGCTTGAAGTTTTTCCGGATCAGGTGCAATGCCTTCTGCTGAAATTACGTGTCCAAGAAATTTTATAGAAGTTTTGCCAAAGTGCGATTTACTAAGATTAACAGTAATTCCTTGTGCATGAAAAGTTTGTAACAGTTGTTCAAGAATCAGATTGTGTTCAGACCAGTTAGCTTCTGCGATAAGAATGTCGTCTACATACGTCGTAATTCTGTCTTTAAGTTCTGTCGGAAGTATTGTGTTCAAACCGCGAATAAAAGCTGCAGAAGAAATAGTTAAGCCGAACGGTAATTTGCAAAATTGATAACAGTCACCGAAACAAAGAAATGCTGTGTATTTTCTGCAATTCGGATGAAGTTGAATTTGCCAAAATCCCGATTTCAAATCTAGTGTAGAATAAACAGCTGTACCGTGAAATTTCTGTAAAAGTTCCTCTAGTGTCTGTGGTCGATCTGTTTCATTAATAATAATGTCATTAATGTGACGTGAATCAAGTACAAGGCGAAGTGAGCCATCTTTTTTCTTAACAATATGCAGCGGGTTTATGTACGGACTAACTGCTGGTTCAATAATTCCTTGATCAAGCATATCCTGCAATTCTTTTTTAACTTGTTCTCTGTGAATATATGGAATGGGATAATGCTTTGCTTTAAATGTATCGTGCTGTTTGACTTGAAATTCATACATAAATCCGGACATAGTACCAGGAACGTTGTCAAAAACTGGAGCTTGCTGTAAAAGAATCTTGTGTAACTGCGTTCGTTCGTCGTCTGTAGTTGCACTGCTTTGTCTAACTTTATCGGAAATCATTTGTATTACGTCGTAGTCCATTTCGTCTGGAGTATTATAGTTGTGTACGTACGTATCCGTGAACAATGTGGGATTACAGTCTATGTTACGTGTTGCGGAAATGACCTCTGTGCGGTTAATTGTTTGTTCTTCCGCAGATAAAGAGTGCTGAAATTCTAAAGCCAATTGTACATTTTCATCCTTTAACATTAAATAAGAATTCTGAAAATCGATAACTGCGTCGTGTTGTACCAGAAAATTCGTGCCTAAAATAATGTCTGTTGTCAATAAAGGAAGAATCCAAAAATTAGAGTGGAAAGTATGACCTCCAATACAAAATGATAAATGCGTCTGTAATTTAACGTCTACACCTTTACTCGATACTGCTCCTTTCACTTTTGTTTTGCCTAAAGGTAGTGTCGGATAGGTATTCTCTTTGTTGCACTCATTAAAAGTCTCCTCGTTTATTACTGATATAGGTGAGCCGGAATCAATTACTGCTGAGAATTTCGATGAACCAATTTTAATTTCGATAACAGGATGTGAAATGGTTTTCTGAATAACTGGTCTTTCCTGTAAAAGAGTGTCTCTGATGTCGTCAAAGGTAATTACATTTTCGTGAACAACATTTTGCGTGTCTAAGGTAGTGCTTGTATTATTGGAAGATGCGTCCTGTACATTATCTAGTCAGATTCTATCTGACGTGTTATTATTATTAGGAGGATTCTGTGGCATTTCGACTATTTGAACTGTCCTATTACTTCTTCCAGACGTGTTACGCTCTGGATGATACCTACTGTCGGGTTCGTTCATGAGAATAGGTTCTCGTGCATAATTTTGCTGTTGGTATGACCGACTGTTGTTAGATGTACGCTGAAAATTGTTCTCATTATTTTTACGTCTGTCGTAATAGTCATTCCTATACGGTGTATTGCGATGGGAATTGAAATACTGTCTTCTTTGTACATAGTTGTTTCCTTGCTGCCATGCGTTACTATTTGTTGGAGCTGGGACTATACGTGCACGCGGCGAAACATTAAAGCCTGGTTGACCTTGTAGACTGCATTGTTGGTTAGGTATGCTAAGCGGTTGACTTTCATGCTATTGTGGTGAAAAACATCTATTGTTACCAAAAAATGCGTTTGCTGTTAATTTTACACTTACTGATGATTACGATTTTATCTGTAATTAAAACTACAGCGGTAGTCGTCATTACGGGAGTGCCTACTGAAAATTGTCACATTCGGTAAAAGTTTGTCATATCCGATTTTCATTACATACGTTTCTTAATTCTACAAAGAGCAATAGTTGAAGAGCAGTTTTGATAGATATAAAGGATAGTAGAAGAAAAGGCAGCAGTGCAGAAAACTAAAGATGAAACAGCACTACTACAGCTCGGGGCCCTATGCTCGCTACGGCACATATTCATTGAAGCGCAATGAATCCCCTGAGGTCTATTACGCACTGCAAATAAATTTTAGCTTTTGCGTTGCAAGCAATAGCGGTAAAATTCCAAAAGTAAATCGCTGTATTCTTGCTAATACAAATTTCTGCATTATAGGCAATGCTGATGAAAATGCAAAAATAAATTGTCGCATCTGGTTCAAAGCTAGTTTCTCCATTGCAGGTAATAGCGGTGAAAGTACAAAAATAAATTGTCGTATACAGTGCAAATCGTGTATCTGTGTGCTGTCTTTATTAAATTCTTTACATTTTCTTGCGGATAAAAATTGCTCGTAATCTACGTACTCGTCATTGAATTTGAAAACACGTTCGGGTTTGTGTGTGAATCTGTTTGTCTGTGTCTTTTCGTACTACAAGTTGCGTAGCTTTTCAGATTTTAAGTCGCGTAGCTTTTCGGATTTTAAGTCGCGTAGTCTTTGTAAATTGCTCACATTATACACGCTGCGTGACTCTGACAAATGCTCGCAACGTGGCGGTTTCTGTGACGTATTGGTGACTGAAATAGTTTTCAACTCTGTTAGTGTAACACTTTCGTCAATTTGGTTGATCTGTCGAGCAAATTTCTCGTCAACTTCCGTATTCGGAGTGTGTGAAACTTCCACTGACTCTAAATTAACTTCTTCGCGAATCTGTACTGCGTTTTTAAGGCATTGTTCAGTGATTGCATTAATTTCGTGTATCTGTGTTTCGTTTGCTGAACATTGTTCGGTGACTGCAATAATCTCGTCTTTATGTGATTCTGTTGTGCCTACACGTGTGCTATTTAATTCTTGTGCAACAGTGCCAACTTTTTCATTACTGTTATTAGCACAAGTCTTAGTATTCACACGTAATTGTCTTGTATTATCACAATATTGCGCGGTAATGGCTTTAATCTGTTCACTAAGTTTGTCTTGTTTTTTCATAAATTGTTTGAATTTGTTGTCTATTTTCTCACTTTGCTGTTGTATCAGACTTGTCATAATTCGTACCAAGTCAAAATTAGCGTTTATATTCTCTGTGCTGTTTAGTGGTGGACCTGGAACTGTCTCGTTTTGCGTGACCATTTGGTCATTCTGTAATTCACAGAAAGGTTTATCAGTCGGACGTACACTGTCAGTCATTGTTTCGTAATTAAATAAATCCGTCCTACTTTGTGTGATCTGTTCATCTTCATTAGACAAATTTGTCTGCTCGTCACGTGAATTTACTAAATCGGTTATGTTAAGCTCGGCAGCACTCATTACTATAGACCGCTCCGCGTCATCAATTGTCGTCAAGTTAACAGACGAGACAATTGAGTTCGTTTGTTCATCATTAAGGTAAAAGTCATCATTAATGGTTGTAATGCACTGATTGTTAGTGAACGCAGGATTGTCATCATCACACTGCGTGTCATAATTACTATCGGTCACGCTGTTTAAGTCGGTAATTTCATTCAAAATACCTCGCGATACACTATTCACAGTCTTTCGCGGCATTTTTACAATAGTCACAATTTTTCAGAAAATAAATAAGCACAATGCAAAAGCAACACACAAATACAACAGAGCAACGAATTGCCGTTGACCTGTAGAAAGAAAGTCACAAGATTAGTAAAAGCGTTGCGCCAAATCCTAATTATATCTAAGCAAATAAGAGCAGATATCTGACTGTCGCTCAAAAGACTCTCAACGAAATACGATCCTGGACTGGGTGTCGCCAAGTGTAACCTCCCCACCGTAATTTTAAAAGAAATAAATATGACAATATTTAATTATGAATCCTAATGGACATTGCGCTAAGCGTAACCTGCCTACAATGAAATGTACTGACAATGGCAACAAAAAATGTGAAATTCGCAATCTGACTCAAATATAAATTCCTCACAAAAAAATTAAAGTCTATTCAGTGATAAGAAAATTCAATTAAACCGAAACATCGGTTTTTGGCCCTGTGTAAATCAATCAGAATTAAAGTCTTACCTCAGAATAACTGGATGTCAAATTTCTGCTCTTATTTCTGCGCACGGCTTGGAGGAACTGCATTGCAAATAATAATATTCCTTTTTTCTGTAATTTTACTGAAAATTTTCTTTAAAAGAAGTCGAATGAAATGGGAAGTGCAACGAAATCTTTAGTTCAATAAAAAATAAAATTTTTGAAAAAATGCTTTTGAAATTAAAAATTATTATTGGGGCACTTGTTGGAGAATAATTACAATAAATAAATTTTTACATTATCTAATGATTATATTAATTAACAGTATACCTCATTCAGCATCTTGACCAGTGTTGCCGACCGCCTACATCACACAACCGCACTGGGCTGCTACTACTGACCGACCGCTCTGCATGACGACTATTAGCGTACTGCTCTGCAACTAAACAGAGCTACAGACTCGCAACGACAACTGACAGAGTACAGCTCTGCATATCGACAACTAGCGAACTGCTCGCAACACTCGCGCGGTCAAGCGCATACTCTCTGGTCACAGATGCTACAATGCCTCGCCATCGCTGCTATGTTACATACGTGTTTCACCTCTTGTTGCGTCGCTTCAGGAAACGGGAAGTTTCAACCCACGAGAACGCAATCGTCGTAGCACTCGCACAGAAGTTACTGTTCTCGCATCAGTTGCTATGAATCCACATGTGAGCACACGACAACTTGAACACGTGATTTGCATTCCTAAAACCAGCGTACATCGTATTTTTACACATTACAGGTTCCATCCTTACCATGTACACCAACGTCAAGAATTGCATGCGAATGATTTCCGGAATCGCGTACAGTTCTGTCAGTGGACACAGCAGCAAATCCTCGCCAACCCGAACTTCTTCTCCAGTGTTCTATTTAGCGATGAATGTCCTTCTCAAACAAAGGACAGTTACAATTATTGTAACTGGGAATCACAGTCATTAAAAAGTTTTTTGAAGGACATCATCTTTACACCAGTGACTGTTATAAGTTTTTATTACATTATTGAAATTTCAGCCTTAGGAAGCAGCACTTATATAATGGCCTAAGGCCGAAATTGCAATAGTGTAATAAAAACCTACAACAGTCTCTGGCGTAAAGGTGATGTCCTCCAAAGGACAGATAAATACAAGGAACATGCATTATTGGACCAGCGACAACCCACGATGGCTTCATTAGGTGGAACATCAGTGTCAATGGAGAGTGTGGGATGCTTGGTACTACAATTATTGGCCCTTATTTCATCAATGGTAGTCTAAACGGCACAGCGTATGCCAACTACCTGAGACGAATTCTTCCTCCTCTTCTGGATGAAGTGCCACTAAGAAACAGAATACTTATTTGGTTTCAACAGGACGGATGTCCAGCACATAATGCCTTATGTGCAGGTCGTGTTCTGAACGGAAGGTACCATGCCAGATGGATTGGTCGAGGAGGAAAAGTTGCTTGGCCTGCTAGGTCTCCTGGCTTAAATGGCTCTGAGCACTTATGGGACTTAACATCTGAGGTCATCAGTCCCCTAGAACTTAGAACTATTTAAACCGAACTAACCAAAGGACATCACACACATCCATGCCCGAGGCAGGACTCGAACCTGCGACCATAGCGGGCGCGCGGTTCCAGAATGAAACGACTAGAGCCGCTCGGCCACCACGGCCGGCAGCCTGGCTTAGATCCTGTGGACTTTTTTCTTTGGGGATGCATTAAAGACTTGTCTATCACGACATTCCAACAACTACAGAGGACATGCAGGAATGTATCGTGCTTGCTTGTAGTTCTCTTCAGCAGGCAACACTGGAAGCAGTAAATATAATTCTTTCATTCAACGAGTGCACCAGTGTATTGGTGTCCAGGGTCACCACTTTCAGTACCTTTGTATGTTCTACTCCTGGGCAGTGGTACAGGAGAGTCGAAGTCAATTTTGTTCTATTTTCTTACTTGGTTTTCATTTGTTTTCTGACAACTCCAGCAAGAGTTTGTGATCCTGGGCTCAAAGTCAGTGTTGCGTTATGTAATTAATAACTTTGTGTTTCAGTGAATGCTACACTGTGATACGTTTCCGAACAGGCCTTTAGGAGAGGAAATGAATTACCGAATATAAAATACAGGATGCCATTTAAAAAAGTCATTCTGCTGTTCATAAGTTAGTAAAAGACAAAGCTACAACGAAGGCAATCTTGCTAATTGATATCCTCTTGACGGCTAAAGAACATTTGCTTGAAACATTTGCATCTGGACAAACAGTTATTTAGGGTGCTCAAGATTAATGGAACACCCTGTGTATCCCCATAAGCATTACAAGTAAAATACACTGAAGAGCCAAAGAAACTGGCACACCTGCTTAATATCGTGTAGGGCCCCCGCGAGCACACAGAACTGCCTCAACACGACGTGTCATGGACTCGATTAATGTCTCAAGTAGTGCTGGAGGGAAATGACACCATGAATTTTGCAGAGTACGAGGAGGTGGAGATCTCTTCTGAAGAGCACATTGCAAGGAATCCAAGATACGCTCAATAGTGTTCATGTATGGAGAGACTGGTGGCCAGTGGAAATGTTTAAATTCAGAAGAGTATTCCTGGAGCCACTCGGTAGCAATTCTGGACGTGTGGGATGTCGCATTGTCGAGAATCGCATTGTCCGCAATTCCAAAATTGCCCATGGCCATGGAAAGCCCAATGGGCTTTAATGGATCCAGGTGATCAGACAGGAAGCTTAAGTACGCGTCACCTCTGAGAGTCTTATCTAGACGTATCAGAGGTCCCATATCAGTACATCTGCACACGCCCCAGACCGTTACAGAAAATCCACCAGCTTGAACAGTCCCCTGTTGGGTCCATCGATTCGTGAGGTTGTCTCCGTACCCTACACATCTATCCGCTCGATACAATTTGAAACGAGACTCGTCCGGCCAGGCAATATGTTTCCAGTCATCGACAGTCCAATGTCGGTGTTGACGGCCCCAGGCGAGGCGTAAAGCTTTGTGTCGTGCAGTCATCAAGCACGCACGAGTGGGCCCTCGGCTCCGAAAGCCTCTGTCGATGATTTTTCGCTGAGTGGTTTGCACGTTGACACTTCTTGATAACCCAGCATCGAAATCTGCTGCAATTCGCGGAAGGGTTGCACTTCTGTCACGCTGAACAATTCTCTTCAGGATCTTTTGCCGGCCGCAGCGATGTGGGAGATTTGATGTTTACCGGATTCCTGATACGGTACGCTCGTGGGATGGTGGCAAAATTCCCACTTTATTGCTACGCCACAGATGGTGTGTCTCATCGCTCGTGCGCCGACTATAACACCACGTTCAGACTCACTTAAATCTTGATAGCCTGCCACTGTATCAGGAGTAATGGATCTAACAGCCGCGCCAGACACTTGTTGTCTTATATAGGCGTTGCTGACAGCAGCTCCGTATTCTACCTGTTGACATATCTCTGAATTTGAATACACATGTGTGTTCCAGTTTCTTCGGCGCTTCAGTGTAGTAAAACTTGAGACTATTGTGTACGACATAATGCTGGATATTCTGTGCAATTTTTGCTTTAAAATGCGCAGCAACATACATTTTGTAACTGGAACGTTTTACTTAACACCTGCTTTGTCGAACCTTTAAATCTAAAGGCAGTGGAAGGGCTGACCCAATAAAGTGAACATTTCAATTCCAATGTGTTCATTAACTACCAAAAACAATCTCACATAAAAACTGACAGACGCCACATAGGCAAGATTATTTACGAAACACTCATTACATAACAAAGTTAATAAGTCATTAGCCAACGATCTCCCATAAACATTCAGAAACGCCACTAAGGCAAAATATTTAAGAAACTCTCTCACTGCATAAAATCATTAATAAACTAATAAACCATTTGCAATGATCTCATACAAAAATTGACAGAAGCCACTAAGACTGAATCTGACGATAACCGTAACAAAACAACTCTAGTTAAAACACTTTATTTAAGACCCTTTCAATTGCAATACTTTAACATTATGTAAAATAACAGTGGACAGAGAGCCTCAATTTTAACACGAATACTTAGAACATATTTATTAAAACGTAACTTTGGCAATCTTGCAATTTACTATACTAGAGAACGTTGAAGAGCAAACCACGAAATTATTCAAATGCCCATTGGCTTGTAAGGTGGGCTTTTAGGGCATAGAAAGTTAAACTTTGTACAATCATAAATGTGTAAGAACGGAAGTAAGGCCCAAGGTAGTAAAGCCGAAGTTTAACCACGGACGGTGGAGCCGGCTGAGGGAAGTAATGCTTAACTTGGAACCAAGACGTGGCTCCGTTTGCAAACACGTGAGGGAAGTTTATGTTATTGCATGCGCAGTCCCTTATTTACTCACGATCACTCATCGAAACAAAACTATTGATATGCTAGCGCAGCCATGGCTGGCAGCTAGTTTGCAATACGTTTTCATTACGACAATACGCTGTTCCATCACAGTCTAACAAATACAGTCACGGTACTCTCTGGTGCCAAGTTGTTACCGTCTGACAGCTATAGCGACACGAGCGCTCCAAAGCGCTGAGAGACCAGTCTGATGTGTCAAATAGCTTTTTTTAAATTATTTTCTACTTAATTAACGGAATACTTGCTATATTTTTCGATCCATGCGCTAGTTAGTTACCAAAAGACACGAATTATCGTGAAATGCATGTAAAAACATCCGAATCACACTTAACTGAATAGCATAAGCTACAATCCTTTCAAGAAGAACTACTTTCGAATATGTCTGTATTTGCAGCTTATTCTGCTGAAAGCAAGAGGAACGCATTTCATGTCAGAGAAGCATATCCTTCTGTTATTGTCTGTTGTAATTATTAGAGGCACTTTCCTTGACACTTAATAATTTTGTATGGGTCCAACGATTCGCCCTTAATTACAATTCACTCGACTCACCAATACACGAATATTTTTGTAAATGTAATTACTCCTGCTTTAAAAGCGAATGTGTTGAAAGTTCTTGCCGTTTGTCGCTCAGATTTATAATTGCGAGTTTGGTTTCTCCTGTGTTGGGAAACAGTTCTATCGCTTTTGGGGATTTATTACCACGTTTTTATGGTTTTCCCGTAAGGTGGAATTGTGGTGGCTTATTTGACATGTTAAATAATGTAGGTGCTACGTTCGCACGCATCTGATGTTGTTTTCAGAAGATTCGCTTGCTGGCCGCATTGGGCGCTGCTATCGCTGGGGCTAACAGAAAGGTGACGGAGTGTCACGACTGTTATGTTCGACTGTGGTTCCGTCGGGAAGTGCTCCTTTACTAACTACAAAGAAAATCGTGCAATCCTCAATGCTACCAACTTACTAGAAGAGAAGAGAAATGTTGGATATTTGTAAAGATGCACTCTTTATGTGAGTAAACGTGTTTTGTGTCATTGTATGAGAGAAGTTCGTCCCTGTAAGAGTCCTTCATATGAAGGTAGCTGTGTGAAAAAATTGTTAGTGACTGACTCTACTGATTCATTTCAGGGCGGTGACCAATAACACAGATTGCTAATGCACATTGGTTGTGGACTTCATCCGCTGTCAGGGATAGTGTCTGTTTTCAATAGTAAGGATCGCTAATAGTCGGTAAGGGAGCAGGCGTGCACGGCATAGCTTTTCGACGGCCATCCGATGTTGCGGCAGAAGCCAGCCAGCCAGCCAGTCAGCTCAGCCGCGATGAGACAGACTGCAGCGACCGGCGGCTTCTGCCGCCTACAGCTTTGCGCAAACAAATGTCAGCGGGGCGCTGTTGCATTATGCATGTACGCGGCTGTCCGGCCGCTGCTTTTGTTCCAAACAACCCCGTGACATTATGTTCCGCGCCATAACATCGCATCGCTGTAGGCGAGCCCGTGTAATGACGCGGAATCTGGCCGGGCTATTCGTTTTATTAATGTGCGTTCTGTTCGCAATAACCATCGTCCGTCGGCCGGCCGCTCCCAAAGCTACGACCTCGCCAGAGGAATCATATGAAACGTCCAATGCACTGTCGAATCACATGTCTGAAGCATGTTACTTACAGCACCGTAAAATAAATCATCAAGAGTATCAGATAAGCATCTACTGGACAAGATGACATGGCAGTCCAAATGATGAAGCTTATTGTTGACCCACTACTGTCCACTATCTTCAACAGGGCCTTGTTGTTGTTGTGGTCTTCAGTCCTGGGACTAGTTTGATGCAGCTCTCCATGCTACCCTATCCTGTGCAAGCTTCTTCATCACCCAGTACTTACTGCAGCCTACATCATTCTGAATCTGTTTAGTACAGGGCTTCCCAACCTGTGGTCCGCCGACCCCTTAGGGGTCCGCCAGCTCTTTCTAGGAGGTCCGCGGCCACCTTTCACCAAACCGTTTAAAATAATGAGTAAAATTGTTGCATAATAATGTGAAAGTCAAATTCATCACGTTCTCCGTGTGGAAAACGTGTGTAATTTTACTTCAGGTCTTATCCCCAAGCAGCCTTTGCGGTTGCTAAGTGACAACGCATACACAGTTTAGTGCCGGAGAATGCGGCTTCTCTGATCGACTGTTTAGCAACAATACGGTGGTCGTTTGTGCGCCGGCTCACGACGCTAGATGCGCTGAAACCTTATATGCATGCGCGGAGCGAGCTTGGTCGACCAATCGCAGCACTCGCTGGCACGTATGCGGTCCCAGTCATCTTTAAATGTTAAACTTGCCTTGTCAGTGCACTACCTGTTTCATAAGTCGATTTTTGACCAGTTTATTACTTCTAACATGGATCGGTGGCTGAAGTCAGGATCATTGAAGAAGGCTGCAGTTTCTCCATCGCCTTCACAACAAGGGAAGTTTCCAGTTGAAATGAATGAGGAGGGAGGACCAAAGGAAGACTTTACATACATTTGAACATTTTTCCTCGAATTTCACGAAAAACAATACACACACACACACACACACACACACACACACACACACACACACACACGACTGTTACGAAATATGCATGCTCCTTACACAACAGTAGCCAAATAGTGGAAGTGAACAGACCATAAGCGACAGCTTGTCAACAGCGAACAGTTTGGACGTGACGTTGATTGCTCTTGGAGGAAGAAAGCTCCATCGTGTGAAATTTCAATTACCAAGTAATTTTAATCAGGCTATAGTGTGTTGAACAAAGGGAGTAAATCCACTAGTAAGTGTCTGGATACAGTGGGAATTCGAATGGGATCGTTAATTTCAAGTTGTTTTCATTCATCTCTAAACCAAAGACTATTGATACTGAAGGGAGGGGGGGGGGGGGGTCATTGAGAACATGGCACCTGCATTAAGAAGCTTTCAGTTCCCATGGGTTTCGCTCTGAAATTTGAAGTTACTGTGCTCTTGACTGACTAGGGGTCCGCCATGGATTTTCGACTGAAGAAGGGGTCCGCCAGCTGAAAAGGTTGGGAAGCCCTGGCTTAGTGTATTCATCTTCTGGTCTTCATCTAAGATTTTTACCCTCCACGCTGCCCTCCAGTACTAATTTGGTTCTCCCTTGATGCCCCACAACACGTTCTGCCAACCGATCCCTTCTTCTAGTCAAGTTGTACCACAAATTTCTCTTCTCCCCAATTCTATTCAATACCTCCTCATTAGTTATGTGATCTACCCATCTAATCTTCAGCATTATTCTGCAACACCACATTTCGAAAGCTTCTATTCTCTTCTTGTCTAAATTATTTATCGTCCACGTTTCACTTCCATACATGGCTACACTCCTTACAAATACTTGCAGAAACGACTTCCTGACATTTAAATCTATACTCGATGTTAACAAACTTCTCTTCACCAGAAGGGCTTTCCTTGCCAATACCAGTCTACATTTTATATCCTCTCTGCTTTGACCATCAGTTATTTTGCTCCCTAAATGCCAAAACTCATTTACTACTTTAAGTGTCTCATTTCCTAATCTAATTCCCTCAGCACTACACTCGACTACACTCCATTATCCTCGTTTTCCTTTTGTTGATGTTCAGCTTACATCCTCTTTTCAAGACACTGTCCATTCCGTTCAGTTGCTCTCCCAAGTCCTTTGCCGTCTCTGATAGAATTACAATATCATCGGCGAGCCTCAAAGTTATTGTTTCTTCTCCGTGGATTTTTAATTCCTACTCCGTATTTTTCTTTAGTTTACTTTACTGCTTGCTCAATATACAGATTGAATAACATCAGGTATAGGCTACAACCCTGTCTCACTCGGTTCCCAACCGCTGCTTCCCTTTCATGCCCCTCGACTCTTATAACTGCCATCTGGTTTCTGCACAAATTTTAAATAGCCTTTCGCTCCCTGTATTTCACCCCTGCTACAGGGCCTTAGTCGCAAATATTTTTCCTGAGGCCTGGAGGCACCGACTAGTTAGCCCAGTATCCAAAATGGACGTTGCCACAGCACGCTCTGATTACCGATCAATACTTCTTCCTGCACTGTCCAAGGTCTTAAAATGTATAGTCCGCGACCAGTCAGCAAATTACCTAATTACAAACAACCTACCAGACGAATAGTAATCAAGTTTCTCAGCCTGTTACACGAATAGTAATCAAGTTTCCATAAACATCGCAGCACATGTGCCTAAATAAAAGTGGCAGATGACCTGAAGCTTGTCATGGATGCACAAGAGGTAACTATCATCTACTTCTTAGACTTCAGCACAGTTTTTGACAATGTCGACTGCGCCATTTTACCTGCCAGACATAGCAGCCTAAGTTTCTCGCTAAGTGAAGTGCAATGGTTTCGCTCATACCTGACGTCCTGCAGCAATGCATCACGTCCGGCACCTGAAAGTTATAATGGTGGCAGGTAGTATCAGACGCCGCCGAGGGTTCAATATTAGGTCATACACGAGTTTCATTGTAGATCAATGATGTATCATCAATTTTGTCCAACTGCAAATACTACATCTACGCTGACGACCTCCTGTTGCGTCTGGATGCAAAACAAATAAACCTGAAGACAGCTATGGAGAATCTCAATATCGACCTTTGTGCACTATCGAAATGGGCGTAGGATACAGGGCTGAAGCTGAAACGTCTCGTTTGGAAAATTATAAGTGACTGTCCTGGTAAACTTCTACGCTGTTTGATTTACAAATAAATGACTGTGCTGGTAAACTTCTACTTTATTTCATTTACAAACAGCTGAGTAAAACTGAACGTACTCAGATATTTCTCTCTTTACTGATTCTGATCAACAGTAAACTGACACACAATAATTTTTTTAGCGCAACGCAATCTGACTTTCTATAATCCCTACAAAAGAATGGCCCTGACTAACAATAACCTTTCATGAATCGCTTACCTCACAAAAATCTCCGTTACTCAGACTACTGCAATACGGCGTGCACCAATACTGCCAACTGAATAAAAGATTCTAACTACTGAAGGCACTAACTACTGATAGGCATAGTTAGCAAATGAAAGATTTTGATAGAGAACAAACAATGTATTTACCTTAATAGTGTTGAAAAGTCGTAATATATATAGCAGTTCATGATATCCATTCTTACAAATGTGCTGTCTATGATGGACACACCTCCAGATTATCCATTCTCAAAAATCTGGCATCTCACTTCCCCACATCCACCACTGCTGGCGGCTCACCTCCAACTGCGCAACGCTACGCGCTGTTAACAGCCAACTGCCAACACTACAGTAGCGAATATTGAAACAATGCCAACCAGTCACAGACTGCACACAGCACAGTCAGTGATTTTCATACAGAGCGCTACGTGGCGTTACCAATATAAAAACTTAAACAGCCTACTTACAAAGCTCAACCCATCCAAAACCATTGCAGTACTGGTTGGTCGTTCTATGCTCATTAGCCCGAAATACAGAAAATCCCTAGCGTCCTTAACCCTAAATGGGACAAACTTCAATTTCTCTCGCTGAGCAAAGAGTCTAGGAGTAATAACAGATGCAAATCTAAATTGGACTGAGCACGGACTGCAGAGTGCAAGAATACATATCCATCTCTCCATGCCGTACGAAAATATAAAAAGATCTTCCGTCTTGACCTCCCCCTTACACTTCCAATTATTGACTGCAGTTACGTTATAGTTCAAATGGCTCTCAGCACTATGGGACTTAACATCTGAGGTCATCAGTCCCCTAGTATTTAGAACTACTTACACCCAACTAACCTAAAGACATCACACACATCCATGCCCGAGGCAGGATTCGAACCTGCGACCGTAGCGGTCGCGCGGTAGCAGACTGTAGCGCCTAGAACCGCTCGGCCACACCGGCCGGCGCAGCGACGTTATACTGCGAGGTCTTTCTCAGGAAAGCTAACGGCCCCTTGAACTAGTTACGAATGTCTCTGTTCGTTATACCTGCGATGTTCGACTCTTTGATCAAATTTCATCTTATGTACAGCCATCCTGACTGCGTGAGGAAGCCGGCCGAAGTGGCCGTGCGGTTAAAGGCGCTGCAGTCTGGAACCGCAAGACCGCTACGGTCGCAGGTTTGAATCCTGCCTCGGGCATGGATGTTTGTGATGCCCTTAGGTTAGTTAGGTTTAACTAGTTCTAAGTTCTAGGGGACTAATGACCTCAGCAGTTGAGTCCCATAGTGCTCAGAGCCATTTGAACCATTTGAACTGCGTGAGGACAAGTGCAGAGATTTCCTAACCCTCTTTCTTCTCTTCTGTCTTATCGACGCGGATTGTCACTCACGTCTCTCCTCGACCTTAGCTATTTTGCCTGAGCTACGTGGCAGAAACACCGGTCCCTGACGGAGCAAAATCCTTTCTGTCCCCTCCATCGTTCAGCCACTTTCTCGAAGTCCTTCTCAGTAACTGGAGCCCGTCCCTGGAATAACCTCCCAAATTATATTAGAGGACTGAACAACATCTCCAGAAGATAGGTTTCGACATATCTGCTAAAGCCGTGTAATAATTACCATTGACCCCATATGCACTCACTACCCTTGTACCTCCTCCTTTCAAACCAAGTCATATCCTTTTCTCAGTCTTCTTAGCTGATGCAGTCTCCTTAAATTTCTTTTCCCCACAATTCGATGTATCGGAAAGCGCCCATTCTCTACACTTGAGAATTTCTTTGAAAGCTGTGATTAATATTATTGTTATTATTGTCATTATTATTACTATTGTTATTATCACTAATAGTGGTGGCTGCAGCAGCAGCAGCAGCAGCAGTACAAGTATAGTCAGTATTAACTGGATTATTTTATAGTCAATAACAATTATTTAAATTGTCCCTGTAGCTACTGAAATCATTTTAGTACTGTTTGTAATATTAAAATTGCCCGCCCGGCTAACAGCGGGGTCTAACACTCTTGCTTCCCGAGCGGGAAGGCTCGCCGGTCCCCGGCACGAATCCGCCTGGAGGATGTGCCGGCCAGCCTGTGGATGGTTTTTAAGGCGGTTTTCCATCTGCCTCGCCTTGTTCCCCGTATTCCGCCTCAGTTACACTATGTCGGCGATTGCTGCGCAAACACTGTCTCCATGTACGCTTACAACACACGCGTATACCATAATTACTCTACCACGCGCAAATATTGGGGCTACGCTGGTCTAGTGTGAGACGTTTCCGGGGGGGGGGGGGGGGGGGGGAGAGGGGGGCCACTGGGGCCGAACCGCACAATAAGGCTGGTTCAGTGTGGGGCGGTGGTGGGGTGGGTGGACTGCTGTGGCCTGTTGTGGAGTTGTGAACCACTGAGAGCTACGACGGGGACGAAGCCTCTCCGTTGTTTCTAGGTCCTCAGTTCAATACAATATTAAAATTACGAGCGTCGTTCAAAAAGTAATGCCTCACATTTTTTTAAAAAGCCAATAATATACGAGGGCTATCCACAAAGTACATTACGTTTTGGAATTAAAAATAAATAAAGTAGTGGAATTTTTTTTTATTATATACAGATGAAAGCCACACTTAAATACTACTTTTCTACATAGTTGCCATTAAATTAAGGCGCTGATCGTAGCGATGGACGAACTTGGAAATTCCTTCGTCGTAAAATTCGGCCGCCTGCGCCTTCAACCACGTGGTTACCTCTTCTTGAAGCTGTGCGTCGTCATCAAAACGCTGCATAGCCAACCACTTCTTCTTTGCTGGGAATAAGTGGAAGTCGCTCGGTGCCAGGCCGGGACTGAACGGCGGATGAGGAAACAACTCCCACTTAAAAGATTCGAGAACTTCACGAGTGGCATTTGCCGTCTGGGCCCTGGCGTTGTCGTGAATCAGCAAGATCTTTGAGCCCAACTTTCCCCAGCGCTTGTTTTGTATTGCTCTTCTGAGGTTGTGCAGAGTTTGGCAATACCTTTGAGAGTTTATTGTAGTGCCTCTTTCCAGAAAATCCGCAAAAATCGTATTTCTACCGGGTTACTGATTAACCACGTGGTTGAAGGCGCAGGCGGCCGAATTTTACGACGAAGGGATTTCCAAGCTCGTCCATCGGTACGATAAGTGCCTTAATTTAAATGGCAACTATGTAGAAAAGTAGTATTTAAGTGTGGCTTTCATCTGTATATAATTAAAAAAAATTCCAATACTTGATTTATTTTTAATTCCAAAACGTACTTTGCGGATAGCCCTCGTACATAGGCGAACGTCCTTGTCGGTGCTTCACATGTGATGTTTGTCCTGTGCGCCGGTGAAGTTTCGAGCCGTTCTGGCAGATGGCAGAGCCGTAGTACAGCGTCAAAATGGCGTCTACGTACGACTCAAGATGCAAGCAGTTATTGCTGTTACTGAATTCTTGTGTGGAGAACATCCATAAGCGTTTGTGTACAGAGTATGGCGATACGACAGTTGATAGGAGTATAGTTGGGCGATGGGTAAATAAAGTTACAGCCACAGGAAATGCAGAAACAGAGCTCCATGATCAGAAACTTCTGGACGCCCTGTCACAGCCACTGCTCCAGACATGCTGAATCGTGCAGATGCTATTATTCGTGCCGACCGGCGCATCACAACTCGACAATTGGCTCTACACTTGTCGGTCAGCATTGGAAGTGAGTCTGCAATGATCGAGTTTCCCCAGTAATTCTGTTTATTCACATAATCTGTGAGATGAAACTGTGCCTCATCTGACATCCACAACTTGTTTATAAATTCATCGTCATTGTTTATTTTTGTTATCATTTGTTGACAGATGCCTAATCGTAATCGGTAATCGTTGTCCTTCGATTGTTACACCATCTGTAGTTTGCACGGATGAAATTTTAAATCAAGATGAAGAATTTTGCGAACACTCTCCTGGGACTTTCCAACCACTGCTGCTTGCTTACGAATTGAACGCCGTGGGCTCCGTAAGACAGACTAGCGTACAACATCAATGTTCGGTCCTAAATTATAAAAACATCGAAAATTCCTCTGTGCCGCTAGCAAACTACCATTGAGTAACGCACGCTGTTGTCCATTCCATTGATGCGTGATTACTGCAATGGCCGACTGTTTACTCGCTAATTTTCACGAACCGCAGTGTTGTCACCTGTCCATGGCTGCCACTACTCATTTTTAAAAAAAAAAAAAAAAAAAAAGGTTCAAATGGCTCTGGGCACTATGGGACTTAACATCAGAGGTCATCAGTCCCCTAGAACTTAGAACTACTTAAACCTAACTAACCTAAGGACATCACACACATCCATGTCCGAGGCAGGATTCGAACCTGCGACCGTAGCG
This sequence comes from Schistocerca americana, assembly GCF_021461395.2. Classification (NCBI taxonomy): domain Eukaryota; kingdom Metazoa; phylum Arthropoda; class Insecta; order Orthoptera; family Acrididae; genus Schistocerca; species Schistocerca americana. Next base: position 181,570,846 of record NC_060127.1, on the reverse strand, counting down.
ATCGCGCGGTTCCAGACTGACGCGCCTAGAACCGCTCAGCCACACCGGCCGGCTATTTCAAACATATGTTATTCTGTGTCACTCTGTCTTAATGCGATTTTAACATTTTCTATGTTGAATGCTAAAATAATTTGTGAGTTTTGTACCGACCACTTTGTATTAGTCTTGAGTGTGGTATCCTTGAGGCTGCCCAAACGTTTATTGTTGTCTTTGCATAGAGCTTTGATATAAACGTAGGCTTCCGCGGCCATTTGTCACAGACATTAAACTTTTTCTGGGTTTGTGAGTGCATTGTCAATATATAAAGCTATCGACGTTTCGGTCACTGTTACAAGTGACCTTCATTAGGGTGTTTTTGTTTATTGCTGGAACTTTGTTTCTTATATACTTGCAGACGTGGCTGTTATATAATTCTGATGGGCTGCGAAGGACGAAGGGGAGGGAAGGTATAAGTTATTTACTGGTGTTTTTATTATTTCTTTTCATTGGTGGAATCCCGCCGTTTTGATTAGTGTTTGCATTACAGCACATTAACCAAGAGGGCTCACAGGATAAGCGATAAGAAACATGTAAAGGGTGAGATACAAAAGCTCAAGTTCTGTTTTGGCGCCAATAGTTAAGGGATGAAACTAATAGATAAAACTATTGTGACAAAGAATGGAGGCAACAGACAAGAGCAGAAGGAAGCACAAAATATCGCTCTATTACCGATTGTATAATATAATATATATAATGGTAAGACAGAGATTTAAGAATCAGGTTTTAAATTGTAAGACATTTCCAGGGGCAGATGTGGACTCTGACCACAATCTATTGGTTATGAACTGTAGATTAAAACTGAAGAAACTGCAAAACGGTGGGAATTTAAGGAGATGGGACCTGGATAAACTGACTAAACCAGAAGTTGTACAGATTTTCAGGGAGAGCATAAGGGAACAATCGACAGGAATGGGGTAAAGAAATACAGTAGAAGAAGAATGGGTAGCTCTGACGGATGAAGTAGTGAAGGCAGTAGAGGATCAAGTAGGTAAAAAAACGAGGGCTAGTAGAAATCCTTGGGTAACAGAAGAAATATTGAATTTAATTCATGAAAGGAGAAAATATAAAAACGCAGTAAATGAAGCAGGCAAAAAGGAATACAAACGTCTCAAAAATGAGATCGACAGGAAGTGCAAAATGGCTAATGTAAGGGTGTAGAGGATAATTTCATTAGGGATAAGGTAGATACTTCCCACAGGACAATTAAAGAGACATTTGGAGAAAAGAGAGCCATTTGTATGAATATCAAGAGCTCAGATGGAAACCCAGTTCTAAGCAAAGAAGGGAAAGCAAAAATCTGGAAGGAGTATATAGAGGGTCTATACAAGGGCGATGTAATTGAGGACAATATTATGGAAATGGAAGAGGATGAAGATGAAGATGAAATGGAGATACGATACTGCGTGAAGAGTTTGACAGAGCAATAAAAGAACTGAGTCGAAACAAGGCCCCGGGAGTAGACAACATTCCATTACAACTACTGACGGTCTTGGGAGAGCCAGTCCTGACAAAACTGGAAAAACTGGTAGAAGCCGACCTCGGCGAAGATCAGTTTGGATTCCGTAGAAATTTTGGACCACGTTAGGCAATACTGACCCTACGACTTATCTTAGAAAATAGATTAAGGAAAGGAAAACTTACGTTTCTAGCATTTGTAAACTTAGAGATCGCTTTTGACAATGTTGACTGGAATACTCTCTTTGAAACTCTGAAGGTGGCAGGGGTAAAATACAGGAACCGAAAGGCTATTTACTATTTGTACAGAAACAAGATGGCAGTTATAAGAGTCGAGGGGCATAAAAGGGAAGCAGTGTTTGGGAAGGGAGTGAGACAGGGTTGTAGCCTATACCCGATGTTATTCAATCTGTATATTGAGCAAACAGTAAAGGAAATAAAAGAAAAATTCGGAGTAGGAATTAAAATCCATGGAGAAGAAATAAAAACTTTGAAGTTCGGCGATGACATTGTAATTCTGTCAGACACAGCAAAGGACTTGGAAGAGCAGTTGAACGGAATGGACAGTGTCTTGAAAGGAGGATATAAGATGAACATCAACAAAGCAAAACGAGGATAATGGAATGTAGTCGAATTAAGTCGGGTGATGCTGAGGGAATTAGATTAGGAAATGAGACACTTAAAGTAGTAAAGGAGTTTTGGTATTTGGGGAGCAAAATAACTGATAATGGTTGAAGTAGAGAGGATATAAAATGTAGACTGACAATGGCAAGGAAAGCGTTTAAGAACAGAGATTTGTTAACATAGAGTATAGATTTAAAGAGATTTAAGTGTGAGGAAGTCTTTTCTGAAAGTATTTGTATGGAGTGTAGCCTTGTATGGAAGTGAAACGTGGACGATAAATATTTTAGGCAAAAAGCGAATAGAATCTTTCGAAATGTGGTGCTACAGAAGAATGCTGAAGATTAGATGGGTAGAGATGAAGAACTTCCACAGGATAGAGTAGTATGGAGAGCTGCATCAAACCAGTCTCAGGACTGAAGACCACAAGAAAATTCTCCCCCGAACACCCGACAAGCCGATTCTCCGAAGCAGCAAGAGAGTAAAAGATTTTCTTCGCACAACGAAAGATGCAGCTGCGAAACTACATACTGGTGCAGTTTACGAAATGAGGTGCCAATGTGGATTAGTGTGTGTAGGCGAGACCGGGCGACCCATCAGCACACGCATATCCGAACACGAATGATGTACGCGGGATAAGGCAACACGCCAAATCAGAGGTGGCAGAACACCAGGACGAATGCGGCAAACGGATTGATTTTGGTGAAGCTCGCGCACTGCCGAAGCTGCCTCTTACTTTCAGGAGAAAAATTAAGAGGCAAGAGAAATATCCAAGCGACCCGCCAACATGAACAGAGAAGACGTTTACCGATGTCAGACGTCTTGGCTGCCGGCAATAACAGAGTTACGGGACGACAGCTCACGTGAGGCAACACATACAGCCGCGCGGGAGATCGCGGCGACTGCAGGCACATAGAGTACCGGATGGATGGATGGAATAGTTTATATGGGGGCTTAACTAGAAATGAAAAGACTAGTGCAATAATTTCAGTAGCTGTGTGACCGGTTACGAAGTCTCGCAACCGGTTGGCCCTGACTAGTACTGGCACGCAACCTGACTGCATAAAATAAAAAAATAGAAATAAAGAATTACAAGGAATTTCCAGTAACACTATTGATTAATTAAGTCCCCTGCAACTATAAAATCTACGAAACAACAAAGCACAATTGTAACTGTTCCGTGTGTGGTAGTGTGACTCAACGTACATGTATCTGGCTCGGTTCTTTCTCAATACGACACAATATTTTAAACAGCATTTACAATGAACTAATTGAAAAACCAGAAATACTATGATTGCACATAGAAACCAGAATTACAAGTCTAATAAATGAACACGAGCCAGATGCTTCGTTGACTGTACCTGTGAGCAAGAGGGATTGTCATTAAAGAAAACTGTAATACCTTTTTACCTCATTATATATTGACGAAAATATTCCATTACACCTGCATCATAAATCAAAAACCCATCTCCTTTCTCAAATATATTCTGACAACTGCGACTTCTTCCATCTATACATTACACCAACCGAACAGCGTCTATTCTCTCGCCCAGCAGAACAACAACTGCCCTCGACATCCTCTGAACTAATACTGCCCAGTGGAGGCAGCGGAATAATAATGTTTGGCGAGATCTCTGGCGCTGTGACTCAGTGAAGCCACATTTCAAAGTTTGTATGGGCGCACGACGGCAAGGTCTTCAGCTCCCGCTCAAAAACAGATTGAGTCGGATGTCAAGAAAATACCAAGAACATTAAGATAAAACAACGTAAAACACAGATAACAAAGGTTGGAAAACTATGTGCGCACCCACACCAAAGCTTGGGACGATGCATGGCGTCAGCAGTAAAACATGGACTACACAGGAAGAAAGTGGTAGAAGGAGCTAAAACACTATGGCAGACGGTAGTGACTGGCTGACCAAAAGAAAAGAAAAAAGCACAGCGTCATCAGGCCACAAGTGGCACATCGGGACCATCCGACCGCCGTGTCATCCTCAATGAGGATGCGGATAGGAGGGGCGTGTGGTCACCATACCGCTCTCCCGGTCGTTACGATGGTTTTCTTTGACCGGAGCCGCTACTATTCGGTGGAGTAGCTCCTAAATTGGCATCACGAGGCTGAGTGCGCCCCGAAAAATGGGAAAAGCACATGGCGGCCCGGATGGTCACCCATCCAAGTGCCGGCCACGCCCGACAGCGCTTAACTTCGGTGATCGGAAGGGAACCGGTGTATCCACTGCGGCAAGGCCGTTGCGACTGGCTGACTGCAAGGAAAAAAAGGGAGGAGCCAGTCACTCTGCAATACACTAAAACCTCCAGCCTAAAAGTTTAGGCCAGAGTCCAGACACATCGCAAAACTTTAAAACCCTAGTCGTCTCACCATCAGCTAAAATAGAGTTTTACTGTACTCGGAGCGAAAGGAGTTGGGAAGGAGACCAGACAGCGAGGTCATCGGTCTCATCGGATTAGGGAAGGACGGGGAAGGAATTCGGCTGTGCACTTTGAAAGGAACCATCCCGACATTTGCCTGGAGCGATTTAGGGAAATCACGGAAAACCTAAATCACGATGGCCGGACGCGGGATTGAACCATCGTCCTCCCGAATGTGAGTCCAGTGTTTAACCACTGCGCCACCTCGCTCGGTGCGCTAAAACAGAGGGCCGATCCCCACCAATTTTTGCTTCTGCCCTTGCATCATGGTATAATATGCACTCTTTTAAAATGAGGCGGACAGAGATGTGCGCACCAGAAGCATCAAAAAACGGGCGATCCTCCCGCCGTAAGAGAAAGCTATGTGTGAGAGGACTGAAGAATATTCCATACTCTGCTACACTCAGTATTAGGTCGTTTATTGAAACTGAACTACTCTTCTCGAACAATCACAATATACACACAAAGAAAACAAATAACATACAGACGACTATCCATCAAGAGCATTGGTGAGGTCCATTGGAGCTGGTCCTAGCTCGGCGAGGAACTGACTGTACCGCTGCTGCGCTGGCCTTATAAAGCCGGCGGAGGTCGGTGGAGTACTCCAACTTTCCCTCTATCTGTGAGGCGACCTCTGCAGAAAAAGGTTCGCATTAGTCTCTAGCAAATTCTGTTTGTTTTGCAGCATTGTTTTCCACTTGGTTGCGCCTGCAAGTGCTTTGTATGTTATATGATACACAGGGGTATCTTGAGTGTAGTCTGCCTGGCAGGGGCCGTCTGTGGCAGACGTAACAAGGACAGTGCCCGATCAGAAGACGCGTGAGGGTCACTTCATTCCACCAGAGCAACCGGCAGGAGGAACGCCACAGCCAGGTTGTGGACTTCACCACCCGCAGCTTATTGGCCGTCACTTTGAGTCATTCTTCCTCCCACAACTCCATGCTCTTCCTGGGCAGTGCAGATATGACACACTGCAAGGGAATAGGACACTGGACCACATCCTGCTCTCTGCAGGCATCCTTGGCAGCTTGATCGGCCTGTTCATTGCCCCATATTCCTACACAACCAGGCACCCAGCAGAATGACACCTGCTTACCCTGCCGTTGGAGCAACTACAGTTGGTCACATGTCAGCTGGATCATCTCCTCAGCTGGGTACAGATTCTGCAACGATCGTAAGACAATAAGGGAATCGGAGCAGATGAGAAATCAATTGCCCCGAATGTGATTCATCTGCTCCAGTGTCTTCAGGATCACGTGGAGCCCCGCTGCGAAACATTCAACAGGCAGGCGAATATGATCAGGGAACATTACAGTACAGCTAAGGAAATTCCCTTGTGTGGAGCCATCAGTTCAAACGAAGGTAAAATCGTGATGCACATCTAAAATGTTAAAAAACAGAGATTGGGATGTAAAATCTGGCGTACTATCTTTCCTAAAATTAGTCAAATCTAAATGTCTGGATCTCTGGAGCAGCCAGGGTGGAAATCTGCTCCAACCTCGGCGTAAAACAGGTCACCAGCCTCTGCACAAAGGCTGGGTATGGGGCTAGTTCTGAATGCCCCAGGGGCCAACCGAAGCCCTTCATGGCGCGCAACGTCCAACATCTTTAAGTAAGAAGGCCTCGCAGACCCATACACCGTGCACCCATAATCGAGCCGAGATTGCACGAATGCCCTCTGAAACTGGAGCAGACAAGTCCAGTCTGATCACCATGTACTGTGGCTAAGACATTTTGAAATACTTAAAGTCTTAAGTGACCGTTGGTTCAGGTCTCTAAGATGTGGTAACCACGTAAGCTTAGAGTCAAAAATTAGCCCCAGAAATCTCACTGTGTCTTTAAAAGTAAGGACAATGTCCCTCGTCCTCAACTCATGAAAGATTAAAAACGAATTAGAACGGTGAGAAAGAACACACACGGACATCTCGGTGGAAAAAACTTAACACCACTCTTTCGCGCCCATTCATCCCAAAGTCGAAGAGTCAGTTGCAACTGACGTGTTGTCGTGGCAAGGCTGGAAGAGGAGAAAAACACAGAGAAGTCACCCACAAATAAAGAACACTGGACAGAACGTTGCACTGCCGGCGTAATACTATTAATAGCTATGGCAAAGACGGTAACACTTAAAACGCTACCTTTAGGGACACCGTTCTCCTGCTCAAAGCGATCAGAGAAGACGTCACCAACTCGAAATCTAAAATATCGTGGCGAGAGGAAAAACTGAATAAAAATGAGAAGACAACCGCGAAAGCCTCATTCGTGAAGCTGCTCCAGGATGAGACGCCTCCAAGTTGTTTCCTAGGCCTTCTCGATGTCAAAAAATACACCTAGAAGGTGATGACGGCATAGGAAAGCTTGTTGTATAACCGCCTCCAGGAGGGCAAGGTTATCGAAGGTGGAACGAAACCTGTTGAACCCACACCGAAAGCGACTAAGGAGTTGCCGGGATTCTAAGATCCAGACAAGGCGGCGGTTGACCATCCGTTCCAACGTCTTTCCCATGCCACTAGTGAGGGCAGCACTGTGGTAGCTACTTGGGCATGTGTCGTCTTTCCCAGGTTTAAAAAGACGAATAAAAACTGCCTCACGCCACGAGTCAGGAAAGCGACCTAACGCCAAAATGGGACTAAAAGTGGCAGGAGGATATCTCTGTTGCGCCTTGTGAGGTACCGTAGTATACTGTAATGGACCCTGCCGTGACCAGGGGATGTGTCATAGAGTACTGGCGGGCCTCAGCCGGCGCTAGAAAGCAGGAAAAGAACGCCACGTCAGAACTGCCGCCTGGTTTTCCATTCGCCGATTTCCACCAGTCACAAGCAGTAATGCAAACACCAGTAAAACCGTCGGGTTTCCACCAATGAAAAGAAATAACAAAAACACCAATAAAGAACTAACAGCCCTCCCCTTCATCCTTAACAGCCTTCAGAATTAGACAACAGCCACGTCTGCAGGTATATAAGAAACAAAGGTTCCTCATTCAGCAGTAAACAAAAACAGTCTGAAGAAGGCCACTTGCAACAGTGACCGGAACGTCGGTAGTTTTACATATTGACAATTCGGTCACAAACCCACAGAACTTTGCCTTGTGTGTTGTAGTTACGTCACTACGTCACGACGTTGCTTGTCTCGTATGTGGCGAGGACTGTGTCCCAACCTACGGTGTGTGCCACCTGTGGGATTGTTCCTCCGTCCGACGTCGGCTTGACCATGTTTGATATAGCCTACTTCCTTCCTGTGACAGGAAAATATTGGACCATGATTAGAGATTAAAGTGAAAGTAAAGTGAAGTTGTATTTGTTAAAATTGCAGGTACTAAAGAAAAACGACGTTAATGACTGGTATTCCTTAAGGTTTATACTGTTGTAAAGATAAGAGGCATTTATAATTTGAGATCCTTAAATGCTGGTATCGTTCTATGGAAAAGACACATCTGTGGATGTAACTTAACATGTTAGTAAAGAATGGATTGGACTGATTTGGGGAAAAGAGACCAACCAGCGAGGTCATCGGTCTCTTTGGATTAGTGAAGGATGGGGAAGGAAGTCGGCCGTGCCCTGTCAAAGGAACGAACGCGGCATTGGCTTGAAGCGATTTAGGGAAATCACGGAGAACCTAAATCAGGATGGCCGGACGCGGGATGTTAGTAAAGAGTTTTGATGTCCAATAAATTGGTTATAAGGATTGTTAAGCAAGGAGCGATGTTCATTATTCTTCCCAGCCCGTCCTCTCGGACGTGACCCTTGGTGCCCTTTATCTGGCACACTGATCAGCCACAACATTATGACCACCTGCCTAATAGTCGATTAGTCCACCTTTGGCACCGATCCTCGCCACATGGAAGCAGTGACGCCTTGGTTGGTCGTTGGAGGGAGTTGGTACCACGTCTGCCCACACAAGTCACCAAATTCCCGTAAACTCCGGGGAGACGGCGATGAGCTCTCACGCCACGTCGAATCACATCCCAGATGTGACCGATCGGGTTCAGATCTGGTGAGTTGGGGGAGCAGTACATCAACTGGAACTCGCCACTACGTTTCTCGAACCACTCCATCACACTCCTGGCCTTGTGGCATGCCATATTATCTTGTTGAAAAATGCCACTGTCTTCGTGAAGCAGGCCGCTGTAGAAGAGCGGTTCTAGGCGTTTCAGTCCGGGACCGCGCTGCTGCTACGGTCGCAGGTTCGAATCCTGCCTCGGGTATGGGTGTGTGTGATGTCCTTAGGCTACTTAGGGTCACGTAGTTCTAAGTCTAGGGGACTGATGATTTCAGATGTTAAGTCCCATAGTGCTTAGAGACATTTGAACCATCTTCGTGAAACATGATCGCTATGAAGCGGTGTACGTGGTCTGCAACCACTGTGCTACTTGGCCGTAGAGGGGACTTCTACGATTTCGACTGCACCCATGGATACTCAAGCGAATGTTTCGCACAGTCTCGCCAACTGCGACGTAATCGCGTATAGAAACAGTGATCCTGTGGTGTCACCGCCAGACACCAGGACCCGTGTGTCGCCACTATCAGTGATTGCAGACCGAGCGCCGCCACACGGCAGGTCTAGTCTAGAGAGACTCCCTAGCACTCGCCCGAGTTGTACAGCCGACTTTGCTAGCGATGGTTCACTGTCTACATACGCTCTCATTTGCAGAGACGACAGTTTAGCATAGCCTTCAGCTGCGTCATTTGCTACGACCTAGCAAGGCGCCATAATCAGTTATAATGTATTCTGAACAGATAATATTGTGAATCATGTACCGTCATGTATCGTCAAGAGCAACGTTCATCATTAATAGATTAAAGTTAAGTATCAAACTAATTACGTCCGCTTTCTGAATTCTCATTCCTTGTCATGTTCCAGACCTCACGGCAGTGTAGTTCTTCCCTCCTCACGCCAGCCTGCGTGAGCTAAAACGCGTGCATTTCGGCCTCCACTTATAACACGGTGTTGGCCCTTCTGCTAACACAAAAGATCCAATACTGTAAAATGCTTTTTTATTCCAGTCTCTGATCACAATATCAATTCTTTAGACGACACCAATATGGCCGTATCACTTTATGTCATGGTGTAAAAAAGATCTGGGAATGGTCATTACGGACTGAAATCGGTCATCGTCTAAATAATTGATATTGTGATCATAGACTGGAATAAAAAGCAGTTTCCCAGAGTGTATTGGAGTCGCCGCTAGCTTGTCTCCGTCCGGCAGTACAGGCGTCAGAGAGCTATTCCCCTGGAAGGTGACGGATTCGTGCCCTCCCATTGGCATGATGATGAAGGTATCGGGATATCGGGATTCGTCAGACCACGCAATGCTCTGCCATGCGCTAACGGCCAGTCCCGATGGTCATGTGCCCATTTCGACCGTACTTGCTGATGTCGTGATAATATTGGCACATGCATGTGTCATCGGCTTCGGAGGCTCATCATTGGGAGTGTTCGGTGCACTGTGTGTTCAGACACACTTGTGCTCAGCCCAGCATTAAAGTCTGATGTTAGTTGCACTATAGTTCGCCGCCTGTCCTGCCTATACAGACAACGACGTCCGACAACTGTAATGTGGGGACTTATCGACGTGGTTTCGTCTTGGTTTCGACATGTGTTGAAGACACTCACCACAGCATACAGCACTCCTCGAACAGCCAACAAGCTCTGCAGTTTCTGAAATGCTCGTGCCGCGCCTCCGGGCCATCACAATCTGCCCCCAGATCGCGCGCCTTCCCCGTTCTGCTCACGGACAGCACGCTCGCTGACGCTACATGAACCTGGCATTAGAGATGGGCAAACTCGTTCATCATTGGGAACTAGTTCACTGCTGATCGTTCTTTTTTGGGAACCGTTCATTTTTACTCGTTCACCGTTCCTTTATGCTTGGCATATGGTTCTTATGAAAAACTGAAAACTAGTAGTGTAGGTGACTGAAGGATGGAGGGCACCAAGAGGAGGCACTTGCCTCCCCTCTGGAGTATAGAGTTTTTATTCATTACAGAGTTCTTACACAGTTTTAGAAGTAATTTATGTGATTCTGCAGAACCTCTCGTTTAGCCAACTGTAGCGTTGTGTGGCTGATCGCAGGGAAATAATATAGGGTGGCGCACGGAAAACCGGCCCCGAGTGCAGACTGCTCGCCAATTACGGACGATGTGTTGCCCGTTACGAGCAGATACAACAAACAGACAAACACGTAATAATTAGGCAGTGAAGAAATAACAAGCTAATGCAAGCAACAGTGGCGATACAATCGATGACGACGTGTAGAGAGCTGGGGAAGAGAACATGAAAATCTCACGCGACGTGCATGAGCTATAGCACATGTAGTCTTGCAAACCTGTTGGTGGCTGTTTCCCAACTTAATAGACCACAAGTGTCTTGTATAAAATTCTTCGTTTCGACTTCCACTACATGGCTATGCTACGTGGTAATCAATAATCGTTTACACCCTATATATACTTCCGTTGTCTCTGAGTTCGTAGGCGAAGTAGACTTTATGGAAGCATAAAATAAAATGTGGTTTTCTAATCATACTTGCGTCACAACCTTAGTAAAAATTAGGTTTTTATGTTGCATTATTAAAGTTAATGCAGCAATAATAATAATAATAATAAAGTTCGCAGTAATAAAGGTTTTGGTTCGAAAGCTCCTTCTGAACAAATGTTTTTGAGATAATAAGTAAATACGATTTTATGGCACTCTGTGTATTTTGAAATGGAGAGGCACCGCTTTTCCTACTGAGCCAAACTGACCCACAACACATCTTTTTTTTTTTCTTCAAAGAAACCAAACAATCAGGTAATGCAAATTGGAAACAACCAAACTTAAAAATAATTAGAGCCTTCCTAAATGTAATGTTTTGTATATGAAAGATACACGACAATCGTTTTATATGAATTTTCTTGCACTAAAAATTAAGCAAACTGTTGAAAGTTAGTTGCTACATCAAGTCGATGAAACCAAAAAATATATGAATAACAAAAAAAACCTGCCTTGTTATAAATATGTCTTCTGCTGTTCATCGATATAATGAAGTGAGCTGATTTGCCCTTTCGTTACCTGAAAAGACGTGCATATTACATACAACGTAATTTTTATGTAATTTACTTAACTATAAAATACTTTTTGATTACCGGTCGTGGACGCTGAATAGCCAGACCCAAGTGCAAGAACAGTTTGGAACACATGTAAAATGGGCGAGCGCAGTGAACAGAACGAACAACTGGATACTGAACTAACTAGGAGCAGTCGGCAGTGGAACTCAGCCAGGTGGTCATGCGAAGAACGACGAGTGCGGCCGAGGGAGACGGAGACAGACGAGCTCGCGACCGAGGCTGGAACGAGAACTGCCGAAGTGACCGCCGCGACCGAAGTGAACTAGTGAACTATGAACCGATCGTTCCTCGTTCCCGGGAACTATTAGTAGACCGCCGCGATCGAAGTGAACTATGAACCGATCGTTCCTTGGAATTCGTTCCTCGGTCCTTTCGTTCATGTTGGTGAACCGTTCCTTTGCACCCGTTCGTTCGCGAACTACCCATCTCTACCTGGCATGTCCGACTAGCGGTCAGTCCTCGCCAGGTGACGCTTCTGACGTCCGCCGGTTTTATATCGGTGGCAGGTTGGTGCTCATAATGTTCTGGCTGCTCAGTCTATCACTCTATACGTCCTTGTTGTCCGTATCACAAAACATTAATCCCTGTATTTTGACTTATATGGAATGTGAGTTCTTTTTCTTAAGGAAAAGCTTGTAATGATGACTTATAATTTGTTCCGGCTGGAATATTTGTCCTTCACTTCTTACCTTTGTCTTTCGTTGTATTCTACTGTCCCTGGACACAAAGTATGTTAAATTAAAATTAAAAGGAAGGTCAGCGTTGATCGTAATATTGATGGTTTATTGATAGCAAAATCGATTTTCAATCACATAGTGATCATCTTCAATGCTGGAAGTTAAAAATTTCACATAGCGATCATCATCATCATCATTTAAGACTGATTTTGCCTTTCAGCGTTCAGTCTGGAGCATAGCCACCCTTATAAAATTCCTCCATGATCCCCTATTCAGTGCTAACATTGGTGCCTCTTCTGATGTGAAACCTATTACTTCAAAATCATTCTTAACCGAATCCAGGTACCTTCTCCTTGGTCTGCCCCGACTCCTCCTACCCTCTACTGCTGAACCCATGAGTCTCTTGGGTAACCTTGCTTCTCCCATGTGTGTAACATGACCCCACCATCTAAGCCTGTTCGCCCTGACTTCTACACCTATAGAGTTCATTCCCAGTTTTTCTTTGATTTCCTCATTGTGGACACCCTTCTGCCATTGTTCCCATCTACTAGTACCTGCAATCATCCTAGCTGCTTTCATATCCGTAACCTCAACCTTATTGATAAGGTAACCTGAATCCATCCAGTTTTCGCTCCCATACAACAAAGTTGGTCGAAAGATTGAACGGTGCCAGATAACTTAGTCTTCCTTCTTGCAGAAGAGAGTAGATCGTAGCTGAGCGCTCACTGCATTAGCTTTGCTACACCTCGCTTCCAGTTCTTTCACTATGTTGCCATCCTGTGAGAATATGCATCCTAAGTACTTCAAACCGTCCACCTGTTCTAACTTTCTTCCTCCTATTTGGCACTCAATCAGTTTATATTTCTTTCCCACTGACGTTACTTTCGTTTTGGAGATGCTAATCTTCATACCATAGTCTTTACATTTCTGATCTAGCTCTGAAATATTACTTTGCAAACTTTCAATCGAATCTGAGTATAAACCAACTGTTGGAAACAACATACCTGTGGTGTTGGCAAGATATACATTTCCCCATTTCTTTTTTGCTATGCCTTTTTTAAAATTTAAATATTCAATTAACGATTTCCAAGTGCACTTTAGTATTTTGTGGTAATCTCTTGCCAAATAAAGTATTGTTAAGTCTTCACGTCACACATGTCACATAGAGGGCATCCAAGCCCCTGTCACACCGAGGTGTGCTGTATAGGTGAATGTAAACAGGGGCTTCAGTTATTGTGATCGTTTCTCAGTTTTGGTTACTGACAATAACTTGATACCAGAGCCTATGAGTTCAATTTGTACAGCACAGGTATGTTCTTTCCAACAGCTGGTTTATACTCAGGTGTATTTGTGGTTTTTGTTTTTCATTCGCTGATCGCTATGTGAAATTTTTAACTTCCAGCACTGAAGATGATCACTACGTGATTGAAAATCGATTTTGCTATCAATAAACAATCAATATTACAGCCAACGCTGATCTTCCTTTTAATTTAACATATATGGTCGTTGTGCACGCAGCACTCCATGGAGTCGCCAATCAGCAAAGTATTTTGTTACTAGTGTACTTTTTAGTTTGAAGACTGTGATGCAGCTCTCCACGCTAGCCTATCCAGACTAAGCCTGCATAGCTACTGCAACCTTCATCCATTTTAATCCTCTTTATTGTTTTCATGCCTAGGTCTCCCTATACAATGTTTACTCCCCCGCGCTATGCGCCGTTACCAAAATGAGCCTAAAGATGTGTTCTGTCAACCGATGCCTTTTTTTCAATCAAGCAGTGCCATAAATTTCTTTTCTTCCCAACTGGATTCAGTACCTCCTCATTAGTTAATCGATCTTCCCGTCTAATGTCCACCATTGATCTGTAGCACCACAGCTCAAATTCTCTTCCGGTCCTAGTTCTTGGTATTCCTAAAACTGCTTCTCCATTTTCGCATCGTCTTCTAGATAACTATCGTTGTGCTCAAGAAAACTTTGAAAATATCAATGAAATTTTGGGTATTAGCAGCTTCAAAAAGTAAGTTGCACGTTATAATGGCGGGCTGGGTAACTTTTCCGGTTGCTGTGCTGCACTTCAAAGTGACACGGGTACAGTAGACTATTTTTCAACATTGCCACCAAGCACGTGCAAATACCGGTCAGAACGTTCTGTAAGGGGCAGTCCAATGAAAACGAGTCAGATGAGAAAAAAGTAAGTAAACTGTTTATTTCAAAAGTATTTCGTTCTAACTGTTAGCACATTTATCAAACTGTGAGACAAGACGGTCGATGCCTTAACCGAAAAGTGTTTGTGGTTGCCTATGGAACCATGGTTCTATGTTGCCGAGCAAATCGAGTTCCACGAATGTCTTTTTCCAAGGATTCAAAAATATGGAAATCGGTTGGAGATTGACGCTTCCCAGAGTAGTCGAAACAACCTTGTGAACATGTGTTTGCACCCACAGCCCATGGATATTTACACAGTCGCTCCACAACAGTTCTAGGTAGCATTGCATGATTTGTGGATCAATATATTTCCTCAAGCTGAGCAGACAAAAATTGGCCCAGTAAATAATTCGTGCATTTTAAGACAGGATAGTAGGTAAAAATTTCATGGAAACCTCTTGTCTAGGCAGGTATTGGTATACATATACGGTAGGCACTACATAAGACATATTCGGACTTAAATGAAATTTATTTACCAACTGCTTTTAGTCCAGGACCATGTTCACGGGACTGTACAAAAACGAAATAAAAAGTACAGTAAAATGCAGTGACCAATAGGATCTCCAACGTCAAAAAATTGCGATAACAACATTCATAAGCAGATATCGACCTCAAATACGCAATTATAAAACCAACATAACATATCACACATTTTCCGAAATAGAAGGTACATAATTCAAGTCAAGAAAAACAATTCTAAATACAATAACTATGTGAAATGCAGCCGTTAATCATTGCAAATGAAGATATTAGACCGGCTCAAGACAGCCAACAAAAGAATCATAATATCATGATGAAGCATCATTGAGAACAAATATAACACAGACATGGAACATACTTAAAGATGTCAAAGATTACAAGGTCAAGATGTAAAACACATATATTTAGAATGCTATACAAAATACTGTAATGTATCTTATGTGGAACACGTAAAAAAGTAGAAGTCAGGTTTCTTCAAAATTTGTGTGCACAGTTGTAATTATAGCCAATATTAGGCGCAATATATCATCACATTATACAGTAATTGGAAAATACAAAGTGTAACATTCTAGATGTAAAAGAAGAAGGTATTCCGACATACCTAACATCTGCAGTGACCTTGCAACCAACAAAAAACAATAAAGACATAACTACATTTATATTATGGATCAAGCCCTATGTGTTATGATAAGACTAAAGACAAGAAAACTGTAGCGATGGCAGAATACAAGATCTTGTAATAACACGTAAATAACATCAAATCTGGCATCCTATATTTTCAAAGTGACCACAAAGTTATTGAGGTAATTATTATTTCATTAACATCAGCATGTACATCAACCATTCTTTCTGTGTGTACAATCGACCTCCTAAATAATTCAGTTTCCACCAATAGATATATGGTGAACTGTGTAATACAAAGGATTTAACTTTCTAGTCACTACTGTACAAATATCCATAAAAACGTAAGTGAATATGAGTGGTATATAATGATAAAATGTTTAAAAAATAAGCTGTGAAACTCACCAACATTTTTGATAACTTTTCTGATGCCTTTACCACACTTTTTATTATTTCCAGAACTGTCTTACACATGCCAACATTCCATCATTTTCAATGGCACTGTTATGTCAATCATATAAAATCGTTCATTAGATACATTATATCTCGTCAACATTCACAACCATGAATTAGCACTTATCTTACATTTGAGAATGTTGATAATATATAAGGAATCTAATGAGCAATTTTATATGATTGACATAACAAATTGAAAGTGATGGAATGTCGAAACACGTAAGATAATTTTGGAAATAATGAAAAGTGTGGTCTAGACATCACTAAAGTTTTCAAAGTGCATCCAAATAACAACTTCGCCTCATACCATTTTCATGTAAATTGAAGCTCACCAACATATGTTTTAACAATAATATCAAAATTGTGTCAAACAGCTGTAACTATTACATCAACAGCAGATAGAAAAGTCACCATAAACATAAAGTAAGTGGAAATAACTAGTCCTAAATAAAAGACAAGTAAAAAACACAAGTTCTAATCTTAATATTATAAAATATGAAAGTATGCTAACATCACAGAAGCAAAAACGACTGATACCAAAGGCAAAAACTTATCAATCTTATTAGTCTCACATAGGAATTTCTATTAACATGCAAGTGAAAGTGAATGACATATAAGGATACAAAAAGTTAAGTGAGGAAAGTTATACAAAAAATGTTGAAATAGCTGTAACTGTTAAACCAATAACAGATAAATGTGTTTCACAGACACAAGATAGATAAAAAGCACAAGTCCTAATCATAACAAGCATAAGATAAGTAAAAAACCCAAGTCATCATCTTCAGATTATAAAGAAAGTATGCTGACAGTTGACGTCAGCAATTACATTTAGGAAGCAACAGCTGCAGCATTTATATGTAAACAGTTCATACTACTACACAATCGTATGTGTCGATATAAGATAGAAAGAAATCGGGATGGCAGGTTAGAAAATTCCGAGCTGGTAAGGAAACATTATTTTTAGATGTATATCTATATAAAAAAGTATTTTGGAGACATTCATAGCTCATTTTTCTTACTTTACATTTTATCTTTTTTTATAGATATTAATGATGTGATGCTAGTAAGACTGATAAGTTGCACCGTTTGTGTTACTCCATGTTGCTGTTTTGCTTTCAGAATGTGACTACAGATGTTAATAGTAGTAGCATATTATCATATTTTATAATCTGAAATTAGGACTTGTGTCTTTACTTATCTTACACTTGCAATGACACATTTATTATTTATTGATGTAATAGTTCAACTATGTCATAATTTTTGTATTATAGTGAAAACATATGTTGGCTACTATCACAGCTCATTTTTGTTACTTAACATTGAATCCTTGTATACCAGTCACTTTCACTTCCATTTTTTTATATGCCTTTACAAGACTATTAAGACTGGAAAGTTTTACCTCTTGCGTTACTCCTTTTACGATAGACGTATTGTTGGAAACCGAATTAGTCACAAGAATGATATTTTCGATGCAATGCGTTAGAGGGTGTAAGAAATCAAACGAAACGTAAAAAAAAACTTGTAAAATATCCCCGGACAATCTCCGAAGTGAGGTTGACCTTGTATTGTGCCTGATATTAGCCATAGTTACAACTGTGCCACACAGTTTGTATGTTTTTATAACAATTGTGGTTAGTTTTATAGTTCAAAAAACTTGATTTCCACTTATTTACATATTTGACATAAGATGAATTATAATATTTTGTATAGTATTTTATGTACATGTGTTTTAGGTCTTGCAATCTTTTTTAGATTTTTTAATCTTTGATGTCTTCAAGTATGTTCTATGTCTGTGTTATCTTTATACTCCATGATGCTTGACCATGGTACTGTGAAGTTTCTGTTGGTTAACTTAAGGCGGTTTAACGTCTTCATTTGTAGTGATTAGCGACTGCATTTCGCATATTTATTGGTTCAGAATTGTTATTCTTGACTTAAGTTATTCACCTCGGATATCTAAAAATGTATGGTATGTGATGTTAGTCTTGTAATTGCATATTTGATGTTGGTATCTTCTTACGCAGGTAGTCATTGTAATTTTTTGACGTCGACGCTGACGATTATATTGGTCGCTGCATTTTACTACAGTTGCTGTATAGTTTTTATACACGGGCATGAACATGGTCCTGGACTGAAACCGATCGGTAAATAAATTGCATTAAAGTGAGACTTTATGTTACGCATTTCGTAGAAAATATTTCCTACATGTTAAGATCGATATTCTAACTTACATAACCTGCACATGGTGCGGATGATGTAAGCTAATGCTTGTCTTCCGCAAATTGCTGCAGATTTTAGCGCTGGGCCATGAATACGTGTCAGCGTGCGAACCATTCAACGAAACAACATTCATATGGGCTTTCGGAGCCGAAGACGGACTCGTGTACCCATGATGACTGCGGGACACAAAGCTTTACGCCTCGCCTATGCCCGTCAACACCAACATGGACTGTTGATGACTGGAAACATGTTGCCTGGTCAGACGAGTCTCGTTTCAAATTGTATCGAGCGGATGGACGTGTATAGGTATGGAGACAACCTCATGAATCTGCAGACTCTGCATGCCAGTAGGGGACTGTTCAACCTAGTGGAGGCTCTGTAATGGTGTGAGTCGTGTGCAGTTGGAGTGATATCGGACCCCTGCTACGTCTAGATACGACTCTGACATCTGACACGTACGTAATTATCCTGTCTAATCAACTGCATCCAGTCACGTGCATTGTCCATTCCGACGGAGTTGGGCAATTCCAGCAGGACAATGCGACACCGCACATGTCCATAATTGGTAGAGAGTGGCTAGGGGAACACTCTTTGGAGTTTAAACACTTCCGCTGGCCACCAAACTCCCTAGATATGAACATTATTGAGCATATCTGGGATGCCTTGCAACTTGCTCTTCAGAAGAGATCGACACACGCTCTTACTCTTACGGATTTATGGAGAGCGCCGCAGGATTCGTGGTATCAGTTCCTTCCAGCACTGCTTCAGTCATTAGTCGTGTCCATGCCACGTCGTGTTAGAGCACTTCTGCGTGTTCACCGGGGCCCTAAACGATATTAGGCAGGTGTAGCTGTTGATATACTTTTCGGGATGTGAGGTCGTGGTCCAAGAACTTTTCTGCTCCTTACGTTTCGTCCAGGCTGCGCTGGACTTCCTCAGAGGCGCTGCTCCGCTGAATCTTGCTGACAGTCGGCAAGATTCAGCGGAGCAGCGCCTCTGAGGAAGTCCAGCGCAGCCTGGACGAAACGTAAGGAGCAGAAAAATTCTTGGACCACGACCTCACATCCCGAAAAGTATATCAACAGCTATGTCATCCGGTCGTGAAAGCCTTCATTCTACAATTAGGCAGGTGTACCAGATTCTTTGGCTCTTCAGTGTATATTTCTACAAAGTACGTCGGTTAAGTCAAGGGCCATGTCTGTAACGATTTTTCAATTTAAAACCCTCTGTTAACGAATTTATAAAAAGAAAAAGAGCCCAGGAATGGATTCCAGACCTCTCGCGCCGGTCGTTGTGGCCGAGAG
This sequence comes from Schistocerca americana, assembly GCF_021461395.2. Lineage (NCBI taxonomy): Eukaryota > Metazoa > Arthropoda > Insecta > Orthoptera > Acrididae > Schistocerca > Schistocerca americana. The sequence goes on along the minus strand of NC_060127.1, from coordinate 181,551,238 downwards.
GTTCTAGGCGCTTCAGTCTGGAACCGCGCGCCTGCTACGGTCGCAGGATCGAATCCTGCCTCGGGCATGGATGTGTGTGATGTCCTTAGGTTAGTTAGGTTTAAGTAGTTCTAAGTTCTAGGGGACTGACGACCTCAGATGTTAAGCCCCATAGTGAACCAGACATCACAGTCCAGGGGGAGTCGACGGTACAATGCCCACAGCAAGACACTGCAAGGTGAGAACTAAATTATTTCTGATTTGATGCCGATTAAATTAAAAATGAAATCGCATTGTAGAAGGACGAATTTTGACACACGAAATGCAGTTCCCGAAGCTCACTGGCGTTAAAGTAAACATGAGAGTTGAACAATTCACTGAATTACAGGGATAGTTTTCAAAACTTGAGTAAAACAGTAGCTGTATTGAATCTACCATCTTTTATTCTTTGTATTGCATAGTATCAGCTTCAACGCTACATCGTCGAATGTAACGGCCTGAAGATGACACTACGTTGTGTCGAAACTGATAGCATGACTAGAAAAGAAAAATAACGGTAGATTCAAAACCAGCCGCTGGTTTTGTTACCATTATTCAAGTACTACGTGTCCAGGTGCAGTCACACTCTTTCCTTCACGCATTGCCAGAGTTTTCTAAACGTTCTGAGGACACTGTCAATCTTACATCTGTTTTCGAGACCGCCGATCGTTTCACTTGAGAGCGCTCCCGTGAATGTGCAAGCAGAACTGATTTTTCTCCAGTGTAATTCCTGTTTTAAAGATAAATCCTTTTATGTTAAGGTTGTCCTGAATGTTTACATTGTTTTCTCAGGAGGAGTTTCCACGTCTAAAAAGTGCTACAATATCTCTATTAACATGTGGGGTGTGTGTGTAAGACATTTTTTTCGACTACGAAACTAAATAAATCACGATTACGTGGAAAACTGAGTGTGAAAATTTGTGCAATTGTTCGTGTCTGTTTGTATACCAACAGTGTGTCCCAGATAAAAATTACATTACGTCTTCAGTGCGGCAACGAATTATGCAGTAATGATGAAAAATTGTTTTATTTGTGATCTATGTCTTTCAGAAACATAAAATATTAAACCTAGTCCTATGCAGTATGACTGCATTGCCATCTAAATTGGTGCGTTTGCACTTTTCCCTCTTCATCCACCTCCTGGTCAGACAGCATAGCGCGGCAGTGGGGGAAGCGTGCAGCGAGGCTGACTCCTATGTACTCGAGCCAGGCCACGGCCCATGGGACGAATTCCTTCCCACCACTCGTACAGGACATCTCTCAAAGTCCGATTCGTAATGCACAGGGCGTACTGATAGCAAGCAGGTGCCTGAGAACACGAGACATGTCATCTGGTACTGTCACACCAAATTATTTCGCACCTGCACCTAGGCAACCCAATGAACAGATGACCAAAGTGGGGAGTCAGCAACTTCAACGTCATATTGACGTTAGCCAATACAAATGATGCCCTTATTGTGCAGCTGTGATGTGACTTAAAGGTTGGTGAGAAAATCTATAATATACCCGCTCATAAATGCCTATAGGGTGTCACAATAGAGCTGAGTACCATATGGCTACTTACGTACCAAAACTACTAACTGGATGAACTTAATGACTGCACCCCTCCACTGTCTTCCACACTTATAAAACGTTGACCCGATCCATCCTTCGCTGTGCGATGTTGCATGGGTCTTACACCTCCCATTTTCTATCACTCCCTCCAGATCCTGCAACGTCATGCATTCTCCCTCGCTTTCCGCATCCATTTATCTTCCCCCCTAAGGATCCTGTACCAATTCCCAACTTCCAGCTTCTCCTCACTCACACTGAACGCCTCCGATCAGTCTACACCATCCGCAAACTCGGCTTCAATAACTATATCGTTCCCCCCCCCCCCCCCCTCCCCCCAAATTTCCAATCCTCACATACTGCTGAGCCTTTACCAACACGTCCCACCAACACTACACCCACGCACCCTCCCCATACGCTCACAAAGAACCTTCAACCATATTTCCTCCCATATCACCAACTCCACTCAGACATTTAGCCCTCCTACCAGCTGTAACTCCATCCCATCCGTTTCAACTTTCTCTCCCTCCCCTCCCCTCATTTCCTTGCTCCCCTTTTTTCCCCATTCCTTTCCCTTTTCCCAACAACTGTTAGTGTGACCAGTTGTCCTCCATCCCTTCTTCTGTCCCACCTACTATTCCTAGCCCATTCATACCATCCACCAGTTGTCCCTCCTTACTGATGTACCTTTTCCCTTTCAACAACAGACTCCCTATCCCAGGGCAGGTCCTTGAAGTTTTTAGTAGTAGGGAAGTTCTTTTAAATATCAATGTTTCGGCATCATGCTTTAAATATGCACCTCTTGTGTTTTGTTTCATCTTTTATTATTGCGGTTTTAACTACCGTTGCCAGAAGTCATCTATCGTACACCTAAAAAACTTCCATTTCATTTTTCGCCTTTAAAAAGTTTTAATTTCAATGTAAATATCTTCTCTGCCAGATTGTATTTTTCCCTCATTTAATTATACAGGTCTGCAAAAAAATATTTTCTGAAAGTTGTTCGAAATTTGATAACTGACTTTTATGTACTTTTCAGCACTGATTTCAAAAATTCAATCGATTTTTTTCTATCACGTCAGGTTTTCTCACAAAAAGAGGAGTATTTTTGGGTATAATAACAAAATTTAGGCTACTTATCACATTTTTTCCAACATAAAATTTTATTTCATGTATAAATCATGTTCTAAACTACATTTCCAGTACATTTCCATTTCTCTTTAAACTCGTAAGTCCTTATAGCAACGCTTTCGCTTTCTGTCGAAGCTTCTTTTATTGCTTTTCCGGCTGTGGAATCGTTGAGAATCATCTCTTTTTATCATCCAGCAGTAGTCCGCTATCATGTTGACGTTCCATCTTCCTTGATATCTTCTTTCCATTTCTTTGATGTCTTGGTGGGTATTTCGCCCTGCTCTTCACTTACATCACCAAGGTTTGCAGGGAAGTAGTCAAGATGTGAGTGGACAAAATGAACTTAAATGCTCATATCACGGCTCAGTTTCTTAAAGTTGTCGAGCATGTCTACGACGATTGTCTTTCAGTTTGGATCTCTTTTCGTTTCCTAGGAAATCGGTAACAACTAATTTAAAAGATGTCGATGCTGCCTTTTCTTTTGTTTCCATTTTGTCCACAAAGTTGGGATCTGTCATTAGTTTTCTAATGTCTGGTCCGACAAAGATTCCTTCCTTTAGCTTTGCCTCGGATAAACCAGGAAACTGTCCCTTTCTTTTGGGAATGCGTTAACAAATTGTTTCATCAGCCCCAACTTAATGTGAAGTGGTGGAAGTAACACCTTTTTGGGATCAACAAGGCTTTTCCTCTCAACATTTTCAACCGCTACCTTTAAGGTTTTTCTCAAGGACCAAGTTTTTTTAATGTAGTGTTTCTTTCTGTTTCTACCATTTACAGAGAAAGCAAGGGAAATCTGTATAGCCACTTTCTAAACATTCTGCGTGGTGTCTGTCTGTTCTACATCGTGTCTCCCTACCACTTTCGCGCAACGACGCTCTGAGCGTGTTTTTTAGTGAATTGACTAGTTTGAACCTGGGACCTGTTGCTGGTAAGCAGACGTCAGACCACACATGACATGTAGAGTTCAGAAGAGTTCAGTGAGACTAGCGATGATATAACCAAATACTTAATGATTTCAGCGTCAGCTCCACTGCACTCCCTGTAAAAGAATCTTAATACTAACTAAATTTAGTGGAAGGGGTTCAAGGCTTTCCTCTTTTTAGTTAGCTGGTAAAATAACGTCGAAAAAGCAGTTAAGTTTACCATTGGAAATTTTATTCTACTCACAAAACATTGTTTATAAATTGCACTATTGAAAAAAGGAAATGTTTTAATACAGGATGGTAAGAACCAACTGCGTTCAACAAAAATGTGAACGAATATTCCCTGAATGGGTTTCCAAGTTCTACAATGGATCGAAGGATGACCTATGCCATATCACATCTATAATCTAGGTTTAAATTAAGTTTCACAAGAGAGAAAACTATCAAAATGGTCTACAGTGACCCTCAATTATCTTTAATTACTTATCTAACTTGTCGTAAATTACAGTGGTTGATGTGGCTTCTCAATAACTATATAACAGAAAAATCATCGCGTTTCAGATTTTTACTTCAAGTGGCAAATGTGAACACCATGAGCTTTAATTGACGATCGACACTAGTATTACGTAAAGGGGATGTAACAGATGAGAATTCTGCAGTTCTGAGTGAAGCCTTATGCGCTCAAAAATGCGGCATCGCGTGCGTTCATTACCTTGTCGGTGTTCGTCAGGGGGCGGCAGACAGCACAGCTCCGCTCACCTCGCTGTCTCGGAAGCAACTCTCTCCTAACTTCTCCTTACTCCAATTTACCGAAATTGGTTTAAAAAAAACTATCTGGCTGTGTTTTCATCTGACCAATCAGGGTCTCAATGTTAACCTTAAGCTCCGCCTACAAACATTCTGTCTATCCAATGAGAAACGTTATACTTTTCGTGGTGGGGCAACGTTTTTAAAGTTTGCAACGTAACAGAGAAGCGAAAAAGTCTCACGCTAAAAGTTGCGGGTGGTGCGGTCCTAGCGGTTAGCTGGCGACGTGGGTGTCCGTCCGTCCCTTATCGTAGGGCCTTCCAGCTTAACACGGTTCTGCTCTCGGCTTCTCGTTTCTCCCCTCGGAACTGCGTCTGTCTCACGGTGGGAAGGTATGACATGCATTTAGGCATTCTTGTGTTAGTCTGTGGTATTCCATTTGCTCACTCGTTACTCGTATTACTTTGGTTAATTTAATGTCACGATTTATTCGGAGCTATGTGACATACTACTGGATTTGCTTATCATGTCAGGGTTTTCATGGAAGGTGTTGGATTTGCCTGACACCTTACAAATTTGTTGACCAAGGAGCATTGAAATCACTTTTAAACCACCACATAGTGTCGGTTTGTGGTCTGAATAGCAGAGTTTGCTTAAAACCAGTTCAAGGTTTTCGTCACATTCTTTTAAGTGAACCGAGCGTCCGACTGGTAAAGAAGCATACTTATTGTCATTGTGTAGAAGTGCTGTTTTAAGGCTTCTTTTTGAAGAATCATTAAAAAATGTCCACTCGTCAGGAGCATATTCGATTCTGAAACGTGCCCTAAGTCCGGGAACATCACTGCAAAACACCAGGTCACCTTCTTGAGAGAAGAAAGATACAAACTCCTATCCCCTCGATCGATACCAAGAAAAGAATGTACCAGGAGCCAACATATGTTTATCTTTCAAACTAGGTCCTAAAACCGCTGCCGATTCTTTAGAAAGGCCTAGGTCTCTAACTAAATCGTTCAGTTCAGATTGTGAGAACTGAAAGGGATCGGCGCACTATCACCTTGCTGGGCCAATGGCTCGTGATCATCCATATCATCCAAAGAATCTGGAGGAGAGGGTATTGGTACCTGAGGTCCATGAAGAACAGGGCGATTGGCTGATTGGTATTCCAAAACGTAAGGGCTGCTTTTTACGTTGAAACCATTGCCTAAGTTCTTCAACACACACTGAAAAATCTTTGTGTAGGGCCCAAGGCTTATCTTGATCGCCTAACTTTATATCAAAATAGGCGAAATATACTTTTTCAACAAAATCGGTAATGTTTCTTTGTTGCTTATTAATGGTACAGTTACCACAAACGTAGCAGAAGCAGTCTGGCGAGTTTATACATTCTCTGGCAGCCATTGTCCATTGTCCACAGTACAACTCCACAACACGAGAAAACAGTCACTACTTTAAAGCACCAGTAACAACAACACGTGAACAGCACAGAGTGAAGAGGTGCTTTGAACCGAAGGACAACAGCAGAAGCTCCCTGGTTGGTGATGGCGGGGGAAGGGGCAGTGCAACAGACAGGCACTGACATCAAAATACCGCTGGTTTCTCCTAATTACTCTCTATTTTACGTATACCTAGTATGAAAACGGCTTATGGAGATCCTAAAAATCAAAATTCAATCTCACTAGGGTGATGAAATATCGAAAAAAGCTAAAACTAGACAAGCAGTTTGCGAAATAACTGTACGTGATGGAATTTTTTCACTATTTGTCCCGAAATCAACGTTGAAAACACTATAAAAATCACTTAATAAATTTGAAACAATTTTTATGTCGCAGACCTGTGTCATTCATTGTTAGTTGGCTGAAGAGCGGGTTGCCTGCACCGCTGACGGACCTCCTCCCTCCCCATAAAGAAAAAAAATGGCTGCTTACACAGCACTGCTTAGTCCATGCCTCGGTAAACAGTGTTAATGCAGTTTAGAGGGCTCAGTAAGTTGGGAGCGAGTGTTGATTTCGCAACCACTGCCTTCCCTTGCCCTTCAGACACTCTGTATTTTAAACAGTTCGTAATAGGCAAGCGAAGATAAATCGTGCAGTATACTCTTTAAAATATTGGATCTCCAACACTTCAAGAAGAAATGACGCTTGCGGGTAGAGTGTAACGTGCCTGCTGTGGCGTGCTACGAGGGACTTTAACTTCGATATAATGTTTGCCATAAATATAGGGCTATTCTCATGTACGTCTGGTGTTTCAGAAGCCGACTGCACGAGAACTACAAGGCGTACAGAAAATACAGGTTGCTTTACTGTTACAGCTTTGTTTGCATCTACACCCACTTCATTACTCTGCAGTCATAATTAAATGGATGGCAGAGGGTTCATCGAACCACCTTCAAGCTATTTCTCCACGGTTCCATTCTCTAACAGCGCGGGAAAAACGAGCACTTAAATGTTTCTGTGCCAGCTATGATTTCTCTTATTTTATCGTGATGATCATTTCTCACTATGTAGGTGGGGAGCCAACAGAATATTTTCGCATTCGGAGAAGAAGGTTGGCGATTAAAATTTCACCAGAAGATTCTGCCGCAACGAAAAACACCTTTGTTATAGTGACTGCTATCATAATTCACGCATCATGTCCGTTGCCTTCTCTCCCCTATTTCTACATGTACATCATACTGCGCAAGCCACCTAATGGTGTGTGGTGGAGGGTGCTTTTGGTACCATTACCTGATCTCTCCAACCCTGTTCCACTCGCGAATAGTGCGTGGGAGGAATGATTGTCGGTAAGCCTTGTATTGGCTCTAATTTCTCGAATTTTCTTCTCATGGTCAATATGCGAGATGTGTGTGTGGGGAGCCGGCCGCGGTGGTCTCGCGATTCTAGGCGCCTAGTCCGGCGCCGCGCGACCGCTACGGTCGCAGGTTCGAATCCTGCCTCGGGTATGGATGTGTGTGATGTCCTTACGTTAGTTAGGTTTAAGTAGTTCTAAGTTCTAGGGGACTGATGACCACAGATGTTAAGTCCCATAGTGCTCAGAGCCATTTGAACCATTGTGTGTGGGGATGTTCAAAAATGGCTCTGAGCACTATGGGACTTAACTCCTGAGGTCATCAGTCCCCTACATAAACCTTACTAACCTAAGGACATCACACACATCCATGCCAGAGGCAGGATTCGAACCTGCGACCGTAGCGGTCACGCGGTTCCAGACTGTAGCGCCTAGAACCGCTCGGCCACTCCTGGGGGGGGGATGTAATATATTGTCTGACTCCTACTGAAAAGTGCTGTTCCGAAATTTCAGTAGTAAATCTCTCCGTGATGCACAATGTCTCTCCCGTAACGTATGCCAGTGAAATTTGTTTAGCATCTCCGTAAAGCTCTCTTGCCAGCTAAACGATCCCGTGACGAAACGAATCTTCGTCGGATCTTCTCTATCTCCTCTATCAGTCCTACCTGATAGGAATTCCAGATAGATGAAAAATACTCAAGAATCCGGCGAACAAGCAGCTTATAAGCCACTTCTTTCTTGAATGAGTTACATTTCCTTAAGATTCTTCTGATGAATCTGAGTCTTGTGTCTGCTTTTCCCATTATGTATTTTATATGGTCATTCCACTTAAGGTCGCTCTGGATAGTTACGCCTAGATATTTTACGGCAGACGCTGTCTCCAGCTGTTTGTGATCAACAGTCTAGCTGTACAGTAGTGGATTTGTTTTCCTATGTATGAGCAATATGTTACATCTATTTACGTTCGGAGTCAAATGCCAGAGTCAGCACCATTCACCAATTCTCTGCAGGTCCTTCTGAAAATTCTTACTATTTTCTGGCGTTGCTACTTTGGTACAAACAACTGCATCATCTGCGAAGACCTTAAAGAGCATCGGACGCCTTCTGGTAGATCGTTTATAAATATATTGTGAACTGCAAGGGCCCTATCACACTTCCCTGTGGCACTCCAGATATTAGCTTTACACCGGTCGATTAAGTACCGTTAACAGCGACGTGTTGAGTTTTGTCTGCAAGAAAGTCTTGAATGCAATGGCAGGTCTTCTCCGATACTCCGTAAGTTCGTACTTTTTTCATTAAACAGCAGTGAAGTACAGTGTCAAATGCCTTTCTGAAATCAAGGAACACGGCATCAATCTGAGCGCCGTTGTCCACTGTTCTGTAGATTTCATGGAGGAACAGAGCGAGCTGAGTTTCGCAATATCTCTGTTTGCGGAATCCTTGTTGATTTTATAGAGGAGATGTTAATTTTCCAAGAACGTCGTAATTTTTGAGTATAAAACAATTTCCATAGTTCTACAACAAATTGACGTCAACGATATAGGTCTATAATTGTGTGGATCTGTCTTACGGCCTTTCTTAGAAACGGGAATGACCTGCGCTTTTTTCCACTCGTTAGGTACCTTTCGTTGCTCAAACGATCTCCGATAACTTATTACTAGAAGAGGAGAAAGTTCTTTTGCATAATCTTTAGAGAATCCTATAGGTATCTCATCATCTGGTCTTGCAGATTTTCTACTACTAAGCGATTGTTGCTGTTTTTCAATTCCGCGATCGGTTATCTCAGTATCTGCCATTTCGACGTTCGCACGACGATTGAAAGGAGGGACAGAGTTACGATCTTCCATGGTGAAACAACTTCGGAAGACCGAATTCAGTATTTCGGCCTTCTCTCTGTTATCTTCCGTTTCGGTGCCGGTGTGGTCGCTGAGAGAATCAACAGATGATATTTGACCCACTTACTGATTTTACATACGGCCAAAATCTCTCAGGGTTTTTACTCAGGTCGATTGACAACGTCTTACTTTAGAAAGCGTTGAACGCTTCTCTCATTGCTCTCCTTACGCTATTTTCGCTTCGTTCAGTGGTAATACAAAACGTGCTGCCCTTCTTTGAACATTTTAGACGTCCTCCATCAATCCCAAGTGATGCGGATCCCACACGGCACAACGTTGGCCGAGAAGAGGGCGGACAAGCGTGGTGTACGCAGTCGCTTTAGTCGATCTATTGCATTTTCTAACTGTTCTACCAACAAATCGTAGTCTTTGGATTGCTGTACCCACAACATTATGTTGGAATTGAAGTTATTCGTAACTGTAATCCCTAAGTATTTAGTTGAATTTACAGCCTTTAGATTCGTGTGACGCCCGGGTTCCCGGGTTCGATTCCCGGCGGGGTCGGTGATTTTCTCTGCCTCGTGATGACTGGGTGTTGTGTGATGTCCTTAGGTTAGTTAGGTTTAAGTAGTTCTAAGTTCTAGGGGACTCATGACCATAGATTTTAAGTCCCATAGTGCTCAGAGCCATTTGAACCATTTGAAGATTCGTGTGATTTATTGTGTAACTGAAATGTAGTTGCCATATTTTAGTATTCATGTGAATAACTTCACACTTTTCTTTATTCAGGATCAATTACCACTTTTCGCACCATAAAGATATCTTATCAAAATCATTTTGCAATTCGTTTTGGTCATTTGACGGTTTTACAAGACGGTAAATGACAGCATCATCTGCAAACAATCTAAGAGGGTTACTGAGATTGTCTCCTACGTCGTTTACGTAGGTCAGGAACAGGAGAAAGCTTACAATACTTCCTTGGGGAGCGCCGTATATTACTTCTGTTTTACTCGATGACATACCGTCAATTACTGCTAACTGTGACCTACCTGACAAGAACTAATCCAATCGCACAATTGAGACGATATTCCAAAGGCATGTAATTTGATTGGAAAACGCTTGTGAGGAACGGTATCGAAGGCTTTTTGAAAATCTAAAAATACGGAACCAGTTTGACAACCCCAGTCCATAACACTTATTACTTCGTCAGAATAGAGATAGTTATGTTTCACGAGAACGATTTTTCCTACATCCGTGCTGATTATTAGTCAATAAATCGTTTTGTGCGAGTATCCAGACTTTAGGTACAGATCTTTCTATGAGCGAGCGGTTGTATATCATAGATGCACTATTGTATCAGCATACTTAGAAAGAAACCTGATTAGTATGCAGTCTGGACCAGAAGCCTTGGCTTTCTTAAGCGATTTAAGCTGCTTCACCAAACGGCGGATATCAACTTCTAAGTTAGTCATGTTGGCAGTTGCACTAAGCTGGAACTAGGGAATATTTACTTCGTCCTCTTTTGTGCACGAGATTCAGAAAACCGTGCTTAGTAACTCTGCTGTACATATGACCAGAATCTCTTCGGGTGTTCTGCCAGATTTCGAGACAGAGTTTCGTAGTGAAAACTATTAAAATGTAGTAACTTAACGGTACTATTAATTCAGCCCAAATACCCACGGTAGCAGAAAAGTGTTTATCTGCCATAGTTCCTCGTAGGTTCCCAGCCTGTTGCACACTTGTTGATTACATACTTGTTTGACAGGCTAAACTGTAACATAAAAGTGGCAACACAGTAAGAAATAACCAATAACGTTTATTGAGACTATTTTAGAAAACGGTACTTCTATCTTGACAAATCAAGAACCACAAGAGCCACAACAACTACTCTTTACTGCAATGGCCGGTTTCACAACTTATAGCATATAATCAGTTCATATATATAAAAAAAGAGTCCGAGGTTAAACGAAAGACTCAACATTCTATGTCAAATCAAAATAAAACGTACGTCGAAAGAACTGTGTGGTCAGGCAACTGCTGAGCTTATTACCTGGCCACAGTTTTCCCTATAGGTGTTTCATTTTGATCTGATTGAGAATGTTGGGTCGTCTGTGTAGCTCCGATCTCGACTTTATGTGAACTGGTCAGTACACCTGAGGATGCAACAATAAGCTGCGAAACTGCTCATTTGTAATGAAGGCTCCTTTAACAGTTGCAGTTTTTCATTTGCCAAGATAGGTTTTCGTAGCTATGGGTGCTCAGAGGATAAAGTGTTTTATTTTATTATTTTTAATGGTGCTTTAGCTTTGGTACACTTTTGATGTGTGGTGCTTTATGTCCTATACGTAATACCGAGTTAGAAAACTGCTGCGGAAGCAAAGGGAACTTCACAGCAAACATAAACATAGCCAAAGCCTTGCAGACAAACAAAAATTACGCGAAGCGAAATGTAGTGTGAGGAGGGCTATGCGAGAGGCGTTCAATGAATTCGAAAGTAAAGTTCTATGTACTGACTTGGCAGAAAATCCTAAGAAATTTTGGTCTTATGTCAAAGTGGTAGGTGGATCAAAACAAAATGTCCAGACACTCTGTGACCAAAATGGTACTGAAACAGAGGATGACAGACTAAAGGCCGAAGTACTAAATGTCTTTTTCCAAAGCTGTTTCACAGAGGAAGACTGCACTGTAGTTCCTTCTCTAGATTGTCGCACAGATGACAAAATGGTAGATATCGAAATAGACGACAGAGGGATAGAGAAACAATTAAAATCGCTCAAAAGAGGAAAGGCCGCTGGACCTGATGGGATAGCGGTTCGATTTTACACAGAGTACGCGAAGGAACTTGCCCCGCTTCTTGCAGCGGTGTACCGTAGGTCTCTAGAAGAGCGTAGCGTTCCAAAGGATTGGAAAAGGGCACAGGTCATCCCAGTTTTCAAGAAGGGACGTCGAACAGATGTGCAGAACTATAGACCTATATCTCTAACGTCGATCAGTTGTAGAATTTTGGAACACGTATTATGTTCAAGTATAATGACTTTTCTGGAGACTAGAAATCTACTCTGTAGGAATCAGCATAGGTTTCGAAAAAGACGGTCGTGCGAAACCCAGCTCGCGCTATTCGTCCACGAGACTCAGAGGGCCATTGACACGGGTTCACAGGTAGATGCCGTGTTTCTTGACTTCCGCAAGGCGTTCGATACAGTTCCCCACAGTCGTTTAATGAACAAAGTAAGAGCATATGGACCATCAGACCAATTGTGTGATTGGATTGAAGAGTTCCTAGATAACAGAACGAAGCATGTCATTCTCAATGGAGAGAAGTCTTCCGAAGTAAGAGTGATTTCAGGTGTGCCGCAGGGTAGTGTCATAGGACCGTTGCTATTCACAATATACATAAATGACCTTGTGGATGACATCGGAAGTTCACTGAGGCTTTTTGCGGATGATGCTGTGGTGTATCGAGAGGTTGTGACAATGGAAAATTGTACTGAAATGCAGGAGGATCTGCAGCGCATTGACGCATGGTGCAGGGAATGGCAATTGAATCTCAATGTAGACAAGTGTAATGTGCTGCTAATACATAGAAAGATAGATCCCTTATCATTTAGCTACAAAATAGCAGGTCAGCAACTGGAAGCAGTTAATTCCATAAATTATCTGGGAGTACGCATTAGGAGTGATTTAAAATGGAATGATCATATAAAGTTGATCGTCGGTAAAGCAGATGCCAGACAGATTCATTGGAAGAATCCTAAGGAAATGCAATCCGAAAACAAAGGAAGTAGGTTACAGTACGCTTGTTCGCCCACTGCTTGAATACTGCTCAGCAGTGTGGGATCCGTACCAGATAGGGTTGATAGAAGACACAGAGAAGATCCAACGGAGAGCAGCGCGCTTCGTTACAGGATCATTTAGTAATCGCGAAAGCGTTACGGAGATGATAGATAAACTCCAGTGGAAGACTCTGCAGGAGAGACGCTCAGTAGCTCGGTACGGGCTTTTGTTGAAGTGTCGAGAACATACCCTCACCGCGGAGTCAAGCAGTATATTGCTCCCTCCTACGTATATCTCGCGAAGAGACCATGAAGATAAAATCAGAGAGATTAGAGCCCACACGGAGGCATACCGACAATCCTTCTTTCCACGAACAATACGAGACTGGAATAGAAGGGAGATCCGATAGAGGTTCTCAGGGTACCCTCCGCCACACACCGTCAGGTGGCTTGCGGAGTATGGATGTAGATGTAGATGTAGAATACAACGGAATCTAAGTAAGTTTGATTTCTCTCCGTAGTCTACTACAGCTGAATTCATGAGATTGGTGCATAAGTTCATAGCGTTTTTCCGTAAGCTTAACAAACGGAACAGATACGCATGACAGAGACTTTAGTCATGAATAATATATTCACGTTCACTATTTATAACAGTCTGCCAACGGTGGGGTAGCGTTTCGATTCCGCGACCATAGAAAACACGTGGGTTCGTCCGGAAAGGAAGTTCCTTGGTCGGCCGATACAGAGCAGAGAACGCGAAAGTCTGAGGGAGCAAGAGTAGGTGAATGAGGCGGGTGCGGAATGACATCCCAAACCAAGTCCTGTGTAGCGTTTCTTTGTCAGCCTAGCAGAATGCGGGCGGCCCTTACAGTGGAGTAGCACCACTTCACGCGGTCTTGCTGGTCTTTGTTCTTGGACTGCGTCTGCGAGACGTCTCAGCTGGTGAACCAGTATGTGTCAGCAGTGAGGGTTACACTCTGGGGAAGCAATTCGTAGGGTACCACACCGCCGCTGTTCCACCAGATGCATAACGTCATCTTCTGTGGATGCGCGCAGGTGTCTGTACGTGGAGTGGCTGCTTTCCTTGGGCTCAACTACTTCCCTCTTTTCCTTTCTCGGCACCAGTAACGACACAGGATAGGAATGGTCGGTGCTGTCCACAAACCAATTTATGACGAGCAAGCAGAGGTGCACATGTGGCCACCCAATGATTTCTGTGATTCTGCTTCAGAGCATGTGGTACCGATGCACTCGATTTTTGATCTTTCCCCATTGCGTGCAAATGTCGCACGATGGTGGAATGGTCACAGTTCATCACATTTGCCTGAGTACACTGACGTGGACCGTTGTGGATTAATGCGCACAGACAATCTTCACCAAACCCAAGAGGCCTTCCTGGGGGTGTAGAGTCGCTAATTTCAAAACGATCCTCATTAAGAAGGGAAAACAATTTTCTCGCCATAGTCTATCCAATGTCATTATCAGCATACAGTGCGCAAATGTTTCTGCCTCCGCTGCTGTCTCCCCTGTACTGAACTCAAACAGTAGAAATGGTCGGAAATGTTCCGATTTCAAAATGGTTCAGATGGCTCTGAGCACTATGTGACTTAACTGCTGTGGTCATCAGTCCCCTAGAACTTAGAACTAATTAAACCTACCTAACCTAAGGACATCACACACATCCATGCCCGAGGCAGGATTCGAACGTGCGACCGTAGCGGTCGCTCGGTTCCAGACTGTAGCGCCCAGAACCGCAAGGTGCTGTGTTGGCAGAAGAGCCAACACCGTGTTGCTAGAGGAGGCCGAAATGCACGCGTTTAATTACACGCAGACTGGCGTGAGGTCTGGAACAGTTAAATGTAATTATTATAGCCAATAAGGTACGCTGTTGCTGGAATACTTAACTTTAATCCACAATTGGAGTACATCGCTCTTGACGGTACATGAATTACAATCTCAATATAAACTGGTAATGGCGCCTTGCTAGGTCATAGCAAATGACGTAGCTGAAGGCTATGCTAACTATCGCCTCGGCAAATGAGAGCGTATTCGTCAGTGTAGCATCGCTAGCAAAGTCGGCTGTACAACTGGGGCGAGTCCTAGGAAGTCTCTGTAGACCTGCCGTGTGGTGGCGCTCGGTCTGCAATCACTGACAGTGGCGACACGCGGGTCCGACGTATACTAGCGCACCGCGGCCGATTTAAAGGCTACCACCTAGAAAGTGTGGTGTCTGGCGGTGACACCACACAAGGCCACTCTTGCCGGCGTTCCGATTTCCAGATGACAAAAATCACACTATGGAAACTCAAATAGTGACAGTGAACTGTGAATAAAGAATTACAATTGATTATCCCATTGCAGCTGGAATCCCGACATGCGAAAGAAAAACTCTACTTACCTACCTAATACGATTGCAGATACTCTGTAAATGGTCCTAGGTGTCCACAATGTAGCGGCACCACCGTTTAATATGGGAAAACGTTACCTTTGGTGCAATATTTCTGAGCGCACAAGTTACAGCCAGGTGCAGGCCTGTGGCCAGTTTGTTACGCTACCAGCGGGTGTGTAGTAGAATGGAGGCCACAGGGCCGTAGACCCGCTGAAAAGTGTAAATGCAGCGGTCTGCATGGCGCAAGTTACAGGCAGAAGGGGCACACTGGCCCAATCCAGATGTTATGTGTTCACGACGCAGAGCTGCGCGTTAGCTAAACAGAGGCGCACAGCCTTGTATAAATAGGCGCCAGTTCGCTAACAAGGCATTCGAGTGTGATAGCTCCCCTGGATGTTGAGGCGTGTCATACCGATGGCAACAAGCAGCAGCAGATGGGGCGCCAGCGTTCCCGTCCACGCCAGGTCGCTGGTTCGACCCTCTGTGACCAACGCGGGGTCGACACCCAGCCAGCGGCGTTCCAAGCCACGGCTCGCTCCTGCGGGCATTCTTGTTGGCTCCCAACACTCGCCGAGGCGAGGGACGCAGATTTGGCTGTCAGATCGCAGGCGCTCGTTGTCGCCATGACCCTAACCACGACAGCAAAGAAGAATGCAGCAGGCTGCCCTGTGGCTTCCCGTTAGTGGCGCTGAGGCAGCAGGGATGGAGACCGTTGAGTCAACTGCCGGCGCACCCTGACATCGTCACAACTCTGCGGCCATACAAGGCCTATACGCAGCAGGGCGTTGCTCGGGTCACTGAGGCAGCCATTCTGCAGACAGCGGAGTGGTGTCCTCAGCACTGCAGGACCCGGTGACGCAGACCAAGAGGAACGGGGGCACCGTAGCTGGAAATAATAAATCACTTGGGAAACTCGGTCGACTTTTAATATGTCGCATCCAGACAGTTTCCATCCATGTCCAACATCCCATCTACAGCAAAAAGTGACTGCTAACTCTGTAATATTAGTAATTTTCGCCTCACAAATATTAATATACGCTCAATAGTAATTGCGTGATGGCCTAAAGTTATCGAACAATTGTAAAGTAACAGAAATGAACCATCGCATAGCAGCGACAGAGTCTATTATTCTTTATCTTTGCCTTTCTTGCGCGGTGCCAGTAAATCTCTATGTACATGTATCGATTAATGGTATAAAAAAGAATTCTGTTGTTTCAAGACAAATGAGGCTTTTGGCGCCTCACCTTTTACTGTTTGTATTCTAGGAAATGCGGACGAGGACTTGCTGCTTTCCGCAACTGTATTTTGTATTTTATGTGAAAATATTGAGTGAATATGCTAATTGTTATTTTTTTCAATCAGAAACAATGTAGTTTCTTGTAACTGATTACAAACAGACAGCATCAAGAGGACATTTTGACAGTTATGTATAAAGTATTTAACCACAATGGTCATCTATTGTAATTTAATATGAAAAGGTTCGTAGCATTAAAAAAAAGGTGTGTTACAGATAAGTGTGCTTATTTTAGTAGATTAACCTTGATGATTTCCATCTCCTCATTTACTTGAATTATAATTATTTTGTGTTACTTCATCACCAGAAATTACGATCATGTTGTTAGGCCGAACGCAGCATGAGGCAGAAGGAACATTATCGTTTTCCTATTATTTCTGAACCAATTTTTTTGTGTAGTGTTGCATTTCTTTTAAAGTCTATAAATCTTCTGGTCCATTAGTGTTGATCCGGGTATGACTACATCGCCACTATAAAATGCACAGAAATTATAATGTTTCTTCTGAACGATCTCAAATATATATATATCAATATGCTGCTCTTATTCAGGTATTTAATGCTTAACGTATGTTATGATAATAGTGTAATCAATCCCTGATTCTGTTGCCAAGTGGCCCACCAAAATATTCACTTTTTCAAAATGAAAATAATATAAAAAAACAATTCTTTTTCTTCTCGTCCCCCGAGAGCAACGCTACAACTCGCAATGTAGTCTTCAGGGTGCCTCAGTGAACTGACTGCAGGTGATGAACTGCACTGTCTGTAACTGTGTGAGTGTGTGCAGTGCACTGTGTTGTGGTACCTGCCGATGGTACAGTCTCACTGCCTACCAGTATAATGTACTAGCAACGTGGTACGCAGTCGACACTCTTTCCTATCAGCGGTTGTCCAGACTATCGCAGGCCGGTGTGGCCGAGCGGTTCTAGGCGCTGCAGTCCAGAACCACGAGCCCGCTACGGTCGCAGGTTGGAATCCTGGCTCGGGCATGGATGTGTGTGTGATGTCCTTAGGTTAGTTAGGTTTAAGAAGTTCTAAGTTCTAGGGGACTGATGACCTCAGAAGTTGAGTCCCACAGTGCTCAGAGCCATTTGAACCATTTCGTGAGCGCCATCTGGAGGCTACTGCTCGGACTTGAGAGGCTCCAGGCGATTGGTTGTGCCCGTATGGTGACAACCTCTTGCAGTATTTGCTGTGTGTCTCTTGCTTAGTACACAACAAGGTACAAACGAAAGCAGTGGGAGGAGAAAAACAAAAGAAGGAAGTCCTAATAAAAGTAAGTCAGAAAACCAATAGTTTTTCTGACATGACATATTACTACTGAGTATACGGACAGCCTATAACAAAGACCGCATGGATCCAGATTTTGGATATGCAGCTTATGATAGTATCCCTGAGGATCCAGACTGCGGTGTTCCACTTGGCCACCATGAAGGTGAAGGTAGGCTTCGGCACTTCTCATCAGTGTCCGAACACGTTCAAGAAATCCAGATATGTTATGAACGTGTTGACATTGATGGAGTTCATCGACACTATCAACAGGATAGGAATACATCGAAACTTTTAAATATCGCCACATACAAAAAAAAAAAAATGCAACAGTTTTTATTCGAGGGACATAGGAGTCCAAGTACTGGTAAGCCACAACTGATACACTGGTCGTTGAAACGCTATTTACCAGTACCTAGGTAGCTGAAATGATAAAATAAAACGAGGGCTGTTTATCACTCTGTAATTTAGGTCCCATGTGTAATGTAGCGTTAGACATTAACACTGTTGTATCATTGGTATCACTCCACTTGCGCACACGTCGTATCGGTGCAATCATTGGTTTCGGTACCGATGTTCACTGCGATTATTGGCTTCTTTCTTCGTCTTCCTTTCGTTTCATCCTATAACAAACACGGCGTAGACACGTAGCGGTGGACGGAGTATTTCTCCAATTTTTTAACTCACATCACAGGTGCTCAGTGCGGCCAACACTGGTGACGCGGCAAACTTCAAGACGACAATGAAGTCGCTGCCTTAAACTGCGCGGGGAGGGGCGGCAGCAGACCACTTTGGATGTTTGTTCATTCGGTTGCCTATCTGCACTGGCGAACTACACTCAAGAGCCAAGGAAAGTGGTACACCTACGTGATATCGTGTAGGGTTCCCAGAAGTCCCGCAACACGACGTGGCATGTGTGGTGCCACCGCCAGCCACCACACTTGCTAGGTGGTAGCTTTAAATCGGTCGCGGTCCATTAGTACATGCCGGACCCGCGTGTCGCCACTGTCAGTGATCGCAGACGGAGCGCCACCACACGGCAGGACTCGAGAGACGGACTAGCACTCGCCCTAGTTGTACGGACGACTTAGCTAGCGATGCACACTGACGAAGCCTCGCTCATTTGCAGAGCAGATAGTTAGCATAGCCTTCAGCTAAGTCAATGGCTACGACCTAGCAAGGCGCCATTAGCATTACATTGCATGTATCTACAGAGTCTCACTTGTATCGTCAAGAGCGATGTACAACAAGGATGGATTAAAGTTAAGTATTCCAGCAGCTACGTACTTTTCTTTATAGCATTCATTACGTATCCTGTTTCAGACCTCACGCCAGCCTGCGTGAGTTGACGCGTGCATCTTGGCCGCCTCTTTCAATTAGTGTGCGTAGTGTTGGCAAGTCTGCCGACACTACAGCATGGAATCGCCTTATGTCTGAAGTAGTGCTGGAGGGAACTGACACCATGAATCCTGCAGCGCTGTCCATAGATCCGTAAGAGTACGAGGATTGGAAATCTCTTCTGAACATAATCTTCATGTCTGCGGAGTCTCTAATCTTCATGTCTGGGGAGTCTGGTGGCCAGCGGAAGTGTGTTAACTCAGAGGAGTGTTCCTTGTGCCACTCTGTAGCAATTCTGGACGTGTGCGGTGTCGTATTGTCCTGCTGGAACTGCCCAAGACCGTAGGAACACACAATGGACATGAATGGATGCAGATGATCAGACAGGATGGTTACGTACGTGTCACCTGTCAGAGTCGTATCTACACTTATCAGGGGTCCGAACTGTACACGCCCTCCGCCAGCTTGAACAGTCCTCTCCTAACATGCAGTGTCCATGGTTTCGTGAGGTTGTCTCAATACTCGTACACGTCCATCTGCTAGATACAATTTGAAACGAGGCTCGTATGACCATGTAGCATGATTCCAGTCATCAATGTTGGAGTTGACGGGCCCAGGCGAAGCATAAATCATTGTGTCGTGCAGTCATCAAGGATACACGAGTAGTCCATCGGCTCCAAAAGCCCATATCGATTATGTTTCGTTGAATGTTTCGCACGCTGACACTTGTCGATGGCCTAGCACTGAAATTTGCAGCAGTTTGCGGAAGGGTTGCACTTCTGCCACGCTGAACGGTTCTCTTCAGTCGTCTTTGGTCCCGTTTTTGTAGGGTCTTTTTCCGGCCGCAGCAATGTCGGAGATTTGATATTTTACCGGATTCCTGCTATTCACGGTAGACTCGTGAAACTGTCGTACTGGAAAATCCCCACTTCATCGCTACCTCGGATGTGCTGTGTCCCATCGCTTGTGCGCCGACTACAACACCACGTTCAGACTCACATAAATCTTGATAATCTGTCATTGCAGCAGTAACCGATCAAATAACTGCTCCAGACACTTGCTGTCTTACATACGCGTTGCCGACCGCAGCGCCGTATTCTGCCTGTTCACATATTTCCGTATCTCGCGCTTCAGTGTAATTCGATGCGACAATACAGAGTGGATTTGAAACTTCCTGGCATATTAAAACTGTGTGCCCGACCGAGACTCGAACTCGGGACCTTTGCCTTTCGCGGGTAAGTACTCTACCATCTGAGCTACCCAAGCTCGAGTCATGACCCGTCCTCACAGCTTTACTTCCGCCAGTACCTCATCTCCTACTCACCATCTCCTGCGAACTTTGCAATATGGATATTGCGTTGTGATCGCTTAGCCACAGCATAAGGGATGTTTCCAGAATGGAATTCTGGACGTGTGTCTATTTTCTGTGCGTATTGTCGTTTCTGTACAGTCGTTTTCTCGGACCCCAATGGTACTTATGTATGTTGTTGTTGTTGTGGTCTTCAGTCCTGAGGCTGGTTTGATGCAGCTCTCCATGCTACTCTATCCTGTGCAAGCTTCTTCATCTCCCAGTACCTACTGCAACCTACATCCTTCTGAATCTGCTTAGTGTATTCATCTCTTGGTCTCCCTCTACGATTTTTACCCTCCACGCTGCCCTCCAATACTAAATTGGTGATCCCTTGATGCCTCAGAACATGTCCTACCAACCGATCCCTTCTTCTGGTCAAGTTGTGCCACAAACTCCTCTTCTCCCCAATCCTATTCAATACTTCCTCATTAGTTATGTGATCTAACCATCTAATCTTCAGCATTCTTCTGTAGCACCACATTTCAAAAGCTTCTATTCTCTTCTTGTCCAAACTATTTATCGCCCATGTTTCACTTCCATACATGGCTACACTTATGTATAAGCATGTATAAGTGAACTTGTAGAAGCAAGTTATGAAACATCTCTACTTTGAATTAAAGGCGACGTGGCACACGATTACGATGATAGCAAGGGCACATAATGGCAAGAAACTATCGCAAAGTCAGCTTAACAGCTTATGCCTCCAAGCTTCTGACAAAAATAATATACAGACAGATGAAAAGATCTATTAGATGACGATCAGTTTGTCTTTAGGAAAGGTAAAGGGACCAAAGAAGCAGTTCTCCCTATGTAGTTGACAATGGAAGCAAGGCTGAATAAAAATCAAGGCATGGTCATAGGATTCGCCAACCTAGAAAAGGCGTTCGACAATGTAAAACGGTCTAATACGTTTACAAGTCTGTGAGGAATAGGAGTAAGCAGAAGCAAAAGACAGTCAACGTATAATGTGTAGAAGAAACAAGAGGGAACAATATGAGTGGGACATCAATAACGAAGTGCTCGGCCTAAAAAGTCTGTAAGATGGGTATGCAGTCTTTCGTCCATACTGTTCAATTTGTATACCGAAGAGGCAATGATGGAGATAAAACAAAACTTCACGAATAGAATTAAAATTCAGTGTGATAGGATATCAAGAATAACGTCATTTTAAAGCACTTTTAAACCTATCTTACATATCGACTCCAATTTCTTCTTATATCACGTCATCAGAGAAATCCTGAAGTTCACTGAGGCCTACTATGTACTCATTCCATTCATCTGACCTCTCCTCTATGTTGATCAGTGGGATTCCTATTCCACCCTTAATTTTGGAAACTTTGCTTTTGGAATACATCTCGTAATTAAACCTCCATTGCATGGCGTTGCCATTTGACCACTAACCGCAAATTTACGTGCCATGTTAAGGAAACCACTCGTTCCGCCTGGCAACACATACCGGGTGATCAAAAAGTCAGTATAACTTTGAAACATTAATAAACCACGGAATAATGTAGATAGAGAGATAAAAATTGACACACGTGCTTGGAATGACATGGGGTTTTATTAGAACCAAAAGAAAACAAAGGTCACAAAATGTCCGACAGATGGCGCTGGACAGCAAAACGTCAGTGACTGCGCATGACAATCGTGTGCAAAAGGAGCTGTAATGAAAGAGAGAATCTTCCTTCCCCCACACGGCTCCTGTATGAACTGATCCCCTAACCCCCACCTCCTCCTGTTCCTCCAACATCTCCACATCCTTTACATTGTTCGCAGGTTTCATCCCCCCCACCCTCTGGTTTCCTCATTCCTCTCCACTCCCTGCCCATTGCCGCGCCTCTATCGCTGTATCCCTCCCTCTCTCCACCTCCACACCCTCCGTCTCCTTCATCAGGACAATTTCCAACGCCTCCCCCTCCCGGATGACGAACTTCGCCGTCACATCTACCCTTCCTTCCAACTATAACCTGGCCTTGTTTCCCCCCCCCCCCCCTCTCCCCAGGGTCCCCTTTTTCCTCTTCCCTCCTTCTCCCAGAGCGGACTTTCCTCCATCCCCCCCTCCCCTGAGACCCTGTACCCCATACTTGCCTCTTTCCTTCCCACATCCCTCCCTACCTGGCCCTCTTCAGCACGCCCCCAGCTCATCTCCCCCATCTCTTCCCCTCCCTCCCTTCTTCAGGTCTCCCTCATCTCCTAGCGCCTGGCAGATCCTCTGTATTGATCATCATCAGTGTGCCACATCAGTGTTGTGTTTAGTGCTGTTTCTCGTGTGCGTCAAGAGGTGTGATTTTAATTGTGTACTGCCTTGAGGTTCGCCGTCAGTGTTACGTTATGTGCTATGCCATCTGTCAACACCTTTATGCTCCAGTCATACTGTGCCTTGTGTTCTTTTAATCGTCGCAGTGTGTGGCTTTTTGTGTGTGCTACTTTTAAACAGTTTTTTATCTCCATTTTACAGTCACCCCATTTTTTGTCTATTGCCTTCCATGATGTTCCCCTTTTTTATATCTATGTTCAACTTATTCTCTCCTTTGCTGTTTTTAAATGTCTTCTATTGTTTTGTTCTATGTCTTTCGGCTGAAGAGCAGCGCATATGATGCTGCCAGCCCGCCCTGTGGGGAATTGAAATACAATAAAGGAAAAAAAAAAGAGTGAATCAGATGCGCCAGCAGTCACAGCATGTTGACTTTACCTGAAAAGGCGCTTTTAGCGAAGCTGTATTATCAGAATGGGGAATATGCTAGTTCAGCGTTACGATCCTATCGCTATAGGGAGGGGATTCGAATGGGTAGAGGTCCATTGACAAATGCAGCTGTGACGAGAATGATTTCGAAGTTCGAAGCCACGGGTCGTTTAGACGATAGACCCCATAGTGGCCGACCGAGCAGAAGGGGTAATGCTGCTGAGGCAGTTCAGAAAGAAATGGTGACTGTAGCGGGTTCGCCTATGCACGGGGAAGTCAGCGCTCGTGCAGTCGCACGTCGCACCAGCATTCCATACACTACTGTTTGGTTGGCCCTTAGGCGTACCCTCCGATGCTATCCGTACAAAATCCATCGGCATCGTGAACTGTTGCCTGGCGATTTAGTGAGGCGGAGGGAGTTTGCGGTGTGGGCGTTTCAAAAGATGGCGGAAGATGACGATTGGTTGAGTAACGTGTTGTGGACCGACGAAGCTCCTTTCACGCTCCGAGGGTCTGTCAACGCCCACAACTGCAGAATTTGGGCTACCTAAAATCCTAACACTGTCGTGGAAACTCCATTGCACGACGAGAAAGGCACGTTATGGGTTGGATTTACCACATCTACCGTTGTCGGACCTTTTTTTCTTCGAAGAAATGCATGATTCTGGTTTTGTAACTGCTATCGTGACGGGTGAGAGGTACGCCGATATGTTACAGAATCGCATCATCCCCAGCCTGGCTGATAAACATCTGCTGGAACGTACGATGCTTATGCAGGATGGCGCTCCACCCCATATTGCTAGACGCGTGAAAGATCTCTTACGCGCGTCGTTTGGTGATGATCGTGTGCTCAGCCGCCACTTTCGTCATGCTTGGCCTCCCAGGTCCCCAGACCTCAGTCCGTGCAATTATTGGCTTTGGGGTTACCTGAACTCGCAAGTGTATCGTGATCGACCGACATCTCTAGGGATGCTGAAAGACAACATCCGACTCCAATGCCTCACCATAACTCCGGACATGCTTTACAGTGCTGTTCACAACATTATTCCTCGACTATTGCTATTGTTGAGGAATGATGGTGGACATATTGAGCATTTCCTGTAAAGAACATCATCTTTGCTTTGTCTTACTTTGTTATGCTAATTATTGCTATTCTGACCAGATGAAGCGCCATCTGTCGGACATTTTTTGAACTTTTGTATTTTTTTTGGTTCTAATAAAACCCCCATGTCATTCCAAACATGTGTGTCAATTTGTACCTCTCTATCTACATTATTCCGTAATTTATTCAGTTTTCCAATTTATACTGACTTTTTGACCACCCGGTACAGTTTAGCTGCTCTAGTTACACTGCGTTTAGCGCCATTATCTTAGCAGAAACACTTTAAAAGCGATAATCTTTCTTGTAGGCTGTGCGTACGTAAACGCACGCGAAAGTAGCTGAAAGAGTGAATCGTTTCTACGACTTAGATCTCATCTGGTTAGATATTTGAAGTATGTAAGAAGATACTTAATGAGAGCACCAGTTACATTTCCATGTGCTGAACGACTGATAATTAGTCAACATTTTCGTCTTTTTGTCTGTGTTGAACCCCTGTTGCGTAGGGTTTTCTGTGTCACATCGTATCCCCTGTGAGCGCTCCACTTGTACGTGGAGCCCGATCATGTAATATATTTCGTGAAAAATGACATGAAATGGTTATCACACGTAGAAGAGATTGTATATTTGACACCACTGAAACAAATAGGTTGCCTGAGTGCGAGAATCGATTGTAAGTAGGTGCGCCCGGAGCGCAGTAGCGGCTGTCGTTGCAGACTTTAAGCTAGTGGCTAGCTGTGAGAATTTAGCTGTTGGCCTATGGACACAGCATATTACAGTTTTGTAAGGTAATTAAATTTTTTTATATTTAGTTTCAAGTACGCAGAAACGCAATGTGCGTCTTGCTAAATATTACAGTACTGACCCTTGGATGTAGGAACCACGTATTTGCCATCAGATTTAATGTTTAGATTGATTAAGTATACCCGATTTGTAATATTTTGTGCGTTTTGTACTTCTGATACAGACAAGCTAAATTTTGGAATCTATTTTGTCAAACGACGTCAGACCTTTTGTCACGTTACAAACCAAGTATTGTTAACAACGTCAGTAAGTGAGAATTGCAGAATAGTTGAGAAGTTCACTGATTTTGAAGTTAACTTAAAATGTTTCATATCCGATTTTGTGAAGGAGAAACTTTATTTTGAATACAAGTTTATAACTGAACCATTCGGCCTTAGCATAACCCCTTATAAGTATCTCATCCTCTTCAACATCGTATTTATTTAAATGCAATGAATATTTTTTAAAATAAATGATTTTTCAATCAGAGTCAGAAAAAATTTAATGTGCCAGGATCAGAAAAGTATTAATTTTTTGTGACAGCTATAATGCGGGCAGCACTGCACAGCGCTGAGCCAATATAAAAAATTATCACTGAACATTTGCAAGGTTATTCATTTATCAAGTAATCTACTGACATTATTTGTATAAAGCTGTTTTACGGCCTCCATTGCACTTTGTTGTGCCGAGACTGAATATTCTGTATGCCGTGGATAGAACAGAATACCGAAATTACATATGTTGTGGCTCAAGAGCTAAGGAAAATGTATTTCATTGTTTATTTGCATAGGGAATTTCATCAGTTTATTGCACAGGGCCATAGAACTCGGTGCTCAAGAGACTGAGTACATTTCAGAGGGATTGATTTCATTGTAAGCACTACATACTGGTTTTCCAGATTAAGTTGTTTACATTTTTTTGGATTACAGTGAAACTGATTAAGCACACCATTTCCTCAACAACACATTACACAATAAATTTCCGTAAGACAAACATTACGCATTGCATATCCAATAACAAACACAAATAATGTATTTGAAAAATGTGTAAAAATCTGCCAGCCGGTTGCATAGATTTTCTATGTACCTTTACCAGGTTTCGTCACCTCTAAGGGTGATTTCATCAGAAGGTAAGGTAATTACATGAAGAACATATCGTCAAAGATGTACAGCCGGCCAGTGTGGCCGAGAGGTTCTAGGCGCTTCAGTCTGCAACCGCACGACCGCTACGGTCGCAGGTTCGAATCCTGCTTCGGGCATGGGTGTGTGTGATGTCCTTAGGTTAGTTAGGTTTAAGTAGTTCTAAGTTCTAGGGGACTGATGACCTTAGAAGTTAAGTCCCATAGTGCTCAGAGCCATTTGAACCATTTGAAAGATGTACAGCGATTTAAGAGCTGAGTTGCTCTGTACATCTTTGACGATATGTTCTTCATGTACTTACCTTGCCTTCTGATGAAGTCGCCATTAGAGGTGACGAAACCTGGTCAAGGTATATAGAAAATCTATGCAACGGGTTGGCAGATTTTTGATATTTTTCAAATTTGTTTATACGGTTGCTGCAAACGTCAGCCATGTTCAAAGTTGTACAAATAATGTAATTAAAAGAACGTTACACCCCAAAAATTTTATTTACTGAAATTGGCTTCCTGAAAAAAATATCACACCACATTGCGATTGACAGCGACACGGGAAGCGTTGCCCTAGGCCACGAAGATGACACAGGCGACTGGTGGTAAATGAAAGAATGGAGAGGAGCGAAGAAGTAGGCAAAAGTAGGTGCAGTAAGTGCGGGGAACGCAGCCTGTCTGCGAACCGTGTGGTTGGCCCGCAAACTGTGTTATAAGCGGCGCGCGTTATTCGGCCCTCTGGGCGCACACACAACACACACACGCGCGCGCACACAATACTCACGCACGCACACAGTCGTGCTGGAAGCCGACTGCAAACAGTTTTATCTCCCACCGGCCGTGTGTGACGTGCGTGCCCGGCCGAGCGCGCACCGCGGCATGTTTGCGTTTCGCAATGTGCGGCCCCACTGTGGGCCGAAACAGCGCCGTGTGTACCGCATTTGTTCTAATGGCCATTTTCGCCACAATTCCACCGCTTTCCAGGACGCCGCCAACCTCTAAACCTGTTAGCGACGAGATTCATATGCAGCGATGGTCTCGCAGAGTTCGCTCAGACGGAGGTGTCGACACAATATTGCATGCTAACTCCATTCGGAGAACTTCACAAGCCAGTAAACAATATTATATAAGGGTTTGCTTCTTTATTCGACCCATAAGCAATTTCAGGCATGTATCTTCCACAGTCCTGAACACAGAGTTATACAGTTAATTATTTTATACGAACAATTTTTAATGGATTGATTACCTCCACTGGCGGCAAGACACTATATGATGGCAAGTTTCGGGGACATGACTATGGGGTAGTAGGAGTAGTCCATAGAACTACAGACCTATATCATTGACGTCAGTTTGCAGTAGGGTTTTGGAGCATATACTGTATTCAAACATTATGAATCACCTCGAAGGGAACGATCTATTGATACGTAATCAGCATGGCTTCACAAAACATCGTTCTTGTGCAACGCAGCTAGCTCTTTATTCGCACGAAGTAATGGCCGCTATCGACAGGGGATCGCAAGTTGATTCCGTATTTCTAAATTTCCGGAAAGCTTTTGACACCGTTCGTCACAAGCGACTTCTAATCAAGCTGCCGGCCTATGGGGTATCGTCTCAGTTGTGCTACTGGATTCGTGATTTCCTGTCAGGAAGGTCGCAGTTCGTAGTAATAGACGGCAAATCACCGAGTAAAACTGAAGTGATATCAGGTGTTCGCCAGGGAAGCGTCCTGAGACCTCTGCTGTTCCTGATCTATATAAATCACCTGGGTGACAATCTGAGCAGTTCTCTTAGGTTGTTCGCAGATGATGCTGTAATTTACCGTCTAGTAAGGTCATCCGAAGACCAGTATCAGTTGCAAAGCGATTTAGAATAGATTGCTGTATGGTGTGGCAGGTGGCAGTTGACGCTAAATAACGAAAAGTGTGAGGCGATCCATATGAGTTCCAAAAGAAATCCGTTGGAATTCGATTACTCGATAAATAGTAAAATTCTCAAGGCTAGCAATTCAACTAAATACCTGGTTGTTAAAATTACGAACAACTTCACTTGGAAAGACCACATGATAATATTGTGGGGAAGGCGAGCCAAAGGTTGCGTTTCATTGGCAGGACACTTAGAAGATGCAACAAGTCCACTAAAGAGACAGCTTACACTAAACTCGTTCGTCATCTGTTAGAATATTGCTGCGCGGTGCGGGATCCTTAGCAGGTGGGATTGACGGAGGACATCGAAAGGGTGCAAAAATAGGACAGCTCGTTTTGTATTATCACGTAATAGGGGAGAGAGTGTGGCAGATATGATACGCGAGTTGGAATGGAACTCATTAAAGCAAAGACGTTTTTCGTCGCGGCGAGATCTGTTTACGAAATTTCAGTCACCAACTTTCTCTTCCGAATGCGAAAATATTTTGTTGAGCCCAACCTACATAGGTAGGAATGATCATCAAAAAAAAAAAAAAAAAAATAAAATCAGAGCTCGAACAGAAAGGTTTAGGTGTTCGTTTTTCCCGCGCGCTGTTCGGGAGAGGAATGGTAGAGAGATAGTATGATTGTGGTTCGATGAACCCTCAACCAAGCGCTTAAATGTGAATTGCAAAGTAATCATGTAGATGTAGCGCCGAAAACAGAGGACGTAGTGATCCTAGTCGCTGGGGTATGGAGCGAATTGGACAGTCGAAATAATCCCAAATATGTTATATTGGATTCACGTCGGCGATATCGGCAGGGCAGTAGGGCAATACGCGTCCGGCATAAGAATTGACCCTCGTTCTGCCAACGGCATTGTCAAAGAGGGCGAAGGAGATGACGAAGGTTGAGGGCACTCTCTTGTCCTTGGGGATAGGAGACTGCCCGTAAGAGGCGGAAGAATTAGCAGTGATCAACAGCATGACAATGCGGAAGGCAATGGAAACCACAGAGTTAAAGACACAATGTATCCAAGAGACATACAGCCTGTAACTGACAAAGTGTCACAATGATCTCCCCAATTGCCAAAAGATTCTGGACTAGTCCCCCATTCGGCTCTCCGGGAAGGGACTGCCAAAAGGGAGGTGACCATTACAAACAGACTGTATAACCAGCCAAAGCATAACGTTCTAAAAGTCGGGGCATGGATTGTCAGAAGTTTCAACGTGGCAGGGAAGCTAGAAAATCCGAACAGAGATATGCAGAGGCTCAGTCTAGATACACTGGAGGGTCAGTGAAACGGATGGAGACAAGAATTTCTGGCCAGACGAGCGTACAATAATATCTACAGCAACAGAAAGCTGCACGGGAGTAGGATTCGTTACGAATAGGAAGGTAGGGCTGAGCTGCTGTGAACAGTTTAGTGGTAGTGTTGTTCTCATCAGAAACGACAGCAAACTACCACCGAAATTTTGTTTTTTAGTCATGAGTCTTTTGACGTTTGATTACTCTTCTGTGCCAACCTTTCCAGCTCATAGTGTCAATTGCAGCCTACGTCCTAAATTATTTTCTGTATGTTTTCCAGTACCTGTCTTCCTCTACAGTTTTTAGTCTCTACAGCTCCCTCTAGTAACACGGAAGCTATTCCTTCGTCGTAAGAGATGTCCTCTCATCCAGTCCTTTCTTCTTGTCAGTGTTTTACACAATTTCCTTTCCTCTCCGGTTCTGTGCAGAACCTCCTGATTACTTACCTTGCCAGTCCACCTAATTTTCAACATTTTTCTGTAACACGACATCTGAAATGCTTCTATTCTCTTTTGTTTCTGTTTTCCCACGGTCCATGTCTCACTAACACAGAATGCTGTGCTCCAATCGTACTTTCTCAGAAATTCCTTCCTCAAATCAGGAGCTGTGTTTGATACTAGCAGACTTCTCTTTCCAAGAATACTTTTTTCCCTCTGATAGTCACCGTTTTATGTCCTTGTTCCGTCATCGGTTATCTGTCTGCCGGGTGTAAAGGAACATCCTCCTCTAGCATTACTTTTCCTCAACAGAAGTAGTCGATACCAGAAATATTTTCGACTTTTTGAACAGGTCAGTATTATCTCAGCTGTTTTTCTAAAAAAAAATTCACATCAGCAAATATTATCATTGATATGATGCACCCAGAATGTTA
Source organism: Schistocerca americana (assembly GCF_021461395.2). NCBI lineage: Eukaryota > Metazoa > Arthropoda > Insecta > Orthoptera > Acrididae > Schistocerca > Schistocerca americana. Next base: position 181,521,070 of record NC_060127.1, on the reverse strand, counting down.
GGCAGTGGCGGTGGACGGAGCAGGTGTTGTGACTCCACAAACTTCAACGATTACAGACAACAACGTAGTTCAGAATGAGATTTTCACTCTGCAGCGGAGTGTGCGCTGATATGAAACTTCCTGGCAGATTAAAACTGTGTGCCGGACCGAGACTCGAACTCGGGACCTTTGCCTTTCGCGGGCAAGTGCTCTACCAACTGAGCTACCCAAGCACGACTCACACCCCGTCCTCACAACTTTACTTCTGCCAGTACCTCGCCTCCTACTTTCCAAACTTTACAGAAGCTCTCCTGTGAAACTTGCAGAACTAGCACTCCTGAAAGAAAGCATATTGCGGAGACATGGCTTAGCCACAGCCTGGGGGATGTTTCGAGAATGAGCTTTCCACTCTGCAGCGAAGTGTGCGCTTATATGAAACTTCGTCACAGATTAAAACTGTGTGCCGGACCGAGGCTCGAACTCGGGACCCGGGACCACTGCCTTAGTTTGGAAGGTAGGAGACGAGATACTGGCAGACGTAAAGCTGTGAGGACGGGGCGTGAGTCGTGATTGGGTAGCTCAGTTGGTAGAGCACTTGCCCGCGAAAGGCAAAGGTCCCGAGTTCGAGTCTCAGTCCGGCACACAGTTTTCATCTGCCAGGAAGTTTCAGCAACGTAGTTGTTTCTTAAAAAGGCGATCCTCCGCCCACTACATACAGAATTAAGTCAGCGACAGACAGACCACAGTTTTTGTACAAGAAATGTTCTTTACCTAGTCAGGTATTTGAAGAGTTCACGAAATTTGGAGGGATTAGATTTAAAATACTGAAACTTCATACGAAAATACATTTTAACAAACAGTACTCAGCGAACATATTTGTGACTTAGGAAGTTGGGATGATGGGTACACTTAGCATGGAAGGTCAACACCCTCAAGTATGTTACTCCTTAACACAACAACTAGCAAATCAATGATTAATAATTTATTCGTAACAAGCCTTTATAAATCGGATGAAAGGCAATCAACACGTGGCCGTGTTTAAGACAATATCAAATATAAAATCACAACAAGTGACTTAAAAGATGAGCCACGGAGATTTCAATACCTAAGAAAGATAAATTACATTCTGAAGGTGATTTTAAAAGGTGGCACGGATAGTTTTTTTAGGGAATAATCAGCAATATGAAAGTGATTTACAAGGCACACCACTTCGTTACGAACCCAGATAACACAAGGGGCACAACAAGTTAATTCTACATCTACATCTACATCCATACTCCGCAAGCCACCTGACGGTGTATGGCGGAGGGTACCTTGGGTACCTCTATCGGTTGTCCCTTCTATTCTAGTCTCGTATTGTTCGTGGAAAGAAGGATTGTCGGTATGCCTCTGTGTGGGCTCTAATCTCTCTGATGTTATCCTCATGGTCTCTTCGCGAGATATACGTAGGAGGGAGCAATATGCTGCTTGACTCCTCGGTGAAGGTATGTTCTCGAAACTTCAACAAAAGCCCGTACCGAGCTACTGAGCGTCTCTCCTGCAGAGTCTTCCACTGGAGTTTATCTATCATCTCCGTAACGCTTTCGCGATTACTAAATGATCCTGTAACGAAGCGCGCTGCTCTCCGTTGGATCTTCTCTATCTCTTCTATCAACCCTATCTGGTACGGATCCCACACTGCTGAGCAGTATTCAAGCAGTGGGCGAACAAGCGTACTGTAACCTACTTCCTTTGTTTTCGGATTGCATTTCCTCAGGATTTAAAAGTGGCAAATCGATATGCACGGGTAGGTTAGAATTCCTGGAGATCTTGTGGATACAATTGATTTACAAGCACATAAAAAAACCCTTTTTTTTTAAAAAAAATAACATGTGTACCAAACGAGCAGTGACCAATAAATGGTTTCAATAGAAGTTACTGAAGTTTTACAGCGATATCAATGCTGTAAAACATTTAAACTAGGAACTGTACACAAATCCAATGCTGAAAAAATAGTATCAGACTTTTACACTCTCATAGTTTGCCATACAATATTTCCACATATGATTAAGGCCAACAGTGTGGACAAAGATGAAATGGGAAAATTTTCAAGATAATATCACGTTATTCAAATGCACGACTTCACAACGATACTAGGTTTTGAGCACTTTAATTTAGTTCCGTAGGTCTGCAATGTAGCTGCCAATTGCGTAAGCCTGGTATGCAGAAAATTACAACTAGACTATGACCTAATATCTTCAATATCTTACAGCTACTGCATCATTCGGGAAAACTGATTTTTTAAAGGATGTAGTGACTGCTGGTCTCCACGCGGTCACACACCTTGCCGGCTACTCTTACTTCAGCAACACGTACATGAGGGCGACCAAGCAACAAGTACACTCGCTGCAACGCAAATCGTTCAACGAAACGAAGGCACCAAAACCACTTACACGTACGATGGAGAGTGTTGTTCGAGATGGTCTCGAGGGATGGGTCCCTCCGAGAAAACAGGCACCGAAGCAATGCGGCAAGCAGCGCCCGGGTTGATACTAGGCAGGTCCACCACAAACTCTCGACCGTCTTGCAAGCTAGACCGGCCGCGCCATCGCTGCTCGGCGAGCCCGCGTGTTTTCCTCCTTCGTCCTTCCGCCTCGTAGCGAGTGCAGCCCCAACTGCCCGACTGCAAAACAGCCCCCAGATCACAACAGGGGCAAAGATCGTAGTACTGCCGGATAATTGATAGTGACGTGCCAAAGAGGTGGTGTGCCAGAAAAGGCGCACCACGGCTCAATATTCTTCCATCAAATCAAATTCTCATGTTATTTCAGTTTATTTATTTAGCGTATGGCTAATACAGACATAAAAAATGGTTCAAATGTCTCTGAGCACTATGGGACTTAACTTCTGAGGTCATCAGTCCCCTAGAACTTAGAACTACTTAAACCTAACTAACATGAGGACATCACACGCATCCATGCCCGAGACAGGTTCAAATGGTTCAAATGGCTCTGAGCACTATGGGACTCAACATCTTAGGCCATAAGTCCCCTAGAACTTAGAACTACTTAAACCTAACTAACCTAAGGACATCACACACACCCATGCCCGAAGCAGGATTCGAACCTGCGACCGTAGCAGTCCCGCGGTTCCGGACTGCAGCGCCAGAACCGCACGGCCACCGCGGCCGGCCCCGAGACAGGATTCGAACCTGCGACCGTAGCGGTCGCGCGGTTCCAGACTGTAGCGCCTAGAACCGCTCGGCCACTCCGGCCGGCTACAGACATATCATGAAATTCAATTACATTTACACATGTACATACTGACACACAAGAAACTTAAGTTTGTCTTTACAACTGAATATCCAGCGCTTCAATCCAGCGCACTGCATCTGGAGTTGCTAGCAGGAAGCCCTCTTTGGCGCCGTGATAGGCTCGAATCCTGCATTCACTGACAATGTGCTGAACAGTCTGGTATGGAGCCCGCAGTCACAGGCTGGATCAGGCAGCTTCTTCCACTTAAAGAGAGCATCCCTGCATCGCACATGGCCGGTACGGATTCTGTTGAGTGTAGTCCAGGTCTTGCGTGGTAGGTCGAATCCACTTGGAACCTGAGAACATGTTACGCAGGAGCACATCTGTCACTGCTTCCCACCGACCTTTCCATCCTTCAAGAGGTTTGAAATCCTTAGCAACCATGTCAGCAGCATCGCACAGAGTTGGATGGCGTGATTTCAGTCTCTTACGATTTAAAAGTGGCAGGTCGCTATGCACGGGTAGGTTAGAATTCCTGGAGATCTTGTGGAATTCTCTCATAGGGGCAGTACATCTGCGTAGATCAGGAGGCATTATACCGGTTAACAGTGGAAGCCAATAAACTGGATTAGATCTGACTGCGCCAGATATTATGCGCATTGTCGTATTTAGCTGGGTATCAACAAGCCTTGTATCATGACTGTTCGTCCAAACAGGTGCACAATACTCAACACTCGAGTACACCGAGCCCATAGCTGAAGATCGCAGGGTCGTTGCTGAAGATCCCCAGGTAGTTCCGCATAGTTTATGGAGGATGTTGTTTAGATTCCTCAACTTTTGAGCTAAGTTACGAAGGTGTTGTATGAAGCATAGTGTACGATCCAGTATGACACCAAGATATTTTGGGTTCCAATTATGACGAAAAATTCTGCCTCTGAAACTTACTTCCAGTTTTGCGTTCGCCAACCGGTTATTTAGATGAAAGCAACACACTTCTATTTTACTCACACTGGGTTGGAGTCTCCAGATTTTGAAGTAATTATCTAATGCAGACAGGTCATCGGGTAGAATCTCTTCTGTTGTCTTCATTTCCTGATGTTTTACGGCTGGAGCCAGGTTATCGGCATAGCAGTATTTTCTGGACAAAGTGTCAGGTAGATCAGATAGATTAGATTGAACAGTAAGGGTGAGAGAACTGATCCTTGAGGCAAACCGTTGTTCAGCTTCCTCTCCTTACTTATGCTCCTTCCAGTGATTACCTGGAACTTCCGATCACTTAGCATGCTGTTAATCAGTCGAGCCATTGTTCTGCAGGGTATGATGCGGAGAAATTTGTAGATAAGGCCTTCCCTCCACACAGTGTCGAAGGTGGCAGTTAGATCAACAAATGCCACAGATGTTTTCTGCTTCATTTAGTATCCTGACTCTATGAAGGATGATATTTCAGTTGTTTAGCAGAAGAGCAGCATTCTATGGGCGAAGTACGAAAATGGTAATGCTTTTAAACAGAAAGATTAGCTAAATTATAAAAAGTATAAGTTGCATTTACTTTTAGGTAACCAGATGTCTCTTTTGATCTCTATATTGTTCAGTGCTACCGATGTTACCTATTTTTCCTTGCTTTTGATATTACTTACCCTATTTTACTTGTTATCTTGTTGGTTACTTGGTCACTGTCATATGGGAAATCTGACAAATATTTCGACTGTTGTCTCACTTGCATCTCAACATTCTGTAACAGCTAGTCGTTGTCACAACTTCTCTTAAAACTTGCACATCGATATCGCCTAGCCACTTCCATGGTAAGTAATGGCTTCACTCAAGCAGTATTTCCACTGGCAGTGCGCTCTAGGAGCAATCTGCAATACCTGTCAAGCATTTCTACATATCTGCCCGCATGCCAGTACGTACTTAACAGCCCGTCGCTGTCGCAGCTCTGAAACCGTTTTCCGCTGGATGGAGCGTGTCGATACAACAACGCCGTCTCCATGCGGACCACTGGCGTCGCTTAACTACTGTCTTTGCTGGGATACGCTCTACGAGCTATCGACACATCCACACAAATGGCTATCCGTGTTCTCACAACCGATTACTATTGATTACCTCGTCTGTTTTTTCCACATACAGAGGAAATGCTGTTTACAGCAGTTATTTTATATACTGTAATATACCTAGTTTTTCATCTGTTGTTGTCTTTTGTGTAGCGTTTATGTACATACCTTACTATAACAACTGTTCTATGTCCTGTATGCCTGATTGGCTATCGCTGTGCAGTAGCAAAGTATCGCGCATTTGAACAACTGCATTGCTGCCCTTAAGGCTAGGCGAAAATTGAGACGCGGATAGCGCGTGTGGCGCGACGCAGCGCAGCGCGCGTTTTTGTAACATCACAGGTTCAGATGGGACCGCGCAAATTGCGACGCGACGCGACTGGGACGCGACTGGGACGCGACACGCGCCTGCGCCAGGTCGCGCGGCGTTGTGGTTGAGGCACAGTTTCTCGCGCCGCGCGTCGCGCGTGCCTCGCTAGCACCGTGGGAAGTTTGAGGCGGGGAGCGGAAAAGTAGCCCGGCCGTATGCTCACATCGGAACGGCCCATATGAGCAGTGGTAATATTGCCCATACGATAAATTTAGCCTTACTGTGTACTAAATTTTATTGCCTTTGGGTAGTGTTTCGTTTTTCGCCATTTAAACGCTCCAAATTTCTTCGTTAGTATGTTATACTTTTCTGTTATTTATATCTGTATAGTTTTGTTCTGTTTTTCTTCTGTTAAGAAAAATGCATACTTCATTAACTGATGAGCCATTGGCCGTTGGAATTGCATCATACGCCTCCGCGACGTTTTCAGATCGCAAGAAGGGACAGAGGGTAGTGAATAAGGAAGCAAGGAATATTATAAAAGCATGTGGTTAAGAATCAAGGCTGGAAAGTGAAACAAGGTTATCTTCTCACTGCCTAGTATGCTGGCGTATCTGTACGATGTGTTACAAAAGTAACCAGTATCCGGCATGTGCCTGTCATTCCGCCTGAAGGAACGCTCGTCATTATTTTAATACTGCTCAGATCAAGAGAAGTAATAAAATCCTGTGGTAAGTTTCCATTGCAGTCGCTCAGTGTTAAAAATACGATGGATTACGGGGATTCAAACAAAATTCCAACGGAATTGCTAATCTGTTTTTGTGTGAGTTGTTAACCTTTTCTCATTCAAAGAAGCATCTCCATTTATGAGTAAAGGCCACATTTCTCTTGGTGACTGGTTTAATTGTACTTCCTTTGTCACAATGTAATTTGCCAAACTCATCTCACAGCAGCTATTGAGACAGAATTCCGAAACGGAGGGCCTCATTAAACAAGTAATTGGCAATCACAGAGCTCAATAGCTTACGAAAAACCTCATAGTATCGGTTTGCACTAACATAAAAGAAGAAATTTCATGTTTATTTTCGTACTAGGAAGCTCTTGTTTCGCTAGCTGTCGATAACTCTTAAAAAATTACAGTCACTGGAGTGAAATAAATAAAAAAAGAAGTATAAGTAGTGATATATCGCCACAGATAAGAAAGTTCCGTGTGTTTAATAATTGGCAAAATACTCTCCTCCCTGTATGCTACCATTCGCCAAACTTTCGTTTCGATGTCTCGAGCGGTTTAGGAGATATGAGAAATGTTGCGAGTATTTCATTCTCGTGGGCGTGAGATCGGAAGTGAGCGCCTCCATTTTCTCGAGATCGGAGGCAGATAGAGATCTCCTCCCAAGTCTAAACAAAAATTCAGCATGTTAGCTAAATTTCATATGCAGCAACATATGGTGTAATACGCACCAAACGCAAAATCATAGCGACCCCTAATTTTCGTTGCGAACTTTTTGAGTTTTGCGTTGTGTCTTACTAAAATGCATACATCACTATAAGAATGGTCATTAGCGAGGTGATGGGCACTTCGCCACGAAGCTGACATATAACGCTACAAGTAAGGCAAAAATCATATATTTTCAGAGAATAGTTTCTGTAAAATCGTTTGAGAAAGATAACAGGTTGCGCGCGCTTCGGTTCAGTCAGCGCAGAGCGTCGCCAGTCGGCGCGTGCGAAGTATGGTGTACGCGTCGCAATATGCGCTGCACCCGCGCGACCCGTGCGGCACGTGCGTGTCGCGCTGTAGTCTCGCGTCACGTCACACGTGCTATGTGCGTCTCAATGTGCGCCTAGCCTAACAGTTGACGTTCATGGAGCCGTAACTCCTGCTCCGTTCACCGCCACCGCCTATCATTTCGCGTATAATTTCTTCTTTCAGTTTTTGTTGGGTATCATGTATTTTATATGTTACTACTGTTATCAGACATCTCTCTCTAAGTCTATTTTGTGTTCACATTTCTGTATAAAGAGTCACATTCAGACCGGAACCGGAAACCATTGTAGATAAATATTCTATTGCGATCGAGACTGTTTTTAATTCATTTCTAAGTACTGTTAGCCAGAACGTTGTTTCTCTACGGGAATTTGTTGTCAAAAATTACTGGTTTTAATTTAACTACAGCTCTTGATGGAGATCCAGTGTGGGCTGTAATTGTCGTTATGGCAGCGAAATTGCTAATGCATTAAAGCGGACCCAATTTACACTAGGAAAAAAATTAGTTCCGATTTTTGCCACCAGGTGCAAGTCTGGCGCTGTGCACTGTTTGTACTGCAGTATGACATCCTTGCTGTCATTTGACAAGTCACCACGTGAGTGAACAGTATGATTATCGAGAAGAGAGACCGTGCACTGTTAGTGAAAACATTGTATGTAAACGGTAGCAATTACAGAGCTGCAGGCCGGCTGGAGTGGCCGAGCGGTTCTAGGCGCTTCAGTCTGGAACCGCGCGACCGCTACGGTCGCACGTTCGAATCATGCGTCGGGCATGGATGTGTGTGATGTCCTTAGGTTAGTTAGGTTTAAGTAGTTCTTAGCTCTAGGGGACTGATGACCTCAGAAGTTAACTCCCTTAGTGCTCAGAGCCATTTGAACAGAGCTGCATTGAGAGAGTATCGATGGCTGAATGGTCTGAGGAGTTACCAGGTGTAATTAAACGATTTAAAGATTGTTGTTGTTGTGATATTCAGTCCAGAGACTGGTTTGATGCAGCTTTCCATGCTACCCTAACCTTTGCAAGCTTCTTCATCTCCCAGTACCTATTGTAACCTACATCCTTCTGAATCTGCTTAGTGTATTCATCTCTTGGTCTCCCTCTACGAATTTTACCCTCCAGTACTAAATTGGTGATCTCAGAACATGTCCTACCAACCATTCCCTTCTACTACTCAAGTTCTGCCACAAATTTCTCTTCTCCCCAATTCTATTCAGTACCTGCTCATTAGTTATGTGATCTACCCATCTAATCTGCAGCATTTTCTGTAGTACCACATTTCGAAAGCTTCTATTCTCTTCTTGCCTAAACTATTTATCGTCTTTTTGGCTATATCCCATACAAGTACTTTCAGTAACGACTTCATCGCAGTTAATCTATACTCGATATTAACAAATTTCTCTTCTTCAGAAATGCTTTCCTTGACATTGCCAGTCTACATTTTATGCCCTCTCTACTTCGACCATCATCAGTTTTTTGCCCCCCAAATAGCAAAACTCTTTTACTACTTTAAGTGTCTCATTTCCTAATTTAATTCCCTCAGCATCACCCGATTTAATTCGACTACATTCCATTATTCTCGCTTCGCTTTTGTTGATATTCATCTTACACCATCCTTTCAAGACACTGTCTATTCCGTTCAGCTGCTCTTTCAGGTCCTTTGCTGTCTCTGACAGAGTTACAATGTCATTGGCGAACCTCAAAGTTTTTATTTCTTCTCCATGGATTTTAATTCCTACTCCGAATTTTTCTTTTGTTTCCTTTACTGCTTGCTCAAAATACAGATTGAATAACATCGGGGAGAGGCTACAACCCTGTCTCACTCCCTTCCCAATCACTGCTTCCCTTTCATGCCCCTCGACTCTTTTAACTGCCATCTGGTTACTGTACAAATTGTAAATAGCCTTTCGCTCCCTGTGTTTTACCCATCCCATCTTCAGAATTTGAAAGAGAGTATTCCAGTCAACCTTGTCAAAAGGTTTCTCTAAGTCTACAAATACTAGAAACGTAAGTTTGCCTTTCCTTAATCTATCTTCTAAGATAAGTCGTAGGGTCAGTATTGCCTCACGGGACATGTTCCAACATTTCTAAGCAATCCAAACTGATCTTCCCCGAGGTCGAAAATTACCAGTTTTTCCATTCGTGAGTAAAGAATTCGTGTTAGTATTTTGCAGCCGTGAGTTATTAAACTGATACTGTGGAAATTTCCACATCTGTCAACGCCTGCTTTCTTTGGGATTCGAGTTATTATACTCTTCTTGAAGTCTGAGGGTATTTAGTCTGTCATATACATTTAAAAATTGTGATAATGAAACTGGAAAATACGGTTGAGCTGGATGTCGCACCTGGAAGACAAAGCTGTCCTACCACGCTGGAAGTTATTGACAAGGTTGCTGTTGCTGTAACTGATCATGCAGCACGTGTTAGGGTAGTGGCATTGCTCGTGAAGTGTCACGAGAGTTTTCTAGACCATGGTCAACAGCACGGGAAGTTTTGGGGAATAATTTACTCTGGTACCCGTACTAGATCCAGACGGCGGAGCAACTGAAATCTCTTGTGCCCCAGAAACGTTCTGAATTTTCTCTCCGGTTTCTGGCACCGATCGAACTTGATGACAGGTGACCGGGCAATATTCTGTGGAGTGACGAGGCACATTTTACACATTAGGGTGCAGTGAATACACGAAACTACCGAATTTGGGGTACAGTTAAACCACTGGTTGTGCACGGGGAATTATTGCACTCGCCGTTTGTGAGCGTGTGGTGTGATTTGACAAGCAACATTACTCTTCGTCCATTCTTCTTTGAAGAGAGTACACCCAGACGGAATGACATGTATACCGTGACGACTGCACGTTATAGATACATCGTTGTACAACGTGTGTTTCCTGCTTTGGAAGAATGCAACTGTGTCGAAACCACTGTTTTCGTACAAGATGGGCTAACGCCTCATGTCGCTCGCCCAGTGAATGATCTGCTCTGTCCAACATTCCATGAATGTGTTATCTCCAGAGGTTTTTCAAACGCATTGCCAGCAAGATCATCTGATCTGAATCCGACTTTCGGCTCTGCGGATATGTAAAAGAACGTGTTTACATCGCATACGTTCTGTCTGCACCTGATCTGCGGGGCAGTATGCAGGAACAGGTAGTTCAGATTCCACGGGAACTGCTGTGATCAATTGTTGATCGAATCGTTTTTCGGATACCGCATCTCGTGGACGTCTTCGATGCTCATATCGAACAGCAAAATATATAATAATAAATCAATATTACGCCCGTCTCACTTGTTTGACCTTTTCTGCCCACTTCCCGTTCCAAATCCATTACATAAGAAAACATTTCTATAAGTCTAAGCACCTGGAAGAGCAGTTGAACGGAATGGACAGTGTTTTGAAAGGAGGATATAAGATGAGCATCAACAAAAGCAAAGCGAGGATAATGGAATGTAGTCGAATTAAGTCGGGTGCTGCTGAGGGAATTAGATTAGGAAATGAGACACTTAAAGTAGTAAATGAGTTTTGCTATTTGGGGAGAAAAATAACTGATGATGGTCGAAGTAGAGAGGATATAAAATGTAGACTAGCAATGGCAAGGAAAGCGTTTCTGAATAAGAGAAATTTGTTAACATCGAGTATAGATTTAAGTGCCAGGAAGTCGTTTCTGAAAGTACTTGTATGGGATATAGCCAAAGAGAAGGTTAATAGTTTAGGCAAGAAGAGAATAGAAGCTTCCGAAATGTGGTGCTACAGAAAATTCTGAAGATTAGATGGGTAGATCACATAACTAATGAGGTACTGAATAGAATTGGGGAGAAGATAAATTTGTGGCACAACTTGACTAGAAGAAGGGATCGGTTGGTAGGACATGTTCTGAGGCATCAAGGGATCACCAATTTAGTATTGGAGGGCAGCGTGGAGGGTAAAAATCGTAGAGGGAGACCAAGCGATGAATACACTAAGCAGATTCAGAAGGATGTCGGTTGCAGTAAGTACTGGGAGATGAAGAAGCTTGCACAGGATAGAGGAGCATGGAGAGCTGCAGCAAACCAGTCTCAGGACTGAAGACAACAACAACAACAAAAACAACGCCTTTCTTGCATTCATAGCGCTAGAGTTGCACCTAGTGGCCAAAATTGGAACTAATTTTTTTCAAGCATAAATGAGTTTCGCAATAAAGCATTAGCCGATGTACCAAGTTTCGCTGCCATACGACAATTACAGCCCACACTGGACCTCTGTGAGTAACTCCACTTTATTGATAACCGCCCGGTACTAGCAAAGTTCGACGACGGTTCAATCCCGCGTCCGGCCATCCTGATTTAGGTTTTCGGTGATTTCCCTAAATCGCTCCAGGCAAATGCCGGGATGGTTCCTTTAAAAGGGCACGACCGACTTCCTTCTCCGTCCTTCCCTAATCCGATGAGACCGATGACATCGCTGTCTGGTCTCCTTCCCCAAAACAACCAACCAACTAGCAAAGTTCATACACAATATTTTGTCGTTTTCTAAATTTTTAAAATTTTTCTTAAAAACTGAAGTTGTATAAGTACAGATAGAAAAGAGTTATCTTTCTTACATTTAACAGTAACGAAATAAAGAAATCCAATGAGGATGCTGTAACTTCAGCGATACATGTTTGAATGTTTGAGTTAAAAAAAATAGTAAGAATTGTGCTTCCTAAAGACTGCAACTATTCAAAAACAAATTTATTTGTAATCAAGCACGAATTTGTCCTCAAAATGAATTTTTATTCTTAGTTCTGTGGCGGAAGACTTTTTGCTTTGTTAGCCGCCCGGAGAGAAGCGCTATCGGTCTTCTCTATCACTTGAATGGGTTATCGTCCGGTCTGCCGAGCGCTGTTGGCAAGCGGGGTGCACTCGGCCGTTCTGAGGCAAACTGAGGAGCTACTTGAATTAGTAGTAGCGGCTCCGGTCTCGTAAACTGACATACGGTCGGCAGAGCGGTGTGCTGACCACGTGATATCCTCTGGAAAGTAAGGACCTTTGTTCGATAGAGAGCGAAAAGGTGAAAATCGGAGTGGCTCAAATGGTTCAAATGGATCCCTTATCATTCAGCTACAATATAGGAGGTCAGCAACTGGAAGCAGTTAATTCCATAAATTATCTGGGAGTACGCATTAGGAGTGATTTAAAATGGAATGATCATATAAAGTTGATCGTCGGTAAAGCAGATGCCAGACTGAGATTCATTAAAAGAATCCTAAGGAAATGCAATCCGAAAACAAAGGAAGTAGGTTACAGTACGCTTGTTCCCCCACTGCTTGAATACTGCTCAGCAGTGTGGGATCTGTACCAGATAAGGTTGATAGAAGAGATAGAGAAGATCCAAAGGAGAGCAGCGCGCTTCGTTACAGGATCATTTAGTAACCGCGAAAGCGTTACGGAGATGGTAGATAAACTCCAGTGGAAGACTTTGCAGGAGAGACGCTCAGTAGCTCGGTACGGGCTTTTGTTGAAGTTTCGACAACATACCTTCCTCCTACGTATATCTCGCGAAGAGACCATGAGGATAAAATCAGAGAGATTAGAGCCCACACAGAGGCATACCGACAATCCTTCTTTCCACGAACAATACGAGACTGGAATAGAAGGGAGAACCGATAGAGGTACTCAAGGTGCCCTCCGCCACACACCGTCAGGTGGCTTGCGGGGTATGGATGTAGATGTAGATGTAGATGCCCCTCCCTATCCGCATCCAGTGACAACTGTGGGCTGAGGACGACACGGCGGTCGGTCGATACCGTTGGGCCTTACAAAATCTGTTCGGACGAAGTTTTAGTTTCTGTTTGGGCCTTAATAGACCGTTTCGCCCAAGGACAAAAAAGGATCTCTTAAAATTTTTACGATACGCTTGGGGAATGAAGGCTGAACTTCGTGTAATGAAACTTGTGGTATCGATAGCTACGATGCCTCGGCCTAGGTGCAAGTTCTTAGGTTGGCGCTACGACACCGACATTGATGACAGCGTCCTCTAGCCGGCGCTGTGCAGCTCTACGAGCGCCGCTCCGGATTCAGCGCACTTGATTCCAAGCAGACGACCAACCAACATTGTTTCATGTTCATAGTAGGCGAGCCACTACGGATTTTGCCTGTGTATCTTGTGTTAGCTTTGATACATCCTGCTTCGCACCTAAGTGCTCATCATAGCCAAAGTTATGTAACCATATTTTATTACTTGTCTTACCTAGAGTAAACATCCTGCAATACCGACGTATTTCTACCACCTGCTCCTCGTAGCTTGCTACATTCGGCCTACCCTCCAAATTACAGGAGCAGACCCACGCGCCGCCTTCCAGGCGGGATACAAAAAAACTCTCACTTCCTGTACAAGTTTACATAAGTTTAGTAAACGCAGCAGTTACACATAGTTAGTCAATAATATATTATCCTTAACTATTTACAAGAGTCTGTCAACACTTGAAAGTCTACCCCATGTTTGTTAAAATGATTAATTTTCATGTAAGAAGTATCTGCCTTTAATATAAGCGGACGCAGTGCTCCGTGGTTCTCATTTCTACCGCTGTATGTCTAATTCCTTCAATTATGCCTGATAAATTGAGATATGGGTAATCAAACCCGCTAGAAAAGATTGTATTCTAATTTAAAAATGAAGCAACGGATAAAGCAACATCGGTGAATGGCCATGGAACAATACGTGCACATTAGGGACGGTAAGACTTTCTTTTCCTGATACTATGAATTCAGTTAGTCGCATGAAGTGCATGATGCATACAGTGGATATGCCTGGATTGAAAATTCATAGAATACAGTCATTACCTCAGTGGTATGGATGAAGGATACTAAATAACGCTAAGAGAGAATTTCAATTATCATTTTGATTTACTTCGATATTATTTAAGAAAACTATTACTCTCTGTGACAAAACATTTAAGAAAACTATTACTCTCTGTGACAAAACGTTTAAGGAAACTATTATTCGTTATGACAAAACATACATGAAATCTATTATATTTAAGAAAACTACCACTCTCAGTGACGAAACCTTCATGAAGCACTCACTATCTCTTGCATCTCGTCATACCGGAAACATAGACAACACTTCGTTGCCAGTCCATCTACTAATGATTAAAATGGGTAAAAATGAATGTTACTGAATGGTGGCCTCTTAACACCATTTAGTTATTGCCACACCTATTTAACGCGCGGAGTAGGGAAGGATATTACCTTTCACTCTCTCAAACATTACTTAGGTTACTACACATGCAGTACCATGCAGATAAGTTCATGATGAAGCCGCGTATTGTGCAACCGCAATGCAGCGCGAGCAAACCAGCCCAGACTTCATGACTCCACATTATTCATGGTGTGATTAACAAAAGGCAAATCCAGTGACTACCGTTATGAATGCTGGCAACACGTGTCCAAGTTCGACAACAAAGAAACGAGTAAAATAAACCGTTGAATCATGAAAAATTTATATTGCTTGTATCCAGAACGAAACTATGCAACAAATGAAACATTAATGAACCTATCTGCTATTGACCTAAGAACAAGAACCGTTGGTTCATGCCCTCAATCACCTCGCGCTTAAGTCCGCTAGTTATAACACATTAATCTGAAAAATTTCTACAAATAGAACATCGCTGAACGTTTCCCGGTATTAATTCACACTCGAACATGCTTCATAATCAATGTTGCCCCAAAATACCTACATTATAAATAACTTTTCTCACCATCAATGACGAGCGCCACACCCCCGCGTCCGTCTCGTTCAGTCGGCAGCCCAAGGGTGTCCTAACATGGCGCCTTCCAGGATCAACCGCCAACTGTTCAAAAAAAAAACTGGTGGTGGGGGTAGCACCTCAGTGAGAACAAACCTCACAAACTCTGCCCTGCTCGTCCATACTATCTTTGGAATCACGAACTCTGAATCTGCTCGTGTTGTTATGTTGGTACTAAACTACCCTACTGCTACCATCTTTGACTAACCCAGATTATTATATGTTGTTGTTGTTCTTCATCTCCCAGTACCTACTGCAACCTACATCCTTCTGTATCTGCTTAGTGTATTCATCTCTTGGTGTCCCTCTACGATTTTTACCATCCACGCTGCCCTCATATACTAAATTGGTGATCCCTTGATGCCTCAGAACATGTCCTACCAACCGATCCCTTCTTCTGGTCAAGTTGTGCCACAACCTTCTCTTCTGCCCAATCCTATTCAATACTTCCTCATTAGTTATGTGATCTACCCATCTAACCTTCAGCATTCTTCTACAGCACCACATTTCGAAAGCTTCTATTCTCTTCTTGTCCAAACTATTTATCGTCCATGTTTCACTTCCATACATGGCTACACTCCATACAAATACTCTCAGAAACGACTCCCTGACATTTAAATCAATACTCGATGTTAACAAATTTCTCTTCTTCATAAACGCTTTCCTTGCCATTGCCAGTCTACATTTTACGTCTCGACTTCGACTATCATCAGTTATTTTGCTTCCCAAGTAGCAAAACTCCTTGACTACTTTAAGCGTCTCATTTACTAATCTAATACCCTCAGCATCACCCGACTTAATTCGACTATATTCCTCTATCCTCGTTTTGCTTTTGTTGATGTTCATCTTATATCCTCCTTTCAAGACACTATCCATTCCATTCAAATGCTCATCCAAGTCCTTTGCTGTCTCTGAGAGAATTACAATGTCATCGGCGAACCTCAAAGTTTTCATTTCTTCTCCATGGATTTTAATACCTACTCCGAATTTTTCTTTTGTTTCCTTTACTGCTTGCTCAATATACAGATTGAACAACATCGGGGAGAGGCAACAACCCTGTCTCACTCCCTTCCCAACCACTGCTTCCCTTTGATGTCCCTCGACTCTTATAACTGCCATCTGGTTTCTGTGCAAATTGCAAATAGCTTTTCGCTCCCTGTATTTTACCCCTGCCACCTTCAGAATTTGAAAGAGAGTATTCCAGTCAACATTGTCAAAAGCTTTCTCTAAGTCTACAAATGCTAGGAACGTAGGTTTGTCTTTCCGTAATCTAGCTTCTAAGATAAGTCGTAGGGTCAGTATTGCCTCACGTGTTCCAATATTTCTATGGAATCCAAACTGATCTTCCCCAAGGTCGGCTTGTACTAGTTTTTCCATTCGTCTGCAAAGAATTCGTCTTAGTATTTTGCAGCTGTGACTTATTAAACTTATTAAACTGCTTTCTTTGGGATTGGAATTATTGTATTATATATTCCATGCATAATTACGTTTATCCATCCACATACATCACGGCATCAATGGATGAGAGAGGAGGTGTGACACCAACCGAAGAAAAAATATACACGGAAGCATTCTTGAATCCAGTGGTTAGTTAGCTACACGAAGCATCGAAAGGACGCTCTCGGCGTGAAATGAATTATTAAACATATCGAAATTAATCAGTCAGTTAAATGAAGCGTAAACCTGTGGCGTTTCAAATGAAGCGTAAACCTGTGATGTTTCACCCTGGGGTAACTTTGCGATTCCGCGACTGTAGAAAACACGTGGTTTTAAGGCGAAGCACTTGCCGAGCGACATTCGAAGCGCAATTTCGTCTGGAAAGGAAGGACCTTTAAGACTGTTCGATAGAGAGCGAAAAGGTGAAAATCTGAGTGTCTCAAATTGGTTCAAATGGCTCTGAGCACTATGGGACTTAACATCTGAGGTCATCAGTCGCCTAGAACTTAGAACTACTTAAACCCAACTAACCTAAGGACATCGCACACATCCATGCCCGAGGCAGGATTCGAACCTGCGACCGTAGCAGTGGCGCGGTTCCGGACTCAAGCGCCTAGAACCGCTCGGCCACCGCAGCCTGCTAAAATGTGAGTGCGCAAGATCGGATGAATGAGGTGGGTGCGGAATGACTTCCCAACCAAAATCTTGTTTAGTGTTTTTTGCCAGTCTATCAGAATTTGGGTGGGAGTTGTCGTGGAGCAGCAGCATCACACGGTTTTCATGGTCGTTGTGCTTGGACTCCGTCTTCAAGACAGCTCAGTTACTGACAATAAATATCAGCAGCTGGTTACAGCTGTGGGAAGCAATTCGTAGTACACCACCCCGCCGCTGTTCCACCAGATGCACACCACCATCTTTTGTGGGTGTGCGCAGGTCTTGGTACGGGGTAGTTGTGCTTTGTTTGGGCTCACTCATTCCTGAATTTTCCTGAAGTTAGTACGAAGACACCATTACTCGTCACCAGTGACGGCACAGGATAGGGGCGGTCCTGGTTGTTCACGAGTCAATTGATAACGAGCAAACAGAGGTGGACGTATTACCACCTCCTGATTTTTGTGATTTTGTCTTAGAGCATGCGGTATCCACGCACCCGATTTTTGAACCTTCCCTGTTGTATATAAATGTCGCACGATGTCAAAATTATCACGGTTCATAACATTTGCTAGTTCTAGACTACGAATAAGTGGATGATTGTGGATTAATGTGTGTAAACGATCTTCAACAAACACCGGGGGTCTTCCTCAACGTGGAGACGCACTAGTGTCAAAACGACCCTCCTTAAAACGAGCATGATATGGCCGCGTGCCGCTATCCTGTGATCTGGTTCAGAGCCCGCGCTATAACCGATTATAGCTCGCTATTCTGGTGCGGGTGGCGCTCCGGTGGCGATTTGTTATGACGTCGCTGGCGTGTGTTTGCGGTGGCCGGCGGAAAGCGAGAGGGTAGTCGGTTTTCCGGGTACTGCACGGAACGTGAAGTTCGCTCTGCCTGACCTGCTGGTGACCAGCGCTAAGGTTGTTGTGCCTCGCAATATGAGCAGAGTGGTCTGGGGCGGAAGTGACTCGCCGCTGTGGTGGCCATGCGGTGGTGATTAATTGGAGTCGGCGTACTTGTTCTGCCTGCCTGTCTAATGTGGAGGTCCGGTGGGGTCCCGGAGACAACTAGTTGCTGAATTATGGCCGGCCGAAGTGGCCGTGCGGTTAAAGGCGCTGCAGTCTGGAACCGCAAGACCGCTACGGTCGCAGGTTCGAATCCTGCCTCGGGCATGGATGTTTGTGATGTCCTTAGGTTAGTTAAGTTTAAATAGTTCTAAGTTCTAGGGGACTAATGACCTCAGAAGTTGAGTCCCATAGTGCTCTGAGCCATTTGAACCATTTTTTTGCTGAATTTTGGAGTCGTCTGCCAGGTTAGGGTGTGGGCTCGGTTGGCTCGTCAGATTTGCCGCTGGAAGCTCCAGCAGCGGTTTCTGAACTTCATTCTGATGTGGGACGGCGTTGTTGGAAGTTTTTGCTGCGTGTGTGTGTGGCACGTTACGATATTTGTTGGTTCTAATTTATTTGCTCAACTCGAGTATCGTCTGGTTATCCCGCTGAGTGGGTCGTTGCCCACCCGGTCTGCTCAGCGTTGCCTTTGGTGGTGCCTGTTTGTTCCTTTTTGAAGGAATTCACGTAGGTGGTTCCTGTTACCTGCCCGGAGTTGCGCTCATGTATGGTATATTTGGCATTTGATGTGTTAGGTAAAGTCTCCCTAAGAAAGGCGGCTTTGGACAGTATGTGCATAGTGAATTACTACTGCTTGGTATAGTGGTCTTCTGGGATCTGAACAACACGATCTCGTGAATTTCGTTTGTGTAACAGCATTTAGTGGTATGTTCCGTATTTTTATCGTACTGTGTTATTATTAACTTGGTGGAATAGTCGCGTTTGGTGTCGTTAAGGCACTTCCAAGACTCTGGTTTGACTATTCATGTGCGCTTGGATTTTATTGTTTTGTTTTAAGAAGCGAGAAATGTTTATTAAGATTTGTTAGTGTCGGCTTCCGGCACTTGTTAAGAGCGCCCGAGTTAACGGCGCCTTGGTTATCATGTGCTGTCGGGATGTTGTAATTGTTATTTGATTTGTAAATTGTATCTTGTGTTGATATTATCTGTCGTGTGTTACAGAACGTAACCAAGGTGCGTAAGGGATGGGCAATTGTGGGATTCATGCCGGGGAGCTCTCAGCGGTTTATTTTGGGGACCATTTCTGGTGGGAAGGCTCCGAAGTGTTGAGTTGGGAGTTGCCCTTGCCCTTTGGTTGTATCAAATTATTATTTTGTTATTATATTTATTGGTTGTGCGTTGCGCTTCCTTCATTTTATGGTCCCAAGCGCCATTATCTTTCTCAAGGTTTCTTTTATACAAATGATTTTAAATTGTAATGCTAAGTTAACTTATTATTGGATCTTGGTCTGTGGAGTAAAATCTTTTAAAGCACCATTGTAATTTGTTCTTGCAGATGAAATTTCTGTTATTTTATGGTGCCAAGTTGCCATTACTATTATTTTTTTAGTTTATTACTGCTCTTAATGTTTTCCGATTTTATGGTGCCAAGTGTCATTAACATTCTTAAAGGTTTTTGTAAATGATCTTAAGTTGAATTGCCAAGTTAACTTATTATTGGATTTTGTCTCTTGTGTAAACTCTAAAAGCGCTATTGATTTTATCGTCGCAAGCCGCCGTTATTGTTTTTAAAGCTAGTTCTTTTAATCATTTGTTAAGTTCTGTAAGTTATTTGAATCTGTTGTTACTTAAAAGAGTTTAGTATTGGCAATTTAATACATGGTGTACCGAGTCTGCTGTTTCGACACTATTGTGTGGAAATCCTTGGATAGTTGTCCTATAAGAACACACATTACAGAGCAAACCATTTTCGTGCTGTGCTCAGTCCGATGGGATTATCCCGACAGCCGGTGCAAGAATTTCTTACTGCTTCTGCTGCTGCCACGCCTCTGTTGAACTCAAACAGGAGAACACACGTCGTAAATGTTCCGATTTCTCCACTTGGCACCCCATTGTCTAGCGTCCACAGCTCCACCCACTGTCTCAAAATGACAAAATGGCGAAGTCGTATAGCAATAGTGAACTACAGTTAAAAATGATAATCGGTTAATGAACCCATACCAACCGGAATACCGACGTTCAAAACAAAAACGCTATGACGTTAAGCACCAACGTAATAGAACCGCCACAGCCTTTCATCGCTTTTTGGACGACGCGATAGGTCGGTTCCCAGAGAGCCGTTACTCGTCCTGTTTGCAGACGGTAAACAAGGCGCCGTGTTTACAGTCCAGACGGGGGAAGAGCGGAGACGGCGCAGTGGCTGCTGTATGGCCAGCCAGGCCAGACCCGCGATATGTGTTTCTGCACTCTGGCAGCGTGTAAACGCAGCCTGACGGGGCGCTGAAAGGTCGGAGGGCGCGCGGGAATTAGAAGCGGGACACCGACGCAGACAATTTTAGCCAGCGGCCGGAGACGGGAGCTCGCCATTCGCAGCGAGGCGTGACCGGGTTCGCATCTCGTGTAGGTCACCCTGATGCGCACAGCGGCAGGTTAAGGTCCGAGCGACACAGACAGACGCTAGGGGCGCCAAGCTGGTAGTAGCGTTAGAGGCGCCCTAGCCCAAAATTTCTAAACTGGATGTAAGATAATTACACTGAAGAGCTAAAGAAACTGGTACATCTGCCTAATATCGTGTAGGGCCACCGCGAGCACGCAGAAGTGACACAACACGACGTAGCATGGACTCGACTAACGTGGTGAAGCCAATGGACGCCATGAATCCTGCAGGGCTGTCCATAAAGCTGTAACAGTACGACGGTTGGAGATCTCTTCTGAACAGCATGTTGCATGGCATCCCAGGGGGAGGTTGGTGGCTAGCGGAAGTGTTTAAACTCAGAAGAGTGTTCCTGGTGCCACTCTGTGCCAATTCTGGGCGTGTGGGGTGCCGCATTGTACTGCTGGAATTTCCCAAGGTCGTCGGAATGCGCAATGGACATGAATGGATGCAGGTGACCAGACAGGATGCTCACGTACGCGTCACCTGTCGGAGTTGTATCTAGATGTATCAAAGATCCCATATTACTCCAACTGCACCCGTCCCATACCATTACTGAGCTTCCACCAGCTTGAACAGTCTTCTGCTGACGTGGAGGGTCCATGGATTCAAAAGGTCTCCATATCCGTACACG
Organism: Schistocerca americana; assembly: GCF_021461395.2. Classification (NCBI taxonomy): domain Eukaryota; kingdom Metazoa; phylum Arthropoda; class Insecta; order Orthoptera; family Acrididae; genus Schistocerca; species Schistocerca americana. Next base: position 181,499,747 of record NC_060127.1, on the reverse strand, counting down.
TCCATCCACTCGATACATTTTGAAACGAGATTCGTCCGACCAGGCAACATGTTTCCAACCATCAACATCCCAATTTCGGTGTTGATGGGCCCATGCAAAGCGGAAAGCTTAGTGTCGTGCAGTCATCAAGTGTACACAAGTGGGTCTTCGACTCTCAAAGTCTATGTTTCATTGAATGGTTCACACGCTGACAGTTGTTGATGATCCAGCATTGAAATCTGCAGCAATTTGCGCAGGGATTTCACTTCTGTCACGTTGAACAGTTCTCTTCAGTTGTCAGTGGTCCCTTTCTTGCAAAATCTTTTTACGCTCGCAATGATGTTGGAGCTCTGATGTTTTACTGAAATGGACTCTCGTGAAATGGACGTATGGGAAAGTCACCACTTCATCGTTACTTCGGAGATGCTGCCTCCCATCGCTCGTCCGCCGTCTGTAGCACCACGTTCAAACTCACTTAGGTCTTTGTAACCTCCCATTGTAGAAGCAGTGACCGATATAACAACTAGGCCAGACACTTGTTGTCTTATACGAGATGTGACTGGAAAGTCTTAAGAATGGATCCGCTACTGCTTAATGGTTTGGCAGGCAGGTACATGGAGGGTGGGCAGTGAGACATTTCCTTGTCCTTCAACGCCCTTTGACAGGAAACTGCGTTTTCTTTATTCAATTCGTTGCTGCAGCTGATTGAGTGTGGGTCTGTTAGGGCTTGCTGCCGAATTCTGCCTAGCTGAAAATGGACGTAATAACGAAACAACGAGTTTGTGTGAAATTTTGTTTTAAAACCCAGAAATCAGATTTTCAGACTTTCGAACTATTAAAAACAGCTTTTGGAGATAATTGAATGAGCCATTCAAATGTTTTTGTCTGGTACAACAGATTTAAAAATGGCCGCAAATCATTTGAAGATGAACCAAGATTCGGCTGTCCTTCCACCTCAACAACAAATGAAAATGTTGTGAAAGATCGCTATTTAGTGCACTCTGATCGTAGACGTACAATTAGGGAGATAGCTGATGAACTTGAGTTTATATGCAGTTCAGTCAACTTGAACTGAAGATCTAAAGATGTGTCGAGTGTCCGCAAAGTTCATTCCAAAAATGTCAAGTGAACAGAGACAATATCGACTTGAAGTGTGCCTAGAACTGATTAATCTAACTGAAAATGACCCAGATTTGTTAAACAGGGTAATTACAGGTGACGAATCGTGCTTATATGGATATGATCCCGAAACCACAATACAGTCTTCGTAGTGGAAGACTCCAGGTCACCACCACCGAAAAAAGCACAGCAAATTCGGTCGAAAGTGAAGACAATGTTGGTGACTTTTTTGGAATCTACCGGTATTGTGCATCGTGAATTTATCGCTGCAGGACAGACAATTAACCAGGAATACTAAATATGTGTCCTTCAGCGTTTGTGCGAAAAGGTGCGGAAGAAAAGCCCTGCATTGTGGAGAGACAGGAGTTCGGTGCTACACCGTCACAATATGCTCCGGCTCATCATGCCTTCTCCATCTTTGAATTTTTGACCAAATTCAAAATTTAAGTGCTTCCACAATCACCATATTCCCCCGATTTGGCCCCTGTTTTCTACACTGAAAGTTTCACTGAAAGTTAGCGAGTTGACTCGATTGAAGAGATGCAGGCAATTACGGAGAGTATCCTTAACACACTCCAGGAAAAAAAATTGCAAGAATGTTTCCAAAAGTGTAGACGCCGTTGGAGTTGGTGTGTTCAGTCAGAAGTGGACTATTTTGAAGGAGATGCATCACAGTAGCATGTAAGTACCAACATTGTACAATTACAAGCCCATTCCTAGAACTTTCTAATCATACCTCGTATAGGCGTTGCCGACCGCAGTGCTGTATTCTGCCTGTTTACGTATCTCTGTATTTGAATACGCATGTCTATACCTGTTTCTTTGGCTCTTCAGTGTAAATGCAAAATTATACGATAACAGAAGCAAGAGTTCCAGTACAACGAGTCGTTTGAGAGCTAAATGCGAGTACCCGTGATCTAGGGGTAGAGTCTTTGATTCATAAACAAAACGTCTTCGGTCCCGGGATCGATCTCCGCCACTGCCTAAATTTTGATAAATAATCAGCATTGGCGGCCGAAGACTTCCGGCATAAGAAGTCAGCCTCATTCTGCCAACGGCTTTGTCAAAGAGGGCGGAGGAATGGATAGAGGTTCAGGGCACTCTCTTGTCCTAGGGGTGGGAAATTGCCCCTAAAGTCGGAAGAATCAGCAATGATCAACGACATGAGGATGCAGAAGGCAATGGAAACCACTGCATTAAAGACAAGTAACGTGTATCCACAGGACATGTGGCCTGTAATTGAAGAAGTGTCATGATGATCTCTCCATCGGGAAAAGATTCCGGAATAGTCCCCCATTCGGATCTCCGGGAGGGGACTGCCAAGGGGGAGGTTACCATCAGAAAAAGATTGAATAATCGACGAAAGGATAACGTTCTACGAGTCGGGGCGTGGAATGTCTGAAGCTTGAACGTGGTAGGGAAACGAGAAAATCTGAAAAGGGAAATGCAAAGGCTCAATCTAGATATAGTAGGGGTCAGTGAAGTGAAGTGGAAGGAAGACAAGGTTCAAATGGTTCAAATGGCTCTGAGCACTATGGGACTCAACTGCTGTGGTCATAAGTCCCCTAGAACTTAGAACTACTTAAACCTAACTAACCTAAGGTCATCACACACATCCATGCCCGAGCCAGGATTCGAACCTGCGACCGCAGCGTTCGTAAAGACAAGGATTTCTGGTCAGATGAGTATCGGGTAATATCAACAGCAGCAGAAAATGGTATAACAGGTGTAGGATTCGTTATGAATAGGAAGGTAGGGCAGAGGGCGTGTTACTGTGAACAGTTCAGTGACTGGGTTGTTCTAATCAGAATCGACAGCAGACCAACACCGACAACGATAGTTCAGGTATACATGCCGACGTCGCAACCTGAAGATGACCAGATAGAGAAAGTGTATGAGGATATTGAAAGGGTAATGCAGTATGTAAAGGGGGACGAAAATCCAATAGACATGGGCGACTGGAATGCAGTTGTAGGGGAAGGAGTAGAAGAAAAGGTTACAGGAGAATATGGGCTTGGGACAAGGAATGAAAGAGGAGAAAGACTAATTGAGTTCTGTAACAAGTTTCAGCTAGTAATAGCGAATATCCTGTTCAAGAATCACAAGAGGAGGAGGTATACTTGGAAAAGGCCGGGAGATAAGGGAAGATTTCAATTAGATTACATCATGGTCAGACAGAGATTCCGAAATCAGATACTGGATTGTAAGGCGTACCCAGAAGCAGATATAGACTCAGATCACAATATAGTAGTGATGAAGAGTAGGCTGAAGTTCAAGACATTAGTCAGGAAGAATCAATACGCAAAGATGTGGGATACAGAAGTACTAAGGAATGATGAGATACGTTTGAAGTTCTCTAACGCTATAGATACAGCAATAAGGAATAGCGCAATAGGCAGTACAGTTGAAGAGAAATGGACATCTCTAAAAAGGGCCATCACAGAAGTTGGGAAGGAAAACATAGGTACAAAGAAGGTAGCTGCGAAGAAACCATGGGTAACAGAAGAAATACTTCAGTTGATTGATGAAAGGAGGAAGTACAAACATGTTCCGGGAAAATCAGGTATACAGAAATACAAGTCGCTGAGGAATGAAAGAAATAGGAAGTGCAGGGAAGCTAAGACGAAATAGCTGCAGGGAAAATGTGAATACATCGAAATAGATATGGTTGTCGGAAGGACAGACTAACCATACAGGAAAGTCAAAACAACCTTTGGTGACATTAAAAGTAACGGTGGTAACATTAAGAGTGCAACAGGAATTCCACTGTTAAATGCAGAGGAGAGAGCAGATAGGTGGAAAGAATACATTGAAAGCCTCTATGAGGGTGAAGATTTGTCTGATGTGATAGAAGAAGAAACAGGAGTCGATTTAGAAGAGATAGGGGATCCAGTATATGAATCGGAATTTAAAAGAGCTTTGGAGGACTTACGGTCAAATAAGGTAGAAGGGATAGATAACATTCCATCAGAATTTCTAAAATCATTGGGGGAAGTGGCAACAAAACGACTATTCACGTTGGTGTGCAGAATATATGAATCTGGCGATATACCATCTGACTTTCGGAAAAGCATCATCCCCACAATTCCGAAGACGGCAAGAGCTGACAAGTGCGAGAACTATCGCACAGTCAGCTTAACAGCTCATGCATCGAAGCTGCTTACAAGAATAATATACAGAAGAATGGAAAAGAAAATTGAGAATGCGCTAGGTGACGATCAGTTTGGCTTTAGTAAAAGTAAAGGGACGAGAGAGGCAATTCTGACGTTACGGCTAATAATGGAAGCAAGGCTATAGAAAAATCAAGACACTTTCATAGGATTTGTCGACCTGGAAAAAGCGTTCGACATTATAAAATGGTGCAAGCTGTTCGAGATTCTAAAAAAAGTAGGGGTAAGCTATAGGGAGAGACGGGTCATACACAATATGTACAACAACCAAGAGGGAATAATAAGAGTGGATGATTAAGAACGAAGTGCTCGTATTAAGAAGGGTGTAAGACAAGGCTGTAGCCTTTCGTCCCTACTCTTCAATCTGTACATCGAGGAAGCAATGATGGAAATAAAAGAAAGGTTCAGGAGTGGAATTAAAATACAAGGTGAAAGAGTATCAATGATACGATTCGCTGATGACATTGCTATCCTGAGTGAAAGTGAAGAAGAATTAAATGATCTGCTGAACGGAATGAACAGTCTAATGAGTACACAGTATGGTTTGAGAGTAAATCGGAGAAAGAAGAAGGTAATGAGAAGTAGTAGAAACGAGAACAGCAAGAAACTTAACATCAGGATTGATGGTCACGAAGTCAATGAGGTTAAGGAATTCTGCTACCTAGGCAGTAAAATAACCAATGACGGACGGAGCAAGGAGAACATCAAAAGCAGACTCGCTATGGCAAAAAAGGCATTTCTGGCCAAGAGAAGTCTACTAATATCAAACACCGGCCTTAATTTGAGGAAGAAATTTCTGAGGATGTACGTCTGGAGTACAGCATTGTATGATAGTGAAACATGGACTGTGGGAAAACCGGAACAGAAGAGAATCGAAGCATTTGAGATGTGGTGCTATAGATGAATGTTGAAAATTAGGTGGACTGATAAGGTAAGGAATGAGGAGGTTCTACGCAGAATCGGAGAGTAAAGGAATATGTGGTAAACACTGATAAGGAGAAGGGACAGGATGATAGGACATCTGCTAAGACATGAGGGAATGGCTTCCATGGTACTAGAGGGAGCTGTAGAGGGCAAAATCTGTAGAGGAAGACAGAGATTGGAATACGTCAAGCAAATAATTGAGGACGTAGGTTGCAAGTGCTACTCTGAGATGAAGAGGTTATCACAGGAAAGGAATTCGTGGCGGGCCGCATCAAGCCAGTCAGTCGACTGATGACAAAAAAAAAAAAAAAAAAAAAAAAAAAAAAAAAAAAGAGGAATAGTACCACCACAGCTGTCTCTTGATAATGTCTTTATTCTATCACACCCCAGCACTGTCAAAAAGGTATATGATTTCCTTGGCGCATTTACTATGGGATCCTTGTTATTAGCACACGTGGGATTCCGTACTGGACACCTTGATGTCTCCAAAGCCAAACACTGTCGAGCGATAAAATAAAGACATTCTCAAGATACAGATGTGGTAGTACTTTTCTCATATATATCATCGGCTGCAGTCCCTCACCCATGCAATAAGGTGGACATCCATAAATAAATGCGAATGTTTGTCTAGGAACAGCTAATTCATTCAATATGAAATATTGCCATACTTAGAATGAGATTTTCACTCTGCAGCGGAGTGTGCGCTGATATGAAACTTCCTGGCAGATTAAAACTGTGTGCCGGACCGAGACTCGAACTCGGGACCTTTGCCTTTCGCGGGGAAATGCTCTGCCAACTGAGCTACCCAAGCACGACTCACGCCCCTTCCTCATAGCTTCAGCACTTGCCCGCGAAAGGCAAAGGTCCCGAGTTCGAGTCTCGGTCCAGCACACAGTTTTAATCTGCCACGAAGTTTCATTGCCCTACTTAATTCAAATGAATTTTAAATGCAAACTTTTCGATTATGTATCCATGTATGGAACGTAGACCTGGACAATTAACCTGAAGCACATTAAAAAATTACAAGCTCTAGAGATGGACTTCTGGAGAAGATCGGCAAGAATGTTCAGGAAAGAAAAGATAAGGAACACCGAAGTAATAAGGAGAATGGAAATAAAAGAAAGAATATATGACGTAATGGATAGGAAGAAATTGCAGTGGTACGGGCATGTACGACGAATGGAGGAAGCCAGAATACCAAAATTAGTACTGGTGTGGGAACCGGAGGGGAGAAGAAGAAGAGGACCACCTGGCTCCAAAATGTAGAGCACACAATGAGGAGAATGGGCGCAGAGGAAGAGGACACACAAGATCGAAAGACCTGCAGGAATATTTTGAAAATATAGTTTAAGAACGTTTATTCTTTGTATTATAATTTCCGAGTAAATTATTATGTTGGAGAAAGCCTCTGTAATGAGGAAAAACTCAAAATAACAATAATCAAAAAGATCCATATAGTGAGGATGAGCAAGAAGAACAAACCCGTGATGTATGGGTTCAGCATTAATAGTGTCCTGCTTGAGACAGTCAGGTAGTTTGAGGATCTGGGCGTGGCGTTGTGAAGCGGTATGAAATGGAACGAGCATGTGAGGATTGTGGTTCGGAAGGCGAATTCTCGACTTGGGTTTATTGGGAGAATTTTAGGAACGTGTGGTTCATCTCTAAGGGAAACCGCATACACGACGCTAGTGCGACCTGTTCTTGAGTACAGCTCGAGTGTTTGGGATCTGCACCATGTCAGATTGAAAGAATACAGCGAAGCATTCCAGAGGCGAGCTGCTAGACTTGTTACCGGTAGGTTCGATCGGCATGCAAGTGTTACAGATATGCTTCAGGAGCTCAAGTGGGAATCTCTGGAGTGAAGGCGACGTTCTTTTCAAAGAACGCTACTGAGGAAGTTAAGAGAACCGGCATTTGAAGTTGACTGCAGAACGATCCTACTGCCGTCAACATACGAGGTTTGTTCGGAAAGCAAGGAACGATCGGTCGCGAAATGGTTCAAATGGCTCTGAGCACTATGGGACTTAACTTCTGAGGTCATCAGTCCCCAAGAACTTAGAACTACTTAAACCTAACTAACCTAAGGACATCACACACATCCATGCCCGAGGCAGTATTAGAACCTGCGACCGTAGCGGTCGCGCGGTTCCAGACTGTAGTGCCTAGAACCGCTCGGCCACCACGCCGGCGGTCGCGAAATGGAAACCACAGTGAAAATCAGAAACATTTTCTTTGCACATTCAACTACACCTTCCAGGTACTTCTCTACATAGTCGCCGCTGCGACTTTTTGTCGGAGCGTTATACCAAATTTCCAACACCATCGTCAAAGAAGACAGCCGCCTGTGCTTTCCGATAATTCTCTATGCTGATCTAAAGCACGTAGCTGCGCCCAAGTGTTGTCTTTGTATCCAGCGCTTCATGTGAATAAAGATGATACTCAAGATGAGCCAATTAGGGCTGTGTTGCGGGTGATCGAACACTTGCCGTCGAAAAGACTGCAGGAGCGTCTTCACTGCCCCTGCAGAGTGCGGCTGAGAATTGCCACGAAGAAGGAAGTGCGTGGCAGTTGTGTTTGGTGGGCTGCATTCATTAAGGCGAAGCCTCTCAGCGGGCCCTCCTACTTGACAGGAGACATCGTTGTTGTAGGCACCTTTACTCGCTCACAGTGCGCTCACAACTGAAAAGAGCGTCTTGATGCGATCGACGGGCATACTAGAGACACTACCCAAACCGTCTGTGAAAAGCCTCGTTGGATTTCCACAGTGGTTTCCATTTCGCGACCGATCGTTCCTCAGTTTTCGAATATCCCTCGTACATTTCGCATAGGGACCACGAAGATAAGATGCTAGAAGCTAGGACTCCTAAAGAGGCATATAGATAGTCGTTTTTCCCTCTCTTTATCTGCGAGAATACAGGAAAGGAAGCAACTAAATATGGTGCACGATACCCTCTGCCACGCATCGTACGGTGGCTTGCGGAGTGTGTATGTAGGTGCAGATGTAGATATAGTTGTGAATGTGGATTTATTGGGCTCAAATGTCACTGAAGACCGATTTTAGCAAGCGATACAATACTGTAGGGTAAGCCAGAAGTTATACAACACTAAATTCTAAAAATTCAAACCTTTATTAACGTCCCTACAAGAGACACCTCAACGCATTTTTTCATGTCACCTGGTACTTTTTGCATGGTCAGAACACTTATGCTGGCTATTTCGTCCTCGATGTTGTGCTTCAGTTGGTAGACGGTATGAGGGTTGTTATTATAGACGTTCTCCTTCGTGATAAGACAGGGAGCAGGACACAAGGCCGTTGGAGTGGAATGCTGAGCCACAATTTGAGGATACAATAAAAAAAGGAAAGTGATTTATTGGACAAACCCAAGATGCAAACAAACACTGTTAACAACACAGTCATACAACAATACTATCACAAGCAACCAGTGGCATGCTCAAGGTTACAAACTTCTTTAAAAGAAAAATTTAAAAAAAATTCCACTCCATTAAGCAAACAGTTCTTGAAGATATGAGACATAAACATCCTTACGGCCCAAAACTTGATACAAACAGCGTTACTGTTACACAGAATTGACTTCACAATTAAAAAAAAACTTTATTAATTTACTGATACTGAGTATGAAGGGGCGATCCGTATTTAATTTATTAGGAGAAAGTATTACGAAAGTTTAGGAAAAAATTATGTTTCAATGATTCGTCTATGGGTTAATTTGGCATTATTTGTATAGTAGGTTTTAGCAGCTTTTGCTCCATTGTTACAAATCTCATGGTCATAGTTTCACCGAAACCAGTCATCCACAATACAGCGATCTTGGCTAAGAATTTTTTCTTCTCCTAAAAATTAAAAAAAAACTGACAAATGATGTAATTTGAAACAACGAATTTTGACCCACGCAAAACGACAATCCGTTACGGTAACATAGTTTATAGCAAGCCTGAATCTTCCAGACTATTTAAATGTAAATTATCTTAACAGCAAAAGTCTCTGTCACAATTGAGCGACTTGATTAATGGCTAATGAGCACTATGGGACTTAACATCTATGGTCATCAGTCCCCTAGAACTTAGAACTACTTAAACCTAACTAACCTAAGGACAGCACACAACACCGAGTCATCACGAGGCAGAGAAAATCCCTGACCCCGCCGGGAATCGAACCCGGGAATCCGGGCGTGGGAAGCGAGAACGCTCCCGCACGACCACGAGCTGCGGACGACTTGATTAATAGCCAAAGAACCTGCAGTTTACAAAGAAAAGCATAACAACAAATATCGGTTGATCATTACCTAATGCAGTATCCTGAACAGAGTAAACACGAAGTAGCTGAGTATTGGCCGTTGGCGTTCAACATCGGTCGAGCGTCTGAATTTCTTGCGCGAGACCCGACCGCGAACAACAGCCAGCACTTGCTGCACACTGACAACAGCCTCTGTAATACACACAAAACGATTTTTTTTGCTCCTGTGTTAACCTCTTCACCTCAGAGTAGCACTTGCAATCTACGTCCTCTATTATTTGCTGGATGTATTCCAATCTCTGTCTTCCTCTACAGTTTTTGCTCTCTACAGCTCCCTCTAGTACCATGGAAGTCATTCCCTCATGCCATAACAGAGCCTGTCTCTTCTCGTTATCAGTGTTTTCACATATTACTTTCCTCTCCGATTCTGCGCAGAACCTCCTCATTCCTTACCTTATCAGTCCACTTGATTTTCAACATTCGTCTGTAGCACCACATCTCAAATGCTTCGATTCTCTTCTGTTCTGTATACAATGCTGTACTCAAGTGGTACATTCTCAGAAATTTCTTCCTCAAATAAAGCCCGACATTTGATATTAGTAGACGTCTCTTGGCCAGGAATGCCCTTTTTGCCATAGCGAGTCTCTTTTTGATGTTCTCCTTGCTCCGTCCGTCAGTGGTTATTTTACTGCCTAGGTAGCAGAATTCTTTAACTTCATCTACTTCATGACCATCAATCCTCATGTTATGTTTCTCGTTGTTCTCATTACTGCTATTTCTCATTACCTTCGTCTTTCTTCGATTGAATCTCAACCCATACTCTGTACTCATTAAACTCTTCATTCCGTTCAGCAGACCATGTAATTCTTCTTCACTTTCACTCAGGATAGCAATGTCATCAGCGAATCGTATCATTGATATCCTTTTACCTTGTATTTTAATTCTACTCCTGAACCTTTCTTTTATTTCTATCATTGCTTCTTCAATATACAGATTGAACAGTAGGACCGAAAGACTACATCCCTGTCTTACACCCTTCTTAGTCCGAGCACTTCGTTCTTGGTCGTCCACTCTTATTATTCCCTCTTGGCTGTTGTACATACTTTATACGACCCGTCTTTCCCTATAACTTACACATACTTTTTTCAGAGTTTCGTACACCTTGCATCATTTTACATTGTCGAACGGTTTTTCCAGGTCAACAAATCCTATGAACGTTTCTTGATTTTCCTTTAGTCTTGCTTCCATTATTAACCGCAATGTCAAAATTCCTCTCTCGTACCTTTACCTTTCCTAAGGCCAAACTGATCGACATCTAACATATCCTCAATTTTCTTTTCCATTCTTCTACGTATTATTCTTGTAAGTGACTTGGATGCATGTTAAGCTGAGTGTGCCATTATTCTCGCACTTGTCAGCTCTTCCCGGTTCTGAATTGTGTGGATGATGCTTTTCTGAAAGTCAGATGGTTTATCGCCAGACTCATATATTCTACACACCAACGTGAATAGTCGTTTTGTTGCCACTTCCCCCAATGATTTTAGAAATTCTGATGGAATGTTATCTATCCCTTCTGCCTTATTTGACCGTAAGTCCTCCAAAGCTCTTTCAAATTGCGATTCTAATACTGGATCCCCTATCTCTTCTAAATCGACTCCTGTTTCTTCTTCTATCACATCAGACAAATCTTCACCCTCATAGAGGCTTTCAATGTATTCTTTCCACCTATCTGCTCTCTCCTCTGCATTTAACAGTGGAATTCCCGATGCACTCATAATGTACCACCGTTGCTTTTAATGTCACCAAAGGTTGTTGTGACTTTCCTGTATGCTCAGTCTGTCCTTCCGACAATCATTTCATTTTCGATGTCGCCACATTTTTCCTGCAGCCATTTCGTCATAGACTCTCTACACTCGAATATTAATATACAACTCAAAATCACCACAGGATCATCAAGATAGAAAACAAATGGCAATAAGATTCTGCCCAAAGTTTCTTAAATTCGGAATTAAGTAATAAACTGCAGTACAGTTGATGTTAATTCGGCCGTTACGACGGCTTTAATAGATTTAACATTCATAAAATAGATTTAATCTTCATAAATCCACTCAGGACTTTGACCTTGCAAAGAACGAAAACCTGCACACAGTTTTAACTACTAAAAATACCGACCTTTGACGTCACAAGACTTCCAACAAGTTAGAACCGCCCACAGGTAGAAAATGACACAGAAAATCCTAACTTAAGTTTAAAACTAGGGCGAGGACTTCATTGATTAGATACAAATTCGCCGAATATCGGCCACAACTGACAGCAATCGAGAACTGATAGTAAAATCATCCAGGGCACAAGTCGGTTACACTACTGGCCATTAAAATTGCTACACCAAGAAGAAATGTAGATGATAAACGGGTATTCATTGGACAAATATATTATACTATAACTGACATGTGATTACATTTTCACGCTATTTGGGTGCATAGAACCTAAGAAATCAGTACCCAGAACACCATCTCTCGCCGTAATAATGGCCTTGATACGCCTGGGAATTGAATGAAACAGAGCTTGGATGGCGTGTACAGGTACAACTGCCCATGCAGCTTCAACACGATACCGCAGTTCATCAAGAGTAGTGACTGGCGTATTGTGACGAGCCAGTTGCTCGGCAACCATTGACCAGACGTTTTCAGTTGGTGAGAGAAATGGAGAATGTGCTGGCCAGTGCAGTAGTCGAACATTTTCTGTATCCAGACATGTCCCGTACAGGACCTGCAACATGCGGTCGTGAATAATCCTGCTGAAATGTAGGGTTTCGCAGGGATCGAATGAAGGATAGAGCCACGGGTCGTAACACATCTGAAATGTAACGTCCACTGTTCAAAGTGCCGTCAATGCGAACAAGAGGTGACCGAGACGTGTAACCAATGGCACTTCATACCATGGCGCCGGGTGGTACGCCAGTATGGCGATGACGAATACACGCTTCCAATGTGCGTTCACCGCGACATCTCCAAACACGGATGCGACCATCACGGTGCCGTAAACAGAACCTGGATTCATCCGAAAATATGACGTTTTGCATTCGTGCTCCCAGGTTCGTCGTTGAGTACACCATCCCAGGCGCTCCTGTCTGTGATGCAGCGTCAAGGGTAACCGCAGCCATGGTCTCCGAGCTGATAGTCCGTGCTGCTGCAAACGTCGTCGAACTGTTCGTGCAGATGGTTGTTGTCTTGCAAACGTCCTCATCTGTGGAGTCAGGGATCGAGACGTGGTTGCACGATCCGTTACAGCCATGCGGAAAAGATGCCTGTCATCTCGACTGCTAGTGATACGAGGCCGTTGGGATCCAGCACGGCGTTCCGTATTACCCTCCTCAACCCACCGATTCCATATTCTGCTAACAGTCATTGGATCTCGACCAACGCGAGCAGCAATGTCGCGATACGATAAACCGCAATCGCGATAGTCTACAATCAGACGTTTATCAAAGTCGGAAACGTGATGGTACGCATTTCCCCTCCTTAGACGAGGCATCACAACAACGTTTCACCATGCAACGCCGGTCAACTGCTGTTTGGTTATGAGAAATCGGTTGGAAACTTTCCTCATGTCGGCACGTTGCAGGTGTCGCCACCGGCGCCAACCTCGTGTGAATGCTCTGAAAAGCTAATCATTTGCATATCAGAGCATCTTCTTCCTGTCGGTTAAATTTCGCATCTGTAGCACGTCATCTTCGTAATGTAGCAATTGTAGTGGCCAGTAGTGTAGTTCCACTCGCGATTGACTGTCATGAGAACTCGATTTAGAAGACTACCCCTCAGAAGACCACCCCTCGAAGAAACAGAGTGGCCATACGGAGCAATCGCGGTTTGAAAACTATCCACCAAACAAATAGCTCACCATTTAAATCCAGGGAGCTGTCGTAGACGTACAAACCAGGCGAAGCTCCGGGTGTCTCGTCGCAGTGCAAAGGTGGAACGGCTCTCGAGCAGAGCCTGTGTTTACTGGTCACTGCAGCCAGCCCCAGATGCGCTCGCCAACAGCCACAGGCGCCACAATGACAACACCGGTGCGACACAGCGGTACACCACGCACCAACTCGTCTCGTGCGATGTCCCGAACAGACTCGCTCCGCACTCCTTAAGCCGTCGGCACACGGACCGTGCATCCGAACGTTGAGCGTTGAGCGTGACGAATTTCTGACGTCATAGCGTGGAATAGCACGTTCGGGAGTCTTTCCGAACGTGCAGAGCAATATCTGGCATGTCAGATATTCTGAGCGTGCGTCTGAGCGTTGACCAATGAGATGCCACAACGCCTCCTACGTCACACGCAAGCCGTCTCCCTTCAGTAAAGAGTTATGAGGCACCATATTGGCCTTCATTTGTAGCCTATATGTATATCTGCCGTTTCTGAGCACCAGCAAATTGAGACTCACTGGAAAACCTGTTGTTAGTTGTGTGATTCGTTCCAATGAAGTAATGAGAAACATCGTATTCGTGGCAAAAGAATTATTGTAACTTGCGTATTATGAGAGTAGGCTATTTGAAGGCAGCGTCACACTGAAGATCCGCCCAAAACTCATTGTTCTTGGTACAATTTGTTGTAATTAAATTTCAATTAGTAACATATCAACGATTAATGTTTTCAACAATGGGTAACATAATATGATTGCGTATAAGGAGCATGTTGTTGGTTTAGCACCGGCACGGTAACTCAGTGTGTTCGGTCAGAGGGCTAACTGCCCTCTGTAATAGAAAAACTGAGTTAATCGGTGAACGACGACCTGAAACGGGTGTCTTGCGACGTCCGCACACAGCGCATGAAACGAACGAAAACCAACAATATGAGATTATAAAAAAAAGCGTAATGAGTAGCGCCTCCGTCCAATAATGAATTTTTTATTGAGGCAGTGGTTCGCGTCTTAACAAAAAAAATGGCTCTGAGCACTATGTGACTTAACTTCTGAGGTCATCAGTCGCCTAGAACTTAGAATTAATTAAACCTAACTAACCTAAGGACATCACAGACATCCATGCCCAAGTCAGGATTTGAACCTGCGACCGTTGCGGTCGCGCGTCTTAACACGTCTAAATTTATTCCTAACATTAGCGTCTTTATTAGGTTCTGATACTTTATTATTAGTTTCATATAAGTATATGTTATAAAATTTGATGTTATGTAAATATAAGTTCACCTTTATTTGAGGGGTGACTTTGTTCGATTTGCTAATCTACACAACAGCTTGCGCTACTTGTATAAAGATATTTTGCTCCTTTTTCTTTTACGCTTCGTAATTCACATGTCGCAAATTTTCTGGTACTGGGTAGGAACAGTGATCAAGTAAGATTGACCTTGGGGTTTAACTAAAATGTGGGAATGATGAAATAATGTTTATCTTACGTGGATAAGTATTCAAATTAAAAAATGGTTCAGATGGCTCTGAGCACTATGGGACTTAACTTCTGAGGTCAACAGTCCCCTAGAACTGAGAACTACTTAAACCTAACTAACCTAAGGACATCACACACATCCATGCCCGAGGCAGGATTCGAACCTGCGACCGTAGCGATCGCGCGGTTCCAGACTGAAGCGCCTAGAACCGCTCGGCCACATCGGCCGTCTGAGAAGTATTCCAAATTTGTACCGCACTGTTTGTAATGGAACTTTTATAAGCCTGTGTCATTATTGATTGGACATGGTACTTTCCTTTTCGTGGACGATGGAGGAAACGTGCGTTTTAATAGGCATTGCCCCTCTGCCCACCCCCCTCTCCCCAAATGCCACACCAGCCACTACAGTAACAAACAATGGACAAATAGTTCTAGGTTAATCTAGGCTAAGACAATTTATTTTTAAGTAACATTTCTCTGTATGTATGTTTGTATAAACGCCTGAAGATGAACAGAACATGTTCGAAACGCGTTGTATTGTGTTACATTAAACATAAGACAAAAAATTAAAAAGTGACAGGTAGCAGAAATTGCAAATAAATTAATGTTCTGCTAACGTTCAGCTGTTACTGTTTCCGAGAAACGTTTGGCGCACAATTCTCTGGCGCAAAATTCCACGCCAAACTCTAATTTTCCGTGAATGTAATGGAGCCCATGAAAAAACCTGAGGGTTTTTTAAACTCTAGTATCTGTCTTCATCACTGTTTACATAGCCACTTACATGAAACCGTGTTTCATCGATGTAGAAAAAACAATACAACACAGGAACATGATTGCGAATAAAACGCAACAGCCATTGACAGTAATGTAATCTTTCTCTCTTGTTAGATTCTTGCTCCTCATGCACAACGAGAATGAATTACGGACGAAGTTTCATTTTCTTGGTGGCTCTGCGAACACTCCTGTAAGTCATTCGAATTTGCTGACAAAGTTTTCTTGGTGAACGTAGCAAGAATGCGCTGATGTTTTCACTTAACACCGGAAGTTCGACCAGAACGTTCGCCTTCATTCATGCTACCAGGTTTTCTGAAACTGACGACTATGAATGAAATTCTTGATCCGTGAGGCATCCTTGTTCCGTAAATGCTATCCTAAAGCCTTCCTTACATTTTGAGAAAGGTAGCGACTTGAAGTAACTTTCGGGACCGAACACAGATTCCGCCTGGGAAAAACGCATGTTTGTTCACACACATCTAACTCAACGCTGGCATCAAAAGGTTGGGAAAACTATTTGGATATCACATGTTACGTGTGTTCCACAAGCTCATCCGTTACGTAACACAAACATTCCCGGCGGCAACAAACTCAGTTTCTCGTAACACTATTTCTTAGAATTTACAACTGCGTAATTCTGGCTTAACTTCAGCACATTACATTTGGTGGAAGGAGTTTTTCAAAAGTCGAGGTGATAAAGACGTAAGTTACTCATCACTTTCTCAAGAACGATTGTGCGGACTGTCAACTTCAGCCACATTACATTTCGTCAAATAAATACTTGTTCCATAGATCATGGATACATTTCGTAATGATGTGGAATGTGTCGGTTTAACGTGAGTTTTCATTACACAATATATATATACAGTAATGAAAACTTAGGTTAAACTGACACACACACACACACACACACACACACACACACACACACACACACATATATATATATATATATATATATATATATATATATATATATTACTTCATATCTAAAAATTCATGTATTGAGTAGGAGTTATCTTTCAGAAATTCTGTCAGACTTTTAATGCTATTTGGCAAATACCCAAAGATTTTTGTGCAGCATAATTCACCCCTTTCTGTTCCGCAATCAGATTTAACCCAGAATAGTGAACATCATCCTTTCTTCTAGTGTTGTAACCATGCAATTCGCTATTAGTTTTAAATTGGGATGGGTTATGAATAACAATTTTCATAAGTGAATATATGTATTGCGAAGGTACTGTGTTCCGAGTTCCTTAAATAAATGTCTGCAAGTTCATCTTGGGTGGGCTCCAGCTATTGTTCTGATTAAACGTTTTTGTGTAATGAATACTTTTTTCTCTTAATACTGAATAACCCCAAAATATGATGCTACTGAAAACGATACCTTGAAGTCGATGCATTTAGAAAGATCTTACTAAGTTAGAGGCCAGAAAAATGTCAAGGTAATGTTCTTAAACAAGTGAAGAAACAGTCAGTAAATATAACGAACAACTGTAGATATTGCAGGTGCGACGGTGAAACGGGCGATTTCGAAACCTCCACCAGCGATGCGGTTGTATTCACGCCGATATAAGAGAGATACAACATGAATTAATAATTCTTACTACTTAATACTTGAAAATGACATCACTTGGGTGGGCGTTATTTTCCTTCACACACATTTCAAGACTTTTACGGAAGATAGACATCTCCTCTAGCAGGACTGGCTCTGGGATTCGATTAACTTCTTCCAAAATTTCAACCTCGATGGTGTGTGGTGAGTCACACTTAACAAAGGTAAGGAGATCTTGGAGGCCAATAAGTGTTCTCGTTCTTCGAGATGGGATGGCCAGGAAAGATCTGTGGCGTTTTAACGGAATGCCGCGACTTACAGCATGTGGTCCCGCCTTGTTGGAAGAATGTGTTTGCACTAACAAGAATATCAGGGAGCTGTCGCTCTAGGAAATGATTCAACATGTGAATTTAACGATTTGTCGTGACAAATATCCACAGTTTTGCTTGGTAACAAAGCCTGACACACAAAAATAGACCTCATCGCTCATGACCAGACCGTTTCACAGACCTGGGTCGCCGTTCATAGCTTCCAACAACTCCCGGCAAAAGTTTAGTATCTTTGAGATGTCATCCGCATGCCCTTTTCTGCTATCTGAATTCTGTGCGGGTGGTATTGCAGTTCCTAGTAGGACTGTTGATTTTTTTTAAATATTGGGATGCTGCTGTCCATGCATCAGCACGGCTTTAGAAAGCACATCGATCCTGCGAAACGCAACTCGCTCTTTTTTCACATGGTATCTTGAGAACAATGGATGAAGGGTTCCAGACGGATGCCATATTCCTTGACTTCCGGAAAGCGTTTGACTCGGTGCCCCACTGCAGACTCCTAACTACAATATATGTCGATATTCCTTGGAAAAATTGTCGATGTATCGGCATTTTATTAGCTGCCCAGTTCCTTGTGCAATATTCGCCATGCACTGCGATCCGATATCTCAAGTTCTGGCGCATCCTTCTATGCAGAACGTCTGCGACTTCGGCAGCAGGCTTCTTTCCTCTCTTGCAACATTCTCTGGTGTGCACACGCGTTTTGCATTTCCGCTCTCTTTCTCGACGTATCACCGGTTTCCTTAAAGTACGCAAGCCGGCCGAGGTGGCCGAGCGGTTCTAGGCGCTACAGTTTGGAACCGCGCGACCGCTATGGTAGCAGGTTCCGAATCCTGCCTCGGGCATGGATGTGTGTGATGTCCTTAGGTTAGTTAGATTTAATTAGTTGTAAGTTCTAGGTGACTGATGACCACAGCAGTTAAGTCCCATAGTGCTCAAAGCCATTTGAACTACTTTTTTGAAAGTACGCACACTTTGATAGCATGTGGCGACAAGGGCATGGCGTGCGAGATGGTAATTAGTGCGAAAAACGCGTTTCGCCTCTCTCGTAGCTGACGGTCTTCTTGAGGAACGACTTCGCGGCAACAGCGCGTTGTTCGTTTAGCCAGGACACCATCTCGATTGAACGGTGATATCAGGGTCAACGGCAAAGGCTTGTTGACCAGAGGGCAACAAAAAATGCCTGCAAGCACTATGGGACTTAACTTCTGAGGTCATCAGACCCCTACACATAGAACTATTTAAACCTAACTAACCTAAGGACATCACACACATCCATGCCCGAGGCAGGATTCAAACCTGGGACCGTAGCAGCAGCGCGGTCCCAGACCGAAGCGCCTAGAACCACTCGGCCACAATCACCGGCTCCAGATGGCAATACACCCGTTTTCTGATTCCTAACGCAAAGCGCTATTTCCATGTTTATCAAATCGTTCGGTTCACTGCGGCACTTGTTACATGAATTTATTAGTAAAATTTTTCTTTTTCGTATCACATAAAAATTGCTGTCTTCGTTTTCACTTGTGTTTGACCGTAATTTTCCTAAAATTTGACTAAATACTGGAGAGTTTTCTTCACATGTAACAAGGTGTTATGCTTATCATGTCAAAAGAAAAACAGGGGATTAATTTGTATATCTGTCCCCTTTTTTCGACGGAAAGTGACTTAAAAATCCTAAGAGGTTATTGGTCGTATGTAAAATCAGTAAGTGGGTCAAAATCATCTATTGATTCTCTCAGCGCACACGCGGGCACTAAAACGGAAGATGACAGAGAGAAGGCCGAAATACTGAATTCGGTCTTCGGAAGTTGTTTCATAGCGGAACACTGTCCCTCCTTTGAATCATCGTGTGAACGTCGAAATGGCAGATATTGAGATGACTGATCGCAGAACTGTAAAGCAACTACAATCGCTTAGTAGTGGAAAAGTTTCAGGACGATATGAGATACCTATAGCATTCTATAAAGATTATGCGGAAGAACTTGCTCCCCTTCTAGCAGTAATTTATCGTATATCGCTTGAGCAACGAAAGGTACCTAAAGACTGGAAAAAAGCGCAGGTCATTTAAGTTTTTAACAAAGGCCGTAAGACAGATCCACACAGTTATAGACCTATATCGTTAACGTCAATCTGTAGTAGAATTATGGAACATGTTTTATGTTCAAAAATTATGACGATTTTGGAAAATGAACATCTCCTCTATAAAAATCAACAAGGATTCCACAAACAGAGATCCTGCGAACCTCAGCTCGCTCTGTTCCTCCATGAGATCCTCAGCTCAGTGGACAACGGCAGTCAGGCTGACGCCGTGTTCCTTGAGTTCAGTGAGGCATTTGACACCGTCCAGCATTGACGTTTAATGGAAAAAAAAAATGCGAGCTTACGGAGTATCGGAGAAGACCTGCCATTGGATTCAAGACTATCCTGCAGATAGAACTCAACGCGTCGGTCTTAACCGAACTAAATCGACACATGTAAAGGTCATATCCGGTGTACTACAGGCAACTGTGATAGGGCCGTTGCAGTTCACAATGATCTAGCAGAAAGCGTCGGATGATCTTTAAGGCTATTTGCAGATGATGCCGTTGTTTATACCAAAGTAGCAACGCCTGAAGATAGTAAGAATTTGCAGAACGATCTGCAGAGAATTGATGAGATGTTTAGGACGGGTGGTAGGGACAGAGCATCGAGTGACATTATACTGAGTGCACTATCCGAAAATTACCTCGAGCAATTAAACAGAGAACCGACTCGTGGAGATAACATCTTGGACCTACTGATAACAAACAGACCCGAACTTTTCGACTCTGTATGTACAGAACAGGGAATCAGTGATCATAAGGCCGTTGCAGCATCCCTGAATATGGAAGTTAATAGGAATATAAAAAAAGGGAGGAAGGTTTATCTGTTTAGCAAGCGTAATAGAAGGCAGATTTCAGACTACCTAACAGATCAAAACGAAAATTTCTGTTCCGACACTGACAATGTTGAGTGTTTATGGAAAAAGTTCAAGGCAATCGTAAAATGCGTTTTAGACAGGTACGTGCCGAGTAAAACTGTGAGGGACGGGAAAAACCCACCGTGGTACAACAACAAAGTTAGGAAACTACTGCGAAAGCAAAGAGAGCTCCACTCCAAGTTTAAACGCAGCCAAAACCTCTCAGACAAACAGAAGCTAAACGATGTCAAAGTTAGCGTAAGGAGGGCTATGCGTGAAGCGTTCAGTGAATTTGAAAGTAAAATTTTATGTACCGACTTGACAGAAAATCCTAGGAAGTTCTGGTCTTACGTTAAATCAGTAAGTGGCTCGAAACAGCATATCCAGACACTACGGGATGATGATGGCATTGAAACAGAGGATGACACGCGTAGAGCTGAAATACTAAACACCTTTTTCCAAAGCTGTTTCACAGAGGAAGACCGCACTGCAGTTCCTTCTCTAAATCCTCGCACAAACGAGAAAATGGCTGACATCGAAATAAGTGTCCAAGGAATAGAAAAGCAACTGGAATCACTCAATAGAGGAAAGTCCACTGGACCTGACGGGATACCAATTCGATTCTACACAGAGTACGCGAAAGAACTTGCCCCCCTTCTAACAGCCGTGTACCGCAAGTCTCTAGAGGAACGGAGGGTTCCAAATGATTGGAAAAGAGCACAGATAGTCCCAGTCTTCAAGAAGGGTCGTCAAGCAGATGCGCAAAACTATAGACCTATATCTCTGATGTCGATCTGTTGTAGAATTTTAGAACATGTTTTTTGCTCGAGTATCATGTCGTTTTTGGAAACCCAGAATCTACTATGTAGGAATCAACATGGATTCGGGAAACAGCGATCGTGTGAGACCCAACTCGCTTTATTTGTTCATGAGACCCAGAAAATATTAGATACAGGCTCCCAGGTAGATGCTATTTTTCTTGACTTCCGGAAGGCGTTCGATACAGTTCCGCACTGTCGCCTGATAAACAAAGTAAGAGCCTACGGAATATCAGACCAGCTGTGTGGCTGGATTGAAGAGTTTTTAGCAAACAGAACACAGCATGTTGTTATCAATGGAGAGACGTCTACAGACGTTAAAGTAACCTCTGGCGTGCCACAGGGGAGTGTTATGGAACCATTGCTTTTCACGATGTATATAAATGACCTGGTAGATGGTGTCGGATGTTCCATGCGGCTTTTCGCGGATGATGCTGTAGTATACAGAGAAGTTGCAGCATTAGAAAATTGTAGCAAAATTATGGAAGATCTGCAACGGATAGGCACTTGGTGCAGGGAGTGGCAACTGACCCTTAACATAGACAAATGTAATGTATTGCGAATACATAGAAAGAAGGATCCTTTATTGTATGATTATATGATAGCGGAACAAACACTGGTAGCAATTACTTCTGTAAAATATCTGGGAGTATGCGTGCGGAACGATTTGAAGTGGAATGATCATATAAAATTAATTGTTGGTAAGGCGGGTACCAGGTTGAGATTCATTGGGAGAGTGCTTAGAAAATGTAGTCCATCAACAAAGGAGGTGGCTTACAAAACACTCGTTCGACCTATACTTGAGTATTGCTCATCAGTGTGGGATCCGTACCAGATCGGTCTGACGGAGGAGATAGAGAAGATCCAAAGAAGAGCGGCGCGTTTCGTCACAGGGTTATTTGGTAACCGTGATAGCGTTACGGAGATGTTTAATAAACTCAAGTGGCAGACTCTGCAAGAGAGGCGCTCTGCATCGCGGTGTAGCTTGCTGTCCAGGTTTCGAGAGGGTGCGTTTCTGGATGAGGTATCGAATATATTGCTTCCCCCTACTTATACCTCCCGAGGAGATCACGAATGTAAAATTAGAGAGATTAGAGCGCGCACGGAGGCTTTCAGACAGTCGTTCTTCCCGCGAACCATACGCGACTGGAACAGGAGACGGAGGTAATGACAGTGGCACGTAAAGTGCCCTCCGCCACACACCGTTGGGTGGCTTGCGGAGTATAAATGTAGATGTAGATGTAGGTGCAGACTCTGGCAGTTGACTCTGAAAGTAAATAAATGCAACATATTGCGCATACATTGGAAAAGGAATCCACTACTGTACAGCTACACTACTGATTACAAACAGCTGGAGACAGCGTCTGCCGTAAAATCTCTAGGCGTAACTATCCAGAGCGACCTTAAGTGGTATGACCATATAAAAGAGATAGTGGGAAAATCAGATACAAGACTCAGATTCATTCGAAGAATCTTAAGCAAATCTAACTCATCCACGACGAAAGTGGCTTATAAGTCGCTTGTTCGCACGATTATTTAGTATTGTTCATCTGCCTGGGATCCCTATCAGGTAGGAATGACAGAGGAGATAGAGAAGATCCACCGAAGACCGGTGCCTTTCGTCACAGGATCGTTGAGTTGGCGAGAGAGCGTTACGAAGACGCTAAGAGAATTCTACTGGCAGACGTTACAAGAGAGGCGTTGTGCATCACGGAGAGAACATGTCGCGTACTGGCCACGACGAGAAAATTCGAGAAATTAGAGGCAATACAGAGGCTTAGCGACAATCGCTCTTCCCACGCGCTATTCGCGAGTGGAACAGGGTTGGAGGGATCAGATTGTGGTACCGAAAGTACTCTCCGCCACTCACCACTAGGTGGCTTGCGGAGAATGATGTAGATGTAGATGCAGATGAATCCACCAGATTTTCAAATCCCAGTATTCTCAGCTGGTGCAGCCTCCTTAAATTTACTTTCCCCACAAATCTCTATATCAGATACCTATTTTGTACACATATAAACTCTCTTTATAAGGAGTGTTTCCATAAGAGCGTAGAAGTATGTAACAGGACATAGAAAATGCTTCACTGAACAATTTCAGATACGGACCTGGGGTCAGAGAAGCGAGTTTAAAGAGATAAGGAAGTAAACATATCTACTGCTTTGTCTAGCATTACTTTTTTCGAGCTTATTGCGTACAGCTTTACACGTACTATGCTGTTTATTTACATGTTCATTCTTTATTCCGCGCAGTGAAAAAAGGAAGTCTAGCCTGATTACCATAAAGTCATGATGCAGGTTTTCTTTACTTGTCCATAAGGTGGCTCTGTTGTATCGTATTTACATTGTCCCATGACAGGTGGCTCTGTAGTATCGTATTTACATTGTCCCATGACAGAACGTGTTATGAATCAACGACTGACCCATTCATTACTCAGTGCCATTCAGAGATGTACAGTACCGGTACAGTTTCGCAGAACTCAGTGACAATGGCTCAAATGGCTCTGAGCACTATGGGACTTAACTTCTGAGGTCATCAGTCCCCTAGAACTTAGAACTAGTTAAACCTAACTAACCTAAGGACATCACACACATCCATGTCCGAGGCAGGATTCGAACCTGCGACCGTAGCGGCCGCGCGCTTCCAGACTGTAGCGCCTAGAACCGCTCGGCCACCACGGCCGACACTCAGTGACATGCACCTTGTGTATGGGGAAGTACGTTGCAACGCTCTCGCTGGTGAAAGGCTGTAAAGGGAACGAATTCCTAACAGGCATCATCTGCCACCACGATTGTTTATTTCTCTCGATCGACGAATGCGGGAGACTGGATCATTAGAATGAAGAAACGAGGGGCCTGGGAACAGGAGGACCACACCAGGGATATTTGTCAGGGTGCGTCAGAATCTTGTTCGCCGATGTCATGCTTGCATTGAGGTTGGTGGCCATCAGTTTCAGCACATTTTGCAAGATACAGTACAAATGGTACATTCATTGCGTGAGTGATGGTATTTACAGTTAACTCTTAATAAACAACTGTTAATAAGTTTAATAAAGAAGTAGACAGTAATGTAATTTTATTCCTATTATCTCCTTAAGCTGGCTTCTCTGACGTCGGGTTCGCTGCCTCAAATTGTGCAGTGGAGCATCATCTACGTCCTGTTAAATTTTTGCACGGTCTCACGGAAACACCTTGTATTTGCCACTATCACCATTCTTATTATTGCCATAATTATTGTCATTATTGTTTTTATTATCACTTCCAGTAGCAGCAGCAGCGGTAACAGAGGTACTTCCAGTATTAAATTCATCAGTTTATTGTCAGTATTATGTACTCACATTGTCACAATAGACATTCAAACCATTTTAAGACTCTCTGTCATGTTAAAGTTATTATTCCGTAGGTACTTACGATGTAAAGAAGTACTGTATGTGTGAAATTTTTGTCCGATAAAAGAGAAGGCGTGATGGCTCTATTCAGATCTGGTTAAATAAATAAATAAACAATAGTTACAGAATTAAAAAGTTGCATTATTAAACTAAAAATGACAGAAATTACTTATTTTCATTCCTTCCATTCCGTGTTGTGCGCCAACGGCCTTGCTTCTATGTTGACAGCGGTTCGCGTCAGATTACTGAAGTTAAGCGCTCTTGGGCTTGGCTAGCACATGGATGGGTAACCATCCAGTCTGCCGAGCCCTTTTGGCAAGAGGGGTGCACTCAGCCCTTGTGAGGCAAACTGAGGAGCTGCTTGGCTGAGAAGTGGCGGCTCCGGTCTCTTAAAGCGACATACGGCCGGGAGAGCGGTGTGCTGACCACATGACCCTCCATTTCCGCATCCTGTGACGCCTATGGGCTGAGGATGACACGGCGGCCGGTCGGTACTGTTGGGCCATCGAAGGCCTGTTCGGTAGATGTTTTCTATGTTTATTCCGTGTAGTGCACAGCACACTGTTATTGAAGCTAGAACGGTCCCTTCAGGCATTGGACTAAAATATGGCCGGCCGGGGTGGCCGAGCGGTTCTTGGCGCTACAGTCTGGAACCGCGCGACCGCTACGGTCGCAGGTTCGAATCCTGCCTCGGACATGGATGTGTGTGATGTCCTTAGATTAGTTAGGTTTAAGTAGTTCTAAGTTCTAGGGGACTGATGACCTCAGAAGTTAAGTCCCATAGTGCTCAGAGCCATTTGAACTAAAATACGCAAACACCGAGAGAGATGCACGTTTACACATAAATGCAGATGCTAATGTGCGCTGCTGTGTTTGACCACGAACGACGCCTGTGCGGTGCTCTCAATACGTTATCTGTCGTAGTCGGAAGAGCGTTGTGTGTGGTTGCGTGCGCATTATGCCGGTGCTAAGTGAACTCGAATTGGAACAGATTGTTGGCGAGGGTGTGGTGGGTGCTTCTGTAACCTAGGGAGTCGAAGTCTATTGTTTCAAGAGGCACTGTACCGAAGATACTGCTTACAGGGAAAGTGGAAACACGTCATCAGCTCGGTCACAACTTTGACAAAAGTGTCTGTTTAGTGAGCGTGACGGACGATCATTGGAGAGCATATTAAACTAAACTCCGCCTGAAGAGGATATGAAGGTACAACGTTACCTACCGGCCGCCGTGTCCTCAGCCCACAGGCGTCACTGGATGCGGGTATGGAGCGTCATGCGGTCAACACACCGCTCTCCCGGCCGTATGTCAGTTTACGAGACCGGAGCCGCTACTTCGCGATCCAGTAGCTCCTCAATTTGCCTCACAAGGCTGAGTGCACCTCACTTGTCAACAGCGCTCGGCAGACGGGATGGTCACCCATCCAGCTGCTAGCCCAGCT
Organism: Schistocerca americana; assembly: GCF_021461395.2. NCBI lineage: Eukaryota > Metazoa > Arthropoda > Insecta > Orthoptera > Acrididae > Schistocerca > Schistocerca americana. Next base: position 181,473,666 of record NC_060127.1, on the reverse strand, counting down.
CGACAGCGCTTAACTTCGGTGGTGTGAGAGGAACCGGTGTCAACACCAGTAGCCGTTGGCCATTGAAGAGGATTGTGACGAGGAATGAGAGGACGACAGCTCCAAAAGTCACAGCACAACTGAATGTCGCACTCGCGAACCGTGTCAGCACCAGAACAACAAGGAGGCAGCTCCAGAATCGCAGGGCAAGCTGAAATTGCAAAATGACACATCACTGATGAAAATGACCGTAACGGGAAAAAGTGGCTCTGAAAGCATAAAACTCGGTCTATGGAGCAACGGAAGAATGTCATTTGGTCAGATGAGTTTCGTTTCATGCTGTTTCCAACTTCTGACCGAGTTTACATCCAAGAGATAAACGTGGCCGGGGTTCGGTGATGTGTCGGGCAGCCATATCGTGGTATTCCACGGGCTCTATGGCTACTGTACATGGTCTAATTGCTGCCAAGGATTATGTGACTATTTTGGCTGATCAGGTCCATATCACGGGACAATGGTCGTACCGCAGTGGGGGTCAGTGTTACGAGGCGAGAGAAGTCCCTGTCCACTCAGGTCACATCATGCAAGATTGGTTTCATTGATGAATTGTCGTATCTTTCCTGGCCACCACAGTCTCCACATCTCAGTATCATTGAGCTACTTTCGAAAGAAGGATGCGTGATTCGCTTATCACCTCCATCATCGTTAGCTGAGCTTGCCAATGTTTTGCGGGAAGAATGATAAAAGATTCCCTTGAAAATCACATAGGACATGTACATATCCATTCCGAGACGATTGGAAACTATTTTCCTACACTGTACGAGGTGCATTCAAGTTCTTAGGACCGTTTTTTTTTCTCCGGACTTGAAAGAGATAGAAACATGCGCATTGTTTTGAAATGAGGCCGCGTTCATTGTCAATACGTCCCAGAGATGGCAGCACCGTACGGCAGATGGAATTTTTAAATACTTAAAATGGCGACGTTTTCCTTACTTGAACAGCGTGCAATCATTCGTTTTCTGAATTTGCGTGGTGTGAAACCAATTGAAATTCATCGACAGTTGAAGGAGACATGTGGTGATGGAGTTATGGATGTGTCGAAAGTGCGTTCGTGGGTGCGACAGTTTAATGAAGGCAGAACATCGTGTGACAAACCGAAACAACCTCAGGCTCGCACAAGCCGGTCTGACGACATGATCGAGAAAGTGGAGAGATTTGTTTTGGGGGATCGCCGAATGACTGTTGAACAGATCGCCTCCAGAGTTGGCATTTCTGTGGGTTCTGTGCACACAATCCTGCATGACGACCTGAAAATGCGAAAAGTGTCATTCAGGTGGGTGCCAAGAATGCTGACAGACGACCACATGGCTGCCCGTGTGGCATGTTGCCAAGCAATGTTGACGTGGAACGACAGCATGAATGGGACTTTCTTTTCGTCGGTTGTGACAATAGATGAGGCGTGGATGCCATTTTTCAATCCAGAAAAAAACGCCAGTCAGCTCAATGGAAGCACACAGATTCACCGCCACCAAAAAAATTTCGGGTAACCGCCAGTGCTGAAAAAGTGATGGTGTCCATGTTCTGGGATGGCGAGGGCGTAATCCTTACCAATTGCGTTCCAAAGGGCACTACGGTAATAGGTGCATCCTACGAAAATGTTTTGAAGAACAAATTCCTTCCTGCACTGCAACAAAAACGTCCGGGAAGGGCTGCGCGTGTGCTGTTTCACCAAGACAACGCACCCGCACGTCGAGCTAACGTTACGCAACAGTTTCTTCGTGATAACGACTCTGAAGTGATTCCTCATGCTCCCTACTCACCTGACCTGGCTCCTAGTGTCTTTTGGCTTTTTACAACAATGAAAGACACTCTCCGTGGCCGCACATTCACCAGCCGTGCTGCTATTGCCTCAGCGATTTTCCAGCGGTCAAAACAGACTCCTAAAGAAGCCTTCGCCGCTGCCATGGAATCATGGCGTCAGCGTTGTGAAAAATGTGTACGTCTGCAGGGCGATTACGTCGAGAAGTAACGCCAGTTTCATCTTTTTCGGGTGAGTAGTTAATTAGAAAAAAAAAATCGGGGGCCTTAGAACTTGAATGCACCTCGTATTAGGCATGCTAATGTTGTGTTCGTGGAGTTTCCATACTTTTCTCCATTTCTGGTTTCTCTAAAATGTTTTAAGACTCTCAGGATCACTTTAAATGGAAATGAACTGTTTCTTAACATTTAGCACTGCAATAAAGTTCAACAATTCATTTCTGTTACAGAGGAATATCTTTGAAGTACCTATCTGGAACGAAAAAACAGCCCCTGTCGAAGTGTATTATATTTAAATTTATTTTTATAGATCTTACGAAGAGCCCAAGCAAGGAAAGGCAAGCAGATGTCTGAAGGGGGGGGGGGGGAGTTGGGAACATACAGAAAATTATATGTCGCTTGTGTGGAGAAATCTTATCCAAATAATGCTGGATACGCATTCCATAGTCGGGAACAGTTAAAACTGTGGTATGCAGCTATTCAACAGCATGTGCTCAGTATTTTAGTTCAACGTAATCTGTCAGAGTATCGTCAAATAAGATTTTATTTGGCTACTTTAAGCACAAAGAGAAGCTGTCCGTCTTCATTTTTGAACTATTGTTAAAGCAAAATAATCAAAATTATTGAAGACACTAAAATTACCTGTCACATTTAACTTTTACGAATCTATTGACATAGTACGAGCAAACACTGTTCACGATTATTAGGTATATTCGTCACAAAATTTGAATAAATGTTTGCCTTTGTACCTACTTATGTCGTGTATGCCCTGAACTTGACTAAGTGAAGGGGTGTGGTAATACCGTCATGGAATAATCAAGGTTGTGATTACCTCATCCCGCTGTCTTCCAAAGCTCTTGTCATTCCACGCGACAAAAAAGGAACGACGTTGACCAAGAATGTACGAGCGATAAACATCAACAGGCTTCCCGTATTTTAAATGTTCCTATCAAGCAGCCGACAGTGTAAGGTGACGGCAATGTTCCTACCTGCAGGGAGTTTCTGATTTGTTTGAATATTGGGAAAGGTGGAAGGATATCACAACAGTAATGCACTGAAGCGCCAAAGAAACTGGTATAAGCACGCGTATTCAAATACAGAGATACGTAAACAGAAAGAATACGGCGCTGCTGTTGGCAACGCGTATATGAGACAACAAGTGTCTGGCGCAGATGTTAGATCGGTTACTGCTGCTACAGAGGCAGTTTATCAAGATTTAAGTGAGTTTGAATGTCCTGTTATAGTCGGCGGACGAGCGATGGGACACAGCATCTCCAAGAAAGCGAAGAAGTGGGGATCTCTCCCGTACGACTATTTCACGAGTGTACTGTGAATATCAGGAATCTGGTAATACATCATTTCTCTGACATCACTTTGGCCGGAAAAAGATCCGGCAAGAAAGGGACCAACGACGACTAAAGACAACCGTTTAACATGACATAAGTGCAATCCTTCCGCAAATTGCTGCAGATTTCAATGCTGGGCCATCAACAAGTGTCAGCGTACGAATCATTCAACTGAAACATCATCGATATGGGCTTTCGGGGCCGAAGGCCCACTGTTGTACCCTTGATGACACCGCGACACAAAGCTTTACGCCTCGCCTGGGCCCGTCAACACCGACATTGGACTGTTGATCGCTGGAAACATGTTGCTGGCCAGACGAGTCTCGTTTCAAATTGTATCGAGCGGATGGATGTATACGGGTAAGGAGACAACCTCGTGAATCCATGGACCCTGCGTGACAGCAGGGCCTGTTAAAGCTGGTCGGCCGGCCGGTGTGGCCGAGCGGTTCTAGGCGCTACAGTCTGGAACCGCGCGACCGCTACGGTCGCAGGTTCAAATCCTGCCTCGGGCATGGATGTATGTGATGTCCTTAGGTTAGTTAGGTTTAAGTAGTTCTAAGTTCTAAGGGACTGATGACCTCAGATGTTAAGTCCCATAGTGCTCAGAGCCATTTGAACCAAAGCTGGTCGAGTCTGTGTAATGGTGTGGGACGTGTGAAATGGAGTGATACGGGACCCCTGATATATCTAGATACGACACTGACAAGTGAACGTGTATAGACATTCTTCTCATCACCTGTATCCATTCATGTTCATGCCTCGGACTTTGGCAATTCCAGCAGGACAATACGATACCCACACGTCCAGAATTGCTACACAGTAGCTCCAGGAACAGTCTTCTGAGTTTAAATACTTCCGCTGGCCACCAAACTACCCAGACACGAACAATATTGAGCATGTCTGGGATGCCTTGCAACGTGCTGTCCAGAAGAGGCGTGCACCCCCTCGTACTCTTACGGATTTATGGACAGCACTGCAGAGTTCATTTTATTTGTAAGTAGGCTGTTTACGTTTTCTTATTGGCAACGTTACGTAGCGCTCTGTATGAAAATCACTGGCTGTGCTGTGTGCAGTCTGTGGCTAGTTTGCATTGTTGTCTGCCGTTGTAGTGTTGGGCTGTTGTCTGTTAACAGCGCGTAGCGTTTCGCAGTTGGAGGTGAGCCGCCAGCAGTGGTGGATGTGGGGAGAGAAATGGCGGAGTTTTGAAATTTCTAAGACTGGATGGCATGAACTGCTATGTATATTATGATTTTTCAACACTATTAAGGTAAATACATTGTTTTTTCTCTATCCAAATCTTTCATTTGCTAACTATGCCTATCAGTAGTTAGTGCCTTCAGTAGTTTGAATCTTTTATTTAGCTGACAGTAGTGGCGCTCGCTGTATTGCAGTAGTTCGAGTAACGAAGATTTTTGGTGAGGTAAGTGATTTGTGAAAGGTATAGGTTAATGTTAGTCAGGGCCATTCTTTTGTAGGGATTTTTGAAAGTCAGATTGCGTTGCGCTAAAAATATTGTGTGTCAGTTTAAACGACAGTCATGTATAATTGTTCAAAGGGGACGTTTCATACTAATCCTCTCCAGCACCACTTCAGACGTTAGTTGAGTCCATGTCACATCGTGCTACGTCGCTTCTTCTTGCTCACGAGGGCCCTGCACGATATTAGGCAGGTGTACCAGTTTCTTTGGCTCTTCAGCGTTACAAGGAAATAAGAGGCAAAAAATATTGATATTCTCTGTTATTGGAATTATTGAAAATATAATATTTAGAAGTGATGGCAGCCTTCACTGACATTATATAATAATAAACAACGCAGGGCACATGAATGAAACCATAGCAAGATACACAGAACTACGATCGTGCCAGAGACAATTGAACCGAGAGAGCAGATCAAGATCACGGAGGGATACATTCCGTTGAATCTTACAAGGGGACCTCCCCATCGCACCCCCCTCAGATTTAGCTATAAATTGACACAGTGGATAGGCCTTGAAAAACTGAACATAGATCAATCGAGAAAACAGGAAGAAGTTGTGTGGAACTATGAAAAAATAAGCAAAATATACAAACTGAGTAGTCCATGTGCATGATAAGCAACATCAAGGAGAAGGTGAGCTCAGGAGCGCCGTGCTCCCGTGGTTAGAGTGAGCAGCTGCGGAATTAGAGGTCCTTGGTTCGAGTCTTCCCTCAACTGAAAATTTTACTTTCTTTATTTTCGCAAAGTTACGATCTGTCCGTTCATTCATTAACGTCTCTGTTCACTGTAATAAGTTTAGTGTCTGTGTTTTGCAACCGCACGGCAAAACCGTGCGATTAGTAGACGAAAGGACGTGCCTCTCCAATAGGAACCGAAAACATTTGATCGCAAGGTCATAGGTCAACCGATTCCTCCACAGAAAAACACGTCTGATATATTCTATACGACACTGGTGACGGCATGTGCGTCACATGACAGGAATATGTTGTTGACCCACTTAACTTGCACACCTGGCGAATGGCTAAAAAGATTCTTCTACCTTGCCCGATTTAGGTTTTCTTGTGGATGTGATAATCACTTCCAAAAAAGTGATGAAAACATAAGAGTTTGTCACATAAACTGCAACAAATGAATGCAACAGTTTCGCAGTCGCACAGTTTTCCCTGTGCTCTGTCAAAACATATGTTTTTAACGTTTTCAAATGTTTCCGTGTGTAGACCGTCAAATCCTGCATATGTCCAAGCAAATCTGAACGTGTCCTGGAATTTTGGAGAGCGAAGTTGATTATGTGTGAGTGCCTGAACTTTGATAATTGTCTGAAAATAAAAAATTAAACTTTTCACTCGAGAGAAGACTTGAACCCAGGACCTATCGTTCCGCAGCTGCTCACGCTAACCACGGGACCACGGCGCTCGCAAGCTCACATCTTCCTTGATATTGCCTGCCTTACGCATGGACTACTCAGTTCGTATATTTTGCTCATTTTTTTCATGGTTTCACACAACTTCTTCCTGCTTTCTCGATTGATCTGTGTTCAGTTTTTCAAGGCCTATCCACTGTGCCAACTTATAACTAAATCTGAGGGGGGTGCGATGGGGAGGTTCCCTTGTTAGCATATGACCGACACGGCTACTCTGTGGTAGTGGTGCGAGGATGAACGAAATAGTGGGCACACGTGAGCAAGATTGCTGTGTACTGCTCAAGATGATGAACAGCTAAGCTGCGTGGTCATTCCATGGCTACGGACGTAATAATTTTGCAGTTTGCACTGGAGTATTAAAATCTGAATATAACGTCATTTGCAGTGAAGGTGTGATGATGTGAGCTTTGTCGACTAGCCACTAAACGAAGGAACAGACACAACAGATACTTCGCTTTTAGTGTTACGAAGCTGCCACTACTGGTCTGACTCGAAGCTTCCACCGAGTGGGTGTGAGTGGTGTGAGCCAGACCTTTTACGGCTTTCGTCGTACCGGCTGATTACAATTAAAGTACATCTACTCGTTGAGATCCAGTGTGGGCTGTAATTATCGTATGTCATCGAAACTTGGTAGATACGCTGAATCTTTAATGCGGAAGCTACTTAAACCGGAAAAAAAGTAGTTCCAATTTTGGCCACCAGGTCAAAATTTGGCACTGTGAATACAAGAAAGATATATAGAAATAATCAAAATATCCACGGGTATGCTGCCGGTCTATAGTGTCCAACGAGCACAATATTTCGGCGATCATACATGTCATCATCAGGTGAACTGACGGACTGAGCTCCTGTGAACGTGCCGGCACGTTTTCTTCTGTAATGGATTAGGCTCTGAGCACTATGCGACTTAACTTCTGAGGTCATCAGTCGCCTAGAACTTAGAACTAATTAAACCTAACTAACCTAAGGACATCACACACATCCATGCCCGAGGCAGGATTCGAACCTGCGACCGTAGCGGTCGCTCGGCTCCAGACTGCAGCGCCTAGAACCGCACGGCCACCCCGACCGGGAATGGATTAGGAACGGCAGGGGAACAGAGTAGGTCAGAGAAACGAGAGAGGCATAATTTTTATTTTATTATTAACCGCCGCAACACAATTTATTCAGGATGAGCACCGGCGACGCTGCATCCTTAAAACGCTGCATCCTCGAAACGACGTGATCAGCAGTTGCTCACTGTAGGTCCTATGAAATCTGAGCAACGTGTTCCTGTATACTGGCCTTCATATTTTTACGTATCCCCAGAACTGAAAACAACATGGATTCAGGTCAGGTGATCTTGCTGGCCATGCACCTGGAAAACCTCTGGAGATCACACGTTCGTGGGTGCTTGCTGTTGTGGATTGGCAAGACAGCCAAACCACTATGAGAGGAAGCCGAAAGGCACACGTTTTAGCTCACGCAGGCTGGCGTGAGGTCTGGAACAGGTCAAGGAAATGAGACTAACAAAAAACGTACGTAGCTGCTGGAATACTTAACTTTAATCCATAATTGGTGAACATCGCTCTCGGCGGTACATGTTTTACAGCATCAATAGTAACTGGTAATGGCGCCTTGCTAGGTCGTAGCAAATGACGTAGCTGAAGGCTATGCTAACTGTCGTCTCGGCAAATGAGAGCGTATTTTGTCAGTGAACCATCGCTAGCAAAGTCGGCTGTACAACTGGGGCGAGTGCTAGGGAGTCTGTCTAGACCTGCCGTGTGGCGGCGCTCGGTCTGCAATCACTGATAGTGGCGACACGCGGGTCCGACGTATACTAACGGACCGCGGCCGATTTAAAGGCTACCACCCAGCAAGTGTGGTGTCTGGCGGTGACACCACACTTGCGTTAAGCAGATCTTTCACTGGGTGAGCTCCATGACGTGTTGCCTCATCTTGCCTGGAAACAGTGGTATTCAGACAGCTGCGCTCCTCCAAAGGTGTAATCACAAAGGGTACAAGGAGGTCTCGAAAATGTGCACACGTCACGGAACATCTGACAGGCGCTCTGGAAGTATTCACTTGGAACGGGAAGGAACCGATAACAAAGATGCTGGTTTATACACACCACACAGTCATATATGGCGTGTGTAACGGCTCTTCGTGCACAGGAGTTGTTGGACAGTACCTCAAATTCGGTAGTTTTGTGTATTCACTGCATCCAGTAGTGTAAAATGTACCTCGTCATTCCACAGAATATTCCCCGATCTACAATTTTGGTACACATTTTTGGAATACAGTGATCAATAGATTATTATATTTTAACTAAAGGCCAGTCTTGATCACAACAATTATGTCTCAATAACATAGGCGACCGGTTTCGGTTATATATATATAACCATCTTCAGACCTGTGAATTAATTTTAGAAAATACTAGAAACCAATCTTAAAATAAAATGAAAAGTGTCTAATGACGACAAAATTTTAACAAGATAAAGTAAAACTTATTATACCCATGGCCTCCAAGGAAGCCATTGGTATAATAAGTTTTATTTTATCTTGTTAAAATTTTGTCGTCATTTGAATTTCAGAATGTTGCTGCTGATCATTAGGATTCAGTTGCCACACGTTCTGGATCTTGTACGGGTATCAGTGTAAGACAGAGAGCGTTATTTCCCCTATTGTTGACAATAGGATGTACAATTCTCGTGGCATTGCAGGGGCGCTAGCACTATCCAGGGCACGTGCTGCGTGGTCAGTTATAGCAACAGCATCCTCGTCAGTAACTTCCACCGGGATTGGACACCTTCATCTCCCAGGTGCCACACGAAGCTCATTCGTGTTTACAGATTTCATTATAGTCTTCTATAAACCATTTAATGACTTCATGCGTTTACTCACACCTTTCAGTCGGCGATACTCTCTCAATGTAGCTCTGTAATTGTTGTCGTTCTCATCAAACAATTTCACTAACAGTGCAAGGTATGTAATGCGGAATCGACATGCTCAGTCGATATTCAGCAATTAGACTGTTCTTACTTCACCACTGAGGGCAGCACACACTACTTGGCATGTCACCTCCTAACGCATGTGTTGTAACCGGCCAGTACTGTTCGCATGCCCGGAATTCGCTATAAATACCAAGAGTGCACAAGGTCTCTTCGGTACTTCGTCCACCCACCTGAGGATGGCCGAGCGTCTCTGGACCGAAATACTGCGACAGAATGTTGATGGGATATGGCTGCAAACCCGAAAATTACTGGAAACGCAAGGTATTTTTTTCTCGATAGCCGTAGTGTTCACTCACGTTGTTTATTTTTTTTTTTTTTTTGGTCATCAGTCTACCGACTGGTTTGATGCGGCCCGCCACGATTTCCTTTCCTGTGCTAACCTCTTCATCTCAGAGTAGCACTTGCAACCTACGTCCTCAATTATTTGCTTGACGTATTCCAATCTCTGTCTTCCTCTACAGTTTTTGCCCTCTACAGCTCCCTCTAGTACCATGGAAGTCATTCCCTCATGTCTTAGCAGATGTCCTATCATCCTGTCCCTTCTCCTTATCAGTGTTTTCCACATATTCCTTTCCTCTCCGATTCTGCGTAGAACCTCCTCATTCCTTACCTTATCAGTCCATCTAATTTTCAACATTCGTCTATAGCACCACATCTCAAATGCTTCGATTCTCTTCTTTTCCGGTTTTCCCACAGTCCATGTTTCACTACCATACAATGCTGTACTCCAGACGTACATCCTCAGAAATTTCTTCCACAAATTAAGGCCAGTATTTGATATTAGTAGACTTCTCTTGGCCAGAAATGCCTTTTTTGCCATAGCGAGTCTGCTTTTGATGCCCTCATTGCTCCGTCCCTCATTGGTTTTTTTACTGCCTAGGTAGCAGAATTCCTTAACTTCATTGACATCGTGACCATCAAACCTGATGTTAAGTTTCTCGCTGTTCTCATTTCTACTACTTCTCATTACCTTCGTCTTTCTCCGATTTACTTTCAAACCATACTGTGTACTCATTAGACTGTTCATTCCGTTCAGCAGATCATTTAATTCTTCTTCACGTTCACTCAGGATATCAATGTCATCAGCGAATCGTATCGTTGATATCGTTTCATCCTGTATTTTAATTCCACTCCTGAATCTTTCTTTTATTTCCATAATTGCTTCCTCGATGTACAGATTGAAGAGTAGGGGCGAAAGGTTACAGCCTTGTCTTACACCCTTCTTAATACGAGCACTTCGTTCTTGATCGCCCACTCTTATTATTCCCTCTTGGTTGTTGTACATATTGTATATGACCCGTCTCTTCCTATAGCTTACCCCTACCTTTTTTAGAATCTCGAACAGCTTGCACCATTTTATATTGTCGAACGCTTTTTCCAGGTCGACAAATCCTATGAAAGTGTCTTGATTTTTCTTTAGCCTTGCTTCCATTATTAGCCGTAACATCAGAATTGCCTCTCTCGTCCCTTTACTTTTCCTAAAGCCAAACTGATCGTCACCTAGCGCATTCGCAATTTTCTTTTCCATTCTTCTGTATATTATTCTTGTAAGCAGCGTCGATGCATGAACTGTTAAGCTGATTGTGTGAGAATTCTCGCACTTGTCAGCTCTTGCCGTCTTCGGAATTGTGTGGATGATGCTTTTCCGAAAGTCAGATGGTATATCGCCAGACTCATATATTCTACACACCAACGCGATTAGTCGTTTTGTTGCCACTTCCCCCAATGATTTTAGAAATTCTGATCGAATGTTATCTATCCCTTCTGCCTTATTTGACAGTAAGTCCTCCAAAGCTCTTTTAAATTCTGATTCTAATACTGGATCCCCTATCTCTTCTAAATCGACTCCTGTTTCTTCTTCTATCACATCAGACAAATCTTCACCCTCATAGAGGCTTTCAATGTATTCTTTCCACCTATCTGCTCTCTCCTCTGCATTTAACAGTGGAATTCCCGTTGCACTCTTAATGTTACCACCCTTGCTTTTAATGTCACCAAAGGTTGTTTTGACTTTCCTGTATGCTGAGTCTGTCCTTCCGACAATCATATCTTTTTCGATGTCTTCACATTTTTCCTGCAGCCATTTCGTCTTAGCTTCCCTGCACTTCCTATTTATTTCATTCCTCAGCGACTTGTATTTCTGTATTCCTGATTTTCCCGGAACATGTTTGTACTTCCTCCTTTCATCAATCAACTGAAGTATTTCTTCTGTTACCCATGGTTTCTTCGCAGCTACCTTCTTTGTACCTATGTTTTCCTTCTCAACTTCTGTGATGGCCGTTTTTAGAGATGTCCACTCCTCTTTAACTGTACTGCCTACTGCGGTATACCTTATTGCTGTATCTATAGCGTTACAGAACTTCAAACGTATCTGGCCATTCTTTAGTACTTCCGTATCCCACTTCTTTGCGTATTGATTCTTCCTGACTAATGTCTTGAACTTCAGCCTTCTCTTCATCACTACTATATTGTGATCTGAGTCTATATTTGCTCCTGGGTACGCCTTACAATCCAGTATCTGATTTCGGAATCTCTGTCTGACCATGATGTAATCTAATTGAAATCTTCCCGTATCTCCCGGCCTTTTCCAAGTATACCACCTCCTCTTGTGATTCTTGAACAGGGTATTCGCTATTACTAGCTGAAACTTGTTACAGAACTCAATTAGTCTTTCTCCTCTTTCATTCCTTGTCTCAAGCCCATATTCTCCTGTAACCTTTTCTTCTACTCCTTCCCCTACAACTGCATTTCAGTCGCCCATGACTATTAGATTTTCGTCCCCCTTTACATACTGCATTACCCTTTCAATATCCTCATACACTTTCTCTATTTGTTCATCTTCAGCTTGCGACGTCGGCATGTATGCCTGAACTATCGTTGTCGGTGTTGGTCTGCTGTTGATTCTGATTAAAACCACCTGGTCACTGAACTGTTCACAGTAACACACCCTCTGCCCTACCTTCCTATTCATAACTAATCCTACACCTGTTATACTATTGTCTGCTGCTGTTGATATTACCCGATACTCATCTGACCAGAAAGCCTTGTCTTCCTTCACTTCAATGACCCCTACTATATCTAGTCTCACGTTATGACTTGTCAAATGACTACGTCGATACCATACCGTCATACTGGTGCCGACAGTTCGTAATTTGGAAATTTGTGGGACCAAACTGCTGAGGTCTTCGGTCTTTAGGCTTACGCACTACTTAATCTAACTTACGCTAAGGACAACACACACACCCATGCCCGAGGGAGGACTCGAACCTCCGACGGGGGGAGCCGAGCGAACAGTGGCAAGACGCCTCAGCCCGCAAGACAGCCAGACCACCCCGCGCGGCCCGCCGACGGTTGGTACTAATTTGTTTCCGCCATAAATCCGTTGCACATCAACGCGCTAGTATACCTACCAAATTGCACAGTTTCTCTGCCATACTATATTTATAGATGGCACCGGACCTCCGTGAGTAGATGCACTTTAATTACGAGATACATTCAAGTTCTGAGGCCTCCGTTTTTTTCTCTGGACTGGAAAGAGATAGAAACATGCGCATTGTTTTAAAATGAGGCCGCGTTCATTGTCAATACGTCCCAGAGATGGCAGCACCGTACGGCAGATGGAATTTTACCGCCATCGGCGAGAACTGTTTTAAATACTTAAAATGGCGACGTTTTCCTTACTTGAACAGCGTGCAATCATTCGTTTTCTGAATTTGCGTGGTGTGAAACCAATTGAAATTCATCGACAGTTGAAGGAGACATGTGGTGATGGAGTTATGGATGTGTCGAAAGTGCGTTCGTGCGTGCGACAGTTTAATGAAGGCAGAACATCGTGTGACAACAAACCGAAACAACCTCGGGCCCGCACAAGCCGGTCTGATGACATGATCGAGAAAGTGGAGAGAATTGTTTTGGGGGATCGCCGAATGACTGTTGAACAGATCGCCTCCAGAGTTAGCATTTCTGTGGGTTCCGTGCACACAATCCTGCATGACGACCTGAAAATGCGAAAAGTGTCATCCAGGTGGGTGCCACGAATGCTGACAGACGGCCACACGGCTGCCCGTGTGGCATGTTGCCAAGCAATGTTGACACACCACGACAGTATGAATGGGACTTCCTTTTTCTCGGTTGTGACAATGGATGAGACGTGGATGCCATTTTTCAGTCCAGAAACAAAGCGCCAGTCAGCTCAATGGAAGCACACACATTCACCGCCACCAAAAAAATTTCGGGTAACCGCCAGTGCTGAAAAAATGACGGTGTCCATGTTCTGGGACAGCGAGGGCGTAATCCTTACCCATTGCGTTCCAAAGGGCACTACGGTAACAGGTGCATCCTACGAAAATGTTTTGAAGAACAAATTCCTTCGTGCACTGCAACAAAGCGTCCGGGAAGGGCTGCGCGTGTGCTGTTTCACCGAGACAACGCACCCGCACATCGAGCTAACGTTACGCAACAGTTTCTTCGTGATAACAACTTTGAAGTGATTCCTCATGCTCCCTACTCACCTGACCTGGCTCCTAGTGACTTTTGGCTTTTTCCAACAATGAAAGACACTGTCCGTGGCCGCTCGTTCATCAGCCGTGCTGCTATTGCCTCAGCGATTTTCCAGTGGTCAAAACAGACTACTAAAGAAGCCTTCGCCGCTGCCATGGAATCACGGTGTCAGCGCTGTGAAAAATGTGTACGTCTGCAGGGCTATTACGTCGAGAAGTAACGCCAGTTTCGTCGATTTCGGGTGAGTAGTTAATTAGAAACAAAATCGGAGGCCTTAGAACTTGAATGCACCTCGTACAACTACCAGATACGGGGGTAAGTCAATTATTATCTGCAAAGTAGTTATAAACTTTTAATGTAATCAAATAGGAAACATACAAGAACATCATTTTTCCATATTGTCTCCTTGCGTTTCAGTGCACTTGGTCCATCGTTGTACAAGCTTCCTGATGCCCCCATAAAAGAACTTTTTCGGATGAGCTGCGAGCCAGGCATGCACCGCTTTTTTTGTAAGTAGGCTGTTTAGGTTTTTATGTTGTTAACGCCACGTAGTGTTCTGTATGAAAATCTGTGACAGCACTGTGTGCAGTCTGTGGCTTGTTGGACTCACTGTTGGATTATTCGCTAGTGTAGTGCTGGGCAGTTGGACGTGAACAGCGCGTAGCATTGCGCAGTTGGAGGTGAGCCGCCAGCAGAGGTGGATGTGGGGAGAGAGATGGCGGAGTTTTGAGAGGTTACTATGAGCGGACAATCTGGACGTGTCAGCGTCAGAAAAAGGAAATTTGTAAAACTGAATGTCACAAATTTGTATACAGGGTGTTACAAAAAGGTACGGCCAAACTTTCAGGAAACATTCCTCACACACAAAGAAATAAAATATGTTATGTGGACATGTGTCCGGAAACGCTTACTTTCCATGTTAGAGCTCATTTTATTACTTCTCTTCAAATCACATTAATCATGGAATGGAAACACACAGCAACAGAACGTACCAGCGTGACTTCGCTTTGTTACAAGAAATGTTGAAAATGTCCTCCGTTAGCGAGGATACATGCATCCACCCTCCGTCGCGTGGAATCCCTGATGCGCTGATGCAGCCCTGGAGAATGGCGTATTGTATCACAGCCGTCCACAATGCGAGCACGAAGAGTCTCTACATTTGGTACCGGGGTTGCGTAGACAAGAGCTTTCAAATGCCCCCATAAATGAAAGTCAAGATGGTTGAGGTCAGGAGAACGTGGAGGCCATGGAATTGGTCCGCCTCTACCAATCCATCGGTCACCGAATCTGTTGTTGAGAAGCGTACGAACACTTCGACTGAAATGTGCAGGAGCTCCATCGTGCATGAACCACATGTCGTGTCGTACTTGTAAAGGCACATGTTCTAGCAGCACAGGTAGAGTATCCCGTATGAAATCATGACAACGTGCTCCATTGAGCGTAGGTGGAAGAACATGGGGCCCAATCAGGACATCACCAACAATGCCTGCCTAAACGTTCACAGAAAATCTGTGTTGATGACGTGATTGCACAATTGCGTGTGGATTCTCGTCAGCCCACACATGTTGATTGCTAAAATTTACAACTTGATCACGTTGGAATGACGAAAGTAAAATGAGCTCTAACATGGAAATTAAGCATTTCCGGACACATGTCCACATAACATCTTTTCTTTATTTGTGTGTGAGGAATGTTTCCTGAAAGTTTGGCCGTACCTTTTTGTAACACCCTATATATATATATATATATATATATATATATATATATATATATATATATATATATATAATTGTGGGGAGCCTAATGCCAGGTTACAATTTCAAAAACTACAACATGAAAATCCACCATCGGAACCACCTACCGTAGAAGAAATAGAAAAGATTATCAAAGCATTGAAGAATAACAAAGCATCAGGTGAGGATGGGATAGTAGCAGAAATGTGGAAACTAGGGGGCTTATCCGCATGGCAGAAAAGTCGCAAAGTAATTAAAGACATTTGGACAAAAGGAATCATACCCAGTGACTGGAAACAAGCATCGATCCACCCTCTGCATAAAAAAGGAGATAAAACAGACACCAACAACTACAGGGGCATATCCGTGTTAGCAGTGACATACAAAATACTTTCTAAAGCACTTTTAAATAGAATAGAGGAACAAGCAGGACCTGATATAGGAGATTATCAAGCAGGATTTAGAAAAGGTAGATCATGTGCAGAACAGATTCTTAATTTAAAAACAATTTTGTGAGTGAGAGCTATACAAAATAAAAATACAGTAGTTACTTTCATAGACTTCAAGAAGGCCTACGACTCAGTTGACAGACGAACACTATTCCAGATACTTTATGAATCAGGGATAGATGAAAACGCCAGAAGACTTGTTGAACAAACGCTCACAGATACAACATCAAGAATTAATTTTCAAGGCGAAATTTCTGAACCATTCAAAATCAAAACAGGAGTTCGACAAGGAGACGGACTGTCCCCAATTCTCTTTAACATGGTTTTAGATAAAATAGTAAAAACATGGGAAAGCACATTAAAAAACAGAGGCACAAAGGGTATAAGCATGGGACAAGGAAAGAACAAATTTGAAGTGAAATGTTTAGCCTTTGCGGATGATATGGCATTGATAACTGAAAACCGAACAGACGCAACAGTTATGCTTGATCTGTTACACGAGATTGCTGAAAAGACTGGGCTAAAAATATCCTATGAAAAAACCGAGTATATAAAACACAAACATAATACAGAAAAGTTTATGAAAACAAAGTATGGAAAAATTAAAAGAGTTGATAGATTCAAATACCTGGAGGAGTGGATCGAAGCCAATGGACTGGATAACACAACAAATAAAGAAAGAATAAAAAAGTTAGAATTTGCATATAAATTAACTTAAAACTACTACAATAAGAAATCAATATCCGTACAAGCGAAGATTAAACAGTATAATTCAGTTATTAGGACACAAGCAAGGTATGGATCAGAGTGCCTAACATTGAATAATAAAGGAGAATTAAGAGAACTAGAAAAATACTAAGAAAAATACTAGGTCCTGAGAAAAACAAGGAAAATAGGTAGATTAAAAGGAGGAATGAAGACCTATACAAAAATACAGAAAAGATCACAGATACAATGAGGAAGAGACGGCTAAAATTTTATGGACATTTAAAAAGAATGGAAGAAACACGGATTACAAAGAAAATTTTTAATTACGTTAGTAAGTTGAAAAAAAAACTAGGGTGGATAGAAGCAGTAAAGAAAGACGCCAAGAAAGTAGGTGTTACAGAAGAAATAATACGTGACAGGAATCACTTTAGGCTACTTAGAAAACGCAAACTATGAAGAAGATGAGCCAAAACCTCGACCCAAGAGAGTGTGGACAGATGAGCAGAGACGAGCAGATAGCGAGAAAATGAAGAAGTACTGGGAAGAACGGAAGAAAAAGAAACACCATAAGTCTTAAGTTGTATGCGATCCATGGCTGGCGTAATTCATACATAAGAACACAATTAAGGTAAATACATTTTTTGTTCTCTATCAAGATCTTTCCTTTGCCAACTATATACGTATCAGTAATTACTGCCTTCAGCAGTCAGAATCTTTTATTTATCTGGCAATATTGGCGCTCGCTGTATTGCAATTGTTCGAGTAACGAAGATTTTGGTGAGGTAAGTGAGTCATGAAGGATAGGTTATTGTTAGTCAGGGCTATTCTTTTGTAGGGATTATTGAAAGTCATATTGCGTTGCGCTAAAATATTGTGTGTGAGTTTAGAAATGATCAGAATAAGTAAAGAGAAAACAGTCCCAGTACGTTTAGTTTTGCACAGCTGTTTGAAAATCAAAGAACGCAAGTTCCAGCACTGTCATTCTTAATTTTCAAAGGGGAAGTTTCACTTTGACTGCTTGGTCCGAGGCAAATCGACGGACCCTTAATGCCTGTTTGAGTGGACAAAACAAGTGAGAGTTGAAGCGGCAAGATCGGGACTATACGGAGGATTATCCAGTACTTCAAATTTGAGTTTCTGAAGGGTTACAGCAGTGTGGGCAGCATTATGCAGACGGGCATTGTCGCGCAACAACACAACACCTCTTGACAGCAATCCTCGGCGTTCGCTTCGAATTGCAGGCTTTAGTCTGGCAGTAAGCATCTCACTGTAACGTACACTGTTTATTTTTGTGCTTATTTCCCCACAGTGTTCCAGTACTGGAACTTGTGAGTCCCAAAAAACCGTAAGAATCAGTTTTCCTGTGGACGGTTGGGTTTTGAACTTTTTCTTGCACGGCGAATTTGGATATTTCCATTCCATACTCTGCCATTTACTCTCCGGCTCGTATGATGGATCCATATTTCGTCACCATTAATGATCCTGTCCAAGAAGTTGTCCCTTTCGTTACCATAGCGATGCAAATGTTTTTTGCAGATTTCCAAGTGCGTTTGTTTATGCAACTGTGTGTGTTGTTTTGGGACCCATCTTACACGAACTTTATGAAATCCAAGTCTGTTGTGAATGATTTCGTAGGCATCATCATCATCAGTGTTCTATCTAAAGGCAGGTTTTCACATGGTAGTTCTCCAGGCTGTCCGGTCTTCTGCATAATTTCCTCTTCCCTTTATGTCGTCTATCACCTTGTATCTCCTTCTTCCTCTCAGTCTTCTCCCACGAACCAATCCTTCCAAAGCATCTACTAGCAACCACTCCCTTCTCAATGAATGTCCCAACCAGTTCTTTTTCCTTTCTCTCACAACCTTCAGCAGACATCTTCTCTCACCGACCCTTTCCAATACTCTTTCATTACTGACTCTTTCCATCCAGCTTATTCTCTCCATTCTCCTCCACATCCACATCTCAAACACTTCTAACCTTTTTTCATCCTCTCGTCTCAGTTTCCATGTTTCTGCCCCAACCGTGACTAATTTACAGACGATATGCCACTTCGTCAATAGTTAATCATCTGTCCAAGATAATCATTTCACGTTAACATTCAATGGTTTCTTCATTTGTGGCGGTAAACGGTCGTCCGGCTCCTTCATCGTGCCTAACACTTGTGCGACCATTTCGGAATTTTTCAATCCATTCGTAGACACTCCGTTGTGGCAAAACACTGTTGCCGTGCTGTACCGAAAGTCTTCGATAAATTTCAACCCCTGATACGCCTTCCGACCACAAAAAACGGGTCACTGAACGTAGCTCTTCTTTGGTGCAAATAGACAGCGGAGCAGCCACGATTACCAGCACAGCAGCGATAACGAAATAAAGGTAGCAGCTTGAAAATTGCAAAGATATAACAAGAAGTAAACAAAGCATGCGTCATCAACGTAAAACGACAGTACTACCAAAATAAACAAAAATATAACTAAATTGCGGATAGCAACTCTCTCGTATATAAGAAGGTGGGCCCCTTGCATGATAGGCCACCACACACGCGGATGTGCTTGGCGGACCTTGCCACCGCCCCTGCCTTACCTCGGGAGCTTGTATGTCAATGGTAGATTCGCTGTACTGTTTACCGCTGAGCGTCCCGTAGCTGCCACGAAGTTTGGTGCGCCATGCTGCGCCGACGAATGGCGTGCAGGTCTCAGTTAACGGTGCTGCAGTCGCAGGCACCTGTTTTCGGCCGTACTGTCGCGCGTCCGCCTCAGACCGCGGCTGTATTCCTCCTGTGAGTAATTAGGTCGCCGCTCCGCACCTCGACGCCCACTTGAGCTCCTGGCTGCAGACCGCGACGCCCGCCGCTGCTGTTACCCATCCTACGGCGCTGTGTCACGGCTTCACCAACATCGCAGTTACTGCCATCTCTGGCAGGGCTGCTTTCTCAGTATTTCGCCACTGCGACGGTCTGAATCTACATCTGCATCTACTTACTCTGGATGGTAACCTGTAGCACACCTAGCCATTTCCTTTCCTGGTCCACTCGCAAATTGAGCGAGGGAAAAAGACTGTCTACATGCCCCTGTATGAACCCCAATTTCTCCAATATTATTGTAGTGGCACCACAGTTTAAGATAGGGACGTTAAATATGGTGCAATATTTTGGAGCGCATAAGGTACAGCCAGGTGCGGGCCGGATTGCAGTAAGTTACGCTGACCAGCGGTTGCGAAGTGGAATAGATGCAACAGGGCCGTCGAACCGTTGAAAGAGTAAACGCAGCAGTTCGCATGGAGCAAGCTATAGGCAGAAGGGGCCCACTGGCGCAACTGGGATGTGGGGCGTACGCGACTCGGAGCAGTGAGTTAGTGAAACAGAGGCGTGAAGCAGAGTATAAATAGGTGTCGTTTTCTAACGAGATTCATTCAAGTGTGGCAGCTCTCCTGGACGGCGGGGCGTGTCATTCCACCGGGCTACACTCAGCAACCGATGCGGCGACAGCGTCCCAGTCCACGGTGGGTCGTTGGTTCGACCCTCTATGGCCAATGCAGGGTCTGCAGCAGGCAGGGCAGGCCACTCTTTGGCTTGCTACCATGGGTAGTCGTCTCAGCTCCCGACACACACCAGAGACAAAAATGTTTAAATGGGTCTGAGCACTATGGGACTTAACTGCTGAGGTCATCAGTCCCCTAGAACTTAGAACTACTTAAACCTAACTAACCTAAGGACATCACACACATCCATGCCCGAGGCAGGATTCGAACCTGCGACCGTAGCGGTCGCTTGGTTCCAGACTCAAGCACCTAGAACAGCTCGGCCACACTGGCTGGCTCGCGCCGGAGACTTTCGTGGCGAGGGGCCGCAGATTCCGACGCCGGATCGCGATCAGTCGTTGCCACCGCATTCCCAGCTACACCAGCCGAGGAAGAAGCAGCAGCAGGCCGGGCCTACGGCTCCCAGTGGAGCAGTGTGGGGTCGTCAGGGGCGGTGGCTGCTGAGTCAGCTGCTGGCGCAGCCATCCTGACGTAATCGGAACTCTAGAGCTGGCGAACAAGCCCGGCACGACACAGCGTTGCGTTTCACAGGTCGCTGGGGCAGCGGCCTCAGCATTGCGGGGCCTGTGACGCGGACCGAGGTCAACGAAGCACTGTAGTGGAAATGAATAAATCATTTGAAAAGCTCGGCCGAGTCTTAGTACGGCACCTCCTGTCACCCATCCACTACAATTCACTCACAAAGTCAGACGGGGCTGCCTTCTCCTGCTTCGTAGTCGGTCGTCGCTGGCAGCCAATAGCATGCTCCGGACGTTACCTGTGACACGGTTCGCGGGCTTTTGTACAGGTGACCACAGTTCCCGTCCATCCACGCTACCTTTCGTACCGTCAGCAAGGCATCAGCAGGCGTTATACTCGCCACGCACGCCCTATCAGCATACGTGTGGGGGGTGGGGGGAGTGGGGGGGGGAAGGCAGGGGGAGAGGGACTGAAATCGTTTTTAAGGGAGTAACCGAATAATTAACACACTGGTGTCCAAAATTAAAACAACAAACCTCTGTTTGCCGATCCTGTGTCTAATTCACGATGTAATCGAACAAACCGCCAACCAGATGACCACACGGAAGATGGCATTAGTTAGTTGATTAATTTGCGAGACGGGACCAAACAGCGAGGTCATCGGTCCCAACATGAGGGAAGGATGGAGAAGGAAGTCGGCAGCGCGCTTTTCAAGCGAACCTTCGCGACATTTGCCTGAAGCGATTTAGGGAAATCAACGAAGCACTGTAGTGGAAACGAATAAATCATCTGAAAACTTGGATGAGTTTTAATATGGCACCTCCTGACACCCATCCACTACATTATCTTCGTTGTCCTTACACACAGTCTATTGTGGCGGCAGTAGAATCGTTCGCCATACAGTTTCAAATGCCGGTTCTCTAAATACTCTCAGTAGTGTTTCCCGAAAAGAACGTCGCCTTCCCAAAAGGGATTCCAGTTTGAGTTCCCGAAGCACCTCCATAACACGAACCTACCTCTAACAAATCTAGTAGCCCGCCTCTGAATTGCTTCGATGTTGTCCTTCAATCAGACATGGCACGGATCCCAAACATTCGAGCAGTACTCAAGAACAGGTCGCACCAGCGTCTTAGATGAGGTCTCCTTCACAAGTGAACCACTCTTTCCTAAAATTCTCCCAATAAACCGGACGACCATTCGCCTTCCCTACCACAGTTCTCACTTTATTGTTCTAGCTCATATCGCTTTGCAGTGTCACGCCCAGGTGTTTAAAAGACGTGACTGTGTCAAAAAAATGGCTGTGAGCACTATGGGACTCAACATCTTAGGTCATAAGTCCCCTAGATCTTAGAACTACTTAAACCTAACTAACCTAAGGACATCACATACACCCATGCCCGAGGAAGGATTCGAACCTGCGACCGTAGCAGTCCCGCGGTTCCGGACTGCAGCGCGAGAACCGCTAGACCACCGCGGCCGGCGACTGTGTCAAATACGACACTAGTAATACTGCATCCGATCATTGTAGGTTTGATTTTCCTACTTATCCGCATTAACTTATACTTATCTGCATTTAGGGCTAGCTGCCATTCATCGCGGTAGCGTTCTCGCTTCCCACGCCCGGGTTCCCGGGTTCGATTCCCGGCGGGGTCAGGGATTTTCTCTGCCTCGTGATGGCTGGGTGTTGTGTCCTGTCCTTAGGTTAGTTAGGTTTAAGTGGTTCTAAGTTCTAGGGGACTTATGACCACAGCAGTTGAGTCCCATAGTGCTCAGAGCCATTTGAACATTTTTTTGCCATTCATCACACCAACTCTGATGTCTGCTGCTGAATATGAATGTTCGGTATGGCACAAGTCCACTCATGCCAGGAACGTAGATATGGCTCTAAATGAGTGTCTCCGGATTATCACGGGTTGCTGAAGACCTGCTGTGGACAAACTCCATTGCCTCGCTGGCATACTCCTGAAATCAGACGTGACGTAGCTGCGAGATATGAGAAACGTAAGGCCACAACGAAGGAAGCCCATCCACTATATGGTCGTCAGCCCGCACACCCTAGGCTGAAATCAAGAAACAGCTTCTTGACAACTGCTGGGGCTCTCATCGAGAATTTACGTGTGGCAAGGATCTCGCGATGACAGGAGAAATGTCGGTGTTTGGGAGAATGGATGGCTCCAAAGGAGAAGTGGTCAATAGGGAGGTCTGTCAATAGATTACGATCAAACTCAACGAGACGCGCCGGCCGGGGTGGCCGAGCGGTTCTAGGCGCTACAATCTGGAACCGCGCGACCACCACGGTCGCAGGTTCGAATCCTGCCTCGGGCATGGATGTGTGTGATGTTCTTAAGTTAGTTAGGTTTAAGTAGTTCTAAGTTCTAGGGGACTGATGACCGCAGAAGTTAAGTCGTATAGTGCTCAGAGCCATTTGAACCATCAACGAGACGCCAGACCAATCTGTGGACTCAGTTCTTTGCCAGTGTGACGTTGAGCAGACTAAGAACCATTTCCTTCAGTGTTCCTCATCACCAATCACCTGCACCATGCAAGACCAGATGAGAGCTGCACCAAATCCACTTGAAGTGTCCAATTTTTGGTCTCATTATCTGTAAAATTATGTCAACAGTTATATGTGGGCATATATATTTTTTGATACTTCTGTACTTTTGACACGATAAATAAATAAATCACACCAACTGGAAATATTGTATAACTCTTCTTGTATCTTCCTATAGTCACTCAACATCGACGTCTTAGCGCAGACCACGGCATCATCAGCAAACAACCGCAGATTGCTGCCTGGCCTATGTATAGGGCTGTCCTATCACACTTCCTTGGGGCTCTCCTGACGATACACTTGTCTCTGATGAACACTCGCCGTCGAGGACAACATAATGTGTTCTATTACTTAAGAAGTCTTCGAGCCCCTCACATGCCTGTGAACTTACTACTTACGATCGTACCTTCGTTAACAGTCGTGGGGTACCGTACCAAATGCTTTCCAGAAATCTAGAAAAATGGAATCTGCCTGTTGGCCTTTACCCATAGTTAGGAGTATATCATGTGAGAAAAGGACAAGTTGAGTTTCGCACGAGCGATGATTTCTAAAACCATGCTCATTCGTAGACATAAGCTTCTCAGTCACAAGTAAGTTTATTATAATCGAAATGAGAAGATGTTCAACCATTCTGCAGCAAACGGAAGTTAGGGATATTGGTATGTAATTCTGCGGCTCAGTTCTTTTACCCTACTTCTTTATTGGAGTCAACTGCGCCATTGCTTGGGACTTTGTGCTGCGCCAGAATTTCACGATAAATGCAGCGGCCAATGGCGTAGATTATACTTTGTAAAAGCGAAGTTGGATTCTAGCCGAACCTGGTGATTTATTTGCTTCCAAATCTTTCAGTTGTTTCTCTACGCCGGGGATGCTTATTACTACGTCCTCCATACGGGAGTCTGTCCGATGGTCAGATAATGGTATATCTGTACGATTTTCCCGTTTGAACGATTTCTTGAACGTGAAATTAAAAACATCGGCTTTCGTTTTGCTGTCTTCAAATGCCACACCAGTCCGATCAACAAGGGACTCAATGCCTTAGACCTGCTTAGCAATTGTACATAAGACTGGAATTTCCTCGGCTTCTCTGGCAGATCTTTCGCTAATGTGTGACAGTGGTACTTGCATGCTTCGCTCAGAATCATTAGCATAGACGCCCAAATCTCTATTGACCTTCGATTGTCGTTATTTCCGCGTTCCCTTTCGAACCGAGACTGCAACAGCCTCTGCTTCCTCCGTATACTCTGAATTTCGTTATTAAACCATGGTGGGTCTTTTCCCTCCACCATCGTGGACTTCGTCGTAGTGGTCTCCGCTGCGCATTGTTACAGGAGGACATTTCTGTTGTGTTTATGTGTGGACCTTCGTCCTCGTTTAGTTCATGTTCAATAAACAAACAGTGTTACTCCTAGCGTGCAGATAGTGGCAGTGGGAAAGACAGGAAAGAAACATGACTGAGAGAAGAGAGAGTGGCAATGGGGTATATTGTATATGAACGGGACAAAAGGAGGCAGTGATATATGTAGACAGTTTCAGTGAGGGGCAGGTGCTGAGTACGAAGGGTTCACCGCAAAAAGGAGACTAGGTAAAATGATTTAGGATGCGCAGTGTTAAAATTGCGCGAATATGCTCGCATGCCAAAACATTTTGGTGAGTAACGTGGAATGGCGACTGGGGAAGCTGGTTCCCCCACTTTTCTGTCAGAGTCTCCTAAGCAGGAACATATTCGCCTTCTTTGTGTTCCGACAGGAGCATTATTCCGCTGGATCCCTACGTTGGTTTTGTTGCTTGTAGCAGTGTATTCTGCATATATAAAACTATTCCTATGGGTCAACAAAGTTTTGACAGTTTATTTATATACTTCGACATATTTATAAACTTTGATGTATATTAACAACAAATAGATGCGCATAATATAATTTCAAAAAGCCCGGCTTACGATCTGTGTCTTAGAAGAGTGAAAATGTCATTATACAGGGTGAGTCACCTAACGTTACCGCTGGATATATTTCGTAAACCACATGAAATACTGACGATCCGATTCCACAGACCGAACGTGAGGAGAGGGGCTAGTGTAATTGTTTAATACAAACCTTACAAAAATGCACGGAAGTATGTTTTTTAACACAAACCTACGTTTTTTAAAATGGAACCACGTTAGTTATGTTAGCACATCTGAACATATAAACAAATACGTAATCAGTGCCTTTTGTTGCATTGTAAAATGTTAATTACATCCGGAGATATTGTAACCTAAAGTTGACGCTTGAAACCTACGACGTTCAGTTGCGTGTTGTAACAAACACGGGGCACGGTCGGCGAGCAGCATCTGCAGGGACATGTTTACGATGACGACCGATTTTACGAGTGTGGCTGTAGTGCACTGTTGTGATTTGGTCTAGCTGTCGCAGTGTCCTCATGTAGCGCTTGCTGCTATTGTTATTCTGCATTCGTCTCCGCACGCAGACCAGCTGTAGTACACCGTGTTACCAGACGTCTGTGATAGTGTAGTGTTGTAGGAACTGTGACCATGGTGTTTTCGAACTCTGAAAAGGCGGAGATGATACTCATCTATGGCGAGTGTCGACGAAATGCAGCTGAAGCCTGCAGGTTGTATGCAGAACGGTACCCGGACAGAGAGCATCCAACGTGCCGCACATTGCAAAACATCTACCGCCAACTGTATGCAACAGGTGTGGTCGTAGCACCCAAACGGGTCCGTAACAGGCCCGTCACAGGAGAGGCGGGTGCAGTTGGTGTGTTAGCTGCTTTTGCCATGAACCCACACATGAGTACACGGGATATTGCGAGAGCCAGTGGACTGAGTCAAAGTAGTGTCGTGCGCATACTGCATCGTCACCGCTTTCACCCGTTTCATGTGTCGCTACATCAGGAATGGCATGGTGATGACTTTAATCATCGAGTGCAATTCTGTCAATGGGCATTAACAGAGAATGCGTTGCAGCTCTACCTGTTTACCGATGATCGGGTTTCACAAACCACGGGGCAGTGAATCTACGGAACATGCATTACTGGTCCGTGGACAATCCTCGCTGGCTCAGACAGATAGAGCAACAGCGACCGTGGACTGTAAATGTATGGTGCGGAATCATTGGCGACCACCTCATTGGTCCTCACTTCATTGCAGGGGCCCAAACACCTGCAACATACATCGCGTTTCTACAGAATGAACTGCCAACGTTGCTCGAAAATGTCCCACTGGATACGCGTCGACGTATGTGGTATCAGCATGATGGTGCACCTGCACATTCCGCAATTAACACTAGGTTGACCCTTGACAGGATGTTCGACG
This sequence comes from Schistocerca americana, assembly GCF_021461395.2. Taxonomy (NCBI): domain Eukaryota; kingdom Metazoa; phylum Arthropoda; class Insecta; order Orthoptera; family Acrididae; genus Schistocerca; species Schistocerca americana. The sequence continues at coordinate 181,447,162 of NC_060127.1, read as the reverse complement.
GGCGTTTCATAGGACGTGGAGGACGCATAAATTGGCCAGCCCGTTCTCCTGATGTTACACCTCTGGACTTCTTTCTGTGGGGTACGTTAAAGGAGAATGTCTACCGTGATGTGCCTACAACCCCAGAGGATATGAAACAACGTATTGTGGCAGCCTGCGGCGACATTATACCAGATGTACTGCGGCTTGTACGACATTCATTACGCCAGAGATTGCAATCGCGTGCAGCAAATGATGGCCGCCACATTGAACATCTATTGGCCTGACATGTCGGGACACACTCTATTCCACTCCGTAATTGAAAACGGAAACCACGTGTGTACGTGTACCTCACCCCTCATGGTAATGTACATGTGCGTCAGTGAAAAAGACCAATAAAAAAGTGTTAGCACGTGGACGTAATGTGCTGTTCCAGTCTCTTCTGCACCTAAGGTCCATCACCGCTCCCTTTGGATCCCAACTTAATTCGGTGCTCTCCGATACACACGATCGAACAGCGGAGGTGTGGTACTCAAGCGTCAACTTTAGGTTATAATATCTCCGTATGTAATTAACATTTTACAATGCAACAAACGGCCCTGATTACGTATTTGTTTATATGTTCAGATGTGCTAACAAAACCAACGGGGTTCCATTTAAAAAAAACGTAGGTTTGTGTTAAAAAACATACTTCCGTGCATTTTTTTATGGTTTGTATTAACCAATTACACTAGCCCCTCTCCTCACGTTCGGTCTGTGGACTCGATTCGTCAGTATTTGATGTGGTTTAAGAAATATATCCAGCGGTAATGTTAGGTGACTCACCCTGTATATATTTTACCGAACTTGCAGTCTTTCCAGTTTCACATAGTTTTTGACGTTGTAAGTTGTTTTCAGGCACGTTAAGACTCTTTTTAGCTCATCTTTTGACCCTGCTGTACCACTTTGGGCATATTTGTACAGATGTGGGCGACAATTATACATAGACATCACGCCGTAAATTTTTATTGGTGACAAAATGCTCACTAAAAACGTAATTTGGTTGACCTCAGAATGCTTACCATGACCCTGGTATGTGCTCACTACGCCTCGGACCACATACTGCATGCATATTTTATGTGCAGAAAAATGGTAACTTTGAAACTCTGGATGTGAGGGGATAGTGATATCGAAAAACGTTTCAATGTTTCCCGAGAACATCTTAAGAACTGCGACGATTTGGTATTAATAGAAATTATAGAAGTGGTCATCCCAACAGTTGTTACTTTTGGAACCCAATCTTTGGAATCTTTTTACAGATTTTCTCAGGAATGGCCCATGAACAAATGGTGCTTCTGTAAGACACCTATGGTCCACATTAGATCACACCTAATGCAAAAGAAGCGACCGATTTTTTCAGATTTCTGGGCTGGAGAGAGTGTAATGTTTAAATTTTGACCATGTCCTGTAGGGTAGCTAAGTCATGCCCGTTCTTCCGATGCGTACACAAATGGACGGTAGGACAAGGCCTGTCAAAAGTACTTGACCCCTCGTGTCAGTGATCAATAGGAACTGAGAGATGACCGACTGAAAAATCGCATCTTCGCGCGTGTGGTGAACTAACTGGTACCGGTCTTGCTCGGGCACTGGTCGACAGATACAACGTTACTCCACGCGTGCACATCAGTCACCATCTTGGTTTACCGCTCGGCAAGGATATTCCATGACTGGCTGGCGACAAACTCTCGTCCCCTACCGACTTCAAAAAATGGATCCGTTGCTAACTACATAGGAGTGCATGACCAAAGCCAACCCTCTGAAATGTAAGTGCTAACTGAACCGTGATTTATGTTTCAAAGAATATTCTTCAGAATTTATTCTACTTACTAGCGATTCGTCAAGAACATTAACACATTTAATCACACTATGTGAGCGTAGAAGTAGTTGCCAGGGAGTAACTGATGAAATCATGAGCAAAATGCTTCTAACAAATGAGAATTTTATTCCTAAAAGCATTTTTTTAAAAAAGAAACAGATTTAAAATTACAATCAGGAAGCTCCCTCTAAATATCAAGTTACAATTTATTCAGAGACAGAAGAAACAAATTTTTGACTGTATGAGCTTTCGGGCAGAGAACCTTGCCGCTTCCTTTTGACACGGCCGTAGTTACGACCGCTCACGACAACCTCTGAAAGACTAGTGCAAATCTGCAACACACCAGATTACCTTAAAGTAAAGGTTTTAACAACTCACACAAGCACACAAACTATGCACCCCGTAGGAGGGATGGAAATGGTACAAAACACTAAAAATTAAAATATTAACTTTCCCACCGAAGGTGCAACTTGATTTTAACTTCTAAAAAAAGTCTTACGGTGGAAGGGTGGAAACTTTATATGCTAAAATGACCATTTAAATAAAAGCCCATGAAATGCAATCTTATATAAAATTACACAAGGTTGGCCAAACAAGTTAACATGCTCTACAGTACACAGATACCGCCTCTCAAGATGATAGGCAAGATCAAAACATATTTCAGGAATTAGGCCGTTACACTCCAAGCAATAAATTCGTTAACACGCCGAATCCGAGAAACATGACAGAGGCAGCTCCGAACGACAGACAGCCACTAACTGCCTAACAAATGCGGAATTTAACAAGAGTAAATCACACAACATATCACACGTCACTTAACTTGAAATAAACTGCGATTTCTCGAGAAGATCTGGCGCAGCACCCCCGGAATCGCTCTCCCGAACCGTCCGCTGCCAGCCACTTGAACGGACGCAGGAAGGCGCGCCGATCTCCCGTCTTTCCTGGTCCGCACCAACCGACCGACTGCCCGCTGCCCTGTCCGCGACTGCTGCTCCTTCGCGACTGTACTGCTGGTGCGTGTCCCACTCACTTACAGACACACGACGGCGGAAATACTGGCTCGGACCCAACCACGCAGAGGAAACACGCCCACTGGCAAAACGACATCCCTGCACCAGGAAAGGACCGAGCCAAGCTCCAAGATGGTAACTGAAGGGCCCAGAAGCGCTCGGAGAACCACGGCGTCGCAGCTCGCACCGGCCAGACTGATGTCGTGGGTTGACTCCTGTTGCTCTCGCCACTGCCCCCTCGCTATACGGCGCGGCCCACTGGACTCACGTGGCGGCCTCACATGCGCCGACGCTCCAGGCGGACAAGTCATCTCGTGTCTCAGTGCGCGACCGACCAACCGATCGATCCGACCGCCAATGACCGTTGCCTGAGCAAACTCGAGCAGACTGGCGGCCTAAGTCGCTGAGTCAGATGCGGGAACTAAGCCCCGACCGAACGACCACTCGCCGAGTTCTCTTACTGGCGGAGTGGAAAGACTCTCATTTTGCCAGCTTTAAATGTTGATCCGAATAAAAGACATACTAGCACTCCGGACGAGAGACAGACACTAACTACCTCACAACTGCGGACGAGAGACAGACCCAGACTGACTCGGACTCTGACGAGCTCATAGCGCCCCATAGATGCACGTGAACAGGCAACGTTTCCCCTTTCCCACCAGAGGGAGACACCAAACCCGGACAGCCACAGCGGCGCCACCGCCAGAAACGGAGGGCGACTGCTTCACACTACGCGCCGCGGCGCGCTCTTCAAAACAGGAATATTTACCACGGCTCATTAACCACGTGTTTTTTGCCGAGAGGGGTTTCCTGTTCTCGCCCAGTTGCAACTCTCTGGAAGGTGTTTCTTACCGTATCTCTACGACTCTAACACATTTTAAGTAAATTGTGAACTCCTCTCAAAATGATGCCAGCTGAGATATGTTTCCGGTCTCAGTTATTCAGTACTGTTACGTCACAGAATAGAAGAGCAGAAGATATAAAAAAATTTTTTCATGTATAATTCCACTGCGAACTGTGTGCATCACGACCATGTGATTGTCAATATATTTTCGATAAATGACAGCACCGGTCATAAAGATTATAATACTTTATTTTACAGATCTTCAGTGCAAATTACTTGAACCTTGGAAGCCCATATGTGTTTTTATGATATGGATCTACAAGGTTCGAATAATTTGCACTGAAGATGGTCACAAAGTGACCAAAATCGATTTGTAAAAGAAGAGCTATTAGTCTCTACTGCCAGCGCTGCCATATATCCAAAATACATTAAAATTTTCTTTAAGTTCACGTCAGCACAGCCACAGCCGACAGCAGACAGATGTGATAACATAGCCATGCAGCAGAAATAAACAGTCAACACTGTAAGCCGTTCGTGTAAACGAGCGTGGGTTGCTACGAGGGCTATTCGGAAAGTGAGGAACAATAGGTCGTGAAATGGAAACCACAGTGAAAATCGAAACTGTTTTATTTGCAGCAGTTAGCTACAACTTCCAGCTACTGATCTCTGTAGTCGCCGATCCGACTTAGACATTTGTCGTAGCGTTGTACCAACTTTCCAACACCCTCGTTATAGAAGGCAGCCGCCAGTGCTTTCCGCCAGTTCTCTACGCTGACCTACAGCTCGTTGTCTGCGACAAAATGTTGTCTTCATAGCCAGCGGTTCATGTGCGCAGAGATGAAACTCAGAGGGAGACAATTACGGGCTGTATTGTGGGTAATCAAACATTTCCAATTGGAGACAATGCAGGAGCATCTTCATTGCCCCTGCAGAATGCGGCTGAGAATTGTATTGAACAAAAAACGCACGACAGTTATGTAAAGTTGGCTGCATAGCTTCAGGCGAAATTTCTCACCAGGCTCTCGTACTTGCCAGAAGACACTATTGTTCTAGGTATCTTTATGTGCTCCCTGTGTGCTCAGGAGTAAAAAGAACGACGTAACGGGACCGACGGGAATACTAGAGACACTGCCCAACACAGCTGTGCAAAACTTCATCGGATTTTCACTGTGGTTTCCATTTCGCGACCGATCGTTCCTTACTTTCCGAATAGCCCTCGTATATCGGCACCCACCGCCAGGCACAAGTTACACATTAGTAAAACTTACGCTGTCGGAATGAGACAGAGATATACTCTTTAGCTCTTCTTAAGTTAAGGAACAAGCAATATAAAGGACGCAAGCCGGCCATGGTGGCCGAGCGGTTCTAGGCGCTTCAGTCTGGAACCGCGTGACTGCTACGGTCGCAGGTTCGAATACTGCCTCGGGCATGGATGTGTGTGATGTCCTTAGGTTGGTTGGGTTTAAGTAGTTCTAAGTTCTAGGGGACTTATGACCTCAGAAGTTGAGTCCCATAGTGCCCAGAGCCATTTGAACCATTTTTTGAAGGACGCAAGAATACCTGTCACAGACTTGACACTGCAGTGAAGAGCCTGTAACAAATTGTTAAGCAAATACAGCGGAACGAGGACCGCTGACAACTGATTACGAAGCGGGCCGCATTCGCTCGTAACGAACATAGGCTCAAGTCGTACCCTTCTTCCATTTCCTATAAATACCTCAGATCTCTATTTCTGCGCTCAGGTGGTTATTAGGATCGATGGCGTTCGTAGCGATAGCACTGGATTCTTTGGTTATTACCGTGTGGCGACATTCTTGTATTAGATGTTAAAACGCTTCTCTGACCACGCTGTTTGCCGGTCTCAAGGTGGCAGAATCCAAGTAATGACGACCTGCTACTCATGGGACTTCGTATTGCTCGCTTACCACATCGCTGACGTGGGGACGGCGGGGAGGGGGGGGGGACTGGGGACTGGAGATCTTGTGTTAGCAGAACTTCTCGCACTAATATCATTTTCACTGCTGGGCGAGAGGGCGTCTGGGTATCTATATAGGGTGACTTTTCCTACCATTTACAAAAATCTAGGAATTGATCGATGAGAGAATAGGGAACAAAGAAGGTCTAATGAACTTATGGCAGTGAAGGCATGGTTTCCATACTAGAGACCGTTTATTCTACCATACTCTGTTACAGAGACTGCAGTCTAACACGCGTTATACCACGCAGCCACAGCTACAGTACGCGTGGAGTTCTCCGAGGAGGTAGTGCTATTCCTCATACGTCATGCTCTAGCGCCCTCCCCTGCCATAGTAAGTGGTTATGTTCTGTGATACACTTCTCTTGCTGGCTCACCATATAGCAGATGCGATAGAGCGTTGTACACAGTGGTTCCGTATTCGAAGCGAGATCTTGCCGACGTGGTGTTTACTTACGGAAAGGCAAATGGCAACGGACGGCGTGCAACGAGGTTGTATCAGGAGACCTGTCCCCACCGACGACAACCACAGCATTCAGTGTTTGCAACAGTGTTTCGCCGTTTGTCTGAGACAGGGAAGCAGGAAATCATGAAGGACGTACTCGAAATGTTCGGACGCCACACTTGGAGAAAAATGTGATTAACAATGTGGAAGTCAAGCACTGTCAAACATCCCCCTAGAAAAATTTTATAAATGACAGTGCTGGAAAACCTCTACGTTATTTGATTTTCAAACAGCTGAGCAAAACTGAACGTACTCAGACATTCACTAAACTGACATACAATATTTTTATCGCAACGCAATCTGACTTTCAATAATCCTTACAAAAGAATGGCCATGACTAACAGTAACCTATACCTTTCATTAATCATTTGCCTCACAAAAATCTTCGTTACTCAAACTACTGCAATACAGCGAGCGCCAATACTGCCAGCTAAATAAAGATTCTAACTACTGAAGGTAGTAACTACTGATCAGCATACTTAGGAAAGGAAAGATTTTGATAGAGAACAAACAATGTACTTACCTTCATAATATTCAAAAGTCATTATATATATATATATCAGTTCATGATATCCAGTATTATAAATTATCCAGTATTATAAATTTACTCTTTCTGGTGGACACACGTCCAGATCGTCCGCTCTCAAAATTCTGCCATCTCTCTCCCCACATCCACCACTGCTGGCAGCTCACCTCCAACTGCGCAACGCTACGCGATGTTCACATCCAACTGCCCAACACTACAATAGCAAATATTCCAACAATGCAAACCAGTCACAAACTGCACACAGCACAGTCAGTGATTTTCATACAGAGCCCTACGTGGCGTTACCAACATAAAAACCTAAATAGCCTAGTGGCATTACTAACATAAAAACCTAAACAGCCTACTTACAACTGTATCAGTACCAGTCATTTGGCCCGCCAGTAGAGGGTAAGCCAGGTGACCGTGTGGAACATTCTCCATGACAATTGTTACTACGCTGATTACTTAGAGCATGTGTAGGGCTTACTAGCGACAGACTTTCCATATAGGAAGCAGTTTTGTCACTGGTTTCTTCACCAGCAACCACGACTCCGGGATTTGCGCCATCCATCCTACTCACAGATGAGGCCAGTTTTTGCGCGGAGTGCTATCTTCAACTTTCATAACAGTCATCTGTTTGATACAGAATGAGATTTTCACTGTGCAGAGGAGTGTGCGCTGATATGAAACTTTCTGGCAGATTAAAACTGTGTGCCCGGCCGAGACTCGAACTCGGGACCTTTGCTTGGGTAGCTCAGATGGTAGAGCACTTGCCCGCGAAAGTAAAGGTCCCGATTTCAATTCTCTGTCCGGCACACAGTTTTGATCTGCCAGGAAGTTTCATATCAGCACACACTCCTCTGCAGAGTGAAAATCTCATTCTGGTACCATCCCCCAGGCTGTGGCTAACCCATGTCTCCGCAATATCCTTTCTTCCAAGAGTGCTAGTTCTGCAAGTTTCGCAGAAGAGCTTCTGTGAAGTTTGGAAAATAGGAGACGAGGTACTGGCAGAAGTGAAGCTGTGAGGACGGGTCGTGAGTCGTGCTTGGGTAGCTCAGATGGTAGAGCACTTGCCCGCGCAAGGCAAAGGTCCCGAGTTCGAGTCTCGGCCTGGCACACAGTTTTAATCTGTCAGAAAGTTTGATCTGTGGAGTAGTATGCAGAACCCCCCATGGTATGATGACAGCGAATCATCAGCATCGGTGCAACTGGAATATGTGGTCAGGATAACTGGCGACCGTATTTCCACGTCGTGTAACAGGCCGAAACTATCGGCGTTTCTTACGGGTGAGTTTGCCTCCCTTGCTGGAAGAAGTGGCACTGTTTCGAAGGGTTGTGGGGCTGCCACATGATGATACTCCAGCCCACTTCGCCGTTAACGTCCGGACACATCACAGTCGTGCCCTTCCTGGTCGATACAGGCTTTCGATGGGGTCCAGTTGCATGGCCTGCTCGTTCACCGAATCTCAACCCTTGCGACTTCCGATATGGGATCATCTAAAAGTGTATGCAGAGCACGTTGCAGATGTGGAGGCAATGGAGCAGAGTATTCGTGCCGCTTTTGACACTGTTTGGATGCTGCCTGGCTGATGTGAGCATGTGAGGCAGAACACGCTACGGCGCGTAAGCGCATGCGTTGCGGCACATAGAAAGGATTTTCAAGACATACTGAAACTGTCGCTGCATAGTACAGCGCGTATTAGACCACAGCCTCTTTAACAATGTATGACTGAATAAATGGTCTCCAGGACGGAAACCATGCATTTCCAGGCATAAGTTCATTAGACCTTTCAGAATGAGATTTTCACTCTGCAGCGGAGTGTGCGCTGATATGAAACTTCCTGGCAGATTAAAACTGTGTGCCCGACCGAGACTCGAACTCGGGACCTTTGCCTTTCGCGGGCAAGTGCTCTACCAACTGAGCTACCGAAGCACGACTCACGCCCGGTACTCACAGATTTACTTCTGCCAGTACATCGTCTCCTACCTTCCAAACTTTACAGAAGCTCTCTTGCGAACCTTGCAGAACTAGCACTCCTGAAAGAAAGGATATTGCGGAGACATGGCTTAGCCACAGCCTGGGGGATGTTTCCAGAATGAGATTTTCACTCTGCAGCGGAGTGTGCGCTGATATGAAACTTCCTGGCAGATTAAAACTGTGTGCCCGACCGAGACTCGAACTCGGGACCTTTGCCTTTCGCGGGCAAGTGCTCTACCAACTGAGCTACCGAAGCACGACTCACGCCCGGTACTCACAGATTTACTTCTGCCAGTACATCGTCTCCTACCTTCCAAACTTTACAGAAGCTCTCTTGCGAACCTTGCAGAACTAGCACTCCTGAAAGAAAGGATATTGCGGAGACATGGCTTAGCCACAGCCTGGGGGATGTTTCCAGAATGAGATTTTCACTCTGCAGCGGAGTGTGCGCTGATATGAAACTTCCTGGCAGATTAAAACTGTGTGCCCGACCGAGACTCGAACTCGGGAACTTTGCCTTTAGCGGGCAAGTGCTCTACCAACTGAGCTACCGAAGCACGACTCACGCCCGGTACTCACAGCTTTACTTCTGCCAGTACCTCGTCTCCTACCTTCCAAACTTTACAGAACTCTCCTGCGAACCTTGCTGCCCGCGAAAGGCAAACGTCCCGAGTTCGAGTCTCGGTCGGGCACACAGTTTTAATCTGCCAGGAAGTTTGATTAGACCTTTTTTTTATTCTGTATCCTCTCATCGATCAGAGTATCCTCTCATCGATCAATCCTTAGAGTTTGTACACGGTGGAAAAAATCAGCCTTTATTCCTCCGGATCCCGAGGACCTAACTGTCCGGAGGATGACCCCAGTACACGACTTGTGACAGAGCGTACTTCCCGATGAGACATCGCGGCTCATCGTCATCATCAACAGTGTGATGCTATATTCCCACACCAGCGCTTCGCCTGACAGACTTCGTGTGAATCGATGGAGCAGCCGCCTCGCCGAACAGAAACTCCAAGTCGATAACAACACTCCAGGAATTGCTGCGTGTCATTTTCACTGGGCGTAAGCCAAAGCTGACGAGAAGACACAGAACTGTCTCTGTGAACGAACAAATTACGTTACATTAACGCCGAAAGACGCACTACAGGTTCCACAGCACCTTCCTAACAACGTAGGGATGTCTCCATTCGGCACTCCTACAATATGAAATTTCTTTTCCTCCGAAATTTTCAGTGGACTTGAAATAAAGTTGGTTGGAACATTGTGAACACACCACAGCGTTGTTCATTATCAAAATATCCCTGATCATTCATCTAATAGATGGCGTATCAGTTACTACTCAACTCCTATGCAGCCTGGTGCGACCATCCACGCGTCTAACTTCGATTGATTCGTTTCAGATGCAGCACCGATAGCGAAACAGAGGGCCATCTGACGGCGTCACATCTTACATCATTCTGCCTCATTTGGCTGCACTGCTCCGTCACCGCAAATTTGTCAGGACGTTCACATCAGCCAGATGTGTCGTCATCACTGAAGACTGTCAGATCAATGTACGCTACCAACCATTAAAATTGCTACACCAAGAAGAAATGCAGATGATAAACGGGTATTCATTGGACAAATATATTATACTAGAACTGACATGTGATTACATTTTCATGCAGTTTGTGTGCATAGATCCTGAGAAATTAGAACCCAGAACAACCACCTCTGGCCGTAATAACGGCTTTGATACGCCTGGGCACTGAGTCAAACAGAGCTTGGATGGCGTGTACAGGTACAGCTACGCATGCAGCTTCAACACAATACCACAGTTCATCAAGAGTAGTGACTGGGGTATTGTGACGAGCCAGTTGCTCGGCCACCATTGACCAGACGTTTTCAGTTGGTCAGAGATCTGGAGAATGTGCTGGCCAGGGCAGCAGTCGAACATTTCCTGTACCCAGAAAGGCCCGTACAGGACCTTCAACATGCGGTCGTGGATTATCCTGCTGAAATGTAGGGTTACGCAGGGATCGGATGAAGGGTAGAGCCACGGGTGGTAACACATGTGAAATGTAACGTCCACTGTTCAAAGTGCCGTCAGTGCGACCAAGAGGTGACCGTCACGTGTAATCAATGGCACCCCATACCATCACGCGATGACGAATACACGCTTCCAATGTGCGTTCACCGAAATGTCGCCAAACACGTTGCGACCATCTGTAAACAGAACCTGGATTGAACCGAAAAAATGACGTTTTGCCATTCGTGCACCCAGGTTCGTCGTTGAGTACACCATCGCAGGCACTTCTGTCTGTGATGCAGCGTCAAGGGTAACCGCAGCCATGGTTTGCGAGCTGATAGTCCATGCTGCTGCAAACGTCGTCGAACTGTTCGTGCAGATGGTTGTTGTCTTGCAAAATGGCAAGGGATTCTACGAGGTCGAGACACATTAATGTGACTTCCATTTATGTTCGACCTCATCGCGCAATAACCAGTCACAGACGGAAAGTGGCAGCGTGTCGGGCGGAGTCGGAAAACAAAGTCATAGTCGTAATGCGAAAACAGAGCGATTTATCTGACGTCAAAAAGTGCATGATGATTGGCTTTCCAACCAAGGATGGAAGCCTTTCCGAAACTGCTGTTTGTAAACTGTTAGTGTGTCGCCAAGGTTATGGTTGCTGACCACGGCAAACTGACGCTATACTAAACCGGCTACCAAGTAACTGTGGTGGACCTCGGGCTTTAGATGACAGGGGTGAACGATGGCTCCGAAAATTTGTACGGACGAATAGACGTGCAACTGTTGAGCAACTGACCGCCCAGATAAACCAAGGGGCTACGAACAGTGTCTGTCCAATGATGGTTCATCGAAAGTTGCTGGTTATGGACGTTCGCAGCAGGGCACCTGATTCTTGCACCAATGCTGAATGCAGTTCATCGGCGACAAAGGCTGGAAGAATGGAAATGAGCGTACGGCATCGTGGGCCGGGGGTCATCCATTCGGCCGGCCAGAGTGGCCGAGCGGTTCTAGGCGCTACAGTCTGGAACCATGCGACCGCTACGGTCGCAGCTTCGAATCCTGCCTCGGGCATGGATGTGTGTGATGTCCTTAGGTTAGTTAGGTTTAAGTAGTTCTAAGTTCTAGGGGACTGATGACCTCAGAAGTTAAGTCCCATAGTGCTCAGAGCCATTTTAACCATTTGAGTCATCCATTCGGGGAACTTCGGCCACCAAGTACTTATTGCATTCGACGCCACATTGGGCGACTAGCGCGTCGGAGATTGGGATGAAATGATGATGAGGACAACACCCAGTCCCTGAGCGGAGAAAAACCTCCTGCCCCAGCCGGGAATCGAACCCGGGCCCCTTGACGTGGCATTCAGCGGCGCTGACCAGTCAGCTAATGGGGGCGGACAAAGGCTGGGATCTGGACGCCAATACCGCACCTTGACGTCCACAAGTGGCAGTCGGTGGGCTTTTCAGATGAATCAAGCTTTATACTCCGTTGCGGAGGGCCATTAGCGTGTATAGTTCCTCAACAGTTGTAACGATGCAGGCTGGAGGATCGAGTATTATGATCTGAATGTTTTCGTGGCATTCCCTGTGTGACCTCATCATTCTGGAAGGCACAGTGGATCAACAAAAGTCCTCATCTGCCATTGGGAACAATGTCCACGCCTATATGCAGTCTGCATATGCATCACTATGGCATCTACCAGCAAGGCAATGCAATGTGCCTCACAGCTCGAAATGCAAGTGCGTGTCTCGATGTTTACCGCACTCCACTGGCCCTCAAACTGGCCGCGTTTAAACCCAATCGAGAGTCTGTAGGACCACCTCGATGGGCTGTTCTCGCCATGGGTCCTCAACTGGGAAACCGTCCTCCCCGAAAGCTGAGTGGTCAGGGTGACGGATTGCCGTCCTACAGGTCCGGGTTCGATACCCGGCTGGGTCGGAGATTTTCTCCACTCTGGGACATGTGTTGTCCTCATCATCATTTCATCACCATCCAGCGCGCAGGTCGACCAATGTGGCGTCGAATGTAATAAGACCTGCACCAAGGCGGCTGGACTTGCCCCAAACGCTCATTCGCTCATTTCCATTTCATTTCCAACTGGCAAACCTAGCTCAGCTGGACGCGGCACTGGAGTCGGCATTCTGCACGTCTGCGCTGCGCTGCAAGAGGTGGTTATCCAGGCTTTTGACAGGTGGTCACGTTAATGTGACTGGACCGTGTATAAACAATGGGCTTCCTTAGTCAGTGAAATTAGCAAACAGCATTATCGCCTGAAGACGATGGCCAGATGGGATTTCGAAACATAGTGTCTAGATGGTTGTATGGTCCTAAGTAGCATACGTCTGCTAAGCTTACGACATGTCTGACAGGTTCATCGATCAATGAAATAAAAAAGAAACTAGCTTGAAGAGCGACTCTGAAATTCTAGCCTTCCAGATAAGATAACGGAACGTGGAGGTATAGCTTGAATTAATCACGTTTGGGTTAGTATTAGTATTACTTAAGTATATCAGTGATAAGGATCTGTAAATAATTCGTAATTCTACATAAGTTCGCGCTACTGATTCTTTTATGTATTTCACAGTTATGTTACTTTAGAATACAATCCGCATACTTACCCTCACAATGATAGGTTGAGCATTCAGCATGAAATAATTCTCAAGAATTATTACAATTAATCGACTCAGTAAGCACTAACGCTTAAGTGAACTTTTTTTTAGTCAGTTGACACCTACGTCCTCAATTGTTTGCTGGATGTATTCCAATCTCTGTCTTCCTCTAGAGTTTTTGCCCTCTACAGTTCCCTCTGGTATCATAGAAGTCATTCCCTGATGTCTTAACAGATGCCCTGTCACCTTGTCCCTTTTCCTTTTCAGTGTTTTCTAAATATTACTTTCCTCCAGAATTCTGCGCAGAACCTCTCATTGCTTAGCTTTTCAATCCGCCTAATTTTCAACATGCATCTGAAGCACCACATCTCATACGCTTCGATTCTCTACCGTTGCGGTTATCCCACATTCCATGTTACACTACCATGCAACGCTGTTCTTTAAACGTACAGAAATTTCTTCCTCAAATTAAGGCCTATATTTGATACAAGTAGACTTCTCTTGGCCAGGAATGCCCTTTTTGCCACTGCTAGTCTGCTTTTGATATCTTCCTTCCTCCGTCCGCCATGGTTAGTTTGCTGCCTAGGTAGCAGAATTCTTTAGCTTCGTCTACTTCATTACCGTCAACCCTGATATTAAGTTTCTGCTGTTCTCATTTTTACTACTTCTCATTACCTTCGTCTTTCTTCGATTTGCTCTCATTCCGTATTCTGTACGCATTAGACCATACCAGGCAGCAGACCTTGCAATTCTTCTTCACTTTCACTCAGGTCAGCATTGTCATCAGCGAATCTTTTCACTGATATCCTTTCACCTTGAATTTTAATCCCACTTCCTGTTATTTCCACCACCGCTTCTTCAATATACAGATTGAAGAGTATGACCGAAAGTCTACATCCCTATCTGACACCCTTCTTAATCCGAGCACTCCGTTCTTGGTCGTCCGCTCTTACATTTCCCTCTAAGATCTTGTACATAGTGTATATTACCCGTCTCTCCCTATAGCTTACTTCTATTTTGCTCAGAATTTCGGACATCTTGCACCATTTACATTCTTGCAGGCTTTTTCCAGCTTGGCAAATCCTGTGAAGGTTTCTTGATTTTCTTTAGTCTTGCTTCCTTTATCAACCGCAACCTTTCCTTAAGCCAAAGTTATCGTCATCTTACACGCCTTAAATTTCCTTCTCCATTCTTCTGCGTTTTATTCTTGTCAGCAAGTTGGATGCATAGCTGATAAGCTGATTGTGCCATAATTCGCCCACTTGTCAGCTCTTGAAATCTTCGGAATTGTGTGCATGATATTTTCCCGATAGTCAGATGGTATGTCGGCAGTGAAGCCTAAGCAAGGTCTATCACAGACGTGAGCTACGCAGAAGTGTTCATAAAATGGCCGTTACGTCTTTTTTAGTAGAACGAAAATTGTGATATTATCCGAAGAACGAGGTCACACGGCAATTTGGGTACCTCGCGATGGAAGCAGAGCAAAGTACAGTTGCTGCCAGATACAACGACGAACACGTATATTGTCAATTGTACTTTTAGAGAAGAGACTATTACCTTGTACTGTACCAAGCAGTGCGTTAATATATTAAATGCACATGACAGTCGTGTGTACATGATTTTTTTTAAAAGTAAAGCATTTCATCTTGTTCACCTTATAATAAAGTGGTCTAATATTTTGTTTGTGTTGTCGTACCCACTCGACTTCTTCCAGAAGTAATTCTAAGGACCTAACACTGTGCCAACGAGTGATACTTCGTTCGGCACAACAAAAATGACTAAGGCTATGTCTGAAGGAGGAAAAAGGAGGAACATTAGGTTTAACGTTCCGTCGACATCGAGGTCACAACAGACAGAGTACAAGCTCCTTTGGTGTCAAGGACGGGGAAAGGAATCGACGGTGCCCTTTCAAAGGAACCATCCGGTCATTTGTCTGGAGCGATTTAGGGAAATTACTGAAAACCTAAATCTTGTTGGTCAGACGTGCGTTTTGAACCGTCGTCGTCCAGAATGCAAGTCCTGTGAGTGCTGACCACTGCGCCAGCTCGCTCGCGGCGATGTGTGAAACACCCGCACAAACGTTTTCTGCGATATAACTCCATCGAAAGTCAAAGATATGAAATCGCGAAAAAAAAGATGAGCCGAGAAACGATATCTTACATGTCCATTATGTAATCAGACAGAAGCAAAACAGGAATCAGGCACTTGTTTATGATTTGTTAAAATTCGTGGAGAAACCACCAGCTGTCATTTATTTTGCATAATTCGCTAACAGTTACGTCAATGATCGTTATCAATCTTTGCCTAAAACTAATAAATCAAACCATTACAGATTACACAGCTCACAGTGAAATATGAGGTTTAATAGTATTTTACTTACTGGCATAGATGGCAGGAAAGATATACCATAATTTGATCAACAATAACTTGCTCTTTTAAGCGCGTCATAGTACGTAAAAAAATTGTTGCAATAATAACTGTGTACGATAATTTTCGTCAAGACGCAAGTCCACATCGACAGTTAGTAACACACTGGCAGATGTAACTAGACGAAACAGTCATGGGTACAGTCAAAGACAATGACGTGTCAGAGATGAAATGTAGTATATTCGAGCAGTTGCAATATCAATTTACTAAGAAGTGCATTATAGTCTTTGGTTCCAAGAAAACACACTACATTAGTGAGCTGGATCGTGGAATTCCATGTATACAAACACAATATATCAGGAAATACCACATTGTCGACTTTTATAATCTAAAATACACAGTAACTGCCGAAAATAAGGCAGTTTAAACTACAGAAAACCATTTGATGACATACACCAGGTGAAGCCACGCTGGCGAAAATTTTTGTATATTACAAAACCTTGTAATTGCCGAAAAATAAGTCGGCTAGGACATATTACTGAATTCGGATGTTGTTTTGTTTACAGATAAGAACCAAAAGAGCATATACTAGCAAGTAAACATCAGCTCACAAAATGATGTATTATAAAAAGAAAGCCAACCTCACACAGTATGCTATATCAAAATATATCGTAACAGTAACATGCATTCCTCTTCAATAGAGATCGAAGCTTTATTAGACTTTTAATTCTACACAAGCAATACGAGATGTGGGGGCGGGGTGGGGGCGGTTGCAGCAGAGGAGGAATTCTCTAAACAGTAGAAATTTTTTGATGAAGAATGTGCACATAGAATATAACTCTATCATACTGTTAATACCTCATATTTCCCTGTAAACGGTGTGGTTTGATTTATTCGTTTTAGGCTAAGCTTGATAATGGTCATTGACCGGAACTGTTATACCAAACTCAAGGTAGCCCCTAAGCGCCGGCAACCCATATAACACCACAGAGGACGAGGTTGTCTATGCCCAAGGCGTACCAAAAAGCACCCTGGTAAATACCGGCTATTTACATCCAAGATAATGGAAACAGACATGCCAAGCATTACTTCATGCAGGGGGAGCTCGAGTCGCGGCCTGCAGGAAGTATCACTACACCAAAACCTGACTGGCTGCAGACAGCTATTTAGGGGCTAGAACAAGGCCCAAAGTTCAGTGCACGCCGGATGCCGACCTCGTGTACTGCGACCGACGAAGATTACGTCTAGGAATTGGACTGTTACTAGTGTGTGCGTGTGTTACCACGAACATTTGTGGAAAATTATTTGTGAACTTTTGTTTACCTCAGTTAGGAGACTTTTTTCGTTATTGTCACCACTCGTTTGTATGTTCAGTCATCAACCTTGTGAACTTACATCAATAAAAGTTATGTTTGTGAAAAATTGCGTATTGTCAGCCACAACAGGAACTACAGCTACATCTACATCTACATACATACTCCGCAATCCACCATACGGTGCGTGGCGGAGGGTACCTCGTACCACAACTAGCATCTTCTCTCCCTGTTCCACTCCCAAACAGAACGAGGGAAAAAGACTGCCTATATGCCTCTGTACGAGCCGTAATCTCTCTTATCTTATCTTCGTGGTCTTTCCGCGAAATATAAGTTGGCGGCAGTAAAATTGTACTGCAGTCAGCCTCAAATGCTGGTTCTCTAAATTTCCTCAGTAGCGATTCACGAAAAGAACGGCTCCTTTCCTCCCACCCTAGTTCCTGAAAAATTTCCGTAACACTCGCGTGATGATCAAACCTACCAGTAACAAATCTAGCAGCCCGCCTCTGAATTGCTTCCATGTCCTCCCCCAATCCGACCTTATAGGGATCCCAAACGCTCGAGCAGTACTCAAGAATAGGTCGTATTAGTGTTTTATAAGCGGTCTCCTTTACAGATGAAACACATCTTCCCAAAATTCTACCAGTGAACCGAAGACGACTATCCGCCTTCCCCACAACTGCCATTACATGCTTGTCCCACTCCATATCGCTCTGCATTGTTACGACCAAATATTTAATCGACGTGACTGTGTCAAGCGCTCACTACTAATGGCGTATTCAAACATTAAGGGATCCTTTTTTCCTATTCATCTGAATTAATTTACAATTATCTTTATTTATAGTTGGCTGCCATTCTTTACACCAATCACGAATCCTGTTCAAGTCATCTTGTATCCTCCTACAGTCTCTCAACGACGACACCTTCCCGTACACCATAGCATCATCAGAAAACTAGAAGCCAATTGTGCAAAATAAATGACATGTGAAGGTTTCGCCACGAATTTTAACAATTATTTGCCGGTTGAATACCTCCATCTGAAAATACACGTAAGTTTATGATTAGATGAAACGGATGCTATTTTTGAAGCAGATGTGTGTTCTTCTTCACTAACAACATCAGACACGTTTACGCGTAGTTCTGTGGAATGGTCGCTACGACAGCCACATGTAAGTGTGACCGCTACTACCGAAACATTTTGTTTTGCCTTTGAAGTGATGAGCCGGCGTAACTATACGACCCATCACCAACAGCACGCCGCCTCGGTCTTATCTGTGTACCGTGCATTAGGCGCAGATCTGGCCAGCGGACACAAACATTTGCACAGCAGACTCGCAAGATTAGCATGTTTCCCCAGCCGCGGCTGCCAGTTATTTTTCGCTGACTTTCTTTTTACAATATTTCGCCCGCCACGAGGCCGGTCTTCACGCCTTTTCCCATCTACATATGTATGAGGCAGTGAAAGCAGGCTGAGAGCAGCAGAACAAGATATAAGCTTACTTCCATGCTCACGTTGTTTGAGTTACGGCTGTAGCACAGTGGCAAAATACGGCGTGAGAAACGTGCGTCAGGAATATTACACCGTAAAAAATACGCAGTGTCGTTCGTATGGACAGTAGTACTTAGTTAATCCACAGATTATTTTGATGATGTAACACCTCTAATACAAAGAAAACCAGAATAAAAGTGTACTAAAAATTCAGTGGGAGTGGAAGTGAGGAAGAATTGAATAATGTGTTGACTGGTATAAACAATCTAATGAGCACAGAATGTAGATTGAGCGCAAGCTGAAGAAAAACGAAGGTAACAGGAGTAACAAAACCGATGCTAACGATAAATTTGAAACGTAAATTGAGGATCACAAAGTGAACGAATTTAAAAAATTGTGGCGCCATGGAAGCAAAATAACACGTGACGGGCGAAGAAGTGTACCACTATCCAACATACGCTTTAATTGCAAGATAGAATTTTCGAGAATGTGCGTTTGTATGGAATGTAGGAAAACCGGAAGAGAAGAGAATCCAAGTGTTTGAGATGTGGTGCAGTAGAAGAATGTTGGAAAAAAAATGTTCCAATGTGTGTGAAATCTTATGGGACTTAACCGCTAAGGTCATCAGTCCCTAGGTTTACGCACTACTTACATAAATTATTATAAGAACGAACACACACACCCATGCCCGAGGGAGGACTCGAACCTCCGCCGGGACCAGCCGCACAGTCCATGACTGTAGCGCCTTTGACCGCTCGGCTAATCCAGCGCGGAAAGAATGTTGAAAATTAGGTGGACTGATAGCGTAAGGAATGATGAAGTCCTCCGCAGAAACAGCAAGGGCAGGATCATGTCCAAACAATTGACAACAATTGTACTAAATGTCCCCCACCATGGGATAACGTCCATAGTATCTGATGAAGCTATAAGCGGTAAAAACTGTAGGGAACTTTGACATGGAAACTTTTCTTTTTCTTTTTGAATCATCAGTCTTCTGACTGGTGTAATCCAGCCCGTCACTAATTCCTCTCTTGTGTCTATCTTTTGATTTCGGAGCACCACTTACAAAATATGTCCTTGATGATCTGCTGGATATGTTCCAATACCCGTAGCTGCCTACCCCCTACAAATTTTACCCTCTGCACCTCCCTCGAGTTCCATCACAGTTCCCTTACGTCCTAACAGGTGTCGTATGAGGTGTGACTGGAAAATGTTAAGAATGAATCCGCTACTGCTTACTGGTTTGTCGGGCAGGTTCACCGAGGGTCGAGAGTGAGTCATTGCCTTGTCCTTGAACGCCCTCTGACGAGAAACTGCGTTTCCTTTATTCAGTTCGTTGTGGCAGCTGGTTCAGTACAGGTCTGTTAGGGCTTGTTGCCGGATTCTGTCTGCGTGAAACTGGACGTAAAAACGGAGCAACAAGTTTGTGTGAAATTTTGTTTTAAAACCGGGAAATCAGCTTCTGAGACTTACAAACTATTAGAAGCAGCTTTTTCAGATAATTATATGAGCCAATCAAATGTTTTGGCCGTCCTTCCACCTCAAAAAGGAATGAAAATGTTGTGAAAGTTCGCGACTTGGTGCACTCTATTCGTAGATCTACAATTAGGGAGATGGCTGATGAGTTTAATTTAAGTTTCGATACAGTTCAGTCAATTTTAACTGAAGATCTGAACACGCATCGAGTGTCCGCAAAATTCATTCCAAGTACTGCCAAGTGACCAGAGACAATACCGACGTGAAGTGTGCCAAGAACTGATTAATCGGACTAAAAATGACCCAGGTTTATTAAATAGGGTAGTTACAGGTGAGGAATCGTCGGTATGTGGATATGATCACGAAACCAAAGTGCAGTCTTTGCAGTGGAATACTCCAGGTTCACCTCGACGGAAAAGAGCACGGCAAAGTCGGTCGAAGGTGAAGACAATGTTGGTGATTTTTTTTTATTCTACCGATATTGTGCATTATGAATTTATCCCTGGAGGACAGACAATTAACCAGGAATACTAAAATTCTGTCCTTGAGCGTTTCTGCGAAAAGGTGCGGAAGAGAAGGCCTGCATTGTGGAGAGACAGGAGTTGGGTGCTACAACATGACGATGCTAAAGCTGATCGTGCCTTCTCCATCGTTGAATTTTTGACCAAATTCAAAATTTCTGTGCTTCCATAATCACCATATTCCCCTGATTTGGCCCCTGGTTTCTACACTGAAAGTTTCACTGAAAGTTAGCGAGTTGACTCGACTGAAGACATGCAGGCAATTACGGAGGGTATCCTTAACACACTCCAGGAAAAAACAAAAAATGCAAGAATGTTTCCAAAAGTGTAGACGCCGTTGGAGTCGGTGTGTTCAGTCAGAAGTGGACTATTTTGTAGGAGATGCATCACAGTAGCATGTAAGTACCACCATTGTACAATTACAAGCCCATTCTTAAAACGTTTCCATCACACCTCGTATATCCTCCGACCTTCTTGTCAGTGTTTTTCTTGTGTTTCTTTCTTCACCGATTCTACTGAGAACCTCCTCACCTCTTACCTAACCAGTCCACATTATTTTCGACATTATTGTGCGGCACCAAATTTCAAAAGCTCTGATTCTCTTCTGCACCAGAAGTCAGTGATTCGTTACTGTACAACGTTATACTCCAAACGTACATTCTCAGGAATTTCTTCCTGAAATTCAGGCGTATCTGTGATACTAGTATACTTCTTTTGGCTAGGAATTCCCTCTTTGCCTGCGCTAGGTTGCTTTCTGTGTCGTTCTTGCTTCGTCTGTCATGGGTTATTTTGCTTCAGAGGTAGCAGAATTAACTTCGTCTGCTTCATAATCATCAATTTTGAACTTAGGTTTCTCGCTGTTCTCATTTTTCTACTTCTTATTACTTTCATCTTTCTTCCGTTTATTCTCAATCCATATTCCGTAGTCGTTACACTGTTCATTCCATTCAACAAATCCTGTAATTCTTCATCGCCCTCAATAAGGATAGCAATGTCGTCAGGGAATCTTATCATTGATATCCTTTCTTTTTCTTCTATCGTTGCTTTTTCGATGTACGGATTGAACAAGAGGAGCGGAAATCAACATCACTTCGATCTTGGTGTTTCAACCTTATTTTTCCCTCTTCGTTCTTGTACATATTGTATACTACTCGTCTTTCCGAAAATCCATTTTCTAGAGAATTTCAAATGCCTTGCACCATTTTGCGTTGTTGAACGCTTTTTCCATGTCGACAATTTTATGAACGTGTTTTCCTTTTCCTTCAGTCTTGCTTCCATTATCAAGAGCACCATCAGAACTGCCTCTCTCTTGCCTGTACCTTTCCCAATACCAAACTGATCGTCATCTAACATATCCTCAATTTCCTTTTCCACTCTTCACACCAACTTAAATAGTTTCGTTGCCATTTCCCCCAAAGATTGTAGAAATTCTGATGGAATCTTATCTACGTCTTCTGCCTTATTTAATCTCAAGTCTTCCATAGCTCTTTTGAATTCTGACTAATACTGGATTCCCTTTCCATATCGACAAATTCCTTTTTCTTTGACTTCACGAGACAATTGATCCTTTTGACAGAGGACTCCAATGTACTCTTTCCACCTATTCGCTATCTGCTTGCTTTTCTCAGTGAAATGTACATTGCTCTCCTAATGTTGCCGCCCTTGCTTTTAGTTTCACCGAAGGCTGTTTTGAATTTTATATATGCTAACTCAGTCTTTTTCCAATTTCTTCACATTTTTCCTGCAGCCATTTCACCTTGATACTCTGCAGTTCATTTTTATTTAATTCTTTAGTTATTTAGATTTCTGTGTTCTATGAACACTTTCGTGTTTCCTTCGTTCGTCGATCAGTAGATAAATTTCATCGGTTGCCCAGGCTATCTTTGCAGTTACCTTCCTAGTACATTTGCTTGTCTTTCAAACTTCTGTAATTCCTCTTTTTAGAGATGTGTACACTTCTTCAACTGAACTGCCTACTTTGGTATTCCTTACAGCTAGCTGTATCTACAGCCTCAGAGAATTTCAAGCGCATCTCATAAATTATCATTACTTTAGTATCGCATTTCCTTCCACACTGAGTCTTCAGTCTACTCTTCATTATTACTAAATTGTGATCTGCGACTATATTTGCTTTGGGGTATGCTTCAAAATCCAGTATCGGATTTAGGAATATCTTTATGACTATGACGTAAGCCAGCTGGGATCTTCCGGAGTCTCCAGGCGTTTTCCTTGTATATGTTTTTGAACAATGTGTTTGCTGTTACTAACTGAAAGTTATTGCATAACTCAATTAGTATTCCTCGTCTCTCATTCCTACCACCAAGCCCATAGTCTTCAGTAACCCTTTCTTCTTCTCCCTCCCTAAGAGCCACTTTCCAATGACGTATGGTTATTAGATTTTCATCGCTCTTACATACTGAATTAACCGTTCAGTACCCTCCCATACCTTATCAATCACTTGATCTTACACTTACGACTTAGGCATGTTTACCTGAACTACCCTTGCTGGTGTTGGTTTGCTGTCGAATATGTAGTAGCTCACACTTTGCCCTACGTTCCGAATCATAACGAATCATATTCCCATAAACCATTTCTGCTGCTGCTGCTGCTGCTGATATCACTCTTCACTCGTCTGACCAGAAAACCTTATCTTCTTTCCATTTGACTCCAGTGGAAGACTCTGCGGGAGAGACGCTCAGTAGCTCGGTACGGGCTTTTGTTAAAGTTTCGAGAACATACCTTCACCGAAAAGTCAAGCAGTATATTGCTCCCTCCTACGTATATCTCGCGAAATGAGGATAAAATCAGAGAGATTAGCGCCCACACAGAAGCATACCGACAATCCTTCTTTCCACGAACAATACGAGACTGGAAGAGAAGGGAGAACCGATAGAGGTACTCAGAGTACCCTCCGCCACACACCGTCAGGTGGCTTGCGGAGTATGGATGTAGATGTATATGTAGATGACTTCAATAACCCCCACTATATCTAGAACGAGCCTTTGAATTTCACTTTTCAGAGTCTCTAGATTCCCAGCTACATTCAAACTGCTGACATTCCACGGTCTCACTCGTGGAAGGTTATCCTTTGTTTGGTTTATTTCCTCATTTTCTCATTGACTGTTTCTATAAACCCCTCCTTTTTTCTTAACACACCCTGAAGTGACAAAAGTCATGGCATAGCAATATGCACATGTACAGGTGGCGGTAGTATCGCATACACAAAAAGAGCAGCCCCTTGACGGAGCTCGACCTAGACGCATGGGAGACTGCATTTCGGAAATCGTTAGGGAGTTCAATACTTAGAGATCCGCAGTATTAGGTGCGTGCGTCTAATACCACATTTCAGGCTTTACCTCTCACCACGGACAACGTAATGGCCGACGGCCTTCACTTAACAGCCGAGAGCACCAGCGTTTTTTTAGAGTTGTCAGTGCTAACAGACAAGCAACACTGCTTGAAATAACCGCAGAAATCAATGTGGGACATACGAAGAAAGTATCCGTTAGGACAGTGCGGCGAAATTTGGCATCATGGGCTATGGCGGCTGAAGACCGACGCGAGGGCCTTTTGCCAACAGCTCGATATCGTCTGCAGAGCCTCTTTTGGGCTTGTGCCCATATTGGTTGCACCCTAAACGACGGGAAAAGCGCGGCCTGGTCGGACGAGTCCCTGTTTCAGTTGGTAAGCGCTGATGGTACGTTTCGAGTGTGGCGAGGACCCCACGAAGCCATGGAGCCATGATATCAACAAGGCACTGTGCAAGCTAGTGGTGGCTCCATAATGGAAAAATTTGGAAATTTGTGGTAAGTTCCTATACGACCAATGTGCTGAGGTCATCGGTGCCTAGACTTACACACTACCTAATCTAACTCAAACTAACTTACGCTAAGGACAACATACACACCCATGCCCGAGCGAGGACTCGAGCCACCGACGGGGGAAGCCGCGCGAACCGTGGCAAGGCCCCTTCAACCGTGCGGCTACCCCGCGCGGCGCTCCATAATGGAGTGGACTGCGTTTACATGGAATGGACTGAGTCCTATGGTCCAACTGAACCGATCATTGACTGGAAACGCTAAAGTTCGGCTACTTGGAGACTACTTGCGTTCATTCATGGACTTCATTTCACGAAACAACGAAGTCTTGTGAGCGCTCCGGAAATTGTTTGCGATCGGGTTGAGGAACATTCTGGACAGTTCGATGGAATGATTTGGCTACCCAGAAGGCACGACATGAATCCTTTGGAACGTTTATGAGACATAATCGAGCAGCGAGTTCGTTCACGAAATCCTGTATTGGCAACACTTTCGCAATTGTGGATGGATATAGAGGCAGGATGGGTCGGAATTTCTGCAGATTTCCAATGACTTCTTGAGACCATACCGCCTCATTGTTCTGCACGACGTCGGCCAACAGGAGCTCTGACACGATGTTAGGAGGTATCCCATGACTTTTGTCACCTCCATGTCTGTCCAATCCACGTCTGATTTCTTCTTTTTCCTACATCCAGTATTCACTCTATCTGTCCAAATTACTCTTTACATCCTCTGTCGTGTCCACTTAAAAAACCTCCAGTTTTGCTACATCTTTCTTCCTCAGTGCCGTACAAGAGGACACTCCGTAAAAGACATTTTCTTAGCATTTTCCTTAAATCTTTGTCCATAGAGCTACAGAAAATTCTCTTTTTCTTATCAAATACCTCTTTTGCCATTCATATTCTGGTTTTAATTTATGTGCTGCTATTCCACGCCTTTTCTGGCCTGCTTCCGAGATATTTAATGCTCTGCACATCTTATAATACTTCTTCATTCGTCATTATCTTTATCTTTTTATTTTCTTCTTGTGCCATTACTTCTGTTTTCTTTGTAATGATTTTCGTTCCATCAGTCCTTCGTTTATCTTCAGTGGTTTTCATCTTACCTGCAGTTCTTTTTCAGCTAATGCTGGCAAGGCCATGTTGCTTGCATATTTGTTGTTGTTGTTGTGGTCTTCAGTCCTGAGACTGGTTTGATGCAGCTCTCCATGCTACTCTATCCTGTGCAAGCTCCTTCATCTCCCAGTACTTACTGCAACCTACAGCCTTCTGAATCTGCTTAGTGTATTCATCTCTTGGTCTCCCTCTACGATTTTTACCCTCCACGCTGCCGTCCAATGCTACTTACAATCTTCTGAATCTGCTTAGTGTATTCATCTCTTGGTATCCCTCTACGATTTTTACCCTCCACGCTGCCCTCCAATGCTAAATTTGTGATCCCTTGATGCCTAAGGACATGTCCTACCAACCGATCCCTTCTTCTAGTCAAGTTGTACCACAAACTTCTCTTCTGCCCAATCCTATTCAATACCTCGTCATTAGTTACGTGATCTACCCACCTAATCTCCAACATTCTTCTGTAGCACCACATTTCGAAAGCTTCTATTCTCTTCTTGTCCAAACTATTTATTGTCCACGTTTCACTTCCATACATGGCTACACTCCATACAAATACTTTCAGAAACGAATTCCTGACACTTAAATCTATACTTTATGTTAACAAATTTCTCTTCTTCAGAAACGCTTTCCTTGCCATTGCCAGTCTACATTTTATATCCTCTCTACTTCGACCATCATCAGTTATTTTGCTCCCCAAATAGCAAAACTCCTTTACTACTTTAAGTGTCTCATTTCCTAATCTAATTCCCTCAGCATCACCCGACTTAATTCGACTGCATTTCATTATCCTCGTTTTGCTTTTGTTGATGTTCATCTTATATCCTCCTTTCAAGACACTGTCCATTCCGTTCAACTGCTCTTCCAAGTCCTTTGCTGTCTCTGACAGAATTACGTCGTCATCGGTGAACCTCAAAGTTTTTATTTCTTCCCCCTGGATTTTAATACCTACTCCGAATTTTTCTTTTGTTTCCTTTACTGCTTGCTGAATATACAGATTGAATAACATCGGGGAGAGGCTACAACCCTGTCTCACTCCCTTCCCAACCACTGCTTCCCTTTCATGCCCATCGACTCTTATAACTGCCATCTTTCGCTCCCTGTATTTTACCCCTGCCACATTCAGAATTTGAAAGAGAGTATTCCAGTCAACATTGTCAAAAGCTTTCTCTATGTCTACAAATGCTGGAAACGTAGGTTTGCCTTTCCTTAATCTTTCTTCTAAAATAAGTCGTAGGGTCAGTATCGCCTCGTGTGTTCCAACATTTCTAGCGAATCCAAACTGATCTTCCCCGAGGTCGGCTTCTACCAGTTTTTCCATTCGTCTGCAGGTTGCAGTAGGCACTGGGAGATGAAGGAGCTTGCACAGGTTAGATTAGCATGGAGAGCTGCATCAAAACGGTCTCAGGACTGAAGACCACAACAACAAGAACATTCACCCCACCAGAAGTCTTGTTCCTCCTGCCATCGAACTTCACTAATTTTCACTATATCTAACTTTAACCTATTCATTTCCCTTTTCAAATTTTCTAACCTAGCTGCCCGATTAAGGGATCCAACATTCCACGCTCCGATCCGTAGAATGCCAGTTTTCTTTCTCCTGATAACGACGTCCTCTTGAGTAGTGCCCGCCCAGAGATTCCTCCGGAATATTTTACCCAAGAGGACGCCATCATCATTTAACCATACAGTAAAGCCGCATACCCTCGGGAAAAATTCGTCATTATCTCTATCTTTTTATTTTTTTGTTGTTCCATTACTTCTGTTTTCTTTGTATTGATTTTCGTTCCATTAGTCCTTCGTTTAACTTCAGTGGTTTTCATCGTACCTGCAGTTCTTTTTCAGCTGATGCTGGGAAGGCCATGTTGCTTGCAGATTTAAAAGGCCGTATTCTTCTTCCTTCAATTTTTAACGCCTTGTCATCCAGCAGACAGTGTAGAGACAGACAGCAGCCTCGTCTTACTTGTTTTTCTAGTTCTGTCCCGTTCGTACTTTCTCCTCTCAGTTTCACTGACGCTTTTCTATTTAAATATATTGAGTTTATAAGTAGTCTGGTTTTCCAATCCACTCTCTTTTCTCAAATTATAGTTGTAAGCTTATCTCAAACGTCATTATCAAGACGTTTTCGAGGTCTATAAAACACATACAGGCTATTTCACGTTACATACTTCTAGAGGTTGTAGAGGGAACCTTGTAGATCAAGTTTTACACAGAAAGCCATGTCCTGAAACCTCATCCAATGACGCTATAGAGCGTCAGACTTTTAGGCGCCGTCTCCTCTATATGTGTGAATACACAGTGTGAGTCCGCGATGACGTTACAAACTTTCTAGGATGATGGAGAAGCATAAATGTATCAATTTGAGGTAAGAATGCCTGTGTCGGAGACGAGCGAGTCGAAAGTTACAGCGGAACACATGTGCTTGTACTGTTGTTGCTAAGATTGTAGGGTAGACAGCTTACAGAGGCGGTGGTATGGACCAAAACAACAAAAAAGTCTCTAAAATGCGTAGCTGAGGAGCTATGAGAACTTGCTCGGTTTCGCTACCGTGAAACGCATCTCCTCTATTACACAAGTGCTCGTAGCTCCTAAGATACGCATTTTAAAGCCCATTACCAGACATTTTTCTTGTTTAGGTCCACACCATCAGCTCTGAAAGTTGCCTACCCTACAATCGTAGCAACACAGTACCAGTGCGTTTATTGCATTTTAAGAGTTATGAGAATGGTTTTACCTAGCGAGGTGGCGCAGAGGTTAGCACGCTGGACTCGTATTCGGGAGGATGGTCCAAACCCGTATCCGGGTATCACGCTTTAGGTTTTCCATGATTTCCCCAAAATCGCTTAAGGAAAATGCCTGAACGGTTCCTTCGTAAGGGCACGACCGATTTCCATCCCCATCCTTCCTTAATCCGAGCTTGCGTTCCGTCTCTAATAACCTCGGTGTCGAAGGGACGTTGAACCCTAATCTACTCCACTAGAACGGTTTTCGCTTATAGCTTTCGACTCGTTCGTCTCCGGTACGGGACCCTTATCTCAAATTGATGTATTTATGCTCCTATATCTTCCTATAAATTCTGTAACATCATCACGGGAACACCCTGTATATACTTACATTTACAGGCGACGGCGCCTGTAACTCCGACGGTCTGTGGCATCTTTGGATGACATTTACGGACATCTCATCACTTAAAACCTCCGTGATATTAGGCGGTGGTCGATATGTAAAACTTACTCCTATCGTTTGCAGGCCGGTGTGGCCGTGCGGTTCTAGGCGCTTCAGTCTGGAACCGCGTGACCGCTACGGTCGCAGGTTCGAACCTGCATGGGGCATGGATGTGTGTGATGTCCTTAGGTTAGTTAGGTTTAAGTAGTTCTAAGTTCTGGGGGACTGATGACCTCAGATGTTAAGTCCCATAGTGCTCAGAGCCATTTGAACCATTTTTCCTATCGTTTCCTTTCCGATTCTGGGAGACATTTCTCAGAGGTAAAATGGTGAACTACCTCTAAAGATGTCTCCCATAGTCGGAGAGGAAACGTTAGGTGAAAGTTTTGAAACGTCCCCTTAGAAAAATTTATGAATTACTGTGCTGATAAACCTCTTACATTGATTGCTTTTCAAACAGCTGAGCAAAACTGAACGTACTCAAACATTCACTAAAGTGGCACACAATACTTTTACCGCAAAGCAATCTGACTGTCAAAAATCCCTACAAAAGAATGGCCCTGACTAACACTAACCTATACCTGTCACAAATCACTTACCTCATAAAGATCTTCGTTACTCAAGCTACTGCAATACAGTGAGCGCCACTACTGCCAGCTAAATAAAAGATTCAAACTACTGAAGGCACTAACTACTGATAGGGATAGTTAGCAAATGAAAGATTTGGATAGAGAACAAACAATGTATTTACCTTAATAGTGTTGAAAAGTCATAATATACATAGCAGTTCATGACATCCAGTCTTACAGATTTCAAAACTCCGCCATCTCTCTCCCCACATCCACCACTGCTGGCGGCTCACCTCCAACTGCGCAACGCTACGCGCTGTTCACATCCAGCTGCCCAACACTACAATGGCAGACAACAATGCAAACTAGCCACATACTGCACACAGCACAGCAAGTGATTTTCATACAGGGCGCTACGTGGCGTTACCAATAAGAAAACATAAACAGCTTACTTACAGTTTTATGTTATCAACCACGGCCTGATAGGCCGGAAGTTTTGTCAGTACCAGCTGTGGAAGCTTACATTTATGTACGGACATGAGTTCCTATCTAAAACGTGATGTGTAAGTGCCCTCTACAACCACCAGAGTGTTATACGATGAAGAGCCAGAATTATTGTGTAGGGCCCCCGCGAGCACGCAGAACAGCCACAACACGACGTGGCATGGACTCGACTAATGTCTGAAGTAGTGCTGGAGGGAACTGACCCCATGAATCCTGTAGGGGTGTCCATAAATCCGTAAGAGTACAACTGCGCGGAGGTCTATTCTGAACAGCGTGTTGGGAGGCATACCAGATATGCTTAATAAAGTTCACGTCTGGGGAGTTTGGTGGCCAGCGGAAGTGTTTAAACTCAAAATCATGTTCCTGGAGCCACTCTGTAGCAGTTCTGGACATGTGGGGTGTCGCACTGTCCTGCTGGAATTGCCCAAGTCCGTCGGAATGCAAAATGGATATGAATGGTTGCAGGTGACCAGACAGCATGTTTACGTACATGTCACCTGTGAGAATCGTATCCAGACGTATCAGGGGTCCCATATCACTCCAACTGCATACGCCCCACATCATTACAGAGCCTCCACCAGCTTGAGCATTCCCCTGCTGACATGCAGGGTCCATGGTTTAGTGAGGTTATCTCCATTCCTGTACACGTCCATCCACATCATACAATTTGTAACGAGACTCGTCCGACGAGACAACATCTTTCCAGTGGTGAACAGTCCAATGTCGGTGTTGACGGGCCCAGGCGAGGCGCAGAGCTCTGTGTCGCGCAGACATCAAGGGCACACGAGGTGGCCTGCGGCACCGAAAGCTCATATCGATGATGTTCCGTTGAATGGTTCGCACGCTGACACTTGTTGATGGGCCAGCATTGAAATCTGCAGCAATTTGCGGTAGGGTTGCACCTCTGTTACCGTAAACGATTCTCTTCAGCCGTCGTTACAGCGACTGACATAGCAATGGTAATCTACAAAGCCACATTCTAGTCGTTGTAACATGTCTCTTAACAACGGTGAAATGTATCATATTTTATGTTGTATTTTTTTAGTCTTTAAAAATGACGGCAAGTAGAATCGATTAAGGTTGATCAAAAATAAATGAGTGGTCAAGACATAAGTAATGTTATTAAAAGTGATCTACCGTAATTTACACTAGAAGCGTGTAACATGAATTGTGAGCCACGCTGCAAATAGGACTCTTCCGTTTTATATAGAAGTCTTTCCCAAAATTCGCAAAAGTCCAATTGCATCCCCTGTGCCTTGAATCCATTTAAAACCAAATTGCTCATCACTTGTATTCCTCTCCATTACCTTTCGCAGTACTTCAATCATGATTCTTATTATATTTAGCTGCCTGTGCAATGCGGAAAATTTGTCCTTCTTCACAGCATTTTTTGTTTCCTTGTTTCTTTCGTAATGAGATCATTACTGCTGTCTGAATGTCCTCTGGCCATTCACCACAGTCATATATTTTGTTACATAACCTCAATATTTCTCTTACTCCTTCTTGATACGAACAGTATCTGTACCTACTGCTTTCCCATTTTTCATTGTAGCTATTTCACGCTTTACTTCTTCAATTATGGCTGTTGATCCTTTCTCGTCATCATCTACATTCATCACGGATTTAACTTCCAGAGCGGTTGGTTTGTAATTTATGACATACCGA
Source organism: Schistocerca americana (assembly GCF_021461395.2). Taxonomy (NCBI): domain Eukaryota; kingdom Metazoa; phylum Arthropoda; class Insecta; order Orthoptera; family Acrididae; genus Schistocerca; species Schistocerca americana. The sequence goes on along the minus strand of NC_060127.1, from coordinate 181,415,874 downwards.
TCGTTTCAATAGTTTTCTCATGTCTGTAGGATATCTTCAAGATACTTGTAGATTACATTTTCATCTTCACTGAGAATTTCTGTAGTGGCACTTCCTGCTCTATTCTGACGCCATGTTGTAGTCTTTACTTTGTTGTACAATAAATCGTATCTTTCCTTCGACTATAGTTCTTCAATGCATTCGCACTCTTCTTTCAGCCCTTGTTTCTTACACAGTTCGTTATTCAGCCTTCGGTATACACTTTTTGTAGCTTCATTATTTTTGTTTTTGAACTTTCATATCTGCTCCATCTTCGAAATCATTTTCTATGTAGTTTTCCACCCCGAGAGCAAGAATCAACAAGAACTTTACACCGCAATTCGGAATAACACAGGCACCGCAATATCGTATGAAAGTGAAAGTTTTCCTTCGACTATAGTTCTTCAATGCATTCGCACTCTTCTTTCAGCCCTTGTTTCTTACACAGTTCGTTATTCAGCCTTCGGTATACACTTTTTGTAGCTTCATTATTTTTGTTTTTGAACTTTCATATCTGCTCCATCTTCGAAATCATTTTCTATGTAGTTTTCCACCCCGAGAGCAAGAATCAACAAGAACTTTACACCGCAATTCGGAATAACACAGGCACCGCAATATCGTATGAAAGTGAAAGTTTTCAAAACAATTGCACGCATGAAGTTCAGCAAAAAGTGTCGGCAGTTGTGTCTGATTTCAAATTATATTAATGTTAAACTAGGATACAGAAGTAGTGAAGCGAAAAACAGAAGAAGCATGGTTAAAAGCAGTTTTATTTTATTTAATCGTGTCCAAGTCAGAGACAACCCACATATTACATATACACAAATACAAATACAATACACATATGTATAAATAATTCAAACCCAAAATGGGGAGTCACATTACAATTAAAGACAAACATAGTATATATATATCATATCACGTCCCGCCAAAATTCAGCGCATTTAACTGCCACTGGCGTAGCGTTTGCCAGATCTTCTTTGCTGCATTCCAGGAGGTGGTCCATTGTTTGGGTCTGTCCGCACTGGCGCGTGTCCGTCCCGTCTCGGTATCCCCATTTACACATGTTTACCTTGCATCTGCCCACCCCAGTTCGTAGGCGGTTGAGGGTTCTCCATAATGGCCATTTTAGTTCATTTCCAGAGGCCAATTGTTCGTTGGGTGAGATTAGAGGTGCCTGGTCTCCCATAGGCAGAGTTGCTTGCCATTTTGACAATCTGACCTTTTGTTTTGAGGTTTCGAGCGGTTGAACTGAGGCGAGGAAACTCCGTCTTGATTTTAGACGTGTGTGTGTGTGTGGAGGGTTTTGTCCGAAGAGAGGATGGCGCTGGTCGCGCACCTGCTTGAGGCGCTCTGCTTCGCTTGCTATAGCTCGTCTGATGTTGGGTGGAGCTATGCCACTAAGCAAATAAAGTTGGCTCACCGGGGTGGGTCTTAGGCATCCAGTGATTACGCGACAGGCATCGTTCAGCAGAGGATCCACTCGTTTCGCATGTGCTGGTCTTTCCCCATCTGGGGCAGCGTATTCAGCAACCGAGTAGCAGAGTGCAAGTGCCGACGTACGTAAAGTATGTGGGTCGGCACCCCATTTTGTGGAGGTGAGCTTACTCAGGAGGTCGTTTCTTGTTGATAGTTTGCCCCTGACCTTGTCTACATGATGTCTGCAAGTAAGTGTGCGATCAAGGGTGACGCCTAAATATCAAGGAGTGCTGCTGAACGCAATCCGTTGGTTGTTCCACGTGATGTTTAGGGTATGTCTGGCGTCTCGGTTTCGAAGATGGAATAGGCAGGATAATGTTTTTGCTGCGTTCGGGCGTAGGCAGTTGGCTTCGTAGTATGGCGTCAGACCGTTGAGGGCATTCGTAAGGCTAATTTCTATGTCGACCCTGCACGGCTATTGCAAGATCGTCCGCGTAAGCAAAGCTCCTAGTCCCTGGTGCAACTGGTTGATCATTCACATATATGTTGAAAAGAGTGGGTGCGAGGACACTGCCTTGGGGTAGTCCGTTTTTCTGGATACGCCATCGGCTTCGCTTCCCTCCTAGGTTTACGATGAACCGTTTGTTGCTGAGAAGAGTTGATATAATTTGTATCAGCCCGAAATCATTAGTCATAGCGTATATTTTAGTGAGCAGCAGTTTGTGATTTACAGTGTCGAGTGCGGATGAGAGGTCGACAAGTACGGCTGCAGTAATTAGACGGTTCTCGTACCCATGCTCTATGGACTGGGTAAGATTCAAGCCCTGTCCAGTGCAAGTTTTCTCAGGGCGAAACCCCGCCTGTTCCGGAATTATTTGATGATCAATATTAGGCACAAGTCGATTCAGCAGCATGCACTCGAACACCTTGTACAAGCAGCAAAGTAATGTTACCGGTCTGAAATTTTTTGGCCCGTCCCATGGTTTGCCGGGTTTTGGAATGGCTATGACCTTGCCATTTCTCCAGATTTTCGGGATGTTGTTTAGCCGGATACAGGTATTGAAAAGTAGGAGCAGCCAGTTTTTCGTGTACTCGCCAAATTTAAGGATCTGTTCATTCCTAAGGTCGTCTAGCCCTGCTGCTTTGCCAGGTTTCAGAGATTTAAGTGCGGACTCTAGCTCTTCGATGGTAAATGGACGGCTGTAGTAGTTCGTGTCACTTTCGCCACTTCTTATTTGGATGGTTTTTGCTGGAGTCTTCGTTTTCCCATTAAGAACGAGTTGGTGCGCTATTTGGTTGGCTGTCACTCTTAGTGCTTCCGTTTGATGCTTAGGGTCATTATTTAGCTTCTTAACTGTCTTCCAGGCAATCCGGCTAGAATGTTTCATGTCTACACTTTCAACTAGATGTTGCCATTCTTCTCGGCGCTTCTCGATTGGCTGGTCGGTAAGTGCATTTGAAAGTTCAAGAGTTTCTTCAGAGAATGGGTTCTCCTCGTACTTTTCCTTATATGCATCGTATAGTTGCCGGCTGTCTTTTGTTAGGCCCGGTACAAACTCCGTTCTGCAGCCCCTAGGGATAGACTTTTCTTGATATATTCTGGACGATTTCTATGAACTTATCGTAGTTGCTGGGTGTTGGTTCTAGAGTTTGCAGCTTTTCGTCGATTCCAATTGCGAAACCTTCCCAGTTTGCCCTCTTGAAATTAAATCTTCGTCGAAATGGAATCCGCACTGGCACCACTGCTGAAGTAACTGTGAGTTTGATGGGTCTATGCTGGGAGTGTGGAATAGGACCCAGGACATCTTTCACGCACTCAGTTACCAAGTTCTGGCTGACGAAGACGAGATCAGGGCTGTATGCCCTTTGCCACCTGCCGCTGTTAAAAGATGGGGGGAGTTTGGCGTCGTGTATGAGACAGAGTGATCCAGCATCTGTCCATGTCTCCACCTTGAGTCAGTCTTCATTAGAATCATTGTATCCCCAGCATGTATGGTGACTATTGAAGTCACCCATTACAATACTGCCCGTGGGAATGGGATTATTGCGCGGCAGGTCATATTCGAATGGCGTATTGATGTTATTGTCATATGATTAGTCTCAACTCTGAGAAGTTCAATGTTGTTTTTGTCTGAAAGTTGAAACCCGTCGTAGGTTACTCCCTCTCGTATGAAAATTGCACTTCTGTATTGATCGTCAGGCCGTTCGATTGCCAGTTTCAGGCCCGCAATATTAGGTCTATTGCTGTTTGGGCCTCGGTGCGTTTCCTGTAGGCATAGGACGTGACATTCGTTCGATCTGCACAAATCAGCCAGTATATCCTGTTTGGCAGGTGATAATACCTCCACATTTATGGAGATGATAGTCAAACGTGGTCTTAAGAAGGACCGATTATGAGAGTCGTCATGCATTTTGTTCTTTCCTGTAATGGCTTGGTGGTAGCAGAATCAGCAGGACTACAAATAGTCCTCCCAGGGCCGCGACGTGGACGCTTCTGCTGTGACCCCAAAAGCAGTAAAAAGCTGATATACAAGAAGACAGAGGTTCTAAACTGACAACTTTTGGACATATATTTATAAATAGCCAGCAGAATGGAACTATTATTTGGAATATTGTATGGAAGAAAGTTGGTGACATGCTTTCTAAGGAGTACTTTCAGATCTGTAACACATATACTAGGATACTGAACAATCTGAAATCCAAACAGTATCAGAGCAATAAACAAGGGAGCATTGTTAAAGACACACACATACACACACACACACACACACACACACACACACACACACACACACACATTCTACAGCAGACTAGCGAACAGCACAGACATAGTACCTGATGAAAGAGAGTGAACCTATTAAACAAAGCTCTGAAATATTATGCAAAAGAAAACCTATCAGACAACACACAAAAAGAGCTCTAAGTTTCAACAATGAACGCAACAGACATTTTAAAGCTAAATAGGAATGAAAAAAAATCTGCTGTAAGTCACAAACTAAACAAACTGTTAGAGAAGAAGAAGAAGTCAGAATTGGTAGCTACATACAAAATGATTCAAAGAGAGTATAAATAAAAGAAGTAGAGAAAATCAGGAAATGTCTACAAAAGCAGTTAAAACGACACAATTTTTATTATGAGCGAAAGTGGATACTTTGAAATAACTGGAGTTTTTCACAGAAAACAGCATAGTACAGCTGAACAATGATCGAATAAAAAAAAAAAAATCCCTACAAACACAAAACACAGTTAAGGAAAACACAATTGGTACTGACGTAGTATGAAAGGAAGTAAATGGCTTCTATGAACCTTAAAGCACTCATATTAAGATCGCAGCTAAAGTATAGAAGGAAAGATGTCCACTGAGACCTGTAGTTAACAGTATGAACAACTCTGCACACGCACTATCTCGCAAACACAGTCAGTTCCTAAACAAGTATTTCTCATGTGTAACAACATACATTGTAAAAACCAGCACCATACTAGTCACTGAAATAAAAGAAGTAAACGTTCCACATGGTGGGCGTTTTGCATCACTATCTATCACAAGTTCAGATAAGTGAATGTATAAAGTTACCAGGACTCTTTGCATTCAGCGGTAATGTTTAACAGCAGCCAGATGGGCATGCAATTGTGCCTTTCATACGTCACATATGTCGGCTTGAAACTGCCGGTAGAGGTATGTCACCATATCAAGATAATTGACTGGATTTTAGAAAAGCCGAGTAGTCGTAAGCAAACAGGTACTAATTGTTTTGGTGCATTTGTTCCAAATGACATGTTTCGGATTTTGCCCATCATCATCAAAATATAACAGATGATTACTCTCACATTTTTTAAAACACCTAATATTAACAAGGAAGCTCAGAATTGATCTAAGTGTAATCAGCAATAAATACCATTTCGTAGCAAAGATAACTTCGACAGCTTGTTCCCTACTAATACATTCACGAGTCGAAATACGTTATATATAATTTAAACTTGGAATATGAGAATATTGGTCGAGAGAAGCACTACGAGAAACTGCTACTTCAGTTCGCTCGCACTTGCTAGGTAAACCACGCGGTGCCTTACGGCATTGCGGCTGTGCAAATGCTGGTATGTTTACCAAAAATTAAAACGGGGGTGACCAATAACAACTACAAGGACATGTTGTGTGCCTGCACAAAGGCACGCTAGAATATACATTGCAGTAATACAAAGTACAAGAAAGTACAGTATAAAACTGTAGAAAAAATATATTTTCACTGGGAAGACATGACTTGTCGAAGATTACAAAAGGATTTGTTTAGATTTGCAATTACACTTCTTGACTATTCGTCGAGCATAAAAAGAAATTTGTCCTACCCTGTGGTTTAATTATTACGGCTATCCATGTGTCAAAATGTTTATTGAGCATTAAAACATTAAGGCACCGCAGTCCGAAAGTTATTTATGTCTGAGCACAGTGCTGCTCAGCCCAGTCTCTATGAAATCACCCAGTCTCCATGAAACCACCCAGTCTCTACGTAATCTGCGACCATTTGTAATCCCTATGGTAGGGATACGGCAGCTGCTAATGGGACAATTATTCTGAATTTATATCCAGATAAAGAATTGTAATTTGATGTTAAATAATCATTCTGCAATGAACGAAGTGCTAATGTTACATATGGCAGAGGCAGTGATCTCTCAAAGGATTTTGACTGTGTGAATCATGAAATTCTTCTAGATAAGCTTAAGTGGTATCGTGGTATGAGTGCACGAATGATTTACTTCATATTTAACTGAAAAAATGCAGAAGGTTGACACCACTGAAAGTCTGCAAAAGTCAACAGATTCCTCTGACTGGTGATGTACCACGAATAGTGTCCCACAGGGCTCAGTCTTTGGTCCCTTATTGTTCTTAAAATATGTTAATGGCTTGCCACTCTGTATTCATGAAGATGCAAAGCTAGGATTCTTGATGATGATGCAAGTACAGTAATCACACCCAAAAAACAAAAATTAGCTGATGAAATTGTAAATAATGTCTTTCAGAAAATTATTATGTGGCCCTCTGCAAATAGACTGTCACTAAATTTTGAGAAAACATAGTATGTTCAATTTTGTACAATAAATAACCTAGCACCATAGGTAAATATAGACTTTGAACAGAAGTCTGTTTCTAGGGCGGAATATTAAAAAAATCTGGGTGTGTACATTGATGAGAAATTGAACTGGAAGAAACGCATTGATGTTCTGCTCAAGCAGTTAGGTTCAGCTACTCATGCTATTACGGTTATTGCAAATTTTGGTGATAAACATATCAGTAAATTAGTCTACTATGCCTAGTTTCATTCACTGTTTTCATATGGCATCATATTTTGTAAGTTCATCATTATGAGAGAACATTGTGCAAAACCATGTAATTAGAGTAATAGCTGAAGCCCACCCACCATCACCTTGCAGACATTTATTTAAGGCACTGGAGATATTTACAGTACATTCGCAATACATATATTCACTTATGAATTTTTTTATTAGTAACCCACACCAGTTCAAAAATAATAGCGAAGTGCATAGCTACAACATTAGAAGAAAGGGTGATCTTCACTATTCTGGGTTAAATCTGATTTTGGCACAGAAAGGCGTGAATTATGCTGCAGCAAAAAGCTTTGATCATTTGTTCAAAAATGGTTCAAATTGCTCTGAGCACTATGAGACTCAACTTCTGAGGTCATCAGTCCCCTAAAACCCAACTAACCTATGGACATCACACACATCCATACCCGAGGCAGGAGTCGAACCTGCGACGTAGCGGTCTCGCGGCTCCAGACTGTAGCGCCTAGAACCGCACGGCCACTCCGGCCGGCGGTCATTTGTCAAATAGCATTGAAAGTGTGACACAGCCAACAAACATTTTAAAACAAATTGAAATAATTTCTGAATGACTTCCTTCTTATCAACAGATGAATTTTTAGACATGAAATAGTAACGGGAAAAAAAGATTATATTGGTAATGAAAACTTCACGTTAAACTGACACATTTCACACCATTACGAAATGTCGTATTAATGATCTATGGAAAAAGTATTAATGTAATGTAATGTAACATATGTGTGGACAATAATCATTTACAAAGTTAGTTATTTACCATGTTCAAGTTTTAGTAAATTACTAATAATTTTTGTGTATGCTGTAGTATCTATTCGACCTCTTTCTGAAGTATTCACTAGCCGCTACAATAAACCACAAATGATACCTTAATTTTAGTCAATGAAGACGCCAGTGACAGCAATAACATCATAAATTTGTTACATGTTCACAAGAAAATAAATTTCGCAGCTGAATACCGAAAAATAATAATAGCATTACTTTTCTGCATTTGTGCATCGCAAATCACAATAACCACGATTTCAAGATATACAGAAAAATTACAGCTTCTAGCAACACAATTCCTAGCAAATCATGCCATCCAGATGAACACAAGAAAGCTGCATACAAGACAATGGTGCACAGAGGAAACAAAATTCCGCTGAATCTAGAGGACAGAGAGGAAGAATTACGTGTCATTAAGCAAACTGCGGTGGCTAATGATTTTCCCAGCTCAATTACAGACGGATTGCAGGAACAAATAACAAAAAGAAAGAAATTCCTAACTCTTTGGACGGAACCAATAACACAATATAATACACCCAATCATAGCAACATACGTTATGTAGGGAACATTTCTCAAAATATAGATAAAAACTACATAGGTGACATAAAGTGAACGTAGCGTTCTCTACAAACAAGAAACTGCAACAGAAATTAGAGCAGACTTTAAACAATAAAAAAGATAAACTCTCAGAGTCAGGAATATACAGAATCACAAGTAGAATTTTGTTCAAGCTACTAAATAGGACAAATTGGAAGCACGTTTCGAATTAGATACAGTGAACACGTCAACTATGCCACATATAATTATCAATTGACAAAATCAGCAATAACAGCACACACAGAAAGAAATGATACATAATTGATCATTTAGTAGTCAGTATGGCAAAATACATTTCATAATTGACACCTTTATACAAGTAATGTAATTCACAAAATATGTAACGCCTTTGACTGGATACAAACTCTTTGTGAAACCATACCGTCAAAATAACTCTGTAACATGTTTTAATTACAGAAAAAAACGGTGTAAATGATAATTTGCTTGTGGGTGATATTCTTTGTATTGGAGGAGACACATAAATTGTACATGGTCAGACAAAAAATCTATTTTATAAAAATCATTCCAAAAATATTTTGTTCGATTTTCGGATTTCAGTTTAACGTCAAAAAGACACATACAGTGCTAGAGAGGCAGAAAAAACACACATGAAAATATCACAAAAAATGTAAACAAAGACACTTGAAAACAGAATAAATTCTCGAAACGCGATGCGCTAAGCACAAAAAAATAAGCAACTGGAGTAGTTTTTCATTATTTAAATCATGAATGAACCAGTAGGAGGCTTTCCAAAAACATCGATTATGTTGAACGAAATAAATGCATCAGATTTTATCATGAGAAGGTATTTCTTGGAGATAATATCTCGTCCTAGAACACCATCCAGATTTGAAGGAGGATATGAAGAGTATGTAACGGAATTCAACACGAAGAAATCTAAGGTGGTGAGATGCATGATTAAGAAGGTATGAAACAAGAGAATGTCAAATTAAACATGTAGCAGAGTATAGATATTCTAGACTGCGTGGCAACTGATAACCACCCAAGTGAAAAAGAAATAAAATCAAGAAGCGCAAAGGGAAAACAAGCTTCCCAGAAAAAAAGATATGCTTATTAGGCAGCAAACTGTGGTTAAAGAAAAACTCTGAAACTTCCTGGTAGATTATAACTATATATCGGACTGAAACTCGACTTGGTAGCCTTACCTTCCGAATCAAGGTCCGCCAGACAGGTTTAATTTACTAGCAAGTTCCAGATCAGTGCACACTCCGCCGCGGAAAGAAAATTCATTCTGGAAAAAAGGTTGTTTAAATGCTTCGTCTGGAGTATTCTCTTATGTGGCTCTGAAAGGCAGGTATTGAAGAAGAGAAGAAAGGAAAAATTTGAGCATTCGAGATATGGGTTTGGAGGAGAATGGAGAAAATAAAATGGGTGGACAAGGTGAAGAACAGAGAAATTCTGTAAAGACTAAAGGAACAAAGAACACTGCAAAACCTGGACGGGACATATGGTGTGCGGAAAAGGAATTCTGGCAACAGCTATGTATGGTACAGAGGAAGAACAGAAGCAAATACGAAGGAAAAGAATAACAATTCTGGATGAAATGAAAAGAGGACGAAATCAATCATCGAAGTAGTGGGCCTGGAACAAGTGCAGATGGAGACAGGAACCTGCCCATAGGTGCAACTACTATTTTGATATACAGGGTGATTCAAATAGAAAGAACAGATGTGAGTTGTTTGTTACAGACAAACTATGAAAGACAGAAACACATTGCGCATGTCACTGGATACTAGCATAGAGAGTATACCGTACACTCAACACTAAACACCATGCTTTGCTCGAGAAAGATGGAACGGTAATCCTTTTCATTCAACACGTGAATCAAGAGATTCATATTTATTTGTGAGGTGACAGAATAAATGGTTAGATTAGCACCTTACATGATACCTTTACAAATCACAATGAGAAGGTGAACCTAACATAAATCGACAATTATGAGAACATTAGCCTATAAATATGTAATGCGTAAAGGGATGGCAGTCAATCGGTGGTAATTAATACATCATTCCTATACAATGCATGTCTTTGAGCAGAAGGTAGAACAGGGAACGCGAGTCAAGTCGCTTTTAGTTTTGAAAAGCCAGCTCCACAACGGCGTAGCGAAGTCACGCTGCGGGAGTTATGCTGGCAACCACTTAAGGGGGTGGCAGGAAGGAGGACAGCGACCCTGGGCCAGGTGATTCAAGCTGGAGGGCTGCCTGTAGCAAGGGCATCGGAACAAATGCAGAGAAGAAGCTTTAGAAAACTGCATTTCGAAATTCCAACAGGAGACGAACAGGAGCAAGTGACGCATTTCTGTCCAGCGAGTGCAACACACAGAAAGGTCAATGTACTTTAGGCGTCTAGAACGGCCACAAAACGTCCGACTGGCGGAAACTCACTAGGGGGGGAGAAAACTACTGAGGTTTCGACACAGTTTGATAGAAGGGATGTTGATATTGGTAGAGGGTGTTTCTACAAAATAAGAGGAGCGCTCCTATTGGTCGAAAAAAGCTGTGACGTGAAAAAGGAACCCAAGTGGGGGAGGCAGTTCTGCCGTGAGTAAGACCAGACAGAAATTTTGTAGGGGACTCTTCTCTGAACTGGCGTCAAGTTCAGAACGGAGCGCTTAACACTCCGTACGACGCAGAGAAGAAAGTGGTGTGGACATTGCGTTCACAGCGGCTGCACTCCAGCTAAAATTAGCTGTAGCAACGTTTTGCTCCAACCGTGGAGAAACGAACCAGCCAAATTAGTTAATTTGTTCTTGCGAGAACTGTGAGGGCACTTTAATATGCACACTGCTCCACCCATGCGCTTGTATATCGCCACATAATAAGACTAGTGCTGAGTACATGTTTTCTCGCATAACGAGAAACATAGGGAAAGTTTCTACTGAAAAGTTCAGCAAAGGCCAGATTAGTTTTGTGGGAATTTCAGTGGGAGAGAGCGGCCTTGCAGATAGCAGCACGTCGCAACTTAAGGTAAATACCACGTGCAGAGGCGTAAACTTTGTTGGCACACCAGCTTGCATCCACTGCAAACTCGAGCGGCTTTGGGTAATCTTGCGCTCAAATTTGTCACTTGACTAACCATCCATCGTAGATTGTCATCCTAAATAGTACCAAAGTTTGAACCGGAATCAGACGATTTTCGCAGTACTGACCAACATCGTAACGTATGTCTAGCAGCAATTATGTAAAGAAACGTCCAATTAAACTTTCATATTATTGTGCTTAGGATTAATGTAAAGAAACTTCCAATTAAACTTTCATAATATTGTGCTTAAGATTACTGTTCTTTCAGAGAGTTAATATTTAACATTGTTGTGTATAAACTTATTTCACTTTTTGATGTTGGCAAGATGCGTTATCCATTGCGCTGTTTTTATGTTGGCAAGATGAAAACTGTGTGAAAAGCTGTAATTTGGTGAGAAATATTGCGACATTAAACTCGCCATTTCACCTCACACAGTTGTTCTGAATTCAAGAATAAGCTAGGAATAACAAATCCCCACAACCATACATGTTGAATCGACAGCTTCAACAGTTAGTTTTTTCAGCTGTTGAAGACTAGATAGAACAAAGACTATCCTTTATGTACCGCCACAGAAGAAAATCGCATGGCGTGAGATCTACATCTACATCTACATCTTCATCCATACTCCGCAAGCCACCTGAGGGTGTGTGGCGGAGGGTACCTTGAGTACCTCTATCGGTTCTCCCTACTATTCCAGTCTCTATTGTTCGTGGAAAGAAGGATTGTCGGTATGCCTCCGTGTGGGCTCTAAACTCTCTGATTTTAACCTGATGGTCTCTTCGCGAGATATACGTAGGAGGGAGCAATATACTGCTTGACTCCTCGGAGAAGGTATGTTCTCGAAACTTCAACAAAAGCCCGTACCGAGCTACTGAGCGTCACTCCTGCAGAGTCTTCCACTGGAGTTTATCTATAATCTCCATAACCCTTTCGCGATTACTAAATGATCCTGTAACGAAGCGCTCTGCTCTCCGTTGGATCTTCTCTATCTCTTCTATCAACCCTATCTGGTACGGATCCCACACCGGTGAGCAGTATTCAAGCAGTGGGCGAACAGGTGTACTGTAACCTACTTGTCCGCAGCTCGTGGTCGTGCGGTAGCGTTCTCGCTTCCCGCGCCCGGTTTCCCGGGTTCGATTCCCGGCGGGGTCAGGGATTTTCTCTGCCTCGTGATGACTGGGTGTTGTGTGATGTCCTTAGGTTAGTTAGGTTTAATTAGTTCTAAGTTCTAGGGGACTGATGACCATAGATGTTTAGTGCTCAGAGCCATTTGAACCATTTTTGTAACCTACTTCCTTAGTTTTCGGATTTCATTTCCTTAGGATTCTCCCAATGAAACTTGGGAGGCCAAAAGCAATGAACAAGATCTTGTTGTCCACTATTTAGAAAATAGTCTTACTTTGCACCATGTTTTTTTATTAACCTGAAAACGACGTGTTCCGCAAACACAGTGAATATGGACGGGCCCCTGGCGCCATTGTACTGTGTGGTTGTGTTTACAACCTGCACGCGAGGTCCTGTTCTGCGATGCTTGTCGTCGCTTCCATGACATAACCTGATGATAGCCTATCCGGGCGAAAAGCGTCGTTCTTGAGTTAGTAAGAAACACTATGCAATTTACGACTTTTTTAAAATTGTAGCAATAGAAGGGTACTGTAACACCATTCCCAAGAGGGAATGGAATAAGTTTTTCTTGTTGTCCACCTCGTCCAGTCCAACGTTGCGGGATGGTGTTAAGTTAACGCCGCACCACAAGGTGAATTTGAGACGGGGCTCCGTCATGCATAAAAGTTAGGTCTCTGCAATCTTAGTGAAGTTGAGCAAACAAGCTCTTTTGCAGCATGTCACAGTTTCCTCAACGAAGGAGAAATGTCCACAACCTTTGTACACAGAAACGGCACAAAACACATTCAGTTTCGAAGAGGACGTTAGGAGTTTGCGACCCCCAAAATCTTACATTATGGCGGTTTAACAACCTCTAGATGAAACGTCGATTCGTCCGAAAAGAGGAGTCATATGGAAAGGTGTCCTCTGCCATATTCTGATAAAGCCGCGCGGGATTAGCCGAGCGGTCCAAGACGCTGCAGTCACGGACTGTGCGGCTGGTCCCGGCGGAGGTTCGAAACCTCCCTCGGGCATGGGTGTGTGTGGTTGCCCTTAGGATAATTTAGGTTAAGTAGTGTGTAAGTTTAGGAACTGATGACCTAAGCAGTTAAGTCCCATAAGATTTTTTTTTTTAAAACAAAAAAATCTGATAAATTGAAACGCAAAACACGTATCTTCTGTTATCGCCAGGACGTATCTGCAGCTTGTAAGGTATCATATGCAGGCATGGCTTCAGAACACGCCACACTGTTTCTGGACAAAGTTGAAATTCCTGGCCCGCCCATCTTGTGGGTTTCGTAGGGCTCCGTGTAAACGCGTCTCGGATACGCTCGACATTTTCATCAGACGTCCGTGGCCGACATATCTCTTCTACTAGCTTATGAATCCGACTGCCAACAAATTTGTTTGCCACTCATAAATCTGCCTGTAGAGAGGCGGCTTCTCGCTGAACCGATTGTGGAATGCACGGTGCACTTGAACAGTGGATTAGCTTGGCGCAAATTCCAACACACAAAATGATTTGTGGGGCAATAGCCATGCTGCTTCAAAGAAATAACGGTGGAGCTGTGTCAAAACTTTGCATCTTCCTGTATTCAGTGAAACGTTCACTGTGCTTCTGTTTGTTATAGACAGTTTTCGAATCACGCGGCAGAGGTATGAGGCCTACTAGGACACGATATATAACGACCTTGTCGAAGAAAGCTCTTCCACTTTCCTTTACTTCTATCCAATTATCAATAATTTCCAAACATTTCTCTTTCAGATGATGCTGCAGAATTTAATCCTGAGATGCAGAATATAGTGGGCGCAGCTGGTAAACTGGGAATCGTGATTGCCGGAAGTTTTAAGGGCCGGTAGGACAGAAGGTGGGGGAGACGGGACCACTCAGCGACAGCACTTTACGATAAGCGGCAGGAAAGTCGCTCTTACCTACAGAGTGCTCGAGCAGCCATCCCCGCAAGGAAGTACAATGAAGCACCAAAGAATCTCGTATAGGCAGAGACATGTAAACAGGCAGAATACGGAGCTGCGGTCGTCAACCCCTATAGTGGAAAGGTGCCTAATATGAGACACACTTTTGTAAGCCCATTTGAAAGACCTAAAACAAAGTGCAATTGTATTTTTTATGACGGTAATAAGATCTTGCATTATTTAATTTTATCATACAATTATCGTATTTGCAATAATAAACAATCTTTCAGTGTAGTTGTAGAATTCTGGAACACGTATTATGTTCGAGTACAATGACTTTTCTGGAGACTAGAAATCTACTCTGTAGGAATCAGCATGGGTTTCGAAAAAGACGATCGTGTGAAACCCAGCTCGCGCTATTCGTCCACGAGACTCAGAGGGCCATAGACACGGGTTCACAGGTAGATGCCGTGTTTCTTGACTTACGCAAGGCGTTCTATACAGTTCCCCACAGTCGTTTAATGAACAAAGTAAGAGCATGTGGACTATCAGACCAATTGTGTGATTGGATTGAAGAGTTCCTAGATAACAGAACGCAGCATGTCATTCTCAATGGAGAGAAGTCTTCCGAAGTAAGAGTGATTTCAGGTGTGCCGCAGGGGAGTGTCATAGGACCGTTGCTATTCACAATATACATAAACGACCTTGTGGATCACATCGGAAGTTCACTGAGGCTTTTTGCAGATGATGCTAAGGTATATCGAGAGGTTGTAACAATGGAAAATTGTTCTGAAATGCAGGAGGATCTGCAGCGAATTGACGCATGGTGCATGGAATGGCAATTGAATCTCAATGTAGACAAGTGTAATGTGCCGCGAATACATAGAAAGAAAGATCCCTTATCATTTAGCTACAATATAGCAGGTCATCAACTGGAAGCAGTTAATTCCATTAATTATCTGGGAGTACGCATTAGGAGTGATTTAAAATGGAATGATCATATAAAGTTGATCGTCGGTAAAGCAGATGCCAGACTGAGATTCATTGGAAGAATCCTAAGGAAATGAAATCCGAAAACAAAGGAAGTAGGTTACAGTACGCTTGTTCGCCCACTGCTTGAATACTGCTCAGTAGTCTGGGATCCGTACCAGATAGGGTTGGTAGAAGAGAGAGAGAAGATCCAACGGAGAGCAGAGCGCTTCGTTACAGGATCATTTAGTAATCGCGAAAGCGTTACGGAGATGATAGATAAACTCCAGTGAAAGACTCTGCAGGAGAGATGCTCAGTAGCTCGGTACGGGCTTTTGCTGAAGTTTCGAGAACATACCTTCACCGAGGAGTCAAGCAGTATATTGCTCCCTCCTACGTATATCTCGCGAAGAGACCATGAGGATAAAATTAGAGAGATTAGAGCCCACACAGAAGCATACCGACAATCCTTCTTCCCACGAACAATAGGAGACTGGAATAGAAGGGAGAACCGATAGAGGTAGTCAGGGTACCCTCCGCCACACACTGTCAGGTGGCTTGCGGAGTATGGATGTAGATGTAGATTTAGATGTAGTTATTCACAAACAAGGCATTTCGTAGAAATGAGATCAAGGTATCCTAATATGAGACAGTAATAATATTTTGCTGTAATTATTTTATTACATAATAATGACATATGAAAATAAAATGTTTACATGTTCGTTCATTTCTGTTACCATTCACTCATTTCACACTGCTTAGGTTTATATTTACGGCATCCGGGGCAAACAAAATTGTCTTCTGTGACACTGCAATCTTCGTCAGTCCAGCGATAAAATATGTCGTGCACTGTGCTCATTTCTCCCCGTGTTTGCCTTCAGAAAAGCGCCCAGTACAGAACAGACACTCTGCATCATCGTCATCACTGCTGTCTGAATCCCCACTGTCATCAAGATGGACTTCGGATGCCGAGTTACTAGACGATTCTTCTGCTTTAGGTCTACGATTTGAAGATTTTCCACTTTTCTCCCCAAATAACTTTATGGTTGCTTTCTTAGCTTCAGCCTCTGATTTCTTCTGTTTAGATTCTTGCAATTGCTTCACATAAGGAGTTGAAGTTAGTAACGGAGCAGAGCACGAACGCGATGTTTGACCTATTTGACTGCCTCCAGGTGGTTTTGCGGTGTGTGGGAGAGGTCTGATGTCTGCCGGGCTGACAGCTTGACCATCTCTTTCTTGAAGAGCGTCAGCATGGCGATCAATTGAAAATTCATGTTCCCTAAAGATGTTTCTGTTGCATGGGATGGGACCTGTTTTTCTGAAGACATTCACAAATGCTTCCATTGTTGCTGCTCAGTTGTCAGCTGCTCCAAATAACTTTGCTATTAAGAATGGGGTGATAACACGACCTGGGTTACTTGCCAACCACGTTTCTATCTCTTGGGCATAGTAGGTTTTCAAAGGCCCTATTATCCGACGTCAAGTGGCTGCATTTTATGCGTTGAGTGAGGTGGAAAACATACAACATGAACATTGTTTTGACGTGCTTTATCTAACACATCGAGATTCTTTGTGTGGGAATAATGCTCATCAAGAATCAAAATGACAGGGTCATTTCAAGATGGCTTTACATGACTCACAATATGATCAGACCACTGAGTAAAAATGTGAGTTTGTATCCAGCCAGTTGAATGACAAGCTGATATTGATCCTGCAGGTGCACCATCCATCAAGTTCCAGAAAACATTCCAAGTTGTGATCATAAGACTAGTCAAAGTAATCCCTGTTTATCATAATTTAATCGAATTAAAATAAACGCAGTTGCCAAAATTTTACTACAATAAATGATGAAATATTGTTATCTCATGATAGTACTGCGTAAATTACACATAAAATATCGTGAGAGAATGTGTTCCCCCCATATGCGACAGGTGTCGTCATATGCGACACTGTCGCGTATTTGGATCCCCATACTATCGCATGTTAGGAATTTCGCCATCTTACACAAAGAATCACGTACTTGCTAACAACGTTCGTTGGAAAATGAACCTAATTGTCAGTAATTATAGGTAATACCGTTACAAATAACAACAATAAAAGAGTGCAGTAATATCCACTGACCTCTAAGCTGAAATATGGTCTCAACACCGATGTCGCAAAAACTCCAAACACAAGAAATTTTGTATCAACGTCTACGTACCGTGTCCGGCTCAACTATGGCTTCCTACTCGGTGTGCCGTGGTCTGGCACACAGTAGACGTGTTTAAGAAACTCTCCACCAGAGCGCAGCCCCTAACATGATCACAGTTGGGGTGTGTCATATTAGGGAACTATCGCATAATAGGCACCTTTCCTCTATAAGATAAGAAGCGTCTGGTGCAGTTGTTATATCGGTTGCCGCTGCTACAGTGGCAGGTTATCAGGATTTAAGTGAGTTTAGACGTGGTGTTATACTCGGCGCACGAGAGGTAGGACACAGCATCTCCGAAGTAGCGATGAAGTTGGGATTTTCCCGAGCGACCGTTTCACAAGTGTACCGTGAATATCAGGAATCCGGTAAAACATCAAATCTTCGACGTCGCTGCGGTCGGAAAAAGATATTGCAAGAACAGGACCGACGACGACTGAAGACAATCGTCCAAGTCATAGAAGTGCACCCTTCCGCAAATTGCTGCAGATTTCAGTGATGGCCCATCAACAAGTGTCAGCGCGCTAACCATTCAACGTAACATCATCGATATGAGGTATCGGAGCGGAAGGCCCACTCGTGTACCCTTGATGACTGCACGATACAAAGCTTTACGCCTCGAATGGGCCCGTCGACACCGACATTGGACTGCTGATGACTGGAAACATGTTGTCTGGTCGGACGAGCCTCGTTTCAAATTGTTTTGAGTGGATGGACGTGTACGGGTATGGAGACAAACTCATGAATCCATGGATCCTGGATGTCGGCAGGGGCTGTTCAAGCTGGTGGGGGCCCTGTAAAGGCGGGGGGCGTGTGCAGCTGGAGTGATATGGGACCCCTGATACGGGTAGATACGACTCTGGCAGCTGACACGTACGTAAGCATCCTTTCAGATCACCTGCATCCATTCATGTCAGTAGTGCATTCCGACGGAGCTGGGCAATTCCAGCGGGACAATGGAACAGCCCACTCGTCCAGAATTGTTAAAGAGTGACTCCAGGATAGACTTGTCTGATTTAAACACTTTCACTGGCCACTAATCTCCCCAGACATGAACATTACTGAGCATACCTCGGATGCCTTGCAATGTGATGTTCAGAAGAGATCTCGACCCCCTCGTACTCTTACGGACTTATGGGCAGCCCTGCAGGATTCATGGTGTCAGTTCCCTCCAGCATTACTTTAGACATTGGTCGAGTCCATACTGCGTTGTGCTGCGGCGCTTCTACGTGCTCGCGGAGGCCCTACACCATATTAGGTAGGTGTGCCAGTTTCTTTGGCCCTTCAGTTTACAATGCTGGCTACTAATATTCCAACAGAATAAATGAGGTATGCGACTGACGTCAAAATGGCATGGGTGTCCTACGTGCAGATGATCAGCATTTCACTGTAGCCGCGAAGCGACTGTATACATAAAATGCAACGTCCCATGCCGCTAACTACAGAAACTTGAAATTTGGAGAAGGTGTGAATTTTACACTGTAGGCGTTGTTTAAGAACGGATTTTTCGAAAACTACAGTTATGAAAATTGGTATTTCACTTCTCGGTTAGATATAAAGAAATATTTCTTAGGGCATGAAACATGAAAATTACACTGAAAATATCTCCACAAGAACGCAAAAGGCATAATTAACAAAAATTTGGACTCCAGCTACCAGACTCACTTTTTGGTCGCAAGTACATCTGGAAAAGGCCATGATTACATGGCCTTATTTAGCCCGAAAAGCTTAGAAGGTGTCGCAATTTGTGGATAACAAAAAAATTCGATTAAATAAAAACAAAAGCAAAAACAAATCTCTGCAGGCTATACAATATGCGCGAGCGCTAAGCTAGTTCTGTATACAAGGAAAGGTTACGCATCGGGTTTCCTATTCAGAAATCGCATGTACAGTCGTGCTCAAAAGTATCCGAACGACCTGAATTGCATTTCGCCCGATTCGCATGCAACCCACATAACGCAGCTGTCTAGCAGGTCCTCTAATCGCTCCTTAGTACAGTCGTTTGACTATTGAAAATGGTTCCAACAAGTAACCACTAGAAAACACTGCTCTTTATCGCAATAACTCAAGATATAAAGTTATACCACGATACTACAAATATCAGGGAACACCTAATCGCAGGTAAGACTGTTCTTAAGGCTTGTAAGCTCACATTTATTACAATAAATGACATACCTGATATGTTACCACTCTCACTATTACGTCAGATAGGTAATGCACGTAGTAAGTTCGTCGTATTCATGATTTCCTCTTCATAGTAACATACGTACATATCGTTTAACACAAAAAGACATTACAAATTTAATTATTCACGAGCTGCTAGTTCAGAATATGTATGAACTTCAAATGAGACGACGAACTGTCTCGTTCTGCATATGGATTCAAACCCAGGTTTTGCAGACTAAGCAAAGATTTCGTGACTAACGGAAACTAACAGTCATTCCTGACTATGCATACAGAGAGTGATATACCTCTGTTTTAGACAGTATCAGTTAGGAAATATCAACTTTAAATTACATAACGTAAACATTTTTAACGGACAGGAATTCCTACCCAGCATCTACTGTTCTTGTTAACGAACTACGAGAGATGTAAAACATTGCTTCTTCACAAGTAACTTGCTTGAAATGCCTTGAGGTAAAACTTTGTGTTAGACAGGGATTCGAACCCAGAACCTAATCAGATTGTTATCAAAGCACAATCAAATGTACATATCGGATTTTCTCGGCGTTAGCTAGATGTTTTAACTGAAATGACCCAGGACTCCTACTCGACACCTTTCGCTGTTATATTCTAGAGAAAACGAACTTTAACTGTGGGTTTGTTACACTAGCAGCGACATGTGAGCATGTTTGAACTACAAATAATGAGACGAAGAGTTCAGTGCTGACTGGGAATTGAACCCCACACTTATCGTTGTTGACTACACACAAAGAGACGTCAGCTAACGAAATTTTCTCCACCAGCATCCTTGAACTTACAGTGATCTCGCAAATAGTTCTGTGTCTTACTGGGCGTCAAAAATGTCAGACATCGTTAGTGTTGACAACGAATGAAAATACATTAAAAATCAAAATTATTATCCATCAGCAGATATGTGTTCTCATGCTAGAGCTTGATAAATACATGATGAAATCTTTAGTGCTGGGCCAGGATTCGAACCCATTCACGTGCAATATGTGGAGATGTTGAAGAATCTGCAGTTTTGAACAAACAACAAATTGTAGTCGAGCTGTAAGGTCAGGAAGGGAAATAAAATCACGTAACTGCCACCTACACACAACTGCCAACAGTTGATTCAGAAATTTAAATAGGAAGTGTTCCTTTCCACTTGAGCTACTCTATTGCGCTATCTGTTTGTTGAAAACGTCGTGCAGTGCAAAAGAAACACTGTAATCATCTGTCTCTCAGAAGCCATATGCATTATCTCACAGCACTGTGGAATGAAGAAGTTCTGGAGGAATCGTTATTGACCTCTGGATGTGCCAGAGCGACGTGTAAGCATTTAGTGTAATGGTAAGCGTCGCGCACTATAGATAAGATGTCACGAGTTCTAGTACATTCACTGCTACATTTTTTTTAATGGTTCAAATGGCTCTGAGCAATATGGGACTTAACATGAATGGTCATCAGTCCCCTAGAACTTAGAACTACTTAAACCTAACTAACCTAAGGACATCACACAACACCCAGCCATCACGAGGCAGAGAAAATCCGTGACCCCGCCGGGAATCGAACCCGGGAACCCGGGGCTACATTTTTTAAAATTCAATTCAGCTGTCTGCTGAAGTTATCAATCTAATGGCACTTTGAACATAATTCCCTTCACTTCCTAACCCAAAATAGTCGCATGTGGAAAAAGGGCTAACAACTGCGACATTTTGTTCTTTTCCGGTTTAATAGAAGGCCAGGCAGCAGATGCATCTCGAAACTTTTATATTATGTATGGGGAGAGCGCATCGTGCCGAAATACGTGAGAAAAGTCTTTTCTACACTAGCTGTCGAGTGGTAGTGGCATTGTATTCTTCTTCAAACCTTGTTTGAGAGCCTTAACTCAGAACAAGTTTTCTAAATACATGTAATCAATAAACTGCATGTGCACCCTCAGACTGTTATAAAGAACATCAGAGAATTCGTATATGCTAGTGATGAATAATTTCTCTCTCATGTTCAATATTGTTTTAACAACACTAAAAGAAACCTTACGAAAATTGAGCGCTGTATTATAAGAAATGAAATAAAATTACTCATGATTACTTTACGACGCAAGTCTGTTTTAACAAAGCTGAGTATCTGTACACAAGCGTGCCTCTATTGGCACGAATTAGTAAAACACTTATCACTTAGATTTCGGTTAGGACTGTGTTTAATTAGTAGGCTGTGTCATACTCAAGAGGTATGCAGATGTAGCATTTCATAAATAAACTTATGTATTACTAGAAACCGAAAACTTGCCTGTCAGCAGCGGAAAGAGGCGTTACCTGTAGTGCAGTATTGTAAGTTTTTCACTATTGCACTATGAGCGAAAGTATTTTCTTGCGATTTCCTTATCGATGTTCGATCTGACTGCTTGTAGCTCTTTCACAGAAGGGATAAAAACGTTATTGTCAGTGAGACTGGAACCGTGAACCATAACAAACGCTTTTTCGCAGGTCAGCACAGAACCACAGAGCCCATGAAGAGTTATGTGTTTTGGCTCCCTCTTACGAGGCCAATAATGCCTAGAACTCGTAAACAACTATTTAAAGGACGATATTAGTTGCGATTTCCACCTGCAACGACTTTCCTGGGCTGAAAACCGTAAATTTACAATCATTTGTTACACTTTGTAAGGGATCCGTGATCCCACAAACGTAGATGCTAGTATCCGACGCCCAGGTCGATAGTAGACAGGAGTCGATTGTCGAGTGTTGCAGAAGGCAGTGAGTCGAGTATCGAGTGCGGAGTAGCACTGGAGTGTCGATCGAGCGGTAGTGCGGGAGAGACGTGCAAGAATGGTGGTCGAGTGAGTTGTAAACGGTAAAATTCACCTGAGTATGACGAGTAGGCACGTCCCCCTGATCGTCGTGGGGGTGACCCTCACTAATACCGAAGTGACAAGTGCCGGATTACGTGTTTCGCGTCAACCGCGTCGACCAGCAACAACCATGGATTGCAGTCAGGATTGTTGTGAATGGTAACCATCATCACTGCGTGTGACGAAGTACCTAAAGCCAGTAACCAATAATAGATATAACTGTGATTAGGTGTGTAAGGCGAAGGTAGCAACTACCTCAGAATTTGTGAGTTAGTAGGAAATATATATCAGTTTGTACATCGCAACCTTTATGGTCCTTAATAATAGACAAACTGTGGTGTCACCGCCAGACACCACACTTGCTAGGTGGTAGCTTTAAATCGTCCGCGGTCCATTAGTACATGTCGGACCCGCGTGTCGCCACTGTCAGTGATTGCAGACCGAGCGCCACCACACGGCAGGTCTCGAGAGACTTACTAGCACTCGCCCCAGTTGTACGGACGACTTCGCTAGCTATGCACACTGACGAAGTATCGCTCATTTGCAGAGCAGATAGTTAGAATAGCCTTCAGCTAAGTCCATGGCTACGACCTAGCAAGGCGCCATTAGTAACATTGCATGTATCTACAGAGTCTCACTTGTACCGTCAAGAGCGATGTATTAAAGTTAAGTATTCCAGCAGCTACGTACTTTTCTTTATAGCATTCATTACGTATCCTGTTTCAGACCTATCTCTAGCCTGCATGGGTTAACGCGTGCATATCGGCTTCCTCACTCAGGTAGTGTTCGTAGTGTTGGCTAACTGCTAACACTGCACAAACTTTCAATCATTCCACTATTCAGTCTCAGAACAGCCGCACTCGGTTGAAATACCCCCAAAACCACAGCAGAAAAACCAATAGCCTTTCATCCATTAAGCACACGGTCATATAGTCATAATAATTAACTGTATGGCGGCTTCGAAGGAATTTAAACGGGGCTGTTTCATCTTGGCGACCGTGACAGGACAGTGCAATCTTTGGATCCGATCAATGATTCATTAAGCACCATTTTTGGTTCAGTGGAAAGACATTGGCAATTATCGGTCGATTTTAGTGCAAAAATAACTTGACGTTATCGTGACTAAAATTACAGTATTCCATCTAGAAACAGTGTAATATAACATTTATGGTGAAATTAGAAATCGCGGGAACGAAGCACATTATTTAGACAATACAGTCCAAAAGTGACTGAGAAACAGTAAACAATTTATTTTTATGAGTTAAAGTGACAAAAGCAGTGTTAATAAACAATATATTGAAGTATGGAAACGAGAACCTGCGCGAATTGCTGTAAAATACATACTCTAAGAAAAGGTGCGTTTGTGCATAACCGCGAGTGAACCAGCCAAAATTCGGTTACGAAAATATCAGGAGAATTATTTTCAATTGACTTTGTATCCGAAATTATCTTTTGAACGGTGTAAATCGCTCAATTTGATGTGGACCCATAAACTGTTACTGCATTTGCGAGTGTTGACTGTGGCCTAATTGTTGGATGACGTCACCCAGACTGTGAGCGGCTAGCCAAGGATCTGAGCCAGTGAAGAAGTTCCACACACCGCGACAGCAAGGATTTGAATAGCGGAGATGAACCACACTGACCGGTGACTACAGCGGATCCAAGTGGCTGAGGTAAACGACGATGCGGAATTCGACATCTAGTGGTGAACCTCCGAAGTATACGACGTCTGCGCCACCTACCCGCCGATCAACGAAATACGTGACACCAGCTCCATTCCGTAGCCAACCACCGAACTACGAGACTGCGTCAGCGCGATTCGTCGCGGACGTAAACATTGCACACGGCTCCACACCAGCTACAACGACACTTCGCCTGACAGCTGCCGTGCCGGAGGAGCCAACGCCAACACGACTAGCAGCGCTACTTGAAATGTCAAAACATCGCGACTTCGACGAGCGTCGAGGGGTGAGTGAAGACGATTTGCTGACGCGAGACGAATTAATATTGCACTATTTCAGAGCGCGGAAGGAACTTCAAATTAAATTTTACAATTGCAGAAATTATAAAAACAATATTTTTTAACATTTCTTTGCTCTGAAGCATGGTATGCTAATATGCGCGTGTTTTCATACTGTACAGCACGGAATAATGTCTCATTTGCATTATTTATTGTAAACTACATGTTTAAGTTGTGTGTATGTTACTTCGAGATTTTGTGTATAAATGCAGTCATTGATGTTTTATCTGGGTGGGTTTCTGTAATTTATAGTGTTCAATGGAGAGGTCTATTTTGCCAGTCTGGGTTAACCTAATACAGTGAAGAATTATTTCGTTATTAGCTAATTAGTGAGTGTTTGGGTTAGTAGGAGGTTATTTTATGTCATTTTTCTTGTCTGTGCATAGTGAGTAGTTGAGAATGGATTCTGAACTGAAAGAAAAGGTTGTGGAGGAGGTAGTTAGAAAAATGGATATAGTTCAGGAGGACAAGGATGAGTCAGGAATTGGTAGTAGTGGAATGTCAATGGACAGCCCATTGGATCATTCAACCAGTTACTCTGAGACACCGGTAAAAGCAATTACAAAGGAACTGAGTCTAGAGGATGGAGAATCGCAGTCAATAATATTTAAGATGCCCCAAGAAATCAACGAGCGAATAGAATGGATGTCCAAAGGAAGTGAAGAAACCAACAAACGTTTGGAAGAGATGTCTAAAGGAAATGACGAAATCAAGAAAGGAAATGAAGAAATCAAGAAAGAGAACAAAGAAATGAAGAAAAGTATAGCAGAGATGTTCCAAGAAAGCTCAAGGAAAGGATTGCAGGAATTCCAGGAACAGATGAGAATAACTCTTCAGAGAGAGATGACAAGCTACAGGTGAAGGTATATCAACCCCGAGAAGAGATGAACGATATGAAGGCAGAGATAATCGGAAAAGCTGAGGGAGATGTCAAGGACATCAAAACTGAATTGGAAGGGAGAATGCAAGATACTGAAACACACCAAAACCAACAGATTAAGAACGTGGTACAAATACGACAGCAGTGCCAAGTCAATATTGGTAAATTGGGAAATAGGCAAGTGAAATTGGAGGAGGGTGTGGAACATATAGTCACAAATGAGATCAAACAGCTGCAGGAGGGAGTCCAACAGCTAGAAACTAAAACTGAAGAGATTGATAGGAAGATAAATAGTGCCACCTTAACATTAGGGGCTGGCAAGTTCGTTCCATTAGTAAATGCTGATAACAGGTATACCCAGACCAACATGGGGCAAAAATATAAACCCAAAGGGGCATTGCATCCAGTGATATTTACTAAGTGGTTACGAGGAGTTTTCCCAGCACACTTACGAGATGCAGATAAAATTCAGTTCACAATAGACAGAATGGAAGGTGAAGCTTTCATCTGGGGAGTTAGGAAGAAAGAAAAAGTTACCAGCTACAGTCAATTTGAGGAAGAGTTTTTAAAGAAATACTGGTCCAAAAGTCACCAACGTGCAACGCTTGAAGATTTACTGCATCACAAGTCCCGTAATATCTGGAGAGATACCTTGAGAGAATTTGCTGACCATCTATGGGAGTCGAATGAAACATTGGAGCAGCCACTGAATGATGACATAATGATATCAGCAATTAAAAGGAGGTTACATCATAGGATGCAAGAAAACTTACCTGGAAGCCTGATTAAAGATAAAGATACTTTAAAGGAAGTATTGGAGCAATTAGAAACTATTCGTGCACAGGAAAATAATCAGATGTCTGATCAGAACCTAGGTGGAAATAATCACCGTCAAAGTCAGTTTAATGGCCCACCAAATTACAGAGGTTGAGGTGGGGGTAATGGACATAGGAACCGTGGCAATGGTCGACAGTTTTACCACAATCACAGTCTAGCTACAATATTGTAAATACGCCTCAGTTTGTGGATGAACTCAGGCTGGTAATCATTTTGAATATTTATCAGTACTGTACCCATTGGTGGTCGTTTTCAACCAATGATTCCCACAGCTACAGGAACACTGCCTGTGATGCCTCAGAGACAAAATAGTTACCTAGAGCTATCAGACGAAAAGATCAACATGACACAAACTTTGTGAAGTTTGTTTTACAACCTTCGTACCCGGATAAAGAGCTTTTTCTATTTGAGATATCTGTGAACGTTGCTGCATAAGACGATTTAAGAAGAAACTAAATTCCTTCAGCTACGTCAATGTTTAAAGAAATTCTCTTAACGGCACTAAATTGTGGTTTGTGAATCGTTGGAAGACAAAAAAGCTTACTGACAAATTTCACAGAAGGAAAATGGCGACGAAATGCGTCCCACTGGAAGGCCATGTTGTTTTATTTAAATGATTACAAAATCAGGTAAAACGAACAGTGAGGTTGTCAGTATAAGCACATTACTGTTGTCAGTATGATGTTGCACTGCCCAGGGCCTGTAATGATAAAGGGCCCGTTTAGGTCAGGCATATTGTATATAGAAGTGGAAGAGAGAGCACCACTAAATTCTACAATCCGTATGCATTGCATACACACAGAAATTACTGTTACAGTGTACTTATGGAGCCCAGTGGGTTAATTGCGTATTTTCCGGTGAGGAAGAGCACTGGCAAACAGTCTTCGCTACAATAGGTTACTTAAACTAGTGTCACTCTGAGTCAGACATTATGGTCAGCGACTAAGTGGAAGGTCAATGAGTTGGATGCGGGTTTTGCAACTGTGAAATACTTTCCTACATTATAGAAGCGAAAATTAAATTTGAACTAATATTGCGAAAATTGGGACTTGGATAGCTTAGAATGTAAATCTTTCTGTTTATTGCAAAGGAAAACAATTGGTTTTCTAAAACATTCTCTGTCATACACAACTTGAAACAGGTTACGTCGACCAAATTATGTGGAAGAACTGACAGCGACGTATATCGGAAGGCAGTAAGATCCCTTGGCTTTAGGTTTTGCAGTATTCGACAGCCATTTCTAGGCGCAAGTAAACGAAGAAAGGCAGCGCGTTTTTGTTATCAAATAACGTCTTCATCAGTTACTTTAGTTTCAGTGTAATCTACGAGTAATTGCTGATAATTCATATTAACATGAAAAGGATTTCATAGACAGGGGAAGAACCTGTTCTTGGGCAACTACTTCTGTAATGACCAAAAGGCATTAAATAATCTTCAAGCACCTGTGTTCCAGCAATGGTATGAACAAAATGATAATAATAATGGTGGTACTAATCGAATTATCCTGTAACTTCACACTTCACAGTGGATTTTCTCGAACTAAGACATTTGTTGAATTAGTGAAAATTTCGAAATGGCTTCACACCTAGGCTATGTTGCCTAGAAGAGTCTTTCCATCCTGCTACATGAGAATTGTGCAATCTCTGCGTCAGAAGCTTGCTCCTACTTAACCATTTAATAGACTCGTATTGTTTCCACCGTGACTAATATTGTAAGCTAAGCACATCATCCGTTACAGCACACTCCTGGGGTTGGAAAATGTGGCCACAATGGTCTGGTGGAATGAACTATCACAGGTACAATGCGTGGGTTCAGACATTTAGTTTTAAGAGGCACAAACGTATTTACTTTACCTCTGGGAACCTCGAGAGAAAGACGTTATATTCAAGAATCCGCATTAAACGTCATGTTCCTTCTTTACCAACTGGGCAGAGCCAGTATACGTAGGGAAATGACATAGGCGAAAGTCATGGTAAACAGAAATACTGTCGCCAGTGAACTTACTTACATTAGAAAATTTTATTTTATTTGATGAACTGATAGCCATTTAAAGGAACAGAGCTCTTATTTTACTTGTACTTGATTGAACTAGAGTCGTTGAAAAATATGGTGCTGGACTGTGATTCGAATTCGTATCTCCTCTTTCAAGGATCTCAATTTCTCGGAACAGTATAGTTCAATCATTTCGTTCCTTTTCCCAAGACTGCAATCTTCTCTAGGTCTCCTCCAAAGTATGTGGGTCCGAATACTGATCCAGCACAAAAATATTCATAATTTCATTTCAAGCCCTATCACGTGCACACCGGCCTGATAGTGTAAATTAACGTGCATTTTTAATGTCTGTTCATGTATTGCCAACAATCGCAATAGGTACTGATACTTAAGATATATTCGTGGATGATAAAGAAGGACGGTAGGTGTGCGGTTCGATTGTCGCTCGGGCACAAATATTTGTATCCATATTTTAGATTCAAACACCTAGCAGCTGGTATGAAAAACTGATAAGTAACATTTTTGATATTACTTTGTTAACAATCCGATTACGTGTTGGATTCGTATCTCCATCACAGAACTTCACATCATGCGTTTCATCTTTAAATGTATGCACACCTTGCTACTTCTGAATGGAGGTATATCAGACATCTTTCGTGGTTAGTTAACAGGAACGAAAGTGTCTTGGTAGGAGTTCCAGTTTATTACAAAAACTGTCGTCTTTTATATTCAAGTTTAGATTTGGTTACTGATATTGGCGAAACATTCGATAATTCATGACTCTTCATGGCTAGTTAGCGATATGATTAGATTAGATTAGATTAATACTTATTCCATAGAATATGAATACGACATTTTGTAATGATGTGGAACGTGTCATTTTAATGAAAGCTTTCTTTACATGCCATGATTCAATTTCTTTACAACAATGTTTTACTCTCTCTCTCTCATTCTCTTTTATTTCTCTCTTCTCTCTCTCTCTCTCTCTCTCTCTCTCTCTCTCTCTCTCTCTCTCCTCTCTCTCCTTTCTCTCTCTTTCTCTCTCTCTCTCTCACACACACACACACACATTTTTTATTTGTTTGTTATGCTCGACTACTGGTGCGGCACAAAACCGACTATGAATGAGTTTCATAGTTTTGAGTACACTTCAAAAGAAATATAAAAACAACTATGAGAGTTACTGATTTACGATGCTCAGTTTGCAGTCAGTTCTGAATATTATTAGTAACTAGGCTCCAGTCCCAAAACCTGGTTACAGAAATGCGAGGCGGAAGCATTACGTATTCACGGCCATAGCAGCCGCGTCTTTGAGTCGCCAGCTATGGTCACTTCCCAGCCCGCTGTAGGATCACGTCGGTTCGTCTTCTTCCTGTTGGTACTGTAACTGAGATTTGGCAACACAGCAAGGTATGTTTGGCAACTCTGTGATCGACGAGTTACTTCTTGGTGTGCACGGAATTAAGCATCAAAGTTCACTTGATTTTCCTTGTCACTTCCATTGAATAATCTGAGTTATGATCACTTGAGATGTAACAAAAGATTGAAAATTGGTGATTTTCAGCCCAGGAAAGTCGTTGCACGTGGAAATCGCAACTAATATCGTCCTTTAAGTAGTTATTTACGAGTACTAGGCATTATTGGCCTCGTAAGAGGTAGCCTAAACATATACCTCTTCATTGGCTCTGTGGTTCTGTGCTGACCTGTGAAAAAGCGTTTGTAATGGTTCACGGTTCCAGTCTTGCTCACAATAACCTTTTTATGCCTTCTGTGAAAGAGCTACAAGCAGTCAGCTCAAACATCGATAAGGAAATCGCAAGAAAATACTTTCGGCTCATAGTGCAATGGTGAACAACTTACAATAGTGCACTACAGGTAACGCCTCTTTCCGCTGCTGACAGGCAAGTTTTGGGTTTCTAGTAATACATAACTTTATTTATGAAATGCCACATCTGCATACCTCTTGAGTATGACACAGCCTACTAATTAAACACAGTCCTAACCGAAATCTAAGTGATAAGTGTTTTACTACTTCGTGCCAATAGAGGCACGCTTGTGTACAGATACTCAGTTTTGTTAGAACAGACTTTCGTCGTAAAGTAATCATGAGTAGTTTTATTTCATTTCTTATAATACAGCGCTCAATTTTCGTAAGGTTTCTTCTAGTGTTGTTAAAACAATAGTGAACATGAGAGAGAAATTAATCATCACTAGTACATACGAATTCTCTGATGTTCTTTATAACAGTCTGAGGGTGCGCATGCAGTTTATTGATTACACGTATTTAGAAAACTTGTTCTGAGTTAAAGCTGTCAAACAAGGTTTGAAGAAGAATACAATGCCACTACCACTCGACAGCTAGTGTAGAAAAGACTTTTCTCACGTATTTCGGCACGATGCGCTCTCCCCGTACATAGTACAAAAGCTTCGAGATGCATCTGCTGCCTGGCCTTCTATTAAACCGGAAAAGAACAAAACCTCGCAGTTGTTAGCCTTTTTTCCACATGCGACTATTTTGGGTTAGGAAGTGAAGGGAATTATGTTCAAAATTCCGTTAGATTGATAACTTCAGGAGAGAGCAGAATTGTGTTTTAAAAAATGTAGTAGTGTATGTACTCGAACTCGCAATATCTTATCTACAGTGTGCGACACTTACCATTGCGCTACTAGCTGACACAGACGTCTGGCGCCTGCAGATTACAATAACAATTCCTCCAGAACTTCCGCATTCCACAGTGTTGTGAGATAATCCATATGGCCGGATCTAGACTTCTCAGAGACAGACAGTTACAGCTTTGCTTTTCCACTGCATGACATTTTCAACAAACAGATAGCACAATAGAGCCGCTCAAGTGGAAAGGAACACTTCCTATTTAAATTTATGTATCCTACACTGTTGGCAGTTCTGTGTAGGTGGCAGTTACGTGATTTCATTTCGGTGATTAGAAAATAGTGTCCAATGTATGCCTTGGGTAGTTGTGGCAGCTCAAGGCGATTCAGTCAACCAAGTAAATGAATGTACTGAACATGCTGCAAACCACTACAGGGAGCCTTTGTGTCAGAATCATGATCCAGCGTGGCATTATGAGCAGAGGATTCGGTGGTCTGTTGGATTGACAGTAGGTTTGTATGCTTATGGTCTGGGTTCGATTCCAACTTCTGGTCAAGATTTTTGGAGGGAGAGACAGATTCTATCCTCTTCTGTCTATGCTTATGGTCTGGGTTCGATTCCAACTTCTGGTCAAGATTTTTGGTAGGGAGAGACAGATTCTATCCTCTTCTGTCTAAGCCAAGTGAAGAAGGTATAACTGCGTTGTCGTCCGAAATTCACATTAATCATGATATTCCTTCTCTACCAAGTAGACGTTAGGTTGATCCACAATTAAGTCAGGTGTGGCGACATGTAGAAACTCTATTATCTGTAACCTTTATTATACTAGTTATTTACTTCTAGTGACGAAACAAACGCTATGTAGGGTCACAGGACGCTTATTCCATATTCTATTTGAGATTCTGTATGTCGATAAAATTGGTTCTGAACTGAGAATGCAACTCAGACCGCCCTTAACGCGGAATTTGATCCCTTCCTGATAATACAGCTCGACTGCAATTTGTTGTTTGTTCAAAACTGCAGATTCTTCAACATCTCCACATATTGCGCGCGAATGGGTTCGAATTTTGGCCCAGCAGTAAAGTGTTCATTATGTATTATCAAGGTCTAGCATGAGAACACCTATCTGGTGGTGGCTAATAATTTTGATTTTTAATGTATTTTCATTCGTTGTCAACACTAACGATATCTGCCGTTTTTGACTTCCAGTGAGATACGGAACTATTTGCTATATCATTGTAAGTTCAAGGATGCTGGTGCAGAAATATTCTGTTGCTGACGTCTCATTGTGTGTCGTCAACAACGATATGTGTGGGGTTTGATTCCTAGTCAGCACTGACTAGTTCAAAAAATGGGACTTAACTGCTAAGGTCATCAGCCCCTAAGCTTACACACTACTTAACCTAAATTATACTAAGGACAAGCACATACGTTCGTTTTCTCTAGAATATAACAGCGATAGGTGTCGGGTAGGAGGAAGGAAAGAATTAATGTTTCGTCTCGTCATTTCAGTTAAAACATCTAGCTAACGCCGAGAAAATCCGATATGAACAGTTGATTGTGCTTCGATATCAATCTGATTAGGTTCTGAGTTCGAATCCCTGTCCAACACAAAGCTTTACCTCAAGCATTTCAAGTAAGTTACTTGCGAAGAAGCAATATTTAACATCTCTCGTATTTTATTAACAGGGACAATAGATGCTGGGTAGGAATTCCCGTCCGTTAAAAATGTTTACGTTATATAATTTAAAGTTGATATTTGCCAACTGAAACTGTCTAAAGTCGAGGTATATCACTCTCTGTATGCATAGTCAGGAATGACTGTTAGTTTCTGTCAGTCTCGCAATCTTTGCTTAGTCTGCATTACCTGGGTTTGAATCCATATGCAGAACGAGACGGTTCGTCGTGTCATTTGAAGTTCAAACATATTCTGAACTAGCAGCTCGTGAATAATTAAATTTGTAATGTCATTTTGTGTTAAACGATATGTGCGTTATGTTACTATGAAGAAGAAATCATGAATACGACGAACTTACTACGTGCATTACCTATCTGACGTAATAATGAGAGTGGTAAAATTTCAGGTATGTCATTTATTGTGATAAAAGTGAGCTTACAAGCCTTAAGGACAGTCTTATCTGTGATAAGGTGTTCCATAATATTTGTAGTATCGTGGTATATAACTTTACATCTTGAGATATTGCGATAAAGAGCAGTGTTTTCTAGTGGTTTCTTGTTGGAACCATTTTCAATAGTCAAACGACTGTACTAAGGAGCGTTTAGAGGACCTGCTAGACAGCTGCGTTATGTGGGTTGCATGCGAATCAGGCGAAATGCAATTCAGGTCGTTCGGATACTTTTGAGCATGACTGTACATTTGTATGTAAGAAAAACTTGTAATGCCTCCTGTACTAATGAGGAACGTCTACTACGACCTTCTCAGAATTCGACAGCGGCTTATCGAGATAGTGGTTTCTCTTTCCTGCATTCAGGGGTTGTCTGAAAGTTTCTGAACTAGCGAAGAAACAAGACTTTTTTAAATAATTATAAAAAATCTGCCTCGATTGTACAAAGTACCTGGTGTTTACCTTGGTTTCAGCGCGGGTAACCACGCATTCTTCAGAACAATTTTATGAAACAGCTTGCCTGAATGGGCTGTTTTATAAAATTGTTCTGAAGAAGGCGTGGTTACCCACGCTGAAACCTAGGTAAACACGAGGTACTTTGTGCAGTCGAGGCGGATTTTTTATAATTATTTCGAAAGTTAAGAATGCTGACGCGCTGCAATGCTGAAAGTTCTCAAGACTTTTTTCTTCGAATTTATTTTTACTTTTCAACATAATATCCTTGTAATTCTATACACTTCTCGCAATGATGCCTCCATTTCATTAACCCATCCTGATAATAGTTACTTTTGGGAAAAAAACGTATTTGTGCCATCAGCTGTACAACTGTGTTTATTCCGTAACGGTTTCTATTATTACAATCACCTCTACAGGGGAAAACAGTGTGCATCAATCGATCAAAAATAAATTTTCTACAGTTATGACAGAGAATAAAGATGCAATTGTACAGGCGACGCCACAACTACGCCTTTTTCAAAGTCTCTAAAGTTTCGTATATAACTTGTATGAGACTGAACAACTCTTCACATAGAAGTTCTCCAGGAGCCTTGACGAATTCTACCGGTGTATAAATCAACTCCTGTGGCTTTCCCAGGTTTTAGCTACCTAACTTCAAGGCCGAACTCGTCACGCAAGGTAAGTCTCCTTCTTCTTCCAGATTGACTTCATCGGCGTCCTCCAGTGCAGGATCTTCATTATTTGCTGAAAACTGTTTTTCGAGGTATTGTTTCCAACGTTTTACTTTGTGTCTATGCTCACTGGTATGTATGGGCACCATGCGCTACCTAATATATCTCAAAACGCAACGTACAAAAACGGGATTTTTTTTAGGTGCTTATACCTCGGGTTCTATTGGTAATAGAACGACAGGATCAAGTGTTTTGGGTACCCCTTTCGCCAGAGGCCATTTGTACACCCAGCAGAGGGATCGTCTTCTTAGTGCCACTAACCTACAGTACAGAGTCAAAGTATGAATATTACACACTTCCTCTTTCTTGGGCAAATGAAACAAATCCGTTGGTTCTTTTTGCATACGGTGAGCCTTACAGGGTTTTTAGACACACCATTAGTTCATGGACAGTTTGTTAGAAAAACCTCCAAATGTTCTATTTACCATTTTTTTGTTCCAAAACCGAGCCGCTGATTCAAAGATGATTATGAACAGCAATTGGCTGAAATTTTCACGATCTCGAACAGCCTTGAAAATTTTCTTGACGTCTTCATCCTTTCCCGCGATACAGATGTTCAATTTGCCCTACACGTACACGTAAAATACACGCATAAAATCCGGTGCAAGGCGAAAACGTAGTTTAGAAAATGCCGTAGCATGCAGCAAAGTGCATTATCATCAGAAGGGTTCTGCGAATCGCGTGCTGTGGAATTGAAGCACATGCAGAATTTACTTGCACATAAATCCCGTCTGAGGTATAAAATTAGTTTTGCGTTTTTTTCAATTTCATGTAAGTAAACTATCAAAATTTTACCGATCCGTATAGTTCTTTTCATATGAGTGACATGCTCTGCTGTGGCAGGGAAAAGAACGGAAGCAGCTGAAAAATGCTTCTGTCGCAGAACAAAGAAGGTGAATGTGCTTCTGGTTAAACGACTCTGACTGAAAAGCGGGGTACCAGCTGCCTCATCCTATCTGCCTCAGCACCTTTACAAATTTTCCCAAAAATTTTGGCGTCCGAAAATATTTGCGGTTTCTTATGCTGACAGGGCAACGGCCTTGCCGCAGTGGATACGCCGGTTCCCGTCAGATCATCGAAGCTAAGCGCTGTCGGGCGTGGCCGGCACTTGGATGGATGACCATCCGGTCCGTCATGCGCTGTTGTCATTTTTCGGGGTGCACTCAGCCTCGTGATGCCAATTGAGGAGCTACTCGATCGAATAGTAGCGGCTGCGGTCAACGAAAGCTATAGTAACGGCCGGGAGAGTGGTGTGCCCCCCTATCTGCATCCACAGTTAAGGATGACACGGCGGCCGGATGGTACCGAATGACCACTTGTGTCCGAAAGGCGGCGTGTGTTTAGTTTAGTTTATGCTGAGAGGAAAGGAAACGTCGTGGGAAAAGAGACTGGAAGATGATAGGGAATGCTTTGTGGTACAGGAAGAGCGAAGGAAACAGTGGTAGTTTGGGAGAAAGAGAGGGACACATTGGCAGTGAAACGTGGTTGACAGTGACAGAAGAGTGCATGGAAAAGAATGAAGAAGACGAAGCCAGTGGGAGAGGAATAGAAGTAAATAGATGGAGAAAGTGTAAGTGGGTGAAAGAGTCTACGACAACGAGAAAGAGAGAGATGGTGACAGTGAGAGGAGAGAGTAGCAGTGGGAAGGAATGAAAGATGTAGTAACGGTGAGAGAGAGCAAGAGGAAGACAGTGACAAAGAGAAGAGACGGTAGTGACAGGACAGAAGGAAGGAGACTGTGGCTGTGAGACAGGAGATAGTGACAGAGAGACACAAAGGTAATGACAAAGAGCTGGGCTGAGTGAATGAGTGAGAATGGGCAAGTTCGAGTGGGTCGGTATGAGCGGATTACAGCGATGGAGTAGTGGGTGTGAGAGAGCTACAGCTGGATAACTTGTGGGAGTGAGAGGCGAGTTGTATGGCAAAAAGAATGTATATTTGCATGGAAAAATTTTAGGAAAATTTGTAAAGGTGCTGTGTAGGTAGAATAAGGCAGTTACCCTGCTTTTCAGAGTCTTTTAAACAGGAGCATTAGCCTTTTTTGTGTTCCGATAGCAGTATTTTTCCGCTGGTATAATACTATTTCATCTTCATTTTAAACTTCACGGCATTATAAATACAGTACTGGAATGTGTTCCTGACATATAAATAAATAAGGCAAGTGAATAAGACAGATGACCAACTACAATAAATGATGGTTTTCGATTAACCTTAACGGTTTCAAGGCGTTTAAACCCGTCTTCCTCAGAAGGACAAGAAACCTCCATATAGTGCGGAAACATAAATTACTATCAAAAGATTATGGACCAGTATTACGTGTCACACAGAAATTACTTGCAGCAACAAGTACAGGCACGTCACAAACAACATTATGTGTACCAACATAGGAAAAGTAGTACTTACAAATTCCACATTGGCAAAGCGATCTAACATCTCCACATGAAATATGTCGGCAACGATCTGTAGATATTTGTAAATTTTAAGGCCCATAAAATCAATGGCTTCTCACACCAGTTACATCAGTCACATAAAATGCCAGACCATGTTAGTAGCTACACGCCGACTAAAGGAGAGTGGAGAGCTTAGATAGCAGGAAAACAAACCCTGAGGCGCATGCGCCGATGACCAAGTACACTTGGCGGCATAAATAGCCAATAAGCGTAAACACACTGAAATTACTAACAGAATTACAGAAATACACCATGAGTTTAAACGAGTACAGAATAAAATGTGGAAAAAAGCAAACGCAAAATAAAATATACTAGCATGCATTAAGACCCTTATAGGACCATCAATACATTATCGTACGAAAATAATGATGTTTGTGCATAAGTAGATTATTGCAACCGTAATAACAATGAACAGATTAATATGACCTGCAGTACATTATCGAACGAAAAGTAATACTGCCAGTGCATAAGCACACTATTAAACATAATGACACTAAAGGGGAAAAATTCGTAGGTGCCTGTATAGTGACAATTATCTTAGTAGAACATAAACTGACAAATAAAACCGTGTGCACAAAAATTGTGTAATAGAATTTTGAGGAAACAATCACTCGCGAAGGCTACCGGCAGTCGTACGAAGATTTTTGTTGCGATCAGCAAGGGTGTGAGGCCGACGAAAAATTGTCTACAGGGGAGCTGCGGCTGATCTTTTAGTAAGTTCCCATCCCTGAGCTCTAGATGTTCATAGAGCTCTAATTCTTCTTATTCTGTGCCGGCCGGTGTGGTCATGCGGTTCTAGGCGCTACAGTCGGGAACCGCGCGGCCGCTACGATCGCAGGTTCGAATCCTGCCTCGGGCATGGATGTGTGTGATGTCCTTAGGTTAGTTAGGTTTAAGTAGTTCTAAGTTCTAGGGGACTGATGACCTAAGATGTTCAGTCCCATAGTGCTGAGAGCCATTTGAACCATTTGCTATTGTGTAACCGTTGCTGAAGTGCAGCCGTGTTCAAAATATCGAAATAAATAACGAACGTGGTAATGGTTGGGATCCTCCGCATTTCCATGCGTCCTTGACGTGAACAGAAATTTTCTTCGACTAGCTCTTAAAGATAAGACGACGGGCGTAGCGTCCGCTATTACGTGCAAACGTCGCACATTTTCTCCTCCTCCTTTTTGTTCTTTTTTTCGAGATAAAGAATGGCGTGATTCGTGCTCCCAGCACCTCGGCCCCACGCTACGTGGTGAGCGCGCAGACACGGTACCAGCGCCGCGCGCGTGTGGGAGGTAGCTAAAGCTATCGAGCTTTGCAGATTACACGCCGCGTGCGCTGGACAGCTGTGTGGGTGTAGGGCGGCTGGACGTGATGTGTGAGCAGTGGGGCCCGGATGGGTTGTGGTGGAGGGGGGGGGGGGAGGGGAAGACACGTGGCTGCGCCATGCACGTGCACAGACGACCACTGTGGAAGGGGGTGGACTGCAGTACTACTGTACCCAGAGTAGAGACTCACCTGCTGTGGTCGCGCAGGGCAGACACAAGCCTCTTACCGCAAGTCTAAGAGCGAAATGTTTTAAGGTGACCCAGTTTCTCTTATGCTGACATGATAAATTTAAGGAAAATTTCCTCGAACGCTTACTATAAATATATACAGGGTGTTTCAAAAATGACCAGTATATTTGAAACGGCAATAAAAACTAAACGAGCAGCGATAGAAATACACCGTTTGTTGCAATATGCTTGGGACAACAGTACATTTTCAGGCGGACAAACTTTCGAAATTACAGTAGTTACAATTTTCAACAACAGATGGCGCTGCAAGTGATGTGAAAGATATAGCAGACAACGCAGTCTGTGGGTGCGCCATTCTGTACGTCGTCTTTCTGCTGTAAGCGTGTGCTGTTCACAACGTGCAAGTATCCTGTAGACAACATGGTTTATTCCTTAGAACAGAGGATTTTTCTGGTGTTGGAATTCCACCGCCTAGAACACAGCGTTGTTGCAACAAGACGAAGTTTTCAACGGAGGTTTAATGTAACCATAGGACCGAAAAGCGATACAATAAAGGATCTGTTTGAAAAATTTCAACGGACTGGGAACGTGACGGATGAACGTGCTGGAAAGGTAGGGCGACCGCGTACGGCAACCACAGAGGGCAACACGCAGCTAGTGTAGCAGGTGATCCAACAGCGGCCTCGGGTTTCCGTTCGCCGTGTTGCAGCTGCGGTCCAAATGACGCCAACGTCCACGTATCGTCTCATGCGCCAGAGTTTACACCTCTATCCATACAAAATTCAAACGCGGCAACCCCTCAGCGCCGCTACCATTGCTGCACGAGAGACATTCGCTAACGATATAGTGCACAGGATTGATGACGGCGATATGCATATGGGCAGCATTTGGTTTACTGATGAAGCTTTTTTTTACCTGCACGGCTTCGTCAATAAACAGAACTGGCGCATATGGGGAACTGAAAAGCCCCATGTTGCAGTCTCATCGTCCCTGCATCCTCAAAAAGTACTGGTCTGGGCCGCCATTTCTTCCAAAGGAATCATTGGCCCATTTTTCAGATCCGAAACGATTACTGCATCACGCTATCTGGACATTCTTCGTGAATTTGTGGCGGTACAAACTGCCTTAGACGACACTGCGAACACCTCGTGGTTTATGCAAGATGGTGCCTGGCCACATCGCACGGCCGACGTCTTTAATTTCCTGAATGAATATTTCGATGATCGTGTGATTGCTTTGGGCTATCCGAAACATACAGGAGGCGGCGTGGATTGGCCTCCCTATTCGCCAGACATGAACCCCTGTGACTTCTTTCTGTGGGGACACTTGAAAGACCAGGTGTACCGCCAGAATCCAGAAACAATTGAACAGCTGAAGCAGTACATCTCATCTGCATGTGAAGCCATTCCGCCAGACACGTTGTCAAAGGTTTCGGGTAATTTCATTCAGAGACTACGCCATATTATTGCTACGCATGGTGGATATGTGGAAAATATCGTACTATAGAGTTTCCCAGACCGCAGCGCCATCTGTTGTTGAAAATTGTAACTACTGTAATTTCGAAAGTTTGTCTGCCTGAAAATGTACTGTTGTCCCAAGCATATTGCAACAAACGGTGTATTTCTATCGCTGCTCGTTTAGTTTTTATTGCCGTTTCAAATATACCGGTTATTTTTGAAACACCCTGTATTTTTACGTGCAGAAAAGCAGTTTTGATTGCACAATATAGGTTTCTTTACTCTTCACATGTGACACATTTCGCCTGTTCTAGGCATCATATGTGACTCGAATAAAAAGACTTGCTTACTCAAACGTTCCGCAACAAGACGTGGCATAGCATGGACTCGATTAATGTCTGAAATTGTGCTGGAGGAAAATGACACCATGAATGCTGCAAGGCTGTCCATAAATCCGTAAGACTTCGAGTGGTTGGAGATCTCTCCTGAACAGCACGTTGCAAGGCATCCTAGATATGTTCAGTAGTGTACATGTCTGGGGACTTTGGAGATCAGCGGAAGACCGTTCCTGGAGACATTCTTCACCAATTCTTGACGTGTGGGCTGCCGCATTTTCCTCCTGGAATTGTCCAAGTCCGTCGGAAGGCACAATGGGCATGAATGGATGCAGGTGATCAGACGGGATGCTTGAGAACGTGTCACCTGTCGGAGTCGTATCTAGATATATCACGGGTCCCATATCACTCCAATTGCACACGCTCTACACTACTACAGAGAATCCACCAGTTTGAACAGTCCCCTGCTGACACTCATGGTCCATGGATTCATGAGGTTGTCTCCATACCCGTACACGTCCATCAGAAAATGTTCAAATGTGTGTGAAATCTTATGGGACTTAACTGCTAAGGTCATCATCAGTCCCTAAGCTTACACACCACTTAACCTAAATTATCCTAAGGACACACACACACACCCATGCCCGAGGGAGGACTCGAACCTCCGCCGGATCCACACGTCCATCCGCTCGATACAATTTGAAACGAGACCCGACCGACCAGGCAACGTGTTTCCAGTCGTCAACCGTCCAATGTCGGTGCTGACGGGACCAGGCGACGCATGCAGGTTTGTGTCGTGCAGTCGTGAAGGGTACAAAATTGGGCCTTCGACTCCGAAAGCCCATATCGGTTATGTTTCGATGAATGGTTCGCACAATGACACTTGTTGATTGCCCAGCATCGAAATCTGCAGAAATTTGCGGAATTTTTGCACTTCTCTCACGTTCAACGATTCTCTTCAGTTGTAGTTGGTCCCGTTCTTGGAGGATCTTTTTCTAGCTGCAGCGATGTCGGAGAGTTGGTGTTTTACCAGAGTCCTGATATTCACGGTACACTCGTGATGTAGTCGTACGTGAAAATCACCACTTCATAGTTACTTCGGAGATGTTGTTTGCCATCGCTCGTGCGCCGACTACAACACCACGTTCAAACTCACTTAGATCTTGATAATCTGACATTGTAGCAGCAATGACCGATGTAACAACTGCGCCAGACACTTGTTGTCTTACAAAGGCGATGGTGAACGCAGCGCCATATTCTGCCTGTTTACATATCTCTGTATTTGAATATGCATGCATAAAC
The DNA here is from genome assembly GCF_021461395.2 of Schistocerca americana. NCBI lineage: Eukaryota > Metazoa > Arthropoda > Insecta > Orthoptera > Acrididae > Schistocerca > Schistocerca americana. The sequence continues at coordinate 181,374,786 of NC_060127.1, read as the reverse complement.
CCGTTTCTTTGGCGCTTCAGTGTAAACGAGCTCTGGAAGGGTTCAGATCAAATAAGGCAGAAGAGATAGGTAATATTCCACCGAAATTTCTTAAATAATTTAGAGAAGTGGCAACCAAACTATTATTGAAGTTTGTGTCTAGACTCTATGGGACTGGCGACTTACCATCAGACCTTCGGGAAAATATGATCCACAAAATTCCAAAGATAGTGCTTAGAGCCATTTGAACCACCCTGGACATTTGTCACTGTCAAGTAACATATCTCGATGACCGTTGCACCATACATAGAAAGTACTGCTACAGTGTAGTCTGTACAGACGGTAACTGAAAGGAATGCGCAATGAGATGAACAGTAATGACACTTTTACTGAAACAGAGTAATTACACTGAATCCAAAGTGATTTTCAAGGGTTCTCTGGACACTAAAAAGGCGAAATATGGTTGTTAATAGTGTGTGTGATCATCACTCATGGCAACGCATGCTCTGAAACGTGTTGCCATGCTGGAAACACGACTGATAAGAGGTTCTGGCGGTAGGACGTTCTATTCCTCGACCAGCGGTCTTAACAACCCCTGGATGGTTGCTGGTGCAAGTGGACGTCCTACAATACGTGTCCCTATTGGATTCCACAAGTGCTCCTCGGATCCTAAGTCGGGGGTACGGGCAGGTCACTCCATTCGCCGAATATCCTCCCATTCCAATAGCTGCTCCACCTGCCATCTTGGAAGCGGTCGCACATTGTCATCTACGAAAATGGAGTCAAGGCCGAATGCATCCCCGAAAAGGTGCACATGAAGAAGGAGTATAGTATCACAATAACAGCGCTGAGTCTACCACATCATTACACCTGAAAAACATTATGCCTCCCCACATCATAACACCCATATCACATAAAAGGTCATCTTTCACAACTGTCTTGGGTGCGTCATGCGTTTGTGTACTTATTTGTTGTTCCATGGGACCAAATTAAGGAAAAGTCTCCATGGTCTTGGAACGAGTCAATACATGAAATTATAACACAATAGTAGAAACAGATAAAATGAAATATAAGAAACATATTCAGGCGACAAGTCGTAAGTTTAAATAAAGAAAATCAACAATGTAACACTGGAATTTGCTTAATTTTTCAGCTCTTCCAGGAGCTCCTCGACAGAATAGAAGGAGTGAGCCATGAGGAAACTCTTCAGTATAGACTTAAAAGTGTTTGGCTACTGCTAAGATTTTTGAGTTCTTATGGTAGCTTATTGAAAATGGATGCAGCAGAATACTGCACTCCTTTCTGCACAAGAGTCAAGGAAGTGCATTCCACAGAGCTGCTAACTCTTGGGAATAAGCTAATATTGCTAACAAAAAACGACATTAAAGAAATGTCAGAATTCCCAGACCAATGAATAGGGGTCGACAAGAGGTTCTCGAACTTACACGACAGATAGCTCGAACAGCCCAGAAATACCCTTTTCGAATCAGAAGAATTACCCCAAAAAATAATACCATATGACATAAGCGTATGAAAATATGCGAAGTAGACTACTTTTCGTGTGGAACTGTCACTTATTTCAGATACTGTTCTAATGGTAAATAAAGCAGCATTTAGTTTCTGAACAAGATCCTGAACATGGGCTTTCCGCAACAGCTTACTATCTATCCGTACGCCTAGGAACTTGAACTGTTACGTCTCGCTTATAATATGCCCATTCTGTCTGATCAAAATATCGGTTCTTGTTGAATTGTTAGAAACTGTAAAAACTGAGTCTTACTGTGATTTAGCATCAAATTATTTTCCACAAGCCACGAACTTATTTCATGAACTACATTATTTGATACTGTTTCAATATTACACACAAGATCCTTCACTACCAAGCTGGTGTCATCAGCAAACAGAAATGTTTTTGAATAACCTGTAATACTAGAAGGCATATCATTTATATAAATAAGAAACAGCAGTGGCCCCAGCACCGACCCTTGGGGAACGCCCCCCTTAACAGTGCCCCATTGGGACTGAACATCACTACCACTCTCAATATTGCGGAGAATTACCCTCTGCTTTCTGTTCTTAAAGTAAGAGGCGAACCAGTTGTAAGCTACTCCCCTTAATCCACAATGGTCCAACTTCTGCAGTAATATTTTGTGGTCAACACAGTCAAAAGCCATCGTTAAATCAAAGAAAACACCTAGCGTTCGCAACATTTTATTTAATCCGTCCAAAACCTCACAGAGAAAAGAGAATATAGCATTTTCAGTTGTTAAACCATTTCTAAAACCAAACTGTACATTTGACAGCAAGTTATGTGAATTTAAATGCTCCAGTAACCTACTCCTCTCGCTGTATGAGAGTACGTCCAGAATCACTACACAGGCTGCGTCTCCTATCCGAGAAGACCAAGCGACCCTACTGCTGAATATTCCAGTCCCTATGCTCTTGCCACCATTACAAACAGTGCCGCCCACGTGCGAGTGTCAGTGGAGCACAACACACCCACATACACTCGTTGCTTGTGGTATGTGGTGGTGAACGGAAAATTTGTCACACGCCATTTCCTCGATTCCAGCCATCTCGCTGACGACCCTTTGTGTCCGCACTGTGCAGTCGTCGATTCGGACGCTCACCGCCTGACACGTGCTGTGACAGGCAGATGCTGGGATCTTGTCCAACGTATACTGGCGCTCCTGTTGCGAAGACAGCCAGAGTCTGTCACGCCAGACGAACTCCTACATCCAGATACTGTTTACTTTCCCCACTACCAGAACGAACGCCGTGGACTGGGTGCAGGGCATGGCGCTGTATTACATTTTGCAAGCCGCACCCGATAGTGCTCCAGACTTGTGGGTCCACCTGCCGACGATTCGTGAGGGGTGTGGTGTTTCAAAAGCCTAATCGGGAAACATCAGCGTTTCTTTACCGCTTGAGCGACGCCAGGTAAGAAATATTAATATATATATATATATATATATATATATATATATATATATATATATATATACTCCTGGAAATTGAAATAAGAACACCGTGAATTCATTGTCCCAGGAAGGGGAAACTTTATTGACACATTCCTGGGGTCAGATACATCACATGATCACACTGACACAACCACAGGCACATAGACACAGGCAACAGAGCATGCACAATGTCGGCACTAGTACAGTGTATATCCACCTTTCGCAGCAATGCAGGCTGCCATTCTCCCATGGAGACGATCGTAGAGATGCTGGATGTAGTCCTGTGGAACGGCTTGCCATGCCATTTCCACCTGGCGCCTCAGTTGGACCAGCGTTCGTGCTGGACGTGCAGACCGCGTGAGACGACGCTTCATCCAGTCCCAAACATGCTCAATGGGGGACAGATCCGGAGATCTTGCTGGCCAGGGTAGTTGACTTACACCTTCTAGAGCACGTTGGGTGGCACGGGATACATGCGGACGTGCATTGTCCTGTTGGAACAGCAAGTTCCCTTGCCGGTCTAGGAATGGTAGAACGATGGGTTCGATGACGGTTTGGATGTACCGTGCACTATTCAGTGTCCCCTCGACGATCACCAGTGGTGTACGGCCAGTGTAGGAGATCGGTCCCCACACCATGATGCCGGGTGTTGGCCCTGTGTGCCTCGGTCGTAATCAGTCCTGATTGTGGCGCTCACCTGCACGGCGCCAAACACGCATACGACCATCATTGGCACCAAGGCAGAAGCGACTCTCATCGCTGAACACGACACGTCTCCATTCGTCCCTCCATTCACGCCTGTCGCGACACCACTGGAGGCGGGCTACACGATGTTGGGGCGTGAGCGGAAGACGGCCTAACGGTGTGCGGGACCGTAGCCCAGCTGCATGGAGACGGTTGCGAATGGTCCTCGCCGATACCCCTGGAGCAACAGTGTCCCTAATTTGCTGGGAAGTGGCGGTGCGGTCCCCTACGGCAGTGTGTAGGATCCTACGGTCTTGGTGTGCATCCGTGCGTCGCTGCGGTCCGGTCCCAGGTCGACGGGCACGTGCACCTTCCGCCGACCACTGGCGACAACATCGATGTACTGTGGAGACCTCACGCCCCACGTGTTGAGCAATTCGGCGGTACGTCCACCCGGCCTCCCGCATGCCCACTATACGCCCTCGCTCAAAGTCCGTCAACTGCACATACGGTTCACGTTCACGCTGTCGCGGCATGCTACCAGTGTTAAAGACTGCGATGGAGCTCCGTATGCCACGGCAAACTGGCTGACACTGACGGCGGCGGTGCACAAATGCTGCGCAGCTAGCGCCATTCGACGGCCAACACCGCGGTTCCTGGTGTGTCCGCTGTGCCGTGCGTGTGATCATTGCTTGTACAGCCCTCTCGCAGTGTCCGGAGCAAGTATGGTGGGTCTGACACACCGGTGTCAATGTGTTCTTTTTTCCATTTCCAGGAGTATATATATATATATATATATATATATATATATATATATATATATAGTATGTGAAGTGGACACTTGTTATTTAAAAAGATTTTGTTTCTTTTCTTTCATGTCGAGCGTGGCAGCAGGATGATCCAGCGGGGACTCCAGACGCGGCGGACGACGAGAGCTAACCACCATTGCATCGTAGTCGACGGCCGGAAGAACCGTTGAAACATCATGCTGACCATTATTGAAATATGTTTTATGTTTTTTTTTATAAAACAATGAAAAGGGGTTCAATGTTGAAGGTGGAATGATAAAGTTTGTAATTGGATGTGAATTGGATATCAACTGTTAAAGAAACTTCGAGTTGGAAGTTAAAACAGTCAGTTGACTCTGTTGTTACGACATACAGCGTAAATATTACTTATGTGTGAAATTTGCAAATTTTATTAAAATTCAGACTTCTTGAAGAGATTCTGGCAGAATTTTATCAGGAGTGTGGACAATCTTCAATAATTAACTAGTTTAAAGTTTTATTAATGAGAAGTCGACACGTATTGACATTTTGAAAATAATCGATACTGTGAAGTGCATTAAAATTCTGTTTTAAAACTTTATGGGCGATTGTGGTCAAGAAGATCGGTTTTAAAGTGGAATATTTCGTTAAATGAGAACAAGGTTCATTCTTTTGTGACATTAATTAATTATTAAAGGAAAAATTATGAGAATTTCGATTTATTCTGGCAAAGATATCAAGGAGTGTCAGACCGCACAACGAACATATAGAACTCTGTGACTTTGTTGAACTGTCAAAAATTTTTGTTACGATAAAACTTTTCTACAACAACAAAAAAATGGTTCAAATGACTCTGAGCACTATGGGACTCAACTGCTGAGGTCATTAGTCCCCTAGAACTTAGAACTAGTTAAACCTAACTAACCTAAGGACATCACAAACATCCACGCCCGAGGCAGGATTCGAACCTGCGACCGTAGCGGTCTTGCGGTTCCAGACTGCAGCGCCATTAACCGCACGGCCACTTCGGCCGGCTTTTCTACAACAGGGACTGGTGAATTTTGCTGCGTCTATTCTTATCTTCTGGGTTGAATCTGCTACAGCTTAATGTTTTTCTTTATGGATTTTTCAAGTAACTGGGAAAAGAACTTATAATTTGATCTGCGGCGGACCGTCGATACTGGGTACACGGTTAGGCTGTTGAGAGGTCTGTTGGTTTGCACATTGCCTTTCTTTCCCCTGCTGCAGACATCGTTGCTGAGTTGCTGCGACAGGATCGGCGGTTCAGCGCAGGCGTTCCACCACCACACATTGTTGCGAACACGACTATCGAATTACTTAGGCGCATTATTCGAGGATCCTCCTGCCCATAGGGGCGTTCCGAGTACTAGAAGGCACACTTGAAAACGATTCACGGCACACGATTGATCCTCAGAGAGAACGGTTTAGAGGGAATCCCCCTTACATTCATTAAGCGAAGACGACTCGGAAAGTTCTGGTGGCGGTTGCAGGATCCCGTTATAAAAAAAGACCTAAATAAATACGAGGGTATTTCGGAAAGTAAAGATACACCGTACACCAGAGGAACAGAAGAGTTTTGGCAAGCAAGTTGGCAACACTGGTGTTAATCTTGAACCGTTAGCTTTCTCCTCGCGGTCGTTCGGCAGTTGAACGACGAGTAGGTCGTGTTTAAAATGGCTGCGCCGATTCAGAATCCCGCCAAAAGCAAAGTGCGCTCCGTCATACGTTTTCTTCATGCAAAAGGTCAGAGAAAATGTAGAGAAATGGTGTCGTCATTTCTCTGAAGGTAGGACCAATGTTCGTGACGAACAAAGAACAGGTTGGCCATCTGTGATCTCTGATGCCCTTCCTCGGAGAACGGAGGAAGCAATTCGAGCGAATAGACGTCTCACATTGAAAGAATTGCATCAGATCATACCGGACTTGTCAATGACAACTCTTTATGACGTTGTGACTGTCAAGTTAGGGCACAGGAAATTGTGTGCGCGCTGGGTTCCAAAACTGTTAACGGAAGGCAACAAAAAGAAAAGGATGGGCTTTGCACTCGACTTCCTCACACGCTATGCTGAAGCAGGTGATGAGTTCCTTGATCACATTGTGACAGGTGACGAGGCGTGGGTTTATCACCATACACTTGAATCCAAGCAACAATCAATGCAGTGGCGCCATTCGAATTCACCAAAAGCCAAGAAATGCAAAACGTCGATTTCAGAGAAGAAAATCATGGCTTCTGTTTTTTGGGACAGACAAGGCATTCTTCTGTTGGATTTTATGCCTCCTGGAACGACAATTAATACTGCTGCATACTGCCAGACTTTGAAACGTCTTCGAAGGGCAATTCGAAACAAACGCAGGGGAAATGCTGACAAGTGGAGTCCGCTTGCTTCATGACAACGCTCGGCCTCACACAGCGCTCGTAACCAATGCACTACTCAAACAATTCAAATGGGACGTATTTTACAATCCGCCATACAGCCCGGACTATGCGTCCACCGACTTCCATGTCTTCCATTACCTGAAGGCACATCTTGGTGGAAAATCATTCCACGACGATGAAGAGATCAAAGATGAATTTGAAATGTGGTTCCGACAACAGGCGGCAACCTTCTATGACAGTGGGACACAAAAGCTTGTGCACCGACTTAAAAAATGTTTGCACAACGGGGGTGATTATGTCGAAAAATAACAAATTAACAAATAATCCAGTTAATAAGATGTAACTGACGTTTTCAAAATAAATGTTCTATTTAAGGACTGCAAGCCATTGTATCTTTACTTTTCGAAATGCCCTTGTACAAGGTAAATGAATTTGATCCAGTAAAGTTCTCTTGATTCTATCGAACCCATTTCCTTCCTTGTCTCTGCGAGGGCAGAAACGGGACATTGAGGCCAGGCCTCGGAAGACGACCCCTACCCTCTTTGGTTCCGACCTTTCTCTCAGGCCATTATGAAAAAAAAGAAGAAAAAACACTGGCCGTCGGGTAGAGAGAACACCGGCATCCAGGGAATCGTGAGGTAGTGTGCCTTTCACTCCTGTTAAACGTGTTTGCAACTGAAAGTCACTGTTTGACGTCAGTCCCTTCTTGCCTGTTGTACAGTGTAGTGGTCATCGTGGCCGAGCGGCTCTAGGCGCTTCAGTCCGGAATCGCGCTGCTGCTACAGTCACAGGTTCGAATCCTGCCTCAGGCACGGCTGTGTGTGATGTCCTTAGGCTATTTAGGTTTAAGTAGTTCTAAGTCTAGGGGACTAATGACCTCAGATGTTAACTCCCATAGTGCTCAGAGCCATTTGAACCATTTTTTAGTGGTCATCAGCTGCTGTAACTGACCATGGTAAACCACCTCCTCCTCTTCACGCAGTAGGGTAGCTGGTTCTGAACGCTTCCCATGCTCATGAAACAATGCTGCGTGCAGTGCCAAGCTCCTGGGCTACGTGCGTCAAACTTCATCTTTCTTCTACACTGTAACCACCTGTCAAAAGCCTGAGCAAATGGCTCTGACCACTATTGGACTTAACCGCTGTGGTCACCAGTTCAAAAGCCTGAATTACCACATTTTTCATCGTGAGACGTACAAGAGGAGGGTAAATGATGTGCTGTAAGGGATATGGAGTCACACCTGCTCTGCCCGTCGTGGGCAGGTGCGCTAGTGCTGTTGGTTGAGTTTCCATGGCGCAAACAGCCCGACTGAGACATTTCCACAGACTCTCCATTGGGTTTAAATCTAGTGACTTTGGTGGCCAAAGGAGAACGGTAAACCCAGTCTTCCTTTTTTTCTTTTTTTTTTTTTTAAATGCATGTTCACTTTGAACTATGTCACACTGAGCCGTAAAATTACTACTGGTTTACCAAAGGTTATTAACCTCAATCAGTACACAAAATGTAGAGTGGAAGTAGGTGCCCAGGGATAACTGGCGGAATTACACACAATTTTGAGTAACACTTTTATTCAAATTTGGTGCAAGACTTTACGATATTAAAAAAAGCCAACAGTGATTTAACAAATAAGTCACAATCTACGATAGGAAACGACTTTAAATTATTAAATTATTATAAAAAATTTCACACCAGTAAAAGGCAAGTACATGCAAGCAATTAAACATACACAACGCGACGCTGTATAATATTTCAAGCTCAGCTAAATTACAGGTGAATTTCACTCCATTCATTAAATGGCGCAGAATGTAACTTGTCTGCAACATATAAAGACAATCCTGTTTACAAAAGGTCTCAAAATAGAAAAACAAAACCCCTGAGTCATGCACACAAGGGGGGGGGGGGGGGGCACTCACGGTTAATAACGTTAACATTTCCAAAATATATTAAAAAAAAACAAATTTTACAAATTTCTGCCAGTTAACTTACGGCAAACACACACGCTCGCCAGGTAGGACTTGCGAACTTTTACAACATTCTCCTTTCAAGGCAACAATTTCTACCCGTAATGAAATGGCAAACTTTTGCATGGCAAGAAAACACGCTAATAACCAACCACCTGTATAATACACATAAGCACGTTGAGTAAAAGCCTTAAAAGGTATTGAATTGGAAAAACACACAACAGTTTTTGCTGACTAGAAACAATATAAAAAATCCACTACAGCGTACATTAACAACCTTGCTTACCTATAGCCAAATATACATAAACACAAATTTACGTAAGTTACAGCTTCCAGATGAGCAGGAATTCGTTATGCATTTGACTAGTTCTTACCACGAGGCTAAAGGAATATTTCTTCTTTCTTAGAGTACCTTTTACACGTGAGTCTAGTAGTACTAGTTATGGCAGGCGAGACAATGGATCAGGTCTTAGAGCCTTGCATTTTAAACAATACAGCCGTTGGTACCACAGTCTTTCACAGAGATGGCAGAGGCTAACAGTCCAATAAACCCGCAGGTAAGCTGGGAGGGGAAAGAAGCAATCCGAACCACAGATTTATCCCGACTCCCCCCCCCCCTTTCGTCCTCAAAAGGGGACAAACGGACCACCCTTTCTAATATTACCACCTTCCCGCGAGTGGGCAGACGAGAATGAATGGCGGGAAACCCCCAAAAAATACGGCTGGTATAATTAACAAGAATAAGTAAATTGAATTCAGTTAAACTTCATAAAATCTGTTAACAGTCAGTACTCAACTTCTGATTAGAACAACCCGGTCACTGAACTGTTCACAGTAACACACCCTCTGCCCTACCTTCCTATTCATAACGAATCCTACATCTGTTATACCATTTTCTGCTGCTGTTGATATTACCCGATACTCATCTGACCAGAAATCCTTGTCTCCCTTCCACTTCACTTCACTGACCCCTACTATATCTAGATTGAGCCCTTGCATTTCCCTTTTCAGATTTTCTAGTTTCCCTACCACGTTCAAGCTTCTGACATTCCACGCCCCGTCTCGTAGAACGTTATCCTTTCGTTGATTATTCAGTCTTTTTCGGATGGTAACGTCCCCCTTGGCAATCCCCTCCCGGAGATCCGAAAGGGGCACTATTCCGGAATCTTTTGCCAATGGAGAGATCATCATGACACTTATTCAATTACAGACCACTTGTCCTGTGGAAACACGTTACGTGTCTTTAATGCAGTGGTTTCCATTGCCTTCTGCATCCTCATGTCGTTGCTCATTGCTGATTCTTCCGCCTTTAGCGGCAATTTCCCACCCCTAGGACAAGAGAGTGCGCTGAACCTCTATCCGCTCCTCCGCCCTCTTTGACAAGGCCGTTGGCAGAATGAGTCTGACTTCTTATGCCGGAAGTCTTCGGCCGCCAATACTGATTAATTATCAAAATTTAGGCAGTGGCGGGGATCGAACCCGGGACTGAAGACGTTTTGATTATGAATCAAAGACGCTACCCCGAGACCACAAGAATAATATACGTAAGACTGGAAAAGAAAATTGACAATGCGCTAGGTGACGATCTGTTTGGCTTTAGGGAAAATAAAGGGACGAGAGAGGCAATTCTGACGTTACAGCTAATAATGGAAGCAAGGCTAAAGAAAAATCAAGACACTTTCATAGGATTTGTCGACCTGGAAAAAGCGTTCGACAATATAAAATGGTGCTAGCTGTTCGAGATTCTGAAAAAAGTAGGGGTAAGCAATAGGGAGAGACGGGTCATATACAATATGTTAAACAGCCAAGAGTGAATAATAAGAGTGGACGATCAAGAACGAAGTGCTCTTATTAAGAAGTGTGTAAGACAAGGCTGTAGCCTTTCGCCCCTACTCTTCAATCTGTACATCGAGGAAGCAATGATGGAAATAAAAGAAAGGTTCAGGAGTGGAATTAAAATACAAGGTGAAAGGATATCAATGATACGATTCGCTGATGACATTGCTATCCTGAGTGAAAGTGAAGCAGAATTAAATGATCTGCTGAACGGGATGAACAGTCTAATGAGTACACAGTATGGTTTGAGAGTAAATCGGAGAAAGACGAAGGTAATGAGAAGTAGTAGAAATGAGAACAGCGAGAAACTTAACATCAGGATTGATGGTCACGAAGTCAATGAAGTTAAGGAATTCTGCTACCTAGGCAGTAAAATAACCAATGACGGACGGAGCAAGGAGGACATCAAAAGCAGACTCGCTATGGCAAAAAAGGTATTTCTGGCCAAGAGAAGTCTACTAATAGCAAATACCGGCCTTAATGTGAGGAAGAAATTTCTGATGATGTACGTCTGGAGTACAGCATTGTATGGTAGTGAAACATGGACTGTGGGAAAACCGGAGCAGAAGAGAATCGAAGCATTTGAGATGTGGTGCTACAGAAGAATGTTGAAAATTAGGTGGACTGATAAGGTGAGGAATGAGGAGGTTCTACGCAGAATCGGAGAGGAAAGGAATATGTGGAAAACACTGATAAGGAGAAGGGACAGGATGATAGGACATTGCTGAGACATGAGGGAATGACTTCCATGGTACTAGAGGGAGCTGTAGAGGGCAAAAACTGTAGAGGAAGACAGAGATTGGAATACGTCAAGCAAATAATTGAGGACGTAGGTTGCAAGTGCTACTCTGAGATGAAGAGGTTAGCACAGGAAAGGAATTCGTGGCGGGCCGCACCAAACCAGTCAGTAGACTGATGAAAAAAAAAAAAAAAAAAAAAAAAAAAAAACTCAACTTCTGGTGCGTTACGCCCCCCAGGACTGAACCAAGGCAGCACCTCCCAATGCTCTGCCGAGCCGCCCGCTGCCAGCCGTTTCAACGGACGGTCGACAGCATACGGCCGAACTGCAGATTAGGCCCCTTGCGGATCCACGCTCAGGAAGATTCCTTTCGCGACGAGCAGTTAACGCCCCATACCACGGAGCCGCTGTTCGCGTCCCTTACGCTGACGCCGCGGTCTGCGTGCTGTCCCTCTAGCACCGGCAGAGAAGTCGATTCTCGATGTCGCGACTGCCAACTCACACGAGAGCCCATGCAGCCACCTCTTAAACCCACGCGAACAGCCCACTTTTCCCGTTTCCCCTTAGGGAGGCACCGACAACGGCGCCACCGCCTGTAAACGGAGGGCAACTGCTTCACGCTACGCGCTGCGGCGCGCTTTTCAAAGCTAACTTTACTACGGCTCACACACATTGTGTTGTTTTGCTTGTAGATGCCATCGTGCCGAGGATGTATCGACATGGTCCCCGAGGATACATGTGTACTTCTGTTGATCCTGTGTGACTTCCAGGATCACTAGATCATCCAGGAATTGTCACGAAAACATTCCGTAGACCATATTGCTCCCTCCTGGTTCCAGGATGCTTGCTCCGTCTGCCCATCTGTCGCCAAGCAGTGAACGTCCAGTTGCGTTACTGGTGTGCAGATTTCCAGCTTCCAGCCAGCAGTCAGTAAGGGTCCGAGAACCAGGCGTCTGCTGTGGAACCCCATAAGTGGCAAAGTACTTAGGGTCATTGAGGTGACACTGTTGATAGATCCTTTGTTAGTCTGGGTAGTCAGTTTCTTAAGAGTCCAACCCTACTCGGCCATACACATGTCTGCGGCCATCCTTCACTCTTTTCATCTATGGCCCGTGGTGCACCCCAGTTGCCTCGTCACCGGTTTACGATAGCGTCATTTTGCCATCCAGAGTATACTTCTACGACTGTGGCACGCGAACAGTTTACAAACTTATCCGTTTCGGAAATGGTTCCACCCTTGGCCTGAAAGCCATGACCATGCCCTTTTGGACATCAGATAAATCATTTCGTTTCTGCGTTACGACACTGACTGCAGTGTTTTCTGCCCCCTCCCCCCCCCCCCCCCACCTTCACTCTGTATATACCCTCCACTTCTAGTGCTGCCACCTGCCGTCTGTGAGTGGTAACTGCATGTTGACATTGAACATAGGTGTTGGTCACATTAATATGACTGGACCATTCAGTTTCGCGATGATTCTTTCTTGTGTGAAGTCATCCAAATATTTTCTCCAGCCACGTTGTAATGAAGTACACTTCCAAGGCGGACTGCAATTGTTCACTGATTGATACACACTTTTTTCCCATTCCTTCAATTGCCTTGTATTGCGAGATCATCCCCCTTTGGCACTTAAAGTCACACAGTCCATCTCACCTTCCGTACACGCCTTCTGTCCACCAATCGGATCCTCTATATCCTGATTCCTTCCCCCCCCCCCCCCCATCTGCTCCTTTTCCTCAAACATATGCACATCCTCTACACCTTCTACTGACTTGATCCCCCTCATTCACTGGTTGCTCCTCTCTTCACCAGCCCCCGCCCTCTGCTGCGCCTTTACTGTAGTGTCCCCCCTACCCTCCATCTCTACACCCTACATCTCCTTTCCCAAGGTGACTTCCGTCAACTCCCCCTCCCAGATGATGCCCTCTCTCCCTCCATTTATCCCTCCTATCAACTCCGATTCTCACCTCTGCCTCCTTCCTTCTGTCCTTTAGCCTGGCTCCCTCTGCCCCCCCCCCCCCCACTTCCATCCTGTTTTTTCCCACCTACCATCTCTCTGACTACCTCCTCTCTCCTGAGTCCTTTTGCTTTCCCCTCCACTGTCTTTCCCAATCCTACTCACGTCCGCCCTGCCCCCCCTTTTTTCTGTGCACTTTCCCTCCACTGGTGCCCCCCCCCCTCCCGTTTTTTTTCTTTTCCTCACCTCCCACCCTTTTTCTCCACTCATAGATCGGGGTCCTCCCCCCCCACCCCCCCCCCCACCCCCCACTCACATCTGCCGCCATGTCGCCTCTGTAATCCTGACTGAAGTGAACATTCAGTGTTGTGCATCCCATTTCAGTGTTGCGAACAGCCACCATACTGTAGCAAGTTGTGTTTTTTATCTCGTGCAAACAGAAACCAGACTGTCACCGCGTTTTTTTAAATTGTGCCTGTCTACTTACTGTGGCAACACCGTGTTTTAATATTTTAAATTCTACAATTTTCCGCTATTTTATAGTTTTTTACAATGTCACCGTTTTATCACCTGTTTTTATTGTTTGTTTATATTCTCATTATGGTTTTTAACTTTTCTGTAGGCTGTAGAGTGGATTATTATGCTGCTGCCAACCTGGTGGGGGGGAGGTGGGGGGGGGGGGGGGATCGAAAAGCAATAAAGGAGAAAAAAACTTCTTCCACTAACCTCAGGATGTAAAAACCAGCTTTCCGTTCACGACTGGCAGACCTCTGAAAACATGCTCCCCACTTTCCCACTTTCATTCATTTCTGCAAAGTGGTTAATGATATGTTACTTTACCCATCTCGTCCTTAAGGTTTGCAGAATTGTGTATAAAGCGCACGAAAACGACTGTGCACGATGTTCTGGTAATATCGGTCTTTAGTGTTGTTCTGCTGGGTGTTTCCCCTTGTACGTCCAGGTAGGGTGGGGGTAGGAGATGGGGATGTACAAAAGAGAGCCTCACCGCCTTTTGTTTCTCGGTTTTTAGCAGTCGCTATGAGAGAGCTATTCACGTTTCTCGGGATGAGAATCGTGGAAAGCATTCCGCGAAACGTTTTGCCTTTTTCCGAAGGGAAGCAAAATTTTCGTCAAATGTTCTAGAATAATCCACCCGTGGCCTGTTCTTTGAATTGCTATGTAAGAGACGAAAATGTCTGAAGCAAGACTGAAAAGGCATTAAGATGGTTAGTAACTCGGAGGTTGCGGTGGCATTTACTGTGACGTCATTTATTTACGATCGAAGGTCGGCACGTCATAACGCACGGGTGTTTCAAGACGACTGATCATATTACACAAAACCATATCTTCTACATGAATGAAATTAGAAACATGCGATACAATTTGAGCTTGTCTGGTTTATGTGGTTTCTGCTTGGGGTTTCCTAGATTCAGTTAGCTCGCTTGCTCGTTCATTACCTACTAGGGTTTTGACACCGAATTACGCATAAAAGTAAGGCTGAAATATCATTTGAATTGAAAATGTCCTCTGATATACACTGCTGAGCCAAAACATTATGACCACCTACTTAAAAGGATGTTGGTCAATTTCTGGAACGCCATTCAGCAGTGACTGTACGTGCCATGGATTCGACAAGCACTTGATAGGTGTGCAGAGGTCTGTCGAACCAGATAGCTACGCACAGATCACACACTACCCGTAATTTGCGCCGGCCGCTGTGGCGCTTCAATCCAGAACCGCGCTGCTGCCACGGTCGCGGGTTCGAATCCTGCCCAGGCATGAATGTGTATGATGTCCTTAGTTTAGTTAGGTTTAAGTAGTTCTAAGTTCTAGGGGACTGATGACCTTATATGTCAAATCCCATAGTGCTCAGAGCCATTTGAACTGTAATTTGCGGGCGGTTGATTTAGAGGCGCGGAGTTGACGAGTGAAAGCGTCCCAGTTGGGTTTCATCGGATTCACGTAAGCCGAATTTGATGGCTAAACATCAACGTGAGTTCTTTATCATGCTCCTCAAAACCATTCCAGTACGATTCTGGCATTGTGACACGGACAGTTACCCTGCTGGAAACTGCCATCTCTGTTGACAATGACATCAGGCATATGGGGTTACAGGTGGTCCCTAATAATGTTCACGCAGTCCACAGCTGTCATGGTGACTTCGATTACTACGGCAGGTTCCCTGGAAGTCCAGGCCTGCTCGCACAGGCCTATGTCGGAGGCGCGTTACCTGTTTCGAGAAGACGTTCACCTGGATTATGGCAGGACGCCACCATTGACCTGGTTTAACAATAAACTGGATTCATCCGACCAGCCGACACGATTCCACTGATCCGCTGTCCAATCGCGATAATCCTGTGCTTAGTGTAACCGCAATTAACGATTTTGTTGGGTTAACATGGGAGCACGTAGGGGTCCTCTGCTGTGGAACGTCATGTTCAACACCGTGCGCTGGACGGTGACCTCCAAAACAATGGCGCCTGCGCCGGCACTGTAGTCTGTCTTCAGATCTGCCACGGAATGCCGGCCTGTCCTCATTTATATAGCGAGCAATCCTCCGATCCTTATGTTCTGTGATGAAATGTCGTGTGGCTAGGGCCTCCCGTCGGGTAGACCGCTCGCCTGGTGCAAGTCTTTCGATCTGACGCCACTTCGGCGACTTGCGTGTCGATGGGGATGAAATGATGTTGATTAGGACAACACAACACCCAGTCCCTGAGCAGAGAAAATCTCCGACCCAGCCGGGAATCGAACCCGGGCCCTTTGGATTGACAGTCTGTCGCACTGACCACTAAGCTACCGGGGGCGGACATGTTCTGTGATGAGGCACCTACTCGTGGTTTCAGCATTCTTCAACCAGTTTCCATAGACGCTCACAACAGCAGCACGCGGACGGTCTACCACCTTCCCCATTTTCGAGATGCTGGCCCCCAGGCACTGGGCCACAACAATCCAACTTTTGCCAAACTCGCTCAAGTCGGTGGATTTCCGCATTTCGGCCACTTATGGTCGATAGAATGGTTTGCCATTCGTCTCTGGTATGCTCATATACTTCTCTACTGCGTCGCATTGCCTCGGCGCTACCAGGCAGCATCCAAAATCATAGTGGCCAGTCGTCAAAAGGTTTTGGCCCATTAGTGTACAATGTTCAGACCCATCAATTTAACCAGTAGCACGATCTGACTTGTGAAAATTATAGAATACGACCTAGGTAGGGAGTCTTACTTTACACAACGATTTGTAGTGGCTGCAGAGAAAGATTTACGCGAACCAGATTTGCATCAAAAAAGCAGTATGTCAGCAAGGCCGCGCACAGTCCCGTGGCCTCCAATGCTCATGTGTACCCATAATGATACCATCATTCACAAATACAAGGTATCGAATAATACACGATTAGCAAACGCGACAATGATTCCAGAATGAGATTTTCACTCTGCAGCGGAGTGTGCGCTGATATGAAACTTCCTGGCAGATTAAAACTGTGTGCCCGACTGAGACTCGAACTCGGGACCTTGGCCTTTCGCGGGCAAGTGCTCTGCCATCGCAGGAGAGCTTCTGTAAAGTTTGGAATGTAGGAGACGAGATACTGGCAGAAGTAAAGCTGTGGGGACGGGGTGTGAGTCGTGCTTCGGTAGCTCAGATGGTAGAGCACTTGCCCGCGAAAGGCAAAGGTCCCGAGTTCGAGTGTCAGTCGGGCACACAGTTTTAATCTGCCAGGATGTTTCAAACCCGACAATGTTCCGTAGTTCCTAAGTATGTGTGGGAGTAGGATATAGTCCTAATCTTCTTCCCCCCTCCATCTCCTCCTCGCTGCCTCTTGTGCATCTTCTCCTCCTCCCCTCCCCCCTCACAACTCAATGTCCTTCTCCTACTCCCCAAATCTCTATCTTCTCCTCTTCCCTCCCTCTTGCCATCTCCTGCCTCCCCCTCTCTCTCTATCCATCTTCTTCCCCTCTCTGCCCATTTCCTCTTCCCATCTCACTCTGATCTAGAGTATTGTTTATTGTTATAGCTGACGAAACCTCGATCTTGAAATGAAACCACTAAAATGAATGGGTATATCGATGTGTGCTCCCATCGTGCACATCTTGTGAATGACTTCCTTCAGGATAACGACATCGCTCGACTAGGGTGGCCAGCATGTTCTCCAGGTATGAACCCTATCGAACATACCTGGAATAGACTGAAAAGGACTTTTTATGGACGACGTGACCCACCAACCACTCTGAGGGATCCACGCCGAATCGCCTTTGAGGAGTGAGACAATTCGGACCAACTGTCTTGATGAACTTGTGGATAAAACGCCACGACGAATACAGGCATGCATCAACGCAAGAGGACGTGCTACTAGGTAATAGAGGTACCGGTGTGTGCAGCGGTCATGACCACCACCTCTGAAGGTCTCGCTGTATGGTGGTACAAGATGGAATGTGTGGTTTTCATGAACAACAAAAAGGGTGGAAATGATGTTTCTCTTCATCTATATTCCAATTTTGTGTGCAGGTGCGGGAACTCTTGGAACCAAGGTGACGCAGAACGTTTTTTGATGTGTGCAGTGTCAAGTAAAAATTTTAAATTATATTGGTCAACAGCATTTCGAGTTTCTGTCTACGTTTCCCCTTTGTGTAGTATGTATTAGTGGACCTCATATATTACAAGTACGTAGCCTACGTCTGTTTGGCCTTTTAGTAGAATATCGTATGAAAATTTGAAATAACTTTTAGAGAGTTTTGTTAACAATATTTCTCTTTTATATATATTGCATGGGGGCTTAATTATATATAGGAATGCAAATACTTTTTATTTTCGTCGCTGTCTGTCCGGTTACGCAGTCTCGTAACCGGTTGGCCCTGACTAGTAATAGTACGCAATCTGACTGCATAGAACAACAACAAAGAATGAAACGAAATTTCCGTTAACACAATTAATTAATTAAGTCCCCAGCAACTATAAAACCTAGAAAACAACAAAACACAAGTGTAGCTGTTCTGTGTGTGGAAGTGTGATTCAACGTACACATCTGGCACGATTCTTCCTCAATAAGACCAGATACTTTAAACACCATATATACTGAAGTAATTAAAAAAAAATAGAAATACTATAATTGCATATAGAAACCAGAAATACAGTCTAATACAAGAACACGAGCCAGATGCTTTGTTGACTGAACCTGTGACCAAGAGGCATTATTGTTTAAGACATTGAAATAATGAAAAAAAAGGAATTTTTTACCTTCATATATATTGACGAAAAGCACACTCTGATCATTACAGCATCCCTAATCCAACAACATCTGGTGTCTAGCCCGTCAAAACAATACTACAAGTTCTGAACAAGCACTCACTACCGCAACTTCTCAACTACGACTCACCACTGCTACATCTCAACAAGCACTGCCTACTGCTACTTCAGAATACGCACTCTCCACCACGACTTCTCGACAAGAACTGCCAGTGGAGGCGGCGGAATAATACTCTTTGGCGCAATCTCTGGCGCTGTGGCTCAGTGTAGCCACCTTTCAGTATATTTTAAGAAAGTGGCATACGCCCATCTGTAAAAAATTGAAGTAATTTCGTCAAGAAATTTTTCTAGATATTTGTTAGTAACCTTTCTGATTTATGTATTGTATACAGAGTGAATCACCTAAATCTCGCACCACAAATATTGCGGAAATGGGAAGTGCTATTGATATGTGGTTTTCATGGAATGGGTTGATAGTCTGGTGCACGTAGTGTTAACCAATAACCAGATTGTAATAACACTTAGAAAGTGTTTTTCATGCAAAATCGAACAATGCTTATTGGAATTAACAAAGTGAATGTAGGGTAAATTAGAATGTCAGTGGTGTTTGTTGCAGGAGTGTAGCGCGAGTCATTTACGAGTTATCGTATGTTGAAACGTTTCCACACCAACACTCGTTTGTGCTGTTCAAGCCACCCAGTTGTTAGGTACGATGCTGCTATGTTTGCTTTAAGTGCGACTTGCTAGCCAGTTAGTCTGTGACAGTTCAGACGGTATGTCGTTAGTGGACGATAGGATTAACCAGTGCATAAAAAGCCGACATGGTCATGATGCGTGGACAGTGTAGGAAGAAAGCAGTTCGTTCTTATGCGCTTTATGCATCAATATATCCAAACAGACGTCAACCCTCTTGGTAATTATTTATCAACCTCTTCAACCGTTACATAAAAGTGGTTGTGTAACAGAATGAAGCAAATGGCGACGTAAGATGGGGAAATTAACCTTCTTGCTGCTGTTGCGGTTGATGTGCACGTTAGCTCCCACACAATGTCACGAGGAAGTGGCGTAAGTCAGGAAAGTGTCCTAGGCCTTCTCCATCGAGACAAGTTCCATCCCTGTCATGTGTCTCTCCATCAAAAGCTGGTTGGATACGAATATGAGAATCGTGTTAACTTCTGCACATGGGCATTAAGACAGGATACTCCACATGTATCATGTATCTTGTTTAGTGATGAAGCCACATTTACCAATAATGGCTAAGTACACCACCGAAACATGCACTATTGGTCTGTTGACAACGCCCATTAGCTTCGGCAGGCGGGACGTCACCGTCCACGGAATGTGTCCACGTGTGGTGTGGGGTAGTGAAAGATCAGTTCTCAGGCCGGTTTTTCCTAGACGGAACACTGAACGGGCACAAGCATCGCAGCCTCCTAACAGACCATCTCTCACTGGTTCTAGATGTTCCTCTGCGGACTAGGAGGCACCTGTGGTACGACGGCTGTCCAGCTCATAGTGCACGAAGCACTACACCATGTCTCCACGAGTTGTTCCCACATCGTTGAACTGGACACTAGGGACCTGTACCTCGGCCGGCCCATTTCCTCCATTGGACGCCAGTAGACTTCTTCTGTGGGAAAAGCTGAAAGACGCTCTCTGCAAGGACATATCAACATTATCCGATCACCCGAAGTTATGCAGCGACGTATTACTGCAGCCTGCTTGGACATCTCAGCTGAGATGCTATTACCTGTGCGGCAATCGTTCCATACCAGACTGGAAGCGTCTATTGTCGCTATCGGTGGTCATTTTAAACACAAACTGTGATGGTCAGCTGTCTCATTACTGGTCAGAATCTGCATAACTAGTGTATGCAATTGTGTTGTCCTCTAGTGTACCTTACCACAGGTATTGTACAAGTATCGGTGTGGGAACTTTTCAAAATACGATATTTCGCAAACGACTAGTGCTAGAATCCAGCATCAAACACGACTAACTTTAATTAACCCTACTTTTAATCTATTAATGGTAATAGGCATTGTTATATTTGAAAAAGTGCATGTTTGCACAAAAAATACATTTTCTAAGTATTATTATAATCTGTTGATTTTCTAACAAAACGAGCCACTGACTACCAATCCATTGTGTGAAAATCGCACATCAATAGCACTTTCCATTTCCGCATATACCGGGTGATCAAACAGTCAGTATAAATTTGAAAACTTAATTAACCACGGAATAATGTAGATAGAGAGGTAAAAATTGACACACATGCTTGGAATGACATGGGGTTTTATTAGAACCAAGAAAAAATAACAAAGTGTTGCTAGACGCATGAAAGATCTCTTGCGCTCCTCGTTTGGTGATGATCGTGTGCTCAGCCGCCACTTTCGTCATGCTTGGCCTCCCAGGTCCCCAGACCTCAGTCCGTGCGATTATTGATTTTGGTGTTACCTGAAGTCGCAAGTGTATCGTGATCGACCGACATCTCTAGGGATCCTGAAAGACAACATCCGACGCCAATGCCTCACCATAACTCCGGACATGCTTTACAGTGCTGTTCACAGCATTATTCCTCGCCTACAGCTATTGTTGAGGAATGATGGTGGACATATTGAGCATTTCCTGTAAAGAACATCATCTTTGCTTTACTTTGTTACGCTAATTATTGCTATTCTGATCAGATGAAGCGCCATCTGTCGCACATTTTTTAAACTTTCGGTTCTAATGAAACCCCATGTCATTCCAAGCATGTGTGTCAATTTGTACCTCTCTATCTACATTATTCCGTGATTTATTCAGTTTTCAAATTTATACTGACTTTCGATCACCCGGTATTACAGATTTAGGTGATTCACCATGAATGTACTGGCCGGCCGAAGTGGCCGCGCGGTTCTGGCGCTGCAGTCTGGAACCGCGAGACCGCTACGATCTCAGGTTCGAATCCTGCCTCGGGCATGGATGTGTGTGATGTCCTTAGGTTAGTTAGGTTTAACTAGTTCTAAGATCTAGGGGACTAATGACCTCAGCAGTTGAGTCCCATAGTGCTCAGAGCCATTTGAACCATTTGAACAATGAATGTACTTATAAAGCATACACGTCTGAAAAGTGTAGCCTATGACCGTCCGAACGTTTATTAGAGTATCATGTAAAACTCTGAATTAAGTCAGTGAAGAACTTCTCGAGATTTTTGCTAACAATGTTAAATTACGACATGTATTTATATAGTAGTGTAGATGAACTTTGTGCCACCTATGTCAAACTCTGCCATCTACCTTTTGCGTTGAATATCTGGCACAAAAAGCGGCGTATAATGTTCACAGTGATTGGCTCAGGATTTTAGAGTAATCGTAGAATCGTTTTTAGTAACATGTTACTGATGCTGTTGGTAAAGATGAGTGCCCTGGGCCGAGTGATTTTGTTAACAGCTAAGTGCAACCCGGCGTTAGCTCGTGTCAACAGGAAAGTGATGACATGAAAAATAAACTTATTTAGAAAATAACTGAATAGAAAAGTGTGCGGTTATTACTAAAGCTTCTTTTACAAGCCACAATGTCAAATGGTTCAAATGGCTCTGTGCACTATGGGACTTAACTGCTGAGGTCATCAGTCCCCTAAAACTTAGAACTACTTAAACCTAACTAAGCTAAGGACATCACACACATTCATGCCCGAGGCAGGATTCGAACCTGCGACCGTAGTGGTCGCGCGGCTCCAGACTGTAGTGCCTAGAACCGCTCGGCCACTCCGGCCGGCCACAACGTCATGTACAACATTAGTGCTCGTAAACATGTGGTACACAAAGTGTGAACACATTAGAAAATGAAACAAAAGGATGTCTATACAAGTGGCAAGTTGAATAAAACTCATTGGCAGGGAGAGTGACGAGTTTAAACATTCTGTCTGTCGGATGGAATAACAGGAAACTGATTGTGAACAGTGCATCGAAACCTACTCCTTCCAGGAATTCAAAAAGTACCTCGACTTGGAAGGCAAGCTTTAAAGTCGTGAATGGTTCAAATGGCTCTGAGCACTATGGGACCTAACATCTGAGGTCATCAGTGCCGTATACTTAGAACTACTTAAACCTAAGGATATCACACATATCCATGCCCGAGGCAGGATTCGAACCTGCGACGGTAGCAGCAGCGCGGTTCCGGACTGAAGCTCCTAGAACCGCTCGGCCACAACGGGCGGCAGTCGTGAGTGCTTCAGTGAAACTCTGTATTTAGAACTTCTCATTGTAAGCCAAGAAAATAAATAGGGACAAAGTACACCATCTCGCATTGCAAACGTGCTCATCCCGCACAGAGACAAATTGCACGGCACGGAACCGTCATGCTCCAACACCATACCGCGCTACAAGACCGCCAAGACAAGACTCCACGCTAGACACCACCAAAATTATTGCCTCTTCAAACATGCTACCCATCATTCGTCATGAAGCGCGATGGGAACTGATTGGCCTGTTCAACCGGAACTCAGTGCGTTTGTCCTAAATATCTTACAGACTCTGCCAAAGACTAATTACAGGAGATGAACAAAACAATTGGAAACATCAGAACACAACACATTACCACGCCCAGTAGGGTGTAGGGAAAGTGAGTGTTGAGATTCAAAACAGCTTCCAGTCACCTGGGAATGGATAAATACATGTTCAAAAATGTTCAAATGTGTGTGAAATCTTATGGGACTTAACTGCTAAGGCCATCAGTCCCTAAGCTTACACACTACTTAACCTAAATTATCCTAAGGACAAACAGACACACACCCATGCCCGAGGGAGGACTCGAACCTCCGCCGGGACCAGCCCGGCTAATCCCTCGCGGCTAAATACATGTCCTGTATGGTTTTAAAGAGAATATTATACCATTCTGCCTGCAAAATAGTGGCAAGATCAGGTAACGATGATGGGGATGGATAGAGATCATGCATCCTTCTGACAAAAGCAGATCTCAAAGACCCAATAATATTGAAATACGGTGGCCAGGCTAAATGCAAAAACTCATCCCCGTGCTCACAAAACGACTCCCGCACTACGCTAGCTGTGCGAAAAAACTCCATGTCGTCTTGGAATATAGCACCACCATTGGGGGACAAACACTGTACCATGGGGTGGACCTGATCTGCCGAAATGGTTACATACTGCTCGGCAGTAATGCGACATAGCAGAGTAACCATGCCGCCCATGGAATACTATGATATGGCTGCCCAAATCATCATCCAACACAATTTTACTCTTTGGACTTAAACTCGACCAGAAGTTTGTGAAACAAAACTAACCCTCCCAAATGACATTTTTTCCTTGGTCCATAGTCCAGGTTCTGTGGCTTCGTCACCACGTAATCCTCTTACGGAGATTTTCATCGCCGATAAACGGTTTTGGAATTCCAAATCGCACTGCAGTTCCCAGATTATCGGTTTCGCTTCGTGGTTTTGGCGCTGCAGTGACTTTTGCAGCTTTTGGCACAGTCGTCTTAAGACAGACTGTGATGATCTCTCAACACACACTTTCACCCACGTCGTAACTTAGCGGACGATGTTTTCCCAGCCTCCCTGTATGTGGGATAAATTTTTCGATACGCTGCCTCATGAAATATTGGGCGATGAAAAAGTCAGTATAAATTTGAAAACTGAATAAATCACGGAATAATGTAGATAGAGAGGTACAAACTGACACACATGCTTGGAATGACATAGGGTTTTATTAGAACCGAAAAAATACAAAAGTTCAAAAAATGTCCGACAGATGTCGCTTCATCTGATCAGAATAGCAATAATTAGCATAAGAAAGTAAGACAAAGATGATGTTCTTTACAGGAAATGCTCAATATGTCCACCATCATTCCTCAATAACAGCTGTAGTCAAGCAATAATGTTGTGAACAGCACTGTAAAGCATGTCCGGAGTTATGGTGAGGCATTGGCGTCGGATGTTGCATTTCAGCATCCCTAGAGATGTCGGTCGATCACGATACACTTGCTACTTCAGGTAACCCAAAAGCTAATAATCGCACGGACTGAGGTCTGGGGACCTGGGAGGCCAAGCATGACGAAAGTGGCGGCTGA
The DNA here is from genome assembly GCF_021461395.2 of Schistocerca americana. Taxonomy (NCBI): domain Eukaryota; kingdom Metazoa; phylum Arthropoda; class Insecta; order Orthoptera; family Acrididae; genus Schistocerca; species Schistocerca americana. The sequence goes on along the minus strand of NC_060127.1, from coordinate 181,350,198 downwards.
GCACACGATCATCACAAAACGACGCGCGCAAGAGGTCTTTCACGCGTCTAGCAATGTGGGGTGGAGCGCCATCCTGCATAAACATCGTACGTTCCAGCAGGTGTTTATCAGCCAGGCTGGGGATGATGCGATTCTGTAACATATCGGCGTACCTCTCATCCGTCACGATAGCAGTTACAAAACCAGAATTACGTATTTCCTCGAAGAAAAAATGCCCGATAACGGTAGATCTGGTAAATCCAACCCATAGCGTGACTTTCTCGTCTTGCAATGGAGTTTCCACGACAGTTCTAGGATTTTCGGTAGCCCAAATTCTGCAGTTGTGGGCGCTGACAGACCCTCGGAGCGTGACATGAGCTTCGTCGGTCCACAACACGTTACTCAACCAATCGCCATCTTGCGCCATCTTTCGAAACGCCCACACCGCAAATGCCCTCCGCTTCACTAACTCGCCAGGTAACAGTTCATGATGCCGGTGGATTTTGTACGGATAGCATCGGAGGGTACGCCTAAGTGCCAACCAAACAGTAGTGTATGGAATGCCGGTGCGACGTGCGGCTGCACGAGCGCTGACTTCCCCGTGCATAGACGAACCCGCTACAGTCTCCATTTCTTCCTGAACTGTCTCAGCAGCATTACGCCTTGAGCTCGGTCGGCCACTACAGGGTCCATCGTCTAAACAACCCGTGGCTTCGAACTTCGAAATCATTCTCGCCACAGCTGCTTTTGTCAACGAACCTTTACCCATTCGAATTGGTGGAGATGCTGGTGGATGCGTCGGGAAAGGATGGATTCCAGGACCTTGCTGAAGACCGAGGCAAGGTTGATGGGACGGTAGGAGGAGAGAGCGGACGGCGGTTTGTCGGGTTGATTCAGATCCTACGGCGATAGGATCGTAACGCTGAACTAGCACATTCCCCATTCTGATAATACAGCTTCACTAAAAGCGCCTTTTCAGGTAACGTCAACATGCTGCGACTGCTGGCGCATCTGATTCTCTCTCTCTCTCTCTCTTTTTCTTTATTGTTATTTAACACCTTACATAAGGTGGGCTGGCAGCAGCACACTATGCTGCTCTTCAGCCACAAGTTTTACAAAGAAAAACAATGGAGACACAGAATATACAGAACAAAGTGGGGGGCAAAAAACAGTAGACACAGTAACGAATAACACGTAGCCATTCACGCGCGAAGTCAAGAAATTGTTGGCACTGCAAACTGACACTGATGATGGAGACGACACGTGAACGATGGAGCGTGGACGGCGAAAAACACTTAGGCACAAACACGACGGCACATACACTGAAACGATGGCAATGATCTCTGGCTCGCAAATGTCCACTTAACGTGTGCGAGTCCGGGGACCTGCCAAGAGGGATATAAGGTGGTGGAGGGAGAGGGGAGAGCACAAATGTCAATGGCAGAGGAGACGGTGGAAGGAAGGAAGGTATGGGGGTTGGGGAATCCTGGGGGAGAAAGGGAGGAGGGAGGGAAGGGGGAGAGAAGGGAGAGAGGATGCCCATAGGAACAAACACAGGAAGTGCGAGGGGAGTATCAAATTTGGTAGGATGGGCAGATTGGGGGGGGGGGGGGGAGGGCATCATCAGGGAGGGGGAGCTGGCGTAAGCCACCTTGGGAGAGGGTAAGGAGAGTGGAGAGATGGAGAGCAGGTGGGATGTGGAAATCGAGGTGCAGCAGCAGACGGGGGCCGGAGAGGATGGGAGATACAAGAGGGTGAGGAGGATCGAGTTTACGGGAGGTATAGAGGTTCCATATCCGTTCGAGGAAAAGGAGGAGGTGGGGGAATAAAGTCGAACAGGATCCGCGTGGGGGAGGGGAGACGCATGCAATAGGCGAGGCGAAGAGCATGGCGTTCAAGGATCTGAAGGGATTTGTAGAAGGTAGGGGGGGGGGGGAGATCCAGGCAGAGTGGGCGTAGCAAAGGATAGGGCGGATGAGGGAGTCGAGGAGGTGGATGGAAGGGGTGGTTTTGACTACAATGATCGCCTGGGATTTGGAAGGATTGACCTTAAGTAACAACTGGTTGCACCGATTTGGAAGGATTGACCTTAAGCAGCCACTGGTTGCACCAAGTGGTGACTCGGTCAAGATGAAACTGGAGAAGGTGTTGGGAGCGCTGCAAGATGGGGGCGAAGGCAAGGAAGGCGGTGTCATCGTCGTACTGAAGAAGATGGTTGGGGGCTGAAGGCGGCGGCATGTCTGCCATATACAAGAGGTACAGAAGAGGGGAGAGGACGGAACCTTTGGGCACACCGGCGGAGGGGAAGAAGGTGTAGGAATCCATGTTATGGATGGTGACGTAGGAAGGACGGTGGGAGAGAAAGGACTCGATCAGATGGACGTAGTTAATGGAAAGGGCGGAGCTTGAAGAGGAGACCGGAATGCCACACACGATCGAGGTCAAGGGAGAGGAAGGTGGCGGAGCGACGGGAATTGTTCAGGGAGGAGATGAGTGAGGTGAAGGAGAAAGTCATCAATAGAGAAGGACGGCTGAAAGCCACACTGGGTAACGGGAAGGATGCGGTGCTGGCGGAGATGCTGGTGGATGCGTCGGGTAATGATGGATTCCAGGACCTTGCTGAAGACCAAGGGAGACAGCAGACGGCGGTTTGTCGGGCTGATTCTCTCTCTTTTTTTTCTCTTTATTGTGATTTTGATCACCTTATACAAAAGCGGGCTGTCAGCAGCATAGTACGCCGCTCTTCAGCCTTGAGTTTTACAATAAGTATTACATATAGGTGGTACAGAGAATACAATCAAAATGGCGGGCAAAAAATGTAGACACTAAAAAACAAAAAACATGGAGCCGTGCATGCTGGATGAGAAATATCACTAACACTAGTTGACACGGTGCACATAACATGGAAGACGGCGACGGCACACGTGAACAGTGGTGGCGTGACGGCGAAAGAACACTAAATACAAACGAAGGCACACACACGAGACACTGATGGCAATGGCGCGCGAATGTTCACTGAACGTGTGCGAGTCCGGGGACCTGCCAACAGAGGAGGAGGAGGAAGGGGAGTGGGAGAGGGAGAGGGGAGAGCAGAGATGCCATGGGCAGGGAGATTGGGGGAGGGAGGAAGGGGGAGGGGAAGCCCGGGGGAAGAGGGGTGGAGGAAGGGAGATGTGGGAAAAGGAAAGAGAAGGGAGGGAGGATGCCTAAAGGAAAGGACACAGGGGGGAGGTTCAAAGTTGATAGGAGGGGTAGATGGAGGGGACATCATCAGGGAGGGGGAGCTGGCGGAAACCACCTTGGGAGAGGGTACAGAGGGTGGAGAGATGGAGACCGGCTGGGACGTGGGAATACACGCGCGGCAGCAAGCGGGGCTGGGAGAGGATGGGTGAGACAAGCGGGTGAGGAGGATCAAGTTTGCGGGAGGTGTACAGGATCCGTATCCTTTCAAGGAAAAGGAGGAGGTGGGGGAAGGGGATGAGATCGTACAGGATCCGCGTGGGGGAGGGGAGACGGATGCGATAGGCGAGGCGGAGAGCATGGCGTTCAAGGATTTGGAGGGATTTATAAAAGGTAGGGGGGGCGGAGATCCAGGCCGAATGGGCGTAACAAAGGATAGGGCGGATGAGGGATTTATAGGTGTGGAGGATGGTGGAGGGATCCAGACCACAAGTACGGCCAGAAAGGAGCTTGAGGAGACAGAGTCGGGACCGTGCCTTGGCTTGGATTGTCCGGAGGAGGGGAGTCCAGGAGAGGCGATGGTCAAGGGTGACGCCAGGGTACTTAAGGGTGGGAGTGAGGGCGATAGGACGGCCATAGATGGTGAGATAGAAGTCAAGGAGGCGGAAGGAAGGGGTGGTTTTGCCTACAATGATCGCCTGGGTTGTGGAGGGATTGACCTTGATTCTCTCTCTCATTACAGCTCCTTTTATACACGATTGTCATGTGCAGTCACTGACGTTTTGCTGTCCAGCGCCATCTGTCGGACATTTTGTGAACTTTGTTTTTGTTTTGGTTCTAATAAAACCCCATGGCATTCCAAGCATGTGTGTCAATTTTTACCTCTCTACATTATTCCGTTGTTTATTAAGTTTTCATACTGACTTTTTCATCACCCGGTACAAAATTATTCACCTGCTTTGCTTACAGAAGCATCAACCACGAGAGCACCTACAGTTTGCCCTCGTTCAAATTCGCTTAGTAACGCAAGTATAGCTACACAGAAAGAGTTCTGAGCATGACTGACATCTGAAACCTGTTGAAGACATTCTCGCGAATCTCTCGCCCAGAATAGAGTCCCAAGTGACCGGAAAAAAGTTCAGGTGGCTACAGTACATAAGACGGGTAAAAGAACGGAGCTGCAAAATCAAAAACCAATATCCGTAACTTCGGTTTGCTGCAGAAACCTTGAACATATTCTCAGTTCGAATATACACTACTGGATATTAAAATTGCTACACCAAGAAGAAATGCATATGATAAACGGGTATATATTGGACAAATATATTATACTAGAACTGACATGTGATTACATTTTCACGTAATTTGGGTGCATAGATCCTGAGAAATCAGTACCAAGAAGAACCACCTCTGGCCGTTCAAAAATGGCTCTGAGCACTATGGGACTTAACATGTGAGGTCATCAGTCCCCTAGAACTTAGAACTACTTAAACCTAACTAACCTAAGGACATCACACACATCCGTGCCCGAGGCAGGATTCGAACCTACGAACAGAGCGGTCGCGCGGTTCCAGACTGTAGTGCTCAGAGCCATTTGAACAATTTTTTTGACCATCCTGATGCGGTAAACAGAAACTGGAGTCATCTGAAAAAATGACGTTTTGCCATTCGTGCGCCCAGGTTCATCGTTGAGTACACCATCGCAGGCGCTTCTGTCTGTGATGCTGCCTCAAGGGTAACAGCAGCCTCGGTCTTCGAGCTGATAGTCTATGATGCTGCAAACTTCGTCGAACTGTTTTTGCAGATGGCTGTTGTCTTGAAAACATCCCCATCTGTTGAATCAGGGATCGAGACGATCGAGACATGGCTGCACGATCCGTTACAGCCATGCGGATAAAATGCCTGTCAACTCGACTGCTAGTGATACGAGGCCGTTGGGATCCAGCACGGCCTCCTGCACCCACCGATTCTATATTCTGCTAAGAGTCATTGGATCTCAGCCAACGCGAGCAGCAATGTCAAGATACGATAAACCGCAATCACGATAGGCTACAATCCGACCTTTATCAAAGTCGGAAACATGATGGTACGCATTTCTCCTCCTCACACGAGGCATCACAACAACGTTTCACCAGGGAACGCCGGTCAACTGCTGTTTGTCTATGAGAAATCGGTTGGAAGCTTTCCTCATGTCATCACGTTGTAGGTGTTGCCACCGGCGCCAACCTTGTGTGAATGCTCTGAAAAGCTGATCGTTTCCATATCACAGCATCTTCTTCCTGTCGGTAGAAGATCAGTTTGGATTCCATAGAAATGTTGGAACACGTGAGGCAATACTGACCCTACGGCTTATCTTAGAAAATAGATTAAGGAAAGGCAAACCTACGTTTATAGCATTTGTTGATTTAGAGGAAGCTTTTGACAATCTTGACTGGAATACACTCTTTCAAATTCTGAAAGTGGCAGAGGGTAAAATACAGGGAACGAAAGCCTATTTGCAGTTTGTACAGAAACCAGATGGCAGTTATAAGAGTCGAGGGGCATGAAAGAGAATCAGTGGTTGGGAAGGGAGTGAGACAGGGTTGCAGCCACTTCCCGACGTTATTCAATCTGTATACTGAGCAAACAGTAAGGGGAACAAAAGAAAAATAAGGATCAGAAACCAAATCCATGGAAAAAACTTAGAGGTTCGCCGATGACATTGTAATTCTGTCAGAGACAGCATAGGACTTGGAAGAGCAGTTGAACGAAATGAACAGTGTCTTGAAAGGAGGATATAAGATGAACATCAACAAAAGCAAAACGAGGATAATGGAATGTAGTCGAATTAAGTCGGGTGATGCTGAAAGAATTAGATTAGGAAATGAGACACTTAGAGTAGTAAAGGAGTTGTGCTATTTGGGGAGCAAAATAACTGATGACGGTCGAAGTAGAGAGGATATAAAATGTAGACTGGCAATGGCAAGGAAAGCGTTTCTGAAGAAGAGACATTTGTTAACATAGAGTGTGGAATTAAGTGTCAGGATGTCGTTTCTGAAAGTATTTGTATGGAGTGTAGCGTTGTATGGAAGTGATTCGTGGACGATAAATAGTTTAGACAAGAAGAGAATAGAAGCTTTCGAAATGTGGTGCTAAGAAGAATGCTGAAGATGAGATGGGTAGATCACATAACTAATGAGGAGGTATTGAAAAGAATTGGGGAGAAGAGGAGTTTGTGTTACAACTTGACAAGAAGAAGGGATCGGTTGGTAGGACATGTTCTAAGGCATCAAGGGATCACCAATTTAGTATTGGAAGGCAGCGTGGAGGGTAAAAATCGTAGAGGGAGACGAAGAGATGAATACACTAAGCAGATTCAGAAGGACGTAGGTTGCAGTGGGTACTGGGAGATGAAGAAGCTTGCACAGGATAGAGTAGCATGGAGAGCTGCATCAACCCAGTCTCTTGACTGAAGACCACAACAATAACAACGTAGTAGTACTATGAGTAACTTTGCTGCCCTTTCAGGGTCCAAAAAATCTGAGGACGGCTTTAACACAAACCGAAACGGGTCACAATAAAAAAATATTATTGAGATATCGATTGTTCTGTTAACCAGAGTACAGCAGCTGATCGTTGCCCATGACGGACAATATTGTCTAAATTTATTTTCTGCCTATGTCCCATTTCTAACCCATTACATACCGAAAAATTTCTCAACATCTTTCGTGCATTCTCAACACCAGTTTTGCACCTGATGGCCAAATTCAGGAACTAATTTTTTCCATCGTAAATCGGTACCGCAATAACACATTATTATATCTATCAATTCACTGCTGTGCCATATTACAGCCCACACTGGACGTCATCGAGTAGCCGCAATCTAGCTGTAACCCACCTGGTAATGTAAGGTTCTTCCGATGGTAAAAAGCTCCCGCAACAAACTTATTTCAGTCTCTGTCATTCACAAATGCCTGTAATTAAAAAAACTGAGTAAAGAAATCAACGATGGACTTGAACGGATGTCTTGTGACGTCCGCCCAGACCAAACGCAACGAAACAGAGAGAGAGAGAGAGAGAGAGAGAGAGAGAGAGAGAGAGAGAGAGAGAGAGTGGTCAGCGCGACGGAATGTCATGCCTAATGGACAGGGTTCGATTCCCGGCTGAGTCGGAGATTTGCTCCGCTCAGGGGATGGGTGTTGTGTTGTTCTTATCTTCATCATTCCATCCCCATCAGCACGCAAGTCGCCGAAGTGGCGTCAACTTGAAATTCCACCAGGCGACCGGTCTACCCGAGGGGAGCACCAGTCCACGGCATTTCCATTTTTATAAATGCCCTTGCATTAAAGTGGATAGAAGGAAGCTCGGGGTTAAACGTCGCATCTAGAACATTAGTAGAGATGGAAAACGCACTCTGATTTTGCAAGAAAGTCAGCTGTCGTGTCTGGAAAGGCAATACCGTTATTCGATTCGGGAGAGCCACAGAATACGTTATGCTGAAAGGCCAAAAAGTGATTTTTATGTCTCTCATCATGCAGACATGCCACACAATCAATATTAAACTTATTACAGAAGAATCACTTCCGCACTCCAAAGAATCACGTGTTTTTCCCATGATGGAAACTAATACACTACTGGCCATTAAAATTGCTACACCACGAAGATGACGTGCTACAGATGCAAAATTTAACCGACAGGAAGACGATGCTGTGATATGCAAATGATTAACTTTTTAGAGGATTCACACAAGGTTGGCACCGGTGGCGACACCTACAACGTGCTGACATGAGGAAAGTTTCCAACCGATTTCTTATACACAAACAGCTGTTGACCGGCGTGGACTGGTGAAACGTTGTTGTGATGCCTCGTGTAAGGGGGAGAAATGCGTACCATCACGTTTCCGACTTTGATTAAGGTCGGATTGTAGCCTATCGCGATTGCGGTTTATTGCATCGCGACGTTGCTGCTCGCGTTGGTCGAGATCCAATGACTGTTAGCAGAATATGGAATCGCTGGGTTCAGGAGGGTAATACGGAACGCCGTGCTGGATCTCAACAGCCTCGTATCACTAGCAGTCGAGATGACAGGCATCTTATCCTCATGGCTGTAACGAATCGTGCAGCCACATCTCAATCCCTGATTCAACAGATGGAGATGTTTGCAAGACAACAACCATCTGCACCAACGTTTGCAGCAGCATTGACTTTCAGTTCGGAGACCGTGGCTGCGATTATCCTTGACGCTGCATCACAGGCAGGAGCGCCTGGGTTGTTGTACTCAACGACGAACCTGGGTGCACGAATGGCAACGCTGCATCACAGGCAGGAGCGCCGGCGATGATGTACTCAACGACGAACCTGGGTGAACGAATGGCAAAACGGCATGAATCCAGGTTCTGTTTACAGCATCATGATGATCGCATCCGTGTTTGGCGACTTCGCGGTGAACGAACACTGAAAGCGTGTATTCGTCATCGCCGTACTGACGTATCACCCGGCGTGATGGTACGGGGTGCCATTGGTTACACGTCTCTCATCTCTTGTTCACATTGACGACACTTTGAACAGTGGACGTTACATTTCATATGTGTTTCGACCCGTGGCTCTACCCTTCATTCGATCCCTGCGAAACCCTCCATTTCAGCAGCATAATGCACGACCGCATGTTGCAGGTCCTGTACGGGCCTTTCAGGACACCAGAAAATGTTCGACTGCTGCCCTGGTCACCACATTCTCCAGGTAACTCACCAATTGAAAACGTCTGGTCAATGGTGGCCGAGCAACTGTCTCGTCGCAATATGCCAGTCACTACTCTTGATGAACTGTGGTATCGTATCGAAGCTGCATGGGTTCAAAAAAATGTTCGAATGTGTGTGAAGTCTTATGGGATTTAGCTGCTAAGGTCATCAGTCCCTAAGCTTACAGCCCGCATCTCGTGGTCGTGCGGTAGCGTTCTCGCTTCCCACGCCCGGGTTTCCGGGTTCGATTCCCGGCGGGGTCAGGGATTTTCTCTGCCTCGTGATGGCTGGGTGCTGTGTGCTGTCCTTAGGTTAGTTAGGTTTAAGTAGTTCTATGTTGTAGGGGACTGATGACCATAGATGTTAAGTCCCATAGTGCTCAGAGCCATTTGAACCATTTTTGAACCCTAAGCTTACACACTACTTAACCTAAATTATCCTAAGGACAAACACACACACCCATGCCCGAAGAATAACTCGAACCTCCGCCGGGACCAGCTGCACAGTCCATGACTGCAGCGCCTTAAACCGCTCGGCTAATCCTGCGCTGCAGCTGCATGGGCAGCTGTACCTGTACACGCCATCCAAGCTCTGTTTGACTCAATGCCCAGGCGTGTCAAGGCCGTTATTACGGCCAGAGGTGGTTGTTCTGGGTACTGATTTCTCAGGAACTATGTACCCAAATTGCGTGAAAATGTGATCAAATCAAACGGCTCTGAGCACTATGGGACTTAACATCTGTGGCCATCAGTCCCCTAGAACTTAGAACTACTTAAACCTAACTAACCTAAGGACATCACACACATCCATGCCCGAGACAGGATTCGAACCTGCGACCGTAGCGGTCTCGCGGTTCCAGACTGAAGCGCCTAGAACCGCACGGCCACACAGGCCGGCAAATGTGATCACATGTCAGTTCTAGTATAATACATTTCTCCAATGAATACCCATTTATCATCTGCATTTCTTCTTGGTGTAGCAATTTTAATCGCCAGTAGTGTAGAAACATGTGTTGACAATTAAGTAACGTGCTGTTATTGATGCACAAATAACAATAACAAAGTTAAATATCTGGCACCTCTGATGGATAATGCGTGCTAATTAGAAGGCAGGCGTAAGATAATTCAGCTCACAGGAGCACAGCGGGATCACAATGATCCAGCATCCAGTCAACAACATAATGCAGTGCATAAGTTTCACAGCTCCAGAAACTAAGGTTAATGAAAGGAATGAGGCAGTGCTCAGAGTTTTGTTTTAATGCATCAACTAACGACACAACAAATCAAAACCTATTATCACAGAATAGGGCATGGGAGACCAACATTTCGGCTCCTGAGCCATGCCTTATCATGGTTGCCATAGGGCTCACGTCAGACTCAGCTGCGCACTTCCCCCACCGCCGGGGCACGCTGTCAGAGGTCTAGGAGGGGGAGAGGGGGAAACTGGGAATGTGCCGCATTTAAATGGCACCGCAGTCGCACTGCGTAAGACTTGGTTTTATTTTTCATATTTCCCAGTAGTACAGATTACAAATAAAACGAATTTTCCATATTATTTACTTGTTTTCGGTGTGCTGAAGATGTAATACAAGTTTTATCCTGGTACAAATTGTCGGCATAAGGACAGACACAGACTGTTTCACAGATTTTCGCACTAAGGTTTCCGTGTAATCCTCACTTATTTAGTTACATACTCGAGAAAAGGTCTCTGACACACATATGTCGATCAAAATACAGTATCACGTTTGGGTACTTGATTGTGGAGATACAGAAACTCTACCTGAGGAAAGTAAAGCAGACGTCCAGGACAGTTTTAACACGAAACAGTTTGTCATTAAAACGGGAGTTACCATGCTGGTCAATCAGTTACACCTGCATGTGCACTAGAGCGCTATCAGCTGATACAGGAAAGAGTCCCAAATAAAGCTCGAAAACAGATGTAAGGTTGGCAGTGTTCTCAAAAGTTTAGGAAACTATCCTTGTAATTCTTCCAAAGCCACAGTGAATTTTTCAGACTCGGAGTTTTCTTTAACGGCACTGACCTTGGGAAAGTGGATTATGTTTGTCACAAAGTGTCCCCTTCCGTAAAGCGATTTTTTTAAGTTCGTCCCAATCAGATATGAAAGAAGTTGAGTCCCACCTTGCAATATCTTACTGTGAACGTTGTTCAGTCAAATCCATTTAAGCGTTGTTAGTGAGTAGCCTTTACTTGTGCGTCTTATCGTAAATACAAACCTCAGAATGCGAACTGACAACCTAACTCTGCTACTGGGCTCAGAGCCTCATCACTTACATGAAATTGAAAAGAATCCCCTGTGTGTGAAAATAGATCTCATTCATAAGCAAATAAATAAACAAACCAATAAATTCAAGCTCAGCAGTGCGAACTATTTGAAAAAAAAATTATCTGTATTAAAAATACTGTAATGTCGACCTGTATAAGAATGTAACCTGAAACACACGAAAATTTCTGCACTGGCGTATGGCCCTAGTAAAATACAGAAACAGACAGAACCTGCAATGCGCTACGGATACAAAACAGTCACTTATTACGAATTTCACCAGCAAAACGAAGTACTGGCAGAAACAGCAACACAGCAAGATTCCGCAACAGCTAAGAAAATACTGCTAAAAACTAAGTACAGTTGGCCCAGGGAAATATTATATACTCTAACAAGAAAATCCATTTAATCCAGTAACTTCCATGGTACAGGAAATTAACTCAGAAGGTCAATTGATAGAATAATTATCAAAAACTCGACTGTGACTTGGGTGAAGTGGAGCAACAACACAAGCCTACAAAAATAAAAATAAACTTTTTACCTCATCAAATAATAATACCTTGCTCTTTATTTCGAAACCTTTTACGCGTCCGTATGCTATCCAACCATTATTCTGAGTCATCATCCCTCCTCGTAATAAACCTGCAACTCGGATGGTTCCCAAAAGTACGTCCATGCTTTACACTGTAAGCTCAATGAACCCCGCCTGCTGCACACCGCAGTTCTGCACTACTGACTGTCGAAGATTCTACGACTCCACAGTGGTACCACCGCAGACACAGAAGTCTGAAAGGTAGGAGACGAGGTAATGGCGGAAGTAGAGCTGTGAGACGGGCGTGAGTCGTGCGTGGGTAGCTCACACGGTAGAGCAAAGGTCCCGAGTTCGGGTATCGGTCCGGCACACAGTTTTAATCAGCCAGAAAGTTTCACAGATACTGCAGCCTCACAACTGTTTCTGTGACCACAATTCTTCAAATTATCATTTACCTTTACAAATACTAACACGCCCAATAACATAATCGAAAAATAACCATCATACAGCATTTTAAGAATGCTAGGTTTGCAATCCATTCCACATGTTCGAAAACTGTTGCAACTGAGAGTCGAATTATGTTACGACTTCAGAAATTTTAATATTCGTACCAGGAGTTTCTTCAAGTGCTGGATGCCTCCAATTTATCTCGAAGTGCTTCTTGATGTACAGAAAAACGAATCCCGTCTGTTGACCACTGTAATTTTTGCTCTTTCGTTGTCAACTAAATCTTTAAATCCGTTCTGCATGGTATTGTAATATCTTTTCGTAGTAAATTTGCAGTATCTGTCATTTACGCGAATCCATAATATAAACTGAAGAGCCACAGAAACTCGCGCAGCCGTCTAAAGTAGTGTGGGGTTCCCAACAGCACGCAGAAGTGCCGAGACACGACGTGGCATGGACTAGATTAAAGTCCGAAGTAGCACAGTGAATTGAAACCATGAATTTTCTACCAGCCTTTCCATTCGTTTGTACAGAATTCGCGTTAGTATTTTGCAGTTGTGACTTATTAAACTGATAGTTCGGTAATTTTCACATCTGTCAACTCCTGCTTTCTTTGGGATTGGAATTATTATATTCTTCTTGATGTCTGAGGGTATTTCGCCTGTCTCATACATCTTGCTCACCAGATGATAGAGCTTTGTCAGGGCTGGCTCTCCTAAGGCTATCAGTAGTTCTAATGGAATGTTGTCTACTCCCGGGGCCTTGTTTCGACTCAGGTCTTTCAGTGTTCTGTCAAACTTTTCACGCAGTATCGTATCTCCCATTTCATCTTCATCTACATCCTCTTCCATTTCCATAATATTGTCCTCAAGAACGTCGCCCTTGTATAGACCCTCTATATACTCCTCCCACCTTCCTGCTTTCTCTTCTTTGCTTAGAACTGGGTTTCTATCTGAGCTCTTGATATTCATACAAGTGGTTCTCTTTTCTCCAAAGGTCTCTTTAATCTTCCTGTAGGCAGTATCTATCTTGGCCATAATAATGAGTTCAGTATGCTGTTTATAGTAGCTTACCTGCACTCCTATTTTCTTATTCATTGTTAAACCTACTCCTGCATTACCCCTATTTGATTTTGTATTTATAAACCTGTATTCACCTGACCAGAAGTCTTATTCCTCCTGCCACCGAACTTCACTAATTCCCACTATATCTAACTTTAACCTATCCATTTCCCTTTTTAAATTTTCTAACCTACCTGCCAGATTAAGGGATCTGACATTCCACGCCCCGACCCGTAGAACGCCAGTTTTCTTTGTCCTGATAACAACGTCCGCCTGAACAGTCCCCGCCCGTATGGCGTTAAAAGAAAATAGAGAAATGCTGTACCGTTCACCACTGCGGTTAGTGCTGGAGGGTCCTCTGTTTCTCACGTGATACCACGATCGTACGCTGTGACTGCTGTCTGTGCAGCCACGGGAAAATAGTGTGCATTTCTTACGCCGACTGTGGATTTCGTCATGAACAGCCAATGGCAAACGCTTCGCAAGAATTGAAATGTCGTCGCTGTATGAAATTTGCAAAGTAAGTTCTCGTAGATCAAGTACGAGTACCTAAGAAGTTAAAACATTATAAACTATTAGGCAAGTAGTCATTTATGTTAAAATACAATAAACAAACTTACAGAACGAGAGAAGAAGCAGTGTAATCTAGTGATACTGGTGTGAATAACAAACATATCGTTCTTATTAAAGTTTCGTCGATAAGCTAACAAACTAGAGCGTAGTAATTTGTAGGGTGGCTATAATTTCGCACCTTGCAAGCACCCATCCACATACATTGCCGTGATCTACAAACACAATTAGGTATCATGTGATAGGTTGCACATCGTATATAGGGTGAGTCACCTAACATTACCGCTGGATATATTTCGTAAACCACACCAAATATTGACCAATCGATTCCACAGACCGAACGTGAGGAGAGGGGCTAGTGTAATTGGTTAATACAAACCATTAAAAAATGCACGGAAGTATTTTTTAAGACAAACCTACGTTTTTTAAAATGGAACCCCGTTAGTTTTGTTAGCACATCTGAACATATAAACAAATACGTAATCAGTTCCGTTTGTTGCATTGTAAAATATTAATTACATCCGGAGATATTGTAACCTAAAGTTGACGCTTGAGTGCCACTCCTCCGCTGTTCGATCGTGTGTATCGGAGAGCACCGAATTACGCAGGGACCCAAAGGGAACGGTGATGGACCTTAGGTACAGAAGAGACTGGAACAGCACATTACGTCCACATGCTAAAACCTTCTTATTGGTCTTTTTCACTGACGCACATGTACATTACCATGAGGGGTGAGGTACACGTTCGACGGGCGTTTCATAGGACGTGGAGGACGCATAAATTGGCTAGCCCGTTCTCCTGATCTTACACCTCTGCACTTCTTTCTGTGGGGTACATTAAAGGAGAATGTGTACCGTGATGTGCCTACAACCCCAGAGGATATGAAACAACGTATTGTGGCAGCCTGCGGCGACATTACACCAGATGTACTGCGGCGTGTACGACATTCATTACGCCAGAGATATCAATTGTGTGCAGCAAATGACGGCCACCACATTGAACATCTTTTGGCCTGACATGTCGGGACACACTCTATTCCACTCCGTAATTGAAAACGGAAACCACGTGTGTACGTGTACCTCACCCCTCATGGTAATGTACATGTGCGTCAGTGAAAAAGACCAATAAAAAGGTGTTAGCATGTGGACGTAATGTGCTGTTCCAGTCTCTTCTGTACGTAAGGTCCATCACTGTTCCCTTTGGATCCTTAAGTAATTCGGTGCTCTCCGATACACACGATCGAACAGCGGAAGAGTGGTACTCAAGCGTCAACTTTAGGTTACAATATCTCCGGATGTAATTAACATTTTACAATGAAACAAACGGCACTGA
Source organism: Schistocerca americana (assembly GCF_021461395.2). Taxonomy (NCBI): domain Eukaryota; kingdom Metazoa; phylum Arthropoda; class Insecta; order Orthoptera; family Acrididae; genus Schistocerca; species Schistocerca americana. The sequence continues at coordinate 181,335,100 of NC_060127.1, read as the reverse complement.
TTACGTATTTGTTTATATGTTCAGATGTGCTAACAAAACTAACGGGGTTCCATTTAAAAAAACGTAGGTTTGTGTTAAAAAACATACTTCCGTGCATTTTTTTATGGTTTGTATTAACCAATTACACTAGCCCCTCTCCTCACGTTCGGTCTGTGGAATCGATGGTCAGTATTTGATGTGGTTTACGAAATATATCCAGCGGTAACGTAAGGTGACTCACCCTGTATACGAATATATAAAGGACACTGACATTGTCACGTGCGCTTTGTAAATAACTGTTAACGGTTAACGCATCAAAGGTGACGGAGTGTTTTTATGGAACGACAGTGGAAATGAAACGGCAGGCGGAACTCAAGCCCTGGGTGGAAGGCCCACACAGGTGTTGGTCCTGCTTAAACACAGGAAGTAGCCAGACAGGCGTCGTGGCACCTGAGCTCTGGAGCACAGTAGAGTGACGGCAGGCCGCTGTTGTAGTACGGGCCGGAAGGATAACCGGATAATACTTCCGAACGCTGAAAATCCTGGACGCAGGTGAGAGGAACGAAGAAGCGGTACCTCGCAAACCAAGCAGGCTGGGTTACTGCCAAGGATTCTTACTCAGAAGCCTACCATTGTACGAGTATAGGTTTTCTTCTCGCAAACTTTCCGCGCTGGACGACAATAGACTAAAACATGTTAGGTCGGCGTTCTGAAGAATCTACAGAGAGGAAGAATATTCCGTGGTTTCGGCATTATGATTCGTTTTCGGAATGACGATGGTGGGCTGGGAGACTAGCGGTGGAGAGACGTCGTCTTCCATTGTAAGCGCTCGTGTGTGACGGTCGCTCGATATCAGCTTTGTTGGTACGGACGGACTTGCTGTCTTTGCTCTCAGGAGAGTTTATAGTTAGAACAGTTAGGCACTGTACTGTTGCGAACCTATACGGTTCTGGACTTCACCTCCGGATTGGAAGTCGTCGTTCAGTACTCAGCGTTCAGTAATTGAGAGCACTTCCTCTGCCTATACTTACGTTGAGACGTTATCTGAACTCCGTCCTTGTGGCTGGGAGTTCGCGTTTCTCGTATGTAGAACACAGAGAGGAGAAGACAGTATTAGTCAGTCGGGGGACCGCCTGCTGCAGTCCTAGTGTTTGAAGGAGTTTTTATTTTGTGGCTGGAGTTGTTCCATCGAGGCGGACGTGTGCGAGAACCAGCACGCCGACGCACCAGACGCAGTACATGCGGTGATATCGCAAATTGCTTGGGCTTATTAGGGCTATAAAGCTAAACAGCTGTGATCGCGTTAGTCTGTTTCCACTCAGGTTCCACACCACCGTAGATCATCTTTGAAAGTAGTGTTTTCCATTGTTTGGGACGTAAAAGATACAACCATTGAAACTTATATAAATCGTTGTAGGCAGTGCCCCTTAGTAATAACTCAAAACGACGCTGTAGTCGTGAAGGTCAAGATGGTTGCCGGGAACTCATGGAATCTTGCCCTTAACGTTGCCTAGACAACGACGTCGCATATAATTACTACGCTCTAGTTTATTCGTTTATCGACAAAATGTTGATGAATTGAAATGTCGTGTGACGAGGGCCTCCCGTCGGGTAGACCGTTCGCCTGGTGCAAGTCTTTCGATCTGAGGCCACTTCGGAGACTTGCGCGTCGATGGGGATGAAATGATGATGATTAGGACAACACAACACCCAGTCCCTGAACGGAGAAAATCTGCGACCCAGCCGGGAATCGAACCCGGGCCCTTTGGATTGACAGTCTGTCGCGCTGACCACTCAGCTACCGGGGGCGGACAAAAAGTTGATAAGAACGATGTGTTTGTCATTCACACCTGTACCACTAGATTACACTGCTTCTTCTCTCGTTCTGTGAGTTTGTTCATTTATTTTGCCATAAATGAGTACTTTACTAATGGTTTATAATGTTTTAACTTCTTATATACTCGTACTTGTTGTACGAGAACTTTCTTTGGAAATTTCATACAGCGACGACATTTCAGTTCTTGCGAAGCCTTTGCCATTGGCTGTTGCTGACGTAATCTGCCGGCCGAGGTGGCCGAGTGGTTCTAGGCGCTACAGTCTGGAACCGCGCGACCTCTACGGTCGCAGGTTCGAATCCTGCATCGGGCATGGGTGTGTGTCATGTCCTTAGGTTAGTTAGGTTTAAGTAGTTCTAAGTTCTAGGGGACTGATGACCTCAGAAGTTAAGCAAAATATACAAAATGAGTAGTTCATTCGCAAGAGAGGCATCATCAAGGATAGTCTGAGCTCAGGAGCGCCGTGGTCACGTGCTTACCGTGAGCAGCTGCGGAACGTGAGGTCCTTGGTTCAATTCTTCCCTCGAGTGAAAAGTTTAATTTTTTATTTTCAGACAATTATCAACGTTCAGGCACTCACACATAATCAACGTCGCTCTCCAAAATTCCAGGACATGTTCAGATTCGCTTGGACATATGCAGCATTTGACGGTCTACAGACGGAAAAATTTCAAAACGTTAAAAACATATGTTTTGTCAGAGCACAGGGAATACTGTGCGACTGTGAAACTGTTGCATTCATTTGTTGCAGTTTATGTGACAAACTCTTATGTCTTCATCACTTTTTTGGGAGTGATTACCACATCCACAAGAAAACCTAAATCGGGCAAGGTAGAAGAATCTTTTTACTCATTCGCCAAGTGTACAAGTTAGGTGGGTCGACAACATATTCTTGTCATGTGACGCACATGCCGTCACGAGTGTCGTATAGAATATATCAGACGTGTTTTCCTGTGGAGGAGTCGGATGACCTATGACCTTGCGATCAAATGTTTTCGGTTCCCATTGGAGAGGCACGTCCTTTCGTCTGCTAATCGCACGGTTTTGCGGTGCGGTCGCAAAACACAGACACTAAACTTATTACAGTGAACAGAGACGTCAGTGAACGAACGGACAGATCATAACTTTGCGAAAATAAAGAGAGTAAGGTTTTCACTCGAGGGATGACTCGAAACAACGACGTGTCGTTCCGCCGCTGCTCATGCTTACCACGGGACCGCGGCGCTCCTGAGCTCACACTATCCTTGATGTTGCCTATCTTGCGCATGGACTACCCAGTTTGTATATTTTGCTTATTTTCTTCATAGTTCCACACAACTTCTTCCTGTTTTCTCGATTGATCTGTGTTCAGCTCTTCAAGGCCTGTCCACTGTGCCAACTAATTCCCTTGTCAGAGTCATTTGAACTATCTGACGGAATCTACAGTAGGCGCAAGAATTACACACTGGTTAACCCGTGACTTGACAGCCATCGGACACTGTGTACGATCGTGGTATCACGTGAAGAATCGAGGAGCGCCAGCAGTAGCAAAATGGAAATTTGTGGTAAGTTCTATGGGACCAAACTGCTGAGGTCATCGGTCTCTAGGCTTACACACTACTTAATCTGACTTACGGTAGCTTACGCTAATGACAACACACACACACACACCCATGCCCGAGGGAGGATTCGAACCTCCGACGGGGGCAACTGTTCGAACCGTGGCAAGGCGCCTGAGACCGCGCGGAAACCTAGCTCGGCGCCAGCACTAGACCTAGGAGTAAACGCTACTGCATTTTCTCTATTTTCTTATAACGCCGTACTGCTTGTAACTTTGCTTTTCCTACGCTTGCAGGACCTAAGAAATCTAAGGATGACTTTAAAATAAGCCGAAATCGCTCATAATAAACAAATGTTATTGCAATCTCGACTGGTGTGTTAACAAAAATGACCAGAAAAAGTCAAAAAATGAGAATGGATAAACGCCGATTTTATTGTTAACCGCCACTTACACAGTCTGTTCAGTATGAGCACTGGACATTTCGACGAGATGCTTCATCCTCGACGAAATGCTGCATTAACAGCTGCTCGCAGCAGTTGCGGTGGAATCTAGGAATGTGTTTCTGTGTACACTACTGGCCATTAAAATTGCTACACCAAGAGGAAATGCAGATGACAAACGGGTATTCATTGGACAAATACATTATACTAGAACTGGCATGTGATTACATTTTCACGCAATTTGGCTGCATAGATCCTGAGAAATCAGTACGCAGAACAACCACCTCTGGACGTAATAACAGCTTTGATACGCCTGGGCACTGAGTCAAACAGAGCTTGGATGGCGTGTACAAGTACAGCTGCTCATGCAGCTTTAACACGACACCACAGTTCATCAAGAGTGGTGACTGGCGTATTGTGACGAGACAGTTGCTCAGCCACCATTGACCAGACGTTTTCAGCTGGTGAGAGGTTTGGAGAATGTGATGGCCAGGGCACCAGTCGAACATTTTCTGTATCCAGAAAGGCCCGTACAGGACTTCCAACATGCGGTCGTGCATTATCCTGCTGAAATGTGGAGCTTAGCAATGGTCGAATGAAGGGTGGAGCCACGGGTCGTAACACATCTGAAATGTAGCGTCCACTGTTCAAAGTGTCGTCAATGCGGAGAAGAGGTGACCGAGGCGTGTAACCAATGCCACGCCATACCATCACGTCGGGTGATACGGCAGTACGACGCTGACGAATACTCGCTTCCAATGTGCGTTCACCGCGATGTCGTCAAAGACGGATGCGACCATCATGATGCTGTAAACAGAACCGGGATTTATCCGAAAAAAAGACGTTTTGCCATTCGTGCACCCAGGTTCGCTGTTGAGTACACCAACGCAGGTGCTCCTGTCTGTCATGCAGCGTCAGGGGTAACCGCAGCCATGGTCTCCGAACTGATAGTCCATGCTGCTACAAACGTCGTCGAACTGTTGGTGCAGACGGTTGTTATCCTGCAAACGTCCCCATATGTTGACTCAGGGATCGAGACGTGGCTGCACGATCCGTTGCAGCCATGCGGATAAGATGCCTGTCATCTCGACTACTAGTGATACGAGGCCGTTGGGATCCAGCACGGCGTTCCGTATTACCCTCCCGAACCCACCGATTCCATATTCTGCTAACAGTCATTGGATCTCGACCAACGCGAGCAGCAATGTCGTGATACGATAAACCGCAATGGCTTATCAAATTTGTAAACATGATGGTACGCATTTCTCCTCCTTACACGAGGCATCACAACACCGTTTCACCAGGCAACGCCGGTCAACTGCTGTTTTCCGTATGAGAAATCGGGTGGAAACTTTCCTCGTGTCAGCACGTTGTATGTGTCGCCACCGGCGCCAACCTTGTGCGAATGCTCTGAAAAGTTAATCATTTGCATATCACATCGTCTCTTCCTGTCGTTAAATCTCGCGTCTGCAGCACGTCATCTTCGTGGTGTAGCAATTTTAATGGCCAGTAGTGTACTAGCCTCCAGACCACGTAGTGACTGAACGTGTCCCTGGTAAATGCGTTCTTTCAGTTATCCCTAGAGCCACAGGTCACATCGATTCAGATCAAGTAACCTTGTGGTCCACTCATCTGGAAAATCTCTGGAGATAACACGTTCGTGGTAGGTTGCATCTTTCATTTGTCGAGCTACGTGACTTACTGCCCCGTCTTGCATGGAAACAGTGGTTTATACACAGCTGCTCTGTTCCAAAGCAGGAAACAAGTTCTGTTCAAGGAGGTCTTGATAAGGTACAGACTACGCCGTATACACCTGGCGGCCTCTGTGGGTGTATTCTCTTCAAAGAAGAACAGACCGAGAATAAAGATGCTTGTGATTCCACGCCAGACAGCCACATACGGTGACTGCAATATGTCTTCGCGCACAGCACACATTTTAACAGCGCCCAAAATTTGACAGTTCTCTGTATTCACTGCACCCTGTAGTGTAAAATATGCCTTGTTATGGTTTGTATATATTCTATTTGTCAGCCACTCTTCTAGCATCGGACATTTTATTTCCCATACGACCTCAAAGTGCTTTCCGTTGCGGTAAACATGCCTCAAAGGTTTTCCATGGGGTTCACATCTGGACTACGTGCAGGCCAGGGCAAGACATCGATACCTGTATTTTTAAATCACTTTTTGGTTCTAGCAGAAGCATGCAGAGATACATTGTCTTGTTGCAACTGGTACACATGCCTAATGTCACGTAGGGCCCCCGCGAGCACGCGCAAGTGCCGCAACACGACGTAGCATGCACTCGACTAATGTCTGACGTAGTGCTGGAGGGAACTGACATCATGAATACTGCAGGACTGTCCACAGATCCATAAGAGTACGAGGGTTGTGGAGATCTCTTCTCAACAGCACGTTGCAAGGCATAATGTTCATGTCTGGGGAGTTTGATGTCCAGCGGAAGTGTTTAAACTCAGAAGAGTGTTCCTGGAGCAGCTCTGTAGCAATTATGGACGTGTGGGGTGTTGCATTGTACTGCTGGAACTGCCCGAGTCCATCGGAATGCACAATAGACATGAATGGTTGCAGGTAACCAGACAGGATGCTTACGTACGAGTGACCGGTCAGAGTCGTATCTAGACGTATCAGGGGTTCCATATCACTCCAACTTCACAAGTCCCACGCCATTACAGAGACTCCTGCAGCTTGAACAGTGCCCTGCTGACATACAGGGCCGTGGATTCATGAGATCGTCTCTATACAAGTACACGTCCATCCGTTCGATACAAATCGAAACGAGACTCGTCCGACCAGGCAATATGTTGGGAGTCATCAACAGTCCAAAGTCGGTGTAGATGGGCCCAGCCGAGGCGTAAAGCTTACAGGTGTGGGCTTTCGGCTCCGAAAATATCGATGATATTTCGTGCATGGTTCGCTCGCTGACACTTGCTGATGGTCCAGCTTGATATCTGCAGTAATTTGTGGAAGATTTGCACTTCTGTCACGTTGAACGATTCTCTTCAATCGTCGTCGGTCCCGTTCTTGCAATATCTTTTTCCGGCCGCAGCGATGTCGGAGATTTAATGGTTTACCGGATTCCTGATATTCACAGGACACTTGTGAAATGGTCATACGGGAAGATCCCCCACTTCATCGCTACCTCGGAGATGCTGTGGCCCATCACTCGTGTGCTGACTATAACACGACGTTCAAGCTCACTTAAATTTTTATGACACGCCGTTGTAGCAGCAGTAACCGATCTAACAACTGCGTCAGGCACTTGTTGTCTTATACAGGTGCTACAAAGAGGTACGGCCAAACTTCCAGGAAACATTCCTCACGCACAAAGAAAGAAAATATGTCATGTGTCCGGAAACGCTTACTTTCCTTGTTAGAGCTCATATTATTACTTCTCTTCAGATCACATTAATCATGGAATGGAAACACACAGCAACAGAACGTACCAGCGTGACTTCAAACACTTTGTTACAGGAAATGTTCAAAATGTCCTCCGTTAGCGAGGATACATGCATCCACCCTCCGTCGCATGGAATCCCTGATGCGCTGATGCAGCGCTGGAGAATGGTGTATTGTATCACAGCCGTCCACAATACGAGCACGAAGAGTCTCTACATTTGGATCTGGGGTTGCGTACACAAGAGCTTTCAAATGCCCCCATAAATGAAAGTCAAGAGGGTTGAGGTCAGGAGAGCGTGGAGCCCATGGAATTGGTCCGCCTCTACCAATCCATCGATCACTGAATCTGTTGTTGAGAAGCGTACGAACACTTCGACTGAAATGTGCAGGAGCTCCCACCGTAAAGGCACATGTTCTAGCAGCACAGGTAGAGTATCCCGTATGAAATTATGATAACGTGCTCCATTGAGCGTAGGTGGAAGAACATAGGGCCCAATCGAGACATCACCAACAATGCCTGCCCAACGTTCACAGAAAATCTGTGTTGATGACGTGATTGCACAATTGCGTGCGGATTCTCGTCAGCCCACACATGTTGATTGTGAAAATTTACAATTTGATCACGTTGGAATGAAGCCTCATCCGTAAAGAGAACATTTGCACTGAAATGAGAATTGACACATTGTTGGATGAACCATTCGCAAAAGTGTACCCGTGGAGGCCAATCAGCTGCTCATAGTGGCTGCACACGCTGTACATGGTACGAAAACAACTGGTTCTCCCGTAGCACTCTCCATACAGTGACGTGGTCAACGTTACCTTGTACAGCAGCAACTTATCTGACGCTGACATTAGGGTTATCGTCAACTGAACGAAGAATTGCCTCGTCCATTGCAGGTGTCCTCGTCGTTCTAGGTCTTCCCCAGTCGCGAGTCATAGGCTGGAATGTTCCGTGCTCCCTAAGACGCCGATCAATTGCTTCGAACGTCTTCCTGTCGGGACACCTTCGTTCTGGAAATCTGTCTCGATACAAACGTACCGCGCCACGGCTATTGCCCCGTGCTAATCCATACATCAAATGGGCATCTGCCAACTCCGCATTTGTAAACATTGCACTGACTGTAAAACCACGTTCGTGATGAACACTAACCTGTTGATGCTACGTACTGATGTGCTTGATGCTAGTACTGTAGAGCAATGAGTCGCATGTCAACACAAGCAGCGAAGTCAACATTACCTTCCTTCAGTTGGGCCAACTGGTGGTGAATCGAGGAGGTAGAGTACATACTGACGAAACTAAAATGAGCTCTAACATGGAAATTAAGCGTTTCCGGACACATGTCCACATCACATCTTTTCTTTATTTGTGTGTGAGGAATGTTTCCTGAAAGTTTGGCCGTACCTTTTTGTAACACCCTGTATAGGCGTTGCCGACCGCAGCGCCGTATTCTGCTTGTATTTGAATACGCATGCCTGTACAAGTTTCTTTGGCTCTTCAGTGAAAACATTTTTGCTTGGACATTTTTGAATATCTATTTTTATAACATATTTTGAAAGATATTTTAATTTTATACATATACTCGTATTTCTGAAAGGTAAGCAGATATGTACAGATGTAAGATGTTTATACACGACCCCATAAAAGAGGCGATTAAAATGTAATTTTCGTTTTCTATAGTTGTAAATTATCTTTGTATAGGCTGTACCATGGATGATACAAGTACTGTTCTGCAATCAGTTTCATCTTTGGCGCTGTCAGTGTCATCGTTTACTAGTGTGCTTTAAACGTATGTTGAAGTACTACAGTGCAGCCAGATTATTATCTCAATTTGTATCTTTTACAGTGTATATTCTGATGATGCTCTTGTTCGTATGATATGACACTAGCTTTGTAGTGAAGGATCTTGGGTGTAACATTGAAACAGTATCAAATAATGTAAGTCATGAAATAAGTTCGTGGCTTCTGGAAAATAATTTGATGATAAATCACAGCAAGACTCAGTTTTTAGTTTCTAATTCACAATTCAACAAAATGGCTCTAAGCATTATGGGACTCAACATCTGAGGTCATCAGTCCCCTAGAACTTAGAACTACTTAAAACTAACTAACCTAAGGACATCACACACATCCATGCCCGAGGCAGGATTCGAACCTGCGACCGTATCGGTCGCGCGATTCCAGAATGAAGCACAATTCAACAAGAACCGATATTTTGATCAGACAGAATGGGCATATTATAAGCGAGACGGAACAGTTCAAGTTCCTAGGCGTTCGGATAGATAGTAAGCTGTTGTGGAAAGCCCATGTTCAGGATCTTGTTCAGAGACTAAATGCTGCTTTATTTACCATTAGAACAGTATCTGAAATAAGTGACAGTTCAACACGAAAAGTATACTTCGCATATTTTCATACGCTTATGTCGTATGGTATTATTTTTTGAGTTAATTCATCCGATTCAAAAAGAGTATTTCTGGCTCAAAAACGGGTTGTTCGAGCTATATGTGATGTTAAGTTCGAGAACCTCTTGTTGACCCCTATTCAATAGTTTGGGAATTCTGACATTGCCCTCACAGTATATACACTCCTGGAAATGGAAAAAAGAACACATTGACACCGGTGTGTCAGACCCACCATACTTGCTCCGGACACTGCGAGAGGGCTGTACAAGCAATGATCACACGCACGGCACAGCGGACACACCAGGAACCGTGGTGTAGGCCGTCGAATGGCGCTAGCTGCGCAGCATTTGTGCACCGCCGCCGTCAGTGTCAGCCAGTTTGCCGTGGCATACGGAGCTCCATCGCAGTCTTTAACACTGGTAGCATGCCGCGACAGCGTGGACGTGAACCGTATGTGCAGTTGACGGACTTTGAGCGAGGGCGTATAGTGGGCATGCGGGAGGCCGGGTGGACGTACCGCCGAATTGCTCAACACGTGGGGCGTGAGGTCTCCACAGTACATCGATGTTGTCGCCAGTGGTCGGCGGAAGGTGCACGTGCCCGTCGACCTGGGACCGGACCGCAGCGACGCACGGATGCACGCCAAGGCCGTAGGATCCTACGCAGTGCCGTAGGGGACCGCACCGCCACTTCCCAGCAAATTAGGGACACTGTTGCTCCTGGGGTATCGGCGAGGACCATTCGAAACCGTCTCCATGAAGCTGGGCTACGGTCCCGCACACCGTTAGGCCGTCTTCCGCTCACGCCCCAACATCGTGCAGCACGCCTCCAGTGGTGTCGCGACAGGCGTGAATGGAGGGACGAATGGAGACGTGTCGTCTTCAGCGATGAGAGTCGCTTCTGCCTTGGTGCCAATGATGGTCGTATGCGTGTTTGGCGCCGTGCAGGTGAGCGTCACAATCAGGACTGCATACGACCGAGGCACACAGGGCCAACACCCGGCATCATGGTGTGGGGAGCGATCTCCTACACTGGCCGTACACCACTGGTGATCGTCGAGGGGACTCTGAATAGTGCACGGTACATCCAAACCGTCATCGAACCCATCGTTCTACCATTCCTAGACCGGCAAGGGAACTTGCTGTTCCAACAGGACAATGCACGTCCGCATGTATCCCGTGCCACCCAACGTGCTCTAGAAGGTGTAAGTCAACTACCCTGGCCAGCAAGATCTCCGGATCTGTCCCCCATTGAGCATGTTTGGGACTGGATGAAGCGTCGTCTCACGCGGTCTGCACGTCCAGCACGAACGCTGGTCCAACTGAGGCGCCAGGTGGAAATGGCGTGGCAAGCCGTTCCACAGGACTACATCCAGCATCTCTACGATCGTCTCCATGGGAGAATAGCAGCCTGTATTCCTGCGAAAGGTGGATATACACTGTACTAGTGCCGACATTGTGCACGCTCTGTTGCCTGTGTCTATGTGCCAGTGGTTCTGTCAGTGTGATCATGTGATGTATCTGACCCCAGGAATGTGTCAATAAAGTTTCCCCTTCCTGGGACAATGAATTCATGGTGTTCTAATTTCAAGTTCCAGGAGTGTATTTTCTTTAATGTGTCGTTTGTTGTTAGCAATATTAGCTTATTCCCAAGAGTTAGCAGCTTTCACTCAGTTGATACTACGCAGAAATTGTAAGTAGGCTGTTTAGTTTTTATGTTGGCAACGTCACGTAGCGCTCTGTATGAAAATCACTGGCTGTGCTGTGTGCAGTCTGAGGTTGGTTCCATTGTTGTTCGCCATTGTAGTGTTGGGCAGTTGGCTGTTAACAGCGCGTAGCGTTGCGCAGTTGGAGCTGAGCCGCCAGCAGTGGTGGATGAAGGGAGAGAAATGGCGAAGTTTTGAGAGCGGATGATCTGGACGTATGTCCATCAGAGACAGTAAATTTGTAAGACTGGATGTCATGAACTGCTATATATATTATGACTTTTGAACACTATTAAGGTAATTACATTGTTTGTTCTCTATCAAAATCTTTCATTTGCTAACTATGCCTATCAGTAGTTAGTGACTTCAGTAGTTAGAATCTTTCATTTAGCTGGCAGTAGTGGCGCTCGCTGTATTGCAGTAGTTCGAGTAACGAAGATTTTTGTGAGGTAAGTGATTTGTGAAACGTATAGGTTATTGTTAGTCAGGGCCACTCTTTTGTAGGGATTATTAAAAGTCAGTTTGCGTTGCGTTAAAAGTATTGTGTGTCAGTGTAGTGTTGATCAGAATAGGTAAATAAATGGTTCAAATGGCTCTGAGCACTATAGGACTTAACATCTATGGTCATCAGTACCGTAGAACTTAGAACTACTTAAATCTATCTAACCTAAGGACATCACACAACACCCAGTCATCACGAGGCAGAGAAAATCCCTGACCCCACCGGGAATCGAACCCGTGAACCCGGGCACGCGAGAATAGGTAAAGACCGAAATGTCTGAGTACGTTCAGTTCTGCTCAGCTATTTGAAAATCAAATAATGTGAGAGGTTTATCAGCTCAGTAATTCATTAATTTTTCTAAGGGGACGTTTCAAAATCAAACCTGCATGTGGAATGCACTTCCATGACTCTTGTGCTGAAAGGAGTGCGGTATTCTGCTGCATCCATTTTTAATAAACTACAACAAGAACTAAAAAATCTTAGCAGTAGCTCAAACAAAGTCTAAACTGAAGAGTTTCTTCATGGCTCACTCCTTCTATTCTGTCGAGGAGCTCCTGGAAGAGCTGAAAAACTAAGCAAATTCCAGTGTTACAATGTTGATTTCTTTATTTAAACTTACGACTTGTCGGCTGAATAAGTTTCTTATATTTCATTTTATCTGTTTCTACTATCGTGTTATAATTTAAAAGGTGGCTACACTGAGTCACGGCGCCAGAGATTGCGCCAAAGATTACTATTCCGCCGCCTCCACTGGAGCAGTAGTAGTTCAGAGGTTGCCGTGGGCAGTGCTTCTTGAGAGGATGTCGTGGGCAGAACTAGTGAGAGCATGTCGTGTGCAGTTGTTGTTCTGTTGGGCGAGAGAGTAGGTGCTGTTCGGTTGGTGTAATGTATAGATGGAAGATGTTGCAATGATCACAGTGTATTTTTCGTCAATATACAGGGCTATTACAAACGACTGAAGCGATTTCATAAATTCAATGTAGCTCCATTCATCGACATATGGTCACGACACACTACAGATACGTAGAAAAACTCATAAAGTTTTGTTCGGCTGAAGCCGCACTTCAGGTTTCTGCCGCCAGAGCGCTCGAGAGCGCAGTGAGACAAAATGGCGACAGGAGCCGAGAAAGAGTATGTCGTGCTTGAAATGCACTCACATCAGTCAGTCATAACAGTGCAACGACACTTCAGGACGAAGTTCAACAAAGATCCACCAACTGCTAACTCCATTCGGCGATGGTATGTGCAGTTTGGAGCTTCTCGATGCCTCTGTAAGGGGAAATCAACGGGTCGGCCTGCAGTGAGCGAAGAAACGGTTGAACGCGTGCGGGCAAGTTTCACGCGTAGCCCGCGGAAGTCGACGAATAAAGCAGGGGGCTAAACGTACCACAGCTGACGGTTTGGAAAATCTTACGGAAAAGGCTAAAGCAGAAGCCTTACCGTTTACAATTGCTACAAGCCCTGACACGCGATGCAGTCTGGAACCGCAAGACCGCTACGGTCGCACGTTCGAATCCTGCCTCGGGCATGGATGTTTGTGATGTCCTTAGGTTAGTTAGGTTTAACTGGTTCTAAGTTCTGGGGACTAATGACCTCAGCAGTTGAGTCCCATAGTGCTCAGAGCCATTTGAACCATTTGAACCTGACACCCGATGACAAAGTCAAACGCTTTGAATTTTCGGCGCGGTTGCAACAGCTCATGGAAGAGGATGCGTTCAGTGCGAAACTTGTTTTCAGTGATGAAGCAACATTTTTTCTTAATGGTGAAGTGAACAGACACAATGTGCGAATCTGGGCGGTAGAGAATCCTCACGCATTCGTGCAGCAAATTCGCAATTCACCAAAAGTTTACGTGTTTTGTGCAATCTCACGGTTTAAAGTATACGGCCCCTTTTTCTTCTGCGAAAAAAACGTTACAGGACACGTGTATCTGGACATGCTGGAAAATTGGCTCATGCCACAACTGGAGACCGACAGCGCCGACTTCATCTTTCAACAGGATGGTGCTCCACCGCACTTCCATCATGATGTTCGGCATTTCTTAAACAGGAGATTGGAAAACCGATGGATCGGTCGTGGTGAAGATCATGATCAGCAATTCATGTCATGGCCTCCACGCTCTCCCGACTTAACCCCATGCGATGGGGTTATGTGAAAGATTCAGTGTTTAAACGTCCTCTACCAAGAAACGTGCCAGAACTGGGATCTCGCATCAACGATGCTTTCGAACTCATTGATGGTGACATGCTGCGCTGAGTGTGGGAGGAACTTGATTATCGGCTTGATGTCTGCCGAATCACTAAAGGGGCACATATCGAACATTTGTGAATGCCTAAAAAAACTTTTTAAGTTTTTGTATGTGTGTGCAAAGCATTGTGAAAATATCTCAAATAATAAAGTTATTGTAGAGCTGTGAAATCGCTTCAATCATTTGTAATAACCCTGTATATCGAGGTAAAACAAAAGGGTTTATTTGACATTTCCTTAATGACAATGCCTCTTGGTCACAGGTTCAGTCAACAAAGCATCTGGCTCGCGTTCATGTGTTAGACTTGTAATTCTGGTCTCTATGTGCAATTATAGTATTTCTGGTTTTTCAATTAGTTCATTGTAAATGGTGTTTAAAATATCTTGTCGTATCGAGAAAGAACCGTGCCAGATACATGTACGTTGAATCACAGTACCACACACAGAACAGTTAAACTTGTGTTTTGTTGTTTCGTAGCTTTTATAGTTGCAGGGGACTTAATTAATCAGTTGTGTTAACGGAAATTACCTTTCATTCTTTGTTGTCATTTTATGCAGTCAGATTGCGTACCAATACTACTCAGGGCCAACCGGTGACGAGACTTCGTAACCGGACACACAGCTACTAAAATTATTGCATTTTAAATAAGCCCCCATGCAAATTTCATTTATTGACTCGTGTCATGACCATGGAGACTTCTCCTTAATTTGGTCCCACAGAACAATAAATAAATAAATAAAAAAACAAAAAGTGAAAGTGGTCAATAAAAAATACCATGTGCGACCCGTAGCCCTTTACAAAAACTTACTTAAGTGTTTGTTGCTAAGTAGTCATGTAGATGTAGATAGGCGACACCTGGGACGCTCAACTTGATACGGGCTTCCTCCTGTAATAGGGGCGAGCCAGCACCTGCGTGTGGTTATTTAATGGGCAGACGTGGTAATAGCCCCACGGGAGGTGAGACAGGCAGGGTTTGCTAAGGAGGGGCAGCTTGTGACGTACCGACGTACTCTGCTGGGCCCTGGCGCGCGAGGTGTTTGGCGCCTGCGCACTAGCTCCGGCTAATCTAGCGTTGACTGGCCGGGGGGGGGGGGTGTTGGACTAGGGGAGGGGAGGGGGTGCAGCTGCGCGCCGGGCTCGCCGAGCGACCGATGCTCAGTCGGCGCTGGGACGCCTCCGCGTGAAGTCGTGGGCTCGCGAGGGGTCGTGCGGAGTCTGCAGTCGGGACTGATGTGATGAGAACCGCGACTCTACTGTAGCCGGACTGCACGAGCAGGCCGTTGCATTCTGGAGGCACCAGCGCGAGGGCGACCTCCATTCGGTTCGTACCGCGTTAACTCGCCGTAGATAGGTCCGGGACGTGTTCACTGGGGCGATTGGTACGTTACGGGGTACCAGTGTTGTACCACCGATTTCGAGGAGAACTGATTTCTTTTTTTCTCCTCAGTGTGTCGGACCCGGGTGACTTACCTTGGCGTCTAGCAGGTGTGCTACGCTGGCGAGGTGCTGTGGACAGCTGTTGCGATCCCTGCTCCGTTGGTGATTTCACCCTAAAGGCGACGGTCAAGGTAGGCTCCGCTAACAACACGAATCAATGTTTGCCTTCCAGGAAGGCGACCTGCAAAACCCACATTGCATTTTGTTACAGTGCTCTACATTGTTTTGTAAGGCGCACGCGTTGCAACAAAGGACAGTAGAAGAAGACACAATCTCGCCTCCTTTACCTGCTCTATAAACTTTTTCATTGTACTGGTCTTGTTTCGGACTTGCATCCCTTTTCGATAGTCATTGTAATCAAAAACAGAAACTTGTGGCTAGGTTCTGAAGATATTCCACGAAGAGGTTGTTGCGTTCTGAAGGTATTTGGGAGTCCCATTTCTGTATGGTACGTATTTCGCAAGACGCTGTAGAGACATTAGGAATGGTAACAGGGAAGTCGCTAAGCTACAGGGCCCAGTGTTATCCCATCGTGCTGGAGGACACGTATGGATACTTTTTTTTTTTTTTAAATTAGTAAGTCGGTCCCTGATGATTATCCTCGGCGAGTAGCAAGTTTTCGATTCTCGTGAGTTTCCCCAACAAGGAACCACGGCCAACAGTGGTAATTGTTGGTACATTCGCGTCGTCGCTTGTCTGGTGAATGGCAAAGGTAGGCCTCCAATGCAGCTGAGCATCGTTAAGCTTTCTGTTTGTTAGTTACGTGTTCCAGAGATCATCTGAACGATAGTTGTACCGAAATGATGTAGTGGTAACAGCAATGCAAATATTAATTTTCGGTGCTACTCAATGTCACAACACTTGAAAACATCTTCTTTCCAATATATATATATATATATATATATATATATTGGGATGCAAGTCTGAAACAAGACCAGTACAATGAAAAAGTTTATAGAGCAGGTAAAGAAGGCGAGATTGTGTCTTCTTCTACTGTCCTTTGTTGCAACGCGTGTGCCTTACAAAACAATGTAGAGCACTGTAACAAAACGCAATGTGGGTTTTATATATATATATTGCTTTGGTACTTGTCCCACATTTTATACATTTTATGGTACCGGGCAAACGATAAAGAAGTTTTATTGCTGCGTATTGGACTCGTTCCTGAGGCACTTACAGGTTTAATAATGAGCGGTAATGGTCATTTGCACCACTAGTGTTACATCAATAGTTACAGATATCAATGTTATTCTCAATCTCCGATGGATTGCTCAAGACGAATTTCGTTAGCGAATTTATGTATTGTGATGGTGCAGTTAAAATACTCGAGTCCTCGAAGAGATACCTACACAGCGTCTGTGAGTGACCACATATTAATCTCAGTGCTCACTCCTATGCAAACAGTACTTTCTAAGTGATGAGTTACTGCAGAGAATTGTAATATAAGATATTGTTCAGTAGAAATATCCAAATTATGTCATCAGATTGATTCGTTTGTTTCCAAGACAAGTAATTAAATGAAGAACAAAAGTAGCTTAACTTGTTTGAGAAACTCAGTAATGTGCTGCTTCGAGATCAAGCTTTCATCAAAATTTGGAGCATTCTCTCCTACTTGTGCTACATCGATTGTTGGTCTGACTCTATTTATGGTACAGAACTGAATATAGTCGTAAAGTTGTTTCTCAAAATTGTAGAATAATTCATTTTCAGAAGACCACTTAATAATTCTTTGAAGAACAACATTAACAATCTATTTTTTGTTGCTTTCTCTCTAATGGAATTTATTACAAGATTAGTATCGTCTTTGCACAATTCTGCGTGTTGAATGTTAAGTGGAAGGTCTTTCACATTTATCTGAACAGGAGTGGGCCCAAAATCCTGCTGGACACCCTTTGTGATTTCTCCAAAGTCACTATAATTTTCAACATTGTGTGAATTATGCATTCCATTTCCGTTCACTTGTTTATGTAACCACTAGGCGTTTCGGCAGTTCACTCCGCTATCTTCAGGTGGAGAATTACGTAGCAACATTCTTGGCATCAACGCACAGTACAGACGACTTTTCAAAACAGTTCATGTTCCGTCTTTTGAAATAAAGTTCAATAAAAAATGTGCTGGATCGTGGTAATGTTGTATGTGCTCTACACTGTACATCATATGTTACTCTGTGGCTTGATACATCTACATACGCACTCTATGAACGACTCTGCATGGAACAGTAACGTACCTAGCGGGGAACATGAGAAGAATGACTGCTTAAATTCCTCTGCGCATGCCGCTATTTAGTCTAGTCTTGTCTACATGACGCAATACAGAGATGTCGCAAACGCACTAGTACCAACTGTGTAAATACGTAATACTCCACGTGAATATCATGGCTTGAAGCGTCGAAATGCGTCGCGGTGCAATACACAAGTGTCTGACGCAGAACACTGTTTTATTAATGCTTAATCATTAGTTGCATTCCTCATAGTGCCGTCCTTTGTGGACGAAAGAATTGCTTGAATCAATGCGGTTGCTACTCCGTTGATAATTCCACTTGCCTGGCAGCGGTCAAGGTGGGTCTAGCAAAGGAGCGAATCAATGTTTACGTCCCGGGAAAGCGACATGCTTGTGCAACCGGCCTGTATTGTGCTCCGGTTGCTGTTTTTCTTCGAGCGCTCTGCACCTACTTTATACAGAGTGGCACCATCCTTCGTCTGTAAATATTTTACAAAGTGCGATGTCAGTGAGGCACATTTGCTTTAAGAGATTAAGAACGGGGAGGATCCACAAAAATCTTGCAACATCAAATAAGGATACAACTGGAAATTTAACAATTCCTTCATAGTTTACAATAAAAATAGAAAACAGCCGACTCGTTGACTGTGTCTACGTAATATGCCTCTGTCTGCTTGAGACCTAGAAAGCGGGCAAGTTAACACGGAAAATAGAGTTCTCCAAGATTTCCAACCTTTAGCACTGACTATTCTTAACGCACAGATAGTGGTTTGATCGTTGATAGTAGCATGATTTTTTGAGTAGAGCTTCAGAACATCAGAATCAGTAGGAGAATACCGGTGGTTTTTTTTTAGTTTCCAACCACGTATAACTTTTCGAGAAAAGCAGCAAATGGTGGAAAGATTAAGTTTTCTTTCATTTGCCTATTTGATTTAATATTTTGATTCTATATACGAGGGTTAGCTCTTTAATAGTGGCAACTATTTATTTACAGCTCGTACAAAATAGATACGTGCTTCTAAGGTTTACCGATCTTCAAAGTAGTCACCAGCATCGTGTATAACCCAATGCCAGCAATGTGGAACTCGTAGGATACTCTTAGCAGTGCCAGTTGTGTTGACAGTTCGATTGGCGCGGTCTATTGCCCGACGAATTTTTAGCAGTTCTGAAGTAAATGCCGGGAAGTGTTTCCTTCAGTTTAGAAATCGAGTTGAGCTCACGAGGGCTTAAGTCAGTGGAGTGCAGTAGGTGGTATAGCACTTAGCAGCCCCATCAGTCAAACAAATCAGTAACAGCCTGCACTGTACGTGCTTGACCATTGTCCTGCAAAATAGTGGTCAGGTCCTGCAGAAAGTGTCATCACTTCTGTCTCTCTCTCTCTATGCTGTTCATTTTTGGAACACAACCTACGGCGAGCTCAGAAGTGATGACACTTTCTGCAGAATCTGACCATCATTTTGCAGGACAATGCTCAAGCACGTACAGTGCAAGCTGTCACTGATTTGTTTGACTGATGGGGCTGCTAAGTGCTATACCACCTACTGCACTCCACTGACTTAAGCCCTCGAGAGTTCAAAAAAAAATGGAGCACTATTGGACTTAACATCTATGGTCATCAGTCCCCTAGAACTTAGAACTACTTAAACCTAACTAACCTAAGGACATCACAAAACACCCAGTCATCACGAGGCAGAGAAAATCCCTGACCCCGCCGGGAATCGAACCCGGAAACCCGGGCGCGGGAAGAGAGAACGCTACCGCACGACCACGAGCTGCGGACCTCGTGAGTTCACCTCGACTTCTGAACAGAAGGGAACACTTCACGGCCTTCGCTTCAGAACTGCTACAAATTCGTCGGGCAATAGACCGCGCCGCTCGAACTGTCAACACAACTGGCACTGCTAAGAGTGTCCTACGACTTCCACAGTGCTGGAAATGGGTTACATACAATGTTGGTGACTACTTTGAAATTCAGTAAAACTTCGAAACACATACCTATTTTGTACGAGCTATAAACAAATAGTTGCCCTTCGAAACACATACCTATTTTGTACGAGCTATAAACAAATAGTTGCCACTATTAAAGTTCCAACCCTCGTATCTCGAAGCTGAAGAGGTCAATTTTTTTCAGTCTTTGTTCGATTTCTACGTTTATTACAGGAAACAGTAGGAATAAAAAACCGAAAACCGCTTATTTCAGGAACCGGTTATTTTGAACGGTTTTACCACACAGGTTAAACCGGAGTTCAGGAAGAATCCGCTACAACCGAAAACCGGCTGTTTCAACGATAACCACCAGCCTTACATTCCAGTATCCCAGAAGCGGCGCCATAACACTTTCGGTTATCCTAGCTGGTTTCGACAGTCATCAGCTTTGAAAAAATGTAAAACATTTTGCATGTAGGACAATGGGACAAAAACCGCTGTGTGGTCATCCTTGTAAAAATGGTTCAAATGGCTCTGAGCATTATAGGACTTAACTACTGAGGTCATCAGTCCCCTAGAACTTAGAACTACTTAAACCTAACTAACCTAAGGACAGCACACACATCCATGCCCGAGGCAGGATTCGAACCTGCGACAGTAGCGGTCGCGCGGTTTCAGACTGTAGCGCCTAGAACCGCTCGGCTACTCCGGCCGGCGGTCATCCTTCTAGTCGAAATTACTTTTTTTGGATTGGGGGGGGGGACGAAGGGGGGGCGAGGATTTCAGCCGAGTTGTCATATGTTGTCGAGTAGTCAGAATAGCGGACTGAACGTTGCCTGCAACGCAAATCGATGCCGCCTGCGGAGGCAGCAGGTAGCAACGGAGAGAGGAGTCCCGCAGTCACATACCTGACTCGTTTTCGGATCGGCATAATGCTTCGAAAATATAGTCTCCATTGTGTGTAGATCCATCTAGCTACACCGAAAGATGTACAGTGTCGTGTGGAATATAAACTAGAGCAATAAAAACCGGGTGTGTGTACTACATACCTTGAGAATCAAGTGTGCCGTACGTTGGACAGATTGTGAAAACTGTTCAACAGACACTAGTGTAGTAGCGTTCTGCTCAAGTAGACAACTCGGATGTCTGAGAAATACACTGCTGGCCATTAAAATTGCTCTCACCATGAAGACGACGTGCTACAGACGCGAAATTTAACCGACTGCAAGAAGATGCTGTGATATGCAAATGATTAGCTTTTCAGAGCATTCACACAAGGTAGGCGCCGGTGGCGATACCTACAACGTGCTGACATGAGGAAAGTTTCCAGCCGATTTCTCATACACAAACAGCAGTTGACCGTCGTACCATCACGTTTCCGACTTTGATAAAGGGCGGATTGTAGCCTATCGCGATTGCGGTTTATCGTATCGCGACATTGCTGCTCGCGTTGGTCGAGATCCAATGACTGTTAGCAGAATATGGAATAGGTGGGTTCAGGAGGGTAATAAGGAACGCCGTGCTGGATCCCAAAGGCCTCGTATCACTAGCAGTCGAGATGACAGGCATCTTATCCGCATGGCTGTAACGGATCGTGCAGCCACGTCTCGATCCCTGAGGCAACAGATGGGGACGTTTGCAAGACAACAACCATCTGCACGAAGAGTTCGACGACGTTTGCAGCAGCATGGACTATCAGCTCGGAGACCATGGCTGCGGTTACTCTTGACGCTGCATCACAGACAGGAGCGCCTGCGATGGTGTACTGGACGACGAACCTGGGTGCACGAATGACAAAACGTCATTTTTTCGGATGAATCCAGGTTCTGTTTACAGCATCGTGATGGTCGCATCCATGTTTGGCGACATCGCGGTGAACGCACATTGGAAGCGTGTATTCGTCATCGCCATACTGGCGTATCGCCCGACGTGATGGTATATGATGCCATTGGTTACACATCTCGGTCACCTCTTGTTCGCATTGACGGCACTTTGAACAGTGGACGTTACATTTCGGATGTGTTACAACCCGTGGCTCTACCGTTCATTCGATCCCTGCGAAACCCTACATTTCAGCAGGATAATGCACGACCGCATGTTGCAAGTCCTGTACGGGCCTTTCTGGATACAGAAAATGTTGGATTGGTGTCCTGGCCAGCACATTCTCCAGATATCTCACCAACTGAAAATGTCTGGTCAATGGTGGCCGAGCAACTGGCTCGTCACAATAAGCCAGTCACTACTCTTGATGAACTGTGGTATCGTGTTGAAGTTGCATGCGCAGCTGTACCTGTACACGCCATCCAAGCTCTGTTTGACTCAATGCCCAGGCGTATCAAGGCCGTTATCACGACCAGAGGTGGTTGTTCTGGGTACTGATTTCACAGGATCTATGCACCAAAATTGCGTGAAAATGTAATCACATGTCAGTTCTAGAATAATATATTTGTCCAATGAATACCCGTTTATCATCTGCATTTCTTCTTGGTGTAGCAATTTTAATGGCCAGTAGTGTATTTAACGGGTTTCTTGGTGCATGAAATTTGCTTGTTAATTCAAGCTTTCGACGACTTACTCTGCCATTTTAGGAGTAACTGTCGTACTAATAGGCCGTTTGCTACCTTCCTATTTAGTTGTCGAATTACCTAACGGAGAGGTTACGAAGTCAGGGAATTTCTGTATAGCAGAAATTACGTCGTTATCTCTGACCGGAGAACATTGGTTACGATGCTGATTCCGTTAAAGCCACTTTACACCCGAACGAATCGAAGCGAACGCAAACGAATTCACATTCGAAGACAAGCTTACTCACATCCTCCATCGGGCCTGGACTACCATTCAAGGTGCCCTGAATAGTGGAATGTCATTGCCACGTGTCCGTAAGTGGTATTATTGTGCAGTTGCTAATATTGAGAAGTGTTCATCTACGATAAATGGCAATTTGAGCGTATAGATAGCAAAAAGTAGAAGACAGTCTGTACTGCTATATAAGTAGCAAAAAGTAGAAGACAGTCTGTACTGCTATATAAGAACAAGTCATTGTTACCAAAAATCTTGAAAAATACTTGACTAATTTACTTAAAAATTTTACACTATTTTCTAATAAATTCTAAAAAGACATTTTGGTAAAATCTGCTTTACAAATGTCTATAATTTTATTTACATAACATTCATCCACAAAATTGTAGTGTACTTCTCGCCGCTGGAGAGTGAAAATCTCACTCTGACATTCTTAAAGTACGTAGTTTGGAGTCCATGTTTACTTGACGCTTTTGCTTCCAGTGATAGTCAATGTCAAATCCGTCAATATGGAACCTTCCCCCTGACACATCCTGTACACTAAGTAATCAAAAGTATCCGGACACCCCCAAAAACGTACGTTTTTCATATTAGGTGCATTGTGCTGCCAGCTACTGCCAGGTACTCCATATCAGCGTCCTCAGTAGTCATTAGACATCGTCAGAGAGCAGAATGGGGCGCTCCGCGGAACTCACAGACTTCGAACGTGGTCAGGTGATTGGGTGCCACTTGTGTCATACGTCTGTACGCGAGATTTCCACACTCCTAAACATCCCTAGGTCCACTGTTTCGATGTGTGAACTGAAAACGTGAAGGGCACGTACAGCACAAAAGCGTACAGGCTGACCTCGTCTGTTGGCTGACAGAGACCGCCGACAGCTGAAGAGGGTCGTAATGTCTAATAGCCAGACTTCTATCCAGATCATCACACAGGACCCACTGCAAGTACTATGACAGTTAGGTGGGAGATGAGAAAACATGGATGTCATGGTCGAGCGGCTGCTCATAAGCCACACATCACACCGGTAAATGCCAAACGACGCCTCGCTTGGTGCTGTTGTTGTTGTCTTCAGTACTTACTGCAACCTACATCCTTCTGAAGCTGTTTAGTGTATTCATCTCTTAGTATCCCTCTACGATTTTTACCCTCCACGCTGCCCTCCAATGCTAAATTTGTGAACCCTTGATGCCTCAGAACATGCCTTACCAACCGGTCCCTTCTTCTTGTCAAGTTGTGCCACAAACTCCCCTTCTTCTCAATTCTATTCAATAGCTCCTCATTAGTTATGTGATCTACCCATCTAATCTTCAGCATTCTTCTGCAGCACCACATTTCGAAAGCGTCTATTCTCTTCTTATCCAAACTATTTATCGTCCATGTTTCACTTCCATACATGGCTACACTCCATTCAATACTTTCAGAAACGACTTCCTCACACTTAAATCTATACTCGAAGTTAACAAATTTGTCTTCTTCAGAAACGCTTTCCTTGCCATTGCCAGTCTACATTTTATATCCTCTCTACTTCGACCAAACTTTACTTTAATCTAGCTTCTAAGATAAATCATAGGGTCAGTATTGCCTCACATGTTCCCATATTTCTACGGAATCCAAACTGATCTTCCCCCAGGGTCGGCTTCTGCCAGTTTCTCAAAAAAAAAAAAAAAATGGTTCAAGTAGAACTTAGAACTACTTAAACCTAACTAACCTAAGGACAGCACACAACACCCAGCCATCACGAGGCAGAGAAAATCCCTGACCCCGCCGGGAATCGAACCCGGGAACCCGGGCGTGGGAAGCGAGAACGCTACCGCACGACCACGGCCAGTTTCTCCATTCATATGTAAAGAATTCGCGTTAGTATTTTGCAGCTGTGACTTATTAAACTGATAGTTCGGTAATTTTCACATCTGTCAACACCTGCTTTCTTTGGGATTGGAATTATTATATTATTCTTGAAGGCTGAGCGTATTTCGCCTGTCTCTTACATATTGCTCACCAGATTTGAGCGTTTTGTCAGGACTGGCTTTCCCAAGGCTGTCAGTGGTTCTAATGGAATGTTGTCCACTCCAGGGGCCTTGTTTCGACTCAGGTCTTTCATTGCTCTGTCAAACTCTTCACGCAGTATCGTTTCTCCCATTTCATCTTCGTCTACATCCTGTTCCATTTCCATAATATTGTCCTCAAGTACATCGCCCTTGTATAGACCGTCTATATACTTCCTGCTTTCCCTTCTTTGCTTAGAACTGTTTGCCCATCTGAGCTCTTCATATTCATACATGTTGTTCTCTTTTCTCCAAAAGTCTCTTTAATTTTCCTGTAGGCAGTATCTATCTTACCCCTAGTGAGATAAGCCTCTACATCCTTACATTTGTCCCGTAGCCATCCCTGCTTAGCCATTTTGCACTTCCTGTCGATCTCATTTCTGCGACGTTTGTATTCCTTTTTGCCTGCTTCATTTACTGCATTTTTATATTTTCTCCTTTCATCAATTAAATTCAATATTTCTTCTGTTACCCAAGGATTTCTACCAACTCTCGTCTTTTAACCTACTTGATCCTCTGCTGCCTTCACTACTTCATTCCTCAGAGCTACCCATTCTTCTTCTACTGTATGTCTTCCCTCCATTCGTGCTCTCCATGAAACTCTGTACAACCTCTGGTTTAGTCAGTTTATCCAAGTCCCATCTCCTTAAATTCCCACCTTTTTGCAGTTTCTTCAGTTGTAATCTACAGTTCATAACCAATAGATTGTGGTCAGAGTCCACATCTGCCTCTGGAAATGTTTTACAATTTAAAACCTGGTTCCTAAATCTCTATCTTACCATTATATAATCTATCTGAAACCTTCTAGTATCTCCAGGATTCTTCCATGTATACAACCTTCATTCATGATTCTTGAACCAAGTGTTAGCTGTGGTTAAGTTATGCTCGGTGCAAAATTCTACCAGGCGGCTTCCTCTCTCATTTCTTAGCCCTAATCCATATTCACTTACTACGTTTCCTTCTCTTCCTTTTCCTACTGTTGAATTCCAGTCACCCATGACTATTAAATTTTCGTCTCCCTTCACAATCTGAATAATTTCTTTTATCTCATCATACATTTCATCAATCTCTTCATCATCTGCGGAGCTAGTTGGCATATAAACTTGTACTACTGTAGTAGGCCTGGGCTTCGTGTCTATCTTGGCCACAATAACGCGTTCACTATGCTGTTTGTGGTAGCTTACCCGCACTCCTATTTTTTTTATTCATTATTAAACCTACCCCTCCATTACCCCTATTTGATTTTGTATTTATAACCGTGTATTCACCTGACCAAAAATCTTGTTTCTCCTGCCACCGAACGTCACTAATTCCCACTATATCTAACTTTAACCTATCCATTTCCCTTTTTAAATTTTCTAACCTACCTGCCCGATTAAGGGATCTGACATTTCACGCTCCGACCCGTAGAATGCCAGTTTTCTTTCTCCTGATAACGACGTCCTCTTTATTACCTGCGGAATATTTTACCCAGGAGGACGCCATAATCATTTAACCATAGAGTAAAGCTGCATGCCCTCGGGAAAAATTAAGGCTGTAGTTTCCCCTTGCTTTCAGCCGGTCGCAGTACCAGCACAGCAAGGCCGTTTTGGTTAGTGTTACAAGGCCAGATCAGTCAATCGTCCAGACTGTTGCCCCTGCAACTACTGAAAAGGCTGCTGCCCCTCTTCAGGAGCCACACGTTTGTCTGGCCTCAAACAGATACCCCTACGTTGTGGTTGCACCTACGGTACGGCCATCTGTATCGTTGAGGCATGCAAGCCTCCGCACCAACGGCAAGGTCCATGGTTCATGGGGGGCTCGCTTGGTGTAAGGAGCGTAAACATTGGACGATTCAACAGAGGGAAAATGTTGTGTGGAGTGACGAATCACGGTATACAATGTGGCGATCCGATGGCAGGGTGAGGGTGTGGCGAATGCCCGGCGAACGTCATCTGCCAGCGTGTGTAATGCCAACAGTAAAATTCGGAGGCGGTCGTGTTATGGTGTGATCGTCTTTTTCATGGTGGTCGCTTGCACCTCTTGTTGTTTTGTGTGCCACTATCACAACAAGCTGCTTACAAGAATAATATACAGAAGAATGGAAAAGAAAATTGAGAATGCGCTTGGTGACGATCAGTTTGGCTTTAGGAAAAGTAAAGGGACGAGAGAGGCAATTCTGACGTTACGGCTAATAATGCAAACAAGGCTAAAGAAAAATCAAGACACTTTCATAGGATTTGACGACCTGGAAAAAGCGTTCGACAATATAAAATGGTGCAAGCTGTTCGATATTATGAAAAAAGTAGGGGTAAGCTATAGGGAGAGACGGATCATGTACAATATGTACAACAACCAAGAGGGAATAATAAGAGTGGACGATCAAGAACGAAGTGCTCGTATCAAGAAGGGAGTAAGACAAGGCTGTAGCCTTTCGCCGCTACTCTTCAATCTGTACATCGAGGAAGCAATGATGGAAATAAAAGAAAGGTTCAGGAGTGGATTTAAAATACAAGGTGACAGGATATCAATGATACGATTCGCTGATGACATTGCTATCCTCAGTGAAAGTGAAGAAGAATTAAATGATCTGCTGAACGGAATGAACAGTCTAATGAGTACACAGTATGGTTTGAGAGGAAATCGGAGAAAGACGAAGGTAATGAGAAGTAGTAGAAATGAGAACAGCTAGAAACTTAACATCAGGATTGACGGTCATGAAGTCAATGAAGTTAAGGAATTCTGCTACCTAGGCAGTAAGATAACCAATGACGGACGGAGCAAGGAGGACATCAAAAGCAGACTCGCTATGGCAAAAAAGGCATTTCTGGCCAAGAGAAGTCTACTAATATCAAATACCGGCCTTAATTTGAGGAAGAAATTTCTGAGGATGTACGTCTGCAGTACAGCATTGTATGGTAGTGAAACATGGACTGTGGGAAAACCGGAACAGAAGAGAATCGAAGCATTTGAGATGTGGTGCTATAGACGAATGTTGAAAATTAGGTGGACTGGTAAGGTAAGGAATGAGGAGGTTCTACGCAGAATCTGAGAGGAAAGGAATATGTGGAAAACACTGATAAGGAGAAGGGACAGGATGATAGGACATCTGCTAAGACATGAGCGAATGACTTCCATGGTACTAGAGGGAGCTGTAGAGGGCAAAAGTGTAGAGGAAGACAGAGATTGGAATACGTCAAGCAAATAATTGAGGACGTAGGCTGCAAGTGCTACTCTGAGATGAAGAGGTTGGCACAGGAAAGGAATTCGTGGCGGGCCGCATCAAACCTGTCAGTAGGCTGATGACAAAAAAAAAAAAAAAAAAAAATCACAACACAGGCGTACATTGATGTTTTAAGCACCCTCTTTCTTCCCACTGTTGAAGAGCAATTCGGGGATGGCGATTGCATGTTTCAAAACGATCGAGCACCTGTTCATAATGGAGAACCTGTGGCGTAGTGGTTACACGACAATAAAATCCCTGTAATTGACTGGCCTGCACAGTCGTGAGACCTACAGAATACGTTTGGCATTTTTTGGAGCGCCGACTACGTGCTAGGCCTCACCGACAGACGTCGATACCTCTCCTCAGTTCAGCACTCCGTTAAGAATGGACTGCCATTCCTCAAGAAACCTTCCAGCACCTGATTGGACGTATGCCTGCGAGAGTGGAAGCTCTCATCAAAGCTGAGGATGGGCCAACACCACATTGAATTGCAGCATTACCAATGTCGGGCGCCATGAACTTGTAAGTCATATTGGGGCAGGTGTTCAAATGGTTCAAATGGCTCTGAGCACTATGGGACTTAACATCTATGGACATCAGTCCCCTAGAACTTAGAACTACTTAAACCTAACTAACCTAAGGATATCACACAATACCCAGCCATCACGAGGCAGAGAAAATCCCTGACCCCGCCGGAAATCGAACCCTGGAACCCGGGCGTGGGAAGCGAGAACGCTACCGCACGACCACGGGATGCGGGCTTGGGGCAGGTGTCCGTATACTTTTGATCACATAGCGTATACTGACGTCCTCTATTGTCACTTACAACCTAGCATATTTTTGCGCCAAATCCGCACGATTGCAGCTAGATGCAGGCCGGTGACAGTCCTCTCCCTGCCGCACACCATTATTCACCTTGAATGCTGTCCATTTATACTCTACCCTAACACTATCTTCTCTATAAATCAGTGTTGACTCTACACGTGATGGCAAGAATGATTTCGAGGCATTTGCGAATCCTCTGGCCACAGACTACAGCGTGACTCATCACTCTAAATGTCTGCCTGCTTGGTTGGGTGGTAATATGCTTGCCTCCCACGCACTGGGCCCGGGTTCGATTTCCGGCCCGTCTGGAGATTTTCCCTACTCGGGGACTGGATGTCGTGTTGTACCCACCATCATTTCATCCTCATCATTGGCCGCAAGTCGCCCAATGTGGTGCCGACAAATAAGATTTGCACTTGGCGGCCGAACTCGAATGGGACCTCCCGGCTAACAATGCCACACGATCATTCGTTTGCAGTCAACCAATATCCACTGGCATTACTGTTCGGACCCTCTCCAGAGTCCCTTGGCATTAGCATATGAAGAGCTACTCGACCACTGTACTGCATTCTTTTTAACTCCCTACCACTGTAAGCGTGCTAGCTCTGGAACTGACAAGTGATTCCTTCCGTTGATTTCATGTGATTTTTTTGCGACCACCTTCCTCAGAGCTCGACGGTCCCTGTCCGTCGCCACATGAGACCTCTTTTTTCTACATTTAGCCGCGGTTGTTCCTTCGTCTTTCCGCTTCACAGATACGAGATCAGCAGCCAGCTTTGGCAGCTTTAGAAG
Source organism: Schistocerca americana (assembly GCF_021461395.2). NCBI lineage: Eukaryota > Metazoa > Arthropoda > Insecta > Orthoptera > Acrididae > Schistocerca > Schistocerca americana. The sequence continues at coordinate 181,305,787 of NC_060127.1, read as the reverse complement.
TGATGAAATTTCCTGATGCATTTGTTAGCTGATATCTAATGAACAGCCAACATTCGAAGCCATTCAGCTCTATTGCTGTTACTGCTTCTCCGCTGACAACACAACGCTTCGAGCCTCCTTTCATATGGCAGGTCTGCATCTTGTGGCATTTAGCGGCCAATTCCGCGTTTCACAGATCGGGTTTAATGCGAAAAGATCATGGAGGCCGTACAGGGTTTACGAGTGTGTGTGTGTTGTTGTTGTTGTGGTCTTCAGTCCTGAGACTGGTTTGATGCAGCTCTCCATGCTACTCTATCCTGTGCAAGCTTTTTCATCTCCCAGTACCTACTGCAACCTACACTCGAATTCCAGTCACCCATGACTATTAAATTTTCGTCTCCCTTCACAATCTGAATAATTTCTTTTATTTCATCATATATTTCTTCAATTTCTTCGTCATCTGCAGAGCTAGTTGGCATATAAACTTGTACTACTGTAGTAGGTGTGGGCTTCGTATCTATCTTGGGCACAATAATGCGTTCACTATGCTGTTTGTAGTAGCTTACCCGCACTCCTATTTTTTTATTCATTATTAAACCTACTCCTGCATTACCCCTATTTGGTTTTGTGTTTATAACCCTGTAGTCACCTGACCAGAAGTCTTGTTCCTCCTGCCACCGAACTTCACTAATTCCCACTATATCTAACTTCAACCTATCCATTTCCCTTTTTAAATTTTCTAACCTACCTGCCCGATTAAGGGATCTGACATTCCACGCTCCGATCCGTAGAACGCCAGTTTTCTTTCTCCTTATAACGACATCCTCCTGAGTAGTCCCCGCCCGGAGATCCGAATGGGGGACTATTTTACCTCCGTAATATTTTACCCAAGAGGACGCCATCATCATTTAACCATACAGTAAAGCTGCATGCCCTCTGGAAAAAATTACGGCTGTAGTTTCCCCTTGCTTTCAGCCGTTCGCAGTACCAGCACAGCAAGGCCGTTTTGGTTATTGTTACGAGGCCAGATCAGTCAATCATCCAGACTGTTGCCCCTGCAACTACTGAAAAGGCTGCTGCCCCTCTTCAGGAACCACATGTTTGTCTGGCCTCTCAACAGATACCCCTCCGTTGAGGTTGCACCTACGGTACGGCTATCTGTATCGCTGAGGCACGCAAGCCTCCCCACCAACGGCAAGGTCCATGGTTCATGGGGGGGGGGGGGGGGGGGTGTATTGCGTATTAAACCGGCGACCTAGAAACGACGGAGAGGCTTCGTCCCGCCGTAGCCCTCAGTGGTTCACAACCCCACGACGGGCAACAGTGGTCCACTTCACCCCTCCGCCGCCCCACACCGAACCCAGGGTTATTGTGCGGTTCGGCCCCCAGTGGACCCCCCGCGAACATCTCACACCAGACGAGTGTAGCCCGGTGTACGCGTACGTGTAGTGTTTGCGCAGCAATCGCCGACACAGTGTAACTGAGGCGGAATAAGGGGAACCAGCCCGCATTCGCCGAGGCAGATGGAAAACCGCCTAAAAACCATCCACAGGCTGGCCCGCACACCGGACCTCGACACTGATCCGCCTGGCGGATTCGTGCCGGCGACCGGCACGCCTTCTCGTTCGGGAAGCAGCGCGTTAGACTGCGCGGCTAGCCGGGCGGGCTGCGTTCACCAGTAATCGTTATACCCCCGGGTGGAAGAAGAAATGAGGGAAGACATTGCGGTACACGAATACACGAAGTACTCTCCACCACACGCCGCAAGGTGGCTTGCGGAGTATAGACGTAAATATTGCAAGGTGACCGCTGAAGTGATTTGTAAACATTATTTCGCAGCCTGTTCTGAATCAATACAAACACATCGCTTGTGAGCGGCCCTGCGGGGCACGCACGCGCATTCATTACTGCTTTGTGCTGTCATTCGTTAACTCTGCAACACAAGTTCGTTACGCGTATACAGCGTACCTGGTCATTGTGTATTTTTCACCTCTCGACAATGAGCTAGTTAGCACTTCTTATAACGAGCTGCCATGTTTGCAAAAAAAAGCGTAACATATGCTGTGGCGCAAGCAACTTACGAGATGTAAAAAACTGAATGCCACTACGGGAGTTGAAATCCGGACATCATTTTTCTGGCGTAAGTGTTTTTTCCGGCTGAACCATCTGAGCGCATTTCACGATTTAGGTCTTCAGTTTGCCTGTAGATCTCTCGTACCGCTGAAATGCTGGATACATATCAGTTACTGTATGGAAAGAAGAACCACCCACCTATCAGAGGCGTATGGGTGAGGGTGAAAAAAAGTGTAGCCCACGACTAGTGAATACCCATAATTTATTCATCGTTGACTGGAATACTCTCTTTCAAATTCTGAAGGTGGCAGGGGTACAACACAGGGAGCGAAAGGCTATTTACAATTTGTACAGAACCCAGATGGCAGTTATAAGAGTCGAGGGGCATGAAAGGTAAGCAGTGGTTGGGAAAGGAGTGAGACAGGGTTGTAGCCTCTCCCCGATGTTATTCAATCTGTATATTGAGCAGGCAATAAAGGAAACAAAAGAAAAATTCGGAGTAGGTATTAAAATTCATGGAGAAGAAATAAAAACTTTGAGGTTCGCCGATGACATTGTAATTCTGTCAGAGACAGCAAAGGACTTGGAAGAGCAGTTGAATGGAATGGACAGTGTCTTGAAAGGAGGATATAAGATGAACATGAACAAAAGCAAAACAAGGATAATGGAATGTAGTCTAATTAAGTCGGGTGATGCTGAGGGAATTAGATTAGGAAATGACACTTAAAGCAGTAAAGGAGTTTTGCTATTTGGGGAGCAAAATAACTGATGATGGTCGAAGTAGAGAGGATATAAAATGTAGACTGGCAATGGCAAGGAAAGCGTTTCTGAAGAAGAGAAATTTGTTAACATCGAGTATAGATTTAAGTGTCAGCAAGTCATTTCTGAAAGTATTTGTATGGAGTGTAGCCATGTATGGAAGTGAAACATGTACGATAAATAGTTTGGGCAAGAAGAGAATAGAAGCTTTCGAAATGCGGTGCTACAGAAGAATGCTGAAGATTAGATGGGTAGATGACATAACTAACGAGGAAGTATTGAATAGGATTGGGGAGAAGAGAAGTTTGTGGCGCAACTTGACCAAAAGAAGGGATCGATTGGTAGGACATGTTCTGAGGCATCAAGGGATCACCAATTTAGTATTGGAAGGCAGCGTGGAGGGTAAAAATCGTAGAGGGAGACCAAGAGATGAATACACTAAGCAGATTCAGAAGGATGTGGGTTGCAGTAGGTACTGGGACATGAAAAAGCTTGCGCAGGATAGAGTAGCATGGAGAGCTGCATCAAACCAGTCTCAGGACTGAAGACCACAACAACAACAACAACAACATATTTTAGAATCAGATCACTTAGACTTACATCAAATTCTGCACGTAATTTCTAACCTTCAGGAAACTTTTTCTCGCCGAAAGTCCTACACCCCTTTTAAAATGATAAAAAAAAGTGTGTGAAATCTTATGGGACTTAACTGCTAACGTCATCAGTCCCCAAGCTTACACACTACTTAACCTAAATTATCCTAAGGACAAACACACACACAGCCATGCCAGTGGCAGGACTCGAACCTCCGCCGGGACCAGGCGCACAGTCCATGACTGCAGCGCCCTAGACCGCTCGGTTGATCCCAAGCGGCAAACATGATAAAAGGAAAATAATTTACCCCTTAACACATTTTCCCTTTTCGTGCACTAAGACTGCCACGGTAGGCCCGAAGTTTCAGATTATTACTTCTTTACTACTAACTATATTCGCGACACGCTTTGCAGCCACTCTTGACATACTGACTCTACCTGCAGAATACAATCTCTGTACAACATACACTTCAGGGTATATGACGTCATAAACAGTGAGATGCGTAGGAACTGCCACGTCGTGCGTGACGTTTAACTTTACAACTTGTAATCTCCGGCCGGCCGGGGTGACCGAGTGGTTCTGGGCGCTACATTCTGGAGCCGCGCAACCGCTACGGTCGCAGGTTCGAATCCTGCTTCGGGCATGGATGTGTGTGATGTCCTGAGGTTAATTAGGTTTAAGTAGTTCTAAGTTCTAGGGGACTGATGACGTCAGAAGTTAAGTCCCATAGTGCTCACAGCCATTTGAACCATTTTTTTGTAATATTCCCCCCCACCCCCTGCTTCCTAATTCCAGCTATCGTTCACAATAAGCAAAGTCTTTTATGAAAAATTTTAGTGGAGCGAAGATTACAGTAAACTTTTTAGTTTACTTAGGTTTTCGTGTAGAGTTGGCTCCAGTTCTTCTTGTCTAGGGGTCTCATCATTTAAGCAGAATATCTCACATTTTAAGTCTTCACGGTTGAATTGATCTAAATAAATTTGAAGATTGTTGTTGCATAATTTTTGTTGTTACGTTGATATATTTTGTCACATTTTACTGTATCATACAGTCGTTTGAATTTTCACATTATCAAAGCCGAAATTACATTGTTCGTCAGAAATACAAAAATACGTCCGATCTCACCAGAGGCATGCTTACTACTATTTCGTTCTGCGGTAATAACCATATTCCAAAGGGTTTAAATTTCTATTAGTTTCGATTATTGTTTCATAAATGAATCCAGAAATAAATGTAGAAAACAGTACTCGATTGCCTAATTAATAACTGAAATTTTAAGTGTCCAAAAAATAATTCGTAATTTCAAATGTTTCTAAAAATTAATTTCAACTGTACATTCAGAGCTGGTACTTATCGATTGTAACATCGAAAATAAAGTAATTCCTTTTCATAAATTTTAGCTTGAAATGTAACATATTATTATTATCATTATTGTTGGTGTTTGGCCCTTAAAGAGCGCAGTTGGACTAAACTTCTTGGCCAATTCCTTTTGCTGCCTTCCTTGCTGCCCAAACGTCCCTCATTCGCTCGTTGTGTTTCTGTTTCCGGTCCTCTGTCCGTGCTTCTTGTCGGCTTCGTGTCTTCGGCTTCATCTTGGTTGCCTTTTTGATTGCCCATATTTCTTTCATCTTCCGGCTGTGATCTTGGTTGCGTTCTTCGGTCCATTTTACGTCTGCTCGGTTGTCACAGTGTATCTCATGTAGTTTACTTTTCTTAATGATGTTTCTGAATTTTATTCTGTCGTTTATTGTGTCTGGTGTGATGTTGAGTTGAGTCGGGTCATTTTTTACCTGTGCCGTAGATTTGTTGTTTCTAGTGGTTACCCAGTCAAAGATCTGTTTGGTCAGCCTGTGTGATGGCATTCTGTATAGGTGTCCATAGAATTGTAGTCAGCGTTTTCTAATCTTTTCTGTGATTGTGTCCGTATGTTTGTACAGTTCCTCTGTAGGTTTCTTGATACATATTCCATTGTTGTTAGTTGCGGCAAATATTTTCCTAAGTATTTTCCGTTCTACTTTTTCTAATTGTCTGATACGTGTATGCCCTAGGATTAGTGTGTCTCTGCTACATACAGTGCTTCTGGGAGCACCACCGTGTCGTAATGGCGTAATTTGGGTTTTTGTGAGATAGACTTCTTGTTGTAATGATTCCACACTACTTTGTATGCCTTGCCCAGTTTAGTCTTTCTTTCTTCGTTTGAGTCTCTGTTATGTCCGCTCATTTGTTATTTGTAGTGTTTCACCGATGAAGTTTGCCGTTTTGTAAATCGTGCCGTACTTTGTGCTCAGGGATGACAGTTTCTTTGTGCTCATAAACTGTGTCTTTTCGTAAGAGATTTGTAGTCCAGTTTTGCAAGCGACTTCGTGTAGTTTTTCAATAGCTTCTGTTGTTTCGTTTATACCTTTCGTGACAATCGCCAGGCATTTGATCTGTTGGTTTCCTAAGGTTATCCCCTATTGCGATATTTCCCATTCTTTTATTACCTTATCTGACACTAGATTGGAAAGAAGAGGTGAGAGGCCATCGCCTTGTCGGACACCTGTGTGAATTTCAAAAGACTCTGATAGTTCCCCCACAGAACTTTACTTTGGAGATCGTGTTGGTCAAGGTCTGCCCTATGATAGACCGTGTATTGTTGTCTACTTTGTATTCAGCTAGAATTTTGAAGAGTTTTCCGGTCGATAACATATTGTGTATAAATTATATGAAAGTTTTCAGAAAAGCAGCTGAGATAATATAGACCTGTCCAAAATTCGAAAGATAATACTGGTATCGACAACTACTGTTGAGGGAAAGTAATGCTAGATCAGGAGTTCCCGTTACAACCTGATGTGCCAAAAGTCATGGGACACCGTTCTGCACATAGTTGGCGGAAGTGCTGCGTACGCAAGGTGCACTACTGGCCATTAAACTTGCTACACCGTGAAGAAATGCAGATGATAAACGGGTATTTATTGGACAAATATATTAAACTAGAACTGACATATGATTACATTTTCACGCGATTTGGGTGCATAGATCCCGAGAAATCAGTACCCAGAACAACCACCTCTGGCCGTAATAACGGCCTTGATACATGTGAGCATTGAGTCAAACAGAGCTTGGATGGCGTGTACAGGTACAGCTGCCCATGCAGCTTCAACACGATACCACAGTGTATCAAGAGTACTGACTGGCGTATTGTGACGAGCCAGTTGCTCGACCATCATTGACCAGACGTCTGCAATTGGTGAGAGATCTGGAGAATGTGCTGGCCAGGGCAGCAGTCGAACGTTTTCTGTATCCAGAAAGGCCCGTACAGGACCTGCAACATGCGGTCGTGCATTATCCTGCTGAAATGTAGGGTTTCGCAGGGATCGAATGAAGGGTAGAGCCACGGGTCGTAAAACATCTGAAATGTAACGTCCACTGTTCAAAGTGCCGTCAATGCGAGCAAGAGGTGACCGAGAGGTGTAACCAATGGCACCCCATACCATCACGCCGGTTGATACGCCAGTATGGCGATGACGAATACCCTCTTCCAATGTGCGTTAACCGCGATGTCGCCGAACACGGATGCGACCATCATGATGCTGTAAACAGAACCTGGATTCATCCGAAAAAAGGCGTTTTGCCATTCGTGCACCCAGGTTCATCGTTGAGTACACCATCGCAGGCGCTCCTGTCTGTGATGCGGCGTCAAGGGTAACCGCAGCCATGGCCTCCGAGCTGATAGTCCATGCTGTTGCAAACGTCGTCGAACTGTTGGTGCAGATGGTTGTTGTCTTGCAAAGGTCCCCATCTGTTGAGTCAGGGATCGAGACGTGGCTGCACAATCCGTTACAGCTATGCGGATAAGATGCCTTGTCATCTCGACTGCTAGTGATACGAGGCCGTTGGGATCCGGCACGGCGTTCCGTATTACCCTCCTGAACCCACCGATTCCATATTCTGCTAACAATTGGATCTCGCCCAAGGCGAGCAGCAATGTCGCGATACGATAAACCGCAATCGCGATAGGCTACAATCCGACCTTTATCAAAGTCGGGAACGTGATGGTACGCATTTCTCCTCCTTACACGAGGCATCACAACAACGTTTCACCAGGCAACGCCGGTCAACTGCTGTTTGTGAATGAAGAATCGGTTGTAATCTTTCCTCATGTCAGCACGTTGTAGGTGTCGCCACCGGCGCTAGCCTTGTGTGAATGGTCTGAAAAGCTAATCATTTGCGTATCACAGGATCGTCTTCCTGTCGGTTAAATTTCGCGTCTGTAGCACGTCATCTTCGTCGTGTAGCAATTTTAATGGCCAGTTGTGTATAAAAGGGGAGTGCATTGGCGGAAATATCATTTGTACTCAAGTGATTCATGTGAAAAGTCTTCCAACTGCTTGTGCATGGTACATTCCATTTCCGAAATCATTAGGGAATTCGATATTCCGCAATCCATAGTGTCAAGAACGTGCAGAGAATACCAAATTTCAGGCATTACCTCTCACCGCGGACAATGCACTGGTCGAGGGCCTTCACTTAACGACCGAGAGCAGCGGCGTTTGCGTATAATTGTCAGTGCTAACAGACAAGCAACACAGCGTGAAATAATCGCAGGAATTAATGTGGGACGTACAACGAACGCATCCGCTAGGACAGTGCTGCGATATTAGGCGTTAGTGGCCTATGGCAGCAGACGACCGACGAGAGAGTGTTTGCTAACAGCACTACGCCGCCTGCAGCGCCTCTCGTGGGCTCGTGTCCGTATCGGGTGGACCCTAGGCGACTGAAAAGCCATGGAGTGGTTAGATGAGTGCCCATTTCCGTTGATGAGAGGTGATGGAAGGGTTGGAGTTTGGCGCAGACCTCAAAAAGCCATGGAGCCAAGTTGTCAACAGGGCTGTTGGTGGCTTCATAATGGAGTGGGCTGTGCTTACAGGGAATGGACAGGGTCCTCCGGTCCAAGTGAACTGATCACTGACTGGAAATTGCTATGTTCTGCTATCTGGAGACCGTTTGGAGCCATTCACGGTTTTCACGTTGTGGATGACAATGCGCCATGTCGCTAGACCATAATTGTTAGCGACTGGTTAGAAGGACACTCTGGACAATTCAAGCGATTTTTTTTTTTTCACGCAGATCGTCCTACGTGAATATCATCGAACATTTATGGGACGCTAGGACGACCACTTCTCGGTACATCTGTCAATCTGTCACTGGACCCGTACTTCGAAATTTGTCAATCAAATCTCGCACAGTATCGCGATGTGGGAGTGTTGTCTCCGGGAAAACTGAATTAAATGATTGACGAAATGAAACTGTGTATTAACCTTCAGCTTTGAACACTTGTTCGACTAAAAACACACGTTCTTCAATGGTTAGCATTTTAACAGTGACAAAAACGAAACAAACGAACAAAGGAACTAAACTTAAACGTTCACGTCAACACGTAACGACACACACCAACGATACTACTGACGCTGGCTGAGATGAACGAAACAGTGGAATGTTGGGAGAGTCCACTTGAAGGGAAGTAACCCAGGCAGGCGGACAATCATACGGCACGGGCGGCTAACAATCATATGGCACTGCGGAGAGACTTTTTTAAACACTCCGTATAAAAAATTCTGAGAGGTGACGGGAAAGATAGATATCCAAAAAATACTAACACCAGTTATGCACTATAGAAAAGGATAGGTAAAACCTGTGTGGGTTATAAGTTGTTAGAAAGTAATTCAAAGAACTTGAAAGATCATCCATGTCCTGATTGTATTGAGCACGATGCCGTCCAAACCAGTGTACACTTTGTACCCACGGATTTGTGACTCATAACAGTAAAATGGCTCTAAGACAGGGATGCAGTTTTCCGCCCGTTTTGTTCAATCCATGCATCGTATAAACAATGACGGAGATAAATGAATGGTTCAAGAGTGGGATTAAAATTCAGAGTGAAAGGATATCAATGATAAGATTCACTGGCATAAAGTGAAGAAGAATTGTAGTACCTGTTGAATGGAATGGGCAATCTTATTAGTACAGAATACAGATTGACAGTAAATCGAAGAAAGACGAAAGTAATGAGAAGCAGCAAAATGAGAACAGCGAACAAGTTAACATCAGAATTCCGTATCACGAAGTAGATGAAGTTGAGGAATTCTGCTACCAAGGCAGAAAAAACATGATGGAGGAAAAGAAAAACACATAAAAATCAGACTAGCACTGGGAAAAGGGCATTCTTGGCCACAAGAGGTCTACTAGTGTCAAATACCAGCCTTAATTTGAGGAAGAAATTTCTGAGAACGTACGTTTGAGGCACAGCATTATATGAAACATCAACTGTGGGAAAACAGGAACTGAAGAGAATCGAAGCATTTGAGATGTGGTGCGCAGATTAATGTTCAAAATTAGATTGATAAGGTAGAGATTCAGGAGGTTCTCCACAGAATTAGTGAAATTTGGAAATTTGTGGTAAGTTCTTATGGGACCAAACTGTCATCTGTCTCTAGGCTTACACACTACTTGCTCCAACGCACATCCATGCCCAAGCGAGGACTCGAATCTCCGATGGGGGAGCCGCGTGAACCGTGGCACGGTGCCCAAGACCGCTCGGCTTCCCCGCATGGCGCAGAAACAGTGACAGAAGGAATATATCGCAAACACTTACAAGCAGAAGGGACTGGATGGCAGGACATTTGTTAACACATGAGGAAACTGTTAAGGGTAAAAACTGTAGAGGAAGACAGAGATAGGAATACACCCAGCAAACAACTGAGGACGTAAGTTGCAAATAGTACTCTGAGATGAAGTGGTTGGCACAGGAGAGGAATTCATGGCGGGCCGCATCAAACGAGTCAGAAGCGTGACAACTCAAAAAAAGTGGATGAGGTGGATGTAGCATAAGAAAACGCAGTATTACTGAATCCCATCTCACATGGACGTAGATATGCTGCAGTATTACTGAAGCCTGTCTCACACGGACTAAGATAAACTGCAGTATTACTGAAGCCCATCTCACATGGACTAAGATATGCTGCAGTATTACTGAAGCCTGTCTCACGTGGACTAAGATAAGCTGCAGTATTACTGAAGCCCATCTCACATGGACTAAGATAAGCTGCAATATTACTGAAGCCTGTCTCACATGCCGGCCAGAGTGGCCAAGCGGTTAAAGGCGCTACAGTCTGGAACTGCACGACCGCTACGGTCGCAGGTTCGAATCCTGCCTCGGGCATGGATGTGTGTGATGTCCTTAGGTTAGTTAGGTTTAAGTAGTTCTAAGTTCTAGGGGACCTATGACCACAGCAGTTGAGTCCCATAGTGCTCAGAGCCATTTGAACCATTTGAACCTGTCTCACACGGACTAAGATTAGCTGCAGTATTACTGAAGCTTGTCTCACACAGACTAAGATAAGCTGCAGTATTACTGAAGCCCATCTCACATGGACTAAGATAAGCTGAAATATTTCTGAAAATATATTTCTCGTGTCGGTCGTCTGCTGCCATAGGCAATTAACGCCTAATTTCGCAGCACTGTCCTAGCGGATGCGTTCGTTGTACATCCCACATTTATTCCTGCGATTATTTCACGCTGTGTTGCTTATCTGTCTCACATGGACTAAGATAAGCTGCAGAATTGCTGAAGCCCGTCTCACAGGGACTAAGAAAGCTGCAGTATTATTGAATCCCGCCTCACACAGACTAAGATAAGCTGCAGTATTACTGAAGCCCATCTCACACGGCCTAAGAAAGCCGCAGTATTATTGAAGCCCGTCTCACACAGACTAAGATAAGCTGCAGTATTACTGAAGCCCATCTCACACAGTCTAAGATAAGCAACAGTAACACTTGCCAGCTCATGCAGCGTCTCCCTTAAGGGGGGCAGGACGTCAAACGGACCGACTTGGGGTAGGAGAGGCACCACAGGACATTTTAATCTCCACTGTCTATACTTTTACAAATAAATTCATAAAACTTTGTCGGCATAACCAGGAAGGATTCAGGATTCACACTCACAGCAGTGGAAGTTAAAAAACTTAACAAAATAATTTTTTTTCATATGCGAAATTTCATCATTTTTTCACTTACTGTTGCCTGCATTTGTTGCTATAGGTACACTTTTCTTCAGAAGTAATAGACATACCTCGATGAATTTTGCGTAGCATACAAACTATACTTGGAGGTGTATGAAACTCTGGAATTTTCCGAATCTATTAATAACTGTGGTAAAAATGGAGATAATTATCTATAGAATTTGAGTTTTTTCTAAACATGGAGTTTAAAATGTAGCAGCTCATTCATTTTTTCATAAATTTAATAAATTCTAGAGTTTCATCTACCTGTAAGTATGGTTTGTATGCTGTACAAAATTCATCGAAGAATCTCTCGTACTTACGAAGAAACGTGTACCTATGGTAACAAATGCAGCCAATAGTAAGCGAAAAAAATTATGGAATTTCGCATGTAAAAAGATTTATTTCGTTAATATTTTCGATCTTCCACTGCTGTTAGTGTGAATCCTGAATCCTTCCTTATCACGCTAACAAAGTTTTATGAATATATTTGTAAAAGTGTAGACTGTGGAAATCAAAAGGTCCTGTGGTGCTTCTTCTGCTCCAACTCCGCCCGTTTGACGTCCTACCCCCCTTGAAGGCACTGTCGTCTGTTACAGCCTACCCTCCATGGAGCTGTGCATGTTTCCCGTGATAGGTCTGCGTTATTTTCTTGTGAGGCCTAGTCGGATTCCCCACATGTTACCTGCACTGACCAATCACGAGTCCTGTTTGATGACTGACGTCACAGCCTACACAGGAGGGAAAATTTAAGCTACATTTGATATGCAGCATATGGACAAACATGCACCAAACGCAAATTCCTAGCAACCTCCACTCTTCACAGCAAACTTTCCCAAATCCTCGCAATAAAATATTGCAGTAGATACGACCATTAACGGAATGATAGTCCGCCCCCGGTAGCTGAGTAGTCAGCGCGACAGAATGTCAATCCTAAGAGCCCAGGATCGATTCCCGGCTGGGTCGGAGATTTTCTCCACTCAGGGGCTGGGTGTTGTGTTGTCCTAATCATCATCATTTCATCCCCATCGACGTGCAAGTCGCCGAAGTGGCGTCAAATCGAAAGACTTGCTCCGGGCGAACGGTCTACCCGACGGGAGGCCCTAGTCACACGACATTTATATTCAACGGAATGATAGGCAGTTCATCATGAAGCTGATGAATGAAGCTATACGATGCGCGAGAATCAATTTTTTTTACCGAACAGTATTTTTACAATGGTTTGAGAAATACTGCAGTTCGGCCGGCTCACGCGACCTGTCATTTACAGTGTCAAGCCTAGTTTCCGCGCAGTGTAAGAGGTTTAGCGTGCTAGGCGGCTGTCACCCCTACCTGCCTGTCGGCAGCCATGCGCGCCTTGTAGCAAACTTGCGCAGAACCTTACTCCGTCTGAAACATGCTTAAGGGACTTCCCCGGAAGCAAAATTCAGTTGCAGGTTGCCTATCTAATGTCTCCCAGGGGCAGCGAAAATTTCATAATTTTATATTTCACGTGATTATTAATCGAATTTAAATCTTTAAACTACAGTCCCAATCTACTCATCAAGAGGTATAGTCTTATGCTAAAAATTTAACACAATAGGAGACACTACGTGAACATAGGTATCTGGACACCTGGCTGAAAATGTCTTACAAGTTCGTGCCGCCCTCCATCGGTAAAGCTGGAATTCAGTATGGTGTTGGCCTGCCCTCAGCCTTGATGACAGCTTCCAGACATACTTTCAATCAGGTGCTGGAAGGTTTCTTGAGGAATGGCAGCCCCTTCTTGAAGAAGGGGACTGAGGACAGGTATCGATGTCAGTCAGTGAGGCCTGACACGAAGTCGGCCTTCCTAAATATCCCAAAGGTGTCCTACAGGATTCAGGACAGAACTCTGTGCAGACCAATCCATTACAGGGATGTTACTGTCGTGTAACCACTCCGCCACACGCCGTGCATTATGAACAGGTGCTCCATCGTGTTGAAAGATGCAGTCACCATCTCCGAATTGCTCTTCAACAGTGGGAAGCAAGAAGGCGCTTACAACATCAATGCAGGCCTGTGCTGTGATAGTGGCACGCAAAACAACAAGGGGTACAAGTCCCCTCCATGTCAAGACGACCACATCATAACAATACCGCCTCTGAATTTTACTGTTGGCACTACACACTCTGACAGAGGACGTTCACCGGGCATTCGCCATACCCACACCCAGGCATCGCATCGCCACATTGTGTACCGTGATTCGTCACTCCACACAACGTTTTTCCACTGTTCAGTCGTCCAATGTTTACGCTCCTTACACCAAACGAGGTGTCGTTTGGCATTTACCGGCGTGATGAGTGGGTTATGAGCAGCAGCTCGATCATGAGATCAAAGTTTTTTCACCTCCCGCCTAATTGTCATAGAACTTGCAGTGGATCCTGATGCAGTCTGGAATTCCTATGTGATGGTCTGGATAGATGTCTGCTAATTACACCTTACAACCTTCTTCAACTGTCGGCGGTCTCTGTCAGTCAACAGACGAGGGCGGCCTGTACGCTTTTGTGCCGTACGTGTCCCTTCACGTTTACACTTCACTATACATCGGAAACAGTGGACCTAGGGATGTTTAGGAGTGTGGAAATCTCGCACACAGACGTATGATACAAGTGACACCCAATCACCTCACCACGTTCGAAGTCTGTTAGTTCTGTGGAGCGCCCCATTCTGCTCTCTCACAATGTCTAATGACTACTGAGGTCGCTGTTGTGGAGTACCTGGCAGTAGGTGAGAGCACAATGCACCTAATATGAAAAACGTATGTTTTTGGGGGTGTCTGGATACTTTTGATCACATAGTGTACCTATTACTGTTAGATACTGTGTATTTGTCTTGAAGGCGCTGCAGTCTGGAACCGCAAGTCCGCTACGGTTAAAGGCGCTACAGTCTGGAACTGCACGACCGCTACGGTCGCAGGTTCGAATCCTGCCTCGGGCATGGATGTGTGTGATGTCCTTAGGTTAGTTAGGTTTAACTAGTTCTAAGTTCTAGGGGACTAATGACCTCAGCAGTTGAGTCCCATAGTGCTCAGAGCCATTTGAACCATTTTTTTATTTGCCTTGAGTCAGGTTCCTGACCGCTCAAAAGTACCCGGACGTTACTCATCCAGTATTCGAGAATGACAGCAGTTAGCAACTTACAACAAATTTTACGTATAATTTCGAACATGTACGAATCCTTGTACTGCTGACACCCACTCCACAAAATGATGAAAGGAAGAATGTTGATCGCTTACTATGTTTCCGCTGTTCATGCAGTAAAGCTTCTGCATCAGAAATGACTTGTTAATTTATTACTTTTTTCTACTGACTCTATTCGCAACACCGTTTGCAGACAATACCTACATATATAACTGAATGTACCTGAAAAATTGTATCATTTTAAGTCGCATGACTTGTTAATTTAGCGAGTGAGGTGGCGCAATGGTTAGCATCCTGGACTCGCATTAGTGAGGACGACGGTTCAATCCCGCGTCCGGCTATTCTGATTTAGGTTTTCCGTGATTTCCCTAAATCGCTCCACGCAAATGCCGGGATGGTACCTTTGAAAGGGCACGGCCGACTTCCTTCCCTAACCTTCCCTAATCCGCTGAGACTGATGACCTCATTGTCTGGTCTCCTCCCCCAAACAACCCAACCCCAACCCAACTTGTTTTTTCTACTAACTCTGTTCTCAACAAAGTTTGCGGACAATAGGTACGCATATAACTGAATGTACCTGAAAAATTATATCATTTTAAGACACGTAGTTAAGTAGATATGAAGTCATAGCTATTTCCATGCGTGAAAAATTAGCCTCTCCTTAAATAGTGCACGGTAAAACTTCAACATCAGGCATGATATTTGAATATATTACTTCTTTACTACTAACTCTATTCGCAACACACTTTTCAGGTAGTACCTACATGTAACACTGAACGCAACCGCAAAATTATATCAATGGACGACACACAGTTCAGTGGCTATGATGTCATATATGTAAAAATGCATGAAAAAGTTGCTTTTGCTTAAAATGGAGCGCAAATTTCCCAGGCTATATTCGTATTGAGAGCATTTAGCGACTTCCAACAAACATTAAACATATCACCCTTTTTCTAAACTTCTTCTCGCTTATAAGATTAACGTCAAATATTAACACAGATACTCATTTGTAAAGTAAGCTGTTTTATATACCGGGGCTCGGTTCTTTAAAAAAAATCGCTGGTTTACTGGTCTTGAGCGATTGCTAGACGTCAGGTAAATGAAAATGATGAAAAAAAATCGCGGGTGACCTCAGAGACCAGTAAATCTCAGACCGAAGTAAACATCTTGTTTGCGACTGGGAGTCTTCGGAACTTAATTCAGTGGAAGTTTCTTCGCAGTACGATGGAAAGAGATACGTCCTTTCTTCGATCTCAGAGTACTTCCCACCGATAGGACGGAAAAGCGAAGAGCTTGCTCGACAAACAAACTTGCTACTGCAGAACGTCCGTACCTGCCACTAACCCTGATACGAGTAATGTGGGTTGCACCCCCGCTGTGAGTAGACGCTGCAACTTTCAAATTTTCCCGTTTCGCTTTTTAGTCCTCCCCTGCATTACTTTGTCCCAAACTTTTAATATTTAGGAACTCAACCAATCCACCCTCCATTATCTGTTCCACATATTCGTCTTAAGTCATCTCGCTAAAATCTGAGTTTGCTCTTTTTTGTGCTCTGAATACGGATACGAATATGCTCAGAGAAATCCACAGTTTGTACCACCGAATAGTAACAGAAGAACCGTCCCCGCGCAAAGTACAGTAGATAGAAGGAAAGTGTTGTATGAATGTACAAGGGCTATTCGTTTGTTATAGTGTGATCGGTTGCGGAATGGAAACCATAGTTGTGTGGGGTGCACGATATCAGGTGAAATCTCTCAGCAGGCACTCTTGTTTGGATGGGGACACTGTGCCCTAGGTATCTTTACATGCTCCACGTGTGTCACAACTGGAAAGGAAAACTTGACGCGATTGACGTGTATACCGGAGACACTGACGAACACGTATGTGCAAAACTTCATGGGACTTTCAACGTGGTTTGCATTTCACGACCGATCGGTACTTAATAAACGAATGGCCGTCGTAGAATAATACGTAATAATCACTATGTACAACAGTCGATGAGTTTATACCACGACACCTCAACAAATAAAACCTAACACTCTAAAATTCTTAATTATTCGAAATGTTTGCTTCGGTATCTGCCATCGTGGAAGGAAAGTCTCCCGCTGTAGATTGTAATAAAAGATTTTTAAATTGTTGGTGGTGTTGTTTTTGTTGTTGTTTTCGGTCTGAATATTCTTTTGATGTAGCTAGCTGTACAAGCCAAATTGTCGGTTACTTGATGTCTCAATACGTGTACTGTCGATCGTCCCCTTCGTTTGGGCAACTTGTCCCAAAAAATATATTCCCTCATTTCGCTTCAGTACCTAGTCATTAATTGTTCGATTTACTGATCTTCTGTAGCACCACATTTCAGGAGCTTCGTTTCTCTTCTTGGCCGAACTGTTTATCCTCCAAGTATGTCAGCCATGCAAGACTACACTCCAAATTTTCAGAAAGACGCGATAACATTTAAATTTATTTTAAACGTTTTTTGAAGCTTACTGTCAACAGCCGATAAGTAATGTATAAAATGCGTATTTGAACCATCAGCTGTTTTTATTTTTAACCCAGCCATCTACCGGGTTCGGTCTTTGACCATTTTCACGGACGAAGCGTTAAAATGGTTCAAGCCACCATGTTGCATTAATCATTACTTGAACTGTGTAGTGCAATCATGAATGTAAATACGAGGGCTGTTCAGAATGTAGGGAACGTTTCCGCCTGACGCCGCTAGGCGCGCGCCGATCGCGTGTATTTTGGTACGTGCGTGCTCGGCAGCTCAGTCGGCATCCATCCGTGACGGCGGCGACGTCTCTGCGAATCTGGTTTTCTCGATATTCGAATTTGAAACGTGCGCTGCAATCGAAAATCCCGCCAGTTGTGAGGTGCGGCCTGTGATACGGTTTTTGTTGGGAAAAAACATAAAACCTACAGAAAATGATTGTGAACTGTGCGAAGTGTATGGAAACAACGTACTGAGTGAATGTTCCGTCCGGAAATGGTGCATTCGGTTTAAAAATGGCCGAAGCAACCTTCATGATGAAGAGAAAAGTGGATGCTCGAGCATTGTGACTAACGATCTTATCGCTAAAGTTGATGAAACGATTCGAAAACGGAGCTTTCGCTTTCTTTTCCACAAGTTTCACGGACTTTCTTGTTTGAAATTATCACTCAAAAGCTAGGCTACCACAAATTTTGTGCACGACGGGTGCCCAAAATGCTTACCATAAAGAACAGCGAACGTTGACATTTCTGGAGGCCTACCACAAACACAGTGATTCACTACTGGATCTTAACCACTGACAAGACTTGGGTGAAACACGTCAGGTGCGAGACAAAATTACAGTCCATGGAGTGGGGACACACAAGGTCCCCCCAAACACAAAGAAAATGTTTTCAAATCTTGTCAGCAAGGGAGTAAATGGCGACAGTGTTTTGGGTTAGGCAAGGTGTTTGTTTCTTTTGATTTTCTCGAACTTGGAGCGACCATAAATTCCACCCGGTACTGTTGAACTTTGCACAGCCTCAGAAGAGCAGTTCAAAACAAACGCTGAGGAAAGCTGGCGTCCAGAATTTTGTTTTTGCACGACAATGCCCGACCTCACACGGCAAAACGCACTAAAGAACGCCTCAGTTCATTCAAATGGGAAATTTTCCCACATCCGCCGTACAGCCCCGATCTTGCACCAAGCGACTTCCACTGTTTTCCCAAGATGAAGAACTGGCACGGAACTCCAGGGGAGCTTGACTCACTGGCTGAAGTCTCAGGCGGCAGAATTTTATGACGAAGGTCTTTCAAAGCTTGTCCGTCGCTATGATAAGTGCCTCAATGTGTTTAGTGACTATATGGAAAAGTAGTATGTCAGTCGCTCTTTCAGATGTACAGTCGTGGACAAAACCAGCGAGACCCCTCGCCTTTTCGTTATGCTGACCCGCACAGCTCTAAAGTCTGCTACACAGCATAACGGAAAGGCAACATACTATGCACAGGCGTGAAATTGAAAAACTATCCGAAATTGCCAGACTGTTTTCAATCTATATTAATGCTGATTAGTGTGTTAACCACAACACCTAAATATAAGATATAAATGAAACAAGAAACGCTAATTAGTATGAACTGTACTAATAAAAATGAATTTCAGCTTATAGAGATAACATAAATGTTTTAAGTAAGACAAAGTACCCCCGATCGTTACGAATTAGCAAAATATGCGCATTCGGCCGCGAAACGGCCTGTGTCAACGTTCTGACCAGTCACGCTGGATTACCGTTGCTGACCTACCATGAAAGTGTACAAATTTAGCAATGCGTGAAGATTCATAACGAAATTCGGTTAAAAATCATTCCTGCCACACTTAAGTCAATTCAATTATTGACAGAAGCGGAAAAAGTAGGCAATAACAAGTATGAAATTCTACAATAGTTTCGTATCGACATCCACGGGGCGCCGGTACAGAATAAAGGTAGCAATAAAACGTATTGGGGGCGAGAGAATTTCTTAAAATTCCTTTACTGATAGTCTATCTGCCTCCATCGAGGTTAGAACCGAAAACAAACCAGACATCGCTTGCAGTAGCAGACACCTGTCACTACGCTAGCAGACAACCCAGGAAAAAACAGTCCTTTATTATCTCCCCAGATATGAATAAGCCGGCAATTTCGCAGTGAAAATGGCAAAATGATCTGGAGTTTCTGTTGCATAGAGCTTTCTGAACTCAAAAACATGAATTGTCTAACTTTGTCACCGTTTATGTGGCAATCATTCGGGATGTTTATCGACATAACAAAAAAACTATTATTAGCGAGTAAATTTAGCAGGATAATTCTGCACCACCCCAGGAAATAAACGGCGACGTAGCTGTTTCGAATTCTCCATTAGACTCGCCACAGCCCGAAAACGTCCATTAGCCGAAGTGTTCCTTCGGTAACTACCAATGGGAATGCTCGCACATGTAAAACGCGCTGGCATTAATACTGGGATCTGAATTACCACGTGTTTGGCAAATGGATTTCATTTGCATTCCTGTAAACGTGATTTGGATCGAAAGCGTAGCCACGAGTAATATGCTGAAGTATCGACTGCAACTAGAACATTTCGAATAGAGAGTAGGGAAAATTATTAAGCGGCCCTCATCTTCAGTAACTGTCATAGCTATTTTCGTTGTTAGGATTTTGTCACGTCAATCGGTAAAAATGGAACCCTACTAATCTCACTTTCTTGGCCGTCTATCTGTCTACCCAACCCTCAAAACCCGTCTACCTCGAGTACGGGTGGACATAATAAGCGGAAATGTATCGCACTTCCTGCGGTATACGGTCCCTTGGTGGTTTAAAAAAGTGAGATATGTCAACGCAATCTAAAGATACGGCCGTTTATGTAAAGAAAATTTGCGCGAAAGGTAAAAA
This sequence comes from Schistocerca americana, assembly GCF_021461395.2. Taxonomy (NCBI): domain Eukaryota; kingdom Metazoa; phylum Arthropoda; class Insecta; order Orthoptera; family Acrididae; genus Schistocerca; species Schistocerca americana. The sequence goes on along the minus strand of NC_060127.1, from coordinate 181,285,794 downwards.
AAATGGCTCTAAGAACTATACCACCAAACTGCTTAGGTCATCAGTCCCCTAGACCTAGAACTATTTAAACCTACCTAACCTAACACACATCCACGCCCGGGGAAGGATTCGAACTGACGGCGAAAGGAGCCGCGCGGTCCGCGATATGACGCCGTTGAACGCACGGCTAACCCGCGCCAGCAAGCTGTTAATATTATCTGGTATTACTAAAAAGTTATTCACTTCTGGTGAATGATTTTCTGCGCGGTTCATTTAAGATAGAATAACTAAAATATATTTGATGTTACAGAAGAGGAAGGACGCCTAATTCATTTACCATTGTCTGTATTCATGATGTTAGATTCGTAATCTGAGCATACGTACTGTCCATAACCACACTTTAGATCCACGTCATAGTCACAGATATGCGAATACAACACATTGGCTTTTACTTGAGGTATGTCGTTTCCCACGAAGTGGTGGCAGACGATGCTGTGGCGTCTTCGAAGCGCACATCAGCTGAGCGAAGTTACGTAGTATGTTGGTAGCACTTCGTCGCCTTGCCTGTTATGCTGTGTAGCAGACTTTAAAGCCGTGCGGATCAGCATAACGAAAAGGCGAGGGGTCTCGCTCCTTTTGTCCTCAACAGTACATAATAAAATACACTCCTGGAAATTGAAATAAGAACACCGTGAATTCATTGTCCCAGGAAGGGGAAACTTTATTGACACATTCCTGGGGTCAGATACATCACATGATCACACTGACAGAACCACAGGCACATAGACACAGGCAACAGAGCATGCACAATGTCGGCACTAGTACAGTGTATATCCACCTTTCGCAGCAATGCAGGCTGCTATTCTCCCATGGAGACGATCGTAGAGATGCTGGATGTAGTCCTGTGGAACGGCTTGCCATGCCATTTCCACCTGGCGCCTCAGTTGGACCAGCGTTCGTGCTGGACGTGCAGACCGTGTGAGACGACGCTTCATCCAGTCCCAAACATGCTCAATGGGGGACAGATCCGGAGATCTTGCTGGCCAGGGTAGTTGACTTACACCTTCTAGAGCACGTTGGGTGGCACGGGATACATTTTTATTTTTTTTTTTTATTTGTTTATTGTTCCGTGGGACCACATTTAGGAGAAGTCTCCATGGTCATGGAACGAGTCAATACATGAAATTATAACACGATTGTAGAAACAGATAAAATGAAACAAGTCGTTAGTTTAAATAAAGAAAATCAAGAATGTAACACTGGAATTTGCTTAATTTTTTATCTCTTCCAGGAGCTCCTCGACAGAATAGAAGGAGTGAGCCATGAGGAAACTCTTCAGTTTAGACTTAAAAGTGTTTGGGCTACTGCTAAGATTTTTGAGTTCTTGTGGTAGCTTATTGAAAATGGATGCAGCAGAATACTGCACTCCTTTCTGCACAAGAGTCAAGGAAGTGCATTCCACATGCAGATTTGATTTCTGCCTAGTATTAACTGAGTGAAAGCTGCTAACTCTTGGGAATAAGCTAATATTGCTAACAACAAACGACATTAAAGAAAATACATACTGTGAGGGCAATGTCAAAATTCCCAGACTATTGAATAGGGGTCGACAAGAGGTTTTCGAACTTACACCATACATAGCTCGAACAGCCCGTTTTTGAGCCAAAAATACTCTTTTTGAATCAGAAGAATTACCCCAAAAAATAATACCATATGACATAAGCGTATGAAAATATGCGAAGTATACTACTTTTCGTGTTGAAATGTCACTTATTTCAGATACTGTTCTAATGGTAAATAAAGCGGCATTTAGTTTCTGAACAAGATCCTGAACATGGGCTTTCCACAACAGCTTACTATCTATCCGTACGCCTAGGAACTTGAACTGTTCCGTCTCGCTTATAACATGCCCATTCTGTCTGATTAAAATGTCAGTTCTTGTTGAATTGTGGGTTAGAAACTGTAAAAACTGAGTCTTACTGTGATTTAGCATCAAATTATTTTCCACAAGCCACGAACTTACTTCATGAACTACATTATTTGATAATGTTTCAATATTACACACAAGATCCTTCACTACCAAGGTGGTGTCATCAGCAAACAGAAATATTTTTGAATCACCTGTAATACTAGAAGGCATATCATTTACATAAATAAGGAACAGCAGTGGCCCCAGCACCGACCCTTGGGGAACGCCCCATTTAACAGTGCCCCATTGGGACTGAACATCATTACCACTCTCAATATTGCGGAGGATTACCTTCTGCTTTCTGTTCTTAAAGTAGGAGGCGAACCAATTGTAAGCTACTCCCCTTACTCCATAATGTTCCAACTTCTGCAGTAATATTTTGTGGTCAACACAGTCAAAAGCCTTCGTTAAATCAAAGAAAACACCTAACGTTCTCAACCTTTTATTTAATCCGTCCAAAACCTCACAGAGAAAAGAGAATATAGCATTTTCAGTTGTTAAGCCATTTCTAAAACCAAACTGTACATTTGACAGCAAATTATGTGAATTTAAATGCTGCAGTAACCTTGTATATACAAGCCTCTCGATAACTTTAGCAAACACCGATGGAATAGAAATAGGTCTATAATTGTCAACATTATCCCTGTCTCCCTTTTTATAAAGTGGCTTCACTACCGAGTACTTTAATCGGTCAGGAAACCGACCACTGCTAAAGGAAAAGTTACAGATATGGCTAAGTACTGAGCTAATATACGTGGAACAATACTTCAGTATTCTGCTAGATACCCCGTCATATCCATGAGAGTTCTTGGTCTTTAGTGATTTAATTATTAACTCAATCTCCCTCTTGTCAGTATCATGGAGGAGCATTTCAGGTAACAGTCTCGGAACACTTTTTTCTAAGAGCGCTATATGATTCCCTGTTGGGACTAGGTTTCTATTTAGTTCACCTGCTATATTCAGAAAGTGATTATTAAGTACTGTACATATATGCGACTTATCAGCAACACGGACATCCCCACTACGCACTGATTCTATATCCTCGACCTGTCTCTGCAGACCAGCCACTTCCTTTACGACTGACCATATGGTTTTAATTTTATCCTGAGACTTAGCTATTCTATCTGCATACCACATACTTTTTGCCTTCCTAATAACTTTTTTAAGCACCTTACAATACTGTTTGTAATGGGCTGCTGCATTTAGATTTTGACTGTTTCTAACGTTGTGATATAATTGCCACTTTGTTCTACAAGATATTCTTATCCCTTTAGTCAGCCACCCAGGCTGCCTGTTTGTGCTAGTACCCTGTTTTAAACGTTCTAACGGAAAGGAACTTTCAAAGAGCACGAGAAAAGTCTTGAGGAAAGCATTATATTTATCGTCTACTGTATCAGCACTATAAACATCTTGCCAATCTTGTTCCTTGATAAGGTTTACAAAAGTCTGTACAGCAACTGGATCAGCTTTCCTAAAAAGTTGGTAACTATATTTAACATGTGTTGAAGCACAAAAATCTTTTAGACTTAAAATTTGTGCATCATGATCTGAAAGGCCATTCACTTTTTTGCTAACAGAATGCCCTTCTAATAATGACGAATGAACAAAAATATTGTCTATGGTTGTTCTACTGTTCCCTTGCACTCTCGTTGGAAAGAATACGGTTTGCATAAGATTATATGAATTAAGGAGGTCTACGAGCATCCTTTTCCTTGCACAATCACTTATACAATTAATATTGAAGTCACCACATATAACTAACTTTTTGTATTTCCTATAAAGTGAACCAAGAACCTCCTCTAGCTTTAGCAAAAATGTTGTGAAATCGGAGTCTGGGGATCTATAAATAACAACAGTAAGAAGTTTAGCTCCACTAAATTTAACCACACCTGCACAACATTCAAACACCTTTTCAGTGCAGTACTTTGAAACATCAATTGACTCAAATGGGATACCGTTTTTCACATACATGGCTACTCCCCCACACCGCAAAGAGCTCCTAGAAAAGCTGCCAGCCAACCTGTATCCTGGTAAAGGAAGCCTCTGAATTATCTCCTTATTTAAGAAGTGTTCAGATATACCAATAATTTCAGAGTCAACATCTATAAGCAGTTCACTAACTTTATCTCGAATACCTTGTATATTTTGATGAAATATACTAATTCCCTCATTAATCGGATACCCAAGCTTTGTAGAAAGTGGTTTCTTTGTTAGAGAGACTTCCCTTAAGCAGGAATACCTATCAGCTGACTTCAATCTAAAAAAGGTACAGCTCTAACACCCACAACTACCGGAATTTTCCCATGAGTGATCCCACCACCCCCACCTATGCTGTCACCTATAAGTTTTGCCAACCTCCCCTTCCCATACCTGTTGAGGTGCAGGCCATGTCTAGTGAAACCCGTCCTACTGATAGACTCCACCGACACCACTGAAATGTGACTCATGCCTTCTGTCATCAGCGCACCCCCAAGTCTCATGTTATTACGCCTGACGGCTATATTAAGATGAGGCCGATCGTGACGCTGAAACAGTTCCACGAAATGCACATTCGTGTTGCCAGTCTGAGTGGCTATCTTTTCCAGGTCACCATCTATGTCATACTTCCCATCCCTATCAATACTATTACCAGCCCCACCCACAATCACTACCTGATCCTCTTTAGTAAAATCCCTACATAACCCCCCTATGTTAAAAGTCACCTGAGCCAATCCTGCATTAGGCTTCACAATGCTGGTGACCTGGTACTCACTCCCCAATACTTCCTGCAACTGCTGGCCTACACCTCTACCATGAGAACTACCTAACAGCAGAACCTTCTTCTTTCTCTTAGACTTTGCAACTGTCCTAGCCACCGTAACTGCTGAGGTCTGCTGCATACTTCCTACATCTACAGCTACTAGAGATTCCTCTCCACTAGACTCTGACAGTTGGTCATATCTATTACAAACGCCAATAGTAAAACTATCTGAAAATCTCCTTCTCCTAGCAGATCTCTTGCCAACAGCCAGCTCCCATTCCCCAACCCCCTTCTCCCTCCTCATCCTATCTAGCTCCTCCTGTGCGTTTTTCAACTGCACCTGAAGGGCACAGATCTTACGCTCCTGCTCCTCTATCAACTTACTCTTGCTACATAACCTGCAGTTCCAGGAGAGGATCTCACCAGAATGCCCACTGGCTTCCCCACTGCATTCCCCCCAGTGAAAATACTTCGAACAAGTCTCACACCGCAATCCACTACTCACGAACCTACGGCAAAGCCCACACTTCTCACTCATGGTAAAATTTTACAATTATTGAAACAAGAAAACAACTTTATCTAAGTTCCGCTACTACAATAAGAAGATGTTAAAAACTGACTACAATTATCACAAACTTGCTCTACAAGGGAAGTAACTACTATTATTGACAGTATTAATCAACAACAAATGAGAATATAACAAAATACTAACACAGAAAGAAAATCAAACGTCTAATGACAGTCACGAAACTGAAAGCAGTTCGCAAAAATTTCTTCTGAAGTTATTTCACCGGAAAACACCAAGAACACCGGTTGAAGACTACTAAAGTTCCTAAATAAACTACTATACACAAACAATTAATTAGTACTTAGCTTTCGATGCGCCGCTACAGCTGCAACTGGTCAGCGCGGAATGTAAACACGGGTAAGAGGTTAAGTTGCTCGATACGAAACACTCACAAATATCAGGCCACAACACACGAAATGCAGAGGTGAATGAAGAAACCACTAATAAGTCACTTATATAGTAAATATTATCACAAAAACAGTTAAAATATATATCTGAAAACTAAAAATAGATGAAAACTTAGAGAGCGATCTCACACGCAGTCACGCGCTTATGACGTCACACCAAAGATACGTCTACATGCGGACATGCATTGTCCTGTTGGAACAGCAAGTTCCCTTGCCGGTCTAGGAATGGTAGAACGATGGGTTCGATGACGGTTTGGATGTACCGTGCACTATTCAGTGTCCCCTCGACGATCACCAGTGGTGTACGGCCAGTGTAGGAGATCGCTCCCCACACCATGATGCCGGGTGTTGGCCCTGTGTGCCTCGGTCGTATGCAGTCCTGATTGTGGCGCTCACCTGCACGGCGCCAAACACGCATACGACCATCATTCGCACCAAGGCAGAAGCGACCCTCATCGCTGAAGACGACACGTCTCCATTCGTCCCTCCATTCACGCCTGTCGCGACACCACTGGAGGCGGGCTGCACGATGTTGGGGCGTGAGCGGAAGACGGCCTAACGGTGTGCGGGACCGTAGCCCAGCTTCATGGAGACGGTTGCGAATGGTCCTCGCCGATACCCCAGGAGCAACAGTGTCCCTAACTTGCTGGGAAGTGGCGGTGCGGTCCCCTACGGCACTGCGTAGGATCCTACGGTCTTGGCGTGCATCCGTGCGTCGCTGCGGTCCGGTCCCAGGTCGACGGGCACGTGCACCTTCCGCCGACCACTGGCGACAACATCGATGTACTGTGGAGACCTCACGCCCCACGTGTTGAGCAATTCGGCGGTACGTCCACCCGGCCTCCCGCATGCCCACTGTACGCCCTCGCTCAAAGTCCGTCAACTGCACATACGGTTCACGTCCACGCTGTCGCGGCATGCTACCAGTGTTAAAGACTGCGATGGAGCTCCGTATGCGACGGCAAACTGGCTGACACTGACGGCGGCGGTGCACAAATGCTGCGCAGCTAGCGCCATTCGACGGCCAACACCGCGGTTCCTGGTGTGTCCGCTGTGCCGTGCGTGTGATCATTGCTTGTACAGCCCTCTCGCAGTGTCCGGAGCAAGTATGGTGGGTCTGACACACCGGTGTCAATGTGTTCTTTTTTCCATTTCCAGGAGTGTATATTTCTTGTACTTAGTTTTTTTTTAATGCCAAAACGTTCCCTACTTTCTGAATAGCCTTCGACACAAGACTTTAAAAGCAAACATACGAATACTATATGTATACAGGGCAGTACTGAAGAGAATATCAGAATTGACTAATCCAGTACGGTGGCTTGAACCATTTTAACCCTTCATCGTGGAGATGGTCCAAGACCAACACCGGTAGATGTCTGGGTTTTAAAAATAAAATCAGCTGATGGTTCAAATATGCATTTCATACATTTAAATTTATATTCAGTTTGAATGAATTTATCTTTTCAGGAACATTTTGCTAGGTATTGCCAGTATACATTTGATGCGGTCCAGCCCCCCCTCCCCCCTATCTTCGATGTCAACGTTCAATAATGACTCGTAGCCGGCTGGTGGCAGCACTAGCAGTGGAGGGCATATAAAGCGTGTCCATGGGACGCGGAAACAGTGCAGTTATTGAAACTTCCTGACAGATTAAAACTACGTGCCAAGCCGAGACTCGAACTCGGGACCTTTGCCTTTCGCGGGCTAGTGCTCTACCAATTGAGCTACCCAAGCACCACTCACGACCCGTCCTCACAATTTCACTTCCGCCAGTACCTCGCCTCCTACCTTCCAAACTTCATAGAAGTTCTCCTGCGAATCTTGCAGGACTAGCACTACTGGAAGAAAGGATATTGCGGAGACATGGCTTAGCCACAGCCTGGGGGATGTTTCCAGAATGAGATTTTCACTCTTCAGCGGAGTGTGCGCTGATATGAAACTTCCTACTACTACTACTACTACGTGATCAGGCCCAGTGGACCGCACGCATCTACAAGTTTCCTCCTCCACTGTATTCTGTCCATTGCTGCTATCCGCCATTCGTCCACATCTATTGACACTTGGTTTAAATCTTCATGGAGTCCATCCCTCCAACGCTTCTTGGGTCTCCCTGGTGGTCTCCTTCCTGTAGATGTGAAATCCAGGAGCTTCCGAGGCCATCTGTGATTCTCCATTCGGGCCACATGGCCGGCCCACTGCATTCGTTTGGCTTTGACAGTTCCTGCTATGTTGGGCTGCTGGTATAGTTCCTCAAGCTTTTGGTTGTATCTGATCCTCCATTCCCCTGTATCTGCATCCAGAACAGGACCGAAGATTTTCCGAAGTACTTTTCTCTCAAAAACGAGGAGCATATGGAAGTCCTGTTTCCGGATACTCCATGTCTCACAGCCATATAGAACAACAGGCTGGATCAGGGTTTTGTACAGTCGAATCTTGAACTGTCTGAAGAGATATTTGGACTGAGGCAGTTGTGCTGGGCTGTGGTAAGATCGGTTTCCTGCTTGTATTCTGGCATTGATCTCTGCTTCGTATGACGAGTTGTCAGTGAAAAGTGCCCCTAGGTATTTGAATTCTTGCACTCTCTTGTAGGACTGGTCCACAACCTGCAGTGATTGCAGATGATCAGCAGTCTGACAATGACCACGCGTCATAACGAGGAACTCTCTCTTGGCTTCGTTTATGTTTAGCCCAAATTTGCTGGCAGCCTCGTTTAGTGCTTTGGTCATTTGCTCCAACTCCTCTTCCGACCTAGAGAGTAAACAAATGTAGTCTGCGTAGGCTAAGTATGCCAGTCTCTTTCCTTTGATTTTAATCTCTTCGTTCTCTTGGAAGGTCTCACGTACGATCTTATCGAGGGCAAAGTTGAATAGTATAGGGGACAACCCATCTCCTTGCCTGAGTCCTGTCGCAATTTCAAACTCCTCAGTTACGCGATTTCCCATCTTCACCTTTGCACGTGTTTCGTTCAGACAGATTGACAGATTGATGAGTTTCTCTGCTATGCCAAACTCCATAAAACAGTTGAGCAGGCTCTTGCGATGTATGCAATCATGGGCCTTCTTAAAATCAACGAATAAAATATGCAAATCTTTACCATATTCATCCAGTTTCTCAGTGAGCTGCCGGAGACTGAAGATGTGATCTACTGTTGACCGTCCTGGCCGGAAACCTCCCTGGTACTCCCCAATCACCGATTCTGAAACTTCCTGGCAGATTAAAATTGTCTGTCGGACCGAAACTCGAATTCGGAGCCTTTGCTTTTCGTGGGCAATTGCTCTACCAATCAGCGCACACTCCGCTACAGAATGAAAAAATAAAAAATAATAAATCATTTTGGAAACATCCCCCAGGTTGTGGCTAAGCCATGTCTCCGGAATATCCTTTCTTCCAGTAGTGCTACTCCCGCAAGTTTCGCAGGAGAGCTTCTGTGAAGTTTGGAAGGTAGGAGACGAGGCACTGGCGGAAGTAAAATTGTGAGGACGGGTCGTAAGTCGTGCTTGGGTAGCTCAGTTGGTACTTGCCCGCGAACGGTAAAGGTCCCGAGTTCGAGTCTCGGTTTGGCACGCAATTTTAATCTGCCAGGAAGATTCAAGTCAGCGCACACTCCACTGCAGACTGAAAATTTTGTTCCTGTGCAGTCGTTGTCGTAATGCGGAGAAGGAGCGATTTACCTGCCGTCCGTCCAAAAGGTGATGGTTATTGGCTTTTGGGTCAAGAATAAAAGCATTTCATGATGCCTAAGTCTTTAAATTGTTCGCGTGTCGGCGTGGTTGCAGTACACCGAGCATGGCAAAACGGCGCCTACCCAAAACCGACGCCGAGGAAAGTGTGGTGCGCCACGGAACATAGATTACAGGGCTGAACGACGGCTGCGGACATGTGTACGGGCGAACACACGTGCAACCATTTAACAACTGATCGCCCAGATGAACCAAGGGGCTAACAACAGTGTCCACGGTTCAGAGAACGTTGCTGTGTACGGGCTTCCGGAGCAGGCGCCTCGTTTATATGCACCCGTGTTGCCTGGTGTTCATTGATGACGAAGACTGGAATTTTCACTCCAACATCGCAACCCGGCGCCCACTGAGAGGTGGCCTTTCCAGGTGGATCACGCTTGATGCGTCGAAACATGTGAAATCAAACGCCCTGCAACAATTGTCGGAATGATTCACGCGGGAGGAGGGAGCGTTGTGGTCTGGGGAATGGTGTCCTCGCATTCCATCTGTGAGCTCGTCATTCTGGACGGCACAATAGGTCTCTCCTTGTGCAGCATGTCACGCCTACATCCAGCTTGTTTATCTTCGGCGCCATGATATCCACCGAAAAAAAAAAAATGGTTTGAGAGGCACCAACATTCCTTGCTCATACTGTGGCATCAAGCAGTCAGGCCTGCAAGATGAGTTGTCTGCCAAGCGAGTGGATTTATTCTTATTAATCGTGCAACATCAATGACTCATTATGAGCTCTAATACCCACAATTAAGCTACAAATTATTCTCCTGTTTGAATATTACGCAACAGAAACGGATAACGCACATCAGACTATTAGTAATTTACACAACTCTGATTGTTCACTACGCTCTGACAATGCCACATTTTTCGTTCTTAGCCAACGGCTTTGATCAACACTTGGCCATCGCACTGAATGCGAATGGCACACACATTATAAATTCTGGGTATCATGACTACACACTATTCGAAGAACAAGGCCACCAATCTTTTTCTTTTCATTATCCTTTTTATTCCGATAAATTCTATTATGATTCACAGATAACCTAAACACACCATTACATTTTATACTACAATTACACATGAGAAACTCCGCCAAGTAAGCATGGCTTTACATTGGTTATTATCTTATGGTCTCGTAATGATCTAACACTACAGTGCACTTTCTGGATAGGATGGTGGATCTTTTGCTATATCCCACACTTCGACTTTCACACTCATCATCACGAAAATTTCCTCCAGACCGAGCGGTACAAAAAGGAACATGCATAACCCACTGCCTCTGAACCTATCTTGCTACTCTCCCATGCAAACCACACATACTTAAATTACATGAAATACATCACACTGGCAACATAGAATACAACACAAAGAATAGTCACAACGTTAGAATCACATCACTTTCATCTTTCCCACTTCAATTAGTATTCATCCCAGTTTAACACGACACTGCCCCACTTCGTAACTTTTATTTCCTACTACGAACTCTGGAGGATATATGCACGTCTTCCTGTGCAATTCAAGCCAAGTGGCGTTGCTGGATAGACGGCTGACTCACCTTGCTTCACTCTCAGAGTATTAGAGTTTGAATCTAGCGTCACACGGAAACATAACACGCAAAGTAATATTAAGATCATATTCATCACACACGCTAGTCCTCAACTGATACCATGGACGAGTACTTCTCTTTATCCTTTGTCTCATACACAGATTGAGACTCACACAGTACTCACCACGTAGAAGTACTCGTCTCTAATTTCAAGTCCTGTACACGCCATTTCTTAAATATTTCCACATGCATACCATTCTCTCCACTCTTTTGTCTTTACGGAGCACACCTATGACAGGTCTTAACAACCCAAGATCCATCGCCAGAGTGCTGAAACATGGCCGTTCCTCAGGTCATCTCGAACCTTGGCCGAGGTGGGGGAACACCATGCTACCGTATTGGTCAGCCACATTTCAGGTGCTCAAAGCTCAGATAAATTTCATCTCTTTGGTTCCACCAAAGGTGACCAAAGGACCGTCTCAAAGATGATCATATATTGCACATTCACTATCTGCGGTTAGCAGACGACCATACAATCATTCATTTCGCAGATCTCACCAAACTGGATGTAGGGATTTAATTTTGTGGGAGTGCACATGTGATGAATTAAACAAATATATCGTCATTCTTTCCTTCACTGGTATCCGGCTTCGGTGTATTAAGTGAAATTGAGTTATTATTACAAAAAATGTTGTACCTATTTTCAATGTCGGGCGGTACTGCACCCTTTCAGGTTCAAATGGCTCTGAGCACTATGGGACTTAACATCTGAGGTCACCAGTCCCCTAGACTTAGAACTACTTAAACCTAACTAACCTAAGGACATCACAAACATCCATACCCGAGGCAGGATGGGAACCTGCGAGCGTAGCGGTCGCGCGGTTCCAGACTGGAACGTCTAGAATCGCTAATCCACTGCGGCCGGCATCTGCCAACATGACAAGACAACATATCACACAGCCCTCAGTGTACGTGCGTCGTTCGAGGGACACCAGGATGAATTTACCGTAACACAAGCCGTGACGTGGTCGCGAATTGAACAGTGACGTGAATATAGAATGAATTTCCTTTACTTTACGTCCATGGTCACAATTTTTTTTCTTGTCATCAGACTACCGGTCATTATAGACCGAAAGAGGTAGTCTGATAAGAAAAAGAATTTGTTGCCACAGACGTAAGGTAAAGGAAATTTAATTTACCGTAATGTCTCGGCCGCCAAACTCCCCGGATTTAAACCCAATCGAGACTATATGGGATCGCCTCTACCGGACTGTTGGCGTCATGAATACGCAGCAGGGAAACCAAATACAACTCTCTACTGCATTGCAATTGGCGAGGCTCCGCATCCACGTAGGTATTAACTTTGGCCACACTGACTATGATTGGGAACAGTGACAGTATGGAATAATTATTTATTTGTATCTTGTACTACCAGTCACTTTGATTTATTTATATTTAAAAACCATTCAAAGGCCAAAATCGCACAAAATACTTTTTATTCAAGACAACCGGTTTTAACACTCTCAGCTGTAATCTACAGGATCTAACCTTTTTTTATTTTTTTATTTTATTTTTTTTAGCAAAATATGTTCGTTTGTCGCTGAGCTCATGCACAAGGGATCAGCTTAAAATAAACACTAACTACGAAGCAATGTTCAAGACCTGAAGGTGACAGCTAAGACTGTTGAAACCGGTTCTCGTGAATATAAGATATTTTGTGCGATCTTGGCTTTTGAATGGTTTTCAAGAGTTAAAACAGATAGCCCTTTATTATTCTCATAATGAAAAAATTCAATATTTTGTATTTAATTTAACATAATTCGAACGTATTCTGCCCATCTTCAGGCATTTTTGCGTATCCTGTCACTCTTCCAGCACGTCTCGAGGTGGTCCGCTGTGCAAAAGGTGGTGATCAAGGCTGTTGGCAGCTGGTCACATTAATGTAACTGCACAGGGTATATCCTTCTTACTTCGACCGTCTACTACTTTCAGTTTATCATTGCTACACACATTCTCCGCTGTCCACTTTACGCGTAATAATTCCTTTCTTCACCGATTCTGCGGAGGACCTCATTCCTTATCAGCCCACCTGATGTTCATTTTTCTTCTGTAGCAACACATCTTAAATGCCCTGATTCACTAGTATTCCGGTCTTTATACTGTCGATGACCTACTACCATACAATGCTGTGCTCCAAGCGCGCATTGTCGGAAATTTCTTCCTCAAATTAAGACCTGTGTTTGCTACTAGTAGACTTTTCTTAGCCAGGAATGCCCTCTCTTTCTTGATAGTCTGCTTTTTACGTCCTCCTTGCTCCCTCCATCATGGATTGTTTTGCTGCCTAGGTAACAGAACTGCTTGACTTCGCCTACTTCGTGCCCAACAATTCTGATGTTAAGCTTCTCGATGTTCTCATTTCTGCTAGTTCTCTTTTTCCAGTTTACTCGCAGTTCATATTCTGTAGTCATCAGATTGGTCGTTCCATTCAACAGATTCTGTAGGTCTTCTTCACTTTCAGTTATGATAGCAAAATCACCAGCAGATGTGATCGGTCATATCCTTTCACCATGAATTTTCATCCCAGTCTTGAAACTTTTTTTATTCCCCTCATTGCTTTTCCGATGTATTGATCGAACCGTAGTTGCGGAAGACAGCGTCCCTTTCTTATAACCTTTTTAATCACTGCAGTTCGTTATTGGCCCTCCAACATTATCGTTTCCTCCTTGTTCTTGAACAAATTATCTACCTCCCGTCTTTCGCTGTACCTTACTCTTACTTTTCTCCGGATTTCGAACATCAGCCACCGTTTTACATTGTCAAACGCTTTTTCTAGAGCGCGTTTTGATTTTTCTTCAGTCTCACTCCCATTATCAAATGTAACTTCAGAACTGCGACTGTGATGCCGCTACCTTTCCCAAAGCAAAACTGATCACCGTCTAACAGATCCTCAGTTTTATTTTCCATTGTTCTGTATATTACGATTGCCAGCGGCTTGCGTGCGTGAGATGTCACGCATTTGGCAGTCTCATACAGTCAACATACCAACGTGAGAAATCGTTTTGTTGCCACTTTAACCAATGATTTTAGAAATTCTAATGGAATGTTATCCATCCTTAGCTTTATTTCATCCACAGCACATTTAAATTCTGATTGTTATATAGGGATTCCGTATGTCTTCCACATAGAGGCCAACTTTTGTCTTCTATCAACTGTCAAAGAGGTCTTCCCCCTCATAGAGACCTTCGATGTACTCTTTCCACATATCCTCTCTCTTCTCTGCGTCTAATAGCGGAATTCCCATTGCACTCTCCATGTTACCACCCTTGCTTTGAATTCCACCGAAAGTTCTTTTGTCTTTCCTGAATGCTGAATGTAATGAGAGACTACGGGCTCTCACATGACCACAAGACTATATGGAAAGGACTGAGCCTAAGGGATTTCAAAACCTTCATTCACTGTTTTAAGAAGTATACACAATTTATGAACCAATCTTCGTGACAACTTACATAAACTATGTCATAAAATGTAATATAAGGGAAGAAATACACTGTCACAAACAGAGATACAAATTACACCAATTAACAAGTTACTTTTAAAAAAATTTATGAGCAGTTAAAATGCAAATTATTAACAATTTTATCACGAGCAGTGAGTTGGAACTGATGGATTACCGATATGCAACTGCCCCTGGATAACATGAACACACAGTATCCGATAATGCACAGTACAAATTTCAAAGCCTACTTTCAGATAACAACGGACGTGAGCCAGAACCTTTAAAACAGTATATTTCGGTTTGATTTAAATGAATAATAACTCACACCCAGTTTTAAGTCAACAAGGGGTTAATGAACTTAGCCATGATAGAACGGCAGTAGGAATGAGTAAGGACCCACTTAGAGGTTAATCTTCAGAGAGTTCAGGGAACTCCGAAAGCTGACACTCGTGGTATGCGTAGAAAGCCGATATGTCCAAATCTCGATAACTTAATTTGTCCGTAGTATAGATGAGCGGAACTGTGGCATGCGCCACGCCTCGGCCAACGCGGATGTGTAGCGGCAAGAGAGCAGACAGAAGCGGCCGCGCTTTAACACTAGAACCGCCGGAGCTAGCACTATACTTAGAACCGCCGATGTGGTCAAAGTGACCACTTTCTTTGTAAGTACATGCTGTGCTGTTTAATGTAAACGCTAATGACCTTGATAACAATGTATCACTTTAATTACGTTTAATAATAGTATTATTGTATTTTACAGCAACAATGGGAATATAATGTTACTATTTCCTCGTTTGGCATAGTTTTCTTACTTTCGCAGGAATTTCCGCTTCTTCTCTTTCTTCATCACCATCGTCCTTTTCTTTTCCATCCCTTAGCATCCTTTCCTGATTTCTGGTTTCCATATAGGCTCTACGTAATTCTTCTGCTAGATTTAGGATGAAATTCCTCCTACTTATTTTGATCGCTGTCACTAGCTTGAAAATGATCCATGCGTTGATGGCTGCTAAATCAAGGATATTGTGAAATATGTGTACAAGCTATCGACGAGTACCAGAGCGGACAGAATATTTCCTCGCCATCTGGTCCAAGACATCTACAGCAAATTTTGTGCTATTGTAGAAGCTCACTGTTTCGGGAAGGTGTTACGAATTATTTTGTATTTCAACACCTGTGTGCATCGTGCTATACAGAAGAACATTTTTGTTGTTTTTCCCTTGGTAAATAGAGTACCACCTTCCCTTTTCAAGAGAACAGGCGTATAAAGAGTAATTTTCATTTTTTTTGATAGTGTTCGGAATTTCTTTTCTTGCACGGTCGATAGTGCCGACAAGACTAGTTTTCTCTTTTTCCAGTCTCTCCCCAATTGTGACCGTAGTGAAAACATTATCAGTAGTCACATTTCGCCCCTTACTGCGATATGGAGCTACCAACTTCATTACTACTTGTTCTGGAAGTTTACCATTAGGTGCCCTCTGTTCGTTCTTTCCTACATTAGGGAACCCATTACAAAGATATTTTGTTTCTACATCCGCTAGACGCCAGAATTTGATTCCGAATTTATTCGGCATATATTGCAAATCCGGACACCTTGTTCTGCTGGGGAAAAGTTGTTCGTCCGCAGTGACATTTGATCCAGGTATGAAATTCAACTGACAGTTTTCTATAAAATG
Organism: Schistocerca americana; assembly: GCF_021461395.2. Taxonomy (NCBI): domain Eukaryota; kingdom Metazoa; phylum Arthropoda; class Insecta; order Orthoptera; family Acrididae; genus Schistocerca; species Schistocerca americana. The sequence goes on along the minus strand of NC_060127.1, from coordinate 181,269,685 downwards.
GTTCCAAGTAGTTGATATAAGTGCAAATTTGTCACTTTTCAAACTTTCCGACCGTGTATTTTTTTCATCAAAACGCAGATATTTCAAAATTTCTCTAAACCCGTTTCTGCTCATTGTGTCAGTGACAAATGGGGCTCCCCACTTTCTCGACCACAACTCATCTACTTCAATACATCTGGCACCTAGTGCACCGCGAACATATAACAAAGCAACAAATGCATCTAATTCTTCTAAATGAAAACTCCAGGAACCATTTCCAAGAAGCCGTTGTGCCTCTGCTTCTGCGCATTTAATTATGTGTTTCAAACATTGATTGGTTAGCTAAAAGGCGCCAAGCACTCGAAACATTATCATTTTAGACATGTCGCTTTGCGCGTGGAGTAGGTCCCCGTGTTTCTTTCAATATATTCTGTTGACCTATCCCACCTGGAGTAGTAACACCGAAGTCTGCTACAGTCCTTCCCCCGGAGTTTTGAGTCAGGTTCTGGAAGTGGACCCTCACTTCGTTCTCCTCTTCTACGTCGATTCTGCTTTGGTCCGCTTACACGAGGTGCAGTTCTTTTTTTACCCAGGGTAGGTCCTTCTCTAGCATTGTTTATATTACTGCTTGGTCCTGGTTCAGCAACTGCGTGAGGAAAGAGACAATTAGAAAGCTACAGCTCATTATAAAGATAACATACCACACAATAAAATAGCAGTAACAGAAGTAGCAGTAGACGTGTCAGCTCTACTACAATAGTGATCATTATTCATATAGTAATAATAATAATAATAATAATAATAATATAAGTGAACGTAAATTACCTTCATCTTCAGTCTCGGAGCTGTCACACTCCACATTAGCGACAGGTTGGTAATCTTCATCTGTAGAATCTTCCACAAGGTCCTCAACTTCAGGATCATTTTCAGCATCCGATTCATACAAAAGTGTGAAAATTTCTTCATCTGAAAGAGGCCCTGGCGGTGGTTTGTATCTCTGTGACATCTGAGACCGGTACTCAAATAATCAGTCTTGTTTATGCGAAATCCAATAGCAAACAATAAATGACAAATTGCATTGTTGAGCTTTTAAATTCAAACAATGCGAATAAACTGCAGTAACCAACATATTTAGTACATTGTTGACGAGTGCTAAGAATAAATCCGGGGAGTGACGCACAACAATCTTTAAATAATCTGTTTTCAAACATACATGTAATGTGGTCAAAGTGACCACTCGGCGGTCCTTGTGTTAAGACGCCGGGACTAGCTCGGCCTAGAACCGCAGGCTGAGTGGGCCGCTTCCACAGAAACCCCGTCCCCGGTGATGCCTTTAGAGAAATGTCAGTGACACGTTCCTGGTTTACAGAATAGTCACCTTAAGATATGGTCTTCTGTAAAGACACCACCAAATGACCCCCTCCCAATTTTTTATTCTAGCGCCAGACACTCCAAGAGATCGGGAATAGTCTCCATGAAATTGAAATTAACAATCTAATTGCCTCAGCAGGGCCCGCTAACAACGAGGAATCTTTTTAAAAAAACTTTTTTAAGTTGAAGCTTTAAAACAATATTACAATTCTTATCTCACAATGTATTTGGTGGAGCTTCTACATTCGGCTCAGTACGTCATAATCAAGTCAGCTCTGACGAAAAACCTTGAGACAACGGTATACGGTATACGCTGAAACAGACTGGTTTTTACGTGAGCCACTGTATTAAAATATGCACATATGATTCCGTCGCTGCAGTCAAAACACAACGTAGAATAATTTAAGTTTAAAGCTGATATTTAAGAGAAATAGTACACGTGATTACTTAACGGTTGAAGATGTAAGGCCACATTAGTGGGGTTACATAATTTAGTGCCAACATGTGAAACCAAAGTCAACTGAAATATGACAATTCATCTCACTAAAATAATGGGGCACAGAGTAGACATTGCGACATTAATTCGTGATTCGTGCCTCAGATTAGCCCCAGAACTACAAAGTTCCTTTAAACATCAAGATGAGCTATCAAAATGCCATGAGCGAAAAAGGAGACACGAGTAAGAACACAATAACAGCCAGAGCTGCTCAGTATAGTGGCCACCTCCTATAAAGAACACTTGACATATCTACATGTATACTCCGCCAGCCACCAAGCGGTGTGTGGCGGAGGGCACAATTCGCGCCAAAGTCATATTCCCCCCCCCCCCCCCCCCACCTTCTCTATTTCACTCGCGGATCGCACGAGGGAAAAATGACTGAACGCCTCAGTACGAGCTCTAATTTCCCTTATCTTTGAATGGTGGTCATTGCGCGATTTGAAAGTTGGTGGTATTAATATATGCTCTACATTCTCGGCGAAGATGGGTTTTCGGAATTTAGTCAGTATCCCCTTCCGTTTAGCGCGTCGTCTATCTGCAAGTGTGTCCCACTTCAAACTTTCAGTGAGATTTGTAACGCTCTCGTGATGGCTATATGTACCAGTCAAGAATCTTGCCGATCTTCTTTGGACCTTCTCAATCTCTTGATTCAGACCCAACTGGTAAGGGTCCCATACAAACGTGCTACAAGGCTGGACGAACTAACGTATTGTAAGCTATTTCCCTTGTTGAAGGACTGCATCGCTTCAGGATTCTACCAACAAACCGCAATCTAGAGTTCGCCTTGCCCGTTACTTGTGTAATCTGATCATTCCATTAGAGATCATTTCGAATAGTCACACCCAGATGCTTGACGGATGTTGCCGCTTCCAAAGACTAAGCATTTATTTTACTCGTACATTAATCGGGATTTTCCCCTTGTTATACGCAGTAGGTTACACTTACTAATATTGAGAGATAACCGCCAGTCATTACACCACGCAATTATTTTCTACAAATCCTCAGTGACTTGTTTACAGCTTTCGTGTGATACTACTTTCCTGTAGACTACAGCATCATGGGCAAATAGTACAATGCCGCTGTCAATACCATCAACGAGATCGTTTATGTAAATCGTAACATGAGTTACAGGCCAATAAAATATTCCAAAAACATAATAAAAATTCATACACACGGCATATAAAAGTTCCAGTACGCAACTTGAAAGTCTCACAGAAACAAAATTTTACAGATCTTAATGCCAACTCGCTCTCTTAAACACAAGGAAGTCACTGCGTTCTCCCATCTTGGAGACGAGAACAGCTACGACAATTGTGATGATTATTCGGTTTGTGCGGCGGTCAAGGACATGGTTATCAGCGCCCGTGCAAATTCCCAATCTTTTCACCGCCCGGTCTTCCCATCCCCTGAATGACGATGAAATGATGAGGACAACACAAACACGCAGTCCCCGGGCGAAGAGAAAATCCCGGACCCGGCCGGAAATCGAACAGCAACGAGTCGAATACAGCAAAAAAACATCCGTCTGCCGTCGTGAGCACGCCTCTGACAACCCGCTACCAACCCCACGCTCCTCGACGATGAATAGAAATGTCCCTTCAGGCCGCGATGTTGAGCACCTTTTTGCCCTGTTGCGTCGACAAACCGGACGCCGCCAGAAAACTTTTTTCTGATTCCGCTCGGCAGCATATACTGCCGCGAGCAAATACTACCAAACTCCCGGTTCTCCACTTTCTCTTCCATAGCCTGACACACTCGTTTCACAGACCTGCAATCAAAGATGAGAAGGCGACTACCAAAGTCCATAACCCCCAGTTAGCTACCACAGCTGATTGAGTAAATTTTTCCGACGATAATTTTTTTCGATTTCTTCACATTCATGTTTACAGATCTGTTCCCACTCAAGCGGGACACATTTACTTTATTTTCTCGTGACTTTCGTATAAGTCTTCTTTTTTTTTTGTTTTTTTTTTTTTTGCGTTTTGCGATGTACCCCGTTTTTACATCTACAGGGTTACAATTATTGAACTACACTCCTGGAAATGGAAAAAAGAACACATTGACACCGGTGTGTCAGACCCACCATACTTGCTCCGGACACTGCGAGAGGGCTGTACAAGCAATGATCACACGCACGGCACAGCGGACACACCAGGAACCGCGGTGTTGGCCGTCGAATGGCGCAAGCTGCGCAGCATTTGTGCACCGCCGCCGTCAGTGTCAGCCAGTTTGCCGTGGCATACGGAGCTCGATCGCAGTCTTTAACACTGGTAGCATGCCGCGACAGCGTGGACGTGAACCGTATGTGCAGTTGACGGACTTTGAGCGAGGGCGTATAGTGGGCATGCGGGAGGCCGGGTGGACGTACCGCCGAATTGCTCAACACGTGGGGCGTGAGGTCTCCACAGTACATCGATGTTGTCGCCAGTGGTCGGCGGAAGGTGCACGTGCCCGTCGACCTGGGACCGGACCGCAGCGACGCACGGATGCACGCCAAGACCGTAGGATCCTACGCAGTGCCGTAGGGGACCGCACCGCCACTTCCCAGCAAATTAGGGACACTGTTGCTCCTGGGGTATCGGCGAGGACCATTCGCAACCGTCTCCATGAAGCTGGGCTACGGTCCCGCACACCGTTAGGCCGTCTTCCGCTTACGCCCCAACATCGTGCAGCCCGCCTCCAGTGGTGTCGCGACAGGCGTGAATGGAGGGACGAATGGAGACGGGTCGTCTTCAGCGATGAGAGTCGCTTCTGCCTTGGTGCCAATGATGGTCGTATGCGTGTTTGGCGCCGTGCAGGTGAGCGCCACAATCAGGACTGCATACGACCGAGGCACACAGGGCCAACATCCGGCATCATGGTGTGGGGAGCGATCTCCTACACTGGCCGTACACCACTGGTGATAGTCGAGGGGACACTGAATAGTGCACGGTACATCTAAACCGTCATCGAACCCATCGTTCTACCATTCCTAGACCGGCAAGGGAACTTGCTGTTCCAACAGGACAATGCACGTCCGCATGTATCCCGTGCCACCCAACGTGCTCTAGAAGGTGTAAGTCAACTACCCTGGCCAGCAAGATCTCCGGATCTGTTCCCCATTGAGCATGTTTGGGACTGGATGAAGCGTCGTCTCACGCGGTCTGCACGTCCAGCACGAACGCTGGTCCAACTGAGGCGCCAGGTGGAAATGGCATGGCATCTCTACGATCGTCTCCATGGTAGAATAGCAGCCTGCATTGCTGCGAAAGGTGGATATACACTGTACTAGTGCCGACATTGTGCATGCTCTGTTGCCTGTGTCTATGTGCCTGTGGTTCTGTCAGTGTGATCATGTGATGTATCTGACCCCAGGAATGTGTCAATAAAGTTTCCCCTTCCTGGGACAATGAATTCACGGTGTTCTTATTTCAATTTCCAGGAGTGTATATGAAATGAAATCGTCATAACTTCTGAACGGTTTGCATTAGGACGTTCAAGCTGCACAGCTGGTAATTAGTATGCGCATGCGCGCGCGCCTCCGGCTCAAAGGAAGTTTGCGATCGAGCTCAAGCCGGAGCCAACCGTTCCAAGTGTGTTAAGAATCAAGAACTTGATTCGCAAGTCTGAGAGAGCGTATAGTGTTCGCGATGACAGTGTTGGCAATTTCGGTCGTCCAAAAAAGGGTGGAAACGTCTGGAAACATCGACAAGACACGCGCTGTGTTTCAAACAAGCTCCAGAAAATCGATCAAGCGAGCTGCGCAACAGGTGGGAATCAACCGTAACCAATTGTTGTCAAAGACCTGCATCTCTTACCATACAAAATTCAGACCCATCAGGTCCCAGGCCCCTGGACCATGGAACAGCGGTTGTGTTTCGTGAACACTATTGTCCGAAGAATTGGTCGTTGGTTGTGTTCCAAAAATGAGCAGCATAGAGACAGAAGTGATGACAGTTTCTGCAGGACCTGACCATCATGTTGCAGGACAATGCTCAAGCACGTACAGTGCAGGCTGTTACTGATTTGTTTGACTGATGGGGCTACTAACTGCTATACCACCTACTGCACTCCCCTGAATTAAGCCCTCGTGAGTTCAACTCGATTTCTAAACTGAAGGAAACACTTCACCGCATTCGCTTCAGAACTGCTACAAATTCGTCGAGCAATAGACAGCGCCACTCGAACTGTCAACACAACAGGCACTGCTAAGAGTATCCTACGACTTCCACATCGCTGGCAACGGGTTATACACAATGCTGGTGACGACATTGAAGGACAGTAAGACTTTGAAACTCGTATCTATTTTTTACGACCTGTAAATAAATAGTTGCCACTATTAAAGGTCCAAACCTTGTACTTCACTGAGAAGTAGCGACTCTGCTCACGAAAGCTGACAACGGCCGGTAGAGTGGTGTGGATAACATACCACTCCAGATCAGCATACAGTGAAGATGACACGGTGGTCGGTCGTTACCGCTGGGACATCCAACTCCGGACGGAGTTTAAAGAGTAGTTAACTCATCTAATCAATATAACAGCCTCACGAAATACTTATAATAGTGACGATCTTTTAAAAACAATTTGGTTTCGTGACCGAAGCGCTATTGAACTCTTTTGTTTTTATCCCTGACGAAGGCATCTTTTTACCCCTCAGGGAATAATTACCCCCTAGTTGGGAACCAATGTTTTAAGGAATGTCTAATATTTTGTCCGTAGAGTTTTTTTTATATAAAATATTTCGGCAACGTGAGGTAATAGCATGAGTCCAAAAAGACCCATTATGAGTTTCGGATACGTGAATGTAGATGATGGCTCAAATGACTGAGCACTATGGGACTTAACCTCTTAGGTCATCAGTCCCCTATACCTTAGAACTACTTAAACCTAACCAACCTAAGGACATCACACACATCCATGCCCGAGGCAGGATTCGAACCTGCGACCGTAGCAAAATGGTTCAAATGGCTCTGAGCACTATGGGACTTAACATCTGAGGTCATCAGTCCCCTATAACTTGTTCTTGTTGTTATGGTCTTCAGTCCTGAGACTGGTTTGATGCAGCTCTCCATGCTACTCTATCCTGTGCAAGCTTCTTCACCTCCCAGTACCTACTGCAACCTACATCCTTCTGAATCTGCTTAGTGTATTCATCTCTTGGTCTCCCTCTACGATTTTTACCCTCCACGCTGCCCTCCAATACTAAACTGGTGATCCCTTGATGCCTCAGAACATGTCCTACCAACTGATCCCTTCTTCTGGTCAGGTTGTGCCACTAACTTCTCTTCTCCCCAATCCTATAACTGAGAACTACTTAAACCTAGCCAACCTAAGGACCTCACACACATCCATGCTCGAGGCGGGATTCGGAGCTGCGACGGTAGCGGTCGCGCGGTTTGCGACCGTAGCAGCCGCGCGATTCCGGACTGAAGCGCCTAGAACCTGCAGATGATACTAACGTTGTAATGTATAGAATTGTAGGGAGTCGGGCGGTGAGTAGTCCGCCTGCAAGTTCGTAATTAACTGCCCGTATCGCCTGGGGGTCTTGCCTGTGAGCTCATTCCCGGGAAGCGACGTAGACAGACAGAGGGTGTCTTCCAGGTCCCGTGCAGATCAAACGCGCCCACGGCTGCAAGCGAAGAGGAGGCTTTCATTTCACTCAAGCCGGAGACACTTGTTGCTCCGTCGGAGGGCGCCATTGGCAGTTCTTGTCGCTCTGTTTGCCGCTCGCGCTGCGCCCCGTTCACACTGCAGCGGCGCTTTAGTGGTGGCGAAAGCGACGCTCAGTGAACAGAACGCGAGCTCGCCGAGTATCGAACCAGCCATCCCCGTCTGCATTCACGGCTTCCTACCGCAAAGAACTCAACACGTCGCTCGTCTAGCGTCAGAATTACCAGTTGCAAATAAATGTAACCACGCGGAGTACGTCACGGGAGTCCTACAGGACTGTTGTTTTTCACTATATACACTGGTGGCCAGTAAAATTGTGACATTATGATCGTAAATAACAAAATTTTACTTATTGTGAGTATACAGGAACTGCGCGACCGCTACGGTCGCAGGTTCGAATCCTGCCTCGGGCATGGATGTGTGTGATGTCCTTAGGTTAGTTAGGTTAGAGTAGTTCTAAGTTCTAGGGGACTGATGACCTTAGAAGTTAAGTCCCATAGTGCTCAGAGCCATTTTTAGTATACAGGAGTGTGAGGAATACACGATTAAAGTTGCGGGTGATTTAGAAGTATACAGGTTGAGAAATTTTGTACGCAGAGCTGCCATCTCCCCGAGCAAAAATACTTCTAAATCGACAGTGTATCGACTCTCCTAAACAGTGCAAATTTTTTAAACTTTTATATTTATAGTATGTGCAGTTCATAGTTCAAATATGCATCCGACAAAGCTGACCCAAGCAACTCTCAAAAGTTCTCGAGAAAATCAGCTTTTAAGTTCTTCTGAGCGTCTTCAGTACCCTAAAGTAAGGTCGAATTTCCGACAGCGTGCTTGCGTGGTAGAATGCTTGCTTCCCATCCGGGCGGTCTAGGTTCGATTTCTGTGTGTGGTTATCCATCTACATCTACATCATACTCGGCAGGCCACCTAATGACGTGTGGCGGAGGGTACTTTGGGTACCACTATCTCATCCCATCAAACCTGTTCCACTCGCGAATAGTGCGTTATTCACAACCGATACAAAATAGTTCATGTTTACACCTCTTACTGTCCTCCAAAGTAGTCACCAGCGTTGTGTAGAACCCGTTGCCAGCGATGTGGAAGGCGTAGTATACCGTTAGTAGAGACTGACTGTTGATGGTCCGAATGGAGCTGTCTACTGCCTGTCGAATCTTTGAAACAGCTCTGAAGTGAATGCCACTAAATGGTTTCTTCATCTTCGGAATCAAATCAAAGTCACGAGGACTTACGTCCGGGGAGTGTGGTGGATGGTACAGTACTTTGCAGTCCCATCGACCGAACAGAGCAGCCACAGCTTTCGCTGTACGCGCCCGCTCATTGTCATGCAAGATGATGCGTGGGTTCAAATGGTTCAAATGGCTCTAAGCACTGTGCAACTTAACGTCTCAGGTCATCCGTCCCCTAGACTTAGAACTAGTTAAACCTAACTAACCTAAGGACATCACACACATCCATGCCCGAGGCAGGATTCGAACCTGCCACCGTAGCAGCAGCGCCATTGCAGACTGAAGCACCTAGAACCACTCGGCCACAACTGCCGGCTGAAGGATGGGTTGCGGAGAAGGTGCCGCCGCTTCTTTCGCAAAGCTGGTCGCAGGTGATGCTCCAAAAACAAACAGTAATGCTGTGCATTGACACTCTGCCGTGGAGGAAAGTAATGCGATAGGATAACACAATCACAGTTGTACAGGAGAATCACTATTACTTTAGACCGCTCCATTCGCACCATCAGCAGAACAGGCTCTGCTAACGGTATAGTATGCCTTCCACATCGCTGGCAACGGGTTGTACACAACGCTGGCGACTACTTTGAAGGTCAGTAACAGGTGCAAACATGTAACTCTTTTGTATCGGTTGTGAATAAATAGTTGCCACCATTTAAGTTCCAACCCTGGTACATTTACATTATACTCAGAATGCCACCTAAAGGTCTATGGCGGAGGGTACTTTCGGTACCACTATCTGATTCCTCCAACCCTGTTCCACTCGCGTATAGTGCGTGGGAAGAATGGTTGTCGGTATGTCTCTGTAATGATTATAATTTCTCGAACTTTCTCAAAAAATGGTTCAAATGGCTCTAAGCACTATGGGACTTAACATCTGAGGTCATCAGTCCCCTAGACTTAGAACTACGCAAACCGAACTAGCCTAAGGACATCACACACATCCATGCCCGACGCAGGATTCGAACCTTGACCGTAGCAGCGGCGTAGTTCGGGACTGAAGCGCTTAGAATCGCTCAGCCACAGCGGCCGGCTCGAATTTTCCCCCCGTTGTCAATACGCGAGATGTTTGTGGGGGGAAAGTAATATGTTGTTTGAATCCTCCTGAAAAGTGCTGTTCCCAAATTTGAATAGTAAATCTCTCCGTGATTCACAACGCCTCTCTTGTAAGGCCTGCGCCGGGCGCTGTGGCCGATCGGTTCTAGGCGCTTCAGCCTGGAACCGCGTGACCGCTACGGTCGCAGGTTCGGTTCCTGCCTCGGGCATGGATGTGTGTGATGTCCCTAGGTTAGTTAGGTTTAAGTAGTTCTAAGTTCTAGGGGACTGATGACCTCAGATGTTAAGTACCATAGTCTGAGAGCCATTTGAAACATTTTTTTCGTAACGCCTGCCAGTGGAGTTTGTTTAGCATCTCTCCAGCCAGCTAAACGATCCCGTGACAAAACGCTACCTGATAGGGATCCCAGATAGATGAACAACACTCAAGAATCGGACGAACGAGCGCCTTATAAGCTACTTCTTAGGTGGATGAGCTACATTTCCTTAAGAGCCTTCTGATGAATCCGAGTCTGGCGTCTGCTTTTCCAACTATCTGTTTTATATGGTCATACCAGTTAAGGTCGCTCTGGATAGTTACGCCTAGATATTTTACGGCAGACGCTGCCTCCAGCTGTTTGTCATCAATAATCTAGCTGTATAGTATTGGATTTCTTTTCCTATGTATGCGCAATATTTTACATTTATTTACGTTCAGTGTCAACTGCCAGAGTCTGCACCATTCATCAATTGTCCGCACGTTTTTTTGCAAGTTCTTACTATCTTCTGCCGTTCTTACTTTGGTATAAACAACGGCATCATCTGCGAATAGCCTTAAAGAGCAGCCGAAGCTTTATTTTTCGCACAAAGTTGTATATTCTACGAGCGTTTCCATGAATCGTAAAATACACAGAAATGGGGAAAGTACGGGTGCCCTCGACGCTGATAGTCACTGTATCACTGGTTGGTCTCCCGTTTCAGTAGTTATGTTCGCGTTTTTTTTTTTTTTTTTCTTCATTCAGTTCTAATACCTGTCATTTAAACATGAAATTCATTCAGACGTATCTTCTGACCAACACTGAGCTGTGCGCGGCTCGCAGCCATGCCGTTTATTGCTCGTCATTTTGTTTTTGTGGCTGTCGCCTGGTTTTTCTTTTAATTCGATTTACTGGCGTCTCTAGGTTGCTGGTTTGCTTGCCTATAGGCATGTGTTTCCTCTGCCTGGTTGGCTCCGAGCAGTACCTCACTTTCTTTCGTTGTTGTTGTAGAAATGGGTTTTGAATTGCTCATCTTCCCTTCTCCGATAGTGAGATGTGTGTCCGGGTCGCTGTGTGCACGAGTTCCGAACGGACATCACGTTGTGTTGGGATGGAGCTGCAGTGAGGTCCGGACAGAGGTGTACATGTTCCGCTTTTAACCCTCCCATGCTTGCCCGGTGGCCAGGCGGGCAGGCCGCCGCGCGTTGTCAACAGAACGGGCAGGCTGCTTCACTCCCAGCCAAGCCAGGCAGAACCCAACCCGGGCAGGCTGCGGGAAACTTGCCTGTCTGCCCATATTACCGCTGAGCTGTGCTACGCAGCCGTTTAGTCTGCGCGCTTCATTGTCATACTATGAACGTTAATTAAAAGTTTTTATTTTACCTGAGCACCAAAAGACAAACTCTAACATCTATATATTAATTTCAGGTCAAAAAATATTGGGTTTTATTTGTACATTCTTCCTTTACGCGTATATTTCGGGCTTATTATCTATATAAATAAAAATGAATTGCCAAATGCGTTGATAAGCGTAAAACTCGAGAACGGCTGGACCAATTCGGCAATTTTTTTTTTTTTTTTTTGCTGTGTTCCTAATTCTCAGGACAAGGTTTTTATGAAATAAAATTTTTCGAAAATCGACAGAAAAATTGGAAAATTTGAGAAAAACTGAAAGTGTGTTTTCATTGTATCCATGTGTTTGTATTGCATATAATCTTGATGAAATTTTGCACACTATACCTTCAAACCAATATGAAGGTCACAGTCTACCTAAAATTTCGTAGGGTGCATGGCAGAGGTTACTTTACCTAACGGAATTTGACAAATTGTACGTTTTTATTCCGATCTTGATGAAATTTGGCATACTCGATACTCAAAGCAGGATGAAGGGCGCTGTCTGCTTAAAATTCTGAATGGTGCATAGCGGAGGGTACTTTACTTACACACTTCTACACTAACCTACAGTTTTATTCCGATCTTGAAGAAATTTTGCACACTTGACCATCAAGAGGAACGTCACTGTCTATATAATATTTCGGACAGCGCATGGAATAGAGTACCTTACAAAAGATTTTGACATCGTTTGCGGGTTACCATGAAATCCTTCTCCCTCTATACTGCTAAATGGTCTCAGGTCCTTAGCACACATTTCAACGCCCTTTTCGGCCACTAAATCTTTGTCCTCTTTCAAGATATTTACGGAGTAAGGCAACTGCTTGTCAAATTCGCACACATGTCGTAACATACTCGAGGTTCCTGAATAAGTACTTAAGAGCTTTTTACATAGTTTGCATTGAGACACACCTACCGATTTATTTGAAGCGGCCTCATAAACACACGAAAACGTTTCCCATGCGGCACTTGTGCTCTGTTTCGTTACCAGCATGTATTCGCCAGTTGTCAATTTTTTTTCAATCTCACTAAAGTCCGACCTATTCATTGCGCTGCCCCCACCGTTGCCGTAAATGAACTGCGGGCTAACTACCTGGCTACTTTAGACAGCGAAACCTGTTCTCAGGCGCAGCAAGCTGAGCGGGTCCCGTGAAGCTTGGCAGGCCTGTGGGAACCCAGGTAGCCCGGGCTTGCGGGAGCCCAAGTCGGTCGCATTACCCACTATGCCTCAGTACATGCGTACTCTTGTGTTTACGTCGCGGCAGGCTGACCTGCATGAATGGTTGCAGAGGAGCTAGGGGCAAGCAGGCTGCAAGGGGAATTTGTACACCTCTAGGTCCGGACAGCCAAGACTCGCCCGACCGTTGCCGCCGCACACGACTCGAGTGGGGACGACCTCGGTTGGTCGTTCGGTCGGTTGTGTCATCGGACGACGTGTATTTGGTCGCCCAACGCTTATGGAAACTCTGTGTGTGTGTGACTTGTCGTTTCTCCCTGTTGTTCCACGGTGATCGGTTTTAGGATTGTCAGAGTTGTTGGCGCAAGTGTTTACGTGGGACTGTGTGTAGCTTCTGTCGTTTCCTCTGAGCAGAAAAAATGCTCTCTGCGTACTGCAGTAGGTAGTCGGCCGGTTGCGACAGAGCAGCGAGGAAATGTCCGCGGCGTGTGGTTCGACAGCTTTGGTGTTTTTCATTTTTGAGTGGTTATTTTGGCTTGACTGCGTTTAGACGCCGATTATTAAGCCATAGTCCTGCCGCGATCCACGTCCTCGTTGATATTTTTGGTTGTCGTCCCGTTGGTCGAGTGGAAGGGAATTGATTAGGTTGTTGGTTGGTTCCTCAGCCGTCCCTGGGTCGTGCTGCCACACCCGATTATTTACTGTTACGCTTAGCTGCCTGTCTCACCTAAGCCCTTGGAACACTTCCGAGCACCAATGTTCTGCGGTTTGTGATTGTGATTTCCTTTTGTCGCAAGTACTGTGCCAGGCCTTCAGCCGTGGATTAATTTTGTCTGTTCCATGTTCAGTATATACACCGTTCAGCCTAACTCTATATGGAGTATTTTAAGATTAGGCCTTCAGCCGTGCTTTATTTAAAATTCGTGTTTGCTCTGTATTTAGGCCTTCAGCCGCGTTTGTTCTAAAATCTGTGGTTTTCAGAAGTAGTGTGGAAATTCCTGTCTGTAAGGTTTCTCTTTAATGATCTTGACTTCGTAAAATGTGTGTAAATGCTTATCTTAAGGTTTGTCTTTAATTATTTTGAATAATTGTTTCGCCCTTCAACCGTCAACATATTCAAGTTTTCTTGAGATGGTTTTCTGTTGTACTGTGTAAATGCTTTTCTTTAAAGATTGCCTTTTATTATATATACTAAGATGGTATCTGTTCTTTCGGACATAATGAGTATAATGGGTGGGGGCACTACGAATGTAGTGCGGGACAATACGCTGAGAATGTGGGTTTCGCGGGAGGCGTGCAAGGGATAAGTCCCTGCAGTCGCGCTATCCTCTGTGTCCTCGGTGGCTCAGATGGATAGAGCGTCTGCCATGTAAGCAGGAGATCCCGGGTTCGAGTCCCGGTCGGGGCACACATTTTCATCCGTCCCCGTTGACGTATGTCAACGCCTGTAGGCAGCTAAGGGTGTACATTTCATTGCCTTTTATTATGTTGAAATATTGGTTGGTTGGTTGTTTTGGGGAAGGAGACCAGACAGCGTGGTCATCGGTCTCATCGGATTGGGGAAGGATGGGGAAGAAAGTCGGCCGTGCCCTTTCAGAGGAACCATCCCGGCATTTGCCTGGAGTGATTTAGGGAAATCACGGAAAACCTAAATCAGGATGGCCGGACGCGGGATTGAACCGTCGTCCTCCCGAATGCAAGTCCAGTGTCTTACCACTGCGCCACCTCGCTCGGTGTTGAAATATTGTTGGGCTTTCAGCCGAGGAATTAATTTAAATTTTCAAAAATGGTTCAAATGGCTCTGGGCACTATGGGACTCAACTTCTGAGGTCATTAGTCTCCTACAACGTAGAACTAGTTAAACCTAACTAACCTAAGGACATCACACACATCCATGCCCTTGGCAGGATTCGAACCTGTGACCGTAGCGGTCTCGCGGTTCCATTGAATTTTCCTTAATATGGCTTTTAGTCGAGATTTGCAAATGCTTGCCTTTTAAAGAATTTCCTTTGCCTTTAGCCGAGAAGGTATTTTAATTTTACTTAAATAAGGCCTTCAGCCGTTTCTCTAAATCCTTGTATTTTAAAAGGAATTATTTAAACTTTATTATTTAGAAGTCACTTGGGTTCTCAGCCGTGAATTGATCCTTGTTGTTTTAAAGGGAAAACTATATATTAGTTTTTCTAGGAATAAAGTTGTGTGTTCTTGTGTAACCAACAGTAACTGATCTTCTCCCTTTTCCACAATCTGATCCGCTCTGTCCAGCGATGCCTACCATATTTCAAACATATATCTGTCGTAGCAAAACGGGGCGTAAAGTATTGTCGACTAACCGCTGTGCTGTAAGGGCGCCACGGATGCCAACCAAAAGGATTTTGCTATGAATGTAAACGGCGCCACTCCTGGTTGTCAGTCTTTATGGCAGTTGTGTCAGGTTGGTATCTCACAGCCGTCTGGAGCGTCGCCAGAAGATCTATCATCATTGGAAGAATCCTAATGAATGCAATCCGAAAACAAAGGAAGTAGGTTACAGTACGCTTGTTCGCAAACTGCTTGAATACTGCTCAGCAGTGTGGGATCCGTACCAGATAGGGTTGATAGAAGAGATAGAGAAGATCCAACGGAGAGCAGCGCGCTTCGTTACAGGATCGTTTAGTAATTGCGAAAGCGTTACGGAGATGATAGATAAACTCCAGTGGAAGACTCTGCAGGAGAGAAGCTCAGTAGCTCGGAACGGGCTTTTGTTGAAGTTTCGAGAACATACATTCACGGAGGAGTCAAGCAGTATATTGATCCCTCCTACGTATATCTCGCGAAGAGACCATGAGGATAAAATCAGAGAGATTAGAGCCCACACAGAGGCATACCGACAATCCTTCTTTCCACGAGCAACACGAGACTGGAATAGAAGGGACAACCGACAGAGCTACTCAAGGTACCCTCCGCCACACACCGTCAGGTGGCTTACGGAGTATGGATGTAGATGTGGATGTAAAGAAATTTGGAAATTTGTGGTAAGGTCTTGTGGGACCAAACTGCTGAGGTCATCGGTCCCTAAGCCTACACACTACTTAACCTAACTTAAACTAACTTACGCTAAGGACAACACACACACGCATGCCCGAGGGAGGACTCGAACCTCCGACGGGGGAGCCACACGGACCGTGACAAGGCGCCCTAAACCGCGCGGCTAGCATTAAAGCCCTGTGGGCTTATAAACCCGGGCAATGAAACTGCACAGTATTTGTTGGACCGAAGGTACAGTTCAAGTTCAATTTGTATATAAAACTGGTAAGACAGCCGAAAAATTGCAGACCAATATGGTTAACATCAGTTTACTTCAGAAGTTTGAAACGTACTGTAAATTGAAACTTCGTGGCAGATTAAAACTGTGTGCCAGACCGAGACCAGGTTCAAAAATGGTTCAAATGGCTCTGAGCACTATGGGACTTAACATCTGTGGTCATCAGTCCCCTAGAACTTAGAACTACTTAAACCTAACTATCCTAAGGACATCACACACATCCATGCCCGAGGCAGGATTCGAACCTGCGACCGTAGCAGTCGCGCGGTTCCGGACTGAGCGCCTGAACCGGTAGACCACCGCGGCCGGCGAGACCAGGTTCGCAGGAGAGCTTCTGTGAAGTTCGGAAGGTAGAAGACGAGGTCCTGGTAGATGTAAAGCTGTGAGGGCGGGGCGTGAGCCGTGCTTGGGTAGCTCAGATGGTAGAGCACTTGCCCGCGAAAGGCAAAGGTCCCGGATTCGAGCGTCGGTCCGGCACACAGTTTTAATCTACCAGAAGTTTCATATCAGCGCACACTCTCCGCTGCAGAGTGAAGACCTCATTCTGGATACTGTAAATTCTAAAATAATCAATTTGCTTGAGAGAGAAAGGCTTCTGTCCACCGATGGATACGTTTCATGCGAATCTCTGATTTCCCTTTTCTCGCACGATTTCTTCTGAACCATGGATGAAGTCAGTACGTTGTCCTCGACGACGAGTTTTCGTCAGCGACAAGGATAACAGGAGTATCCCAGAGAAGTGTTATAGAGCCTCTGTTATTTTCTATGCATATATGATGCGAAAGGCAAGGCGAGCAGCAACCTACAGCTCTTTGCTGATGACACTGTATTATGAGGAAAAGTGTTGTAATAGAGTAACTGTAGGATAGAGGATAGACTGAATTTGTAGTTGGTGTGATGAACAACAGCTTGCTCAAATGTAGAAAAATGGAAGTCAATGCAGGTGAGTTGAAAAAACAATCCTGTGGTGTTCGGATACAGTCTTAGTCGTGTGCTTGGGTACGCCACGCAGATTAAATATCTAGGACTTAACGTTGCGAAGCGACATGAAATGGAACAAGGACTGTAAAATGGATGGCGAATAGTCGACAGTGATTTACTGGGAGAGTTTTAGCAAAGTGTAGTTCATCTACGAAGTAGACTATAAAATATTAGTGCGACCCTTTCTTGAGCGTTTGGGATCCCCACCAGAATGGATTAAAGGAAATCACTGAAGCAGTCCAGACGCAGGCTGACAGGTATGTTGGCCGTAGTTTCGATTAACACACGAGTATTATGGAGATCGTTAATGAACTGCAAGGGGAATCTCCAAACAGAAGAAGACTTTTTTTCCGCGAAACACTATTGTGAAAATTTAGAGAACGAGCATCTGAAGCTGGCTGCAGAACGAATATTTCGCGCAAGCACCACGAAGTATTAGGGCTCGTATGCAGGCATATAGACAGTCATTTTTCCTACCTCGCATTTGCAAGTGGAGAGGGAAATAAATTCACTTAAAGTGCTACAAGTACCCACCGCCACGCACTGTACGGTGGCTTGCAGAGTGTGTATGTAGATGTAGATGCAAATATACGAGGGGCGTTCAAAAAGTAATGCAACACTTTTTTTTGTCTGGCACTTTCGGGTGGAAAAAAAAAATGCGGATTTTATTGTGGAACATGGAATATTCCCGCTTCATGAGTCTGTAACAGAGGAGCGTTCCAAGCAGAAATCTGTCATTGATTTTCTTTTGGCGGAAGACCAGAGAATCGCTGATTCTCATAGTCGCTTGCAGAATGTCATCGGAGACCTAGCAGTGAACAAAAGCACGGTGAGTCGTTGGGCGAGGCGTCTGCCATTGCTAGGAGGTCGCGGAAACCAAACCAACCTCCCGCGTACCAGCCAGCGGCACACACCTGTGACTCTCGCAATGTAGGAAAGTGCGGACAATCTCATTCGAAGTATCGACGGGTCGCAATCGAACACGTCCCTGCACAACTGGACGTCTCTGTTGTTAGTGCTGATGGCTAACCAAAGGTTTCCCCGCCGTCTAACAGAAGTAACTCCCGACTTCCATTTGTTTGGCCCAATGAAGGTTGCATTCTGCGGTAACCAGTATGTGGATGATAGGGAGGTCATTGATGCAGCAACAGGTTGGCTCCAACGTCGACCAGTAGAGAGGTACCATGCAGGCATATAGGCTTTCTTGGTACGATGGCGTAAGACCGTCGCGTTGGACGTAGACCGCGTTAAAAAGTAGGGTTTTGTAGCCAAGAGAGTGGGGAATCATATGGTTCATTGGAACTGTGAATGAAAACAACCTGATTTCAGAAAAAAAATGTGTTCCATTACTTATTGAACGGCCCTCGTTGACTCGTAAAACTGGTGAGCGGTGCAGATTCCGCGACTGCTCACACACTCTCAAAAGCCCACCAAAGAGACAGCAGCAGAAAAGTTGGAGCTGTATCGGAACACTCTAGATGAAGGCTTTACCCACCTAACAACCATGGACTAATGGTTGTGGTATACTATAACTGCAAGACTGAGAAGGAAAGCAAAAAGTGGAAACATCTGTACTCACCACCGCCGAAAAAGGCAAATACCTCACCATTATCGGAGACGCTAATACAGAGTGTTTTTTGGGACTGTCATGTTGTGGCGCTTACGGATTACGTATCTAAATGGCAAACCGTCACGGGAGCATACTGCCGAGATATCGTGAAGGGATTGTAAAGACGAAGCGTCGCGGAAAGCTGTCCAAAGCGGTGTTTTTGCTAAGAGATGTTGCCTCATCACATTCTGCACAGGAAACAGCCACACGTGTTGCATATTTGGCCTTTGAGATCTTGCATCATCCTACTTATTTTCCCGCCTTCCCATCACAGCTATATGAGTTGTGGTGTCACCGCCAGACACCACACTTGCTAGGTGGTAGCCTTTAAATCGGTCGCGGTCCGTTAGTATACGTCGGACCCGCGTGTCGCCACTATCAGTGATTGCAGACCGAGCGCCGCCACACGGCAGGTCTAGTCTAGAGAGACTCCCTAGCACTCACCCCAGTTGTACAGCCGACTTTGCTAGCGATGGTTCACTGTCTACATACGCTCTCATTTGCCGAGACGATAGTTAGCATAGTCTTCAGCTCCTGTTTCTTCTTCTATCAGACAAATCATCTGCCTCATCGACGCACTCAATGTATTCTTTCCACCTATCCGCACTATTCTGTGCATTTTTTTTTTTTTTTTTGGTTATCAGTCTACTGACTGGTTTGATGCGGCCCGCCACGATTTCCTTTCCTGTGCTAACCTCTTCGTCTCAGAGTAGCACTTGCAACCTACGTCCTCAATTATTTGCTTGACGTATTCGAATCTCTGTCTTCCTCTACAGTTTTTGCCCTCTACAGCTCCCTCTAGTACCATGGAAGTCATTCCCTCATGTCTTAGCAGATGTCCTATCATCCTGTCCCTTCTGCTTATCAGTGTTTTCCACATATTCCTTCCCTCTCCGATTCTGCGTAGAACCTCCTCATTCCTTACCTTATCAGTCCACCTAATTTTCAACATTCATCTATAGCACCACATCTCAAATGCTTCGATTCTCTTCTGTTTCGGTTTTCCCACAGTCCATGTTTCACTACCATACAATGCTGTACTCCAGACGTACATCCTCAGAAATTTCTTCCTCAAATTAAGGCCGGTATTTGATATCAGTTACTAACAGATAATATTGTGAATCATGTACCTTCAAGAGCGACGTTCATCATTAATGGATTAAAGTTAAGTATGAAACTAATTACGTCCGCTTTTTGAATTCTAATTCCTTGTCATGTTCCAGACCTCACGCCAGTATAGTTCTTTCCTCCTCACGCCAGCCTGCGTGAGCTAAAACGCGTGCATTTCGGCCTCCCCTCGTTGGCTCATCAGCCAATCCAACATGAGTTACAGCGTGTCTTTATGAATCTGGATATGTAGATGATCACGACAGTTTTGTGATGGGTATCTCCCGAAACGCGTCAAGTAGTGTTGAATTCTTCCTGCGTGACTTTGTCACAATTACAACGATATCCTACGACTTCTTCCGCTTAAGAAAGCGCCGCATGGTGGGCTTTCCCAGAATGACGACGTGGTCATATTTGAAATGGAACGGTTCCTTTACAGACAAATTGCAGTCTTCTTCTATAGCCTGCTAGTATACTTCACCTACAGTTTTGACAATACCGTAGGCCACTGCAGGCTGTCGTAACTAACGAGACGAACGCGGCGAGTGCCATTACCCGATTTATCAGAAACTTCGCTCAGTTGAAGAGAAGTCGGCTTATCCGTACATACTCGACCAGTTCCGAGAAAAGGACGGTCAAAGTTTTCGAGGCACTTTATGTGCCTTTTAGCAAGTGAATAGCTTAACCGAAGCCGTGGCACAGTGTGTAACAGTTTTGCGCCCACTATTCAAAACCTGGTTATTATTTTTATTTTCGCTTATCTACGCATGTCCGTAGAGGAACACTACATGAATGTTGTCCATTTTATACTGAAATAACGTTATCGTTATTCCTGTATTCATTGTATGTCTGCTGAATAAATTAAAAAATAAATGAATGAGAAAACTGTTTGGAATTGTTTTCGGTGAAATTGCTGTAGCGTATCGTGATTCATAATCAACTGCAAGCGCCAGTTTTCGGTAAACTGATCCGTTTCGCGTGGATTGCCGCAAAATTATTGCCAACGCGTGAACTATTCAGCAGTGTTTAACGACCGTCCTTCCCCGAGCGATATCCACACGAAGAAATGTCACTGTGGAAAATCTTTCTTGGCTCTGGGCCTTTGGTATTTCTGTGTTTCGCATATTTCTCCGATCGGTATCATCCAAGGTAGTACAACAATCTTCCTCAAGAAGAAACAAAAAAAAATTAAAATATAAGAATTAATATACAGTACTGGCCATTAAAATTGCTACACCAGGAAGATGACGTGCGAAATTTAACCGACAGGAAGAAGATGCTGTCATATGCAAATGATTAGCTTGTCAGAGCATTCACACAAGGTTGGCGCCGGTGGCGACACCTAAAAGGTGCTGACATGAGGAAAGTTTCCAACCGATTTCTCATACACAAACAGCAGTTGACAGGCGTACCCTGGTGAAGCGTTGTTGTCATGCCTCGTGTAAGCAGGAGAAATGCGTACCATTACGTTTCCGACTTTGATAAAGGTCGGATTGTAACCTATTGCGATTGCGGTTTATCGTATCGCGACATTGCTGCTCGCGTTGGTCGAGATCCAGTGACTGTTAGCAGAATTTGACTGGGTGGGTTCCGGAGGGCAATACGGAACGCCGCGCTGGATCCCAACTGCCTCGTACCACTAGCAGTCGAGATGACAGGCATCTTTTCCGCATGGCTGTAACAGACCGTTCAGCCACGTCTCGATCGCTGAGTCAACAGATGGGAACGTTTGCAAGACAACAACCATCTGCACGAACAGTTCGACGAGTTTGCAACAGCATGGACTATCAGGTCGGAGACCGTGGCTGCGGTTACCCTTGACGCTGCATCACAGACAGGAACGCCTGCGATGGTGTAGTCAACGACGAACCTGGGTGCACGAATGGCAAAACGTCATTTTTTCGGATGAATCCAGGTTTTGTTTACAGCATCATAATGGTCGCATCCGTGTTTGGCGACATCGCGGTTAACGCTCATTGGAAGCGTGTATTCGTCATCGCCATACTGGCGTAACACCCGGCGTGGTGTTATAGGGTGCCATTGGTTACACGTCTCGCTCACTTCTTGTTCGCATTGACGGCACTTTGAACAGTGGACGTTACATTTCAGATGTGTTACGACCCGTGGCTCTACCCTTCATTCGATCCCTGCGAAACTCTACATTTCAGCGGGATAATACACGACCGCATGTTGCAGATCCTGTACGGACCTTTCTGGATACAGAAAATGTTCGACTGCTGCCCTGGCCACACATTCTCCAGATCTCTCACCAATTGAAAACGTGTGGTCAATGATGGCCGAGCAACTGGCTCGTCACAGTACGCCAGTCACTAATCTTGATGAGCTGTGGTATCGTGTTGAAGCTGCATGGGCAGCTGTACCTGTACACGCCATCCAAGCTCTGTTTGACTCAATGCCCAGGAGTGTCAATGCCGTTATTACGGCCAGAGGTGGTTGTTCTGGGTACTAATTTCTCAGGATCTATGCACCCAAATTGCGTGAAAATGCAATCACAAGTCAGTTCTAGTAAAATGTATTTGTCCAATGAATATCCGTTTATCATCTGCATTTCTTCTTTGTGTAGCAATTTTAATGGCCAGTAGTGTAAGAATTAGTGTAAGAATGAAATACAAGAGTATGAAATTTAAACAGGTTGTAACCCTGTATATATGTATAGAAAATAACAGAGGCTCTATAACACTTCTCTGGGATACTCCTGTTATCCTTGTCGCTGACGAAAACTCGTCGTCGAGGACAACGTACTGACTCCTATTACTTAAGAAGTCTTCGAGCCACCCACATACCTGGGAACCTAACCCGCATGCCCAGACCTTGGTCAGCAGTCTGCAGTGCGGCTCTGTGTCAAACGCTTTCCGGAATCCTGGGAATACTTCCGTGTTTGAATACTTTGATCTCTCTTCACCTGAGTGAAGCTTCCGGGAAATCGCGTTATGGCACTTGCTGTGTTCTCTCTGCACTGAGGAGTACGGTAGCTTCCCCTAGTGGTCTTGGTCAGTTAAGATTGTATCCGTGTTACCTGTACGTTAGGTGTGTTGCATACCTATCTGGCTTTAACACATTCCGATAGATTGTGTTTGCATATGCGACCGGTGTCTTACTACACTGAAGCGCCAAAGAAACTGGCATAGGCATGCGTATTCAAATACAGAGATACGTAAACAGGCAGAATACGGCGCTGCGGTCGGGAACTCCTATATAAGACAAGTGTCTGGTGCAGTTGTTAGATCGGCTACTGCTGTGACAGGTTATCAAGATTTAAGTGAGTTCGAAAGTGGTGTTATAGTGGGGGCACGAGCGATGGGGCACAGCACCTGCGATGTAGCGGTGAAGTGGGGATTTTCCTATGCGACCATTTCACAAGTGTACCGTGAACATCAGGAATCCGGTGAAACGTCAAATCTCGGACATCGTTGTGGCCAGGAAAAGATCCTGCAAGAACGGGACCAACGACGACTGAAGAGAATCGTTGAAAGTGACAGAAGTGCAGCCCTTCGGCAAACTGCTCCAGATTTCTTGCTGTGCCATCAACAGGTGTCAGCGTGCGAACCATTCAACTTAACGTCGTTGATATGGGCTTTTGGAGTCGAAGACCCAGTCGTGTACCCTTGATGACTGCACGACACAAAGCTTTACGCCCCGCCTGGCCCCGTCAACACCATTTTACTGTTGATGAGTGATAACCTGTTGTCTGATAGGACGAGTCTCGTTTAAAATTGCATGGAATGGGTGGACTTGTATGGGTATGGGGACAACATCATGGATCCATGGACCCTGCATGACAGCAAGGGACTGTTCAGGCTGGTGAAGACTCTTTAATGACGTGGGGCATGTGCAGTTGGAGTGATATGTGACTTATGATACGTCTAGATACGATTCTGACAGGTGATATGTACGTAAACATGCTGTCTGATCACCTGTATCCATTCATATCCATTGTGCATTCCGACGGGCTTGGGTAATTCTAGCAGGACAATGCTACACCCCATACGTCCAGAATTGCTACAGAGTGGCTCCAGCAACTTCCGCTCGCCACCAAACTACCCAAACATTATTGGGCATCCTTGGGATGCCTCCCAACGTACTGTTCACAAGAGATCTCCACGCAGTTGTACTCTTACGGAATTATGGACACCCCTGCAGGATTCATGGTGCGAGTTCCCTCCAGCACTACTTCAGACATTAGTCGAGTCCATACCACGTCGTGTTACGGTACTTCTGCGTGCACGCGGGGGTCCCTACATGATATTACGCAGGTACGCCGGTTTCTTTGGCGCTTCAGTGTAGATTCTCCTAGAAACCGGAAGCGGTGAACTATCTAGAAACTGTGTTACTTGAAAATAAACAATATTTGAAGCAAAATGGAAACTGTCAATGTTTAAATCAGGTTTTATTCGAAAATTGTTGATTTGTAATGTAAAACAGAGGGGCGTTATTGTAAAAATGAAGAAAAACAATACAGATTTATCATACAGTGATAAAAAACGCAATTTCCTCAAAAAAAGAAAAAAACGCAAAACGGGAGCATATGAAACATTGATAATTCGTGGAGCTTACATAAAAAATGTTTGTGTTATTGATAAAATTTTTTGCACTTCTCAACAATAACAGGATGCCTGTGATCATGGTGAAGATCATTTTGTTGAGTACAATATAAAGGCAATAGTTACATAGAGTTATTTGTGTTTGAGCATGTAAACTGTACTTACATAAAAAGTTGGTTGGTTTTTGGGGGAAGAGACCAAACAGCGAGGTCATCGGTCTCATCGGATTAGGGAAGGAAGTCGGCCGTGCCCTTTCAGAGGAACCATCCCGGCATTTGCCTGGAGCGATTTAGGGAAATCACGGAAACCTAAATCAGGATGGCCGGACGCGGGATTGAACCGTCGTCCTCCCGAATGCTAGTCCAGTGTGCTAACCACTGCGCCACCTCGCTCGGTGACATAAAAAGTAATTGTTTTGGTTACATAAAAGTGCAGAAGTTACTAGATAAACTAATTTTTATTATTTATAAAAACAATTAATATTTTTTAAGAATATAAAATACACAATGGACTTACTCTGAACGATTTGCGGTCTTACTTATGTGCAAGATTAACAAACTAACTAACTAAAAACAAAGAAAAGTTGTCAGCTCCATGTACTTTTCTTTCCCTAACAAAGCTACCAAGACTACCGATAATACTCGTACTACCATTTACTACGCCGTTTATGTACTGTACCAAAATTACTGAATCGTAGTTTCGGTGCAGGGCAACGGTAGATTTGGGGAAGAATGTTTTGAGCTACCATACTTTCAGGAATATACCGCCGATAACTCTAGCTGTAGCAAACTCGGCTCTTTCTGGGATCGTAAGATGGGGCGAGCATGTCGATGGAGTTTGTAGTTTTCCCCTGCTTGGCGCCACACACAGACCGTCCCCCAAGCATCCGTGGACTGTATAATTGTTAGAGTCAGCTTCAGTAGTCTGTCGATAGTGAATAGGTAATATACAATTCGGTGGATTTATTGTGTTTGAAGACTGTCTAACTGCAATCATCTCTAAACGAAGGTAAGGAATTCGTGGTGTAGGGGGAACGTCTTTGATTATTTCGAATAAAAATAATCAGCAATGGCGACTGAAGACTTCTGGCATAAGGTCACCCTCATTCAGCCAACGGCCTTATCAAAGAGGGCAGAGGAGCAGACAGACGTTTAGGTCATTCTCTAGCCCCTGGGGTGGGAAACCGCTCCTAAAGCCGGATGAATCAGCAATGAACAACGACATGAGGATGCAGAAGGTAGTGGAATAAAATGTTCAAATTTGTGTTAATTCTTAAGGGACCAAGCTGCTGAGGCTATTTGTCCCTATCTTACACACTACTGAAACTAACTTAAGCTAACTTACGCCAAGGACAACAAACACACCCATGCCCGAGGGAGGACTCGAACCTCCGGCGGGAGGGGCAGCGCAGTGTCGCCTCTAACCAAGCGACCACTCCGCGCAGCGTAATGGAACACACGTAATGCGTATCCACAGGACATTGAAGTATAATTCAAATAAATGTCATGATGATCTCTCCACTGGAAGAAGGTTCCGGAATAGTCACCCATTCGTATCTTCGGGAGGGCACTGCCAATGGGGACGTGACCAACGAAAGAATAAAGTTCTACGAGTCGGGACGTGGAATGTGGTAGGGATGCTGGAAGACCTGAAAAAGGAAATGCAAAGGCTCAATCTAGACGTAGTCAGGTCAGTGAAGTGAAATGGGGAGAAGACAAGAATTTCTGGTCAGATGAGAATAGGGTAATATCAACAGCAGCAGAAGCTGATGTAACGGGAGTGGGGCTCGTTATGAATAGGAAGGTAGGGCAGCGAGTGAGTTACTGTAAACAGTTCTTTGATGGCGCTGTTCTCATCAGAATCGACATATCAAGCATACGTGCTGACTTCGCAAGCTGAAAGTGAAGAGAGAGAGAAAGTATACGAGAGTTTTGAACGGGTAATTCAACACGTAAAATGAGATGAAAATCTAAAAGTCTTGGGGGATTGGAAAGCGGTTGTAGTGGCAGGAGCGTAAGAAAGGTTCACAGCAGAATATGGGCTTGGGACAATGGGCTAATAACAGCGAATACTCTGTCCAAGAATCTTAAGAGGAAAAGGCCAGGAGATATGGGAAGATTTCAGTCAGATTGCATCATGGTCAGACAGATATTATGAAATCAGATACTGTATTGTAAGGCGTACCAAAGAGCAGATATAGATTCAGGTCACAGTGTAGTGGTGATGAAGGGTAGGCTGAAGTTTAAGATGTTAGTCAGGTACACATGGTAGAATGAAGTGCGATACGGAAATACTGACGAATGAGGAGATACAGTTGAAGTTCTCGCGGTTTATAGATACTGCGATAAGGAATAGATCAGTAGACAGTACAGTTGAAAAGGAATGGTCAACTCTAAAAAGCACAATCACACAGGTTGTAAAGAAAAACATAGGTACAAACAACGTAACTACGAAGAAAACGTGGTAACAGGAGAAACAGTTCGGTTGATTGATGAAAGAAAGGAAGTACAAAAATATTCAGGGAAATTCAGTGATACAGAAATGCACAGAAATAAATAAGAAGAGCAGGGAAGCTAAGGCGAAATGGCTGTATGACAATTGTGGAGAAAATGAAACAGAAATGATTGTTGAAAGGAGTGTCTCAGCATACAGAAAAGTCAAAACAGCTTTCGATAAAATTAAGAGTAAGGGCCTACCCCCATGAACCATGGACCTTGCCGTTGGTGGGGAGGCTTGCGTGCCTCAGCGATACAGATGGCCGTACCGTAGGTGCAACCACAACGGAAGGGTATCTGTTGAGAGGCCAGACAAACGTGTGGTTCCTGAAGAGGGGCAGCAGCCTTTTCAATAGTTGCAGGGGCGACAGTCTGGATGATTGACTGATCTGGCCTTGTAACACTAACCAAAACGGCCTTGCTGTGCTGGTACTACGAACGGCTGAAAGCAAGGGGAAACTACAGCCGTAATTTTTCCCGAGGGCATGCAGCTTTACTGTATGATTAAATGATGATGGCGTCCTATTGGGTAAAATATTCCGGAGGTAAAATAGTCCCCCATTTGGATCTCCGGGCGGGGACTACTCAGGAGGACGTCGTTATCAGGATAAAGAAAACTGGCGTTCTACGGATCGGAGCTTGGAATGTCAGATCCCTTAATCGGGCAGGTAGGTTAGAAAATTTAAAAAGGGAAGTGGATAGGTTGCAGTTAGATATAGTGGGAATTAGTGAAGTTCGGTGGCAGGTGGAACAATACTTTTGGTCAGGTGATTACAGGGTTATAAATACAAAATCAAATAGGTGTAATGCAGGAGTAGGTTTAATAATGAATAAAAAAATAGGAGTGCGGGTAAGCTACTACCAACAGCATAGTGAATGCATTATTGTGGCCAAGATAGACACGAAGTCCATGCCTGCTACAGTAGTACAAGTTTATATGCCAACTAGCTCTGCAGATGATGAAGAAATTGATGAAATGTATGATGAGATAAAAGAAATTATTCAGGTAGTGAAGGGAGACGAAAATTTAATAGTCATGGCTGACTCGAATTCGAGAGTATGAAAAGGGAGAGAAGGAAACATAGTGGGTGAATTTGGATTGGGGGAGAGAAATGAAAGAGAATTTTGCACAGAGCAAAACTTAATCATAGCTAACACTTGGTTCAAGAATCATAAAAGAAGGTTGTATACATGGAAGAATCCTGGAGATACTAGAAGGTATCAGATAGATTATATAATGGTAAGACAGAGATTTAGGAACCAGGTTTTAAATTGTAAGACATTTCCAGGGGCAGATGTGGACCCTGACCACAATCTATTGGTTATGAAATGTAGATTAAAACTGAAGAAACTGCAAAAAGGTGGGAATTTAAGGAGATGGGACCTGGATAAACTGACTAAACCAGAGGTTGTAGAGAGTTTCAGGGAGAGCATAAGGGAACAATTGACAGGAATGGGGGAAAGAAATACAGTAGAAGAAGAATGGGTAGCTCTGAGGGATGAAGTAGTGAAGGCAGCAGAGGATCAAGTAGGTAAAAAGACGAGGTCTGGTAGAAATCCTTGGGTGACAGAAGAAATATTGAATTTAATTGACGAAAGGAGAAAATATAAAAACGCAGTAAATGAAGCAGGCAAAAGGGAATACAAACGTCTCAAAAATGAGATCGACAGGAAGTGCAAAATTGCTAAGCAGGGATGGCTAGAGGACAAATGTAAGGATGTAGAGGCTTATCTCACTAGGGGTAAGATAGATACTGCCTACAGGAAACTTAAAGAGACCTTTGGAGAAAAGAGAGCCACTTGTATGAATATCAAGAGCTCAGATGGAAACCCAGTTCCAGGCAAAGAAGGGAAAGCAGAAAGGTGGAAGGAGTATATAGAGGGTCTATACAAGGGCGATGTACTTGAGGACAATATTATGGAAATGGAATAGGATGTAGATGAAGATGATACGATACTGCGTGAAGAGTTTGACAGAGCACTGAAAGATCTGAGTCGAAACAAGGACCCGGGAGTAGACAACATTCCATTGGAACTACTGACGGCCTTGGGAGAGCCAGTCCTGCCAAAACTCTACCATCTGGTGAGTAAGATGTATGAGACAGGCGAAATACCCTCAGACTTCAAGAAGAATATAATAATTCCAATCCCAAAGAAAGCAGGTGTTGACAGATGTGAAAATTACCGAACTATCAGCTTAATAAATCACAGCTGCAAAATACTAACGCGAATTCTTTACAGGCGAATGGAAAAACTGGTAGCCGACCTCGGCGAAGATCAGTTTGGATTCCGCAGAAATGTAGGAACACGTGAGGCAATACTGACCCTACGATTTATCTTAGAAAATAGATTAAGGAAAGGCAAACCTACATTTCTAGCATTTGTAAACTTAGAGAAAGCTTTTGACAATGTTGACAGAAATACTGTCTTTCAAATTCTAAAGGTGGCAGGGGTGAAATACAGGAAGCGAAAGGCTATTTACAATTTGTACAGAAACCAGATGGCAGTTATAAGAGTCGAGGGCTAGAAACGGAAGCAGTGGTTGCGAAGGGAGTGAGACAGAGTTGTAGACTATCCCCGTTATTATTCAATCTGTATATTGAGCAAGCAGTAAGGGAAACAAAATAAAAGTTCGAAGTAGAAATTAAAATCCATGGAGAAGAAATAAAAACTTTGAGGTTCGCCGACGACATTGTAATTCTTTGAGAGACAGGAAAGCTCCTGGACGAGCAATTGAACGGAATGGACAGTGTCTTGAGGATATAAGATGAACATCAACAAAAGGAAAACGAGGATAATGGAATGTAGTCGAATTCAATCACATCCCAGATGTGCTCGATCAGGTTCCGATATTGAGAGCTGGGGGCCAGCACGTGAATTGGAACTGTGTTCCTCGAACATACTTCGCCTTGTGACATGGTGCATTATCATGTTGAAAAGTGCCACTTCCGTCGGGAAACATGATCGTTATGAAGGTATGAGCCAGATCGCTGGTCGATCATCAGCGATCGGCTTGTTAATCTTTGGCGCATCCCCGGGCATGAGCATCTTTGGGTTTTCAGCTGGGGCGTGCGGGACTGGGAGAGGCAGTCGATTTGGGGCGGCCGGTGAGACTGGCGGAGTTGTGGCTCGGGCGTAAGCACACGTGTGATGTCTGTTACGCTGGGGCTGTTTGCTAATCGTGAAACTCCTGCGGCGGTTACTGGTTGGCTGGAAGGCAAAACATTTGAACTCTGCCAAGCCTCGCAGTGAGAGGGGAGTCCGGAGCTGGTGTCTGCCTAGATGTTTCTGGTTTCTGTACAAATTGTAAATAGCCTTTCGCTTCCTGTAGAAGGTGGCTCGTGAAATATCACGCTTAAAACTCACAATAAGCCGATCGAAGCTCCCTCATTCCCAGGTACAGTAACACTGTGGTCGACCAATGGAGCACACTAGGAGGCTAAGTTTCTACAATCAAGGTCTCCAACAAATCATCTATCGCTAACGGCTGAATATTATAACACCCCACTTATCACTTATCTGGTTTTGGTGTGTGTTCACCCCAGCTAATTGACTAACAGATCAACAGAGAGTGCAAAACTGCCGCAATATCAGATAACGCAAAGAAAGTAATAAGGCCCTGTGACTCCTGCTTGAACTGCAGTGGCAGTGTTGACATTAATTGATTCAGAATTGATCACTTTTAATTAAAAAGGGGTGCACATTGATGTTATATGCAGCTATTGAACACCAGATGCAAATGTTGAACATAAAATTAATTAAGAAAGTGACTTGGGATTTCAACTACTTGATTGAAAACAGATGCAGTCGATTAACACAAATTTATTTTAACTCCTGACCTTCAATCGTCACATTACATGACTCTCCTAACAGGCAGTCGTAATAAATTGCGTTTACATGGAGTAAGGTGCAATAAATCAAAATTAATTCCTGTCGACTGACAGAGGCATAATGCGAAGTGCGAGAAGAATTCTACAATACACGGCCCATGAAACCCTTGTGGAAACTGCCGACGCGATCCAACAAATTAATCAGTGGCCGGAGCGGGCGCAATATCACCGAATTCAGCGTGGTGGAGCGGCGTCATTGTGTGGACGTCGGCCGACCTCGTGGTGCTGCAAGGCTGCGCTCGTCTATTCACTCCTAGCTATCTTGCTCATTACATAGCTGAACCAAAACTTTCTATCTCCAAGCTCAATCGTTCCATTTGCTAAGACCTAAACTGCAGAGATGCTCATTCTCTCTCAGGCAAGCTGAGTAAAGAATGCCTCGTCCGCACTCTAGGCAAGATGGGAACGGAAGACCACTACGGAGACTTCAGCCAGTCCGCTCTTCAGCTCGGTTTCCCATCCAGCAAAATCACTTACGCCAAATGCAGCGCAGGACGCGTTAATTGTGCATCGCTTCCCAGTGCCAACCAATGCCTGCTCTGGGAACTGAACAAATTCCCACAAAACTTCCCTTCATCTCGACTTGTGTTATTTAGCTCCTCCCTGGCCATCAAGGTTAGTGTCTGCACAAAACACAAAATTTTCCGGATTCTGACTCCCAGGAGAGTACTTCAAATTCCTTGGTCCTACATTCCCGTCGGAGGATGGCGTATTTCATTCTGTCGCTCTTCAGCTGATTTACTTCAGACTCTGCGGACAGTGAATTCAGCGTGAATTTGCTATAGTCACGAACACGCATATTTTGACCTCTGTTGACCGCTCCACCATAGCTTTGCGCAGCTTTATCACATGTTTCACTGAAAATGAGATGATGGAGATTTATCAACAGGCATACAAGTTCTCCATCTGCTTCCCGGTACACCAGCATGGGGTCAACCACCCACTCACTGTCACTCATCTTAAGGCAGCTGGAGGCTGTGCCCTGTCACCACTATCTCAGAGTTTGAGCCACCCTCAGCTGCCTATTGTCACTTCCCTTCACTGCTCCCCAGCCGGCCCCAGTCAACTCTGAATACTTCCCTGCGATAAACTAGCCTCCAGTCAATCGACGCGTTTCCAGAAAGTTTTCATGTCGTGTGAATTACTTTAAAACCATCACGCAACATTAATTATTCCAATACGTCCATACTATACCCTCTACAAGATGCATTGTGCCTTGCAGGTCATTTTTGTTCAGCCCTACTGTTCGCTCAACGTGAGTTAGGTGATCTTTAATGACTTCATGTAAGGGGCATAGTTCTTGCCATCTTACAATATGTAGATGAGCACTAAAACCAAAATATTTATGATTGTAGCTTAATTTTTTTAGGTGAAAAGTATAACTTTATGACAAAGTCTCCAGTAAATTTGAGAAAGATATCTTACTTTCGCTGTTTCTTGCAGTGTACCGCAGACGTGTGAGGTAGTTAGCGTTCTGTCTCGCCCAGTCTCCAGCTTGCCTCCCTCATCATTAAACAGCGCTGCGCAATGTGCCTACCCCGCAACCAGCATTGTCTTGGAATTCGTTCTGTGCATTACGAGGCGCAGCGACCAAGCGGTGGAGAGCTCATGAATATAGCGCGCGGGCTTACATAAATGGAGTGGAAACGCGCCAGTGGGGTAAAAACGTTGCGCGGCTCAATTCATCGGTGTGTCGGATAAAACGCCCACCCGCATCCACCCACACACGCATATCGCGCAGGGGCGTGCATTCATGCACTGAGAAAGATCCGGCGCTCGAAGCGCGGTGGGGAAGCACTTTGTTTGCCGTGTTTGCTTGCAACTGGCTGGCTGCGGCAAGGACAATGCATTATGCAGCGGCCGTTACGTACGAGACAGAACTCCCAGGGGGGAAATACTGGCGCTATTATTCACTTTGGCAAAAAAATAAGAAAAAGTAAAAAATACTGCTGGTGGGTGTTGCATGAAACAACGTTACCGCAAACAGGCAGATGATGTAGGCTACCGTGGGCTGTACAAGCGGGGAATGCGACCACAGTACTGGAAAAGGCTTTAAATTTGTTATCAATGCCTGTAGAAAAGGAGGCGTGGAAACGGGCAGAGGTGTAAATACGGCCATTCCTCCTCAAAGGGACATTGGAAGTTCTACAGATTGGAAAGTACTGTGATGCATGTCTTTTATTATGCAAACTGGTGTTTGTTCTAGACTGCAAACCCTTGACAGGTATGTGAAAATGTTATCTTTTCATGTCCTGATGGTTAGCTTAATTTCACAATGATACGCAGAAGGCAGATTCCTAAGCTGTTTTTACGTCACCATCATCATAATGACCATCATCATTATCATCATCATCGTCTTCATCATCATCATTAGCACCATAAGCGTTCTGCCCTAGGGCACTTCTTCATATGTATCTCTGTATGTAGCCCTGTCAATTGGCACCCTCTTCGTTTTTTCATAAGTGTTCTCTATCATTATACTATTCACCATCTGGTATCTTCTGCGTCCCTTTCTTCTGCCATTCACCGTTCTCTCCATTGTGTCCACCAGTAAACAGTCTCTTCTCATCCAATGTCCAAGCCAACTGTGTTGCCCCTTCCTGGTCACCTTTAATATTTCTCTCTCCTTCATCACTCTTGTAACACCTACTCGTTCCTCACTTCCATTCTCCTGAAAATCCACATCTCTGATGCTTCTATACTTTCTTCCTCTTTCCTCGGTGTCCATGTCTCAGCCCCGTATAATACCATGCCACATATAAAGCATTTCACAAGTCTATTCCTCAGGTTCCTGTCCATGCACGCACGTAGAAGCCTCCTCTTCTTGTTAAACGCCTCTTTGGCAATTGCTATACGAGTTTTAACCTGATTTTTGCATCTCATGCCTACCGTAATTATGCTTCCCAGATATCTGAAAGAAATAAGTGGTTCTCTATCTTCCTTCCTATCTTTACAGTTGTTCTTACTGTTCTTCCGCTAATAACCATAGATTTTGTCTTTTTCTAATGAATTTCCATTCCGAATTACTCACATGTCTTATTTAATTCTTGTAACATTCAAACCATGGTTATTTCGTTTAACACCACCATATTATCTGCAAATCGAATATCTTCTATCCTCCTACAGCCAACCGCCACTCCTCTTTTTCGTTTACTCACATGTCCTATTTAATTCTCGTAACATTCAAACCACGGTTATTTCGTTTAACACCACCGTATCATCTGCAAATCGAATATCTTCTATCCTCCTACAGCCAACTGCCACTCCTCTTTTTCGTTTCAAACATTTCTCAGTGCGTTAAACAGTGTTGGGGAGGTGCAACAGCCTTGCTTCGACCCTCTTCCAATTGTAATTTCCTCTGTCATATCATCCCCAATCGTATAATCTTTTGCAGGTAGAGATTCTCAATTAGTTTCCTACCTCTCCAGCTGACACCATTTTTCCTTAGAATGTCCATTAATTTAGTCCAGCGTACTCTATGAAAGGTTTCCTCCAAGTCAATGAAAACAGTATAGACATGTTTTCCGATTTCACTGTTTCTCTCACCCATAATTCTCAACACAATAGTTGCATCTCTTATATGCATCCTACACTGAAGAGCCAAATAAACTGGTACACTTGCCTAATATCGTCTAAGGCTGGAGGCAATTGACACCATGAATACTGCAGGGGTGTACATAAATCCGTAAGAGTAAAAAAGGGTGGAGATCTCTTCTGAAGAGCAAATTGGGAGGCAGCCCAGATATGCTCAATAGTGTTCATGACTGGGCAGTCTGGTAGCCAGCGGAAGTGTTTAAACTCAAAAAAAGTGTTCCTGGAGCCACTCTGTAGCAATTCTGGACGTGTGGAGTGACGCATTGTCCTGCTAGAATTACCCAGGTCCGTCGGAATGCAAAATGGATATGAATGGATGCAGGTGATCAGACAGCATGGTGACGTACATCTCACCTGTCAGAATCGAATCTAGACGTGTCAGGGATCCCATATCGTTCCAACTGTACACGCCCCACACCATTATAGAGCCTCCACCAGCTTGAACAGTCCCCTGTAGAATGCAGGGTCCATGGAATCATGAGCTTGCCTCCATACCCGTTCACGTTCATGTGCTCGATACAGTTTGAAACGAGACTCGTGCAGCGACCAGGCAATATGTTTCCATTCATCAATGTCGGTGTTGACGGGTATAGGAGAGGCGTAACGCTTTGTGTCGTGGAGTCATCAAGGATATACATGTGGGCCTGCTGCTCCGAAAGCCCATATCGATGTTGTTTCCTTGAGTGGTTCGCACGCTGACACTTGTTGATAGCCCAGCATTGAAATCTGCAGAAATTTGCGGTAGGGTTGCACTTCTGTCACTCTGAACGATTCTCTTTAGTCGTCGTTGGTCCCGTTCTTGCTGGATCTTTTTCCGGCCGCAGCGATGTCGGATATTTGATGTTTTACCGGATTCCTGATATTCACGGTACAGTCGTGAAATGGACGTACGGAAAAATTCCCACGTCACCGCTACCTCGGAGACGGAGATACTGTGTCCCTTCGCTCGTGAGCCGACCACGTTCAATCTCACTTACATCTTGGTAACCTACCGTTGTAGCAGCAGTAACCGATGTAAGAATAACAGTAGACATTTGCTTTCTTATATAGGCGTTGCCGACCGCAGCACCGTATTGTGGCTGTTCACATATATCTGTATTTGAATACGCGTTGTTATGTTGTTTTCTATTAATGATTGTATTACAATTCATTTTGGTATGAATCCAAGGAATTTGCCTGAACTAGTTTCTTTGGCGCTTGAGTGTAAATCCACACTGTATCTCCGCAACACTTTTTTCAGTGAAGTCTTCTATACATCATCCTTAGTCGGAACATTCGGGAGAGCGACGGTTCAATCCCGCGTCCGGCCATCCTGATTTAGGTTTTCCGTCATTTCCCTAAATCACTCCAGGCAAATGCCGGGATGGTTCCTCTGAAAGGGCACGGCCGACTTCCTTCCCTAATCCGATGAGACCGATGACCTCGCAGTCTGGTCTCCTTCCCCAAAAACAACCCCCCACCCCCCACCCCCCCACCCCCTTAGTCGAAAGTTTGCTGCATGAGAATTCAAACTTGCGCTCCTCGTATTTCTTGGCATTGGTTTTGTTCTCAACCGATAGCATTAGGACCGGGAGAAATTCAATTACAAACACGTCTTTAGTCGCTTACGTCTTTAGGGACCATCTTGATTATGTCGTATTGACGTAAATGTTGGCCTTCATTTAAACACTGCAGTGTTCCGCGAGGACTTCAAACGTGGTATCTCTGTTCGACACATCTCTTGTAATCAACATTAAGAAGAGCACCGCTACATGGGGACGCAAAGCTGGAAGCACCAGCCTCATCACTGGATGCCATACAGGAAATCAGTTGACCAAACCGCTTGACAAAAGTAGTGTCGAGAGGAAATCGTTCAATTTAGGTGGCTAGTGAGCAGGGATTGAAAGACAAGTAGCGTTCAGAAATTGAAAATTCCACCAACGAAACGATCCGATTGTTCATCAAATTCCTGCGACCCTTTCCTTGTGGACAGCGATAATGAAATGGATGCCAAAGCTGAGGATTCACCAGACCTGAATCATCCAACCTGCACCTTACGGAGAAGTGTGGTCTAAAAGTGTCGTGTGCCAAATGTGGACACATTAGAATGTGTAAGGGTACATCGGCTGGTCTAGTCTCAATGCATGTTAATCGGCCCTGTTATCTGACACGATGGTTCAAATCTCTCTGAGCACTATGGGACTTAACTTCCGAGGTCATCAGTCCCCTAGAACTTAGAACTACTTAAACCTAACTAACCTAAGGACATCACACACATCCGTGCCCGAAGCAGGATTCGAACCTGCGACCGTAGCGGTCGCGCGGGTATCTGACATAAATTAGACACCCTGCAAAATAATGAATCAGGAATTTAAGGAATACTAAATGGAATGAGAATCACAATTAGTTCGGTTTATTACGTTATAGTGACTCATGAATCATCCAACAATCAACAATAATTCCAAAGTAAAAGCTTGGCATATCTGACAAAGAGACCTGGGGCAAAATTTTAATATTCCCATATAAACATGAAAAAGCTTCGGTCGCGAAGTTGCATTGTGACTGTTGTGATGTTTGTATAAAAAACAGATGGTACTAGAGAAGGGACTGCGTTGCATGTGACCGGAGCACAGAGCAAGCTGGTCATTCGAATAAGGAATTCTTCAGAGTGAAGCTTGACGTTACTGAAATTCAACAAAAATAACTTTATGGCCCATACGGATCATCTCGCTGCCGCAGTTCGATCTCATCACATCGGTCTGTGGGTGGAGTGGAGGCTGAAATGGCTGCACATTCAGTCATTGGCAGATCACCAACGACTCTCTCCTGTTGCTGATTTGGAGTCAACCAGAAATCTTTCTAAGTCCTTCGCCTCGTCTGACTGAGCACTTACAACAGCGCAGTTTAGTGGAAGAGGGGGTCTGACGATGAAGGCTCCTGGGGATGAAGAAGTATCGAATGCCGAAAATCTAATTAATTTGTACTGACTAATTCTTTAAGGGACAACTCGTATTTCTACGTTTTGGATTCTGAATCCTATTAGGATAGGTTCGTCTACAGATATTCGGAGCGCCGACTAGTAAAATGATTTCTTAGAAGATGCAGGTCCCCTTCCCTCAGTTTTGCTTCAGGCAGTTAACTACTAACAAGCTTCCTATCTAGCGCTGACAAAAGGCGTCTTACTCTATTTCTGTAAGCAGTGGTCTCGGCAGCACAGTCGAGGCTTCCTCTCTAACTTTCAGCTTATTTACATTAGCGAATCCTCGCCGTTCTTATATTGCATAAACATTTAGCATTTGTGGGCCTGAGTTCCAGCAGTGCCCCACGCTTACAAAGAGAGCACAAACGCCAGGCTCTCACGCCATTTGCCAGATGTCTGCGAGGTTTGGTGCGTCCCAAATAAATACAGCTTTCTACGTTTTGTATACAGTAGTGCGTTACCTGGACGTTGCTAAAAACAGCATTCCGCCTCCTTCCACATTCAACGCTGATGGCGGCTTTACGCCTCGGGAGATCGTATCTTGATTGCCTGTGCAATGCTTGGAGTCCAGTCGCCACAGCTAAAAAGGAAATTCCGAGAAAGTGAGTAGCAGTGACCAATGTCCTTAACATAGGTTTGTTGCAGGATTCTCGAACATATTCTCAGTTCGAATATTTCCTTGAGACAGAGAAGTTCCTGTCCCTGCATCAGTACGGCTTTAGAAAGCATCGCTCCTGCAAAACGCAACTCGCCCTTTTTTTCACGTGATACCTTGCGAACCATGGATGAAGGCTAAAAGACGGATGCCATATTCCTTGACTTCCGGAAAGCGTTTGACTCGGACCCCTCTGCAGACTCCTAACTAAGGTACGAGCATATGGGATTGGTTCCCAAGTATGTGAGTGACTCGAAGACTTATTAAGTAATAGAACCCAGTACGTTGTCCACGATGGTGAGTGTTCATCGGAGGTGAGGGTATCATCTGGAGTGCCCCAGGGAAGTGTGGTAGGTCTGCTGTGGTTTTGTATCTACATAAATGATCTTTTGGATAGGGTGGATAGCAATGTGTGGCTGTTTGCTGATGACGCTGTGGTGTACGGAAAGGTGTCGTCGTTGAGTGACTGTAGGAGGATACAAGATGACTTGGACAGGATTTGTGATTGGTGTAAAGAATGGCAGCTAACTCTAAATATAGATAAATGTAAATTAATGCAGATGAATAGGAAAAAGAATCCTGTAATGTTTGAATACTCCATTAGTAGTGTAGCGCTTGGCACAGTCACGTCGACTAAATATTTGGGCGAACATTGCAGAGCGATATGAAGTGGGAGAAGCATGTAGTTGCAGTTGTGGAGAAGGCGGATAGTCGTCTTCGATTCATTGGTAGAATTTTGGGAAGATGTGGTTCATCTGTAAAGGAGACCGCTTATAAAACACTAATACGACGTATTCTTGAGTACTGCTCGAGCGTTTGGGATCCCTATCAGGACGGATTGAGGGAGGACATAGAAGCAATTCAGAGGCAGGCTGCTGGATTTGTTACTGGTAGGTTTGATCATCACGCGAGTGTTACGGAAATGCTTCAGGAACTCGGGTGGGAGTCTCTAGAGGAAAGGAGGCGTTCTTTTCGTGAATCGCTACTGAGGAAATTTAGAGAACCAGCATTTGAGGCTGACTGCAGTACAATTTTACTGCCGCCAACTTACATTTCGCGGAAAGACCACAAAGATAAGAGATTAGGGCTCGTACAGAGGCATGTAGGCAGTCATTTTTCCCTCGTTCTGCTTGCGAGTGGAACAGGGAGAGAAGATGCTAGTTGTGGTACGAGGTACCCTCCGCCACGCATCGTATGGTGGATTGCGGAGTATGTTTGTGGATGTAGATGTAGCCCGTTCTGTGCCGCTTCTGAGAAGTCACTCAGAAGGTGGTCCCTCCACCTGGCTATGGAGCCTTCCTGCTTGCCAAGGGCTGCTGGCTTCATACTTACACAAAAAACAGAAAAACAAACACCGCCCGAACAGGCCGTGAAGGTAAAACGGTACCGACCGGCCGCCGTGTCGTCCTCAGTTCTTCGACGTCATCCGATGCAGACAAGGAGGGGCATGTGACCAGCACAAATCTCCTGACCGCTGTCAGTTTTCGTGATCGGTGCCGCTACTTTTCAGTCAAGTAGCTCCTCAATGAGCCTGAAGGGCTGAGTGCAGCCTTTTGCTAACAGCACTCGGCTGACCCATCCAAGTGCTAGCCAAGCCTGACAGCGCTTAACTTCGGTAATTTGTCTGGAAACGGCGTTACCACTGTGGCGAGGGCGTTGGCTACTTACTTACATACGCCATGCAAAACAGAATAAAACCGTGAATTAGGATAATTAACTACCAACAGTCACTTGTGTTAATAACCATTTCACCTCTCATTGTTGGTTAATCATTACAATCTAAAGGGACTTTATATTCCGATTTTGTATTGGTTACAAGCGAGTTTTGGAAAAAAAAATAAAATCGGCCGCTTATCAGCTGCATCAGGCTGAAGGAGCCATTTAAGTTTGAAAATTCTGTACACATTTTTTACGTTCATTTGAAATGTTTAGCTGGCCGTTGTGACCGAGCGGTTCTAGGCGCTTCAGTCCGGAACCGCGCTGCTGCTACGGTCGCAGGTTCGAATCCCGCCTCGGGCATGAATGTGTGTGATGTTCTTTCATATGGGGTTGCATAAAACGACATCGTCAGCGCCATCTGCAACACCCTGTGCAACATGTATCACATTTTCCCTTCCTTCACGTTGTGTGATTCACAATTTGGTGTACTTTCCAACATATCTGAAAATACCAATTTGGTAAACTCCCTATTGATATGAAACCATCGGGGCGCAAGTCTTCTGTTCATCATACAGTTCCACTTGTTCATTTCCGATTTTTGTGGGTTTCAGTGAAACAAGTGACACCATGATTATTTTACATTGTTGAATGTAAGTTGTGAAGCTTGCATGGTATGTATGATGAAGGTGATATATAATGACAATTGTTGAAAAATTGTCGAACTTATGCTGAATGTAAGTTTATGAAAAAAAAAATCGGTTTTTTCCTGAGAATAGGCCTACTTAAAACGTAACAGCTGGTCATGTAGAAGAAATGAAGAGCAATCAGATAACTTATGCTGGAAATCTACAAATAGTGTACAGCGTGTGCTGCAGATCTGCTACTTCTTTCTCAGAGCTTTAGGCGATTATTAACATATTGTGAAAAATACGAATGACGATTGGCCATGAGTTACACACTATTTTCACACTATGATGTCATACTAACCACTGATAAGATAATTCATATGGGGAACTTCAAATGTCGATACTTCGAATACTTCTTTTGTTCACCACCGTGTTCCCCAAGTACATCGACAAGCCATCCGCAAAGTGCTAGTCACACTGAACCACAGATTGGTGGAACCCTCACTTACGCATTAAAGAAAAGAGGGCCTTTTGTAGGCAGAAAATTTAGTTTTGACGCATATCCAATGGTTTCGAGAGTGAATGGAATTATTGTGTAAGTTCTAAACTTGACACCTGGTTTGAGTATTATCCCCTGTAGCACGAACACAGCTTTCAACACTGCCAATGTGTCTGATATATGGATGTTATTTTTATTTTTGAGAAACTGTTGCCTTTGATATCCTAATACAGCATTAGCACTAAGCTCAGTATTTGCTTAATTTTAAAACCGATGAATATATTAACACATAATTTTTTTTATAAAATTCAGACAACTTTACTAAATTTGCGATTCTCTGTTTCAACAAATTTAAATAATAAGAGTTTCCTGTTTGACAACTAAAATTATTTTTGTCAAATAAGTATTCTTTTAACTACACTGAGGTGACACGGACATGCACGTATACAGATGGCGGCAGTAGCGCGCGCACCCAAGCTATGAAAGAAAGCAAAGTGGATTGGTGGAGCCGTCATTTGTGCTCACGTCATTCACGTCGAAACGTTTCTGACGTGATTATGGCCGCACGATGAGCACTGACAGACCTTTGAACTGTAAATGGTAGTTGGAGCTATACGCATGGGACGTTCCACTTCGGAAATAGGCAGGGAATTCAATATACAGAGATCCACAGTGCCAAGGGTGTGCCGGTAATACCAAATTTCAGGCGTTACCTCTCCAAATTTAAGGCGTTACCTCTCACCACGACCTTCACTTAATGAACGAGAGCAGCAGAGAAATCAAGGTGGGAACAAGTCAGTTGTGACAACGGGGCAAAATTGGGCGTTAAGGGGAGCCGGAGGTGCCTATGCTGCCCATGTTAAAATCACAAAGTTTGAGGAACATTTATGAATAAACTACCAAATAGAAAAATTTGAATTTTTTTTTTACATTTCGAGTGGTTTAGTACTGCAGTTATGACAGAGGGATTTTGGAGTATCTTTTCTAGTTTCCTTCGAATTATTTTTTTTTATTAATGACCCAAATTGTTTTACAAATAATTGCTTTATAATTAAACTGAAATGAAACTACTGAACATATTGCCAAATGGCTG
The DNA here is from genome assembly GCF_021461395.2 of Schistocerca americana. Lineage (NCBI taxonomy): Eukaryota > Metazoa > Arthropoda > Insecta > Orthoptera > Acrididae > Schistocerca > Schistocerca americana. Next base: position 181,228,052 of record NC_060127.1, on the reverse strand, counting down.
TATTACAATGTAAGTTTGACCACTAGGAGTGTTGTATAAAAATTTCATCTCTCTAGCTTGAGTGGATTTTGAGAAAATGTTCCTTATATTCGAAAAATTCTAATTTACGGGAAATGGCTATCAAAGTTTCTCAATACATTCCTGCACTATAGGATGGATTATCAGGGTCTTCTTCTTCATCCTCCAAAAGCTTCCTCCTCTGTCTTCTTTTCCGGCCTGTTGTTCCATCATACTTCATATGACTTTCTCTTCTTTCTGCTCCTCTTATCCTTTCTCTGTCAATATTTCTTAGTGCTCGTACAGTGTTCACCCCAGCTGTAAATCCTAATGCCTTCACAACTTCACACTTCACACTGTTCCCTTGGTTGTAGGTTGCTATTGCATCATAAATGCCAAAGTGCAGTGTTTTTATGCTTACAAACACCCTTTTAGGAATCACTTTCCAAATCAAATTGTTTACGCTCTCATTAGGATTCTGCGTCTTTCCGTGTAGACATTTGTGTAACAATTCTGGCTGTGCTAAGTCATGAAAAATATCATCACTGTCACTAACATATTCACGAAATCTGTCACTTCCACCAGTCAGCTTCTTGCTAGAAGATGTCACAGGGCTATGGCCGGCCATGTGTTGCTTAGCAGAAGAACGCACTGTTTCAGTAATTGTAGTATCGCAACTTGATATTAGTGTTAATTTTCTTTTCCCTACGTTCTTCGTCTTCTTATATACACGGTTACTAAAACGTGCCATCGTAACCAGAACAACGCATTACACAAGAAGTATAATACTACCAACAACAGGCGCAACACTGAACTAATTCGAAACGGTAAACAGCAAAGAGACGATGTTCTGCGCTCTTAGCGCTTCATTTGTCACAGAAAACAATGTAGCCAACCCTTGCACACTCGCTGTATGCGTAACAGGCCGAGAAAATCCCAAGCAGTTCGCCAGGAAGTCACGAGAGGGTGTTAGATGCATTCAGCGCCCGCCCATTTCCTCTGCAGGCGTGGGGGAAAATGGTAATAACTCCACTTCCAGGGCGAGTAGAACAATAATTCAAAGTTTACATTAAAGAGGAATGTTCCAATTAATTTTCGGTAGCAAAAAAAAAAATCGTAATTTTTTGGATTCGACCACCTGCGGCTCCCCTTAATGAGCTTTGCCAGCAGTCGACCTTCGCTAACACCACGACTTCTCCTGTAGCGCCCCTTCCGGGCTCGTGACCATTTCGGTTGGACCCTAGACGAGTGGGATACCGTCGCCTCGTCAGATTTCGGTCGGTAAATATCTGATGGTAGGGGTCGAGTGTGGCGCAAACTCCAGAAGCCATGGACCCAAGTTGTCAACAAGGCACAGTACAAGCTGCTGGATGCTCCATGATGGTGTGGGCTGGGTCCAACTGATCACTGACTGGAAATGGTAATGTTCGGCTAACTGGATACCATTTGCAACCACTCATGGACTTCATGTTCCCAAACAGAGATGAAATTTTTATGGATAACAATGCGCTATATCACTGGGCCAAAATTATTCGCGATTCAATACAAACGTAGGCTTCCGCGGCCATTGTCACATGCAATAAATATTTTTTTGTATTTGCGACCGCATTGTCTATATATATGTACACTACTGGCCATTAAAATTGCTACATCACGAAGATGACGTGCTACAGACGCAAAAATTTAACCGACTGGAAGAAGATGATCTGATATGCAAATAATTAGCTTTTCAGAGCATCCACACAGGGTTGGCGCCGGTGGCGACACCTAAAACGTGCTGACATGAGGAAAGTTTCCAACCGATTTCTCATACACAAACAGCAGTTGACGGCTGTTGTGATGCCTCGTGTAAGGAGGAGAAATGCGTACCATCACGTTTCCGACATTGATAAAGGTCGGATTGTAGCCTATCGCGATTGCGGTTTATCGTATCGCGACATTACTGCTCGCGTTGGTCGAGGTCCAATGACTGTTAGCAGAATATGGACTCGGTGCGTTCAGGAGGGTAAAACGGAACGCCGTGCTGGATCCCAATGGCCTCGTATCACTTGCGGTCGAGATGACTGGCATCTGATCCCGATGGCTGTAACGGATCGTGCAGCCACGTCTCGATCCCTAAGTCAACAGATGGAGATGTGTGCAAGACAACAACCATCTGCACGGACAATTCGACGACGTTTGCAGCAGCATGGACTATCAGCTCAGAGACCGTGGCTGCGGTTACCCTTGACGCTGCATCACAGACAGGAGCGCCTGCGATGGTGTACTCTACGACGAACCTGGGTGCACGAATGGCAAAACGTCATTTTCTCGGATGAATCCAGGTTCTGTTTTCAGCATCGTGATGGTCGCATCCGTGTTTGGCGACATCGCGGTGAACGCACATTGGAAGCGTGTATTCGTCATCGCCATACTGGCGTATCACCTGGCGTGGTGGCAAGGGGTTGCCATTGGTCACACGTCTCGGTCACCTCTTGTTCGCACTGACGACACTTTCAACAGTGGACGTTACATTTCAGATGTGTTACGACCCGTGGCTCTACCCTTCATTCGATCCCTGTGAAACCCTACATCCATTTCAGCAGGATAATGCACGACCACATATTGCAGGTCCTGTATGGGCCTTTTTGGATACAGAAAATGATCTCTCACCAACTGAAAACGCCTGGTCAATGGTGGCCGAGCAACTGGCTCGTTACAATACGCCAGTCACTACTCTTGGTGCAGCAATTTTAATGGGCAGTAGTGTAGAAGCATGCCCGGCACCATAGATGATGTATGGGCAGTATCTTATTATGGGGGACGTTCAATGCAGTTTCCAGGGGACTTATAATAACCTCAGGGATGTTGACAGCTGAAGGGATGTGGACATTATGGTGGGCGACCTGCATCCCTTCTGGGTTGATGTCTTCTCCGACAACTGACAACTATGGTTACTTCTAGCACGATACCTGTCCGTGTCACAAGGCCAGAATCATGTTAGAGTGCTTTGAAGAGCATGATAGTTAACTCACTTTGAGGACTTGGCTGCAAACTTCGGCTGATCTGTATCCGATGGAAAACTTCTAGTAGGTTGTCGAGTGTCAGATCGACGTCCAAAAACTCACTGGTCAGCAGTTTAGGGCAATTGTATCCCCTATAAATACGAGGGGCTTTCAATAAATAACGCAATACTTTTTTTTTCTCTGGCAGTTTTGGTTGAAGAATGCCGAGTTTGTTGTGGGACATCGTGGAATACTTCCCCTATAGTTTCATGAAACTGCGACAGGTGGTGGCGCTAAACGCGGCCTTACAATTGGCGCCTGTAGCGGAGGTGCATTCCAAACAGAGGGCTGTCATTGAGTTTCTTTTGGCGGAAAACTAGAGCATCGCAAATATTCACAGACGCTTTCGGAATGTATACTGAAACCTGCCAGTGAACGTGTGGGGACTTGTCCATTCATCGCTTGTAGGGTGCGTAAAGGATGCTGCTTTCTCGGATAGCTATACAACAATTCAAGCAAATCACATTAATGATTTTTATTACAATAAAATAGATTGACAATACTTGTGGTGTCACCGCCAGACACCACACTTGCTAGGTGGTAGCCTTTAAATCGGCCGCGGTCCGTTAGTATACGTCGGACCCGCATGTGGCCACTGTCAGTGATTGCAGACCGAGCGCCGCCACACGGCAGGTCTAGTCTAGAGAGACTCCCTAGCACTCGCCCCAGTTGTACAGCCGATTTTGCTAGCGATGCTACACTGACAACTACGCTCTCATTTGCCGAGACGATAGTTAGCATAGCCTTCAGCTACGCTATTTGCTACGACGTAGCAAGGCGCCATTTATCTTTTGCTGGTTATCTTATAAAGCCTGTACCGTCAGACCGATGTTCACCAATTATGGAATAAAGTTAAGTATTACATCAACTACGTACTTTATTTGCTATATTAATTACATTGTAATGTTCCAGACCTCACGCCAGCCTGCGTGAGTTAAACGCGTGCATTTCGGCCTCCTCTAGCAACACGATGTTGGCTCTTCTGCCAACACAATAATACTTAACTTCGGTTTACAATGAGTTGTCGCAAGCGATGGGCGACATTCTTTGTTATAGACAATGTCCATACAAACAATTCATATAAAGCACTTTTCGTAGTATATCAGTTAGTATGACTGTTCGACTCGTGTGCGTCTTCTGCTGTCCTGGTCAGCTTGCACCGGTCTACTCCTGTGCGGCCGAGGTTGGTAGAAGCGGCGCTTGTATTCTCTTCGGCTAGAGGCCGCTCCGGTCCTTGTCAGCGGCCTATTGGCTGACCTCGTCTCACAGCCTTCTCTGCTCTTGCGTTTTTCGTGCCGGCGCTTGTGGTTACGCCGGAACAGAACGAAAGCACGACGAGCCGTCGGGCAAGGTGTCTGCCTTCGTCGCAACAAGGTCGTGCTAACTTGTCCGATCTCCCGTGTTCCGGCCTGTCGCACACAGCTGTGGCTGCTGCAATGTTGGGTGATCCCAGCATCACAGTCATGTCGCTGCACAACAAGACATCTCTACTGGTAGCACTGACACGGTCGTCGAACAATTGAGGTACTCAAAGGTTTGTGCCCGCTCGGTTCTTCGCCACCTAATAGAAGACCACAAAGAACAAGGAAGGGCCATGTGTGCGGAATTGCCTGCTCGCTACGAGGCTGAACGTGACAGTTTTTTCGAACATCATCACAGACGATGAAACATGATTTCATCACTTCGAACCGGAAACAAACTGGCAATCCACGCAGTGGTGCCACACCACGTCCCCTCCGAAGGAAAAGTTAGAACTCGCAGCCTGAGCTGGTAAAGACATGGCGACGGTCTTCTTGGACTTGAATCGGTTATTCTTTGGTGCAACGATCAATTCTGAAGTGTACTGTGCTGCCCTCAGGAAAGTGGAGAAACGACTTCAGCGTGCTCGTCGCCATGATTAAATCTGCCCATCCGAGAGAAATTTTCAACCTACAGCTTCGATGTCGCGCCTTCCAACGTCCATCTGTTTCGCTCAATAAAGGGATGCTTGTAACCTCCCCACAGTGTGTATATATATATATATATATATATATATATATATATATATATATATATATATATATTACTGTTGGGAGACTATATATATATATAGTCTCCCAACAGTAAAAAATATTATTATATAATTCACATTCAATGTAACCTTCCAATAAATAAATTCCGTAATCTACCAATAATGCAATGTGACTAACCTCCTAATAAAAAATGTGACTCATATATAACCTTTCAATAATTAACTGACTGTGAATCTAAACTGGTAAATTTTGGACGTCAGCAGTGCTGCGTCATGGCCCTAAAAGATCATTCTGAATAAAATGAAAATTCTTACCTCAATGAAGTCGCCGGATAACGCGTATATATATCTGCTCCTATAAGAAATTTTTCTGGCACCGCCCAGTCCAATACTGTCCGATAGATTTGTCGTGTATAAAAAGAAACAACTGATTTTTCTTCACAATTATCGGGACGACCATGGATTGGAGAAATTAGTAAATTCTTTAAATTGAGATAAATGATTGTCAAAAGTTAATTTTTATAAGAAAGGTTATTATTAAGAGATTTCTCTTTAAAAACATTTACATGGGACTTGATATAACAGTAGTACATATGCGCAAGCCTGGCCCGGGTTCCCGGGCTCGATTCCCGGCGGGGTCAGGGATTTTCTGTCTCGTGATGACTGGGTGTTGTGTGATGTCCTTAGGTTAGTTAGGTTTAAGTAGTTCTAAGTTCTAGGGGACTGATGACCATAGACGTTAAGTCCCATAGTGCTCAGAACCATTTTTTATGCGCGAGGCTGCTTTTGCCTTATACTACAACGCTCAGGCACCGCCATCGCTCTCCACGACCGGCCCAGCCAACTCGATACACACGACTGCTAGCAACTACTTACTCCTACTGCCATACAGTTCCTACTGCATAAAACACTGCTCTCTGGTCTGAGATTCTCTTATAGCTTACATATCGCAGGCAGCGCGTGAGCAATCCATCGAAATTACGCCTGGTCGAGTGCGCTGGCAATAAATTCCTTAGTCATGGACCTCTTACATGCTCTTTGCGGAAAGCAGTACGTGAATGATGGGGACTTTAGTGATGCCGCAAGATGTTGGCTCCGACAGTGACCAGTAGAGTGGAACCATGCGAGTATGCAGGCCCTCCCAGTAAAGTGGCGTGAGGCCATCGCCCTGAATGGAGGTTATGTTGAAAAATAGGGTTTTGTGGCCAAAAGACTGGGAAACAGAGTGGTGTATTGAAATCCTGAACAAAACCAACCTGATTTCTGGAAAAAACTGTGTTGTATTAGTTTTTGTTCGGCCCTCGTAGATGCCTGATGCCACATTCTCCAGAAACCTACCAAGGAATTGCGTATGTATGTCGTTGAGGACCGGTGTTGTACTGCGTCCGTAGTTGGTGCATCACACTGTTGTGGAGGAGGTTATAATATGTACACTCACCATTGTGTGTGTGCACGCCCGTGCATGCGCGCTATTGTTAGCAGTCTCAAACACTACTGTGGCAGAGAAGATGTGGCGTGCTCATGAGAGCTCTTGAATAGTTTGTTGGCAGAAGGTGTCCTCGCGTTCATCAGGTATGGCCTCAAGGAGGGCCGCGATAGCAGGAGACGTCCCCAAGCTCGCCGATCACTCTCTGCTTGTTTTGGCTGCCTCGCTGCGGTTTATTTCCATCCACTGCGGTGGACAGGAAGGGGCTGGCCGCCTCTGAGAACCCCTTAATGAAGCGATGAAGTCCAGCCAGTAACAATTTATCTCTCGCCTCTAAAATACTTCCTGTCTCCGTGTCGTACACTTGCTGACAGCCGATAACACTCGAGCCGGCAAACACTGTTTCGATAGCTTGTTCTCAGAGGGAGAGAGGGGTGTTGACTTAAGTGCGCGAAACAATTTTTTAAAACCAGCACAAGGACATTTGCATCCTACCATGTAGATATTGTGAGTTAACGAGCATTGCGCTCTCATTTAAGTATATAGCCGAAAGAGTCAGCCTTCAGGAACTGTGAAACAAACCCTGTCGTCCAGAACTTGATGCCACGAAGGGAGCAGATTCTACATCTACATCTACACTCCGCAAGCCACCTGACGGTGTGTGGCGGAGGGTACCCTGACTACCTCTATCGGTTCTCCCTTCTATTCCAGTCTCGTATTGTGCGTGGAAAGAAGGATTGTCTGTATGCTTCTGTGTGGGCTCTAATCTCTCTGATTTTATCCTCATGGTCTCTTCGCGAGATATACGTAGGAGGGAGCAATATACTGCTGGACTCTTCGGTGAAGGTATGTTTTCGAAACTTTAACAAAAGCCCGTACCGAGCTACTGAGTGTCTCTCCTGTAGAGTCTTCCACTGGAGTTTATCTATCATCTCCGTAACGCTTTCGCGATTACTAAATGATCCTGTAACGAAGCGCGCTGCTCTCCGTTGGATCTTCCCTATCTCTTCTATCAACCCTATCTGGTACGGATCCCACACCGCTGAAGCAGTATTCAAGCAGTGAGCGAACGAGTGTACTGTAACCTACTTCCTTTGTTTTCGAATTTCATTTCCTTAGGACTCTTCCAATGAATCTCAGTCTGGCATCTGCTTTACCGACGATCAACTTTATATGATCATTCCATTTTAAATCACTCCTAATGCATACTCCCAGATAATTTATGGAATTAACTGCTTCCAGTTGCTGACCTGCTATTTTGTAGCTAAATGATAAGGGATCTTTCTTTCTATGTATTCGCAGCACATTGTGTACATTGAGATTGAATTGCCATTCCCTGCACTATGCGTCAATTCGCTGCAGATCCTCCTGCATTTCAGTACAATTTTCCATTGTTACAACCTCTCGATACACCACAGCATCATCTGCAAAAAGCCTCAGTGAACTTCCGATGTCATCCACCAGGTCACTTATGTATATTGTGAACAGCACCGGTCCCATGACACTCCCCTGTGGCACACCTGAAATCACTCTTACTTCAGAAGACTTCTCTCCGTTGAGAATGACATGCTGCGTTCTGTTATCCAGGAACTCCTCAATCCAATCACACAATTGGTCTGATAGTCCATATGCTCTTACTTTGTTCATTAAACGACTGTGGGGAACTGTATCGAACGCCTTGCGAAAGTCAAGAAACACGGTATCTACCTGTGAACCCGTGTCTATGGCCCTCTGAGTCTCGTGGACGAATAGCGCGAGCTGGGTTTCACATGACCGTCTTTTTCGAAACCCATGCTGATTGCTACAGAGTAGATTTCTAGTCTCCAGAAAAGTCATTATACTCGAACACAATACGTGTTCCAAAATTCTACAACTAACATAGAGAAGGCCGAAATACTGAATTCGGTCGCCCGAAGTTGTTTCACCGAGGAAGATCGTAAAACTGTCCCTCCTTTCAGTCGTCGTATGAACATGGAAATGGTCGATATCGAGATAACCCATCGCGGAACTAAAAGCAGCTACAATCACTTAGCAGCGGAAAGGCCTCAGGACCAGATGAGATATCTGTAAGATTCTATAAAGATTATGCGAAAGAACTTGCTCCCCTTCTGGCAGTAGTTTACCGTAGACCGCTTGAGCAACGAAAGGTACCTAACGACTCGAAAAAAGCGCAGGTCATCCGCGTTTTTAAGAAAGGCCGTAAGACAGATCCACACAATTATAGACCTATACCGTTAACGTCAGTCTGTTGCATAATTATGGAACGTGTTTTATGCTCAAGAGTTATGACGTCTTTGGAAAATGAACATCTCCTCTATAAAAATCAACATGGCATCCGCAAACACAGGTCTTTCGAAACTCAGCTCGCTCTGTTCCTCCATGAAATCTACAGTGTAGTGTACAACGGCGCTAAGGTTGCTGCCGTGTTCCTTGATTTCAGTAAGGCATTTAACACTGTACTTCACTGCTGTTTAACGAAAAAAGAAAAAAACGAGCTTACGGGGTATCGGAGCAGCTCTGCGATTGTATCCATGACTTTCTAGCAGACAGAACTGAACACGTCGCTCTTAGCGGAACTAAATCGACAGATGTAAAGGTAATATCCGGAGTACCACAGGGGAGTGTGAAAGGACCTTTGCTTTTTCACAATATATATAAATGATCTAGTAGAAAGCGTCGGATGCTCTTTAACACTATTCGGTGATGATACAGTCTTTTCATACCAAAGTAGCAACGTCACACGATACTAAGAATTTGCAGAAGGACCTGCTAAGAATTGATGAATGATGCAGACTCTGGCAGTTGACGCTGAACGTAAACACGTGTAACGTATTGCGCATACATACGAAAAGAACGCACTACTGTACATCTACACTATTGATGACAAACAGCTGGAGACAGCGTCTGCCGTAAAATATCTCGGCGTAACTATCCAGAGCGACCTTAAGTGGAATGACCACATAAAAGAGAGAGTGGGAAAAGCGGACACCAGACTCAGATTCATCGGAAGAATCTTAAGGAAATGTAACTCATCCACGAAAGAAGCGGCTTATAAGGCGCTTGTTCGCCCGATTCTTGGGTATTGTTCATCTATCTGGGATCCCTATCAGGTAGGACTGATGGAGGAGATGGAGAAGATCGGCGCGTTTCGTCACGGGATCGTTTAGCTAGCGAGAGAGCGTTACGGAGATGCTAAGCAAACTGGACTGGCAGACGTTACAAGAGAGGCGTTGTACATCATGGAGGGATTTACTATTGAAATTTCGGGACAGCACTTTTCAGGAGGAATAGGACAACATATTTCTTCCCCCACACAGATCTCGCGTATTGAGCACGAGGAGAAAATAAGCCAATACAGAGGCTTACCGACAATCATTCTTCCCGCGCACTATTTGCGAGTGGAACAGGGTTGTAGGGATCAGATAGTGGTACCGAAAGTACCCTCCGCCACGCACCGGCAGGTGGCTTGCGGAGTATGCTGTGGATGAAGATATTCAGCGGTATTATAAAATATAATGGTGTGTGACATGATGAAGAGCAGAATGTGGAGTTAAATTTTAGCTGCGCTATCGGCTTCCAACCTAAACCTCCACCTCGTAAATTGCCACAAGTTCCTAATAAAACAGCACATCAGAGACTACTTGATAACATCTCTCGTAAATTTAAAGTTATTACTACTTTTTTTTTTTTTTTTTTTTTTTTTTTTTTTTTTTTTTTTTTTTTTTTTTTTTTTTTTTTTTTTTGCTGAATGATATACCGAAAAGTACCATCTAGTTCGTATATTATCCGCCTTAGAAGCAACATCTACGAAGTTTGGATACTAGTTCGTACCTTAAGGGGAAGAGATGCCGCCAGAACCGTTTTCTGTCGTTGCTAATTTTTTTCTTCGCTCTCACTGATACTGAAGTTTAGCAAAGTCTGTTTACATAATTTGACGATAAAACTATTTCCAAACTTGTCTCTACGTCCATCAGAAGGTAAGAGACACCAAATTACGCTGTAGCGAATCATAACGATGAATACTACTCTGTCAGCAACGACGTTTCAGTGGCTCTTACGGGCCTAGCGTGACACAAACAAGCCCGACTGGGACAGGAAGTTCTGGAGAGAGCAGCGCGTGTGTGTGTGTGTGCTCCACCGAGCTCCTGGAGACGGAGGGGTGCGGAAGGCGGTAATAACCCCCGTGAATAAAGCGCCCCGTATCTCCCCCGGCAATCGCAGCCAGTGCTGGACGGCCGAGCTCCAAAGTTGCAGGACTTCCTCCTCCAGCGCGCTGCATGCAAATTGCGATCCTGTTCTCCACTGCTGGAATGGTCATGTGAGTTCTGCATTTGTCGCGCCCCTAGTCTACTGTCGTGCAGAACAAAGTCACGCTTCGTATAAATCCCCGAATTCGTATTTCGGGAGGCCATTATCACTGTGACCGTCGTCATAGCATCAGCACAGTGATTATGCTTATCTTGCTGATCATCACCATAGTTGTCTCTGTGTTATAGTCATGATCATCGGTATTGTCCCTCTACTCAACAGCAACACTTTTAACATAATCATTATTTTTGCAGCATCATCATCATTGTAGCGTCATCATCATCATTGTAGCGTCATCATCATCATTTAGCATCATCATCATCATTTATCATCATCATCATTTAGCATTGTCATCATCATTTACCATCGTCATCATCATCGTCATCATCATTTAGCATCGTCATCATCATTTAGCATCGTCATCATCATTTAGCATCGTCATCATCATTGTAGCGTCATCATCATTGTAGCGTCATCATCATTGTAGCGTCATCATCATTGTAGCGTAATCATCATTGTAGCGTCATCATCATTGTAGCGTCATCATCATTGTAGCGTCATCATCGTTGTAGCGTCATCATCATTTTAGCATCATCGTCACTTAAACGTCATCATCATTAGTGCATCAGCAACATTTTAGTGGCATCTCCATTTCTGCATCATCATCATTTTTAGCGTCATCATCGGTGTCATCACAATATTCAGGACATTTTTAACGTCAACTTCATTTTCAGCTTCATCCTCATTTTAGTGGCACCATCATTTCTACATCACCATAATTTTACTGTCATCACCATTTTTACACTACTGGCCATTAAAATTGCTACACCAAGAAGAAATGTAGATGATAAACGGGTATTCATTGGACAAATATATTATACTAGAACTGACATGTGATTACATTTTCACGCAATTTGGGTGAAATCAGTATCCAGAACAACCACCTCTGGCCGTAATGCGGCATTGATACTCCTGGGCATTCAGTCAAACACAGCTTGGATGGCGTGTACAGGTGCAGCTGCCCATGCAGCTTCAACACGATACCACAGTTCATCAAGAGTAGTGACTGGCGTATTGTGACGAGCCAGTTGCTCGGCCACCATTGACCAGACGTTTTCAATTGGTGAGAGATCTGCAGAATATGCTGGCCAGGGCAGCAGTCGAACATTTTCTGTATCCAGAAAGGCCCGTACAGGACCTGCAACATGCGGTCGTGCATTATCCTGCTGAAATGTAGGGATTCGCAGGCATCGATTGAAGGGTAGAGCCACGGGTCGTAACACATCTGAAATGTAACGTGCACTGTTAAAAGTGCCGTCAATGCGAACAAGAGGTGACCGAGACGTGTAACCAATGGCACCCCATACCATCACGCCGGGTGATACGCCAGTATGGCGATGACGAATACACGCTTCCAATGTGCGTTCACCGCGATGTCGCCAAACACGGATGCAACCATCATGATGCTGTAAACAGAACCTGGATTCATCTGAAAAAATGACGTTTTGCATTAGTGAACCCAGGTTCGTCGCTGAGTATACCATCGCAGGCGCTCCTGTCTGTGATGCAGCGTCAAGGGTAACCGCAGCCATCGTCTCAGAGCTGATAGTCCATGTTGCTGCAAACGTTGTCGAACTGTTCGTGCAGATGGTTGTTGTCTTGCAAACGTCCCCATCTGTTGACTCAGGGATCGAGACGTGGCTGCACGATCCGTTACAGCCACGCGGATAAGATGCCTTTCATCTCGACTGCTAGTGATACGAGGCAGTTGGGATCCAGCACGGCGTTGCGTATTACCCTCCTGAACCCACCGATTCCAAATTCTGCTACCAGTCATTGGATCTCGAACTAAGCGAGCAGCAATGTTGCGATACGATAAACCGCAATCACGTTAGGCTACAATCCGACATTTATCAAAGTCGGAAACATGATGGTACGCATTTCTCCTCCTTACACGAGGCATCACAACAACGTTTCACCAGGCAACGCCGGTCAACTGCTGTTTGTGTGTGAGAAATCGGTTGGAAACTTTGGTCATGTCAATACGTTGTAGGTGTCAGCCACAGGCGCCAACCTTGTGTGAATGCTCTGAAAAGCTAATCATTTGCATAACACAGCATCTTCTTCCTGTCGGTTAAATTTCACGTGTGTAGAACGTCATCTTCGTGGTGTAGCAATTTTAATGGCCAGTAGTGTAGAATCATCACCATTTTAGCATTATCATCATTTTCAGCAAGATCATTGTTTTTACCATCATCATTTCCAACCCTCCTCACTTTTTGCAGTGCGACCATCATTTTAGTATCACCACCGTTTTAGTATCACCAAAATTTTAGTATCAACATCCGCTAGTGGTCAGTGCATCTAACTGCCATGGAGCGGTCCGGGTTCAACAACAAGCCGGATCGAAGTTCTTCTCTGCTCGGCGAATGGGTGTTGTGTTCTCCTCATCATCATTTCATCATGACCTATACGCAAGTCACCCAGTGTAGCACCAACTGAAAAGTCGGCGGCCGAACTTCCCCAACTGAGGACTCCCAGTCATCAGTGCCATACGATCGTTTAATTTCACTCTTAGTACCACCCTAAATATTAGCGTCTTCATCATTTTAAGGTCAACATTATTTTCAGCACATTCAAAGTTTTACATTGCATCATTATTTGTAGCATCACCATCATATTTTGTGTCACCATCGTTTTAGTAGCATGACCATCTTCTTATTCATAATCATGGACATAATCAGCGTCGTCTCCATAATTATCGTGATCACCATCTTTATAATTACACCACATATTCACTTATCATCATCATTGTCTTCATATCTCTCGTCATACTCACATTGATGTAGTTGATAGCATTATCGCCGCGATCATCAATATCGCCATCATCAATGCCAGCAGTCCCCAACTTTAATTCACATGGTTGCTCTCCATACCCAGCTGTCTTCTGATACTTTCTTTATTTCCACTTCCTTCAACGTCATCCACCATCTTGTGTATTCATCTTTCTTTCATCCTTATCCCGTATACTAACCTTTCCAATCCATTCACCATCAAACAGTCCCATCGCAACGTGTGAGTTTATTATTTTTATTTCATACAACTTCCAATAGCCTTATTCTCTCCTCTGCTCTTTCCAGGACCTGTTCACGATCCACTCTCTGTACCCAACTACGACTTTCCACCGTATTCCACGCCCACATCTCAATTTCTTACAACCTCCTTTCCTCGTCTCTTACTTCATCTCCACAGAATGTCACATTCGAGACCAAACACTTGGCTAGTCTTTGTACTATGCAATCACTTGAAAAGGTCTACACAGCCGAAGTACTCGAATTAGAAAGGGTATAAGACACAGATCTACTCCTTCGCCCCTACTTTACAAACCGCACATCGAACAAGCAATGAGGAACAGTAAAGAAAGATCTTAAAATTCAGAGTGCAAAGATATAAATGGTAAAAGCTACTTATGAGACTGGTAACATCAATGAAAGTGAGAAAGAATTACTTGACTTGCTAGATGGAATGAGCGTCTAATGAGCAGAGATTATCGATTGAGAGGAAACAAATGAATGACTTAAGTGATGATGATAGGAGGAACTGAGATTAGCGATGAACTTGGAAATTTTGAAATTTTGGAGGTTTGTGGTAAGTTCCTATGGGACCAAACTGCTGAGGTAAGTGGTCCCTAGGCTTGCACACAACTTAATCAAACTTAAACTAACTAACGCTAAGGACAGTATGCCGAAGCTGACGTAGGGAAGACAGCCTGTTGCCTTGGGCGCAGAATAAACTATGACGTACAGTGCAAGATGATGATGATGATGATGATGATGATGAAGTCCCATACTCCGTGAAAGAGCGTAGGGGTACGATGCGGGAGATCCGCACCGCCGTACTAGGCAAGGACCTAGTGGAAGTGGTTCGCCGTTGCCTTCCTCCGACCGTAATGGGGACCGTAATGGGGATGAATGATGATGATGGAGACGACACAACAACACCCAGTCATCTCGAGACAGGGAAAATACCTGATCCCGCCAGGAATCGAACCCGGGACCCCGTGGTCGGGAAGCGAGAACGTTACCGCGAGACCCCGAGCAGCGGACGATAGTGCAAGGAGGAAATAAAAGCAGACCAACAAAAACAGATATGGCACACCGGGGGATAAATGTCTGACAGCAAAGACAGAGAAAGGGCAGCATGAGTCGTAAATTTTGAACCTGTTTACTACAGTTCGATATCATCTACTACATAGCTATCTTCAGTGCAATTACATCCAAGTCACGATGACTCTTCGTAAATAAAATCCCACATGGTACCACATTACCAATACAAATAACAAAATGTTTAACTGTTTATCTGTAATGGGAATGTTTTACCATTTGCGATTTTATTTATTGACGATAGATACATAGTAGCTGAAATCTATCTGCAATAAAGAGATTAAAAATTTGCGACTCATGCTTCCCTTCCTCCTGTCTTTGATCTCATTAACACGGCCGTGGAGCACGCTGTACTGAAGAAAACAAACCTGAAAAATATGTGATGTTACGAAACATGGGCGTCAATTTCAGGAAAAAGTTTCTGAGAATGTACGTTTGAAGCACAGTATCAATTAATCAAATACCTTGGGAAGTGTTTGAGATGTGGTGCTCTAACATCGTTACGTTGAAAATGACGTGGGCTGCTAGGGGAAGGAAGAGGTTCTCCGCAGAACTGCATGAAATGTATTAGCAGTTGCGAATATGGGCAACCATCAGCTTTATAGTGGAATGATGACAATGAAAAATTGTGCCTGACTGGGTTTCGAAGCCGGACTTCCTGTTTGCTGCGAGAGGTCGCCTCACCATTAGGTTATCTGAGCACGCAGGGGTAGACTCCAACGTCTGTATGTCGACAACCATGTATCAACAACCTGCACTTGTACATTTATTATGTATACAGGGTGGTCCATTGATAGTGACCGGGCCAAATATCTCACGAAATAAGCATCAAACGAAAAAACTACGAAGATCGAAAGTTGTCTAGCTTGAAGGGGAAAACCAGATGGCGCTATGGTTGGCCCGCTAGATGGCGCTGCCATAGGTCAAACGGATATCAACTGCGTTTTTTTAAAATACGAACCCCCATTTTTTATTACATACTCGTGTAGTACGTAAAGAAGTATGAATGTTTTAGCTGGACCACTTTCTTCGCTTTGTGATAGATGGCGCTGTAATAGTCACAAACGTATAAGTACGTGGTATCACGTAACATTCCGTCAGTGCGGACGGTATTTGCTTCGTGATACATTACCCGTGTTAAAATGGACCGTTTACCAATTGCGGAAAAGGTCGATATGGTGTTGATGTATGGCTGTTGTGATCAAAATGTCCAACGGGCGTGTGCTATGTATGCTGCTCGGTATCCTGGACGACATCATCCAAATGTCCGGACCGTTCGCCGGATAGTTACGTTACTTAAGGTAACAGGAAGTGTCCAGCTACATGTAAAACGTCAGCCACGACCTGAAACAAATGATGATGCCCAAGTACATGTTTTAGCTGCTGTCGCGGCTAATCCGCACATCAGTAGCAGGCAAATTGCGCGAGAATCGTGAATCTCAAAAAGGTCGGTGTTGAGAATCCTACATCAACATCGATTGCACCCGTACCATATTTCTGTGCACCAGGAATTCCATGGCGACGACTGGGCAGAAGAGAAATTACGGGACGATGACAGATTTTTTTTTTTTTTGCGCGCGTTCTATTTAGCGACGAAGCGCCATTCACCCTCCAGCGGTAACGTAAACCGTCATTATATGCACTATTGCGCAACGGAAAATCCACGATGGCTGCTACAAGTCGAACATCAGCGACCTTGGCAGGTTAATGTATCGTGCAGCATTATGGGAGGAAGGATAATTCGCCCCTATTTTATCGATGGCAATCTAAATGGTGCAATGTATGCTGATTTCCTACGTAATGTTGTACCGATGTTACTACAAGATGTTTCACTGCATGACAGAATGGCGACGTACTTCCAACATGATGGATGTCCGGCACATAGCTCGCATGCGGTTGAAGCGGTATTGAATAACATACATCATGACAGGTGGATTGGTCGTCGAAGCACCATACCATGGCCCGCACGCTCACCGGATCTGACGTCCCCGGATTTCTTTCTGTGGGGAAAGTTGAAGGATATTTGCTGTCGTGATCCACCGACAACGCCTGATAACATGCGTCAGCGCATTGTCAATGCATGCGCGAACATTACGGAAGGCGAACTACTCGCTGTTGCGAGGAATGTCGTTACACGTATTGTCGGACATTATTTTGAGCATTTATTGCATTAATGTGGTATTTACAGGTAATCACGTTGTAACAGCATGCGTTCTCAGAAATGATAAGTTCACAAAGGTACAGGTATCACCTTGGAACAGTCGAAACAAAATGTTCAAACGTACCTACGTTCTGCATTTTAATTTAGAAAACCTACCTGTTACCAACTGTTCATCTAAAATTGTGAGACATGTGTTTGTGACTATTACAGCGCCATCTATCACAAAGCGAAAAAAGTGGTCCAACTAAAACATTCACATTTCTTTACGTACTACACGAATATGTAATAAAAAAATGGAGGTTCGTATCTGATAAAACGCAGTTGATATCCGTTTGACCTATGGCAGCGCCATCTAGCGGGCCTAACATAGCGCCATCTGGTTTCCCCCTTCAAGCTAGACGAGTTTAGAAACTTCCTGGCAGATTAAAACTGTGTGCCGGACCGAGACTCGAACTCGGGACCTTTGCCTTTCGCGGGCAAGTGCTCTACCAACTGAGCTACCCAAGCACGACTCACGCACCGTCCTCACAGCTTTACATCTGCCAGTACCTCGTCTCCTACCTTCCAAACTTTACAGAAGCTCTCCTGCGAACCTTGCAGAACTAGCACTACTGAAAGAAAGGATACTGAGGAGACATGGCTTAGCCACAGCCTAGGGGATCTTTCCAGAATGAGATTTTCACTCTGCAGCGGACAGCGGACAGGCACTGCAGCATTGTACTCTGCAGAAGTGATGAAGAAGGAACATGTGGGTTATATTGACAAGAAGAAGGAAAAAGATGATAGGACCTGTATTAAGGAATAATGATACATGAGGGAGTTTTAGAGTTTGAAATGTATATAGGAAGACAGATATTTAAGTACATCCAAGTAATAATTGAGTATGTAGGGTCAAAGTGCTATGAATGAGATGACGAATTTGTGGCAGGCCGCATCATACCAATCAGCAGATCAATTAAAACAAAGTGAGGATTGTAATGTTACAACACGGCGTGTAAACAGTTTTTGGCTGGCCCGTTAAGCGGATGTCCGCATTGGCTTTCGAGTCCTTTGTGAGGACGGCTTTAGCCTGGCCTCGTATTTCGGTCCCTACTGCTGCGGGTTACGGAGGTTGAACGTCTTAAGGCGGCGGGCAGCCTTGGCACGCGCTTCCGGACAGGAAGAGGCAGCTGCAGACTCCAGCTGTCCAGCTGCCTGGGCTCCTGGAGGTGCCTCCCTCCTCCTCCTCCCCCCCCCCCCCCCCTTTCTTCTTGCAGAGGACAGCTCACCTGCCGAGGCCAGAAGCGGCCTTATTGTGCAGGCGGTACCGACAGCTGCCGGGCGCAGCTCTGGAAAGGAAATGAAAGCGAGTGCTAAACCACCCTCCCCCACCGCTCTGCCAGTCAGCTGTGCGGCCTCTATACACAGGAAGGCGGGAAGCGACGACTATGCGGGAGAGACGCATAGCTTCCAGCCGGCAACGGGTGTTCTGGACTCAGACATAAGGCACGACCAAATGTTGGCTGAAAAAAATCGGCAATATGGTGAAAACGGCTATCCAAATTGTCTGACAGACCTCTTTATTTCTAGCGACGTAATTTCTAGCGACGTAATTACAACGGGAGGCAACGATGAAGGGATTTTGGATTTACTTCAACCTTATACACCTATAATTGGCTATAATGTGCAAGTAGAAAAGGGAAATACGCTGGCAGTTCCGAGAAAATAGCAAGAGAAGTGTTACACGTGTATCATGTAACTGGCATATTTTTGCGTAGGTACTGTGTGTTCGAGCAGATGCTGATCAAGTGGTTAGCATTCGAGTTTCGTAAGATGAATGTATATGAAGCGACGGCTCTACTCTCGCTCAAATCTTCAATTTTGTAGTACAAGTGTAAGTTCTGTGCTATTGAAAAAATTTGCCCTCCACTATTCATTCTTGCTACATTAGCAACGTCTCAGCGTTACGCAGGTTAACTGCTAAATGCCTCCTGCTTCTGTGTCTGCAGCTTGAACCGTCGAGGTGCAAAGTAGTACCCGGCACCTTGTCAGACTGCACTTGTAAGGGATTTAGCAAACCACAAGAGCGTACATTTTCAGGAAAAACTCTTTGCGTTTCTTCACTTTTTTGTCGATAAGTATTAACACATACACCAAAAAAAAAATTGCATCACCTCGGTCCTGAGAGTTCCGGAACCTGTACAGAAAATTACAATAGAGATCAACATAAACATAATTTCCGCCCTTTTTATTGCTCATGAAAACTACACATTGCATGTTGTAGCACCATACAGCGGGACTTTTAGAGGTGGTGGTCCAGATTGCTGTACACACCGCTACCTCTAATACCCAGTCGCATGTGCTCTTGGATTAATTCATGCCTCTATTCGTCGTGGAATACTATCCACAAGCTCATCAAGGCATTCTTGGTCCAGATTGTCCCACGATGAGGACGCGAATTTTCGTCCATGAAGACGAATGCCTCGCCAGTATGCTGCCGGTAAGGTTGCACTATCGGTAGGAGGATGGCATTCACGTATCGTACAGCCGTTACGACGCCTTTCGTGACCACCAGCAGCGTACGTCGGCCCCACATAATGCCACCCCAAAACATCAGGGAACCTCCACCTTGCTGCACTCGCTGGACAGAGTGTCTAAGGCGTTCAGCCTGACAGGGTTGCCTTCAAACACGACGATTGTCTGGTTGAAGCCTTATGCGACAATCAGCGGTGAAGAGAACTTGATGCCAATCCTGAGCGGTCCTTTCGCCATGTTGTTGGGCCCATCTGTACCGCGCTGCATGGTGTCTTGGTTGCAAAGATGGACCTCGCCATGGACGTCGGGAGTGAAGTTGCGCATCATGCAGCCTATTGCGCACAGTTTGAGTCGCAACACGACGTCTGTGGCTGCAGGAAAAGAATTATTCAGCATGGTGGCGTTGCTGTCAGGGTTCCTCCGAGCCATAATCCGTAGGTAGCGGTCATCCACTGCAGTAGTAGCAGACCTTGGGGCGGTCTGAGTAAGGCATGTCATCGATAGTTCATCTCCTCCATGTCCGAACAGCATCGCTTTGGTTCACTCCGAGACTCCTGGACACTTCCGATGCTGAGAACCGTTCCTGACACAATGTATCAGTGTGCACGGACTGGAACCGCGGCATTGAGCGTCTAGGGATGGTTGAACTACAGACAACACGAGCCGTATACCTCCTTCCTGGTGGAATGACTGGAACTGATCGGCTGTCTGACCCCCTCTGTCTGGTAGGAACTGCTCATGTATGATTATTGATTGGCGACTCCATGTTGTCTTGTGCACTACGACCAGATGACAGGTATACTTGAAAAAAGAGACAGAATTGGTCGTATATTTTTTACTATTGCAAAATCGATTTTCTGTCACTGAGTGACCATCTTCAGTGCTATATTGTATAACTTAAATTGGGATGCACTGTTGTCACTAAGCTTGTGGCAATCACATAGATGTGATTGCCGTAAGCTTAGTGACAACAGTGCATCCCAATTTAAGTTATACAATATAGCACTGAAGATGGTCACTCAGTGACAGAAAATCGATTTTGCAATAGTAAAAAATATACGACCAATTCTGTCTCTTTTTTCAAGTATATCATGTATGATTGCTTACAGCATTGGGCGAGTTTAGTGACATCTCTGAACAGCGAAAGGGACTGTGTGTGTGATACAATATCCATAGTCAACGTCATGAATTCCAATACGCGGTCCCTACGCACAGCTACATCAGTTACGTTACTACTTACACGTAATGTTGTTTTATTAGCCTACTAAAGGTGTACGAAGTTCGAAGTAAATCTGTGATCCCAAAGTCGTGGACACCATTTGTAAAATTAAAGGAACATACCAAGCGATAAAAGTTAAAATAGTAAGAAAAATCAATTGCTATTGATTTTTCCGTTTTAAGCCTGCTGCAAACCCAACTGCACAGCAGCGCACGTTATGAGGGCTATCCCGGGTTTATGGGAGGCGTACCATCCCCTGATCGAACCGACCCGGCGAATTAATGACGGGAGCCGGTTTGCCGGCCATGCTGGATTTGGTTTTAAGGCGGTTTCTCACATCCGATTAGGTGAATATCGGTCTGCTACCACGTCCTGCTTCAATTTTCGCAATAATTTCGGAAACGATCTTTTCACACCAGAAAATCAACATGGCGTCCCTGCGAAGACGCGAAATGAAGGCCAGGAAGAAGAAGCAGCAGCTTGCTGCAGTTGGAGCGCATGTTTCATAAGACTCGTTTCGCTTTTATTTGCAAAGCATACTGTATCGTCATTCTGGAAATGTACGGTCGAGCACATTAAGGTGGCCGCCACGTACGTTCAGTGTCAACGTGCAATAACCACTCACTGGCTCCAGGTGGCAGTGTTGTGGCGTAGCAAGACAGCCACGCCACGGAAGTAGCCGAAAGGCACGCGTTTAGTTCACGCAGGCAAGAGATAGGTCTGTAACAGGATACGTAATGAGTGCTATAAAGAAAAGTACGTAGCTTCTGTAATACTTAACTTTACTCCATCTTTGGTACATCGCTATTGACGATACAAGTGAGACTCTTTAGATAAATGCAATGTTACTAATGGCGCCTTGCTAGGTCGTAGCCATTGACTTAGCTGAAGGCTATTCTAACTATCTGCTCTGCAAATGAGCGAGGCTTCGACAGTGTGCATCGCTAGCTACGTCGTCCGTACAACTGGGGCGAGTGCTAGTCCGTATCTCGAGACCTGCCTTGTGGTGGCGCTCGGTCTGCGATCCCTGACAGTGGCGACACGCGGGTCCGACATGTACTAATGGACCGCGGCCGATTTAAAACTACCACCTAGCAAGTGTGGTGGCTGGCGGTGACACCACATGCAGCACTGGCAGTGGAGGGGTTATAAAGCGTCTTGGAAAGACGCGGAAAACAGTACTGTCGTTGTCGTTAGGCGGAAACGGGACGATTTATCTGACGTTTGGAATGGCACGATCATTAGCTAAAGGGCCAAGAGTGCAAGCATTTTCGAAACGGCTAAGCTTGTCAACTGCCGCCGTGGTTAAAATTTACTGTACACGGCAAAATGGAGCTGTCCAAAACAGCACACCACACACCAACGCACAACAACAGTGACATGATACGGGCAATAAGAGACAAATACGAGTGGGAAATAGTAAATAAAATCGCTGATGATATCTCAAGAACATTGCATGACGAATACAGACAGATACGGCCGTATAACAGAGCACTGGAACACACACGAAGCACGTAAGAAAGCAGTTCCAGTTCGTGCACCACGACAGACAGCAGTACCGAAACATACACACTCAAACAGTGAACACTTTCACAAACACATACCACAGATAACCTTACACAACATCTAAAATAATTAAACTGTATCGGAATAAACGGTGTACTGCAATCAACCCTGTAAACCTGTTCTGGCTTAAGTATAGAAGGCAGGCATATCCATCCCACTGTCATTACATCGCTGTTGGGATGTAACATTTGTAACTGAACACTTAGTGCACGAGCTACATAACAGGTAAAATTCAAAACATATAATGTAGGAAATGAAAGTTAATTAATAATATACTTCACACTCACATACTACTGCGCTTTCCACAACGTTCGTAATAGTTATAGTATTTTTGTAAATAGTATTTAGAAATATTAATCCGTAAATTAAACTGTAGCGAACCGAGACTGCAAGGTTCGAAGCGGGTCCGAGGCTATCATACAGGGCTGGCTTAGACAGAGTAACGTTTCTCTGTCTCTTACTACCCAAGTCTTTCCAATCATCTATCATCATATCCTCTAACCAAACTGCGTGCCTACGGAGTATCGCCTCAGTTGTGCGACTGGAATCGTGATTTCCTGTCAGAAAGGTCACAGGTCGTAGTAATAGACGGAAAGTCATCGAGTAAAACAGAAGTAATATCCGGCGTTCCCCAAGCAAGTGTTACGGGCCCTCTACTGTTCCTGATCTATTTTAACGACATAGGAGACAATCTGAGTAGCCGTGTTACATTGTTTGCAGATGATGCTGTCATTTACCGCCTTGTAAAGTCAAAAATGGTTCAAATGGCTCTGAGCACTATGGGACTTAACATCAGTGGTCATCAGTCCCCTAGAACTTAGAACCACTTAAACCTAACTAACCTAAGGACATCACACACATCCATGCGCAAGGCAGGATTCGAATCTGCGACTTGTAAAGTCATCAGATGATGAAAACGACTTGCAAAATGGTTTAAATAAGATATCTGTACGGTGCGAAAAGTGGTAATTGACCCTGAATAAAGAAAAGTGTGAAGTTATTCACATGAGTACTAAAAGAAACCAGCTAAATTTCGATTACGCGGTAAGTCACACAAATCTGAAGGCTGTAAATTCAACTAAATACTTACAAATTACAATTACAAATAACCTAAATTGGAATGATCACACAGATAATATTGTGGGTAGAGCAAACCAAAGACTGCGATTCATTGGCAGCACACTTAGAAGGTGCAACAGGTCTACTAAAGAGACTGCTTACATTACACTTGTCCGCCCCATTCTGGAGTATTGCTGTGCGGGGTGGGACCCGCATCAGATGGGAGTGACGGATGACATCGAAAAAGTACAAAAAAAAGGGCGGCTCGTTTTGTATTATCTCGAAGCAGGGGAGATAGTGCAACAGACATGATACGTGAATTGGTGTGGCAATCATTAAAACAAAGGCGTTTTTCGTTGCGACGGGATCTTCTCATGAAATTTCAATCACCAGTTTTCGTCTTCGATTGCGAAAACATTCTGTTGGCACCCACCTACACAGGGAGAAATGATCATCACGATGAAATCAGGGTTCGCACAGAAAAATTTAAGTGCTCGTTTGTCCCGCGTGCCGTTCGAGAGTGGAACGGTAGAGAGACAGCTTGAAGGTGGTTCACTGAACCTTCTGCCAGGCACTTTATTGTGAATAGCAGAGTAATCAAGTAGATGAAGATCCAGATTTTTAGTGTCTTCTTTTTTTTCAATTTCTAATGTATTTCTGATTTATTAACACTTCCATTGTAGTTGATGAAAACAATAGTTGTTGTTTGTAGTATGGAATATGTTTTGTAATCTATATGAAAAGCTCTAAAGTGAACGATTTGGTATAAAACGTAAGGTAACAGGTCTGTAAATGAGCAATAAATCAAATCAATCAAAATCAAATGCGCAAAACCAGCACCGAGGCAACTGGCTGTGGATGACAGGGGTGAACGACGGCTGCACATATCTGTGTACGGGCGAATAGACGTGCAGCCTTTGGGCTGCTGACCGCCCAAGAGTTTGCCCAGAGTCGACTAAGACTCTACCAGCAGTGTCTGCTCGACGACTGTTCAGCGCCGTTGCTGACAAGGGAACCTCCCCATCGCACCCCCCCCCCCCCCCTCCCTCAGCTTTAGTTATAAGTTGCACAGTGGATAGGCCTTGAAAAACTGAACACAGATCAATCGAGATAACAGGAAGAAGTTGTGTGAAACTATGAAAAAATAAGCAAAATATACAAACTGAGTAGTCCATGCGCAAGATAAGCAACATCAAGGACAACGTGAACGCAGGAGTGCCGTGGTCTCGTGGTTAGCGTGAGCAGCTGCGGAACGAGAGATCCTTGGTTGAAGTCTTCCCTCAGGTGAAAACTTTACTTTCTTTATTTTCGCGTAGTCATGATCTGTCCGTTCGTTCATTGACGTCTCCGTTCACTGTAATAAGTGTACTGTTCACTGTAATAAGTTTAGTGTCTGTGTTTTGCGACCGCACTGCAAAACCGTGTGATTAGTAGACGAAAGGACGTGGCTCTCCAATGGGAACTGAAAACATTTGATCGCAAGGTCATAGGTCAACCGATTCCTCCACAGGAAAACACGTCTGATATATTCTATACGACACTGGTGACGGCATGTGCGTCACATGACAGGAATATGTTGTCGATCCAGCTAACTTGTACACTTGGCGAATGCGTAAAAAGATTCTTCTACTCTGCCCGATTTAGGTTTTCTTGTGGATGTGATAATCACTCCCAAAAAGTTACGAAAACATAAGAGTTTGTCACCTAAACTGAAAATAAAAAATTAAACTCTTCACTCGAGGGTAGACTTGAACGTAGGACCTCTCACTCCGCAGCTGCTCACGCTAACCACGGGACCACGGCGTTACTAACTTCATATTATCCTTGATGTTGCCTATCTTGCGCACGGACTACTCAGTTTGTATATTTTGCTTATTTTTTCATACTTCCACACAACTTCTTCCTGTTTTCTCGACCTGGGTTCAGTTTTTCAAGGCCTATCCACTGTGCCAACTTGTAACTAAATCTGAGGGGGGTGCGATGGGGAGGTTCCCTTGTGAGTATGGACCTTTCCAGTAGGCGTCTTGTTCATACAGCCATCCTGACGGTTGCTTGTTGGAACGAAAATACCACAACAGGTGGCCTTTCCAGATGAATCACGTTTCATGCTCTGTCCCCCAAGGAGGGAGAGTTATGGTCTGTGGTATTCCCTGGGTGGTGGTTCAAATGGCTCTAAGCACAATGGGACTGAGGTCCCCTAGAACCTAGAACTACTTAAACCTAACTAACCTAAGGACATCACACACATCCATGCCCGAGGCAGGATTCGAACCTGCGACTGTAGCAGCAGCGTGGTTCCGGACTGAAGCGCCTAGAACCGCTCGACCAATTCCCTGGGTGATCTCCTCGTGCTGGAAGGTGCAGTGAATCCGCACAAGTATTCATCTATCCTAGAGAACCATGTCCACTCCTATATATAGTTTGTTTTTCCTCAGCACGATAGCATCTACCCATACGATAGTGCAACATGTCCCACAGCTCGCGGTGTACAAGCGTTGTTGGAAGAGGACCACCATGAATTTACTGTACTCCTCTCGCCGCAAAACTCCCCGGATTTTAAGCCAGTCGAGATTCCGTGGGACCATTTCAATTAGGCTGTTCGTACCCTGGACGAGCATTCGAGGAATCTGACACAGCTGGCTACGACACAGGAGTCTGCATAGCTGCACATCCCTATTGACACCTTCCAGAACCTCGCTGACTCTTCTCCTGCATTCCTCGCAGCAGTACGCCCTGCAGAAAGAGGAGAAAAGACAGGAAAAAACAGTGTCCGAACAGGGCTTGAAGGTTCAACGGTACTGATCGGCCGCCGTGTCATCCTCAGCCCTTACGTGTCACCGGGTGCAAATACGGAGGGGCATGTGGTTAGCACACCGCTCTACCGGCTGTTGTCAGTTTTCGTGTCCGGTGCAGCCACTTTTCTATCACGTAGCTCCTCAATTGGCTGAGTGCAACCCGCTTCGCAACAGAGCTCGGCAGACCGAATGGCTGCCCATCCAAGTGCTAGCCAAGTCCGACAGCGCTTAACTTCGGTGGTCTGGCGGGAACCGGTCTTACCACTGCGGCAACGACGTTGTCCCTGGCTTTTCACAAGTGGTTACATGAGTGGGCTGTGTGTGATATACACAGGTCTCTACATTTTGGTACTTATAAATTAAAAACGTATCCATTTATCAAATTGGCCTGCAATTTACTACGGGGCGTTTCCGTATTTTGTTAAATTTTCCGAAGCCCACTGCTTTTTCCTTCGTTGTTGTGTATTGTGTATCAAACCAGGGACCTAGAAACGACGGAGAGGCTGCATCCCCGCAGTAGCTCTCAGTGGTTCACAACCCCACAACAGGCCACAGCAGTCTACCCACCCCACCGCCACCCCACACCGAACCCAGGTTTTTGGACGTCCATCCTTTGGGCAGGAGTTTACTATTGTGACAAAATAAAACACCTACAGCCGTCCTTATGATTTTATTTTATTTTATTTTATTTCAACCAGTTTCTACTTTTCATTGCGTCGTCTTCAGGTGTTGTTGATGCGGTACAGGTTGATATGATCCCTATACAGGGTGTTACAAAAAGGTACCGCCAAACTTTCAGGAAGCATTCCTCACACACAAATAAAGAAAAGATGTTATGTGGACATGTGTCCGGAAACGCTTAATTTTCATGTTAGAGCTCATTTTAGTTTCGTCATATGTACTGTGCTTCCTCGATTCACCGCCAGTTGGCCCAATTGAAGGAAGGTAATGTTGACTTCGGTGCTTGTGTTGACATGCGACTCATTGCTCTACAGTACTAGCATCAAGCACATCAGTACGTAGCATCAACAGGTTAGTGTTCATCACGAACGTGGTTTTGCAGTCAGTGCAAGGCTTACAAATGCGGAGTTGGCAGATACCCATTTGATGTATGGATTAGCACGGGGCAATAGCCGTGGCGCGGTACGTTTGTATCGAGACAAATTTACAGAACGAAGGTGTCCCGACAGGAAGACGTTCGAAGCAATTGATCGGCGTATTGGGGAGCACGGAACATTCCAGCCTATGACTCGCGACTGGGGAAGACCTAGAACGACGAGAACACCTGCAATGGACGAGGCAATTCTTCGTGCAGTTGACGAAAACCCTAATGTCAGCGTCAGAAAAGTTGCTGCTGTACAAGGTAACGTTGACCACGTCACTGTGTGGAGAGTGCTACGGGAGAACCAGTTGTTTCCGTACCATGTACAGCGTGTGCAGGCACTATCAGCAGCTGATTGGCCTCCACGGGTACACTTCTGCGAATAGTTCATCCAACAATGTGCCAATCCTCATTTCAGTGAAAATGTTCTCTTTACGGATGAGGCTTCATTCCAACGTGATCAAATTGTAAATTTTCACAATCGACATGTGTGGGCTGACGAGAATCCGCACGCAATTGTGCAATCACGTCATCAACACAGATTTTCTGTGAACGTTTGGGCAGGCATTGTTGGTGATGTCTTGATTGGGCCCAATGTTCTTCCACCTACGCTCAATGGAGCACGTTATCGTGATTTCATACGGGATACTCTACCTGTGCTGCTAGAACATGTGCCTTTACAAGTGCGACGCATGTGGTTCATGCACGATGGAGCTCCTGCACATTTCAGTCGAAGTGTTCGTACGCTTTTCAACAACAGATTCAGTGATCGATACATTGGTAGAGGCGGACCAATTCCATGGCCTCCGCGCTCTCCTGACCTCAACCCTCTTGACTTTCATTTATGGGGGCATTTGAAAGCTCTTGTCTACGCAACCCCGGTACCAAATGTAGAGACTCTTCGTGCTCGTATTGTGGACGGCTGTGATACAATACGCCATTCTCCAGGGCTGCATCAGCGCATAAGGGATTCCATGCGACGGAGGGTGGATGCATGTATCCTCGCTAACGGAGGACATTTTGAACTTTTCCTGTAACAAAGTGTTTGAAGTCACGCTGGTACGTTCTGTTGCTGATGCTTCCATTCCATGATTAATGTGATTTGAAGAGAAGTAATAAAATGAGCTCTTACATGGAAAGTAAGCGTTTCCGGACACATGTCCACATAACATATTTTCTTTCTTTGTGTGTGAGGAATGTTTCCTGAAAGTTTGGCCGTCCCTTTTTGTAACACCCTGTATATATCACATCAGTTGCCAGCATTACTGAATACGCAGATAATGTGTCAGCACTCCAACCATCAACTGCCACTGAAGCGTAGAAAGTAGTTGCAATAAAATAAAATAAAATCATAAGGGCGGCTGTAGGTGTTTTATTTTGTCACAATAGACAGGTGTATCGTGCGGTTCGATCCCCAGCGAACCCCCCTGGGAATGTCGCACACCAGAAGAGTGTAACTCCAAATACTTGCCTGGTAAAGTAATGACGGTGTACGCGTACGTGTCCTTCGTTCTTAGCTGAATTTCAAGTATATGAAGATAGCATTATTGCATTACAATTTTAGCAGTTTTTCATCTTCTTTGAGCCGATTTCTTTGCGTTGCATTTGTTCGTTTTTCGATTCACCTCAATGCTTTGTAACATTCACAAGAGGAATGCAGAGCAAGAAAAACTATCTTCACAAAAGGTGAAAAATTGCGAAAAGTGTATGTGGAACTACGATATTTTATGCTACAACAGCGGAGGAAGGTGTTTCCGTAAGCATACTGCAGATTTTGAATGTCATTTCACCGCAAGTACACAGAGACCCCGTACTAAAGTACCATGTTGCACAGACATCTAAATAACTTGCATTCAACATCTGTAATTGTCTTAAAGCTATGAAGAGATAAAGGCAAGGATATATGGCTTGTTTCAGGGCGGAGTCATGCTTCAGACATCGGTAATTTTTTGTTATAAGAAAATAAGAGATAGCCACTTTGCATTTTTTTACTGAACTTGGTCGCATATTTCCGAGACTGTTTTAATAAGTGGCATTATGAAATGGCTTCAAGGTACATCAGAGTGAAAGTATCTTAACAAATATGGAGAAGCGACATGCAACAAACTAGCAATATTTCACACCATTAAATATTTGTACGGATGAAATTCTTCCGTTACTACCTCCTGGCACAACATTTTTAGTCTTAGAACAGCTTATGGGGAACTAAAACATTAATCGCTAATAACGATTATACATTTCTTGTAGTATTACTTCGTATTCTCACCAGTTTAATGTAAACGCAGCTGTTTGTAATTCTCTGCAATGTGGAGAAAATAAATTAGATTGTCATGCATAAATTTTTTCTGAGTGAACATTACTCGAAATGTGAATACATCTAGCAGACTGACTGGCAAACAGACACGTGTGCTACGGAATTTATCTAGAACGCAGCTCACAAATACATGGCCATACACTGACATAAATATTCCTGCGATATTAACTATTATTACACTGCGCCCCAGTGTTTTAACACACATAGTGCCTTTATTTATTTATTGTTTCTTTATTGGGGCCATCAATCTTTTCACTGGTCTGATGCGCACAGCGACGGATTAACCTATTATGCCGACCTCTTCATTTCTCTATAGCTGCCTTTGGTACTATGGAATTATTACCACAATTCTTAACACATCTACAGTCATACTGTCCGTTCTCCTAGTGAATGTTTTCTGTAGGTTTCTTTCGTCGCCGATTTTGCGGCGGACCCCCTCATCCTTGCGTTATCAGTCCACCGACTTTTCAACGTTCTTCTGTAGAACCACGTATCAAACACTTCGACTATCTTCTGTTCCGGGTTTCTCACACTTCATGATTCATTATCATATAATGAGTGCTCCAAACGTACATTATCAGAAATTTATTCCTAAAATTAAGGCCTGTGTGTGATTCTAATAGGCTGATACTAATAGTCTGCCTTTGGCAGTCTACGTTTTACGTTCTCCTTGCTTCATCTGTCATCCAACTTCCAAGACAGCAGAATTACATAACTTCGTCTACTTTGTAATCACCAGTTTTCATGTTATGTTTACAACTAATCTTATTTCAGTTACTACTCTTTAATTTCGTATTTCTTCGGTTTACTCTCAATCCATGTCGGGTAATTCATTAGACTGTTCATGACATTCAACAGGTCCTGTAACTCTTCTCCACGTTCGTTAAAGATAACAATGTCACGAGCGAATGTGATCATTGATGTCCTTTCACCCTGAATTCTAATACCATTATTGAACCTTTCTTATATTTCCGTCATTGCTTCTTTGATATACAAATTGAACGGTAGGGGAGGGAGACTGCACCTCTGTCGTACAATTTTGGTAATCGGAGCACTTGGATCTCGCTCTTCTATTCTTGATGTTACCGCTTGGTTTGTGTACATATTGTATATTACCTGCCTTCCCCTATAGCTTAGGCACAATTTTCCCAAATTGTCGAACATTTTGCTCCATTTTACTCCACCGAACGCTTTTTATAGGTTGACAAATACCCATAAGCTTGGCTTGAATTTTCTTTAGTCTTCCTTCCAGTATTAAGCGCAACTTCGTAGCTGCCTGTCTCATACTTTACCTTTCCCCAAATTTTGTTGGTTTAGGAGTTTCTGTTTCGTATAATGTTTCGGACTGTACCACAGACAGGGGTTTGATTCTGTGCTCCAGGATCTGACTTTTAGATATGGAGTGCGTTTCCGGTGTATGTACTCTATTTTCTATTGCTATCTTTTCTTATGTGCTGCATGTTATCTATCTCCTAGGTATCTAAAATAATTTGTTTGAGATGTTGTGGTGTCATGAGTTTTAAAATGGTTCAAATGGCTCTGAGCACTATGGGACTAAACTTCTGAGGTCTTCAGTCCTCTAGAACTTAGCACTACTTAAACCTAACTAACCTAAGGACATCACACAAATCCATGCCCGAGGCAGGATTCGAACCTGCGACCGTAGCGGTCGCGCGGTTCCAGACTGTAGCCACCGTGGCCGGCCATGAGTTTTAAGTTTTTTGAGCCATAACAGATATTTGTCATGAACTGTGCTTTATCCAAGTATTATTTCTAGTACTAATTTGCTGCTTGTTTATGTCATTCTGTGATTTATTCTATGAGTACTACCTTGTCTTTCATTAAATAACATTTCGTCGTCTGCAAAAGCTAGATGATCTATGGCGATTTTATTTGGATTTCTTCCTCAGTTATGATGGGTTTCCTCTATTTTCCCACACCCTTTTCTAACGCAGTCCACAAGCCTTCTTCTTTATTAAATTCTAATTTTATTTCAAAAGGTTTTGAAATTTTGGACAAAAATTCTAGTTTCGACGTTTGTTAAAATTTACTTAATTAATTCCGTCGTTTCGCAGGTGTTCAGATGGAGAATTACAAAGGTCTGGGGCTCTGAGGGCACGAACATCTTTAACAAGAATGAGATTTTCACTCTGCAGCTGAGTGTGCGCTGATATGAAACTTCCTGACTAAAACTGTGTGCTGGACCGAGACTCGAACTCGGGACCTTTGCCTTTCGCGGGCAAGTGCTCTACCAACTGAGCTACCCAAGCACGACTCACGGTCCGTCCTCACAGCGAAAGGCAAAGGTCCCGAGTTCGAGTCTCGGTCCGGCACACAGTTTTAATCTGCCAGGAAGTTTCATCTTTAACAAGGCCCAACATCTCTTTGATTTTCCCAGGCGACCCATATCCGCAAGAGATTCATCATACTTTACGTGTTGTTGATCCGTAGAACGGAAGAAATGCTGTGTTCTGATACGAAAAATTCACCGCGAAACGACTTCGTGGCTAGTTTCAGGATAGAGTTTCCCTCTTGATATTAATGCTGACTGTGCCGCAGTATGTGGAGACGGTTCGAACTATGATTCTCCTACCGGTCGACTGCAGTCCCGCCGGATCCTACCACGAATGCAGTGGATCGGAAACGACAGCTCCGAATCTGGAGCGAGCGGCAATAAATCGTCGAGATATCAGGTTGCGTCACGCACGGGAGTGTAGATGGTTATCTGGTGGGCGCGACGTGAAATATGGCGCCCTCGCTACGCGATGTGTTTCAATCTGTTTGGCCCCGAAGGGACGTAATGACTGATTTATGTACAGTGCAGAGGACTACGTTTCCCCGTTCTTCACGCGTGTTCCGAGTCTCACACACGGCCAGACAGTGCTGTCTTACAAGGAAATGTCACCACCTCAGCTTCATGTCTTGAGGAGGAGAAAAGAAGTATACATGCGAGGTATCAGCCCCCAGCAATCGACCCTACCCGAAAATTTCGGCTCTGATTCTGACAGTAAGAAATTATGACTTTCTGAACGCAAAGTTTTTTTATCAAAATTCTCGCGCATCGGTCGTTTGCCAATCACTCCGCCCCAGTGAATTCTCTTAATCGCCGAGTGTGAAGTGCTGTACAGTGAAGTTATAGCCAGAGCCGTGCTATTCGCTGGATATTTATGGCGAGGGAAGCGATAGGGGGAGGTGGACACATCTGCCAAAAGTATTTTCAAATGGTTCTGGAGAAAATGTATTACAGTACGCCAAAAATAGTTAAGTGAGCATAGTACGCATACGACAACATCGCGAACATAATATGTACAGTACTACTTAACAATACTCGCGTGCTGGAAAATTCGTATGAAATAAAGTTAATCACTTTCGATTTACAGTCCAGTTATTTCAGTCACGTTGAAGAATAGCACATCTCCTGCGTATGTTTACTATTAAAATACAGTCTTAATCACGATTTATTTATCAAGGTGACCGGTTTCGACCACTACTGTGGTCATCTTCAGACCTACAAGTTGTATACAAAGCTTTAATTAGAGGGCTACATACATTAAAGAAAATACAATAAGTTATGAAGCTATAAAACGATGAATTACCATTGAGTAGGAACTTCATTCTGTTGGAGAATTAGTATTGGAGAAACCAGTGTTTTTTTTTCTTTATTGTTATTTTGAAACCTGTATTACAGGCAGGCCTGCAGCAGCATACTACGCCGCTCTTTGGCCGCAGAGAAACACAAATACACAAATGAAGACATTTAGAGAAAAAATATGGTGGACAGATAAAGGGAGACAAACACTTTTTAAAATACAAGGTGCCATTCACGGGCGTAGAGTCCAAGATAAAATTGCTCAGACACTTGGACACAGACAGGGACGAAAATTGTCACACGTGAACGTAGGGGCACAAAACGAATGACACTGAAGCACTTAAGCACAAAACGACAGCACACACAGAACACGAGGCGTTGATCTTCGGCGCGCGAATGTTCACTAACCGTGTACGAGTCCGCGGGGACCTGCCAAGGGAGGAGGAGGGGGGGTGGGAGGGAGAGGGGAGAGCAGATGCCGTGGGCAAGGGAGATAGGGGGAAGGGAGGAAGGTGGAGGGGAAGCCCGGGGGAGGAGGGAAGGAGGGAGGGGATTGGGGAAAAGGAAAGAGAAGAGAGGGAGGGTGCCTAAAGGAAAGGACACAGGAACTGGGGGGGGGGGGGAGGATCAAAGTTGATAGGAGGGGTAGATGGAGGGGAGGAGGACACCATCAGGGAGGGGGAGCTGGCGGAAGCCACATTGGGAGTGGGTGAGGAGGGTGGAGAGATGGAGACCGGGTGGGACGTGGGAATACAGGCGCGGCAGTGGGCGGGGGTGGGAGAGGATGGGCGAGACAAGGGGGTGAGGAGGATCGAGTTTACGGGAGGTGTACAGGATCCGCATCCTTTCAAGGAAGAGGAGGAGGTGGGGGAAGGGGATGAGATCGTACAGGATCCACGTGGGGGAGGGGAGACGGATGCGATAGGCGAGGCGGAGAGCACGGCGTTCAAGGACCTGGAGGGACCTATAAAAGGTAGGGGGGGGCAGAGATCCAGGCCGGATGGGCGCAACAAAGGATAGGGCAGATGACGGATTTATAGGTGTGGAGGATTGTGGAGGGGTCCAGACCCCACGTACGGCCGGAAAGGAGCCTGAGGAGACGGAGCCGGGAGCACATCCCGGCCTGGACCGTCTGGAGATGGGGAGTCCAGGAGAGGCGACGGTCGAGGGCGACGCCAGGGCACTTAAGGGTGGGAGTGAGGGCGACAGGACGGCCACAGATGGTGAGACAGAAATCAAGGAGGCGGAAGGAAGGGGTGGTTTTGCCGAAACCAGTGCACGTCGTACTATATATAATGGAGGCTCCGCCCACTTCTGACGGCATGATGTCAGTACTAACCATTGAGTTATAAGTCGAATAACAATGTAAAATTTCTTAGTTAAAAGAACATTGTCAAGAATTAAAAATAAATTCACACTAAACTTAGCTTATTAAACAGCTATTGTCAATTAAGAAGCGTTAAAAATATTTAAATATGTAGGATAAATGAATTTCAGTTTGGCAGTACATGGGTTGCCCTCTCAAGGCCTGTTAGTGAACCACTGGTTGCCGTGGTGAAGTTGGACGCCGTTCCAAAGATGAGGCAGCAGGCTTCTTTCCACTGAAGTTGTTGTAAAGTCGATAGGTGAACTAGTGGTTGCCAAGGGGAGGATAAACGCCAGTGCAAAGATGTGGCAGCAGGCTTCTTTCTAACGAAGTTGTTGCAAAAGTGCAATGGCGAAGACTGTCACGTCAGACGATGTATTATTGAGCAGCAACATGTCTTTATTGAAACGACTTTCAATGAGTAGGCTGCAATAATCTTTAGCTGAAATGTATACTACATGCTACACAAATACGATACAAAGTAGTTGTCCATATATATGAAATATTGTCTATGAAGTTCGTACGTAAATTACATGTGTCAATTTTTAAAAGCATTGCTATTCCTTAAGTTGTATGCCAGTCTTATAAACAAGTAAAAATAATGAAAATGGAAGGAATTTAAAATTATAGTACTATGAGCCATAGTACCCAAAATAAAAGGATGTCGATTAGCAATATAGCAATATGCAGTCTAAAAGCATATATGCAAAAATTCTAAAACAGATAGTCAGTCATAAAACAATGCTTGGTGAAATAAAATTACACTGTAAAGATAAAATATTTCCTAAAAGTCTTAATAATTTTAAAAAACAAAGGACAGGAGAGTGAACATGCTAAAGCAGATCATCGAAAAGCTCAAAGAAATGTTTGTCTTTGAATTGAAGTTGTTCGTTTAAAACAGATAATGGGTTACTTATGCGAAGTGAAAAGATTTCAATTTCTTCTAAAGTATTTAGCAGTAGTCCTTTTGGCATAGTATGTAATATTTTCAAATTGTTAGAAGTGCACACTCATTACATATTATTTTGCAAACGCCTTACTTTTGGTATATATTTGAGTCCCCAATTATGTGTTTCAGTTTCATCTGTAGGGGGTTATTGGTTTTAAATACTATT
This sequence comes from Schistocerca americana, assembly GCF_021461395.2. NCBI lineage: Eukaryota > Metazoa > Arthropoda > Insecta > Orthoptera > Acrididae > Schistocerca > Schistocerca americana. The sequence continues at coordinate 181,192,303 of NC_060127.1, read as the reverse complement.
GTCACGCTTATATTATTAAATAATTTATTTATTTTATCTGAAATAGGTCCCATGCGAGTCATTTTTGTAAATCTCTTCTTGGAATTTATAACAGCATCATTTGTTTCTTGTAATTTTTGATATCCTCCGTATGTACCTCACTTTAACCCGCTACTTCTTTAATGACGCACTCGTTAGTTTTATTCGTTTTCAATGTATTTATGAACCACAAAATAAAAATGATCAAAGTTAAATCTCTGACACAAGCTACGGGTTTGAAACCGCGTACGGTGAAACATGAACACAGCGTGTTAGTAATGTCACAGCAGTATTTCACAAATCTCTTACGCACTCCATTGTACAGCACCTCCCACTCTGGCATTATGTAGCTACACTGGAGGGGGGGGGGGGGGGGGGGGGGGAAGAAGAGAGGTGGCGGAGCGAGTGACAAGCAACCGTTGCATTCTACATTTAAAAACTGTACATTGGGAACATCATAGGTGTGTACTACAATAGACACACATTTTATCGAATTTCAAGGGACTGAAAACTATCCAATTCGGTTTAACTACGAAATAACGATCTTTTTTTTAAAAAAATATACCTGTCGAGTTTTCTCTTGTTATGGCTACCAACGCGTGAGATGCTTCATTTCATGACCTCTAAGAAAAACTAAAAATATCTTCACGGTATATGTACAAAAGTATTTGTAGCATATGTTTAACTGAGAAAATGCACTGAAGCGCCAGAGAAACTGGTATAGGCGAACGGCAAAGGTCCCGAATTCGAGTCATGGTCCGGCACACAGTTAAAATCTGCCAGGAAGTTTCTTTTCTAAACATTTTCTCGCTTACATGCTTTAGGTCATACATCTAGCACATTGTAAGAGGTCCGTGACTAAGGAATTTGTTGCTATTGCACTCGAGCAGATGTAATTTCGATGGATTGCTCACGCGCTGCCTGCCATATGTAAGCTTTAAGAGAATCTCAGACCAGAGAGCAGTGTTGTATGCAGTAAGAGCAGTGTCTGTAGGAGTAAGTAGTAGCTAGCTGTCTGGTGTGTGGAGTTGGCAGGGTCAGTCGTGGGGAGCGATGGCGGTGCCTGAACGTTGTAGTATAAGGTAAAAGCAGCCTCGCGCATATGTACTATCGTTATATCAAGTTCCATGTAAATGTTTTTAAAAAATCTCTTAATAATCTATCTCATAAATAGTAACTTTTGACAATCATTCATCTCAATTTAAAGAATTTATTAATTTCTCCAATCCATGGTCATCCCGATTATTGTAAAGAAAAATCAGTTGCTTCTTTTTATACATGACAAATCTATCGGCCAGCATTGCACTGGGCAGTGCCAAAAAGAATTTCGTATAGGAGTATATATATATATATATATATATATATATATATATATATATATATATATATATATATATGCGTTATCCGGCGACTTCAATGAGGTAAGATTTTTCAATTTATTCAGAATGAATTTTCAGGGCCATGACACAGCACTGCTGACGTCCAAAATTTACCAGGTTAAATTCACAGTCAATAATGGAAAGGTTATGAGAGAGCCACAATTTTATTGAGAGGTTAGACGCGTTGTTATTGCGAGGTTACTGAATAATAAACTGTTGCTAGATTACGCTGAAGGCCGCGGTGGCCGTGCGGTTCTGGCGCTGCAGTCCGGAACCGCGAGGCTGCTACGGTCGCAGGTTCGAATCCTGCCTCGGGCATGGGTGGGTGTGATGTCCTTAGGTTAGTTAGGTTTAAGTAGTTCTAAGTTCTAGGGGACTTATGACCTAAGATGTTGAGTCCCATTGTGCTCAGAGCCATTTGAACCATTACGCTGAATGTGAATGATATATAATTATATATCTTACTGTTGCGAGGTTACAACACAAATGCATTTGTAAAGTAATCAGACGTTTGAGGCTGTTTTATACCTGAGAATTCGATTCTTTAAAGACTATGTGGTCTTCTCCTTGCCACTGAATGGTAATATACTTGATCGTGAAAATAATTTTATTAATCATCTCATAACACGTTTCGTGCGAACCTCGTCATCACATTTACTAAAATTATTCCCTAAAGCTATGAAGTGACAAGATACTTCGTGTTGATTTTAGTAGGTCTCATGTAGGGTTTCGCACGAAATTCGTCATTAGATAACAATTAAAATTATGTCGGCCATCAAGACCAATGTGTTCCATTTAGTACAACGTTTCTATTATGAACTATGCTGTCTGATTATGCCACAAGCATACAGAATAAACCTCGACACCGTCAAAATTTCTGAGGCTGTTCAGGGGTGTTTTCTGAATATTTTGGTGTAAGAGATCAGTCTGTGTGTAGAGACATGAAAAAAACGTCGATGATTTTTCGTATCGATTTTTCCATGTCGATACTGATTCTCTTTTACACGACACTTTAGCCCATTCGCATCAATTTGCAAATGGATCAGTGATAATACTGCCGTAATTAGCCTCCGTTACACTTCGTAAGGTGACTGTGTGTATTTTGCATGTATACGCAGATGTAGATGTAGTTTTATTTAATATAAGTTTGTAGGCTTCCACGGCCAGTATCACTGATAATAATTTTGCTTGTTAGGCTGCGTAATTATATATCACTAAAGCAACTAAACTGGCGAGGTTTCGGCAGACTTGCTGGTGGTCCCTTTCGGGGCGATTAACTGCTGTTCGTTCCGCTCAAAAGGTCCAGCAATTCTTCTTCACGTTCACTGGGGGTAGCAATTGACATCAGTGAATCTTATAATTAACATCCCTTCACCATGAATTTTAATCCAGACTTGAACTTTTTTCTCTGTCATTGCTTCTCCGATGTGCTGACCGGATAGTAGTGGCGAAAGACTCCATCTGCGTGTTACACTCTTTATAATACGTGTTCCTTCTTGGTCTCTCAGTCGTCCTGTTCCCTATTGATTCTTATTTTTTTTTTTTTTTTTTTTGGTCATCAGTCTACTGACTGGTTTGATGCGGCCCGCCACGAATTCCTTTCCTGTGCTAACCTCTTCATCTCAGAGTAGCACTTGGAACCTACGTCCTCAATTATTTGCTTGACGTATTCCAATCTCTGTCTTCCTCTACAGTTTTTGCGCTCTGCAGCTCCCTCTAGTACCATGGAAGCCATTCCCTCAGGTCTTAGCAGATGTCCTATCATCCTGCCCCTTCTCCTTATCAGTGTTTTCCACATATTCCTTTCCTCTCCGATTCTGCGGAGAACCTCCTCATTCCTTACCTTATCAGTCCACCTAATTTTCAACATTCGTCTATAACACCATATCTCAAATGCTTCGATTCTCTTCTGTTCCGGTTTTCCCACAGTCCATGTTTCACTACCATACAATGCTGTGCTCCAGACGTACATCCTCAGAAATTTCTTCCTCAAATTAAGGCCAGTCTTTGACATTAGTAGACTTCTCTTGGCCAGAAATGCCTTTTTTGCCATAGCGAGTCTGCTTTTGATGTCCTCCTTGCTCCGTCCGTCATTGGTTATTTTACTGCCTAGGTAGCAGAATTCCTTAACTTCATTGACTTCGTGACCATCAATCCTGATGTTAAGTTTCTCGCTGTTCTCATTTCTACTACTTCTCATTACCTTCGTCTTTCTCCGATTTACTCTCAAACCATGCTATGTACTCATTAGACTGTTCATTCCGTTCAGCAGATCATTTAATTCTTCTTCACTTTCACTCAGGATAGCAATGTCATCAGCGAATCGTATCATTGATATCCTTTCACGTTGTGTTTTAATTCCACTCCTGAACCTTTCTTTTATTTCCATCATTGCTTCCTCGATGTACAGATTGAAGAGTATGGGCGAAAGGCTACAGCCTTGTCTTACACCCTTATTAATACGAGCACTTCGTTCTTGATCGTCCACTCATATTATTCCCTCTTGGTTGTTGTACATATTGTATATGACCCGTCTCTCCCTATAGCTTACCCGCACTTTTTTCAGAATCTCGAATAGCTTGCACCATTTTATATTGTCGAACGCTTTTTCCAGGTCGACAAATCCTATGAAAGTGTCTTGATTTTTCTTTAGCCTTGCTTCCATTATTAGCCGTAACGTCAGAATTGCCTCTCTCGTCCCTTTACTTTTCCTAAAGCCAAACTGATCGTCACCTAGCGCATTCTCAATTTTCTTTTCCATTCTTCTAATATTATTCTCGTAAGCAGCTTCGATGCATGAGCTGTTAAGCTGATTGTGCGATAATTCTCGCACTTGTCAGCTCTTGCCGTCTTCGGAATTGTGTGGATGATGCTTTTCCGAAAGTCAGATGGTATTTCGCCAGACTCATATATTCTACACACCAACGTGAATAGTCATTTTGTTCCCACTTCCCCCAATGACTTTAGAAATTCTGATGCAGTGTTATCTATTCCTTCTGCCTTATTTGACCGTAAGTTCTCCAAAGCTCTTTTAAATTCCGATTCTAATACTGGATCCCCTGTCTCTTCTAAATCGACTCCTGCTTCTTCTTCTATGACATCAGACAAATCTTCACCCTCATAGAGGCTTTCAATGTATTCTTTCCACCTGTCTGCTCTCTCCTCTGCATTTAACAGTGGAATTCCCGATGCACTCTTAATGTTACCACCGTTGCTTTTAATGTCACCAAATGTTGTTTTGACTTTCCTGTATGCTGAGTCTGTCCTTCCGACAATCATATCTTTTTCGATGTCTTCACATTTTTCTTGCAGCCATTTCGTCTTAGCTTCCCTGTACTTCCTACTTATTTCGTTCCTCAGCGACTTGTATTTCTGTATTCCTGATTTTCCCGGAACATGTTTGTACTTCCTCCTTCCATCAATCAACTGAAGTATTTCTTCTGTTACCCATGGTTTCTTCGCAGCTACCTTCTTTGTACCTATGTTTTCCTTCCTAACTTCTGTGATGGCCCTTTGTAGAGATGTCCATTCCTCTTCAACTGTACTGCCTACTGCGCTATTTCTTATTGCTGTATCTACAGCGTTAGAGAACTTCAAACGTATCTCGTCATTCCTTAGTACTTCCGTATCCCACTTCTTTGCGTATTGATTCTTCCTGACTAATGTCTTGAACTTCATCCTACTCTTCATCACTACTATATTGTGATCTGAGTCTATATCTGCTCCTGGGTACGCCTTACAATCCAGTATCTGATTTCGGAGTCTGTCTTACCATGATGTAATCTAATTGAAATCTTCCGGTATCTCCCGGCCTTTTCCAAGTATACCTCCTCCTCTTGTGATTCTTGAACAGGGTATTCGCTATTACTAGCTGAAACTTGTTACAGAACTCAATTAGTCTTTCTCCTCTTTCATTCCTTGTCCCAAGCCCATATTCTCCTGTAACCTTTTCTTCTACTCCTTCCCCTACAACTGCAGTCCAGTCGCCCATGACTATTAGATTTTCGTCCCCCTTTACATACTGCATTACTCTTTCAATATCCTCATGCACTTTCTCTATCTGTTCATCTTCAGCTTGCGACGTCGGCATGTATACCTGAACTATCGTAGTCGGTGTTGTTCTGCTGTCGATTCTGATTAGAACAAGCCGGTCACTGAACTGTTCACAGTAACACACCCTCTGCCCTACCTTCCTATTCATAACGAATCCTACACCTGCTATACCATTTTCTGCTGCTGTTGATATTACCCGATACTCATCTGACCAGAAATCCTTGTCTTCCTTCCACTTCACTTCACTGACCCCTACTATATCTAGATTGAGCCTTTGCATTTCACTTTTCAGATTTTCTAGTTTCCCTACCATGTTCAAGCTTCTGACATTCCACTCCCCGACTCGTAGAACGTTATCCTTTCGTTGATTATTCAATCTTTTTCTCATGGTAACCTCCCCCTTGGCAGTCCCCTCCCGGAGATCCGAATGGGGGACTATTCCGGAATCTTTTGCCAATGGAGAGATCATCATGACACTTCTTCAATTACAGGCCACATGTCCTGTGGATACACGTTACGTGTCTTTAATGCAGTGCTTTCCATTGCCTTCTGCATCCTCATGTCGTTGATCATTGCTGATTCTTCAGCCTTTAGGGGCAATTTCCCACCCCTAGGACAAGAGTGCCCTGAACCTCTATCCGTTCCTCCGCCATCTTTGACAAGGCCGTTGGCAGAATGAGGCTGACTTCTTATGCCGGAAGTCTTCGGCCGCCAATGCTGATTATTTATCAAAATTTAGGCAGTGGCGGGGATCGAACCCGGGACCGAAGACGTTTTGATCATGAATCAAATACGCTACCCCTTTTTCTTTCTTTTTTTTTAATCTCATTTTTTTCGGTTTCGTTCGTTGCATCTGCTCGGGGCGGACGTCGTAAGACATCCGTTTAAGTTCGTTGTTGATCGATTAACTCAGTTTTTTTATTACAGAGGGCAGCTAACCCTCTGACCGAACACGCTGAGCTACCGTGACGGCTCCCCTAGACCACGGGTCACGGTGTACATTCTTGTACATATTGTATAGTAACTGTCTTTCCCTATAGCTAAGAAATAGTGTTATCACAATGTCGAACATATTGCACCATTTTGTAGTTAAACACCCCCGAAGAGAACCGCTTTAAGTCGGTCGAAACTTCGGCAATTTAGTTGCTTTAGTGTTTTAAAATGACACTGGCTAAAACCCAAAGATATTTCTTGGAAAACAATCTTATTTGCTTAAGTATGACTTGCTCAAGTCTAGAACAAACAATTTTCTCTTCTGTTACAGGTAAGCAGCCTACGTCGAGACTCTGAATGCTACCCAACATACGTAAGTTGCAATAAGATTTCGTTGATTTTCGTCGCCTATTATCGATGTGTTTCACCTTGTGTTGATTACAGTAGACTACTGAAATATGCGTCAATAGTGTCGCGAAACATTCGGAAATTTGTTATTCCTCAGGGTAGTATGTAAAAACCAAATGTAAGAAATGTGTGATACCACCAGCAGATACTTCAGGAGGAAACGCTGCATTCCAAATGACACGTTCCGAGCGCAGTACTTCATCATCAGGCTTCACAAAATGCATATTGTGTTTACTTGTTTTACCGGAAAAAGCCGGATGTTCTGAAGAATGCACACACAGTTGAATACGGCGATACGTAATTCTATTTTTGGAAATTAAGTTTGAAGTACATTCTCCTGCTCATATGGTAAATCAATGAACACATAACGGGAAACTATTAATTTAGCGTTAATAGAACAGTTATACAGCGCTCTCACATGTTACACTGTATAATTATCACTGTTGTTGATGGAACATATTCACAAAATTCTTATGCTGCAGTTACACTGTATTCCTCCCCCTCCCCCCCCCCCCCCCTAAGCCCCCCCCCCTCCCCACACACACACATAGACATTACAATGCTTGATGTTAAACTTTACAATTATTATGAATAGGTAACGAGAAAAGTGTTTTTCGTTTTTGGCACGATTGCCATAACTTCACGCTCCTTTCAGTATGGAAGTGCACTGGTAGGTCGAAACCATGGCGTTGGCGGTACGCAGAAGCGTTTTAACCCAGCTCAGAAGCTGAACTTTTAGGATATCTGATATTTGTATTTCTCATAAGTGAAAACATTGCTTGTCACTACAAAGATCATATTTCAGTAAATGCGGACAAAACTGTTTGTGTTAAGTCTACATGCCTTCGTGGCCGTTGTCACTAAAGTTAAAATCATCTGCGGTGTTAGGCCGCATCATATTTCCTCTAAAATAATCGACGTTTCGACCTCTCTGCCGGGATCTTCTTCAGAATCTTCCGGTGTCCACAATTGCTAGAACACTTTCAGAGACCAGTGTCACGTTCTCTTATAAAGGTGAGTCTTCCCGCGTTTGTGCTGCAGAAGTGGGTAGTACTAGTTCAAATTCTTGTGGTTACCATTGGCGGGCCATCGTCATAGGTTAATATTCCGCGCTGATGCAGAAGAAGGGACGTTATTGGCTAAACTATTGTGGATACTATTGGTGGCACTTCGTCATTAGATAGAAAGGCACTATTCCACACTTAAACTGGAGAATGGTTATTGGTTGAAATTCCTCCTATTGATATTTGTTGGCCGTCATCATTGGCTAGATGCGAAACGGACAGCGCAAGAGAGGGGGAATGTTTACCCAAAATACAGGGTGATTCAAAAAGAATACCACAACTTTAAAAATGTGTATTTAATGAAAGAAACATAATATAACCTTCTGTTATACATCATTACAAAGAGCATTTAAAAAGGTTTTTTTTTCACTCAAAAACAAGTTCAGAGATGTTCAATATGGCCCCCTCCAGACACTCGAGCAATATCAACCCGATACTCCAACTCGTTCCACACTCTCTGTAGCATATCAGGCGTAACAGTTTGGATAGCTGCTGTTATTTCTCGTTTCAAATCATCAATGGTGGCTGGGAGAGGTGGCCGAAACACCATATCCTTAACATACCCCCATAAATCACAGAAATCGATTCTGTTAATCTTATCAGCTGCAGACAGTGCTTGAACCAATTTCAGACGATAAGGTTTCATAACTAACCGTTTTCGTAGGACTCTCCACACAGTTGATTGTGGAATTTGCAGCTCTCTGCTAGCTCTGCGAGTCGATTTTCCTGGGCTGCGAACAAATGCTTGCTGGATGCGTGCTACATTTTCATCACTCGTTCTCGGCCGTCCAGAACTTTTCCCTTTGCACAAACACCCATTCTCTGTAAAGTGTTTATACCAACGTTTAATACACCACCTATCAGGAGGGTTAACACCATACTTCGTTCGAAATGCACGCTGAACAACTGTCGTCGATTCACTTCTGCCGTACTCAATAACACAAAAAGCTTTCTGTTGAGCGGTCGCCATCTTAGCATCAACTGACGCTGACGCCTAGTCAACAGCGCCTCAAGCGAACAAATGTACAACTAAATGAAACTTTATAGCAACCTTAATTCGCCGACAGATAGTGCTTAGCTCTGCCTTTTGTCGTTGCAGAGTTTTAAATTCCTAAAGTTGTGGTATTCTTTTTGAATCACCCTGTATTATTGTCCGTCGAGGTGACCTCAAGCGCATTGTTCACGTCGCTCGCAGACCGCAGCCGCATATTTACTTCCTTGATGGCGGGCAGTCATGATGCCGGAAGCGTATAACCGGCCTGTCTCTATTAAAGTTACGCACATTCTTGGAAATTTCAACCGCTTCCTGGACCTTTCTAGTATAAATGATTGTCTCCATAGCCAGCACAAGTACGTTATTAACATACATGTCAGAGCCACAGTTCTCATGATGTTCCGGTACTGCCGATTTTAAATTTGTTTTAGCCGCGTGTGCCGTTCGTGTTCCTTAAAGCGTTCTTTAACAGTTCTCCCCGTTTCGCCTGTATACGCTTTGCGGCAGCCACATGCCACTCGATAGACGCCTGCATTGTGCAGGCAATCAGGTGCATCCGTTTTTCGTAGAAAAAACTCCTTTATTTGTTTTGACTAAAGAAAGACCTCTGGATACCAAATTTATTTACAATTCTGCCAATGCGGTCAGTGGCTGTAGAAACGAACGGTAACCTACAGAATGAGAAGGCAGTTGCTCGTCATTCTTATTAGCGTCATTACTATTCCACCTAAAAGTCCTGTCGATTGAACAACTATCATAGCCATTTGACTTCGATGAGCCGGCCGCTGTGGCGAAGCGGTTCTAGGCGCTTCAGTCCGGAACCGCGTGACTGCTACGGTCGCACGTTCGAATCCTGCCTCGGGCATGGATGTGTGTGCTGTCCTTAGGTTAGTTAGGTTTAAGTAGTTATGAGTTCTAGAGGACTGATGACCTCAGATGTTGAGTCCCATAGTGCTCAGAGCCAATCGAACCATTTTTGACTACAACGTCCTCTTTATAAAATTGAACTCAGACTACAAACATAAGAAGCAGTACACAAGTAGGGGAGAAATTATATTTACTGATCAATCTTTTAGTCTAATGACCAATTCTGGCATTAGAAGAAGGAATGCGACTCGGGACCACCTTAAGCAGATATTGACATTTTCTTCTGTTTACATTGTATGCTGTGAGGTTATGTTTTATGCAGCATTTGTAAGTATTTTTAGCTGTGCTCGCTTAAGCGCTATGAAACATATTAAAGCTATTGGGAAGAGACCTTTATCATTCACTTAAAAACATTTTAAGGTAAGTAAAATTTTACATATTCTTAAAACTAGTTGTATAGCGTGCAGGGTGCGATTTGGGCTTTTACCAGTGGGGGGGATGTCTTAGGGGGTTAGTAGATTTATATATGGTACCAGCTTGGACCGTGGCGTTACGCATGGTTAAACAGCTATTTATAAATAGATGTTAATGCCGAAACTCACTATTGACGCGTGTGCACTATCAGAAAAGCCATCACTTGTTATATCTTTAAAAGTACATTATAGGTAAACCTTATTTACAAAATCATCTACATACGGGTACAGTTATACGAGGGGAATTCAAAAAGTAGAGCCACATTTGTGAAAAGTTGTACCTATTCTGATGATAGAAAACTGAAACGTATTAATAGTAAGACTTATTAAAAACTTTCAGTGTTCGGTTCCACAAATTTAAATTATATGTAAAGTTTTACTCCAGTGCGTGGGAAATAAACATCCCAGGTTGGGATGCATAAACTAAAACCAGAGGAGGGGATGGTCTGATGCAGAGGGGGGAAAATCCTCTCCCCCCCCCCATCCCCCCCTGCAAATCGCACACTGATAGCGTGTGGACGTACCTCGAGGAGGAAGATGGTTTCCTACGGTGACGTTCAGTGAGTAATACAACGGATATTTTTCTTCTGGAAGCAATTTGGTTTTATTCATGATTCCAACACAACATACTATTCCTCACTATTTTGGCTATAATACCCTGTTTCTCAACATAATCCCCATTCAATGTGATGGCCTTACGGCACCTTAATGGGATGGCCCGTATGCCAGCATGGTATCATTCTGCTGCTTGAGGTCGAGGCCTGTGTCTTGCTGCACCAACAACCTCTCCATCATCCATGTACAGCTTCCAGCGGAGTGCATCCTTCATTGGGCCAACAGACGAAAGTCGTAAGGTGCAAGATGCGGGCTGTAGAGTGGATGAAGAAGAACAGTCCAGCGAAGTTTTGTGACCTCCTCCCTGGTGTGCAGAATAGTGTGTGGCCTTCCGTTGTCATGGAAAGGATAAGTTCGTTTCCATTTTTGTGACTACGAACAGACTGCAGCTGAAACTTCCTGGCAGATTAAAACTGTGTGCCCGACCGAGACTCGAACTCGGGACCTTTGCCTTTCGCGGGTAAGTGCTCAACCATCTGAGCTACCGAAGCACGACTCACGCCCGGTCCTCACAGCTTTAGTTCTGCCAGTATCTCGTCTCTTACCTTCCAAACTTTACAGAAGCTCTCCTGCGAACCTTCCAGAACTAGCACTCCTGAAAGAAATCTGTCAGGAAGTTTCATATCAGCGCACACTCCGCTGCAGAGTGAAAATCTCATTCTGGAAACATCCCCCAGGCTGTGGCTAAGCCATGTCTCCGCAGTATCCTTTCTTTCAGGAGTGCTAGTTCTGCAAGGTTCGCAGAAAAGCTTCTGTAAAGTTTGGAAGGTAGGAGACGAGATACTGGCAGAAGTAAAGCTGTGAGGACCGGGCGTGAGTCGTACTTCGGTAGCTCAGATGGTGGTAGAGCACTTGCCCGCGAAAGGCAAAGGTCCCGAGTTCGAGTCTCGGTCGGGGACACAGTTTTAATCTGCCAGGAAGTTTCATATCAGCGCACACTCCGCTGCAGAGTGAAAACCTCATTCTGGACACTGCAGCTGTTTCCTCAATTTCCTGGCGGTAGCACTGTACACTTCAGAGTTGATTATAGCACCATGAGGGAGGACATCAAAGAGAATAACGACTTCAGAGTTCCAGAAGATCTTCGCCATGACTACCTGCTCAGGAGGCGGCTTCGAACCTTTTCTTCGGAGGAGAGAGGTGGTGTGGCGCCTCTTCGTGGATTGACGCCTGTGACGGTGTTCGATAGTCAGGATGAGCCCTGTAATGCGCTAGCAGTCGGCACAGATGGTCCATCGTTGCTGTTTATGGTTATCTTTTAGGTGGCCAGCAACACACCGGGCACACAGCTTTGAATAGCCCAACGGTGGACAAGTGCGCCAGCACTACCAACGGAGACGTCCAGTTGGACAGTGACGGGTTTCATCGAGATTCATCGATCGCCTTGAATGTCTGCATGTTCCAACAGTACACGAGTCACAGCCGTGTGCAGTCGGCTGGCACTCGGAAAATCGGACAGGACTGCACAATCTTCATTTACATCTACTGATTACGCACGAACGAAAAAATGGCTGACATCGAAATAAGTGTCCAAGGAATAGAAAAGCAACTGGAATCACTCAACAGAGGAAAGTCCACTGGACCTGACGGGATACCAATTCGATTCTACACAGAGTACGCGAAAGAACTTGCCCCCCTTCTCTAGAGGAACGGAAGGTTCCAAATGATTGGAAAAGAGCACAGGTAGTCCCAAAGAAGGGTCGTCGAGCACATGCGCAAAACTATAGACCTATATCTCTGATGTCGATCTGTTGTAGAATTTTAGAACATGTTTTTTGCTCGCGTATCATGTCGTTTCTGGAAACCTAGAATCTACTCTGCAGGAATCAACATGGATTCCGGAAACAGCGATCGTGCGAGACCCAACTCGCTTTATTTGTTGGCTCAAATGGCTCTGAGCACTATGCGACTTAACTTCTGAGGTCATCAGTCGCCTATAACTTAGAACTAATTAAACCTAACTAACCTAAGGACATCACACACATCCATGCCCGAGGCAGGATTCGAACCTGCGACCGTAGCGATCGCTCGGCTCCAGACTGTAGCGCCCAGAACCGCACGGCCACTACGGCCGGCTGCTTTATTTGCTCATGAGACCCAGAAAATATTAGATACAGGCTCCCAGGTAGATGCTATTTTCCTTGACATCCGGAAGGCGTTCGATACAGTTCCGCACTGTCGCCTGATAAACAAAGTAAGAGCCTACGGAATATCAGACGTTAAAGTAACCTCTGGCGTGCCACAGGGGAGTGTTATGGGACCATTGCTTTTCACAATATATGTAAATGACCTAGTAGATAGTGTCGGAAGTTCCATTCGGCTTTTCGTGGATGATGCTGTAGTATACAGAGAAGTTGCAGCATTAGAAAATTGTAGCGAAATGCAGGAAAATCTGCAGTGGATAGGCACTTGGTGCAGGGAGTGGGAACTGACCCTTAACATAGACAAATGTAATGTATTGCGAATACATAGAAAGAAGGATCCTTTATTGTATGATTATATGATAGTGGAACAAACATTGGTAGCAGTTACTTCTGTAAAATATCTGGGAGTATGCGTGCGGAATGATTTGAAGTGGAATGATCATATAAAATTAATTGTTGGTAAGGCGGGTACCAGGTGGAGATTCATTGGGAGAGTCCTTAGAAAATGTAGTCCATCAACAAAGGAGGTGGCTTACAAAACACTCGTTCGACCTGTACTTGAGTATTGCTCATCAGTGTGGGATCCGTACCAGATCGGGTTGACGGAGGCGATAGAGAAGCTCCAAAGAAGAGCGGCGCGTTTCGTCACAGGGTTATTTGGAAACCCTGATAGCGTTACGGAGATGTTTAGCAAACTCAAGTGGCAGACTCTGCAAGAGAGGCGCTCTGCATCGCGGTGTAGCTTGCTGTCCAGGTTTCGAGAGGGTGCGTTTCTGGATGAGGTATCGAATATATTGCTTCCCCCTACTTATACCTCCAGAGGAGATCACGAATGTAAAATTAGAGAGATTCGAGCGCGCACGGAGGCTTTCAGACAGTCATTCTTTCCGTGAACCATACGCGACTGGAACAGAAAAGGGAGGTAATGACAGTGCCACGTAAAGTGCCCTCCGCCACACACCGTTGGGTGGCTTGCGGAGTATAAATGTAGATGTAGATGTAGATTATTCTGCGATTCCCAGTTAAGTGCCTGGCAGAGGGCTCACCGGACCATCTTCAACCCATTTCTCTACCTCTCAACTCTCAGAGCGCGGAAGAACTTAGCAGTTAAATCTTTCGTGCGAGTCTTATTTCTCTTATTTTATTATAATAATCATTTCTCACTATGTACAAAGGGCGCTCAAAAAGTTTTGCACAGTCGTCTCTAATTTTCTATTTTTTGCAGGAGGAGAATGAAATTTTGTGTGAACGTACTTGCAACAATTAGCTATACATTGAGCTTACTCAATGTAGTCTCCGTCAGCTGTGACGCATCTGGCCCAACGTTCTTTCCATGATGTAAATGCACTTTGGTAGAATTCTGGGGATTGACTTTCACACCATCGCTTGACACTATCAAATGTTTTACCGCGCAGGTGAGCCTTCAGACGACGAAAGTAAAAATCAGACGAAGCCAAGTCCGGAATATTTTCCTGATTTTCTCCTGTGTCATAAGGGCTGTACGGGGATTGGCATTGCCATGGTGTAGTCTGACGAGCTGACCCTAAAGTTGTGGTCTGTGGGTCTTGATGGCACGTCGCAGCTTGTCCAGTGACAAACAGTAACGGTCCCGGTTAATTGTGGAGCCAGGTTACAAAAGTCAGTGAAAATGACGCCACACTGACCCCAGGAGAAGGAGGCCATCACCTTTCGGCCTGCCGTTCGTGAATGTCTTGGTTTGTTCTTCCGAGGGGAACCTGGATGACGCCACTCCACGGATTGGGTTTTGCTCTCAGGTTCGGACAAAAACAACCATGTTTCATCCTGGGCAATGACGCCGTCAAAACACTGTTTCCACTTTTCAGTAAAGGTCTTCATGAGACCCTCGCACACATTCTTCCTCATCGTTCTCATTTCTAGGCACCCAACGTGCACAGATTTTTCTGTACCCTAATGACTGTACCAGTGATACCACACTACCCGGTGACAAACGAGTCATTTCAGCAAGCTGTCGTGTCGTCACACGTCTGTCATTTTGGATGATTTGATCAGTGGTCTCCTTATTCACGTCACTCACTGCCGTCGATGGTCTACCGCATCGTGGGTTGTCCAGTAGAGAGGAATCACTTTCTTTAAACCTCTGCAACCGCCGCTGGATACTACTGCGATCCACTGTGTCCTACCGAGCGAGGTGGCGCAGTGATTAGCACAGTGGACTCGCATTCGGGAGGACGACGGTTCAACCCCACGTCCGGCCATGCTGATTTAGGTTTTCCGTGATTTCCCTAAATCGCTCCAGGCAAATGCCGCGATGGTTCCTCTGAAAGGGCACAGCCGACTTCCTTCCCCGTCCTTCCCTAATCCGATAAGATTGATGACTTCACTGTTTGGTCTCTTCCCCCAAACAACCCAACCAACCCAACCAAACCCACTGTGTCCTCACCGTAAACAGTTAGCAACTTCGTGTGAATCTATGTGGCAGAGTCATTGCCGGTCTTGAAGAGGAACTCCATACCCGACCGTTGTCGCAACGTGACATCTACTTCACGGTCCATTATGGCCCACCTGTTAATAAAAGACAATACATTTATACACCAACGTATAGCTAAATGTTCCAAGTCTGTTCACAAAAAATTTCATTCTCCTCCTGCAAAAAAAAAAAAAATAAAATAAAATAAAAAAAAATAAAAAAAAAATAAAGATGACTGTGCAAAACTTTTTCAACGCCCATTGTAGGTGTCTGCCAACAAAATATTTTGACACTTTGAGGAGAAAGCTGGTGACTGAAACTTCAGTAGAAGATCGTACCGCAGCGAGTGCCGCCCCAATTCTTGTATCATATCCGTGGCATTCTCCCTCCTGTTTCCCGATAGTAAAAAACGAGCCTCCCTACTTTGAACTTTTTCGATGTCCTCCGTCAGCATTATCTGATGCGGGTCACACACCAGGCAGCAATACTCTAGAATGTGTCAGACAAATGCAGTGTAAGCAGTTCAAAAAATGGTTCAAATGGCTCTGAGCACTATGGGACTCAACATCTTAGGTCATAAGTCCCCTAGAACTTAGAACTACTTAAACCTAACCAACCTAAGGACATCACACACACCCATGCCCGATGCAGGATTCGAACCTGCGACCGTAGCAGTACCGCGGTTCCGGGCTGCAGCGCCAGAACCGCACGGCCACCGCGGCCGGCAGTGTAAGCAGTCTCTGTAGTGAATCTGTTACCTTATCTTTTCCAAGTGTTCTGCCAGTAAATCGCAACCTTTGGTTTCCTTTCTCCACAGCGTTATCTATGTTACTGTTCCAGTTTAAGTTATTCGTAACGGTAATACCTAGGGGTTACTTAAGTTTACAGCCTTCAGATTGGTGTGATGATGACAGACGCCTCGCTCAACGACTCACCGTGCTTTTGTTCACTACCAGGTCTCTGTAGACATTCCGCAAGTGCCTATGAACGTATGCGATGCTCTGGTTCTTCGCCAAAAGAAACCCAGTGACAGCTCTCTGCTTGGAAGGCACGTCCGTAACAGACACCATTTCGAAGACTGCATATAGCGCTGCCCTCTATCGGAAACTCAAGAAACTATAGGGGCTGACACGGGAATATTCCACGACGCACAATAAAAAATCCGCATTTTTCCAACCGAAATCGGTCGAGAAAAATATTATATTGCATTTCTTTATTAATGCTTCTCGTACTATGCAACATGTGCTATTCGCAAATGAACCGAGTTTCTTTAATGTCTTAACAATTAAACCGGTCTTGAGAATAGACAGTTTTAGTTTTCAATATCTTTTATCCGTGAAGTTATTGAAAGGACTGTATTCTTCTTGGCGTGACATATAACTGCACTTGAATATGAATTCCTTAAAAGTTTCTTTACTGTGACTGTATATAACAGAGGATCCCTGTCATAATGAACTGCTCTGCTGGGTACATATCTATCCAGTGCATAGTCAGTTACTCTTCTGAACTTGAGACTCATTTACTAACGTGCTCGTGCCCTGTGCTCAAAGTATCAAGTGCCTCATTGAGACATGCCGCTACTAATATATATATATATATATATATATATATATATATATATATATATATATATATATATCAAAAAGAGTTGAGCATCACCTCGATTCCCAGAGTTCCGGAACCTGACAGAAAATTGGAAGTCAACATAAACATCATTTCCGCCTTTGTTCCTAATGAAAACCACACATTGCATGTTTTACCACTACAGGGAGACCTTCAGAGGTGGTGGTCCAGATTGCTGTAGGCACAGGTACTTCGAATACCCAGTAGCACGTCCTCTTCCATTGATGCACGCCTGTATTCGTCATGGCATACTATCCACAAGTTCATCAAGGCACTGTTGGTCCAGATTGTCCTACTCCTCAACGGCGATTCCATGTAGATACCTCAGAGTGGTTGGTGGGTCACGTCGTCCATAAACAGCTGTTTTCAATCTATCCCAGGCATGTTCAAATGGTTCAAATGGCTCTGAGCACTATGGGACTCAACTGCTGAGGTCATTAGTCCCCTAGAACTTAGAACTAGTTAAACCTAACTAACCTAAGGACATCACAAACATCCATGCCCGAGGCAGGATTCGAACCTGCGACCTTAGCGGTCTAGCGATTCCAGATTGCAGCGCCTTTAACCGCACGGTCACTTCGGCCGGCCCAGGCATGTTCGATAGGGTTCACGTCTAGAGAACATGCTGGCCGCTCTAGTCGAACGATGTCGTTATCCTGGAGGTGTGCACGATGGGGGAGCGAATTGTCGCCCATGAAGACGAATGCCTCGCCAATATGCTGCCGAAATGGTTGCACTATCGGTCGGAGGATGGCATTCACGTATCGTGCAGCCGTTACCGCGCCTTCCATGACCACCAGCGGCGTACGTCGGCGCCACATAATGCCACCGCAAAACAGCAGGGAACCCCCACCTTGCTGCACTCGCTGGACAGTTTATCCAAGGCGTTCTGCTGACCGGGTTGCCTCCAGGAACATCTCCGGCGATTGTCTGGTTGAAGCCATATGCGACGCACACCGGTGAAGAGAACGTGACACCAATCCTGAGAGGTCCATTCGGCATGTTGTTGGGCCCATCTGTAGCGCGCTGCATGGTGTCGTGGTTGCAAAGATGGCACTCGCAATGGATGTCGGGAGTCAAGCTGCGCATCATGCAGTCTATTGCGCACAGTTTGAGTCTTAACACTACGTCCTGTGGCTGCACGGAAAGCATTATTCAACACGGTGGCGTTGCTGTCAGGGTTACTCCGAGCCATAATCCGTAGGTAGCGGATATCCACTGCAGTAGTAGCCCTGGGGCGGTCTGAGCGACTCATGTCATCGACAGTTCCTGTGTCTCTGTGTCTCCTCCATGTTCGAACAACATCGCTTTGGGTCACTGCGAGACGGCTGGACACTTTCCTTGTTGAGAGCCCTTCCTGGCACAAAGTAACAAAGCGGACACCATTGAACGGCGTTATTGATCTTCTAGGCATTGTTGAATGAGCCGTTATCTCCTTCCTGTTGGAATTACTGGAAGTGATCGGCTGTCGGACCCCCTCCGTCTAATAGATACTGCTCATGCATGGTTCTTTACATCTTTGCGCGGGTTTAGTGACATCTCTGAACAGTCAAAGGGACTGTGTCTGTGATACAATATCCACAGTCAACATCCATCTTCAGGAGTTCTGGGAACCGAGGTGACGCTAAACTGATTTTTTTTTAATTTTTTTGATATTTTATTTGTAATGACTGTTACCAGGTCTGTTCGTTCCCATTAGATCCAATATATTTCCATCATGAGTGTTGTCACGAACTATGTGCCCTAGGTAGTTCTGACAGGAGGTATTTAAAACTGTTTCAGAGGATGTCATATCAAGCTCTCCAGTTACAAAACAGTAACATTTGCAGTTGATTGTTGGATGATATAAGTCTCTACCGATGATGACAGTATGACTGGGGAAATTACGTACGAGTTAACTGCCATCTCTGCTAGCAATTGTCGCGTTACGTTTTATTCCTTTGTTTACCCTTCGAAAGTTCTTTTTAATGAATAATACTGCAAATACGAAATGTCAATACAAGTTAAGGATGCCAGTATGATCAGCCTCTTTTTTTCAGATAGCGGTTTGTTAACATCATTACTTCGAGTTGTGCTTATTTGTACAGGAATTTCTGCAAACGTTTTGTACAGGAGTTCTGTGCAGTCCTGCTGTGCAGGGATTTGGATAGTAGTTTCTCCCGTCTGCCATAGTGTAAACAGCTCTTCTACTGTATCGGTGTATTGGTACAGTTTTTGTAGTAATTGATCGCGTTGCCTATATGTGTATCTTAAGAAATAAGGAGTGCATGTTGCGTTTCTATCCATAATATTACAGAAATGAATGTAAATATGTATGTATGTATTTATGTTTCACATCTCGTCCTAATGCACTGGATCAACAAAACTCGGTAGACATATCACACATAGCACATTATGAAGTAAGGAGTGCATGTTGCATTTGTACCCATACATACTGTAAAAGTGAATTTACTCTATGTGATAAAAAGTATCCGGATACTTATAAAAAAATACGTTTTTCGTATTAGGTGCACTGTGCTGCCACCTACTGCCAGGTGCTCCATAACAGCGACCTCAGTAGTCATTAGTCATCGTGAGAGAGCAGAATGGGGCGCTCCGCGGTACTTACGGACTTCGAACGTGGTCAGGTGATTGGGTGTCACTTCTGTCATATGTCTGTACGCGAGATTTCCACACTCATAAACATCCCTAGGTCCACTGTTTCGGATGTGCTAGTGATGTGGAAACGTGAAGGGACACGTACAACACAAAAGCGTACAGGCCGACATCGTCTGTTGACTGGCAGAGGCTGCCGACAGTTGAAGAGGGTCGTAATGTGTAATATGCAGACGTCTATCCAGACCATCACACAGGAATTCCAACTGAATCAGGATCAACTGCAAGCACTATGACAGTTAGGCGGGTGGTGAGAAAACTTGGATTTCACGGTCGAGCGGCTGCTCATAAGCTACACATCACGCTCGTAAATGCCAAACCACGCCTCGCTTGGTGCAAGGAGCGTAAACATTGGACGGCTGAACAATGGAAAAACGTTGTGTGGAGTGACGAATCACGGTAAACAATGTGACGATCCGATGACACGGTGTGGGTATGGCGAATGCGAGCGTGTAAAATTCGGAGGCGGTGGTGTTATGGTGTGGTCGTGTTTTTCATGGAGGGGGCTTGCACCTTTTCTTGTTTTGCGTGGCACTATCACAGCACAGGCCTACATTGATGTTGTAATCACCTTCTTGCTTCCCACAGTCGAAGAGCAATTCGGGGATGTTGATTGCATCTTTCAACACGATCGAGCACCTGTTCATAATCCAAGGCATGTTGCCGACTGGTTACACGACAATAACATCCCTGTAATTGACTGGCCTGCACAAAGTCCTGACATGAATGCTATAGAACACATTTGGGATGTGTTGGAGCTCCGACTTCGTGCCAGGCCTCACCGACCGACATCGATACCTCTCCTCAGTGCAGCACTCTTTGACGAATATGCTGCCATTCCCCAAGAAAGCTTCCAGCAGCTGATTGAACGTATGCCTGCGAGAATGGAAGCTGTCATCAAGGCTAAGAGTAGGCCAACACCATATTAAATTCCAGCATTACCGATGGAGGGCCCCTCGAACTTGTAATTTTCAGCCATGTGTCCGGATACTTTTGATCATATAGTGTATGTGTGTAGGGATGCATTTATGTTCCCATCTCCTCTTAAACCACTGGATCGATTTCAACAAAAATTGGTAGACGTATCACTTACTGTCTGGAAAGAAACACTGTGGGGGTAAGGACCAACTACATCTGAAATGGGGGGGCAGTAAAAAAAGTTTAGCTTGCATTGTCTTTTAGGGAGACTATATTCATCCAGTATTTGAGAATGTAAGCTGAAAAGAAAATGGCTCTGAGCACTATGGGACTTAACATCTGAGGTTATCTGTCTCCTAGACGTAGAACTACTTAAATCTAAGTAACCTAAAGACATCACACACATCCATGCCCGAGGCAGGATTCGAACCTGCGACCGTAGCGGTCGCGCGGTTCCAGACTGAAGCGCCTAGAACCGCTCGGCCACACCGGTCGGCCAGAATGTAAGCCCTTAGTGACCTGCAACCAATTTTACCCATAATCTCAACTCTTTGCAAGACTTTTTCACGCTGACATCCCACAAACACTGATGGAAAAAGGTTATCGCTTACTACATTTTGCTGTTTCTACAGTAGTTTTACTTTAGATGTTTACCAGAGTAAGTCTAGTTTTAGAAACTGTGTCTCTTGAGGCGGTGTAACTGACTGCACTCGGCTTACGCACACTTCATTCACCCAGTGTTTGACAATGAGAGCACCTGGCCACTTCTAACAAACTTTACACATAATTTACGAAAGTTTTTCTCTCTGACAGCCCACACAAAACAATGAAAGCAGAAAACTTTTTCCTTTACTACAGTTTCGCTGTTCGTGTAGTAAAACTGCGCCACCAGGCATGACGTTTTAATCTATTACTTCTGTACTATTGCCTCTATCCACAACAGTTTGCAGATAATACCCTCATATACCACTGGATATACAGGGTGTTACAAAAAGGTACGGCCAAACGTTCAGGAAACATTTTACACACAAATAAAGAAAATATGTTAGGTGGACATGTGTCCAGAAACGCTTAATTTCCATGTTAGAGCTCACTTTAGTTTCGTCAGTATGTACTCCAACGTGATCAAATTGTAAATTTTCACAATCAACATGTGTGGGCTGACGAGAATCCGCACGCAATTGTGCAATCACGTCATCAACACAAATTTTCTGTGAACGTTTGCGCAGGCATTGTTGGTGATGTCTTGATTGGGCCCCCATGTTCTTCCACCTACGCTCAATGGAGCACGTTATCATGATTTCATACGGGATACTCTACCTGTGCTGTTAGAACATGTGCCTTTACAAGTACGAGAGAACATGTGGTTCATGGACGATGGAGCTCCTGCACATTTCAGTCGAAGTGTTCGTACGCTTCTCAACAACAGATTCGGTGACCGACGGATTGGTAGAGGCGGACCAATTCCATGGCCTCCACGCTCTCCTGACCTCAACCCTCTTGACTTTCATTTATGGGGGCATTTGAAAGCTCTTGTCTACGCAACCCTGGTACCAAATGTAGAGACTCTTCGTGCTCGTATTGTGGACAGCTGTGATACAATACGCCATTCTCCAGGGCTGCATCAGCGCATCAGGGATTCCATGCGACGGAGGGTGGATGCATGTATCCTCGCTAACGGAGGACTTTTGAACTTTTCCTGTAACAAAGTGTTTGAAGTCACGCTGGTACGTTCTGTTGCTGTGTGTTTCCATTCCATGATTAATGTGATTTGAAGAGAACTAAC
The DNA here is from genome assembly GCF_021461395.2 of Schistocerca americana. NCBI lineage: Eukaryota > Metazoa > Arthropoda > Insecta > Orthoptera > Acrididae > Schistocerca > Schistocerca americana. The sequence goes on along the minus strand of NC_060127.1, from coordinate 181,169,924 downwards.
GTGGAAAGTATGCGTTTCCGGGCACATGTCCACATAACATCTTTTCTTTCTTTGTGTGTGAGGAATGTTTCCTGAAAGTTTGGCCGTACCTTTTTGTAACACCCTGTATATGAAATATGATATCAAAGTACGATTCATAATTCAGGGGATGTGATATCATAAGCATTGCGATGAGTGAAATAGTAGCCCTTTTTGTTTTTCAAAGAAAGGGAACGTCTGCGACCATAATGGTTTTACATGATGAATGCGATGTATGTAACACATTAACTCATTTGTACAGTAATCAGACATTTCAAGCTGTTCTGTATGTGGGAGTTTCTTTAAAGAATCGGAAGTGCGGGGGTTTACCAGAACACTCTGAGAGGAAGTAAATTATAATAGATTTAAAGCGCTCGTTTATGCAACGAAAATACCAGTACCGTCAGCTATACTAGGGCAAAGGTATTCTGTCTCTAGAGGGAATACTGTGCAATGTCCCGATAACTGATATTAGGGACGGGGTGTTACTTTTGGCTTTTCGGGTTCCCTTTAAAGGGCAAGCCTTACAAGACGTCTCACGTCTCCTTAAAAGCTTCCAAAAGGTCCATTTCCTGAGTGTTTGGGCTGAGTACACTCAGGGCCCCTTTGAGACGAAAGCTGCCCGCATTCCACGCGAAGCTCATCTCCCAGGGACACGGAGAGAAGGCGAGGGGGGGCGCGGCAAGGGAGGACAGCAGAAACGCCTCTATTCCGTACTCCGCCGCTCACGCAGCTATTTCTCCGTCTACTTGTCACTCTCTCTGCCCGCCTAATGGTTGCTTGCTAGAGGCGCAGGCTTCTGCTCCTACATCGATAGGGAACTTGCAGAGGGTGCGAAACACCACATTCGAAATACTGGGTGGAGAAAACCATTCTGAGAGCAAGGCGGTGGACGTCCAAAAGAGAAAAATTTTCCCGATAACGGTAAGATCGAAATAAAGCGTAGTGTAGCTACGGTGCAAGTGTGTTCACTTAAACTAACTGGCCCCAGCTAATGACTCTTAGGCCAAAAAGCGCACTACCTAATTAAATTAGCTACAGTGAATGGTTTCAAATGAATAGTCAAAGCTAAGTAAGTTTTAAATTCGTACCCATGACTGGTTACATTAGACAGAAATTACGTATGATTTGAGTTGCAAAAATCAGTAAGTGTATATACTACGGCAGTTTTCGTGGTATCCTTGGCCAGTTAAGATAGCACCCACATCACCTCTACGTTAAGAGTGTTGCATAACTATAGGGCGTTACCTCATTTCGATCGCTTTGTTCGCATACGCGATCAGTGTCTTACTAGATTCCCCTGGAAACCGGAAGAGGTGACCACTAGGAAGTGAGTGAGGATGTAGAAAGAGCCTCATGGCCTACAGAACATTATTGTTCAACATAGTCATCCTCAGCTTTTATTTGTGCCCATATTATTTTCGTTTCCCAATCAATGTGGAGACACTGTCTACTATAGTTGAGTCTTTACGGTTTTAATAATGTACTAGTCTCTCTCTCTCTCTCTCTCTCTCTCTCTCTCTCTCTCTCTCTCTCTCTCTCTCTTTCTCTCTCCTTCACACACTCACACATACACCCACACACACATACACACACATCGCTAGTGCGCATTTAAGGAAATTGGTTCACACTAATGTAGTTGAGGTTTTATCGGTTAAGGAAGTCAGTATATATATATTATGATATCTTTTGTATAGGAAGCGAAATGATACGTCTGCTGTATTTGGGGGCGTGGAGACGTGGATTGTATCACCGAATCTGGGCGAATATAAATGCAAGGTAATACATGCAACTGAAGATATTATCATTATTGCACATAAACATAACAAATACTGCCCGGATACCCATCAGAAAATGGACTGTCATTTTGTTTCTCTCTGCTCTCTATATCTATACTTAAACAATTAAGTACATCTACTGTGTTTTAATAGCGTATTTTCCGCGCCAACATGCGTTTCAATGCAGAGCTTCATCGCCATGGCTCAGTGGACTTTCGGACGTGCATATCTGCCATGTTACAGTTTGCTCTTAAATGAAATTCGCAAAGTTTCAGTGCTATATGAACCACATCGATTTTGTAAAGATGTTATGTTTTGCAAACAGTAAACACTGAAACTTCATGAATACCCTTTCGTGGGATAGTTGTCTATCTTCATGCATCTGCCAGTTTAATCATTTATGCGTCTCCGTGACACTCGTACATGGGCCAGAGAAACCTGTGATCATTCGTGCCTCCTTTGTTTGTGTACGTTCAATATTACCTCTTAGCTTAGTTTCAGTCATCATAATAGATGCGTTCTGGAAGCCTGCAACTATGTTATTCACGAATTGAATAATAAAATTCATGATTTGGATACTAAAACGCCGCACTAGTTACTTGTTTATTATGCATAGCACGATGCGTTTCGAGAATTTATTCTCGTTATCAAGTGCAAATATTTACATCGGTACTTTATGTGATGTTTGCTGTGTGTCGCTCCGCCTCTATTGCACAAAGGATGCCTTTATGTGGTTTGAATGCAAGCGGAAAATTGGAAAATAGGAAACGTATGATTTTCTATGCGCTAATGTTGGAAAATAGTATTTTTAGGATTTCATTCCTCAATGGATAAGATCACTTTGTTGTCCGTCTGTCTGACTCTTAAGAACTATTATCCTCAAGGATTGGCTATACCCATCAAGTAGAAATAAGTGTCACATACTAAGGTAAATGGGCCCTTGGGGATGTAAATGTTTAAGCTTCTATACCAATACAATCAAGAGATTATGTCATTAATGTTACACATTTGGATAGACGCAAAAACATTTATCAAAACATATTGGGTACTTCCTGTTGATCTAGAACCATGGAATCTGGCAGAAAGAAGGTTCCACAGTACAAGTAAAGGAAAAAAATCAGAAAATGTTAATTTTTGATTATACAATGAGAAAAAAACAATTTTTTCAACGTTGGACATTCGGCAGTCTGTAGGGCCGCATGTTAAGATCCCTTTTTCAAGGAACGGGTAAACGAATCAAGTTGAAATAAATGTCACATACTCAATTCCACGATCCCTTGAGGGTATATAAAATTTCAGATTCTACATCGATGACATCAAAAGGTGTTTCGGTATTGTGGCAGTATCGATGTTGGTAACAGCCAAAAAAGACAATCAGCGAAATTCTCGATTCTCGGTATGGATGAACTGAATGTATATATAATTAAGTTTGTTCGGAACTCTCGGTGCATGGGTCCTATTCACACCTGTCCGGATTTCTAGACTGACCTCTTACATATACTGTGTATGCTTCGCTGTGGAGAAATTCACACTCATGCAAACCATCACTCGCGTAATCTGTTTATGTGAAATAAAAATATGATCGAAAGATATAAGGACAGTATGGCTTTGGAAATAATTTTTGGATGGATTACATTCTCTATAAGAAACTGTCGTTTATAGCTTCTAACCTAACCTACTCACTATATAAATTATGTGTTATACTTTGTATTTTACTTCATACTATTTTTTGCAAAATACTGATTCGAATGTCTGAAGTAATGAATTATATTTATTCTGTTCACGACAAACATGTGAAGCTGGAAATACGAGTATTTGTACATTACTACAAAATAGAAAAAAGACCTCAACGATAAACTCTCGATTATTTAAATCGTTACCTCCTAGGGCTAATTGGTGCATGTCCTACACACCTGATGGATCGCACACGTGTTTTGCAAGAAATCTTGACGGTAGATTGATTAATTTTCCTAATATTGTGCCAATGATCCGAAGTATACTCCTGCTTTATACACAACTAAATCTTTGTGATAGTTCCATTTCATATACCTACAAACACCCAAATATACGTATGAGTTGACCAATGCCAGTTGTGACTTACTGGTATTATAGTCATACGACAGTACGTTTTTCGGTTTCGTGACGTGTACAGTTCTACATCTCTGAAGATTTAAAGCAAGCTGCCATACGATGCGCCATTCTGACAAATTTTCAAAAACTGACTTGACGTTTCTGTACGTTTTCTCAGACAGTACTTCAAATGGTTCAAATGGCTCTGAGCACTATGGGACTTAACTTCTGAGGTCATCAGTCCCCTAGAACTTAGAACTACTTAAACCTAACTAACCTAAGAACATCACACACATCCATGCCCGAGGCAGGATTCGAACCTGCGACCGTAGCGGTCGCGCGGTTCCAGACTGTAGTGCCTAGAACCGCTCGGCCACTTCGGCCGGCCGACAGTACTTCATGACAGTCAACTGTAACATCTGGAAAAAGACTTAGGTTACTATTATAGTTGTTTACTACATCATTAATACACAGTTAAGACAGCAAGGGTCCAAACACTTCGCTAAGGTCCGCCTGAAGTTCTCCATCAGAGATAACCTGCTAACAACTCCCTACCAAAAATTACAAATCTAGTCTCAAATTTCAGTTGACAACCCATACAATCGTACTTACGATTGCAAACGGTACTTACTCAAAAGCTTTCCGGAAGGCAACAAATACCACATATGCCCGACTACTTTGATCCTTAGCGCTCAGCATGTCAAGTGAGAAAAGAGCAGTTTGGGTTTCACGTAGTCGATGTTTTCGGAATTCGTGCAGGTTAGCATGGAGGAGCTCATTCTGTTCGGAGTAGCTCATTAAATTTGCCGTCAGAACAGATGGATGCCAAAGATATGTTCAAACAAGTTATCCTCCCAGACGTCCCCTTCATTTTCAAAGCAGGAGCAATCGACATAAATGAAGCATTAACTTTTAGTAGACAAACAGAACATCACATGGCAGTAATATTAGATTTCAAAACTGTTGTTTAGTTCATTGAAAGTCCAAAATGAGTAGCCACAATTCTTCATACGGTGCCGCGAAACAACAATAAAGGATCATCTATTCTTTCATTTGCCTCCGTTTTCACTCGGGCATTACAAAGAGTAGGTAGGTCCATCTACGAAGTACACAGTAATGTTAGGAATGTGCTACGGCTCATCTGTTCCTAAAAAGGGCATTATGAATAGATCAAAGAGCAAATTAATATGTACTGGAAAAATTTTGAACTCGATCTGGATTTAGCAAGTGCAAAATGTTTTCTTTGACCAAACCTTACTTCAACGCAAAAAAGTTCTCAACGAAATTAATAAGCGTGATTCGTTTGCGTTTTAATCATGTATACTTTACCACCTGCATCGATTAAGTGTATTGTACTCTCCTTATTGCGATTGTGACAGTATCTCTTATGATCCTCTAATTTCTTCGCTTTCCTGAAACAGCATTCACAGGCATGCTTTTGCCAAATATTTGAGAGAAACTGGCTTCATCTACCCTGTGGTTTACCCGGTTTTCCTTATAACATCTCCACACGTATACATAATACGTTATTCAGATTGATTCAATGTTTTAAAACTGCGGTATACAGTTCTTAACGATTATATTTAGACATTCAGTTTTCGGGAAATGAATATTTCAGATAAAATTTGTAACGACTACTTGGAAAGTATTATACACTACTGGCCATAAAAATTGCTACACCACGAAGACGACGTGCTACAGACGCGAAATTTAACCGACAGGAACAAGATGCTGTGATATGCAAATGATTAGCTTTTCAGAATATTCACACAAGGTTGGTGCCGGTGGCGGTCGCACCTACAGCATGCTGACATGAGGAAAGTTTCCAGCCGATTTGACCGGCGTTCCCTGGTGAATCGTTGTTGTGATGCCTCGTGTAAGGAGGAGAAATGCGTACCATCATGTTTCCGACTTTGATAAAGGTCGGATTGTAGCCTATCACGATTGCGGTTTATCGTATCGCGACACTGCTACTCACGTTGGTCGAGATCCAATGACTGTTAGCAGAATATGGAATCGGTGGGTTCAGGAGGGTAATACGCAACGCCGTGCTGAATCCCAACGGCCTCATGTCACTAGCAGTCGAGATGACAGGCATCTTATCCGCATGGCTGTAACGGATCGTGCAGCCACGTCTCGATCCCTGAGTCAGCAGATGGGGACGTTTGCAAGACAACATCTGCACGAACTGTTCGACGACGTTTGCAGTAGCATGGAGTATCATCTCGGAGACCATGGCTGCGGTTACACTTGACGCTGCATCACAGACAGGAGCGCCTGCGATGGTGTACTCAACGACGAACCGGGGTGCACGAATGGCAAAACGTCATTTTTTCGGATGAATCCAGGTTCTGTCTACAGATTCATGACGGTCGCATCCGTGTTTGGAGACATCGCGGTGAACGCACATTGGAAGCGTGTATTCGTCATAGCCATACAGGCGTATCACCCGGGTGCCATTGGTTACACGTCTCGGTCACCTCTTGTTCACATTGACGGCACTTTGAACAGTGGAAGTTACATTTCAGATGTGTTACGACACCCTTCATTCGATCCCTGCGAAACCCTACATTTCAGCAGGATAATGCACGTCCGCATGTTGCAGGTCCTGTACGGGCCTTTCTGGATACAGAAAATGTTCGACTGCTGCCCTGGCCAGCACATTCTCCAGATCTCTCAGCAACTGAAAACGTCTGGTCAATGGTGGCCGAGCAACTGGCTCGTCACAATACGCCAGTCACTACTCTTGATGAACTGTGGTATCGTGTTGAAGCTGCATGGGCAGCTGTACCTGTACACGCCATCCGAGCTCTGTTTGACTCAATGCCCAGGCGTACCAAGGCCGTTATTACGGCCAGAGGTGGTTGTTCTGGGTACTGATTTCTCAGGATCTATGCACCCAAACTGCGTGAAAATGTAATCACATTTCAGTTCTAGTACAATATATTTGTCCAACGAATACCCGTTTATCATCTGCATTTCTTCTTGGTGTAGCAATTTTAATGGCCAGTAGTGTATTTATAATTTGTGTGGCCGTATGGTATCTTTCCTGGCAGACGCCAAATGACAGTAAACAAATAAAGAAATAAATAAAAGAAAGAAATATTCGTCTCTCCAAGTGCGTCAGTACTCTTGGATTTTCCTTTCTAGAGAAATATTTGGAAACGGTTTTTATATTTATGCTCTGCCATCCAGTCACTGAAGTTACTTCAAAACAACAGTTTGCTGTTTACTGGTTTCGAAGTGAAATGAGTTCTGACATATCTTCGAAACGGCACTATTTGGTCTGTGGTGCGAAGACAGACTTCGGATTTCCATTTAGAGCCAATCTCGTCTCCAGATACGTAAACTTTACGACCGACGCCGCCCGATCACAGCGAAGGAATCGTGGCGTCCCCATTTGCCAGTTCGATTCCGCAGCCTATGCAGAACGCCCACGCGAGGGCACTGCAATTCACGGCAATAACAACGTCTGCGATCGTAAAAAAGTCGAGCCAGAGAGGCCAACACCGAAAGAGCAAAAAACTACAAAGGCACGACGTAGCGTCCATATTTTGTACGCAAACTGTTATCCTTGGGGCCTGAACAACAGTCGGGCGTCCGTTTCGGGCGCGTTCGATTGTTGACTCTGCGCCGGCGCGGTATAACAGACTGTCGGCCGCCAGAGATATAAACCGAAGTTTCCAGAGATAACAAACCACGCCGGCAGAGACCGCTATGCGGATGTGCGGGCTCAGAGTTTTGCCACAACCAGCAGTCGAGCTGATTAATCGGTCATGCTCCGTATATAACCCGCTAGTGTTGAGCTGTTTTCGGAATCTGGTTCTTTTCTACTGAATACCGCAAGGCTCCATTCAGAGTCTGCCCTGGCCTATCCTTTGCCGGGTTTGAGCAGTAACTTCGCGACCGCAGACGATGTTGGAAGTTTGGTTGACCAACTAATCCAGGCCTAGTATTCAAAAAATTATTGAGATGCTTTATTTTTTAATTTACACAGAAACACATTTTGCAGATTCCTCATTTATTCTCGACATCTACATTACTAAATCGCTACCCCAAAATCAGCATCAGTTGCAAGCTATACATCTATTGACTTCCAGGGGCAACGAAAATTTGATTTTCAGTGCTTTTCATAGTCGTGGACAAAATTTTGAAGATTGACAACTGTCATGTACTCATTAACTGTTCTAGTCTTCTGTTCAAACTTTAACACAGCAACAGAAGCACAACAATTAGAAACTGTGCCTGGAGACAGCTTAACTGGCAACGGGCATATACCAAGACTTCATTTACCCAGTATTTGAGAACGATAGCACTAATGACTTTCAAGAAACTTTAAAGATAATTTCAAACGTATAAGAAACTTTTTCTCGCTGACAGTCTCAAGAAAATGATGAAAACGAAAAGGTTATCACAGTCTCGTTGCTCATGTAGTCAAACTTGTGACACAGTTTTCATACAGTATCCACATATGCCACTGCATGTAAATGCAAAACTATATAATTGTGCGACGCATAGTCCAGGAGGTACAACATGAACATTTACCGTGTTGATGCGTGAAAGAGGCAGGTTTTACTTTAAATGGCGCACAATAACAGTTCAACATCGCATATGACGTAATAATTTGTTATTCCTTCTTCATTTTCTCTATTCACAGCACACAGCACACTTTGCAGGCAGCCCCTACATGCATTATTGAGTGTATATGAAAAATACGTAACTGTACGACGCAAAACTCAGGAAATATGACGTCATAAAAATTGAGATGTATGAAAAATTGACTTTTGTTTAAAATGGAGGCCAAATTACCCAGAATCTAATCATTCAGTGTTTTTTTAATAAGAGCAGTTTGTGACATCCAACAAACCTTAAATATAATTTGGAAACATTCCTAAACTGTTTCTCGCTTACATCTTGAATTATAAACCATAGCTCATTTGTATTTAAAACATCTCCCATACGTTTGAAGCTGCGAGAAGAGCTTCTGTAAAGTTTGGAAGGTAGGAGACGAGATACTGGCAGAAGTAAAGCTGTGAGGACCGGGCGTGAGTCGTGCTTGGGTAGCTCAGATGGTAGAGCACTTTCCCACGAAAGGCAAAGGTCCCGAGTTCGAGTCTCGATCGGGCACACAGTTTTAATCTGCCAGGAAGTTTCATTAAAGACTTAGTTTTGATCATTATGAGAGTTTAGACCACTGCTCAAATTAATTTGTAATTTTGATCAGAGCCTTGCTCTTTCTTCCGCCCCTAATTCCTTCCATTTATACGGATGCGAGGTTTTCACTTAAATATTCGAAACATTCGTCAATACACGTGTATTGTGCACTCATTTCCGTTGACGCTTCTAGCGAGGAAAGAAAACTATTGCAGCACCATATTTCTCGTGCAGAGTTGTTTTTGCACATTTTTTCCAACATGACACTTTTAATATAATCAATTAACAATACAATAAAAAAACACACAAAAGAAGCAAAGGTTTGCACATCATTTTATTTAAATTTCGTTCAGTGGTGAGTTTATTATTTCAACAACAGAAAATTGTTCCATGCTTGTCCTTTGCTGTATTTCTCATGACCACTAGATTTCTCGACATTTTAACGTGCTGCCGAGTACGACGCACGCCGACACAATGGAAGTAAAAACGAATAAAGTGCTTTTGTAATACGGAGAAGTGTCCGTTCAACCAGCCATTACGGGCAATTGTCTGTGAAGCTCTGCATCTGTGTACAACAGGCGTTTGAATATTAATGAACCTAAACACTGCGACAACACAAGTCGTTGGACGTAACCAGCCGTCCGCAACTGGGGGACAGCAGGGGGGTATTTGCCTCGTCCTGGAATGCTGATACAATGCCAACATTGATTTCTGCCCCACTTTTTCAGCCACCGCAATCATCATGTCTCTTACAGGTGATACGAAATTTGTCTTGATCGCACCTTTGGAAAGTGATAGCCGGTTTCGATTGCTTAGGTAATCATTTTCAGAACTGGTAGGTTGATGCATAAGTTCGTAGGTCGGTGCATAACTTCGCAGAGTTTCTGTTCTGCATGTTGGTATTCTGGTTGCTATGGTTTTATTTATCGATGGTATTTTTCATTTGTAGTTCACTGTTGCTATCTAAGTTAACATATCGCCTTTTGATTATTTGGAGATACTGAGTGGAGCTGTGGACCCAAGAAAACGGAGTGCTATAGGAGAAATAGGAACATTTCCGACAGATTCTTCTGTTTGAGTTCAATAGAGGGGTGACAGCACCGGAGGCAGCCAAAAAAAATTGCGCTGTGCATAGGGATAACGTCACTGGCAGAGTAGGGCAAGAAAATGGTTTTCTCGTCTTGCAGAGAATCGTTTTGACATTAGTGACTGTTCACCTTCGGGGTTATATGAAGATCGTTTAAAGCCATTAATCGATAATGTTCCACGTGAGTGAACTCGAGAAGTGGCAGATGGGATGTAACGTCCCCCTTGCCTTCTATCGACAATGTTAGAAATATATGACCGTGTAAGCATGTGCCTAAACAATTGGACTAAAATTTTGAAAAGGCTATCGTTCCGAAGATTCAATATAAAGTCGATAAATGAGGGGGAGGTTAACAACAAGATGCCTTCTAGGACAACTTATTCCGCCTACTTAATTACTGTAAAATTTAGTATGGTTGTTCGAAAGGTTTGTGCTATCATTCACGCACTGTGCCAACGAGAAGGGGTACCACGTGGATCGGAACAGAATAATAAGAGTTACTGAAATAATTATAGCTAAAACAAATACGGTCGCCAGCCCAATTGGGCAAAATTTCTGTTCGGTAGGTGAATTAATGAGCCGAACAGTCAATGTCCAGAATTACTCGAACACGCGCGGCAACAGAGGGCTGCACGCACGTTAGCAAAAACAACTGAAACATTGACGTAATAAAGCGAGAAAGAAAATAGCTTGCACTCGAAATATCATTAACTAATAGAGCTGAAATTTTGAAAACATACAAGATAACACTTAGATTAATGGTTACTTACTGTTGTGACAATGGCGCTACCTCACAATAAGGTATACTATTTTCATATGAATTTTTGGAAATGGCAGAAAATAATTAAAAGAAACTCTATTGACTTCTGAACAAGGAAGTAGAAATTGATAATTACTGTATCAAAAGGTAATTATTATACTTTAGCACGACATCAAGTCAAAATGTGGACCAGAACTTTACTAACAACAAAGTACAATAATCACTGATATTTGCACTCACTCATTAAATGAATGAATGGCTCTGAGCACTATGGGACTCAACTGCTGAGGTCATTAGTCCCCTAGAACTTAGAACTAGTTAAACCTAACTAACCTAAGGACATCACAAACATCCATGCCCGAGGCAGGATTCGAACCTGCGACCGTAGCGGTCTTGCGGTTCCAGACTGCAGCGCCTTTAACCGCACGGCCACTTCGGCCGGTCATTAAATCTAGTTAGTGCTTTTGATCATAGTGCCTGGAATCATTTTAATTGGATTAGTTGATTCACTATTTGTAACAATTAGATCAAAATTTAGTTCAAATTTAAAGTTAGTGAGACTGAAATTACTGAATGCTTTAAGTTCAAATCTTTAATCTAACTGAATCATTTAGTTCAGAAGCAAAATTAACTGGCACTGCAATTTTCATGTTTCATAAACGCTACTCGGATTATTGTAACAATAGGACAGGACAGGAACCTACTTGGTGAATGATTTTAGGAGAGTCACGGGAAACAGTTTTAATTAAAGTATGGTAATTGCTCACTCGCAAAACATCACAACGCTGAGTAACGCCGTTACAAAACTAGTTGACAATAAACTGTGTTGCAGCAACCTTACTTCAGTCCATTCTCGCCGTGACGAAGTTGCTGACGACGATACCGCTGCTGGCTCCTTTCCATGATAATTAGCGAGCACGGGAGTTATTGGCAGTGGTATTGGCGTGGCGGGTTCTTGATATTGATGCAGAAAAATGTTTCTACCGCCCTCGCTCGTCACTTGCCACGTGCCGCTAAACAATCACTCCTCCAGTACAGTGTACGCCATCCATGCGTCCGCACTTCACCACGTCTCACACCAGAGTTCTCTCTCTGTGTAGCGCCCACTCTGACGTAACATCCTCCCGAGTCCAGGGACGCCGCTACTCCAACGATACTTATTCGTCGACAAAAACCTAACCTTTCCCTAACATTCCCCCAGCGATTACTCAGTGATACTTACATAATATACATAATTGCTTATACAGCAAAATAAACAAATTAATTCATACATCGTGTACATATAAATTTACATAAAGATAAAAGCAAGTATATATACAATAATAAATGGTCAAAGAGCACATCGGCATGAAAGTGTTACAAACTGTGATCATTCTATACTACTGGCCATTAAAATTGCTACACCACGAAGATAACGTGCTACAGACGCGAAATTTAACTGACTGGAAGAAGATGCTGTGATATGCAAATGATTAGCTTTTCAGAGCATTCACAAAAGGTTGGCGGCGGTGGCGACACATACAACGCGCTGACATGAGGAAAATTTACAACCGATTTCTCATACACAAACAACATCTGACCGGCGTTGCCTGCTGAAACGTTGTTGTGATGTCTCGTGTAAGGAGGAGAAATGCGTACCATCACGTTTCCGACTTTGATAAAGGTCGGATTGTAGCCTATCGCGATTGCGGTTTACCGTATCGCGACATTGCTGCTCGCGTTGGTCGAGATCCAATGACTGTTAGCAGAATATGGAATCGATGGGTTCAGGAGGGTAATAAGGAACGCCGTGCTGGATCCCAACGGCCTCGTATCACTAGCAGTCGAGATGACAGGCATCTTATCCGCATGGCTGTAACGGATCGTGCAGCCACGTCTCGATCCCTGAATCAACAGATGGGGGCGGTTGCAAGACAACAACCATCTACACGAACAGTTCCACGACGTTTGCAGCAGCATAGACTATCAGCTCGGAGACCATGGTTGCGGTTACCCTTGACGCTGCATCACAGACAGGAGCGCCTGCGATGGTGTATACAACAACGAACCTGGGTGCACGAATGGCAAAACGTCATTTTTTCGGATGAATCCAGGTTAGGTTTACAGTATCATGATGGTTGCATCCGTGTTTGGCGACATCGCGGTGAACGCACATTAGAACCGTGTATTCGTCATCGCCATACTGGCGTATCACCCGGCGTGATGGTATGGGGTGCCATTGCTTACACGTCTCGGTCACCTCTTCTTCGCATTGACGGCACTTTTAACAGTGGACGTTACATTTCAGGTGTGTTACGACCCGTGGCTCTACCCTTCATTCGATCCCTGCGAAACCCTACATTTCAGCAGGATAATGCACGTCCGCATGTTGCAGGTCCTGTACGGGCCTTTCTGGATACAGAAAATGTTCGACTGCTGCCCTGGCCAGCACATTCTCCAGATCTCTCAGCAACTGAAAACGTCTGGTCAATGGTGGCCGAGCAACTGGCTCGTCACAATACGCCAGTCACTACTCTTGATGAACTGTGGTATCGTGTTGAAGCTGCATGGGCAGCTGTACCTGTACACGCCATCCGAGCTCTGTTTGACTCAATGCCCAGGCGTACCAAGGCCGTTATTACGGCCAGAGGTGGTTGTTCTGGGTACTGATTTCTCAGGATGTATGCATCCAAACTGCCTGAAAATGTAATCACATGTCAGTTCTAGTATACTATATTTGTCCAATGAATACCCGTTTATCATCTGCATTTCTTCTTGGTGTAGCAATTTTAATGGCCAGTAGTGTACTATCGTACCCCATTTGCATGGGAAAGGTTCAAAAATCGGGTGTATGGGTACCACATACTGTAAGCCAAAATCACTAAAAATCAGCGGAGTGGCTATATCTGCACCTCTGCTTCTTCGCCATGAAGTGACCCGCGAACAACACTGACCATTTCTATCCTGTTTCGTTACTGGTGACGAAAAATGATAACTTTATGCCAACATAAGAAAAAAAAGGATTGTTGAGCCCAAGCAAAGCAGCAACAACCCAGTACAAAGACCTGCGCGCATCTGGTGGAAAAGCGACGTTGTGGTGCACTACGAATTGCTTCCCCAGAGTGTAACCCTCACTGCTAACATTTATTGTCAACAACTGAGACTTCTTGCAGACACAGTCGAAGAAGAACTAGCAGGAAGACTGTGTGAAGTGGTATTTCTCTGTGTGTCGTACGAGGATACAGTATGCAGGTACATTCAGTGGTATAAATAGATAGTGTCTGCAGTATGTGTTGCAAATATAGTACTAATGAAGAGCAAAATTGTAGTTAGCGAAATCTTCTTTCCGTTATTATTTTGTGGGGTATGTACCGCAAGTAGATTTTCCAAAAAAGTTTAAAAATGCGTGCAAAGTTTGTTGAAAGTTGCTAAGTGTCCTTTTTCTGAAATGCTGGATGAATACAGGATGTTCGAGGAGTAACGACTAGTATTCAGGGATAAATAACTGCACATCTGCCGCGAGAAGGCTTGTTGATTTCCTCTTGTTTCAGAGCTTGCTTCGCGACTATAAAATCACATTCTAAGGTGACAACAATTTACCTAAAGAAGTTGCAAGAAACCTTTTGTTAACTATATGTCAAATTTGCAATACGTATTAAATAATAAAAGACCATAGACGTTTTTAGATGTGGAAGCAGATTCTTAATAGTACACTTATGCCCATACCCTCACGCGGATCATAGCGTAAAAACGCGACCGTCAAAAGGCTTAACAGTGAACTACTTGTAACTGTAACAAAGAGGGATACTAAGAACCAAATAGAATTATGAAAAAATCACTGTTATAAGTAATGATACCCACAGCATATTGAAAACCCTTTCGAAGAACCTCCTCCCCCTCCCCCCAAAAATAAATAGCGCTTACACAAGCAGAGGGATGCTATTATAATTTCCACATCTAAAAAGTGCGAGGTATTTCTTTTGTTATTCATGATCTAATTAAAACGTTATGCAGGTTAACAAAAGGTGTTTTTGCATATCATTTAGGTCAATTGTTTGGCACGTGAGCATGTGACCTTATAGTGACCTTATAGATCATCTCAGGACAGTTTCGAAGTTATTTATGCGTTCAGCTGGACTTCTGCCTCACTCACCAAGTTATATTTGTTCAAGAATCTACATCTACATTTACATCGATACTCCGCAAGCCACCTGTCGGCGTGTGGTGGAGGGTACTTCGCGCACCTCTATCGGTTCTCCCTTCTATTCCAGTCTCGTATTATTCGTGGAAAGAAAGGTAGTCGGTATGCCTCTGTGTGGTCTCTAACCTCTCTGATTTTATCCTCATGGTCTTTTCGCGAGATATACGTAGGAGGGAGCAATATACTGCTTGACTCCTCGGTGAAGGTATGTTCTCGAAACTTCAACAAAAGCCCGTAGCGAGCTACTGAGCGTCTCTCCTGCAGAGTCTTCCACTGGAGTTTATCTATCATCTCCATAACGCTTTCACGATTACTAAATGATCCTGTAAGAAAGCGCGCTACTCTCCGTTGGATCTTCTCTAACTCTTCTATCAACTCTATCTGGTACGCATCCCACACTGGTGAGCAATATTCAAGCAGTGGACGAACGAGTGTACTGTAACTTACTTCCTTTGTTTTCGAATTGCATTTCCTTAGGATTCTTCCAATGAATCTCAGTCTGGTATATGACAGGGTCGACCATTCTAATCAATAAAATTCCACGAAACAAGAGTGCTGTAATGCATATCTTTAGCGCTATGAGCGCCACTTCATCTTCGATACTGTGAAAAAAATCTCTTATATGGTAAGCTCTTTGCTTTTCATATCTTGGGAGAGGGTTGTATGGACCAAATGAAGAAAAAAAATGGTTCAAATGGCTCTGAGCACTATGGGACTTAACATCTGAGGTCATCAGTCCCCTAGACTTAGAACTACTTAAACCTAACTAACCTAAGGACATCACCCACATCCATGCCCGAGGCAGGATTCGAACCTGCGACCATAGCAGCAGCGTGGTTCCGGACTGAAGGAAGAAAAAAATTCCGTAGTAAACATGTGCTCTAAAATACACATCTTAACAATATAATATAAATTGTAGCCTGGTATATGTGTGTATACAATATGTAAATTAAAAAAGTGTATCACATGTTGGTGTGTAAACAAAATGCAGCTGTTCAGTTTGTGGATACCCCTGTAATACACTTGCAGCGTAGTTAAGCTGCCCATAGATGTGGGTTTTCTGAAATCTGCAATTATTTCAAATATCACATGCATACTATTAGCCCTGCAGACCTTTTTCTCGCATATGTAATTTGTACTGGTATACGTTTCAACTAGAGGTTGTAGTTTTCGAATTATTGAAGAAAGACGTACAAAAGTGACTTTCTAAGGCGTTTTTCTTGAGTAACTCGAAAACAGTGGCTTCTACCGGAAACGTATCTTAATACAGAATTTAACTATATTAAAGATGCTGTTCGCTTTTCAGTAGCGCCAATAGTTTGCTCTTAGTGGGTGAGAGAAAATGAAAATCTCATGTGTGGTTTCTGAAGGCGTGGTTTGCATAAAACCCAACGGTAGAGATTCTCTGGAAATAGGAGATGGAAAGGGGCTAAGTCAACAACGTATTCAATGTGAAAGGCATCTTGCCTTGTCAGATTTTAGTAGTCATAAGAGTTTTGGGTGTACTAACATCAATATCTCTAGTGTGGCAGTCTGTGCGGGGTACGATAATATGCACACACGTAAATATATTTTCGAGTGAGGGGTTTGTTCCTTATAGTCGTGGGGCGAGCAGCGTTGTCCAATACGGTGTGGGCTGCCCTGCAACCGGTAAGCCCCTTTAATTTACCAGGGAGCGCCCAAGGCGCGTCTGCGTCCATTAGCCGTCGTGACGGATAGCCCGGTGTTCTGTCCCGTTCTGTCCAGTTGTGACAGCAGACAATCGCCTCGGGACATCGTGAGCCTGTAGCACTCAGCCAGGCCTGCGCTAACATGCGGCACCAGCCACTGTGCGCACGAGGCTACATACGTGCCGCGAACAGCCGGCGTCGAGCGAGAACTGAAAGGGCACGAAGACAGCCCGAGGTCGCTGCACAAGTAGCTCAGCGTACTTTCCTCAGTAGTTACTGGAACGTCAATAAGAACATGCTAAACTAACTCCTAAACTAAACGAGTTCCAGAACAAATATAACTTCGCCAGCTTGAGAGCTTAGCACTGTAATCAATTAGTGTCTACAAGTAGAAAAGAGCTCTCCTTTCCACTATTACTCTCTCCCTCTCCCTCCCTCCCTCCACACCCCTCTCCTTCTAGCTTTCTCTCTCTCTTTCTCTCTCTCCCTCCCCCTATCTTTAATAAATTTAAAAGTTTTTCTTATGTAGTAATTCAAATATGTTTTTTTGTTTGTTTAAATGTAACATGTTGCATTTTGTGTACCTGTAAAGTTAAATATGTAAAATTGTATACCATTGTAATTCCTCAAAACTGTTACCACCATATAGTGTCAAAGTGGAAATATGTTGTCTCCTGTGCTATCAACTCTCATAAAACCAACCCTCATAATATTACTTTGTGCCAACCTTGTCAGAAAAGAAAAGCGCAAAGTTTCTTCGCCGCGCGCAAATTTTTACTCCTCCAGACAAAATGATCAGGACCTTTTTGTACGAAATTTAACTTGGTTAACTCTTGCACTTGGATAAATTTTCGCTGTTGATCACAGTTTTTGAGTTACTCAAGAAAAATGCGTCTGAAGGTCACTTTTGTAAATTTTTTTTGAATAACTCGGAAACTACGACCACTAGCTGAAACAAACAGGTATAAAAGGTACAGGATTTAACATTAAATTTCCTACAAAAAGGTTCTGTTCATATTTTCTGTAGGACTAATAGTATGCGTGTAGCACCAGAGGGAATACAAAAACCTTGGGCGTGGTATTTGACGGTGTTGCAGGTTGCATAAACCTGATGGTAGCTGCAGCTGAGTCACCCTGTAAATATATGCACCACAAAAAGTTCATCTTGTAAGTGGGCTGTTTAGGTTTTTATGTTGGTAACGCCACGTAGCCCTCTGTATGAAAATCACTGACTGTCCTGTGTGCAGTCCGTGGCTGGTTTGCATTGTTGGAATATTCGCTATTGTAGTGCTGGGCAGTTGGATGTGAACAGCGCGTAGCGTTGCGCAGTTGGAGGTGAGCCTCCAGCAGTGGTGGATGTGGGGGGAAAGATGGCAGAATTTTGAGAGAGGATGATCTGGACGTATGTCCGTCAGAAAAACGAAATCTGTGAGACTGGATGTCATGAACTGATATATATATTATGACTTTTGAACACTATTAAAGTAAATACATTGTTTGTTCTCTATCAAAATCTTTCATTTGCTGACTATGCCTATCAGTAGTTAGTGCCTTCAGTAGTTAGAATCTTTTATTTAGCTGGCAGTAGTGGCGCTCGCTGTATTGCAGTAGTTCGAGTAACGAAGATTTTTGTGAGGTAAGTGATTTGTGAAAGGTGTAGGTTATTGTTAGTCAGGGCCATTCTTTTGTAGGGATTATTGAAAGTCAGATTGCGTTGCGCTAAAAATATTGTGTCTCAGTTTAGTGTTGACCAGAATAAGTAAAGAGAGTAATGTCTGAGTACGTTCAGTTTTGCTTAGCTGTTTGAAAATCAAATAACGTAGAAGTTTACCAGCACCTATTCAGCTTAATCATGAGTTGTAAGAAATGAATAACTTGAGGCACCTACACTTCCAAAAAATAAAATTCTGACTTTTCAAAAAAAAAAAAATAAGTAAATGCTCTACATCCAATAACCAAGTCTAAACAAACTCGGTTTGACAGACTTATAAGGAAATAATAATTGCAAAACGAAAACTGCAACAACAAAAGGATCTGTATATAGCACCTATAACGATATTTTGCTTCTCTGAAACGTATTAGGGGTAATTCTTTGTATCAATGTAATTGTTCATCTGTGAATAACAGTTTATGTATGTTAAAAAATTGACCTGTATCGAAATGCGCTGATTGTCTTTAGATCTCTTCTATTTGCCCAATGAAGCTTATCTGGCACGGATAACATATTGACGAGCAGTGTGCAGGTACTGACCGAACGTGGTTTTTGTGATGTACTACTTTTGTGGATGAACTACCCTTTCTCAGAATTCCTCCTATGACTCTGTATTGCATCTGCCTTACTTGCGACAAGTTTCATGTGGTCGTTCCACTTCAAATCAGTCTGTATGTATCCTCTCAGAAAAGTGATGGATAGCATTTAGTGAGAGTTCTACAATCGAGAATCGTACAGTAATGAATCTTTCTCCTTTTAATGCGCAATACGCCACATTTATTTACATCGAGGGTCAAGTTACAATCCCTGCGCCAAGTTACTATGCGACGTCTTGCAACTTTCTGACTGCGTGACTTTCCTGCATACAACAGCATAATCCACGAAAAGCCTCGTGAAACTTCCAAATTGATCAACTAGGTCGTTTCTATATATTGTGAAACTAATGCTCGTATAACATTCCCTTGGGGTTTATGTCTGACGGCATCTCTCCATGGAGAATAACATGTCCTCATCAATCACACAGGTTCTGATTCACCGGACGCTCGTATTTTGGTGATTAGCCAGCAGTTTGGAACGGTGTCGAAGGCCGTTTGGAAGTAATCTTGTACAAGCAATGAGTGTCAGCCGACTGGGTTAGCAGGTACGTATATCAGATTGTTCACTGAGGATACAGTTGTCTACAGGACAGCGTCGCCATTGGATACCATAAGTAAGTGCAGAAAAACGTGGACAATATTTCAACTTTTGATGCAGTGAATTCCACTTCATTTTAAATGTGGGCACGTGCAAGCTGATGCCTGCAACAAAGAGAAGGAACTCGACAACATGCGACCTCGATAAAATGCGATGGGAAGACTAGTAGCGAATCACTGCGGCGTCTCACTTCACTTTCGTATTAAGGTGTAATATTAATAAGCGATACAAAAAGGGACGAACTCGTAAAATCGTCATTAACAAAGCTGAATGGAAGACTTGTTCGCTAAATTTTTTCAAGAGGTTTTGAGAAAATGCAATGTTTCTGCTAAAGAAATTACATATGAGCTGTTTGTTCGACAAATTATGGAATAAACACCTGACACTGTCAGAAGAAGAGTCATCTCTGTTTCAACGTAAAAAAGCTTCCAGAATAGGAGTTTTGCTGTCCAGATCGCATTCCTAATATATCCCGATTATTAGTTTCAGCAAAGTTATAATGTCATCTCCAGATCTGTGATACAAATACGTTACAACGTCAAAAATTATCATACACAATTTCGAAAAGAATTTTCTTCAGTTTCACATACCATCGGATACGTGGTAGATTTCCACCTGGCCATTGAAAAGATAGAGAGGTAAACTGGGATATTAAAAATGTTACTTAAAAGAGAGCCCTAAAATGTTTATGGCGACTCCATTGTCATAAAGTAAAATAATATTTACCTCATAGAAAATGCACCGCAGTTCAACAGTAACGACACATAAATAAAAGCCATAATTTTGTTAGCAAGGCACTGTGATCTGAAATACATCGGACAGAGCACGTCCACTGCTGTCAGATGTGTGTATGTTATTGAATGACTCCGTACTGCCGGAAAGTTGTCAAGAACTGCATAATACTAAAGTGTACTATCAAGTAGCAGAGGTCTCACGTATAATAACGTGTAATGTACGGATAACGTATGCTGTATACTAAGTAAACCAATTTGTGTACATAAACGACAAGCTTAAAAAATTACTGCAACTTTATAGAGCACGCCGTATTTTTTGATCATAGTGATTAAAAAATATTTAGTGAAAATAATTTACATTTTCGTTTTATTTCAAAAGACGAGCCCCCATCAAGCGACAATATAATATCAAACTTCCTGGCAGATTAAAACTGTGTGCCCGACCGAGACTCGAACTCGGGACCTTTGCCTTTCGCGGGCAACTGCTCTACCAATTGAGCTACCGAAGCACGACTCACGCCCGGTCCTCACAGCTTTACTTCTGCCAGTATCTCGTCTCCTACCTTCCAAACTTTACAGAAGCTCTCCTGCGAGGTCCGGGCGTGAGTCGTGCTTCGGTAGCTCAGATGGTAGAGCACTTGCCCGCGAAAGACAAAGGTCCCGAGTTCGAGTCTCCGTCGGGCACACAGTTTTAATCTGACAGGAAGTTTCATATCAGCGCACACTCCGCTGCAGAGTGAAAATCTCATTCTAAATATAATATCAAGTTAGAATCCAGTGATAGCAATATGTACAAATAAAAGTCTTCTGGGAATTACGTACGATAATTAGAAACTTTGAAACATACTTATAACACTTGCAGATCTGAAGATGGCTTTTTTTTTAATCATCAGTCTTCTGACGTGTGATGCGGCCCGCCATGAATTCCTTTCCTGTGCTAACCTCTTCATCTCAGAGTAGCACTCGCAACCTACGTCCTCAGTTATTTGCTTGACGTATTCCAATCTCTGTCTTCCTCTACAGTTTTTGCCCTCTACAGCTCCTTATAGTACCCTGGAAGTCATTCGCTCATGTCTTAACAGATATCCTATCATCCTGTCCCTCCTCCTTTCCTTATCAGTCCACCTGATTTCCAACATTCGTCTGTAGCACCATATCCAAACGCTTCGATTCTCTTCTGTTCCGGTTTTCCCACAGTCCATGTTTCACTACCATATAATGGTGCACTCCAGATGTACATCCTCAGAAATCTCTTCCTCAGATTAAGGCCGGTATTTGATATTAGTAGACTTCTCTTGGCCAGAAATGCATTTTTTGCCATAGCGAGTCTGCTTTTGATGTCCTCCTTGCTCCGTCCGTCATTGGTCATTTTACTGCCTAGGTAGCAGAATTCTTTAACTTCATTGATTCGTGACCATCAATCCTGACGTTAAGTTTCTCGCTGTTCTCATTCTTACCGTTTCTCATTACTTTCGTCTTTCTTCGATTTGCTCTCAATCCGTATTCTGTACTCATCAGATTGTTCATTCCATTCAGCAGATCATTTAATTCTTCTTCACTTTCACTCAGGATATCAGTCTCGTCAGCGTTTCTTATCGCTGATATCCTTTCACCTTGTATTTTAATTCCACTCCTAAACCTCTCTTTTATTTCCATCATTGCTTCTTCGATGTACAGGTTGAACTGTAGCGGCGAAAGACTACATCCCTGTCTTACACCCTTTTTACTTCAAGCACTCCGTTCTTGGTCGTCCACTCTTATTATTCCCTCATGGTTTGTACTTATTCTATATTACCCGTCTCTCCGTATAGCTTACCCCTACTCTTTCGGAATTTCGAACATCTTGCACCATTTTACATTGTCGAACACTTTTTCCAGGTTGACAAATCCTATGAACATGTCTTGATTTTGAACCGCAGCGTCAGAATTGCCTCTCTGGTGCCTTTACCTTTTCTAAAGCCGAACTGATCGTCATCTTGCACAACTTTAATTTTCTTTTCTTCTGTATGTTATTCTTGTCAGAACCTTTGGATACATGAGCTGTTAAGCTGATTGTGCGATAATTGTCGCACTTGTCAGCTCTTTCCGTCTTCGGAATTGTGTGGATGATGCTTTTCGGAAGTCAGACTCAAACGTTCTACACACCAACGTGAATAGTCGTTTTGTTGCCATCACTTCCCCCAATGATTTTAGGAATTCTGATGGAATGTTAGCTATGCCTTCTGCCTTATTTGATCTGAAGTCCTCTAAAGCTATGTTAAATTCTGATTCTAATACTGGAGCCCCTATCTCTTCTAAATAGACTCCTCTTTCTTCTTCTATCGTATCAGACAGATCTTCCCGTCATAGAAGCTTTCAACGTGTTCTTTGCCACTATCTGCTCTCTCATCTTCATTTAACAGTGGAATTCCGGTTGCACTCTTAATGTTATCACCCTTGCTTTTAATGTCACCCAAGGTTGTTTTGTCTTTCTTGTATGCTGAGTCTGTCCTTACGACAATCATTTCTTTTTCGATTTCTTCACATTTTTCATGCAGCCATTTCGTCTAAGTTCCCATGCACTTCTTGTTTGTTTCATTCCTCTGCGGCTTGTATTTCTTTATGCCTGAGTTTCCCTAAACATTTTTGCACTTCCTCCTTTCATCGGCCAACTGAAGTATTTCTTCTGTTACCCAAAGTTTCTTCGCAGTTACCTTCTTTGTACCTATGTTTTTCATTCAAATTTCTGTGACGGCCCTTTTTAGAGATGTCCCTTCCTCATAAAATGTACAGCCTACGGAGTTATTCCTTATTGCTGTAACTATAGCCTTAGATAACTTCAAACGTATCTCGTTATTCCTTAGTGTTGTGACTGACAATCCGCAATTTTTCACAGACACAACTTTTGTTGATGTAAGTTCACAAGTTTGATGACTGAGCAACAAACGAAAGGTAACAATAACGATGGCAGTAAAAGTCCCCTAATTGAGGCAAACAAAAGTTTACTTCTTATTTTCCACAGATGTTCGTGGTAAAGCATACACACACTCGCTAGTAACAGTCCAATTCAGAGACGAAGGCGTAATCTTCAATGGTCGCAGTACGCGAAGTCGGCATCCGGCGTGAACTGCACTTTGTTGCTGGTTCTAGCCCTAAATAGCTGTCTCCAGCCAATCAGGTTTTGACGTAGTGATACCTCATGCAGGCCGTGGCTCGAGCTCCCCCTGCAGGAAGTAGTGCTCGTACTGTCTCTTTCCATTATCTTGTATGTAAGTAGCTGGTATTTACCATGGTGATTTTGGTACGCCTTGGTCCGAGACAACCTCCTCCTCTGTGGTGTAATATGGGTTGCCGGACGTGAGGGGCTACCTTGGCTCCAGTATAACAGTATGGAGGGTCTAACGCTTTTTAGCAGGTTCTAGTTAAAAAATCTTCTAGTTACATACTCGTAGATTACGAGTCCGTGTTAAGCTCAATGAAATTCTTGGAATTTGTTCTTATCTTGTTGCTTCCGACGACCTTTCTCCGCCAATTCAATGTTAATTGGAGTGCATAATATTAACTGGCTCACTGCAGAAATTCCAGGAGTCAATGTGGGAAGCCAGTGGAATTAAATACTATGCATCAATGCATAGTTCGCATTTTGTACAATGCTACTTGACACTACACAGAGCAAAAAAAAAGAAGTTGTATTTTAACATTTGCTGTACTGAGAAATCTGTATCGTATAATACGTAAAAGTATGGTACCGAATACTTCATATAAGGGCCCCCCGGTATGTCCAGTCACAAGGGGCGTAGGATCAACACATCTCTTCCAGCCGTTGTCGTCTTTCTTGATCTTGGAGCCGCTATTTCTCACTCTGGTAGCTCCCAAGTTGGCATCGAGCCCTACTGCCAAGGAAAAAGCCTTGTCAGCAGCGGTACTCGAACCGTAGGCCCCCACATAGTAGTCAAACCCACTGATCTCTGAGCTACAGATGCGAAGAGAGACAAAGTAATTTCTCCTTATTCATTACACAAATGGAGTAGAACAGAAATTGGCTGACACAGGTACGAAGTACCTTCGTCCACGCACTCTGATATTATGGGTTATACACGGATGAGACACAACTTTATGGCTACCTGCTTAATAACTTGTTGGTCGTGCTTTAGAACGCAACACAGCTTTGCTGTTTCACAACGTGAAGTGAAACTTCCTGGAACATTAAAACTGTGTGTCGGACCGAGACTCGAACTCGGGACCTTTGCCTTACGTGAAGTGAATGTATCAGCGCTGCAGCAGGTACAGAGTAAGGAGCGAGCGGTATGTTCCCACGCTGGTTAGCAGACGCGGTCTGCCATCTGGAGCTTTCAGAGCCAGTGGGGTGAGGTGCCGATGCGGAAATCTCTCGTTACGTCAGCAAAGAGACATGTAAGGGAAGTGCATGTATTCTGGCACGGATCAAGTAATTGCAATCAATAAATATTTGCTAACCAAAGTTGCCATTTGCCACTCAGACATTATGAGGTATCTATTCATCATACTAGAAAAATAAATGAAGAACTTTGGCATAACTGAGAATGTACTGCGTAGCATAATCAGCAGTCGTCGACAGTATGGCTCTGAGCACTATGCGACTTAACTTCTGAGGTCATCAGTCGCCTAGAACTTAGAACTAATTAAACCTAACTAACCTAAGGACATCACACACATCCATGCCCGAGGCAGGATTCGAACCTGCGACCGTAGCGGTCACGCGGTTCCAGACTGAAGCGCCTTTAACCGCACGGCCACACCGGCCGGCGTCGACACTATCCCTTTCGATCTAATCGTGCGGTGTGCTCTCGTACCGTTAATAGCTGATGCGAACAAGTTCATTTTATGGTATTTTTTAAATAAATTCACCATAATGACATACAAAAAACTCGTTCCCGCTTCATTACGTAAAACACAGACAATACTGTAAATAAGTTATACACAACTGCAACCAGTCACTTTTTTCAATAATAATGCTTTATTACATTAACCGGTTTTCGAACCATTTCAGGTTCATCTTCATATGATTTCGGGAGGATCCGGGAAGTTACATCATTACTGGTAGTAGCATAATGCTGGGTGCTGGTTCTATGGCAGAAAGATGGGGCACACTTTAATGTATCGCCATAACTATAGCTTATCTGTCGATATGGATGTAAATTTAGTTTTTACTTACCGCGACAGTATAGGCGGCTTTTTTCGTATCTGTCTGCCTCAATTTGGATGTCCAGAACACTTTCACACGAACTATATTAGTTCACACTTTAACTGTGGCACTTTACCAACATCCAGCATGCACTTTACAACTGTTGCTTATAACAAAGATCTTGACAGAGAGATATGGCATAAGCCTACTTTGTACAGAGATATAATTTTTTGTTCTTTACATGTGTTAAAGTCGATATAAGGGCAAGTTTTTTTTTGTTATAAAAATGGCGATAACATGAGAGCACTAGATAAATTAATAATAAATTACTGCAAGAACAAATTTCAGGTGATCTGATATGCTATTTCTACTTGTATGTTACAGGCAGTTTTCTCTTCTTTTTTTTTTATTGATTCCTTGGGACTCATGTTAATGCCAAACATGATAACTGCCATGAAAAAAAACTGCCGGTAACATACAAGTAGAAATAACATATTAGATCACCTGAAATTTGTTCTTGTAATTTATTATTAATTTATCTAGTGCTCTCATGTTATCGCCATTCTGATAACAAAAAAAACCTTGCCCTTATATCGACTTTAACACATGTAAGGAACAACAAATTACATCTCTGTACAAAGTAGGCTTATGCCATATCTCTCTGTCAAGAACTTTGTTAAAAGCAACAGTTGTAAAGTGCATGCTGGATGTTGGTAAAGTGCCACTGTTAAAGTGTGAACTAATATAGTTCGTGTGAAAGAGTTCTGGACATCCAAATGGAGGCAGACAGACACGAAAAAAGCCGCCTATACTGTCGCAGTAAGTAAAAACTAAATTTACATCCATATCGACAGATAAGCTATAGTTATGGCGATACATTAAAGTGTGCCCCATCTTTCTGCCATAGAACCAGCACCCAGCATTATGCTACTACCAGTAATGATGTAACTTCCCGGATCCTCCCGAAATCATATGAAGATGAACCTGAAAAGGTTCGAAAACCGGTTAATGTAATAAAGCATTATTATTGAAAAAAGTGACTGGTTGCAGTTGTGTATAACTTATTTACATTAATATACAGTCACGGTTCTAAAATATCCGTAATAGATAAGCATAATAGACAATACTATTTCACTTTCAGGATCCGACAGCGTTGCTATGGCTCTGCAAGGGCACATGGAACTACGAGAGCACCTCCACATAACAGGAAAGAAGTATTGCTACACACAGGCTCACTAAGTCACTTCGAGACTGGCTTAACTATCGCAAAACTCGGGTGGGAAAGCACGGCCAGTTATACTGTACGACCGACTTCGTGGGCTGTCTTAGACAGCGGTGTCAGAACGCCAGCACGGGTGGGGCAAACAGATTGATATTGGCGATGCACGCGTACTGGCGAAACAGCCTCTTACATTCAGGAAGAAGATTAGAGAGGCAGTAGAAATAGCCAAGTGACCGGCCAACATGAACAGAGAAGACGGGTACCGACTTCCGACGTCTTGGCTGCCGGCAATAACAGCGCTACGGGGCGACAGCTCACGCGAAGAAACACTCACACACACGCGGGAGACCGCAGCGGCCGCAGTTTCACAGAGTACACGTCACAACTGCCACCTGGTTTTCCATTCGCCGATTTTCCACGATCGCAAACAGTAATGCAAACACCAGTCAAAGCGTCGGTTTTCCACCAATGAAAAGAAATAATAAAAACACCAACAAAAACTTCTAACATCCCTCCCTTTCATCCTAAACAGCCTATCAGAATTAGATAGCAGCCATGTCTGCAGGTATACACAGTGGTCCACAGACAGTGACCGGGCGAAATATATCGCGAAATAAGCATCAAACGAAAAAACTACAAAGAACGAAAGAGCTTGAAGGGGGAAACCAGATGGCGCTATGGTTGGCCAGCTAGATGGCGCTGCCATAGGTCAAACGGATATCAGGTGCGTTTTCTTTAAAACAGCAACCCCAACTTTTTATTACATATTCGTGTAGTTCGTAAAGAATTATGAATGTTTTAGTTGGACCACTTTTTTCGCTTTGTGATATAGTATAAGTACGTATAAGTACGTGGTATCACGTATCACTCCGCCAGTGCGGACGGTATTTGCCTCGTGATACATTACCAGTGTTAAAATGCCAAACGGGCGTGTGCTATGTACGCTGCTCTGTATCCTGGACGACATCATCCAAGTGTCCGGACCGTTCGCCGGATAATTACGTTATTTAAGGAAACAGGAAGAAGTTCAGCCACATGTGAAACGTCAACCACGACCTGCAACAAATGATGATGCCCAAGTAGGTGTTTTAGCTGCTGTCGCGGCTAATCCGCACATTAGTAGCAGACAGATTGCGCGAGAATCGGGAATCTCAAAAACGCCGGTTTTGAGAATGCTAGATCAACATCTATTGCAACCGTACCATATTTATATGTACCAGGAATTGCATGGCGACGACTTTGAACGTCGTGTACAGTTCTGCCACTGGGCACAAGAGAAATTACGGGACGATGACAGATTTTTTGCGCGCTCTATTTAGTGACGAAGCGCCATTCACCCTCCAGCGGTAACGTAAACCGTCATAATATGCACTATTTATGCAACGGAAAATCCACGATGGCTGCGACAAGTCGAACATCAGCGACCTTGGCGGGTTAATGTATCGTGCGGCATTATGGGAGGAAGGATAATTCGCCCCTATTTTATCGATGGCAATCTAAATGGTGCAATGTATGCTGATTTCCTACGTAATGTTCTACCGATGTTACAACAAGATGTTTCACTGCATGACAGAATGGCGATGTACTTCCAACATGATGGATGTCCGGCACATAGCTAGCGTGCGGTTGAATCGGTACTGAATAGCATATTTCATGACAGGTGGATTGGTCGTCGAAGCACCATACCATGGCTCGCACGTTCACCGCATCTGACGTCCCCGGATTTCTTTCTTGTTATCGTGATCCACCAACAACGCCTGACAACATGCGTCAGCGCATTGTCAATGCAAGTGCGAACATTACGGAAGACGAACTACTCGCTGTGGAGAGGAATGTCGTTACACATATTGCCAAATGCGTTGAGATTGACGGACATGATTTTGAGCATTTATTGCATTAATGTGGTATTTACAGGAAATCACGCTGTAACAGTATGCGAACTACTCGCTGTTGAGAGGAATGTCGTTACACGTATTGCGAAATGCATTGAGATTGACGGACATGATTTTGAGCATTTATTGCATTAATGTGGTATTTACAGGAAATCACGCTGTAACAGTATGTGTTCTCAGAAATGATAAGTTCTCAAAGGTACCTGTATCACATTGGAACAACCGAAATAAAATGTTCAAACGTACCTAAGTTCTGTATTTTGTATTTTAATTTTAAAAACCTATCTGTTACCAACTGTTCGTCTAAAGTTGTGAGCCATATGTTTGTGAGTATTACAGCGCCATCTATCACAAAGCGAAAAAAGTGGTCGACCTAAAACATTCATATTTCTTTACGTACTACACGAATATGTAACAAAAAATGCGGGTTCCTATTTAAAGAAACGTAATTGATATCCGTTTGACCTGTGGCAGCGCCATCTAGCGGGCCAACCATAGCGCCATCTGCTTTCCCCCTTCAAGCTAAAAAAGTTTCGTTCTTTGTAGTTTTTTCGTTTGACGCTTATTTCATGAGATATTTGGCCTGGTCACGATCTATGGACCACCCTGTCTAAGAAACAAAGTTTTCTCAGCAGTAAACAAAAATACCCTGAAAAAGGTCGCTTGCAACAGGTAACGAAACGTCGGTAGTTCTGTATATATTGACAATGCGATCAAAAACCCTGAAAAATGTTATTTAAATGATGCTGGTGATTTTTAGCCCCACAATATTTCATTCCAGACTGTAAGTGATATTTGAAACATATTTTAATTTTAATAATGAACAGCCTCAGTTGCACCGTTTGCCTAGAAATTTACCTAGGTTTCAGTCGGGATAACCCAACCCTCTTCAGAATGACAGAATCTATCGTTTGTCCATAGTAGACATCGTCAAGCTCAAACTACATATGAGCTTGACGATGTCCACTATGCCGACCGGAGTGGCTGTGTGCGGTTCTGGGCGCTACAGTCTGGAACCGCGTGACCGCTACGGTCGCAGGTTCGAATCCTGCCTCGGGCATGGATGTGTGTGATGTCCTTAGGTTAGTTAGGTTTAACTAGTTCTAAGTTCTAGGGGGCTGATGACCACAGCAGTCAAGTCCCACAGTGCTCAGAGCCATTTGAACCATTTTTGATGTCCACTATGCACAAACGATAGATTCTGTTATTCTGAAGAAGGTTTGGTTATCTTGACTGAATCCTAGGTAAATTTCTAGGTAAACGGTGCAACTGAGGCTGTTCATTATTAAAATTTATACAGTTGCTGACAGGGCCGTGATATGTTGAAGATATTTGAAACCATTTTGTTTGAAATCGTACCATAGGTTAGGAATGAGATTTTTACCCACGGCTATCCCAGTCGAATACATTTCAGATGTATCCAACACATTTCACACGTGTCTGTACACACATTTAATCCATCATATTTAATTTCTAGCGAATTTAGCCCTGCAGTTTCATTTTCACGCTGTTCAATATTTATGCCATCGTATCTTCTGAACTTTGCATCGTACGATATATTTGTAGGTACATTCAGCTGCATACGTGGACGCTGTCTACGAAAAATGTTAGTTTATTGCGCATGTCAGTGTTTACGAGGTAATATCATCTGAATTATGAGTCATGCAATGATATAAATTTGCAGGGCCGGCCGGTGTGGTCGTGCGGTTCTAGGCGCTACAGTCTGGAACCGCGTGACCGCTACGGTCGCAGGTTCGAATCCTGCCTCGGGCATGGATGTGTGTGATGTCCTTAGGTTATTTAGGTTTAAGTAGTTCTAAGTTCTAGGGGACTGATGACCACAGGTGTTAAGTCCCATAGTGCTCAGAGCCATTTGAACCATTTTGAAATTTGCAGGTAAATTCAGTGGTATATTTGTGAATACTGTCTGCAAATAGCGTCGCAAATACGCTTAGTAGTAGAGATGTAATGATTTAAAACGTCATGTTTCATACGGCAGTTTTACTGTGTAAACGGTATTCTCAAATAGTGGATGACCTAAGTATGCTAATACGCTCGTCCTGGACTACACTGCCTTTCGACACTCACACCCACCGCTGTGACAGGTAGGTGGTCCTTAACCACACAGCGATGACTTACAGAGAGCAAGTAATATCTGTATCAAATTTTGTCGAAATCGGTCCGGTGTTTTAGGAGAAGATACCGAATACCTACGTACGTACATCGAATTTCATAGTATGTACGGATTTTTGATGATATCCAACAGGTTTTTCTCCTTCTGTCTCGCTTGTTTTTCTATTCATGTTTCAGACTAACTTTGTGGTAATGTGAATAAAGGTTTTTTGTGTAATTTGTCACTCGATGGATAGCGTGGCTGTAATCACACGGGGACTTCGGTTCACAAAGGTGACATTTACATTCATATTGATAACTTCAAAAATATGTATTTGTTATACACTAGTGAAATTAGGTTTCTGTGTATCAGAGTAATTATTAAAACTAAGTAGATAAATCGCCCTTGATCGAATATGTTTTCTGTAGGTCTTGGGGGCACGACGCGATTTCAAACTCACTGAATGACTTTACATAAAACTGATAATTTTATTTCTGTGTATGTCCATGATCAGGGATTAATACGATTTACAAATATGTCCATTCGTTGCTGTTGCAGAACGTGTTCACTACGGCGACGCCTTTGGGGAACTATTGAAACGAGCCTGCAGTAGACATTTTCCCTCCACCGCGAAAGTACTTCCGTGATTACGCTACGCAGGGAGACGGGCCTTTTGGTAAATGGAAGTCCCCGCTACCTGCGAACACGAAGGCTGCGACCCTTTGAGCAAGGTTCGCGGTAACCAGGAGGTGGAGTAGGCAAGTTTCCTCGAAAATGAAAAGAGAATGAGAACGCGCGGCGTGGAATGAGGTGGGGAGGACGGGTACAAGGTAGAGAGGAGGGGGTTTTACGTACGTAGGCGGCCGGAAGTCTGAATAGCGATGTGATTTCTGCGCGGCAACAAAGAAGTTGCCTCTAACCCTGTCGTCACTGCCTATGCAGCATTGCGTGGCTGCAAAGGAGGTAAAGGGAAGCAGGTTGTCGCGTTGAGGCACTATAAATTTTGCTCTCCAGAAATATAGTCGTCTAATCGGAAACTTTAGATGTTGTGTTACTTGTAGTGATAATGTTGTTGTTTTGTGGTCTTCAGTCCAGAGACTGGTTTGATGCAACTCTCCATGCTACTCTATCCTGTGCAAGTTTCTTCATCTCCCAGTACCTACTGCAACCTACATCCTTCTGAATCTGTTTAGTGTATTCATCTCTTGGTCTCCCTCTGCGATTTTTACCATCCACGCTGCCCTCCAATACTAAATTGGTGATCCCTTGATGCCTCAGAATATGCCCTACCAACCGATCCCTTCTTCTAGTCAAGTTGTGCCACAAACTCCTCTTCTCCCCAATTCTACTCAATACCCCCTCATTAGTTATGTGATCTATCCATCTAATCTTCAGCATTCTTCTGTAGCACCACATTTCGAAAACTTCTATTCTCTTCTTGTCTAAACTATTTATCGTTCATCCTTCACTTCCATACATGGCTACACTCCATACAAATGCTTTCAGAAACGACTTCTTGACACTTAAATCTAGATGTTAGCAAATTTCTCTTCTTCAGAAACGCTTTCCTTGCCATTGCCAGTCTACATTTTATATCCTCTCTACCATCTCTCTAACCATCATCAGTTATTTTGCTCCCCAAATAGCAAAACTCCTTTACTACTTTAAGTGTCTCATTTCCTAATCTAATTCCCGCAGCATCATCCGATTTAATTCGACTACATTCCATTATTATCGTTTTGCTTTTGTTGATATTCATCTTATATCCTCCTTTCAAGACCATGTCCATTCCATTCAGCTCCTCTTCCAGGTCTTTTACTGTCTCTGACAGAATTACAATGTCATCGCGGCGAACCTCAAAGTTTTAATTCCTACTCCAAATTTTTCTTTTGTTTCCTTTACTGCTAGCTCAATATGCAGATTGAATAACATCGGGGAGAGGCTACAACCCGGTCTCACTCCCTTCCCAACCACTGCTTCCCTTTCGTGCCCCTCGACTCTTGTAACTGCCATCTCGTTTCTGTACAAATTGCAAATAGCCTTTCGCTCCCTGTATTTTACCCCCGACACCTTCAGAATTTGAAAGAGAGTATTCCAGTCAACATTGTAAAAAGCTTTCTCTAAGTCTACAAAAGCTAGAAACGTACGTTTGCCTTTCCTTGATCTATTTTCTAAGATAAGTCGTACCGTCAGTATTGCCTCACGTGTTCCAACATTTCTACGGAATCGAAACTGATCTTCCCGAGGGTCGGCTTCTGCCAGTTTTTCCATTCGTCTGTAAGGAATTCGTGTTAGTATTGCAGTGATAATATGTTCCTGAAAAAGAAAGTACACATTCCAAAACTTGACTGATGTATTAAATAATCCTATAATTTGTAAACTAATTGGCTAATAATGTAGTTGACTAAATACCAGGACATCTAGAGGCCAGATAGAAGCAGTACGTAATAATAACTAACCAACTCTGTCCCAACAGGCTTCGGTAAGTCCAACGGTACCGACCGACCACCGTGTCATCCTTAGCCGATAAGCGTCACTTGATGCAGATACGGAGGGCATGCGCGCCACTCTCTCGGCCACTCTCTACGCCTCAATCAAGCAGCTCCTCAACTGGTCTCATAAGGGCTGAGTCATCCTCCTTTGCCTGCCGCTGTGGCCGAGCGGTTTTAGGCGCTTCAGTCCGGAACCACGCGGCTGATACGGTCGCAGGTTGTGTGTGATGTCCTTAGGTTAGTTTGGTTTACGTAGTTCGGACTGATGACCTCAGATGTTAAGTCCCGTAGTGCTTAGAGAGATTTGAACCATTCATCCCCCTTGCCAACAGCCTTCGGCAAACCAATCCAAGTTCTAGTCAAGCCCGACACAATATACGCTCTCTCGGCTGTTGTGTTTTCGTGACCGCAGCTGGTAGTCAACAGCACCCGTGGTGTAGCGATAGCGTCATTGATTACTAATCAAAACGTCCTCGGTTCCAGGATCGAATCCCGCCACTGCTTAAATGTTGATTAGTAATCAGCATTGACGCCCGAAGACTTCCGGCATAAGGAGTGACCTTCATTCAGCCAACGGAATTGTCAAAGAGGGCAGAGGAACGGATAGAGGTTCTCTTCTCCTAGGGATGGGAAACTGCGCCTAAAGTTGGAAGAATGAGCAACGGTCGACGCCATGAGGATGGAGAAGGCAATGGAAACCACTGCATTAAAGACACATAACGTGTATCCACTGGACATGTGCACTGTAACAGAAAAAGTGTCATGATGATCTCTCCATTGGCAAAAGATTCCGGAATAGTCCCCCATTCGGATCTACAGGAGAGGTTTGCCTAGAGGGATGTGACCATGAGATAAACATTGAATAATCAATGAAAGGATAACGTTCTACGTGTCTGGGCGTGGAATATTCAGAAGCTTGAACGTGGTAGGGAAACAGTCTGAAAAGGGAAATCTAGATGTATTAGGGGTTAGTA
Organism: Schistocerca americana; assembly: GCF_021461395.2. Taxonomy (NCBI): domain Eukaryota; kingdom Metazoa; phylum Arthropoda; class Insecta; order Orthoptera; family Acrididae; genus Schistocerca; species Schistocerca americana. The sequence goes on along the minus strand of NC_060127.1, from coordinate 181,135,732 downwards.
AAGTGAAATGGAAAGGATTTGTGGTCAGATGAGTATAGGGTAATATCAACAGCAGCAGAAAATGGTATAACGGGATAGGATTCATTATGAATAGGAAGGTAGAGCAGAGAGAGTGCTATTGTGAACAGTTGAGGGTTCTTCTTATCAGAATCGACAGCAAACCAACATCGACCACGATCGTTCAGGTATATGTGCCGAAGTCGTAAGCTGAAAATGAAGAGAAAGTATATGAAGATACTGAAAGAATAATGTAGCACGTAAGGTTATATGCGAATCTGCTAGTCATGGGGGACTGAATGCAGTTGCAGGGGCAGGAGTAGTATAAAATGTTACAGAAGAATATGGGCTGGAGACAAGTAATGCGAGACGAAAACGACTAATCGAGTTTTGTAATAAATGTAGGCGGTAATAGCGAATGCTTTGTTCAAGAATCACAATAGGAGGAGGTAGCCTTGGAAATGGCCGGGTGGTGCGGGAAGATTTCATAAATCTTGGTCAGACAGAGGTTCAGAAATCACATACTGGATTGTAAGGCGTACCCAGGAGCAGATATAGACTCAGATCACTATATGGTAGTGATGAAGAGTAGGCTGAAGACATTAGTCAGGAAGAATCAATACGCAAAGAAGTCGGATACGGAAGTACTAAGGAATGACGAGATACGCTTGAAGTTCTCTACGGTTATAGATACAGCAATAAGGAATAGCTCAGTAGCTAGTACGGTTGAAGAGGAATGGACATCCCTAAAAACAGTGATAACAGAAGTCGGGAAGGAAATCATAGGTACAAAGAAGATAACTGCAAAGAAACCATGGCTACAGAAAAAATACTTCAGAATGGTGGACTCCATGTGGTTCCGAAGTTGTGCAGCGACCGTAAACCACAAAATTACCAAATGAGCAGCAATCTCTCCTTGTCAGTATTACTACTCATGCGACGTATTCGTTGAAAGCACCGATGATGGCTGTTAATCAGTTGAAATAGATTTCCAGAAGTGAATAAATGAAACATGACTTTGCGACTGGTTGCTGCTTATTTGGTAATTTTAATAATAAAAATACTTCAGTTAATCGATGAGAGGAGGAAGTACAAAAATGTTACGGGAAACTCAAGAATTTGGAAATACAAGTCGCTGAGGAATGAAATAAATAGGAAGTGCAGGGGAACTAAGACGAAATGGCTGCATGAAAAATGGGAAGAAAGCGAAAAAGAATTGGCTGTCGGAAGGACAGACTCAGCACACAGGAAAGTCAAAACAACCTTGTTTGAAATTAAAACAAAGGTGGTAACATAAAGAGTGCAACAGGAACTCCACTGTTTAATGCACAGAAGAGTGCGGATAGGTGGAAAGAATACATTGAGTGCGTCGATGAGGCAGAAGATTTATCTGATATGATAGAAGAAGAAACAGGAGTCGATTTAGAAGAGTTAGGGGATCCAGTATTAGAACCAGAATTTAGGAGGGCTTTGGAGGACTTAATGTCAAATAAGGCAGAAGCGATAGGAAACATTCCATCAGAATGTCTAAAATCATTGGGGGAAGTGCCAACAAAACAACTATTCACGTTGGTATGTAGAATGTATGAGCGTGGCGACATACCATCTAACTTTCGGAAAAAATGTCATCCACACAAATCCGAAAACTCCAAGAGCTGACAAGTGCGAGTATTATCTCACGATCAGCTTAACAGCTCAGAAATTGCTGGCAAGAATAATACGCAGAAGAATGGAAAAGAATATTGAGGATCTGCTACAAAAGGTAAAGGTACGAGCGAGGCAATTCTGACGTTCCTGTTGATCATGGAAGCAAGATTGAAGCAAAATCAAGACACGTTCATAGGATTTGCCGATCTGGAAAAAGCGTTCGACATTGTAAAATTGTGCGAGATGTTCGAAATTCTAAGAAAAATAGCGGTAAGGTATAAGGAGAGACGTCTAATATACAATATGAAACTTATAAAAGGAACAGAACATATACCTGTATGAAAATTTTTTTAATGAGACAGGACTGGCTTTGTGACCTTTAGTCAGGTATAGAATGATCAGCCAGAACATTACGACCACCGACCTAGTATCGATATAAAACCCGCCCAAGTGATAGCAGTGTCACCTGACGAGGAATGACTGCTAGTCAGACACATGCACGGTGCATGTGCTATCAGTGAGCGTCTCGTCCGTGTGTAGAACGGGGAAGGTGTGCAACCTGTTGAGGGCAGATTGTGATGGCTGGAGACTCGGCAAGAACATTTTGTAAACTGCACGACTTGTAGGGTGCTCCAGGAGTGCTGTGGTGAGTGTCTTCAACACGAGGCGGAACCAACGTGAAACCACGTCCAGACGCCGTGGGGTTGGGCGACCACCCGTCGCTATGGATATCAGACGTCGTAGACTGGGCAGACTGGTAAAAAAGGACAGGCGAAGAACTATGGGTTGAAATAACATCAGACTTTAATGCTCGGCAGAGTGCAAGTGTGTCTGAACACACAGTGCGCCGAACACTCCTAACAATGGGCCTCCGCAGGTAAAGACCCATGCATGCGCCAATATTGACACCACGACATCGGCAACTACGACTGAAATGCCTACGTAACCATGGTCTGATGAATCCTGATACCTCTTTCGTCATGCCGATGAGAGGTTGCGACTTGGTTGTCTTCCAGCTCTTTACACCTGCTCTGCAGGATGGAGAAAAGCTGGAAGTGGCTCCACTATGTCCTGGGAATATTCGCGTGCGCATCCATGGGTCCATTGGAGGTCGTGCAAGGCACCATGAATACCAAGGAGTATCGTAAACTTCCTGCAGACCACGTACACCCCTTCGTGACGGTCGTGTTTCGCGACGGCAGTGGCATTTTTCACCACGATAATGCGCCATGTCACAAGGCCAGGAATGTCTTGGAGTGTGCAGAATACTCAGTAGTGTAGAACACTCAGTATAATGTCATTTATTGAAACTGAACTACACTCCTCGAACAACCACTATATACACACAAAGAAAACAAATAACTTGTAGACGACGGCCATTCATCAAGAGCGCCGGTGAGGTCCGTCGGAGCTGGTCCCCGCTCGGCGAGGAACTGGCTGTACTGTGTTTTTTTTTTCTTTATTGATTTTCTACTCCCCCCGAAGGCAGCAGCTTAGTGCGCTGCTCTGCAGCCTATAGACATTTTTTTAAAAAAAGGAAGAAGAAAGAAACAAGAAAAGCAGGCGATAAAACGATGACTTAAAGTGTAAAATGGTGGAAAAATGTGGAAAGTTAAAATAGGAAGCAAAAGGGGTTGGCAATGTTGATAAAACACACAGGAATCAGACAAGTAACATGGTAGACACAGAATTAAAAAACATGGTGACAGTGGTTTCTGTTCGCGAGAGATAAAAAATCACACCCAGCAACAGTATGATGGCTGTTCGCCACACAACACCGAACACTCACTGTAAAAACACTCACTGTCAAACACTGCACGAAAATGGCGGCACAAATATGACAATCCTGAGCCAAAGGCAGATGGGGGGGGGACCTGGAGGAGGGGGAAAAACAAGGAGGGAGGAGAGGAAAAAACGAAAAGGCAGGGGGGAACCAAGGAGGGAGAGGACTCATAAGGGGGGGGGGGGAGGGGCTGGCTGTACTGCTGCTGCGCTGGCCTTGTAAAGCCGGCGGAGGCCGGTGGAGTACTCTAACTCTCCCTGTATCTGTGAGGCGACTTCTGCAGGAAAACGTTCGCATTAGTCTCTAGCAAGTTCTGTTTGTTTTGAAGAATTGTTTTCCCTCTTGGTTGCGCCTGCAAGTGCTTGTGTATGTTATATGGTACACAGGGGTGTCTTGAGTGTAGTCTGCCTGGCAGGGGCCGTCTGTGGCAGACGTAACAGAGTGATTCTAGGAACACAGTTACGAACTCCAATTGATGTGCTAGCTCCTCAACTCGCCAAATCTGAAACCGATCTGGGATGTGATTGAACGTGACGTCAGAGCTCATCTACATCTACACTTACATCTACATCTACATGGATACTCTGCAAATCACATTTAAGTGCCTGGCAGAGGGTTCATCGAACAATAATTTTCTATTATTGCCGTCTCGCACGGAAAGAGTGAACACATATCTTTCTGTGCGAACTCTGATTTCTGTTACTTTATTGTGGTGATCGTTTCTCCGTGTGTAGGTCGGCCTCAACATAATAATTTCACATTTGGAGGAGAAACTTTGAAATTTCGTGAGAAGATTCCGCTGCAACGAAAACCGCCTTTGTTTTAATGATGTTAACCCCAAATCCTTTATCATTTCAGTGACACACTCTCCCTTATTTCGCAATATTCCAAAACGTTCTGCCCTTCTCTGAACTTTCTCGATGTTCTCTGTCAACGCTATCTGATAAGGATCCCTGACCGTGCAGCAGTATTCTAAAAGAGAAGTGACAAGCATAGTGTAGGAAGTCTCTTTAGTAGATTTGTTACATTTTCTAAGTGTCCTGCTACAAAACGCAGTCTTTTGTTAACCTTCCTCACAAATTTTCTATGTTTTTGTTCTAATTTAAATCGTTTGTAACTGTAGGTCTTAGATGTAACTGCTTTATCGTGTAACCGAAGTTTAACGGATTCCTTTTAGCACTCATGTGGATGACGTCACACTTTTTGTTACCTAGGGTCGATTACCAATTTTTAAACCATACAGATATCTTTTCTAAATCGTTTTGCAATTTGTTTTGATCTTCTGATGACTTTACTAGTTGATGAACGACAGCGTAATCTGCAAACAGCCTAAGACGGCTGCACAGATTGTCTCCTAGATATTTTATATAGATAAGGAACAGCAAAGGGCCTTTAACACTACCTAGGGGAATGCCAGAAATCACTTCTGTTTTACTCGTTGACTTTCCGTCAGTTACTGCGAACTGTGACCTCTCTGACATGAAATCACGAATCCAGTCACATGACTGAGACGATATTCAATAAGCGCGCAATTTCACTACAAGCTGCTTGTACGGTACAGTGTCAAAAGTCTTCCGGAAATCTAGAAATAAGGAATCAGTTTGAGATACCTTATCAAGAGTACTCAACACTTCGTGTGAGTAAAGAGCTAATTGTGTTTCACAAGAACGGTGTTTTCTAAATCCGTGTTGACTGTGTGTCAATAGACCGTTTTCTTCGAGGTAATTCATAATTTTCGAAAACAATATATGTTCCAGAATCCTGCTGCATATCGGCGCTAATGATATGGGCCTGGAATCTAGTGGATTACTCCTACTGCCTTCCTTGAATATTGGTGTGACCTGTGCAACTTTCCAGTCTTTGGGTACGGATCTTTCGTCGAGCGAACGGTTCTGTATAATACGTATAGAGCTTTTGTATCAGCAAACTCTGAAAGGAACCTGACTGGTATACAGTCTGGACCGGAAGACTTGCTTTTATTAAGTGATTTAAGTTATTTCGCTACTCCGAGGATATTTACTTCTACGTTACTCATGTTGGCCGCTGTTCTTGATTCAAATTCCGGAATATTTATCTCGTCTTCTATGTTCTTTGATGAAAGAATTTCGGAAGGCTGTGTTCAGTAACTCTGCTTTGGCAGCGCTGTCTTCAATAGTATTTCCATTGCTATCGCGCAGAGAAGGCATTGATTGTGTCTTGCCGCTAGCATACTTAGAATTTAGATTTTGCGCCGGTTTTCGAGACAAAGTGTCGTTGTGGAAACTATTATAAATATTTCGCATTGAAGTCCACGCGAAACTTCGACCTTCTGTAAAAGATCGCTAATTTCAGTATATCCATTGTCGATGAAGAACTGGAACTGTGATTTAAACTGGCGTTTATCTGGTACTAAATATGCAACCAGTCGCTTTTTTACGATTTATTCAACCGTGAACATGTTTTCGAGCCATGAATTTGTTGCTAAGGTGACTTCTGCACATTAGAAATCACTGTCTCCTTCTGAACGACCCATTGTGCTGTTACTCCTACACAATATGCCCCACCACTTTTTATATTGGCGGGTCCGCTTCTCTTGCCATCTAGTAGTCAATTCCGCATAACACAAGGCGTGTGAATTCTTTAGACCGGATAGTGTAGAATGCTGTCTGGTGTATTGTACGCGATCGTTGTTTGCCCGAGACGGCGTTCAACACAGAAGTTCCGCTTTATTAGGCAGCAGTTCTGTTAACTAATTTTCCTTCCATCACTGATACGAGTAGTTGTAGACATATCGCATCATAAAATCTGCCACTACAAGGAATAAGAGTTTATTGCACAGTAATTGATTAAGAATTAAAAGGCTTGTAAAGCAGTTATCAGCAATGAGTTGATCATCACCAGGCTGAAACTATAGTTTCTGTTTTACACATTAGGCATGCATTCGGCAGCACGGGCTGGAAAATCAAGTGAGGTACGCTCCAGTAAATTGCAATTAGCCACTGATTTGCTCTGCGGGTACATGTATGAATTTATATTACGTTATTGCTTTCCAGCCATTCCGTTGCATATCGCTTCCACATGACAGGTAATTTTACAATAGCAGGCAGAGCACTAAACACTGGAACATGTAGCACAGACCCTTCACATCGCTATAATTTCTCTTTAGCGCAAAACCACGGTTAGCGTCGCTATTATTAGAAAATCTTTTGTCATTTCTAATCAGTGTTAGTAGAAGCTAGAGGATTAGTATTATAGCGGCTGATTCTGCTGCCTCTACCTATCGGTTTTATGCACCTGAAGCGCCTTCAAAAATGACGTGCGAAATTTTCATATTCTCTCGCTTGCTACCCGCAGACTGTCAGTTCCAGAGAAAAGAAGTGAACCAAATCATTTTGTAGGATATTTAAGTAGTACTGGGATACAATATCACTGGAGGCCACAGTTTACTAGTATTCAAGAAAAACGCGTTTGAAGGTCAGTTTTGTACGTTTTTCTTGAATAATTCGAAAACTACAGCCTCTAGCGAAAATGCATCCCAGTACAAAATTTAAGTATATTAAATTTGCTACAAAAAGATGCTGCTCATTCTTTCTGTAGAACTAAGCATCTGCGTGAAGTGAGCGAGAGAATATGTAAATCTTGTGCACGGTATTTGAAGGCGTTGCGGGTTGCATAAAATCCATAAGTACGGTCAGCTGAATTATCGTGTAGACTGCTACCTGAATGCAGTATACAGTTTTAGCTTAGCTTCGTCAATTTAGCAGCCGACGAGCTTGAATACATCTACATCGTCATTCAGTAATTCACCTATCAGACCAAACAATTTGGAGACCGGAGTATTAAAAAAATAGATAAAAGTAAAGTTGCTGTTTTTGTGCTTCAGGTGTTCTGCGTTGGCTAACCCCAACGTGAGCGTTCATTCAACCAAGCGAAACTCTCAGAAAATCCCTACTCTGGGATGTTGCTCAAATGGCGCTTCACATTGGACTGAATACGATTAAGTCTTCAAAACGATGACACTTCATGTGAATTTCTGCAGTTTGTTGTGTTTTGATAGGTTGATATTGTGATAACAGCAAGTCTCCTGACCTGTAATGATTTCTTTCCAGAAAGGAATTGTTCACGTTTCTCATTCTAATCAAGTCACAGCAGGCATCCACGACTCGGTGATTTTGAACGGGAGTCAAGTTGTGCGGGACAGACTATGTACACAGCTTCTCCTTCAAAATGTTCCGGGAGAATGTCTTGGAAACCTGATTTAGAGATTTCCCCCACTGCTGTTTTGACACAACAACGTTGAACCCTGTGGCCGTACGTTCACTACTTAAGACTGACTGCGCACAGCTGTCTGGTCGAATGCACGTCTCTTGTTTACAGTTGTCAGTAGTTACCTCGCTGACGTCCGCTTATACGCCAGGCGCCAGGAATAACACCCAGACGTTGCAGGCGAATGATTATAAAGTGTGTGATGCAGGGTGCGCTGAACCATTGTTGCTCCATTTGCCAATAACACACCGGAAAAAAGAGCACCTAAGTATTTCCATGCCATGTCTTATTTCTTTTACGAGGGGCTTTTAGTAGGTAATGCTACACATTATTTTTCTGGAAGCAGGTTGCTGTTATTCAGTATTGCATTACACCGTATTGCTCCCCAGTCTTTTGGCTACAGAACCCTATTTCTAAACGTAAATTCAGTTCCCAGAATGAGATCTTCACTCTGCAGCGGAGTGTGCGCTGAGGTGAAAATTCCTCGCAGATTAAAACTGTGTGCCGGACCGAGACTCGAGCTCGGGACCTTTGCCTTTCGGGGGGGGGGGGGGGGAGAGGGGGGGGGCGGCCGCGGTGGTCTAGCGGTTCTAGGCGCGCAGTCCGGAACCGCGCGACTGCTACGGCCGCAGGTTCGAATCCTGTCTCGGGCATGGATGTGTGTGATGTCCTTAGGTTAGTTAGGTTTAAGTAGTTCTAAGTTCTAGGGGACTGATGACCACAGTAGTTAAGTCCCATAGTGCTCAGAGCCATTTGAACCTTTCGCGGGCAAGCGCTCTACCAACTGACCTACTCAAGCACGATTCACGCCCCGTCCTCACAGCTTTACTTCTGCCAGTACTTCGTCTCCTACCTTCCAAATTTTACAGAAGCTCTCCTGCGAACCTTGCAGCACTAGCACTCCTGAAAGAAAGGATATTGTGGAGACATGGCTTAGCCACAGCCTGGGGGATGTTTCCAGAACGAGATTTTCACTCTGCAGCGGAGTGTGCGCTGATATGAAACTTCCTGGCAGATTAAAACTGTGCGCCGGATCGGGACTCGAAGTCGGGACCTTTGCCTTTCGCGGGCAAGTGATCTACCAACTGAGCTACCCAAGCACGAAAGCTGTGAGGACGGGGCGTGAGTCGTGCTTGGGTATCTCAGTTGGTAGAGCAGTTGCCCGCGAAAGGGAAAGGTCGCGAGTTCGAGTCCCGGTCCGGCACACAGTTTTAATCTGGCAGGAAGTTTCATAAATGCAGTTAATGCGACGTCATTACGCCAAGTTACTGGGAGGGCCTGTACTCTTGCATGGTAGCTGTCTTTAAAAGCCACCTAAATCTAAGAACAAAAATCAGACATTTGTGCTGCTATCTATGTTCTGTCCTATATGGGTGTAGAGACATGGATCTTAAATAAGAGCACGGAGAAGGACCTGGAGGCCTTTGAATTGTGGCTTTAAAGGCGGGTGGTGAGAATACCTTGGATCCACAGAGCTACAAACGTTTCGAGAAGAATAAACATAACATCTGAATTAGGATGGGACATATCAAATAGAGGTGATTTGCTACAGAAAAATACTTCAAGGGAAAATCGGCAGCCAAAGAGGTCCTGGAAGAAGACGAATACCTTGGCTTGACAACCTTAGATGCTCGTTCAATATATCTTCGCAGAACTATTCTGTGTCGCCAGCAAAGGGAGAAGAGTAGCCATCATAATCGTCGACATCCGAACAGGATAGGTACTGAAAGAAGCTTGGCGTTCCGAGCGGCCTCTTGCGTCGCTTAAGCCGGCCCAGAATACACTTCTTGGACGTTCGATGTTTACTGCAGGCCTTCGCAGTGTTGCAGATTCAGTGGCCAGCGGCGTGCCTCTGTCGGAGTGCTAGTTTCTTTAAAAAAATTATTATTATTTTTAGTGATAGTTTCGACTTATTGACGTTGGATTGGCAACTGCTTCGCTTGGACTGTCTGAAAGGTCGTTTGAGAAGGTTCCTCTGTTGCAAACAATGATTCGAAGCACAAGTCAATCTGCGTGATTTCCAAGAAAATGTACTAACAAGGGAACCTCCCCATCGCACCCCCCTCAGATTTAGTTATAAGTTGGCACAGTGGATAGGCCTTGAAAAACTGAACACAGATCAATCGAGAAAACAGGAAGAAGTTGTGTGACTTCACTGACATGAAATTTGATGAAACCTAAACTGATTTCTAGTTGTATGAAAGGAAGTCCCTTGAAATCTGGCTGGCCGCTGTGGCGAAGCGGTTCTAGGCGCTTCAGTCTGGAACCACGCGGCTGCTACTGTCGCACGTTCGAATCCTGCCTCGGGCATGGATGTGTGTGATGTCCTTATGTTAGTTAGGTTTAAGTATTGCTGAGTCTAGGGGACAGATGACCTCAGATATTAAGTCCCATAGTGCTTAGAACCATTTGAACTACTTGAACCTTTCTCTTTAACATTACCTGTGGCAATGAATAACGCAAGGGTAAATGCTCTCTGGAAACCGCTCCTGCTGCTGCTATTGAAAGCTACTAAAAAGGCGCGTCTCATTCACTGATTGGCAAGGTAATTAAAGGTGAATACCGTCTACAATGGGTCCAAGTAATATGTAGTGTGTGTGAAGTTTAAATTGCAACTGTGAGACTTTATCTAACTGGGGAACGGATGGTGGAGTGGTGATTTACGTCAATATTGATTCTCTCGTAAGGCGCACTGACAAATTTAGGAAAGTCACCTTATAAATGTATTCTTCATTAAAATCAAAAATGGCAAAGAAGTTACAAACTTTAAAAATATGTAAAAGTTGTTTGTTCAACAGTATAATGTTCAAAGAATTATTACAAAATATATATGTTCAACGCAGAATACAAAATGTTGCATAATTGACTTAATCTTCCCTGAATTGTTGCTAAAGATACGTAATGAAGCTGAGGGGGAGAGCTGTTTGTTGGATTGTAAATTGTGGTAGTGGTGTTCAGGTAGCAGCTCAGGAGCAATTAAATACAATAAGAAATCATTCTCTCTCGCAGTGAAGATATCAAAAACCATATTATAATGTCAATTTCCTTTACTAAATCAGGAGTGTGTCCCTTAACCGAGTTAAAGCGATTTGGGATGAAAAGCTGAAATAACGTTTCAGCGCTGTTTCCTCCCTCGCGCCAGCACAGATTACGATTTTTCCTCCCTCGCGTCAGCACAGATTACGATTCAATTAAGTTAACCAGTCCGAGAATCGTGGGTCTCCAATCAATGATTACATAATTTCATAGTCACGGTGTAACCTCCCCCTCACTTATCGACCTTAATGACAGTGAAAAATTAAACCGCGTGTACCTAATGGAAATTTGGGAAAAGCAATCGTCACCGAAGTTAATTTGTCGGTAAAGAGGGAGGAAAGGGTTACATCTAAATGAAAGGAAAAATGCAAATGAAACTGGTGGAAATTAATTTTGAAAAGGGGTAAAGTTAATAAAGAAAGTAAATGTGCGGCCGCTACGTTAACAATTAACTAGCGGTAATCAGATATTTGAGATTTGGGGGAAATTACGGTTGCCAGTCCTATGGACAATTACTATAGTAACTGAAAAAGAAAGGTTATTACACATGTAATCAGATGTAGAAGCGTGGCAACTGAAGCTTGACAAGTGTAGTGTGAAAACTGAAAGTTTGTCACAAGTAATAAGTTTCGCTACACTCTGACTTAATTTAGCAAAAGAATTAATAAGACCGGAAAATTGAGAGTTAATTTAGTGACTGAAATTTATAGTGAGCTTTGTTTCTGAAGCACATCGAAATTCAGTCAAATATGGTTAGTCTTGAGCTACCTCAACAATCATTTCAAAAGCTACTTGAATCTACACAATTTAGAAATAAGAGATTTAACTTTGAACTTGAATTAAATGATTCTGAACAATTAACAATAATAAAATTTAGTACCTACCAAGCTGAGCTGCACTCACAGGTAAGCTAAAATACGGTAACAAAACTCCCACTCTTAATTTGTGCTTGTGTAATCTAAAATTAGCTATGTTCACCAATTATGGATTAAAGTTAAGTATTCTACCAATTACCTCCTGTTTTGCTAGTCTTATTTCTCTGACCTGTTCCAGACCTCACGCCAGCCTGCGTGAGCTTAAACGCGTGCTTTTCAGCTACCGGTCATAGTGGATTGGCTGTCTGGTCAGTCCACTACAGCTATTGTGATCAAAATGCCCAACGGGCGTGTGCTATGTTGTATGCTGCTCGGTATCCTGGACGACGACATCCAAGTGTCCGGACCGTTCACCTGATAGTTACGTTATTTAAGGAAACAGGAAGTGTTCAGCCACTTTTGAAATGTCAGCCACGACCTGCAACAGATGATGATGCCCAAGTAGGTGTTTTAGCTGCTGTCGTGGCTAATCCGCACATCAGTAGCAGACAAACTGCGCGAGAATCGGGAATCTCAAAAACGTCGCTGTTGAGAATGCTACATCTACATCGATTGCACCTGTACCATATTTCGATGCGCCAGGAATTGCATGGCGACGACTTTGAACGTCGTGTACAGTTCTGCCACTGGTCACAAGAGAAATTACGGGACGATGACAGATTTTTTGCACGCGTTCTTTTTAGCGACTCAGCGTCATTCACCAACAGCGGTAACGTAAACCGGCATAATATGCACTATTGGACAACGGAAAATCCACGATGGCTGCGACAAGTGGAACATCAGCGACCTTGGTGGGTTAATGGTGGGTTAATGGTGCTGCATTATGGGAGGAAGGATAATTGGCCCCCATTTTATCGATGGGAATGTAAATGGTGCAATGTATGCTGATTTCCTACGTAATGTTCTACCAATGTTACTACGTTTCACTGCATGACAGAATGGCGATGCACTTCCAACATGATGGATGTCCGGCATATAGCTCGCGTGCGGTTGAAGCGGCATTGAATAGCATATTTCATGACAGGTGGATTGGTCGTCGAAGCACCATACCATGGCCCGCACGTTCACCGTGTCTGACGTTCCCGGATTTCCTTTCTGTGATCCTCCGACAACGCCTGACAACATGCGTGTGCTTGTGCGAACATTACGGAAGGCGAACTACTCGCTATTGAGAGGAATGTCGTTACACGTATTGCCAAATGCATTGAGGTTGACGCATATCATTTTGAGCATTTATTGCATTAATGTGGTATTCACAGGTAATCACGCTGTAACAGCATGCGTTCTCAGAAATGATAATTTCACAAGGGTACATGTACCACATTGGAACAATCGGAATAAAATGTTCAAACGTACCTACGTTCTATATTTTAATTTAAAAAACCTACCTGTTACCAACTGTTCGTCTAAAGTTGTTTGTGACTATTACAGCGCTATGTATCACAAAGCGAAAGAAGTGGTCCTACTAAAACATTCATGTTTCTTTACGTACTACATGAATGTGTAATAAAAAGTGGGGGTTGCTATGTAAAAAAACGCAGTTGATATCCGTTTGACCTATGGCACCGCCATCTAGCGGGCGATTCGTAGCGCCATCTGGTTTCCAACTTCAAGCTAGACGAGTTTCGTTCTTTGTAGTTTTTTCGTTTGACGCTGATTAAGTTAGATATTTGGCCCGGCCACGATCAATGGACCACCGGGATGCCATGAATAATGATACGTTACTGCAGTTTGATAGATCACAGTGAGTGACGTCCTTCTCTGTACGCATAGTCTCAACTCTATTGGGTCTGCGCGACGGCGGCAAACTCGAACCTCCTGCGAAACCGCTAACGATAGCGGCAGCCCCCGCACATGGAGTAAACTCATTCTCGAATTAGTAACAATGTAACTCGAGTTGATCTCAAATCCCCTCAAACCAGGTTAACTTGGGTTGGTAGCCCGAACTCATCCATCTCCAGTGACCAAGCAATCGCGATGACCAGCCGACGCAGAGATGTTACTGCAGACGCGCAGTGTCACAGATGACATTGCCCGCTGTTTTGAGAAAACAAAGCAAGCGCGACTGCTTTCCCTGTGTCCAGGTTAAAAGGGAAGCTGATGGCGAACAAATGTCCACCCTTTTCGGGAGGATCCGCAGAAATGCACCGACGGCAGCCTCAGAGCATAGAAGTAGCCCCCTGGGGTGGCCGAGCGGTTCTGTGCGGTTCAGTCTGGAACCGCGCGACTGCTACGGTCGCAGGTTCGAATCTGGCCTTGGGCATGGATGTGTATGATGTCCTTAGGTTATTCAGGTTTAAGTAGTCTGTCTCCTCGAACAGAGGAAGGAGCAGGAGATGAACAATCTCCGCATCCATTCTCTCTCACTGTTTGTCCCCTCCTCCTCCCACTTTCTGAGGATCTCCTCTCCGCCCTCCCTCTGCCCATCTCCTTCCCTCTGTCTTCATATCCGTCTCCTCCTTCCCCCTTTCTCAATCTCCTCTTCTCACCCCTCTCTGTACATCCACTCAACCCCTCTCTCTGTCCATCTCCTTGTCACCCCTCTCGGTATCCAACTTGTGCTTCCCCAGCTTCTTTCCACCTCAGAAATTAAACTGCGAGGTGCCGGGGCTAGCAGTTTATTTAACACTAAATTCTTCTCGAATATTCATATGGAAATGATGCTCTAGCCCCCCCCCCCCCCCCCGCCCCTCTGCTTTTCTAACTCCTACTTTTGCTGTTGCACATGGATTAAGAAGAAATGCGAACTGACTGTAATCGACTTTGCAAGTGGAGTAAGTAGAAAAGAGTTTGGCACATGCAATAATATAATTTGATAGTCATTAATTAAATAAAGGAAAGTTTCAGTAACGTAGTGAGAAATGAATGGGTTGCTCTACTGAGTAACAGAATGAAACTTCTGTCCAAAATAACAATTTGATTTATTATGACTAAACTCAAAATCATAAACAAAACACATGAAACATTTACAATACATCAAATTGGATCAAATTGGATACTCAAATAAATGCTGTGAAGGTGAAGTTGTCCATAAACTATATTGTGACATTTATGACGAAGTGGTATGTGGAGCCAATTCCTTGCAACTCAAATCTTAAGAGAAACACACAGCCAACCCAACATTAATTGCTGCTACAATAGTGAGAACTCAGACAATGAACACCCAAGACAGAACAAAGTTAGAAAAGACGAACAGGCGCGCTCTGCTGAGCTCTGATTATCACCTAGCAAAATTCCCTAATCTGCCGGTGCTGCACACATACATTACCAAGCTGTCTTCTTAACTGCAAGGACACGATCTGGCATACCGGAGGCGATGGCTGGTTGCTTCGACATCCCGTCCTGCTGATAATGTCGCGAGTATAGCCCGAAACAAATTATCCTGGTCTGGTTGTTCCAGACTAAAGACTTCCTAGCAATACAAATGCGCCTCTGAGGGAGACGAAGAAGGCTCGCCACACAATCACTGACGGTACAGTGATTGATTTTAACAAGCAAAGTTACACAGTAACTCCGATACAGTCAACTTTAGCCAAAACTGCTGACGACAGACAACATAGGCCGTTTGTACGCAAAATTCTCAATTGCCAACTGTACTCGGAAAGTTACGTTGAAACTTCAGCAACTTCGTCAAACAGCTCCAATTAAATAAAAGTATATTAGACAGCCAACGGAAGGCAGGCTGTCCAGAGCAGCGAGAGCTCAGCCTTGTAACCTACTTCGACTGAAAAGGCGAGAGCCGACCACCACAAGAGCACCCGTACAAGCCGAACACAGAACATTCCCGACAATGGCCGTGGTTAAACGTTCCAATCAGCAACTCGAAAACCGGCGGAAAATTCCACTCTATTGCCGATGCATTACTATCCCACCAATGGAGATACTTGGCGCCAATTTCTGCGCCGATTTTGCTACGTCACGGAGCTATGCCCTGAGCAAGCCAATCACAGTTACTATTTTGCAGAAAACGCGGGAATTTGCCCGCCAAGACTCTCTGAGAACACAAGTCATTCCCACGCCTCGCTGGTAGCCCGCCAGAAAGTGTTTTCGCTAAGTTTCTGCGAAGTAACGGAACCTCTAGCCCCAGCCGCTCCTTCAGGCCCCTGTGGGCGTGTCGCTCCCGCTCTTATGACAATGTCGGCGTCTGGAAAGCAGCCACTCGACTCCCTCACAGCAAGACTCAAGTTTCACACGGAATTTGCAGTCTCCCCTCCACAACGGCCAAAGGCTGGTCATGTGATTCCACCTCCACACGGACAGGAGGCGGGTCGTGACTGCCAGCGCTCCTGGTTTTACTTGAGTGTACTATGTTGCCTTTTCCGCCTGCTTTGTGTTTGTAAGCAACACCAGCAAAGTGCACTACAACGAGATTGCACAGATTCTTTTCAGGTTTTTACTACGAGTTGTTCAAAAATTTACAGCCCAAAAGGAGCCTAGAAGATTAAGAAACTTAACAAAAGTTTGCACTCTTATTCCGTTTTGTTACTCAAAATAAATATTTTTCTTATTAACTTTCGTGTGTAGCGAACAGTTTCTACTGTGATGTTTTTATTGCTCGAAATAAAATGTCTGTGACAAAATTGCCAAAGGAGTCGGCTTTAATTTCGTGTACGGCAATTAAAAAGGCTTAAGTTCGTGAACTTTCCACTTTAACGTGCTGTAACGAGTTGGCTGTTTCTTTGTACATGAGCGTTTAGCAGATGCAAACAGTTCATTGTTCGTTTCGTATCTTTATTAAAGTTTTTTCCGCATACTTCAAGCACTGTGTTCATAATATATCTGTGTCTTAGGCTGGTATA
The DNA here is from genome assembly GCF_021461395.2 of Schistocerca americana. Classification (NCBI taxonomy): domain Eukaryota; kingdom Metazoa; phylum Arthropoda; class Insecta; order Orthoptera; family Acrididae; genus Schistocerca; species Schistocerca americana. The sequence continues at coordinate 181,119,350 of NC_060127.1, read as the reverse complement.
ACAATTAATGCATAGTTTGGCAATATATGGGATATGACTTTTCAGAGTTTTCCAGTCGGCTGAAGAATGAGTTTCCAACATTTTGTCTATTTGCTGCTCAAATAGGATACAATAATTATTGAACTGTCAATATTTTCCATACAGTCGTCCTCAGCAAACTGCTGAATGGTTTTAAAGCTTTGTACAATAACCACACATATTTGCTGCCCTGACAAATTCTGTTGTCATTATTATGAATGACCTTATGTATCTATTGCATATCCAAAATATGTGTGTGTTATTAGCTTCGGAAGCTTGTTCTTTTGAATAACATAGTACACTCAAGTAAAACCAGGAGCGCTGGCAGTCACGCCCCGCCTCCTGTCCGTGAGGAGGTGCAATCACGTGACCGGCCTGTGGTCGTTGTGGAGGGGAGACTGCAAATTCTGTGTGAAACTTGAGTCTTGCCTCCCTCACACCCGTCGGCTTAACCCTCTCGAGATCAGTGTAGCCCGCCTGTCACCGGACCACCCGAGTGACGAGAGACGCCACGTGGGAAGTCCGCGTGTGAAGGAATAGCGACTTTTCACCGCATGCATTTAGAGAGCAAAATCGAATTACTCAGAGTAAGATAGAAATATGAGAGGTGGCAGAAGCCCCCTCTCATAAGTCCCATAGTGCTCAGAGCCATTTGAGCCATTTTGAGCATAGAAGCGACTTGCACGGCTGTGACGACAGCGGGGCGACGCACGCCCGCCTTGGCGGTAGCCGCGCCTCTCGTCCTGGCGCCCCGTTGCTATCGACCGGCCGCGTGACCCCGGCGCGTTCTGCAAAACACGGAAACGCTCGGCGCGCCCACGCACAGTGGTCCCTCTGACCCAATTAGCGCCGCCTGCCAATCAAAGCGGCGAGCCTCCCTCCAATTACATCCGCGCGCGGCCGGCCGGCCATTTCTGAATATTTATGCCTCACTCCACCCCCTTCTGTATTATTCCCTCTGCGTTATAATACCGACCGCAGCGGCAGTCGCGTCCCTTCGGACGGCGCTGACGTCCGAGCACCTGTCAGAGCCCGGCCTAATGGCAATACGGCGGTGCACTCCGCTCGTACAAAGCGCGTCCTCTGTGCTGGCTGTTAGATATTCGAAATAAAGATCGATAGCAAAATAAATTTAAAAAATCACCACAAATACAGTAATACACGGTTCCTACATAGGTTTACTAAATTCATGGATAAAAACTGCCGATGAAAGCAACGTCATCAAAAAGGATTTTTTTTTTCTCCCAGAAGAAACTCTGGCAATCACCAGGTGGAGAGAAGGCTCTGTTATAATTAATATCGAAAATTTACACATGTGAAAATACAGGGTGCTACAAAAAGGTACGGCCAAACTTTCAGGAAACATTCCTCACACACAAGTAAAGAAAATGTTATGTGGACATGTGTCCGGAAACGCTTAATTTCCATGTTAGAGCTCATTTTAGTTTCGTCAGTATGTACTGTGCTTCCTCGATTCACCGCCAGTTGGCCCAATTGAAGGAAGGTAATGTTGACTTCGGTGCTTGTGTTGACATGCGACTCATTGCTCTACAGTACTAGCATCGAGCACATCAGTACGTAGCATTAACAGGTTAGTGTTCATCACTAACGTGGTTTTGCAGTCAGTGCAATGTTTACAAATGCGGAGTTGGCAGATGCCCATTTGATGTACGGATTAGCATGGGGCAATAGCCGTGGCGCGGTACGTTTGTATCGAGACAGATTTCCAGAACGAAGGTGTCCCGACAGGAAGGCGATCGAAGCAATTGATCGGCGTCTTAGGGAGCACGGAACATTCCAGCCTATGACTCGCGAGTGGGGAAGACCTAGAACGACGAGGACACCTGCAATGGACAAGGCAATTCTTCGTGCAGTTGACGATAACCCTAATGTCAGCGTCAGCGACGTTGCTGCTGTACAAGGTAACGTTGAACACGTCACTGTATGGAGAGTGCTACTGAAGAACCAGTTGTTTCCGTACCATGTGCAGCATGTGCAGGCACTATCAGCAGCTGATTGGCCTCCACGGGTACACTTCTGCGAATGGTTCATCCAACAATGTGTCAATCCTAATTTCTCTTTACGGATGAGGCTTTATTCCAGCGTGATCAAATTGTAAATTTTCACAGTCAACATGTGTGGGCTGACGAGAATCCGCACGCAATTGCGCAATCACGTCATCAACACAAATTTTCTGTGGACGTTTGGGCAGACATTGTTGGTGATGTCTTGATTCGGCCCCATGTTCTTCCACCTAAGTTCAATGGAGCACGTTATCATGGTTTCACACGGGATACTCTACCTGTGCTGCTAGAACATGTGCCTTTACAAGTACGACACAACATGTGGTTCATGCACGATGGAGCTCCTGCACATTTCAGTCGAAGTGTTCGTACGCTTCTCAACAACAGATTCGGTGACCGATGGATTGGTAGAGGCGGACCAATTCCATGGCCTCCACTCTCTTCTGACCTCAACCCTCTTGACTTTCATTTATGGAGGCATTTGAAAGCTCTTGTCTACGCAACCGCGGTACCAAATGTAGAGATTCTTCGTGCACGTATTGTGGACGGCTGTGATACAATACGCCATTCTCCAGGGCTGCATCAGCGGATCAGGGATTCCATACGACGGAGGGTGGATGCATGTATCCTCGCTAACGGAGGACATTTTGAACATTTCCTGTAACAAAGTGTTTGAAGTCACGCTGGTACGTTCTGTTGCTGTGTGTTTCCTTTCCATGATTAATGTGATTTGAAAGAAGTAATAAAATGAGCTGTAACATGGAAAGTAAGTGTTTCCGGACACATGTCCACGTAACAAATTTTCTTTCTTTGCGTGTGAGGAATGTTTCCTGAAAGTCTTGCCGTACCTTTTTGTAACACCCTGTATATGACATGTAATTTATTTTTCACTGGTCGAACAGTCCACGGGTGTACTGCCGGTCCATAGTGTCCAACGGGCTCAATATTTCGGCGATCAGACATGTCGCCATCGTCAGGAGCGCTGACGAACTGAGCTCCTGAGGGCGGGCGGCCGATTTAAATCCCCTCCCCCCGCGGGCCGCTCTCTTCGCCCTCCGCGCCCGCGCGCCGGCGGTCGCGAAGACGTGGGCGTCGGAATCTGTCGTAGCGTCGATGTGCTTGCTGCGTCCGCCCTGGTCGCCAGTTCGTACTTCTTGCTGAGAGTCTTCTCAATAACATTCAATGCCGGGCCCCAAGCCTTGCTGAGATTGTGGCCGCAATCTCGGTTTATGAGATCTTCGCTGGTGCGAATTTCGATAGCCTCCCTTATAACGCTGTCCCAATATTTAGAGGTCTGAGCCAGGTCCTTGGTACGCTCATAATCCATCTCGTGTTTCTCGGACAAGCACTGCTCTACTACCGCCGACTTATTTGGATATCTCAGTCGAGTGCGCCTTTGATGTTCTCGGCAACGATCTTCGACGGTGGGTACTGTCTGTCCGATATAAGTCTTCCCACACTCACAGGGAATTTTGTATATGCCGGCCTTCCTCAAACCGAGGTCATCTTTCACACTTCCCAGTGATGCCCGTGTTTTATTGGGCGGGCAAAAGACGGTTTTAACTCGGTGTTTCTTTAATATACGGCCGATTTTCCCCGATAGTGCGCCACTGTACGGAATAAAGGCAGTGGCTACCTCTTCCTCCGTGACTTCGTCCGTCTCCACAGGTTGTGCCGTGGTGGTGGGACGGAGAGCGCGTCTAATCTGCCATTCCGAGTACCCGTTTTTTCGGATCACGGTCTTGAGGTGTTCCAATTTCTGGGGCAGATTCTCTGCGTCTGAGATGCTGCGCGCCCTGTGTACTAGTGTTTTTAGTACTCCATTCCTCTGAGAAGGGTGGTGGCAGCTGTAATATTGTGCCCGTTGGACATTATGAACCGGCGGTATACCCGTGGACTGTTCGAGCAACAAATACGCCGGGAGAAACTGAAGAATTACATTATTTTTCACTGTTTTCACTGGCTGTTACTCTAGGTGAATATTTATATGTCTGACAAATAACTGTTACTGTAATTATGGTTTTATGTCCCGTCGCATTCCAGGTCACTAGAGACGGAGTACTGCCTCAGATTGATTCAAGGATGGGGAAGCAAATCGGCTGTGCCCTTTCAAAGGAACCATCCCGGAATTTGCCTGAAGTGATTTAGGGACATCACGGAAAAATTAAATCACGATGGTCGGACGCTGGTTTTAACCATCGCCCTCCCGAACGAGAGTACCGAGAGTTAACCACTGCACCACTTCGCTCGGTTCTGTGTTGTGTAAACGGAAGTACGCGACTGTGGTTGGTAAACGGCTTGCAGAGACCAGACATTCGACAACCTTAACTGTATGCACAAAATTTTATTACGGTATCAGATACGGTTCCTCATTGGCACCGTCTTCAGGAGCCTGCACAAGACCGCAGAAGCCGACCGGAGTGGCCGAGCGGTTCTAGGCGCTGCAGTCTGAAACCGCGCGACCGCTACGGTCGCAGCTTCGAATCATGCCTCGGGCATGCCTGTGTGTGATGTCGAACCCGGAAACACGGGCGTGGGAAGCGAGAACGCTACCGCACGACCACGAGCTGCGGACGGCATGCACAATAAATAAATGGTAAGCGTAGAGAAATTTTATGGACAAAGTTCGTGAATTTTTTTTTTTTTTTTTGACAGACCTCTTTCGAGCGTACGAGAGTCAGACCAACTTCCTAACGGATTTATGAGTTTCCGTCACACCCCGAAATGTGCAAGAATCAGATCCGAGTAGTTGCAGAATCAACGATAAAAGCAAGCCAAATTTAAAGGAACTCGAATTCCCTACGATTGGTGAATTTTTACAGAAGCTCGAAATTTAGCACGAACTTCAGTTCGAGGTGCTTTTAATAGCTTTCACAAGGAAACTCGATCTCGAAATCTGGCAGAAAATCTAGAGAGACCCTGATCGTATATGAAGTCCAGCAGCGGCAAGACACAGTCAATGCCTCCTCTATGAGACAGCGATGTTAATGCTACGGATGACAGTGCCACTGAAGCGGATTTGCTAGACACCGTTTTCCAAAATTCCTTCATCAGCGAAGTAACTGTTGCAGAATTAGAATCAAAAACTGCTGCCAACATAACTTGGAAGCAGACATCGCCGGTACAGCGACGCAGCTTGAACTCATTTAATAAAGTCAAGTCCTCCGGTCCAGACCGTATGCCAGTTAGATTCCTCTAAAAGTATATTCCATACTTAACCGTCGTTTGCAATCGATCGCTCAATGATAGGTCTGTACCTAAAGACTGGAAAGTTGCGCATGTCACACCGAATCTCATCAAAGACAGTATTAGTAATCCGATGAATTACAAACCTCACTGACGTTGATTTGTAGTAGGATAATGGAACGTATAGTGTTTTGAGACATTATGAACTACGTCGACGAAAACGAACTGTTGTCACACAGTCAGCATGAATTCAGAAAATACAGTTCTTCTGAAACACAATTTGCTTTTTGTCCTCACGAATTAACCAGTGGTATCGATAGGAGATTTAAAATTGATTCCATATTTTTAGATTTCCAGAAGGCATTTGACATTGTTGCTCACAAGCCACTTCCGGTAAAATCGCTTGCTTATGGAGTATCGTCTCAGTTGTACGACTGGATTCGTGATTTCCTGTCAGAAATATCACAGTTCGTAGTAACTGATGGAAGTTTCCCTGGCGTTTCCCAGGGAAATGTTCTAGGCCTTCTGCTGTTCCTGATCTTTGTATATAAAAGATATAGCAGGCTATATGAGCAACCTTGATTGTTTCCAGATGATGCTGGCATCTGCCGTCTAGACACGTCATCAGATGATCAAAACCAATTGCAAAATGCTTTAGACAAGATATCTGTATTGTGCGAAAAGTGGCAGTTAACTCTAAACAAGTAACGAAAAAATGTGAGGCCCTTCACATGAATACCAAAAGGAGTCTGTTAAATTTCGCTTAAACGAAACATCATGCAAATCTAATGGCTGTCATTTCAAGTAAATGCCTAGGATATACGATTACAAACAACGTAAATTGGAACAATTCATAGATTATGTTGCTGTGAAAGAAAACCAAAGACCGAGTTTCATTGGCAGAAGACTTAGAACATGCAACAGTTCTACTAAAGAGACTGCTTACACTACACGCAGCTCGTTTTGTGTTATCGCCAAATAGGGGAGAGAGTACCACGGATGTGACATGCAAGGTGGGACGGCAATCACCAAAACAAAGGGCTTTTTCGTTGCGACGAGATCTTGTCACGAAATTTCGATCTCTATCGTTCTCGTCCGAACCCGTAAATGTTTTGTTGAGATCCACCTACACAAGGAGAAATGGTTATTGTGATAAAATAAGAGAAATCGGAACTCGCACGGAAGTGTCTGTTTTCCCATCGCGCTGATGGGACGGTAGGGAAATGGCGTAAAAGTGGTTTGGTGCATTCTCTGCCAGGCACTTCACCACTTTCTCAAGCAGTCTTCTAGATTGTGCGTAGCGCCGTCAGCGATTTTTCTTTCATTTCGTCTATCGTTGCAAATATTCGTCCTTCCTACGGGGTTCTGAGCTTCGGAAAAAAAAGTACGCAGGGGCCAGATGAGGATGAAGCAGCACTGTGTTTTCGTTTCTTGTGCAACAGTCACGCTCCAACAGTGATGAATGTGCGGATGCGTTACCGTGGCGTAAGAACCATTAATTGTCTCGCCACACTGCGGGCCACATCCTTCTCACATTTTCTCGCATGCATCGCAACACATCCCAATAGTACCAGTTTGTCCCTGCGGCACGAATTCATGATGAACTAATCCTTCAAAGTATTATGTAGATGTGGATTGAACCTTGGTCTCAACATCATAACTGTAGACCCACGTCTCATCACCAGTTATTATTCTCTCAAGAAACATCTCGCTCTCATTCGCGCGGTCCAATCTTCCCAGATTGCAAGGCAAAGGTCTTCCTGGTCTGCACTCAAGATCCGTGGGACTAACTTGGCGGCAACAAGATGCATTCCGAGATGCTGACTCAGGATTTCATACCATGATGCAACTGAAATGTTAAATTTTTCTGCAATCTCTTGGACAGTCAGTCTTCGATTGAGACGCTCAATGTCGTTGACGTTTCTGACATGAGCGTCGTTGGCAGACGTTGAAGGGTATCCTGAACGAGGGTCATCTTTAACTTCCGTCCGGTTATTTCTAAACCGTATGGACTGAGTACTGCTTAAACACGCGTCACCGTAGGCTTCCTGCATCATTTGGCGTGTCTCTGTAAAGATTTTCTTGAGTTTCACGTAAAATTTAATGCCGATCCATTTCTGCTGTAGCTCTGCCATGTCGAAATTCGCAAACTGTGAGACACAACGTTCTATTCTGAACAATAACTAGCAGACATACAACAATGAAACTACGAGCAGTTACACATTAAACACAGGCGTGTGCAAGGGTGCCAACCGCACTTCACTCCAACACACCATTGGCATGAAATACGAATGTTCCGGAATTTTTTTAACAGACCTCGTACTGTTGCATGACATGTAAAACACGACACGGGATGTCCGTGACGTACCATTCTACCGTCAGAGTTTCTCCTTTTACTACCAACACTCAGCACTCCGTCTCCAGGCCACGAGTGGCCTACCGGGACCATCCGACCGCCGTGTCATCCTCAGAGGACGATGCGGATAGGAGAGGCGTGGGGTCAGCACACCGCTCTCCCGGTCGTTATGCTGGAATTCTTGACCGAAGCCGCTACTATTCGGTCGAGTAGCTCCTCATGTGGCATCACGAGGCTGAGTGCACCCCGAAAAATGTCAACAGCGCATGGCGGCTGGATGGTCACCCATCCAAGTGCCGGCCACACGCAACAGCGCTTAACTTCGGTGATATCACAGGAATCTGTGTATCCACTGCGGCAAGGCCGTTGCCCTTTTGCTACCGGCAGTGACTTTAATTCATACAGTGAAGGTTCACCAGACCGTGATGCCGACACTGCCACCTGTCCAGAACTTTGAAAGAATGGGACATCTCTCCCGGCCAGTGCCAATCTCGACGACGATGGTCATCCAGGGTAGCGCCAAACTGTGGTTCATCACTGATCTCAGTTCATCAGTGTTCCACGCACCTCAGTGATAGGGCTACTCCAAACGGAGCAATTTGTGTCGTAGTGTTGATGGTATCCTACGCACGGAACCTTAATACACTAGTCCGGCTGTCGCTAGTCTGCGGGCAACGTTGAGGGACGACACAAAATGTTACAGGGGGGCTCCGTACTTGTTCTTGCATGGCAGGTGCAGGCGTGAAGTCGTTTGGTGCATAATACAGCGATCCTCACTCGTGGAGCTCAGAATTGATAGACCGGGAACTAAGGTTGATTTTCCTTGGCCTATTGGTCCGCTACAGTCCAACATCTGGCCAGTGCCACACCTGAAAGACTCACAATTATATACATCCTACAATTCGGCAATCTGGCCAAATGAAGACCCACAATTGAGACCCCTTTCAAAGTCTGCCAGGTGCTGATAACACTACCTCACACGACCATGCAGTACCTCCGTGTCTACCACATCTACATATACATCTACATACATATTCCGCAATCCATCATACGGTGCGTGGCGGAGGGTACCTCGTACCACAACTAGCATCTTCTCTCCCTGTTCCACTCCATAACAGAACTAGGGAAAAATGACAGCCTATATGCCTCTGTACGAACCCTAATCTCTCTTATCTCATCTTTGTGGTCTTTCCGCGAAATGTAAGTTGGCGGCAGTAAAATTGCACTGCAGTCAGCCTCAAATGCTGATTCTCTAAATTTCCTCAGTAGCGATTCACGAAAAGAACGCCTCCTTTCCTCTAGAGACACCCACCCGAGTTCCTGAAGCATTTCCGTAACACTTGTGTGATGATCAAACCTACCAGTAACAAACCTAGCAGCCCGCCTCTGAATTGCTTCTATGTCCTCCCTCAATCCGACCTGATAGGGATCCCAAACGCTCGAGCAGTACTCAAGAATAGGTCGTATTAGTGTTTTATAAGCGGTCTCCTTTACAGATGAACCACGTCTTCCCAAAATTCTACCAATGAACCGAAGACGACTATCCGCCTTCCCCACAACTGCCATTACATGCTTGTCCCACTTCATATCGCTCTGCAATGTTACGCCCAAATATTTAATCGACGTGACTGTGTCAAGCGCTACACTACTAATGGGGTATTCAAACATTACAAGATTCTTTTTCCTATTCATCTGCATTAATTTACATTTACCTATATTTAGAGTTATCTGCCATTCTTTATACCAATGACAAATCCTGTCCAAGTCATCTTGTATCCTCCTACAGTCACTCAACGACGACACCTTTCCGTACACCACAGCATCATCAGCAAACAGCCGCACATTGCTATCCACCCTCTCATAAAGATCATTTATGTAGATATAAAACAACAGCGGACCTACCACACTTCCCTGGGGCACTCCGGATGATACCCTCACCTCCGATGAACACTAACCATCGAGGACAACGTACTGGGTTCTATTACTTAAGATGTCTTCGAGCCACTCACATACTTGGGAACCAGACCTTAGTTAGGAGTCTGCAGTGGGGCACCGGGTCAAACGCTTTCCGGAAGTCAAGGAATATGGCATCCGTCCTATACCCTTCATCCACGGTTCGCAAGATATCATGTGAAAAAAGGGCGAGTTGCGTTTCGCAGGAGCCATGCTTTCTAAAGCCGAAGCGATTACGTATCTTGTACACAGTACCCCACCCGGTAACAATAAACACGAACATCACCCTACTTGTCATAGAAACGCACGTTTCTTACTTGTGAGAAAGTGAAATTCTTAGCCAATTTCTCTTGTAAACTATTTTTATTGTTGATTACCGGTTTTACGTCAGCGTGGTTACCATTTTCAGATCCATGACTCATGACTGCTTTCATACACACATCAGTTTTGCATCACATCGGTTCCGAGAGTTTCGGAACCTGTACAGAAAATTGGAATAAAGATCAACATAAACATCATTTCTGCCATTTCTGTTGCTCATGAACACCACACAGTGCATGTTGTACCACCATACAGCGAGAGATTCAGAGGTGGTGGTCCAGTTTGCTGTACACACCGGTATCTCTAACACGCAGTAGCACGTCCTCTTGCATTGATGCATGCCTGTATTCGTCGTGGCATACTATCCACAAGTTCATCAAGGCACTGTTGGTCCAGACTGTCCCGCTCCTCAAGGGCGATAAGGCGAAGATCCGTCAGAAGGTTTGATAATTCACGTCTTCCATAAACAGCCCTTTTCAATCTATCCCAGGCATGTTCGATAGGGTTCACGTCTGTAGAACATGCTGGCTACTCTAGTCGAGCGATGTCGTTATCCTAAAGGAAGTCATTCACAAGAAGTGCGCGATAGGGGCGCGAATTGTCGTCCATGAAGTCGAATGCCTCGCCAATATGCTGCCGATATGGTTGCACTATCGATCGGAGGATGGCATTCACGTATCGTACAGCCGTTACGGCGCCTACCATGACCACCAGCGGCGTACGTCGCCCCAGCATAATACCACTCCAAAACAGCAGGGAACCTCCACCTTGCTGCACTCGCTGGACAGTGTGTCTAAGGCGTTCAGCTTGACCGGGTTTCCTCCAAAGAGCCGGCCGAAGTGGCCGTGCGGTTAAAGGCGCTGCAGTCTGGATCCGCAAGACCGCTACGGTCGCAGGTTCGAATCCTGCCTCGGGCATGGATGTTTGTGATGTCGTTAGGTTTAACTAGTTCTAAGTTCTAGGGGACTAATGACCTCAGCGGTTGAGCCCCATAGTGCTCAGAGCCATTTGAACCATTTTTTCCTCCAAAGACGTCTCCGACGATTGTCTGGTTGAAGGCATATGCGACACTCATCGGTGAAGAGAACGTGATGCCAATCCTGAGCGGTCCATTCGGCATGTTCTTGGGCCCGTCTGTACAGCGCTGCATGGTGTCGTGGTTGCAAAGATGGACCTCGCCATGGACGTCGGGAGTGAAGTTGCTCATCATGCAGCCTATTGCGCACAGTTTGACTTGTAACGCGACGTCCTGTGGTTGCACGGAAACCATTATTGAACATGGTGGCGTTGCTGTTAGGATTCCTCCAAGCCACAATCCGTAGGTAGCGGTCATCCACGGCAGTAGTAGTCCTTGGGCGGGCTGAGTGAGGCACGTCATCGACAGTTCCTGTCTCTCTGTATCGCCTACATGTACGTACATCGCTTAGGTTCACTCCGAGACGCCTGGACACTTCCGCTGTTGAGAACCCTTCCTGGCACAAAGTAACAATGCGGACGCGATCGAACCGCGGTATTGACCATCTAGGCATGTTTAAACTGCAGGCAACACGAGCCGTGTACCTCCATCCTGTGGAATGACTGGAAGTGATCGGCTGTCGGACCACCTCTAATATGCGCTGCTCATGCATGGCTTTTTACATCTTTGGGCGTGTTTAGTGACATCTCTGAACAGTCAAAGGGACTGCGTCTGTCAACGTCTATCCTCAGGAGTTCTGGGAGAAGGGGTGATGCAAACCTTTTTTTGATGTGTGCATAATTTGAAATTATGCAGAGATAAAATTAAGTATACAAAACAGGTGCATTGTAATAGCAAAACCGTGTTGCAACATACCTCGTGAAATGGTTACTACATGTCTCCTGTACCAGCTGTACAAATACTCTTTCTAAAGCAGTTCCAGTAATGTCAGGGACGAGTTGAACGATGCACCGGCAAGTCAAGGTGAAAAACACACCAACAGTACACAGAGTAACGTGCAAAATGTCCCTATCCGATACCAGACACTACTGTGTACATCACTGCAGCCAGATTACAGCTGCCCTGCACTGCCCGGAAAATTGACAATTAGCACCGACAGATGTCGTCAGCGTATTCATGTACATCTTACATGTGGACATCTTGGTGGAATGACACAGTCATGTATTTTAACTAAAGCATGATTTCTGTTATACGTCGATAAAAGATTTATAAATAGTATTTTTTTAATTTATTGTAAAATAGGTACAGGGACACAGTACTAGAAGTGGCTAAAGGATGTCTTGGAACAGTAGTGTGTAAAGGTAGGATGAAGCAAACAGCTTGGTGGAATGACACAGTCATGGCAGCCTGCAAAAGGCAAAAGAAGGCGTATCAAAAATGGCTACATACTAGAACTCAGATAGAGAGAGAAAGTTATGTTGAAGAAAGAAACAAAACCAAACAGATAATTGCAGCATCCAAGAAGAAATCTTGGGAAGACTTTGGAAACAGGTTGGAGACTTTGGGTCAAGCTGCTGGAAAACCATTCTGGAGTGTAGTTAGCAGTCTTCGAAAGGGAAGTAAGAAGGAAATGACAAGTATTTTGGACAGGTCAGGAAAATTGCTGGTGAATCCCGTTGATGCCTTGGGCAGATGGAGGGAATATTTTGAAGAGTTGCTCAATGTAGGTGAAAATACGATCAGTAATGTTTCAGATTTCGAGGTACAATGGGATAGGAATGATGATGGAAATAGGATCACGTTTGAGGAAGTGGAGGAAATGGTCAATAGATTGCAGTGCAATAAAGCGGCTGGGGTGGATGAAATCAAGTCGGAACTCATCAAATACAGTAGAATGTCAGGTCTTAAATGGCTACACAGGATAATTGAAATGGCTTGGGACTCGGGACAGGTTCCATCAGACTGGAAGAAAGCAGTAATCACACCAATCTTCAAACATGGAAACAGAAAAGATTGGTGAGTCTTTAATCAGCGTTGTGGGTAAAATCTTCTCAGGTATTGTTGAAAGGAAAGTGCGAGTATTAGTTGAGGACAAATTGGATGAAAATCAGTGTGGGTTTAGGCCTCCTAGAGGTTGTCAGGACCAGATCGTTAGCTTACGGCAAATAATGGAGAAGTGTTACGAGTTGAACAGGGAATTGTATCTATGCTTTATAGATCTAGAAAAGACATATGACCGGGTTCCTATGAGGAAGTTATTGTCTGTTCTACGAGATTATGGAATAGGAGGCAAACTTTTGCATGCAATTAAAGGTCTTTACATAGATAGTCAGGCAGCAGTTGGAGTTGACGGTTCAGATTCAGGGGTAAGATAAGGCTGCAACCTGTCTCCACTGTTGTTCATATTATTTATGGATCATATGTTGAAAACAATAGACTGGCTGGGTGAGATTAAGATATGTGAACACAAAATAAGCAGTCTCGCATATGTGGATGACTTAGTTGTGGTAGCAGATTCCATTGAAAGTTTGCAAAGTAATATTTCAGAGCTAGATCAGAAATCTAAGGACTATAGTATGAAGATTAGAATCTCCAAAACGAAAGTAATGTCAGTGGGAAAGAGATAGAAACGGATTGAGTGCCAAATATGAGGAACAAAGTCAGAACAGGTGGACGGTTTCAAGTACTTAGGATGCATATTCTCACAGGATGGCAACATAGTGAAAGAACTGGAAGAGAGGTGTAGCGAAGCTAATGCAGTGAGCGCTCAGCTACGATCTACTCTCTTCTGCGAGAAGGAAGTCAGTACCAAGATTAAGTTATCTGTGCACCGTTCAATCTTTCGACCAACTTTGTTGTATGGGAGCGAAAGCTGGTTGGATTCAGATTACCTTATCAATAAGGTTGAGGTTACGGATATAAAAGTAGCTAGGATGATTGCAGGTACTGCCGGCCAGAGTCCGGAGTGGCCGTGCGGTTCTAGGCGCTACAGTCTGGAACCAAGCGACCGCTGCGGTCGCAGGTTCGAATCCTGCCTCGGGCATGGATGTGTGTGATGTCCTTAGGTTAGTTAGGTTTAATTAGTTCTAAGTTCTAGGCGACTGATAACCTCAGAAGTTAGGTCGCATAGTGCTCAGAGCCACTTGAACCGGCCAGAGTGGCCGAGCGGTTCTAGGCGCTACAGTCTGGAACCGCGCGACCGCTACGTCGCAGGTTCGAATCCTGCCTCGGGCATGGATGTGTGTGATGTCGTTAGGTTAGTAAGGTTTAAGTAGTTCTAAGTTCTAAGGGACTGATGACCTCAGCAGTTAAGTTCCATAGTGCTCAGAGCCATTTGAACCATTTTTGATGGCAGGTACTAGTAGATGGGAACAATGGCAGGAGGGTGTCCACAATGAGGAAATCAAAGAAAAACTGGGAATGAACTCTATAGATGCAGCAGTCAGCACGAACAGGCTTAGATGGTGGGGTCATGTTACACGCATGGGAGAAACAAGGTTACCCAAGAGACTCATGGGTTCAGCAATAGAGGGTAGGAGGAGTCGGGGTAGACCAAGGAGAAGGTACCTGGATTCGGTTAAGAAATATTTCGAAGTAATAGGCTTAACATCAGAAGAGGCACCAATCTTAGCACTGAATAGGGGATCACGGCGGAATTTTATAAGGGTGACTATGCTCCAGACTGAACGCTGAAAGGCATAATCAGTCTTAAACGATGATGATGATGATGTAAAATAGTTATTAGAAAAGAAGCTAAACTTTATTTTTATTATTTTCAATAGCCTAAATGCGACTATGAAGAAACTGCATTGCAGCTTGGTGCATTTCCACAAACTGTTACACAATAAATTCCTGTATAAGAATATTTCGTAATTTTTAGATTCTATAAACATAATTGTAAAATTACTAAAATTATAAAAACATGCAGAAGTAAAGTACAAGGTGGGCTTCCACTGTGTCATTTCTACAGAAATCCACGCCGTCAAAGCCAACCTAAGTAATTACCACGTATGCAGATAGTAAAATAACTACAGTGATTGTGAATAACTTACGCAATCCAGGTAGATGATGTGGCCGCCCATATCAGTGTCAAGATCTGCGATTACGCTGTGTTCCAGGGGTTTGCTACTGTGAAAGCCAACATCACTTGATTTTAGGACCTTTATTTCAATTGTATGGAATGTAGCAATGTATGGAAGTGAAACATGCACGATAAATAGTTTGGACAAGAAGAGAATAGAAGGTTTCGAAATGTGGTGCTACAGAAGAATGCTGAAGATTAGATGGGTAGATCACATAACTAATGAGGAGATATTGAATAGGATTGGGGAGAAGAGGAGTTTGTGGCGCAACTTGACTAGAAGAAGGGATCGGTTGGTAGGACATGTTCTGAGGCATCAAGGGATCACCAGTTTAGTATTGGAGGGCAGCGTGGAGAATAAAAATCGTAGAGGGAGACCAAGAGATGAATACACTAAGCAGATTCAGATGGATGTAGGTTGCAGTAAGTACTGGGAGATGAAGAAGCTTGCACAGGATAGAGTAGCATGGAGAGCTGCATCAAACCAGTCTCAGGACTGAAGACCACAACAACAACAACAACAACAACAACATTTCAATTACTAGTTCCGACAGAATCGTGCTGTCATCTTTAGATTGGCATTACACTTCGCATATATGTTCACATACATGAGTTGTCGACGTCTTGAGAACAAAGTGTAAATACATTAAAAAACACTCCACATGGTTTGTCATTTATAGAACAGAATGCCCCCAGACGGGTTGTCAAATGAATAAAAGGAAAAGTGCAAATCCATAGTAATAACAGAGTTAAACTACACTCCACGTCCACATGAGGTCGTCGGCATGTTTATTGAGTTAACAATATAAAAAGACAGAAAAAAACTCTAGCTGGTGAGCAAATTAAACTCAGGCCCGTTTACTATTTTTTGTTAAGAGTATTTTGCCGTGAGCTGTATTTATCTTCATTGCCCGCAGCTGCTATCATGATCTGTGGGTACAGAATGGCGGACATTGTGTTTTCTTCTGTATCGTACATGCGTAAGGCGAGCAGCGCGCGAGTAGAAAGAAACGCAGATTTCCGGCGCGTGGAGAACTTTAGAAACCTGGAACGGTGACTCGAAATTACTTACGGGATGCTTAGCCTTGCGCTCTCTGTAATTAAATATCGGGAGGCAAGTCGAGAAGCCGCAAGAGAAACTTCCGATATTGCGTGGTTTCTGATAATTACGACTCCCTGGGGGTGAGGTCCGGCTTTTCATTAGGGAAGACGGAAAATACGTCATCTTAGCGGCGGTCGTTAAGACTAGCGAGAAGTGTTCCCGAGTCTGTCCTGTCTTGCAGAAACGTGTTCCGCTTGCTGCGAAATTTACAACGGAGCGTAAGTTAGTTAACAGCTTTCATGTTCCACAGATCACTTCCACGATAAATCATAAGATGTGGAAGAAGTGATTTTACGTTCACATTGCAAATTAATTTGTTTACTTGCTGAAAATTTACAAGATTTTTTAATTTTCTTTATATTTTTAAATTTTTTTGTATACACAGCGTTTTCAATTTCGTCTCAAATTTTACTTAGCCGTCTGCCAGACCTTTTATGTCACAGGATAAGTTACAAAAAATTTTGGTTGCAGCATTGTGCTAAAGCATTTTCGTGCTAAAGTCACCCTTAATGTGAACTAACAAATGTCATTTTTACTTCACGGTTCCTTTTGAACTACAGTGGATTGTTTACAACAGACTTCACGAGCAACAAATATACCGTGAAGCAATAGTCAGAATCGGCAACATTTAGAAGTAACTGCAAAAACTGCACAGACATGTGGAAGCCTATCTGTAAAAAAGTCTGAGTTGACTTTTCATTTGTAAAAAAACGACATAGCTGTATGCAGCGAAACAAAATATTTGTAATCCAGGCAAGATTGTAAGGTTACCCTCTTCTTCTTCTTCTTCTGCTTTTACGGCCTCATTGGACCACTTCAGTCAATCATTTCTGGTCCTCTTCTTTGGTATTTTCCCCTTCCGAGTGGCCCAGTATCTCTTCATTCGTTCCGATGCTTTTCGTCGTTCCTCATCTGTAAATACCCTTTTCATTGTATGTCGTTTGTCAATTTTTGGTTTAAATCTTATTTCTGTGTCCCTCAACTTCTTTAAATTTGGCGTTTTGTTCTGCAAATCATCCAGAGTTATTTCCAGTTCTTCCATATCCTCTCTTATTTCCTTAAGCCATCCTCCTTGTTGTTTCAAATTCCAGAGTTTCTCAATAATTTTCCTTGATAATCTGGTTTCTGGTGTCCTCAGAATGTGACCACAAAGAGAGATCCTTTTCTTTCGTATAGTATCGGTGATGGGCTCCAGTTCTCTGTATACCACTTCATTTGGAACTATCCGCCATTGCCCAGCTTTTTGATATTTCTTATTTATGCATGTTCTAGCAATTCTTCTCTCTACTTTTAAAATTTTGTCAATTCTGTTTTTCTGGGTGACCTTAAAAAGAGTTTCACTTCCGTATGTAACCTCTGGTTGAACCACCGTCTTGTAATGTTTTAATTTTGTTTTAATTGATAGACATTTTTTATTGTACGTAGACCATGTTAGTTTTTGAGCTTTTATCATTTTATTAGTTCTTGCTCGCCATGCAGGTTTCTCGTCCAATTTATGTGTTATAATTTCACCCAGGTATTTAAATTGTTTCACTATTTTAATTTCCCTATTGTTCACTGTGATGTGATCTATTACAAGTGGATCCGTTACCATTATTTCAGTCTTTTCAAATGATATCTGGAGTCCTAATTTTTGTGCTATATTTTGTAAGCTTGTTATTTGTTTCGTGGCTTCCTGAATATTATTAGCTAGTAATGCTAGGTCATCAGCAAATCCCAAGCAATTTAGGTTTATTTTATCTTTCTTAGTTCCAATTTTAATATTCATAGGATTTTCCTTGTACCATTCTCTCATTACATATTCAAGAGCACAATTGAATAGCAATGGTGATAAACAATCTCCCTGTCTCAACCCTGTTTTAATCGTAAATGGTTTAGATATTTCTCCTCTATATTTTACTTTGGATTTGGTGTTTGTTAAGGTTAACTGTATCATTTTTATTAATTTAGGATGAACTCCAAATTTCCTTAATATTTTCATCATTGAAGATCTATGGATGCAATCATACGCCTTTTTGAAATCTACAAAGGTTACGACTAGTTGTTTTTGCCTTCTTTTGTAGACATCTATAACTAACTTCAAGGTGACTATCTGTTCTGGGCAGCTTCTCCAGGATCTAAATCCTCCTTGATATTCTCCCAGTTCCAGTTCTAGTTGATCTTTACAGCGGTTGTATAGTATTCTTGACATGATCTGATACGTGCAGTCCAAAAGGGAAATTCCTCTATAGTTGTCTGGATTTGATTTTTCTCCTTTCTTATGTAATGGATGTATTATAGCAGTAGTCCAATTTTCTGGTAATTTCTCTTCATTCCAGATTTTTACTATGCATTGGTGTAATGCTATCTTTACTGGTTCTGCTGCATATTTCCAAAGTTCAGCAAACGTTTGATCTTCTACACTTGCTTTGTAGTTTTTGAGTTCTTTCAAAGCTTTGTAGACCTCTTTAATTGTAGGTGGATTTATATTTTCTGCTGGTGTTTTAATTGGGGTTTCTGTGTTTATCTGAAGAAGTTCTGGGGGATCTTCACAATTTAGTAACTTGTTAAATGTTTCTGCTAGAATTTCTGTATTTTTACTATTGCTATGGGCTAGGTTATTATCTTTATCTTTTAACATTAATGTTGGAGGATCATATCTTTGTAATTGTCTGCCAAATATTTTGTAATAGTCTCTTGAGTTTGTTTTTTCACTATTTGTTTCTATCATTAGAAGTATATCTTTTTGGTACTGACGTTTAACTCTCCTTATTATTTTTTGTGTTGTCTTCCTTTGTTTTGTGAGTTCCAAATATGATTTTTCTGTTTTTTCATTTTGATGCCTTAACCAGGCTTGGTGTCGACCCAACACTGCTTCATCACATTCATCGTTCCACCACTGGTGTCTTTTCCTTGGATTTATAGGGGCAACTTGTTCAGCTATTTGTTTCAATTTGGGAATTATTTCTTCCAGATCATCTGTTATTTTTATATCCCTGGTTTGTGCTTCATAATCCTCATTTTGTATCAGTTTATGAGGGTCATAGGTTCTCTTCTTCTTTTGGTGGGATTTTTTCTCCTCTATTTAAAAATGTTTGAGTTTGAAAATATTGATTTTGTTCAAGAAACTGAATCTGGACGCATGTGACAATATACACTAACACGCCCCAAACCGCCGCGTATAAGAAACGGGATTTTTCGGGAGCTCACCTCGGGTTATATGTGTGATAGAAAAGGAGGATCGGGTGTTCTGCATCTATCCTACGGTCCAGGGTCAAAGTTGGAATGCTATACATTTCGTTCAGCTTAGGCAGGTGGAGCAAATCGGTTGGTCCTTTATTGCACTGTACGTAATGTACTGTGCTTCTCAAGAGACTTATGGAAGCACCAATCAGTCAAGGGCGGTTTCTGAGAGAACCTGAACAACATGTTCTTGGGTACCAAACCGTAGCCCCGGATTACAAGACGGCTATGGACAACAAATCGCTGTAATTTTTAAGATATATTGCAAAAATCCTGATCATCAATATGATTGAAAGTTTTCTTTTGATATGTATCCCTTACCGAGATGCAGAGGTTGTAATCTCTCCCCTCCTTCCTAATTCCATCTATTGTCCTCATCAGTATTTTATGAAGATTTGAGGGGAGCGAAGACTACAGTAAACTTTCTAGTTTACTTAGCTTTTCAGGTAGAGTTGGCCCCAGTTCTTGTATAGGGGTCTGATGCTTGAAGCTGAAAAGATCACATTTTAGGTCCTCACGGTTGGATTGATCTAAATAAAACTGAAGATTATTGTTGTAGTTTTTACGTAAATATATTTTCTCACATTTTAGTATATCATACAGTCTTTTGATTTTTCACATTAACAAAGCCAAAATCACATTATGCGCACAGACTACAAAAATACGTACGTCAGATCACATCAGAGGCATGCTTACGACTCTCACACTCTGCGGAAATAACAATATTCCAAAGGGTTTACGATTTTTCTTAACAAATGGATTTCTGCTAGTTTCTGTTACATTATTACTGTCGATTGTTATTTCACAAATGAAATCAGAACTAAACATAGTGACCAGTACAGTATTGCGTAGATAACAACAGAAATTTTAAGTGCGTCAATACTTCATAATTTAAAATATTACCAAAAAAATTTTAACTGTACATTCAGAACTAGCACTTATCGATTATAACATCGAGACTAAATTTTATAAAGTAATTCATTTTCATAAGTTTTAACTTGAAATCTAACATACTGTGTATGAAATTATATGAAAGTTTTCAGGAAAGCAACCGAGATAATATTTACCTGTTCAAAACTAGAAAAATAATACTGGTGACGACAGCTACTTGTACACGTAAAATACGCACGTAATATCCGATGTGAGGCATAAATGTAGTCTATAAACTGATGTAGCACGGAGAAATATGCCTTAAAATGTCTTGGTTATAATCACAACGATTCTGACGAACCCTGCTGAAGCATATATAAAACTTTTGTGCACGTAAAATACTTTCTGAGGTGTAAAATTAGTTTTGTTGTACTTCATTTTCACCCAAGGAAACTTTCCAAATGTTACTGACCCATAAAGTTCATTCCATATGAGAGACATGCCCCGCTATAACAGGGAAAATAAACGAATCAGAGGAAAACAGCTAATACACTTCTGTTTTAAAAGAATCTGAAAAATGGGGTACCAGCTACCTCATTCTTCTTTCCTCAGAACTTTTGAATCTACATGGATAGTCTTCAAATCACATCTAAGCCCTTGGCAGAGAGATCATCGAACCACCTTCACAATTCTCTATTAATCCAATTTCGTGTAGAGCACGGGAATAACGAACACATGTATCTTATTTCCTTTATTTTATCATGGTGATACTTTCTCCCTATGTTGGTCGGTATCCTCAAAATATTTTTGC
Source organism: Schistocerca americana (assembly GCF_021461395.2). Classification (NCBI taxonomy): domain Eukaryota; kingdom Metazoa; phylum Arthropoda; class Insecta; order Orthoptera; family Acrididae; genus Schistocerca; species Schistocerca americana. The sequence goes on along the minus strand of NC_060127.1, from coordinate 181,098,490 downwards.
ATTCGGAGCAGAAAATTGGTTATTGGAATCTCGTGAGAAGATTCCGTCGCAACGGGAAACGCATTTGTTTTAATGATGTCCATCCCAAATCCTGTTCATTCCTGTGGCACTCTGTCCCCTATTTCGCATTAATACAAAACGATGTACTCCGTCAGTCTTCTCTGGTAAGTATACCACACCGCGCAGCAGTATTCTAAAAGAGGACGGACAATCGTAGTGTAGGCAGTCTCCTTAGTAGGTCTGTTACATTTCCTAAGTGTCCTGCCAATAAAAGGCAGTCTTTGGTTAGCCTCCCCCACAACATTTTCTATGTGTTCCTTCCAATATCAGTTCGTAATTATAGTTCCTAGGTATTTAGTTGAATTTACGGCCTTTAGATCTGACTGATTTATCGTATAACCGAAGTTTAACGGATTCCTTTTAGCACTCATGTCGATGACCTCATACTTTTCGTTATTTAGGATCAACTTCAATTTTCGTACCATACAGATATCTTTTCTAAATCGTTTTGGAATTTTTTTAATCTAATTTCTTCACTAGTCGATAAACGACAGCGTCATCTGCAGACGACATAAAACGGCTGCTCAGATTCTCCCAAATCGTCTATATACACTCCTGGAAATGGAAAAAAGAACACATTGACACCGGTGTGTCAGACCCACCATACTTGCTCCGGACACTGCGAGAGGGCTGTACAAGCAATGATCACACGCACGGCACAGCGGACACACCAGGAACCGCGGTGTTGGCCGTCGAATGGCGCTAGCTGCGCAGCATTTGTGCACCGCCGCCGTCAGTGTCAGCCAGTTTGCCGTGGCATACGGAGCTCCATCGCAGTCTTTAACACTGGTAGCATGCCGCGACAGCGTGGACGTGAACCGTATGTGCAGTTGACGGACTTTGAGCGAGGGCGTACAGTGGGCATGCGGGAGGCCGGGTGGACGTACCGCCGAATTGCTCAACACGTGGGGCGTGAGGTCTCCACAGTACATCGATGTTGTCGCCAGTGGTCGGCGGAAGGTGCACGTGCCCGTCGACCTGGGACCGGACCGCAGCGACGCACGGATGCACGCCAAGACCGTAGGATCCTACGCAGTGCCGTAGGGGACCGCACCGCCACTTCCCAGCAAATTAGGGACACTGTTGCTCCTGGGGTATCGGCGAGGACCATTCGCAACCGTCTTCATGAAGCTGGGCTACGGTCCCGCACACCGTTAGGCCGTCTTCCGCTCACGCCCCAACATCGTGCAGCCCGCCTCCAGTGGTGTCGCGACAGGCGTGAATGGAGGGACGAATGGAGACGTGTCGTCTTCAGCGATGAGAGTCGCTTCTGCCTTGGTGCCAATGATGGTCGTATGCGTGTTTGGCTCCGTGCAGGTGAGCGCCACAATCAGGACTGCATACGACCGAGGCACACAGGGCCAACACCCGGCATCATTGTGTGGGGAGCGATCTCCTACACTGGCCGTACACCACTGGTGATCGTCGAGGGGACACTGAATAGTGCACGGTACATCCAAACCGTCATCGAACCCATCGTTCTACCATTCCTAGACCGGCAAGGGAACTTGCTGTTCCAACAGGACAATGCACGTCCGCATGTATCCCGTGCCACCCAACGTGCTCTAGAAGGTGTAAGTCAACTACCCTGGCCAGCAAGATCTCCGGATCTGTCCCCCATTGAGCATGTTTGGGACTGGATGAAGCGTCGTCTCACGCGGTCTGCACGTCCAGCACGAACGCTGGTCCAACTGAGGCGCCAGGTGGAAATGGCATGGCAAGCCGTTCCACAGGACTACATCCAGCATCTCTACGATCGTCTCCATGGGAGAATAGCAGCCTGGATTGCTGCGAAAGGTGGATATACACTGTACTAGTGCCGACATTGTGCATGCTCTGTTGCCTGTGTCTATGTGGCTGTGGTTCTGTCAGTGTGATCACGTGATGTATCTGACCCCAGGAATGTGTCAATAAAGTTTCCCCTTCCTGGGACAATGAACTCACGGTGTTCTTATTTCAATTTCCAGGAGTGTAGATTAGAAACAGCGAAGGGCCTGTAACACTACCTTTCGGAATGCCAGAAATCACTTCTGTTTTACTCGATGACTTTTCCGTCAATTACTACGAACTGTGACCTCAATGATGTACAGAAGATAGTAGAGAGCGGTTGTGTTATACAAAGAGTGAAATAGACAATCGTAGTGTGAGAGAAAGAAATGGTCACAGTGACAATTGGAGATATTTGACAGGAACAGAACGGTACTAGGAAAAGAGTGAGGGAGACAGTGGCAGAGGGAGATGAATAAGCAAGGAGAAAGTAGATTGGTTCGAATGGCTTTGAGCACTATGGGACATAACAGCTGAGCTCATCAGTCCCCTAGAACTTAGAACTACTTAGACCTAACTAACCTAAGGACATCACACACATCCATGCCGAAGCAGGATTCGAACCTGCGAACGTAGCGGTCGCGCGGTTCCAGACTGAAGCGCCTAGAACAGCTCGGCCACACAGGCCGGCGAGAAAGTGGAAGTGGATATGCAGTTGTGATAGTAAGAGATAATAAGAGAGAGTCTATTACAGTGAAGAGAGAGAGTGACAGCAGTGGGAAGGAATGAATGAAACAGTAGCAGTAAGAGGAACAAGAGGGAGACAGTGACATTGAGAGGAGAGAGAAGTGGTAGGGCAGAACGAAGGGGATTATGGCTGTAGGACAGAAGAAAGTGACAGATAGTAAACACAAAGAGGTAATGACTATCAGTTTGGCTGAATGAGTTAATGAGAAAAGGCAAGTGGGAGTGGATGTGTTTGAACGACTTACAGCAACAGACGAGTGGATGTGAGCGTGTTACAGTTAGAGCAGAATGTAGGAATGAGATGTGAACTGGATGTCAAAATGAGCGCGAATATGTTGGCATGCCAAAATTTTTGGGAAGTTTTTTAAATGTGCTTAGGAAGGTAGAATGAGGCGGCTGGTATTCCATAATGAGGCAGCTGGTATTCCACTTTTCAGTCAGAGTATTTTAAAACAGGAGGATATTAGCCTTTCTCCGTGCTCCGATTTCTCCGCTGATGTACACAATTGCGATATTATACTCTTTCTTACAGATTCTTGCGAATTGACGGGCCTCAGAGAGGTATTTTAAACGGCTTGGTGGGTACTCTGTTACGCAACGACAATCGCCAGTGATTAGCTGCCTTTATCGGACAGTCCAGCACTAAATACGGTTCTGTAAGCGCCCGGGCTAATTCACCGTTGGCCAGTGGGGGATAAATTCCACGGAGAGATTCATAGCCGACAACAAGTCGCCACGGTGTAATTAAATCGCCAGATGTCGCCAGCGCGCTACCGAGGTGTTAAGCCCCATTACGGCCGCTGCACCCCTGTCTCATAAATCGTGTCGCAATGTGGCACCGCATACTCTCCTTGTCCTGTAAATAATGCTGTCATTTTATTGTACTGTGCAATATTACTGTGTTGTTCTCACCCGCCAGGATAGCCTAGCGCGTTAAAGTGCAGCTTCCACGATACGGGGAGGTGAGCCTGTCTTACGCCACCGTTTTTGTCAAAACTGCCACGTATCGTAATCAAATTTCCGTTAACTTCATAACCGCACCCAATCTAAATTAAAGTGAGGTATGGGTGTGCTTCATGTCAGTGACTCCTATATATAAGTAATAAAATTCCACATTAATCTCTCAATCTGGAGAATTGATTAAATTAGGTGAGAATCCTGCTGAACGCGTGTGCGTGGAGAGTAGCAAAACAGGCGAGAGAGGGTCTTCGGGCGTTGAGGGAGTGCAGCCTTAGTTGCAGGCCAGATGACTTTGAATTTTGTAGCCACTCGTGGGCACCGGTAACGCTCAGTGTGGATATACACTGACAAGTGAACCTCCCCATCGCACCCCCCTCAGATTTAGTTATAAGTTGGCACAGTGCATAGGCCTTGAAAAACTGAACACAGATCAGTCGAGAAAACAGGAAGAAGTTGTATGGAACTATGAAAAAAATAAGCAAAATATACAAACTGAGTAGTCCACCTGCAAGATAGGCAAGATCAAGGATAGTGTGAGCTCAGGATCGCCGTGGTCCCGAGGTTAGCGTGCGCAGCTGCGGAGCAAAAGGTTCTTCGTTCAAGTCTTCCCTCGAGTGAATATTTTACTTTATTTTCGCAAAGTTATGATCTGTCCGTTCGTTCATTGACGTCTCTGTTCACTATAATAAGTTTAGTGTCTGTGTTTTGCGATCGCACCGCAAAACCGTGCGATTAGTAGACGAAAGGACGTGCCTCTCCAATGGGAGCCGAAAATGCAAGGTCATAGGTCAACCGATTCCTCCACAGGAAAACACGTCTGATATATTCTATACGACACTGGTGACAGTATGTGCGTTACATGACAGGAATATGTTGTCGACCCACCTAACTTGTACACTTGGCGAATGGGTAAAAAGATTCTTCTACCTTGCCCTATTTAGGTTTTCTTGTGGATGTGATAATCACACCCAAAAAAGTGATGAAAACATAAGAGTTTGTCACATAAACTGCAACAAATGAATGCAACAGTTTCACAGTCGCTCAGTTTTCCCTGTGCTCTGTCAAAACATATGTTTTTAATGTTTTCAAATTTTTCCGTGTGTAGACCGTCAAATCCTGCATATGTCCAAGCACATCTGAACATGTCGTGGAATCTTGGAGCGCAAAGTTGATTTTGTGTGAGTGCCTGTACTTTGATAATTGTCTGAAAATAAAAAGTTAAGATTTTCACTCTAGGGAAGACTTGAACCAAGGACCTCTCGCTCCCCAGCTGCTCACGCTGGCCACGGGACCACGGCGCTCCTGCGCTCACATTGTCCTTAATGCTACCTATCTCCCTCATGGACTTCTCAGTTTGTATATTATGCTTATTTTTTTTCCTAGTTCCACACAACTTCTTCCTGTTTTCTCGAGTCATCTGTGTTCAGTTTTTCAAGGCCTATCCACTGTGCCAACTTATAACTAAATCTGAGGGGGGTGCGATGGGGAGGTTCCCTTGTGAGGAGACAAAGGAACGGGTCCACCTGCCTAATATCGTGTAGGGCCCCCGCGAGCACGCAGATGTGCCGCAAAAAGACGTGGCATGGACTCAACTAATGCCGGAAGTAGTGTTGGAGGGATCTGAAACCGTGAATACTGCAGGGCTGTCCATAAATCCGTAAAAAGATCTCTTCTGAACAGCACGTTGCAAGACATCTCAGATATGCTCGATAATGTTCACGTCAGTCTGGTGGTCAGCGGAAGTGTTTAAACTCAGAAGTGTGTTCCTGGAGCCTCCATGTAGCACTTCTGGACGTGTACAGTGTCGCTTTGTCGTGCTAGAATTGTCCAAGTCCGTCCGAATGCACAGTGGGTATGAATGGATGCTGTGTGGCTGGATTGTAGTTAGCAAAGAGAACACAGCATGTTCTTCTCAAGGGAGAGACGTTTACAGACGTTAAAGTAACCTCTGGCGTGCCACAGGGGAGTGTTATGAGACCATTGTTTTTCACAATATATATAAATGATGTAGTAGATAGTGTCGGAAGTTCCATGCGGCTTTTTGCGGATGATGCTGTAGTATACAGAGAAGCTGCAGCATTAGAAAATTGCAGCGAAGTGCAGGAACATCTGCAGCCGATAGGCACTTGGTGCAGGGAGTGGCAACTGACCCTTAACATAGAAAAATGTAATGTATTGCGAATACATAGAAAGAAGGATCCTTTATTGTATGATTATATGATAGCGGAACAAACAGTGGTAGCAGTTACTTCTGTAAAATATCTGGGAGTATGCGTACGGAAAGATTTGAAGTGGAATGATCATATAAAATTAATTGTTGGTAAGGCAGGTGCCAGGTTGAGATTCATTGGGAGTGTCCTTAGAAAAAGTAGTCCATCAACAAAGGAGGTGGCTTACAAAACACTCTTTCGACCTATACTTGAGTATTGCTCATCAGTGTGGGATCCCTACCAGGTCGGGTTGAGAGAGAAGATCCAAAGAAGAGCGGCGCGTTTCGTCACAGGGTTATTTGGTAACCGTGATAGCGTTACGGATATGTTTAGCAAACTCAAGTGGCAGACTCTGCAAGAGAGGCGCTCTGCATTGCGGTGTAGCTTGCTGTCCAGGGTTCGAGAGAGTGCTTTTCTGGATGAGGTATCGATTATATTGCTTCCCCCTACTTACACCTCCCGAGGAGATCGCGAATGTAAAATTAGAGAGATTCTAGCGCGCACGGAGGCTTTCCGGCAGTCGTTCTTCCCGCGAACCATACGTGACTGGAACAGGAAAGGGAGGTAATGAGGGTGGCACGTAAAGTGCCCGCTGCCACACACCTTTGGGTGGCTGGCGGAGTATAAATGTAGATGTAGATGTGATCAGACAGGATGCTTACGTACGTGTCAACTGTCACACTCGTATCTAGACGTATCAGGGGTCCCATGTCACTCCAACTGCACACGCCCCACACCTTTACAGAGCCTCCACCAACTCGAACAGTCCCCTGCTGACATGCAGGCTCCAGGGATTCGTGAAGCTGTCTACATACCCGTGCACGTCCATCCGCTCGATACAATTTGATACGAGACTCGTCCAACCAGGCAACATGTTTCATGAACTGTCCAATGCCGGTGCTGACGGCCCCTGGCGAGGCGTAAAACTTTGTGTCGTGCAGTCATTAAGGTTATACGAGTGGGCCTTCGCTCCGAAAGACCATATAGGTGTTGTTTCGTTGAATGGTGCGCACGCTGACACTTGTTGCTGGCCCAGCACTGAAATCTGCATCAATTTGCGGACGGGTTACACTTCTGTCACGTTGATCGATTCTCTTCAGTCGTCGTTGGTCCCGTTCCTGTAGAATCTTTTTCCGGCCCCAGCGACATCGGAGATTTGACGTTTTACCGGATTCCTGATATCAGGGTACACTCGTGAAATGATCGCTACCTCGAGGATGCTGTGTCCCATCGTTCGTGGGCCGACTATAGCACCACGTTCAAACTCACTTAAATCTTGATTGATTGATTTATTTTTCGAGTCCAGGACATAAAATAATTACAAAAACTAATAAGTATTGATTCACATAACAAATTTGCAAAATTAAATGTGTACAGTAGTATTTATGACCCAGATTCAATAATATACACTCCTGGAAATGGAAAAAAGAACACATTGACACCGGTGTGTCAGACCCACCATACTTGCTCCGGACACTGCGAGAGGGCTGTACAAGCAATGATCACACGCACGGCACAGCGGACACACCAGGAACCGCGGTGTTGGCCGTCGAATGGCGCTAGCTGCGCAGCATTTGTGCACCGCCGCCTTCAGTGTCAGCCAGTTTGCCGTGGCATACGGAGCTTCATCGCAGTCTTTAACACTGGTAGCATGCCGCGACAGCGTGGACGTGAACCGTATGTGCAGTTGACGGACTTCGAGCGAGGGCGTATAGTGGGCATGCGGGAGGCCGGGTGGACGTACCGCCGAATTGCTCAACACGTGGGGCGTGAGGTCTCCACAGTACATCGACGTTGTCGCCAGTGGTGCACGTGCCCGTCGACCTGGCACCGGACCGCAGCGACGCACGGACGCACGCCAAGACCGTAGGATCCTACGCAGTGCCGTAGGGGACCGCACCGCCACTTCCCAGCAAATTAGGGACACTGTTGCTCCTGGGGTATCGGCGAGGACCATTCGCAACCGTCTCCATGAAGCTGGGCTACGGTCCCGCACACCGTTAGGCCGTCTTCCGCTCACGCCCCAACATCGTGCAGCCCGCCTCCAGTGGTGTCGCGACAGGCGTGAATGGAGGGACGAATGGAGACGTGTCGTCTTCAGCGATGAGAGTCGCTTCTGCCTTGGTGCCAATGATGGTCGTATGCGTGTTTGGCGCCGTGCAGATGAGCGCCACAATCAGGACTGCATACGACCGAGGCACACAGGGCCAACACCCGGCATCATGGTGTGGGGAGCGATCTCCTACACTGGCCGTACACCACTGGTGATCGTCGAGGGGACACTGAATAGTGCACGGTACATCCAAACCGTCATCGAACCCATCGTTCCACCATTCCTAGACCGGCAAGGGAACTTGCTGTTCCAACAGGACAATGCACGTCCGCATGTATCCCGTGCCACCCAACGTGCTCTAGAAGGTGTAAGTCAACTACCCTGGCCAGCAAGATCTCCGGATCTGTCCCCCATTGAGCATGTTTGGGACTGGATGAAGCGTCGTCTCACGCGGTCTGCACGTCCAGCACGAACGCTGGTCCAACTGAGGCGCCAATTGGAAATGGCATGGCAAGCCGTTCCACAGGAGTACATCCAGCATCTCTACGATCGTCTCCATGGGAGAATAGCAGCCTGCATTGCTGCGAAAGGTGGATATACACTGTACTAGTGCCGACATTGTGCATGATCTGTTGCCTGTGTCTATGTGCCTGTGGTTCTGTCAGTGTGATCATGTGATGTATCTGATCCCAGGAATGTGTCAATAAAGTTTCCCCTTCCTGGGACAATGAATTCACGGTGTTCTTATTTCAATTTCCAGGAGTGTATACAAACAAGCAGCAGATAAACAAGCATCAAGGTGATTATACTTTTTGACGGGCCCAGTATTCGGCGGTTATCACAGCAGTTTCGCTGGCTGCAGCAAGATCACAGATAGTTTCACCAACTGCGACATAATCGCGTATACAGTGACCCAATACTGTAATCTGCTTTTTTATTCCAGTCTCTGATCACAAATGAGTTCTTTAGACGATGACCGGTTTCAGTCTGTAATGAGCATCCTCAGATTTTTTTTTATACCATGTCCTAAAGTGATACGGCCATAATGGCATCGTCAGAACACATAAATATAATCAGCATAGCATCGTCACATAGATTTAAAATATGGTGTAGAATAGGCCACATCGTCCACATAGTGATTATTGGCATATGCTGATTATATTTATATGTTTTGATGATGATGTTATGGCCGTTTCACTTTAGGACATGGTGTAAAAAAGATCTGAGGATGGTCATTACAGACTGAAGCCGGTTATCGTCTAAAGAATTCATTTGTGATCAGAGACTGGAATAAAAAAGCAGATCTCAGACAGTGCACGCAGCCGGTAGGTTCCTGAAGACTAGCAGACATTGTTGGTCCTGTACGTCACCCCACTGACAAATCTCCTGCTCATTACCGAAGCCACACTTCCTGAGGCTGGCTTTGCACCTTGACACCCCAACTCGCAGTCAGTTCAAAGTCTTCCAGGTCACGCTGACAGGTGTCAACCTTCGGCAATTTCCTCCTTGACCGTTATGTGATTGTCTTCAGCTAGGGAGTCTCGCCAAAGCTCCTCTCTGCGAGTTCTTGGAGATGGACGAATTGCGATAGTTTTCTGTAGGAAGCTTTTTCTCGACCTGTCGTTGTAGCAGCAGTGACCGATCTAATAACTGCACCAGACACTTGTTGTCTTATATTGGCCTTTGCGGACAGCGACGCCATATTCTTCCTGTTTCCATTCACTGTATTTGAATACGCATGCCTAAACCAGTTTCTTTGGTGTGTAATTGAACTTCTGCACCTTAAGAGAGCCTCCACGAGAAACGAGTAATTTCAGGTAATGAAACTTTGTGGAAACATTTGTAAATGCATTCAGAAGAGGAATGACGACTAAACAATTGAAAGAAAAAAATTCTTATTTCAAAATGAGAGGGTAGCATTTGTTAATTGGGGTGCTTCTATGCCTCGGGCATGGATGTGTGTGATGTCCTTAGGTTAGCTAGGTTTAAGTAGTTCTAAGTCTAGGGGACTGATGACCTCAGATGTTAAGTCCCATAGTGCTTGGAGCCATTCGAACCATTTGAGGAATTTCATATTTTTATTTAAAGTTGTTGTGTACATAGTTCCGCGTAGTCAGCGCGTACACAACTTCCCCACTAGAGCGCGCCCCGCTAAGCACAACAGCGCAGGCGCAGCTCTCGTCCGTCTCCGCACTACGAGATGGCGCTGCCATAGAGACGGACCAAATTCTACTTCCGACGATCCGCGTATTAATATGTAACGCAGACAATGAGATTGCTGCTAACGTAGAACCTTTTCTCCTCACAGATGACACTCGCGCAGTGATAACCTGAACGCGCGAGGTATTATAACGAGTGTACAGACCTCCGATTAGTCAGTCTGCATTAGTCTGCATTAGTCTGTACCAGTCTGCATCAGCCTGTACCAGTCTATGGTCAAGTTTCAGTCTGCGCATAATAAGATTATCATATTCCAATACATAGCCATGAAGAGAAATGTATAGACACTTGGTCAAGTATCAGGGATATGTGAGAATAAGATTAACGTACCAAGAGGAAAGGAACTTCAGATTGTCAATTGTAAACAGAATCCAGAATCAAGTTACGTAATATCTATGCTTTTTATTATTTTAATAAATGTGTGTGAAAATTAATCAAGTTCTGTTTAAAGTTGGTCACCGTCAATCTGCTACTCTAAGCGTGCAAGTGGCATTTCTATCGTCTGACCTAACGGCAGAAGATAAACACGCCACGATAAGACCACGAGACATATTGCTGACACTCGCCTACTTCGCTAGAGCGACAAGTCAAATAATCTGATGGTGTGTGTACCGAAGGTCTTACAGTACGCACACCACACAAGTGATGCTTATTCCCAATCACAGGCTCAACATGCGCTCAGTCAAGGCAGTAGATGCATGCGTTATTCTTTCTGTTGTTCTTTCCTTACTTCTTGAGTAACAATCGACAATCACTGTGCAACTTCAGCGAACTTAATGGAGTTCCAATACACGCATTAATTCTAGCTTGTCCATTCCAGACCCATTATCCGGTTGCCGAGGTGTTGATAATTTTAATTCATTTGTAACCAGTGTTAATATTTCATGGGGGTAACTGTATCATTTGTGTCGTGTCGTCCGAGGTGTGAGATCACATGGTAAAGCTATACCTTGCGAAGGAACCGCATGATGATGACAGTCGCTAGCAGATGCAGCCACCAATGAGAGACGTCGACGAAAACACGCACTCAGGAGATACCGTACGCCGCCGCTGTAGGAAGTTTGCTTACGTCAGAACACAGCGCCGCCACCCGCGCCACTCTTTCAAAGCCCATTGTGACAGCAGGAACATCATAGCTCAGATGCGGCAGCGCGCTAGTGTTATTAGTCAGAACTGTGTACCGAAGTTAGTAGTTAAACGTACAGCGGTATTTGACGGGCATCCGTATTGTTCACAGTTACCTATGTGTTCTGCGAGAGTGCTGCACTGAAGCGCCAAAGAAACTGGTATAACCATGCGTATTCAAATTAGAGATACGTAAAAACGCAGAATATCGCTCTGCGGTTAGCAACGTCTATATAAGACAACAATTGTCTGCTACAGTGGCAGGTTATCAAGATTTAAGTGAGATTGAATGTGGTGTTGTAGTCGGTGCACGAGCGATGGGAGACAGCATCTCCGAGGTAGCGAGAAAAGTGATTTTCCGGTACGATGGTTTGACAGGCAAAACATCAAATCTCCGACAACGCTGTGGCGTGAAAAAAATCGTGCAAGAACCAGACGAACGACGACTGAAGAGAATCGTTCAACGTGACAAAAGTGCAACCTTTCCGCAAATTGCTGCAGATTTCATTGTCTGGCCATCGAGAAGTGTCAGCGTGCGAGCCATTCAACGAAACATCTTCGATATGGGCTTTCGGAGCCGGAGGCCCACTCGTGTATCCTTGAAGAGGCACGATACAAAGCTTTACGCCTCGCCTGGCCCCGTCAACACCGATATTGTTCACGTCCGGAAACTTTTTGCCTGGTTGGACAAGTCTCGCTTCAAATTACATCGAGCGGATGGAAACAACCTCATGCATCCATGAACGCTGCATGCCCGCAGGGACTTGTTCAACCTGGCGAAGGCTCTGTAGTGGTGTGGGGCGCGTACAGTTGGAGTGATATGGCACCCGTGGTACGTCTTGATACGACTCTGACAGGTGACACGTACATAAGCATCCTGTCTGGTCACCTGCATCCATTCATGTCCATCGTGCATTCCGACAGACTTGGGCAATTCCAGCAGGACAATGCAGTACCCCACACATCCAGGATTGCTACAGAGTGGCTCCAGGAACACTCTTCTGAGTTTAAACACTTACGCTGGCCACCAAACTCCCCACACATGAACGTTATTGAGCAGATCTGGAGTGCCTTGCTACGTGCTGTTCACAACGTATCCCCCCCCCCCCCCCAGCTCCCCCCCCCCCCCTCCCCACGCTTGTACTCTTACGAGTTCGAATTTACGGACAGCCCTGCAGGATTCATGGTTTCACTTCCGCACAGCACTACTTTAGACATTAGTCGAGTTCACGCCATGTCGTCTTGCGGCACTTCTGCGTGCTCGCTATACGATATTAGGCAGGTGTACCAGTTTCTTTGGCTCTCCAGTGTAAATATACATTGTCAATCATGTTGACATGGATTGCACCCAAGCTATGTATTCTGTACTATACAGGGTGAGTCACCTAACGTTACCGCTGGATATGTTTCGTAAACCACATCAAATACCGTCGAATCGATTCCACAGACCGAACGTGAGGAGAGGGGCTAGAGTAATTGGTTAATACAAACCATAAAAAAATGCACGGAAGTATGTTTTTTAGCACAAACCTACGTTTTTTTAAATGGAACCCCGTTAGTTTTGTTAGCACATCTGAACATATAAACAAATACGTAATCAGTGCCGTTTGTTGCATTGTAAAATGTTAATTACATCCGGAGATATTGTAACCTAAAGTTGACGCTTGAGTACCACTCCTCCGCTGTTCGATCGTGTGTATCGGAGAGCACCGAATTAAGTAGGGATCCAAAGGGAACGGTGATGGACCTTAGGTACAGAAGAGACTGGAACAGCACATTACGTCCACATGCTAACACCTTTTTATTGGTCTTTTTCACTGTCGCACATGTACATTGCCATGAGGGGTGAGGTACATGTACACACGTGGTTTCCGTTTTCAATTACGGAGTGGAATAGAGTGTGCCCCGACATGTCAGGCCAATAGATGTTCAATGTGGTGGCCATCATTTGCTGCACACAATTGCAATCTCTGGCGTAATGAATGTCGAACACGCCGCAGTACATCTGGTGTAATGTCGCCGCTGGCTGCCACAATACATTGTTTCATATCCTCTGGGGTTGTAGGCACATCACGGTACACATTCTCCTTAATGTACCCCACAGAAAGAAGTCCAGAGGTGTAAGAACAGGAGAACGGGCTGGCCAATTTATGCGTCCTCCACGTCCTATGAAACGCCCGTCGAACATCCTGTCAAGGTTCAGCCTAGTGTTAATTGCGGAATGTGCAGGTGCACGTTCATGCTGATACCACATACGTCGACGCGTTTCCAGTGGGACACACTCTATTCCACTTCGTAACTGAAAACGGAAACCACGTGTGTACGTGCACCTCACCCCTCATGGTAATGTATATGTGCGTCAGTGAAAAAGACCAATAAAAAGGTGTTAGCATGTGGACGTAATGTGCTGTTCCAGTCTCTTCTGTACCTAAGGTCCATCACCGTTCCCTTTGGATCCCTACGTAATTCGGTGCTCTCCGATACACACGATCGAACAGCGGAGGAGTGGTACTCAAGCGTCAACTTTAGGTTAAAATATCTCCGGATGTAATTAACATTTTACAATGCTACAAACGTCACTGATTACGTATTTGTTTATATGTTCAGATGTGCTAACAAAACTAACGGGGTTCCATTTAAAAAAACGTTGGTTTGTGTTAAAAAACATACTTCCGTGCGTTTTTTTATGGTTTGTATTAACCAATTACACTAGCCGCTCTCCTCACGTTCGGTCTGTGGAATCGATTCGTCAGTATTTGATGTGGTTTACGAAATATGTCGAGCGGTAATGTTAGGTGACTCACCCTGTATAGCCGGCCCGTGTGGCCTTGCGGCTCTAGGCGCTTCAGTCTGGAACCGGGTGTCCGCTACGGTCGCAGGTTCGAATCCTGCCTCGGGCATGGATGTGTGTGATGTCCTAAGGTTAGTTTGGATTAAGTAGTTCTAAGTTCTAGGGGACTGATGACCACAAATGTTAAGTCCCATAGTGCTCAGAGCCACTTGAACAATTTTTACTATATATTTTTTGTAAATGAAACTAATATTCGTTACGTCATTTGTACTAGCCGCTTGACATGCTCCAGAAGTAAGACGTTTGAACCATCAGTTAGGCATGCTACGACGTGAATTAAAATTTCTGCACTTTGCTTTCAATTTCAAGTATTCAGGTCCTTGTAGCAAACAGCTGTTTATTGTGAACATTGTTTCATTCAGTTGCTTGCGGAATGTCTTATCATCTTTGTGAGTTACAGATTCCATGTGTGATGTATATTACGGCCACCCCTGTTTAATTGATTCGATTCGTTCAGCTATCTGTGACGCGGCACCTGTACTCTAATGCACAGAATCGTAAGAGAGATCTGTTTGTTGGCACGGTCATCCGGTGCAGGGCTTTGACATCCACCGGAGTATGTCGATGGCTCAGCTGTAATCTAACACCTGCACCGTGTCGAATCCGCTTCTGGGTTAACAACGAGGGCTTGTGATAGGAACCGACCGTTTAAAATCGATACCTATATTTCAGTTCTGAATAACCTTTATTTTTTGGTATTTGTTTGGCCTCAGTTACAACAAATGCTTTTATTTTTATTTTTAATAATAATCGTTAAAAAATACTGAAATATCAACTAGCCGCAGCAGCAATGCTAAAATATTTCGTTTTTAAATAAACATTTTTAAAAAAGGAGTAATTTTTATTCGTATTGAAAGCTGGTGGTGAAGCGAAGGCAGGATTCGGTTACGATTGTGGACGGGGCTGTAATCCGTTACTATTGGTTGCCTTTTACAGTTACACACAATTTATTTTAAATCAGTAATTCCAGACGCAACAATAAATTTAAAAAAATACCACAGGTTATTAATGAAGGAATAAACAAGTGTAAATAATAGTGTTTTCAGTGAGTTACAATTTAGCAAATCACCGTTAAATACAGATACAGCAGATAATGTTTTAAAAGCAAGCCACTGTGATCTGGGCAGAAGGCCTTACACGCCAGGAATGGCATTAAATTAAAAATTGTTTAAAACTCGCTGCAACTTACAGATTTTAGGTATTGAAATATTAAAGGCAAGTCGCCACAAACACAGCAGAAGGCATAAGACGCCAGGAATGGCAGTAAATGAAGTCTTAAGGCTTACTGCTAAAATACAAATACCAAATTTTAAAGCAAATGACCACAATCACGGCTGAAAGCCTTACACGCCAGCAACGACAATAATAGAAAAATATTTGAAAACCTGCTGTAAAACAGTAAATACAATAGCAAAAGTTAATTTAAAAAACAAGCAACTGATCTAGACAGTCCTCCAGGAACCGAGCTCTGAGAAGGTCCGGCAACAAACACTTTCGCTGGCAATAAGATAGGCAGCCAATTTGCATTCACTTCACTAGATGGCAACTCAGACTAATGGCAGTCTAATGAATCACTAATGAGAAGCTACCTGAAGCCCGATGAACCAAATGCAACGATGGAACAATACGCCAAAGCCGAAACCGGCGGTCTGCACTACGTCCCCAGAATACTGTGTTTAGAGCGCCCGGCACGAGAAAGGGATCACTACCACCAGAGTAGAAGAATCACCAACCGGCCTAGATTCAAGAAAGCTGTCAAAAGTACACGCCTTACCGGACAGCAGCGGCAAGGCGAGGAAACGTACAGTGCCGTTACATGCACTGACCCCCAGCGCAGGTAACTGGGGCGTTAGTGGCCACCAGCCAACAAAAATTACCTCTGGTTGAACTTAACAAATTATAACAAGTTGAACGCGGTAAATAGTAATAAGAATTCGAGGAAAGCTAATCAGATCCGCTTTCCCCAAGCACTCCACTCGCTGCTCTTCGCCTCGGCGACACTACGAGCAGCAACACGAACCCAAGTCACTGGAGAATCATAGGATACCACAATGGTGGAGGTTTCTCTACTTGGATCGAAATGCACTCCTCTTAAAGTTCGCTGGATGCGGTTTACGACGAGGTCGTGCACCCTCGTGACCACAGCCCTTCCATCTGGCTGTCCATGCATGCCACCAGTGGTCCCGGCGTGGCCCTTCCATCTGGCTGTCCACGCATGCCACCAGTGGTTCCGGCGTGGCCCTTCCATCTGGCTGTCCACGCATGCCACCAGTGGTCCCGACGTGGCCCTTCCATCTGGCGGTCCACGCATGCCACCAGTGGTCCCGGCGTGGCCCTTCCATCTGGCTGTCCACGCATGCCACCAGTGGTCCCGGCGTGGCCCTTTATCTGGCTGTCCACGCATGCCACCAGTGGTCCCGGCGTGGCCCTTCCATCTGGCCGTCCACGCATGCCACCAGTGGTCCCGGTGTGGCCCTTCCATCTGGCTGTCCACACATGCCACCAGTGGTCCCGGCGTGTTCTGACACTTTGCGGACCTGGCTCCGCCTGAGTCCCCAACCGAACTCACACGACCCGCCAAAACAATGACGTCGCCCCAAAGATAGGGCAACAGTTACTACATGTCGATAACTGCCGCTGCTGCCACTAGTGGACAGGCAACACTTGCGAAACCGAGCTGCGCCAGTCAACGCGAGAAGAAGACAAACAACCGCAACCATACCAACGAAACGATACCTTCTGGCCTCCAACAGAGGTCGGAAACCTACAAACAGCAGCAACGTGTGCCGCAGGCAGGGCTCACTTGTAATTTTCGTTCCATTCAGATATTGCATTATTATGGAAAATAGGAAAAGTGATCAGTGCTATTTTAATAACAATGCCGACTGAAACGGGCAACAAACACATGGCATAAGAATTTCTACAGCGTTGCTGAGACCATAATCCTGTTGCCACGTGCCATCGCTTAAGTTAGGCGTGTCCGTGAAGTGAAGTGTACAAGACTCGCCCTCATCTCGTCTGCACGGCAGTTACTCGCTGTCTGTCGTCGCCGGACATCCGCTGTACTGCATAATGGCACCAACTCCACAAATATTTTTACGAAGTGGCGTGGTAGTGAAGTACAGTGTTTCACTTCCTTCAAAAAGTTAAAGATTTATCCGCCACTTCTGTGAAATAGTGAAAAATGTAGGAAATTCTGTTTATAGTAATAAATTAATAACTTAGCAACAATTCATTTATAGTACACAATGGAAGTAGTGTCTGCAGTATAGGCCTTTATCTGCTTGTAGCGTTCTTTTAGGACCACAAAGGTAATAGAACTTTGGGGCTCATACGGAGGGTATTTGCGACTGGAGTAGGAGAGGAAATGTCTAGTAATGGTACAGCGTATGGAGGTATAGAGTACCCTCCGCCACCCACCGTGCTGTAATTACGGAGTACGTATGTAGACGCAGATATAGACGTAGATTAGACGTAGATAGAGTTCTTGAAAACGGACAAATTAACACGAAAACCAGAGTTCTTCAGCCTCACTTTGAACTGTTGGTAATGTCCAACATAATTTTTGAGCAGCCTTTCAAGATATTAGAATCAGTACGAAAATACTGGTGAGTTTTTTTAACAGTAACGCTCATATCAGTTTTTGAGAACAGCAACGAACAATAGACGGACGAAGTTGCCTTTTATTTGCCTATTTAATTCAATAGGTTCTACGCATCTTGAAACTGAGACAAAATTTTTCAGTCTTTGTTCGATTTCTACCTTTATTACAGGAAATAATAGCAATAAAAAAACGAAAACCAGTTATTCCAGGAACCGGTTAGTTTGAGTAGTTTTAACACTCAGGTTAAACTGGCGTGGAAAGAAACCGATATAACTGGAAACTGGCTGTTTCAGCGGTAGCCGCCATGCATGGCTGGTGAGCCAGCCAGCCTTGATGCGATTTTTAGGCTGTTTCCCACATCCGACTAGGTGTATACAGGGCTAGTATCCAAGTCCCACATCAAGTGTACGCTACGCAAGAAATTAGAACACGTCCTCACACTTACTGTAGACGCAGACAGGTGGGATACACGGAAATCCGTTGTATTCCAGGGTGGCGGGCGGGAGTAATTGGGGGGGGGGGGGGGGGGGGGGGGGGAGGGTGGCGTCAGAAAGGGCACCCAGTCACGAACTACAACTAAGGAACGCATACAACAATACCGAGCCCGTAATAGAAATGGGAAAATGCTAACGTTCTTGGCCTGACACTTCCACACAATACATTATTGGGTCAATAATATTGGGTCTCACCATCTGTCCTCGGCCTTCCCACACTGCTACTTCTAATGGGATTGTATTCCATCGCTTGTCGAGGGATTCTCTGAGGTGGCACACGCAAATAAATGCTCTTTCGAATCCTACTTTCGTCTGTACCCTCAGTTCTCTTCTTACTTCTTCATTTCTTCATCTGCGATGTTGGAACTTGTCTTAGGTCTTTTGATCTTAGTGTCTAACTTTCTGCTCCTGTGTGTAGAGCCATAATATAATAATAATTGGGTTTCTCTTCTCGTGTTACCTTCACTGTTCTTCTCATCTTGCCACATATGTGTTGATAGACGTTAATTTTCTTATTTATGTCGTACTCTTCTTCGAAAGTTGTCACATCTTACATACTGGAAATAGCACACCTATCCTACTATTATGTTACTGATTATTCCTTATGGGGTATTTTCCTAAAAAGGCCAATGTTGTTGTTATAGTTATTGATATCTTCAGAATTTAGCCTCATATAGTTGAATCTATGTATCGCTATTTCTAGCTTGTCTTCTCTGTCCTGTCCTCTGGTTGCAACAAAAAAAAAAAAAAAAACGAAATGTGTTTAGAAATTTGTCTGTGTAAGGTCTTATAGCTTCAGGTAACCTGTCCTTCATACATTCCACGACCAGGTCATTGATGTAGATGTTGAACAGTGTAGGTGACACACTACAGCCTTGCCTTACTCTCTGGTTTATCTCTATTTCCGGTGTCAGTTATTTTCCAGTATCTACTCTTATTTTGCTTCTTTTTATAAATTTGCATGGGGAAACATCTTTTCTCCCCTGTTGATCAGACCTTTTTCTGGGGATGCTGTCAATGGAGTTTTCGTAGTCCTGAAATACTGAGTGTGTTTCCACTTTGATTCTTGTACAGTTTCTTACAATGTGAAAACACTGTCGGCACAGGATCTGCCTTTACGGAATTCTGCTGGGTGTTGTAATAAAAATAAGTCTGAGATGTCTCGAAGCCTTTCATTAATCACGGCGGATGCAGAAATTAGTGACCACAGGGTCGTTGTACGAAGACTGAATACCGTAACACCTAAAACAACAAAAAATAAACACAAAATATTTCTATTTAAACAATCAGATAAAAATTCGCTTGACGCCTTCCTAAGAGAAAGTCTACACCCCTTATAATCTATGTAGGGGTATAACAGGTGTGCGTTGCAGAAGCAAAGAAACACCCATGATAAATTTAAAAGAACGCAGTGTCTCCAAAATTCGTCAGGTTTTACGGAAGTTCGAAACTTGATGTGGACCTCAGTGCCAGATCCTTTTAACAGTTTCCACAATCAAGCTTTGTCTCGAAATCTGGAAGTAAACCCAAAGAGATTCTGGTCGTGCGTAAAGAACACCAGTGGCAAGTCACAATCAGGACCTTCACAGCGTGATAGCAATGGTAATGTTATCGATGACAGTGGCTCTAAAGAGAGGTTAATAAACACGTCTTCTCCGAAATTCCTTCACCAAAAAGATGAAGTAATTATTCCAGAATACGAATGTACAACCGCCAACTTGAGTAACTTAGATGTAGGTATACGCGGTGTAGGTTCAAAAATGGTTCAAATGGCTCTGAGCACTAACTTCTGAGGTCATCAGTCCCCTAGAACTTAGAATTACTTAAACCTAACTAATCTAAGGACATCACACACAGTCATGACCGAGGCAGTATTCGAACCTGCGACCGTAGCGGTCGCGCGGTTCCAGACTGTAGCCCCCAGAACCGCTCGGCCACCCTGGCCGGCGTCCATGTAGGAAAGAAGCTTAAATCACATAGTAAAAGCAAGGCCTCTTGTCTAGATTGTATACCAGACAGGTTCCTATCAAAGTATGTAGATAAAATAGCTCCATGCTTAGCAACCACATTCCCTATACACTATGTGATCAAGAGTAACCGGACACCCCCAAAAACACATTAGGTGCATTGTCCTGCCAGCTACAGCCAGGTTCTCCATATCAGCGACTTCAGTAGTCATTAGACATCGTGAGAGAGCAGAATTGGACGTTCCGCGGAACTCACAGGCTTCGAACGTGGTCACGTGATTGGGTGTCACTTGTGCCAGACGTCTGTACGCGAGATTTCCACACTCCTAAACATCCCTAGGTCCACTGTTTCCGTTGTGATAGTGAAGTGGAAGCGTGAAGGAACACGTGCAGCACCAAAGCGCACAGGCCGACCTCGTCCGTTGACTGACAGAGACTGCCGGCAGTTGAAGCGAGTTGCAATGTGTAATAGGCAGACATCTATCCAGGCCATCACACAGGAAATCCAAACTGCAGTGGCATCCAGTGTGAGTACTGTGACAGTTAGGCGGGAGGTAAGAAAACTTGGATTTAATGGTCGAGCGGCTGCTCATAAGCAACACATCACGCCGGTAAATGCCAAACGACGCCTCGCTTGGTGTAAGGAGCGTAAATATTGGACGACTGTACAGTGGAAAAACGTTGTGTGGAGTGACGAATCACGGTACACAATGTGGCGATCCGATGGCAGGATGTGGGCATGGCAAATGCCAGGTGAACGTCATATGCCAGCGTGTGTAGTGCCAACAGTAAAATTCGGAGGCGGTGCTGTTATGGTATGGTCGTGTTTTTCTTGGAGGGACCTGGCACCCCTTGTTGTTTTGGGTGGCACTATGACAGCACAAGCCTACGTCGATGCTTTAAGCACCTTCTTCCTTCCCACTGTTGAAGAGCAATTCGGGTATGGCGATTGCATCTTTCAGCACGATCGAGCACCTGTTCATAATGCACGGCCGGTGGCGGAGTGGTTACTCGACAGTAACATCCTTGTGCATCCTTGTGCACTGGCCTGCACAGAGTCGTGACCTAAAGGACACCTTTGGGATGTTTTCGAACGCCGACTTCGTGCCAGACCTCACCAACCGGCATCGATTCCTCAGTACAGCACTCTGTGAAGAATGGACTGCCATTCCCCAAGAAACCTTCCAACACCTGACTGAACGTATGCTTGCGAGAGTGGAAGCTATCATCAAGGCTAGGGGTAGGCCAACAGCATACTGAATTCCAGCATTACCGATGGAGGGCACTACCAACTTGTAAGTCATTTTTATCTAGGTGTCCAGACAATTTTGATCACGTAGCGTACAATCGCTTGCTCGTCGAAAGATTGCTGCTTAAAAGCTGGAAAACTGCACAGGCTACAGCGACACTCAAGAAAGGGAATATGAGTAATCCACTGAATTACAGACCCATATCTCTATCGTCGAATTCCATTAATATATTACCTCGAAGAAAACGATTTATTGACAAATAGCCAACGTGGATACAGAAAATTTTGTTCTTGTGAAGCACATTTAGTTTTTTATTCACACGCAGGAATGAGTGCTATCGACAGGGGATATCAAATTTATTTCATATTTTTTGATATCCAGAAGACTTTTGACACCAATCCTGGCTAGCGACGTTTACTCAATTTGCGTGCCTATGGAGTACCGTCACAGTTGTGTGACTGGAGTCATGATTTCGTGTCAAAATGTCATGTTTTGTAATAATTGACGGAAATTATCAAATAAGAAACAAATAATATCTGGCGTTCCCTGAGAAAATGTTGCATCCTCTCGGCTGTTTTTGCACTATATAAATGATTTAGGAGACAATCTGAGCAGCCCTCTTACACTTTATGATGTTATTTATCTTCTTGTAAAGTTATCAGATAATCAAACAAATTGAAAAATACTTGTACAAGATACCTGTACGTTTCTAAAAGTTGAACATGATGTAAATAATTAACGGTGTGCAGTGCATGGGTAGTAGAAAGAATCCACTAAATTTACATAAAATAAAGACTAGGAGTTCAGCTACATACTTAGGAATAAAATTACGAGTAACTTGAACTGGAACGGCAACACAGATAATGTTGTGGGGAAAACGAACCCATGACTATGATTTAGTGGCGGAATGCTAACAAAAAGAAATAGGTCTAGTGAAGAGACTGTTTGCACGATGAATGTTCGTCCTCTTCTGGAGTATTTCTGTGGATCCGCACCGGATAGAATCGACGGAGGACATAGAAAAAGTTCAGAGAAGGGCAGCTCGTTTTGTACTATCGCGAAATAGTGTAGTTGTAGAATTTTGGAACACGCATTATGTTCGAGTATAATGACTTTTCTGGAGACTAGAAATCTACTTTGCAGGAATCAGCATGGGTTTCGAAAAAGACGATCGTGTGAAAATCAGCTGGCGCTATTCGTCCACGAGACTCAGAGGGCCATAGACACGCGTTCCCAGGTAGATGCCGTGTTTCTTGACTTCCGCAAGCCGGTCGATACAGTTCCCCACAGTCGTTTAATGAACACAGTAGGAGCATATGGACTACCAGACCAATTGTGTGATTGGATTGAAGAGTTCCTAGATAACAGAACGCAGCATGTCATTCTCATTGGAGAGAAGTCTTCCGAAGTAAGAGTGATTTCAGGTGTGCCGCAAGGGAGTGTCGTAGGACCGTTGCTATTCACAATATACATAAATGACCTTGTGGATGACATCGGAAGTTCACTGAGGCTTTTTGCGGATGATGCTGTGGTATATCGAGAGGTTGTAACAATGGAAAATTGTACTGAAATGCAGGAGGATCTGCAGCGAATTGACGCATGGTGCAGGGAATGGCAATTGAATCTCAATGTAGACAAGTGTAATGTGCTGCGAATACATAGAAAGAAAGATCCCTTATCATTTAGCTACAATATAGCTGGTCAGCAACTGGAAGCAGTTAATTCCATAAATTATCTGGGAGTAGGCATTAGGAGTGATTTAAAATGGAATGATCATATAAAGTTGATGGTCGGTAAAGCAGATGCCAGACTGAGATTCATGGGAAGAATCCTAAGGAAATGCAATCCGAAAACAAAGGAAGTAGGTTACAGTACACTTGTTCGCCCACTGCTTGAATACTGCTCAGCAGTGTGGGACCCGTACCAGATAGGGTTGATAGAAGAGATAGAGAAGATCCAACGGAGAGCAGCGCGCTTCGTTACAGGATCATTTAGTAATCGCGAAAGCGTTGCGGAGGTGATGGATAAACTCCAATGGAAGACTCTGCAGGAGAGACGCTCAGTAGCTCGGTACGGACTTTTGTTGAAGTTACGAGAACATACCTTCACCGAGGACTCAAGCAATATATTGCTCCCTCCTACGTGTATCTCGCGAAGAGACCATGAGGATAAAATCAGAGAGATTAGAGCCCACACAAAGCCATACCGGCAATCTTTCTTTCCACGAACAATACGAGACTCGAAGGGAGAACCGATAGAGGTACTCAAAGTACCCTCCGCCACACACCGTCAGGTGGCTTGCGGAGTACGGATGTAGATATAGATGTAGAATAAGGGAGAGAGTGCCACGGATATGATACGCGAATTGGAGTGCAAATCATTAAGACGAAGTCTTCTTTTGTTATGGCACAATCTTATCAGGAAATATCAAACACCAACTTTCTCCTCCGAATGCGAAAATGTTTTGTTGGAGCCCTCCTACGTAGGGAGAAATGATCATTATGGTAAAATAAGACAAATCAGAGCTCCCACGGAAAAATTTAAAGTGTTCGTTTTTCCGGCACTCCTTTCGAGAGAGGAACGGTAGAGAAATAGCTTGAAGGTAGTTCATGAACCTTCTGACAGGGACTTAATTGTGAATTGCAGAGCAGTGATGTAAGTGTAGATTTTGCTGTAGATCTTGTAAGTAGGCTGTTTAGGTTTTTATGTTGGGAACGTCACCTAGCGCTCTGTATGAAAATCACTGGCTGTGCTGTGTGCAGTCTGTGGCCGCTGGCCATCTCTACAAGGACTGCAGTGGGTATGCACCTTTGATGGCCCACCAATACCGTAATCTCTACCAGGACTGCAGTGGGTCTACTCTGTGGTGACCTACCTACCAATATTCTTCAAAACCGCGGCTGACTCTGCTGTGGGTTTGCTCTGTTGTGGCCCATTACCTGTCTGTATGTCAAGAGTCAGCACTGTCTTTCCGTTGGAAGGACAGCACTACTTCTTCGAGACTGCATGGAAATCCACTACTTCCGTGTGCATTTTCTTTTACTCATCAGACTTTGTGCAACGACATTATACTGTGATGAATGATCAGGACTGTCTTTATGAGAACAATTTTTGCTTTCGACGAACAGTGTATCAATAAGTGTGTGCATTTGATTTCTTTGTTATTGTAATTATAAAAAAATGTCAAATATGTATTGGCCACTGCCCAAAAGAATTTGTAAAATTTTTTGTGGGATTCATGGGGGCTATGTAAGTAGGCTGTTTAGATTTTTATGTTGGTAACGTCACCTAGCGCTCTGTACGAAAATCACTGGCTGTGCTGTGTGCAGTCTGTGGCTGGTAGGCATTGTTGAAATAGTCGCTGTTGTAGTGTTGGGCAGTTGGCTGTTACCAGAGCGTAGTGTTGCACAGTTGGAGGTGAGCCGCCAGCAGTGGTGGATGTGGGGAGAGAGATGGCGGAGTTTTGAGAGCGGATGATCTGGACGTGTGTCCATCAGAGACAGCAAATTTGTAAGACTGGATGTTATGAACTTATATATATATAATGAATTTTGAACACTATTAAAGTAAATACATTGTTTGTTCTTTATCAAAATCTTTCATTTGCTAACTATGCCTATCAGTAGTTAGTGTCTTGAGTAGTTAGAATCTTATATTCTGCTGGCAGTATTGGCGCTCGCTGTATTGCAGTAGTTCGAGTAAAGAAGATTTTTGTGAGGTAAGTTATTCATGAAAGGTATAGGTTATTGTTAGTCAGGGCCATTCTTCTGTAGGGATTATTAAAAGTCAGACTGCGTAGCGCTAAAAATATTGTGTGTCAGTTTAGTGTTGATCAGAATAAGTAAAGAAAGAAATGTCTGAGTACGTTCAGTTTTGCTCAGCTGTTTGAAAATCAAATAACGTAATCAGCATAGTAATTCACTAATTTTTCTAAGGGGACGTTTCATAATCTTATGAGAAGCAATCGGTAGACTAACTTTTTTCCAGATGGTAAATACAACTTTATAATTACCCGCCGTAATGTCAGAGTATGGTAATGCGGGAGTACTGGCTGAGGAATTTGGGTAAATATTGTTAATTTGAGACGCGTTGACCGTTCCGAAAATAGGGCACTCTTGTGTGTCGCGTCTCGACGTACTAGCCGCCAGCGCGAGTCCAGGGCGGCGATGATTTATCCCTTCAGTCAGCAGCAGGTTTTCAGCTGCGAAGGCTGAAGTATACAAGAGGGCCCGCCGGAGTGTGTAGCCTAAACACCGCCAATTCCGTCTCGCGGCAAAATCGCCGCGCGTTTACTGCGGCCGTTTGTCATCGCGAACTTTTGCGAGCTCGTGCCCCTAAACAAGTGTCTCAGTGATGTATTTCGTTATTCGTCTTCCTCCCTCAACCAGAAGAGCTTGAGCGCGCTGTGCATATTAAGGGAAAACAGGCCGCAGAGCCAAATTACAGTCCGCTCCAATTAACAGCGAATGTTCAATTTCTCTCTGTGCAAGGTTCCTGGAATCCTAAGCACAAGGTATTTCTGGCAGTTGGACTTCCTTCAGAAATTTTACTTCAGATTACTCCTACCACACCTCACGGTTAAAAATGTCCACTGACGGAAAAGAATCGTAATTCCAAGAAAGATTTACAGTACCTCTCACAAGTTTTGGGACAAACATTGTGCACAGTATGTGCACAGACAAGAACAGAATAGAAGTTTTCGAAATGTGGTGCTACAGAAGAATGCTGAAGATCAGATGGGTAGATAACATAACTAATGAGGAGGTATTGAATAGAATTGGGGAGAAGAGGAGTTTGTAGCACAACTTGACTTGAAGAAGGGATCGTTTGGTAGGACATGTTCTGAGGCATCAAGGGATCACCAATTTAGTACTGGAGGGCAGCGTGGAGGGTAAAAATCGTAGAGGGAGACCAAGAGATGAGTACACTAAGCAGATTCAGAAGGATGTAGGCTGCAGTAGGTACTGGGAGATGAAGAAGCTTGCACAGGATAGAGTAGCATGGAGAGCTGCATCAAACCAATCTCAGGACTGAAGACCACAACAAACAACGTCAGGGTATGAAAGAATTTATGATGGTTGATACGGAAATAAAGATGTACGTCTGCAATTTGTAGATGTAATTATGGGCGATGAAAAGTGCAATCACGTGTGTTTTTTCTTGCTTACTACAGAACAAGACCCATTTCTTACTGCGAGATATGGAACTCTGCACTTCAAAAGTTTTGAGACAATAGTGTCAGTGTGCATATCTCTGTTATTCTTTACTTCCTGCGATGTCAGTCACTACCTGTAGAGAGCTCAACGGAAACACAAGTGTGTTTGTATACGTAGAGGTAAAAACAGCACTTTTGAACAGAAGCAGTTAGCAATATTCCGCCACTGAAAGGGAACAACATCTACATCTACATCGATACTCTGCAAATCACATTTAAGTGTCTGGCAGAGGGTTCATCGAACCACGTTCACAATTCTCTATTATTCCAATCTCGTATAGCGTGCGGAAAGAACGAACACCTACATCTTTCCGTACGAGCTCTGATTTCCCTAATTTCATCATGGTGATCGTTTCTCCCTATGTAGGTCGGTGTCAACAAAATATTTTCGCATTCGGAGGAGAAAGTTGGTGATTGGAATTTCGTGAGAAGATTCCGTCGCAACGAAATACGCCTTTCTTTTAATGATGTCCACCCCAAATCCTGTATCATTTCTGTGACACTCTCTCCCATATTTCGCCATCATACAAAACGTGCTGCTTTTCTTTCAACTTTTTCGACGTACTCCGTCAGTTCTATCTGATAAGGATCCCACACCGCGCAACAGTATACTAAAAGAGGACGGACAAGCGTAGTGTAGGCAGTCTCATTAGTAGGTCTGTTACATTTTCTAAGTGTCCTACCAATAAAACTCAATCTTTGGTTAGCCTTTCCACAACATTTTGAATATGTTCCTTCCAATGTAAGTTGTTCGTAACTGTAATACCTAGGTATTTAGTTGAATTTACTGCTTTTAGATTAGACTGATTTATCGCGTAACCCAAGTTTAACGAATTCCTTTTAGCACTCATGTGGATGATCTCACACTTTTCGTTATTTAGGGTCAACTGCCACTTTTCACACCATTCAGATATCCTTTCTGAATCGTTTTGCAATTTGTTTTGATTTTCTTATGACTTCATTAGTCGATGAACGTCAGCATCATCTGCAAACGACCGAAGACGGCTGCTCAGATTGTCTCCCAAATCGTTTATGTAGATAAGGAACAGCAAATGTCATATAAAACTGCCTTGGGGAACGCCAGAAATCACTTTTGTTTTGCTCGATGACTGTGTCAATTACTACGAACTGTGATCTCTCTGACAGGAAATTACAAATCCAATCACATAACTGAGACGATATTCAATAAGCACGCAATTTTACTACAAGCCGCTTGTGTGGTACAGTGTCAAAAGCCTTCCGGAAATCCAGAAATACGGAATCGATCTGAAATCCATTGTCAATAGCACATAACACGCCGAGAAATAGCAACGTTATTGAATATGAAGAAAAGTGCAGTCGGTATAAATATTAAGACAGGATAGAAAATCTGCCGCAGGAAGGCCGTCCAAAGATATTTGTGAAGTGAGAAGAGAGGGGAATAGTCCAAAAGGTCAAGAAAGAGCCACGAGTCACAGCTACACTGAGGAAGAGTCTGGGAAGAAGGCCACTCCTAGCACAATCAGACGAGTACTGTACAGAGAAAATTACCATGGGCGAACTGCCTTAGATCTGTCGTGCCAATGAAGAAGCTGCTACGCGCAAGGGAATACATATACAAGAACATGGAGTGGTGGAATCAGGACCGGATGGACGAATAACGGTCTGGCGGCAGCCCAACAAAGAGCTGGAAGAAAAAAAAATATGCAAGCTACAGTGAAACATGGCAGGGAGCATGTTATTGTTTGGGGTTGTATGTCAGCCACTGGTTGAGCTGGTCTTCAATGACGAAACAGTGGATAAAAATGTATACGTGCGGATTCTAAGGAACAATTTGGAGAAGAGCGCAGAAAATATATGGATTGGAAGCTGTTTCAAATTTTATCAGGACAACGAGCCCAAACATACTGAGGCCGCGCGAGGTAGCCGCGCGGTCTTGGGCGTCTTGTCACGGTTCGCGCAGCTCCCTCCGTCGGAGGTTCGAGACCCTACCTCGGGCATGGGTGTGTGTGTGTTGTCCTTAGCGTAAGTTAGTTTAAGTTACATTAAGTAGTGTGTAAGTCTAGGGACCGATGTTCTCAGCAGTTTGATCCTATAGAAGCTTACCACAAATTTGCATCAGAAACATACCACCTATATTACACGGTTATGGCTCCCGAGCAACTGTCCAAAAGTTGTCAGTCTTCCTCCACAAAGTCCGGAAATGAACCCCATATAGAATTTATGGGATGTGTCAGAAAGAAATATTCGAAAAATCCCCATATAGTCTGAACAAGACGTCAGGAGACTGCAAGAAGAATGGAAAAATCTAAGTATCTCGTACTTACAGAAGGTTGTACAAAGTATACCAAAACAGTTGTCACAAGCGTTACAGCGTCACCGTAGAAGTACAAAGCAGTAATTCCTAATTATTTCCTAGTTTTTGGTTTATTTCTGCACTTTCTCCCAAAACTTTTACGAATACAAGTGTCACATGTAAATATGAAGTATTTTGTGAGTCATTGTATTGTATTTTAACTGGGGACTTCGAAACAACGGAGAGGCTCCGCCCCCGCCGCAGCCGCAGTGGTCCACAACCCCACGACGACTACCGCAGTCCACTTCACCCCTCCGCCGTACCACACCGAACCCAGGGTTATTGTGCGGTTCGGCCCCCGGTGGTCCCCCCAGGGAACGTCTCACACCAGACGAGTGTAACCCCTATGTTTGCGTGGTAGAGTAACGGTGGTGTACGCGTACGTGGAGAACTTGTTTGCGCAGCAATCACCGACATAGTGTAGCTGAGGCGGAATAAGGGAAACCAGCTCGCCTTCGCGGAGGTAGATAGAAAACCGCCTAAAAACCATCCACAGACTGGCCGCCTCACCGGCTAGCGGATTCGTGCCAGGGACCAGGTGCTCCTTCCTAGTCCGGAAAGCCTTACGTTAGACTGCTCGGCCGACCGGGCGGGCTTGTGAGTCATTAAATGAAGTCAAATGTTCAGTTTATTGCTCTGTGAATATCATTCTGTCTGAAACTTCCTGGCAGATTAAAACTGTGTGCAGGACCGAGACTCGAACCCGGGACCTTTACCTCTCGCGCAAGTTTGGAAGGTAGGAGACGAGGTACTGGCAGAATTAAAGCTGTGAGGACGGGGCGTGAGTCGTGCTTGGGTAGCTCAGTTGGTAGAGCACTCGCCCGCGAAAGGCAAAGGTCCCGAGTTCGAGTCTCCGTCCGGCACACAGTTTTAATCTGCTAGGAAGTTTCATATCAGCGCACACTCCGCTGCAGAGTGGAAATCTCATTCTGGAAACATCCCCCAGGCTGTGGCTTAGCCATGTCTCCGCAATATCCTTTCTTTCAGGAGTGCTAGTTCTGCAAGGTTCGCAGGAGAGCTTCTGTAAAGTTTGGAAGGTAGGAGACGAGGCAGAAGTTAAGTCGTGAGGACGGGGCGTGAGTCATGCTTGGGTAACTCAGGTGGTAGAGCACTTCCCCGCGAAAGGCAAAGGTCGCGAGTTCGAGTCTCGGTCCGGCACACAGTTTTAATCTGCCAGGAAGTTTCATATCAGCGCACACTCCGCTGCAGAGTGAAAATCTCATTCTGGATCTTTCTGTCTGTTTGAATAACAAACATAATACGTATAATTGTTTATGTATAATTTCTCAAAGTACGAGTGTTGGAACTTAAATAGTGGTAACTATTTATTCACAACCGATACAAAAGAGTTACATGTTTGCACCTGTTACTGTCCTTCAAAGTAGTCACCAGCGTTGTGTAGAACCCGTTGCCAGCGATGTGGAAGGCGTAGTATACCGTTAGCAGAGCCTGTTCTGTTGATGGTGAGAATGGAGCGGTCTAGTGGCTGTCGAATCTCTGGAACAGTTCTGAAGAGAACACCACGAAGTGGTTCCTTCATCTTCGGAATCCAATCAAATTCACAAGGACTTAAGTCCGGGGAGTATGGTGGATGGTACAGTACTTCCCAGTCCCATGTACCGAACAGAGAAGCGATAGATTGAACACATTACGTTCCTCCACGGCAGACCGTCAAGGCACAGTATTAATGTTCGTTTTTGGAGCATCACCTGCGACCAGCTTTGCAAAAGAAGCGGCGAAACTTTCTGCGCAACCCACCCATCATTTTGCACGACAATGCGGGGGCGTATGCAGCGCAAGCTGTGGCTGCTCTGTTCAGTCGATGGGACTGGGAAGTACTGTACGATCCACCATACTCCCCGGACTTAAGTCCTTGTGACTCTGATTTGATTCCGAAGGAACCACTTCATGGCATTCGCTTCAGAACTGTTCCAGAGATTCGACAGGCAGTAGACCGCTCCATTCGCACCGTCAACAGAACAGGCTATGCTAACGGAATACAGGGCGAGTCAAAAGTCGTTGGACACCTTCATAAGTTGGAAGATTAAAGGGAAAATTGAAATGTGATGAGGGGAGCATAGGTTTGATGTGGGGACGCAACTTTTGGAGTGAATTTCATTCATGGCCACCATCTTGAAATCGTTTTTTTTTTTTTTTTTTTTTTAATGGGAAGGGGGGTGTATGACACATCAGATAACACTCGCTTGAGCTATGGAATTTAGTGGTGTAATTTATTTTAATCTATCTTGTACAGTTTAGGGATTATTAATGTTCAAAGTTGGGATATTATCTTCATACCCACTGCTACAACAGATGTTCTACGTGTTGTCCATCCCTGTATCAAGGTAACTTTGAACATTGATAACTTCTAAGCTGTACAAGATAGACAAAAACAAATTACATCACTCAATTCCAGAGCTCAAGCGAGTGTTATTTGAAGTGTCATACATCCCCCTTCCCATTTAAAAAAAGAAAATGAGCTGAATCCAAAATGGGGGATTGCAAGATGGCGGCCATGAATGACATTAACTCCAAAAGTTGCAGCCCCACGTCAGACCTATGTTCCCATTATCACATTTCAGTTTTCCCTTTAATCTTCCAACTTAAGAAGGTGTCCAAGGAGATTTGACTCGCCCTGTACTACGCCTTCCACATCGCTGGCAACGGGTTCTACACAACGCTGGTGGCTACTTTGAAGGACAGTAACAGGTGCAAACATGTAACTCTTTTGTATCGGTTGCGAATAAATAGTTGCACTATTTAAGCTCCAACCCTCGTACAAAACTTTTCTGTTTGACCCAAAATTCATGAAAGGCACTCTACAGGGGATAAAAGATGTTGTTAGGCATATTTGTACATCCGAAAGATGACGCCTGTTGAAATTTGGCGTCACTTGCATAAGAGTGGTGCTACTGGCGCAACTACGAGGATGCAAATTAGGTTGTTCTGGTAAACCTTCCGGGATGTAAGGTCGTGGTCCATGAAACTCTTCAGCTCCTAACGTTTCGTCCAGAGCTGCGCTGGACATCTTCAGAGGGGTGTTTCTCCTCCGGCGAGTCTTGCCCACTGACGGGTCGGACGTCTGAGAGCGACTTATATATCGTAGAAAGTGGGCGCGGCCAGAGTTACACGTGTAACACGCTCTCAGACGTCCGACCCGTCAGTCGGCAAGACTCACCGGAGGAGAAACATCCCTCTGAAGACGTCCAGCGCAGCTCTGGACGAAACGTTAGGAGCTGAAGATTTTCATGGACTACGACCTTACATCCCGGAAGGTTTACCAGAAGATATGTCATCCGGTCGTGAAAGCCTTTATACTATGATCAAATTAGGTTGGCTTTAAATGCGCGCTATTACGGTCATGAACGTTCGTTGCCTTTCAGACTGGACGTAGTGAGTTGCGATTAGAGAAGAACGTGTTTAAGACGACGGCGACGCCATTGTGTAATAAGGCTACGAGGAGCCAGCAGTTGCTGTCGACATATTGCAGAAAGGCTTGGCAGGAATGGAGCCATTGTACCTGACAGCTGGGAGCGCGGCGAGCGGAAGTTAACAATAGCAGGAGGGGGCTCCAGGCGACCACGTGCTGTGCCACTACCGAGAGGGCATATGGCTCTGGCGCATCTGACGACATCTGAAGCAGCAATTCGAGCAGGCAGCTGGCAGCACAGTGACACAATGAACTGTTACAAACTGGTAACTCCAAAGACAACTCCAAGCCAGACACCCTGAAGCGTGCATTTCACCGACCCCAAACCAACACAATTTGATGCTTCAGTGGTGTCAAGTGAGAACTACACTACTCGCCATTAAAATCGCTACACCAAGAAGAAAAGCAGATAATAAACGGGTATTCATTGGACAAATATATTACACTACAACTGACATGTGATTACATTTTCACGCAATTTGGGTGCATAGATCCTGAGAAATCAGTACCCAGAACAACCACATCTGGCCGTAATAACGGCCTTGATACGCTTGGGCATTGAGTCAAACACAGCACGGATGGCGTGTACAGGTACAGCTGCGCATGCAGCTTCAACACGATACCACAGTTTCTCAAGAGTAGTGACTGGCGTATTGTGACGAGCCAGTTACTGGGCCACCATTGACCAGACGTTTTGAATCGGTGAGAGATCTGGAGAATGTGCTGGCCAGGGCAGCACTCGAACATTTTCTGTATCCAGAAAGGCCCTTACAGGACTTGCAACATGCGGTCGTGCATTATCCTGCTGAAATGCAGGGTTTCGCAGGGATCGAATGAAGGGCAGAGCCACGGGTAGTAACACATCTGAAATGTAACGTCCATTGTTCAAAGTGCCGTCAATGCGAACAAGAGGTGACCGAGACGTGTAACCGATGGCAACCCATACCATTATGCCGGGTGATACGCCAGTATGGCGATGACGAATACGCGCTTCCAATGTGTGTTCATCGCGATGTCGCCAAACACGGATGCGACCATCATAATGTTGTAAACAGAACCTGGTGTCAATCGAAAAAATGACGTTTTGCCATTGGTGCACCCAGGTTCGTCGTTGAGTACACCATCGCAGGAGCTCCTGTCTGTGATGCAGCGTCAAGGATAACCGCAGCCACGGTCTCCGAGCTGATAGTCCGTGCTGCTGCAAACGTCGTCGAACTGTTCGTGCAGATGGTTGTTGTCTTGCAAACGTCCCCATCTGTTGACTCAGGGATTGAGACGTGGCTGCACGATCCGTTACAGCCATGCGCATAAGATGCCTGTCATCTCGAATGATAGTGATACGAGGCCGTTGGGATCCAGCACGGCGTTCCGTATTACCCTCCTGATCCCACCGATTCCATATTCTGCTAACAGTCATTGGATCTCGACCAACGCGAGTAGCAATGTCGCGATACGATAAACCGCAATCGCGATAGGCTACAATCCGAGCTTTATCAAAGTCGGAAACGTGATGGTACGCATTTCTCCTCCTTACACGAGGCATAACAACAACGTATCACCAGGCAACGTCGGTTAACTGCTGTTTGTGCATGAGAAATCGATTGGAAACTTTCCTCATGTCAGCACGTTGTAGGTGTCGCCACCGGCGCCAACTTTGTGTGAATGCTCTGAAAAGCTAATTATTTGCATATCACAGCATCTTCTTCCTGTCGGTTAAATTTCGCGTCTGTAGCACGTCATCTTCGTGGTGTAGCAATTTTAATTGCCAGTAGTGTAATTGGAGGGTGAAGTTAAGGTTTTTGTTTCTTTTTTTCTGATGAAAGCCGCTTCTCCCTCATTGCCTGGATGCCGGTGTTTCGCTTAGGACGAGATTAGATTAGAATAGATTCAGTTTTCGTTCCATAGACCCAAAAAATGAGATGATTCTCGTGGGTGTCAAACATGTCAGAAATATGACATAAAAACATGAAACACTTGATTATAATACTTACTACCCTACTCATTTGTTAGGAGATAGTCGAAAATAAGCTAATACAATGCAGTAAACTGGGACAACTAGTATTTACAAAATTAACACTCTGTCAGAATGAAACACTGTTATCCACTGTTAATAAATTTATCATACGCAAAATACCTAATCTTGACTGTCGTGACGAAGTGTTGTCAAAACTGAAATCTAACAGATATTTTTGCTTAAGCTGACTTAACAGTCTCTGTAAAGATATTAATCTATGGAGTAGAAGGAGTTGCCTATCAAAAAGTCTTTCAAACACTGTTTAAACCGCGCGTTATCTGAAACCAAGTTTTTAATGGTTGCTGGCAATTTATTAAAAATGCGTGTTCCTTTATATTGGACCCCTTTTTGGACCAAGGTAAGTGATTTTAGGCCTTTATGTAGATTCTTCGTATTCCTAGTATTGATACTGTGTACTGAGCTATTGGTTGGAAACAGAGATGTATTACTTGCAACAAATTTCATTAAGGAATAAATACACTGAGAAGCAGTTTTTAGAATACAAAGTTCCTTGAACAGGTTTCTACAAGATATTCTTGAATTTACACCACAAATGATTTGTATCACACGCTTTTGCACTCTAAAAACTTTTGCTCGGTTTGATGAGTTGCCCCAGAATATGATCCCATATGACATAATAGAATGACAGTAAGCAAAGTAAGCAAGTTTTTTTTATATATTTATGTATCCTACATCTGATACCATTCTCACGACAAATACAGACTTGTTTAGGCGCTTAAGACATTCTGTGGTATGCCCTTCCCAACTGAATTTATTATCGTGTTGTAATCCCAGAAATTTAACACTGTCAACCTCTTCGATCCGCCTGTCTTCATACTTTATTCTCATGCTTGGAGGAAATCTCTCAGAGGTTCTGAACTGCAAAAAAATGGCTGTGAGCACTATGGGACTTAACATCTGAGCTCATCAGTCCCCCAGAACTTAGACCTACTTAAACCTAACTAACCTAAGGACGACACACACATCCATACCCGAGGCAGGATTCGAAACTGCGACCGTAGTGGTCTCGCGGTTCCAGACTGTAGCGCCTAGAACCGCTCGGCCACTCCGGCGAGCTTCTGAACTGCATATAGTTGGTCTTCCCAAACTTTAATGAGAAAGAATTAGGTTTAAACCACTTCTTAATGTCAGTGACCATTTTATTAGCAGTTATTTCTAAATCTGTACTTGACTTGCTACTCATTGCAATGTTTGTATCATCTGCAAACAAAACAAACTTAGCATCTGGCAATGTAACAGTTGAGAGGTCATTAACATAAACAGGAAAAAGCAATGGTCTCAAAATGAAACCTTGAGGAACACAACATGTAATTAATTCCCAGTCAGATGAAGACTAGCTGCTTACTGTACAGGTATTTCGCAACGACACCCTTTGTTTCCTGTTAGATAGATAAGACTCAAACCATTTCGCAGCATTGCCGGTGACACCACAATAGTCTAATTTTCTTAGGAGAATGCTGTGGTTCACACAGTCAAAGGCTTTTGGCAGCACACAGAAGATGCCAGTATCCTGTAATTAGCTGTATTAGCTAATGAATTAAGTACGTTCTCACTGTAAGTGTAAACGCTTTCTCTATACGAGAACCCTTGAGAAATCCAAACTGTGACTTGGACAATATATCATTTGCAGTCAGATGCTTAAGAAGACGCTTGAACACAACCTTTTCAAATATTTGTTGTGAAAGCCTGCAAAAGTGAGATCAGTTGAGCACCTACAACCAACCTACACTGTGGTTGGGGTCTGGGGAGCGATTTCGTATGCCTGGAGAAGCTTTCCCTTGGTTGTGCCACGCGCGCGCTGACTGAAAATTTGTACGTCAATTCTGATGATTCGATCTGTTGTGCTGCCATTCATGAATGACATTCCAAGAGTTGTTTCCAACAGGACAACAATTGTCCATTACAGCTGTTGTAACCCAAAATAGTGTCGACATGTTGCCTTGGCCAGCTCGATCACCACATACACTCCTGGAAATGGAAAAAAGAACACATTGACACCGGTGTGTCAGACCCACCATACTTGCTCCGGACACTGCGAGAGGGCTGTACAAGCAATGATCACACGCACGGCACAGCGGACACACCAGGAACCGCGGTGTTGGCCGTCGAATGGCGCTAGCTGCGCAGCATTTGTGCACCGCCGCCGTCAGTGTCAGCCAGTTTGCCGTGGCATACGGAGCTCCATCGCAGTCTTTAACACTGGTAGCATGCCGCGACAGCGTGGACGTGAACCGTATGAGCAGTTGACGGACTTTGAGCGAGGGCGTATAGTGGGCATGCGGGAGGCCGGGTGGACGTACCGCCGAATTGCTCAACACGTGGGGCGTGAGGTCTCCACAGTACATCGATGTTGTCGCCAGTGGTCGGCGGAAGGTGCACGCGCCCGTCGACCTGGGACCGGACCGCAGATACGCACGGATGCACGCCAAGACCGTAGGATCCTACGCAGTGCCGTAGGGGACCGCACCGCCACTTCTCAGCAAATTAGGGACATTGTTGCTCCTGGGGTATCGGCGAGGACCATTCGCAACCGTCTCCATGAAGCTGGGCTACGGTCCCGCACACCATTAGGCCGTCTTCCGCTCACGCCCCAACATCGTGCAGCCCGCCTCCAGTGGTGTCGCGACAGGCGTGAATGGAGGGACGAATGGAGACGCGTCGTCTTCAGCGATGAGAGTCGCTTCTGCCTTGGTGCCAATGATGGTCGTATGCGTGTTTGGCGCCGTGCAGGTGAGCGCCACAATCAGGACTGCATACGACCGAGGCACACAGGGCCAACACCCGGCATCATGGTGTGGGGAGCGATCTCCTACACTGGCCGTACACCACTGGTGATCGTCGAGGGGACACTGAATAGTGCACGGTACATCGAAACCGTCATCGAACCCATCGTTCTACCATTCCTAGACCGGCAAGGGAACTTGCTGTTCCAACAGGACAATGCACGTCCGCATGTATCCCGTGCCACCCAACGTGCTCTAGAAGGTGTAAGTCAACTACCCTGGCCAGCAAGATCTCCGGATCTGTCCCCCATTGAGCATGTTTGGGACTGGATGAAGCGTCGTCTCACGCGGTCTGCACGTCCAGCACGAACGCTGGTCCAACTGAGGCGCCAGGTGGAAATGGCATGGCAAGCCGTTCCACAGAACTACATCCAGCATCTCTACGAACGTCTCCATGGGAGAATAGCAGCCTGCATTGCTGCGAAAGGTGGATATACACTGTACTAGTGGCGACATTGTGCATGCTCTGTTGCCTGTGTCTATGTGCCTGTGGTTCTGTCAGTGTGATCATGTGATGTATCTGACCCCAGGAATGTGTCAATAAAGTTTCCCCTTCCTGGGACAATGAATTCACGGTGTTCTTATTTCAATTTCCAGGAGTGTATGTCTCCAGTCGAGTACGTATCATCGACAGCTAGCATTAACCGCACCTGTACTGACCGACCAAATGCAACATGCATGGAACTCCGTCCCAGAAACTGACATCCGGCGCCTGTGCGACCAACACATCCCCGTTTGGGAGCTTGCATTCAACATTTTGACAGTTACATCTGTTATTAATGTACCAGCGTTTCACTCGTAACTCGAGCTCGCATTAAGATGTGATCTTACAACGTTATCCGCTTAAATATGTCATCTAGACCAATTTAGTTACTCTACTCTGTCCGCAGCTCGTGGTCTTGTGCTACCGTTCTCGCTTCTAGTGCTCGGGGTCTCGGGTTCGATTCCCGGCAGGGTCAGGGATTTTTCCTTGCCTCGAGATGAGTGGGTGTTGTTGTGTTGTCTGAATGGTCATCACTCATCCCCATCACGGTCGGAGGAAGGCAATGGCAAGCCACCTCCGTTAGGACCTTGGTTAGTCGGCGGTGCATCGTCCCCAGCGCTCCTCGGAGAACGGGACCTCATCAACTCTACTTGTTTCTAGGTGTTGCGGTTTTTTTCCCGGCATTGTAACTAGTCCATACACGGATTCTTCCTTTCTTCGTGTCGCCTAAACTTCATAAATAATTTTAACAAAAATGAGGAACCTTCTGACTACTTTTTATCTAGAATTAATACAATTTGAGTGGAACTTCGAACAGTTTTATACTCGGAAACAAATAACAGAAATCCTTCCAGAACAGAGTGCAGTATTCCACGTTAAATACGGACACAAACATTTATAACTTTGCTGCGCTATTATATGGCAGCGCGATGAAATTCGTAGAGCCACGCAGTAAAATATGCATCACCCCAGTTTACTCTGAAATTCCAATGCGAGTAACTCTTTTTTCCAGAATTAAATTTCACATTCGTGAGTAATTTCTGGCAAAGTGCTTTCGAAATTACCAATCGTTACCGCGATCTGACAATGCAACATACAAAAACATATACCGATATGACGTGAAAATGCGCAGACTGAATTTTCGGTACGTTTTATGTGCTTTTTTACTACCAACGATTACATCTGTATTCGCCCTCTCAAAAGCATTGTGAAGTGCATGATGGAGGGTACTTGACATTAACCTGTTTTTAGAAGTTCATCTCGTAAATCAGTGATTGCATCTACATCTATATCCGTACTCTGCAAACCACTGTGAAGTGCATGACAGAGGGTACTCCCAGCTAAAGAGTTACTACGGCTTTATCCCAGTCTAATGATACAGGCCCTGTGCTGTTCCCAATCTATATAAACGATTTAGGAGACAATCAGAGCAGCCTACAATGCGTGCTGTTTCACAAATCTAATGGACAAGAATTTTTTTTGTAGCGTTGCTTCCGCGAAAACAAGAAACCAGCACTGAATGCCGAGATGATGGTCAGCCGCGCTATAACAGAGAAGGGACGCAGCTGTCTTTTTTCGACAGTGCTTGCTCTGAAACGACGTCATACCACTTGGCACTGTACTGCGTGCTACGCTGCTCACCGCACTGGGTGAATACTTTTCGTCGAAAGCGTAGCCTATTGTGCGAGCACTGACCAGGAGGGACTTTTGAGGAACAGTAGACAAAATGAATCTGCGGCGCCAGTGGTCAAGCACGCAGATTAGCAATTCTTTAGCTCGGTTTCGCTACCTGCTAATACCTTCATTTTCTTTCTTTTTTTTCATTTTATTTTATTCATCACAATATTAAAGTATTAATTACACAATGTAAATATATTCAAACAGTTCAGTTTACATCCATAAAACTAATAGAGTCAATTTAGTTCTGTTCACCATCCTTTTAAGTCACAAGGCTTTACACAACCAAATTGTAGCACGCTGGTAAAACTTTGCTCGCTCCGCCACTGGATGTGCGGTTTGGTTAAAACATATGAGAGACTTTTTACTGTAACAAACGCAATAAGCCATAATTACATTATAACTTAGTAAAAAGCAACTGGAAACTACTGCTGCGTTGTACCAAAATACTCAGCAGACATCAGTGAACACCGTCCAAAATTTTGTTGCCTGAGTTCAGGTTAGTGAAGGAAAAGGAAGCATGACTTTGAATGGAAAAGAATATGAACGCTGTGAGAGTTTCAAATACACTACTGGTCATTAAACTTGCTACACCACATACATGACGTGCTAAAAAGGCAAAATTTAACCGACAGAAATAAGATGCTGTGATATGCAAATGATTAGCTTTTCAGAGCATTCACACAAGGTTGGCGCCGGTGGCGACACCTACAACGTGCTGACATGAGGAAAGTTTCCAACCGATTTCTCATTCACAAACAGCAGTTGACCGGCGTTGCCTGGTGAAACGTTGTTGTGATGCCTCGTGTAAAGAGGAGAAATGCGTACCATCACGTTTCCGACTATGGTAAAAGTTGGATTGTAGCCTATCGCGATTGCGGTTTATCGTATCGCGACACTGCTGCTCGCATTGGTCGAGATCCAATGACTGTTAGCAGAATATGGAATCGGTGGGTTCAGGAGGGTTATACGGAACGCCGTGCTGGATCCCAACGGCCTCGTATCACTAGCAGTGGAGATGACAGGCATCTTATCCGCATGGCTATAAACGATCGTGCAGCCACGACTCCATCCCTGAGTCAACAGATGGGGACGTTTGCAAGACGACAACCGTCTGCACGAACAGTTCGACGACATTTGCAGCAGCATGGGCTACCAGTTCGGAGACCATGTCTGCGGCTACACTTAACGCTGCATCACAGACAGGAGCGCCTGCGCTGGTGTACTCAACGACGAACCTGGGTGCACCAATGGCAAAACGTCATTTTTTAGGGTGAATCCAGATTCTGTTTACAGCATCATGGTGATCACATACGTGTTTGGCCACATCGCGGTGAATGCACATTGGAAGCGTGTATTCGTCATCGCCATACTGGCGCATCATCCAGCGTGGTGGTATGGGGTCACCTCTTGTTCGCATTGATGGCACTTTGAACAGTGAACGTTACATATCAGATGTGTTACGACCCGTGGCTCTACCCTTCATTCGATCCCTGCGAAACCCTACATTTCAGCAGGACAATGCACGACCGCATGTTGCAGGTCCTCTACGGGCCTTTCTAGATAGAGTAAATGTTCGACTGCTGCTCTGGCCAGCACATTCTCCAGATCTCTCACCAACTGAAAACGTCTTGTCAATGGTGGCCGAGCAACTGGCTTGTCACAATACACCAGTCACTACTCTTGATGAACTGTGGT
This sequence comes from Schistocerca americana, assembly GCF_021461395.2. Taxonomy (NCBI): domain Eukaryota; kingdom Metazoa; phylum Arthropoda; class Insecta; order Orthoptera; family Acrididae; genus Schistocerca; species Schistocerca americana. The sequence goes on along the minus strand of NC_060127.1, from coordinate 181,057,525 downwards.
GTCGTGATGAAGCTGCATGGGCAGCTGTACCTGTACACGCCATCCAATCTCTGTTTAACTCAATGCCCAGGCGTATCAAGGCCGTTATAACGGCCAGATGTGGTTGTTCTGGGTACTGATTTCTCAGGATTTATGCACCCAAACTGCGTGAAAATGTAATCACACATGCCGGCCGGAGTGTCCGAGCGGTTCTAGGCACTACAGTCTGGAGCCGCGCGACCGCTACGGTCGCAGGTTCGAATCTTGCCTCGAGCATGGATCTGTGTGATGTCCTTAGGTTAAAATAGTTCTAAGTTCTAGGGGACTGGTGATCTCAGAAGTTAAGTCACATAATGTTCAGAGCCATTTTGTAATCACATGTCAGTTGTAGTACAATATATTTGTCCAATGAATACCCGTTTATCATATGCATTTCTTCTTGGTGTAGTAATTTTAATGGTCAGTAATGTATCGTGGGTCACTGGTAACTGAGAAAAATGATATGAGAGAAGAAACACGTGCAAGGATTGCAGCTGGTAACTGGAGATACTTTGCCCTGGTTACAGTGTTTAAAGCAAGGAGCCTTATTAGGAATCTGAAGCTGACGTTACATCGTACACTAGTTAGACCTGTGGTGATGTATAGTTCAGAGACATGTACTATGACACAGAACAATGAGGAGCTGTTGCTGAGATCGAAAGGAAGCTACTTAGGAAAATCGACAGGCCAGTGAATGACAGGAATTTTTGGAGAATCAGAAAGAATAAGGAGATCAGAGAGTTGTACAAGAAACCAGATATCGTGACTGAAATAAAGAGTAATAGACTACGTTGGTTGGGACATGTAGAAAGAATGGTGGAGAACAGCAGAGTCAATACAGATGTGAAAGGAAAACCCGGTGGACGTCGTATATGGGGCACACCAAGGACCAGATGGACAGACAGCGTGGAAGAGGAGAAGGATGGGAGTGAGAAGATGGAAGGGTTCAAAATGGTTCAAATGGCTCTGAGAACTATGGGACTTAACATCTGAGGTCATCAGCCCCTAGAACTACTTAAACCTACCTAACCTAAGGGCATCACACACATCCATCCCCGAGGCAGGATTCGAACGTACGACCGTAACGGTCGCGCGGTTCCAGACTGAAGCGCCTAGAACCACTCGGCCACGCCGGCCGGCGAGAAGATGGAAGGGACAGCCAGCAGAGAAGAGGGGGTGGAGGTTCTCCGGGAGGCCAACGCCCTACAAGGGCTGTAGCGCTATGGTTTCGTAGTAGTAGTAGTAGTGGTAGCAATTGAGTTGAGATTCTCGCTGTGGACTGACTACACCCAAACCTGTGGAACGGGCCTTCAACCTCTGAATCAGACAAAAGATTACAACAACAGCAATATCGATCCAAGTGTGGTTGCGAAACCCGAAGGAGGAAAATTACCAAGTGATCTATCGGAACTTCACCCAACAATTTGTTTGTAAGATCATTTCAAGTCATGGTACTGTGACGTATGACCAATGACAAACAAAAAAAAATTGGTTCTGATAAAAGCATTGTCCTATTAGTTACATTACTGTGCCATTAGACGTACGTTATAAACGTGTAATGAGCTTTGTCGTATCGCTGCAGTGCGTACTTTAATTGCGTGCCGTGCCTCTCGCGTGGAATTGCATCCTTCAGTATTTATGCCCACTCCTCGGACGCTCGCCTGTGCCTAATGCTCACGATTAATAGCTTTCACTGGAATGCGTCATTAGCTGCTAATTGCTTGCTGTATTGATTTGCGCCGTGCTTCGTGATGATAGCGTTCCATTAGAGCCGTTGGCTCACGAAACATGGCGACTCTATGTAATCTTTTATATACGATTGCCATCTGAAGTAGTTAACATGACGTTTAAGCACCCTTTGCAAACACTACACTAATTTTTATTACGAAGCGACATTCCCGGAACCCGAAATCCATATGACATAAGGTTCCCTGTGTAACGGCTTCCAGGGGGGAACAAAAATTTTATTTTCGATATTTCGGGTATTTATTGACCGAATTTAAAAATATAAATTCTGTCATAATCTGCTCGTTTAGAGATTTAATCTTACGTTAAAATACGTATATGAGCGCGTGGTGTCTGTTCTTTCGGCCGTGTCCGAGAAAGAAAAGGAACGGGACTAATACGTTGTAAGTAGGCTGTTTAGGTTTTTAGGTTGGTAAAGCCACGTAGCGCTCTGTATGAAAATCACTGACTGTGCTGTATGCAGTCTGTGGCTGGTTGGCATTGTTGGATTATTTGCTATTGTAGTGTTGGGCAGTTGGATGTGAACAGCGCGTAGCGTTGGGCAGTTGGAGGTGAGCCGCCAGCAGTGGTAGAGTTTTGAGAGCGGACGATCTGGAAGTGTGTTCGCCAGAAAAACGAAATTTGTAAGACGGGATGTCATGAACTGATATGTATATGTTGACTTTTGAACACTATTAAGGTAAATACATTGTTTGTTATCTATCAAAATCTTTCATTTGCTAACTATGCCTATCTGTAGCTAGTGCCTTCAGTAGTTAGAATCTTTTATTTAGCTGGCAGTATTAGTACTCTCTGTATTGCAGTAGTTCGAGCAACGAAGATTTTTTTTGAGGTAAGTGATTAATGAAAGGTATAGGTTATTGTTAGTCAGGGCCATTCTTTTGTAGGGATTGTTGAAAGTCAGATTGCGTTGCGATAAAAATATTGTGTCACTGTAGTGATGATCAGAATAAGTAAAGAGAAAACTGTTTGAGTACATTGAGTTTTGCTCCGCTGTTTGAAAATCAAATAACGTAAAGGTTTACCAGCACAGTCATTCATAATTTTTTAAGGGGGCGTTTCAACGCATCACAGTTGCGGATTTTGCGTGGTGTCTGTTCTTTCGAAAGCACGGTAACCATGCGTTCATATAACTGATTCGTCTCGATGAATAGCGAATCTACAACCTTCTAGTTCTACGTGTATATACATACTCCGCGAGCCACTGCGCGGTGCGTGGCGGAGGGTACCCCGTACTACAACTTGTCATTTCCTGTTCCACTCGCAAACAGAGCGAGGGAAAAACGATTGTCTATACGCTTCCATATGAGACCTAATTTGTCGTATCTTTTCTTCGTGGTTCTTGCGCGTAATGTATGTTCGCGGCATTAGAGTCGTTCTACAATGAGTTTCAAATTCCGGTTCTCCAAATTTTCTGAATAGAATGAGATTTTCACTCTGCAGCGGAGTGTGCGCTGATACGAAACTTCCTGGCAGATCGTGTGCCGGACCGAGACTCGAACTCAGGACCTTTGCCTTTGGCGGGCAAGTGCTCTACCAACTGAGCTACCGAAGCACGACTCACGGTTCGCAGGAGAGCTTCTGTAAAGTTTGCAAGGTAGGAGACGAGGTACTGGCAGAAGTAAAGCTGTGAGTACCGGGCGTGAGTCGTGCTTCGGTAGCTCAGTTGGTAGAGCACTTGCCCGCCAAAGGCAAAGGTCCTGAGTTCGAGTCTTGGTCCGGCACACAGTTTTAATCTGCCAGGAAGTTTCTGAATAGAGTTCCTCGAAAAGAACGTCGCTTTCCCTCCAGGGGTTCCACTCTTGAGTTCCCGAAGCATCTCCGTATCACTTACTTGTTGTTCGAACCTACCGGTGACAAGTCTAGCAGCACGCCTCTGAATTGCTTCGATGTCTTCCTTCAGTCAGACCTGGTACGGATCCCAAACAGTAGAGCAGCACTGAAGAATAGGTCGCACTAGCTTCCTATATGCGGTCTCCTTTACAGGTGAAATAAACTTTAGAATACATAATGGGAGAGGCACTGATCAATGTCTTATAAATATTTACTATTAAAAACGGTTTTGATCACGATTTATTTATCAAGGTGACAGGTTTGACCACTACTGTGGTCAAACCTGTCACCTTGATAAATAAATCGTGATCAAGACCGTAGTTTGCACTCGTCACCGCAGATTACCGATGCAGCTAAAGTCATCAGTTCCGTTTCCTTTCTTTCCCATCCTCCTTCAGTTTACGTCTTACGTTAATCGTCTGACGCCATAAGGCAAGTATTAGTGTGAGTGCGCCCGTCTCGAGCTCAAATACACGGCCTTTATTCATCCAGTAGTTGAGAACGAGAGCGCTTAGCGACTTCCTATCAACTCTGTCAAACCTTTACGGAACGTTTTCTGTCTTCATAATCCTCCCCCCCCCCCTCCCCCCTCTCCGGAAAAATCATGACCAACGCTGTTCACGTAGTAAAGTTTCAGCATCAGACATGACGTTCTATTTGACATTACTGGCCATTAAAATTCCTACACCAAAAAGAAATGCAGATGATAAACGGGTTTTCATTGGACAAATATATTACACTAGAACTGACATATGATTATATGTTCACGCAATTTGGGTGCATAGATCCTGAAAAATCAGTACCCTGGGCATTGAGTCAAAGAGAGCTTGGATGGCTTGTACAGGTGCAGCTGCCAATACGGCTTCAAGACGATACCACAGTTCATCAAGATTAGTGACTGGCGTATTGTGATGAGCCAGTTACTGGGCCACCATTGAACAGACGTTTTCAATTGCTGAGAGATCTGGAGAATGAGCTGGCCAGGGCAGCAGTCGAACATTTTCTGTATCCAGAAAGGCCCGTACAGGACCTGCAACATGCGGTCGTGCATTATCCTGCTGAAATGTAGCGTTTCGCACGGATCGAATGAAGGGTAGAGCCACGGGTCGTAACACATCTGAAATGTAACGTCCACTGTTCAAAGTGCCGTCAATGCGAACAAGAGGTGACCGAGACGTGTAACGAATGGCACCTTATACCACCACACCGGGTGATACGCCAGTATGGCGATGACGAATACACTCTTCCAATGTGCGTATACCGCGATGTCGCCAAACACGGATACGACCAGAACCTGGATTCATTCGAAAAAATGACGTTTTGCCATTCGTGCACCCAGGCGCTCCTGTCTGTGATGCAGCGTCAAGGGTAACCGCAGCCATGGTCTCCGAGCTGGTAGTCCATGCTGCTCCAATCGTCGTCGAACTGTTCGTGCAGATGGTTGTTGTCTTGCAAACGTCCCCATCTGTTGACTCAGGGATCGAGACGTGGCTGCACGATCCGTTACAGCCATGCGGATAAGATGCCTGTCATCTCGACTGTTAGTGATACGAGGCCGTTTGGATCCAGCACGGCATTCCGTATTACCCTCCTGAACCCGCCGATTCCATATACTGCTAACAGTCAGTGTGTCCGCAGCAGTCAAGACTGTGCTTTTCCTCGCCGCCATTACGTGAACGGGTGGAACGGCGATTTTAAACTGCAGATACAGTCAGATACTAATTCTTTCGATCGTTATTACAACATTTGAACTCCGAGGACAGGAACCCACAGGAATATATTATTTTTCCACTATAAAAGTGAAAATACCATTCATTATAACAATCTTAGACTTTACGTAAATGAAATAATTTCCCACACTGATTCATCAGTGACTTCGAATAAAAGTATTTACCACACCAGTATTGTTGTGGGTAGAGTTTGTGGTGTGATGCATTAATTATTTGGTGCGTACATTTTAATGTCAAGTACAGAATTATTGGAACTCGTTATAGTCGGGCTCAGCAGCACAAAAATAAGAAGTATCAGAGTTTATTTATTTCTTCCAAATAATTCTGTTGTTCTTGCTGCTACATTTTCATACGTTTTACAATAACACGTACACACCACCACAACAACATTAAAAAGAACCCAATTACCCGTTACACGGCCTTCGTAGCACTTACATTAGTCATAATTGGAAATAGCTTTTTTATTATGTAAGAGCCTTTTCGCTTAACCACCTAACAAAGTAGAACACACAATTTATGCAGAACTGGCGTTCAGCCCTTTTAGGATGATAAACCTTGAATTGACGAAAATTCGTCATTGCCGAATTAAGGCTATTTATCAAGGCTTGAGGTCGGTGTTAGACAGTACCAGTAAACCTCCGATTCCTTAAGAAATCAGACTCCTCTGTATAAACCAGCTTCAAATGAATGACTAGTTTACAAGCGAGTTCATGTGTCAAATATTTTGAAAGAACACTTTTGGATGTCTGGCTGCGACATTGTAAACTGTTAAAAGTGCACTGCAGTCAACCGCCCTGAAGAGGCCTCCAGCAAGTCAGTGGAAACGTAGGCAATTTAGCTGTTTTAGTAGCTTACAATGATACGGGCCAATATCGAAAATTGTTTTATCCAAAGTAACAGTGGCTGTGGAAGACCAAGAACTAATAAAATGATTACTAGGGGTAGAAATATTACAAAAATTGTTTGGTGGAGACAGCCCGTTTAGCATTTCTGTGCAAATTTGTTTAGAAAGGTCAGTGCACATTTGTAATTTTTGAATTCGACCAAGTGATAACTTGCTTTTATAAAGTCAATGAGCAAGTGTTCATGTCTTGTTAATGTATTCCAGTCGAATTAACTTTATTCTGAGCAACGTAGAAAGAAAAATTTTGTCGCTTAGCACCTTTAGCGTTATAACCAGTTATGTTGTGATCATCTAATCTCACACATTTATGGTTAGACATAAGTTTCTGGTTGTTAATTGCTACTTCCACTCGCTCTCCAAATAGTCCCACACATTTTTTTAGAAGATCGGGTGATTTTGTGGGGCAGTCGAGATGCTGTAAGCTGCCTGAGTGTTCGACAAAACCGGGAAGGTATAAGCTTAGATATGTGAATACTGAAAGGTCTCTGTTGGATTCCTTTCTTGTTAATTTCTTAAATCTGTTGTCATTTACGGCATACATCCCACTTCTAAATTTATTGTGGTGTTTCTGACCCTATCTGGGAGGAGACTGAGCAATGGAACGTGTTACTTTGACACATAATCGAGACGATCTGTCACACTACTACACTTTAAAACACTGTTTATATGTAATTCATGTCACACAGTCGCATACGGAACCTACATCCGCTTTCTTTTATATACTGTATATGATAAGATACTGTCATCCCCCTTCCCTTCTGTGTGAAAGGACGAAGGAGCAAATGTATTTCTAGTTGCATGCTTGATGGTAGCAGACAAGCCTGTCTGCTAGAGAACAGTAGGACAATCGTCGGAACAGTTAGCTACGCTTTTTAAAAGCAAAGAGGTTTCTATTCATAGTATGGTCCTGTCCGACCCTCGTCATGCTGGTATAGGAAGCTGTCTCTCTGGTCACTTCCGTTTGTATCTGTGAGGCACCCTCAGGAGGGGCCCACGGCAGTCTGTCTGCCGCAAGAATCTGGAGCGGTAAGATCTCTGGCTAAGCACGTCCCTGCTAAGTCCATAGGACAATGGATTTCTTAAGTTCAGCCTAACTGGAAATTTAATCACCTTTGTTTCAGGTTTAGCTCTAAAATATCTAATGTTATCTTAAATTGCAACGCAGTGTAATTCGGGTGTGAAGTTCAGAATATCTTCTGGTAGTTCCTTTGTCACTACTTTGTGAGCAAAGTGGAACCACATGTTGATGATCCGTAACTCCAACTAAGATCTTCAATCTTAAATACCAATGTGCGTGAGATTATAACGTCTCGTCTTCACAATATCTTTCAATATAGTAACTTCTCTTTATGTTCAACCCACGTGGAGTGTACTTTGTGAGACCAGTACCACATGCTTATATAATAGTTTGACCCATCAGGTTAATAGTAAGACAATAGTAACCAGTTCGAGGTTTTTCTTTTCGATGTAATTTATTTTAATTCTCAAAATTGTTGTGGCGTTATACTCTTTGTGTAAACCAAGTTGACCACGTGAAGCATGTGGTGTAATCATAAAAGTAGCCCTCATGTGTTCTTTTCGAGAAGATTTCACAGAAAGTTAGTATGAATTTAGTATACCAGTGTGTGGTAATTTCATGATGGACAGGATTGCGCAACGACCGTAACTTGAATCAGTTGGTTGTGGTTAATTTCCTCTTGCATATGTAGACTGCCAATGGCAAGGAAAGCGTTTCTGAAGAAGAAAAATTTGTTAACATCGAGTATAGATTTAAATGTCAGGAAGTCGTTTCTGAAAGTATTTGTGTGGAGTGTAGCCATGTATGGAAGTGAAACGTGGACGATAAATAGTTTAGATAAAAAGAGAATAGAATCTTTCGAAATGTGGTGCTACAGAGAAATGCTGAAGATTAGATGGGTAGATCACATAACTAATGAGGAGGTATTGAATAGGATTGGGGAGAAGAGGAACTTGTGGCACGACTAGAAGAACAAATTGGTTGGTAGGAGTATTGTAGGGCAGCGTGGAGGGTAAAAATCGTAGAGGGAGACCAAGAGATGAATAGACTAAGCAGATTCAGAAGGATGTAGGCTGCAGTAGGTACTGGGAGATGAAGAAGCTTGCACAGGATAGAGTTGCATGGAGAGCTGCATCAAACCAGTCTCACGACTGAAGACCACAACAACAGCAACAACAACAACAACAACATATGTTTTAACGTTCTTCGTGTGTTATTTTATGAATGCAGTGTTGTATGCGGCCTCCCAATCTTGGCTCCATATTTGATGTGTTCCGTAAGATTACAAACTCACATTTTTACAATCCCAAATAAGACACCAGTTTAGTTATGAATCAACTTTAATATGTTGAAATTGTAACGGAACAATGAACAATGATTAATGTTAAATAAATGTTGAAATATAAACGGATTTATCTCTTGTTAGCTAAATTCTCTTTTCATATATATATATATATATATACAGTCCTGGAAATTGAAATAAGAACACCGTGATGCTGGATGTAGTCCTGTGGAACGGCTTGCCATGCCATTTCCACCTGGCGCCTCAGTTGGACCAGCGTTCGTGCTGGACGTGCAGACCGCGTGAGACGACGCTTCATCCAGTCCCAAACATGCTCAATGGGGGACAGATCCGGAGATCTTGCTGGCCAGGGTAGTTGACTTACACCTTCTAGAGCACGTTGGGTGGCACGGGATACATGCGGACGTGCATTGTCCTGTTGGAACAGCAAGTTCCCTTGCCGGTCTGGGAATGGTAGAACGATGGGTTCGATGACGGTTTGGATGTACTGTGCGTTATTCAGTGTCCCCTCGACGATCACCAGTGGTGTACGGCCAGCGTAGGAGATCGCTCCCCACACCATGATGCCGGGTGTTGGCCCTGTGTGCCTCGGTCGTATGCAGTCCTGATTGTGGCGCTCACCTGCACGGCGCCAAACACGCAAACGACCATCATTGGCACCAAGGCAGAAGCGACTCTCATCGCTGAAGACGTCACGTCTCCATTCGTCCCTCCATTCACGCCTGTCGCGACACCACTGGAGGCGGGCTGCACGATGTTGGGGCGTGAGCGGAAGACGGCCTAACGGTGTGCGGGACCGTAGCCCAGCTTCATGGAGACGGTTGCGAATGGTCCTTGCCAATACCCCAGGAGCAACAGTGTCCCTAATTTGCTGGGAAGTGGCGGTGCGGTCCCCTACGGCACTGCGTAGGATCCTACGGTCTTGGCGTGCATCCGTGCGTCGCTGCGGTCCGGTCCCAGGTCGACGGGCACGTGCACCTTCCGCCGACCACTGGCGACAACATCGATGTACTGTGGAGACCTCACGCCCCACGTGTTGAGCAATTCGGCGGTACGTCCACCCGGCCTCCCGCATGCCCACTATACGCCCTCGCTCAAAGTCCGTCAACTGCACATACGGTTCACGTCCACGCTGTCGCGGCATGCTACCAGTGTTAAAGACTGCGATGGAGCTCCGTATGCCACGGCAAACTGGCTGACACTGATGGCGGCGGTGCACAAATGCTGCGCAGCTAGCGCCATTCGACGGCCAACACCGCGGTTCCTGGTGTGTCCGCTGTGCCGTGCGTGTGATCATTGCTTGTACAGCCCTCTCGCAGTGTCCGGAGCAAGTATGGTGGGTCTGACACACCGGTGTCAATGTGTTCTTTTTTCCATTTCCAGGAGTGTATATATCACCGGTTGTCGTAAGATGACTATTAAAAGATTATAATTAATGTTAGTGTGGTTGGGAATTTGGTAAGCTAGACTGGATACCTGGTGAAACAGTTGCTTACAAGGGAACCTCCCCATCGCACCCCCCTCAGATTTAGTTATAAGTTGGCACAGTGGATAGATCTTGAAAAACTGAACACAGATCAATCGAGAAAACAGGAAGAAGTTATGTGCAACTATGAAAAAAAGGCAAAATACACAAACTGAGTAGTCCATGAGTAAGATAAGCAACATTAAGGTAACTCTGAGGTCAGGAACGCCGTGGTCCCGTGGTTAGCGTGAGCAGCTGCGGAACAAAAGGTCCTAGGTTCAAGTCTTTCCTCGAGTGATAAGTTTTAATTTTTTATTTTCAGACAATTATTATCCGTCCGTCCGATGCGAGATAACTGCGCCGTAGTATGGGGACGCTACACCTAAACAAGAAAACCTAAATCGGGCAAGGTAGAAGAATCTTTTTACCCATTCGCCAACTGTACAAGTTAGGTGGGTCGACAACATACTCCTGTCATGTGACGCACAAGCCGTCACCAGTGTCGTATAGAATAAATCAGACGAGTTTTCCTGTGGAGGAATCCGTTGACTTATGACCTTGCAATCAAATGTTTTCGGTTCCCATTGGAAAGGCACGTCCTTTCGTCTACTAATCGCACGGTTTTGCGGTGCGGTCGCAAAACACAGACACTTAACTTCTTACAGTGAACAGAGACGTCAATGAAAGAACGGACTGATCATAACTTTGCGAAAATAAATATCTCACTTGAGAGAAGACTTGAACCAAGTTGAACCGCAGTTGCGCACGCTAACCGCGGGACCACGACGCTCCTTTGCTTAGGCTTTCCTTAATGTTGCGTATGTTGCGCATAGACTACTCAGTTTGTATATTTTGCTTATTTTTTTCATAGTTCCACACAACTTCTTCCTGTTTTCTCGATTGTTCTGTGTTCAGTTTTTCAAGGCCTATCCACTGTGCCAACTTATAACTAAATCTGAGGGGGATGCGATGGGGAGGTTCCCTTGTCAGTAATCCAAGGTTAACTTCCCCAGATAGCTCGCAGCTTTTAACCCGCTTTATTGTCTTGAATATCAGTACCGCTTTCAGAACAACTTAATGCATCAACATTACAATACTGTTGGTGTGTTCTTGGAAGGTTGGAGCGCCCACAGCATGTTGTAACGGATACGAGTGTAGGAGGACTTGGAGCAGAAGTCAGAGACCAGAACTGCACGCAGCCAGTGGTCAGCGAACAGAGTGCTCAGCTCCTGTGTCAGAGGACGAGCACCGAAATCAGGTCACAGCCTAGCGTTACGTAACTGACGCAGCTTGGCTGGCCTACTGCCAGTTACGTCATGCCTTCCAGACATCGACACTTTCAAGACGCCTCGACGCGACCCAGTAACTCCGCTGTTACCGTGAAAACAGTAGCTGAAAGCTGAAAGAGTTCTTCGTGGTTCGGCCAGATGGACAGTAATCACACCCATTCTGGGTCCGTCGGCGCCGTCGCCGTAACTCTGCCACCGCCTTTGCCTGCCTGCCCAGCACAGGCAGCTAACACCGCGCCTGCTGCCTGCCCTTGCTCTCCTGTACCGGTCCAGAGATCGACTCCTGGAAACGCCCCCGTCGTGCCACCGGCACGCCACGACTTTCCGCAGTAGAGAGGACGTGGCATCCTGCCGTATCAGTTCGCCTCGAATACCGGAGACGCCGGCGCGGCGCTCTCTCCCTAATCCAAGTTCAGTTGGTAGTTGATAACTGGAGACAGAATGTCACTGTCACATTCTACAGAAACGAATTCACAGATGTTGGCCACTGATGAAGTCGTGTACGATCGGAGTTAACCCCCTCAGCGTCAGTTAAGGCCTGAAGATGGTGTACTGAATCCCCGAAACTGGCAGCCATGGCCGGCCGGTGTGGCCGAGCGGTTCTAGGCGCTTCAGTCTGGAACCGCGAGACCGCTACGGTCGCAGGATCGGCTACTCCCTCGGGCATTGTTGTGTGTGATGTCCTTAGGTTAGTTAGGTTTAAGTAGTTCTAAGTTCTTGGGGACTGATGAAATTTCAAATGGCTCTGAGCACTATGGGACTCAACTGCTGAGGTCATTAGTCCCCTAGAACTTAGAACTAGTTAAACCTAACTAACCTAAGGACATCACAAACATCCATGCCCGAGGCAGGATTCGAACCTGCGACCGTAGCGGTCTTGCGGTTCCAGACTGCAGCGCCTTTAACCGCACGGCCACTTCGGCCGGCAGGGGACTGATGACCTCAGATGTTAAGTCCCATAGTGCTCAGAGACATTTGAACCATTTGGCAGCTATGCAATAAAAAACGCCGATAGGATCACTGTAGGTATTCCATTTCATTACATAAGTGAACGGCTAAAGTCCCTCAAACCGTCAATCAGGAGGATGTACATACATCTTAGGATGTACATACATACGAACAGGACGCGGAAGGCTCAAAGGTGCCGTCCGACCTCCGTGTCATCCTTGGCATGACTGCATGCGGATGTGGAGTGGCATGTGGTCAGCGCACCCCTCTCCCGACTGCTACTATTCAGCCAAGTATCTCCTCGATTGGCCTCACAGAGGGCTGACGACACGCCACTTGCCAGCGCACCCCTCTCCCGACCGCTACTCTTCAGCCAAGTATCTCCTCGATTGGCCTCACAGAGGGCTGACGACACGCCACTTGCCAACAGCGCTCAACAGACCTGGACTGTAACCCATCCAAAGCGCTGCGCTCTCTCCCCGTTCCAAGTTCAGTCGGTAGTTGATAACTGGAGACAGAATGTCGCTGTTACATTCTACGGAAACCAATTCATAGATGTTGGCCACAGATCGGAGTTAACCACCTCAGCTTCAGTTAAGACCTGAAGATGGTGTACTGAATCACTGAAACTGGCAGCCGTACAATAGAAAAACGCCGAATGGACCGCTGTAGGTATTCCATTTTATTACATAAGTGAACGGCTAAAGTCCCTCACCTTCAATCAGAAGGATGGGCATACATAAACTACACATCTGAACAGGCCACGGAAGGCTCAAAGGTTCCGACTGACCGTCGTGTCATGCTCGGCATGTAGGCATGACTGTATGTGGATGTGGAGGGGCATGTCGTCAGCGCACCCCTCTCCCGACCGCTACTCTTCAGCGAAGTATCCCCTCAATTGTTGCTTGAAGCTTTCCCGACGGACGTATATATGGTTCTCGAGCGAGACGTCGGATGTCATAGTGAAAACTCCACAATATTTCATCAGCGCAACTGGCCGACATCTTCAGGTGCGACGAACACACTGCTAAGGCAGAACCAGAGCCCCCTATTTATGCTAGTCTTAGGCATGAAGCTTGGGATCCAGCGCTGGCCATATTGAAGTCGCTTCGAGAAGAGAGGAGTGCTATTGGTCACACGACGGATGACGATTCGCCAGCAACATAAATATTTTGTTGACAACGGGAGGATAATCAAGGCGCCTACGCGGACGCGCATTTTTGCTTGCGGCTTCCGACAGAGGTCGCTGGGGCGGCCGATGGCAGCGCAGAGCAGCGGCGGCAGCCTCCGCGCGTGCGCCCAAGTCTCTGGTTCTTCATCCTGTAGGTGGCGTTGCTGTCCTTCCAGCTACCGGTTGATATCGTCGCTATTGGCCATCGAATTTGGCGCCTCCACGCATGCGCACTTCCTGCCTAAGACTGGCATAAATAGGGGGCTCTGGTCCTGCCTTAGTCCCCCCCCCCCCCCTCCGAGTCCTTTTGCTTTTCCGTCCTCTGCCTTTTCCCATTCCCTCTCGCGTCGCCCTGCCCCTTCCCCCCCCCCCTCCCTTTATGAGTCCTCTCCCTCCTTTGGTTCCCCCCCCCCCTTTCTTTTTTTTCCTCTCCTCTCTACTTCTTTTCCCTCTCATCTGTCGTCCCCCCCCTCCCCCCCCCCCCCCCCCATCAGCCCTTGCCTAGGGAGTGTCATCTTTGTGCCGACATTTTCGTGCAGTGTTTTACAGTGAGTGTTCAGTGTTGTGTGTCCTTTGGGAAGTGTTGCGAACGGCCATCATACTGTCGCTCAGTGTGATTTTTTATCTTGCGAACAGAAACCAGACAGTCGCCATGTTTTTTTAATTGTGTGTCTACTATGTTACTTGCCTGATACCTGTGTATTTTATTAGCATTGCCAACCCCTTTTCTTTATGCTTTACCTTTCCACAATTCTCCGCCGTTTTACAATTTAAGTCACCGTTTTATCGCTGCTTTTATTGTTTCTTTTCTTCTTACGTTTTTAAAAAGTCTGTAGGCTGTAGAGCAGCGTACTAAGCTGCTGCCAGCCCGCCCCCTTTGGGGGGAATCGAAATTCAATAAACAAAACAAAAACAAAAAAAAAGAAGAGCTGCCTTAGCAGTGTGTTCGTCGCACCTGAAGATGTCGGCCAGTTGCGCTGATGAAATGTTGTGGAGTTTTCACTATGACATCCGACGTCTCGCCCGAGAACCATATATACATCTCCTCAATTGGCCTCACAGAGGGCTGACGGCACCCCACTTGCCAACAGCGCTCAACAGACCTGGACTGGCACCCATCCAAGTGCTAGCCAAGCCTAACAGCGCTTAACATCGGTAATTCTACAGGAAACGGTGCTATCACTGTGACCAGTACTAGCTGAATGGAATAATTAAAGACTTGTTCATGATGGACTCTACTTGAACAATCGATTAAAGGACTGTGTATATGTCCATGGCTGATCTGCCTGTCACTTCACCACATGGCTCCCCTCTCTCCCAAATCATCTACAGATCTTACACCGCGACAAGCAGGAACTGCTCTTGTTTCATTATGGTTTTTTTCCACAGACACGACGGGCTGCATTCTGGCACCCAATGGGGCCAAGTCTGCTGCCATCTTCCATATCGTGATGATGCAATGAAAAGAGCATTGCTCGGTAATCGATAGTGCTGAAGCAAACTTCTGGTTCATGTTGACTGGTAACTTGAAAGAGTGGGCCCCAAGGCTTGTTACTTCCAGTAATCAGGACGTCCTCGGTCCCGGGTTCGAACCAAGCCACCGCTTAAATTTTAAATAAAAATCGTGATCAATGGCGGCGGGCGTCTTCTGATGTAAGAAGTCACCCCTCATTCAGCCAATGGTCTCGTCAAAGAGGCAAAGGAGCGGATAGGGGTCGGGCCACTCGCTTGTCCTTGGGGTGGGGAACTGCCCCTAAAGGTGGAACGATCAGCAATGATCTACGACATGAAGATGAAGAAGGACATGGAAACTACTGCATTAAAGACACATAATGTGTATCCACAGGACATGTGGCCTCTAACTGAAAAAGCGTCATGATGATGCCTCAAGTGGAAAAAGATTCCCGAACAGTCCCGCATTCGGATCTTTGGACGCGGTCTGCTAAGTGTGAGTGACCATGAGAAAAAGACTAAATAACCAACCAAAAGATAACGTTCTACGAGTTGTGGCGGGGAATGTTAGAACGTGGTAGGGAAGCTACAAAATCTGAAAACGGGAATGCTAAGTTTCAGTCTGGATATAGTGGGGGCTCGGTGAAGTGACCTAGAAAGAAGACAAGGATTTCTGGCCAGGAAAGTATAGGGTAATATCAACAGCAGCTGAAAATGGTATAACGGGAGGAGGATTCGTTGTCAATAGGAAGGTAGGGCAGAGAGTAAGTTACTGTGGGAAGTGATAGGGTTATTCTAATCATAATCGACAGCAAACCAACATCGACGATAGTTCAGGTATACATGCCGACGTCGCAAGCTGAAGATGAAGAAATAGAGAAAGTGTATGAGGATATTGAACGGGTAATTCAGTAAGTAAAGGTAGATGAAAATCTAATAGTCATCGGCGATTGGAATCCGATTGTAGGGGAAGGAGTAGAAGAAAGGATTACGGGAGAATACGGGCTAGGAATGAGAGAGGAGAAAGAGCGAGTTCTGATGTAAATTTCAGCTAGTAATAGCAATTAATCTGTTCAGGAATCACAAAAGAAACAAGTATACTTGGAAAAGGCTGTGAGATACAGGAAGATTTCAGTTAGGCTTTATCGTGATCAGGCAGAGATTCCGAAATCAGCAACTGGCTTAGAAGACGTAATCAGGAGCAGATATAGACACAAATCACACTTATAGCAGTGATGAAGAGTAGGCTAAAATTTAAGAGACTAGCCAGGAAGAATCAATGCGCAAAGAAGTGGTTATACGGAAGTATTAAGGAATGAAGAGATACGCTTGAGGTTCTCTGAAGCTATACGCACTGCCATAAGGAACGGATCAGTAGGCAGTAGACCAGAAGAGAAATCGACAGATCTAGAAAGGGCAATCACTGAAGTTGGAAAGAAAAACGAAGTACAAAGAAGCTAACTGCGAAGAAATGGTTGGTAAGAGAAGAAATTGGTTGTTCGATGAAAGAACGAAGGATAAAAATGTTAGGGATATTCAAGGGTACATAAACTGAAGTCACATAGAATTAAATAAACAGAAAGTGCAGGGAAGGTAAGGCCAAATGACCGCGTAAAAAGTGAAGAAATCGAAAAAGAAATTATTGTCGGGAGGACTGACTCGGCATACAGAAAAGGCGAAACAATCTTCGGTAAAACATAAGCAAAGGTGGTAAAATTAAGTACACAACGGGAGTTTCATTATTAAATAGAGAGGAGAGAGCGGTTATGTGTAAAGAGTACACTGAAGGCCTCTATGAGCGGGAAATTGGTGTGGCGACATGATAAAAGATGAAATATGATATAGAGGGGATAGATGATTCAACAGTAGAAGCAGAGCTGTGGAAGACTTAAGATCGGATAAGGCAGAAGGGATAGATAACAGCTCGTTAGAATGTCTAGAATCTTTGGGCGAAGTGGCAAGAAAAAGACTGTTCAGCTGGTGTGCAGAATGTATGAGTCTGGCGGAATACAATGTGACGTTGGGAGAAATTTCATCCACACAAAATCCGAAGACTGCAAGAGCCGATAAATGCGAGAATTATCGCACAATCAGCTTAACAGCTCATACATCCTAGTTCCTGACAAGACTAATATAGAGAAGAATGGAAAAGAAAACTGAGGATGCGCTATATGACGATCAGTTTGGCTTAGGAAAGGAAGAGTCACCAGAGAGGCAATTCTGAGGTTGTTAATGCAAGCAAGAACTAAAGAAAAATCAAGACACGTTCATAGGGTTTGTCGACCTAGAAAAAGGTTTCGATAATGTGAAATGGTGGAAGCTGTTCCAAATCCTTAGAAAATAAGGGTAAGGTATAAGGAAACACAGGTAACACACATATGTACAAGACCCAAGAGGTAACATTGAGAGTGGAAGACTACGACGAAGTGCTTGGATTGAAAAAGGGGTAAGACAGCGATGTATTCTGTGGCCTCCACTGTTCAGTCTGTACATCGAAGAAGCCATGATGGAAACAAAAAAAAAAAAAAGGTTCTGGGTTGGAATTAAAGTTCAGGGTGAAAGGATGTCAATGATTCGATTTGCTGATGACATTGCTATCCTCAGTGAATGTGATGAAGCATTACAAGACGTGCTGAATGGAATGAAAAGTCTGATGAGTACAGAATATGGATTGAGAGTAAATGGAAGAAAGATGACAGTTATGAGAAATTGCAGAAATGAGAACAGTGAGAAACTTAAAATCAGAATTGCTGATCACGAAGTAAAAGAACTTAAGAATTCTGGTATCCTGGAAGAAATATAACCCAAGACATGTGGTGCTAGGAGGACATAAGAAGCAGATTATCATCGGTAAAAAGGGCGTTTATAGCCAAGAGAAATCTGCTAGTATGAAAAATAGGCCTTAATCTGAGGAAGAAATTTGTGAGAATGGTCATTTGGAGCAGAACATCGTGTGATAGTGAATCCATGGACTGTGGGCGAACCGAGAAAGAAGAAAATCGAAGCATTTGAGATGTGGTGCTGTAGAAGAAAGTTGAAAGTGATATGAACTGATAAGGTAAGCAATGAAGAGTTTAACATCTTTTAAGACATCAGAGAATGACTTTCATAATAGTGGAGGGAGTTGTAGAGGGGAAAAAACTGCAGAGGAAGACAGCGATCGTAATACATCCAGCAAATAATTGCGCACGTGGGTTGCAAGTGCTACTCTGAGATGAGGAGGTTGGCACAGGAGAGGAATTCTTGACCGGCCCCATCAAACCAGTCAGAAGACTGAAAATTCAAAGAAAAAAAACCTCTGCAACTATCAACAATTATGTATTTAGCGTCAAGCAATGTTAATCAATGACTTGAAGATGCCAGCTTGACTCGAACTATCATCTGGAAATAAATAGATTCTACCTCGGTGATTTCACGATGCCGTCCCTTAAACCGTAATTCAGTCACACACTTCTTCATTACTGGTAGTGACTTTTTTTTCTGTACTGAAAATTTTGAAAACATCAGGATGAAATTTAATACTCGGCAAGCCACGTTAACGGTGTATGGTGGAGGGTACCTCTAGTAACACGAACTATCGCTCATATCTTGTTCGTGAATGGCGCATGGAGAGAAGGTCGCTAAACCTCTGCATTAGCTTTAACTTCTCTGATGCTTTCATTGTGGTCTTTCGTGAGACATTTATGAAAGGAAGCAATACGTTCCCCAACTATTGTTCAAACCCACGCTCTCGTAAATTGATGAGTAATTTTCACCGTGACACACAATGCTTCTTTCGTGCCGACTGGCGCTGGAGGTTAGTTCAGCGTCTCCGTGAAGCCATCGTCACATCGACAATGCCCTCGAATGCCAACGCTGTTTCTACCAAATTTATGACGTCAGAGAGTGGAAAAAATAGGCTGCGGAGGCTTTCCGAGCAGCGGAGCAATATCAGACACGCCAGGTATCCTGACAGTGCATTTTAATGAGCGTGATCTACGTCATCAGCGGTCCTTCTCTCTTTTTCCTGCAAACGTGGCACAGAGTCACGCAGAAAAAATGTGACCACATTGCAAATCAATAGGACTGCTGCACAGTTGCTGCATTGGTCACTAAATAAGAAGCCACCAGCTGATAAACCAATGACTTTATCTGGGGCGTTTCTCGTAGAACCGATTTTCATATCGTCTTCAAACCAAAAATACGTTGCAAATAACGGCAAATGTAACTATACAAAGACTATTCAAGAGTGTGGAACTAAAAAGTATCGTCAAAATTATACACCTAAATGCATACCATGAACACTTTGGTTATCTTGTATATAAAGACATCATGTAATAAACAAAGCTGTCATGGCAGACTGACTAGTTACAACACGGTAACCAGGAAGACAATTTAAGTCAGCAGTAGGCGGTGATGAATACCAAAGTAATGCCACGTAGCGACAATAGGAGATTTTTTCCTTTTTATAATGGAAATATAGTATACAAAATTAAACTTTTTCAACAGTTTTTAAAGTGTGAATAACAAAATGAAAGGAGAATAGAACTTACATACATACAAAAACTAATACTTGTTCCATAGATCATGAATACGACATTTCGTAATGTGGAATGTGTCACTTTAACACAAGATTTCTTTACACGAGATAATTAATTAATTAAATATTTTTTCTTTTTTTAGAGTTACTACTTCGTATCTAAGAATTCATCTGTTGAGAAGAAGGAGTTGTCATTCAGAAATTCTTTTAATTTGCTTTTAAATGTTGGTTGACTATCTGTCAGACTGTTAATACTATTTGGCAAATGACCAAAGATTTTTGTGGCAGCATAATTCACCCCTTTATGTACCAAAGTAAGAATTAATCTGGAGTAGTGCACATCATCCTTTCTTCTAGTGTTTTAGCTACGCACGTCGCTGTTATTTTTGAATTGGGATAAGTTATTAATGACAAACTTCATAAGGGAGTATATATATTGCGAATATTCCAAGTTCCTTAAATAAATGTCTGCAATGTGATCTTGGGTGGGTTCCAGCTATCATTCTGATTACGCCCTTTTGTGCAATGAATACTTTCTCTCTTAATGACGAGTACCCCAAAATATGATGCCATATGAAAGCAGTGAATGAAATTAGGCATAGTAGACTAATTTACTGATATTTTTATCACCAAAGTATGCAATAACCCTAATAGCATAAGTAGCTGAACCTAACCGTTTCAGCAGATCATCGATGTGTTTCTTCCAATTCAATTTCTCATCAATGCACACACCCAGAAATTTTGAGTATTCTGCCTAAGCAACAGACTTCCGTCCATAGTCAATATTTATTAATGGTGTTATGCCATTTACTGCACAGAATTATATAAACTGTGTTTTCTCAAAATTTAGTCAGGGTCCATTCGGAGAGAATC
Organism: Schistocerca americana; assembly: GCF_021461395.2. NCBI lineage: Eukaryota > Metazoa > Arthropoda > Insecta > Orthoptera > Acrididae > Schistocerca > Schistocerca americana. Next base: position 181,037,256 of record NC_060127.1, on the reverse strand, counting down.
ACTTAATAATTTTCTGAAAGACATTATTTGCAATTTCCTCAGCTGATTCTTGCTTCTTGGGTGTGATTACTATACTTGTATCATCAGCATAAAGCACTAGCTTGGCATTTTCATGACTATAGAGTGGCAAGTCGTTAACATATATTAAGAACAATAAGGTACGCAAGACTGAACCCTGTGGGACACCAGTCTTGATACCTCCCAAGTTAGAGGACTGTGCTGGTTTTTGCAGACTATCTGTACTGTCAATTTCAACCTTCTGCATTCTTCCAGTTAAGTATGAATCAAACCATTTGTGCACTGTGCCATTCATACCACAATACTTCAGTTTATCTAGAAGAATTTCATGATTCACACAATCAAAAGCCTTCACAAAATATCCCAATGGGTGATGTTCACTTATTCATATATAGCATTTTCTGTTGAAATGCCTTTCTGAAAACCAAATTGACATTTTGTTAGTACTTCATTTTTACAAATATGTGATGCTACTCTTGAATACATTACTTTTTCAAGAATTTTGGATAAAACTGTCAGAAGTAAAAGGGGCGGTAGTTGTTAGCATCAGATCTATCCCCTTTTTTATGCACTGGTTTAACAAAAGCGTAGTTAAGCCTATCTGAAAAAATGTCTGTTTCAATGATTTACTACAAATGTGGCTGAGAATCCTACTTATTTGTTGGGAACAAGCTTTTAGTACTCTGTTGGGAATACCATCAATTCCATGTAAGCTTTTACTTTTCAGTGAATTTATTTTTCCTAATTTTGTAATAAATTATTGTACAGTTATAGTCATATATAAAAAAGACATAGATGTAAAATGAGAACACTTACATAAATTCAAACCTTCTTATAAAATTACGTAAACAAACAAGTGAAAGAAGAAGAATTTAAAAAGTTACAATAAAATGGTAAAAGAAAAGAAATCTGAAGCTAGGGCAAGGACTCAAACCCTCGCAAGATTAGGTGAGGGAAATCATGCAAGCAAAACTTTTTAAAAGATAAAATAATAATAACTGACAACAGGAACGTATAGGTTACTTTAATTCCTTTATGCGTCCCATTGAGAGAAAAAAAATTAGTAAAAGAGACTTCACTGTAACGTAGCCTCAGAAAAACCGCTTATCCTTTATTCAGGATAACATGGTGAGACCATTACATGTGCTTTTACGAAAGTGAAATTGCAGTTTAGTTTCCGTACTTGTATAAAATTGGGAGGCTTGTTTGCGAAATTCTGTTGATGACCAACCTGATAAATGCGTCGACAGGAAAAAATCGCAGTACCCACTAATAATTATGTAGGATGATGACGGTGGAGTTACCGTCCGATGGTTTACCATATGTGCTCGACTGGAGACAGATTTGATGATCGAGCAGCCCAAGGCAACGTGTTGGCACTCCGTAGTGTATGTTGGGTTACAACAGCGGTATTTGGGTGAGCGTTATCCTGTTGGAAACCACTCCCTGAAATGCTGTTCACGAAAGCCATCTCAACAGGTCGAATCACCAGATTCGCGATGGGATGACCACTAGACATCTCACACCGCATCATAGCTCCAGGTGTTGGTCCAGCGTGTTTAGCACGCAGACAAATTGCTTGCATGTCCTGAACTGGCCTCCTTCTAACCAACAGACAGCCATCAATGGCACCGTGGTATAACCAGCTTTCACCAGGAGACACCCTCCCCTCTAACGAGCTCTCACTTGACAACACATCTTTTACAACAACATTGGCGCCCTAATCACCAACAAACATACTCTCATGCATTCCCAATCCCAACACAATGTCCATACCTTTATTCTTAACGAAATGTTTCTCCAACCATATGACACCATCTGGATCTCTCCCTATATTATCCACCACACAGATGATCTCCTTCCCTAACCAGAGGCAGAGTTGCAGTTGGCCACCACAAGAACATCCCTGTTGCAGGAAAGGATGGTTGTGGGATGGTAAGTGGTGATGTGTATGCACAAGCCGGATCGTCTCGGAGCGTTTAGGAGGACGATTGAGATGGAAACTGCACGTTGAATGTTGAATGCTACGGCCCATGTAACGACAGCTTAATACTCTGATGTGTAGTAAACTATTCAGTGACGAAACGCCACACCCCTCACTCTCTCTCCTGTTAATCCTAGTTGGTTAGGGGGTCAGACTGTTGAACAGTTGTTTCTTTCATTTTATTCCAGTGGATCTCGGCCTGGTATTTTCTTATCCCTGCAAAGCGTCTTATACCGTCTTTTCGCTATGGGTAGCTCCAGATCGTTACTCGTAGATACTTAGTTACTGTTACGATAGTGACTGTTGCCACTGATTTGTTGCCAATAGAGTAATCGTAATTAATGGGTTTCTTCGCCTGTTCACGCGCAATACGTTACATCTATTTACGGCTAGGGTTGTCTGGCAGACCCTGCACCCACCATCGATCCTCTACATGTCTCGTTGCGGTTCGCTACATTCATACGAAGTTGCAGCATGCCGACTCAACAACAGTAAATAGACCACATAGGAAGGACGAATGTCTTCAATAGTCTATCTATTTCACACCACGAATCGCTAAATGAAAAGAAACTGGGAAGAAGTAGCATCAAAATTCAGTTCCTAGTTAAACACATTTTGGGAAAGAAGATACTAGAAACTTACAGAAACCATTTTCAAGGTAGGTAAAATTTTTAGGACGTTAAATAAATTCAGATAATTTCCTAGTATCATTTCCTACGTCAATGCCTGCAATTGTGGTGTTCCTGCGATGATTGAAGGATTAATGTAGTCGAGGTGAATATGTGTTCTACACAGTGCAGTCACATTAACGTGACCGCCGCCTGTGTTCGATGTATAACGTGCAAGAACCACTCACAGACGGCAAGGTGGCAGTACTAGCAGTGTAGGGGACACAAAGCGAGACGGGAGGACGACAAAAACATGCAGTTATTGTCGTAGTGCGGGAACGGAGCGACTTATCTGACATCCAAAAGGCCATGATTTTTGGCTTTCGTGCCGAGGATGTAAGTATTTCAGGAACAGCTAAGTCTGTAAAGTGTTTGCTGCCGCCATGAGTAAAGTATACCATGCACAGCGAAAAGTGCTCTATCCAAAACTGGCGCTGAGGCAACTGTAGTGCACAACGGGCGGTCGGCCGCTGTGGCCGAGCTGCTCTAGGTGCTTCAGTCCGGAACTGCGCTGCTGCTACGATCGCAGGTTCGAATCCTGCCCCGGGCATGGATATGTGTGATATCCTTAGGTTAGTTAGGTTTAACTATTTCTAAGTTATAGGGGACTGATGACCTCAGGTGTTAAGTTTTTAGTGCTTAGAGCCATTTGAACCATTTTTGAAATGGAAACGGCGTTGTGAGGGTGTATCAATTGTGGAGGAGAGTATTTCGAAGAATATCATGCACAATAAGTAATGGTAAGCGTAGAAAAATATTGCGCTCTAAGTACCGGAATTTTTTGCACAGTCTATGTATATCAATTCCACGACATGTAAATACGCAGAACTGCAGAAGACGAGCAACGGAAAATCCGCACGCGCATCATCCGGTACCATTTCATTCTGCAAAGGTAACTGTGTGGTGCGAGTTGACGGCAACATTCATCGTAAGGCCATATTTTTTCGATCAGATGAATCATTCGGGCCGACCGCTGTGGCCGAGCGGCTCTAGGCGCTTCAGTCCGGAACCGCGCTGCTGATACTGTTGCAGGTTCGAATCCTGCTTCGGGTATGGATGTGTGTGTGATGTCCTTAGGTTAGTTAGGTTTAAGTAGTTCTATGTCTAGGGGACTGATGACTTCAGATGTTAAATACCACAGTGCTTAGAGCCGTTTGAACCATTTTTAGCACAATGGGCCATAGATGACAGGGCTGAACGATGGCTGCGGATATGTGTGCACGCAAATAGACATCCAACTCTTAAGCAACTGATGAACCAAGGGGCTACCAGCAGTGCCTCCTCACCGACTGTTCAGCAACAGGAAGCACCTGGATCATCATCCACCTGCGCTGACTGCTGTTCAGCGGAGACGAAGGATAGAATTTGAGTGCCGATGCCGAAACTGGATGTCCAATGGATGAATCACGTTTTATGCTCCATTGGACAGATGGCCGTTGGCGAGCGAAAGGACTGAAATCAACAGTCTTTGGAAGGGCCCGAGACGGAGGGCATTCCGTGGACGATGGTGTCGTTCTGAAAGGCGCAATTGGTAATAAAAGTATGGGTCTATCCTTGGGGACCAAGTGCACCACTACATTCAGTCTGTCTTTTCTCGGCGCGATGATATCTTCCATCAGGACAATGCAACGTGGCAGAGATTCCACAATGTACGTGCATGGTTCGAAGAGCATCAGGACAAGTTTAGCGCACTCCACCGGCCACCAAATTTCCGAGATTTGGGCACGATATTGAGTCTGTATCGACTCGTGCTACACCTTGTGTTTAGATTGCATTGGTTTTCCTTTTCTTCCCCTGACACGTTTGTTTGATATGTTGTCTGTCATTAAGTGGCTGCTTGGTTGTCTTTTCCCTCTGCTATCGATATCTGCGTTTTGCTTCCGGGAAACCGCTATGGAGGAAGCCGGTTGTAACCTCGTGTGGTGGCGCGGAAGTAGGGGCTTTGCGCGCAGAGAGTGTGCGGTGGACACGGGAGGGCAGTGTGGCTCTCCAGCGCGAAGCAGGCGTGGTCGGTTGTACAGAGTCGCCACGTGATGTATGTCGGTTGTGTGTAACGACCGGGTCGAGTTGCGGAAGAGCTCCCCGCGTGTTGGTTGTATACACAGAATCGCCCCACGAGTAGTTGCTGTTCATTTCGCCTTGGTAGGACGTTAACAAACTTCTTTAAATCCTCCGTTTCAACACTGGAGTTTAAAAAGGAGACTCCTAACATGAAGGAGCGGTCACTACCCGTCAACGTTGCAGAGAAGACGGGAACTCCGGTGACAGAGCGTGTTGTCGCGTGACCGTGGCGTGTTGGGTACGCTGTGCACGGTCGGATGTGTGGATCCTTGCCATCGGAGATCGTGTACTGCCTGTTGGAGCATAATTGTAAGTTAAGTTCGTGGAAGGTTTAATCATTAAGTAATAATTTTGTGTAACCAGCGTCTCTTCTGCTTTGTGACCTCCGGCGATCGGGTTTCCTGTCCCTGGCACCGGTGTAATTGAAGACAGTGATCTTTCCTCCTCCTCTCGTTACTCTCCGATGGGAGGTATAGTTTTGGCAGTTTAATTGTTTCGCTATTCTGTCGTGGGTTATGAGTAAATTCGTGCTTCTTCTTGGTTGATCATGTGGTCGCTCATTCAGGACTGTGTGGTGTAATGTTTCCTTGCACGAGGGTAGCTCTAATTCTGTCAGCAAGTTAACCCATCTTATAACAAGTTTTCGCTGGCTAAAAGTCGGTGCAGTGACCAGCCTAAGAGTGGCAATTGTGTTTACGGGCGTATTTAAATTAGTCAGTATTCTGTCTAGCCTAAGCATCCTTTACACGGGCCTGTCATATCTATTATGTTCTAATGATATTCCAGGACACTTTTGTTTAAAATCTTTTTAAATTCATCCATGTTTGTAAATTCCTTTTATTTCCATTAATCGTGTGTTTACTGAGACCTGTTTAATTTTGTTTTAATGGTGGTGTTGGTAGCTTCATTACCTCACCGTACTTTATTAACAAAGTTCTGTATTTACTTTAGTAGCCTTGTTTACTAATGTTCTTTAAATTTTTTTAAAATTGTTGCATTGCTATAAATTACTTGATTGACGTTATCGGCGTGTTTAAAAGGCTGTTTATTGCCGTACTGCTAGTTTCTGTAAGATACGAATAAAACATTTGTGAAAATCTCAACTCGACAGTAAACTACTCGAAATTTGGCCCCGTTTCCCAACTTGTGGTGTGGATTGTAGTAACCGTAGCCACTGCGTGTGTCAGATACAGAATAAGTGGCACCACCTCGCTCGAGCTCTTTGCGCCATAGATTCTCAGTCGAGAATCCTTGCGCAGCTGGCCAAGGCGCTGGAGTCGCCCAATCATGTCGGTACCTTCCAGAACCACACTGACTACCTTCCTACACGTCTGCACTGGAAAAGTTATTCAGGCTTTTCACAGCCTTTACACAGAACAGTGTATAATTATACAAGAAATTTACGTCAGTGAGGTCCTACTTCTGGGAAACCATCTGGCGGTGCTTCTAAAAGACTGGAATTCCAGCTAGTTTTCCAGATCGCTGCGTGTGCGCGCAGGACCGGCAGGCCAGCTTTCGGCCTTTGGCAGCGTGCTCCTGGACCCGCCCTATCGATCGGCCCATATTGCAGCGGCGCGATAATCAACGCTAATGGCTTTACGTCAAGAGCCATCACGCAGTTTCCCTAACAAATGGAACGGGTTACCGGCTCACTCATCTCACAGCAGCAGCGGAGTCGTGAATGTGACGCACAAACAACTGTTTGCTTAATACGAGTAATTAATAACTGTTAGCTTAATGGTGCGACACCGAGAATGAGAGCATATAATGAAACTTCATTTATTGTGCTTGTTTAGTACAACAGCAATCGTACATGATTAAAATTTTAAGTGATTTGGGGACACCCACGGTGTAAAATTTATTACGTAGGGCTGCCAACTCTGTGTCATTCGCCACTGGCGAGTGGTGAGCAGTGGCGAGTGGTGAGCAATGACCAGATGTTTCCAGTCGGTCAGAGACCTGGAGAATGTGTTGGTCAAGGCATCAGCCGAACACCGTGTGAGGACAGCACTGCCAACAAGCGGCCCTCTGTTATCTTGTTGGAAGACCTAGAAAATTGTGTCCAATCATCGACCTTAAAAAGTCACGAATATCACCCCTAAATGCAAATTACCAGTTACATGATACAGAAGTGATTGCTTTATATACCCAATGGCAGCCATACCCTCATACTTCAGGCTATTCCCATACGATGATGACAAATACTATTTGACGATGACCGTCTGCCCTTGGAGCCTCCACACACGGATACGTCCGTCGTGATGATGAACTCAGAAACTGGACTCGTCTGAAAAGACACTGTGCCCAGTGTTGTCCTGCAGCAGGGTGAAGAGTCAGCACGGCTGCCACTTCAGAGGAATTCGCAGCAATGGCCGCAATGATGTCTGTGCTGCTGCAGATATCGTCGTACAGTCCATGTGGACACATGTCTTGCTGCAAACAGACCCACGTGGCGTAGCTGTTCATTCTTGCAAGTCAGAGCGAACGGAACAGGGTATAACAGAAAGGCATGTCCAAACTCTCATGAAAATTCCTCACACGTAGAAAAAGGAAATATATCGTCCAGTCACATGATGTGACCACCTGTCAAAAGTCTGACCAACCACCTTTGGCACTAAGGTATTGGGAGTATACCAACAGGGATGTGGAGCCACTCCAACTACAGTTCTGTCGCCTGATGTACTAGGTTTCTCGGTTGAGGATCGATGGTGTGAACACCCCAATCGAGGTGGTCCCACAGATTCTCGACTGGGCTTAAATACGGGGAGTCTAGTGGCCAGTGGAGCACAGTAAATTCACTCTGGTGCTCTTCGAACAACGCACATGCACTGTGAGCTTTGTGACACGGTGCATTGTCCTGCTGGTAGATGCCATCGTGACGAAGAGGAACAAACTACACGTAGGGGTGGACGTGGTTCCTAAGAATAGATGTGTACTTGTCTTGATCCTGTATGCCTTCCAGAATTAAGAGATCGCCCAGGGACTTCCACGAAAGCCGGACGCTGTGGCTTCGCGGTTCTAGGCGCTTCAGTCCGGAACCGCGCTGCTGCTACGGTCGCAGGTTCGAATCCTGCCTCGGGCGTGGATGTGTGTGATGTTCTTAAGTTAGTTAGGTTTAAGCAGTTCTAAGTCTAGGGGACTGATGACCTCAGATGTTAAGTCCCATACTACTGAGAGCCATTTGAACCATTTTGAATTCCACGAAAAAATTGTTCAAATGTGTGTGAAATCTTATGGGACTTACCTTCTAAGGTCATCAGTCCCTAAGCTTACACACTACTTAACCAAAATTATCGTAAGGACAAACACACACACCCATGCCCGAGGGAGGACTCGAACCTCCGCCGGGACCAGCCGCACAGTGAATGACTGCAGCGCCTTAGACCGCTCGACTAATCCTGCGCGGCACGAAAACATTCCCGACGCCATAACTCTCGCCTCTCCTCCCTGGATCCTTCCGGCGATTGTTGCAGGGTGTTTGCTTTCCGACGTATCACGCCGTACACGCCAACAGTCATTTGTCATCTGAAAAGGCCACCTGTTGGCAGTCAGTGGACGTCCAGTTGCCGTGTTGGCGTACAAATTCCAGCCTTCCTCACCGGTGAGCAGTAGTCGGCATGGGTGCACGAACCAGGCGCCTGCTTCAGAGGAGCATAAGTAGGTTGCAGTGTTCACTGACAGTCCTTGTGGAAACACTGTTGATATCTCCTTGGCTCATATGGGCGGCCAGCTGCTCAGCACTAGTACGAAATGTAAATGCAGTGTGGCTAGGGCCTCCTGTCGGGTAGACCGTTCGCCTGGTGCAAGTCTTTCGAGTTGACGCCACTTCGGCGACGTGCGTGTGAATGGGGATGAAATGATGATGATAAGGACAACAGCCAGTACCTGAGCGGAGAAAATCTCCGACCCCGCCGGTAATCGAACCCGGGTCGTTTGGAATGACATTCCGTCGCGCTGACCACTCAGCAACCTGGGGCGGACAGTCGTACGAACATTCGCCTGTACACATCTTCGTTCACCCCCTGTTGTCTATGGCCCAGAGTACACCACAGTTGCCTAGGGGCTGGTTTTGGAGAGCGCCATTTTGCCATACATGATATACTTCAACCACGCGAGAAAACGAACAGTTTACAAACTTGATCGTTTCGGAAATGCTTCCATCCTTGGCTCAAAAGTCAATGATGATGATGCCCTTCTGGACATGTGATAAAACGCTCTCCTCATTATGACATCGACTGCACTGTTTTCCTCGTCTCCCCGACAAGTTTTATACACTTCACTGCTACTGCTGCCTTCTGGCATATGCAGACTTGGAACATAGGCGGCGGTCACATTAATGTGACTGGACTGCTTGTGTTATACGTACACGAGTGCGAAAACGCTTTATTTCCACGTTAGAACTCTGTTTTTTACCATTTTTCTACTCATTAATCATGAAACACACAGGAAAAGAACACATTAGCACGTTTGAAACGCTTTACTAAATAAAATGTTCAAATCGCCATCCGTTGTCAACCACACGTGTATCAAACTTCCTGGCAGATTAAAACTGTGTGCCCGACCGGGACTCGAACTCGGGACCTTTGCCTTTCGCGGACAAGTGCTCTACCATCTGAGCTACCGAAGCACGACTCACGCCCGGCACTCACAGCTTTACGTCTGCCAGTACCTCGTCTCCTACCTTCCAAACTTTACAAAAGCTCTCCTGCGATCCTTGCACAACTAGCATCCTTTCTTTCAGGAGTGCTAGTTCTGCAAGGATCGCAGGAGAGCTTCTGTAAAGTTTGGAAGGTAGGAGACGAGGTACTGGCAGACATAAAGCTGTGAGTGCCGGGCGTGAGTCGTGCTTCGGTAGCTCAGATGGTAGAGCACTTGTCCGCGAAAGGCAAAGGTCCCGAGTTCGAGTCTCGGTCGGGCACACAGTTTTAATCTGCCAGGCAGTTTCATATCAGCGCACACTCCGCTGCAGAGTGAAAATCTTACACGTGTATCAGTCCGTCGTCGGACTGAATGCCAACGGCCTTGCCGTAGTGATAACACCGGTTCCCTTCAGATCACCGAAGTTAAGCGCTGTTGGACTGGGCTAGCACTTGGATGGGTGACCATCCGGTCTGCCGAGCGCCGTTGGCAAGCGGGGTGCACTCAGCCCTTGTGAGGCACACTGAGGAGCTACTTGATTGAGAAGTAGCCCCTCCGGTCTCGGAAACTGACATACTGTCGGGAGCGCGGTGTGCTGACTACATGCCTCTCCATACCCGCATTCCAGTGACGCAGTGGTCTGAGGATGACACGGCGGCCGGTCGGTGCCGTTGGGCCTTCATGGCCCGTTCGGAAGGAGTCCAGCACATCGCTGATGCGCTGGACATTCCTAAAGACGTGTACTGTTTCACAGCCCTCCATAATACAGGTACAAAGTCTGTGTTACATCTTTCCATGGGGCTCCACAAGAGCTTTCAAATACCGCCACAAATAAACGACTAATGGATTTGTCTGCAGAGAGCGTGGAGTTCAAGTAATTGTTACGGAATCAGTTATTCAGCGGACTGCGAACATTAACACTGAAATGAAGAGGAGCTCCGTCGTGCCTGAAGTGCACCCGTAAAGGCACGTGCTCCAGCAGAACAGGTAGGTTATTCTCCGAGAATACCGAGCGAAGTGGCGCAGTAGATATCACGCTGGACTCGCATTCGGGAGGACGACGGTTCAATCCCGCGTCCGGCCATGCTGATTCAGGTTTTCCGTGTTTTCCCTAAATCGCTCCAGGCAAATGCCGACTTCAAATGCCTCAAAGCACTATGGGACTCAACATCTGAGGTCATCAGTCCCCTAGACTTACAACTAGGCTTACACAGTACTTCATCTCAATTAAACTAACTTACGCAAGCGAAATGGTTGTGTACCAATGGCAGAGGGAGGACGCAACCCTCCGACGGAGGAGGCACGCGAACCGTAGCAATGGACCCCGCACAGCGCGGCTACCCCGCGTGGCCAACTCCCAATATTATCACCATTAAAACGTATAGAGCACTTCCTATTGACATACAGTCATGAAATTTGATAAGAATCAAGGTTTCGCAGATCAAGTAAAGGAAATAATCACAAAATTGCTCAGCTGTAATTACACAACTGGTCATTAAAATTGCTACACCAAGACGATGACGTGCTACAGACGCTAAATTTAACCGACAGGAAGATGATGCTGTGATATGCAAATGATTAGCCTTTCAGAGCATTCACACAAGGTTGGCGTCGGTGGCGACACGTGCAACGTGCTGACATGAGGAAAGTTTCCAACCGATTTCTCATACACAAACAGCAGTTGGCCGGCGTTGCCTGGTGAAACGTTGTCGTGATGCCTCGTGTAAGGGGGAGAAATGCGTACCATCATGTTTCCGACTTTGATAAAGGTCGGATTGTAGCCTATCGCGATTGCGGTTTATCGTATCGCGACATTGCTGCTCGCGCTGGTCGAGATCCAATGACTGTTAGCCTGAGTATGGAATCGGTGGGTTCAAGAGGGTAATACGGAACGCCATGCTGGATCCCAACGGCCTCGTATCACTAGCAGTCGAGATGACAGGCATCTTATCCGCATGGCTGTAACGGATCGTGCAGCCACGTCTCGATCCCTGAGTCAACAGATGCGGATGTTTGCAAGACAACAACCATCTCCACGAACAGTTGGACGACGTTTGCAGCAGCATGGACTATCAGCTCGGAGACGGTGGCTGCGGTCACCCTTGAAGCTGAATCACAGACAGAGGTGCTTGCGATGGTGTACTCAACGACGAACATGGGTGCACGAATGGCAAAACGTCATTTTTTCGGATGAATCCAGGTTCTGTTTACAGTATCATGATGGTCGCATCCGTGTTTCGCGACATCGTGGTGAACGCACAATGGAAACGTGTATTCGTCATCGCTGTACTGGCGTATCACCCAGCGTGATGGTATGGGGTGCCATTGGTTACACGTCTCGGTCACCTCTTGTTCGCAATGACGGCACTTTGAACAGTGGATGTTATGTTTCAGATGTGTTACTACCCGTGGCTCTACCCTTCATTCGATCCCTGCGAAACCCTACATTTCAGCAGGATAATGCACGACCGCATGTTGCAGGTCCTGTACGGCCATTTCTGGATACAGAGAATGTTCGACTGCTGCCCTGGCCAGTACATTCTCCAGATCTCTCACCAATTGAAAACGTCTGGTCAACGGTGGCCGAGCAACCGGCTCGTCACAATACGCCAGTCACTACTCTTAATGAACTGTGGTATTGTGTTGAAGCTGCATGGGCAGCTGTACTTGTACACGCCACCCAAGCTCTATTTGTTTCAATGCCCAGGCGTATCATGGCCGTTATTCCGGCCAGAGATGGTTGTTCTGGGTAGTGATTTCTCAGGATCTATGAATCCAAATTGCGTGAAAATGTAATCACAAGTCAGTTCTAGTGTAATATATTTGTCCATTGAATACCCGTTTATCATCTGCATTTCTTCTTGGTGTAGCAATTTTAACGGCCAGTATTGTACTGCCGTTTCTTCGACAGAAAGTTAATGCGCTTTTTCAGTAGGACAATGCGTGTCCCCCTACTGTTGCTGTGACGCAATGTGATCTTCCATCCTACTGCCATTTCTTCGACAGGAAGGTGATGCGCTTTTTCAGCAGGACAATGCACGTATTCTTCATGCCGTGGCCGTCATCTTTCCTTGAGGTCACGAGATTTGTCACCAATTAAATACCTATGGGACATAGTAAAGTGAGAACTTACTCGTTCTCCAGAGCCTGCAAGAACCATTGTCGAATTGCAACAAAAAGTTCAAGACGTGTGGGACAATCCATTGCAGGATGCCATTCCGCATGTTTTTGGTCGTTTTCATGCGGCAGTACGCGTCAGCGCTACCGCATGGCGCGGGGGTACGTTGTGTATCGATAGAACTGTTTGGCCAGCATTTACTGTGACATAAGTGTTTCATTTGGGTTGAATTTGTTATCATATACTCCGACAAAGATCAACTACCTGTCACATTATTTATCAATAGAATTATCTTGCGCTTGATGGTGTTGCTTTCTTTTTTCCGGTACTGTTGTTACCGAACGACATCCGCATTCCACCCACGCTGCAGTTTAAAACTGCTCCCGTTTAGAGCTCTGTCCGAAAGCACCAACTGGGACGATCAGTTAGCCGAAATTTTCACCTGTTCCAGTGTTTCGTACTGAAGTTAACGATAGCGCCGGGCGTTTGGGTGAAAAGTGGCTCATTTAACGGGCAAAGAGGTGCGCAAACCCGGCGAGCAATTCAGGTTCCATTATGAACGCCCCCGTAAGCGTGCAACGGAACCGCTAATGGCAGCTAGAACGATACCCGAGCGCAAATATGACTCGGTTGCGGTCGTCCGCCATTCTGGTTGAGTGGGACGAAATTTAGCGCCGGGATCCCACCGTGCATTAGCCATTAGCTGGTCTGCCTCGGCTGTGGCTTTGTCGCCGAAACTGCGGACGTCCGTGGTCAATTAGGCGAACGGTCACCGGTGAAGTAGAAATACAACAGCGTGGATGCGAACTGCAAACAAACTCACTGTTGATTGCCTGCTGCTGCAGTGGAACTCAGTTTACGTCAACTCGTGGAGACATAGAAGCCAAAGTTTATGCTAGAATCATTCTTAAGCAATCGAGGCGAATAGAACTTCACGCAACGCTTAGGGAAATTGCTCAGAAACATTTTGCACCATCCACATAGTTTCAGATAAGTGTGTGTGTGAAGCGGGCGTTAGTTTGTTTGGGTGGGGGGGGGGGGATGGGGGCAGGAACAGGCAACGAAACAATTAGTCTTGTGAAATACAACTTGACTGCAAAATAAAAACGGTATCAAAATGCAGTTTGAGCAAAAGACGTTCATGTGCAAACCAGAACACGAATCTTAAATCTGTTTACTCGTACCTTAAATGCAGAGGTAGGACATTCGTAGTGACCATGGCATATTCTGAAAGAGCTCATGATTCAATTGACTGAATAAATCCTCTCGAAATCTTAAAAAATAAAATTCTCTAGAATAACGAAACAAAGGCTATTACCCGACAGACCGTACTGACATTACCTTCAAAGTGAACTTTACGCCACAGATTTCACGTGTTTTTTTACATCCGATCAGGAGTAAAAGAGATGGAATGTCTCCCCTACTTTTCGACTGTGCACGCGACAAAGTGGTCCGTGAGAAAGAGAGAGGAATGAATGAGCAGTTGACAATGAATTTTGGCTTGGCTACAGAATCATGAATTTGACAATGGCTGACTGGGCTTTATAGACGACCTCGCAGTTGTTTCTGATTAGCTGGGCAGGGTTACAGAACAAATCAGTGAACTCACTACTCAAGATCTCCTTTGTGAAAACTGAATTTATTACAAACATCAAATCACGATCCAGATAGTAGAGGCAGAAGAAGGTGAAATCACACGGAGACTTTTCGAGATCAAGGAGAGCGGTTAGATTCAAAGACCTCTGAGAACGAAGCATTAGCATCACCGAACAGAAAAAAATCGAAATAGCATATTATATAGCCAAAAGAGTTCATATGAAGAAATCAGTATCAGTTGATGCCAAGACAGAATAAAATTTTCACTCTCGAGCAATGTTTGCTCTCATATGAGCGATGCTTTAGAAAGCATCGCTCCTGCGAAACACAACTCGCCCTTTTTTCTCATGATATCTTGCGAATCATGATGAAGGGTATCAGACGGATGCAATATTCCTTGACATCCGGAAAGTGACTCGGTGCCCCACTTCAGACTCCTAACTAGTGTACGAGCATATGGTATTGGTTCCCAAGTATGTGAGTGGCTCGAAGACTTCTTAAGTAATAGAACCCAGTACGTTTTCCTCGATGGTGAGTGTCCATCGGAGGTGAAGGTATCATCTGGAGTGCCCCAGGGAAGTGTGGTAGGTCCGCTGTTGTTTTCTATCTACATAAATGATCTTTTGGATAGGGTGGATAGCAATGTGCGGCTGTTTGCTGATGATGCCGTGGTGTACGGATAGGTGTCGTCGTTGAGTGACTGTAGGAGCCGGCCGGTGTGACCGTGCGGCTCTAGGCGCTCCAGCCTGGAACCGCGTGACCGCTACGATCGCAGGTTCGAATCCTGCCTCGGGCATGGATGTGTGTGGTGCCCTTAGGTTAGTTAGGTTTAAGTAGTTCTAAGTTCTAGGGGTCTGATGACCACAGATGTTAAATCCCATAGTCCTCAGAGCCATTTGAACCATTTGATTGTAGGAGGAAACAAGATGACTTGGACAGGATTTGTGATTGGTGTAAAGAATGGCAGCTAACTCTAAATATAGATAAATGTAAATTAATGCAGATGAATAGGAAAAAGAATCATGTAATTGAATACTCCATTAGTAGTGTAGCGCTTGACACAGTCACGTCGATGAAATATTTGGGCGTAACATTGCAGAGCGATATGAAGTGGGACAAGCATGTAATGGCAGTTGTGGGGAAGGCGGATAGACTTCTTCGGTTCATTGGGAAGATGTGGTTCATCTGTAAAGGAGACCGCTTATAAAACACTAATACGACCTATTCTTGAGTACTGCTCGAGCGTTTGGGATCCCTATCAGGTCGGATTGAGGGAGGACATAGAAGCAATTCAGAGGCGGGCTGCTAGATTTGTTACTGGTAGGTTTGATCATCACGCGAGGAACTCGGGTGGAAGTCTCTGGAGGAAAGGAGGCATTCTTTTCGTGAATCACTACTTGGGAAATTTGGAGAACCAGCATTTGAGGCTGACTGCAGTACAATTTTACTGCCGCCAACTTATATTTCGCGGAAAGACCACAAAGATGAGATAAGAGAGATCAGGGCTCGTACAGAGGCATATAGGCAGTCTTTTTCCCTCGTTCTGTTTGGGAGTGGAACAGGGAGAGAAGATGCCAGTTGTGGTACGAGGTACCCTCCGCCACGCACCGTATGGTGGATTGCGAAGTATGTATGTAGATGTAGAAATTCGTTGTTTTCGGTGTTTTCCCGTGCTCGTCGTTTATCACGTCAAAATCACCACTTTAGAATTTTTTGAACCACTCGAAACACTGTGTTTTCCCACGAGCATGTTCGCTGAAAGCTTCGACAAGCATTCGATGGTATTCTGCATCAGTTTTCTGAAAATGATAACAGAAAACCAATGCTGTCCGCAAATCGTGGTTCGGAGGCACAAAACTCGACATGTTTGAAAATAGATACCGATGAATGTTACTTCGGTCACTGTGTGTTGACATTCGTCGACAGCTGTTACAGGAAGCAGATGGCGCTGCAGACGCGGTCTCAGGGGCCCTACACTGACAGCTAGCACCGTCTGTAGGGAAATTCCGGTTTCATACTTCTACACCTGGTAACTATTTCCTTCCACCGCCTTCTAGTGCGATTTGAAATTACGGTGTGTACAACTATTCTTTATATAGCTCTTTCCGCCTGAGGAAGGCATGCCAGTATCTTCAAGAAGGCGTGCGTGTGTAAGAAGAAATTCACCACCAAATTGCAAATCACGCTGCGCCGCGCATACAGGGTGTTACAAAAAGGTACGGCCAAACTTTCAGGAAACATTCCTCACACACAAAGAAACAAAATATGTTATGTGCACATGTGTCCGGAAACGCTTAATTTCCATGTTAGAGCTCATTTTAGTTTCGTCCACCCACGCTCAATGGAGCACATTATCATGATTTCATACGGCATACTCTACCTGTGCTGCTAGAACATATGCTTTTACAAGTTCGACACAACATGTGGTTCGTGCACGGTGGAGCTCCTGCACATTTCAGTCGAAGTGTTCGTACGCTTCTCAACAACAGATTCGGTGACCGATGGATTGATAGAGGCGGATCAATTCCATGGCCTCCACGCTCTCCTGACCTCAACCCTCTTGACTTTCATTTATGGGGGCATTTGAAAGCTCTTGTCTACGCAACCCCGGTACCAAATGTAGAGACTCTTCGTGCTCGTATTGTGGACGGCTGTGATACAATACACCATTCTCCAGGGCTGCATCAGCGCATCAGGGATTCCATGCGACGGAGGTTGGATGCATGTATCCTCGCTAACGGAGGACATTTTGAACATTTCCTGTAACAAAATGTTTGAAGTCACGTTGGTACGTTCTGTTGCTGTGTTAAAAAAAATGGCTCTGAGCACTATGGGACGTAACATATGAGGTCATCAGTCCTCTAGAACTTAGAACTACTTAAACCTAACTAACCTAAGGACATCACACACATCCATGCCCGAGGCAGGATTCGAACCTGCGACCGTAGCAGTCGCTCGGTTCCAGACTGTAGCGCCTAGAACCGCTTGGCCACTCCGGGCGGCTGTTGCTGTGTGTTTCCATTCCATGGTTAATGTGATTTGAAGAGAAGTAATAAAATGAGCTCTAACATGGAAAGTAAACGTTTCCCGACACATGTCCACATAGCATATTTTCTTTCTTTGTGTGGGAGGAATGTTTCCTGAAAGTTTGGCCGTACCTTTTTGTAACACACTATATAAGTTAACGCGTAACTAAACACTGAATAACAAAGTTTAATGTGAACCATTTATATAAAAATTTCGGCAGTTATTGTAACTACTTATTACTCATTACGAATTCAACAGACAGGTTAGGAGAGACGTAAAATGCTATCCAAAAAAATTAATACCACCTTTTGTTTTAATTACTACTTTTCTTTTAAAAATAACGAAATTTTACGCTTTGCACATACATGTTGTGCTTCACTACTGCTGAAACGGAATACTTCTGTTTAATACCGGGTTTAAGTCAGTATAAATTTGAAAACTGAATAAATCACGGAATAATGTAGATAGAGAGGTACAAATTGACACACATGCTTGGAATGACATAGGGTTTTATTAGAACCAAAAAAATACAAAAGTTCAAAAAATGTCCGACAGATGGCGCTTCAACTGATCAGAATAGCAATAATTAGCATAACAAAGTAAGACAAAGCAAATATGATGTTCTTTACAGGAAATGCTCAATATGTGAACCATCATTCCTCAACAATAGCTGTAGTCGAGGAATAATGTTGTGAACAGCACTGCAAAGCACGTCCGGAGTTATGGTGAGGCATTGGCGTCGGAAATTGTCTTTCAGCATCCCTAGAGATGTCGGTCGATCATGATACACTTGCGACTTCAGGTAACCCCAAAGCCAATAATCGCACGGACTGAGGTCTGGGGACCTGGGAGACCAAGCATGACGAAAGTGGCGGCTGAGCACACGATCATCACCAAACGACGCTCGCAATAGATCTTTCACGCGTCTAGCAATATGGGGTGGAGAGCCATCCTGCATACACATCGTACGTTCCAGCAGGTGTTTATGAGCCAGGATGGGAATGATGCTATTCCGTAACATATCGGCATACCTCCTACCAGTCACGTTTTGCTGTGCAGCGCCATCTGTCGGACATTCTGTGAACTTTGTTTTTTTTTTTTTTCTTATAAAATCCCATGTCATTCCAAGTATGTGTATCAATTTTTATCTCTCTATCTACATTATTCCGTGGTTTAATAAATTTTCAAATTTATACTGACTTTTTGATCACCCGGTACATTCTGAATGAATCATATACTGATATGCGATCACGTATATCTCATAATTTACATATCAGTTTGTAACGAGTGCTTTTATAAACATCCGTATCGACTACCAAGTAATACAAATTTACCTGCCTTGCAGTTACATTTCAATACGTAGTTGATAAAGCCCGGAGACCGAAATTGTGCGTAACAAATAAGATGGATGCCGAAATTAGAAGCAGAAAAGCTAACAATATTATAACAGAATACATTTCTGAAGCGGATGATGGAAGCCCCAGTTGGATACGGTTGCTGTGTAGTTTAATATCGGATGATATTATTGCGGAAATGTCGCTCCGGGGCGCCATTTCAGCGATCTCCCGTGCTTTTAATACGTCAGCGTAGAGCGGTAATTCATACGCAGCAGACTAGACTTCCAGTTTGCTTCCGCTCCGACGTTTTCGCGTGACCCGAATTCCTTCCAGCGTGGAGTTATTGTCTGCAGCGTCCGATACCTGGGTATAGAGCACGGTGGGGGCACAATGCTGTAATTAGGATATCGACGAGTTACAAGGCGGGGGACGACCCCCGAGGCAATTACTCGCTCCACGGGCGTCTGATTCACACAGCCACCCAGTCAAATCCCCCCCACCCCCACCCCCTCCGCGGACTTCAAATTACGTCACTGTTGACGGCGGGCAACACAGACACTCTGACTATTGCTGGGACAATCTGTGCTTAAGAACATCGGCTGATACAGCTAGCACATACAATTTATAATTTTGGGTTGATGCAGTCCGCATTGCCCCTGTGACAGATTCAGCATTTGACACTCACTGCAAAGCGAGCTTTGTCTGTCGGATTGTTAATGCTGACAGTTGATAGTGAAGGTAAACAAAAGGCTGGTAAGAACAATTAGTGTTACATTACAGATGGAAGCCGGCCGGGGTAGCCAAGTGGTTCTATGCGCTACAGTCTGCAACCGCGCGACCGCTACGGTCGCAGGTTCGAATCCTGCCTCGGGCATCAATGTGTGTGATGTCCTAGTTAGGTTTAAGAGTTCTAAGTTCTAGAGGACTGATGACCTCAGAAGTTAAGTCCCATAGTGCTCAGAGCCATTTGAACCACAAATGGAATCTACAAACTTAAAGTACATCCCCAACGAAACTCGAGAACTACATAGAAGGCATGGTACAATGTAAATATACACTGGAGAGCCGAAGAAACTGGCACAGCTGCCACGCGTAAGTGCCACAACACGACGTGGCATGGACTCGACTAATCTCTTAAGTAGAACTGGAGGGAACTGACACCATGGATCCTGCAGGGCTATCCATAAATCCGTAAGAGTACGAGGGGGACTGGAAATCTCTTCTGAACAGCACGTTGCACGGCATCTCACATATACTCAATGACGTTTATGTCTGGGGAGTTTGGTGGCCAGTGGAAGGCTTTAAACTCAGAAGAGTGTTCCTCGAGCCACTCTGTAGCAATTCTGGACGTGTGCGGTGTCACATTGTCCTGCTGGAATTGCCCAAGTCAGTCGGAATAAACAATGGACATGGATGGATGCTGGTGATCAGACAGGATGATTATATACGTGTCACCTGTGAGAGTCGTATCTAGACGTATCAAGGGTCCCATATCACTCCAACTGCTCACGCCTAGCACCATCACAGAGCCTCCACCATCTTGAACGGTTCACATGCAGGGTCCATGGATTCATGAGGTTCTCTCCATACCGATACACGTCCATCCGCTCGATACAATTTGAAACGAGACTCGTCCGACCAGGCAACATATATCTATTCATCAACAGTCCACTGTCGGTGTTGCTTCGGCTCATATCGATGATATTTCGTTGAATGGCTCGCACGCTGACACTTGTAGATGGCCCTGCATCGAAATCTGCAGCAATTTGTGGAAGGGTTGCACTTCTGTCATGTTGAACGACTCTCTTCAGTCGTCGTTGGTCCCGTTCTTGCAGGATCTTTCCCCGGCCGCAGCGATGTAGGAGATTTAATATTTTACCGGAATCCTGATATTCGCGGTACACTCGTGAAATGGTCATTCGGAAAAATGACCACTTCATCGCTACCTCGGAGATGCCGAGTCCCACCGCTCATGCGCCGACTATAGCACCACGTTCAAACTCCCGTAAACCTTGATAAGCTGCCATTGTAGCAGCAGTAACCGATCTAACAACTGCGCTAGACACTTGATGGCCTATATAGGCGTTGCCGTCCTTAACTCCGTATTCTCTCTGTTTCCATATCTCTGTATTTGAACACACACATGCGTATACTAGTTTCTTTGGCGCTTCACTGTAGCTTCGTACACTTAATTACGCTCCATCAGGGATATGTATATATAATAAGAGTTACAATTCTCTGTCACATGTAGAACAGCTGCCACACCGCGTTAGTGTTGTTCTTGTTTAGAGTTGTTATCAGGCCTGGTAGGGCATATAAGCAGCATGAAGTCTTGAAGTAAAGTACGGCGGTGACAAGACACAACCAGTGCCTTCTCTGCGCTACATCAATGAAAATACCATCGGCGACAGTGTTGTTAAAGTAGTTACTGTACACAGCCTTCCGAAATTCTTTCACCAACGAAGGTGACGCAAATATTGCAGAATTCGAATCAAGAACAGCTGCCAACACGACAAGGTCGATGTAGATTCTTAGGAATAGTGAAGCAACTTAAATCACTTAATAAAAATAAGTCTTCCTCTCAAGACTGTGTACCAGTTCCTGTAAGAGTATGCTGATGACAACTACTCGCTCTAAGAAAGATCCGTACAAAAAGACTGGAGAGCTGCACACGTCACACCAACATTCCAGAAGGGCAATAGGAGTAATCCGCTAAATTACAGGCCCATGTTTTTTATTTTTTTGTTTTTTTTTTTTGGTCATCAGTCTACTGACTGGTTTGATGCGGCCCGCCACGAATTCCTTTCCTGTGCTAACCTCTTCATCTCAGAGTAGCACTTGCAACCTACGTCCTCAATTATTTGCTTGACGTATTCCAATCTCTGTCTTCCTCTACAGTTTTTGCCCTCTACAGCTGCCTCTAGTACCATGGAAGTTATTCGCTCATGTCTTAGCAGATGTCCTATCATCCTGTCCCGTCTCCTTATCAGTGTTTTCCACATATTCCATTCCTCTCCGATTCTGCGTAGAACCTCCTCATTCCTTACCTTATCAGTCCACCTAATTTTCAACATTCGTCTATAGCACCACATCTCAAATGCTTCGATTCTCTTCTGTTCCGGTTTTCCTACAGTCCATGTTTCACTACCATACAATGCTGTACTCCAGACGTACATCCTCAGAAATGTCTTCCTCAAATTAAGGCCGGTATTTGATATTAGTAGACTTCTCTTGGCCAGAAATGCCTATTTTGCCATAGCGAGTCTGCTTTTGATGTCCTCCTTGCTCCGTCCGTCATTGGTTATTTTACTGCCTAGGTAGCAGAATTCCTTAACTTCATTGACTTCGTGACCATCAATCCTGATGTTAAGTTTCTCGCTGTTCTCATTTCTACTACTTCTACCTTCGTCTTTCTCCGATTTACTCTCAGACCATACTGTGTACTCATTAGAGTGTTCATTCCGTTCAGCAGATCATTTAATTCTTCTTCACTTTCACTCAGGATAGCAATGTCATCAGCGAATCGTATCATTGATATCGTTTCACCTTGTATTTTAATTCCACTCCTGAACCTTTCTTTTATTTCCATCATTGCTTCCTCGATGTACAGATTGAAGAGTAGGGGCGAAAGGCTACAGCCTTGTCTTACACCCTTCTTAATACGAGCACTTCGTTCTTCATCGTCCACTCTTATTATTCCCTCTTGGTTGTTGTACATATTGTATATGACCCGTCTCTCCCTATAGCTTACCTCTACTTTTTTCAGAATCTCGAACAGCTTGCACCATTTTATATTGTCGAACGCTTTTTCCAGGTCGGCAAATCCTATGAAAGTGCCTTGATTTTTCTTTAGCCTTGCTTCCATTATTAGCCGTAACGTCAGAATAGCCTCTCTCGTCCCTTTACTTTTCCTAAAGCCAAACTGATCGTCACCTAGCGCATTCTCAATTTTCTTTTCCATTCTTCTGTATATTATTCTTGTAAGCAGCTTCGATGCGTGAGCCGTTAAGCTGATTGTGCGATAATTCTCGCACGTCAGCTCTTGCCGTCTTCGGAATTGTGTGGATGATGCTTTTCCGAAAGTCAGATGGTATATCGCCAGACTCATATATTCTACACACCAACGTGAATAGTCGTTTTGTTGCCACTTCCCCCAATGATTTTAGAAATTCTGATGGAGTGGTATCTATAGGCCCATGTTATTAACGTCAATATGCACCAGTATTTTGGAACGTATATTGTGTTCGAACATTATGAATAGTCGTTTTGTTGCCACTTCCCCCAATGATTTTAGAAATTCTGATGGAGTGGTATCTATAGGCCCATGTTATTAACGTCAATATGCAGCAGTATTTTGGAACGTATATTGTGTTCGAACATTATGAATTACCTCGAAGAGAATGGTCTATTGACACAAAGTCAACACGGACTTAGAAAACATCTTTCTTGTGAAACACAGCTAGCTCTTACTAACACGAAGTGTTGAGTGGTATAGACACGGAATTTCAAATTGATTCCGTATTTATAGATTTCCAGGAGGCATTTGGCACTGTATTTCACAAGCGGCTTGTAATCAAATTTCGTACTTGTGGAATATCGTATCAGTTATGCGACGGGATTCGTGATTTCTTGTCTAAGAGGTCTCAGTTCGTAATGACTGACGGTAAGTCATAGAGTAAAATAGATGTGATTTCTGAGATCCCAGGGGTAGTGTTATAACCTCTATGCTATTCCTTATCTGTATAAACGATTTAGGAGGCAATCGAAGAAGACGTCTTGCTTACAGATGATTCTGTCGTTTATTGTCCAGTTAAGTCATCTGGAGATTAAGATTTAGAAAAGATATCGGTATCTTGCGAAAATTGGCAGCTGACTCTCAGTAATGAAAACCGTGAGGTCATCCACACGAGTGCTAAAAGGAATCCGTTAAACTTCGGTTACACGATAAATCAGACCAATCTAAAGAAAGTAAATTCAGCTAAATAAGTGGGAAATACAATCAACTTTTAAAAAAATGTCCAAATGTGTGTGAAATCTTATGGGACATAACTGCTAAGGTCATCAGTCCCTAAGCTTACACACTACTTAACCTAAATTATCCTAAGGACAAACATACACACCCATGCCCGAGGGAGGACTCGAAACTCCGCCGGGACCAGCCGCACAGTCCATGACTGCAGCGCCTCAGACAGCTCGGCTAATCCCGCGCGGCCAAACAACTTAAATGATAGTTCAAATGGCTCTGAGCACTATGGGACTTAACTGCTGAGGTAATCAGTCCCTTAGAACTTAGAACTACTTAAACCTAACTAACCTAAGGACGTCACACACATCCATGCCCGAGGCAGGATTCGAACCTGCGACTATAGCGCCTAGAACCGCTCGGCCACACTGCCCGGCACAACTTTAATTACAAAGAACACACAGAAAATGTAGTGTAGAGAGGAACCAAAGACGACGATTTATTATTGGCAGAACGCTTGTAAGACGCAACAAATCTACTAAAGAGACTGCCTACATTACGCTTGTCGTTTGGAGTACCGCTGTGCGATGTGGGTTCCTTACCAGACAGGATTGACGGAGTACATCGAGCAAGTTCAAAGAAGGGTAGTACGTTTTGTACTATCGAGAAATAGGGGAGAGTGTGTCACGGACATGACGTAGGCGTTTTTCGGTACGGCGGAATCTTCTCACGAAATTTCAGACACTAACTTTTCATTTCGAACGCGAAAATACTTTGTTGACGCCGAGCTACATAGGGAGAAACGATCGTCATAATAAAATAAGGGAAACTGGAGCTCGCACGAAAAGATATACATGTCCGTTCTTTTGCGCATGCTGTTCGAGAGTGTTATAGTTATTGTGAAGGTGGTTCGATGAATGCTCTACAAGGCGCTCAAGTGTGATTTGCAGAGTATGTGTAGATGTAGATGTAAATGAAGATGTTGACTGACCGCTGCGGAACACATACTGTGGTATAGGGCGATGAAAATAACTTGATAGTTGACACTTGTCACTTGCTGTTACAGTGTTGCCACATCGGCTGCCAGCTACCGATCGGTTACGCGTGACACGCAAACGAGCTGGGTCACTTCACAGTAGCTGTTGATGTGTAACGCAGACGAGAGGTGGAAGCAGCCGCCACGAGGTATGTCGTAAATGCGAGGTGTTCTGTCGACAGCTGATTTTAAGTGACCAGTGACTAAATTACAGCAGATGGCGCGTTTTGTAGCCCTGAATTTAGACGCATGTCCAAAGGTAACTACAACCATGTGTTGTGGAACGTATCCGAGAAAACAGTGGTCAACAATTTGCGGCAGAGCGGAAATAATGATCGCTTTGTTCAAGACGATGAAAGCTAACCTTTAAGAGCAAACTCAAGACGAAAAAAAATTCAGTTTCAACGCTAAAAGCAAACTGTAATTTCTCACCATCATTGGTTACCTGAAACTATCATCCCACTGGCTAACGAGCTGCCACATTAAAAACCGGTGGTAAGTCCTAGTTGGCACTTGGTTGCAGAGTAAAGGCGACAGAGGACGATTCCAAACCAAAAAAGAATGATTTGAAGAAGAATAAGAGCAAGTAAAAAAGAAAAAGGACGATGATGTGAAATGACGTGGCAAAGGCATAGAAATAAAAAGAATGCATTTAACCAATTAACTGAATAAAAATAATAATCAAACTCTTTTGATTAGTGAGCCGTCGCTGACACGTGTTATGCTTTGCATTAAACCTAGGTTGCTATGGTTATCGCGATTATGTTGTCATCCTCTGTCTCCGCAGCAGCAGCGTGTATCGATATTGACACCCTTGTACCATCTTTGGCCTTGCGCTTATAGTTTCTTGTCGCGGGACTCTGAATTTCGCCGCGCTACACTCGTTCCCTCAGATATAAATTATACCGTCGCAGCTGTATGAGCGCTCGATGGCAGAGAAAATATTTATAAGAAAATGAAGGTACAAAAATTGTAACCCTTTTTGTTTTCTACCCGCTATTGTCTCTTGAGAGTGGAAACTTAACCTCACTTATTCGCTAGTCTTGGTATGATTCAGACGTAAAAACTTATTCCTTGGTCTTGGTCTGATTAAGACGTAAAAACTTTTTGATGTGCAGACATATTGTATTGTGGAAGCTTGTATGAAATTTGGAGGATGGAAGCAGCCGTAAAATATATTGCATTCAATATCAAGATGGTTTTAATTTGTAGACATTAGTAATTCCTGGACGATGAAATTTACTGCAAGATTTTGCAGCAGCTACGACCTTTTCATACAGAAATGAAGCAGGAGATAGTTGGCGAACAAGACCTGAACGCTGCACGAGAGAAGACATATTAACATGGTAATGAATGTACTCTTATCTACGCCATTTCCCCTGTTAATCACATTTTGTTATTCTCTGTTCTCTTTCAAATTATTTTTGTAGTAGATATTGGTTTGGCTTTTGCTCAGAAACGCCCCAAGGACCACCCCAACCATAGATTTTCTGAATCACGAAGTCTGATAGCTTTTCTGTAATACGAAGCCCGATTTGCATTTCATTCTTTCCCTTTTTCACGGTCATTAACGATTTTAAAACCCCCTTTTCATTCACCATTTCTTCCCACATTTTCAACCTTTTTTTCCCTTTCCCCTCTTTGTCTTTTTTATTAACCACTAACAACTGGCGACTGTGACAGGACTCGAACCTACAACCTTCGGATGACTCATTTTTGAGCAAATTTGAAACTTCAATTTGTATTTTTCCCAACAGAGAATAACCAAAAATCCTGAAGTTTAAAGGGTAACTAAAATATCAACTTTATTGTACCTAAGCAAATGATTATACAACAATATTGTAAAGAATTTTGGTAACTAATTCAACCTATTTTTCTGTTCATGGCATATATTGATGTAAAACTGTTATTTTGAGACCTTATGGTGATTATCCGATGGAGATGTCGCGGCAGCAGGATGTATCGATATTCACACCCTTGTACTATCTTTGGCCTTGCGCTTATATCTTCTGGCTGTGCCGTGTGTGGGCAGTTGGTCGGTTGGCGTGGAGCAGCGAGGAATTCTCCGTGGCGCTTGTCTGGCCGGGGCCGCTAGCGGCGTCCATGTGTGGTCGGAGTGTGAGGGGCTGTCCCCACTGCTACGAGGTCCGTGGCTCACCGATCCCGGACACGGAAGTTGAGTCTTTACTTAATCTACCAGCCAGCCTCAACTGTTCACATTGTGTCGTTTGAATTTCGTTGTGGGCTGTTGGGACATTCCCGTGACCAACAACATGAGTTTTCAAGTTGGCGAAATCCTATCCGCCCTTTTGTGGAGTTCAAATTAATTTGATTATTTTTTAATTGAAGTGCACCAGTGGAATCTTCTGCCTTGTGGCCGTTAATGTTCCGGTTATCTGCCCTGGCTGTTGACGTAAATTCAAGCAGTGTATTTTCCTCGTCGTGTTGTGGCTGTCCAACACGGCGGGTAGTTTGACAGCCGAATGTGTAATTCGTTGTGGGCGCCGACACCTTCTGCGTTGTTCCATTGAACTCTCTCTTATGTGCTGGTTCGGTGGAGCGGAGGTTATCCTGTCGCTTGGTCCGTTGACTGTCTGTTGGTTGGGTTGCCGTCGGATTGAGAATTGTTGGGACGACTGCCTGTCTCACGTAAGTGAGCGTTAGTGTTTTAATTCCAAGCCGACCCTTGGAAACTTCTGAGCGCAGTTTGATGTACTCCCTTTTCATATTTGTTCTTGTTGTTTGTTGATGTATGGCTTCTAGCCGATTTTAAATTAAAGTTGTTTTGCCCTTGAGGCGTGAGATTGTTTGGGTCTTCAGCCTGATGCAAAGAAATTTTAGGATAAGCCCTTCTGCCTTTTAAAATTCAAATTCCTGTTTTGAGTCTTAAGTTATTGGCCTTCAGCTGGTTTTAAATTAAACTTGTTTTACCCTCGAGGCGTGAGACTGAATGGCGCATTTAGCAAGGGAATTAAGTTCTAAAATTAATGTTTGTATTGATCTGTTTTTAATGTTTTCTTTACTCTTGTAATGTTTGTCAAATGAATAAAGTAGTATGTTCGAGTGCAACTGACAGCCACTCATTTTGGCCCCTTTCCACAAATTAAACCATCTGTCCTGTCCTGCAGTTATAGCAGGGGATCCCAATTAGATTTAGAAATAAAAAGAATCGCCAAGTTTCATACGATTCGGACTTACGACCTTCTACACGACTGGCTAATAGACTAACCATAACCATTTCACTAAGCCACATGACTGCACATAGTCATTTTTGACTGTGGTGACGCAGTCGCCATGATGAACTGCTGCCTTAAAAAAATCGGCTTCATTCAGTGTCGTGCGAAGCATGTCTGATATAAGCCGATCTCTGTGACTGTGATAATTGTATATGTGACATTGAACCGTGTCTCGTGTTAATGTACCCATTAATGTTTGATTACTACCTACGAATCGTGTGTATTTCATTAGCATCGTTGTTTGTGTTTGTTGTTGTTGTATGGTTACCACGTACGATGAAATACGAAATAAACGTAGCATGATTCGGGACCCAAACAAATCAAGAACGAATGCCGGACAAGGAACTGCAAGCGAACTGACCGACTGTTGTGGCATTTTGGCGACGGCGAACGGTTCGGGGATGACGTTGAGCGCTCTTGTTGGAGGAAACCAGCTCAAACTCGTGAAGTCTCAACTATCAAGTAATTTTAATCGGACTATAGTCGTGTCATAAAGTCTTATTAGCACCTGTGGGTCTCTTTGGCCTGCTGGTTGAATCGTGCAATATCCACATTTGTGGGGCATTCGGATGTGACTGCGGCCCGATGCTGCTGTTGTTGTTGTGGTCTTCAGTCCTGAGACTGGTTTGATGCAGCTCTCCATGCTACCGTATCCTGTGCACGCTTCTTCATCTCCCAGTACCTACTGCAACCTACGTCCTTCTGAATCTGCTTAGTGTATTCATCTCTTGGTCTCCATCTACGATTTTTACCCTCCACGCTGCCCTCCAATGTTAAATTTGTGATCCCTTGATGCCTCAGAACATGTCCTACCAACCGATCCCTTCTTCTAGTCAAGTTGTGCCACAAGCTCCTCTTCTCCCCAATCCTATTCAATACTTCCTCATTACTTATGTGATCTACCCATCTAATCTTCAGCATTCTTCTGTAGCACCACATTTCGAAAGCTTCTATTCTCTTCTTGTCCAAACTATTTATCGTCCATGTTTCACTTCCATACATGGCTACACTCCCTACAAATACTTTCAGAAACGACTTCCTGACACTTAAATCTATACTCGATGTTAACAAATTCATGTTATATGCTCTCTACTTCGACCATCATCAGTTATTTTGCTCCCGAAATAGAAAAACTCATTTACTTCTTTAAGTGTCTCATTTCTAATCTAATTCCCTCAGCATCACCCGACTTAATTCGACTACATTCCATTATCCTCATTTTGCTTTTGTTGATGTTCATCTTATATCCTCCTTTCAAGACACTGTCCATTCCGTTCAACTGCTCTTCCAGGTCCTTTGCTGTCTCTGAGAGAATTACAATGTCATCGGCGTACCTCAAAGTTTTTATTTCTTCTCCGATGCTGTACTAGATGTGATAGTGAGAGTAGGCATACTCATCGTCGAGGTCCCAGTCGGGCACTTCTGACCACTAAAAGGGAGGACCAAGAACACACTCTACCCCGTTGACATCTGCGCCTGCCAACCCAGAACTAGTAGAGGACTTCCTTCGGTGTCACGCCTCACCGCTAATCCTAGACTAGCAGCAGCCGAATATGGGAACTACCACTCCATGCGTAGGCTGCCATTAGCAACTCAACGGAAACGCCTGCGTTGCGCGTGTGCCGCGACCGGAAAAGATGGACTCCCGATAAATGGCATCAAACTGACACCAGCGATGAATCGCGGTTCTGAACTACCGTGGATGACCATAGTCAGCCAGCATGATGACAACTTGAGGAGAGGTCGGAGTCTTCATTCTTCCAGTGTTTTGGAAAGACAGCAGTATTACCCTTGGCGTCACGGTCTGTGGAGTCACTGGGTCATTGGCTAGGACTTGAGGTCACAGCTGGTACTGATTAAGCAAACTCTGAGGCCACAGCGCGCTACGTAGGGACCCACCTGCGTCTCATCTGACGGTATCGTGGTGACATTTTGCGACAGGACAATGCTCCTCTACATATGGCAAGTGTCTCTACGAACTCTCTGTGTAATACCAGGTGATCAAAAAGTCAGTATAAATTTGAAAACTTAATAAACCACGGAATAATGTAGATAGAGAGGTAAAAATTGACACACATGTTTGGAATTTCATGGGGTTTTATTAGAACAAAAAAGCAAAGAGACGCGTGAAAAATCTCTTGCGTGCGTCGTTTGGTGATGATCGTGTGCTCAGCCGCCACTTTCGTCATGCTTGGCCTCTGGGGTCCCCAGACCTCAGTCCGTGCGATTATTGGCTTTGGGGTTACCTGAAGTCGCAAGTGTATCGTGATCGACCGACATCTCTAGGGATGCTGACAGACAACATCCGACGCCAATGCCTCACCATAACTCCGAACATTCTTTACAGTGCTATTCACAACATTATTCGTCGACTACAGGTATTGTTGAGGAATGGTGGACATATTGAGCATTTGCTGTAAAGAACATCATCTGTGGGTTTGATTTGTCTTACTTTATTATGCTAATCATTGCTATTCTGATCAGATGAAGCGCCATCTGTCAGATATTTTTTGAACTTTTGTATTTTTTTGGTTCTAATAAAACCCCATGTCATTCCAAGCATGTGTATGTCAATTTGTACCTCTCTATCTACATTATTCCGTGATTTATTCAGTTTTCAAATTTATACTGACTTTTTGATCAACCGGTATTGTATGTTTATAGATTGAAGCCGATGAAACCTTCAATTATGGATAAAGGGATGTAAGACGAAATGTAAGGGCCCATGTAACATGTGTGATTGCCTGTTACTGCCTTATTATATTGACATAAATACCAGTCCGTGCAAAGTCCGAGAGCCGGCCGGAGTGGCCAAGCGGTTCTAGGCGCTACAGTCTGGAACCGCGCGACCGCTACGGTCGCAGGTTCGAATCGTGCTTTGGGCATGGATGTGTGTGATGTCCTTAGGTTGGTTAGGTTTAAGTAGTTCTAAGTTCTAGGGGACTGATGACCACAGCAGTTAAGTCCCATAGTGCTCAGAGCCATTTGAGCCAAAGTCCGAGAGATCATGTTTAGTTAGTAGCATCTTTGGACAGAACGCACACCAAGTTTCAGCCATATTGCTGTATTTCTTTGTGTTTGGCATTCTTGTGAATCAAGGAAGTCGAGTGATTGTCATAAAAATGGACGAAAAAGAATTTCGTGTGGTGATTAAACATTACTTTATGAAAGGCAAAACGCCTCAGGAGAGTAAAGAGAAGAAGCTTGATAAACATTACGGTCACTCTGCACCTTCGATTAGAACAGTTTATAAGTGGTTTCTAAATGTTCGGAGTGGCCATATGGGCACAAGTGATGCTGAACGTTCTAGGCACCCTGTGGAGGTAACGACTCCAGAAATCATTGATAAAATCCATGATATGGTGATGGATGACAGAAGAGTTAAGGTGCGTGAGATTGCTAGTGCTGTGGGCATCTTGAATAAATGGGTACATAATATTTTGCACAGACATTTGGACATGAGAAAGCCATACGCAAGATGGGTTCCGCGATTGCTCACGCTTGACGAAAAACGGAATCGTCTGAAGCGTTGCAAGGATGGTTTGCAACTGTTCAGGAATAATCCGCAGGACGTTAAGCGGCGTTTCGTCATTGTGGATGAAGCATGGGTACATTACTAAACTCCTGAGACCAAACAACAATCTAAACAATGCGTTACCAAGGGAGAATCTGCACCAAGAAAGGGGAAGACCATTCCTTCGACCGGAAAGGTTATGGCGATTGTCTTTTGGGATTCGCAAGGGATAATCCTCATCGACTATTTGGAAAAGGGTAAAACTATTACAGATGCATATTACCCATTGTTATTGGACCGTTTGAAAACCGATCTGCAAGAAAAACGCCGGCGATTGGGCCGCAAAAACGTCCTTTTCAATCACGGCAATGCACCAGCAAACACCTCAGCAGTTTCGGTCACAAAATTAATGGAAATAGGATTCCAACTCGTTTCAAATCGCCCCTACTCTCCAGACTTGGCTCTCTCGGACTACTATTTGTTCCCCAATTTGAAGAAGGAGGTGATTGCAGCAACTAATAGCTATTTTGCAGACTTGGATAATCCCTATTATTCGGAAGGGATCAACAAATTAGGAGGCTCCCTCGGACTACTATTTGTTCCCGAAGTTAAAGAAATGGCTGGCGGGACAAACATTTTATTCAAACGAGGAGGTGATTGCAGCAACTAATAGCTATTTTGCAGACTTGGATAATCCCTGTTATTCGGAAGGGATCAACAAATTAGAACAGCGTTGGACGAATTGTATAAGTCTAAAAGGAGACTATGTCGAAAATAAAAAGGTTTATCCCAAACACGTAAGAAGTTTTTATTTTTGCACGGACTTTTCAAACGCTCCTCGTACCTCCGAAACAGGTATGCCTTTCGTAACCACAATTTAAGTGAATTACAACACAGATTGAGTAAGATATCAGTTCTCAATGATAGGGCAATAAAGCAGGAAGGCCTTGATTAATAAGAGTTTCAGCTAACCAAACTTGTAAATTACTCGTAGCTACAATTTAGTTAAAAGGGAACAGGCAGGTCTTGAATAACAACAGCTTCAATTAAGCAAAATTACCAAATGTAAAACAGGCAGGCCTTCAATAATAACAGCTTGAGTTAAGTAAAATTTCTGAGTAGAAAACAGGGAGGCATTCTTTAATAACAGATTCAGTTAAGTGAAAAACAAATAGAAAACATGCAGGCCTTCAATAATAACAGCTAAGGTCACAAAACTTACCTGCAGTTCACGAATCGAAGCTGAAGTTTGCCGGTTCCAAAAGGGGCCCAAAATTCAAACCGGCGAAACTGGCTTCAGTTCTTTCATCGGTGTGCCACGTAGAAGCTGGCAAGCCACGCTACGCACGAAGACGGCACACGAAGTCAGCGACGGACTCCAATCGTCCCACAAATACGTCCAGCAACCGCTCGCCGGACGGACCAAAGACACTTGCGCAAGCGCTCGTCTTACACACCTTTCTCACCGTCCAGCTCGCTCTGTTACCACTCGCCAACTCGCCACGCCACAACACGACCCGTCTGCATCATCAACCTCGAGCAAAGATCTTAGTTGGCTCTAACCAGAGGGATATCACACGACAGATCGAACCAGTGGCGCAAGGAATTCTAAAGGCGACACCAGCAACCACGCCTCGGCTCAGTGGAGAGTGAAAAACTGTGCCAAGGCCGGGAATCGAAGCTGGGTCTCCTTCTTACCAGGCAGGTGTAACTGGCAGCTTTGACGAGATGACAGACATTGCGTTGGCGTTTCCCCGTGCATGTTCAGAGAGTAAGGGTTTTTACTACAATTTATCTCAGCGTATAGTGAGTTTTCACAATTGTGGAATCTATGATCGCGGATAAAAGCGAACGCTACCAAATAATTCTGCATACTAGAAAAGTTTGACAAATTAGGATATTGCGGAGACAGGGCTTAGCCACAGCCTGGGGGATGTTTCCGGAAGGAGATTTTCACTCTGCAGCGGAGTGTGCGCTGATATGAAACTTCCTGGGAGATTAAAACTGTGTGCCGGACCGAGCCTTTCGCAAGAGAGCTTCGGTAAAGTTTAACAAACTGTTTCATCATTTACGGGCCAACAGTCTCGTAACATCATTAGAAAACTGGCAGTTGCAGGGGAAAGGTGGGGGGGGGGGGGGGGGGAAGAGGTAGTCTCGAGACACACCACCCCCACCACCCTCTTAGGAGTGTCCCTGAAAGCAAGTGTTTTTGCTACTAAATTGTTAGATGCTTCGCTGACAGCAGGCGTTTTTTGCTACAAAGTGGCTAGACGCTTACTGGCGGGGAATGTAGCTCGTCCTTTGTGTGCTAATGGCTGAATGACCCATTGGCAACTGTCAGAGCATAAACTAATCATCAAGCAGAGTAACAAGGGGAAACGGACAATCCACGTCCAATCCATTACGTGGTTCGTCACCCCCGCATTCTCACCGCACAATCGCAGAAGCGCTATTGCATCAGCAGTCTCTCTCTCTCTCTCTCTCTCTCTCTCTCTCTGTCTCTCTCTCAACACACACACACACACACTAACACGCTCAGATACACAGACGCGTACACGCATGGCGGTGCGGGCAGAAAGCGATCACATCACATGAGACTGTGGCTAGGTGGGGGCTGCAAATTGCAAAACCGTGTGCCGCATGTCTGCTGCAAATCCCTCCCCTAAAGCCTCCCTCTAACTTCCCCACTCACCCCACCCCACCCCACCCCTTCTCCTCCCACACTCAGCACCCCAGGCCAGGCGCAGAATGCTACAAACGGCCACCAACCTAACCCCCTCCTCACCATCCCTGTATCTAGCACGTCCCCCGATGGCTCGCAGAGTCGACAGTCGATAATCGACCATACCGTGGCAGGGGGACGGAAGAGTCGATACGTGCGGATAATTAGCGTTCTGTTCGGAAGGGGGTTGAAAAACTGGGGCAAAAGGGGGAGGTAGGGGGGAGGGGTTGTGGGAGAGATGAGAGAAGGGTTTGAGGGGACTGCAATGAGGCGGGGCAGCCAGAGAGGAAATGACTCTGCCGGATTTGCGTGGGAATATTGCGCATCTGACGTTTCCGCAAAAAGTACTGATGCGTTCAAATTTCCTCGTGAACTAACGCGAGAGGTATTAGCGAATCTACGATACGGGGATAATGACTGAACAGGGGAACTTTTAATGTGGCAAAGATTTCGGGGACAGTCGTTTGGGCTTTCCAAGCGTGACGTCGTCAAAAATTAACGTACGTATATATTATTATTATTATTGTTATTAATCGAATATGACCAAACCAACCCAGGGCCGCGTGAAACAGCTTATTTTCGAAATCACATTCTTTTGCCTTTTTTGGCTTGGCTTTCCAACACTTCTTTATATTTGCCCTCTGTAGTTCATTTCTTTCTTCTGTTCATGTATCTCATGCGTTCTCGGCTTTCTTCATCTGGAAACCCGTGACTGTTTGTACATTTTCCCACAGTTCACGTCTTTGTTGAAATTGCCAACTCCTGACTCCTGTACCTCATGAAATTTGGCTTTCTGGTTCAAATGGCTCTGAGCACTATGTGACTTAACTGCTGAAGTCATCAGTCCCCTAGAACTTAGAAGTACTTAAACCTAACTAACCTAAGGACGCCACACACATCCATGCCCGAGGCAGGATTCGAACCTGCGACCGTAGCGGTCGCGCGGTTCCAGCCTGTAGCCCTTAGAACCGCTCGGCCACTCCGGCCAGCTGCGGTTTCTGGATTTTTGTCAAAGTAGTTGAATAATTCTTTCTTTCTGTCAGCTTCTTATTCATTCTTTCTAAGTGGCCGTAAAATACACTGCTTTCTCATTGTGTATATTCTCAGTTTTTCGTACATCTCTCTGTTGCTTCTCGATTTAGAAATCTCAATTCCATACTTTGCACCCAAAATTTTTCGTATTATTTTGGTATCTTTCTTCACCAAATTGTTCGACAGTTTGGTTGTTTTTGTGGTGAGGTATTCTGAGGCATAAGGACATTTAGCTTTAATCACCACATTGCGATGCCTTAATTTTGTATTATCAAATGGGGATTATTTATTGCACGTGCTCTCTGTGAAACTGAAAGACATTTCCATGCTTCTGGCTCTATTAATGTACCCTGCTGTGCCTAGAGCATTTTGTTATATTATTTCTTCCAAGTTCCTAAATTGTGTTATTTTCTTTACTATCCCATATTTTGGGGCCATATATTTTGACGCAGCTTCAACGTAGATCATGTGTATGGTTTCTTTCTAATTTATACTACAGCTTTTACCTGCCACCATTTGAATAATCTTTATCTATTTCGTTGTATCTTGTAGGTTCTCTGCTCAAATTCCTAAATCGTCATAGGCCCGGATCTAGGGGAGAGGGGGGGGGGGGGGGTATCTGCCCGGGGCAACAATTTCAGGGGGCGCCAAGATCATATTCTTGAAGAAACAAACCTTGTTTCACAAAGGGCCTAACGTCCAACGCACGTTGGTCTATCGATTATTCGTACGATTTTGAAAAACATCCCCATAGGTTTTTGGACGCTTTTGCACACATTCTAAGTTGATTTCTGAACGAATCGTAAGTTGATTGTTGAATGCGTGCATAGTGAAAGTGACGTCTGTGCCAGGGGAATCCCCGTCGCATCTAGAAATAACCTTACCGCACACAAAACGGGACGGGGCTACATGAGCTGAGCCGAATAAACCAGAACGGATGAGTACCAGACGCTGTTTGTTTATGTGGTCAATTGGGTGTGCGAATGAAAAGTGTTGTTATAGTTATTAGCGAAATCCATAGATTCAGACTACCTGAGAGTAAATAAACGACTTACAGGAATATCACGTAAGAAAGATTACATATTATCTTTTCGGTGTATCCAAGAAAATGCAATTTTGACAGAAATTTTTTTCCAGGTCACTACACTATTAAGGGCCAGTTGTACAGTCCCTTGTTACCAGCCGCTTAAGATCTGTTCTCGGAGCTGTGCAGAAAGCACTTTATACGAATACGTAACAACGCCATACAGGAGAATAAACGCGGGATAACTGAACCAGTGACTCTGGCAGAGTTAGCGAGAATAAGTTACAACAATGGCAGGAACTGTTACAGAATCAGTGATGACAAGATTGTTTGTTAGAAGGAAGAAGGAGAAGAAACGGGAACATCATACAATTTATGTAGAAGAATATGGCGATTCCAAATTTACGTAAAGCCCTCGTACTACACACATAAAAAAGTTTTGCACCACCTAGGTTTCGAGAGTTCCAGTACCTGTAATTGGAATAGAGGTCAACACAAACATAATTTCCGCCCTTTTTATTGCCCCTGAAAACCACACATTGCATGTTGTACCGCCATAAAGTGAAACCATCAAAGGTGGTGGTCTTGGTTGCTGTATATACCGGTACCTCCAATACCCAGTAGCACGTCCTCTTGCATTGATGCGTGCCTGTATTCGTCGTGGCATACTATTCACAAATTCATCAAGGCACTGTTGGTCCAGATTGTCCCACTCCTCAACGGCGATGCGGCGTAGATCCCTCAGAGAGGTTGGTGGGTCACGTCGTCCATACCACGAAAGCGCTGCACGGTGTCGCGGTTGCAATGATGGACCTCGCCATGGACATCGGGAGTGAAGTTGCGCATCATGCAGCCTTTTGCGCACAGTTTGAGCCGTAACACGACGTCCTGTGGCTGCACGAAAAGCATTATTCAACTTGGTGGCGTTGCTGTCAGGGTTCCTCCGAGCCACAATCCGTAGGTAGCGGTCATCCACTGCAGTAGTAGCCCTTGGACGCCCTGAGCGAGGCGTCATCAACATTTCGTGTCTCTCTGTATGGCCTTCACGTCCGAACAACATCGTTTTGGATCAATCCGAGACCACTTCCCTTGTTGAGAGCCCTTCCTGACACAAAGTAACAATGCGGACGCGATCAAATCGCAGTATTGACCGTCTAGGCATGGTTGAACTACAGACAACACGAGTCGTGTACCTCCTTCTTGGTGGAATGACTGGAACTTCACGGCTGTCGGACCCCCTCCGTCTAATAGGTGCTGCTCATGCATGGTTTTTTACATCTTTGGGCGGGTTTAGTGACATCTCTGAACAGTCAAAGGGACTGTGTCTGTGACACAATATGTACAGCCAACGTCTGTTTTCAGCAGTTCTGGAAACCAGGGCGATGCAAAACATTCTTGATGTGTGTGTTACTACTTTTCGATCTCATGCTTGAGGAACTGGAGCATATGAATGAAATGTGAAACATTTCTCAATAAAAAAAACTTTTTGCTTGTCGTAGCCTAATAGGCATTTGATATTGTTATTTCGCGAATTATATTCTGTCGTGTTATTTATGTAAATGAGGTGGATAAAAATGACGTATTTGTGCTAAAACAGTCTCGCTTATTTGAAGTGTGTTACAACTGCTGCTATATTAGAAACGAGTATTTCATTTCATGTAGTAGAGAGTGACAAAATAGAGATACCACAGCAGTCTTGGGTACTATTCGTACTAACAGCTTTTTCACTATTAGACAAGGACATTTCGATTTTTCATGTAGCAATACACCAGACGAGCTATGATAAGGTAATAAATCCTTTTGCCAGCCGGTGTGGCCGATCGGTTCAAGGCGCTTCCGTTTGGAACAGCGCGACCGCTACGGTCGCATGTTCGAATCCTGCCTCGGGCATGGATATTTGTGATGTCCTTAGTTAGTTAGGTTTAAGTTGTTCGAAGTTCTAGGGGACTGATGACCTCAGATGTTAAGTCCCATAGTGCTCAGAGCCATTTGAATCAAAAAAAAGTGTGTGAAATCTTATGGGACTCAACTCCTAAGCTTACACACTATTTAACCTAAATTATCCCTAAGGACGAATACACACACCCATGCCCGAGGGAGGACTCGAACCTCCGCCGGGACCAGCCGCACAATCCATGACTGTAGCGCCCCTAGACCGCTCGGCTAATCTCGCGTGGCCCATTTGAATCATTAGAATAGATTCTTTCACAGAAAGGAAAGCACGCCGTCTGAAGCTGTAGCAAAATTAGGAGAGAAAAATGCTTGGACCTAAGGGATGAAGAAATATGTACTGTCTTGCTTGTCCCTTGTCTTTATTGGTTTTATCTTTCCTAAATTTAATTTTATGTTACACAAAAGAGAAAGTTATTAGCTAATAGGAAATTAAGAGTGCAAATTTTCTGAAGAGTTCTTATTCTCCCGATCACAAATAATCCCACCCAGTATTAATTGTGAGTTTTTTTTTGCCGACTGGGACAGGACATTTTAATTTCCTCTGTCCCGAATGTAGGTTTGATTCCTTCCATTGCAAAATATACGCGTTTGGACTCCACAGAGCGAAATAAAGTGCCGTGCGACAGAAGAATGCTGCGTGAAAAGGCGTGGAACTGCACTTTGTCACACTAAGACCAAATAATATGTTTCACATTTGACCGAACATATGTTTTATATATCAAACTCTTCAGAAAGATGTGCTTCAAAAGTAATATATTTTTTTAATTTTTGAATACCCTTCTCAAACGCTCGAGACGTTGGGTGTGGAGGGGGGCGGGGGGAGGAGGGAAGCGCCACTATTACGTTTTTGCCCCAGTTCGGAAATAACGTAGATCCGGGGCTGAATCGTCAGCATAAGTTACAGAGTCAGTTTGAAGTTTCTCTCTCTTTCTTCCAAGTTTCACTTCATTTATTCTACGACCCCCACGTTACTAGTCGAAATCGCTAACACTCTCCTGTGCTGGGGACGGAGAGAAGTAGTTGGTTAGAATAAAGCTGCCCAGATTTGTATATCTACAGCTTAACTCTGTGAATCACAGTGAATTGGGGCCAGAGAGTCCTTTTTTAACCGTAGCGTACATTATCACTTGTCTGAGACACTCGGGTGTAGTGCACACCTAGACCAATTTTCCGTTAATTGTACGTGTGTAGGGCTGAGAAAATCGGCTGTGTGGCGCCATCTGTTATGAGTGCGAAACTACCGCTACCCTTAAACCTAATGACTGGAAGCGCCAATCCTTCCACGGCAGCCGGGCAAGGTCGACTGGCGTTGCCTGCACCCCAATGTATCAAGTAAGGTCGACCATGTGAAATTTAAGTGCATTTTAACTCAAGTACATTTTGGCATCAGGGTGCAAAATAAAGTGACTATACTATGTCTCATCACGTCTACATTTTTTGTGCAACAGATCATCTTCATTAAAATAATTAGAATTGACAGAGGGAAAGCGTAATATTGTTAGCCATTATAAAGCGACGACAGAGGAGGGGCCGAAATTTCGACAAACTTTGTCGTACCTATACCGTGTCCGAAAGAACGAATAGGTGGTCAGTAAGAGTTTTTTTTTCCAGTATATCAGACTGCCGATTGTGAACGCAAGGATTTTGATAACATGCAAACGGAAAATCGACGGCAGTAACGAGAACGACAATCTGATGATTAGAGAATTTACTCCTCGATCTCCTGATTACACACTTGAAGGAGAAGTAAGCACGCTCCGGCGACACATCAGATGTGGCATCCCTGGAATTGCTGACAAAAATCGAGAGCACAATTCGATGCGATGTGTCGTGCGCAATAGAAAAGGGGACCAAAGAAAAAAAAAAACAGCCTGGTCCAACTGCCACCATCCAGTTTTCAGCTAGCACAGCTACGTTATCTGCGACGCGTGTGTACGTCAAAGATACGTAAATTTGGAAGGAGAGTCAGCATTGGTCGTATTTTTTTCTTTTATTATCCGCAAAATCGATTTTCGGTCACTTAGTGACCATCCTCAGTGCTAGAAGTTAAAAATTTTACATAACGATCAGAGAATATAAAACAGAAAATCGTTATGTAAAATTTTTAACTTCTAGCTCTGAGGATGGTCACAAAGTGACCGAAAATCGATTTTGCGGATAATAAAACAAAAAAATACGACCAATGCTCATTCTCCTTCCAATTCTATCCACTATTTGGTAGTGGTGCACAGAACACTCCATGGAGTCGCCAATCAATAAGTAAATTTGATTGAAACTGTTTCATTTCTTTATTATGAAAATGTTTCTTCTATTTCCTAATCAGAATCGTACGGTTATTATGTTTAACCCATAAAAACTTTGCTTATATTGGTAATAACAGACTTTTCACTTTTTGAAGATGTTCGTCCTTTTTATTTTCCGAACAAACATATTCTTTAGCTATTTCATTATTATAGTATTTTTCCTTACACTGCTTTATCTTGAAGAAGCTCAGTTAACTTTTAGCCATTTATATAAAAACTTAAAGAGTGATCACTTTTTTTAAACAGCAGTTTTTTTTTCAGTTTTACCGATAGTTGAATCTTTTAATCTTATTTTTTTCTTGTATGACTGAACATCGCTGCACACTACTTCTGGCGTCATCCGCTATGCCGCAGCACTGTCTCCCGCTAACTACAGCGATGTTGAATTGAGAAAACAATGGAGTCTACGTTGCTAATATGGCGGTATTCTCGTGATCTCCCTTGTAATTTGAAATATCTGTAATTCAGAGATGATTTGTTTAATTTACAGAGTGAAGTGCACTCTTCCTATTTTTTATAGTTTTGTATGGCGGGCGATTTTTAAATTACTGCATGAAACCGAGAAAAATATTTGCCCTATTTTTAAGTGTGGTGTCTTTTGGTGGTATTCGGTTATTGCTGCTACAATGACAGTTTTCAAGCTGTAGGTGGATTTGAACGTAGTGTTATAATCGGCGGATGAGCGGTGCGAGGCTGCATCTCCGTGGTAAAACATCTACGACATCGCTGCTGCCGGAAAAGATCCTGCAAGAACGGGACCAATGACAACTGAAGAGAATTGTTCAGCGTGACAGGAGTGCAACGGATCCGCAAATTTTTGCAGCTTTCAATGCTGGGCCACCAACAAGTGTCAGCGTGCGAACCATTCAATGAAACGTCATCGATATGGGCTTTCGGCACTCGTGTACCCTTCATGACTGCACGACACAAAGCTTTACGCCTCGCTTGGTCCCGTCAACACCGACATTGGACTACTGATGACTGGCAACTTCTTGACTGGTCGGACGAGTCTCGTTTCAAGGTGTACCGAGCGGATAGAAAACATCATGAATCCATGGACGCTGCATGTCAGCAGGAGACTGTTCGAGCTGGTGGAAGTTTTGTAATGATGTGGTGCGCGTGCAGTTGCAGTGACATGGGACACCCCCTGAGGCGGCCGGAGTGGTTGGTGCAAATGGCTCTGAGCACTATGGGACTTAACTGCTGAGGGCATCAGTCCCCTAGAACTTAGAACTACTTAAACCTAACTAACCTAAGGACATCACACACATCCATGCCCGAGGCAGGATTCGAACCTGTGGCCGTAGCGGTCACGCGGTTCCAAACTGAAGCGCTTAGAACCGCACGGCCACACCGGCCGGCGCCGGCCGGAGTGGCCGAGCGGTTAAAGGCGCTACAGTCTGGCACCGCACGACCGCTACGGTCGCAGGTTCGAATCCTGCCTCGGGCATGGATGTGTGTGATGTCCTTAGGTTAGTTAGGTTTAAGTAGTTCTAAGTTCTAGGGGACTTATGACCACAGCAGTTGAGTCCCATAGTGCTCAGAGCCATTTGAACCATTTTGAACACCCCCTGATATATCTAGGTACTCCTGTGAAACGTACGTAAGCTTCCTGTGTGATCTGCATCCATTCATGCCTATTGTGCATTCCGACGGACGTGTGCAATTCCAGCAGGACAGTGCGACACTCCATATGTCCAGAAATGCTACAGAGTGGCTCTAGGAACACTCTTCCAAGTGTAAACACTTCCGCTGGTCACCAAACTCCCCACACATGAACATTATTGATCATATCTGCGATGTCCTGCCACGTGCTGTTCAAAAGAGATCTCTACTTCCTCGTACTCTTGCGAATTCACGCAGCATTCATGATGTGAGTTCCCTCCAGCACTACTTCAGACATTAATCGAGTCCACGCCGCGTCGTGTTGCTGCACTTCTGCGTGCTCTCGGTGAACCTACACAATATTAGGCAGGTGTACCATTTTCTCTGGCTCTTCAGTGTAATAATTTCAAGAGAATTCGTATTTTAATGCGATTGTTCATCAATGGCAAACTGTCAGAACCAAATTATTCATGAACTTTATCGCACGGGATATAATTTTTAAAAATTTTAGTCACCACATGTAAGAAAAGGAGTCGCCACAACGGTTTGGTTGGTGGTTTATTTGGAGGGAGGTGACCAAACAAAGAGGCCATCGGAGTAGGGAAGGATCGGGAAGGAAGCCGGCCGTGCCCTTTCAAAGCGATGTGGGAAAATCACAGAAAGCATGGTAGGTTCCTGGGAACCGCGGCTTTTACAATAACATACTCATACGGGATGGAGCACCTCCTCGTTTTAGAATTGATGTTCGTCAATTTCTAAATAACAGAGTTGCTGACAGATGGGTAGCTAGAGATGGACCAACTGCCTGGCCTCCATGCTCTCCAGACTTAAACCCAATGGACTTTTATTTGTAGGGGCATTTGAAAACCATTGTTGTGGAACGCTAGTGCAAGATGTTCAGAATCTCTGTGCCCATATTATGGAAGGCTGCAAAACCATACTCAATACTCAAAGGGATGGGTATATATAAGTGCATCTAAGATTCACTGTGGTGGTGAGTTGATGCACGTACCAATGCCCATGGAGGGTATGGTGAACATACCTTACCTTTTTGTTGTGCCTCAGCATCTCCGCTATATGGTGCGTAAAAACCGCGGTTTTTACAATATTATCCGGCGTGATTCCCGGGAACCTATCAAGCAGATGCAGAGCCGGAAAAGCCTCAAACAGCAAATCACAATGAAAACCTAAATCAGGATGGCTAGAGGCGGGTTTGAACTAACGGCCCCCCGAATGCGAGTCCAGTATCACATCGTTTTGACTGTCATTATACAGCCGCGGTGGATTCATTATTTCATCTTTCATCGACACGGCAGTGACACCGCGAAGTGGAACTCTTCGTTAGTTTGTATGTGCGAGAACAGCCGTGGTATGCCGCGCGATGTAAGTTGCGTGCTGGACCAGGCGCGTCCTGAGATGAGGCGCCAGGCCGCAGCGCGTATAGCACAAGCCGGAGCGAACCGCACAGTCTGCGTCTCCACCCACACACACACACACACACACACACACACACACACAGATAGCAGGGAGGGAGGGAGAGAGGGAGGAAGCCTTAGCCGGCGCGTGTTGACAATGCGCCCCGCACGGGTTCATCCTGGGCCCACTGTTTGCTCGCTCGCAGTTTGCCGTGCTCGGGCTGCCGGCCTCCTTGTTGCCGCGCTCCGCCAATGGCGAGTCTCTGCCTTCCCCCCCCCCCCCCCCCCACCCCCCACCCCCGCCTCGTTTCCTCCCTTACTCCACGCTCCGCACCAACCCCATTCAAAACTGCAGCGACTGTTCTGTCTGTGCACACGGAATGCCAGACACTATTCTTACTTAAGGCAGCCACAAACTTTTACTAATTGTACGTCAAGGACCTGAAAAGGAACTAAAAAATGTTGTAATTTAATCTCAAAGATACAAGAAGAAAATTTGTTCGAGTGTCATATCAGAGGACTACTCTAAAAAACTTTTTTATCATTGAGAGACGAAGGACTAATTTCGAGATTCTTTTATTACTTCTAGTATTAACTACCTTTTTTGTTCTGATGTGCTGCCGTAAACACGTACTGTATAGTTTCATGTCTATGTGCGTGTTAAATGAAGGTGTTAAATGAAAAATGTGTTTTATAATTTCTGTCAAGATCAAGCCTAAATCCCATACCAATGGAGTACAAATTATTCTGTTAATTCGAGAAGGCGAATTTTAGATGGAGGCGACAATCTTTACGTCGGCGCTGCCCAACAATAGAGGTACGTGATTGTGCTCACTACTTTCCTTTTGTGGCCGCTAAGGTTAATTTCGATGTGTTTTTGCCGAGACATTCAGAACCTGCAATCTTCCTTTTCGTATAAAAATAGGAGTCCGATTGAAAAAGAAATATTCTTAAATTCAAATGATTGCAATCTTTTACCCAGGCCACGGGGAATGATAGAAAGTACGTGGCTCTACCCTGATTGTACGTTCGCAATCTCCAAGTGTGTTACGACGTAATTATTTTACACACAAAAAATTAAGATAGATCTTTCTCATCAGATCGCAACCACTCGTACGCGAATGTACGTACCTTCTGAATGTGTCTAGTCAGTCGTGCACGTTGTTCTAAAGCTTTTCTGTTAATATTCTGTGGATTGCATCTCCGCAATTAATTTTTGTTTATACCGCAAAACGCACTTCACGCGAAGTATTTATTACGCAAGTTTCAGGCTCCATTTAATGTCAAAAAATTCCGAAGTACGTCTGACTAAGCAAACCGCTACAATAATTTCATATCTCTACAACTACAATAATAAAAAACAATAACAAAAAACAAAAACAATAACAGAGAGGGTACGTTACAGACCCTACTTGGTTATAAGGCCGGAAATGCTTGTATAGAAAGTCTCAATTCAGTACTTACACATGTATGTGCACATCGCTATCCCATTACTTTTTTCAGCTCAATGTATACACCGAAAAGATTTCCGACGTGGCCGAATTACAGGAATCAAAAGACTCTGGACGCGGACTGGCAGTTGGGGACATCCCATTTCGAAAAACCTTCAGAAAATTCAACAATCCGAGATGCACAGTGTGATGTGTACAGAATTGTAGAACTGTTTG
This sequence comes from Schistocerca americana, assembly GCF_021461395.2. NCBI lineage: Eukaryota > Metazoa > Arthropoda > Insecta > Orthoptera > Acrididae > Schistocerca > Schistocerca americana. Next base: position 180,992,339 of record NC_060127.1, on the reverse strand, counting down.
TAGTAATCGTAAAGAAAATGAAACATGAACGATTGCAATAGTTGTGATGGTACGTCACATAAATGGACACTTGGAGAAAGGGAAAGGAAGTTTTTGTTCAAATGGTTCAAATGGCTCTGAGCACTATGAGACATAACATCTATGGTCATCAGTCCCCTAGAACTTATAACTACTTAAACCTAACTAACCTAAGGACAGCACACAACACCCAGTCATCACGAGGCAGAGAAAATCCCAGACCCCGCCGGGAATCGAACCCGGGAACCCGGGCGTGCGAGAAGTTTTTTTTATGAGACGTGTGAATTATAAATTATTTCAAAACTGTGTACGTGTGCGCGATGTATAACAAATAGTAAAGAACGTAAGTTATTATTATCAAAACACAAATATCGATGTAATTAACAAAACACAGTTTCTTTGGTATAATCTCTGTGTAACATAGGCGATGAAGATCAGATACAATCCTTTGATTGAACTAACTCTCTTGTTTTTGTTTCGTCTAGCGGTAGGCCGCCATTGTAGTGCTGTCTGATAATTACCGTAAGTTTTATCTGTACTTTGGAAACATATAATAGAAATTGTTATTGTAAAGTGTGTGTGATTGACTTAGTTGTCACCTCTCATGATCGCAACCATTAATTATAATTAACAAAGTTTTTACAGGACTTCGTAGTGCAGGGAGCTCATCTCCCCTAACAGGATTTAGTTAACCATTACGATGACGATTCATGTTATTAAAGGTAAATGCGAGAGACTTCTCAATTTTGATCTTTCATTAATTTCGAAGTTAAAATTAATTTCAGTTACTGAATTTCACAGCACTCAATGAGTTCAGTATGTTTCGTTTTGGCCGCCTAACGGCAGACGAGATTCTCTCCAGTTTTGCCTTGCAAATAATGAACGAGAAATATTGAAAATCATTACATTCCGCAATATCTCAGTTAATCTTTATGTAATTTGGTACATAAATAATCAGAAGCCCCTGAGACCCGTATTAATAATTACAGTTTGCGTAAGAATACGCATATTTTCTTTTCTAAATAGCAGCGCTCACGCAAATTATTCATTAGACAGAGTTACCACGAAGTCGTAGAGGGTGTTCCACCTGATGTGGCTTTAGTTATACAGCCAAACACGTACTTCATACAGGATGCAGCACCTCTTCATTTTGGAATTGATGTCTGTCAGTTTCTAAATAACAGAGTTGCTGATAGATGGACCGGTAGAGATGGACTAATTGTCTGGCCTCCATGCTCTCCAGACCTAAACCCACTATGCTTTTATTTGTGGGGGCACTTGAAAACTCTTGTTGTGGAACCCCAGCACAAGATGTTCAGAATCTCTGTGCCCATATTATGGAAGGCTGCAAAACCGTACTCAACACTCCAGGGATAGGTATACATTAGTGCACCAGAGATTCACTATGGTATGGGTTGATGCATGTATCAATGCCCATGGAGGGTATGTTGAACATGCCTTATGAGAAAGAGTTGCATGTGGTATGTGGTATGGTTGTGGAGGACAGGTTGAGATGTATAGTGGAGGGGACAGTCAGAGTGAGAGGGAGGAGGAATTGGACAGTGGGGAGGAGGGGGGGAGGATGCATGGGGCAGATGGAAGGTGCAGAAGGATAGTAGGTAGGTGGAAAGAGGGAGAGATGACAGAGAGAGGCAGGGTGGGGTGGGGAGATACAGTCAGAGAGAGAGGATGGAGAAATGGACAATGACAGGGGAGGAGGGGATGAAGAGACAGAAAGAGCGGGGAGAAGGAGATAGGTGGGAGGATGAGGTGACAGACAGAGGAAGGAACCGATGGAGGGAGGGAGAAGATGTTTTCAAAATACGAGTCAAAAGCTTGCACGGGAAAAGCCCTGGAGAAGTGGCTAGTTCATAAATATTTCGAGGAAATTGTAAGATTTATAATGAACTGAAGAGTGCCACTGCTGAGAAAACGATGACATTCCCACCTAGTATTACAGCTGCCACAGCTGAAGAGAGTGGCAGTGACTTAAGAGAACAGCGTAGGTTGAGCAACTTCTGTCAGGGCTCGTGGTCCAAATGGTGACGTTCCTCTCTGGGTTACTTGTTAGGGATATGAAAATCGCCTGCGTTACGTCCAACTGATTGCAGTCATTTCACAGTGCCCCATAATTTGTTGTAGTGTCATAGGCTGAGAAATGAAATTGGAGACGATAGCACCTGAATGCATTTATGTTGACCTGCACAGTTTAGGTGCAACACACGCTAGAGTTCAAAAGTACAGAAATATAGGTCGCCTGTACATTAGCTATAGCGTGATTGAGCTTCAATCATGCAAGGTTACGACAGCATCTTTTCCCCATTCATGCTACTGAGTCGCCGCTTTGTGAATGTCGAATCAGGGTGGGTGTGAAACACCTGCTTGTTGGATGCGACAATCGAAACTGCAACCCGCAACACTGATGCGGCGTTTGGTGGCGTTGAAATGTCCTCTTGCAACTACTCTGGTGGCCTTCCTGGTGACTAGAGACTAGGGGGTATACAAGGAACTTTTCCCGCATGCAGAAAAATTGATATGACGATGTGCTGAAAAGTAATGTCTCCGAATTTTTTGTATGAAAACTGTGAAACCTTTTTAAATAAAACAAACATTATTAACATTGTACATTTTTATTCTTATTGCTCAACATAGTCAAGATGCCAACGAACACATTTCTGCCACGGAAAGACCAGTTTGTTGATCGGGACACTGTAGAATATTTGACTTGTTCAAATAATTTACGGGCTTACTGCCGGGTGCCGTCGTCTACCACCGCCGATATTCCGGCAGGAGCACACCCTGCCATACTCAAGGCACAACTGCAAGGAGGAAGCAATGTGCAAGGGTATTTAATATCTCGGTTCACAGAGGAGAAACAAGGAAGATACCACAACCAGAACAAGTATTTAGACAAAATCCACCATTTCTGTTTATATTATGGTGGATTTTGTCTAAATGCTGCTTGGAATCCGGCTCTGTCTCTCATAAAAAAAACGGGGGGCAGAATTAGAGCTACCTCACCTGTTGATTAATAGTCATTATCGATAATTCTGATGTTGGTTATCTTTGGTTGTGTGTTGACTTTGCGGTTACTTGTTCTGTGTGTGGTATCTTCCTTGTTTTTCCTCTGTGAACCGAGATATTAAATTCCCTTGCTCATTGCTTCCTCCTTGCAGTTGTGCCTTGAGAATGACAGGGTGTGCTCCTGCCGGAATATCGGAGGTGGTCGACTACGTCACCCGGCAGCAAGCCCGTAAATTATTTGAACATTCAGTTCGCCGCGAAAAGGTCTCACAATATTTGACTTAGTTGACAGAGCCACAACCTTACCTCTGGTTGCACTGCTTTATCACTAAGAAGGTAAAGCTCTCGAAAGCAGTCTTTAAGTTCTGGAAACAGATAAAAATCGGGGCCGCGCGGGGTAGCCGAGCGGTCTCAGGCACCTTGTCACGGTCCGCGCGGCTTCCCCAGTCGAAGGTTCGAGTCCTCTCCCGTGCATGGGTGTGTTTGTCGTCTTTAGCGTAAGTTAGTTTAAGTTAAAGTAAGTAGTGTGTAAGCATAGGGACCGATGACTTCAGCAGTTTGGTCCCATAAGACCTTATCACAAATTTCCAAATAAATATTGGATGGGGTCAAGTCGGGCCTCTGTAGAGGATGATCGATGACAGTGAGACGAAGGCAACGGATTGTTGCAGATATCGCTGCGCCCGTGTGTGATTTGGCATTATCATGTTTGGCGTGTGGACGAACTCTTCGAATTTGAAACTCGATTACAGTAAGCTGTTTCTCCCACACCGACATACCCTAGTTTCTTTACACAACGCCATGTTACACATTGCAATTCGGTGCTCTCTAACGCCAGAGGGCTGGGAATAGGTAGACATGAATAATAAAGATTAACAATATTAATAACTTTTGTTTTATTAAAAAAAGCTTTCTCAATTTGCACGTACAAAATTCGGGGGCATTATTTTTCAGCACGCCTTCGTGCATGCAATCAGATGAAAGAATGGGATAGAAAAAAACTGTAAATTTGAATTTTTCGCTTGTCAGTTTACACGAGTTAGTACGATTAACTATGAGTGAAGCTTCTAGGACCTGTGTTGTTGTTGTGGTCTTCAGTCCATGAACTGAACTGATGCAGTCCTCCATGCTACTCTATCCTGTGCAAGCTTCTTCATCCACGAATAACTAGTGCACTATTTCAGACTGCTTACTACATTCATCTCTTGGTCTCCCTCTACAATTTTTACCACCACACTTCCATCCAGTACCAAACTGGTGATCCCTTGATGTCTCAGAGTGTGTTCCATCAATCGACCTTTCTTTCTGTGAAGTTACGTTACAATTTTCTTTCCTCCCGAATCCTATTCAGTACCTCCTCATTAGTTACATGATCTACACTGCTAATATTCAGCATTCGTCCGTAACACCACACTTCAAAAGCTTATGTTTTTGTCCTAACTGTTTATCGTCCACGTCTCACTTCCGTAGAAGGCTACACTAGAGACAAACGTCTTCAGAAGAGACTTCCTTACAGTTAAACCTACACCGATGTTAACAAATTTCTTTACTTCAGAAACGCTGTACTGGCCATTGCCAGTCTACATTTTATATCCTCTCTACTTGTACCATCAGCAGTTATTTTGTCCCCCAAATAATAAGACACATCTACTACTTTAAGTGTCTCGTTTCCTAATCTCATTCCTTTAGCATCACACACAATTTAGTTCGATTTCATTCCAGTATCCTTGTTTTGCTTTTGTTGATGTGCATCTCATATCCCCCTTTCAAGACAGTCTCGAAGTTTTGAGTCCTTCTATCTGAACTTTAATTCCGTCTCCAAGGTTTCCTTTGGTTGTCGTTCAAGGTATTGTTAGAATAACATCAGGGCTAGGCTATAATACTGTGTCAGTCCCATCTCACGGACCTATGTAGCAAGTATTTGGCAATACTTCTACCAGTACTGTAAATCTATTAGTATCTATAATTTTCAATGCGATAGGGTCCGCAGCTGCGATGAATTTTTTGAATGATATCTTAAAGTCTTCAGGTGCCTTTTTCTTTATTTTCTGTACGATTGTAAAATTTCGGCCTTAGGAAATTTTTAAGTATTTACGGTTGATTTTTGGTAACAGATTATGTCATATACGTCGTTGCTCATATGACGTCATGTTATGCTCATAAATTAGTTCGAGGTGTCCACGCTATTTTGGAGCACGTTACTTTCGAGCAGTTGTTCCAAAGTATCTAGTTTTGTGGCGTGTAATTTCCATGACAGTTTTCTCTCTATTTTATTCTCTGTTTTGTTTCAACTGGCAAAACGCAAAACCACATACTGCTCAATTCGAGATCATCGTTTCTGACTAGTTATGTGTTATCATCTACTTAAGCAAAAATGTTGCATCCGCCCCACTAACCAGTTAAAACATTTTATGAAACTGGAAGAATTAAATAAGAAAGATTAAAATTGTATGTGTGAAGTACTGAAAGCCAATAAATGTTAAAAGTAACTATCCGACGTGTGTGCAATTGCAGCAGCACGGGACTTTTTCAGCGTTGCGGGCAGTTAAGTCTCTTCTACTTCTGACGCACCTTGTAATCGCTAATGAACTATGCATAGCCACATTATACGCTTTCTCGTAAAAGTTGGTTGCTAGTTAATATAATCATACGGTGACGACGCTTTTAACCGTCTCCCGTGTACGGTGGACAGGGGGGAAAGAGGTTTAAAATAACGACTCTTCTTTCGTGTAATGGTGATGCTCGTCACAAGTTCCTTTCTTTTTACGGCTCCGTGAAATTCAATTAGTTACTTCGTCGGGTAACATCACGCTTCGTGTGGAAGTTGCGACTTGAGGATTAAATTACAGGCACAGGTTGTAATCCGCAGAGACGTCGAGTGGTGGTGGGGGTGGGGTGAAGGGAGGGTGGGGCAGTCGAGTCTCCCTCAAAGCGTTTCAGACTCGTAAACTTGTGCCAGTGCGACGTCTGCGTGGAAATAACTTTCTGGATGAGGCAGTACAAGGCTGGCCAACAACTGGAGTCCCTGTGTAAGCGTACCCGTCTCAGACTGTTTCTGCTGCGGCATAGGTTACACCAAAGTAATATAAGGTCTGTTTCTGCTTTAGTCCTCCAATGTGGAGCGTGCTGGACTGTATATAGAGTACACCGCACCACTCTTCCATCCGCTGATAGCACTCGAAAAAACAATGGTTGGTACCTCTCTGAATACGACTGAATATAAGTTTACCGTCATCGTCATTGCGAGAGAGCTGCAAGAAGTGGTAAGCACAACGCAGAAAATACAGGGTGGGTGAAATGAAACAGGTGTGGAAAATGTTTCTTGTAACTTAACACCGGCAACCCAACTTAACCCTGTTGGAAACCGTGCTGGACGTTGTAAGTGGGTTGAAAATCTGATAGTGAATGACTGTAAAGCGACACATCATATAGGAATTATCCGAATGGAGCAAATAAATCGGTGGATGTGATGTACACTCCTGGAAATTGAAATAAGAACACCGTGAATTCATTGTCCCAGGAAGGGGAAATTTTATTGACACATTCCTGGGGTCAGATACATCACATGATCACACTGACAGAACCACAGGCACATAGACACAGGCAACAGAGCATGCACAATGTCGGCACTAGTACAGTGTATATCCACCTTTCGCAGCAATGCAGGCTGCTATTCTCCCATGGAGACGATCGTAGAGATGCTGGATGTAGTCCTGTGGAACGGCTTGCCATGCCATTTCCACCTGGCGCCTCAGTTGGACCAGCGTTCGTGCTGGACGTGCAGACCGCGTGAGACGACGCTTCATCCAGTCCCAAACATGCTCAATGGGGGACAGATCCGGAGATCTTGCTGGCCAGGGTAGTTGACTTACACCTTCTAGAGCACGTTGGGTGGCACGGGATACATGCGGACGTGCATTGTCCTGTTGGAACAGCAAGTTCCCTTGCCGGTCTAGGAATGGTAGAACGATGGGTTCGATGACGGTTTGGATGTACCGTGCACTATTCAGTGTCCCCTCGACGATCACCAGTGGTGTACGGCCAGTGTAGGAGATCGCTCCCCACACCATGATGCTGGGTGTTGGCCCTGTGTGCCTCGGTCGTATGCAGTCCCGATTGTGGCGCTCACCTGCACGGCGCCAAACACGCATACGACCATCATTGGCACCAAGGCAGAAGCGACTCTCATCGCTGAAGGCGACACGTCTCCATTCGTCCCTCCATTCACGCCTGTCGCGACACCACTGGAGGCGGGCTGCACGATGTTGGGGCGTGAGCGGAAGACGGCCTAACGGTGTGCGGGACCGTAGCCCAGCTTCATGGAGACGGTTGCGAATGGTCCTCGCCGATATCCCAGGAGCAACAGTGTCCCTAATTTGCTGGGAAGTGGTGGTGCGGTCCCCTACGGCACTGCGTAGGATCCTACGGTCTCGGCGTGCATCCGTGCGTCGCTGCGGTCCGGTCCCAGGTCGACGGGCACGTGCACCTTCCGCCGACCACTGGCGACAACATCGATGTACTGTGGAGACCTCACGCCCCACGTGTTGAGCAATTCGGCGGTACGTCCACCCGGCCTCCCGCATGCCCACTATACGCCCTCGCTCAAAGTCCGTCAACTGCACATACGGTTCACGTCCACGCTGTCGCGGCATGCTACCAGTGTTAAAGACTGCGATGGAGCTCCGTATGCCACGGCAAACTGGCTGACACTGACGGCGGCGGTGCACAAATGCTGCGCAGCTAGCGCCATTCGACGGCCAACACCGCGGTTCCTGGTGTGTCCGCCGTGCCGTGCGTGTGATCATTGCTTGTACAGCCCTCTCGCAGTGTCCGGAGCAGGTATGGTGGGTCTGACACACCGGTGTCAATGTGTTCTTTTTTCCATTTCCAGGAGTGTATATGTACAGACAAACAGATGATTACAGTTCATATAATTTTATATATGACAAGTGTCTCTCGGTTTCAGTTAATGTAATTTACCACTATATGATGTAACAAGGCCCACTCATTCTCAAGGAGACATTTTTACAAATACCGAAACCTATGTCACAAGGGCTAAATAAACCTTTGGTTTTCGACTGATGGCTGATTTTTTTCAACCTCTTCATCTAACAAATAATTGAAGTCTTAGGGTGTCTGTGCTACATTGAGGTGAGGAGTTTAGAGCATCAGAGGAGTATTTAGCGAGCAGCATCAAACCAGTCAGAGGACTGACAACTAAAAATAAAGGAGGTCGTGTCGATCCGTTGTTCTTCGGACGATGCCACGGGTCAGTCATTCAGGATACCGTGACCACGAACTCGCTTCTTTATTGCAACACTGTCGGTGACCAACCTTTGCTCTTTCTTCTGTATCTTCATGGTGAGTGTGCCGTGGACGGTCCACTCTTCCAAGTTGGCAACAGTTCCGTTCGCAGGACTGTACAGCCTCCTTATTTGACGAATACTCGGCCACGATATAGTATCTCGGCTAGTACTGTAGTGCGGTGGTTCTGTTACGCAATCCACTTTCGTTGTAATTCGCCTGTAGTTGGCCATGGACTCGCACCTCAGAATAATGTCCACTAAGTATCGTGCACGACCCAACTAGTGCTTTTGTTTCACGAGATCGTCAAAACCGTGCCTCAGGAAGATGTAGTATTTCTTAACTAACAAAGAATATTTGACTCAGTACCACACTACCCATTATTAATTACTAAAAAAAGTGTAACCGCCGTGAGGCATTGTTGCTAAGGAGGAGGAACACATTACGTTCGATGAAAAGTAATTTAAGGCCAGGTTCTCCTTGAAATGAGCAAAAAATAGACAAAGTTATCATTTTCTTTATTTTTTTGAGACAATGAAAAGACATACAAAGGATCTGTTTGGGGAGTACGATTGATCGTACTTTGAACTTTATTCTAGATTTTTCAACACACAAACGAAATGTCGCCCGTAATTATGCATTGATCCAGGGCCTGCGAGTTTGAAGTACGGAGACAGCGTGCAGTGTAGCTCCACAAGACTTATTTGAAATCAGAAGTGGGTAAGATCAGTCGATACTGCTCTAAATTAATGCGAGCTTGTCTTAACCACAAGGAAATAACCTTAAATTTAACGATATGGTGCTAACTCGAACTCTGCGTTCCATTTTTGCCTGTAGGTGTTACTCTTTACGGCCTTACAAAAGTAGTTAATATTCACATTATAGGTATAAGCTCCCAATAAAAGTGCTTACTTTTCGGTGTCAAAGCTTGAAGTTAATAGGTTGAACTGCTTTATTTTACGCTGCGCGCAGTTCTGACAGGTGTATCGCAGTTTGAAGGCTATTGACATTGATTTGGCTGGACAATTCAATAAACAACAGTTGATTGGAGGTCCGAATGTCTTTCGTGGACTCCATCTGAACTTTACATGTGATGTACAAGCAGTTTTCGTAGTACGTGGCTTACGCTTGCTGTCGTGTGGGGCAACCATGCAGATTATGGTGGCCTTGAAGCCTTTCGAGATGGAAATATTAACATGGAAGACATAGAGTATGTTTTTCGTGGACTCCATCTGAACTTTACATGTGATGTACAAGCAGTTTTCGTAGTACGTGGCTTACGCTTGCTGTCGTGTGGGGCAACCATGCAGATTATGGTGGCCTTGAAGCCTTTCCAGATGGAAATATTTTAACATGGAAGACATGGAGTATAGCAGAGACAACAGGACTTTTGGCTAAGCAGCCTTATGGTACAGTTGTTCCGAGTATGCCATTTACATTGAGTTGAACTCTGCGTTCCATTTTTGCCTGTAGGTGTTACTCTTTACGGCCTTACAAAAGTAGTTAATATTCACATTATAGGTATAAGCTCCCAATAAAAGTGCTTACTTTTCGGTGTCAAAGCTTGAAGTTAATAGGTTGAACTGCTTTATTTTACGCTGCGCGCAGTTCTGACAGGACGGCCGCCGTGGCCGAGCGGTTCTAGGTGCTTCAGTCCGGAACAGCGCGACTGCTACGGTCGCAGGTTCGAATCCTGCCTCGGGCGTGGATGTGTGTGATGTCCTTATGTTAGTTGGGTTTAAGTAGTTCTAAGTTCTAGGCGACTGATGACCTCAGATGTTAAGTTCCATAGTGCTCAGAGCCATTTGAACCACTTTAGGTCTTACAAACCGTTTTTCGAGGATAACCTGATCAAAGTTTAGGGGAAACTTTGATGCGTATATCAGTTCAATTTGCATTAAAACTATATGTTATTATATTATTTTTTATGACGCTGAACACAAATCTGGTGTTAGATTATCAAACTTCAAAAAGGCTAATGCAATATGGGGGAACAAAAATCATGTTCTGAGCAAAATTTGAACAAAAAAGTGTTTTCGTTACTTACGTTTAGTCTGCAATTATAGGACCGTATACGAAGTCTTCCTCTAACTCCAATTGTTCCTGGAGAGCTATTCCCTCGTTATTCTTGGCGAGAAAAGCCGATCTGGCTGAGCTGGATACGCTACGTTCGGGAGCCTGCACACGTTGTTCGTCAGCTTTGTCGGCGAATGTGTTTGTACGCATAGTACGTTATAAATCACTTTGTGAAAGTGCATTACGGCACGACAGGTTTTCTGCCTGAGCCGGGCGTCCCCAGCTCAGGGCGTCGCACGGCGGCCGTGACACTGCTTCCAACAATGGGCTGTTGAAACCGTTTGTAGCGTACGAATTAAAACACGTTTCGTCCCAACATTCTAGACACATACATCTTTCAAGAAATTCAGCTACCAAAAAATTAGATTTTCGACCATGTTGAATGGTGTGGCCCAGGGGAGCGTGCTGTTACTCCTGTTCTTTATGCTATATACTAATCAATGACCTGGCAACATTGCTATTATTAAGTAGTAGTAGTAGTTGTTGTTGTAGCAGCTTTATTCATCTGTAGATCTCTTTTTACAAGTACTTACAAGTTTAGACTAATTTAAAATAAGCTAATTCATATACACATACATTTACAGACTTCTAGTTAGAGACAATCATTAGATTTACTTCTGGTATACAATACATGTTTTTTTAAAAAAATAACTTATTAAATAATGTAATTCCACACTGTTAACTCATATCTCATTATCAGTCACTGCATACACTATACAATGTAGCGAAATGAAGAAAAGAAAATAGATTTATTGATTCTTTTTTAAAGGAAAAAAAATAAGGATATGGAACTTTAGAATGTTTTAAAGGCTTTTTCACGGACTGTATTGACCGGTTTGAATGCGGGAAAATTAAGTGCTGCGTGAAATTTGCCTGTAATATAATTTACAATTCAAATTAATAATACAGGGTGATTCAAAAAGAATACCACAACTTTAGGAATTTAAAACTCTGCAACGACAAAAGGCAGAGCTAAGCACTATCTGTCGGCGAATTAAGGGAGCTATAAAGTTTCATTTAGTTGTACATTTGTTCGCTTGAGGCGCTGTTGACTAGGCGTCAGCGTCAGTTGATGCTAAGATGGCGACCGCTCAACAGAAAGCTTTTTGTGTTATTGAGTACAGCAGAAGTGAATCGACGACAGTTGTTCAGCGTGCATTTCGAACGAAGTATGGTGTTAAACCTCCTGATAGGTGGTGTATTAAACGTTGGTATAAACAGTTTACAGAGGATGGGTGTTTGTGCAAAGGGAAAAGTTCTGAACGGCCGAGAATGTGTGATGAAAATGTAGCACGCATCCAGCAAGCATTTGTTCGCAGCCCAGGAAAATCGACTCGCAGAGCTAGCAGAGAGCTGCAAATTCCACAATCAACTGTATGGAGAGTCCTACGAAAAAGGTTAGATATGAAACCTTATCGTCTGAAATTGGTTCAAGCACTGTCTGCAGCTGATAAGATTAAAAGAATCGATTTCTGTGATTTTATCCTTGCTCAAATGGAAACAGATGAATCTTTCGTTTCAAAGATTGTGTTTAGTGATGAAGCAACTTTCCACACTAACGGGAAAGTCAACCGTCACAATGTCTGTATATGGGGCACTGAGAATCCGCGGGAAACAACTCAGTATGAACGTGACTCGCCTAAGGTGAACGTTTTCTGTGCCATTTCAGCCAATAAAGTTTTTGGTCCCTTTTTCTTCGAAGGTGCTACTGTAACTGTACTACAGTATCTGGAGATGTTAGAGAATTGGCTGTTCCCTCAGCTCGAACAAGAAGCACAACAATTCATATTTCAGCAGGATGGAGCGCCACCACATTGGCACTTATCTGTCCATAACTACCTGAACGTCAACTACCCGAGGCGATGGATCGGCCGCCAGGCAGCCCATGACAGAGCACTTCATCACTGGCCTCTAAGAAGCCCTGATCTTACCCCCTGCGATTTTTTCTTATGGGGGTATGTTAAGGATATGGTGTTTCGGCCACCTCTCCCAGCGGCCATTGATGATTTGAAACGAGAAATAACAGCAGCTATCCAAACTGTTACGCCTGATATGCTACAGAGAGTGTGGAACGAGTTGGAGTATCGGGTTGATATTGCTCGAGTGTTTGGAGGGGGCCATATTGAACATCTCTGAACTTGTTTTTGAGTGAAAAAAAAACCTTTTTAAATACTCTTTGTAATGATGTATAACAGAAGGTTATATTATGTTTCTTTCATTAAATACACATTTTTAAAGTTGTGGTATTCTTTTTGAATCACCCTGTATTTTTGAATTCTACGTCATTGTTTATTTATTCAGAGTTCTCACCTTAAACGTAGAATTAGTCCTTCTGCCACAATATTAATTCATTGGTCGTCATAAATATTTTTCTCTTTGTTGACCGTGCGTATCTTCCTAAGGCGGCGTCGGCTTCTTTAGCGAAGACGGTGGAACAAAGTACAGGTAGTCCGAAAAGACTTTCCCTGATTACATAAATTGATAACTCAGGCTAGAAGTAAGATACAAATATGAAACTTGTGTCGAATTGTTTACAACTATCAAAGTTTTTTTTTCTGTTTTAGGTTCGCAGTACGTAAGTAGTGAATGAGGTGCAGTGCCCAAGAAGCCATGTTAACCAATCAGGAGAAGGCACAGTGTGTCCTGTGGTACCATGAGACACGATCACCAACCACAGTGCAGAGACACTTCCAGACATTATTTGGAAGGAATCCCCCTGATGTCAAGAGCATTAAAGCCTGGTGTGAGAAGTTGCTGACCTTCAGAGGTCTGGTCGACCAAGAGCCCCAGCAGACAGGGTGGAAGCTGTAAGGCAGTCTTTTGTGCGAAGTCCGAACAAATCGGAGCGCAGGGCCTCACGTGAATTACAGATGCCAAAAAGCTCTCTCCATGGCATTTTACACAAACGTTTATAGTTTCGTACATACAAAGTGCAAATCGTTCAGGGCTTGTTGCCCAATGACATTACACGTGGATATGACTTTGCGGTCGAAATGCTATCACGTATTGAGGACGATGATGGTTATCTCAGACGAATTTCCTTTTCCGACGAAGCGACCTTTTTTGTCAGTGGAGTAGTGAATCGCCATAATGTGCGAATTTGGGGTTCACAACCCCCTGGCGAGGTCATGGAGTGCACCAGAGGCAGTCCAAAGGTGAATGGTGCGCGCTATTGCACGATCGAATTATCGGGCCATTTTTCTTCGCTGAGGCTGCCATCACATCTGCAGTGTATCTGGACATGTTGCAACTGTATGCTGTTCCTCAGCTGCTTCAGTATCACCCCGATGTCTTGTTTCAGCAAGACGGTGCACCGCCTCATTGGGGTTTGGACGTCCGTGCCTATCTCGATATAACCTTTCCTGGGCGTTGGACTGGTCGTGATGGGCCAACGGTTTGGCCTCCACGCTCTCCTGACATAACCTCATTAGACTCCTTTTTATGCGGTTATGTCGAGGACGAGGTCTACCGAACACGTGTACCAGATCTTGAAACCCTGCGGCAACGGATAACCACAGTCGTTGAATCGATCCCTCCAGTGATGTTGGCTAATGTGTGGACGGAAATTGAGTATCGCCTAGGTGTACTACGTGCTACCAAGGGCGCTCATGTGGAAGTTTACTGATGTGTGAAACAAACTTTGATAGTTTCTAAACAACTGGACACCAGTTTCATATTTGTATCTTACGTCTAGCCTGGGTTATCAATTTATGTAATCAGGGAAAGACTTCTCGGACACGCTGTACTATAATGCTACATCGATTGGAATAATTCTCGTAAGACTGGAATATTTTATTCATGAGACAATAAGACTTTCCTTGTTCGTCGTACAAATCATAAATACTAACAAGATGGCTACCTTTCAGCACACACGAAAAATTACGTCGATCCCTTACTAGGTAACAAGCGAGAGTTTAGCTCCTCCTTGGAGTACGAAACAAAAGTGAATCAAACATGGACATTCCAGAGATTATTTTCTACATTCCTCTCAATTTAATCTTTGGCGCAGAATAAAAAGTATTGTATCTCTTTGCGTCGTAATGTGTCATTACAACACACATTTTTTCATAATACTTCACTAACTACACACACAAGAATACACACACACACACACACACACACACACACACACACACACATACGCGCGCATCACACACACTGGCGATCTCTGGGCCATTACCTGTGCAGGAACTTCCCATTTGCTATCCTGAAAAACTGAGTCAGCATCCCTTTATAATAAGGGAGATGTTGAGCTCAGAAAGAGGAAGAGGTTTTAGTACTAAACCTGAGACATTTTGCAGATGATACAGTTATCTACAGGGATTGGACAAAAATATGGATGCACTGCATGAAATGCATGATTAACATAAATGCAGATGATAGGAAAGCGTGCAGACTACTCTGTTGTAACTGACACCTGGACGGTGTCCTCAATACGTCCTGTGTAGTTATGTCAGATCTAACTGGGGAAATTGTCGGCGCTCGTACAGTCGGTGTTTCCGTAACCAACGCAGCGCAAGTGTTTGGTGCTTCGAGGCGCACCATATTGAAGATTGACACCGCATACAGGGAAAACGGAAGAAAACATCATCCGCTAAGTCGCAGCGCACAAGAGTGTGTGTCTGAGTGATCGCGATAGATTAATTCGAAGAGAATTAAGTCAAAAGTTATGGAACGACGGCGGCAAAGAAGCGACTGCAGAACTGAATGTCTTATTCGCGAACGCGGTCAGCATCAGAACAAACGGTTCAAAGGGCTCTGAGCACTATGGGACTCAAGTGCCGTGGTCATCAGTCCTCTATAACTTAGAACTACTTAAACCTAACTAACCTAAGGACATCACACACATCCATGCCCGAGGCAGGATTCGAACCTGCGACCGTAGCGGTCGCGCGGTTCCAGACTGTAGCGCCTAGAACCGCTCGGCCACCCCGGCCGGCTCAGCACAATACGAAGGGAGCTCCATAAACAGGAAATTGCAGTTGGAATTTCGAAGTCACTCATCAGTGGTGAAAATGGCCCTAAAAGGAAAACGTGGTGCAGAAACCATCAAGCCTGAACTATGGGGCAATGGGAAAAAATCGTCTGGTCGGATGACGCGTTTCATACTGTTTCCAACTTCTGGCCGAGTTTATATGGTGGGGGTTCGGTGAGTCGTATTGTTGCAAGGTTGCATTACTGCCAAGGATTAGAAACAGGCCTAGTTTGAGATTGTTATTTGCTTTTCTGGAATTTGTACATACTTCGGATATCTCATACGCTGAGCGAAAATTTTGAATCGCTCATTATTCGCGCGCAATCTTTGGCCAGAGTAGCTCTGCTAATGTGTTTGTTTTGTCATCCCTGTTTGGGAGGGAAGAGCTCGGGAGTTGTATCGTTAGAACAGTAGTGAGAGAGACACAGAGCAGAGGACTCTTGGCAGTGTACTAGTAAAGTTAAGTGCGTCTGTGTTTAAGTAAAATGATTTGTATTTGAATATTGTGGAAAAGAGGAGAAGGAAATCATTAGTGAATTGGAATGAATACAGTATGAAGAGGAATGAAGGTACGGTAATATTTTTAGTTACTGGCACCTGTGATGTACCTTTTGCATTTATTGCTTTTATGTTTTCGTTTTCTTTAAAGCAAAAGAGAAAAGATGAAGCGGTAGTCCAGCGTACAGCCTGCGACTACCGTTACATATTTTTGATTTTCAAATGTTAAAAAACATGAGATGTTTTCAAAAATGGCTCTGAGCACTATGGGACTTAACATCTGTGGTCATCAGTCCCCTAGAACTTAGAACTACTTCAACCTAACTAACCTAAGGACATCACACACATCCATGCCCGAGGCAGGATTCGAACTTGCGACCGTAGCAGTCGCGCGGTTTCGGACTGAGCGCCTAGAACCGCTAGACGAGATGTTTTCCCTGTTCCTCTCTGCTAATGAACGCACGTTATTTTAGAGCATAATCGGAGATACCGATTTTGGGTTGAGTGAATACGTAAAAGTCTGTATTTTTTATGTGCATCGAAGAAAGGAATATATTATTATTTTACTAACTGAAAGATCGTATGAATCATTAATCCAAGTAGTACTGTAATAAGAAGAACTGGAGTCCACCTATGTACTTCGGAGTATTCACGAAGATCCGATTAACGCAACATGGACACGGTCAAGATTTTGTAGGTGGACACGGCGATCGGACGTAGTATTATTAATTGGTAAGCACAGATCTACAGCAATAAAAAGAATATTTCGTCCACGCAGAATAATTATGAACTAAAATTAATCCATTTACAGGCAGAGCTCAGCATATTGTGCTTGTCCGAGTGCCGAAAACTTAACCTCATTCATTCCATATATCCAAACATTTTTGTTATATATATCTTATTATATTATTCACCGCAGTCGCGAGTACTTAGGATTCATTCTTGAATGAAACATCCATATCAGGGAACTGTAGATTTTTCGTTAAAGATTTAGTAATTTTCACTGTAAGATAGTTGTAATGTTTGTTAATGATTTGCCTCTCATCTGAGAGAATACGAGTTTGGTATGAATACTGCTCTTTGTCAATGTTTATGAGTGTTGTAACATGAATTTCAAACAATTAATAATACATCAGATAAATTAAAAAGTTTGTTGAGGGAATATTTCACCAAAAAGCATTGTCCAGATCCTCAAAAAAAGTCGTTTTTATATAAAAAAGTGTCTCACTCAATGATATGTATAAAATAGTTTACTTGTTGTCTGGAGCATTGCACTAAGCTCTCAGCAGCTGTAGTTAGAAATCTGCAGGTGACGCACTGAGAGCAGCATGCACCGCGTTTCCAACGAAGATTACCAACGCGCAGGGACCATTTCATGAACAGCTTTATGAGGGAGATCAATGAGGCACAGGAACCTTTCTTAATTAAAGAGATTAGTAGGAAACTTCAATATTTAATCAGTTTTTTTAGAAAGATTATAAAACAGGACCAATTTCATGTTGATTCTCGCAGGCACTTATACGAGGTGCGACAATAAACTAATGAAACTGATCTGTTTGTATTGCAACATATCACAAAAAAAAAAAGTTTTTAATTGCCTTAGTCTTTCTTAAGAGTAGTTTCTTAATGATTACACACGCATTTCCTGTGTCTGGAACTCATCTTTGGTAACATCCTTCAAGACCCTAGTTACAGGTTTTAGGACATCTTGTGTTGTTTGAAAATGGAGTCCCTTGACCGCCGTTTTGACAAGAAAGTCGCACGGAGCGATATCTGGTGAATAAGGTGGCTCTGGTAGTACTGAAATTTGTTTTGAGGTTAATTATTGCTGTACTGACAGAGCAGTATGGGATGGCGCATTAACATGTTGCAGAATCCAATTATTATCAGACGAACCGTTTCTCGATTGATGTTCAGTTCTTCTGCAATGATTTTCACGGATAATCTTCGATCGCACGAGTTCACGCACCCTAGCCAAGTTAACATCCGTCTGAGAGGCTGATGGTTGCCCAATGCGGTCTTCATCTTCAACATTCGTACTGCCTTCACTAACCATTTTATGCCAACGAAAAACTTGATCTCTTGACATAACCTCCTCTCCAAAAGCCTTCTGAAGCTTACCACAAGTTGCCGTCGCGTTTTTACCTAATTTAACTAAAAAAGAAATGGCATACCGTTGCGCTATATTATGCGGTTCCGTTTCCGTGACGAGAGACACAAACACGTGTTAACTTATTACAGCACAATTCACGACTGAGCAGTTGCATCGATGTGCCACTTGGACTAGAAGCAGCCTATAGACCAAAGTCAAAGATATTGTGCATACACAAGCCTGCAGGGTTGCCACATCTTGCAAAAAAAATCAGTCTCATTACTTTATTGTCGCAACTCGTACTTGGTTTCTCTCGCAGCTGGAATTGCACGAAGTCACCCAAAGTTAAACAACAGCAAAGTTACAAGCAACCTAGTATGAGTTCAAAATTAAAAGCAAACGAAAATAATTTTTAAAGGAAACTTCCAGATTATGTGACCATCTTAGCTGATGAAGTCCATGCCATGTCGCAATGTTTGTTCCCTAACACTGACGATGTTTTCCAAGGCTGCAAGGTGAAGCATCCCCAACTCTCTTATGGCTCCCCCTTTAGGTACTCCACGTCGACGTCTGCTCGTAGATACGTATCGTCGGTAGGTACTCCGGTTTTACTTCCCGACGTGACAGCGACGACTCTCCGATGAGGTGCGGGCCTTGTGTTTTGCTATTACTGCGAGTCTTGTAAATATCGCTTTTATTTAGTATTTGCCCGGCTAAAACTCTCCCCTTTTATGATTAAAACAGTCTGCGCCACCTTTCGGAGGGAGTGTGGACGTCAAAGAGTCACAGAAGTTCATATTAAGCAGTCCGTTGCTGTACTTAGAAGTTAAACTACTTGCTGATATACTATAATTTTGATCTGCAATTACCGAACTCTGATTCTACACTATTTTCCCCTCTATAAATTCTATTCTTAATTATAAATTATTCTTTCTATAGGTTTTATCACTGTAAACTGAACCGAGTGGTTACAAAGGCCACATGTTCACACAGCTCGCACTGTTCAGGACTAGTTTTGTGAGAACGAGGATGAATCGTCGCATCTCCCCTAGCTAGTACAGTCACCAGATCTCAATATTATTGAGCTTTTGTGGTCTAGTTCGTAGCGTGATAGCTATCCACTTCCATCGTCGTTGCTTGTAGTTGCCAATATTTTCCAGGAAGAACCTTATACCCTACAGGACATGCACTTATCCTTCCGGAGACGACATGAGGCTGTTCTGGGTGTCAAAGGTTCTCCTACTCTGCAGTATACATGGAATTGTGTTGTTTTCGTTGTTCCAATATTCTTGTCCACCTCTGTGGTTATTTATTTCATTCTTCGTCATTCTTATCATCAGTAGTGTCATGTGTGATCAGACGATGCCACCTTTATTGAAAAGGTGTCTGCGATGTCTATCTATATACTACAGGTATACTTAATATAGTATCTTATCTATCGACTTATAATGTGGCTGGTTACTTTGTTTTGCACGACAGTGGAATGTCAGAGTAAATCGTAAGTGAATAAAGAAAGACCAATTTCTACTGAGTCAGTCAATACGCGGACCACACGAGTTACGGGACAGTTCGCTTTGTACTTCTCTCTGTCGGAAAGTTCTTTTGCGTGTTAGTGGCACTCATTGACGGTCATACTGCGATCAGGCAAGAAACGAAGTACGGGGCTCTTTGGTATCGTTGCTCAGCGCAGCCACAATCCACAGTGATGTGTGACTTGCGCCTCGTGAAACACTCTACCCCTGCATTTCGGATAACTTCGTTAGAACAGTTATTCCGTCTTATTTTTATTATTTGGAACTCAGGCCGGCATGGCCCATTTGATTTTAGTTTATCAGGTGGACGAATGATATCCTGAGAAGACACGATTGTGAAGTGACCACGAAGTTTTGGGATGTTTTTATCTTGATCGCTTTTAGAGATTCTTGCGTAACAATTCCGATGATGAATGCGTGACCTTCGCAGTGCGTCAATTTTAATGTTTTTACACTGTAAAAAGGTGGTTGAGCCGGCTTTTTAACATTGATTGTGATTCCGTGTTTTATTAATGACATGACAGTTACTGTGCGCTTTGACCAACTTTCATCGAGTCTTATCTACTAAGCTTATGAATTTTCTCAGCTTTTGTATTCATCATTTGAGCTGCAGAAACGAACCTATCACAAGTTATTAAATAGCTGGTATATTTGAAGGACATCTGAAAAAACTACAGGTTTCCTGACATTATGTTAACTGTGCTAATATTCTGTTATTTTTTCGTTTCAGATCGTGAACACTGACACCTGCGTCAACAATATCGACACGGTAAGAGACGAAATCAATACATAGCAGTAGTGTAAGATACCTTCCGCGAAGTTAACCCATAAACAGAGTGTAGAATTTGCATTTCATTTGAGGTTATGTAGAGATGATGTAAGCGGATGTACCGGGCAGTCACAAATAGTCTGAAAAGCTTGTAAGGGTGTTGCGGGGTGAGCTTTACTGAGAAATAATGGTTAAGAAAAAAATTTTATACGTTGCGCCTTTTCCTAGTTGATCAGTAACGGAAATTCAAGCGGCCTGCCACAGACGGTTTCGCCAAAGTTATTGTTTGTCTGGTATCATAAACCGAACAAGAGAGCAATACAAACATTGCGCGTGGCGGTAGTAAGGATCGAAAGCAAACCTAAGGCAGAGCACTTTCATGCTATAATCTATGCTATGAGAACAAGTGACAACAATTGTATCTTCTACGTTTCTTGAATTTCCGTGTGCAACTGCCTAACTGGCTAACTCGAATGCAAATTAACACGGAAAAGGTGCAACGAATCGAATTATTTTATTAACAAAAATCTCGCGGCACAAGTCATTCCGTAACACCCTTGCAAGCTTTACAGGCATTCTAACTACCCTGTATATTACAGTTTCGATCTATATATATAATATCTCAGTTATTTATGCTGCGTAATATAAACGTTTTACTATTTCACGAAGATATAGAAAAATTATCAGTTGTGTTAATGCATGCTGGTTCTAATTATGAATTGCATTATTTTGGCATTCGCCGAAGGGTTTCAGTATCGAAATTGAATCACTCCAACGAACCTAAACTATCTTAGTGGAGAGGTAAGTATGATCACTGAAAGAATGTCCGATTTGCCGACCACTGGACACACAGCAAACATGCGGACAATACACAAAACTCGCCTCGTGCTCCTGCGAACACGGCTGGGATTACTGAATCCTTGATATGGCCGTGCTGCGTTAGAGTCCATCCGCAGCTGCTGCAAGAGAAGGCATTTAGACGAATCTTTCACAAATCTCCACAAAAGAAAAATAACGTACCGTTCGTTCAGGCGGCCTTGGAGGCCAATGATCCCGTCTATACTACTTAACAATGACAAGTCGTTGTTTAACCTTGTTAACAAATATCTCGCGAAGTTCTTGACCAATTTACGTCAAATTTAGGCATGATACTTTAATGAATGTTCAGACGATCTGTGACTGCATAATTTTTTCAATATATATAAGGATTTACATACTACACTAAACGAAAACTTTATTATCAGAATTTTCGAAAAGTTTTTGACAGATATACTACACATTTTTACACGATACATTAATAAACGTTCACAAGGACATGGGATACATATTTTTTCAATATATATCGTATACAAACAGATATATACTACACAAAGAGGAAACACTGTTCCAAAATCTCGGTAAGGGATTGACCCATTTACGGGCTATTTCAAATTTTTGCATGGCATTCTGATAAATGTTCGGACGGACTTGGGATACACCTTTCTTGAATACACATGGTATACAAATACATCTATTCCTTATAGAGGGGAAATGTTAACAAAAATCCCGAATAGTTTTTTAATGTATGTAATATATACATACATATAATAAGTAAAAGTGGTTAGTAACAATCCCGAAAAGTTCTTGTCCGATTTAATTCATATTTTTACACGATACCCTAATAAACGTTGATATGGACAGTGAATATATAACTTTTAAAGAACAATGTACAGGTTTTCTGTTAAAACGGACGGAGAGAAAGAAAATGCTCCTTTGTGAAAACGTGCGGTTTCGTTTACTTTGTACCAGGCGGTTTTTAGCTACGATAGTAGGGCATTTAAACATTAGAAAATTGTCTCTTCTTTATTCATTCTTTCTCCTTACATACAACTTTAAATAAAAATTGTATACACAACTGTTATTGTTGTTTTGTTTTCTTCCTCGTAGTCGGATTTAATCGAAAATAGGTAAGTTATGTTTGTTCCGTAGAAATGTTGGTGCACGTGAGGCAATACTGACCTTACGACTTACCTTAGAAGAAAGATTAAGGAAAGGCAAACCTACGTTTCTAGCATTTGTAGACTTAGAGGAAGGTTTTGACAATGTTGACTGGAATACTCTCTTTCAAATTCTAAAGGTGGCAGGGGTAAAATACAGGGAGCGAAAGGCTATTTACAATTTGTACAGAAACCAGATGGCAGTTATAAGAGTCGAGGGGCATGAAAGGGAAGCAGTGGTTGGGAAAGGAGTGAGACAGGGTTGTAGCCTCTCCCCGATGTTATTCAATCTGTGTATTGAGCAAGCAGTAAAGAAAACAAAAGAAAAGTTTGGAGTAGGTATTAAAATCCAGGGAGAAGAAATAAAAACTTTGAGGTTCGCCGATGACATTGTGATTCTGTCAGAGACAGCAAAGGACTTGGAAGAGCAGTTGAACGGAATGGACAGTGTCTTGAAACCAGGATATAAGATGAACACCAACAAAAGCAAAACGAGGATAATGGAATGCAGTCGAATTAAGTCGGGTGATGCTGAGGGAATTAGATTAGGAAATGAGACACTTAAAGTAGTAAAGGAGTTTTGCTATTTGCGGAGCAAAATAACTGATGATGGTCGAAGTAGAGAGGATATAAAATGTAGACTGGCAAGGACAAGGAAAGCGTTTCTGAAGAAGAGAAATTTGTTAACATCGGGTATTGGTTTAAGTGTCAGGAAGTCGTTTCTGAAAGTATTTCTATGGCGTGTAGCCATGTATGGAAGTGAAACATGGACAATAAATAGTTTGGACAAGAAGAGAATGGAAGCTTTCGAAATGTGGTGCTACAGAAGAATGTTGAAGATTAGGTGGGTAGATCACGTAACTAATGAGGAGGTATTGAATAGGATTGGGGAGAAGAGAAGTTTGTGGCACAACTTGACTAGAAGAAGGGATCGGTTGGTAGGACATGTCCTGAGGCATCAAGGGATCACAAATTCAGCATTGGAGGGCAGCGTGGAGGGTAAAAATCGTAGAGGGTGACCAAGAGATGAATACACTAAGCAGATTCAGAAGGATGTAGGTTGCAGTAGGTACTGGGAGATGAAGAAGCTTGCACAGGATAGAGTAGCATGGAGAGCTGCATCAAACCAGGTGCAGGACTGAAGACCACAACAACAACATGTTTGTTGCTGGTGATTAAAATTTTACTATGGAGTCTGAGTAGTCTTAAATTTTGTAATCCTCCCATTCGCAGATTAAATCTATGAGAAATACTGTCATTGAAGCTACTGTCCTCACAGATTCAGCGGCAGTAAAAGCCTCTCTCATACCCCGTATGCCGAAGATCCCAACCGATTCACCCATTCATTTCAAGCGACTTCGGTTCTCAATTAAGGTTTCTTTGTCAATAACAAAAGATGAGGATCACCATCAAAGAGAGTGAGGAAGAGCAGATGGACAGAGAAAGGGGGAGGACGAGGTGGAGAGAGATAGTGAGGAGTAGGTGATTGACAAAGAGAGAGAGGGAAGGGGGGTGGAAAGAGGAAATTAAGACATATGAAGTTAGTTCAAAAAATTCGGGAACTTTCGTAATTTCGCGCCAATGGTGTGTTGGAGCGAAATGCAATTGGCAGATTAAACACGCCTGCATATAGTAAACTGTTGTGTGTCACAGTCTGCGAATTTAGAGATGACAGAGCCAGAGGAGCAACGCATCCGCGTTAAATTTTGCGTGAAACTCAAGAAAATCTTTACAGAGACAAACGAAATAATGTAGGAAGCCTATGGTGATGAGTGCTTAAGCCGTATTCGGTGTTACGATTGGTTCACGCAGTTTAAAAATGACCGAACGGAAGTTAAAGATGACCCTCGTTCAGGACGCCCTTCGACGACTATCGACGATGCTCATGTCAGGAACGGCAACGAAACTGGGCGTGCCAGTCGAAGACTGATTTTCCGAGAGATTGCACAAGAATGTAACATTTCAGTTGGACCATGTCATAAAATCCTGACACGGCATCTTGGAAAGTATCGATTTGCCGCCAAGTTCGTCGCACGGCTCATGAGTCAAGACCAGAAATATCTCTTCCTCACAAACTGTGAAGAGCTTTTGGATCCCGCAAATGAGATGTTCCTTAAGAGAACCGTAATTGATGATGATGGGTGGGTGTACGGTTATGATGCTGAGACCAAAGGTTCAATCTTCATAAGGGGTCGGGGAAGGTGCTCCAAGACCAAACAAAGGTCTCCAGGTCAGGTGAAATGTCAAAGGCATGATGACAGTTTTATTTCACTTTGGAGGACTATTTCATTATGAATTAGTGCCACAGAGAGAAACTGTCAATTGATGGTACTATTGGGACGTGTTGGGACGCCTGTCAGAAAACGTGATCAGGAAACGGCCTGAAATTTGGCGAGACAATTCACAGGTCACGCATGCACCCGCATATTCATCCCTGTTGGTGCGTGACTATGCTGACCTTTTTTTTGTTTACTGAACTTGCATACCCCGCTGAAAGGCAAACCCCGCTGAAAGCACGAAGATTTGCATCGATAGGCGAGATGAAAGAAAATTCGCAAACAGTGCTTCACATGATCAAACAAGTAGCATACAAATACAGCTTCCTGACGTGAGCAGTGTTGGGAGCAGTGTATCAATTGTGGAGGAGAGGATTTCGAAGGAGACCATGCACAATAAGTTAATGGTAAGGTTAGAAAAATATTGTGCTCTAAGTTCCAGAATTTTTTGTACAGACTTTGTATATCAGTTCCAACACATATTTCGCAATAGCAAAGTATTGTTGGTTACGCTAGTGTTACATGCATATTTCCCTTATCGGCGACCCTTCATTGAGGCAGCTGTTCTGAGAGCACAGTGAGCACGTAAAGATGCCTAGAAAATATTGTCACCTGTCAAGTGTGAAGTGCCTGCTGAGAAGTTTCGCCTGATTTCATGCAACCCACATAACGTATCTGCCATGCATTTCCTCCTTCATGACAGTGCTCCGCCGCACACTGCAGATGAAACAAGGCAGCTGCAGCGTTTTCGATGGGAAGTGTTTGGCTATATGGCCGACTTGGCTCCCTCTGGTTTCCGTCGCTTCGCTCACATGAACCGCTGGCTTTGAGACAGCATATTGGCACAGATAACGAGTTACAGGCCAGTATGTGGAGTAGGCGGAAAGCACAGGCAGCTGCCTTCTTTTGTCAAGGATGTTGGATAGTTGGTACCACGACATAACAAAGTCAGAGTGGCAAGTATGTAGAGAAATAGCTTTAAGGCATCGCTAAATCCTGAAAAAAAAAAAAAATTCTCATTGTGGTTTTCATGTCATGGCTGTTCGGAGGTTGGAAAGAAATAACACTCATAATTAATTTATTAATTTGTACGAACCTGACAGTTTGCAATAAACTTCTTAATCTATGAGGGTTGGAACATTAATAGTGGCAATTATTTATTTATACCTCGTACAAAATAGATACATGTTTCAAAGTTTTATGGACCTTCAAAGTAGTCACCAGCATTGTATATAACCCGTTACTAGCAATGTGGAAGTCGTAGGATACTATTAGCAGTGCCAGTTGTGTTGACAGTTCGAGAGGCGTGGTTTATTGTCCAACGAATCTGTAGCAGTTGTGAAGCGAATGCCGTGAAGTGTTTCCTTCAGTTTAGAAATCGATTTGAACTTACGAGGGCTTAAGTTAGAGGAGTGCAATATGTGTTACAGCACTTAGCAGCCCCATCAGTCAAACAAACCAGTAACAGCGTGCACTGTACATGCTTGAACAATGTCCTACAAAACGATGGTCAGATCCTGCAGAAAGTGGTCGTAGGTTGTGTTCCAAAAATGAACAGCATAGAGACAGAAGTGATGACAGTTTCTGCTCAAGCAGACTGATTGAGCTGCTAAGTGCTATACCACCTACTGCATTCTCCTGACTTAAGCCGTCGTGAGTTCAACTCGATTTCTAAACTGAAGGAAACACGGCATTCGTTTCAGAATTCCTACAAATTCGTCGGGCAATAGACCGCGCCGCTCGAACTGTCAACACAACTGGCACTGCTAAGAGTATCCTACCACTTCCACATACCTCGCAAAGGGTTATACACAATGCTGGTGACTACTCTGAAGGTCAGTACAACTTTGAAACGTGTATATATTTTGTACGAGCTGTAAATAAATAATTGCTACTATTAAAGTTCCAACCCACGTGTGTGAGTTACGTACTAGCAACTGAGCTTACGTAAAGGGCTATGAAATAACCACGCAGTTTTTTCCATGGGACAGCGGCTCTGTGAGTGTTGTCAGTTAATGTACAGACATGCCTCGGTTTTGCAATTCTGACAGCTGGATTCTGTTACGCTTCTGCTTGTAAAAAATATGATTTTCAGGTGGGGCGCAGTTCTTAATCCTGATGTGCTGCGTCTCTGAGATTCATGAGCTGCTTTACTTCTTCAGCTAGTCATGGCGCGGGATTCCTTCTTACTTTCCCAGTCTTTATGGGAGCATATCTGTCATATAGTTGAGTACGTTTATTAGTAAGTGGGTTACAGTACTATTAAAATGCTGCTCAGCAAAGGAAACTAACGAGAAAGTGAAAATGAATTCATGTTCCAGAAGATGAAAAATAGCTTCAAAGTTTGCTAGAGAGACAGTAAATCTGCCAGATATGACTAAGGACTAGGAAGAGAAGTTAATCTGTTTGTTTACTGTCTGGAAAGGAGGTTGTAAGACGAACATCAAGAAAAGTAAATGAACCGTAATGGAGTGCAGACGAATTAATTCATTGTTTCTGGGGGAATTATGTTACAAAATTATGTACTAGAAGTAGTGACAAGTTTTGCTATTTGGGCAGTAAAGTAATCGAGGACTGCAGAAACGAAGATAATATAAATCTAAAACGCTGACTGGGAATAAAAAGAGAGCTCTTCTAAAGACTGTTTACATCTAATATAAACGTATATGATAAGTGAAACAATTTGATATACAGTTCAAATAAGGTCATGTACAAGAATACTGAAAGAATACGGAAGGTGCCATGTATGGATAATCGAAGATGAAGTACTGGATCAAAGTGGAGCGAAAAGTTCATTGTGACATAACTGGATTAAAAAAAAGGGATAGGTTTATAAACGGCCGCTGTGGCCGAACGGTTCTAGGCGCTTCAGTTTGGAACCACGTGGCTACTGTGGTCGTAGATTCGAATTCTGCCTCGGACGTGGATGTGTGTGATGTCCTTAGGTTAGCTAGGTTTAAGTAGTTCTTACTCTATGGGACTGAAAACCTCAGATGTTAAGTCCCATAGTGCTTAGAGCCATTTGAAATTTGATGGGTTGATAGGAAACTCGTAGTACAATCAAATGGTTCAAATGGCTCTGAGCACTATGGGACTTAAGATCTGAAGTCGTCAGTCCCCTAGAACTTAGAACTACTTAAACCTAACTAACCTAAGGGCATCACACACATCCATGCCCTAGGCAGGATTCGAACCTGCGACCGTGGCAGTCGCGCGGTTCCGGACTGAAGTGCCTAGAACCGCTCGGTCACTGCGGCCGGCTGCAATAGCATGAAGGAATACTAATTTGATAATGTAGGGAAATATAGGAGAAGGGTTAAAATGGTTGGTGGGCGCAAGGGCTTCAATAAGTAAGATGGTTCCAGTGAATACACACGGAGTACCGAGTATCAGTGCAGATATTTCGGTTTCTGAGGACGGAATACGGAACAACATTATGTGAGTATTAACGTCATTTGCAGACTGCTACAAGTCTTATGGTTTTAGGTTGGTTAGTACCTCCAGGTATGTGTGGCTAGACCAAGCCGTTATTGTTTATTTTACCCTGGGCAGCAGATCAGGCATTGACGTGTGGATGGATGGACCCAAAACGGTTAATCTATACAGATAGGTGCAGTCTACTCGGTGGTGCAATCAAGACCCTACAGAAAACATCAGGTTGTAAGCTTTGTGAGGTGTTTGTGGGAAGCCTATTCGACCAACACACTGATGCGTGTACATATTAAGGTACCACATATAAAATACTTGCTCTTATATCCTGTAACGGTATATATTGCGGTAGTTACGCAGAGCCGAAAAGTCTTGACAGTAAACACAAGTGTGAAGAGTTGCATCAAACCAGCCCTCTGAATGAAGAGTACAACGCAAAACGTTTAAAAGATTGATGTTGACACTACTGCTACACCAAGAAGAAAAGCAGATAATAAACGGGTATTCATTGAACAAATACCGGGTGATCAAAAAGTCAGTATAAATTTGAAAACTGAATAAATCACGGAATAATGTAGATAGAGAGGTACAAATTGACATACATACTTGGAATGACATGGGGTTTTATTAGAACCAAAAAAATACAAAAGTTCAAAAAATGTCCGACAGATCGCGCTTCATCTGACCAGAATAGCAATAATTAGCATAACAGAGTAAGACAAAGCAAAGATGATGTTCTTTACAGCAAATGCTCAATATGTCTACCATCATTCCTCAACAACAGCTGTAGTCGAGGAATAATGTTGTGAACAGCACTGTAAAGCATATCCGGAGTTATGGTGAGGCATTGGCGTCGTATGTTGTCTCTCAGCATCCCTAGAGATGTCGGTCGATCACGATACACTTGCGACTTCAGGTAACCCCAAAGCCAATAATCGCACGGACTCAGGTGTGGGGACGTGGGAGGCCAAGCATGACGAAAGTGGCGGCTGAGCACACGATCATCACCAAACGACGCGAGCAAGAAATCTTTCACGCGTCTAGCAATTTTTTTTCAGTTCTAATAAAACCCCATGTCATTCCACACATGTGTGTCAATTTTTACCTCTCTATCTATATTATTCCGTTGTTTATTAAGTTTTCAGATTTATACTGACTTTTTGATCACCCGGTATATTATACTAGAACGGACATGTGATTACATTTTCAAGCAATTTGGGTGCATACATCCTGAGAAATCAGTACCCAGAACAATCATCTCTGGGCGCAATAACGGCCTTGACACGCCTGGGCATTGAGTTAAATAGAGCTTGGATGGCGTGTACAGGTGCAGCTGCCCATGCAGCTTCAACACGATACCATAGTTCATCAAGAGCAGTGACTGGCGTATTGTGACAAGCCAGACGTTTTCAATTGGTGAGAGATCTGGAGAATGTGCTGACCAGGGCAGCAGTTGAACATTTTCTGTATCCAGAAAGGCCCGTACAGGATCTGCAACATGCGGTCGTGCATTATCCTGCTGAAATGTAGGGTTTCACAGGGATCGAATGGAGGGTAGAGCCACGTGTAAATGTAACGTCCACTGTTCAAAGTGCCGTCAATGGTAACAAGAGGTGGCCGAGACGTGTAACCAATGGCACCCAATACCATCACGCTGGGTGATACGCCAGTATGGTGATGATAGTCCATGCTGCTGCAAACGTCGTCGAACTGTTCGTGCAGATGGTTGTTGTCTCGCAAACGTCCCCATCTGTTCTCAGGGATCGAGACGTGGCTGCACGATCTGCTACAGCCGTGCGGATAAGATGCCTGTCATCTCGACTGCTAGTGATACGAGGCCGTTGGGATCCAGCACGGCGTTCCGTATTACCCTGATGAACCCACCGCTTCCATATTCTGCTAACAGTCATTGGATCTCGACCAACGCGAGCAGCAATGTCGCGATATGATAAAACGCAATCGCGATAGGCTACAATCCGACCTTTATCAAAGTCGGAAACGTGATGGTACGCATTTCTCCTCCTTACACGAGGCATCACAACAACGTTTCACCAGACAACGCCGGTCAACTGCTGTTTGTGTATGAGAAATCGGTTGGAAACTTTCCTCATATCAGCACGTTGTAGGTGTCGCCACCGGCGCCAGCCTTGTGTGAATGCTCTGAAAAGCTAATCATTTGCATATCACAGCATCTTCTTCCTGTCGGTTAAATTTCGCGTCTGTAGCGCGTCATCTTCGTGGTGTAGCAATTTTTAATGGCCAGTAGTGTATTTTGCCTTTTCTATAGTTACCTGTTTATATTACGCTGGGAGTATAATGAAGCTGACAGTGGTGCAGGACAAGACAGGGGAACATAGAGCTAAATTGAATTAAACTCGGGGAGAGCAGAAAAATGGCAGAATTGTTGACTGAGGTCGCGAGAGATTTCCAGCTCATCAGCTAGAGTAGTACGGGGCAAGAGTGCCGATGGTCGTCTGATTGTGTTTCCGTGCTCAGCTTCAGTACTGACCCACAATGAAAGTAAGTGGCCTAGAGTGCTGCCAAAAGCAGAATTCTCGGCTAAGACTCAGCGAACATTGAAGTGAAATTTGGGTTAATGGAACGCCCAAAGACGTGTTGTAAGGACATATACATGATATTAACTAACTTATTTAAGTACTTAGCATTAATAGTGTGTAAAGCAAGGAGGATGTAAGACAAATATTTAAGGTCATCTTGATGAGCGGATTAGGTACGAGTACAAGATTTTATCTTTTTTTTTCAGTTTATTGGAATTTATTTTACGTAACATGTAACCAGCGACATGTCACATTGGGAGGATGTGTGATGGTTACAACAAATTTGTGTTAGAACATATGGAGCACACAGTAACTGGGAACGGATAGAATAAGCAGAGATTTGTAAAATAATTTATTAAACGTATTTAAATTTAAAAGTCTAATACTTCTTTATGTTTTCTATTTCAAATGTAAATACAAAATCGTTTCAAATACGTACATTTAAACGCAAAATGGAAACTACGTATTTCCAGAATACGTTTATTCAAATAAAATACAGCTAGTTAGAGAACAATTTACATTTCATTTATTTCACTGATTTTAACACCAATATTATTTCAGATACTTTATCTTTAATGTTCCTCTAATATGGGCTCATTATTATTCCACCGAAGGAAAATAGTCGTTCAACAGAAGCAGAACTCGGTAAACGAGTATTATATAAAAGGAAAAAAAATCAGGTGGATATCTCTTCAAGGAATCCAGAGTGTTGTCATTATGTTTTAAATATTGTAGTGTTTCCTGATCTATTGTAATGTTGCCGTCATCGCTGGCTACAGAAGAGTCAGTCCTCAACAAACATGTAGTAATATTCAGCCTTTATTTTATCAGAATGTTTCAAGTTCTTCCTATCTTCTTCTTCTTCTCGTTTCATCTTCTGCACTTGTGAAATAAGGTGTTCCTTAATGTATTCTCTGCTAGCCTTCGGCGCCTATTTTAGTTTGAAAAAAAGGATAAGATGCGGATGCTAGTACGCCATCCTTAGCTTAAAACGCCTATTAAGGCTTTAATAGCCTTATCGGCGCAGCACATTACACAGGCTATGCATTTGCAAGCTTCTTAGCATTCTTTATATTCTCATTAGTTCTGGAAGAAGACATTTACTGTAGGTATCTTTGTCCTTTCTAAACTTCTGATACCATCAGCGGTAGATTTTGAATGGCTCATGTATCCGTAAAAAAATAGTATTTCAGTTTCTTTAAAAGCTGCTAATACGAGTTTCTTAAAGTTCCGTTTGGGGTAATCGTGTCTGTGAATAGAACTTGAAAAGAATTATTGTATGAATATCATAGTGTTGGGTATGGATAAGTAGGGGATTTTCCAGGTTTCATGAGCCTTAGGAGACCATGAGCAGAGATTCCAAAGTTCTTGGCATTTTAAGATGGATGCATTGTAAACATTTCTGCATAAACTACTTCGAGGTCTGGCCTCAGACATCTCTTGTAGCTATTATGTCTAATGTGTGTGACCTCACTGACTCCTTAATTTAGTTCCTTTCGCGTTAGATGATTTCGGTACGTTTTACATTAAAGAAACTAGGATGGTAAGCATATAATGTGTACCAAGTCTTACTGCCTTTTC
The DNA here is from genome assembly GCF_021461395.2 of Schistocerca americana. NCBI lineage: Eukaryota > Metazoa > Arthropoda > Insecta > Orthoptera > Acrididae > Schistocerca > Schistocerca americana. The sequence goes on along the minus strand of NC_060127.1, from coordinate 180,960,231 downwards.
TAATAATTAGGGTCATGGTCATATTTCTTGACAGATATAACTTCGGCGCGTATTGTGTCTTCTGTATCCTTCGTGGAATCACATTGGTTAAAACAAGTGGATCTTTAAATGAATGAAGACTACGGAACATGAGACCGAAAAATTCAAGAGAAGCATTTTGCATTTTACAAATACAAAATATCTATATTTTAAGTATTCCAAATCAAATAGATAATGGTTTTTGAAAAAAAAATGTTTCAAATGAAAATAAAAATAGGCATTTATCATTTTTAATTGCATTTCGGAGACATGTATTGCACATAATTAACATCTCTGTGTTTATTTCATCATGGAAATGGACAACAAACCAAAATTGCTTTAGATACCTTTCGTGTAAGTCGCATCTCGATTTTGGGTACTGGCCAACTTGTTACCACAGCATTTAGTATAAATTTAGCACACTTCGCAACAATATACACGTGTTATGTACTCATTCTATTCCTATACCAAAATAAACGTAACTAGATGAATCACAATAAAGTTTTATAACATATTTTTAGCTATATAAATATTAACGTAAATTAATACTGCAGAATATTCACGATTCGTGTATTTTAATTAATTAAGGAAGGTCTCAGAATTTGATTCCTTCAACTTTTTTAGTGTGACAGCTGTATGATTGTAGGATCTGCGACGATTTACATTTGCTCGAAACTTACTGCAGGCTTCAGTGTGAGATACTTTTGATAATTTCCGTAACTAGACTCTGTCTCGAAATCTAACAGAAAATCCAAAGAGTTATTGGTCGTATATGAAGAACACCAGCGGCAAGACACAATCAGTACCTTCACTGCATGATAGCAATATTAATGTTACCGACTGCAATGCCTTTAAGACAAGTTACTAAACGCATATTTCCGAAATTCTTTGAGTAAAGAAAATTTAGCAAATTTTCTAGAATTGCAACCACGAACAGCTGCCATCGTGAGTAATTTGCGGATAGACACATCGGTTTAGCGAAGCAACATAAGTCATTTAGAAAAATGATATCCTCCGGTCCAGATCGTACACCAAGTACGTTCCTTTCGGAGTATGCTGATGAAATAGCTCCAGTTTTATCGATGGACACAACCGATCGCTCGCCGAAAGATCCGTACCTAAAAACTGGAACGTGCACGGGTCACACCTGTACTCAATAAAATAAATAGAAGTAATATGCTTAACCTTCTGCGGCATCGACCGTTGAGGAAGAATGGAGTGCAAGACATTCAGACGCCTCACTGAAAGCATCCAAAGGAGAGTTCAATCCGATAGAAGGACGAAGGACCGACACACATCATTCTAACGTCCACTAGTAGGTGTTCAGATACTTTTGATCCAATAGCATATACTTGACAAAGTTCAATCTCTCTCTCATCCTCTCTTTCTCTCTCTACCGAGCGGGGTGGCGAGTTGTTGGCACATTGGGCTCTCATTCGGGTGGACGATGGTTCAAACCAGCGTCAGGCTATCCTGATTTAGATTTTCCGTGATTTCCTTAAATCGCTTCAGGGAAATGCCGGGATGGTTCCTTTGAAATAACGGCCGACTTGCTTCACCATCCTTAAGCAATCCAATGGGACCGATTACCTCGTCGCTGTTTTGTCCCCCCCCCCCCCCCCCCCGCCCACCAGTTCAGTTCAACCAACCAATCTCTCGCTGGCTTGCGCGCGCGCACACACACACACACACCTACGGTGTTATTATTCACAAATTCTTCTATACAATGGGAGATAGTTCTGAAGCAGTTTAGGGTATTTTCCAGTGGTACTGCGAAAGATTTTGCTTCAGCACACGTCAGAATTTCAGATCCTCCGACATGTATACATGAACATCGTCGAAAACAACTTTTTCGAGTTGTTCTGCTAAAGAATTTACTGCAGCACATGTCACACTTCGACGATGACATGTACACATGTCAGAGGATCTTAAAGTCTGACATGTGCTGCAGCAAATTCTTTAGCAGAACAACTCGAAAAAGCTGTTTTCGACGATGTTCATGTATACATGTCGGAGGATCTGAAATTCTGACGTGTGCTGAAGCAAAATCTTTCGCAGTACCACCAGAAAATGGGTCAAAGGCCGAAATTACAATTGTGAAAGAAACAATTTCTACAGTCAACGGCAAATATGACGCCCTTTAAAAAAATTCAACATGACTGTGAACCCCTACCATAGAAGCTGCCATTTCGGTTTATGTTTGAAGTTAATGATACCAGTTGAGTGGACACGACTCTTTATCGTGATCACACAATTCTGTGCAACAAACTCTCTCTTTCTCAACGATGAGTTGCCCCACAGAGTGATTCCAAAAGACATTACTGAGTGAAAATAGTAAAAGTAAGTAAACAGTTAGACATTTTAATCTCAGAAATATGCTATCATACGTAATACAAAATTTGCACAGCTTAGAGTTTTAGGTTTTTAACTACAGAGCCTGACAAAGGAAGCGAAGCAGCCGGCCGCTGTGGCCGAGCAGTTCTAGGCGCTTCAGACCGGAACCGCGCTGCTGCTACGGTCGCAGGTTCGAATGCTGCCTCGGGCATGGATGTGTGTGACATCCTTAGGTTAGTTAGGTTTAAGCAGTTCTAAGTCTAGGGTAGTGAGGACCTCAGATGTTAAGTGCCATAGTGCTTAGAGCCATTTGAACCATTTGAAGAAAATCAGTGTAGCTTCATATGAAGAGGAATAAAAATTCAACAAAGAAATCACACAGCCGACCGGTTACAAATAACTGTTTGGTACACTGAGCTAACTTTCGACAACACCAAGGATGTCTTCATCCGAATGAAATTCTGAGAAACTGTAAAATTACTTTGCGAGATGACAGTGGCCAGAGTTACGAGCAGATATGCTCAAGTCAAAAAATAAAATAAAACACGTCCCGGACTTTGGCAGATATAGCCTTCTCGCAATGTAATTTTACGGTTTCGCAAAATATCATTCTGATGAAGACGTCCTTAGCGCTGTCGAAACCTAGGTCAGTGTACCAAACAGTTGTTTGGAAACGGTTGGTTGTGTGATTCGTATGTTGAAACTTATACAGGGTTGCTGAGAAAAGCCAGGTTTGAAACTAGAATAAAAATTATTAGAATCGCAATTCTCTGTGATATGTAGAACGCCCCTGAGTAGTGACAGTTCGTGTTTACCTTTCTTATCAGGCCTGGTATGGTAAAAGACGTGAACAGCGTCGAATGTCGCGCGATCACTGTGAATGACGCTTATTCGTGCTGTATATTCTTGTGAGACTGCGTAATCTTCTTAAGTAATAGAACCCAGTACATTGTCCTCGATGGTGAGTGTTCATCGGAGGTGAGGGCATCATCTGGAGTGCCCCAGGGAAGTGTGTTAGGTCCGCTGTTGTTTTCTATCTACATAAATGATCTTTTGGATAAGGTGGGTAGCAATGTGCGGCTGCTTGCTGATGATGCTGTGGTGTACCGGAAGGTGTCGTCGTTGAGTGACTGTCGGAGGATACAACATGACTTGGACAGGATTTGTGATTGGTGTAAAGAATGGCAGCTAACTCTAAATATAGATAAATGTAAATTAATGAAGATGAATAGAAAAAACAATCCCGTAATGTTTGAATACTCCATTAGTAGTGTAGCGCTTGACGCAGTCACGTCGATTAAATATTTGGGCGTAACATTGCAGAGCGATATGAAGTGGGACAAGCATGTAATGGCAGTTGTAGGGAAGGCGGATAGTCGTCTTCGGTTCATTGGTACAATTTTGGGAAGATGTGGTTCATCTGTAAAGGAGACCGCTTATAAAACACTAACACGACCTATTCTTGAGTACTGCTGGAGCGTTTGGGATCCCTATCAGATCGGATTGAGGGAGGACATGGAAGCAATTCAGAGGCGGGCTGCTAGATTTGTTACTGGTAGGTTTGATCATCATGCGAGTGTTACGGAAATGCTTCAGGAACTCGGGTGGGAGTCTCTAGAGGAAAGGAGGCGTTCTTTTCGTGAATCGCTACTGAGGAAATTTAGAGAACCAGCATTTGAGGCTGACTGCAGTACAGTTTTACTGCCGCCAGCTTATATTTCGCCTAAAGACCACAAAGATAAGAGAGATTAGGGCTCGTACAGAGGCATATAGGCAGTCATTTTTCCCTAGTTCTGTTTGGGAACAGGGAGAGAAGATGCCAGTTGTGCTACGAGGTACCCTCCGCTACGGACCGTATGGTGCATTGCGGAGTATGTATGTATGTAGATGTAGTTATGACGTGACACAGCAGAAACTGTGCGCTTATTCGTGTGAGACAGAACCAGTATGGGAGCAGGTCGACGTCAGCTTCGCCCCACTGGCAGTATCCAGAACATATAGAATCAGTCCACCAAAGTTGTGGGCCAGCGTACCTCAGGGGATTATAGGACGGATTTCTGACACCCTTCCCAGCACACATCTACGTCGGACTGGCTGCAACATCATACTGATTGCTGGACTATACTGCCAAGTTCCTTACAAATTTCAACTCTATATTGTAATCACATACCACCTCACACTCTTGAAGCTTCATTTTGCTGCCTGCTCATCTTGTGGTTCCTTCGCTCTTTTTGTCGTCCTCCTGCTTAGCTGAGTTCCCCACGCGGGTACGAGCCGCGTGGTACCAGGTGGTGAACGGGAAGGTTGTAACACGACAAAGGCTGCACGCTGTTGGGATGACGGATTCCCCCCTTTGGCTACGTTGCCACCTCGTGGATACTGACGACCACCGTTTAACACGTGGGTCGGCGTTAGAGGTATGGCTGCTAGTGCAGAACATCCTCGCCTGCTACCTGCGTATCGCGCCTCGCACAATTGAGCCACGGCTCCTCCTTTGTCCGGAGGATACTTATTTCCCAACTGCGAAGACTCACGCTCTCACATGGTTTAAAGGCATGTCCGTATACTACCTCTTTCGAGATGATGAGGAGATGGTACTTGATCACTGGTGTAATGTTGATGCATTAATTTGTTCTGAAAGTGGTGCTGATATTCAAGACAATAAAAGCGGGTTAAAAGCCGTGAGCTATCTGGGGAATTTAACCTTGCATTACTGAGCAACTGTTTCACCAGGTATCCAGTCTAGCTTACCAAATTCCCAACCAGACGAACTTTAATTATAATCTTTTAGTAGTCATCCGATAACCGGTGATATTATTATTATTATGTTTTGCCCTTAAAGAGCGCATTTGGACTAAACTACATGGCCACTTCCTTTTGCCGTCTTCCTTGCTGCCCAAATTTCCCTCATTCGTCGCTGTGTTTCTGTTTCCGGTCCTCTGTCCGTGCTTTTTGTCGGCCTTGTGTCTTCGGCTTCACCTTGATTGCCTTTTTGGTTGCCCAGATTTCTTTCATCTTCTGGCCGTGATCTTGCTTGCTTTTTCGGTCCATTTTATGCCTGTTCGTTTGTCACATTGTATCTCATGTAGTTTACTTTTCTTAATGATGTTTCTGAATTTTATTCTGTCGTTTATTGTGTCTGCTGTTATGTTGAGTTGGTTCAGGTCGTTTTCTACCTCTGCCACCCATTTGTTGTTTCTAGTGGTTACCCAGTCAAAGATCTGTTTGGTCAGCCTGTGTGATGGCATTCTGTATAGGTGTCCATAGAATTGTAGTCTGCGTTTTCTAATCTTTTCTGTGAATGTCTCCGTATGTTTGTACAGTTCCTCTGTAGGTTTCTTGATACATATTCCAATGTTGTTAGTTGCGCCAAATATTTTCCTAAGTATTTTCCGTTCTACTTTTTCTAATTGATACGTGTATGCCCCAGGATTAGTGTGGTCTCTGCTTCATATAGTGCCTCGGGGAGCACCACCGTGTCGTAATGGCGTAATTTGGCTTTTTGTGAGATAGATTTCTTGTTGTAATGTTTCCACACTACTTTGTATGTCTTGTCCAGTTTAGTCTTTCTTTCTTCGTTTGAGTCTCTGTTATGTCCGCTCATTTGTAATTTGTAGTGTTTCACCGAGGTATTTGTTTGCCGTTTTGTAAATCGTGCCATACTTTGTGTTCAGAGATGAGAGTTTCTTTGTGCTCATAAACTGTGTCTTTTCGTAAGAGATCTGTAGTCCAGTTTTGGAAGCGATTTCGTGCAGTTTTTCAATAGCGTCTTTTGTTTCCTTTATACATTTCGTGACAATCGCCAAATCTTCTGCAAAAGCCAGGCATTTAATCTGTAGGTTTCCTAAGGTTATCCCCTGTTGTGATGTTTCCCATTCTTTTATGACCTTATCTAACACCAGATTGAAAAGGAGAGGTGAGAGGCCATCGCCTTGTCGGACACCTGTGCGAATTTCAAAGGGCTCTTATAGTTCTCCAAACAACTTTACTTTGGAGTTCGTGTTGGTTAAAGTTTGCTCTATGATAGCCCGTGTTTTGTTGTCTACTTTGTATTCTGCTAGAATTTTGAAGAGAGTTTTCCGGTCGATAGAGTCGTACTCCTTTTTGAAGTCAACAAAGGTAATGATCAGGTTCTGTTTGTGTTGTAAAATCATTTTCAGGTTCCAAATTTGTTCCGCACAAGACCGCCCTTTACGGAAGCCTGCTTGGTATTCCCCAATCAAGTGGTCGGTGTGGCATTCTAGTCTGTTCAGTAAAGCTTTAGAGAGGATCTTGTATGTGACCGGGAGTAGGGATATTCCTCTGTAGTTGTTCGGGTCAGTCTTATCACCTTTTTTGTGTAGTGGGTGTATCAGGGCAGTTTTCCAGTCGTCAGGAATTTTCATGGTCTTCCAGATGTCTTCCAAGATCCTGTGGATGTCTTTGGTGAGTTCTGGGTCTTGTAACTTACAGATTTCTGCGATGATGCCATCTTCTCCTGGTGCTCTACGATTCTTGAGTGACTTGATTATTTCTTTAACTTCTTCTAGAGTTGAAGGTTCACTATCTGGATTGTATGTGCTCGTTTCTGTCATCATTTCTTCCATAGGGGGGGTCCGTGTTGAGCAGTTTTTCAAAGTACTTTGCCAGAATGTCACAATTGTTTTTGGTATTGGTTTCTAGGGTTCCATCCGGTCTTCTGAAGCACAAGTTGGGTGGTTGATATCCAGTCATATTTTCTCTGAACGTTCTGTAGAAGTTTCTTGTATTGTTCTTCATGAAGTCCGATTCGATCTCTGTCAGTCGCCGTTTGTCATACTGTCGTTTTTCACTACGAATGATTTTGCTTGATTGCTTCTGTGTTTTCAAGAAGTTCATCCAATTCTCTTGGGATTTATGGCTACTAAATTTTTTCCATGCACTGATTCGTTGGTCAATAGCTTGGTCACATGTGTGGTTCCACCAACGGTGTTTCCGTGTGCGTGGTGCTTGTGCTAGTTTTATTGCCTCTCGGATTCTTCGTGAAAGTTGTGTCCAGTCTGTCGTTTTCTCCATTTTAATTTTGTGTAATATTTGTGTCTGGTTTAAAGTAACGTATCTGGATCTGGTCTAACAATTTTGTTCTTATGGAGCTTTTTCTTTGGCAAAAGACGAATCCTGATCTGTAGTAGGTGGTGGTCTGAGTCGAAGTAGCCTTTACGGGTGTCTATGTTAAAAATTTCTTTTTGTGAGTCTTTCTGGACTATTACGTGGTCGATTTGTAGTTCTTGCTTTCCGCTGGGGAATTTCCGTGTGGTAAGTTTTCGTGTTGGTTTCTTGAATTTTGTTGACATAATGGCGAGGTCGTGGCTTTTGCAAAAGTCTATCAGATGTTTTCCGTTTTTGTTGGTGTCCTTGTGTGGAGTATGTTTTCCTGTGATAAGTCTGTATATCTTTTCTTTTCCGAGTTTAGCGTTGAAGTCTCCCAGTATTATTTTGACTCTATGTGCAGGAATTTTTCTGATAGTTTCTTCCATTGTCGTCCAGAAGTCATCAATTTCGTCCGGGTTTTTCCTGTTGTCGTCATTAGTCGGTGCATGTGCGTTGATTATTGTGTAGGATTTGTTGGCTGATTTCACTGTGATGGTGCTGATTCCTTCGTTTGGTGACGAAAAGTCGATTATGCTGTCCGTGATGGACCTGTGTACTGCAAATCCTGTGTCAAAAAGCCTTAGGTTTTCCAGTTGTCTCGATGGTTTTCCTTTGTATACTCTGAAATTCTCCGTGTTGAAATGGTCTCCGTCTGTGAATCGTGTTTCTTGCAGTGCACATATTTTGATTTGAAATTTTTCGAGAGTGTCTGTCAGTTGTTTCATCTTTCCTGTCTTCATCAGTGTGTTCACGTTGAGTGTGCCGATGTAGTGTTTGCGTTTGGTCTTGAGGGAGTTTGAGAAGCTCCGATTCTTCTCATGATGTCCGTGAGCCCCCGGAATCCGATGCTCACGACGATCCCAGTCTACTGACTGGGGCCCGGGGTAATGAGATTTTTCTCGTCGTACCATCATCATGTTCAGTAGTTGGATGTATGGCATGCTGCCGCGTACAACCTGACTTTCCAGATCAGGAGGTTGGTTGAGGCCGCCACTGACATGTGGAGCAGACGCCTTTTGTAGCCGCCCACTGTGGGAACAGACGCTACTAGTAGTTTTGGTCCGCCTCGGTACCACCTGTATCTAGGAGGCATTCCCCTATCCGCCATCTGGGGAGGCGCTCGGTTGCGGGTCTACTAACAGACCCGGTGATTATATATATATATATATATATATATATATATATATATATATATATATATATATATAAAGACAATTTAAATAAAAAGAAATAAATCATTTTATATTTGGACATTTATTTTAACATTGATCATTGTTCCGTTAAAATTTCAGCACATTAAACTTGATTCATAACTAAACTGGTGCCTTATTTAGGATTGTGAAAATGTGAGTTTATAATCTTACGGAACACATCAAATATGGAGCCAAGATTGGGAGACTGCATACAACAGTGCATTCATAAAATAACACACGAAGAACGTTGAAACATATGCAAGAGGAAATTAACCACAACCAACCGATTCAATTTTCGCCCAAAGAAGTTACGTTCGTAGCGCAATCCTGTCCGTCATGTAATTACCACACACTGGTATACTAAATTCATACTAACTCTGTGAAATATCCCCAAAAAGCTGAGGGCTACTTTGATGATTACACCACATGCTTCACGTGGTCAACTTGGTTCACACAAAGAGTGTAACTCCACAATAATTTTGATAATAAAAAATAGGTTAGGTTAGGTTAGTGTTTTTTAACGTCCCGTCGACAACGAGGTCATTAGAGACGGAGCACAAGCTCGGGTTAGGGAAGGATGGGGAAGGAAATCGGCCGTGCCCTTTCAAATGAACCATCCCGGCATTTGCCTGAAACGATTTAGGGAAATCACGGAAAACCTAAATCAGGATGGCTGGAGACGGGATTGAACCGTCGTCCACCCGAATGCGAGTCCAGTGTACTAACCACTGCGCCACCTCGCTCAGTAATTAAAATAAATTACATCGAAACACAAATTACAAAAGAAATACCTCGAACTGGTTACTATCGTCTTTCTATTAACCTGATTGGTCAAACAATTGTATAAGCACGTGGTACTGGTCTCACAAAGTAGACCCCACGTGGGTTGAACATAAAGAAAAGTTACTATATTGAAAAATATTGTCAAGACGAGACGTTATAATCTCACGCACATTCGCATTTAAGATTGATGATCTTAGTTAGAGTTACGGATCATCCACACGTGGTTCCACTTTACTCACAAAGTAATGACAAAGCAACTACTGAAAGATATTCTGAACTTCTCGCTCGGATTACACTGCGTTGCAATTTAAGAGAACATTAGATATATTAGATCTAAACCTGAAATAAAGGTGATTATATTTTCAGTTACGCTGAACTTAAGAAATCCATTGCCCTACGGACTTAGCAGAGACACGCGCTTAGCCGGAGATCTTACCACTTCAGACGTTCGTCGCGGACAGACTGCCCTGGGCCCCTACCGAGGGTGCTTCCACAGATACAAAACGGAAGTGACCAGAGGGGCAGCTTCCTACACCAACATGACAAGGGACAGACAGGACCATACCAAGAATGGAAACCTCTTTGCTTTTGGAAGGCGTAGCTACCTGTTCCGACGTTGGTCCTACTGTTCTCTAGCAGACAGCCTTGTCTGCTACCCTCAAGCATGCAACTAGAAATACATTTGCTCATTCATCCTCTCACACAGAAGGGAAGGGGGATGACAGTATCTCATCATATACAGTGTATAAAAGAAAGCGGATGTAGGTTCCGTATGAGACTGTGTGACATGAATTACATATAAACTGTGTTTTAAAGTGTAGTAGTGTGACAGATCGTTCTTGTTTATGTGTAAAAGTAACACGTTCCACTGCTCAGTCTCCACCCAGATAGTCAGAAACACCACAGTAAATTTAGAAGTGGAATGTATGCCGTAAATGACAACAGTTTTAAAAAAAATTAACATGAAAGGAATCCAGCAGAGACCTTTCACTGGCAATTTCTCCAGGACAGTCATAGCACACTTGAGTGTACACCCCGATACCGACAACTATTTGCGAACTATTTGCGCAGTGTCTTCGACAACCCCCCTCACAGTTGGGGAGTACCGGGCAGAGGATGACCGCCGACTTGGGGCTCCACACGCCGCGAAATGTAGTACCAATTTGGAACATGGAATCTGTACGCAGAGGGGCCATGCACATGGAATGGCGTGCGGGATTTGGTTACATTTTTCTTTCTTTATTATCTATCATCATACTATTAGTTTCAAATTCTATTTCATAGTTTAGAAGGAACTCTTGTTCTGTTGTTGCTACGGATGTACATTCTAATTTTGTTTGTCGTAAATGAAAGACGCCTTTTTCCATATAAAAAAAAGTTGGTAGAGAAACAAATTTACAATTAAAACAAATTAAAAAAATGGCTGATTGCTTAACTTGAATACTAATTAACTAGGAAATGGCTCAAAATACCGAATTTTTTTCCTAGCGATTATTTCTCAGCACAACCTACCATCTTTGCAACCAGTTTGTTTTCCGACCACCGCCTACAAGCGAAGAGATAATAAGGGTCGCAAACGAAGATACCCACTGGCATAAGCAACTTAACTTCTTATGGATTGCAGCCTGGGACTAGCGCTGCTCTTCGGATGCTGGTGCCGTGAACATCGTTGCAGAGTCGTTCAAGGATGTTGAAACCACATACAGTGTCCCAACACTGTATGTGAAGAGCGAGGTCTTATCCGCTCTGTTCGGTATGGAAGACGGTGATCTGCGACGGATTTGATAATGCGATACTGTGCTGGTGCAATTACAAGTGTTTTGGAGCATGCAGTTCGACGCAAATTGCTGAAAATTATGTTACGCAGCAGACAAACTTAGCGTATCAAATTTTCACTCTGCAGCGGAGGTTGCGCTGATATGAGGCTTCGTGGCAGATTGGAATCGTGTGTCGGATATGATAAAATAAGAAAAAAAGTGGTAACATACTTGCCTCCCATGCAGAGGGCCCGGGTTCCATTCCCGGCCGGGTTGGAGATTTTCTGCGCTCGTGGACTGGGTGCTATATTTCATCCTCATCACCTACACGCAAGTCGCCCAAAGGAGCGTCGACTGAAATAAGACTTGCACTCGACGGCCGAACTTCCCCGGATGGGGCCTTTCGGCCAATAATCCCATACGATCATTTCATTTCACTCTTTTTGCCAGACAGTACTATGCTAGGCGGCGCTATGTCTTGCTAATGAGCAACGCGTTTGAGACACGTGCCTGTACAATTTTTATCTCCATCCTTGTGATTGGAGGTTTGAGGGATTTTGGCCGTTCACGTATGTAATAAAACAGAACACCTGCAGCCGTCTATAAGGTGTTATTTATTATATGGTTACCAGTTTCGGTGGTTTGGTACCTCATCTTCAGGCGGTAACCGACGCTGATGTGTGCACAGATGGAATTAACACCCTCAGCGTCAGTTAAGGCCCGCAGATGCTGAGGCTCATAATAAAGAACATTGTAATGAGGGCTGTACGTGTTCCATTTCATTGTTGTTGTGGTCTTCAGTCCTGAGACTGGTTTGATGCAGCTCTCCATGCTACTCTATCCTGTGCAAGCTTCTTCATCTCCCAGTACCTACTGCAGCGTACATCCTTCTGAATCTGCTTAGTATATTCATCTCTTGGTCTCCCTCTACGATTTTTCCCCTCCACGCTGCCCTCCAGTACTAAATTGGTGATCCCTTGATGCCTCAGAACATGTCCTACCAACCGATCCCTTCTTCTAGTCAAGTTGTGCCACAAACTCCTCTTCTCCCCAATTCTCTTCAGTACCTCCTCATTAGTTATGTGATCGACCTATCTAATCTTCAGCATTCTTCTGTAGCACTACATTTCGAAAGCTTCTATTCTCTTCTTGTCCAAACTATTTATCGTCCACGTTTCACTTCCATACACGGCCACACTCCATACAAATACTTCCAGAAACGACTTCCTGACGCTTAAATCTATACTCCATGTTAACAAATTTCTCTTCTTCAGAAACGCTTTGCTTGCCATTGCTACTCTGCATTTTATATCCTCCCTACTTCGACAATCATCAATTATTTTGTTCCCCAAATAGCAAAACTCCTTTACTACTTTAAGTGTCTCATTTCCTAATCTAATTCCCTCAGCATCACCCGACTTAATTCGACTACATTCCATTATCCTCGTTTTGCTTTTGTTGATGGTCATCTTATACCATCCTTTCAAGACACTGTCTATTCCGTTCAACTGCTCTTCCAAGTCCTTTGCTGTCTCTGACAGAATCACAATGTCACCGGCGAACCTCAAAGTTTTTATTTCTTCTCCATGGATTTTAATGCCTACTCCGAACTTTTCATTATACGTTTGTAAACTGTTTGTGTTTCGTAAAAAGTAACTGCCTGTCCCACCATTAGCGAGGAGGCTAAGGCAGCCATGGCACATGCAGCTACAGTCCAGAGCTCTTGAGATTCCGATCCCTAGCTGCCATCTGGATTTACGTTTTCAGTGAGTTCCCTAAATCCCCGAAGTGAATGTCGGGATGGTTCCGGTCAAATGGCACAGCTGGTTTTCTTTCCCATCCTTCTCTAATCTGAACTTGTTCTATGTCTCTAATGACCTCGTCCTCGACGTAACTTTAAACTCTAATCTTGCTTTACTCCTTCTTATCGTATTAACGAAATGAACTTGACTTCATCTCTCATCAGGACACTTCTCGCCCGTATGCAGCTGCTGTACGGATTTGCCACAGGGCCATAAGGGATAGGCAACAACTATCGCAAAAATACGAGGGTTGGAACTTAAATAGTGACAACTATTTATTCACAATCGATATAAAAGAGTTACATGTTTGCACCTGTTACTACCCTTCTAAGTAGTCACCAGCGTTATGTAGAACCCGCTGCTAGCGATGTGGAAGGCGTAGTACACCGTTAGCAGAGCCTGTTCTGTTGATGGTGCGAATGGAGCGGTCTACTGCCTGTCGAATCTGTGGAACAGTTCTGAAGCTATGCCACGAAGTAGTTTGGAATCAAATCAAAGTGACAAGGACTTAAGTCCGGGGAGTGTGGTGGATGGTACAGCACTTCCCAGCCCCATCGACCAAACAGAGCAGCCACAGCTTGCGCTGAATGCGCACCGCATTGTCGTGCAAAATGATGGGTGGGTTGCGCAGAAAGTGTCGCCGCTTCTTTCGCACAGCTGGTCGCCGGCGATGCTCCAAAAACGAACAGTAATGCCTTGCATTGACGGTCTGCCGTGGAGGAACGTGTTGCGTTAGGATAACACTATCACAGTCGTACGCGAGAATCACCATAACTTTCACCATACTGGGGCTCTGACGCACTTTCGACTCTCGCGGCGACCCATAATGACGCCATTCGTTGGATTGGCATTTCAGTTTTGGCTCGTACGATGTGGCCCATTTCCCATCCAGTGTTACAATACGGCGTAAGAAAACCTCTCCATTTGCGCTCATAGCGCTCCAAGTGCGTCTGGGCATCGTCGTAACGCATCCATTTCTGCATTTCAGTCTAGTCATGCGGAACCTATCGTGATGCAATTTATCGCATGCCCAGGCGTTCCTTCAGGATGCGAAGCACAGTCGTACGCGCTAATCCGGTTTCGTGGGCGAGCTCACGAATCGTATGGCATCGATCATTGTCCACTAACGCGGCAGCAGCATGCACTTCTTCTTCAGAGACGCTAGGAGGACCTGCCTGATGCATGTCTGCCGACCTTCGTTGAAGGCTTTTACCTGACGTGCCACTGTTCTGTACGGCAATGACGATTCCCCGCACGCCCCTTGAAGACATTGATGACACTGTCGTGCTGTACGACCTCTGGCACACTCAATCTTGATCCAGCTCCGTTGTTCCTGTTTCGAAAACATAGCGACACCGTTACGTTAGACCGCTCGCTCACAAGTGACTGTGTTTCCCTCGATTGTGCGCACGCCGGTTACGTGGGACGGGCGAGTCCATTTGCTCGGAGGTAAGGTAGGTAAGTCAACAATGTGTGCTATCAGCGACAATAGTAGATTCCATTGCGTAGTGTCTCCACAGCAGTGTTGAGACTATTTAAGTTTCAATCCTCTTAGATAGCAACATATTAACAAACATCGTAAGTGATATACTGATAGAGGTCTTATGACACTTAAATGGAATACGGAGATTTTGAGTTTGAATGTAATTCAGTGTTCATTTGCAGTGAACCTTGTTGTAGTCCTAAATCCTGGTATTGCCACCTGCCATTTGTCTGCATGTAATGGATGTCCGCTTGGGAACTATTCGTGTCACTTAAGGCAAACGTGTCACATATTCCTTGTCGTGTGCGCCCTCTCTGTGTTGCACCTGAATTGTAGGCAGCTCGGCATCCTTCCATGTAGGCTGTGTCCCATATCTGTCCAGTCACAAAACCTGAACAATCATGTTTTTCAGGGTGGACTGCTGTAAGAAGGGCAGGAAGAGAGTCAGTAAGGCTCTGGAAGGTACCAACGGAGGTTTTGAGTTATCCGGACTCCAGTGCAGTAGCCAACCGCGCTAGGTTTCTCAGTCCAGGATACACTGTGAGTATAGCTCGCTTGAGGTGGCCTCACAGTCTCGAGTACGTTGCGTAAGACGTCGTGGTCACGTGACCTTCATTGCTTACGTATTCCGCCCTCACAATCATATTCCGCACATCAAGACGCTTCATTCGAACCCAAAATCGGTAAGATAAAGTCAATGTTGTATGAATTCATGTAAACGATATGCAAATAACTAGTAAATCGCAAATGCGTACCGAGATTGAAATACTCGAGGCTGGCGTACAAACATACATTCCAGACACGACGGTCACAGGAGCTTTTAGTTCGGGAGAGGCAGACCGCACACTGGGACGAGTCAACCTCGACCGCCCATAGAGCAGACAGCGTCTGCCCGAGTGAAAGGCAGAACGACCCCGTGTTTGGCTTAAAAGCAAATTCCGCTACATTGTGTGGGAGCGCCCAGCCTACGCATTCTTTACACATAGCACGCAGTTTCAGAGGTTTTCACAGGGAGACAGAAAGCGCCAAACGCAGATGCTACAGATTTCCGGATTGGTCGCCTTAAACGAAACGTCATTCTCCCGTTTTAGAAGAGCAATGCTGATTGGCAGACGATGTTTCTGACGCCTTGAGCTGAAGGAGTAATGGAAGAGACTGAAAGATATACCCCTTCACGTCTGGCATGGAGAGGGACCGTTCTGTTCTCGCTCTTGGAGCGAGAACACATAACGAGAGTGGGTGCGGTTGTATGTGTACTCAAAGAGCAAGGAACAAGTCACTCCTCAGTACTTCACTGGGAGAGCACCTCTGTTGAGTGCAAATCGGAGTGCGACTCTGTATTGAGTCTTTGCGATTAAGCGTTGTTCACTGTGTTGGCCGCCACACTTATTGTGCGGTGTGAACGGACAGAGTTATAGTTAGACGCCTGCGAGCGAATTTTTGAGTGGCATCGCGGTGGACTGGTTATCTGACCAGTGTACCATGCCAATAGTTAGACTAGGGGCGAATAGGAGTCCTTGACTTCATCAAGGTGTAGGGAGAGTTTGATTGGTGAAGATCAATCCAGATAGAACGAGAGTTATCTTATTTGTGAGCAGCGAGCGGCGCAGACAGCAGTCATCGCAGCTTACGGTATTGTGCGCTACAGCTTTTGCGAGCCCCATATTTCCCCCCACAACAGTACACTTCACAGCATTCCACATGCGACAACCTTGACCGTACCTAGAAACATTCTAACAGATAATTATTCAAGTTGAGTTGGCGTGGCTCTCAGGCATTCTGCCGAGTCAATAACAATCTTAAACTTTGTATAGAAATTTCATTAGCGAATCCTATCCTTAAGAGGTAACTTCACATTCTGAAAAGAACCCAGAAATAACTGGTTCAATTCATTAGTAAAAGTGCCATTGTGATTTCTCAGAATTTTTGCCAAATAGATAATAATTTTCGTTAGTTTCATGTTTTTCTTACAGTAACTAGCACTACTCCAGTACCCAAGTATCCCACTAGTTACGTAAGAAATTTTGTGAATTTTTGTGTCATTTCCTCACAGCGGACGATTGTAGAATATGTTTATTGCTGAAAGTTTGTCAGACATTTCTTTTTAGAACGTTAGGAGCGTCTGTCTGACTTATGTAGTGGTGTGGGGGTGGAAATTGCATCTTGCAGGAGCCACATGGGAAAGGGTACATCTTAGATTAATCCAATGCACAGAATAACAGAATAGCACCCACACGCTCACAGTTGAAACCCAGGAGGTATGATACACTCATTCTGGTACTCTTCTAACCAAGCGTATACACTGCGAGATGTGTGACACGTTGCATTGTCCTGCTGGAAGATGTCATGGTAACGAGATAAACTGCGTGTAGGTGTGGACGTGGTGCCCAAGGATAAATGCATACTTGTGCTGATCCATTGTGCTTTCCAGAAAGACAAGACCACCCTGGAAATGAGACGAAAACATTGCCTGGACCACAACACATGCAGGGTGTTCGCTTTCAGACGTTTCGCGCCGTACACGCCAACGCCCGCCTGTCTGACGGAGCACAAAACGCTGTTCATCTGAGGAGGCGACCTGTCACCGGTCAGTGGACGTCCAGTTACGATGCTGGAGTGCAAAATCCACCCTTCATCGCCAATGAACAGAAGTCAGTGTGACGCATCAGCCAGGTGCCTGTTGCAGGGCCCCATACGCAGCAACGTTCGCCGAACAGTGTTTGAGGAGACGTTCTTGACAGCCTGTCTGTTCACCTGGGTGGTCAGTTGCTCATCAGCTGCACGACTGTACACATCTCGGCAGCCGTCATTCACCTCTGTCACCTTTGGCGCATGGTGTACCACTGCTGCCTCAGCGCCAGTTTTCGAGAGCGTCATTTTGCCATGCAAGGTATACATTAACCACGGTGACACGTGAACAGTTTACAAACAGTTTCAGAAATGCTACGGCTCGTGGCTCGAAAACCAATGATGGCGCCTTTTTGGAAGTCAGACAGATTGCTCCTTTTCTGCATTACGATACGTCCTCACTGTTTTGTGCGTCCTTCTGACACGACATACCCTCCACTGCCAGTGCTATCACCTCATGTCTGTGAGTGGTTACCGCACGTTGACGACGAACATAGGTGGTAGTCCCAGTAATGTGACTGGAACGCGTATTAGTGTGACATACGTCGGATGTGAAAACAGTCTTCGGCGTGTGCACACTTTCTGGTGTCTGACCGTAACCAGGTTGCGCCTGAGGAGTAGTCATCGAGGTACTTTTTCACGTAGGCTGTGCCCCATATCTTCCGCCGGACACAGCACTTTTGGCATTTTATATTCCGTTGAAAATACAAATGGTTCAAATGGCTCTGAGCACTATGCGACTCAACTGCTGAGGTCATCAGTCGCCTAGAACTTAGAACTAATTAAACCTAACTAACCTAAGGACAGCACACAACACCCAGCCATCACGAGGCAGAGAAAATCCCTGACCCCGCCGGGAATCGAACCCGGGAACCCGGGCGTGGGAAGCGAGAACGCTACCGCACGACCACGAGATGCGGGCGTTGAAAATACACTGAAGCGCCAAAGAAACTGGTGTAGGCATGCGTAGTCACACACAGAGATATATATAAGCAGGCAGAATACGGCACTGCAGTCGGCAATGCCTATATAGGACAAAAAATCTCTGGCGCAGTTGTTAGATCGGTTAGTGCTGTAACAATGACAGGTTATCAAGATTTAAGTGAAACTTCCTGGCAGATTAAAACTGTGTGCCCGACCGAGACTCGAACTCGGGACCTTTGCCTTTCGCGGGCAAGTGCTCTACCATCTGAGCTACCGAAGCACGACTCACGCCCGGTCTCACAGCTTTACTTCTGCCAGTATCTCATCTCCTACCTTCCAAACTTTACAGAAGCTCTCCTGCGAACCTTGCAGGAGGTGGCTAAGCCATGTCTCCGCAATATCCTTTCTTTCAGGAGTGCTAGTTCTGCAAGGTTCTCAGGAGAGCTTCTGTAAAGTTTGGAAGGTAGGAGACGAGATACTGGCAGAAGTAAAGCTGTGAGTACCAGGCGTGAGTCGTGCTTCGGTAGCTCAGATGGTAGAGCACTTGCCCGCGAAAGGCAAATGTCCCGAGTTCGAGTCTCGGTCGGGCACACAGTTTTAATCTGCCAGGAAGTTTCATATCAGCGCACACTCCGCTGCAGAGTGAAAATCTCATTCAACATTTAAGTGAGTTTGAACGTAGTGATACAAGGGATGGGACACAGCATCTCAAAGATTTCAGTACTGGGCCATCAATAAGTGTGAGCGTGGGAACCATTCAACGAATCTTCATCGATATGGGCTTTCGGAGCCGAATGCCTACTCTTGAATCCTTGATGACTGCACGACACAAAGCTGTACGCCTGGCCTGTTGATGACTGGAAACAGGTTGCCTGGTCTGATGAGTCTTTTCAAATTGTATCGACCGGATGGACGTGTAAGGGTATGAAGACAGTCATTAATCCATAGACGCTGCATGTCAACAGGGGACTGTTCAAGCTGGTGGAGGCTCTGTAACGACATGGGTCACGTGCAATTGGAGTGATACGGGTCCCTGGTAGGTCTACATACGACTTTGACACGTGACACGTACGTAAGCATCCTGTCTGATCACCCGCATCCATCCATGTCCATTGTGCATACCGACGGACTTGGGCAATTCCAGCAGGACAATGCGACAAACTGCATGTCCAGAATTGCGACACAGTGGCTCCAGGAACACTCTTCTGAGTTCAAACACTTCCGCTGGCCACCAAACTCCCCAGATACGAACAATAAATAGCACTTATATGAGATGCCTTGCAACGTGCTGTTGAGAAGAGATTTCCATCCCCTCGTTCTCTTACGGATTTGTGGACAGCCCTGCAGGATTCATGGTGGCAATTCCCTACAGAACTACCTCAGACATTAGTCGAGTCCATGCCAGGTCTGTTGAACCACTACCGCGTGTTCGCGCGGGCTCTACACGATATTAGACAGGTGTACCATTTTCTTTGGCTCTTCAGTGCATATTCTGTTGAAAATGATTCTGCAAGGCCATTCTGCGGACATTCACGTCCTGTTCTTCTCTGGAGGGGCTGTGAAACCCACAAATAATAATTTTAGAGATGTTGTATTCTGCGAAATTAATTTCAGACTATTCTGCAAAGAGTTACAGCGGGAGTAGCTCACAACTTTAATTAAAACGACTAAGAAGTGTAACTCTGGCGGCGTTTCAACTCGCGCCACCGGTTGTTCCCTCCTGGGTTTCCAGAAACTTTTTCTCGGCAGTTATACCCGTGAAGTCTTAACTCTTCTGCCCGTCTGAAAAATGTGGAACTGCAGTACTTCCTCGGCTGCCGACAACTTCTTTGCACCGTTTATTTTATAGGTACGGGTGTTCTTATTAACTCTTAAAAAATCCGAAAGCACTGTGGATGACGTGGAACCTAACCTCGCCGGTAGCGGACGGAACCACACATCGCTCCGCAATGATACTCTGAGTCCTTCTTGCATTATCCGATCTGGCACGATAGTGCTTGCTATAGCGGTAATTCAAGACTACAATGAATCGGTTTACATTTTCGAAAACAGGGCAGCCTAGCGGAGCAGTGTGCAGCGAGCGAAGGATAGACAGACCCAGCGACTGGATGTGCGGCGAGGTACGTCACCTGATGAGGTCACATGTTCAACATTTGTCACTCACTTTAAGGGTATTTCCCGACATTTGCACCCACATGCAGCTTATATTAAACTGTTTATCTCAGCGTAACCTAAATCGCTTTTTGGTCTTTTTAAACATTAATACGCAGCGCCCTGTATACTGAGAAACTTTTTTTTTGTTTTGCGTTTTTTCCCCATTTGGCGTATTTCAGTTCCTTACTCTTAGTCGATGAATGTAGCTGGACCACTTTCTCTTCATGAAAATAGGAATCGTCGGACGGCCAAAACAATTTCATTAAATAGACAACCTCCAACTGTGACCAGGTCTTTTAGCCATTTAGGAACAGAGCTCAGTCCAAGACAAAAGGCGGGCTTCATGAGTAGATACAACTCAATGAACCATCTGTAACTCGTGTGATTATAGAATGTAACATTGTCTAACACCACTCACTCTGTGTTTTATATACTGTGGGAAAGCTTTTGACTCATTTTCTATGAAAGCTGTTCTGACACCACGTAAGAAAAAAAGTACTCGTGCAGCCCGTGTTAGTATAGTGAAGTAAATACACTGAAGAGCCGAAACATTATGACTGCCTGTACGTAGTGATCTGTTGGTACACGTTTGGACCGCAATACGGCAAATATTAGACAAGCCATTGGCAAATTTCCAGGGGTATATGGCACGAGATGTTCCCGCACTGGAGTTGCGCTCTACCAACTTTTGGCACATTTCATAAATGACTTTGTAAACGGTGGGATTACCGGTACTATCGGTAGCATTGGTAGGGAAAGAAACATAAACGAATGTGTGAGAGAGAATGTGGCCGCCGACGACTTCTCATTCTTTATTTGTTTGCTTGTTTTGCGCATGATTAGAACTGCACATCGTTCAGTAGCGGTTCATTGTGTATTTTGTTTCCTTGCAAAATATAAGCTGCATTTTAAGTTAGTAAAAGTAGTGTACTGTGCGATTCCTGGCCATTTATGTAACCAGAGCAATTGCATTTGATACAAGTACAGTTTACAGACACAAACGTAAAAGAAATATATTTAATTATTGTTGTTGTGTGTGCAATAGAGCGTTCTTAATCATGGCCAAAGGCAAGGGTTTCCTGTTATTATTAATAACTGCGAAATTTGTTTATGGATAAAAGAAACATGTACACTGAAGAGCCAAAGAAACTGCTGCACCTGCCTAATATCGTTTAGGCCCCCGCGGGGAGACAGAAGTGCCGCAACATGACCCGGCATGGACTCGAGTAATGTCTGAAGTGGTGCTGGAGGGAATTTACGCCATGAATCCTGCAGGGCTGTCCATAAATCCTTAAGTGTATGAGATGTGGAGGCATTCCAGATATGCTCAATAATGTTCATGTATAGGGCGTTTGGTGCCCAGCGGAAGAGTTTAAACTCAGAAGAGTGTTCCTGGAGCCACTCTGTAGCAATTTTTGAACCTGCGGGGTGTTGCACTGTCCTGCTGGATTTGCCCAAGTCCGTCGGAATGCACAGTCGACATGAATGGATGCGGGTTATCAGACAGGATGCTTAGGTACGTGTCACCTGTCAGAGTCGTATCTAGACGTGTCAAGGGTCCCATATCATTCTTCCTGCACGCGCTCCGCACCATTTCAGAGCCTCCACCAGCTTAAACAGTCCCCTGCTGACGTGCGGGGTCCATGGATTCATGACGTCCTCTCCATACTAGTTACATGTCTATCCGCTCGATACAGTTTGAAACGAGGCTTGTCCGACCAGGCAACATGTTTCCAGTCATCAACAGTGCATTGTCGGTGTTGATGAGCCCAGGCTAGGCGTAAAGCTTTGTGTCGTGTAGTCATCAAGGGTACTCCAATGGGCTTCGGCTTCGAAAGCCCATATCGATGATGTTTACTTGAATGGTTCGCAAAATGACACTTGTTAATGGCCTAGCTCTAAAATCTGCAGCAATTTGTGAAAGGGTTGCACTTCCGTCACATTGAACAATTCACTCATCGTTTATCCCGTTCTTGTCGTTTTTTTTGTTGTTTTTTTTTTTCAGGCCGCAGCGATGTAGAGATTTGACGTTTTTACCGTATTCCTGGTATTCACTGTGCACTCGTGATATGTTCGTAATGGAAAATCCCCAGTTCATCGCTACCTCAAAGATGCTGTGTCCCATCGCTCATGACCGACTGTAGCACCACGTTCAGACTCACTTGTTGTTGTTGTTGTGGTCTTCAGTCCAGAGACTGGTTTGATGCAGCTCTCCATGCTACTATATCCTGTGCAAGCTTCTTCATCTCCCAGTACCTACTGCAGCCTACATCCTTCTGAATCTGCTTAGTGTATTCATCTCTTGGTCTCCCTCTACGATTTTTACTCTCCACGCTGCCCTCCAGTACTATATTGGTGATCCCTTGATGCCTTAGAACATGTCCTAGCAACCGATCCCTTCTTCCAGTCAAGTTGTGCCACAAACTTCTCTTCTCCCCAATCCTATTCAATACCTCCTCATTAATTATGTGATGTACCCATCTAATCTTCAACATTCTTCTTTAGCACCACATTTCGAAAGCTTCTATTCTCTCCTTGGCTAAACTATTTATCGTCCATGTTTCACTTCCATACATGGCTACACTCCATACAAATACATTCAGAAACGACTTCCTGACACTTAAATCTATACTCGATGTTAACAAATTTCTCTTCTTCAGAAACGCTTGCCTTGCCATTGACGGTCTACATTTTATATCTTCTCTACTTCGAACATCATCGGTTATTTTGCTCCCCAAATAGCAAAACTTCTTTACTACTTTAAGTGTCTCATTTCCTAATCTAATACCCTCAGCAATACCCGACTTAATTCGACTACATTCCATTATCTTCATTTTGCTTTTGTTGATGTTCATCTTATATCCTCCTTTCAAGACACTATCCATTCCATTGAACTGCTCTTCCAAGCCCTTTTCTGTCTCTGACAGAATTACAATGTCATCGGCGAATCTCAAAGTTTTTATTTCTTCTCCATGGATGTTAATACCTACTCCGAATTTTTCTTTTGTTTCATTTACTGCTTGCTCAATATACAGATTGAATAACATCGGGGAGAGGCTACAACCCTGTCTCACTCCCTTCCCAACCACTGCTTCCCTTTCATGCCCCTCAATTCTTATAATTGCCATTTGGCTTCTATACAAATTGTAAATAGCCTCTCACTCCCTGTATTTTACCTCTGCCACCTTGAGAATTTGAAAGAGAGTATTCCAGTCAACATTGTCAAAAGCTTTCTCTAAGTCCACAAATGCTGAAAACCCAGGTTTGCCTTTCTTTAATCTAGCTTCTAAGACAAGTCGTAGGGTCAGTATTGCCTGACGTGTTCCAATATTTCTACGGAATCCCAACTGATATTCCCCTAGGTCAGCTTGTACTAGTTCTTCCATTCGTCTGTAAAGAATTCGCGTTAGTATTTTGCAGCTGCGACTTACTAAGCTGATAGTTCGGTAATTTTCACATCTGTCAACACCTGCTTTCTTTGGGATAGAAGTATATTCTTCTTGAAGTCTGAGGGTATTTCGCCTGTCTCATGCTTCTTTGTCACAAGATGGTAGAGTTTTTTCAGGACTGCCTCTCCCAAGGCTGTCAGTAGTTCTAATGGAATGTTATCTACACCCGGGGCCTTGTTTCGACTCAGGCCTTTCAGTGGTCTGTCAAACTCTTCACGCAGTATCGTATCTCCCATTTCATCGTCATCTACATCCTCTTCCATTTCTAAAATATTGTTCTCAAGTACATCGCCCTTGTATAGACCCACTATACACTCCTTCCACCTTTCTGCTTTCTCTTCTTGGTTTAGAACTGGGTTTCCATCTGAGCTCTTGATATTCATACAAGTGGTTTTCTTTTCTCCAAAGGTCTCTTTAATTTTCCTGCAGGCAGTATCTATCTTACCCCTAGTGGGATAAGTCTCTTCATCCTTACATATGTCCTCTAGCCATGCTTGCTTAGCCATTTTGCACTTCCTGTCGATCTCATTTTTGAGACGTTTGTATTCCTTTTTGCCTGTTTCATTTACTGCATTTTTATATTTTCTCCTTTCGTCAATTAAATTCAATATTTCTTCTGTTACCCAAGGATTTCTACTAGCCTTCGTCTTTTTTACCTACTTGATCCTCTGCTGCCTTCACAACTTCATCCCTCAAAGCTGCCCATTCTTCTTCTACTGTATTTCTTTCCCCCATTCCTGCCAATTGTTCTCTTATGCTCTCCTTGAAACTCCGTACAACCTCTGGTTTAGTCAGTTCATCCAGGTCCCATCTCCTTAAATTCCCACCTCTCTGCAGTTTCTTCAGTTTTAATCTACAGTTCATAACCAATAGATTGTGGTCAGAGTCCACATCTGCCCCTGGAAATGTCTTCCAATTTAAAACCTGGTAGCTAAATCTCTGTCTTACCATTATATAATCTATCTGAAACCTGTCAATACCTCCAGTCATCATCCATGTATATAACCTCCTTCATTGTGTCTTGAACCTAGTTAGCTATGATCAAGTTACGCTCTGTGCAAAATTCTACCAGGCGGGTTCGTCTTTCATTTCTTACCCGCATTGCATATTCACCTACTGCGTTTCTTTCTCTTCCTTTTCCTACTATCGAATTCCAGTCACCCATGACTATTAAATTTTCGTCTGTCTTCACTATCTGAATAATTTCTTTTATCTCATCATACATTTCATCAACCTCTTCGTCATCTGCGGAGCTAGTTGGCATACAAACTTGTACTACTGTGACAGTCGTGGGCTTCGTGTCTATCTTGACCACAATAATATGTTCACAATGTTGTTTGTAGTAGCTTACCCGCACTTCTATTTTTTTATTCATTATTAAATTTACTCCTTTATTACCTCTATTTGATTTTGTATTTATAACCCTGTAATGGCCTGACAAAAGTCTTGTTCCTCCTGCCACCGAACATCACTAATTCCCACTATATCTAACTTTAACTTATCCATTTCCCTTTTTAAAATTTCTAACCTACCTACCCGATTAAGGGATCTGACATTCCACTCTCCGATCCGTATTTTCTATCCTTACGAAATATAAGTTACATTTTAAGGTAGTAAACATAGTGTACTGTGCAATTTCTGCCCTTTCATGTAACCAGAGCAACTGTTTTTGATACAAGTACAATTTACATGCACAAACGTAAAAGAAATATATTTAATTATTGTTGTTGTGTGATCAGTAGAAAAGGCAAGAGTTTTCTGTTATTATTGATAATTGCGAAAGTTGTTTATGGATAAAAGAAACATGTACACTGAAGAGCCAAAGAAACTGCTGCACCTGCCTAATATCGTGTATGGCCCCCGCGAGGACACAAAAAGAGCCGCAACATGACCTGGCATGGGCTCGAGTAATGTCTGAAGTAGTGCTGGAGGGAATCAACACCACGAATCCTGCAGGACTGTCCATAAATCCGTAAGAGTACGAGGGATGGAGATCTCTTGTGAACAGCAAGTTGCATGACATTCCAGACATGCTCAATAGTCTTTGTGTCTAGGGAGTTTTGTGTCCAGTGGAAGTGTTTAAACTCAGAAGAGTGTTTTTGGAGCTACTCTGTAGCAATGTTTGGACCTGTGGGATGTTGCATTGCCCAGGTCCGTCGGAATGCACAATGGACATGAGCGGATACAGGCGATTAGACAGGATGCTAACGTACGTCTCACCTGTCAGAGTCGTATCTAGACGTGTCAATGGTCCCATATCATTCTTCCTGCACACGCCCCGCACCATTACAGAGCCTCCACCAGCTTGAACAGTCCCCTGCTGACGTACGGGGTCCATGGATTCATGACGTGTCTCCATACCTGTACACGTCCAACCACTCGATACAGTTTGAAACGAAGCTCGTCCGACCAGGCAACATGTTTCCAGTTATCAACAGTCCAATGTCGCTGTTGATGGGCCCAGGCTAGGCGTAAAGCTTTGTTCTCGTGCAGTCATCAAGGGTACACGGGTGGGCTTTCGGCTTCGAAAGCCCATATCGATGATGATTCGTTGAATGGTTCGGACGCTGATACTTGTTGATGGCCCAGCACTGAAATCTACAGCAATTTGCTGAAGGCTTGCACTTCTGTCACGTTGAACAATTCAGTCATCGTTTATCCCGTTCTTGTCGGATTTTTTTCCGGCCACAGCGATGTGGAGATTCCTGGTATTCATTGTGCACTCATGAAATGTTCGTAATGGAAAATCCCCCACTTCACCGCTACCTCAGAGATACTGTGTCCCATCGCTCATGACCGACTGTAGCACCACGTTCTGACTCACTTAAATATTGATAACCTGCTATTGCATCAGAAGTAACCGATATAGTACATTTCAAGGTATATTTGATTATGTTATTGTCTATGAAAAAGTGCCAAGCACTCATCACATTTCTTTTTGCATGGGTGTAGGTCCAGCAGATTATCTCAAAATATTGTGATTAAGAAGACGCACACCTTGTGAATTAGGCACCGCTTCCGTCCAGACTGATCCACTAGGAGCAACTCATTTATGTCTTTCATCAGACGATGAAAAAGCCGTCACTTTTTTTACACTTCAAAGAACAGGATTATCTCCTGTTACATGATTCTCCTCGATCTGTAGAGCACAAATAATAGAAGAAATATAATAAAGCCACTACAAAATCAAAGTTAAGTACAGTAACATTATGTGTAGATAAGAATATGACGATTATAAATTAGCATCAATAATAATAATTTACTTATTAGACTTTAAACTTCCATATCTGTATCTGAAGAATCAGAATCATTATTATTATTATCTTCTCTCCATGGTTGCAGTAAAACTCTTCCTCTGAATCGTCAAAAAAAAAAGTTCGTCGCCATCTGAATCACACTCCATAACTCTTCGTAACTCTGCAACAATCTCTTCATCTCGTAAATACTCTTTCCTATTCGTTTCAGTCATTAGCGCACAATCACCTTTGAAAGACTGATTCGTACAACGAAATGACGAACAATGGTGAACCGAGTCCATTGTTGTCAATTCATACGGCAGTAATATGAACGAATTTAAATTATTGCACTATAGAGTAAAGTAGCTGAGGCTTGAGAATCCATGAGATAAAAGTATGGCATAACTCTAAACAAAATTGTACCTTTTTTCTAGATGGGTCAGTATGACTCCCCTGGGCGTTAAAGGTAAAACTGGAAAAAAGTGGTAATCCATCAGGACTGTTTTTTAATATAAAGAAAGTACATGCCAAATAAATAAATGTCACGAAAGTAAATATCTCTTGAATCATTCTTCAAAACATAACTAGCACTTAAAAACCAAAAAGGTTGATTTTGACCCCACTGGGCGTTAGAGTGTTAAAGAGGAGCGTACTTGAATATTTTTCCGCCGGCAAGGTAATGTGCAGCAATTGTTGTAAAGCCTAATGTGTCCGTCATATGGCCGGAAATTTCGCTTAATCCAGTATCTCGTATTACCAGTATTATGAAACAGAGACGAGCTTGCATTACAGGTCTTACGCTGTTCCTGTGATGGGAGATTATATCGACGTGCTAGAGAACGTTACCCTCAGCCGCGCGCGGCCTGTGTTTACATCACGGAACATGGGTTTGACGTAATAGCAACTGACACACGCTACGTTTATTATTAGACGTCCTCCCGTGCTGTTAAAGCCGTTGTCGTGCTCATCAATTACAGCGGCCTGTTCTGCGTAATTTGCGCACCCTGATACCGACTAACGCCCTCCGAATAAGCGAAAATTTCGAGGAATTTCCCTGCATCGTTCACCATGCTTACTGCTGAATCGCACGGAAAAATGTGCTGCCTCAGGCGATATTTCTGACAAATCAATTTTATTTTCGATATCTTCGTTCCTATCTGTACTCTGCCAGCCACCTTACAGTAAGTGGCGGAGGGTGCTTCGTGTACGACTACCACGTCGCCACTTATCAGGTCCATCCGCTACTGGTAGGAGAGACCGGAGCCCATTTACACGGATTTATTTTCGGAATTTTTTTTTTAATTTTTTGGTTAGATTTGTCGTGTTTAAAATTGATTAGTCTCATAACATGGAATTAAAGTATATCTTGATAAATATGCTGCAGACTCAACATCGACGCTTAAGAAGGTAAAATTGTTTTATATAGGGTCAAGTCGAGTGCGTAAATGTGCCATGGGTGTGGGGTATGTTTACGCACCTAGGGGGACACGTTTACGCATGTCATAGAACACAATGTGAGTAAACTAGGCACACCACTAAACTTTTAATAATATATTCTGTTGGCAGAAAATAAAATTATAGTCTTTCTTACACCAATTAACGTGGTAAAATACAAATAAGAAGTATTTTACTGTCAGTATACAAATTTTTCCTTAACCTTTCTTCTAAGATAAGTCGTAGGGTCAGTATTGCCTCACGTGTTCCGAAAGATTAAGGAAAGGCAAACCAACGTTTCTAGCATTTGCAGACTTAGTGAAAGCTTTTGACAATGTTGACTGGAGTACTCTCTTTCAAATTCTGAAGGTGGCAGGGGTAAAATACAGGGAGCGAAAGGCTATTTACAATTTGTACAGAAACCAGATGGCAGTTGTAAGAATCGAGGGGCATGAAAGGGAAGCAGTGGTTGGGAAGGGAGTGAGACAGGGTTGTAGCCTTTCCCCGATCCTATTGAGCAAGCAGTAAAGGAAACGAAAGAAAAGTTCGGAGTAGGTATTAAAATCCATGGAGAAGAAATAAAACCTTTGAGGTTCGCCGATGACTTTGTAATTCTGTTAGAGACAGTGAAGGACTTGGAGGAGCAGTTGAACGGAATGGACAGTGTCTTGAAAGTAGGGTATAAGATGAACATCAACAAAAGCAAAACGAGGATAATGGAATGTAGTCGAATTCAGTCCGGTGATGCTGACGGAATTAGATTAGGAAATGAGACACTTAAAGTAGTAAAGGAGTTTTGCTATTTGGGGAGCAAAATAACTGAAGATTGTCGAAGTTGAGAGGATATAAAGTGTAGACTGGCAATGGCAAGGAAAGCGTTTCTGAAGAAGAGAAATTTGTTAACATCGAGTATAGATTTAAGTGTCGGGAAGTCGTTTCTGGAAGTATTTGTATGGAGTGTAGCCAGGTATGGATGTGAAACATGGACGATAAATAGTTTGGACAAGAAGAGAATAGAAGTTTTCGAGATGTGGTGCTACAGAAGAACGTTGAAGATTAGATGGGTAGATCACATAACTAATGAGGAGGTATTGAATAGAATTGGGGAGAAGAGAAGTTTGTGGCACAACTTGACTAGAAGATGGGATCGATTGGTAGGACATGTTCTGAGGCATCAAGGGATCACCAATTTAGTATTGGAGGGCAGCGTGGAGGGTAAAAATTGTAGAGGGAGAGCAAGAGATGAATACACTAAGCAGATTCAGAAGGATGTAGGCTGCAGTAGGTACTGGGAGATGAAGAGGCTTGCACAGGATAGAGTAGCATGGAGAGCTGCATCAAACCACTCTCAGGACTGAAGACCACAACAACAACAACAACATACAAATTTTTAGGCGAACTTCCAGCTGTTAGCATTATATGACCTTCGTAGAGGTTTGAAAGTTAATTAAATGCCTGTTCATCATCATAGTACATGTTCCAATTTAGGCATAAAAAAGAACTATGTGCTTCCTGTGGTACAATCGTCGTGAGCCCACCTTTTACATCTAAGGTAATGGTCCCATTCTTGATTTCTTTTTGCTTGGTTGTATAGTTTCAAGTAGTGTATGCAAATGCAGTTTTCATCCTCTTCAACAGACTGCTGCGGGTTATAAGACAAAGAAGAACTGGATGGGACACTCGTTCACACAGGAGTGCTTTCTAACGGGCTGTTTGGAAGGACTAATTTGTGACAGGAGACTGAAGGGAAGCAGGAGATACAAGACGGTAGACGATACAAAGGAAAGAGGAAATTATGTGGACCTGAAGACAAGAGAGCATAATGAGTTACCACGTGAAAACCTGCCTTTGGGCAGATCACTAATGATGGCATTAGAAGAAGATTTTTACTAGTCAGCAATTTACTCATAAGCAAGCCTGTGGCTCATATTATTATGTGCTATTTTTGAGTATGTCGTGTACATGTAATGAAAACTCTTGTGCGAAAATATTTTATTTTCCTGATAGGAAAAATATTTAAAGTATTTTTTATTATTATCTTGTGGGTGAAGCCCGAAAATAATGTGATTAATTGTTTTTCACGTAACAGCTGCCAATGCGCCGTTACCACAAAAC
The DNA here is from genome assembly GCF_021461395.2 of Schistocerca americana. NCBI lineage: Eukaryota > Metazoa > Arthropoda > Insecta > Orthoptera > Acrididae > Schistocerca > Schistocerca americana. The sequence goes on along the minus strand of NC_060127.1, from coordinate 180,929,812 downwards.
AGTGGCAGGTGGCCAATGATAAATCTCGAATTATAGGATAATTAATTGTTTATTTTCAATTGTATTCACATCGAGGGAGATACTGTAACGAGATTAATAGGACAAATAATTTTTAGACATGTATTGTGAAAAGCTTATGTACAATTAACAAAGTCGTGCGTTCAGAAGCAACATCCTAAAAAAGCGTCTAGTAGGTTGGAGAGCTGACACCGGAGTAATCACTTTATTCATCCGAGTCTTTATCCCAGAATAATGTAGAATTTCCATGCCATGATACGCTCATAGTCTTTGTTATTGTTAGTGTTTGATACACGGAAATGTGTTTATTACTAATATTTTTATGTTTAAAACGCGTAAAAGTGTAGAGTTTTTCTGGTTCAAAAATAATATTTCATCAGTGACAGGACATTTACTTTAATAAACACCCGTTGGTTTACCCGTTGTGAATTACGTCAAGGAAAAGAATCTGGTGACACATAGTCAGCATGAATATAGAAAATGCTGTTCTTATGAAAGGCAACTAGCTCACTGTTCTCTTGAAGTAGTGATGGTTAACGGTAAGGGATCTCAAATTGATTCCATGTTCGTAGGCTTCCCAAAAGCTTTTAACACCGTTACTCACAAGTGGCTTATAATCATGTTACTTGTGTATGGAGTATCGTTGCAGCTATGCTACTGGATTCGTTATTTCCTCTCAGAAAGGTCCAAGGTCGTAGTAACTGACTGAAAGTGTTATAGGCCCTCTGCTGTTCCTAATATATAAATGATTTGGGAAACAATGTGAACAGTCATCTTAAATACACTACTGGCCATTAAAATTGCTACAATAAGAAGAAATCCAGATGATAAACGGGTATTCACTGGACAAATATATTATACTAGAACTGACATGTGATTACATTTTCACGCAATTTGGGTGCATAGATCCTGAGAAATCAGTACCCAGAACAACCACTTCTGGCCGTAATAACGGCCCTGATACGCCTGAGCATTGAGTCAGAGTTTCGATGGCGTGTACAGGTACAGCTGCCAATGCAGCTTCAACACGATTCCACAGTTCATCAAGAATAGTGACTGGCGTATTGTGACGAGCCAGTTGCTCGGCCATCATTGACCAGGCGTTTTCAGTTGGTGAGAGATGTGGAGAATGTACTGACTAGGCAGCAGTGGAACATTTTCTGTATCCAGAAAGGCCCGAACAGGACCTGCAACATGCGGTCGTGCATTATCCTGCTGAAATGTAGGGTTTCGCAGGGATCGAATGAAGGGTACAGCTACGAGTCGTAACACATCTGAAATGTAACGTCCACTGTTCAAAGTGCCGTCAATGCGAACGAGAGGTGACCGAGACGTGTAACCAATGGCACCCCATACCATCACGCCGGGCGATACGCCAGTATGGCGATGACGAATAAACGCTTCCAATGTGCATTCACCGCGATGTCGTCAAACAAGCATGCGACCATCATGATGCTGTAAACAGAACCTGGATTCATTCGAGAAAATGACGTTTTCCCATTTGTGCACCCAGGTTCGTCGTCGAGTACACCATCGGAGGCGCACCTGTCTGTGATGCAACGTCACGGGTAACCGCAGACATGGCCTCCGAGTTGATAGTCCATGCTGCTGCAAACGTCGTCGACCTGTTCGTGCAAATGGTTGCTGTCTTACAAACGTCCCCATCTGTTGACTCATGGTTCGAGACGTGGCTGCACGATCCGTTACAGCCATACAGATAAGATGCCTGTCATCTCGACTGCTAGTGATACGAGGCTGTTTGGATCCAGCACGGCGTTCCGTATTACCCTTCTGAACCCACCGATTCCATTTTCTGCTAACAGTCATTGGATCTCGACCAACGCGAGCAGCAAGGCCGCGATACGATAAACCGCAATCGCGATAGGCTACAATCCGACCTTTATCAAAGTCGGAAACGTAATCGTACTTATTTCTCCTCCTTACACGAGGCATCACAACAACGTTTCACCAGGCAACGCCGGTCAACTGCTGTTTGTGTATGAGAAATCGGTTGGAGACTTTCCTCATGTCAGCGCGTTGTAGGTGTCGCCACCGGCGCCAACCTTGTATGAATGCTCTGAAAAGCTAATCATTTGGCTATCACAGCATCTTCTTCCTGTCGGTTAAATTTCGCGTCTGTAGCACGTCATCTTCGTGCTGTAGCAATTTTAATGGCCAGTAGTGTAGTTTGCAGATGATACTATCGTTTATCGTCTCGTAAAGTCATCATAAGATCAAAACCAACTGAAAAATGATATGGAGAAGATATATGTATTGTGCAGAAAGGGAGCAATTGACCCTAAGTAATGAAAACTGTGAGGTCATCTACATGATTACTTAATAGAATCTGTTAAATTTCGGTCACATGATAAATCAGCCAAATGTAAAGCCTTTCGACTGAACTAAAAACGTAGGGATAAAAATTACGAACAGTATCCATCTACACAGATACTCCGCAAGCTGCTGTACGGTGGCTGGTACAAGGTACCCTGCACCACTACCAGTAGTTACCATTTCCGGTTCACGAGTCTCTATACGCCTACGTATGATCCATAGTTTCTCTTATCTTCATGTACTTACGCGAAATGAACGTTGGAGGCAGTAGAGTCGTTCATCTTCAAACGCCGATTCTCATAATTTTCTCATTCAGCCAACGACCAGAGAGGGCGGACTAGCGGACAAAGATTCTGTGCGCTATCGTCCTCTGGGGTGTTAGGTCAGGCGATCGAGGAGGCCAAAGTGCCTGTGAAATTATGCGACAACCAAAAACATCGGCAAGCAGTGAAATTGAAACGCGAGTTGTATGCGCGGTTGCATCATCTTGTTGAAAATAACCGTTCAGTATTTCGCTTAACACAAGTTCTCCTGTGAATGGGTACCGAATATCACTGCAGTATTGTTGTGAGTTTATTGTTTCGTTGAAAAATATGAGACCCACAATCCGACGTCTAGAAATTGCAATCCAAACTCCTATTTTCACAGAATGAAGTGGTTCCTCATGAACACACAATGGATTTGCAGTACTCCACATACGAGAATTTTGCGAAATTCATGTGCCCGGATAAATGAAACCACGCCTTATCAGTGAAAAACGTTTCATTAAGAATATCCCTTCTATTTTGTTGAACGAAATGTTTGAACCATTGACAATAATGCAGTCTTTTGCCATGATCAGTATTTTTCAGTTCCTGCACGACTGTCATTCTGTATGGGAAAAGTTCTAATTTTTTCCTCACAGCTGTGTGGGCCGTTCCGACATTAACATCGATTTCCTGGGCGAGTTTTCTTACTGACGTTTTCGGACTCATGGACATTTCATCGGAAATGTCGAGTAGTTTATCGTCAGACAAAAACGCTTGGACGACCACTTCTCGGTGCAAGTGCCACTGAATCTGTACTTTGAAATTTGTTAATGAAATCTCGCACAGTGTCGCGATGTGGGAGTGTTGTCTCCGTGAAACTGAACTAAGTGTTTGACGAACTGAAACTGCGTATTTACCGCCAGATTTGAACACTTGTTCGACTAAAAAAACACGTACTTCAATGGTTAGCATTTTAACAGTGACAAAAACGAACCAAACGAACAAGGGAACTAAACTTAAACGTTCACGTCAACACGTAACGACACACACCAACGATACTACTGGCGCTGGCTGAGATGAACGAAACAGTGGAATGTTGGGAGAGTCCAGTTGAAGGGAAGTAACCCAGGCAGGCGAACAATCATACGGCACTGCGAAGAGAGTTTTTGAACACCCCGTACGAAATGGCTCTGAGCACTATGGGACTTAACTGCTGAGGTCATCAGTCCCCTAGAACTCAGAACTACTTAAACCTAACTAACCTAAGGACATCACACACATTCGTGCACGAGGTAGGATTCGAACCTGCGGCCGTAGCGGCCGCGTAGTTCCTAGAACCGCTCGGCCACTCCGGCCGCCACACCCTGTACATTTTAAATTTGTAAAATAATTTTTCACTATTAATTTTTAAATCTTTGGATTTAAATCTCCACTTTAAGCTCCATGCTTAATTGACTGTAGTATTTTGTTCCCTTACAGAAAATACTGTTTACGGTTTTCGTTTCTTTACTCTTGGGAAATGTAGGTTCAGTCTGGCTCTTGTTGCCTGATCATGAAATCTCCTGTTTGTAAGAGATTCGCTGATGTTTTTCTTGATGTGCACGACACATTGGTTAGATGTACTTCCACTCTACAGTTAGAATAACCAGCTGTTTAAATAGCATCTTCAGTCGTTGGTACTTCTCTAACTATCCCCGTGCTACTACATTTCCGCCTGAATGCACTCAGGGAAGTAGGGCAAACTGCTCCTCGTATGCTCACTGTATCTTACTCGTCTGCCACAAAAACGATAAATGTTGGCCATTTGGCTCCCGCGTGGAGGAGCGTACGATGTGGTATGGAGGCGAATATATTTTCTCGAGAGTTCCTGGCACATTTGTGTTAAGTGCGTTCTTAGGGAAGCCGGATTTACAGCGCACAGAGGGTATTGCTTCAGGCGCCAGACTACTTGTCTCTCCCTTTAAGGAAACCACCCGGACGACGCGCGGAATCCACGTCGATATTGTCGGCAGTTCACGACCCGCAAGAGCTGCTGTGATGCGCGTCGAGAAACACTCCGGACGTGATTGAGCATCGCAGACAGTTTGTGCAGTAGACCCTTTTACTGTGTCAATCACGATAGCCTGCTACATAAACTGAGGTAAGATGGAATTGATGGTATACCCATCCAATCGATGTCATGTCGGATCGAAAGAATGTGGAAACGTGAATTTAATGTTTCAGTGTAAGCAGGGCAGATTCTTCTGGCTGCGAAGAAATCACTTGCAGGGCTCCACAAGGCTCAATGTTATTTAGTTTTTTAGGCTCGTGGCATGTATATTTTCATCGAACCACAAATACATACACAAACAGAATGAAAGGAAAATAAAGTTCTTAAAAGCGTCATTGAGTGCATTTCTCCCTTTAAATTTCAAAAAGACTCATTTAGGGTGCTGAACGTGCAGGGTTCAAAAATGGTTCAAATGGCTCTGAGCACTATGGGACTTAACATCTATCGTCATCAGTCCCCTAGAACTTAGAACTACTTAAACCTAACTAACCTAAGGACATCACACACATCCATGCCCGAGGCAGGATTCGAACCTGCGACCGTAGCAGTCGCGCGGTTCCGGACTGAGCGCCTAGAACGGCTAGACCACCGCGGCCGGTGAACGTCCGGGGCTAATACACTAATAATGAATATTTTTATATGGCCATATTGATGAAATTTTAAATGAAAAAATCAGGGCTTTTTGTGTTGTTTCTGTGAGGTGGTCTGTCTGAAACCTTTTCCTCGACCGCTCGGAAGAAAACCGCGTGATTTTCACGCTGGGTGTCGCGGTTCTAACTTTCATCGCAGAGACCTCAAAAGAAGTGGTCAAATGTGAGTGAGAGAAGTAGTGACGAACTTCCCAACGTGTGACACGTCCACCTTGGTGGAATTTGGTGTCAATGTGACATCGTTAATCCACCTTACACCACACATTAACTTCAGAGCTTTTGAATTTTTTTCGCATGTGCTATTTGAAGTGTCGCCGAGCCCGATGGTGACGTCATAGGGCGTCACCCTTATGCGCCATTACAACCATTGCAGAGAAATGATGTTAGGAAAAATTCCGCTCACAGCTGGTAAAATTGTTGTTTATTAAAACACGACCGGTTTCGCGGCTATAAGCCGCATCATCAGGTGAACCTACATGGTAAAAAACAGAGTACATTGTCACCACCTTTTACGGATATTAAAATTAGTAAATGAATGTTTAAAATATACTACAGTGTTAACAAAGATCTTAGGAGTATCCATCGCTCCTAGTCAAAAGTTACTATTCAGAGAATAACGTCAATATTATGGCGAGCGAAAGGTAAAGCAGAAGGGCCCGTTCGTTAAAGTTTGTCTGCAGCTAAAATGAGGAAAGAAAATATTTTATAGTGAGCGGACGATGAATTAGAAAAAAAAGTGGCCGGATTGGCGGCAAAATATTGTCACTGCTAACATGATTAGTCGCGGCACTCGCAAATCACATTGTGGAAAGAACCAGGTGGCAGTGTGTTGCCAGTATGACAGCAGGGCAGCCCAGTGCAGGGCAATGCAAGAGCGACCCACAGGAAAGACAAAGAGAGACTAGCTGGCTGGCGGAAGATAAGCTATCCTTGTGCACAGTGTGACGTCATATACTTATCACTAGCAGCGCGCGGTTGCTAATTTACAAACGAGAATAGTGCAGAATTTTGTTACCTACCACTACCTAATCATACACTCCAGGCCACGAGTGGCCTACCGGGACCATCTGACCGCCGTGTCATCCTCAGAGGAGGATGCAGATAGGAGGGGCGTGGGGTCAGCACACCGCTCTTCCGGTCGTTATGATGGTATTCTCGACTGAAGCCGCTACTATTCGGTCGAGTAGCTCCTCAATTGGCATCACGAAGCTGACACTTGTTGATGGCCTAGCATTGAAATCTGCAGCAATTTGTGAAAGCGTTGCACTTCTGTCACGTTGAACGATTCTCCTCACTCGTCGTTGATTCCGTTCTTGCAGTATCTTTTTCCGTGTGCAACGATGTCCGAGATTTGATGTTTTACTGGATTCCTGATATGTGGTGGCCATCATTTGCTGCACACAACTGCAATCTCTGGCGTAATGAATGTCGTACACGCCGCAGTACATCTGGTGTAATGTCGCCGCAGGCTGCCACAATACGTGGTTTCATATCCTCTGGGGCTGTAGGCACATCACGGTACACACGGTACATGATGGCGACCACATTGAACATCTATTGGCCTGACATGTCGGGACACACGCTATTCCACTCCGTAATTGAAAACGGAAACCACGTGTGTACGTGTACCTCACCCCTCATGGTAATGTACATGTGTGTCAGTGAAAAAGACCAATAAAAAGGTGTTAGCATGTGGACGTAATGTGCTGTTCCAGTCTCTTCTGTACCTAAGGTCCATCACCGTTCCCTTTGGATCCCTACGTAATTCGGTGCTCTCCGATACACACGATCGAACAGCGGAGGAGTGGTACTCAAGCGTCAAATTTAGGTTAGAATATCTCCGGATGTAATTAACATTTTGCAATGCAACAAACGGCACTGAATACGTATTTGTTTATATGTTCAGATATGCTAACAAAACTAACGGGGTTCTATTTTTTTAAAAACGTAGGTTTGTGTTAAAAACATACTTCCGTGCATTTTTTATGGTTTGTATTAAACAATTACACTAGCCCCTCTCCTCACGTTCGGTCTGTGGAATCGGTTCGTCAGTATTTGATGTGGTTTACGAAATATATCCAGCGGTAACGTTAGGTGACTCACCCAGTATAGGCATTGCCCACCGCAGCGCCGTATTTTAGTTTACATATCTCTGTATTTGAATACCCATGCCTATACCAGTTTCTTGGGAGCTTCAGTATATATTCCGGGCACCCGCACTTGTTGAAAGGCATGATGGTAGGAAGAACTCAGTTCACACCTGCTAAAATTGTTGTTTATTAAGACACGACCGGTTTGGTGCCTTTAAGCCGCATCATCAGGTAAACCCACGCGGTAAAGAGTAAAGTACAGTCTCACTACTTTTTATGGATGTTAAAATTAGTAAATGAATGTCTAAAAAATGCTTACAACGTTAAAAGGTCAACGACAAGTGAAGAGAATCGTTCAACGTGACAGAAATGCACCCCTTTCACAAATTGCTGCAGATTTCAATGCTAGGACATGAACAAGTGTCAGCTTGCGAACCATTCAAGGAAACATCATCGATATGGGCTTCCGAAGCCGAAGCCCAGTCGTGTACCCTTGATGACTACACGACACAAACCTTTACGCCTGGCCTGGGCCCGTCAACAACGACATTGGACTGTTGATGACTGGAAACGTTTTGCCTGGTCGGACGAGTCTAGTTTCGAATTGTGTCGATCAGATGGACGTGCACGGCTATTGAGACTACCTCATGAATCCATGGCCCCTGCATGTCAGCAGGGGACTGTTCAAGCTGGTGAAGGCTCTGTAATGGTGTAGGGTGTGTGCAGTTGGAGTGATATGGGGCCCTTCATACGTCTCGACACCACTCTGACAAGCATCCTACCTGTTCACCTGCATCCATTCATGTCCATTGTGCATTTCGTCGGACTTGGGCAATTCCAGCAGGATAATAGGATAAGCCACACGTCCAGAATAGCTGCAGCGTGGCTCCAGGAACACTCTTCTGAATTTAAACTTCCACTGGCCACCAGACTCCCTAGACATGAACATTATTGACCATATCTGGGATGCCTTGCAACGTGCTGTTCAGAAGAGATCTCCACCCCCTCGTACTCTTACTGATTTATGGACAGCCCTGCAGGATTCATAGCGTAAATTCCCTCCAGCACTACTTCAGACATTAGTAGAGTCCATGCCACGTCGTGTTGCGGCACTTCTGCGTGCTAGCGGGGGCCCTACACGATACTGAGCAGGTGTCCAATTTCTTTGGATCTTCTGTGTAAAATAGTTGGTGATTGCAGAGGAAGGTTGAAGACGCCTTTAAGCGAAAATTAAAATTTATGCATAGCAGTGGGAGACAATTACGGGGTTTCGAAAAAGTGATACTTTTTTCTTAGTTGTGTAGAAAGGCTTCCACCAGACGGCTCAACAGCCCAAGATGGGATGATCCACCCACTAATACCACATAATCATAAAGCCACATAAATACGCCGTGCAGTTTTGTTTTGGCTCCTAGTAAGGCACTTGGCGATCCCTTTACTTACAACGTAGTTTTGGACTGATTATGGACGGATCAAGATTAGTTTTAGGGAGAAAATCTACAATAGCCACCGAGCATAACGTTCCCAGACGACGGACCGATCAGTATCATGTGTCAGATGCTGTTACTCAGCGAGACACTTCGAAGAGATTTGGTATTTAATTCAGAACATTAAGGGCAAGAGTGGTAATCAGGAACTGAACTCAACGCCACAACCTCATCTTCCCTTACCGGTCAACTACCGCTAGCAAAAACATCTACCAGCACCAGTTCTCGAGCGGGCTAATCCTGACACGAGCGACATTCTACTAGCGTTCATCAGCGACCTCTGCGATGGGGGCGGGACTGATTTTTAAGAAAATTTAGATAAATAACGAAGGATCGTGTTAGATACCGAAGGGTCAAATTTGCTTTCATGCTTTTATTATAGAGGCATAAAAAAAAGGCGTACGCTTTTGAGCTTGCCCCTATTTCGAGGAAGCCTGTCTCCCACTTTATAGAGGAGCTGCCACATGCACCAAAGTGGATCAAAGGGAAACGAAAATGTGGTTCCACTGAAAGTGTACGAATATAGGATCCTTGCTTTCTGTAAGCCTTGTGGTGGCGCCAGACTAATACTGGAGTATCAGTTCTCCCACAGTAAGAAACATCTTTCCGGATTGCTTTAACGTCGAACGACGACACAAATATGGCGGCACCGCAAAAAAATTTGTCCCGCTAAGGCGACATTACACTCGCACGGCGTGAGAATGGCGCCAATTTCGATATTAGACTCATATGCGCCATATGCAGGGTGAGTCACCTAACATTACCGCTGGATATATTTCGTAAACCACATCAAATACTGACGAATCGATTCCACAGACCGAACGTGAGGAGACGGCCTAGTGTAATTGGTTAATACAAACCATAAAAAAATGTACGGAAGTATGTTTTTTAACACAAACCTACGTTTTTTTAAATGGAACCCCGTTAGTATTGTTAGCACATCTGAGCATATAAACAAATACGTAATCAGTGCCGTTTGTTGCATTGTAAAATATTAATTACATCCAGAGATATTGTAACCTAAAGGTGACGCTTGAGTACCACTCCTCCGCTGTTCGATCGTGTGTATCGGAGAGCACCGAATTACGTAGGGATCCAAAGGGAACGGTGATGGACCTTAGGTACAGAAGAGACTGGAACAGCACATTACGTCCACATACTAACACATTTTTATTGGTCTTTTTCACTGACGCACATGTACATTACCATGAGGGGTGAGGTACACGTTCGACGGGCGTTTCATAGGACGTGGAGGACGCATAAATTGGCCAGCCCGTTCTCCTGATCTTACACCTCTGGACTTCTTTCTGTGGGGTACGTTAAAGGAGAATGTGTACCGTGATGTGCCTACAACCCCAGAGGATATGAAACAACGTATTGTGGCAGCCTGCGGCGACATTACGCCAGATGTACTGCGGCGTGTACGACATTCATTACGTCAGAAATTGCAATTGTGCGCAGCAAATGATGGCCACCACATTGAACATCTATTGGCCTGACATGTCGGGACACACTCTCTTCCACTCCGTAGTTGAAAACGGAAACCACGTGTGTACGTGTACTTCACCCCTCATGGTAATGTACATGTTCGTTAGTAAAAAAGACCAATGAAAAGGTGTTAGCATGTGGACGTAATGTGCTGTTCCAGTCTTTTCTGTACCTAAGGTCCACTCCGATACACACGATCGAACAGCGGAGGAGTGGTACTCAAGCGTAAACTTTAGGTTACAATATCTCTGGATGTAATTAATATTTTACAATGCAACAAACGGCACTGACTACGTATTTGTTTATATGTTCAGATGTGCTAACAAAAGTAACGGGGTTCCAGTTAAAAAAACGTAGGTGTGTGTTAAAAAACATACTTCCGTGCATTTTTTTATGGTTTGTATTAACCAATTACACTAGGCCGTCTCCTCACGTTCGGTCTGTGGAATCGATTCATCAGTATTTGATGTGGTTTACGAAATACACTCCTGGAAATTGAAATAAGAACACCGTGAATTCATTGTCCCAGGAAGGGGAAACTTTATTGACACATTCCTGGGGTCAGATACATCACATGATCACACTGACAGAACCACATGCACATAGACACAGGCAACAGAGCATGCACAATGTCGGCACTAGTACAGTGTATATCCACCTTTCGCAGCAATGCAGGCTGCTATTCTCCCATGGAGACGATCGTAGAGATGCTGGATGTAGTCCTGTGGAACGGCTTGCCATGCCATTTCCACCTGGCGCCTCAGTTGGACCAGCGTTCGTGCTGGACGTGCAGACCGCGTGAGACGACGCTTCATCCAGTCCCAAACATGCTCAATGGGGGACACATCCGGAGATCTTGCTGGCCAGGGTAGTTGACTTACACCTTCTAGAGCACGTTGGGTGGCACGGGATACATGCGGACGTGCATTGTCCTGTTGGAACAGCAAGTTCCCTTTCCGGTCTAGGAATGGTAGAACGATGGGTTCGATGACGGTTTGGATGTACCGTGCACTATTCAGTGTCCCCTCGACGATCACCAGTGGTGTACGGCCAGTGTAGGAGATCGCTCCCCACACCATGATGCCGGGTGTTGGCCCTGTGTGCCTCGGTCGTATGCAGTCCTGATTGTGGCGCTCACCTGCACGGCGCCAAACACGCATACGACCATCATTGGCACCAAGGCAGAAGCGACTCTCATCGCTGAAGACGACACGTCTCCATTCGTCCCTCCATTCACGCCTGTCGCGACACCACTGGAGGCGGGCTGCACGATGTTGGGGCGTGAGCGGAAGACGGCCTAACGGTGTGCGGGACCGTAGCCCAGCTTCATGGAGACGGTTGCGAATGGTCCTCGCCGATACCCCAGGAGCAACAGTGTCCCTAATTTGCTGGGAAGTGGCGGTGCGGTCCCCTACGGCACCGCGTAGGATCCTACGGTCTTGGCGTGCATCCGTGCGTCGCTGCGGTCCGGTCCCAGGTCGACGGGCACGTGCACCTTCCGCCGACCACTGGCGACAACATCGATGTACCGTGGAGACCTCACACCCCACGTGTTGAGCAATTCGGCGGTACGTCCACCCGGCCTCCCGCATGCCCACTATACGCCCTCGCTCAAAGTCCGTCAACTGCACATACGGTTCACGTCCACGCTGTCGTGGCGTGCTACCAGTGTTAAAGACTGCGATGGAGCTCCGTATGCCACGGCAAACTGGCTGACACTGACGGCGGCGGTGCACAAATGCTGCACAGCTAGCGCCATTCGACGGCCAACACCGCGGTTCCTGGTGTGTCCGCTGTGCCGTGCGTGTGATCATTGCTTGTACAGCCCTCTCGCAGTGTCCGGAGCAAGTATGGTGGGTCTGACACACCGGTGTCAATGTGTTCTTTTTTCCATTTCCAGGAGTGTATATCCAGCGGTAACGTTAGGTGACTCACCCTGTATAGCTGAAGATGCACACTCAAGATTAGATACTTTACAGTTACGGTGGTTGCTGCTGCATTCCACCTGCTGATTCAAATAGTCCCACACGTATTTCAAGCGATTGCTATCGGGAATGTCTGACAGAACAGAGTGAACATATATACAGGGTGTCCCATTTATCTTGACCACCCTAAATAACTATTCGTCCAGATGCAAATTACAAGTTGTTTCAAGCAAATGTTATTTACCCGTCAGTGGGACATCAATCAACACGATTGCCTTCGTTGTAGCTTTGTTTTTTACAAAGATATGAACAGCGGTATGACTTTTTTAAATGCCACCGTGTATTTTTTATTCGATAATTCATTTCCTCCCCTAAAGACCTATTCAAAAATGTATCACAGCGTCCCATTCACTGAAACACAACGTTGTTAATTACGTAACACTACACTGACGTTGACGCTCCCAGCGCTTGGTGCAGGTACTCGGGGAAATGGAACACATCCACGTGCTGACGTGGACAGAGGACAAATGTAAACATAAGTGGAATACGCCCGTCATTCCGTCAAGCATCGTCAGTTGAAGACTTGTGTGAGTAGAATTTACACCAACGAAGAGCAGGTGGAAATGCTACTCCTCTATGGGAAATGAAAGTTAGCAGAAGAGTAATTGCAATACTGTTTTCTTATGTACGGGTATATTTAATACAGTAGTTTAGTCCTTTTAAATACTGCTCTGTAGAGCAGGCGTTGTGTAGAGTAGGCATACAGTAAAGCCTGTCCTTCCTACAAACTGCATCGACATAAAGTTTCCTTTATTGTTGTTTTTGTTGAAGGTAGGCGAAATGCTACGCAGGTAGCGGCACTGTACAGACAGACATATCCTGACAAGAACCCACCTTCCCGACGGACGTTTTCTCGTCTTGTTGCGACGCTTCAGGAAACGGGAAGTTTCAACCCACAACAACACAATCGTTGTAGCACTCGCACAGACGAAGCTGCCCAAGTTACTGTTCTTTCTTCCGTTGCTATGAATCCACATGTAAGCACACGACAGCTTGAACACGAGATTGGCATTCCTAAAACCAGTGTACATCGTATTCTTACATGTCACAGGTTCCATCCTTACCATGTACACGTACTACATCAAGAATTGCATTGCAATCATTCCCAAAATCGTGTACTGTTCTGTCAGTGGGCACAGCAGCAAATCCTCGCCAACCCGAACTTCTTCTCCTATGTTTCATTTACCGATGAATGTTCCTTCTCAGACAAAGGAGGGGTAAATACAAGGAACACGCATTATTTGTCCAGCGACAACCCACGATGGCTTAGGCAGGTGGAACATCAGCGTCAATGGAGAGTTAACGTATGGTGTGGGATGCTTGGTACTACAATTATTGGCCCGTATTTCATCAATGGTAGTCTAAACTGCACAGCGTATGACAACTTCCTCAGACGAATTCTTCCTCCTCTTCTGTGCCGCTAAGAACCAGAATACTTACGTGGTATCAACACGATGGATGTCCAGCACATAATGCCTTGCGTGCACGTCGTGTTCTCAACAGAAGGTATCCTGCCAGATGGATTGTTCGAGGAGGAACAGTTCTTGGCCTGCTAGGTCTCCTGATTTAAATCCTCTGGACTTTTTTCAATCAGGATGCATTAAAGACGTTGTCTATCGCGATATTCCAACAACTCCAGAGGACATGCAGGAACGTATCGTGGTTGCTTGTAATTCCCTTCAGCAGGCACCACTGGAAGCAGTAAATAATTCTTTCATTCAACGAGTGCACCGGTGTATCGGTGTCCAGGGTCACAACTTTGAGCACCTTTGAATGTTCCACTCCTGTGCAATGGAACAGGAGAGTCAATGTCAATTTTGTGTTATGTTTTTACTTGGCTTCCATTTGTTTTCTGACAACTCCAGCAAGTGGACGAGTTTGTGATCGCGGGCTCAAAGTCGATGTTGTGTTATGTAATTAATAACGTTGTGTTTCAGTGAATGGTACACTATGATACATTTTTGAATAGGTCTTTAGGAGAGGAAATGAATTAATGAGTAAAAAACACAAAAGTCATACCGCTGTTCATATCTTTGTAAAAAAAACACAGCTACAACGAAGGCAATCATTCTGATTGATGTCCCCCTGACGGCTAAAGAACATTTGCTTGAAACATTTTGTAATTTGCATCTGGACCAACAGTTATTTCGGGTGGTCAAGATAAATGAGACACCCTGTATACACGGAGATGACAGGAGTCATATGACAGCAATGTTCACTTATACAGCTGGCGGTAGTACCGTGTACACGAGGTGTAAAAGTGCAACGTATTGGTGGAGCTGTCATTTGTACTCACGTGATTCATGTGGAAATATTTTCGACGTGATTATGCCAACACGACGGGAATTAAGACACTTTGAACGCGGAATGGTACATAGAGCTATATGTACCTGACATTCAATTTCTGAAACTGTGAGTGAATCCAATATTCTGAGATTCACGTGCAGAGAATACCACTTTTCAGGTAATAGCTTTCACCACGGACAACGCAGTGGCCGACGACCTTCACTTAACGACCGAGAACCGTGACGTTTGCGTAGATTTGTCAGTGCTAACAGACAAGTAGTGTCAGTGCTGACAGACAAGTAGTGTCAGTGCTAACAGACAAGGAACTCTGCGTCAAATAAGTGCAGAAATCATTCGGACGTGTTATCATCAGTGGGGTTTTTCAATCTAAAACATACAGAAAATGGTGTGGTTGTACAAACACAGTAAAACAATATTACGTTTTTACAAATCGTCTTTTGAAATATAGTTTTATTGTATGTAGTTATTTATTGTATGCTACAACATGTTTTAAACTATTATTGGTGCTGTTTGTGACATACATTGTGTGCTCTTTTTTTCTGTTGCCGTCTTTTTACTTAGCGAACATCATGTCATCTGCAACCATGTGAGCGGCTGTTAGTAAACAAATACTCAAAGGTGAACTTCGTATGTCAGCATTATATACTTAGGGTTGTGGTAGTGTTGTGGAAACATCAGAATAGCTATACATTAGGGCAGCCATATGTTGAAGATATTAGAGGAAGTGCAGATTTTCAGACATAGAAAAGAAAATGTACGGTTCACGTTGAATAATTAGTTGTAATTAACGCACTATATCATTCTGGCTAATTTTGATTGCTCGTATGGTTCGGTGCTAGTAGGGAATGAAATTTTTTACTATTCTCGCTTGAAAAGGTAACGACCCAGTGCTCCTAGCCATATTACGTCGCACTGTCCACATAGATAGCTTTCGTTCCGTCAGCCAGCTAATCTGTCTTTGTCGTTCGTGCTGCACGCTCTTGCCTTGCCCTGCAGTCATACTGGTAAGACACTGCCACCTGATTTTTTTTTCCACATTATAATTTGCATGTGCCACGACTTGTAACGGAACTGAAATGATGGTGGGCTGACAGTAATTTTGAGCCCGCGCGTCGGAAAAGGGCGCGCTGGTGTGAGACTGCCAGGGAGTGCACCCTGATGCCATCTGTTGGCGAAACTGGGAATTAGCGCTACCTGTCAGACAATGCACTAAGCTCTCGGAGTCAAATGTATTCTTTTTCTTGATAATTATAAGTTATTACTGTATAATTTAATGTTGTAAAGCGCTAGTAGTAAATCATTATGACTGGTATGAACTCCAGGGTAATAAATATAAATATTCTTAAATACTAAATGATTTCGCTAAAAAGGTGGTAGGGGAACGCCCCCACTCTTGGTGATACGAGCGTAGCTAGGGGTAGCTGGAGACACAGGGACTGAACAATGGAATGGCCTGGGGAGTGTTGACGTGATCGGACGTGAGTAACTGTGCTCACGCAAAAGTGATTGTGCAACAGCGAAGAGGCGAATATCGTCGCCGTTTGTGGAGTAGAACGCGACGAATGGTTCTCGAAGCCGTCTCTATGCCACTGGGGCTGATTGTAAGAGTTCCTGCGCCCAGATTTTATGGCGGACGTGCAGTAGCTTATACGAGTGCTACAGCTCGTAGTTCCAGCCGCCGTTAAGGGCATGAGGCGTGAAGAGCTGCGTTAGCCACATGCATCTCACCACCAGCACCGACACGTCTACCCAAGGCAAGACTGCTTGCAATTGTTAAGTCGAACTTTGTATACATGTAAAAGGAGAATACCGGTTTTCTTTTATGCAAGTGCAGACGACAGAATATAGTAATGAGTAAAATTACGACGCATGTTGTTCATTGTAAAGTGTAGTAACCTGAAACATAGTGTAGTGAAATCAGACTGAGGCCACCATCGCCTCTTTCATTTACAATTCTTTTGGTTGTAGAATACTTTAGCGTATAAGAATGTTGAAAAGAGCAATGGTCACACCAGAATGAGTTGCCTATTTATAGTTACTTAAATTTTTCTGAGTAACCTTTCAAGTAAAGTCACTTAGCTAATTCTATATCAATTTCCAAAGAGTAATATCCAAAATCATTAAATAAGTTGAAGGATAGAATTTTGTTAACCTAAGTTGCATAAATTGTCTTGGTAGTAATTACCAAGCCAACTCACAGAAATTGAGAGAGTATTTGCTTTGTAGAATCACCTAGAACGATCAGAAATAGTAACATTCAGAATTAAGTTTAAATTCAACTCAAGCCGTTTCACTTTGAAACGAGCCAAAAAATTGATTTATTCTTTTGCTCCTTCAGAGCTGGCGACCGTAGTTATAAGTATTTTCAGGAGGATTCGACGGTAAGTCTGCTGCTCTCGTCGTGCTGATAGGATTATCCGCTGCTGCTAGCAGTGGTGATTGGATACATAAGCTCACTACCAAGTTAAGTGGGTCAGGTAGGCAGTGTTACCGTGTAAACTGTAGGGCACTGTAGGCCGTGGATCGAACCCGTTCAATCATCACAGCTCTTTGGGAAATAGTCCGGTTAGGGGTGTACTAATCATTAGGTAAATACTGGCGAGTAACGGTCAAAAATGTATACGCAAGTGAATTTAGCAAGGTCCATGTAGCACCTAGTTAATGTGGTGCAATGGCGAGGGTAGGAGTGGAGTGAAAGTGAGCTGAGCTTGTGGCAGCTGTGCTGTATTCAAAGATTAACAACGTGAATTCACTACTACCTCTTACCATTAGGACTGAGCTATTTACGGTTAAAATACGTAGCAGTAAGCGCAAAGGCGTGACAGTTACAAGTCCGTATTGGCTTTATACATACGGAATTAGAAAGCGGGTCATTCCGTCAGTGGAGTGGGTTAAAGCAACCGTGTCAGTTGAGAACATACCCCATTTACTGATGGAAAGATTCGGCGGTTTGGTCGCAGACTGTACTTTGCTTTTTACCGCGTAGGTTCACCTGATGATTTGGCTTACAGCCGCGAACCCGGTCGTGCTGAACAATAAAAACACTTGTCGCTTAGTGACGCTAACTCAGCCATGAAATACCTCACTGAGCGTCTACCAGGCCCAAGATGAGAAACGTGAAAGTTTACTACGTGTTCAAGAAACTGATAAACTTTTGCACCATTCGAACCAACCCTAAACATCTCACGAGCGCAACGAAGGGGGCGTGAGCGCGGAACCTATTCTCTAACGCCCCGCTCGGCTTCAAGCGCTCACAGAATCGTTCCTTCAAAGGAGTTAGTGCATAATATTCATAATATTTTGGAAAACAATTCTTCAATGTATATACATTCGAATTCCGTAATAAAAAAATTTCGAGTTTTTTCGACAGCCATCCTGTCGTTTCCTCTTAAATGAATTGCAGGTTCAGACGAATGGTAACTGTGAACAGCTGTGTCAGAGAAACTATGGACGGAAAGCGATATTCGCTTAAAAATTATTGTCGTCTAGAGCCGTGTTATTTGTTTACCGATGTGTCGTCAACCAAGGATATGTACCAGACATGTTGTGCTGATACAGCTACGTCTGGAGTGTACATATATCCAGCCGAATTTGGGAACGTTCAACTCTTTTTTTAACAGCTAAAGTTTCGACAGCGCCTTTCTTTCATTGTATTCTTCCAGTATAAAAAGTTTCAGGGCACGTTTCTACGCTTCGGATTGATCCGTTCCCTTCCAGTTGGTGTGGTGAATGGAAACCTGCTCTTAATGTAGAACAGTTTAATGCAGTTGAGTAGGAAAGACTGTCCTGTAAACGAATACTGCATTAACCGTGCACAGTCGTGTAGGTTAAATATCTAGGCGTAATGTTGCAAAGAGACACGAAATGGAACGAGCATGTTAAGATTGTAGTAGGGGAGGCGAATGCTCGGCTTCTGTTTATCTGGAGATTTTAAGAAAATTTAGATCTTCCGTAAAGGAGACCACGTATACAGCGTGTGACTACTGCTCGGAAGTTTGCCACAGGTCGGATTAAAGGTAGACATTGAACCGATTCAGAGGTGGGGTGCTAGATTTGTTACCGACCTGGTTCGATCAGCATGCGAGTATTACAAAGATTCTTCTTGAGTTCAACTAGGAAGGCCTGAAGGGAAGGCGTAGTTGTCGTAGCGAAACACTACTGAGAAAGTTGAGACAACCAGCATTTGCAGGTGACTGCAAAACAATCCTACAGGCGCCGACGGATGTTATCGAGAAGAGGTACGAAAACATATGGACAGTTCTTCTTCCGTCGCTCCATCTGCCACTGGAACTGGAAATGGAATGACTTGTAGTGACGCCAGGTAATCTCTGCCATGCACTGTGTGGGGGCTTGTAGAGTGTGTGCACTGTGTGGGGGCTTGCAGAGTGTGTATGTAGATGTAGGAGTGCCCTCTGTCACATTTTCTGTTCCTGAAGTCAATAGGTCTTCATCCGGTGTGTCTTCAATTTTTAGGGCTCCACAGCTGAGTCGGTAAAAACGGAAACTCTAACGGGACCACTTCGTTGCCCGTCAGTCAGTCAGTCAGTCTGACTGTCTGTCTGACTGCTTAAAACATTTTTTTCTCAGGGACGGGTGCACCTAACAAGTTGAAATTTACGTCACATACTAAGGTCTATGGTTCCTTGACGGTATAATAAATATGTGCTTCTAAGTCACTGCAATCAAAAGATACGCCAGTTTATATCGCAAGTTTAGATACTCCCAAAGACACTTATCGAAACCTATAGAATACTTCCCGTTGGTCTAGAATCATGAAATTTGGTACGAAGAAAGGTTTCACAGTACACGTACAGGCAAAACTCGGAAATGGTTACTTTGTAATTATATCACCGAAAAAAAATTTTTTTGTCATTTGTTATCCAACAGTCTGTCTCTCCCTCCGTCTGTCAAGATCTCTTTTTCTCAGGAACAGGTAGACGTGGCAAGTTGAAATTTATGCCACATACTATGGTCCTTGGGTGGTGTGAAAATGTTCAGCTTCTAGATCAGTTCCTTTATATCACATATTATGATGCTCTCAAACTCACTTATTAATCTTATAATTAAATTTTCCTCGAGACAAAAGAGTCTCGTCTTTATCTACGGTGATGATGGAAGCTGAAGAAATGGAATAAAGGTTATGCCACAGCCGGGACCAGCCTCTTGCCTCACGCCACAGGTATGCTAGCTATTACACCATAGCAGCGTTATTGCTAACACTGCTGAAACGACTAGCCATGTGCAATGCCGTCCCCAAGTGAATTGAAGTTTGTTTCGGGGAGTGCATTGGATTTTAGTAGCCCATACACCAATGTTAGCTATAGCGGTACGGTGGTGCAATAGCTAGCATTCCTGCGGCTTGAGCAAGGAGACTGGTGTCCAAGTCCCGGCTGTGGCACAAATATTATTTCATTTACTCAGCTTCCATTACGTGGTATTGGTGGTCAGTTCCCGTGGGACCAAACTGCTGAGGTCATCGGTTTCTAGGCCTACACAGTACTTCATCTCGATTAAACTAACGTACGCTAACGACAACACACATACACACACATGCCAGGGGGAGGCCGCGACCCTCCGATGGGGGAGGCACGCGAACCGTAGCAATGCACCCTGGACAACGCGGCTACCCCGAGCGGCCAACTTCCATTATTATCACCATTAAAACGTATACAGCACTGCCCATTGACGTACAATCATGACATTTGATAAGAATCAAGGTTTCGCTGATCAAGAAAAGGGAATAATCACAAAATTGCTCAGCTGTAATTACACTACTGGCCATTAAAATTGCTACACCACGAAGATGACGTGCTACAGACGCGAAATTTAATCGACAGGAAGAAGATGCTGTGATATGCAAATGATTAGCTTTTCTGAGCATTCACACAAGGTTGGCGCCGGTGGCGACACCTACAACGTGCTGACATGAGGAAAGTTTCCAACCGATTTCTCATACACAAACAGCAGTTCACAGGCGTTGCCTGGTGAAACGTTGTTGTGATGCCTCGTGTAAGGAGGAGAAATGCGTACCATCACGTTTCCGACTCTGATAAAGGTCGGATTGTAGCCTATCGCGTTTGCGGTTTATCGTATCGCGACATTACTGCTCGCGTTGGTCGAGATCCAATGACTGTTAGCAGAATATGGAGTCGGTGGGTTCAGGAGGGTAATACGGAACGCCATGCTGGATCCCAACGGCCTCGTATCACTAGCAGTCGAGATGACAGGCATCTTATCTGCATGGCTGTAACGGATCGTGCAGCCACGTCTCGATCCCTGAGTCAACAGATGTGGACGTTTGCAGGACAACAACCATTTGCACGAACAGTTCGACGACATTTGCAGCAGCATGGACTATCAGCTCGTAGACCATGGCTGCGGTTACCCTTGACAGGAGCGGATGCGATGGTGTACTCAACGACGAATCTGAGTGCACGAATGGCAAAACATCATTTTTTCGGATGAATCCAGGTTCTGTTTACAGCATCATGATGGTCGCATCCGTGTTTGGCGACATCGCAGTGAACGCACTTTGGAAGCGTGTATTCGTCATCGCCATACTGGCGTATCACCAGGCGTGATGCTATGGGGTGCCAATGGTTACACGTCTCGGTCACCTCTTGTTCTCATTCACGGCACTTTGAACAGTGGACGTTACATTTCAGATGTGTTACGACCCGCGGCTCTACCCTTCATTGTCCGGAACCGCTACGGTCGCAGGTTCGAATCATGCCTCGGGCGTGGCTGTATGTGATGTCCTTAGGTTAGTTAGGTTTAAGTAGCTCTAAGTTCTAGGGTACTGATGACCTCAGATGTTAAGTCCCATAGTGCTCAGAGCAATTCGAACCATTCTACCCTTCATTCGATCCCTGCGAAACCCTACATTGCAGCAGGATATTGCACGACCGCATGTTGCAGGTCCTGTACGGGCCTTTCTGGATACAGAAAATGTTGCACTGCTGCCCTGGACAGCACATTCTCCAGATCTCTCACTAATTGATGTCTGGTCAATGGTGGCCGAGCAACTGGCTCGTCACAATACGCCTGTATTGATGAACTGTGGTATCGTGTTGAAGCTGCATGGGCAGCTGTACCTGTACACGCCATCCAAGCTCTGTTTGACTAAATGGCCAGGCGTGTCAAGGCCGTTATTACGGCCAGAGCTGGTTGTTCTGGGTACTGATTTCTCAGGATCTATGCACCCAAATTGCGTGAAAATGTAATCACATGTCAGTTCTAGTATATTTGTGCAATGAATACCTTTTTATCGTCTGCATTTCTTCTAGGTGTAGCAATTTTAACGGTCAGTAGTGTATATTGCCCCAAGAACTATATTTCCATTGTCATTTGTCGTTGGCCAGATATGAAATTGAAACATTCTGGACAGTCTTGGAATCCTTGCGACCAATGTCTTGCCAGTATGAAAATCTATAACAGGTAAAAGCTCAAGATTATCGATTCTCGTCTGTTTACATATTTAAGTTTGTACGGAACCCTCAGAGCAGAAGTCCTATTCGGACCTGGCCAATTGTTTCTTTAAGTTTGTGCGTGTTTACTGAAGCGCCGTACCCCGTCAAACTATCGCATGAAGTCATTTAGTCGGCCACACGGGAGCAACAAGCGTGACGTAGTACGGTCCTTCGCCCTTCCCCGCCACCGACACTTGAGCTGGCGACCTCTGTCTTGCCCTTTCCATGACTTTCTAACTCCTACCCCTCCTCCCCCAACACCCCTCCACCCTCCCTCCCCTACAAGCTACGCCGTCTCCCACGCTGGAGAACTTCCTTGTTTACACCGGCGGCAGCCGCGCTGAAGTTTCGGCTCGAGAACTATTTGGCGCCTTCAGTTCCATTTCCGACTTTCGCTCGGTGTAACGGGAAGGGGAAGGAGTTGGGGGGAGAGAAACGCGCACCTCCTTGCGTTTGACGTCACGCGGGCGGCGGGAAAGAGCAGCCGTTAGTTTCGCACGGAATATTTCCACGTGTCAGCCACGCAAAAACAATAGCCTCTCCCCGCTGTCGTTCCCCATGTTTGAATAATGCGATGGGCGCGAAACGTCTAGCTAATGGATTTTGCAAGATGAATGGGAGCTGTAAGCGGTAGTGAAGTTTAGGAAGAGGGGCGAGAACCGTACTGCCAGTTTTGTTGTGATGAGCGAGGGGATAGAATTATTTTTTCCTCCCTTCGACTTACAGCTTCTTTGGAGATTCCTTATTTAGACCGATGAGTCTCCTTTGAGTAAATAATACAGCACATAACTTAATTAAAATGTTAGCGTTGTAATATATCTATTAATCCCTTGTTTACAGGCAATAAAATCTTTCTTAAAATTATTATTTTCTTACTGCAGCTATAGTCAAGTACATGTCTACGTAAGTACTGCAAGGTACGAGTTATCCTGAGGCGTACTATTAGTTTAGTACAGTATGCGGACCAACTTCGATGACTTTTCAAAGAGTAACAAAGAAACGAAGTCCGAAGTCATTTGTTATAACCAAAAGCCGTATACTTTCAAATGGAGCCGATAACCACTATGCCAAGTCATTAAAGAATTGAACTCTCTTTTTTTTTTTTTTTTTTTTTTTTTTTTTTGAGTCGTCATTCGTCTCTGAGGTTTTGATGGGTTCCGCCACAAATTATCCTCCTCCTCTAACCTTTCCATTTTGTGGTATCACTTCAGTCCTACGGCCCCAATTATTGGCTGGCTGTGTTCCAATCTCTGCCTTCCTGTACGGTTTACTGCTCCCTCTAGTACCATGGAACTCATTCCCTGCCTCCCGGGGTGGCCGAGCAGTTCTAGGCGCTACAGTCTGGAACCGCGCGACCGCTACGGTCGCAGGTTCGAATCCTGCCTCGGGCATAGAAGTGTGTGATGCCCTTAGGTTAAGTTAGGTTTAAGTAGTTCTAAGTTCTAGGGGACTGATGACCTAAGAAGTTAAGTCCCATAGTGCTCAGAGCCAACTCATTCCCTAGTGTGTTAACAGATGCCCTATCAAACTGTCCCTTCTCCTTATCAGTGTTTCCCACATATTCCTTTCCTCTCCGATTCTGCGTAGAACCTCCTCATTCCTTACGTTATCAGTTCCAACAAATTTTCAACATTCGTCTGTATCACCGCATCTCAAATGCTTCCATTCTTTTCTGTTCCCGTTTCCCCACAGTCCATGTTTCACTACCATACAATACTGTGCTCCAAATGTACAGTCTCAGAAACTTCTTCCTCAAATTAAGACCAATGTTTAATGCTACTAGGAAAGCCGTTTTTTCCAGTGCTGGCTTGCTTTTTATGTCATCCTTGCTCCACCCGTCGTTTCGCTGCCGAGGTAGCAGAATTTCTTAATTTCATCTACATCGTGATCACCAGTCTTCGTATTAATCTTCTCGCTGTTCACATTTTTGCTACTTCTCATTACTTTTATCTTTTTTGATATAATCTCAATCTTTATTCTGTACCCATTAAACAGTTCATTCCAATAAGCACACCATGTAATTCTTCTTCTCTGATGATAGCAATGTCATCAGGGAATGTTGTCATAGACATCCTTTCACTCAGAATTTTAATTCTACTCTTGAACCCTTCTTTTATTTCCATAACTGCTTATTCAATGTATAGATTAGAAATTAGGGGAAAAAGACGCATCCCTGTCTTACACCCTTTTTAATCCAAGCACTTCGTTCTTTGTCTTCCAATTTTATTGTTCCCTGTTGGTTCTTGTACATATTGTATATTACCCATCTTTCACTATAGCTTACTCCTCTCTTGGTCTCAGAATTTCGAACAACTTGTACTATTTACATTGTGGAATGCTTTTCCTAGGTTAACCAATCCTATGAACGTGTCTTGATTTTTCTTAAGTCTTGCTTCCATTATCACGCATAAGGTGACAACTGCCGCTCTTGTGCCTCTATCTTTTATAAAGCCAAACTGATCATCTAACGTACCCTCTATTCTCTTTTCCGTTCCTCTCTATATTATTGTTTTCAGAAACTTAGATACCTGAGCTTTATGCCCACTGTGCGATAGTTTTCGCACTTTTATCACCATGCTAAATTCAGAATTGTGTGGTTGGTCTTTTCCTGATGCCCCAGCCCCAGATCGATTTTTAGGAATTCCGATGGAACGTTATCTGCTCCTTTTCCCTTATTTGATGTCAAGTCTTCCAGAGGTGTTTTATATTCTGACTGTAATACTGGATCCCCTACGTGACCCATTTTTACTCCAGTTTCTTCTATTACTTCAGACCATTCGTCCTCCTTATACAGGCCTTCAGTGTACTCTTTCCACTTTTCCACTCACTCTTATGCGCTAAAGAGTTTAATTACCATTGCACTCCTAATCTTACCACCATTGCTTTTAATTTAATCGCATGTTATTTTGACTTTTCCAAATACAGTCAGTCCTCCCTGCGATTATTTCTTTTTCGATTTCTTCTCATTTCTCAAGCATCCATTTCGCCTCCACTTTTAATTGCCGGCCGCAGTGGCCGAGCGGTTCTAGGCGCTACAGTCTGGAACCGCAAGACCGCTACGGTCGCAGGTTCGAATCATGTCTCGGGCATGGATGTGTGTGATGTCCTTAGATTAGTTACGTTTAAGTAGTTCTAAGTTCTAGGGGACTGATGACCTCAGAAGTTAAGTCCCATAGTGCTCAGAGCCATTTGAACCATTTCACTTCTTATTTTTTTAATACCTTAGGGTTTTATACTTCTCCCGGCCCATGGACATTTTTGAACTTCTTCCCTTCGCCGATCAACTGAATTATTTCTTCAGTTATGCGCGGTTTCTTCGGAGTTACCTTCCTTGTAACTATGTTTGCCTGTCCAACATTTGTGATTACCCTTTTTACACATGTCCAGTCCTCTCCAATTGAAGTGACTACTCTGTTTCTTATCGCAAATCCTCATTATTAACGAACTTCAGACATACCTCGTTAGTCCTCAGTATTTTAGTATCCGACTTCCTTACAAAATGGTGCTTCTAAACGATTCGCTAAAACTTCAATATAATCTAAAGTGTCATGTGAATCTATATTTGCACCTCAGTACATATTACAGTCTACTACAGGATTTGTTCTAGTCTTTCCCCTGCAACCGCACTCCACTCCTCCATAATTATTAGATTTTCAACTCCCTTTCCGTACTGAATTATCCGTTCAACAGCTTCACATACTTTCTCTGCCTGTACATCCGTCGCTTGCGACGTTGGCATATGTGCTTGAACTATGGTCGTCGACATTGGCTTGCTGTCCAATCTGATGAGAACAACCCTCTGTCCTAATTACCTATTCATAACGTACCTACTCCCGTAATATCATTTTCTGCTGCTGTTGATATTATCCTATATTCGTCTGTCCAGAAACCTTTGTTTCCTTTCGACTTCACTTCAATGACCCCTCTACATCTATGCTAATCCTTTGTATTTATTTCCCATTTCAGATTTTCTAGTTTTCCTGCTGCATTCAAATTTCTGGCATTCCATGCTCTGATTCATAGAATGTTACCCCGACGTTCGTTGCTTAGTCTTTTTCTCATGGTCGCCTCCCCCTTGGCAGCCCCTTGCGGAGAATCGAGTGGGGGCTAATCCGGAGTCTTTTCCCATTGGAGTGGTCATCATTAAGCTTCGTCAAGTTGCAGACCACTTGTCCTGCGGTTACACATTATGTGTGTTTAATGCAATGGGTTACATTAACTTCCGCATCCTCATGCCGTTTATCAGTGCCGATTCTTCAACCTTTTACGAGCAGTTTCCCACCTGATGGGCAAGAGAGAGCCCTGAATCTCTGTCTGCTTCTCCGCCTTCTTTGACAAGGCCGTTGGCAGGTTGAACGCGATTTTTACGCAGAAGTCTTCGGTCTCTTAACTTAGGCGGTGGCTGGGCTCTAAACAGTTACCAGGACATTTTGAGTAGTAATAGAAATCGCTACAATTATTACTTTACATATGGGCTACTGTGTCCAATACTTGACGTGAAGCATGTTACTGTTCCTCACGCCCTAACTCCTGAACTATGTGTCGTACAATGCTATAGTTTCGCAGGTAAATGTAAAAGTGTATGTGGGTACTGTCAGCTTAACGCGTTGCTAATAGAGTTAGTAGTAAAGAAGCAATAAATTAAAAGGCCTTGCGGGATGCATGAAGAGCGAAAATGTAAAAACGGTCAATTTCCTTTCTTTCATTATTTTCTGGAGTTTGTCAGCGGGAAAAGATACGAAAAGATTTGAAATTATATGTTGTTTTCGTTGGAAGTCAGCAAGTACTCTCTCAATCTCAAGTACCACCTCAATATAGTCTGGGTAATTTGTGTGCAGTGAGTTACGCTGTTTCAAAATTACAGTATGTCATCAAAAGTATCCGGACACCCCCAAAAATATACATTTATCATATTGAGTGCATTGTGCTGCCACCTACTTCCATGTACTCCATATCAGTGACCTCAGGAGTCATTAGACATCGTGAGAGAGCAGAATGGGTCTTTCCGCGGAAATCACCGACTTCCAACGTTGTCAGCTGATTGTGTGTCGCTTGAGTCATACGTCTGTATGCGAGATTTCCACACTCCTAAACATCCCTAGGTCCACTGTTTCCGATCTGATAGTGAGGCGGAAACGTGAAGGGTCACGTACAGCACAAAAGCGTACAGGCCAACCTCGTCTGTTGACTTACAGAGACTGCCGAAAGTTGAAGAGGGTTGTAATGTGTAATAGGCAGGCATCTATCCACAGCATCACGTAGGAATTCCAGACTTCATCAGGATCCGCTGCAAGTACTATGACAGTTAGGCGGCAGATGAGAAAACTTGGATTTCAAGATCGAGCGGCTACTCACAAGCCACGTATCACGCCAGTAAATGCCAAACGACGCCTCGCTTGTTGTAAGGAGCGTAAACATTGTGAGATTGAACAGTGGAAAACCGTTGTGTGGACTAACGAATCACGGTAGGCAATATGGCGATCGGCAGGGTGTGAGTATGGAGAATGCCCGGTGAACGTCATCGGGCAGCGTGTGTACTGCCAACAGTAAAATTCGGAGGAGGTAGTGTTACGGTATTCTCGTGTTTTTTTATGGAGGGGGCTTGCAACCCTCGTTGTTTTGAGTAGCAGCATCACAGCACAGGCCTATATTAATGTTTTAAGCACCTTCTACCTTCTCACTGTTGAGGAGCAATTCGAGGATGGCGACGATCGAGCACCTGTTTGTAATGCACGGCCTGTGGCGGAGTGGTTACACAACAATAACATCCCTGTAATCCTGACCTGAATAATATAGAACACCTTTGGGATGTTTTGGAACACCGACCTCCTGCCACGTCTCACCGGCCGACATCGATACCTCTGCTCAGTGCAGCTCTCCGTGAAGAATGGGCTGCCATTCCCCAAGAAACCTTCACCTAATTGAACATATGCCTGCGAGAGTGGAAGCTGTCACCATGGCTAAGGTTGGCCCAACACCATATTGAATTCCAGAATTACCGGTGGAGGGCGCCACGAGCTTGTAAGTCATATTCAGCCTGGTTTCTGGATACTTTTGATCACATAGTGTATTAAACCTTTAATCTAACATTGTATGTCTTAATGAATTCATTACCACAGAATTTTGAATATACAAATTCGGTCAATAATTACATGAAACACCGAAAATCGATTTTTTTCCCTTTCCTAGACGTTAGATGGGCAGCGTGCAACAGGAACGATGCATCGTGCACCGTTATAGCCGCGTAGTAATAGTGAATATTTTGAAAATGAGTCTTGTTTTAGGACGCAGACGGAAGCACGGAAATGCACTAATGCGTAATTTGAATACGCAGGACAAAATTCCTTTTCTACGTCGTTGTATTGATTTTCCGCTAAACGATTACCATACTAACGCAGAAAAGTTATGAGAAGCAGGCAATAAAAATTGGACTCCATTTCCGAGAAGTGAACCAGAAAATGTAATAATGAGTTTCAGGTGTAATTTTCTACATAATTTGTCGATTTCCGGCGGGAGACGCATAAGTAAAGTTTTGAAACGTGACGTACAGCATGTTTCGTAAATACAGTTCATAGCAGTTTTTGCTAAACACTTGTTTATTTTGTGTCTCAGGTCCACATTATCGAGACTCAGATAACCGAAAATTTGGTGCAAAAGATTTTCAGAAAAAAGTTCTGCACCGCCTTTTTACAGTATGTGTTTTCATAATAAAATTACTCTTAAGCCAGCAATTGTCCATGTCTTGTGGTACGCTGCGGAACAATTCTTCTTATTACTGAGGCACACTCCAACACAACATGCCTGACACATCTGGTACGATGGGGATTTTGTGACAGAACTTGAGAATGCATACCTTCCACAGGGTTGGGAAAACATAGAGGTTAATCAAAACGCCTCCGTTTGAAGGCCACGCAGTCCAGAATCGGAATACCAACCCCGCAAAATCGCCGTGAACAATGTGGCAATCATCACACTGTCGCACCAGGTTAAATTTAACCGTCCAGTAAAACACTGGTTCCTGCTGCCCGAAAAAGTCTGTAACTACGAGTATCTGCTACACATCCTCGTCCGACATGGATCATGGACCCTTCAAGTCCTTTTTTAAGGATCCCGAAGAGTGGTTAGGTCACGAATGTAGGGTGTGTGGTCGAGTATCCCCTACCTGAGTTGGCGTAACTTCTGCGTTACATTTGCCTTATCATGAAGCAGGAGCACAAAATTTGACGCACCATTCCACAATTATGGTTTTCAACAGACATACTGTCCGCCCCGGTAGCTGAGTGGTCAGCGTGACAGACTGTCAATCCTAAGGGCCCGGGTTCGATTCCCGGCTGGGTCGGAGATTTTCTCCGCTCAGGGACTGGGTGTTGTGTTGTCCTAATCATCATCATTTCATCCCCATCGACGCGCAGGTCGCCGAAGTAGCGTCAGATCGAAAGACCTGCACCAGGCTAACGGTCTACCCGACGGGAGGCCCTAGCCACACGACACTTCCACAACAGACATACTGCCCGACGCACGTTCTTCAATCTACCGGTATCATTCTTCTGCAGCCCAGAAAATAATAGTAGCACGTTGTTCCTATTTGAACGCATTTGACAATAACGTCACTATAATTCACGCTCTCGTATTTATCACACATACCTCAAAAAGATAAGACTGCCACAGTAGTCATTGCCTTCGTGTCGGTGCTTACATACGACATCGGAGTCTCTGTAGGTTGCTTATAAGCTATAGCAACGCCCTCAAACTTTTAGATCGCTCTTTATAAACCTGACCCACAAAATAACTGTTGCTGTTTCAACTAGGCAACCCAACGTATCTCAATCACCCTGGGCGTGGAAAAGTAATCCTCCTACAACACTCCCTTAGATTCGGCCCAAAGTTAGTTTTACGTCTCAAGATTTCTCTGCATTGAGAGTTATTTGCTGCGTTCTGTTCGCTAGAAACTCTTCAATCCAGCCACTCAGTATCCATCCACTCAGTTTGTCCTATGTTCCCCAAGCTCTTACTTTGTTCATTAGGTGGCAGTAAGGAATTGTCTCGATCGCCTTCCGAAATTCAAGTAACAAGGCGTCAACCTGGGCGCCGGTATCTACTGCCTGCGACGTCTCGTGGACGAACAGAATGAAATTTCACACGATCGTTGTTTTCAGAGCAGAGGAGATTTTCGGTCTCCAGAAATGAAGTACGCAACCAGAATTACGGAACGTTTTTACGACAGACCATCATCCTACAGGCATATAGTGTTGTGTGTCTGTTCGATTAGCCTTCTTGAGAAGGGGAATGTTCTGCGCTGTTTAGCAGTCATTAGTACCCAAATAGAGATGCCTTTCTTCAATAGGACTCTGCGACATGTCACTGTTCTTTGGTTACACCCAGGTGGCTTGATGAACAGTCCACTACATTTACTTCCAATGCTGGCTGGCATGTCAAGCTATCTTGACGTAACCGAGAATTTATGGGCTGTGATTGATATCCACGTATACAAGATAAATTGTGGTGAGCATTGCAAGTTGCAGAGATCAATATTTCTCCACAGAGATTCCAACAGGTCGTAGAATTCTTGCCATCTAATATTACTGCAGTTTCGTAAATAGATATCGCCGCGACGAAAAACGGCTTTGCTTTAATGACTTCCATCCCAACTCGCGTATCATATCTCCCACACTCTCTCCCCTATTACGTGATAATAGAAAACGAGCTGCCCTTTTTTGCACCCTTTCGATGTCCTCCGTCAGTCCCACCTGGTAAGGATCCCACACCGCGCAGCAATATTCTAACAGAGGACGAACGAGTGTAGTGTAAGCTGTCTCTTTAGTGGACTTGTTGCATCTTCTAAGTGTCCTGCCAATGAAACGCAACCTTTGGCTCGGCTTCCCCACAATATTATCTATGTGGTCTTTCCAACTGAAGTTGTTCGTAATTTTAACACCCAGGTACGTAGCTGAATTGACAGCCTTGAGAATTGTACTATTTATCGAATAATCGAATTCCAACGGATTTCTTTTGGAACTCATGTGGATCACCTCACACTTTTCGTTATTTAGCGTCAACTGCCACCTGCCACACCATACAGCAATCTTTTCTAAATCGCTTTGCAACTGATACTGGTCTTCGGATGACCTTACTAGACGGTAACATCTGCGAACAACCTAAGAGAACTGCTCAGATTGTCACCCAGGTCATTTATATAGATCAGGAACAGCAGAGGTCCCAGAACGCTTCCCTGGGGAACACCTGATATCACTTCAGTTTTACTCGATGATTTGCCGTCTATTACTACGAACTGCGACCTTCCTGACATGAAATCACGAATCCAGTCGCACAACTGAGACGATACCCCATAGACCCGCAGCTTGATTAGAAGTCGCTTGTGAGGAACGGTGTCAAAAGCTTTCCGGAAATCCAGAAATACGGAATCAACTTGAGATCCCCTGTCGATAGGGGCCACTTATAAAAACGGTGCAATTTAGTGTATTCATTCGTGATAAAAACGTAATCGGCGTTAAAGCTATGAACAAATTCACACGAGACAGAGACGACTGCACAGCTGATCACTCCAGTTTTATCCACCCAATGATGATCATACGACTGACACTGATTTCGGTAAAATGACATTTTTCAAATACATTGAACGGTAAAGATCACGGGATACCGATTCCTTCTAATGTCGTGTCGGGCTCCTTTTTGGCAGGTGTAGTGCAAAGACCCCATGTGGTAGGAACTCATCAAGTCGTTGGCAGTCCCCTGCCGAAAATAAGCATTTCCAGTCAATGAATGGCTCAATTTGACCAGAGGACGCAGTCCATCGCATGTAATCACAGTCCACACCAATATGAAGCTACGGCCTTCTTGACAACATGGGTCCATGGTTTCTTGAGGTCAGCGCCACACTCTTACCCTACCATCACTGTCAACTGAAATCGGGACTTTCTCACCAGGCAATGGTTTTCCAACCGATATGATCACGAGTCCAGGAGAAGCACCAGGTTAGAAATGGCACCCACTTTGGTCGTCTGCTCCGACAGTCCACCGACGCCAAATTTCACCGCCTAGCCCATACCTTCGTCGTACTTCACACATTGATTTCTGCAGTCATTTAAGGCAGTGTTGCTTGTCTGTTAGCACAGACAACTCTGTGCAAATGCCGCTGCTCTCGGTCGTTAAGGGAAGGCCGTAGGCCACAGCGTTGTCCACGGTGAGAGGTGAAACCTGAAATTTGGTATTCTCGACACGTTTTTTCGCACTGCGGATCTTGGAATATTGAACTCCCTGTTTCTGAAATGGAATGCACCATACATCTAGCTCTGACTACCACTCCACATTCGAAATCTGTTAATTCCCATCGTGTGGAAACCTTTTCACATAAATCTGCTGATTACCAATGACAGCTTCACGCCTGCACTGCCCTTTTATTCTTTGTGTACTCGATACTACCGTCATCTATATATGTTCACATCGCTGTCCCATTACTTTTATAACCTCAGTGTATACAAGGGCGGTGTTTGTAAGTACAGTTTTACGAGTAGGTCTAAAAGATAAGGTGTTCATTTTGATAATGTATACAGGGTGAAAAGTATTTAAACCGACAAACTCTGGGAGGTTGTAGAGGACATCAAAACAAATATTTTTCCCTAATGTCATTTTTTCCAATGAGGAGTATTTAAACCGGTAGAGGAAGATTTTTCTGGTGGCAAATTAATTAAACCAACAAACACTTTTCCATTTCTTATGACCAAGAGACAACACATGAACACAACCCAATTTCAATTACAATAGATTTTCAAAAATGTCTCCATTCACACGTAAACAAAGGTTACACTGTCGGATCACGTTCTGTCTGACACGGGCAAAAACATCAGGAGTGTCGTGAATTGTTCCCACACAAAAAAGTGGGGATCGAGCGGGCCATGCCACAGGACCACCTCTGCCAATCCACGTGTCTGGGAACCGTCGGTCCAGGAATAACGCACACGACGACTGAAATGTGCCGGCGCCCCGTCATGTTGGAACCACATGCGTTGTCTTGTAGTGAGAGAGACGTCTTCCAGCAATTCTGACAATGCTCTAGCGAGAAAATAGTAATAGTGACTGTCATTTAATGGCCTAGGTAGCAGATACAGCCCAGTTAAACAGCCCTCAACAACACCGACCCACACATTAACGAAGAACCGCACTTGATGAGCGCTAGTAACTGTGGCATGTGGGTTATCCTCACTGCAAACATGCGAATTGTGCATGTTGAAGATTCCATCACGCCCGAACGTTGCTTCATCGGTAAACAACACAGAGGATGGAAATGTAGGATGCATTTTACACTGTTCCAGGTACCACTGCGAAAACTGGGCTCTGGATGGATAATCAACTGGTTCCAGGTTGTGGGCACGCTGTAAGGGGAATGGACGTATCAATTGCTGTCGAAGGACTGTTCTTACAATCATCTGATTCGTCCCCATTTTAAGTGCAATTGCACGAGTGCTGATTGAAGGATCCCATTCCACATGCTGCAAGATAGCTTCCTCAAATTGCAGCGTTCTTACGGTGCGACGGCGTCCCTGTCCAGGTAATCTGCTAAATGATCCGGTCTCATGCAGACATTAGTAGACAGCAGCAAAGGTCGTATGATGCGGGATACGGCGATTAGGATGTTGTTGTTGATAAACCCGCTGTGCAGCTCGTCCGTTGTGGTGCGCTA
Organism: Schistocerca americana; assembly: GCF_021461395.2. NCBI lineage: Eukaryota > Metazoa > Arthropoda > Insecta > Orthoptera > Acrididae > Schistocerca > Schistocerca americana. Next base: position 180,895,988 of record NC_060127.1, on the reverse strand, counting down.
CGTGGTACGCACCAACCGTATCAGTGTACTCACTTCAGGTGTATCGCTCCATTAGTAAACTGAGACAATGCACTACTACACTGGTGGACAGCAGTTGCCTACAACTGAAGAGCGTAATACTCCCTCTAACAACTGAAGAGCGTAATACGGCCTCCACCGGTTTAAATAATCCTCATAGGAAAAAATGACATTAGGGAAAATATTTGTTTTGATGTCCCCTGCAACCTCCCAAAGTTTGTCGATTTAAATACTTTTCCCCCTGTACATATCCCGTAAACTGACTCGTCCTCATCATTTAGATAAAAGTATCGTCAAATGATTTATAGAACATGTAACTGTCTACAGGGTGGATAAAATGAACCAGAGCCAGAAAACATTTCAGGTAACTCAACTTACGTCGCCCACATCTGGGGCGGGCATGAAATACTGTCTGGACTAGTTTCGTAGCCTCCCACACGCATCCCACGCATGCAGCTGCGCCAGCTCCCACACTGGCGTGATCCTCGCTGGCATTTTGCTGACATTTGCAGCGGTGACGTCACGCGGCCCGCGCTCCTGCTGCAGGTGCTACGTCACAGCTCCTTCGCCGCTGCAGACGGCCGGTCCACGGCGCCCCCCAGCGGGGCTGTTATGCAAACGAGTCGCGCCTAACGACACGCTACTTGCTACCCGCCGCGCGCCGGCGCGCTTTGTGTTGCGTCCCGCAGCGGCCCTTAGCTCGGGCTGCGAGCAGCAGGCGCAGAACCGCCCACGGCGGAAGCGGCAGCGGAACCGGAAAACAGGCCGGCGGCTACCGAATCCCTGCTATTGCTCACCGCCGAGATTAGCAGTATTCACCGAGCGGGGACACACTATCACCCTTTTACTTAAGCTGCTAAAGGTAATACGCTAGAGGAAAAAGCAATTACACTTCTGGCCACTAAAAACACAATGTTGGCAGCCAACGATAATATTTTACTTCTTTTGCTTGTTTAGTACGAGTAGGGTGACCAGACGTCCGGATCAATCCGGACATGTCCTCCTTTTTAGCTCTTTGTCCGGGGTGCGGGCGGATTTTTACAGTGTCCGGCTTTTTCGAAAAGTTGAGCGTAATACAGTTAAATTTACAATTCGTCCCGTTCTATTGCTTTAAATACTTTAGCTATTGGCACAGCTTTCGTGATAAACACGCACCAAGGCGGTGTTGCTGTTAGTAGGTGGCACCAGGATCGTCGATGTTATCGTTGATCTACCTATAACAGAATGCAAATATCGATTATTAAAAATTTTGGTTTCGTATCTTCGCTTTGTGTTGGCTTGGCTTCCTGTAGTGCACGTGTGATTTTTGAGTGTAATTTTTAACCGAGTGAGCTACGTAAAATATTTTGCTATTCCTAAACGAAAGTGTACATTTTCTGATGTCCTTTCCTGCAAATATCCAGCTTTAAGAAAGGGAGAAATGAATTTGAAGCGGAATGTAAGATATGTGGATCTGGAACGTACGTCTCAGTGGCCAATAAAGGTAAGAAACAACTCGACAGATTAACTGTCATGATTTTGTTTCATTGTTTCGTAGTCACTCAATTTAGTTGTATCCGGAAGGTTAAAGTGGAGCTTACATGCCGTCAGCTGCTGCTTGAATTGTAGATGTTGGTAGCGGTGCGTCGAATGAAGGGAGGTGAATGGTCTTACGTTTTTTGCTTTATGAACAATTCCTTGTTGTTGACATAACAAAAAAATTGACGCCACACTGTAACCACAATCAATGTTTTTAATTTTTTTTATAGAGCTCATTTAACCACCACCTGACCATCAGTAACAATTAACTACTAGGTTTTCCGGTAATTCCCGGCAGTCACGTGACTTGTGCAAAGCTGACGGCTGGTATCCTCACCTTCAGTTGACCCGTTTCATGTGTCCTCTTCTATCTTCCTTTGTCCTCCTTTTTGAAGCTGTTTGTCCTCCTTTTGAAACAACTGCATCTGGTCACCCTAAGTATGAGGAATACATGATTAAATCTGTAGGTGATTTTTACGATATTTATCCAGATACATATTAGTGGACATTAATGTAGTGCGTGTCCATAGTTCGCCTTTATGACGCCCTGAGGTGTATTTAAGACACTCTCATTCAAACGTCTGAATGTCTCCGGGGGAATGGCGGCCCATTCTTCCTCAAGAGCCGAAGCCAGAGGATGCAGTGGTGGATGCTGGGCTCCGGAGTGATGTCGATTAACTCACACCAAAGGAGTTCCCATTCCAGGAACATTACTGACCGCCTACCATTCTCTTACAGACGCTGCTTTATGACTGTGCATTGTCGTACAGCTACAACAAGAATCGTTTCCGATCGCTTCCTCTACTGCATGCAGCACACATTCTTGAAAATGTATTCACATCCTTTCGTATTTACAGTTTTCTTAAGCGATATTAGAGGACTACATCATAACTACGAAAAACACCGTCACAGTGTAAAAACATTTCCTCCTTGTTTTGGTGTTGACATTATGGATGGCGGTTATCCCTGAAAGAACCGGTTTTCGATTATACCAGGTTTTTTTTTTGTCACCAGTTTAACCTGATTGTTAAAACCCCTCGAAATAACCAGTTTCTGAAATAAGCGATTTTCAATTTTTTTTTGTTGTTGTTTCCACTAATACAAGTAGTCATCGAGCAGAAAAATTTAAGACGCAGTCGCACTTGTGCATTATTAGTTTCAAGATACATCGAAGCAAAATATGGAATAAAATATGTACATAAAAGAAAATTTGGTTCATGTACTATTCGCTACTTTTCTCGAATCCTGTTGATTCTAATTTTTCGAAACTCTGTTCAAAGTCACGTTGTAATCGAAGTCTAAACCGTTATTTGGGCATTAGGAGTTCTCGTGCTAATATTGGAAACTGAAGCTGTTGTTGTTGTTGTGGTCTTCAGTCCTGAGACTGGTTTGATGCAGCTCTCCATGCTACTCTATGCTGTGCAAGCTTCTTCATCTCCCAGTAACTACTGCAGCCTACATCCTTCTGAATCTGCTTAGTGTATTCATCTCTTGCTCTCCCTCTACGATTTTTACCCTCCACGCTGCCCTCCAATGCTAAATTTGTGATTCCTTGATGCCTCAAAACATGTCCTACCAACCGATCCCTCCTTCTAGTCAAGTTGTGCCACAAACTTCTCTTCTCCCCAATCCTATTCAATACCTCCTCATTAGTTACGTGATGTACCCACCTTATCTTCAGCATTCTTCTGTAGCACCACATTTCGAAAGCTTCTATTCTCTTCTTGTCCAAACTAGTTATCGTCCATGTTTCACTTCCATACATGGCTACACTCCATACAAATACTTTCAGAAACGACTACCTGACACTTAAACGACTTCCTGACACTTAAATCTATACTCGATGTTAACAAATTTTTCTTCTTCAGAAACGAATTCCTTGCCATTGCCAGTCTACTTTTTATATCCTCTCTACTTCGACCATCATCAGTTATTTTACTCCCTAAATGGCAAAACTCCTTTACTACTTTAAGTGTCTCATTTCCTAATATAATTCCCTCAGCATCACCCGATTTAATTAGACTACATTCCATTATCCTCGTTTTGCTTTTGTTGATGTTCATCTTATATCCTCCTTTCAAGACACTGTCCATTCCGTTCAACAGCTCTTCCAAGTCCTTTGCTGTCTCTGACAGAATTACAATGTCATCGGCGAACCTCAAAGTTTTTACTTCTTCTCCATGAATTTTAATACCTACTCCAAACTTTTCTTTTGTTTCCTTTACTGCTTGCTCAATATACAGATTGAATAACATCGGGGAGAGGCTACAACCCTGTCTCACTCCTTTCCCAACCACTGCTTCCCTTTGATGCCCCTCGACTCTTATAACTGCCATCTGGTTTCTGTACAAATTGTAAATAGCCTTTCGCTCCCTGTGTTTTACCCCTGCCACCTTCAGAATTTGAAAGAGAATATTCCAGTTAACTGAAGCTAGATAATCTTTTTTTTCGTGTCAAGTTGTTCGTTTACAAGGGCTGCAAACAAATAAAGGTACTATGCAGATACAGAGAGCGGATCAGCTACTTTCTAGTGTATTTTTATTATAGACAATGAATGAATTGTTAAGTTATCAATTTATTACTGTTGTCTTAATTTTCTTTCTCTTTTGTTATTTCATAGTAACGGCAGACGAATAAGAAGCTTTTGTGTAAAATTCGTTGCACTCTTATTCTTTAATTATTTCGGATGAAAAGCACGTTTTGTAGTAAAATATGTTTGTTTACTTTTTAATAGGAATTTGAATAATATTTATTTTTGATGACAAAGCTAAAAATGCGCTATCAAAAAATTCAGATGAATATTTTAGATAGTAGGAAAACTATAACATTTCCAGGGAACAATTACTTGGTTTACAATTAAAATTTCAGTAGCGAATTAATTCATTGACAAATATTTATCGTCCAATTTCTTCATGTTCGTAAATACTCGTTGACAGTGTCATTCAAAGATGATACCAATCCTTGATATCTCACAGAACATACACCTCGTATTCTGCTCCCAAGAAACGCAAGAATCGCTGCGTCTGGGTAGTGAAGCAAGACTTGAACATTATTGTCTCAGCAATGCCGTACCGATTCTTTTGCTATGTGTTTGTTCCTCGTTTGCCTCGGCGTTGTTATTATAACAGCTCTGATCGATTTTCCGATTGTGTATAATAACCCAACATTTAAAAGCAATGAAAATTTTACGATTAAACATTACTCTTGTTAATAAATTTTCTTTCAATCCAAAAACCTTAACACCACTGCTATGACAAATTGATATAACTGATTTTTAACCTAGTATTAGTAAAAAATGAAAAAAATGAAAAATGAAAGGCTAAGACACTGGTATCAGGTTTAATGACATTTTTCCCATCCCTAGTTTGCACTATACACGATGGCAGGTATGCATTCGTTAAACCCAAACCCACCAGATTGCCATAGGGAATACCGTGATTTCACACCCCAAATTACTCGTTCCCTGTCATCCAATGACCAGAAGCGTCCACCACCTTAAGCGTCGAATAACGTTGGCTACAAAAATAGTCGTCTAACTAGGAGCTGCTCGACCATTCAACCCCATTACCGACAACTCTCTACACACATTGTGTTACCTGGTAGCACTTTCGGCCTCACGAATGGGGCCTTTCGCTGATGTTATCCAGTATTTCGCAACCACGCCAACGAAACTCGACAGTCCCTGTCTGTCAATACATCAGGTCCGCCGGCTCAATGCAATAATGCCCTCCTATTTTTATACAGGTGGGTCCGCCTCTGGTGACACCTAGTGGTCAATTCTGCATTACTTAGGGGTGTCCAGTTACTTTTGATGTGACAGTGGCATCTGGCTGCTTAAACCCAGCTGGGCACCGACTCGTTTTGTTTTGCTGTAGGGCGCTAAAAACCACTGGGGTCATACGCACGAGCACGGACTAGAACGTTTGCTTGGACGACAGATATGTTACTTGACGCAGCTTCGATACTGCCATACGGTATATCTTCCTGAGTCGGTAAGAGATCAGGGGGAAGATGCTGGTCAAGACAAAAAGCCGAACGCCCGGTGTATTGAGGTATGTCAGGACATGAGATCTTTCGTTATCTTATTGAAACGTCACGGATACTTCAAAGATAGCCACAACGGCTGACACTTGAGACAAGTAAATGTTGCTGTCAAAATTACTGGCTATTCAAACGAGAGGCGATCCTCACTACAGGTGCTCTGGGCCCATACGAGGATCTGGCACTGATAGTTCTTCTGGGAAACTGCTCACATGGATGCACTGTGTGATCAAAAGTATCCGGACAACTGGCTGAAAATGACTTACAAGTTGATGCCGCCCTCCATCGGTAATGCCGGAATTCAGTATGGTGTTGGCGCACCCTTAGCCTTGATGAAGCTTCTACTCTCGCAGGCATATACGTTCAATCACTGAATTGAGGGGTCCAGTCAGAATCCCAAGTTTACAGCGTCTCAATAAAATTATAGGTCCATCGGTCACTTTTACCTTCTCTTCTAAGGAACACTGTGGATGTTTTCTCCTTGTATGTTGTGCAGGCTTGTTGTGCCTTCTCCTATTTTTAATCTTTTAACGCAAATGGGACGTAGGGCCTCCTTGCTACAGCACTTCATCAAATACTTCCAAACTCTAGATGGCTCGATTCTGCAATACAACTTATGTCCGAGGACACAGTGAGAAATTACCATATAGACCAGTTGGGGCAAGTCTTGGATACTGCACGCACACAGGTACCGCCTAAAAGACCACGCCACACGGCAACATGTGCATTATTGTATCTGCAATGCAGTAGCGATTCTCATGTATTTTCTTTGTTGCTAGTTCCTGTCTGTTTTGTTATTCAAATGGTGCTAATCGCTTTAGCCAATTTCAATAGTAACCTAATATTTCGATGCAAAAGTAATTTTACGGATAAACATTATTCTTTAAAAAAAAATGTTTTATATAAAAACCAAACATTTTAACACTGCTGCTGTGGCAAATCGATATGCTGCTTTTTTTTTACCCAGTAATGTAAAACCTGTTACAACAAAAATCGAAAAATGATGCTTATTCAGAACTGTATCGGTTTTAACCAGTCGGTTTTTCGCACCTCTAATGCGTGTACCCAATCTTGTAGCACACTTTACGCCAGTTTGTCGATTGTAGAATACGCAGTCTTCAGATGTCGCGATTCTAATGCCCAGGAGCGTGTTTCTTCTTCTGCCCGCCCTATCTTCCCGACTGCCCGTGTTCTGCCCGTTATTCGTGTACGCGGTCAGCACTACCGGGCTTTGTGTGGGAGCTGCGTGGGTTTCCGGCTCCCCCGTGTCGGGGTTCGCCGCAGCGGGGGGTCCAATCCATTAGTGACGCCCCATTTAGCGGAGTGATGGAACGGCTAGTCTTTCAATTGCAGCGGATCACCGCGGCCGGATAAACAGATTAGCGCGCCGTCCGCAACTCGTCACGCCACCGGCGGCGCTGCGTGCGGTCTGACGATGACAGCAAACGAAGTGACCGAAACGTTTCGACGCGTCAGGCCCGTTAAAGAGTTCGATAGGGTCGCGTCATTATCCAATAGAGACTGCGGCTAAGTTTATGGCGGTATTGGCATCAGTTTTTTGTTTGTTTGTTAGCTAAATTTATAGCAACTGATTACTGTGTTCAAAGCGCTACAGATGGTACCTGGCAGCGAGGGACTGGAATCTATGTGAACTGTGCCATATTTTTTACACGTTTACTTCGTTAATGCCGGCCGCTGTGTCCGAGCGGTTCAAGGCCCTTCAGTCCGGAACCTCGCTGCTGATACGGTCGCAGGTACGAATATTGCCTTGGGCATGGATGTGTGTGATAACGTTAGGTTAGATAGGTTTAAGTACACTACTGGCCATTAAAATTGCTACACCACAAAGATGACGTTCTACAGACGTCAAATTTAACCGACAGGAAGAAGATGCTGTGATATGCAAATTATTAGCTTTTCAGAGCATTCACACAAGGCTGGCGCCGGTGGCGACACCTACAACTTGCTGACATTAGGAAAGTTTCCAACCGATTTCTCATACACTAACAGCAGTTGACCGGCGTTGCCTGGTGAAACGTTGTTGTAATGCCTCGTGTAAGGAGGAGAAATGCGTACCATCACGTTTCCGACTTTGATAAAGGTCTGATTGTAGCTTATCGCGATTGCGGTTTATCGTATGGCGACATTGCTGCTCGCGTTGGTCGAGATCCAATGACTGTTAGCAGAATATGGAATCAGTGGGTTCAGCAGGGTAATACGGAACGCCGTGCTGGATCCCAACGGCCTCGTATCACTAGCAGTCGAGATGACAGGCATCTTATCCGCATGGCTGTAACGGATCGTGCAGCCACGTCTCTATCCCTGAGTTAACAGTTTACAAGACAACAACTATCTGCACGAACAGTTCGACTACGTTTGCAGCAGCATGGACTATCAGCTCGGAGACCACGGCTGCGGTTACCCTTGACGCTGCATCACAGACAGGAGCGCCTGCGATGGCGTACTCAACGACGAACCTGGGTGCACGAATGGCAAAACGTCATTTTTTCGGATGAATTCAGGTTCTGTTTACAGCATCATGATGGTCGCTTCCGTGTGTGGCATCATCGCGGTGAACGTACATTGGAAGCGTGTATTCGTCATGGCCAGGCTGGCGTATCACCCGGCGTGATGGTATGGGGTGCCATTGGTTACACGTCCCGGTCACCTCTTGTTCACATTGACGGCACCTTGAACAGTGGATGTTACATTTCAGATGTGTTACGACCCGTGGCTCTACCCTTCAGTCGATCCCTACGAAACCCTACATTTCAGCAGGATAATGCATATCCGCATGTTGCACGTCCTGTACGGGCCTTTCTGAATACAGAAAATGTTCAACTGCTGCCGTGGCCAGCACATTATCCAGATATCTCACCAATTGAAAACGTATGGTCAATGGTGGCCGAGCAGCTGGCTCGTCACAATACGCCAGTCACTACTGTTGATGAACTGTGGTATCGTGTTGAAGCTGCACGGGCAGCTGTACCTGTACACGCCATCCAAGCTCTGTTTGACTTAATGCCCAGGCGTATCAAGGCCGTTATTACGGCCAGAGGTAGTTGTTCTGGGTGGTGATTTCTCAGTATCTATGCACCCAAATTGGGTGAAATTGTAATCACATGTCAGTTTTAGTATAATATATTTGTCCATTGAATACCCGTTTATCATCTGCATTTCATTTTGGTGTAGCAATTTTAATGGCCAGTAGTGTAGTTCTGTAAGCATCGTCAAGACAACATCGGACTAATTACAAAACAATCAACTGCGTTACAGCACTCATTTTTTCCGTCCTCTATAAGCGAATGAAACGGAAATAAACCTTAATATGTCGTGCAGTGGGAATACAGTCTCTGACATTCACTTCACAGTATTTTACATAGCACCAAAGAAACTGGTATAGGCATGCGTATTCAAATACAGACATCTAAACAGACACAATAAAGAGTCTGATACAGTTGTTAAGTCGGTTGCTGCTGCTACAATGGCAGGTTATCAAGATGTAAGTGAATTTGAACGTGGTTATATAGTTGCCGCACGAGCGCTGGGTTACAGCAGCTACTAGGCAGCGATGAAGTGGGGATTTGCCCGTACGACCATTTCACGAGTGTACCGTGACCGTCAGGAATCCGGTAAAACATCAAATCTGCGACATCGCTGCGGCTTGGAAAAGATCATGCAGGAACAGGACCGACGACGACTGAAGACAATCGTCCAACATGGCAGAAGTGCAACTATTCCACAAATTGCTCTAGATTTCAATTCTCGACCATCGACAAGTATCAGCGAGCGAACCAAACATCGTCGATGTGGGCTTTCAGAGCCGAAGGCCCACTCGTGTACCCTTGATGACTGCACGACACAAAGCTTTACGCCTACCCCGGGCCCGTGAACTCCGACATCGGACTGTTGACGGCTGGATACATGTTGGCTGGTCGGACGAGTCTCGTTTCAAATTGTATCGAGCGGATGGATGTGTGGGGCTATGGAGACAAACTCATGTATCCACTGACCGTGCATGTCAGCAGGGGACTGTTCAAGATGATGGAGGCTCCTAAATGGTGTGGGGCGTGTGCAGTTGGTGTGATATGGAACCCCTGATGCGTCTAGACACGACTCTGACAGGTGACACGTACGTGAGCATCCTGTCTGATCACCTGCATCCATTCATGTCCATTATGCATTCCGACTGGCTTGGACAATTCAAGCAGGACTATGCGACAACGTATATCTCCAGTATTGCTACAGAATGGCTCCAGGAATACCCTTCCGATTTTAAACACTTCCGTTAATCACCAAATTCCCCATACATAAACTTTATTGAGCATATCTGGGAGCCTTGGAGCCCTGCAGGATTCATCGTGTCAATGACCTCCCAGAACTACTTCAGAGTCCATGCTACGTCGCGCTGCGGCAGTTCTGCGTGCTCGCGGGGGATCTACACGATATTAGGCAGGCGTACCAGTTTCTTTGGCTCTTCAATGTGGATGTAAGCAGTAAAAGGAAACAAAGGAAAAATTGGATTGGGAATTCAAGCTCAGGGAGATGAATAAATTCTTGAGGTTTGCCGATGACATTGTAATTCTGTCAGGGTCAGCAAATGACTTCGAAGCGCAGTCGAACGGGACTGACAGTGTCTTCAAAGGTGGATGTAAGATGAACATAAACAAAAGCAAAACAAGGATCATGGAAGTAGTCGAATTAAATAAGGCGATGCTGAGGGAATGGGATTGGAAACGAGTCACTAAAGGTTCTAAATTTTTGCTACTTTGACAGCAAAATAACTGATGATGGCTGGAGTAGGGAGGATGTAAAATGAAGACTGATAAGAATGGCAAGAAAAGCGTTTCTTAACAAGAGAAATATGTTAATATCGAATGTAGATTTTAGTGTTAGGAAGTCTTACCTGAAGGTATTTTTCTGGAGTGTAACCACATTTGGAGGTGAAACATAGACGATAAACAGTTCAGACGAGAAGAGAATAGAAGCATTTGAAATGTGGCGCTAAAGAAGAATGCTGAATGTTAGTTGGGAAGATCATGTAATTAATGAGGGAGTAATGGGTAGAGACTGATGGCCATAGATGTTAAGTCCCATAGTGCTCAGAGCCAGTAATGGGTAGAATTGAGGTGACAAGAAATTTGTAGCATAACCTGACTAAAGGAAGGGATCTGTCGGTACGAGACATTCTGAGACAAAAAGGGATCACCAGTTTAGTACTGGACAGAAGTGTATATGTGTTTGTTGGGGGGGGGGGGGGGGTAGCATGGGGAGCTGCATCAAACCAGTCTCCCAGTCTCCGGACTAAAGACTACAACAACAACAGAGGTAGATGTCGAAATTAAGATCAAGGTTTAACATCCTATCGGAAGAACGTCTGTAGAGACGGAGCACAGGCTGGAATGGGGGAAGGAAATCGGGTGCGTTATTTTCGAATGAAGCATCCCCACATTCGCGTCAAATGAAACAGCGGAAAACCTCAATCTGGGTGTCCGGGCGAGACTTTGAACCGATGACCTTCTGAAAAAGAGTCCACTCTCTCCCAGTGGCACCACCTCGCTCGGTTATGGTACTATTGTACAGCCATGACACTGAAAAATTAGCTACTATAATAGTCTTTGAAAAGTAATCTGGAGTAGTCTGTAAGTAGTGACGGATAATTGTTGCCTAAGAGTTACTTAAAAATATAACTAATTTAGGGAAATAACCGTTTTATACAGTCCAATTAAGTATAAAACTTGTAAACTCAAATGGAAAGGAAAAGGCGCAATGCAATTCTGAGACTTTCCCATCTGATGATTGATGGTGGCGAGCAACTGTTTTACCTGTGATTTTCTATCTTTCTTTTACTTTCCTCCAAATTATTAATATTTATACTTACTGAACACGCTCTGTTTCCTCGACTAAATTGCAGTTTCTACATTCCGACATAATTGTCGTAAAGGAGCGTAACTATTTCTCCATTTCCAAGCATTAATCCTGACTGGCAGGATCTGCTGGTTAATAGGATGTGCCATGTTAATTTTAAGGGGTGGCCAGATGCCCTTCCTGCCGCCACCCCGTACCCCCAGGAGGGAATCAGTGTACCCCAACTGTCTGCGTCTAGTGTAAACCATGGAATAGTGCAAATGTGTTCAGATGTTTGCGAGCGATGCATCTGAGGCGGAACGTGGGGACCACCCCTGTATTCACCTAGCAGGATGTGGAAAACCGCCTAAAAACCATATCCAGGCTGGCCTGCACACCGGCCCTCGTCGATAGTCCACCGGGCGGATTCGATCCGGGGCCGGCGCGCCTACCCTAGTCCAGTAAGCAGCGCGTTAGCGCTCTTTTTTTTTTTTTTTTTAACAAGGGCAGCGTGCACCTGACAGTCAAGCACTTTACCTTTTTTTTTTATCGCGGGCAAGTGCTCTACCAACTTTTTTTTAGCGCCTAGAAGCGCTTTTTTAATTTATTTATCTTTTTTTTTTTTTTTTTTTTTTTTTTTTTTTTTTTTTTTTTTATGCCGGTGGGGGCTCGGGGGGGGCAAAGTGGGCAGGGGTCGAAACCTGAGGCCTGGCCACAGTGTCCCTCTCACCACCACCGAGCCTGTGGTACTTAGGGGAGTGGGAGAAACAGGAATCAACAGTAGTGGAAGGCATTGTTAGTTATTTATTTGCATGTGTTTTTGTAATATTCACTAATAGCATGAAATTATGGGAACACATATGCGAAAGAGAAAAGAAATATAAATTCTAGGTAAAGAAAAAGAAAGGAAAAAGGAAAAGCAAAAAGAAATAAAATCCGCGCAATCTGCGACGCGCTCTCCCATCCGCGGAGGTCAGAAGTAGAATAGATCGTAGGCGGTTGAAACTCAGACACCGCCGGGGGAGGAGGGGTGGGTGCCCTCTGTGCCAGGCACCCCCCAACTCAGTGGAGGTCTAACAAAGACCGCTCGAAGATAGTTAACAAATAATGTTCGGTAACGTGGCGTGTTTTCGAGAGCTGCATGGGCTGTTCGTAAATAGGTCCAGAAGTCGAGGCGGGATTTAGGTCCCTCATTAAAGAGATAAGCGACCGCCCACCCTTTGACCCACGTAATAGCATGACATTTGGCGGCGGGAAAATGTCGGTCCTCCGGGTATAGAAACATTCGAGGCTCGACTGTGTCTGGTGGCACCCGGAGATAGCAGGCAATGATTTGCTGCACGAAGCGCCATACATCTTGCGATGAGGCGCATGTCAGACGGTGTTCATCAGTGTCCAGTTGCTGGCAAAGGAGACAAAGAGGGGATTCTGACAAGCCAATGTTGTGCAGGCGCTGCTTCGTGGCAAATTTCCTGTTGACTATGTGATACCACAGTGCCCGGACGTTCGTAGGGAGAAAGGGCTGGTGGACGGTAGTCCACACTATGGGCCACTGGATGGAGGGGTGTTTGGTCTCCATCACATTCCGGGGAACACAGCGCAGCAACAGGCTGTAAAAATCCTTAATCCTAGGTGGGCGTGTATCTGGGAGACTGGTATGTATGTAACTGTAGTCGACGAAAAAGGTCGAAATATGGGACAAATGCGGCACGATATGGCCGACAGACACTGGTGGTGAGGTGGAAGCAGGTAGGAGGACCTCAAGCAAGCTGCGTGTTAGAGATGTACCCTGGCCCATCCACTGTTTTCTCATGGTACTCATGTACAAGGCTGCAGCTCGCATACGGACATTGACGAGCCCGACGCCACCATACCGTGGGGGCAGGGTAAGTGTCTCATAACGGACTTTAAACATTGAACCAGCCGTGAGATAATAGCCAAAAGCCACCTGAAGGTTGCGCCCAATTGCAGTTGGCAGAGGGAGAACTTGCGCGATGTGAACCAATTTTGATGCCACATAAAGATTAATAAACGCAACCCGTTGAAGTGTGTCCTGGCGGCGCAAGAGGTTCTGGCGGACGTCGTTGCGGATGACGTGTAACAGGCGACGGAAATTCGTTGCCGCCGTGCGTGTGACCGTGGGGGTAAAGGTAATGCCCAGGTACCGGAAAGTCCGCACAAGCGGCAGTGGTGCCACTTCACCCTCCTGGAGGCCTCGTCCAATGTGCATTGCAGAAGATTTGGCGACATTCATGGCACTGCCAGCGGCAGCCCCATAACGGGTAATCAATTCGAGGACATCCCGAATCTCAGAGCCGGAGCGAATGAGGAGGAGGAGGTCATCAGCATATGCCCGACAGCGAAAAGTGTGTTGGCGTAGGGTGAGGCCAGAGAGCTTGGTCGTCAAGCCCCCAATAAGGGGCTCAAGGGCAATAGCATACAGGAGGGTAGAGGGCACCCCTGCCGTATCGAACGGCAGATAGGTACCGGCCCTGCTATACGTCCATTGACTTGGACACGTGAACTGGCACTGTCGTAAAGACCCCGGATGACGTCGAGAAACGGAGGGGGGATGCCCATTCGGGCTGCCACCGAAAACAGGAAACGATGACGCACTTTATCGAAGGCGCTGTCGAAGTCTATAGCGACGACCGCTGCCCGGAGCCTGCAGGCCGCCGCTATCGCAATTAAGTCGCGGCATTCCCCTGTGGCAGTCTGTATGTTAATCTGTCCGCCAGGCGTCGTTTGTTCTGGCGAGAGGATATGAGGGAGTGTAGTTCGGAGCCGCATTGCCAGTAAGCGCGCGAAAATCTTGTAATCGGCATTCAGGAGGGTGAGCGGTCTGTAACTCGTGACCATCGAACCACGGGCTGGTTTGTGGACTGGTATAATGATGCCCTCAGCAAAGGCGGGTGGGATTGCTTGGTCAGATGTTATCAGTTCTTGATACATAGTCGTCCACCGTGGGGCCATGAGGTCCCGAAAGGTACGGTGAAACTCAATCGGTAAGCCGTCAATGCCGGGCGATCTGTTGACTGCACCCTTGGCGATTGCGTTGTTGACTTCGTCTAGCGTGACCGCCACTGTCAAAGCATCCGCCTCCGTGTGGGGGAGGGTACGCGTGACGTAATTCAAAATGGAGTCGTCTGCTGCAGTTTCAGCGTCGTCATCACTATAAGTACGACGGTAGTGCTCGACGAATGCGCGGACGATGTCATTCTGAGTGGTCACCTGCGTTCCATGAGGCGTGGTCAGAGTGCTGATGATCTGCCAACAACGCCTTCGTTTGTCGGACACTATATCATCCATGGATGGAATTTCTAAATCCGCGTGATCGTGGCGCCGCGTCCGTATCACGACCCCTTGCAATTTCCGGCGTGCCAGCGCAATTATCTTCGCCTTAGTTCTTTGCCGTTCCAACTGGTTGTCCGGGGTTGGCGGTTGAGCATCCAGATCTCGGAGAATCGCGTAATAGAAGTCAACAGTGGTGCGATGCCAGTCGGCCATGTCCTTTCCGTACCTCATCAGTGTCCTCCGGATCGCCGGCTTGGCGCAGTCCAACCACCATGTCAATGTCGAGTGGTAGCGGGGAAGGCGTCGTTCGCAGGCTGTCCACGTTTCAGTGACTTGTTGGCGACACGCCAGGTCATGCAAGTGTGAGGTATTGAGTTTCCATGGCGCACGGCTGCGCCATACTGATTGCGGCGGAAGGAGGACCGTACAGATGTAAGCGCAATGGTCGGAAAAGGCCAGCGGCCAGCGTTCGGCGCCCCGTATCGCAGATCTAAGAGTTTGTGAGACATATATCCTGTCTAGTCGGCTTGCGGAATGACTTGTAAGAAGGGTATGGCAAGAAAGGTCGCCGTGTTGTACTTCCCAGGTATCGTGAAGCAGGAGGTCTCGCACCACTATACGTAGCTCCTGGCATGTAGTATAGTGGGGAATCTGATCTTTAGGATGCAGAACGCTGTTAAAGTCACCTCCTAGTAGGCAACGGTCATAACGCCCTAAAAACAGGGGAGCGATTTCCTCGGAATAAAACTGGGCTCTTTCATGCCGTCGGTCGGTGCCTGAGAGAGCGTAGACATTAATGATGCGTGTCCCCATGGCAGTGAGTGCCATGCCCCGAGCTGATGGAAGGAAGGCGACGTCGGTCACAGAAATCCCGTGGCGGACGTAGATGGCCACCCCGCGGCCCATAGGATCACTCGCGGAGGCGTGGGCGGTATAGCCATTGATATCCGGGAGACTAGCCAAGTGAACTTCCTGCAGAAGAGCGAAATCAATATCCGAAGCCCAGAACATCTCCTGCATAAGGCGGATTTTCACCCTGGAACGGATGTTGTTGGTGTTGATGGTTGCTATCCGGTAGGCCTGGTGTCGGATAGCTGGAGGCTGGTCCACTCCGCCGTCCGCGCAAGGGTGTGGGCGTCGCAGCGGAACGTTATCCCGCTGGGCCGCAGGGGAGTCTGGGGAGAGTATGATTAGTGGTGCGGCCGTGACGGCGCAGGGTCCCGTAACGGCTCCTGCTCCGTGACCTCCTGCTCGTGCCACGTCGTGGAAGCGGAAACTGGTGTATCGTCCATTTTGTCTGCAGAAGATGTTGTAATTGTGCGTGGTGTAGTGTCGCCTGTGAGACGTTCATGATTTAGGTCAGCGTCAGCACGGGGCGTAGGCACACCGATAGATGTCTCCGCGCTCATTACGTCTTCGTCAGCAGTAGTGGGTTCTGAGGCCGCGTGCTGGTCGACGGTCGCGTCCTCCTCGACTTGTAACGTCTCCTCTTGGCCGGAAACGGTGCGACGTCTTCGCTTCCGACGTTTCGGGGAACGTTGTTTCCTTGTGCGACCCTCCGTGTCCGACGACGGAAGGGAGTCGCGTCGTTCTGGCAGAAAGGCCGCTGTAGGAACGATGAGCGAGTCGATCTCCATCGTGTTTCCGAGATCAGGGTCAGCGTCTGGTTGCGCCGGCATCTTCGGAGCGGCGTCAATGGCCGGCCGAGGCGGCGGGTCGTCCGAGGCGCTCTCCGTCGGTGTCTGGTCGGGCTCGTTGGTGGCGTCGTTTGTGGTGACCGGGCGACGTGGCAAAGTGGTAGGAGAAGCCAGAGCAGCGGCATAGGTCACCGGTAGCACTGTAGGTTGCGACGTGGGTGGTTTTTCGGCAGCTGGAAGTTGCATAATACGCCGTTGTAGGCATTCGGATCTAAGGTGGCCTTCTTTGCCGCACCCGGAACAGGTCCGAGGCTGGCCATCGTATATAATTATGGCACGGCATCCGCCGATCTTTAAGTAGGACGGGACGTGGCTTCGGAGATCTATGGTGACCTGTCGGACCCCGTTTAGGACAGGATACGTCCGAAACTGTGACCACTTCTCCGCAGTGTGGCCGTGGACTGTGCCGTATGGGCGTAGTGCCGCGACGACTTCCTCAGCTGGAAGTTCGAATGGCAATTCGAAAATGCGTATCGTTCGCACACCTAAGCCTGCGTGGTCGACGGTTACCTCCCCCACATTGCCATCAGCGTGACAGAAGCGGAGCCCCTGTTTGGTCTCACGTAGTATGCGTTCGCACGCCGCGTCGTTAATGATTTTCACATAGACCGTGCTGCTCACGATGGACAAATGTATGCCTATAATATCGGTCGCCGGGATCTTCACTTCCTCTCGCAGAAAACGCTCCACCTCGAGTGCTTTGGGTCGGGCATAATCGTTGCAGAAAGTAAATCGGAGTGTCGATTTACGGTAACGGTTCGCCATGGATCGTACAAGGTAAGCCGGCACTTAAGCAACGGCCGTCAGAAAGTAAACAAGGCGAGCTCGCGCGCCGCACGAAGTCAACACGTACGCGTCCGCTCTGTTGCCCTGCCGAAGGCAGACTGCGTATCAAACCAGTATTCAGGTTAAAGACACGACAAGGGCAGAGCCAAATGCGAATCGAGCAGCAGGTCCAGTTGAGCCACATCATGCAGCAGAGGGACGACTGTCGGTCTGTATTCAGCCAGCCTGACTGTGGCTTTTACTGTCTTCAATGCTCATTTTGGAAAGATGGTAGGTTGGGCGTCAATTTCCACCTCACAAAATGCGATACACCAGCAGTTAAAGTACCGTAACACAGAGAATAAAGTTCACATGCACAGATTCCGGCAGGTTTTGCCAATGACTTTGTTGACAGGAGGACACTATGCACAAGTTAAATAAAGTAAATTTGGCCAAGCCATGAAATGTAACAGCCCTCAGATGACAGCATAGCTCTAGGATAGATACTGTGCATCAAAATCAGGTGGGGATGACTGGGGGACAATTAGCGCAAATGTGCTATAAAGACGAAATACACAGTCTGAGCAGCTCACATTTCGACACTCGGACTTTGGTGTCGGTGAAAACATCCAGCGACTCGTATCTCCCTATCTTGTAAACTGGCGCTCTCGGCTATCCTGGTGGGTACAGGAGGGTAACTATAAGTTAAATGTTTATTTGACACTACAACAGTGAAGCCATATTAACGGTACATAAATTTTTTCTTCACTAATGTTGTGTCAAACAAACATTTAAATTCCACTTTCTATTATGTTTAATTTTTTTGTAACTCATTACCCTAACTTTTCTCTACTGAACTTTGTTTGATTGTAATGTGGAAAAATTTATATTTATTACGTGATAAAACCTTTAAAATGTGAAACCTGTTTCAAGGTACTAGCTAACGGGTCTTTAAATATGCAGTAAAAGAAATGGAATGAAAACGAAGAAAACGATCACCCGCAAAATTTATGTGCAAGCCACGATTAATGTAGTAACAGAATATGAAACCTCACTAGAAGCAAGTGTACTACGAATATAAATTCACGGATATTGACCTATAGCCCTGTAAGTTCAATCAGTATTCCGATTATCTTACCCTAAAACGCGGTAAAAACCGATTATGATCCTTTTTTCACAGAAATAAAGGGCTTTGAAAATCGGAGGTAAATCTGTGAAATGCGTCGTCGAACAGTAACGATCTTTGACACGGTAAAACGATTCATGTTGACGTTATCCACTTTGCATTTATATGTGTCGTCAACAGGATTAAAAAACACAGAGCATTTCAAACAAATTTCTCTTTCCCCCTTGCAAAATACACACGCGCACGCGAGTCGTATTTCACAAGCAGAAACCACATTACGCCTTTTTCGAGAAGGGAAAAGTGAAACAGTTGCATCGTGTTTTTGACATGGCTAGGCGGGAAACGATTTGCAAACCCGAAAAATATCACCCTCTCCACTCGGCACTTTGCATTCACAGGAAAGCCCTTCGTGATACACGGAAGATATAGTGTTTACTCGTCTGTTTTATCTGGTCAATAAAAAGCGAAACGAAAGAGCTTCCAGGGGATCTGGAGAGAGAGGGAGGGGTGTGGGAGGAACCTATTCGTCTCTTATTGCCGCTTCCCCGAGCGGGAAGTGCGTTGAGAGGGGGTGGGGACCCATATTTTCGTTGAGGGATGCGTATTCAGTGCAACAGCGGAATAGAACAGCAGGGGAATAGGACGGCTTCGCAGTGCGAGTGCGGACGATGTAAAATGACAGAAATTCAGTCAAATTCGTATGTAGCGTTTCGTTTGACAGGGGTTTACTCAGTGCTTTCCATAAATTCTGAAAACATCGGCCACTGGAAAAGAATAATTCGACAAAATATTGCGCACTTGCACAGAAATGGACCATGTCGATAAGAGAGTATCTGAGCCGCCAGTGGCAGAATACCAGCACCGGGGACGAAGATGTGGAGCACAAATGGATAACTTTCAAAAGAACTGAACAGTAAGTAGGCAAGAGTGTACTGAGCAAAGTTGTGAGAGGCTGTAAAGATCCATAGTGGTACAACAGCCTTCTTAGAACTTTGTTGCGAAAGAATATCCTCTGCAGGCCACTATATTTACCTCAGGACATTGAATTTCATATTTCTAGCTGATTATCTCCACTTCTGGCTACTGGATGATATCTCCATATTATGGTACCAGAGCTACAGGTGCTTCATAAAATGACATGTAATGTATTTAAGGAATAATGCTGCAAATACTTGCCGTATTGCTGCAGAATATACACAGCAGGGGTAGGAACCGCAAGAAATTTTTATAGAGCAATGGAATTGTAAAGTTCTTAGTGTATGTCATGGAAGTAATTATTCTTTCTGTTTGGTTGTATTCTAATGAAGTACTGTATTCCCATGCTGCATTTCTGTTATTATCACTGCCATAAGGTTTACATCCAATAGTACAGAAAGTATAAAAATTAGTGGCGAAAACTAATAGATGAAGGTTTCGATAAAACAGGCAGAAACTTACGAGTAGACAAGGATTCGCAAACGAGCAGCTCGCGAGATAACTACGAATATCTGGTTACCAGCCGCGACTGTATTGGAGTTCGTAGTAACGTATTTGAAATGTGACTGGGCTCAAATTTCAAGCATCGCCCATGATTTGGCAACATGCAACGTGGGCGGTGGGGCACCGGCGCTGTTTAATGCTGTTGTAAGACGACTTAACTGTATGGCCAGGCGAGAAAAGAGATTATCGTCGAGAGGACTGAATCAGCAAAGAGAAAAGTCAAAACAACGTTCAGTGAGTTTAAAAGCAAGGATGGCAACATCAACAATGCAATAGGAATTACACTTTTAAAGGAAGGGAAACAGCACGTGTGTGGAAAGAGTACATTGAAGGCCTCTTTGCAGGGAAAAACTTGTCTGATGACTTGATACAAGAAGAAGGTGGAACCGATAAGGATAACATAGGAGGTACAGTCATAGAGGCAGAATGATTTAAAAAAATAAAAAATTATAAAATAACGCCGGACGCAGTGGCCGAGCGGTACTAGGCGCTTCAGTCTGGAACCGCGCGACCGCTAAGGTCCCAGGTTCGAATCCTGCCTGGGCATGCATGTGTGTGATGTCCTTAGGTTAGTTAGGTTTAAGTAGTTCTAAGTTCTAGGGGACTGATGACCTCAGATGTTAAGTCCCATAGTGCTAAGAGCCATTCGAACCATTCTACCCTTCATTCGATCGCTGCGAAACCCTACATTTCAGCAGGATAATGCACGACCGCATGTTGCAGGTCCTGTACGGGCCTTTCTGGATACAGAAAATGTTGGACTGCTGCCCTGGACGGCACATTCTCCAGATCTCTCACCAATTGATAACGTCTGGTGAATGGTGGCCGAGCAACTGGCTCGTCACAATACGCCAGTCACTGCTCTTGATGAACTGTGGTATCGTGTTGAAGCTGCATGGGCAACTGTACCTGTACACGCCATCCAAGCTCTGTTTGAATCAATGCCCAGGCGTATCAAGGCCGTTATTACGGCCAGAGGTGGTTGTTCTGGGTACTGATTTCTCGCGATCTATGCACCCAAATTGAGTGAAAATGTAATCACATGTCAGTTCTAGTATATTTGTCCATTGAATACCCGTTTATCATCTGCATTTCTTCTTGGTGTAGCAACTATAATGGCCAGTAGTGTATTTCTCAGTTGGATGATGAATAGTACAAGAGTCTAGTGTACTACCCCTCTCTACTGCCACGGTGTGAATATCCATTTTACGCCAAACCAAGAGCAAACAGTCCGATGCGACGCTGACCTATATTCGACGGTGAAGAGGGTGCTATAGAGCATGCGAAGGCAGAGTACGGAGCTGTCCGTTGGAGACACACAGTCAAAACGTGTGCGTGACCTCATTCGGTGGTCTGCGGGAATGCCACCTGCCCGGTTTGTGTGCGTAGCGCTGGCGTGAATGGATCGTCAGGGCATTGAGTCGCGACCCCACGCACTGTGCGTGCAGATTGCGGGCCAGGCGGTGCGTGGAAGCGAGCCGGCGGTGCGTGACCGGGCTGCGGCGGCGCCCTTTGATCTATTTCCATCGCGGACGTAAACCCGCGGCGACCTCCGAGCGGATGAAAAGCGGTGTCCAGTTTTTCAGACGGACCGGCCAACCACCCATTGCGCGTCGTTTTAGCGGCAACTTCCGGTCGCGGTTGTACAATACGAATCTCTCGATCGCCAGCCCATGTTGTCTTGTTTCAACACTAGCAGCCAACACCTGTGAACACTGCTATTCGTCCAGTACAGTAGAAATGGAATCGCTCATGCGAAGTGTGTTTACTGCACTGTGTAACGAAAACTGGCGTAGTACACTACCTGAAAAGAAAAAATAACAACCAGGAAGACGTGTCAGTGTAACTTCGTACTCGTACAAACGACCGGCGTGAAAGTACAGTGAGACTACAAAAGTTATAGGGTGGCCCTAGTATCATACATTAAAGAGCCAAAGAAACTGGTACACCTGTCTAATATCGTGTAGGGCCCTCTCGAGCACGCAGAAGTGACGCAACACGACGTGGCATCGACTTGACTAATGTCTGAAGCTGGAGGCAATTGACACCATCAATCCTCCAGGGCTGTCCATAAATCCGTAAAAGTACGAAGAGGTGGAGATCTATTCCCAACAGGCATCACAGATCTGCACAGTAATGCTCATGTTTTGGGAGTTTGGAGGCCAGCGGAAGTGTTTAAACTCAGAACAGTGCTCATGGAGCCACTCTGTAGCAATTCTGGATGTGTGGGGTGGCGCATTGTCCTGATGGAATTGCCCAAGTCAGTCGGAATGCACAATGGATGTGAATGGTTGAAGGTGAGCAGACAGGATGCTTACGTACGTTTCACCTGTCAGAGTCGTATCTAGACGTACCAGGGGTCCTACGAGCGCTATCCACAAAGTACATTACGTTTTGAAATTAAAAATAAATAAAGTATTGGAAATTTTTTTTATTATATACAGATGAAAGCCACACTTAAATACTACTTTTCTACATAGTTGCCATTTAAATTAAGGCACTTGTCGTAACGAGCTTGGAAATTCCTTCGCCGTAAAATTCGGCCGCCTGCGCCTTCAACCACGTGGTTACTTCTTCTTGAAGCTGTGCGTCGTCATCAAAACGCTGCATAGCCAACCACTTCTTCATTGCTGGGAATAAGTGGAAGTCGCCCGGTGCCAGGTCGCGACTGTACGGCGGATGAGGAAACAACTCCCACTTAAAAAAATTCGACAACTTCACGAGTGGCATTTGCCGTGTGGGCCCGGGCGTTGTCGTGAATCAGCAAGATCTTTGAGCCCAACTTTCCCCTGCGCTTGTTTTGTATTGCTCTTCTGAGGTTGTGCAGAGTTTTGCAATACCTTTGAGAGTTTATTGTAGTGTCTCTTTCCAGGAAATCCACAAAAATCACACCTTTTCTGTCCCAAAAGACAATCGCCATCACCTTCCTTGCCGACATTGTCTGCATGCATTTCTTGGGTTTTTGGGGGGAATTTGTGTGCCCCCACTGCATTGACTGCAATTTTGTCTCGCAGTTCGCATGCTTAACCCATGTTTCGTCACCAGTAATGATGCGATCGAGTAATGAGTCGCCATCTTTCTCGTAAGCGTCCAAAAACGTTAACGCTGCAGCCATTCGCTGATTTTTGTGAATCTCTGTCAAGATTTTTGGTATCCGTCTTGCACAAAACTTGTGGTATCCAAGCTTTTCGGTAATGATTTCGTGCAACAAACTTCGTGAAATTTGTGGAAAACTCATACAGAGTTCCGTTATTGTGAAATTACGGTTTTCACGGACCGCGGCATCGACTTTTTCGACAAGTTCGGCAGTCACTATGCTGGGTCTTCCAATTCGCTCTTCGTCGTGAAAGTTAGTTCGGCCATTTTTAAATTTTATGACCCACTGACGCACTCCACCTTCAGTGATTATGTTGTCCCCATACACTTCACAAAGCTGCCGATAGATTACTATCGGTGTACTGTTTTTTGCAGTCAGAAACCTTATTACAGCACGCACTTCACACTTCGCGGCATTTTCAATTAACGCTGACATTTCAAACCGTCACAGTAACTCAACGGAGTACAGCACGAACCTCTCACTAGCACGGCAGGATGCCGACTGAGCGGCGGAATGCCATGACACCAAGATGGCCGCGCTAGCCCCGCCCCTAACGGACACAAACGAAAACGTAATGTACTTTGTGGATGGCCCTCGTATATCACTCCAACCGCATACGCCTCACACCGTTAAAGAGCTGCCGTCAGCTTGAACAGTCCCCTGCTGACATGCAGAGTCCATGGATTTATGAGGTTGTCTCCATACCCGTACACGTCCATCCGCTCGATACAATTTGAAACGAGACTCGTCCAACGAGCCAACATGTTTCCATTCATCAACAGTGTAATGACGGTGTTGACGGGTCCAGGCGACGCGTAAAGCTTTGTGTCGTGCAGTCATCAAAGGTACGCCTTCGAAAGCCCATATCGATGATATTTCGTTGAATGGTTCGCACGCTGGCACTTTTTGATGGCCCAGCATTGAAAACTGCAGAAATTTCTGGAAGGGTTTCACTTCTGTCACGTTGAATGATTCTCTTCCGTCGTCGTTGCTCCCTTTCTTGCGGGATATTTTTCCGGCTGCAGAGATCTCGGAGATTTAATGTTTTACCGCATTCCTGATATTCGCGGTACACTCTTGAAATAGTCATACGGGAAAACCCCCGCTTCATCGGTATCTCGGAGATACTGTGTCGCATAGCTCGTGCGTCGACTATAACACCACGTTTAAAGTCACTTAAATCTTGACAATCTGCCATTGTAGCAGCAGTAACCGAAAGAACAACTGCGCCAGTCACTTGTTGTCTTATATAGGCGTTGCCGACCGAAGTGTCGTCCTCTGCGTGTTTACGTATCTCTGTATTTGAAAATGCGTGTCGGTACCAGTTTCTTTGGCGCTTCAGTTCATACACAACGTATAAAAAACATTTCACTGGTGGAACTGCTATTTGTACTCAGGTTATGATGTGAAAAGGTTTCTGACATGATTATGGACGACATGATATGGCCGCAAGGGAATTAACAGCCTTTGAACACGGAATGGTAGTTGGAGCTACACGCATAGCACATTACATTTTAGAAATCGTTAGGAATTGCCATATTTCAACATCTACAGTTTCAAGAGTATTTCAAGAATACCAAACTTCACGCATTACCTTTCAGCACGGACAAGGCGCCGGCCGCTGTGACCAAGTGGGTCTAGGCGCATCAGTCCGGGACCACGCGGCTGCTACGGTCGCAGGTTCGAATCCTGTCTCGGACTTGGGTGTTTGTAATGTCAGGTTGGTTAAGTTTACGTAGTTCTATGTCTAGGGGACTGATGACCTCAGATGTTCAGTCCTGTAGTGCTTAGAACCATTTCAACCATTTTCTGAGAAGGCAGTGGGCAACAGCCTTTACTTAAAGACCGAAAGCAGCGGCGTTTGCTCCGAGTTGTCAATGTTAACAGACAGGTAAACTGCTTGAAATAACCGCAGTATTCAATACGAGACATTCGACGAATTTATCCGTTAGGACAGAGCTATGAAATTTGACGTTAACGGTGTAACTAACCACGTTACTACGGGTTATTCCTTATTATTGGGAATGGAAATACTTATTGCTTATGAAATCAACGTGAGAAGAATTGGGTCGCCACCGACTCAAACCATACAACTAATCAAAGATTTGGTCGAGTCGGAAAATAAATCAATTTGATCACAGACCAAAAACTCACAAAAAATGCATACGTTGTGAGGTCGCTCACAGCGGATACGATGTAATTAATAGTATTGCCCGTGCACTGTTCACGACAATCAAACATTTAAAATAAAATAGAAAATGCATGAACACTGCATAAGATCAGCTCCCAGCAACACACCTGAAAATAAGACTTAATCTAAAGCATTTGTTATAAAATACAAGAGGAGACTAATCACTGGACCTGTGCATAAGGAAACGCATTGGATGTGCTAAGGGGAAAGCTACGAGGTGAGTGGCTTAGGCGCAAAAACGTAATCTCGGAACACAAGAGATAATTGTAGATAAAATCATTTATTCCTAAACTAAGGATGTGAGGCATGTACACGATTCCTGATAACACGTGGTTTGTGGAGGCACAATTTTTAGGTATAGTGCCAAATTCCAACAATATCACATCACACAATCATGTTAACATTTTCTAAAACAAACATGCGATCGGACAGTTAGTGATGCCGGTAGCCCAACAACTATAATGTTCTACCACGTGGTTGGCTCCCCACGGACGAAAGACACGGAAAGTAAGGAAAATTTGCGAGAAGGCAAAGCTCTAAATATTTAGAACGGTGAAAGCTTATGCAGGCACAGCTGAAGGCAAACAGACATTCATACAAAAGCGAGTGCTCACTTCTTATCGACACCTTAGTGTGGCGCTCTTCCGGCGGATCCAAGTCTGCTACAGAAATTTGCTAAAAGAAACATCTGCCAAAGTTTTGCATTCCTTGCCGCGACAAGGCAAAGCAATCTTCCAGATTTGAAAAGCGAGACCAAAAGCTAACAGCTCTCCCCTCGCCAAGTAACAGTGCGCCACGCGGTCAGTCTAACTGACCCTTCTTCGACTGGAGCACAGCTGTGGACGCTTCCCGTACCGGCGGCAGACTGCCTCCCGCTTCTCCAGCCTCTTCCACGCTCCGCGTGGCCCGGAAAACCCCAAGATGCCATTTCCGCCACCAACCTAACGCAGGTGGATTTCTCACAAGTAGCGGAAACCTCTTTGCCGACTTGACCACTACGAGAGTTGGCTATTCTGTGCAACTGATGCTGAATCTGTACGACTATCGCAGACTTTCTGCAGCAGACTACGCCACCGTCTAGCAACGTGACACACAACCACATTCATTCAATCACACTACTATGAAAGTAAAGAGAATAGAGAAACAAGGAAAAGAAAGAGAAATGGTAATGAAAATGGGCTACCGGACTAATGAAAGGTGGTTACAGGACCCTTTCAATGGGTTGTGGCAGCAAACGATGGAGATGTTCTGAGATGCTTCATCTAAAGGCAGCTGGAGGTACGCATCGGCGAGGTCGGTCTGGGGAAATTATTCCTCCTCCCTCCTCCCCCCCCCTCCCAGCCAGTTCAGTGAGGATAATTTCTTCCCAAGCAATAGGATAGGTATCTGCCTGCAACTGAGCGTTGATGGACGTCGGGAATTCCCACACAAGCGCAGAGACCCGTTCGGCTTCTGGATGATGGCTATGCGGGTCGACCATGCACTAGATTTGACAACCCCAGCTGCCTGCAGGCGATGGAATTGCTGCTTCACAGCAGCCCACAAGTTCACAGGAATTGGTCTGGCGCGGTAAAAACAAGGTGTAGCATCCGACCGAAGGGTGATGCGCGGCTGAGAGTCTGAAGCACACCCCAAATCCTGTTGAAAGAGAGTCGAAAACTCCATTCAGAGGCAGTCCAGTCCCTGAACATCTCTGCAGCCGTCGGTCAGCCCGTGACGTAGCACAGTTGCCTCTCTGCTGGTTTCGGATAGCGCCATTTTGCCATGCGCGGTTTATTTTAACCACAGCGGCGCGCTAATAGTTCACAAAACCTTGTCGATTCACCCTTGGAACGAAAGCTAATATTCATGCCCTTTTCGACGTCAGATATATCGCACCATTTCCTCTTTAGGACAATGCTTTCACTGTTTTCTGAGTCTCCCCCTCTCGCTTTATAAACCCTCCGTGGCTACTGCTGCCACATACCACTTCTGACTGGTTACGCAACCTTGAGTTCGAGCACAGGCAGTGATCACATTAATCTCATCCGACCGTGTATCATACTTTCAGTTTGGTACTGAAATAGCAGACGGTTCACAAACAGTTTTACCTGTGGAAGGAAATACCACTTCCCACCACTGTAGCAGGGAAAACTTTACTGAAAACGCTACAGTTCATCATCGTCATCATCATCATCGTCAGTCAGTTCAAAGATTAAATGATATCTTCGAGACGTGGATTCAGGTAGGCTTTGAGCAGTCCTCTCCAAGTGGAACGGTCTTGGGCAGTTCTCTGCCAGGTGCTACCAGCGACCTTCTTGATATCTTTGTCCTACCTGAGCCGGCCGCAGTGGTCGAGCGATTCTAGGCGCTACAGTCTGGAACCGAGCGACCGCTACGGTCGCAGGTTCGAATCCTGCCTCGGGCATGGATCTGTGTGATGTCCTTAGGTTATTTAGGTTTAAGTAGTTCTAAGTTGTAGGGGACTGATGACCTCAGAGGTTAAGTCCCATAGTGCTCAGAGCCATTTTTTTCCTATCTGTCCGGTGGTCTTCCTCTAGGCCTCCGGTGCTCTCTCGGACTCCAATCCAGTACTAGCTTCGTCCATCTGCCGTATTTTCTACTCGCGGCGTGGCCAGCCCACTGCCATTTCAAGGAACCTACTGTCTCTAAGATATCCTTAACCTTCGTCACAGACCGGATGTCATCTGCCCTTTTCCTTCAGCAGTTCTTTACTGTCATAAAGAGAATTACACGCAGGAAAGAATGGTGTTTCATCTGGAAATGGAAATGAAGTCCCATGCCTTTTGACAGAGCGTAGGGGAACGATAAGGGAGACTGGCACCGCCGTACTAGGCAAGTTCCTAGTGGAGGTGGTTTGCCGTTGTCTTCCTCCGAACGTAATGGGGATGTATGATGATGATTCATTATGAGTCATCTCGGGGAAGGTGAAAATCCCTGACCCCGTCGGGAATCGAACCCGGGACCCCGTGCTCGGGAAGCGAGAACGCTATCGTGAGAGCGCGAGCTGCGGACATGTTTCATCTACACCCCATATTTTCCCTGTTCTGTGGCCTTCCTCCCGTGCGAAAGATGTATGTTTTGTCAGGACCAATCTTTGTCCTGGGGCCCTATTCTCCATCGTTCATATCGCTCAGTGTAGCTGGTTCGTTTCGGTAGTGACGTCATATTCGGTTCTTTATCGAAATATCCTATTCAGTAAGCTTCTGAGACGTGTTAGCGAACGGTCCTCCCACCGATTTTACGACAATTATACCGAGAGGCTTTGGATTTCGGTGTGGCCCTGCCGATCAGTGAGCTGTGGTTTATGTACACCTGTAATTTGTTATTTTTAACATAATTAGCTGTTTTAGCTATGGATTTAGTGATTGTGTTACTATGGAATCACCAAAGGATGCATCCAGTTGGAAAGTGAGTTGATAATAGACTATTTTCCTTTGTTAGAAGCATGGTTAGGTTAGGTTGTTACTGTGAATGATTACATCCAAAAAGAAATCGTTTTCGGTCAATATTCTCTCAAAATACGTGTTACTTTAATGCAAATAATAGTTTAAAGATCATTAAATAGCAATTCATCAGCTCTGCTACTGACGTTACTAGTGACTTTGTGTACTTTTTTCCACAAATGGTTTAGTTAGTAATTATCGAAACGTGTTTACAATTTCAAGTAACAATGGAAAACAGTTATGTGAAGCCTGATATTAGAAACCTTCCACACTACTACGCATTTATGACTTACGCAGCATCGTTTGGCAACGAAGTCAGCCTACGTTCCTCTACGCAATAGTACAAGAATTGAGCACTCTGGTTCTGTTGTTTGGCGTGGCCAAGTGGTTTGCGCGCGGGATTGCTACTCGAAAAGACATAGATTCGTGAACAGATGGGTGCAAAGTTTTTTTTTTTTCCTCTTCATATCTGCAACACGTTCTGAGACATTGTTATTCGTGTAAGTTAAGATTTTTCTACAATATTACTTACATGTAAGAGCGTACTTCCTCAGTAATGATTTCGTGATTTCTCTGTGTTTAAAATACGAAATATGAAATTCTTGGAGATGAAATTGCTGCGAGTGAAACAACTGAGAGTGACCTTTGTTGTGTCACCGCCAGACACCACATTTGCTAGGTGGTAGCCTTTAAATCGGCCGCGGTCCGTTAGTATACGTCGGACCCGCGTGTCGCCACTGTAAGTGATTGCAGACCGAGCGCCGCCACACGGCAGGTCTAGAGAGACTTCCTAGCACTCGCCCCAGTTGTAGAGCCGACTTTGCTAGCGATGGTTCACTGACAAATTACGCTCTCATTTGCCGATACGATAGTTAGCATAGCCCTCAGCTACGTCATTTGCTACGACCTAGCAAGGCGCCATTACCAGTTACTATTGATGCTGTAAAACATGTACCGTCAAGAGCGATGTTCACCATTTATGGATTAAAGTTAAGAATTCCACAGCTACGTCCTTTTTTGTTAGTCTCATTTCCTTGTCCTGTTCCAGACCTCACGCCAGCCTGCGTGAGCTAAAACGCGTGCCTTTCGGCTTCCTCTCATAGTGGGTTGGCTCTCCTGCCAATCCACAACAAAGATACAGAGTAGGCACCCTGGTGGCGGAGCCAGCGCTTCAGTTGGTGAATCCTTTGCCGATTGACATATACAGCGCCAATTGCCGATTTGTAATGCGTCTGTCCTCGCGACTGACAACATCAGCTCGCTTCTAGGTTTGTCCGACGGCTGCAAATCGTGGAGCTCCGCCGAAACACCTTCTGATGACCTGACATTCCGTGCCCAGCAACTAACTGTACTTCTGTTGACAGCATACGCTCCACAAACTTTGCACAGGCGTTTGTGAATACTCCCCACAGTTTATTTCAATGACGGCACGCTGCTTGTAACGTACATCACGCCACTTTGAAACTGTCCAGCACCTACGCTATCTGTCGGAAGGGACGGAATCTTGGCGCGCTCACTCAGGAGACTTGAAATAACACACAAGTACTGTTTCGGATTCGGAACATTGTTTTCGGATAAGAAAAAAAAATTGCTGTGCATGACTTTATGGGCAACCCTTGAGCGCTACTGGCCATTAAAACTGCTACACCAAGAGGATGACGTGGTCCAGATGCGAAATTTAACCGTCAGGAAGAAGATGCTGTGACCTGCAAATGATTAGCTTTTCAGAGCATTCACACAAGGTAGGCGCCGCTGGCGACGCCTACAACGTGCTGACATGAGGAAAGTTTCCAACCGATTTCTCATACACAAACACCAGTTGACCGGCGTTGCCTGGTGAAACGTTGTTGTGATGCCTCTTGTAAGGAGGAGAAATGCATACCATCACGTTTCCGACTTTGATAAAGGTCGGATTGTAGCCTAACGCGATTGCGGTTTATCCTATCGCGACATTGCTGCTCTCGTTGGTCGAGATCCAATGACTGTTAGCAGAATATGGAAATGGTGGCTTCAGGAGGGTAATACGGAACGCCGTGGTAGATCCCAACGGCCTCGTATCACTAGCAGTCGAGATGACGGGCATCTTATCCGCAAGGCTGTAACGGATCGTGCAGCCACGTCTCGATCTCTAGTCAACAGATGGGGACGTTTGCAAGACAACAACCATCTGCACCAACAGTTAGACGACGTTTGCAGCAGAATGGACTATCAGCTCGGAGACAGACAGGAGCGCCTGCGATGGTGTACTCGACGACGAACCTGGCACCACGAATGGCAAAACGTCATTTTTTCTGTTTACAGCATCATGATGGTCGCATCCGTGTTTGGCGACATCGCGATGAACGCACATTGGAAGCGTGTATTCGTCATCGCCATACTGGCGTATCACCCGGCGTGATGGTATGGGTTGCCATTGGTTACACGTCCCGGTCACCGCTTGTTCACACTGACCGCACTTTGAACAGTGGACGTTACATTTCAGATGTGTTACGACCCGTGGCTCTACCCTTCATTCGATGCCTGCGAAACCCTACGTTCCAGAAGGATAATGCATGACCGCATGTTGCAGGTTCTGTACGGGCCTTTCTGGATACGGAAAATGTACGACTGCTGCCCTGCCCAGCAAATTCTCCAGATCTCTCACCAACTGAAAACGTCTGGTCAATGGTGGCCGAATAACTGGCTCGTCACAATACGCCAGTCACTACTCTTGATGAACTGTGGTATCGTGTCGCAACTGCATGGACAGCTGTACCTGTCCACGCCATCCAAGCTCTGTTTGACTCAATGCCCAGGCGTATCAAGGCCGTTATTACGGCCACAGGTGCTTGTTCTGGGTACTAATCTCTCAGGATCTATGCACCCAAATTGCGTGAAAATGTAATCACATGTCTGTTCTAGTATAATATATTTGTCCAATGAATGCCCGTTTATCATCTGCATTTCTTCCTTGGTGTAGCAGTTTTAATGGCCAGTAGTGTAAGTCGAAGAGTATTCCAGAAGTCACTTGAAAAGTCTTGTACTGCCTCTGGTCTGCTGGTCGAGATGTTGCTTTCAATATAATGACGCCTCACTTGGGCTAAGCCATAAACACGTTGCAGAGGACTGCGTCAGGCGTCTGTATCCAGCCGTTATTTAAGTAGCTCGTCATGCACGCGGTGCGAAAGGCTAGCGCGACAATTTTGCGGTCGCGCTCGGTTGGAAAAAGCACTGGAGCATCGAGCAGGGATTAAAAAGCTTTGCGCGCTGTGGGAGCGGAACACGCGGACAGTGCAATTAGCCGAGCCCGCACCCGGCGCCTAGTCCGCCCCCGCAAAGTAGTTGCGGTGGCAGTGGCGGTGGGGTGGTGGGGATGGGAGGGGAGAGGGGAAGAGAGAGGGGAGGTGGGGAAGGCGGGATTACGGCGATAAGCCGACCGCCCTGGAACGCACCCACCCCGTCCGCAGCTGCGGACATAACCTACTTTGCTAGCGCCACTTTGCCAACACTCCACCGGGGACTCATTGGTCTCGTCTCCTGGGTTTTAACTGACATTCGCTCCATACTCGCCAATCCCAAGTCAGTCTCAGCACGTTACTGATCCTATCTGGTATAGGGTATATTTCATCCGTATATTTTCGTCGAAATAGGACCGGCGTTCAGGAAGTAATAGTAGGCCTACACAGTTTTTACGAAAGCCATTCACGATGCATATGAACTGAAGAAGAGGCTAATTTCCCGAAGTATTGGGTGTAGAAGCTATCATACAGTGAAGCGTCAAAAAAACTGGAAGAGGGGTGGGGGGACTCTGAGCACTATGGGACTCACTTCTGAGGTCACCAATCCTCTAGAACTTAGAACTACTTAAACGTAACTAAGCTAAGGACATCACACATATCCATGCCCGAGGCAGATCCAAACCTGCGACCGTAGCGGTCCCACGGTTCCAGAGTGTAGCGCCTAGAACCGCTCGGCCGCACCGGCCGGCAAAGAAACTGGTATAGGCATGCGTATTCAAAGTACAGAGGTATATCAACAGGCAGAATACGGCGCTGCGGTTGGTAGTGCCTAACTAAAACAAGTATCTGGCGTAGTTGATAGATCGGTTACTGCTGCTACAATAGCAAGTTATCAAGATTTAAGTGAGTAAGAATGTGGTATGGTGTTAGTCGGCGCGCGAGTGTTGGGGCTCAGAATCTCTGACGTATCGAGGAAGTGAAAATTTCCTGTACGACCATTTCACGAGAGTACCGTGAATATCAGGAATCCGGTAAAACATCTCCGACATCGCTGCGGCCGGAAAAAGGTCCTGCAAGAACGGAGCCAGCGACGACTGAACAGAATCGTCCAACGTGACAGAAGTGCAGCCCTTCCGCAGATTGCTGTAGATTTCAATGCTGGGCCTTCAAGAAGTGTCAGCGTGCGAACCATTCAACGAAACATCATCGACATGGGCTTTCGGAGCCGAAGGCCCACTCGTGTACCCTTGATGACTACACGACACAAAGCCTTACGCTTCTCTTGGACCAGTCAGCACCGACATTGGACTGTTGATGACTGGAAACATGTTGCCCGGGCGGACGAGTTTCGTTTCATATTCTTCCTAGCTGTTGGACGTGAACGGGTATAGAGACAACCTCATTAATCCATGGACCCTGCATGTCAGCAGGGAACTGTTCAAGCTGGTGGAGGCTCCGTAATGGTGTGGGACGTGTGCAGTTGGAGTGATATGTGATCCCTGATACGTTTAGAAACGACTCTCACTGGTAACACGTACGTAAGCATCGTGTCTGGTCACCTGCATCCATTCGTATCATTGTTGCATTCCGACCGACTTGGGCAATTGCAGCAGATCAATGCGACTCCCCATACGTCCAGAGTTGCTACAGACTGGTTCCAGGCACACTCCTCTGAGTTTAAACACCTCCGATGGCCACCATACTCCTCAGAAATGGACATTATTGAGCCTAACGGGGATGGCTTGCAACGTGCTGATCAGAAGACATCTCCACCATCTCGTACTATTACGGATTTGTGGTCAGCCCTGCAGGATTCGTGGTCTCAGTTCCCTCCAGCACTACTTCAGACATTCGTCGAGTCCATGCCACGTCGTGTCGCGTGCTCACTGGGACACTACACTATATCAGGATGTTGCACCCGTTTTTTTGGCTCTTCAGTGTATATCTTTCGACATGTCTCATGATTCTGTCACTCCTTCTTGCCAATGTTTTCCACCTGTTCCTTTAATCGCATATTCTGCGGAGATCTAATTTCTTGCCTTATCGGTGCACCACATTTTCAACCTATTTTTGTAGTTCCATATCTCGAACGCTTCGAGTCCTTTTTGTTCCGGTATCGCCACAATCCATGCATCACTTCCATACATACTAGTAAATTTCTTTTGACAGTCTTCTGGCTGTAGGCTTGCTTAACTTTATCTGCTTCGTGGTCTCCGGATTTCGCACTAAGTTTATCGATAATCTCACATCTGCTAATCCTCAGCACTTCTGCCTTTACGAGGTGCATTCAAGTTCTAAGGCCTCCGATTTTTTTTGTCCGGACTGGAAAGAGATAGAAACATGCGCATTGTTTTAAAATGAGGCCGCGTTCATTGTCAATACGTCCAGGGGATGGCAGCACTGTACGGCAGATGGAATTTTACCGCCAGCGGCGAGAATGAGAACTGTTTTAAATACACTCCTGGAAATTGAAATAAGAACACCGTGAATTCATTGTCCCAGGAAGGGGAAACTTTATTGACACATTCCTGGGGTCAGATACATCACATGATCACACTGACAGAACCACAGGCACATAGACACAGGCAACAGAGCATGCACAATGTCGGCACTAGTACAGTGTATAGCCACCTTTCGCAGCAATGCAGGCTGCTATTCTCCCATGGAGACGATCGTAGAGATGCTGGATGTAGTCCTGTGGAACGGCTTGCCATGCCATTTCCACCTGGCGCCTCAGTTGGACCAGCGTTCGTTCTGGACGTGCAGACCGCGTGAGACGACGCTTCATCCAGTCCCAAACATGCTCAATGGGGGACAGATCCGGAGATCTTGGTGGCCAGGGTAGTTGACTTACACCTTCTAGAGCACGTTGGGTGGCACGGGATACATGCGGACGTGCATTGTCCTGTTGGAACAGCAAGTTCCCTTGCCGGTCTAGGAATGGTAGAACGATGGGTTCGATGACGGTTTGGATGTACCGTGCACTATTCAGTGTCCCCTCGACGATCACCAGTGGTGTACGGCCAGTGTAGGAGATCGCTCCCCACACCATGATGCCGGGTGTTGGCCCTGTGTGCCTCGGTCGTATGCAGTCCTGATTGTGGCGCTCACCTGCACGGCGCCAAACACGCATACGACCATCATTGGCACCAAGGCAGAAGCGACTCTCATCGCTGAAGACGACACGTCTCCATTCGTCCCTCCATTCACGCCTGTCGCGACACCACTGGAGGCGGGTTGCACGATGTTGGGGCGTGAGCGGAAGACGGCCTAACGGTGTGCGGGACCGTAGCCCAGCTTCATGGAGACGGTTGCGAATGGTCCTCGCCGATACCCCAGGAATAACAGTGTCCCTAATTTGCTGGGAAGTGGCGGTGCGGTCCCCTACGGAACTGCGTAGGATCCTACGGTCTTGGCGTGCATCCGTGCGTCGCTGCGGTCCGGTCCCAGGTCGACGGGCACGTGCACCTTCCGCCGACCACTGGCGACAACATCGATGTACTGTGGAGACCTCACGCCCCACGTGTTGAGCAATTCGGCGGTACGTCCACCCGGCCTCCCGCATGCCCACTATACGCCCTCGCTCAAAGTCCGTCAACTGCACATACGGTTCACGTCCACGCTGTCGCGGCATGCTACCAGTGTTAAAGACTGCGATGGAGCTCCGTATGCCACGGCAAACTGGCTGACACTAACGGCGGCGGTGCACAAATGCTGCGCAGCTAGCGCCATTCGGCGGCCAACACCGCGGTTCCTGGTGTGTCCGCTGTGCCGTGCGTGTGATCATTGCTTGTACAGCCCTCTCGCAGTGCCCGGAGCAAGTATGGTGAGTCTGACACACCGGTGTCAATGTGTTCTTTTTTCCATTTCCAGGAGTGTACTTAAAATGGCGACGTTTTCCTTA
Organism: Schistocerca americana; assembly: GCF_021461395.2. Taxonomy (NCBI): domain Eukaryota; kingdom Metazoa; phylum Arthropoda; class Insecta; order Orthoptera; family Acrididae; genus Schistocerca; species Schistocerca americana. The sequence goes on along the minus strand of NC_060127.1, from coordinate 180,860,347 downwards.
CTTGAACAGCATGAAATCTTTCGTTTTCTGATTTTGCGTGGTGTGAAACCAATTGAAATTCATCGACAGTTGAAGGAGCCATGTGGTGATGGAGTTATGGATGTGTCGAAAGTGCGTTCGTGGGTGCGACAGTTTAATGAAGGCAGAACATCGTGTGACAACAAACCGAAACAACCTCGGGCTCGCACAAGCTGGTTCAAAAATGGTTCAAATGGCTCTGAGCGCTATGGGACTTAACTGCTACGGTCATCAGTCCCCTAGAACTTAGAACTACTTAAACCTAACTAACCTATGGACAGCACACAACACCCAGCCATCACGAGGCAGAGAAAATCCCAGACGCCGCCGGGAATCGAACCCGGGAACCCGGGCGTGGGAAGCGAGAACGCTACCGCACGACCACGAGATGCAGGCGCACAAGCCAGTCTGACGACACGATCGGGAAAGTGGAGAGAATTGTTTTGGGGGATCGCCGAATGACTGTTGAACAGATCGCCTCCAGAGTTGGTATTTCTGTGGGTTCTTTGCACACAATCCTGCATGATGACCTGAAAATGCGAAAAGTGTCATCCAGGTGGGTGCCACGAATGCTGACGGACGACCACGTGGCTGCCCGTGTGGCATGTAGCCAAGCAATGTTGACGCGCAACGACAGCATGAATGGGACTTTCTTTTCGTCGGTTGTGACAACAGATGAGACGTGGATGCCATTTTTCAATCCAGAAACAAAGCGCCAGTGAGTTCAATGGAAGCACACAGATTCACCGCCACCAGAAAAATTTCGGGTAATCGCCAGTGCTGAAAAAAATGATGGTGTCCATGTTCTGGGACAGCGAGGGCGTAATCCTTACCCATTGCGTTCCAAAGGGCACTACGGTAACAGGTGCATCCTACGAAAATGTTTTGAACAACAAATTCCTTCCTGCACTGCAACAAAAACGTCCGGGAAGGGCTGCGCGTGTGCTGTTTCACCAAGACAACGCACCCGCACATCGAGCTAACGTTACGCAAAAGTTTCTTCGTGATAACAACTTTGAAGTGATTCCTCATGCTCCCTACTCACCTGACCTGGCTCCTAGTGACTTTTGGCTTTTTCCAACAATGAAAGACACTCTCCGTGGCCGCACATTCACCAGCCGTGCTGCTATTGCCTCAGCGATTTTCCAGTGGTCAAAACAGACTCCTAAAGAAGCCCTCGCCGCTGCCATGGAATCATGGCGTCAGCGTTGTGAAAAATGTGTACATCTGCAGGGCGATTACGTCGAGAAGTAACGCCAGTTTCATCGATTTCGGGTGAGTAGTTAATTAGAAAAAAAATCGGAGGCCTTAGAACTTGAATGCACCTCGTATTTGGTTTACCATCAATGAATATGCTGCAGTAATTCATTCCATTTGAGATTTCGCGCAATTATTTTCCCCGTTTCACTGAGGATAGTAATGGCGCCAGCGAATTTCATCGTGGATATTCTTTTACCCTGAATTCGAATTCCATTCTTGAAGCTATCTTTTATTTGATTAATAGTTTCTTAGTGTACAGCCAGAAAATTAGTTGGGAAGACAATATACTTTCCAGATACCCTTGCTAATAGGATCACTACGTTCTTGTTGATTGTGATACTGATACGCAAATACACTAAGGGGATACTTCCTAATGTCGTGTAGGACCTCCTTTGCGGCGTAGTGCAGAAATTCTACGTGGCATGGGCTCAACAAGTCGATCTAATTCCCCTGCAGAGATACTGACCCATGCTGTCTCTACAGCCGTCTATAATTGCGAATCTGTTGCCGGTGCAGGACATTGTACATGAACTGGCCTTTCGATTATATCCCATCAACGCTAAATGGGACTCATGTCGTGGCGGCCAAACCATTCGCTCTAACTGTCCAGGATGTGCTTCAAACTAAACGTGAACAACTGCGGCCCGGGGACACGGTGCATTGTCCTCCATAAAAATTACATCGTTTTTTGGGTGACATGATGCCCATGAATAGCTGCAAATAGTCTCCAAGCATCCTAACATCAAGAGGACCCAGTCCCTTCTACATTCCACCTACATCTACATCGATACTCTGCTAATCACATTTAAGTGCCTGGAAGAGGGTTCATCGAACCACCTTCACAATTCTCTATTGTTCCAATTTCGTATAGCGCGCGGAAAGAACGAACACCTATATCTTTCCGTACGAGCTCTGATTTTCCTTATTTTATCTTGGTGATCGTTTCTCCCTATGTATGTCGGTGTCGACAAAATATTTTCGCATTCGGAGGAGAAAGTTGGTTATTGGAATTCCATGAGAAGATTCCGTCGCAACGAGAAACGCCTTTCTTTTAATGATTTCCAGCCCAAATTCTGTATCATTTCTGTGACACTCTCTCCCATATTTCGCGATAATACAAAACATGCTGCCCTTCTTTGACCTTTTTCGATGTACTCCGTCAGTCCTATCTGGTAACGATCCCACACTGCGCAGCAGTATTCTAAAAGCGGACGGACAAGCGTAGTGTAGGCAGTCTCCTTAGTAGATCTGTTGCATTTTCTAAGTGTACTGCCAATAACACGCAGTCTTTGGTTAGCCTTCCCCACAACATTTTCTATGTGTTCCTTCCAATTTAAGTTTTTTGTGATTGTAATACCTACGTATTTTGTTGAATTTACGGCTTTTAGATTAGACTGATTTATCGTGTAACCTAAGTTTAACGAGTTTCTTTTAGCACTCTTGTGGTTGACCTCACACTTTTCGTTATTTAGGGTCAACTGCCACTATTCGCACCATTCAGATATCTTTTCTAAATCGTTCTGCAGTTTGTTTTGATTTTCTGATGACTGATAAACAACAGCATCATCTGCAAACAACCTAAGACGGCTGCTCAGTTTGTCTCCCAGATCGTTTATATAGATAAGGAACACTACCTTGGGGAACGTCAGAAATCACTTCTGTTTTACTGGATGACTTTCCGTCAATTCCTACGAACTGTGCCTTCTCTGACAGGAAATCACAAATCCGGTCACATAACTAAAAAGATACTAAATAAGCACGCAATTTCACTACGAACCGCTTGTGTGGTACAGTGTCATAAGCCTTCCGGAAATCCAGAAATACGGAATCGATCTGAAATCCCTCGCCACTAGCACTCAACACTTCATATGTGTAAAGACCTAGTTGTGTTTCACAGGAACGATGTTTTCTAAACCCATGTATACTGTGTGTCAATAGGCAGTTTTCTTCGAGGTACTTCATAATGTTTGAACACAATATATGTTCCAAAATCCTGCTGCTTATCGACGTTAACTATATGCGCCTGTAATTTAGTGGATTACTTCTACTACCTTTCTTGAATACTGCTGTGACCTGTGCAACAATCCAGTCTTTGGGTACGGATCTTTCGTCGAGCGAACGGTTGTATATGTTTAAGTATGGAGCTAATGCATTAGCATACTCCGAAAGGAACCTAGCTGGTATACAGTCTGGACCAGAAGACTTGCTTTTGTTGAGGGATTTAAGTTGCTTCACTACTCCGAGGATATTTGCTCCACATTGTGGAGCCACCATCACCTTGCATAGTGCATTGTTGACAGCGTTAGTCCATGGGGTCTTTGCCACAGTCGAACCCTGCCCTCAGCTCCTATCTACTGAAATCGTGACTCATCTGACCAAGCCAGTATTGGAACACGTGAGGCAATACTGACCCTACGACTTATCTTAGAAGCTAGATTAAGGAAAGGCAAACCTACGTTTCTACGATTTGTAGACTTAGAGAAAGCTTTTGACAATGTCGACTGGAATACTCACTTACAAATTCTGAAGATGGCAGGGGTAAAATATATGGAGCGAAAGGCTATTTACAATTTGTACAAAAACCAGATGGCAGTTATGAGTCGAGGGGCATGAAAGGGAAGCAGTGGTTGGGAAGGGAGTGTGACAGTGTTGTAGCCTCTCCCCAATTTTATTCAATCTGTATATTGAGCAAGCAGTGAAGGAAACAAAAGAAAAATTTGGAGTAGGTATTAAAATCCATGGGGAAGAAATAAAAACTTTGAGGTTCCCAGATGACACTGTAATTCTGTCAGAGACAGCCAAGGACTTGGAAGAGCAGTTGAACGGAATGGAGTCTTGAAAAGAGGATATAGGATGAACATCAACAAAAGCAAAGCGAGGATAATGGAATGTTGTCGAAATAACTCGGGTGATGTTGAGGGAATTAGATTGGGAAATGAGACACTTAAAGTAATATAGGAGTTTTGTTATTTGGGGAGCAAAATAACTGATGATGGTCGAAGTAGAGAAGATCTAAAATATAGACTGGCAATGGCAAGGAAAGCGTTTCTGAAGAAGAGAAATTTGTTAACAGCGAGTCTAGGTTTAAATGTCAGGAAGTCGTTTCTGAAAGTATTCGTATGGAGTCTATACTCCATGAAAGCATGAAAGTGAAACATGGACATTAAATAATTTGGACAGGAAAAGAGAACAGAAGCTTTTGAAATGTGGTGCTACTGAAGAATGCTGAGGATTAGATGGGTAGATCACGTAACTAATGAGGAGGTATTGAATAGGATTGAGGAGAAGTTTGTGGCACAACTTGACTAGAAGAAGGTTCAAAATGGCTCTGAGCACTATGCGACTTAACTTCTGACGTCATCAGTCGCCTACAACTTAGATCTAATTAAACCTAACTGACCTAAGGACATCACACGCATCCATGCCCGAGGCAGGATTCGAACCTGCGACCGTAGCGGTCGCTCGGCACCAGACTGTAGCGCCTAGAACCACACGGCCACTCCGGCCGGACCTAGAAGAAGGGATCGGTTGGTAGGACATGTTCTGAGGCATGAAGGGATCACCAATTTAGTACTGGAGGGCAGCGTGGAGGGTAAAAATCGTAGAGGGCGACCAAGAGATGAATACACTAAGCAGATTCCGAAGGATGTAGGTTGCAGTAGGTACTGGGAGATGAAGAAGCTTGCACAGGATAGAGTAGTATGGAGAGCTGCATCAAACCAGGCTCAGGACTGAAGACAACATGAGTCGTCTGACCAGGCCAGGGTTTTCCAGTCGTCTACCTTCCAACCGATATGGTCACGTGCCCAGGAGAGGCTATTTGGGCTACTTCGTGCTGTTAGCGAAGCACTCGCGTCGATCGTCTGTTGCCGCAGTACATTGACACCACATTTCGCCACCATGTCCTAACGGATACGTACATCGTACGGCGCACGTTGATTTGTGAGGTTATTTCTCGCAGTGCTTTTTTGACTGTTGCCACTGAAAACTGTACGCAAACGCCGCTGCTGTCGGTTGTTAAGGGAATGCCGTCAGCCATTACGTTGTGAGTGGTGAGTGGTAATGCCTGAAATGTAGAGATGGGCAAACTGAAACACGTAACTGTTTCGAAACAAATGAAACAGTACAACATAATGTTTCGATACGCTGTTTCGAAACAGTGAAACAGTTTGTGTTTTGTAACCTAATAAACCTACACATTTTATCATCTTGAATGTCTACTGCATAAGTATGTCCATATAAACACAAATGAGGCGCGAGAGCGATAATAATATCGCAGAAAGCATGAAACTATCACTTAGGCATCTTGGCAGTTTCGTATTTCCTGCAGCAAATGCGCTGCTTTCGTGTCGTGTGACTTTCATACTTTTCAATTGGCTGAGGACAGCCATAGCTGAAGACAGAAGAACCACCACGAACGGAACTGCAGGTGGGAGCGATCTGCAGAAGCAACGGATATGCTACTGGGATTCCCACATTCCGTTAGTATGGGTAATATACCCATCCCGCTAATTTCCATGCACACAAAGTGAATCATTGTGGGTAATAGGCACAGTGGCCATAGACTCACAAATAACGCCAAATAATTCGAATAAATAACAAAATACACTCCTGGAAATTGAAATAAGAACACCGTGAATTCATTGTCCCAGGAAGGGGAAACTTTATTGACACATTCCTGGGGTCAGATACATCACATGATCACACTGACAGAACCACAGGCACATAGACACAGGCAACAGAGCATGCACAATGTCGGCACTAGTACAGTGTATATCCACCTTTCGCAGCAATGCAGGTTGCTATTCTCCCATGGAGACGATCGTAGAGATGCTGGATGTAGTCCTGTGGAACGGCTTGCCATGCCATTTCCACCTGGCGCCTCAGTTGGACCAGCGTTCGTGCTGGACGTGCAGACCGCGTGAGACGACGCTTCATCCAGTCCCAAACATGCTCAATGGGGGACACATCCGGAGATCTTGCTGGCCAGGGTAGTTGACTTACACCTTCTAGAGCACGTTGGGTGGCACGGGATACATGCGGACGTGCATTGTCCTGTTGGAACAGCAAGTTCCCTTGCCGGTCTAGGAATAGTAGAACGATGGGCTCGATGACGGTTTGGATGTACCGTGCACTATTCAGTGTCCCCTCGACGATCATCAGTGGTGTACGGCCAGTGTAGGAGATCGCTCCCCACACCATGATGCCGGGTGTTGGCCCTGTGTGCCTCGGTCGTATGCAGTCCTGATTGTGGCGCTCACCTGCACGGCGCCAAACACGCATACGACCATCATTGGCACCAAGGCAGAAGCGACTCTCATCGCTGAAGACGACACGTCTCCATTCGTCCCTCCATTCACGCCTGTCGCGACACCACTGGAGGCGGGCTGCACGATGTTGGGGCGTGAGCGGAAGACGGCCTAACGGTGTGCGGGACCGTAGCCCAGCTTCATGGAGACGGTTGCGAATGGTCCTCGCCGATACCCCAGGAGCAACAGTGTCCCTAATTTGCTGGGAAGTGGCGGTGCGGTCCCCTACGGCACTGCGTAGGATCCTACGGTCTTGGCGTGCATCCGTGCGTCGCTGCGGTCCGGTCCCAGGTCGACGGGCACGTGCACCTTCCGCCGACCACTGGCGACAACATCGATGTACTGTGGAGACCTCACGCCCCACGTGTTGAGCAATTCGGCGGTACGTCCACCCGGCCTCCCGCATGCCCACTATACGCCCTCGCTCAAAGTCCGTCAACTGCACATACGGTTCACGTCCACGCTGTCGCGGCATGCTACCAGTGTTAAAGACTGCGATGGAGCTCCGTATGCCACGGCAAACTGGCTGACACTGACGGCGGCGGTGCACAAATGCTGCGCAGCTAGCGCCATTCTACGGCCAACACCGCGGTTCCTGGTGTGTCCGCTGTGCCGTGCGTGTGATCATTGCTTGTACAGCCCTCTCGCAGTGTCCGGAGCAAGTATGGTGTGTCTGACACACCGGTGTCAATGTGTTCTTTTTTCCATTTCCAGGAGTGTATAACAGAAAAAAATTTTGTCTTTCAAGGTGTTTCGAACGGTTACTATAAATTCATCATGGTTCCCAGCCCTTCCCGTTCACCATTACACTATCAGTGATATGTCAGACTGATTGCTTGCAATTATACCTACATCAAATTTATGTATATGTCTAATAACTGGCACTCTACGGTTTTTTTATTCAAAATGTTGTAGGCTTACTTGCGTTTTTTAATATGATTACTATACATGAACAGAGAAGCGTATGTTATAAAAAAAGTGTAATTTAACTGAATGATTTTCACATATTTATTATTTTGAATGTGAATAGTATGCGTTGTTTTATTGTTTGGTTAATGTTTATAGAGCAGATGTTACGCCATTTCGGAACAGGACAGTCAGCTAGAAACGAAGAGCTTTATTTTCGGATATCTTAAGCTTCATGCTATTGCTTGCCAAAAAGATTTCGACACTCTTGAAAGTGTTTCACGAAGTGGTATGTTGTGTTTCAGTACCTGTGCCGAGCCCGAATCTCGTCCGACACAGAGCAGAATGAAACATCACTGTTTCGATACAATTAGTCCGTTCCAAGCACAGGTGGACTGAAACAGCCTTATTTTAAAACAACGATACAGTTCCTGTGTCTGGCCCGAGATCGAATCTGGTCCGGTTATCCGAGACAGGGGCGGAATGAAACACCACTGTTTCGAAACAGTGAACCACAGCCGTTCCGAAACACTGAAACAGTTCCACGTATCGATACACTGTATCGAAACATAGAAACAGTGGCCAAGTCTACTGAAATGTGGTATTCTCGACGCGGTCTTAACACTTTGGATGGGGGAAAACTGAATTCTCTAACGATTCCCTAAAGAGAATGGACCATGAGCGTAGCTCCAACTACCATTCCGCGTTCAGTGTCTGTCAATTCCTGTCGGACGGTTTTAACCACATCGGAATCCTTTTCACACGAATCGCCTGAGTACAAATGACACTTACGCCAGTGTACTATCCTTTTATACAGGGCTATTACAAATGATTGAAGCGATTTCATAAATTCACTGTAGCTCCATTCATTGACTTATGGTCACGACACACTACAGATACGTAGAAAAACTCATAAAAAGTTTTGTTCGGCTGAAGCCGCACTTCAGGTTTCTGCCGCCAGAGCGCTCGAGAGCGCAGTGAGACAAAATGGCGACAGGAGCCGAGAAAGCGTATGTCGTGCTTGAAATGCACTCACATCAGTCAGTCATAACAGTGCAACGACACTTCAGCACGAAGTTCAACAAGGATCCACCAACTGCTAACTCCATTCGGCGATGGTATGCGCAGTTTAAAGCTTCTGGATGCCTCTGTAAGGGGAAATCAACGGGTCGGCCTGCAGTGAGCGAAGAAACGCTTGAACGCGTGCGGGCAAGCTTCACGCGTAGCCCGCGGAAGTCGACGAATAAAGCAATCAGGGAGCTAAACGTACCACAGCCGACGGTTTGGAAAATCTTACGGAAAAGGCTAAAGGAGAAGCCTTACCGTTTACAATTGCTACAAGCCCTGACACCCGATGACAAAGTCAAACGATTTGAATTTTCGGCGCGGTTGCAACAGCTCATGGAAGAGCATGCGTTCAGTGCGAAACTTGTTTTCAGTGATGAAGCAACATTTTTTCTTATAGGTGAAGTGAACAGACACAATGTGCGAATCTGGGCGGTAGAGAATCCTCACGCATTCGTGCAGCAAATTCGCAATTCACCAAAAGTTAACGTGTTTTGTGCAATCTCACGGTTTAAAGTTTACAGCCCCTTTTTCTTGTGCGAAAAAAACGTTACAGGACACGTGTATCTGGACATGCTGGAAAATTGGCTCATGCCACAACTGGAGACCGACAGCGCCGACTTCATCTTTCAACAGGATGGTGCTCCACCGCACTTCCATCATGATGTTCGGCATTTCTTAAACAGGAGATTGGAAAACCGATGGATCGGCCGTGTTGGAGATCATGATCAACAATTCATGTCATGGCCTCCACGCTCTCCAGACTTAAACCCCTTGCGATTTCTTTCTGTGGGTTTATGTGAAAGATTCAGTGTTTAAACCTCCTCTACCAAGAAACGTGCCAGAACTGCGAGCTCGCATCAACGATGCTTTCGGACTCATTGATGGGGACATGCTGCGCCGAGTGTGGGAGGAACTTGATTATCGGCTTGATGTCTGCCGAATCACTAAAGGGGCACATATCGAACATTTGTGAATGCTTAAAAAAACTTTTTGAGTTTTTGTATGTGTGTGCAAAGCACTCCTGCAGAGTCTTCCGTTGGAGTTTATCTAGTTGGATCTTCTCTATCTCTTCTAACAACACTATCTGTTACGGATCCCACACTGGTGAGCAATATTCAAGCAGTGGGCGAATAAGTGTACTGTAACCTACTTCCTTTGTTATCAGATTGCTTTTCCTTAGGATTCTTTCAATGAACCTCAGTCTGACATCTGCTTTACCGACGATCAACTTTATATGATCATTCCATTTTAAATCACTCGTAATGCCTACTCCCGGATAATTTATGGAATTAATTGCTTACTGTTGCTGACCTGCTATATTGTAGCTAAATGATAAAGGATCTCTCTTTCTATGTATTCGCAGCACATTACACTTGTCTACATTGAGATTCAATTGCCATTCCCTGCACCATGCGTCAATTCGTTGCAGATCCTGCTGCATTTCAGTACAATTTTCCATTGTTAAATGACTGCCTATATGCCTCTGTACGAGCCCTAATCTCTCTTATCTTATCTTTGTGGTCTTCCCGCGAAATGTAAGTTGGCGGCAGTAAAATTGTACTGCAGTCAGCCTCAAATGCTGGTTCTCTAAATTTCCTCAGTAGCGATTCACGAAAAGAACGCCTCCTTTCCTCCAGAGACTCCCACCCGAGTTCCTGAAGCATTTCCGTAACACTCGCGTGATGATCAAACCTACCAGTAACAAATCTAGCAGCCCGCCTATGAATTGCTTATATGTCCTCCCTCAATCCAACCTGACAGGGATCCGAAACTCTCGAGAAGTACTCAAGAATATGTCGTATTAGTGTTTTATAAGCGGTCTCCTTTGCAGATAAACCACATCTTCCCAAAATTCTACCAATGAACCGATGATGCCATTACATGCTTGTCCCACTTCATATCGCTCTGCAATGTTACGCCCAAATATTTAATCGACGTGACTGTGTCAAGCGCTACACTACTAATGGAGTATTCAAACATTACGGGATTCTTTTTCCTATTCATCTGCATTAATTTACATTTATCTATATTTAGAGTTATCTGCCATTCTTTACACCAATCACAAATCCTGACCAAGTCATCTTGTATCCTCCTACAGTCACTCAACGACGACACCTTCCCGTACACCACAGCATCATCAGCAAACAACCACACATTGCTATCCACCCTATCCAAAAGATCGTTTATGTAGATAGAAAACAACAGCGGACTTACTACACTTCCCTGGGGTACTCCAGATGATACCCTCACCTCCGATGGACACTCACCATCGAGGGCAACGTACTGGGTTCTATTACTTAAGAAGTCTTCGAGTCACTCACATACTTGGGAACCAATCCCATATGCTCGTACCTTAGTTAGGAGTCTGCAGTGGGGCACCGCGCTGTGCAAAGTAGTGCAGGTGTGTGCAGACAAACCTCCATTCCGCGACGGGGCCTTCCAGAGCAGTGTTCGCTAGAAGTCGCTCGTAGCTGTGTTTAAGCTGTCAGTTGTCGGCACAAATCGGCCAGTAGTGGGATGGGGCGAGCCGAGCTGAAGGGTTGCGCCGACTGGGGAAGGCACAGCACAGCTCTCCCTGGGGGGGAATGGTGAGAGGGGGGGGGGGGGGAGGGATTGTCTGGCTAGGGAGTGAGGAATCCGGGGAATCGTTTTTCGCTGTCGGCGTTAGCTGTCGCGGCAGCCGCATCTCTGTGCGGTCTATTATTAAACAGAGCTGCTGGCTGAGCGAGCACAAGGCGGAGAGGCGTGGGTGGGACGGCGCCGGGGATGGGGGAGGGGGCGGGCCTGGGGGCGTGGTGGGGGAGGAAGCTTCGATCGATGCAGCGCCGCCGCCAGAACTCTGCGGCCTACCTGGAGCCTGCCGTGGGCCCGGGAGATCGTGACCAGCGAGCGGACCGCGTTTTCTGGGACAGGGTGTCGAACTGGACTGGACGTCTAGCGACACGAGTGTGTCTCGTAAACGCGAATCACGGACTGGGCGAAAACCGAAAAGGAAGAGAGTCGAAGTGTATGCAAAACACTGGCCAAAAGAGAGGACATGTGTGAAGAGATGAGGGAATAACTTCCATGGTACTTACAGGAGAATACGTCCGGCAAATAACTGAGGACGTAGTACGGAAGTGCTGTCCTGAGACGAAGAAGAGGCATAAGGGAGGAATTCGTGGTGGGCCGTATCCAACCAGAAAACTTATGGGTCGACATAGAAGTTTTCTGGGTTTGGTACCGCGTCATAACGTAAAAAACTACTGTTGCTGCAGAGAAACCAATGTTTCGGCCACGGTTGCAGCGTCCTTCTTCTGGGTCTAATGATCTAGCTATGCAGTGTCCTTTATATTTTGTTGCTAGTGTTCACTGCGCATGTCATTAGGTCATAATTTTAAACAGGTAGTTAGTTCCATTGGTCACTTAAGGAAGAAAGAGAGGGAACTTTATTTTAATAGGTTATTGCCGTGGAGGGAGAACGTGACCTCCGTTGTCTATTGGCTCTTGTATTATGTGCCATGACTGGTGGTCACCGTCGAATGAGAAGTTTGCTGTTGTTTACCAACTGCTGGACGTCGGCAGTTACTCGCCGGCGGTGCTCGTGCCTCGTGTTGACAGTGCGGTCTGTTGGGCTCTGATTGCTGGCAGCCAAGATGGGGCAAGCCTGAGTCCATCCTCCCTGTTCCTGTTATCAGGGTGTTTGAGTATCTCGATGGCCTCTCTGATTTTGCGTTTCGTCATAATAGGCTGCTTGGACAACACACAGGCTTCGCTGCATTTTTATTTCTTTTCCGCAGTCATGGTGATGTTCTGGCACTGCGGATTTGTTGTGTTGCCCTAGACGAATATAACGCTCGTGTTCCCGAATAGGCGTTGCTATTGACCTACCAGTTTCGCCGATGTATGCCTCTCCACATTCGCATTCCACCTTGTCAACGCCTGCAGTGTGTAATGCATCCACCTTGTCCTTTGTCGAGCCTAGCACGTCCTGGATCCTACGACCACTATAGAAGACAGGCTGCACCCCAACGCGGCGAAGGAGTTTGCCTATTCGGTTCAAAATGGTTCAAATGGCTCTGAGCACTATGGGACTCAACTTCTGAGGTCATTAGTCCCGTAGAACTTATAACTAGTTAAACCTAAGGACATCACACACATCCATGCCCGAGGCAGGATTCGAACCTGCGACGGTAGCGGTCTCGCGGTTCCAGACTGCAGCGCCTAGAACCGCACGGCCACTTCGGCCGGCTGCCTATTCGGTCAGTGACGTTTTTCACATAAGGTAAGCGCACTGTTGGCTGCAGTTTGTCTATTTCTTGGTTATCTTTCTTGCTTGTATTTGTCAACAAGGCTGTGTTTATCGACTTATGGCTGTAGCCATTGGCTACAAACGTTGTGCGTTACCTTTTAAGCTCAGGCGCTGCGCACGGACTGCCAAAGAGCGGATGACAGAGTTCTTCTGCGCTGGGTGGTGGTAGGATTGGGAGTGCAGGTACCTGTCAGTATGTGTAGGCTTGCAATATACTCTGTGCCCCAGTGTGCCCTCCGTTCTCCTGTACACTTCGACGTCTAGAAATGGAATAGCACCATTCTTTTCTACTTCCAGCGTGAACTGTATCTGCCCGTGCATATTGTTCAAATATTCGTGAAACTTGTGTAGCTCCGTTTCACCGTGAGGCCATATAGCGAACGTGTGGTCCACGTATCTGAACCAGCAACGTAGGCGTAAAGGAGCTGAACCGAGGGCCGTTGCTTCAAAGGCTTCCATGAATATGTCGGCTGCCAGCGGAGATAGGGGAGACCCAATTGCTACGCCGTCTGTCTGCTCGTAGTATTTTCCTTGCCATTTGAAGTACGTTGAAGTCAGGCACAACTGAACCAGGTCGCAATGTCTGGCGGGACATTCTCCTGAAGGATGCGGATGTTTCATCTGCTGGCACGTTCGTAAATAGTGATTTCACATCAAAGCTGACCATGATGTCCGTAAGTAAAATTGTTTCTCCCTTTAGGCGTTCTATACAGTGTGTCGAGTTCTTCACATAAGCCGTGGTCGTGCGGTAGCGTTCTCGCTTCCCACGCCCGGGTTCCCGGGTTCGATTCCCGGCGGGGTCAGGGATTTTCTCTGCCTCGTGATGGCTGGGTGTTGTGTGCTGTCCTTAGGTTAGTTAGGTTTAAGTAGTTCTAAGTTCTAGGGGACTGATGACCATAGATGTTAAGTCCCATAGTGCTCAGAGCCATTTGAACCATCTTCACATAAGAGTCCGTCTTGCAAACTAGACGTCTTACTTTGCAGGCTAGGTACTTTGCCAAATGAACAGGGAGGATGGACTCAGGCTTGCCTCATCTTGGCTGCCAGCAATCAGAGCCCAACAGACCGCACTGTCAACACGAGGCACGAGCACTACCGGCGAGTAACTGCCGCCGCGCGGCCGACGTCCAGCAGTTGGTAAACAGCAGCAAACTTCTCATTCGACGGTGACCACCAATCGTGGTACATAACACAGGAGCCAACAGACAACAGAGGTCATGTTCTCCCTACACGGCAATAACCTATTAAAATAAAGTTCCCTCTTCTTCTTCCTTAAGTGACCAATGAAACTAACTACCTTTCTAAAATTACGACGTAATGGCGTGCGCAGTGAACACTAACATCAAAATATAAAGGACACTGCATAGCTAGAACGCACCATTAGACCCTGAAGAAGGCCGTTGCAACCGTGGCCGATACGTTGGTTATTCTCCACCAGCAGTAGTTTTTTACGTTATGACGCGGTACCAAACCCAGAAAACTTTTATATCGATTGACTGTGGCCGCGGAAGCCTATGAAATTATAGAAAACTTATGGCTCAAGAAAGACAGGAAAATTTCGCATAAACGACAACGTGGTTTATAATGCGAAAAGCTGCCCCGCTCCCCCCTTCCAAGAACCGAGGACCTTGCCGTGCGATAGGGTGGCGTGTGTATTTCAGACAATTAAGTCAGTCATATCGTAGGAGCGGCCACATCGGAAAGGTATACGTGGGGAGGACGTAAGAGGTGGATCGTTTTCTAAGGAACGGGTCCAATGGAACGCCACCACCGGCCTCTTTCGGTCGGTGTCATTCCAGTGTCGGGCCTGGTGAAGTAACGGCAGATCATGTGCCTCGAAGCCTAGACGTCGCGTTGTCGAATCTCAGAAGGCGCATAAAAATTTTAAATCCCACTTTCATCTAGCCTACAGCTCTCACCAGGAATGACATTTGGATTATATTCCAAGTCAAAATGTAGGTCCACTTTCCCCTGTTGGATGACTAGGGTAGATTAGCGTTAAGAATGTCGCCAAAGTGTCATACAGTTGAAAGACTTGTACTCTGCTATTCAGCCACAACAAATTATTATAACTTGTTCTAGCACCTCTCGATCTTTTTTGCGGGTGGTCAGTCGTTTCTTGTTGCAGTGTCGTGTCTCGAGACAGAGTCAGCAGGACACGTTGTAATTACGAGGGCTTACCTCGATCTATGTAATCGATGGGTGAGTTTCGCGTAGGCAGCTTTGTAGAACTCCGCCCTGTAAAGAATCTACAAGCTAAAGAGGGTGTTCAGGGACACAGAATTCGGTGTGCAGTGCAAGGAAACTGAGGTCTAATATAAATTCACGCTAGTAAAATTCATTGGAAGTTCACTTCTGGCACTACTGGCTTTAGCTTCTTCTTTTCAATTCACAATGTTACGATATACGCCCTCAAGTAACTTTGTCAGCTGCCTTGCAACTCGCAGTCCTGAGACTATCTTTCCAGTGTTACACTATGTGATCAAAAGTGCCGCGACATCCCCAAAACATACGTTTTTCATATTGCATGCATTGTCCTGCCACCTACTGCCAGGTACTCCATATCAGCGACCTCAGTAGGCATTAGACATCGTGAGAAACCAGAATGGGGCGCTCCGCGGAACTCACGGCCTTCGATCTTGGTGTCACGTGTGTCATACGGCTGTACGCGAGGTTATTACACTCCGTAATTCCACTGTTTCCGATGTGATTGTGAAGTGGTAACGTGAAGGGACACGTACAGTACAAAAACGTACAGGCCGACCTCGTCTGTTGACTGGCAGAGAGCGCCGACAGTTGAAGAGGGTCGTAATGTGTAATACGCAGACATCTATCCAGATCATCACACAGGAATTCCAAACTGCATCAGGATACACTGCAGGTACTATAACAGTTGGGGGGGGGGGGGATCTGAGAAAACTTGGATTTCATGGTCTTGCGGCTGCTCATAAGCCACACATGACGCCGTTAAATGCCAAACGACGCCTCACTTGCCCGCATCTCGTGGTCGTGCGGTGACGATCTCGCTTCCCACGCCCCGGTTCCCGGGTTCGATTCCCGGCGGGGTCAGGGATTTTCTCTGCCTCGTGATGGCTGGGTGTTGTGTGCTGTCCTTAGGTTAGTTAGGTTTAAGTAGTTCTAAGTTGTAGGGGACTGATGACCGTAGCTGTTAAGTCCCATAGTGCTCAGAGCCATTTGAACCATTTGACGCCTCACTTGCTGTAAGGAGCGTAAACATTGGACGATTGAACAGTGAAAAAACGTTGTGTGGAGTGACGTATTACTGTAAACAATGTGGCGATCCGATGGCAGGATGTGGTTATGGAGAATGCCCGGTTAACATCATCTGCCAACGTGTGTACTGTCAACAGTAAAAGTCGGAGGCGATGGTGTTATGGTGTGGTCGTGTTTTTCATGGAGGGGGCTTGTACCCCTTCTTGGTTTGCGTGGCACTATCACAGCATAGGCCTACATTGATGTTTTAAGCACTTTCTTGCTTCCCAGAGTTAAAGAGCAATTCGGAGATGGCAGCTGCATCTTTCAACACGATCGAGCACCTGTTCAAAATGGACGGCCTGTGGTGGAGTGGTTACACGACAATAACATCCCTGTAATCGACTGGTCTGCACAGAGTCCTGATCTGAATCCTGCATAACACCTTTGGGATATTTTGGAACGCCGACTTCGCGCCAAGCCTCACCGACCGACATCGGTACCTCTCCTCAGTGTAGGACTCCGTGAAGAATGGACTGCCTTTCACCAAGAAACCTTCCAGCATCTGACTGAACGTATGCCTGCGATAGTGGAAACTATTATCAAGGTTAAGGATGGGCCAACACCATAGTGAATTCCAGAATTACCGATGGAGGACGCCACGAACTTGTAAGTCATTTTCAGCCAGGTGTTCGAATACTTATGATCACATAGTGCATCTCGAGCCCCACGTGGCTCTGACTATTCTTAATCCTCATCTTGGCTACGTCCGGGACAGAGGTAGTGTCCCAGACGACTACTAATCGTGCTTTCCCCCTGGGCTGGGATAGGTTCCCTTTCTGTAACACTCGTGGAATTTATAGAACATTTTCTCTGACGGACATCACCAACGATGAGTGTACATTACCGCATGTGGGAAACTCACGAGGCACTTGTGTAACTGCCTCGAGCTGCTACACGGGATTTCTATCACACGCTGGCTGACCAGATGCCGTTTTCATATGCACTTAGCCTGTGTACCGACCGTTGCCAGTCTGTCGCTGTTTGAATACCCGATTGCGTCAACTCCTCCGTCGTCTTCCCAAGCAGCCCCTCGCTCGCAACTTTGAATTTAATGCCGTATTCCATCCCTTAATAGTGAATTTCATGACACCTCTCATCTCAAACGAAATATTTTGTAGGACCTGTTCTCAGGGAACATAAAATTTCCTTTTTGCATCATCGGTAGTGCCATCGGACAAGTGGTTCCATTTAATTCACAGATGGCCATTAAAATTGCTCCACCACGAAGATGACGTGCTACAGACGCGAAATTTAACATACAGGAAGGAGATGCCTTGATATGCAAATGATTAGCTTTTCAGAGCATTCACATAAGGTTGGCGCCGGTGGCGACACCTGCAACGTGTTGACATGAGGAAAGTTTCCAACCGATTTCTCATACGCAAACAGCAGTTGATCGGTGTTGCCTAGTGAAACGTTGTTTTGATGCCTCGTGTAAGGAGGAGAAATGCGTACCATCACGTTTCCGACTTTGATAAAGGTCTGATTGTAACCTATCGCGATTGCGGTTTATCGTATCGCGACATTGCTGCTCGCGTTGGTCGAGATCCAATGACTATTAGCAGAATATGGAATCGGTGGGTTCAGGAGGGTAATAGGGAACGCCTTGCTGGATCCCAACGGCCTCTTATCACTAGCAGTCGAGATGACAGGCATCTTATCCGCATGGCTGTAACGGTTCGTGCAGCCATGCCTCGATCCCTGAGTCAACAGATGGGGACGTCTGCAAGACAACAACAATCTGCACGAACAGTTGAACGACGTTTCCAGCAGCATGGACTGTCAGCTCGGAGAACATGTCTGCGGTTACCCTTGACCCTGCATCGCAGACAGGAGCGCCTGCGATGGAGTACTCAACGACGAACTTGGGTGCACGAATGGCAAAACCTCATTATGAATTCAGGTTCTGTTTACAGCATCACGATGGTTACATCCGTGTTTGGCGACATCGCGGTGAACGGCATTGGAAGCGTGTATTCGTCATCGCCATACTGGTGTAACACCCGGCGTGACGGTATGGGGCGCCATTGGTTACACGTCTCGGTCACCTCTTGTTCCCTTTGACGGCACTTTGAACAGTGGACGTTACATTTCAGATGTGTTACGACCCGTGGCTCTACCCTTCATTCGACCCCTGCGGATCCCTACATTTCAGCAGTATAATGTGTCTTTGATTCATAATCAAAACGTCTTTGGTCCCGGGTTCGATCCCCGCCACTGCTTAAATTTTGATAAATAATCAGCGTTGGCGGCCGAAGACTTCCGGCATAAGAAGTCAACCTCATTCTGCCAACGGCCTTGTCAAAGAGGGCGGAGGAGTGGATAGAGGTTCAGGGCACTCTCTTGTCCTAGGGGTGGGAAATTGCCCCTAAAAGCGGAAGTATCAGCAATGATCAACGACATGAGGGTGCAGAAGGCAATGGAAACCACTGCATTAAAGACACGTAACGTGTATCCACAGGACATGTGGCCTGTAATTGAAGAAGTGTCATGATGATCTCTCCATTGGCAAAAGATTCCGGAATAGTCCCCCATTCGGATCTCCGGGAGGGGACTGCCAAGGGGGAGGTTACCATGAGAAAAAGATTGAATAATCAACGAAAGGATAACGTTCTACGAGTCGGGGCGTGGAATGTCAGACGCTTGAACGTGGTAGGGAAACTAGAAAATCTGAAAAAGGAAATGCAAAGGCTCAATCTAGATATAGTAGGAGTCAGTGAAGTGAAGTGAAAGGAAGACAAGGATTTCTAGTCAGATGAGTATCGGGTAATATTAACAGCAGCAGAAAATGGTATAACAGGTGTAGGATTCGTTATGAATAGGAAGGTAGGGCAGAGGGTGTGTTACTGTGAACAGTTCAGTGACCGGGTTGTTCTAATCAGAATAGACAGCAGACCAACACCGACAACGATAGTTCAGGTATACATGCCGACGTCGCAAGCTGAAGATGAACAGATAGAGAAAGTGTATGAGGATATTGAAAGGGTAATGCAGTATGTAAAGGGGGGGGGGGGGCGAAAATCTAATAGTCATGAGCGACTGGAATGCAGGTGTAGGGGAAGGAGTAGAATAAAAGGTTACAAGAGAATATAGGCTTGGGACAAGGAATGAAAGAGGAGAAAGGCTAATTGAGTTCTGTAACAAGTTTCAGCTAGTAATAGCGAATACCCTGTTCAAGAATCACAAGAGAAGGAGGTATACTTGAAAAGGCCGGGAGATACGGGAAGATTTCAGTTAGATTACATCATGGTCAGACAGAGATCCAGAAATCAGATACTGGATTGTAAGGCGTACCAGGAGCAGATATAGACTCAGATCACAATATAGTAGTGATGAAGAGTAGGCTGAAGCTCAAGACATTAGTCAGGAAAAATCAATACGCAAAGAAGTGGGATACCGAAGTACTAAGGAATGACGAGATACGTTTGAAGTTCTCTAACGCTATAGATACAGCAATAATGAATAGCGCAGTAGGCAGTACAGTTGAAGAGGAATGGACATCTCTAAAAAGGGCCGTCACAGAAGTTGGGAAGGAAAACATAGGTACAAAGAAGGTAGCTGCGAAGAAACCATGGGTAACAGAAGAAATATTTCAGTTGATTGACGAAAGGAGGAAATACAAACATGTTCCGGGAAAATCAGGAATACAGAAATACAAGTCGCTGAGGAATGAAATAAATAGGAAGTGCAGGGAAGCTAAGACGAAATGGCTGCAGGAAAAATGTGAAGACATCGAAAAAGATATGATTGTCGGAAGGACAGACCCAGCATACAGGAAAGTCAAAACAACCTTTAGTGACATTAAAAGCAACGTTGGTAACGGGAATTCCACTGTTAAATGCAGAGGAGAGAGCAGTTAGGTGGAAAGAATACATTGAAAGCCTCTATGAGGGTGAAGATTTGTCTGATGTGATAGAAGAAGAAACAGGAGTCGATTTAGAAGGGATAGGGGATCCAGTACTAGAATCGGAATTTAAAGGAGCTTTGGAGAACTTACGGTCAAATAAGGCAGAAGGGATAGATAACATTCCATCAGAATTTCTAAAATCATTGGGGGAAGGGGCAACAAAACGACTATTCGCGTTGGTGTGTAGAATATATGAGTCTGGCGATATACCATCTGACTTTCGGAAAAGCATCATCCACACAATTCCGAATACGGCAAGAGCTGACAAGTGCGATAATTATCGCACAATCAGCTTAACAGCTCATGCATCGAAGCTGCTTACAAGAATAATATTCAGAAGAATGGGAAAGAAAATTGAGAATGCGCTAGGTGACGATCAGTTTGGCTTTAGGAAAAGTAAAGGGACGAGAGAGGCAATTCTGACGTTACGGCTAATAATGGAAGCAAGGATAAAGAAACATCAAGACACTTTCATAGGATTTGCCGACCTGGAAAAAGCGTTCGACAATATAAAATGGTGCAAGCTGTTCGAGGTTCTGAAAAAAGTAGGGGTAAGTTATAGGGAGAGACGGGTCATATACAATATGTACAACAACCAAGAGGGTATAATAAGAGTGGACGATCAAGGACAAAGTGCTCGTATTAAGAAGGGTCTAAGACAAGGCTGTAGCCTTTCGCCCCTACTCTTCAATCTGTACATCGAGGAAGCAATGATGGAAATAAAAGAAAGGTTCAGGAGTGGAATTAAAATACAAGGTGAAAGGATATCCATGATACGATTCGCTGATGACATTGCTATCCTGAGTGAAAGTGAAGAAGATTTAAATGATCTGCTGAACGGAATGAACAGTCTAATGAGTACACAGTACGGTTTGAGAGTAAATCGGAGAAAGACGAAGGTAATGAGAAGTAGTAGAAATGAGAACAGCGAGAAACTTAACATCAGGATTGATGGTCACGAAGTCAATGAAGTTAAGGAATTCTGCTACCTAGGCAGTAAAATCACCAATGACCGACGGAGCAAGGAGGACATCAAAAGCAGACTCGCTATGGCAAAAAAGGCATGTCTGGCCCAGAAAAGTCTACTAATATCCGATACCGGCCTTAATTTGAGGAAGAAATTTCTGAGGATGTACGTATGGAGTACAGCATTGTATGGTAGTGAAACATGGACTGTGGGAAAACCGGAACAGAAGAGAATCGAAGCATTTGAGATGTGGTGCTATAGACGAATGTTGAAAATTAGGTGGACTGATAAGGTAAGGAATGAGGAGGTTCTACGCAGAATCGGAGAGGAAAGGAATATGTGGAAAACACTGATAAGGAGAAGGGACAGGATGATAGGACATCTGCTAAGACATGAGGGAATGACTTCCATGGTGCTAGAGGGAGCTGTGGAGGGCAAAAACTGTAGAGGAAGACAGAGATTGGAATACGCCAAGCAAATAATTGAGGACGTAGGTTGCAAGTGCTACTCTGAGATGAAGAGGTTAGCACAGGAAAGGAATTCGTGGCGGGTCGCATCAAACCAGTCAGTAGACTGATGAACACAAAAAAAAAAAAAAAAAAAAAAAAAAAAAAAAAAAAAAAAAAAAATGCACGACCGCATGTTGCAGGTCCTGTACGGGCCATTCTGAATACAGAAAATGTTCGACTGCTGCCCTGGCCAGTACATTCTCCACATCTCTACATCTCTCACCAACTGAAAACGCCTGGTCAATGGTGGCCGAGCAACTGGCTCGTCACAATACGCCAGTCACTACTCGTGATGAGCTGTAGTATCGTGTTGAAGCTGCATAGGCAGCTGCACCTGTACATGCCATCCAAGCTCTGTCTTACTCAATGCCCAGGCGTATCAAGGCGGTTATTACGGCCAGAGGTGTTTGTTCTGGGTACTGATTTCTCAGGATCTATGCACCCCAACTGCGTGAAAATGTAATCACATGTCAGTTCTAGTATAATATATTTAACCCGTTTATCATCTGCATTTCTTCTTGGTGTAGCAATTTAATGTCTAGTAGTATACATTCGTTCCGTACTGTCATCAGAGTTATGCAACATGACTTACATCATTACCTGTGACCATTCGTTTTTCTCATTGTCAACAGGATTAGGCGACATAACATAATTATTACATCATTAGAAATATAGCTGGTGTTATTTGTCATTTACAGTATAGTTACAAATTATTAAATAATCCTCCCTGTCAGAGTACTAGTAGCCCTTCTTAGTGGCTGTTCAGTTGACGCAGGATTCTAGGTAGACCTAGTGCCATAAGAGTCCAGGTCATTCACCTCATAGCTCACATCAGTTTGCCGAGCTGGCCTATATGAGACACGTGTGGCTGCGCAAGTTCATGTACAACAACAGCATTTGTTACACAAATTCTGGCATAACAATATGTACTGGCTACTTGACACAATTTATTACCAGAAGTTCTATAACATCTACGAGGTGCATTCAAGTTCTAAGGCCGCCGATTTTTTTTCTAGTGAACTTCTCACCCGAAATCGATGAAACTGGCGTTACTTCTCGACGTAATCGCCCTGCAGACGTACACATTTTTCACAACGCTGACGCCATGATTCCATGGCAGCGGCGAAGGCTTCTTTAGGAGTCTGTTTTGACCAATGGAAAATCGCTGAGGCAATAGCAGCACGGCTGGTGAATGTGCGGCCACGGAGAGTGTCTTTCATTGTTGGAAAAAGCCAAAAGTCACTAGGAGCCAGGTCAGGTGAGTAGGGAGCATGAGGAATCACTTCCAAGTTGTTATCACGAAGAAACTGTAGCGTAACGTTAGCTGGATGTGCGGGTGCGTTGTCTTGGTGAAACAGCACACGCGCAGCCCTTCATGGACGTTTTTGTTGCAGTGCAGGAAGGAATTTGTTCTTCAAAACATTTTCGTAGGATGCACCTGTTACCGTAGTGCCCTTTGGAACGCAATGGGTAAGGATTACGCCCTCGCTGTCCCAGAACATGGACACCATCATTTTTTCAGCACTCGCGATTACCCGAAAATTTTTTGGTGGCGGTGAATCTGTGTGCTTCCATTGAGCTGAGTGGCGCTTTGTTTTTGGATTGAAAAATGGCATCCACGTCTCATCCGTTGTCACAACCGACGATAAGAAAGTCCCATTCGTGCTGTTGTAGTGCGTCAACATTGCTTGGCAACGTGCCACACGGGCAGCCGTGTGGTCGTCCGTCAGCATTCGTGGCATCCACCTAGATGACACTTTTCGCATTTTCAGGTCGTCATGCAGGATTGTGTGCACAGAACCCACAGATGTGCCAACTCTGGAGGCGATCTGTTCAACAGTCATTCGGCGATCCCCCAAAACAATTCTCTCCACTTTCTCGATCGTGTCGTCAGACCAGCTTGTGCGAGCCCGAGGTTGTTTCGGTTTGTTGTCACACGATGTTCTGCCTTCATTAAACTGTCGCACCTACGAACGCACTTTCAACACATCCATAACTCCATCACCACATGTCTCCTTCAACTGTCGATGAATTTCAATTGGTTTCACACCACGCAAATTCAGAAAACGAGTGATTGCATGCTGTTCAAGTAAGGAAAACGTCGCCATTTTAAGTATTTAAAACAGTTCTCATTCTCGCCGCTGGCGGTAAAATTCCATCTTCTGTATGGTGCTGCCATCTCTGTGACGTATTGACAATGAACGCGGCCTCATTTTAAAACAATGCGCATGTTTCTATCTCGTTCCAGTCCGGAGAATAAAAATCGAAGGCCTTAGAACTTGAATGTGCCTCGTACAATAAACACACAGACGACACAAAATTATAATTATGATTAATATAGCGGATGCTGAGTATCCCCAGGTGGAATACTCACTCATCGACCATCCCTTGAAGGTCGTTCTTTCTTGATAATTAATTTCATCTTGCAACTCATAAATCTTATGCCCTGCAGCTTTCAAATCGTCCACCCGACCGACCACATGCTCTAAAGGTAACATTACAGGTATTTCTGATATTTTCTGTTTCTCATCTTCTATAATACAACAGTCTACTTCTACGTTTAAGGCAGGTACTCTATCTACATTACTTATAACCTGCCGGCTAGCCACGCGGTGTAAGTCGCTGCTTTCCAAGCGGGATGGCATGCCAGTCCCCTGCACGAATCCGCCTGGCGGATTGGTGTCGAGGTCCGGTGTGTCGGCCAGCCTGTGGATGGTTTTAAGGCGGTTTTCCATCTACCTCGGTGAATACGGGCTGGTTCCCCTTATCCCGCCTCAGTTACACTGTGTTGGCGATTGCTGCACAAACATCGTTTCCTTGTAGACGTACGCCATAATTACTCTACGAAGCAAACATTTGGAGTTACACTCGTCTAGTATGAGACGTTCACGAGGGGTGGCGTGTGGGGTGGGGGTGGGAGGGGTGGAGGGTCCCCTGGAAGCCGAACCGCACAATAACCCTGGGTTCGGTGTGGGGCGGCGGTGGGGTGGGTGGACTGCTGTGGCCCGTTGTGGAGCTGTGAACCACTAAGGGTCACGGCGGGAGGAAGCCTTTACGTCGTTTCTGGGTTCCCAGATTAATACATACATTGTATTCTATTATGTTGTTTGGAAACCAGTGCCCCAGTCCCCCCCCCCCCCCCCCCCCCCCCCCCCCTCGGGAACTTCTCACACCTGACGCGTGTAACCCCAATGTTTGCGTTTTAGAGTAATTATGGTGTACGCATACGTGGAGAAAGTGTTTGTGCAGCAATCGCCGACATAGTGTAACTGAGGCGCAATAAGGGGAACCAGCCTGCATTCCCCGAGGCAGATGGAGAACTGCCTAAAAACCATCCACAGACTGGCCAGCACATCGGACCTCGACACTAACCTGCCGGGCGGATTCGTGCCGGAAAGGAGTGCGTTAGATCGCACGGGTAACCGGTCGGTCTAATAGATACATACATTACGTATATTGGTAAGTAGCATACGTTCTGATTGCAGCGTGATCTGAGCTCCATAGCCCTAACATCATCCTATAAATGTTAACTTGCCGGTTCGGCGTACAATGACAACCGTCGGCTGTAGCTCATTATACAGAAGAGGTAATCCTTCGTCCTTGGGAGCCACGAATAACCATTCGTTCTCCCGTATCTGCATCCAGGTACTTTCGTTCAGAATTATGTGTTTTTGATTGAAATCCTTAGGTACCTCTCGAACCGGCTGCAGTATTCGTGCTTCGCATCTCTCATAAGTACAAAACTCTGCTCACATAACTGATTCTTATTATTAATATGTTTACATTTTAATTGTTCAAGAGACAGCTGCTCATGCTGCCTTTTGGCTTCATCGATTGTTAAGAATTCTGTTGTGGGAGTAATATATGGAGGGCTTATTTCAATAGTGGTACAAGTCCATTACCTCTACTTTTCTGCCTATAATGTTTCTGCAATTAATGATCCAAAAAAGTAGAAAGAAAGGTTCATCTCTAGCAAGAAGCCATATGCTTGAAGGTATCTCAACTGCAGATTTTTCAGCGCTCATTTAACTTTAGGACGCTGTAGCGATTCTAGGCGCTACAGTCTGGAACCGAGCGACCGCTACGGTCGCAGGTTCGAATCCTGTCTCGGGCATGGATGTGTGTAATGTCCTTAGGTTAGTTAGATTTAAGTTGTTCTACGTTCTAGGAGACTGATGACCTCAGAAATTAAGTCCCATAGTGCTCAGAGCCATTTGCACCATTTTTGAACTCTGTATCTCACAATGAACAAAAAGGGACTTGTACCACTATTGAAATAAGCCCTTCATATGTAAACAATCTCTTAGTTGTATCAGCTTTCGCAGGTAATGGCCATATCCTATTTATAGTATACTCATTACTATCCACTAGTGGTACATTTAGAACATAGCTTAAAGTACTGCCAACTAAAAATACATCTAAATCAATAATACGTAGCAGTTGGTAACACTGGTCCTCAGTTGGTGTGATGAGGAACCTCTTGTCTTTCATTTCATGTTTAATTAACTCCAAGTATCGCACTATCTGTATCGGGTTTATTAAGTGAGGCTCTGTGCATTCACTATGGCCTTAATTAGCAAATCATATTCGCTTTCCAATTCATTAAACATTGCTGTTAATTGTACAAACTGTTCAGGCACCGTTATCAGAAATAAGGCTTGCTGTAACTTTCTAAACGTACTATTTTCGTAACTTACCACATGTTTATTTAATTTTTGAATTTCTTCGGCGATTATTTTCTCATTCTTCGTGACCACATTGACCGTCTGATTAAAACTCACCAGGGAGGCCTTCACTATTGTCACTTGGTCCATGGACAGCCTTAGTAATTCCCGTTGCTGTTCCTCCAGAACATCTATCTTAGCTTTCAAAACGACGCGACCTCCCCATCAGAAGTGCCAAACAAAATGTTGCTTGCTTCCCCTATAAAATTCAAAATTCCTCTTTTCCGTCTGGCGGTTTCATGTCTCGCTAACTGCCGTATCAATTGGCGATTCTTGTCAAACTTATTGTGCAAGTCCTTCAGGGGGTGCACCATACCTCGAGTATGGACGACGTCTCTGGTACTGAGCGTGTTCCCAATGTTGCATATCCGAACTACAGTGCTTCTAGTGTCTTATTTAGACAGCTGTTTGTCTAATCTCCAGGCTCGTAGGCTCTTTTGTTAGTGTCATGCGATATTGTAAACTCGATCACATTGTATGTGTCCCAGCTATTAAGACATTGCCCTTCAGCGCCACACAGTATCTGAAGAATGTATCGTATTATAGAGTCGCCAGTAAACCCTCGACGGGTGTAGTAAGAACGACAGTACGCTCCGCTGTATTCGTCGCAGTAGTGTTCCCCAGCTCTCCAGTTGAAGGCGATGTGTCCAGACGTTGGCGGGGAAACCCACAGTAGCGCTGAAGATAGCTTCATGATACGACCACCCGACATGCAACGGTAATTTGTAATCGGCTGTGACAACAAGGGCAATCTGTGCATTTACTAGCCGAAAAGGAACACCTTCACTTGGTTTAGTAATTCAAATCGTAACTGAACTATTTTTAGCTATACACTATACATCAAATATTGAAATAGCATTTTTTCTATTCCCATTTGTTTTTTGAATTTAGGAAAAGTGTGCTATTAGTCATCTCGTTTCTATGGCATCTAACTTCTTTATACTGATACAAACTGCATTTGCTTATTTGCATTCAGACGCAAAAGTCAGATAAGTTTTGTGATTTTCCAGCATGCGAACACGCGACGTGCTACAAACACGATTCGTTTAGATTTATCAGCAACACTGGAATGTTTGCCCTTGTGCTTTATCGATAGTTATACTAGACGCTAATCTTACCGAAAGTTGTAGCCTTTTAAAGCTGAATGGTAAGTTAGTTGAAAAGAGTTTAACTCAAGATTATGGATTCTGACTTGAGTTTTTATTTTTCGGTTAATGTTTCCAATTCAATGATGATCTTTAGAAGCTTTCTTTGCGATAGAATACCGTTAACACAGACCGAATATCGGAGTTATTTTGAGAAGTTTGCCGTTTGGTGTTGGTTTATCCATGTTTGAATGGATTTAAATTTTCCTTTCACCCTGGTATCATACTCTGTATTCGCTAATTTGTTTGTTGAACTAAGTAACTTTTTACAGATAATATAGCGGGCCGGTGTGGCCGAGCGGTTCTAGGCGCTTCAGTCTGGAACCGCGCGACCGCTACGTCGCAGGTTCG
The DNA here is from genome assembly GCF_021461395.2 of Schistocerca americana. Classification (NCBI taxonomy): domain Eukaryota; kingdom Metazoa; phylum Arthropoda; class Insecta; order Orthoptera; family Acrididae; genus Schistocerca; species Schistocerca americana. Next base: position 180,832,616 of record NC_060127.1, on the reverse strand, counting down.
AATCCTGCCACGGGCATGGATGTGTGTGATGTCCTTAGGTTAGTTAGGCTTAAGTAGTTTTAAGTTCTATTGGACTGATGACCTCAGATGTCAAGTCCCATAGTGCTCAGAGCCATTTGAACCTTCTTTTTTTTCCAGGCAATATACCTCGCTCGTACACAAATTTTTGTTTTCTCTCTATTTCGGTGGGTTATTTAATACGTTGCCAAATTCACCATTTTTCCGGGGTGTGAGAGAGACAGGTTTCCTGTTGACCATCGCGATTTGATGTCCATCACTTCAAACACTCCACAGCCACCGCAGTTAGGTACAAAAAAAGCAGTGAATGGAGGCGGGTGGTTTTATACGAACCGTCAAGTTCAGCCACAAATTATGATTATCTAACACTGTCAGTGGAAGGAGGAGGCAGCCTTCTATCTTTGAGAGACTAGTATTCCTTTATACACTTTCTCTAGATTGCAAATTTTGTTACATAGGTAAACAGTTTCAGTCAGTTCAATGGCCATCTTTAGGCAACGTTTGCAACAAAATACAGATAAATACATCTTACCGAAACGAAAAAAGTTGTAATACAATTAAGTGCAGTATATAACTTATACGGTAATATGTGACAAAACTTGCAATGTACGCAATAAAATGTTCTAAAACGATGCTGCACTCTACTCACAAATACTGCTGTCTATACGAGGGGCATTCAATAAGTAATGCAACACATTTTTTTTTCCTTTGCTACTTTCGGTTGAAAAAATACGGAATCTGTTGTGGAACATCGTGGAATATTCCTGCTTCATCCCCTATAGTCTCATGAAGTTCTGATAGGCGGCGGCACTGTACGTAGCCTTCAAAATGGCGATTATAAGAGTCGTGCGTACCACGCAGAGAGCTTCCGTTGAACTTCGTGCGGAAAACCAGAGTATTGCAGATATTCATAGGCGCTTGCAGATACCTGCCAGCGAACAAAAGCTCGGTGAGTCGTTGGGCGAGGCGTCTGACATCATCGTAGCAGCTTCGCGCAAACTGTCCGATCTCGGCCTGCCGGCTGGCAGGCTGGCGTCACACAGCTGTGACTGCTGTAGTGTTGGAGCGTGCGGACACTCCCATTCGAGGTGATCGACGGATTACAGTCAAACACCTCGCTGCTCACCTGGACTTCTCTGTTGGTAGTGATGACACACTCTGGGATACTCAAAATGTGCCCGCCGGTTACCTCGCTGCCTAACAGAAGACCATAAAGAGCAACGAAGCACCGTCTGTTCGGAGTTTCTTGCGCGTTACGAGGTTGGTCGGGCCAATTTTTTTTGTCGAACATCGTCACAGGCGATGAAACATGGAATGGCACCACACCACCTCTCCTTCGAAGAAAAAGTTCGAACCCGCACCCTTCATGTCATGCTAACGTTCATCTGCAACTCTGAAGGGGTTATTCTGTTTGATGTCTGAACCGTGGATTTACTTTCAAAATCTTTTCTTACAGCATTTACTTTATTTACTAGCAATTCATAAAGAACATTAACACATTTAATCACACTATGTGAGCTTGTAAGTAGTTGCCAGTGGGTAACTGATGAAAACGAATTTCTTTCAAGAAATGGAAATTTTATTCCTAAAAACCCTTTCCGTTTCTTTTAAAAAAAAGAGATTTAAAAATTATAATCAGAAAGCACCCTCTAAATATTAAGTTACAATTTATTCAGAGACAGAATTAACAATTTCTTTTTCGCAGTATGAGCTTTCGGGCTGAGAAGCTTGCCGTTCCCTTTTAACACGGCCGTAGTCACGACCTCTCACAATAACCTCAGAAAGACTACACTGGTGCAAATCTGTAACACACCAGATTACTATACACTAAAAATTTTAACAACTCACACAAACACATAAACTATGCACCCCGTTGGAGGGATGGAAATGCTACAAAACACTCACATTAAAAAAAATTACTTGCCACCGAATGTGCAACTTGTTTTTAAAAGAAAACTCTTACGGTGGAAGGGTGGCAGCTTTATATACTAAAATGACCATTTAAATAAAAATCCATTAAATGCAGTATTACATAAAATGTACAAACATGCTCTACATTACACATATACCGCCTCTCAACATGATAGGCAAGATAAAAACATATTTCAGGAATTCGGCCTTTACACCTTAAGCAATAAATTCGTTAACACCGAATCCGACAAACATGACAGAGGCAGCTACTAACGTACGGCAAACCGAAAGACAGACAGACAGACACTAACTGCCTAACAAATGCAGACGGGAGACAGACGAGCAAGCTGGGGACGATAGACTGACCAAGAAAAGAAGTGGAATTTAACAAGTAAATGAAACAACGTATCACGAATCACATAACTACTAATAAACTGCGATGTCTGGCGAAGACCTGGCGCAGCACCCCCAAAACGCTCTCCCGTACCGTCCGCTGCCAGCCGCTTCAACGGACGCAGGAAGGCGCGCCGATCTCCCGTCTCACGGCGTCGCAGCTCGCACCGGCCAGACCGATGTCGTGCGTTGACTCCTGTTGCTCTCGTGTCGGCCGCGAAGCCACTACCCCTCGCTATACGGCGCGGCCCACTGGACTGACGTGGCGACCTCACATGCGCCTACGCTCAAGACGGACAAGTCATCTTGTGTCTCAGTGCGCGACCGACCAACCGATCGATCCAACCGCCAGACCATTGCCTGTACAAACTCGAGCAGACTGGAGGTCTAACAGATTTTTCCAGTCCTCGACGGCGATTCGGCGTAGATCCTTCAGAGTGGTTGGTGGGTCACGTCGTCCATTAACAGCCCTGTTCAATCTATTCCAGGCATGTTCGATAGGGTTCATGTACGGAGAACATGCTGGCCACTCCAGTCAAGCGACATCGTTATCCTGAGGGAAGTCATTCACAAGATGTGCACGATGGGGGCGCGAATTGTCGTCCATGACGAATGCTTCGCCAAAATGCTGCCGATTTTGTTGCACTATCGGTCGGAGGATGGCATTCACGTACGGTACACCCGCTACGGCGCCTTACATGATCACCAGCTGCGTCCGTCGACCCCACATAATGCCACCCCAAAGCAGCAGGGAACCTCCACCCTGCTGCACTCGCTGGACAGTGCGTCTAAGGCGTTCAGCCTGACCGGGCTGCCTCCAAACACGTCTCTGACTATTCTCTGGTTGAAGGCATATGCGACACTCACGGGTGAAGAGAACGTGATGCCAATCCTGAGCGGTGCATTCGGCATGTTGTTGGGCCCATCTGTACCCTGTTGCACGGTGTCGTGGTTGCTGAGATGGACCTCGCCATGGACGTCGCGGGTGAAGTTGCGCACCATGCAGGCTACTGCGCACAGTCTGAGTCGTAACACGACGTCCTGTGGCTGCACGAAAGGCATTAGTAAACATGGTGGCGTTGCTGTGAAGGTTCCTCCGAGCCGTAATCCGTAGGTAGCGGTCATCCACTGCAGTAGGAGCCCTTGGGCAACCTGGACGAGGCATGTCATCTACGGTTCCTGTCTCTCTGTGTCTCTTCCATGCCAGAACAACATCGCTTTTGTTCACTCCGAGACGCCTGCACACTTCCCTTGTTGAGATCTCTTCCTGGCACAAAGTAGCAATGCGGACGCGATCGAACCGCGGTACTGACAGTCTAGGCACGGCTGAACTACAGACAACACGAACCGTGTACCTCCTTCGTGATGGAATGACTGGAACTGATCAGGTCGGACCCCCTCGGTCTAATAGGCGCTGCTCATGCGTGGTTGTTTACATCTTTGGGCGGGTGTAGTGACATCTCTGAACAGTCAGAGCGAGTGTGTCTGTGCCGGCCGTGGTGGCCGAGCGGTTCTAGGCGCTTCAGTCTGGCACCGCGCGACCGCTACGGTCGCAAGTTAGAATCCTGACTCGGGTATGGATGTGTGAGCTCCTTATGTTAGGTTTAAGTAATTCTAAGTTCTAAGGGACTGATGACCTCAGATGTTGAGTCCCATAGTGCTCAGAGCCATTTGACTGTGTCTGTGATACAATATCCACAGTCAACGACATCTACAGTTCTGGGAACCGGGGTGAGTCAAAACTTTTTTTTGATGTGTGTATGTTGTATTGCAATCCCGAATAGAAGAGAGAAGCTTTCAGAATAAGAAATTTGTTGCATTACTTAGTGAAGGCGCTTCATATATTCACTTCGACCCAGAAAGATTCGTCTGACCTATAACTATCCTTACAATCAATCAAAAAGTAATTGTCTAGCTGGCGTTGTGTGTTGCCTTCTGGATTCCAGCTATTCTGCGAAGTTCTGCGATACGGGCCAGCGAGGCCATTTGACAAATTTGCCGACAGTGGCTAGGGGCGTGGGCGTTTGTGATTCATCGCGTTGTCGGCCGCGGTGGCGGTGGTGGCGGCGGTGGCGTGGGCGGGTTTTTAGTGTCGTCCCCGCTGCTCGCGTTATCTGGCAGCCACTGTGGATCGATGCAGGGGGTCCACTGGAGCCGCGCTGGACGGGAAAGGGGTCACGCGGAGCCGAGCGGAGCGCCCTGGAGTCGGTGCCGTGGAAGCGACGATAAAGCCGGCAGGCGGCGCCGCCGCGGCCCACGCGACTGGAGGCGCGTCACTCTGCTCTGAGCAGTCACAAACTTGCGTCCTCCACAGCGGGCGGACCACACGCCGACTGCGCAGCAGTCTCTGGTAACGAACGAACTTCCGGCGTTCCTGAAATTGCACACCAGCGTGAATTTAAACTCTGACCAACTTCGACTAAAGCGATTCTCCCTGTTAATTGCAGAATCAGATTCTACATAAAAAACTACGTACATTTCGTCTTAAACATTTGTTTTGATTCTTGGTAATTGGCGCTGTAACTCAAGAAAATCCACGTTCGTCTTAAACATTTGTTTTGATTCTTGGTAATTGGCGCTGTAATTCAAGAAAATCCACGTTCTCAGTTTTGTGTGGAAAATGGTTACAGGCAAATAAAAAATACTTATTACTTCGTAAATTTCGATTCGCTGAAACTAAAACTCTCCCTCTCTCCCCACAGGGTGGGGTTTGAGAGAGAGGAATTCGAGGTTTAAAAATGTTGAGCAAAATATTTTTTCCACTTTCGGATAAGTTTTCTTTTGAAAGGGTACAGTACCGCCCGACATTGAAAATAGGTACAACATACTTCATTATTCTTGACTGAACAACATATTTTTTCTAATAATAACTCAATTTCAATTAATACAGCGAAGCCAGATACTAGTGTGGGAAAGAATGACAATTTATTTATTTAATTGATCACATGTGCACTCCCTCAAAATAAATCCCTACATCCAGTTTGGTGAGATCTGTGAAATGAATGAATGTATGGTCGTCTGCTAACCACAGATAGTGAATGTGAATATATGATCATCTTTGAGACGATCCTTTGGCCACCTTTGGTGGGACCAAAGAGATGAAATTTACCTGAGCTTTGAGCGCCTGAAATGTGGCTGACCAATATGGTAGCAAGGTGCTCCCACACTTCGACAGAGGTGCGAGAGGACCTGAAGAACGGCCGTGTTTCAGCACTCTGCCGCTGGATCTTGTGCTGTTAAGACCTGTCTTAGTTGTGCTCCGTAAAGACAAAAGAGTGGAGACATGGTATGCATGTGGAATATTTAAGAGTAGTTTGAAATAATAATTTCTCTATTTCAGGAACTTTTGTGGGGAGAATTAAATGTCAGGCAGGTAATATTAATGGGATCGTAGTAATCTTCGGAAGTGACCAACGGTCACAATGAAACCACGTGTAGCAATAAGTTGAAATACTTCCGTGTGCTTAAGTTAAGCTGAATTACTAGCGTGTGTACTATAAGTTGAAATATTTAAGAAATAGCGTGTGCAGGACTTGAAATTAGAGGCGAGTACTTCCACGTGGTGACTACTGTGTGAGTCTCAATCTGTGTATGAGACAAAGGATAAAGAGAAGTACTCGTCCATGGTATCAGTTGAGGACTCGTGTGTGTGATGAATATGTTCTTAATATTACTTTGCGAGATATGTTTCCGTGTGACGCTTGATTCAAACTATAACACTCTGAGAGAGAAACAAGGTGAGTCAGCCGTCTATCCAGCAACGCCACTTGGCTTGCATTGCGCAGGAAGACGTGCATATATCTCCAGAGTCATAGCAGGAAAGTAGAATTACGAAGTGGGGCAGTGTCGTGTGAAACTGGGATAAATATTAATTGAAGTGGGAAAGCTGAATGTGACTATTCCCTGTCTTGTATTTCATGTTGCAGTGTGGTGTATGTCATGTAATTTAAGTATGTGTGGTTTGCATGGGAGAGCAGCAAGGTAGTTTCAGAGGTAGTGGGTGTGCATGTTCCTTTTGTACCGCTCGGTCTGGAGGAAAGTTTCGTGATGATGGTTGTGAGAGTAGAGGTGTGAGATATAGAAAAAGATCCACCATCCTATCCAGAAAGTGCACTGTAGCGTTAAATAATTACGAGACCATAAGATAGAGATTCACCAATGTAAGGCCATGCCCACTGGGCGGAATTTCTCACGTGTTATTGTTGTTGGTTATAGAATGTGTGTGTTTAGGTTAGAAAATTTATCGGAATAAATAAGATAGTGAAAAGAAAAAGATTGGTGACCTTTTCCTTCGAATTGTATGTTGTCATGATATCCAGAATTTATAATGTGTGCGCCACTCATATTCAGTGCGATGGCCACGTGTTGATAAAAGCCGTTAAATAAAAAAAGAAAGAAAATGTGGTATTGCCAGTGCGTAGTGAACAGTCAGAGTTCTGTAAATTACTGATAGGATTGCGTTCCGTTGCGTATTATTCATACAGGAGGATAATTTGTAACTTAATTGTGAGTACGAGAGTTCATGTTACTCGATAAATAAGAATGAATCCACTCGCTTGGCAGACCACTCATCTTGCAGGCCTGACTGCTTGATGCCATAGTATGAGCAAGGCATTTGGGTGCCTCTCACTTTATTTCGTGATCATGATGCCGCACAACTTTTAATTATCGAACAAATCATCTGACAAGCTAACAAGCCAACGGGCTAATTTTAGCACCAGCAGATGTCCCCCTCGAAAATAATCAACTTTGGATTTTACATAATTTTTCGTGTGAAGCTTATTTTTCGAGTTATTCTTGTTTGTCAACTGAAAATTTACACCCTGTATACCCTCACAATAATAGGTACTGAAACTATACCTTGTTCGATTTTTAAGTTACAGAAGTTGCAATTAAAACATACCTCATTCAGTTAACTGAATACATCGAAAAATTCCTTCTTCTTAACAGTTCCGTCTACCACAAAGGTTAGGCCGAATTATTTGTTTAAATAATGAAATTAGCTGATATATTTATACAAACAATACTTTTAACAAACCTGGTAAATATTTTGGAATTAATTAAGGTCTGGCTGTGCTAATATGTTTTAGAATAGAGCCAAATAAATACTTTACGAATAATACTAGTTCTTCTTCCAAATGTTTGCAGTTAGTACAGAATTTATATTTGTTTGGAAATCAACAATAGAATCTAAGTCCCGAAGCAAGTACTGATTTCACCATATAACAAAAGATATTAACTAGGAGTAGTCAAAATAAATTAGGAATTACAGATTCAAGGAGGCAGATGGCGAAACAAGAAAGGAAGTAAAGAGATCCCAGCTTGCTGAGAAGAAGGGACTTTAACAGTCGGATTTACAGACGGACAACAATTCGATCCGATAAGCATTCCGATTTTAGCGATTGAGACACAAAAAGAACGGACAGGAAGAAAGAAACGCCAAAGAAAGAACAGCTTTTACTTGGTTATAGTGGAAGCAATAACTTTGTAATTTCTTCGTTTGCAACAGATGCTTTCGCTTCGTCTGTTCTCGCCACTTTTACGATTACTGGAAATATTTGACGGCAGTCTCCTGAGAAGAAATCGGTACAAACGGCCTCAGAACTATTGTCACACACACGGCGAATTGTTCTGTGGAACGCTTCAGTGGATATCTTATATGATACTGGGACCTGATTCCTAACAATGCTTGTGCACCAGTGCGTCAATTGTGAGTATTACTTTTCTTTGAAACGTTACAGATGCTGTGTGAGTCTGTAGGCTTTTGTGGCCGTTGTCACTGAAGTTAAGACCTTTTGGGTTGTTAAGTGTTCAATACACAGTGGACATCACACTATCCAGATGAAGATCGCAGAAGATTTTTAGTTGAACTACAGATGCTGTAGGTGTCGTAAACATAGATCGTGGACTCACCAAAAATGACTGGACCTCACTCTGGTGTTAATGTAGCTTTCCCATACTGAAGCCGCCATTTGCGGGGGCAAACTGTGTTTTCACTTAGTAAATGATGTCAAATATCTCATAAAATGTTTGATACAAAATGACGTAGCACATATAGATAAAGATCATACGGACACTGCATGCCTGTTACTAGCAAAAAGTGTGAAAATTAGATGACTATATCCAGCTATACTGCATATTACAGTTATTCAAGTCCAAGCTAGTTGAAGGAAATAAACGACAAAATTGTTGATAGGAATGTAAAGTTATTGCACATAAAAATAAATTAAAAACTGAAAAATAAGTGCAGAAGGCAGACGCAGAGTATGTGCCAGGAAATGTTAAAAAAGAAAGCAAGACAGAAAATTTAGTGAATGATAAAACAATTCCTAAGTTTCGTTCAACTATTTTCAATGGATAACTTGACACATTTTCACTCCTGCTTGTAAGAATCAAACCCCACATATTTGAATAGATATTCGTTACTTCCCGTATTTTGACGGAGACCTAACGCAAAAAATTAGAAAACTACATTCATTTACGACAGATGTGATTACCTAGTAGGAATAATACAGGGATTTTATAAATGAATATCGGGGCTTTAACGCTTTATGATATTTATTATATTAAGCTTACGGTTATAAATGATATATCAAATGAAAGAGCAACTCAAACAGTTTTACCAAGAACCTTATAAATGTTCAGTGTGAGCTCCATTTGTCACACGGCACACATCAAGTCTATAGCCGAGTTCTTCCCAAACGATGACAAGTGTAAAGAGTACCGGGCGTGAGTCGTGCTTCGGTAGCTCAGACGGTAGAGCACTTGCCCGCGAAAGGCAAAGGTCCCGAGTTCGAGTCTCGGTCGGGCACACAGTTTTAATCTGCCAGGAAGTTTCATATCAGCGCACACTCCGCTGCAGAGTGAAAATCTCACAAGTGTTTCTTCAGTGATTGTAGCAACAGCTGCTTCAATCCGGTTTCTTAATTCAGGGAAGTCTGCTGGTAGCGGAGGCACGTACACACGATCCTTGATGAAGCCCCAAAGGAAAAAATCGCATGGCGTTAGGTAGGGTGAACGTGGAGCCCATGCAAAGGAAGCCCTGTCATTGAGCCCTTTGCGGCCTATCCCGCGCTTGGGTACAGTGAAGTTCAACCAATCGCGTACTTCGCTATGCCAATGAACATTTATGAGGTTCTTGGTAAAACTGTTTGAGTTGCTCTTTCATTTGACATATCATTTATAACTGTAAGTTTAATGTAATAAATATTATAAAGCGTTAAAAACCCGAAATTCATTTATAAACACCCTGTATAATATGGTCTCTGTTGACCCATTGTGGACGTGGGACAGCGACTCGTCAAATGTTTAACAAAGAAATTCGGCAAACAGCCGTGTAAATTCGGAAGTTATTTTATTTTGACTAGCACCTTCGACAATTCAATGTTCCATCTTCAGGTCCCATATGCACCTCTAAAAAATTATCAATACTGGCATTACGGGGCCACCTGTTTCTGCATGTCGTGAATTATCAAGTACTTCCGTCGAAAAATGAGTTGCAGTCAAGTCTTCGAAGGAAGCACTTGAGAATTCACGACACCCCGAAACAGGTGGCCCAGTAATGCCAATATCGGTCATTTTTTAGAGGTGCATACGGGTCCTGAAGATGGCATTTTGAATTGCTGAAAGTAATAGCGAAAATAAAATAAAATAACTTCTCAGTTTACGCGGCTGTTTCGCAAATTTCTTTGGTAAATCATATTATTTTGTTCCTCTATTCCTCTTCGTTATCTGTCACACCGTTTAAATCATAGGCCAGTGTTCACATTCATCCCTGCAAATGACGGCCTACAGTTCGGAAGCAGCCGCCTCGTTTCTCCGCTACGGCGTGTTAGGGACTTGACGTGGGCTGTCAGAGAAAGTCTGCATAAGTAAGTAGAATGAGCTGTCGTGGGATGGAAGCCGGGAAGCGTTACGCCTGTGGCCGCTAGAGGGCAAGGGCACCGTTTCCATAGCGGCAGGCGATTTCATCGTAGCTCAGCCATTTAGTACGAAATATTTGTAATTCGTATACATAAATCTTCGTCGTGAATCACCTTGCTGCAGCGCGGGATTAGCCGAGCGGTCTAGGGCGCTGCAGTCATGGACTGTGCGGCTGGTACCGGCGGAGGTTCGAGTCCTCCCTCGGGCATGGGTGTGTGTGTGTGTGTGTGTGTGTCTTTGTCCTTACGATAATTTAGGTTAAGTAGTGTGTAAGCTTAGGGACTGATGACCGTAGTAGTTAAGTCCCATAAGATTTCACACACATTTGAACATCACTGTGCCTCTTACTGGAAACCAGATCAAATATCCTACACTAATTCCACAGATTCCTAACGGATTAAGAATGCAATGTAAGTTTGTAATCGTAAAAATAAAATATTTTTATGTGATATAATTACAAATTCATAATTCTGTATTTTTTCCTTTACTTGCCCTGTGAAACATTCTTTCTTGTCAAATTTCATGTTTCAAGATCAACGGGAAGAATCTGTGGTTTTTTTTATGAGTGAGTTTGCGTTTATGAAGAAATGGCCGTTTTTTTATTGCAATGACTTAGAAGTTTAAATTTTTTTACGAGTAAAGCATTGCGTGCTTGGTCTTTTGTACGTTCTGTAGTAGCAGCAACGTCCGGGTAGTAACATCCGAAGTGTCAGACATGGCTGAACCAAAATTCACCGTCGAGGTCTTCGAGACGTAGAAGTCACACGGAAAAATTTCTCGTAGCCAGTTGCTAAGACTTCCGCCGGTTGAGGCGTAATGAGGAAACGACCCAGGTTAAAATCTAGAACAGTTTCATAGAAATGTACATAAACCAAAATACACTCTAAGAAAAAAAAAGCACACCACGAAGCAAGAATCCGAATGGGATGGAAGTCGGTCGAAGTGATGTACATGCACAGACAAACAAACGATTACAGTTTCAGGTACATTGGATGATTTATTCGAAAGAAACAGCTTCACAAATTCAGCAAGTCAATAACGTGTTGATCCACATCTGGTCCCTATGCAAACAGTTATTCGGCTTGGCACTGACCGAAAGAGGTTTTAGAAGTCCTATTGAGGGATACCATGCCAAATTCTGACGAATTGGTGCGTTAGATCGTCAAAATCCCTAGCTGTGAGACCTGAGTTTCTCCTGTCGAATACGACTTTCAAATAACTTCCGGGAATTCAGCCAGGTAACACTTCCAGCGACCGCCGAAACTTCGGCGGGAGAACACCCCATCATTTTCAAGGCAAATTGCAACGGGCAGTTTTTTGTTTAAACTCTGGTTGGAAGCCGGCTCTCTCCCTTCTCAAAAAACAGAGGGACTGAGTCAATGCTACCTCACCTGCGAGTTCGTAGTCTCACTACTGACATAACTTTTGAATACATTATGGGGGTGGCAGTGATCAATGTGTTACAAGTATTTACTATTAAAAACAGTCTTGATCACGATTTATTTATCAAGGTGACCGGTTTCGCCCACTGCTGTGGTCATCTTCAGACCATTGAGTAGGAACCTCTTTCTGTTGGAGATTCTCCACCAGAAGACTGTTTTTAATAGTAAATAATCACTACTGATAACTCAGACTTTGGTCATCTTTGATGACACTATGTTCTGTGTGTGTGTGTGTTATCTTTCCTGCATCAGTCCGAGAACCGAGGTTTTAAATTTGCATGTACGTCCCCTGTCAGTCGCAGTTTACCTTGAAAATGGCGGGGTGTTCTCTTGCCGAAACATCGGCGATCGCTGAAAGTGTTACCAGGCTGAAGTTATTTGAAAATACCTAGCTCGTTGGTGGGCACTGTCCATAAAGCTCAAAATGTTCTCATTTTCGGAGGGATCCGCAGGTTTGGCAATAATGAAGACAAGCTGTACGAACTCTCGCCGTGTGTGGGTGGGTATTTTCTTGCTGAAATATAAGCTGAGGGTGGCTTTTCATGAATTGACGGAAAACGGGGCATAGAATATCATTGACGTACCGTTGTGCTGTAAGGGTGCCGCATATGACAACGAAATGGGTCTATGAACAGAAATGGCATCCCAGACTCTCAATCCCAGTTGTCGAGCCGTATGGCTGGCAACAGTCAGGTTGGGATCCCACCACTGTCTGAGGCGCCTCCAGATATATCTCCACTGGTTATCGAGGCTCAGTTCGAAGAGGGACCCATTACTGAAGACAATCATACTCCAGTCAGCAAGATTACAGCGGAGGCCATCCTGCTGATGGTGAAGGCAGGCGCTGGTAGTTCTCTTGGTTCGCAGTGACTGTTGTGTCACGGCCTCGTCTGTAGCGAAAAGCTCTGACGGAAGAACTGCACGTGTAGTCAGAGTGTGGCCCTGTCACACACTGGCTTGGCGCCACCTTAAATATCCAAGCCTCAAAGAGATACTAAAGGAGGTATGTGGCACACAGAAGCAGACAGTTCTACGGGGCCAGCAACCTCTGTCGGTGCTCCTTCTGATTCCTGCTGGCCTAGGCAGTGTGCATAATTGGAGATATGTCTCTGCTGATTTAGCCCATTCGAGGTTAAGCCCACTGGTGCACCATTGCTGCGGGAATGTTTACCAGTCTGTTGAGCGTACAGCCAGTACGCAGCATCACACCGAGTCGCTCTTGTGGATGAGAAGATACGACACAGGAGCTGGTGCCTCTTCATTGGCCGCCCATGGAAACGATGACACCAGTTGACTGTATTCAATGAGCATTGAAGTTGCTATCTGGACCAGGGACAGGCTGACCTCACCAGAGGCTGGAGGATGTGGACCTTGAAGCTGCTGAGGTTGTGCTGTGTTGTCCAAGGTTCTGGGACAAGGCTGTCTAACTCTGGAAGAAACGTTCATCAGAATCCACTGCTAGGAAATTTCACTGTTTTTTGTGTGTGCACCTGGTTGACGTGGTTGCTACCACTGGAGCTGTTGTGCAGACGTACTGCCACCATAGTCTGTCCCAATAAGAGGGTCCTAGGATGATGAAAAGTTTAGACCTGCACTGAGTTTTTCGGCTGGGGTGACGCCATCCTGAGAGGGTGGAGCCGCAAGGTGACAAAAGCATAGTGAGGTCTGTATCTAAATTGTTACGGCGACGCAGCTTTGGCCCTGATGTTGGAGGAACAGCACGTGATATCCAAGTGCGATCACAACACGAGTGTGACCATTTTCTGCTTGCAACAAGAGGACTCTGTTGAGGGTGGAGAACTCGTGACACCTGTGTTACAATGCGTGGACTGCTGGAGGATCCAACTGTTTCTGATTCAACAGCCAGCCTCAGTGAAGCAAGACTGAGCATTTCCCAGATAAATGGGTCCTTAAAGGGAGGGGAGGCTACAGGTTTCTTCCGCTACTGTGTCCAACTGGCAACAGAATCTTGTTCTGAATCAAAACCCATGTCCTGCCCCAATGGTAACCTGGTGAAAATGTCAGTGTTGGAAAGTTGAGGTCTCAAGTTATATCTGATGTTTTATGAGTAGCTAGTTGAAAACAATGCCCACCTGTGAGCCGATATGGCTGGAATATCAGTATCTGCCTTGAATAGCAGTAAAAGAGGCTTACCATCAGACACCAATGCGAAACGTCAGCCATACATATAATTGTGGATTTTCTTGAGTGAAAAAACAATATCCAGGGCCTCCTTTTGTATCTGGGTGGAGTTAAAATGTGCCTGTGTATGTGGGATAAATTTGAAAGTTGAGTGGGTGCAGGTTGCAGTTGCTTAATATCCCAGTGGGCTGCGAGTTTCTCGACAGGTTCAATATATTGCGATGTTGAGCATATTCCTGAAGCACTGAGAACATGAGCAAGATATTCCACGTCAAGGTTAAAAAAATCGGTATTTGTCTTCATCACACTTGAGACTCGCTTGTTGCAGAACAGCAAAAAGGACATCAACGCTAGTCACGAACTTCTGGGCATTTCTACACGTGACTAGAATGTAGTCCAGATAGTTCACTGTGCTGGGGTCCAATAGAGACTCTGACTAAAGAACTGAGGTTCCAGTAGGCTCTTGGCCCACGTGTCGATGGAAAATATCTTGAAGCGGATTGGGGCTGCTGTAAATACCCAGGTCGGATATAAATACTAGACGAACTATATGCGATCACACGGCCCCTGGAGAAGAACAGGTCTACAAGGCCTGCGATCTCTGGCGGCGGCCGCTCTGCATCCTGCTGAATTATGCAGGGTACATGGTTGGAGCTCTGCCGCCTGCAGACGTAACCCCCCTTGATGTTGATTGGCGACTACATAGAGTGCTGAGTGCACAACGACCATATACGTGAAATTAGAAGGAAGGTCAGTGTTAGCCGTAGTTTTGATGGTTTATTGACAGCAAATTTACGGCCAACGCTGACCTTCCTTCTAATTCCCCTTGAGGTTGTTGTGAGAACGGTTGCTGGTACAACCTGTGCACAGCAGTATACACTGATGGAAAAAAAATTGCGCCACCAAAAGATAAGTGAAGTTGAGTGGTGACATTCTGCGAATACGTTATTCTGGGTATCACATGTGAGTGACTAACATTGCAAGATCACAGGTTAATGTAAGTGCAAGATAAGCTGTTTCAATTGTGAAATTGTGGTACACTAATAACTAGCGTAACCACCAGCCTGTTGAAAGCAAGCATGGATATGTGTACCCATTGTCCAGGTGCCGGATATCAATTTGTGGAATAGAGTTGCAAGCATTTTACTCTTGGACTGTCAGCGACAGTTAATACTGGTTGCGGATGGCGATGGAGTTGTCGTCTGATGAAGCCGCATACTTGCTCAATTGGAGACAGATCTGGTGATTCAGCAAGCCAAGGCGACATGTCGACAGTCTGTAGACCACATTGGGTTACGACAGCGGTATGTAGGCGGCCATTATCCTGTTGGAAAACACACCTGGAATTCTACTCATGAATGGCAGCACTACAGGACGAATCACACGACTGACGTCCAGTTTTGGAGTCGGGGTACCTGGGATAAACACGAGAGTGCTCCTGCTCGCACGATAGATCATAGCTCCAGGGTGTAGGTCCAGTGCTTCTGGCACGCACAAAGGTTGGTTGCAAGGCCTGGACTGGCATCCGCCTAACCAACACACGGTCAGCACTGTCACTAAGGTAGAACAAGCTTTCATCAGAAAACACAACAGACCTTCATCGTGGCATCCAATGAGCTCTTGCTTGGCACCAATGAAGTCGCGAATGGTGGTGGTCTAGGGTCATTGGAATGCACGCTACAGGGCATCTAGTTAGGGGCTGTCCATGAAGTAACCGATTTGCAACAGTTCGTTGTGTCACTGTGATGCCAAATGCTGCTCAGATTGCTGCTGCAGGTGCAGTACAATGCGCCAGATCCATTTGCCGAGCTCGGTGGTTGGCTCTGAGCACTATGGGACTTAAATTTATGACATAAGGACATCACACACATCCATGCCCGAGGCAGGATTCGAACATGCGACCGTCGCGGTCGCGCGGCTCCAGACTGTAGCGCCTAGAACCGCTCGGCCACTCCGGCCGGCCCGAGCTCGATGCTCTTCCGTCACGGTAGTGCTACGTGGCCGTTCGGAGCATGGTGTTCTTGCGACCGCGCTTTTTCAATATGAACATCCAGCTTCTCGCAGCCCTTTTACACAGCCTCGTCCAAACTCAATGGCGTGTTTATAATGGCTTCTTTGTCACGTTAAAGATATTTTTGCCTAAAATCGGCACATTGTCTTCAATCTCAAAGGTAACACGCTCACGGCTGTTACAGCGTGTATTTATAGCAAACCTACTAGCTCCGCTCTTATTGAAAAGACATCATCTTTCAGATAGAGAATCTCGCCTTCCAACTTCCGTTTATGGCTCCTTGGTGTTTCTATATTTTTCCGTCAGTATTTAAGTGGACCTGAAAGTTTGTCCTGGAATGCCATGTTTACAAATTTTGAGGGAGAGCCGCGCGGGATTAGCCGAGCGGTCTGAGGCGCTGCAGTCATGGACTGTGCGGCTGGTCCCGGCGGAGATTAGAGTCTTCCCTCGGGCATGGATGTATGTGTTTGTCTTTAGGATAATTTAGGCTGTGTAAGCTTAGGGACTGACGACCTTAGCACTTAAGTCCCATAAGATTTCATACAAATTTGAACTTTTTTTTAGGTATAAATTTAAAAAAATGGCTCTGAGCACTATGGGACTTAACATCTGAGGTCAACAGTCCCCTAGAACTTAGAACTACTTAAACACAACTAACGTAAGGACATCACACACATCCATCCCCGAGGCAGGATTGGAACCTGCGACCGTAGCGGTCGCACGGTTCCAGACTGTAGAGCCTAGAACCTCTCGGCCACTCCGGCCGGCCTAGAAATTTTAAAGCTATGGTCTTTAAAAATATTATGTAAAAAAAAAAAAACTCTGTCAAGAGTGTTTTACATAATAACTAAGTAATCAGAATATGTTAGTAGATTTAAAGTAGTTCTTCCTTATTTAATAATAGGAGGTGCCTGGTTTTTCTAATTGCTTAGGATATCGCCCACATAAATGTAAAAAAGCGTGGGTGATAGTACACACCCTTGTCTTACTCCCTTGTCACTACATAAATTTTTGATACGCATTATTGTGCGATGAGGGTAGCCCCGTTTAGGCACTATATTCCACAGTTCCCTGCCTGTCTACGTTACTGAAGGCGTTCTCTAAATCTACTAACACCGTATAGGTGGACGAATTGTATTCCCTTCTTTTCTCTCTTAACTGCATCTCAGTAAATACGTTGTCAGTACAACCTCTCCCTTCTCGAAGTCCAGTCTGTTCTTCTTGCAAGAGTGACTCTGTTGATGGTTTTTTTGTTTATTTGACGTGCCAGTGTGTAACACTTCCTGGCAGATTAAAACAGTTTGATGGACCGCGGATCGAACGCTTCACACACTGGACTCGCACGGTTCAAACCCGCGTCCGCCCGTCCTGAATTAAGTTTCCCGAAAAATTTCTAAGCCGCTTCAGGCAAGTGCCGGGGATGGTTCCTTTGAAAGGACACGGCCAGCTCCCTCCCCCATCCTTCCCTAATCTCAGATTGTGCTCCGCCTCTGATGATCTCGTTGTCGACGGAACGTTTATACATTAATCTCCTCCCCCTCTCCTCCTGCTCCTCCACGAACCCACCCCTTTCCCTTTCGCAGGCAGTGAGTAGAGCGCTTGCCTGCGAAAGTCAAAAGTTATGCGTTCGAGTCACGGTCTGACGCACAGTTTTAATCTACCAGAAAGTTCCGTACAAGCGCACACTCCGCTGCAGAGTCAAAATTCACTCTGTAAACATTACCACTGACTGTTATGTCATGTCTCCCGCAATATTCATTTTTTCCCGGAGTGCTAGTACCGAAAGTTGTACAGCTGAACTTCCGTGAAGTTTGAAACGCAGGAGATAAGGTACTGGCGCAAGTAAAGCCGTGAGGGAGGTTAGTAGTGGGGCTCGGATAGCATAGTTGGTAGAACACTTTCCCGCGAAAAGCGAAGTTCTTGCATTCGTGTCCCGAAATAGCATACAGTTTTAATTTCGCAGGAAGTTTCTGTTGTGGGCTGACAAGACAGCCAGTCCACAGTGACGGGTAACCGAAAGGCACGCGCTTAAACTCACGCAGGATGGCGGGAGGTATCGTTCTTGATGAGACATGCTTCATACGATAACTATCAATTGCTATGGCGCCTTGCTAGATCGTAGCCATTGACTTAGCTGAAGGCTATTCTAACTATCTTCTCTGCAAATAAACGAGGCTTCGTCAGTGTTGCATCGCTAGCTAGGTCGTCCGTACAACTGGGGCGAGTGCTCGTAAGTCTCTCGACACCTGCCGTGTGGTGGCGCTCGGTCTGCGATCACTGACAGTGGCGACACGCGGGTCCGACATGTACTAATGGACCGCGGCCGATTTAAAGCTACCACCTAGCAAGTGTGGTGTCTGGCGGTGACACCACCGTTTCATACACTGTGTGATCAAAAGTATCCGGACACCCCCAAAAGCCGGCCGTAGTGGCCGAGCGGTTAAAGGCGCTACAGTCTGGAACCGCACAACCGCTACGGTCGCAGGTTCGAATCCTGCCTCGGGCATGGATGTGTGTGATGTCCTTAGGTTAGTTAGGTTTAAGTAGTTCTAAGTTCTAGGGGACTTATGACCACAGCAGTTGAGTCCCATAGTGCTCAGAGCCATTTGAACCATTTTTGAACACCCCCAAAAACATACTCTTTTATATTAGGTGCATTGTGCTGCCACCTACTGCCAGGCACTCCGTATCAGCGAGCTCAGTAGTCATTAGACATCGTGAGAATGGGGCGCTCCGCGGATCTCACGGACGCTGTACGCGAGATTTCCACGCTCCTAAACATCCCTAGGTCCACTGTTTCCGATGTGATAGTGAAGTGTAAACGTGAAGTTACACATACAGCACAAAAGCGTTTGACTGACAGAGACCGCCGACAGTTGAAGAGGGTCGTAATGTGTAACAGGGAGACATCTATCCAGACCTTCACACAGGGATTCCAAACTACATCAGGATAGGCCTACTCTGCAACTACCGTGACAGTTAGGCGGGAGGTGAGAAAACTTGGATTTCATGGCCGAGCGGCTGCTCATAAGCCACACAGCACGCCGGTAAATGTCAAACGACGCCTCGCTTGGTGTAAACATTAGACGATTGAACAGTGGAAAAACGTTGTGTGGAGTGACGAATCATGGTACACAATGTGATGATTCGATGGCAGTGTGTGGATATGGCGAATGCCCGGTGAACGGACATTCGGAGGCGGTGGTGTTACGGTGTGGTCGTGTTTTTCATGGCGAAAGCTTGATCCCTTGATGTTTTGCCTGGCACTATCAGAGCACAGACCTCAATTTGGGGATGGCGATTGCATCTTTCAACACGATCGAGCACCTGTTCGTAATGCAAGGCCTGTGGCGGTGTGGCTACACGACAATTCATCACATCAACTATAAATTTTGTCTAAGTCATCTTGTGTCATCCTACAGCCACCCAACTTCGACACCTTACCGTACACCGCAGCATCATTAGCAAAGAAACCGTCCTCCCTCCCCGCCAGATCCATAATAGCGGTCCTATCACATTTCCGTGGGGCACTCCAGATGATACGTCAAGACAACGTACTGGATTTATGTTTTGCTGTTGACTTCAAGTACAGCTTACATGGAAAATCTCTGCTTTCAGTTACTGACAGTAACGGACATAATTACATGGACGCGTCAATGTATACAAAAAATTTTACGACGCTGTACAACCTTTCTGTTTCAATTTCCGTCGAGATAGCGTGACTGTACGTACAACGTTTCATCTGGATTTTTACAATAAGGACGTTAAGGACGATGCAATGCTCTTATACATTGCAGACGCATTTATAATAATACTACATGTGATCTGAAGATTGTAGTTAAGCGACTGAAGTTGGTTAACACTTTCTAAAAAAAAAATTTTAAAGTTAAATGGAATATAGACAACACTTAGAAAATTTTGAAAGTTTCAAAAAATTTTAGGACAAGGTTTCAAAATTTCTATAATTTCACATTTGAGTACTGCGTCAAATTACTGAAGAAGTTCTTCGGAGGGCGATTTACATTCCGTTTAAAAATCGTCCATAATTCCTCTAATTCCTCGTTTCTCTTAAATAAGAAAGAAACAGTTGCCGTTAACTATGCATCAGAGATCCTCATTGGAAGCAATCGAGTGTTTAATAGACGAAGAAGGCGGGACCTGAGTAAAAGTCGTCCGTTCTTTATGAGATCGATATTTGTTTACCGCACTTCCTGGTGATTCTTTATTATTTTGTGTTCTTTTTACTTTCTCTAACCCTCCTAAAATAAATAAGTCAATATTCGTTATTAAATCTCTGGTATTTCAGGATTAGTTGAAACGTCTGCCACAGGGTTCAAAATAGTTCAGAATGCTCTAAGCACTATGGGTCTTAACATCAGAGTTCATCAGTCCCCTAGTCATATAACTACTTAAACCTAACTAACCTAAGGACATCACACACATTCATGCCCGACGAAGGATTCGAACCTGCGACTGTAACAGCAGCGCGGTTCCGCACTGAAGCCACAGGGCTAACCCAATACTTTATATAATGTTCAGTCCATTCTTCGTGTGTTCTCAACGCCTATTTGTATCTTGTCTCTTCCTGGTTTATTTAAATTCTTTAATAATTTATAGTCAATGCCTTGCCGTATAAAATCTGGTGGGCTTGAGGCTTCTTCGGAAACGAGAGTCTTTTGCATTATATTTCAACAAAATAATACAAGAGCAGTCATTGCCCATGTAGTCCTGACCTACCTTGAAACAGAGTGTGTCAGACTGTTGCCCTACTCAGCATCTGCTTCAGATCTCTCCGGCAACGAAAATATCTGTTCATGGATTTCTGAGTGGTTGTGGTGTCACCGCCAGACACCACACTTGCTAGGTGGTAGCTTTTAAATTGGCCGCGGCCCGTTAGTATACGTCGGACCCGCGTGTCGCCCTATCAGTGATTGCAGACCGAGCGCCGCCACACGGCAGGTCTAGAGAGACTCCCTAGCACTCGCCCCAGTTGTACAGCCGACTTTGCTAGCGATGGTTCACTGACTACAGACGCTCTCATTTGCAGAGACCACAGTTTAGCATAACCTTCAGCTACGTCATTTGCTACGACCTAGCAAGGCGCCATATTCAGTTACTATGTCTTCTGAACAGATAATATTGTGACTCATGTACCGTCAAGAGCGACGTTCATCATTAATGGATTAAAGTGAAGTATCATACTAATTACGTCCGCTTTCTGAATTCTAATTCCTTGTCATGTTCCACACATCACGTCAGTATAGTCCTTCCCTCCTCACGCCAGCCTGCGTGAGCTAAAACGCGTGCATTTCGGCCTCCAGTAGTAACACGGTGTTGGCTCTTCTGCCAACACTACACTGCTATGCCAGCCTTCTTCAACCAGCATAGAGTTGAAACAGCGTCGAATGATGTGCCCATATCCATGAACCAAATCCGTTTCAAATCAGTACCCTGTCACGTTAGAGGTGGTGTTGATACCACAGGTGGCACGGTTGTGTACTAACCTTCACGCTTTGTATACCTCCAATACTTACAAATGTAATCATGTGTTGATTCTACTTTGCTGTGAAGATGCAGTAATTTTTTTTTGGTCATCAGTCTACTCACAGGTTTGATGCGGCCCGTCACGAATTCCTTTCCTGTGCTAACCTCTTCATCTCAGAGTAGCACTTGCAACCTACGTCCTCAATTATTTGCTTGACGTATTCCAATCTCTGTCTTCCTCTATAGTTTTTGCCCTCTACAGCTGCCTCTAGTACCATGGAAGTCATTCCCTCATGTCTTAGCAGATGTCCTTTCATCCTGTCCCTTCTGCTTATCAGTGTTTTCCACATATTCCTTTCCTCTCCGATTCTGCGTAGAACCTCCTCATTCCTTACCTTATCAGTCCACCTAATTTTCAACATTCGTCTATAGCACCACATCTCAAATGCTTCGATTCTCTTCTGTTCCGGTTTTCCCACAGTCCATGTCTCACTACCATACAATGCTGTACTCCAGACGTACATCCTCAGAAATTTCTTCCTCAAATTAAGGCCGGTATTTGCTATTAGTAGACTTTTCTTGGCCAGAAATGCCTTTTTTGCCATAGCCAGTCTGCTTTTGATGTCCTCCTTGCTCCGTCCGTCATTAGCGGAATTCCTTAACTTCATTGACTTCGTGACCATCAATCCCGATGTTAAGTTTCTCGCTGTTCTCATTTCTACTACTTCTCATTACCTTCATCTTTCTCCGATTTACTCTCAAACCATACTGTGTACTCATTAGACTGTTCATTCCGTTCAGCAGATCATTTAATTCTTCTTCACTTTCACTCAGGATAGCAATGTCATCAGCGAATCGTATCATTGATATTGTTTCAACCTGTATTTTAATTCCACTCCTGAACCTTTCTTTTATTTCCATCATTGCTTCCTCGATGTACAGATTGAGGAGAGGGGGCGAAAGGCTACAGCCTTGTCTTACACCCTTCTTAATACGAGCACTTCGTTCTTGATCGTCCACTCTTATTATTCCCTCTTGGTTGTTGTACATATTGTATATGACCCATCTCTCCCTATAGCTTACCCCTACTTTTTTCCGAATCTCGTACAGCTTGCACCATTTTATATTGTCGAACGCTTTTTCCAGGTCGACAAATCCTATGAAAGTGTCTTGATTTTTCTTAAAATTTAGTTATTAGCTACCTTTCATAGCGTTGCAGTTTTAACGGCGAGCAGTGTAGTAGTAAAGCGAGTTGCAGGTGACGTCAGGCTCGTGAGTTTAGACCAAGGCGTGGTGCAACAGTTGGAGGAGAAGACGCAGAGTCAGGGGGAGAGAGAGAGAGAGAGAGAGAGAGAGAGAGAAGCGGCGATTGGGTAGTGGGGACAGGCGATTGACGGGCGGATATTAGCTGCCAGCAGCCGACAGGTGGCAGCAGCAGCGGCCGACAGCGAGGTTAGCGGCAGTCCGACCGACTGACGTCTCGTGTTTCGTGATGCTACGGGCACGCAGAGCGCCAAGGGTCACGAGTTCTCAGTGTCCTGTCGAGAGCTGTACCGAAACTATCATGCATCCTTGGCATAAAAGCCAAAGCTGCCTCCCCCCCCCCCCCCCCCCCCCCCAATCCCAAGAAAAGTTAAAAAATTTATCCTTCTCAAACATTTTGTACACTTATTTTGGAAATTTTGTAATTCGTAAGGTACAGAAAGTATTTTTACTCCAATATATACAGGCATCACATATTACAGGAGTAGTCTCGGCGCAAAATGGTTCAAATGGCTCTGAGCACTATGGGACTTAACTTCTGAGGTCATCAGTCCCCTAGAACATAGAATTACTTAAACCTAACTAACCTAACGACGTCACACACATCCATGCCCGAGGTAGGATTCGAACGTGCGACCGTAGCGGTGGCACGGTTCCAGACTGTAGCGCCTAGAACCGCTCGTCCACTCTGGCCGGCCGCAAAATGGTATAGGACTATATCATAAATAACAAAGGCGCATTTTCTTATTTGCAAACTTAACTCAAACAACATAAAGAATAATACATAAACAAACATACCCACTACCACAGCCACAAAAGTTTTTGGGCGGCAAGTATAACAATCACATCCTCGAACATTTTAATACCTTGTATGCAGTTCTTTCCGCTTAATCACTTGTTCCAAGCGCTTAAGCATGCCGTGAACGAGCTTTCGCGTAGAAACAGGACTTATTTGTCGCCATTCTTCCAGGATTCGTTCCTTTAAAGCTTGTTTTGATGTCACTGGCGTTTGTTGTACTTTTCGCTTCAATTCACTCCAAGGATTTCCTATTGGGTGCAAGTCTGGACTCTGAGGAGGGGCATCCAAAATCTTAGGGCAATTATACAGCGTCCACAGCGTCACAAAATCCGCTTTATGCTTTGGGTCATTGTCTTGATACCATTTGAACGTCCTGGAAAGCCCGAAACTTGTAGCACTTTGTGGTAAGTTCTCTTTTAGGATGTTGAGATACTCATGCTTGTCCATAGTACCTTCAGTGAATGCTAATTCGCCTACCCCAGATGACGACATGGGTCTCCAAATCGTGTCACCTCCACCACCGTGTTTAGCTGCGGGCTGCAGATGCTTCGATTGAAATTCGTCACTTGGTTTTCTCCAAGTCATAGGTCTTCCGTTTGAGGAGAACACCTCACTTGACATTCATAGACACAAATTACTTCGTCCCACCAACTGACAATTTTATTTACGTGCTGCTTCGCGAAGTCCGGTCGTTGCTTTCTATTCCTCTCATTTATCATTGGCTTCTTTTTGCTTACTTGGCCATTATACCCCTGTCGCCTGATAATTCCTCGGACTGTTTCAGGTTGCACGTCCTTCCCATATTCCTGCTCCACTGCGGCAGCTATTTTCGTTGCCGACAGCCTTGGATTTCTTCTAATTTTTCTTATCACTCTGGTTTCCTCTCTTCTACTTAGCTTCTTTGGTCACCCTGTTTTTTGGTTTAACTTGAAGTCTATTTCCTCTGTTGAATCTTCGTATAATGTCACCTACACTACACTTACTCATTTGTAAGAATGCGGCAATCTGTCTTTTGGAACGTCCTTAAGCGTGATGGAAAATAACTTTTCAAATGACGTGTTGTTTCCTTTCCGCCCCATCGTACTGTGCACCGTGCGTGTTACCAATACGAAAACACAGCACAGAATCAGCCTGCTCGGTCTACAGTTAGCACCACCGCCGCCTACACATGCGCCCGAATAATAAAGTGACTGCATGTTGTCGTGTCTTGTTGTTGTTGTGGTCTTCAGTCCTGAGACTGGTTTGATGCAGCTCTCCATGCTACTCTATCCTGTGCAAGCTTCTTCATGTCCCAGTACCTACTGCAACCTACATCCTTCTGAATCTTCTTAGTGTATTCATCTCTTGGTCTCCCTCTACGATTTTTACCCTCCACGATGCCCTCCAACGCTAAATTGGTGATCCCTTGATGCCTCAGAATATGTCCTACCAACCGGTCCCTTCTTCTAGTCAAGTTGTGCTACAAACTCCTCTTCTCCCCAATTCTATTCAATACCTCCTCATTAGTTATGTGATCTACCCATCTAATCTTCAGCATTCTTCTGTAGCACCACATTTCGAAAGCTTCTATTCTCTTCTTGTCCAAACTAGCTATCATCCATGTTTCACTTCCATACATGGCTACGCTCCATACAAATACTTTCAGAAACGATTTCCTGACACTTAAATCTATACTCGATGTTAACAAATTTCTCTTCTTCAGAAACGCTTTCCTTTGCCATTGCCATTCTACATTTTATATCCTCTCTACTTCGACCATCATCAGTTATTGTGCTCCCTAAATAGCAAAACTCCTTTACTACTTCAAGTGTCTCATTTCCTAATCTAATTCCCTCAGCATCACCCGACTTAATTCGACTACATTCCATTATCCTCGTTTTGGTTTTGTTTATGTTCATGTTATACCCTCCTCTCAAGACACTGTCCATTCCGTTCAACTGCTCTTCCAAGTCTTTTGCTGTCTCTGACAGAATTACAATGTCATCGGCGAACCTCAAAGTTTTTATTTCTTCTCCATGGATTTTAATACCTACTCCGAATTTTTCTTTTGTTTCCTTTACTGCTTGCTCAATATACAGATTGAATAACATCGGGGATAGGCTACAACCCTGTCTCACTCCCTTCCCAACCACTGCTTCCCTTTCATGCCTCTCGACTCTTATAACTGCCATCTGGTTTCTGTACAAACTGTAAATAGCCTTTCGCTCCCTGTATTTTACCCCTGACACCTTCAGAATTTGAAAGAGAGTATTCCAGTCAACATTGTCAAAAGCTTTCTCTAGTCTACAAATGCTAGAAACGTAGGTTTGCCTTTCCTTAATCTTTCTTCTAAGATAAGTCGTAGGGTCAGTATTGCCTCACGTGTTCCAACATTTCTACGGAATCCAAACTGATCTTCCCCGAGGTCGGCTTCTACCAGTTTTCCCATTCGTCTGTAAAGAAGTCGCGTTAGTATTTGGCAGCCATGACTTATTAAACTGATAGTTCGGTAATTTTCACATCTGTCAACACCTGCTTTCTTTGGGATTGAAATTATTATATTCGTCTTGCAGTCTGAGGAAATTTCGCCTGTCTTATACATCTTGCTCACCAGATGGTAGAGATTTGTCAGGACTGGCTCTCCCAAGGCTGGCAGTAGTTCTAATGGAATATTGTCTACTCCCGGGGCCTTGTTTCGACTTAGGTCTTTCAGTGCTCTGTCAAACTCATCACGCAGTATCGTATCTCCCATTTCATCTTCATCTACATCCTCTTCCATTTCCATAATATTGCCCTCAAGTACATCGCCCTTGTATAGACCCTCTATATACTCCTTCCACGTTTTTGCCTTCCCTTCTTTGCTTAGAACTGGGTTTCCATCTTAGCTCTTGATATTCATACAAGTGGTTCTCTTTTCTCCAAAGGTCTCTTTAATTTTCCTGTAGGCAGTATCTATCTTACCCCTAGTGAGATAAGCCTCTACATTTGTCCTCTAGCCATCCCCCCTTAGCCATTTTGCACTTCCTGTCGATATCTTTTTTGAGACGCTTGTATTACTTTTTACCTGCTTCATTTACTGCATCTTTATATTTTCACCTTTCATCAATTAAATTCAATATTTCTTCTTTTTACCTATTTGATCACATGCTTCCTTCACTACTTCATCCCTCGGAGCTACCCATTCTTCTTCTACTGTATTTCTTTCCCCCATTTGTGACAATTGTTCCCTTATACTGTCCCCGAAACTCTGTACAACCTCTGGTTTAGTCAGTTTATCCAGGTCCCATCTCCTTAAATTCCTACCTTTTTGCAGTTTCATCAGTTTTAATCTACAGTTCATAACCAATCGATTGTGGCCAGAGTCCCCATCTGTCCCTGGAAATGTCTTACAATTTAAAACCTGGTTCCTAAATCTCTGTCTTACCATTATATAATCTATCTGATACCTTTTAGTATCTCAAGGGTTCTTACTTATCTGAAAACTTCTAATATCTCCAGGGTTCTTCCATGTATATAGTGTCTTATAAAGCATATATACATTGCACGTAGTTAATTATATTATACAGCGACCTGCTTGTGGTGTATTGTCAGACAATATTCATACTACAGAATGGACCGGCAGTTGCTTCTCGTGGGCCTCAAATGTTCGAAGAGAATTTCACATTTCAAGAGCAATGAGGGTGGTCGAATTCTTTTGTGATGCACTGTAGGTTCAATAAAAATGAACCGTTATTGAAAAATATTACTTAAATGAAAAATATTATTTACAAATAATGACCTGTATCATTCAAATACGTCAGTTACAAATTTTATAAACTTCCTAAAATGGCTCAAATGGCTCTGAGCACTATGGGACTTAACATCTGAGGTCATCAGTCCCCTAGAACTTAGAACTACTTACACCTAACTAACCTAAAGACATCACACACATCCATGCCCGAAGCAGAATTCGAATCTGCGCCCGTAGCGATTGCGCGGTTCCAGACTGTAGCGCCTAGAACGCCTCTGAAACCCCGACCGGCGAACTTCCTAAAAAAAACTGAAAGTAAAAATGTATGTCTAGTTGTTTGTGGCACCTACTACAGGGTGTTACAAAAAGGTACGGCCAAACTTTCAGTAAACATTCCTCACACACAAGTAAAGAAAAGATGTTATGTGGACATGTGTCCGGAAACGCTTAATTTCCATGTCAGATCTCATTTTAGTTTCGTCAGTATGTACCGAACTTCCACTATTCACCGCCATGATTTCATACGGGATACTCTACCTGTGCTGCTAGAACATGAGCCTTTACAAGTACGACACAACATGTGGTTCATGCACGATGGAGCTCCTGCACATTTCAGTCGAAGTGTTCGTACGCTTCTCAACAACAGATTCGGTGACCGATGGATTGGTAGAGGCGGACCAATTCCATGGCCTCCACTCTCTCCTGACCTCAACCCTCTTGACTTTCATTTATGAGGGCATTTGAAAGCTCTTGTCTACGCAACCCCGGTACCAAACGTAGAGACTCTTCGTGCTCGTATTGTGGACGGCTGTGATACAATACGCCATTCTCCAGGGCTGCATCAGCGCATCAGGGATTCCATGCGTTGGAGGGTGGATGCATGTATCATCGCTAACGGAGGACATTTTGAACATTTCCTGTAACAAAGTGTTTGAAGTCACGCTGGTACGTTCTGTTGCTGTGTGTTTCCATTCCATGATTAATGTGATTTGAAGAGAAGTAATAAAATGAGCTCTAACATGGAAAGTAAGCGTTTCCGGACACATGTCCACATAACATATTTTCTTTCTTTGTGTGTGAGGAGTGTTTCTTGAAAGTTTGGCCGTACCTTTTTGTAACACCCCGTATACGTCATGGGATATCTGCTAATACTGACTCAGACCTCCTTTTGCTCGGCGTAGTACAGAATCTCGACGTGGTATGGATTGAATTCGTTACAAGTCTCCTGCAGTGATATTTTATGATAAAACTGGCCTCCCGATTATGTCCCATAAATGTTCGATGGGTGGCCGAATCATTCGCTCGAATTATCCGGACAGTTTTTCAAACGAATCGCGAACTATCGTGGGCCGGTGACATGGCGCATTGTCATCCAAGAAGTTCCATCCTTGTTTGGGAACGTGAAGTCCATGAATGGCTGCGAACGGCCTCCAACTAGCCGAACATAACCATTTCCCGGGCCATAGGACGGAGTCCTTTCCACGTAAACAGAGACCACACTATCGTGGAGCCACCACCAGCTTGCACAGTGGATTGTTGACAACTTGGCACCAACGCTTCGTGTAGGGCTCTAACCAACTGAAATCGAGACTCACCTGCCCAGCCGTCTAGAGTCCTACCGATACGATCGCAAGCCCAGGACAGGCGCTGCAGGCTATGTCGTGCCGTTAGCGACGGTCGTCTGCTGTCATAGCCCATTAACGCCTAATTTCACCCCACCGTCCTTAAGAATACGTTCGTCGTGCGCTTCACTTTGATTTCTGCGGTTAGTCCACGCAGTGTTCTTTGTCTGTTAGCACCGACAATTCTACGCACACGCCGCTAGTGTCGGTCATTAAGTGACGACCGTCGACAACTGATTTCTCCGTGGTGAGAGGGAATGCTTGAAATTTGATATTCTCAGCACACTCTTGATGCTTTAGATCTCGGGATATTGAATTGCCTAACAATTTCCAAAACGGAATGTCCCATGCATCTAGTTGCAACTACCATCCCGCATTCAAAGTCTAATTCCCGCTGACGTCGGAAACCTTTTCACATAGATCACCTAGGTACAAGTAGCTACTCCGCAAATGCACTGGCCTTTTGTACGTAGTGTAGGCGACGCTACAGCCATCTATATTTGTGCACATCGCTATCCCATAACTTTTGCCACCTCATTGTATTTTAGTATGCTGAATAATAAAAAAACAGATTTTATTTCGTCCTCTTAAATTATTAATTCGAAACAAAAGAAAACGGCTATAATTAACTATTGCGACCACATTGGTTCCCAGTAATTGAGTTTTTAATGTAACCTTACTTTCCCTTCAAGTCAAGTTAACGCTTCGTTTTGACGCTGAACTCCAGTTTAGCACTCATGTCGTGTTCTATTGACACGATAACTGGATTTGGCAGTTTTCTTCGCTTACAATCGACCTTAAAAGGTTTTTCATGACATTTAATTTGTTGAAACTGCGTTAACGAGGTGCTGCAGTTACTGGAATTTTCATAGATATCCTCAGAGTTATTTCAATGTTTGGATAAGCATCTAGTGTAGCACATATAAAAAAAAGAGCTCTTGCTACTGGAATTTTGATACCACTACTCAGCCATGTCAATATTTGTGCTATATTTAGCAACATAATATGCTGTATGTTTTTCATAAAAACAGTTCAGTTATTATTGTATCAAGTAGTTGAAGAACTCTCGCTTAAACAGTTTCACTTCAGTCCTCATTAGAGCCGGCCGGCATGGTCGTGCGGTTCTAGGCGCTACAGTCTGGAACCGCGCGACCGCTACGGTCGCAGGTTCGAATCCTGGCTCGGACATGGATGTGTGTGATGTCCTTAGGTTAGTTAGGTTTAAGTAGTTCTAAGTTCTAGGGGACTGATGACCTCAGATGTTAAGTCCCATAGTGCTCAGAGCCATTTGAACAATTCCTCGTTAGATAGAAATCGGGAATCTTCGTTCAAATAGCGTATTTACTTCAGCAACCGCTCGCCAGCCTTTGATATACGTCATACAAAAGTGGCAACAAAAGCGCCATTGTTGAACGTGAGCTAACTGTGTAGTCGGCAGATATATTACGAGAGCGCAGTACTGCTGTGCGATGTGTTCGGAAATTCCCCTTACAAGCTTCGAAGATTTGTAGAGGGGAGTGAGTACATCATATACGTAACAGGAATCCATGTTCAGGAAAGAGCCGTTTCTGTTCTACAACGGCTTCAATTCAGATGTGTAACACGTCCACATCTGAAGAAGGAAAGTCTCAGAGGTGTGTGTCCTGATATGCAATACGGTTCATAGGATAGCGTGTAATACGGCACCTGATGTTGTAACGCATCGGTACTGTCCTGTACGTACAGTATGTTGCATTTCTTTTTGTTTTGGAACAATGTAAATTCGTAATGTTTAAGAGTTAATGCGAACAAATGTGCTTAAGTGATAAATAGATGTTTTGTTATGTTTCCTACCCAATCGTTACCTAATAGCTGTAACGCATCATGCAAGCAGAAGTAGATGAGTTATATATTTGAACTGAAACCGCTGTAGAACGGAAATGGTTACGTCTCCGGACAATTCAAAATATTATGTACTCACCCCCAGCTACAAGTTCTAGAAGTGTGTAACGGGAATTTACGAAATCCTCTTAACTCACATGGCAACGGCCTTGCCGCGGTGGATACACCGGTTCCCGTCAGATCACCGAAGTTAAGCACTATCGGGCGTGCCCGGCACTTGGATGGGTAAACATCCTGGCCGCCATGCGCTGTTGCCTTTTTTAGGGGTGCACTCAGCCTGATCCCAATTCTGGAGCTACTCGACCGAATAGTAGCGGCTCCGGTCAAAGAAAATCATTGTAAGGGCCGGGAGAGCGGTGTGCTGACCACACGCCCCTCCTATCCGCATCCTCAGCTGAGGATGACACGGCGGTCGGATGGTCCCGATGGGCCACTTGTGGCCTGAAGATGGAGTGCTATATCTATAACCCACATGATGCTTTTTCGGTAGCGGTCGTTCCTGTATCAGAGAAGGCTGACAGAGGAAATAGACTGAAAGAAGAGCAGAATGTTTCGTTACAGGTTCATTTAGCAAGCGCGGAAGCGTCTCGGATATGCTTAGCCAAGACCAGCGGCAGAACTGTAGGAGAGGCATTCTGCATGTTGTAATGGTCTACTGTTAAAGTTCCGAGAGCGTACGTCTCTCGAAGCGGCAACCAATGTATTGCTTCCTTCTTTCGCGAAAAGATCAAGAAAGTAGAGTCAGTGGGATTCGAGCCAAGCATAGTTTTTCCAGCAATCGACCTTCCCGCGAACCATACGGGACTGGAATAGGAAAAGGGGTATATTACAGTGGTACAAATGGTACCCTCCACCACACACCATAAGGTGGCGGCGGTCGCTACGGGATGGTAGATAGAAGAAGAAACATGAGTCAGTAGGGAAGAGATAGGGGATCCAGTATTACAATTACAATTTGAAAGAGCTTTGGATTTAAGATCAAACAAGGCGCAGGGGATGACTGACATTCCATCGAAATTTGCTGAAACGATTAGGGGATCTGCCAACCAAACGACTGTTCTACATCTACATCGATACCCTGCAAACCACATTTAAGTGCTTGGCAGAGGGTTCATCGAACTACCTTCACAATTCTCTATTATTCCAATCTCATATAGCGCGCGGAAAGAACGAACACCTATATCTTTCAGTAAGAGCTCTGATTTCCCTTATTTTATCGAGGTGATCGTTTCTCCCTATGTAGGTCGGTGTCAACAAAATATTTCCGCATTCGGAGGAGAAAGTTGGTGATTGGAATTTCGTGAGAAGGTTCCGCCGCAACGAAAAACGCCTTTCTTTTAATGATGTCCAGCCCAAATCCTGTATCGTTTCAGTGGCACTCTCTCCCATATTTCGCGATAATACAAAACGTGCTGCCCTTCTTTGAACTTTTTCGATGTAGTCCGTCAGTCCTATCAGGTAAAAATCCCACACCGCGCAGCAGTATTCTAAAAGAGGACTCCTTAGTAAACCTGTTACATTTTCTAAGTGTCCTGCCAATAAAACGCATTCTTTGGTTAGCCTTCCCCACAACATTTTCTATGCGTTCCTTCCAATTTTTGTTCGTAATTGTAATACCTCGGTATTTGGTTGAATTTACGGCCTTTACATTTCACTGATTTATCGTGTAACCGAAATTCAACCGTTTCTTTTTAGCACTCATGTGGATGCCCTCACATTTTTCGTTTTTTAGAGTCAACTGCCAATTTTCGTACTGTTGAGATATCTTTTCTAAATTGTTTTCCAATATGTTTTGATCTTCTGATGACTTTATTAGTCGATAAACGACAGCGTCATCTGCAAACAACCTAAGACGGTTGCTCAGATTGTCTCCCAAATCGTTTATATAGATAAGGAACAGCATATGGCCTATAACACTATCTTCGGGAACCCCTGAAATCACTTCTGTTTTATTCGGTGACTTTCCTTCAATTACTACAAACTGTGTGACCTCTCAGACAGGAAGTAGCAAATCCAGTCACATAACTGAGACGATATTCCATAAGCATGCAGTTTCACTATAAGCCACTTGTCTGGTATAGCGTCAAAAACCTTCTGGAAATCCAGGAATACGGAATCGATCTGAAATCCCTTGTCAATAGCTCTCAACATCTGAATAAAGAGTTAGTTGTGTTTCACAAGAACGATGTTTTCTAAAGCCATGTTGACTGTGTGTCTTTCTTTCTTGGAGGTAATTCATAATGTTCGAACACAATATATGTTCCAGACTCCTGCTTCATATCGACGTTAACGATATGGGCCTGTAAGTTAGTGGATTACTCCTACTGCCTTTCCTGTATATTGGTGTGACCTGTGCAACTTTCTATTCTTTGGTTAGGGATCTTTCGTCGAGCGAACGGTTCTATATGATCGTCAAGCATGGAGCTAATGCATCAGCATGCTCTGAAAGGAACCTAACTAGTATACAGTCTGGACCAGAAGACTTGCTTTTATTAAGTGATTTAAGTTGCTTCACTACTCCGAGGATATTTACTTCTACGTTACTCATGTTGGCAGTTGTTCTTTATTCGAATTCTGGAATATTTACTTCGTCTTCTTTTGTGAGCTGATGCGTTGAATCTATGAGACAGACGACATACCATTAACATAATTATTAAGACTGCAAGAGCCAACAACTGGGACAATTATTGCACAACCAAATTAACAGGTCATGGATCTAAGTTGTTGACAGAATATACAGAACAATATACAGAAGAATGAAAAAGAAAATTGAGGATCCGTTAGATGAAGATCAGTTTGAGTTTAGAAAAGGTAAAGACACCAGATGTTCGAAATTCTGAGAAAAGTGGGGGTGAACTATAGTAAAAGACAAGAAACAAGAGAGAGCAATGAGACTGAAAGACCATAAAAAGGGTGTAATACAGGGATGTAGTCTTTCACCCATATTGTTGAATCTATATGTCGAGGTAGCAATGACGGATATAAAAGAAAGGCTCGAGATCGGATTAAAATTAAAAGTGAAAGGATATCAGTGATAAGATTCGCTGATGACATGGCTATACTCAGAGAAATAAAATAAGAATTACACGATGTGTTGAATGGAATGAACAGATTAATGGGTAAAGAATATGAATTGAGAGTAAATCGAAGACAGAGAATGTAGTGAGAACTAGTAGAAATGAGAACAGTGAGAAAATCATAATTGGTGAACAGAAGTAGATGAAGTTAAGGAATTCTGCTACCTAGGCAGCAAAGTAACTCATGAGAGACGGGACAAGGGGATGTAAAACGCAGACTAACACTTCAAGAAAGGGCAGTCCCATGTTGGAAAGAACAAGGAGGATATAAAAAGCAACCCCGCACTGGAAAGAATGGCATTCCTGGCCAATAGAAACCTACTTGGATTAATCAAAGGTCTTTATTTGCGAGAGAAATTTCTGGATATGTGCGTTTGGAGCACGGGACTGGATTGTAGTGAAACATGGACTATGTGAAAATCGAAACACAAGAGAACTGAAGCAATTGAGACGTGATGTTCCAGAAGAATGTTGAAAATTAGGTAAGGAATGAGGAGGTTCTCCACAGAAGTGGTTGGTAAGAAATATATGAAAAATACCGACAAGAAGAAGGGACAGGGTGATAGGACATCTACTGAGATATCAGGGAATAGCTTTCACTGCAGTAGAGGGAGCTATAGAGGACAAAAAAAGGAGGACGGAGATTGGAATACATCTAGCAAATAACAAAGGACGTATGTTGCAAGGGCTACTCTGATATGAAGAGGTTGGCGCAGAAGAGGAATTCATGGTGGGCCTCTTCGAACCACTCAGAAAATTGATGACTCAAAAGGAATCTGGGGTCGAAACCGGGGGTCAGATCAGCATTTGCTTAATCGAATTTGACAATCCAGCTAAAGGCCGCAGTTAGGTTGGCTGCTGTACTTATCAACGTTTGGTAATCAGGCACGCGACTTCTATTCTCGTCTGATTACGGATGTCAGTCTCGCTAGACAGAGGTCTATATGTTAACCTAAGCGAGCATTTTGGCGAGATACGGTGTACATTATCAAATCATCTCATGATGAGTTGTTGAGCAGGCGAAAACTGGGTGATGCGAGGCTGGGAAAACATACAGTAATAATCTCGTCCAGGCAATGTTACCAATCATAAAGAAATAAATTGAGTATTGTAAATAATTCGTAAGTGTAATTCATAAGTGCAACAGGAGAAATTGACATCAACTAAGTGTTTCATCTTCTCTTTAAATGCGCGTTATTGGTAACTAAACACTTAATGCATGGGTACCGTACAGTACCACCTGTCTGGTAGACTGAGCACACACCTTGTCGCATGTATTATCTGCTGGCTTAGGAAGCTGAAATGCAGATGCATTTCAGGCGGAACTTGCCCAGATAGGTGTGTGCGTTAGCACACCACTTCCGGTATCCGTGGAGGCTTGCCTGCCCCAGATAGAATCAACCCAGCGTATTAACGCCGAGAGCTGCTGTACTGGTGAGCAAGGACCTTGTTTTTAAGCGTTCTCCAAATTCCCACCATTTGAATACTAAGCTGGTATGTACGTCCCTTCTCAGTTACACAATTCACGAACATTTTGAAGATGTTCACACGCTTTCATATGGGGTGACACTAGATGCAGACAGATTGGGTACACAAATTCGACTGCTTGGAACATATACTAATAATACATGTGTCAGAGAGGGCATTTGACTTTAGTATTTAATACAGCACTGTTACTTGTACTGCTGTGGTGGTGTAATGGCTAGCATTCATGCTTACAAGGGAACCTCCCCATCGCACCCCCCTCAAATTTAGTTATAAGTTGGCACAGTGGATAGACCTTGAAAAACTGAACACAGATCAATCGAGAAAACAGGAAGAAGTTGTGTGGAACTATGAAAAAATAAGCAAAATATACAAACTGAGTAGTCCATGCCCATCATAGGCAACACAAGGATAAGATGAGCTCCGGAGAGCTCTGGTCCCGTGGTTAGCGCTAGCAGCTGCGGCGCGGTAGGTCCTTGCTTCAAATCTTCCCTCGTGTGAAAATTTCAATTTTTTGTTTTCAGTTTATGTGACAAACTCTTATGTTTTCATCACTTTTTTGGGAGTGATTATCACATCCACAAGAAAACCTAAATCGGGCAGAGTAGAAGAATCTTTTTACCCAGAATGAGATTTTCACTCTGCAGCGGAGTGTGCGCTGATATGAAACTTCCTGGCAGATTAAAACTGTGTGCCCGACCGAGACTCGAACTCGGGACCTTTGCCTTTCGCGGGCAAGTGCTCTACCATCTGAGCTACCGAAGCACGACTCACGCCCGGTACTCACAGCTTTACTTCTGCCAGTACCTCGTCTCCTACCTTCCAAACTTTACAGAAGCTCTCCTGCGAACCTTGCAGAACTAGCACTCCTGAAAGAAAGGATATTGCGGAGACATGGCTTAGCCACAGCCTGGGGGATGTTTCCAGAATGAGATTTTCACTCTGCAGCGGAGTGTGCGCTGATATGAAACTTCCTGGCAGATTAAAACTGTGTGCCCGACCGAGACTCGAACTCGGGACCTTTGCCTTTCGCGGGCAAGTGCTCTACCATCTGAGCTACCGAAGCACGACTCACGCCCGGTACTCACAGCTTTACTTCTGCCAGTACCTCGTCTCCTACCTTCCAAACTTTACAGAAGCTCTCCTGCGAACCTTGCAGAACTAGCACTCCTGAAAGAAAGGATATTGCGGAGACATGGCTTAGCCACAGCCTGGGGGATGTTTCCAGAATGAGATTTTCACTCTGCAGCGGAGTGTGCGCTGATATGAAACTTCCTGGCAGATTAAAACTGTGTGCCCGACCGAGACTCGAACTCGGGACCTTTGCCTTTCGCGGGCAAGTGCTCTACCATCTGAGCTACCGAAGCACGACTCACGCCCGGTACTCACAGCTTTACTTCTGCCAGTACCTCGTCTCCTACCTTCCAAACTTTACAGAAGCTCTCCTGCGAACCTTGCAGAACTAGCACTCCTGAAAGAAAGGATATTGCGGAGACATGGCTTAGCCACAGCCTGGGGGATGTTTCCAGAATGAGATTTTCACTCTGCAGCGGAGTGTGCGCTGATATGAAACTTCCTGGCAGATTAAAACTGTGTGCCCGACCGAGACTCGAACTCGGGACCTTTGCCTTTCGCGGGCAAGTGCTCTACCATCTGAGCTACCGAAGCACGACTCACGCCCGGTACTCACAGCTTTACTTCTGCCAGTACCTCGTCTCCTACCTTCCAAACTTTACAGAAGCTCTCCTGCGAACCTTGCAGAACTAGCACTCCTGAAAGAAAGGATATTGCGGAGACATGGCTTAGCCACAGCCTGGGGGATGTTTCCAGAATGAGATTTTCACTCTGCAGCGGAGTGTGCGCTGATATGAAACTTCCTGGCAGATTAAAACTGTGTGCCCGACCGAGACTCGAACTCGGGACCTTTGCCTTTCTTTCAGGAGTGCTAGTTCTGCAAGGTTCGCAGGAGAGCTTCTGTAAAGTTTGGAAGGTAGGAGACGAGGTACTGGCAGAAGTAAAGCTGTGAGTACCGGGCGTGAGTCGTGCTTCGGTAGCTCAGATGGTAGAGCACTTGCCCGCGAAAGGCAAAGGTCCCGAGTTCGAGTCTCGGTCGGGCACACAGTTTTAATCTGCCAGGAAGTTTCATATCAGCGCACACTCCGCTGCAGAGTGAAAATCTCATTCTGGAAACATCCCCCAGGCTGTGGCTAAGCCATGTCTCCGCAATATCCTTTCTTTCAGGAGTGCTAGTTCTGCAAGGTTCGCAGGAGAGCTTCTGTAAAGTTTGGAAGGTAGGAGACGAGGTACTGGCAGAAGTAAAGCTGTGAGTACCGGGCGTGAGTCGTGCTTCGGTAGCTCAGATGGTAGAGCACTTGCCCGCGAAAGGCAAAGGTCCCGAGTTCGAGTCTCGGTCGGGCACACAGTTTTAATCTGCCAGGAAGTTTCATATCAGCGCACACTCCGCTGCAGAGTGAAAATCTCATTCTGGAAACATCCCCCAGGCTGTGGCTAAG
This sequence comes from Schistocerca americana, assembly GCF_021461395.2. Lineage (NCBI taxonomy): Eukaryota > Metazoa > Arthropoda > Insecta > Orthoptera > Acrididae > Schistocerca > Schistocerca americana. Next base: position 180,794,943 of record NC_060127.1, on the reverse strand, counting down.
CCATGTCTCCGCAATATCCTTTCTTTCAGGAGTGCTAGTTCTGCAAGGTTCGCAGGAGAGCTTCTGTAAAGTTTGGAAGGTAGGAGACGAGGTACTGGCAGAAGTAAAGCTGTGAGTACCGGGCGTGAGTCGTGCTTCGGTAGCTCAGATGGTAGAGCACTTGCCCGCGAAAGGCAAAGGTCCCGAGTTCGAGTCTCGGTCGGGCACACAGTTTTAATCTGCCAGGAAGTTTCATCTTTTTACCCATTCGCCAAGTGTACAAGTTAGGTGGGTCGACAACATATTCCTGTCATGTGACGCACATGCCGTCACCAGTGTCGTATAGAATATATCAGACGTGTTTTCCTTTGGAGGAAACGGTTGACCTATGACCTTGCGATCAAATGTTTTCGGTTCCCATTGGAGAGGCACGTCCTTTCGTCTACTAATGGCACGGTTTTGCGGTGCGGTCGCAAAACACAGACACTAAACTTATTACAGTGAACGGACAGATCATAATTTTGCGAAAATAAAGAAAGTAAACTTGTCGTTCCAAGGGGGACTTGAACCAAGGACCTCTCGTTCCGCAGCTGCTCACGCTAACCACGGGACCACGGCGCTCCTGAGGTAACATTAGCCTTGGTGTTGCTTATCTTGCCCATGGACTACTCAGTTTGTATATTTTGCTTGTTTTTTCATAGTTTTACACAACTTCTTCCTGTTTTCTCGATTGATCTGTGTTCAGTTTTTCAAGGCCTATCCACTGTGCCAACTTACAACTAAATATAAGGGGGGGGGGGGGGGGGCGATGGGGAGGTTCCCTTGTTAGTAAGCAAGAAGGCGCAAGTTCAAGTGCTGGATATGGCTCAAATTTTAATTCATTTCTTTAGCTTCCATCATTCTCGTAGATAAAGATGAGACTCAAAAGCCTCGAGGAAACTTTAATTATAAGATCTATAGATCTGCTAACTCGGAGACGTGATTGCGCACGCCGCCACCCACAGAACGACCGCAGCAATAATTCCTGTTGAACTTCGAACATAGCTGCTAAGGTTCAGTGACCGTGTCAGAATTATATTAGAAGAAATAAGCCCTCGGACACAAATATTAAATCAAAACTGACCAGGTTTCGACGCTGCTATGAGCGTCGTCTTCAGAATTAGACTAACTGTTCTAAAACATGTTAGGTAGGCCTATATAATACATTAATTAAAAAAAATGGCTCTGAGCACTATGGGACTCAACTGCTGTGGTCATCAGTCCCCTAGAACTTAGAACTAATTAAACCTAACTAACCTAAGGACATCACACACATCCATGCCCGAGGCAGGATTCGAACCTGCGACCGTAGCAGCAGCGCGGCTCCGGACTGGAGCGCCTAGAACCGCACGACCACCGCCGCCGGCTAATACATTAATAAAATTAAAGTTTGTACTGACTAGAAAAAGATGCAGTACTTACAAGTCACATATTAAAAAAGATCTAAGCCGGAAAGGCGACGTCATGAATAGTTGTAAGTAAGATTGCGAGCCGCTAAGGGGTGCTGCTACTTTAGTGAACAAGGATCAACCATCGATACCTCCTGCAAACGTTGACGAGACTGGGGTTTGGACGAAAATTTACTCAAATCGTAAGAAATTTCGTATCGAACGCCACATCAGTAATAACTATGAATTGATGGGCAACAAAAGGAATCAAACTAGGGAAGTGAGTGAGACAAGGTTGCCCTTTGTTCGTGGCCCTTTTCCAGGCTGCACTTGACCCTTTCCAACGGAAACTGGCTGCCAACCTAAATGGCTACCAAATCGGAGCACAAAAGGTCGCATGCATGGCCTACACCGACGATGTGGGAATTTTTGTCAAAAACGAACAGGACATAGACAATATAGAAACAATAGCAAAAACCTTCCCAAACGCATCAGGGCCAAAGCTGAATTCCAGAAAAACTGTGCTGCTCCCCATTGGAAACGGGAGTCTGACGACCAACAGGCAGTGGTATCGAATAACCGATACTCATAAAACACGCGGGGTACAAATACAAAGACGTCCACGAAATATGGCGGCACGAAACTGGCGAACAACCCCACACACAATAAGAGGGCTCACCAGGACACATGCAAACCGAAATCTAACACTGGGACAAAGAGTCGAACTCATCAACACAACGATCCTGTCGAAAGCCTGGTACGTGGCAAAGATACTACCGTATGTGCGCCAACAGACATTGCACGAGCGATACGAGGTGCATTCAAGTTCTCAGGTCGCTGATTTTTTTTCTAGTAAACTACTCACCCGAAATCGATGAAACTGACGTTACTTCTCGACGTAATCGCCCTGCAGACGTACACATTTTTCACAATGCTGACGCCATGATTCCATGGCAGTGGCGAAGGCTTCTTTAGGAGTCTGTTTTGACCACTGGAAAATCGCTGAGGCAATAGCAGCACGGCTGGTGAATGTGCGGCCACGGAGAGTGTCTTTCAGTGTTGGAAAAAGCCAAAAGTCCCTAGGAGCCAGGTCAGGTGAGTAGGGAGCATGAGGAATCACTTCAAAGTTGTTATCACGAAGAAACTGTTGCGTAACGTTAGCTCGATGTGCGGGTGCGTTGTCTTGGTGAAACAGCACACGCGCAGCCCTTCCTGGACGTTTTTGTTGCAGTGCAGGAAGGAATTTGTTCTTCAAAACATTTTCGTAGGATGCACCTGTTACCGTAGTGCCCTTTGGAACGCAATGGGTAAGGATTACGCCCTCGCTGTCCCAGAACATGGACACCATCATTTTTTCAGCACTGGCGGTTACCCGAAATTTTTTTGGTGGCGGTGAATCTGTGTGCTTACATTGAGCTGACTGGCGCTTTGTTTCTGGATTGAAAAATGGCATCCACGTCTCATCCATTGTCGCAACCGATGAAAAGAAAGTCCCATTCATGCTGTCGTTGCACGTCAACATTGCTCGGCAACATGCCACACGGGCAGCCGTGTGGTCGTCCGTCAGCATTCGTGGCACCCACCTGGATGACACTTTTCACATTTTCAGGTCGTCATGCAGGATTGTGTGCGCAGAACCCACAGAAATGCCAACTCTGGAGGCGATCTGTTCAACAGTCATTCGGCGATCTTCCAAAACAATTCTCTCCACTTTCTCGATTGTGTCGTCAGACCAGCTTGTGTGAGCCCGAGGTTGTTTTGGTTTGTTGTCACACGATGTTCTGCCTTCATTAAACTGTCGCACCCACGAACGCACTTTCGACACATCCATAACTCCATCATCACATGTCTCCTTCAACTGTCGACGAATTTCAATTGGTTTCACACCACGCAAATTCAGAAAACGAATGGTTGCATGCGCTTCAAGTAAGGAAAACGTCGCCATTTTAAGTATTTAAAACAGTTCTCATTCTCGCCACTGGCGGTAAAATTCCATCTGCCGCACGGTGCTGCCATCTCTGGGACGTATTGACAATGAACACGGCCTCATTTTAAAACAATGCGCATGTTTCTATCTCTTTCCAGTCTGGAGAAAAAAAATCGGAGGCCTTAGAACTTGAATGCACCTCGTACAATTACCTGCTGTAGAGGCGGGATATATTCAGAGTGTCACAGACGGCGTGCTGACTGAGAAAGGAGGACGGAGGGTTGGGTTTGGTGGACGTAAAGACAAAGTGTGCAGCGCTGTTGCCACACAGAGGGATGTAAATGGAGAGCAGGAACCGAGACTGTATCACGGCTGCCCAGTAAATACTTACGGGCCGCGGTCAGAGGAAGCGCCGGTAGACACCACCCACATCCCCTTGAAGATACGACACATCAGGCAACTGATACTCTACAAGAGCTACGCACTCCCTACCGTGGTTAACCCGCAACTACGGACGGAGAATGATATCTAAGGCGCACTAACAGGGCAAACTTGCAAAACATGGATCGAGGCAAAACTTCCAGACCACGATTGGCCAGCGGTCTGGAAAAACATATCAAAACGAGCAATACCGGAGCGCGCCACATCTGCGTGGTACTAGGTAGTGCTCAATACAGTACCGATTCGCCCTAATCCATATAAAAGAATGGCCCAACTGTAATTTCAACGAAAAGGACACCACAGAACACCAATTAATATGCAGGGCAAACAGCAATATATGGGCGCCAAGCAAAAGGATGATAGCCCACATAAACAGGAGCGACCCACGCGACATTCAAATCACGGCACTCACCGTCCCTGAAGCGAAACCGTTCCCAGAAACGAAACGCACTGCCAGGAAGTGGGTACTAGTCATGACTGCACACGCAGTCATTGCCATAAAACAATCAACAAGCATGCAGTTCCTCAACGACTTGTGGGAAGAATACAAGAAGGCAAAACTACACGCCAAATATCGCGAGACATTCCACATCTTCCCGCTGACCGTCTTCAGGGACGCCGTCTCTGCCGCCACGTGACGTGATCGCCGCCGCCCACTCTCACCCCCCTCCCTAACCCCCGCCCCCCACCACCCCCTGCCACGACCTCGTTTCCACCGCCATCCCACAGCCTACAAGCACGTGTGTCCCAAAGTCTAAAAACTGATTGAGGAGTTTTTTTTTTTTCTCTCTCTCTTCCTTAAAGTTTCTCACATGCAAAGTTTCCCTTACAGTGCCATCGTAATCCGTGTTTTGAGTGTATTTTATCTTCACTCGTGTGCAGTCAATAGGTGTGCCGAACAGTGAGTAGCTCTACATCATTTCAGTTCAACACTGAAAGCAGTTAGTGTTACATGCCCTTTCCTCCACCATCAACAGCTTCCTCTCTCCTCTTCCAGTACCTATCCTCTCGCTCACCATCTATATCAAATGAGCTCCACCCTTGCTCTATCCATTGCTTCCTAGTGGGTTGGTAATCCGATCTGACTAAATCCACCACGGTCTGTTTCATGGCCCAATGTACATGTTTTACCTTTCGCTCACCAAAGCTTAGACATAAAAAGTAATTTTTTATTAAAAGTGAAACTCCTCCAGCTGTACTTAACATTTCATATTTATTTTGCTATTAGTTTCGACGTTGCGTCAACGCCATCTTCAGGCCCGTACACTTTGATGATATCAGTTGTGTGATATCAGTTGTGTGTGGCTGACATGGGAACCTCCCCATCGCACCCCCTTCAGATTTAGTTATAAGTTGGCACAGTGGATAGGCCTTGAAAAACTGAACACAGATCTATCGAGAAAACAGGAAGAAGTTGTGTGGAACTATGAAAAAAATAAGCAAAATATACAAAGTGAGTAGTCCATGTGCGACATAGGCAACATCAAAGAATGTGTGGGCTCAGAAGCCCCGTGGTCCCAAGGTCAGCGTGAACAGCTGCGGAACGAGACGTCTTTGGTTCAAATCCTCCCTCGAGTGAAAAGTTTATTTTCTTTATTTTCGCATAGTTATGATCTGTCCATTCGTTCATTGACGTCTCTGTTCACTGTAATAATTTTAGTGTCTGTGTTTTGCAACGGTGCGATTAGTAGACGAAAGGACGTGCCTCTCCAATGAGAACCGAAAACATTTGATCGCAAGGTCATAGTTCAACCGATTCCTCCACAGGAAAACACGTCTGATATATTCTATACGACACTGGTGACAGATAATAATTGTCTAAAAATAAAAAAAATTAAACTCTTCACTCGAGGGAAGACTTGAACCAAGGACCTATCGTTCCGCAACTGCTCACGGGACCACGGCGCTCCTCTACTCGCATTTTCCTTGATGTTGCCTACCTTGCACATGGACTACTCAGTTTGTATATTTTGATTTTTTTCATAGTTCCACACAAATTCTTCCTGTTTTCTCAGTAGATCTGTGTTCAGTTTTTCAAGGCCTATCCACTGTGCTAACTTATAACTAACTCTGCGGGGGGTGCGATGGGGAGGTTCCCTTGTGAGTATCATCAAAGTGTACGGGCCTGAAGATGGCGTTGACGCAACGTCGAAACTAATAGCAAAATAAATACGAAATGTTAAGTACAGCTGGAGGAGTTTCATTTTTAATAAAAATTGTACCAGCTGATGTCCCACCATCATCCAATTTAAATATGAATATACGAAGATAAAAAGGAAATACTTAAAATACAATATGTTTCTAAATGCATAGAAAACATACACAACTTAAAATATCACTTTAACTAAACTAGCATTAAGTAAGAAGACTTTAGCATCACTTTTATTTCTCCACTCCTTTGAGTAACTTAGCTCGATATTTGCATTCAATGTTTCTTTTTAATTTCCTCCTACCGAAATGTATAAATGTAATGTATCAGGCTTCAGAAAACGCGAAACCAAAATATTAAACAGCAAAAGCAAGTACTAACGAACTCAGCCTGACACACACTCGCAAAATACAGAGACCAACCGAAACAATTACCTGGACAATAACAAGAAAAAAGAACGGAACACATTGTCTTAATGAAAAGCGAAAAATGTAAACGTTTTTGTAAAAAGAAATTAGTTATCTTGTATATCAAAGTCTATGCAGGTTTTAAAAAATTGTAAGAGTGTTGTGTATGTCTGTTTGTCTTTGAAAACATTAATCTCCAAAACCATTTGGCGAACTTTTACGTGGTTCTAGCAGGTAACTTGAGCATAGCAAGCGGCAAAGTGTAGATTCATGAAAACCGCCGTGGCAGAAAGAGACACTAGTATGTATGTTCGTTAGTTTCACATCTCTGAAACCACTGGAGCCAAACTTGGTATAGACCTCGCTCACTGTCTTGAAAGAATCGCTGCGCAATGAAGAACTACCTACCTACCAAAGCTGTGTGGGTGCAGTAAAAAAGAAGTGTGGGCCAAGACGCACAGATTTTATGCAACCAGTATTTGACAAAGAGAGCACTAAGTGACTTGCTACGAACACTTAGAGACTTGCTACAAACTTCACACATAATTTCAAACCTTTCTGACACTTCTCGCTATTTCTTATCACAGAATGATGAAAGATAAAAAGTCTAGCGCTTACTACATTTTCGCTGTTCTTCTCCGAATCAGGGACGACGTTCTAAGTTATTACGTCGTTACTACTAACTATATTCGCGATGCATTTTGCCGAGAATGTTCACATAAATCACTGAATGAACGTGCAAAATTATGTCATTGTACCACCCATAGTTCAGGATATATGACGGCATTAACACTGAAATCCGCGAAAAACTGCCGCAACATACTTGACTTTTAAATCTGTAATTACTATCCCGATGAACCTATTTCGTCGAATTGGGTAAGGAACTAGCTGGAAGGGTGAGGAAGAATATAGGTTACATTGGGAAGTATATAGTACAAGATAATTGCTGATTTGAATAATACTAGGTCTATAACTTTGCTCCCGTCGTTTTTTCTCGAAGTTTGGCGCCTTATTGTGAAAAACTTATACAAAAATTATTATTCATAGTATTGCCCGTCGCTGGCCAATACATTCTCCCATCTCTCGGGTAGCATATGAATCCCGTGGCGTCTTTAGTGCAGATCCATGAATCGATTCAATTTTGCCCTTGTTCATATGATCGGAAGTGCTGGTCAGCCAGACTGTACGCCACTGGTCGGAAAAGGTGGTAGTCAGAGAGAGCAACATAAGGAGAATACGGCGGGAAGGATAGAACTTCTCATTTCAACGTTTCCATGTATATTTTGACGGGTTTTGCGACATGGGGCCGAGCACTGACCTGCTGTAAAATTACCTTTACGTGTCTATGGCTGTATTGTGGCCGTTTGTGTTTCAGTGCTGGGCTCGAACGCATCATTTGCTTTCCATAAGGATCTCCTGTGACTGTCTTCGTCTGTTTCTGTAGCTACGAAAACGTTCTGTCTTCCACCGCCATGCCGCTCTTCGACATCAAAACCACCGTTCTTAAGGCGTCGAAAACATTCTGTGCACGTTCTTCCACTTATAGTTCCCCCACCATTGGTCTTACCCAGCAATTTAAGAGCCACACCTGCAGATTTCTTCATGTTAAAGCAGAAAATTAAAACTTCCTGCAAATTGCGAGAAATGGATACCTAGATGGACGTACTTAATCGAGAATAGCCTTATGATGCAATCACAAATCGACTAATATTTTATGGCATTATGTTTACGGATGGCTAAGCTTATTGTATTACACCTATGACCAACCACCTGAACCCCACTTGCTGCTACTGCCGTCTACTGCAAAACGGCGGAAGCAAAGTTGTAGACCTAATATAACGTGAATTAGGGAAAAATATCTACTCTTTGAAAAACTTACTCTTTGGCTTTTCAACTTCATAATGTGAAAATGCTTTTATTTGTTGGTACGTGCTACGTGATAACATTCAAAGTAATGACATTCAAAGTAATGAATACAATGCTTATACAAAATTCAACGTGTTTAATCAACAAAATTCAATGTGTTTAATCCATACATCTACACTAATATTCCGTAATGGACATGTTGTGCCCGCATCTCGTGGTCGTGCGGTAGCGTTCTCTCTTCCCACGCCCGGGTTCCCGGGTTCGATTCCCGGCGGGGTCAGGGATTTTCTCTGCCTCGTGATGGCTGGGTGTTGTGTGCTGTCCTTAGGTTAGTTAGGTTTAAGTAGTTCTAAGTTCTAGGGGACTGATGACCGTAGATGTTAAGTCCCATAGTGCTCAGAGCCATTTGAACCATTTTTTTTTTGGACATGTTGTATAATGTATAGCTACTATTCTCTCTATTCAGCATTTCAGAACGAGAGTTGCAACAAACTACATGGAATTTCAAATCCTTTCGAAAACTTTTCTCTCTTACAGGCCCCACAAAATGATGAAAGGGAAAACGTTTATTGCTTACTACATTTTCGCTGTTCATTCAGTAAAACAATTGCATTATAAATGACGTTTTTATTTATTACTGCTTTATAGCAACTCTGTTCACTACACATTTCACAGACGGTATGCTGCTGAATGTACCTACAAAATTATGTCATCACACGGGGCAGAGAGAGTGAGACGAGGAAGTAGAGAGAGGGGGAGTAGCAAATAGACAGAGAGAACGATAGGAGCTAATAAGCAACCTTAGAGGAATGGGGTCAAATCCGAGGTACATTTTGTATAGTGTCTCCAAATACATCGAAGAACCAGTTCCTGCTGAAAAAACTCCTGTTCGTTAAGTAATCGATGCGACTGGCAGATGCGATGTCTATATATTTCGAATATTTTCAGACTTTACATGTGCGTTTGATATATTTCGAATACTTCAAACAGACGACAATGAGGGGCGACGTGCAAAACCTCGAGTCGTTCGGCTATCGGCAAGAAGCCGTTCTTCTTCGCTTTTTAATGTTGTCCCACAGCACTGGAATTACTGAGGTATGGATTTTCTCTGTTTCAAGTACTAAAATCTCTCCCCGTCTTACTACTGGAGAAATTATCTCAATCTCTACATTGTATCATATGTACATCTGGTTTACCGTAAATACTTCTTGATTTCTGCCTTAGTCGCGTGTGTAAATTACCTTTCGTTTTAAACAAGACATTGATAAAAGCCTTTTCCAAAACTCTCGCAGTTTTATCGCAGTATGGGACCATTTTACGTTAGACTAACAAAACGACCATTTTTATCCTCTTTTTTCGACTACCTTGGATTTTTTCTTCTGTATAGAATAAAACTCATTTGCTACGACCACTTGAATATCGTCTGCAGTAGCTTCTACCTTGCCTCTTGATTTATATCTAACCTCAAAATCCTATGCATCGCGGAGCGAAAATACGCCCTTTTGGGAATGTTCGGATGACTAGAGACTTGAGTAACACCAGCACACCAGTACCAGTATAGTCTGCAAACAAGATTATTGTCTTTCCTAGCATTAGAGAGCTCTAAGTAATTTAGTGAATCAGTCACCTCCACTTCGAAAGTGAATTTAACATTAGGGTGCAGAGAACTGAAATGGGCACATAAATTAGAAATGTCCTCATCACATCCTTCATACAATAGTAATATGTCATCTACATAACGATGATACGATTTAATTTTTGTACGAATTCTGAATGTGATTCAGAAAATGTGCATTCTAGGAGATTAACAAAAATCTCCACCAGGGTGCCAGCAAGTGAATTATCCATGGCCAAGTCATGTGGTTGTGATAGGAATTTATGATTGAAGGTAAAGGCGTTGAAAGATAAGGACAGTTCCAGTAACTCAATTAATCCCACAACCACATCAATGCAAAACACATTATGGGTCACTACAGTCTTTCTAATTGTATTAACAGTTTCATTAATTGGTATATTTCAGTATAAATTGACAATATCGTTTAAATGTAAACGCTACTTGAAGAGTTTTGAGTTAGTCCATTAATTCATGGGACTTTTTTACTCTGAACGGTATTTGGAAAAATATAGGCTTCTTTTAATTCTTTATTTAGAAATCTGTTAAGTTTATAATAAGGGCTGCCATAATTATTAACAATCGTGTTATAGGCAAACGTTCCTTACGTAACTTAACTTGAGATCTAAAATTTGGTATTGTGGGTTCATCATAACAACACTTTTCTTCTTGAAATCAGTTTGAAACGAGATGTTACTGTTTTTGACAAATACCTTTAGGACCTTGTGAAATTTATTTACCGGATTCTATTTGATCTCAACTATTCCTGTGTTCTGATAACTGATAACAGTCGGACAGTTACACTATCTAACACTAAGTTAAATAGCATAAAAAATACCCTTTTTAACATGTAATAATTTCTTCATTTCAAGTTGTTACCACCAATATTGGCTCACCTAAATGATTGTGGTATCTCATTTATTATATGTTCGTCTATTGTAAACTGACTACATTTTGTGATACTTCCGAATATTTATTTGTGATGGTCGTGAACTTATTCCTCCACCATTATATTTCACTTATAACTCATATTGGTTTTATGTTTATATTGTATCACACAAATTATTGGTTACAATATTCTGTTTTGATTACTGCCTAAAGACTACCTCTGTAATGTTTCTGCGATGTACCTAACGCCGCACTTTTCATGCTGTTAGTATGAGTTTATTTTCCATAAAAGTATGAAAAATGGTTGAGTCAAATTTGTTCACGAGGTGCTGACATGTACTTAGTCGCACTATACAGAGGTTTGTAAAGTTACTCTTTGACTTGCTTTCTATGGTCGACACCAGCGCCACCGACTGGCCATAGTTTACCTCTTCAATAGTTCATCGCCACACTCATTTTGGCACTGGTTCTATTCGATCGACGACGATACTGTCAAATTTGCCCACATTAGATGACATTTGTATTGTATTCAGATTATGTGCTCACTTTCATGAGCTTTGTACTAATCTTTTATTTTTATGCAAGTAAATACTATTTGGAATTTCTGTACAGTGGAATACTTAGATGTACTCATTAATTTCTTGTACACTACATTCCATAGCTTCAGTCTAATGAAATTTCGAAACGAATAACACGTTTAAGGAAATGTGCTGTGAAGACCTCTCTATATTTCAAAGTTGGCCAAATTTGAATGGTCACCTGCCCTTATTATGGAAATATTTCTCCGTCAAGTAATGAGTATCGAATTAAATACACCACACCAGAGCAACGCCGAACACCCAGTTCGTTATGTAATACGTGAAGACCTCGGCTGTAAATAAAGTAAGGGATGGTCGATGAGAAACAGAATTATTACACGTAAAACATATTACATGGTGAACTGTATTCTCTGGCGGCTGGTGTTACCGTGCGGTTCTAGGCGCTTCAGTCTGGAACCGCGTGGCCGCTACGGTCGCAGGTTCGAATCCTGCCTCGGGCATGGATGTGTGTGATGGCCTTAGGTTAGTTAGGTTTAAGTAGTTCTAGGGGACTGATGACCACAGATGTTAAGTCCCATAGTGCTCAGAGCCATTTGAACCATTTTTGTATTCTCACTAGTCGATAGTTTCACGACAACCAGAGAAATGACAGCTCTGCATGGCTGCCAGTAGTAGTAATGTGTGTGCTTGATACCAGAAAAATGGGTTTCAGGGGTGATTTTTACAAACCTGAGAAAGCCGTGAATTACTACGACTCACGTCAGATAAAGATCCTGAATATGTTACTCTTCAGAAGTTGTTGCTATTCAGGTAATTGTGAATATTTCTTTAAGCAAGGAACAATGTTGTAATCCTCGCCATTATTTACGTCGCTGTGCGTGAGAGCGCGATGGCAGTAACGTTAAGGACCATTCTTAACACAGTTTTCGTGCTGTTGAAAGGCGAAAATAAAATAATTAGTGTATTGTACTGCATCATAGATCAGTTTTTGCGGTTTTTGCACTTCATTGTTTCAATTATTGCAACACAAATTTTATTATAATAAAATGAAACAATTTGGACCTTTCAAATTTGTGTGTTTGATAGGTTTCACATTAATGTTTCATCAACTCCCCGAGCAAGTAAACTGTGGTAAGTCAATGGAAACCCATGTTAAGTGCCCTCAGTTCTCTAGTAAACAATGTTAAGTACTCATTGCCGTATTTCTAAGAATAAAATTTTGGGCAGAATTTGTTACTTTAAAAATTCGCCATTCCTGTACAAAAATTTGAAAACAACGACTTACCTGAATAAAAAAATCACAATGGATGTACTTGAAATATCTAATTTGTTATATTATTGGAACTTTACTGTGCAGTTTCTCAAAACAATCAGGTGGTCTTTTGCCATTGCTTAGATCCGATGTCTCCAAACAAGACGATTCAGTTGTCCCTACCTATGAGTTTTATGCAACCTACAGTGCCTTCAAGAAGTACACCAGTGATTTTCATATTCTCTCGCTCACTATGTGCAAACCACAAGTCCTCCAGAAAAAACGAACAAAATATTCTTGTAAGATATTTAATGTAGTTAAATTTTGTACTGGGTTATATTTTCGCTAGAAGCCGTAGTGTTCGAATTATTCAAGAAAAACATACAAAAGTGACCTTCAAACCCGTTTTCTTTTTACTAATTCTAAAACTGTGGTTTCCACCGGAAACATATCCCAGTACAAGATTTAACTACATTAAATCTCCTACCAAAAAGACTCTGTTCATTTTTTCCCGAAGACTAATAGTTCATGCATAGCGAGCGAGAGATAAGAAAATCTTCTGCGTGGTTTTTGAAAGTGCTGAGGGTTGCATAAAACCCATTGGTAGGGGGACGTGTATCACCCTGTGTATCTTATTACGCGTTAACAGTGGCTCTGTGAGATGCACTTAAAAATAGTCTGGATGTTAAGACCACAACCTGTTGGGGACTTTAAAGTACGTATCAGCAGCTGGAGGGGCCCTCACCAACCGATTGTACAGTTGAGGGATAACAGCACTCTCCGAAAATTGAGAAAATAGTAATGAGAAATGGTGCTCTCTGGCATGCAGTATGTCGTGGGTTGCATAGTGCGACGCGAAATGTGCGTGTAGAACGACGCCTATGTCGGTAGGGCTGTAAACGCTGACAAAATTGTGTGTGTGTGTGTGTGTGTGTGTGTGTGTGTGTGTGTGGAAAGTGTCGGACGTTGCTCTCTGGAGTGCCGCTCCAAACTCTTGGCCAGCACGGAAGGTCTAACGATCGCTGCTGGCGCGTCCGGGCGCCGGAAAGTGGCGACCGCCATAAAGGATAAGCATAAGTGCCGGCGGCCCATTGCTGATGTCCTGAGAGCACCCACTAACGAACGCAACAATAGCTGTTTATTATTCCCAGTCCGTAACCGCTTTCCGTTCCATCTTTCAACACCAACGGAACAAGAACACACCAAAACGACACTTGCAATTAACTGAAATTTCTCTCGGCTGTTCCACCATGTTCAGGTGTTGATTCTACAATAATTTTCTTCATCGAGACGTGCTACCATCTTCGAGTGACTCATTGGTAATGACACCATTTCGTGCTGCGGGCCTATGGGGTATCGTCTCAGTTGTACGACTGGATTCGTGATTTCCTGACAGGAAGGTCGCAGTTCGTAGTAATAGAGGGCAAATCATCGAGTAAAACTGAAGTGATATCAGGTGTTCCCCAGGGAAACGTCCTGGGACCTCTGCTGTTCCTGATGTATATAAATGACCTGGGTGTCAATCTGAGCAGTTCTCTTAGGATGTTCGCCGATGATGCTGTAATTTACCGTCTAGTAAGGTCATACGAAGACCAGTATCAGTTACAAAGCGATTTAGAAAAGATTGCTGTATGGTATGGCAGGTGGCAGTTGACGCTAAATAACGAAAAGTGTGAGATGATCCACATGAGTTCCGAAAAAAATCCGTTGGAATTCGATTACTCAATAAATAGTACAATTCTCAAGGGTGTCAACTCAACCAAGTACCTGGGTGTTAAAATTACCAACAACTTCAGTTGGAAAGACCACATAGATAATATTGTGGGGAAGGCGAGCCAAAGGTTGCGTTTCATTGGCAGGACACTCAGAAGATGCAACAAGTCCACTAAAGAGACAGCTTACACTACACTCGTTCGTTCTCTGTTAGAATATCATCCCATCCCTTTTGTCAGTGTTTTGCGCATATTCTTTTCCTCCGTGATTCTGCGCAGAACCTCCTCATTCCTTCCCTTATCTGTCCACCTAATTTTCTACATTCGCCTGCACCACCACACCTCAAATGATTCGATTCTGGGCCTCCCACAGTACATGTTTCAGTACCATACAATCATGAGACCCAAACGTACGTTCCCAGAAATTTACTCCTCAAATTAAGGCCAATGTTTCATACTATTTAATAGACTTCTCCTGACTAGGAATGTGCTATTGTGCCAGTGATGTCCTCATTGCTCCGTCTGTCATCAGTTATTGTGCTGCCTAAGTATTAGAATGCCTTAATTTCATCTACTTCGTGACCATCAATCCTGATGTGAAGTTTCTCGCTATTCTCATTTCTGCTACTTATCATTACTTTCGTCTTTATTCGCTTTAGTCTCAATCTGTATTCTGTACTCATTAGACACGGGAAGAAAGCCAATGTGCACTCCGTGTGCGTACCGGGGGGAGTCATGCAAGATGTGGAAAGGGTTCTTCCGGATGCCATGAAGCATAAAGGAAAGGAAGGAATTTATTTAATTTCTGTAATAATGGGTGAGATCACCAACGAGTTTGATTTTCTTACAGTTCTCAACACCTTTAACCCACGCTGACACAGATTCAGATTGATTTATTTTACTATGATTCCTGGTCCTGAGAGCAAACGGCATCGGCGACAGGTAATACGATTAACCCACATCTCTATTGTAGACCTCTGCGATGTGAAATGTCCGATACGCGATGACGTCACGGCTATTAAAACTTTCTAGCCCTGGAACTTTGTCGACTTCAGGTCCACGGACAAGGGCCACGGTTACCCAGCCGTTACCATGTTGCAAAGAATCATTGTTGCTAAGCGTAAAGTTAAGAACTCCACCACAGAAAAATGTGTCGGGCCATGCAGGCGAATTGTGCACCTACATAGTTCTCGGTATTAACAGCAATATTGTATACTACTTTATATGCCAACTGCAGGTGTTGGCTCATGTCGGCACTAATGACGTGTGTCGCTATGGATCGGAAGAGATTCTCTCTGGTTTCCGGCGGCTATCTGAGTTGGTGAAGACTGCCAGTCTTGCTAGCGAGATGAAAGCAGAGCTCACCATCTGCAGCATCGTCGACAGGACCGATTGCGGACCTTTGGCACAGAGCCGAGCCGAGGGTCTGAATCAGAATAAATTTCCTGGATATTAGCTCAAAGATAAATGACAGTAACCATAAATTTAAAATTTACGGAAAAGATTACTTCACTGACATCTTCATCCCGGCTTCCTCCCAACAGCCAACCTACAAATATGAAGCATTTCATCACATGATCCACCGTCTCGTTTCCATCCCTACGTCCCAAGAAGACTTTGACCAGGAACTTAACACAATTAAAACAATAGCCAAAAATAATGAAGTTGACCTCCACACCATCAAAATTTTAGGTAAAAAGATGAAGAGGAAGCCAGGTCCCTGCTGTCCCCAATGAAAAACACAAACAAACTGGAAAAGAAATGGTGCAGATTACCTTTTATAAGGAAAACATAAAATTGCATAAGTAACATCTTGAAGGCCAAGAGTTTTTGTGTGGTTTTCTATGTCCATCAGACAACAGGTAGTTTCTTGTTCAATGCAAAAGAGAAACAACCAGCTATTAAAAAACTGGAGTTTATAAAATCACAGCCGGCCGTTATGGCCGAGCGGTTCTAGGCGCATCAGTCCGGAACCGCGCGACTGCTACGGCTTCAGGTTCGAATCCTGCCTCGGGCATGGATGTGTGTGATGTCCTTAGGTTAGATGGTTTAAGTAGTTCTAAGTTCTAGGGGACTGATGACCTCAGATGTTTAGTCGCATAGTGCTCAGAGCCATTTTAACCATTTTATAAAATCACGTGCCATGCGTGTCTTGCTACACTGGACAGAAATGGAGATCAATTTGCACGAGGCTTAAGGAACACCTCAGAAGCTGGAGATTTGCAGAACATTGCCTGAACAATAATCACACATACACAATAGATGTACAAGTCCTACACACAGAGGTAAAGGGGGCCAAACTCAACCAATCAGAAATTTTAGAAATTAAAAGACAGATGTGTTTATCTCCACACCTATTTTAAACGAGCAAACCCAATTCAATTATTCACCTCTTTTGAGATGAAGTCACAACTCAGGATAGAAGAAGAAGCCCCAGTCCATCGGAGTTAAAAAGTTTAGTCCAGTCATTTTAGTATTTAACTGCTGAATGTGTAATAATGTATGTAATTTGTTGAAAGTTGTTCATTGATGTAGTTGAACATTAAGCTATGGATCGTTACCTTAAGAAGGTGAAATTATTGCCTTATCATCATGTTTATCTGGGCATTATCATCTTTGGGAATCAGTAACATATTAGAAAACACGCTTATAACCCGAGATCTAGGTTGCGCAATATCAACAATAAAATTGTGAAACAAGACCAAACACAGTGTTTGTTTATTAATCAATCCACAGTTGATTCCAAAAAAAAAAAATCATCTTGTTTTTCTGCAATAGGAATCATTTCTCAGTCTGTATATGTACGTCACATCGACCGATTTCCGTGCCATACGGATAATTCTTTTGTAGTGCGTCGTTTTTTAGTCTTGGTGTGTTGCCATAGATCGATCGCGTATTACGTTTAGATATTTAGGATGCGAGTTTTAGTTCAACTGTGTGCACTTCGTATTAAGTGTAATGCTGTCGAGCTTCTTGCCTGGGTGGAATATACACGCCTCTGTTTTACTGGGACTGCGACAGAGTCTAAACTGTTTATAGCAGCTGTTCTGAGTGACTAGATCCTCTGAGACGGTTTATTCTCCTCCCTCGCAATATTTACTTTGCGATGCTAGAGCACTCTCGTTTGCACAGCAAAACTTTTGAGATGTTGTTGCGGTTTGTGTATAAGTTAAAAAAAAGGGGAGTCACTTCTGATCCTTAAGGCAGCCCATTTTTTATCTCATAAGGTTTACTGGAACATTTTCATACACCGGCTCGGGAAGTGTGACTTTTAAATGTTGCCTCCAGTGGTTTAGTCAGTTAAACGCAGTGTGTAATTCGTTTCAGCTTAAGTAATAGTCTACCTAGCGACACGGCGTCGTACCTGCAGTTAAATCTACAAAACTGACAGAAGTTTTCTGGCTTCTAGTAAATGAAGTTAGAGCCAAACTTACAACAACATCGGTTTCACTTCAATCCGGCCTGCTGTTGGGGCACTATACTGTCAACAAATCTACATATTTTGATGCAAATCTATATTAATCTCCTGTGAGAATTAGCAAACTGTCAGTTTAATAAGTCACGGGTGCAAACATCTAACACGAATCCTTTAAAGAAATACGGAAAAACTGGTAGAAGCCGACCTTGGGGAAGATCAGGTTGGATTTCGGAGAACTTAAGGAACACGGGAGGCAATACTAACGCTACGACTTCTCATAGCAGATAGATTAAGGAAAGATAAATCTACGTTTACAGCATTTGTAGATTTAGAGAAAGCTTTTGACAATGTTGACTGGAATATTTTCTTTCAAATTATAAAGCTGTTACTGGTAAAATACGGGGAGCGAAAGGCTATTTACAATTTGTACAGAAACAGATGACAGTCAAAATAGTCGCGGGGCACGAAAAGGAAGCAGTGGTTCAGAAGGGAGTGAGACAGGGTTGTGGCCTATCCCAAATGTTATTCACTCTGTAAACTGAACAAGCAGTAAAGGAAACCAAAGAAAAATTTGGAGTAGGAATTAAAGTGCAGGTAGAAGAAATAAAAAGTATGAGGTCTGACGATGACACCTAATTCTGTCAGAGACAGCAAAGGACTTGGAAGAGCAGTGGAATGGAATGGACAGTGTCTCGAAAGGAGGATATAAGATGAACACCAACAAAAGAAAAACGAGAATAATGGAATGTAGTCGAATTAAATCAGGCGATGCTAAGGGAATTAGGTTGGGAAATGAGATGAGTTTTGCTGTTTGGGAAGCAAAATAATTGATGATGGTCGAAGTAAGGGGGATATCAAATATATACTGACAATGGCAAGAATCGGAAAAAACGAAATTTGTTAACATCGAGCATAGATTTACGTGACAGAAAGTCATTTCTGAAAGTATTTGTGTGGAGTGCAGCCAGGTATGAAAGTGAAATATGTACGATAAGCAGTTTAGACAAGAAGAGAATAGAACTTTTCGTTTGTGGTGCTACAGAAGAATGCTGCAGAATAGATGGGTAGATTACGTAAGTAATGAATAGAATTGGGGAAAAGAGAAATTGTGGTACAACCTGACTAGAAGAAGGGATCAGTTGGTAGTAAACATTCTGGGGGATCAATGCATCACCAGTTTATTGGTGGAGGGAAGCGTGGGGGGTAAAAATCGTGTAGGGAGACCAAGAGATGAATACAGTAGGCTGATTCAGAAGGATGTAATTTGCAGTAGTAACTCGGAGATGAAGACGCTTACACAGGGTAGAGTAGCATGGAGAGATGCATCAACCAGTCTGTGGACTGAAGACCACCACAACAACAACTATAGTAATACAAATTAAATGCTGTTCGTCGTAGGTGCGTCAAGTGACAATGGCTGTACCGATTCTCCAAATTTTTTTAAACATTCATAATAGTCCGAATAAGGTTTTAAGGAAAATAAAAATTGGAAACGTTGTTCGGAAAATTGGAAAAATCTTTTTTTTTTTTTTTTTGCCCCTTGAAAAGTTTTCAGAAAAAAAATCGGGACAATTGCAAAGGAAACTCTTAAAATTCCGGTAAACTGCAAAAATCATACGTTTTGTATGCACCTCGAACATAGCTCACTATAAGCACAAAGAATTTTGTTGATTCTTTTTGTTTTCTTTGTTTTGATCATTTTGCTCCCGGGAGGGTAAATAGTCAATCGAATGTATTTAATTAAAAAAAAACTGAAAGATCTGGAGAAAAATCTGGAAATACGTATTCCAGTCGAAATTACAATAAAATTGGATTTGTTTGTACTTGGTGTTGTTTCGCGATCTGTCATACAAATGTTGTCACGTTATTTCTATTCCAATTCCGATTTGTTTTGCTTCTGCAGGTGCAAATATCGTTTGACAGCCGACTGCCAAATTGCGAATCAAGGCAATCGGTTACATAGTGACAAAAATTCAGTTAATTATTTTCCGTTGAATTCAAATAAATTTATTGATTTACCTACGATACACTGTGAGTTATGAAGTGACAGACGGCTATACTGTAAAAACAAAGCAAATCAGTTGTCCATGCTCGCTGAATCGTGATTATTTGCATCGCACATGAGCTGAACCGACACAGTTTAATCGCATTGCAATCGCGTCAATAAGGCGGAAGAGCTTAGGTCGCAGAACTCGCAATGCCACAAACCGATCGAATTTTTCATCTAATAAAAAACAGAAGGACGTGAAGAGAGAAATGAAATTTAACGGTATCGATAATCAGAAACACGTTCAGCACGTAGAAAGAGAAAATGCAAACGAAGATGATGTGCATAGAATTTGACATCGTCGGTCAGAAGAAACCAGTTGCTCGACATTAAATTTGAATAACCGTGAAAGAAGACAGGCAAATTTTGCGTTGAATCCTCATCGGGCTGCATTCCGTTGCAACGTTACAATTGATTGCAATGCAGACCAATCCGTTGCTGTTTAATCGATGGTATAATTGCGCGCCACGTTGTAAGACACGGAAATTCAGAAATGAAGCTCCTAACTTGTGTGTGTGTGTGTGTTCACAAAACGACCACAAACTAATTTATTGAAATTTGGACGTCTTTCGAATCAGTGCGTTTCTGATAGTTTCGAACATATACTGAGTTACGCAGTGTGACGAGAATTTACTAAGTCGTTGCCAGATTTCTCTGGCTATAGTGAGATATATCAATCTGTTGTGGCACTCTTCCAGCATTGAAACTATGAGAATAGATTCTTCACCATTTGAAGAGAGGAAATAGAAGACGTTCCAAGTGCCAAATCTAGTAGTTATCACGACAACGAAAAACCAGTGTATATAACTGATTTTCATCCAAAAAATTTAGAAGATTTTCTAATACCACAAAATGAGGCTGTTCAGCACTTGACCGAAGAAAAGGAGACAAATTAGACAATAAATACTTAATTAAGGTCGTTGTAAGAGCCGTAACAGGAAACGGACTTCGTCTAAGTGCAAATAAAACAGTTTTTAGAAGTTGGGTCTTGCACGAAAGAAAACAGCAACAAGCAACTGTTAATAATGGTATTCATTTACACAAATAGAGCCGTTACCGTTACTAGTTTCGAACTGACATATTCATCTTCAGGCAGCTGTTCACGTTTATATTACCGGTAGATTAACTTAACGCCTAATGTTTCGCTCGCGTAGGCTGAAGCGTAGCATCAGTTTTTTTCTTTTTTCCATAATCGAATTTTTATGTCGTTACGCCCACTGATCATGCGTAAATTTATGCACTATAAAACAGTTAGTGACCTTTTATATGGCTGCCAGTCTTAGCACTATTAAAGTGTTACAATAGATTTACTTTAATTTCGTACAGAGAATTGAAAAACGAAATAGAAAGATCGGGGAAGTGGTTCTAAACTTACTAGTGCTAGTTAGTAATTACACCCAGTACTGAAGTCTCTCGTCTCAAAGTAATATAATTTCATCATTAGTAATTATTCTTTTCCGAAGTAATTACAAGAAAAATAATTCACCAAACATACATTAGGTCTACCAAAAAATATATCCATTACAGATCCGTTTCTTTATCTATGCAATTCTGAAAAAGCCGATTTGTTGTGATGACTGTTAAATAGTTTTCATTTCTTTAGTTCACACATTGTAACAGCTTCTAAACTTTTCACGCTAATTAAGGACACAGAAGGTTGGGCTTTTTGGAATGTACTTCTGATCAAAAAGCGAGTCTGCTTCCATAATGAAGACTCTTCATAAAACTTTTCATCCCTTAATTCAACCCCCCTAAGGCTGAATTTCAAAAACATTGAAACATGCATTTTTTTTATTTCTAAGCGAGGAGTCAGTTAACAGTTTTCAAGAACGTAGCTTTAAAATGCGTTAATAGTTTATTAGTAACGTGTTATTTTCAAAGAAACTGCCATCCACCGTTTCACCTCCTGCTGAAACAGATATATTTTTATTTCTCGCCGAGAAAGCGAGTACAAAATTTCGTAGTTCTAGTTTCGAAATTACGTTGAGAGAGACGTATTTATAAAATAGTTTTCATCGCCTGTTTCAATCTCTTAGGATCCTTAGCGGTTTGGGGTGAGTGATGATCTGTCAGTTAATCATTCAGGACGTGGCGTTTTACATACAGGAATTTGTTGTTGGCTGTTTCTTCAGCAATTGCTGTAAATAGCATCACATACAGTATATACGTAAATAGTTCTGTGAAGATCAACGTGTCGATTCTGAACCAGTTACCGCGCAGTTTGTCAACAGTGGCTGGTTGCTGTTTTCTTCTTTGCAAGAATCATCTTGTAATCTCTACGCATCTACGGTCTGAAAAAGTCGGCTGTCGTCAAAATAACACAATGAACGTTTTTGGTCCAAGTACGATTAATATTGAGGTGGCACGTTTTGTTTGTGATTACACAAGTACAGGAATACAGGATTTGGGTTTTAACTAATAGAATTGTGTACAGTCAAGGCCACGTCACGTATATATTAGATTTTGGAAATCCAGAGGTAAGTACATCTTGCCGCCCCTTGTGCTAACGCTTGTTTGAAAGACTTCCTTCGTCATTTGGCACCTGGATCAGGAATAAAGACATGCAACAGAGTACCGAAAACACAGCAGCACTCAGAACATATTTGGCGAAAAAATGGCTCTTAGAACATTTTCGGTTACCGCTCTTCATTTGGCTTTTGATGTTCTAACAACAGCCGTGTTTGCATTCCATGTAATAGGAATTAGGTTCCACCTCTTTAACCAAACAATATTGTCTTACTGAACAAATGTATTTCAGCACATTTGTGAATTTCATATTTTCCGGTCAATGGAAAATACAAGATGACTTACGTAATATTTTTTGCAACGAAAGTTAAGCGTAAAATATTTTATATTTATTGCGATTACTACCTTAGCGTCTGGTACGTTAGATTTGTAGGATCTGCTCTAAATTGTCACATAGCTTGACATCTATAACAACGTAATGACTTAATGATTACTGAAAATCACCTAGGCTGTATTTTTCACATTTATCGTGTTACGACTGATTTCATTACTTTAAAATTTTCAGGTTGCCAATTTGTGCTGAAGTCGAGACATAGATGGTCTGGTTGTCCTATGGAATCTTACAGACAGCATACAACCGGACTGGTCGTAAACATTCTGCAATGTAATGTTTAAGATCAGTGTTCTTGGATGTTGTCTTTAACATTACATACGACAACCAGACCAGCTATGTCATGTTTTCAGCAAAACTCGGCAGCCTGAGAATATTAAAGAAACGAAACCGCTCGTAGCACCACAAATGTGTAACACATCTAAGGTGGTTTTTATTATTATTGTTGTCAGGCATGGGCTCAACATGATCAAGACTGACGTAATTTTTTTTTTTTTTTTTTTGTAACAGAAATAGCAAATCACTTTCAATTTATCCGTAATGTCATTCGGTGATTACTCACATTTTTTCTCATATGTACGACACTCTGTAGCAGAAAGATGCACAGAAACCTAAATCACATTACTGTGTTTCTTTACAGCCTTCTACTAGAGACGAACATACATTTACTTTCTTACCGTTCATCCACTCTCTACTTCTCTTTACCTTCACTCTTGCTTAGACACTCTTTTTTTCTTCAACTTATACTGCCCTGAGACTCGCATTTTTCTTCAGCTTTTCCTGTCTTCCTCACACTCTCTCTCTTTTCCTCTGCATCATCTGTCCTCTTCTCCTCTTCTCTTCCTCTTCCTTTCCTCCTCCTCCTCCTCCTCCTCCTCCTCCTCCTGTATTCCTCCTCTATAAAAAGGGAACGATCATATTTCTATCACAAGTTCTACACATTGTCTTTAAATAGCTTCAGACAAATACTAACTCCACTCTGCAGCTGACTACACGGAATCGACTGAGAGATCTGTGATAGCCATTAGCATACCTTACCAGTTGTGGATATAAAATATTTAATAGTGTCGGTCTTAAGATTTTTGTACTCTGCTAATTTGTCCCTTTTGCGGTCTTCCTCCTTTCCTGTTTGTATCTTTCGTCTCTTCCTGCGTGTCCTTTCTTGCCTGTCGTACTCTCTGTTTTGGAGCTGTCGCCGGGGTTCGCACACTGCAGCGAACGCCGGCGCCATAAAACTCCCTTCCTCCGTAAACTGTTTGGCTCCAGTCTCGGGTACCTTTGTGACGCTAAATAACGGCCAGATGAATATCGGAGCGTTCTCGGTGCCAGACAATTCCCTTTAATTTCGGACAGGTAATTGCGAACTTCCAAGAAAACCGTCTTAATGAGGCAGTTATTTCAGTAACGGGTGCATTAATTCTGAATGAGATTTTTCTCCATTAACAGTGCCATCCCCCCTCTCTCCCAACACCGCCCCCTCCTCCCACCCTCTCCCACTGGCCGGTTACGGTGCTTTTTTTAATTAAGGAGTAATAAAGTCAGCACAATGGAACTGCAGAATTATGTAAATTAATTGAAATTGTAAGCAAATATTTTGATAATTAGGAGGAATAGCCGTCGTCATTTGTAACTTATTTCTGGAAAACCGAGGGAGGAAGCGGCCCATCGGCGGTAATAAAAAAGAGTTCAAGCCTTTTGCAGGAGGGGATTATTTTTATATGTAAAGTTAAGCAGATGACTTTACATAATAAAGTGAAATAAACTGAGTTTATGTTTAGGTTTTAATTTCAGATAAGACGTTAGTGATGGCAAACTTTAATAGCGTTTTGTATCGGTACGGTACTACATTAAAGTGAAGCTGAAAAAAAGCAGCAGCGAAGCTTTCGATTTTGGTTCCCATGTGGATCAAGTAAGAATTTACATGGCTCTCCTTCAACGGTAGACGAAATGATAACGGTGAAAACAATTACTAGTTCTTCACGTACCAGTAAGCTGAAAAATACGTTTCAAGTACGCGTTTATGTCTTCTCATTTAACCAAACACACTTCTTATATGTAACTTCCTGGCAGGTTAAAACTGTGTGCCCGACCGAGACTCGAACTCGGGACCTTTGCCTTTCGCGGGCAAGTGCTCTACCATCTGAGCTACCGAAGCACGACTCACGCCCGGTACTCACAGCTTTACTTCTGCCAGTATCTCGTCTCCTACCTTCCAGATTGTGCAGAAGCTCTCCTGCGAACCTTGCAGAACTAGCACTCCTGAAAGAAAGGATATGGCTTAGCCACAGCCTGGGGGACGTTTCCAGAATGAGATTTTCACTCTGCAGCGGAGTGTGAGCTGATATGAAACTTCCTGGCAGATTAAAACTGTGTGCTGAATCGAGACTCGAACTCGGGACCTTTGCCTTTCGCAGGCACGCTCCTTTCTTTCGGGAGTGCTAGTTCTGCAAGGTTCGTAGGAGAGCTTCTGTAAAGTCTGGAACGTAGGAGACGAGATACTGGCAGAAGTAAAGCTGTGAGGACGGGGCGTGACTCGTGCTTCTGTAGCTCAGATGGTAGAGCACTTGCCCGGGAAAGGCAAAGGTCCCGAGTTCGAGTCTCGGTCGGGCACACAGTTTTAATCTGCCAGGAAGATTCGTATCAGCGCACAATCCGCTGCAGAGTGAAAATCTCATTCTGGACACTTCTTATATGCTCACTAGTCGCCCAAAATATTACTGCATCTGCGAGACACATTTCGGTCGGCTTCTCATGAGTCTTTATAGTGTTGTTTCGTGAGGACACTCTAAATCACTTGATAGGCCGGCTGCTGCGACCGAGAGGTTCTAGGCGCTTCAGTCTGGAACCGCGCGGCCGCTACGGTCGCAGGTTCGAATTCTGCCTCGGGCATGGACGTGTGTGATGTCCTTAGGTTGGTTGGGTGTACGTAGTTCTAAGTTCTAGGGGACTGATGACCTCAGATGTTAAGTCCCATAGTGCTCAGAGCCATTTGTTGCAGTATGTGTCGATATCTGGTACGTCAGAAGCGCTTGTGCTATTGATCTGTAGATGTAATCGTTTCATGTACTCCATATACACTTTTGCAACAATCAATCTTGCAAACATCTGAAAGGTGATACTTTTTTCGGCGGAAGATATGGACAAATGTCTTGAAAGCACAGTGCGATGTGTTTTCCTTAGTCACCACTGTACTTGTTTACCGTAACGTCTCCTCGCGTTTCAGATAACGGGTACGGGCGGCCAACAGCAATAATATTGTGGTCGGGTAAGTACATACAAAGGAGCCCATAGACTCTCTAAACAATGACAGGTTTGGTTTCCACACAAAATATTTGTTAATATGTCAATACACTTACATATTTGAATTAGTCATTTGCTGGTTCAGTGTACCATAGATGCAACTTATAGCTAGGATGTGAAACGACTTGGTTTTACACCTGTAATATACCCTGTCAAAGGAAAATGTGACAACGTGTTGGTCAGTTAAGTGATTTTCCAACGTACATACAGTGACATATCCTTACTACCTCGAGAAATTTGAGTCTCATCAAGTAATGGAAGCTCAAGAAATAAATTATAATCTGTGCCAGGCCTTCTTGCTTACTGGGCAAGAATGGTAGCCATTACTCTACCGCAGCACCCTGGGGTAACATCGCTGCACGGACTATTCAGTTTCCTCCTCAACACAAACTTCATTCGATATCTCCACAGTGACGATCTAAGAAGGGGAAAATAAGCTGAAGAAATTAAGGTGGGGAGAGCATGAGACTAGGGTAAACCGTGCAGAAATGTTAGCTGTAGTCATGTTGTGATTCCTGCCTGGTAAGAAAGGAGACCAGAGTTCAGGTCCTGGCAGTGGTATCAATTTCAGCTTTAATCATTATCGAACGTAATGACAGGTAGGATGCATGAGAATAGTAGTAAACTTAACATCAAATCTAGGGACTATGAAGTAAAGTTAAGGAATTCCCCTGCCATAGAAGCAAATAGACAGACGAAGGACAAAGCAAGGAGGACGTAAGATGGAGACTTTGTTGTTGTTCTGGTCTTGGGTCCTGAGACTGGTTTGATGCAGCTCTCCATGATACCCTATCCTCTTCTCGGAGTAACTACTGCGACCTATATCCTTCTGAATCTGCTTACTGTATTCATCTCTTGGTCTCGTCTACTTTTTACCGCCCACGCTTCCCTCCAGTATTAATCAGGTGATCACTTGATGCCTCAGACTGTGTCCTACCAACAAATCCCTTCTTCTAGTCAGGTTGTACCACAAATTTCCCTTTTACCCAATCTTATTCAGTACCTCCTCATTAGTTACGCGATCTACCCCTCTAATCTTCAGCATTCTTCTGTAGCACCGCATCTCAAAAGCTTCTAATCTTCTCTTGTCTAAACTGTTCATTGTCCATGTTTCACTTCCATACATCGCTACACTCCATACAAATACTTTCAGAAAAGACTTCCTGACAATCCTATACTCGATGTTAAAAAATTCCTCTTCTTCAGAAACGCTTTTCTTGCCATTGCCAGTCTACATTTTATATCCTCTCTATTTCGATCATCATCAGTTATTCCGCTCCGCAAATAGCAAATCTCGTCTACTCATTTCCTAATCTAATTCCCTCAGCATTACCCGATTTAATTCGACTACATTCCATTATCCTCGTTTTGCTTTTGTTGATGTTCATCCTACATTCTCCTTTCAATACAGTGTATCTTCTGGTTGTTATTATACCTAAAATCGGTTACCTCCTAGAACTAAAATGCGATCGCTGAAGTGCTGAATACGTAATAAGTGAAACAAGACATCCCTTTTAAGTGGCCTCTGCAAAGAAACGCAACACAGAATATGGCAGCGAGCTTGGTCCGTCGCACTTATCTCGGCACTTGCATTAGCGGATGCTGTTGAAACATTAATGGACGCAGCTTCTTTAGTACTACCCCTCTTTGGTGCCCTTCTTTTGTGTGTAAGTATGTGTGTGTGTGTGTGTGTGTGTGTGTGTGTGTGTGTGTTTGTGTGTGTGCGTGAACGAGTGAGCGCGTGCGACGCAACCTCAGCCGTGGCAGGAAAGGGCCAAGTTAGCATGCTGTTCCCCTGCTTCTTGCTAATGAAGACAAGGGAGCTGCGGGCAGAATGATTTACGATCCCTTGAACGGTCGCAGTAGCTTGAAGCCCGGGAGTGGTGGGCGGGAGGGAACGGCGGGGGGGGGGGGGGGGGGCGCTCGCTGTTTTGTTCCACGGGAGCGCCAGAGGGAGAAGATGAATTTGCGTCAATACTGGACCACGTTTTAAAATTCTGCTTCGCCGGATATACTGCATCCGTGCCTTGTTCTTATCTCACTGTTCGTATAATCCATCTGTATAGAACTATGCTGGCTTATCATGCTTAATTACGCACTTTTGGTTGACAAGTGGACAGTCGTAATACCCACCTGTTCATGACAATGGCTACACCAGGTAGTGTGGTAAGCAATGAAGTTTTAATATTTTGAACCTATTGTAGTCCTGTCGTCGTCAGTTCCGTAATATATTGTGGTATGTTGATGAAAAAAGCTCACCCGCTCCTCTAATCAAAATGGTTCAAATGGCTCCGAGCACTATGGGACTTATCTGTTGAGGTCATCAGTCCCCTAGAACTTAGATCTACTTAAACCTAACTAACCTAAGGACATCACACACATCCATGCCCGAGGCAGGATACGAACCTGCGACCGTAGCGGTCGTGCTGTTCGAGACTGTAGCGCCTAGAACCACTCGGCCAGACCGGCAGGCCCGCTTCCCTAATCACACACACACACACACACACACACACACACACATACAGAGAGAGAGAACAGGATCGCAGATAACACAAAAACACATTCAATAGTTGGCAATAACATTTGATGGCTGGCAATAGCATTCAACAGCTGTCTGCACCAACCAAGTCCGCCCCGATAGCTGAATGGTCAGCGTGGCGGAGGGCCGTCCTAAGGGGCCCTGGTTCGATCCCCGGCTGGTTCGCGGATTTTCTCCGCTAAGGGACTGGGTGTTGTGTTGTGGTGTCTTCATCATTATTTCATCCCCAGCCGGCGCGCAGGTCGCCCAGTGTGGCGTCGAATGTAATAAGACCTGCACCAAGGCGGTCGGACCTGCCCCGTATGAGGCCTCCCGGCCAATGACGCCAAACGCTCATTTCCATTTTTTACACAAACCAAAACAAAACATCAAATATCCAAATGTGTGTGAAGTCCTAGGGGACCAAACTGCTGAGGTCATCGGTCCCTAGACTCACACACTGCTTTAACTAACCTGTGCTAACGACAACATGACCCATGCTCGAGGGAGGACTCGAACGCCAGGCGGGATTGGCAGCGCAATCCGTGACATGGCACCTCTAACCACGCGGCCACTTCGTGCGACAACAAAACATCGAAACGAAGTGAAAATACAATTTCAAATGGCAGGTACGAGTAACTAAACAATGACAACAAAGAAACTAAAACACAACATGTATACCAACATCCACTACATCTCTAAATAGACCTTTATTACTACATCAGAGAAAAACAAAAAGTGCAAGAATTGTTTACACTGAAGTGAAAAAAGTCGTGCGATTCCAGCTAATATCGTTCGGACCTCCTTTTGCCCGGATTAGTGCAGCATGTCAATGTTTCATGGACTCAACAAATCGTTGGAAGCCCCCTGAAGGAATATTGAGCCATACTACCAGTATAGCCGGCGATAATTGCGGAAGTGTTGACTGCGTAGAAGTTCATGGACGAGCCGAGATCTCTGTTATGCCCAATACATGTTCGTTGGGACTCATATCGGGTGATTGCGTGGCCCAATCATTTGCTCCAATTGGTCAGAATGTTCTTCAAACCTATAGCGAACAATAGTTGTGGCCCAGTGACATGACATCGTTGTTTGGGAACATGAAGTCTATGAATGGCTGCAGATGGTCTCCAACTTGTCGAGCATAGCCATTTATAGTCAGTGGTCAGTTCAGTTGGACCAGAGAACCCAGTCCATTCCATGAAAACATAGCGTACACCGCTTTTGGGCCCTCACCAGATTGCACAGTGCCATGTTGACCACTTGGGTCCGTGACTTCGTGGGGACTGCGCTACACTCAGACCCTACCAGCAGCTTTCACCAAGTGACATCGGGACTCATCTGAACAGACGACAGTTTTCTCGTCGTCTAGGGTCTGACCAGTACGGCCACGAGCCCAGGGGAGGCGCAGCCGGTGACGTCGTGCTGTTAGCGTCGGTCGTTTGCCGCCCACTAACGCCAAATTTCGCTACACCATCCTAAAGGATACATTAGCCGTAACGCGTTATTGACTTGCTCAGTTCCTGAAGTTTCTATCTCTTGAATAAATCATCCAGTTTTTCCGAGGTTGTAATCATATAGAGGGTCTATACAAGGGCGATGTACTTGAGGGCAATCTTATAGAAATGGAAGAGGATGTAGATGAAGTTGAAATGGGAGATATGATACTGCGTGAAGAGTTTGACAGAGTACTGAAAGACCTAAGTCGAAACAAGGTCCAGGGAGTAGACAACATTCCATTACAACTACTGACGGCCTTGGGAGAGCCAGTCCTGACAAAACTCTACCATCTGGTGAGCAAAATGTATGAGACAGGTGAAATACCCTCAGACTTCAAGAAGAATATAATAATTCCAATCCCAAAGAAAGCAGGCGTTGACAGATGTGAAACTTTCCAAACTATCAGTTGAATAAGTCACGGCTGCAAAATACTAACGCGAATTCTTTACAGACGAATGGAAAAACTGGTAGAAGCCAACTTCGGGGAACATCAGTTGGGATTCCGTAGAAATGTTGGAACACGTGAGGCAATACTGACCCTACGACTTATCTTAGAAGAAAGATTAACGAAAGGCAAACCTACGTTTCTACCATTTGTAGACTTAGAGAAAAATTTTGACAATGTTGACTGGAATATTCTCTTTCAAATATGAAGCTGGCAGGGATAAAATACAGGGAGCGAAAGGCTATTTACAATTTGTACAGAAACCAGATGGCAGTTATAAGAGTCGAAGGGCATGAATGGGAAGCACTGATTGGGAAGGGAGTGAGACAGGGTTGTAGCCTCTCCCCGATGTTATTCAATCTGTATATTGAGCAAGCAGTAAAGCAAACAAAAGAAAAATTCGGAGTAGGTATTAAAATCCATGGAAAAGAAATAAAAACTTGGGGGTTCGCCGATGACACTGTAATTCTGTCAGAGACAGTAAAGGACTTGGAAGAGCAGGCGAACGGAATAGACAGTGTCTTGAAAGGAGGATATAAGATGAACATCAACAAAAGCAAAACGAGGATAATGGAATGTAGTCGAACTAAGTCTTGTGATGCTGAGGGAATTAGATTAGGAAATGAGACACTTAAAGTAGTAAAGGAGTTTTCCTATTTGGGGAGCAAAATAACTGATGATGGTCGAAGTAGAGAGGATATAAAATGTAGACTGGCAATTGCAAGGAAAGCGTTTCTGAAGAAGAGAAATTTGTTAAGATCGAGTATAGATTTAAGTGTCAGGAAGTCGTTGCTGAAAGTATTTGTATGGAGTGTAGCTATGTATGGAAGTGAAACATGGACGATAAGTAGTTTGGACAAGAAGAGAATAGAAGCTTTCGAAATGTGGTGCTACAGAAGAATGCTGAAGATTAGATGGGTAGATCACATAACTAATGAGGAGGTACTAAATAGGATTGGGGAGGAGAGAAATTTGTGGCACAACTTGACTAGAAGAAGAGATCGGTTGGTAGGGCATATTCTGTGGCATCAAAGGATCACCAATTCAGTATTGGAGGGCAGCGTGGAGGGTAGAAATCGTAGAGGGAGACCAAGAGATGAATACACAAAGCAGATTCAGAAGGATGTAGGTTGCAGTAGGTACTGGGAGATGAAGAAGCTTGCAGAGGATAGAGTAGGATGGAGAGCTGCATCAAACCAGTCTCAGGACTGAAGACCACAACAACAAGAACAATCATTGGTTTAAGTGTACATGTACATTACGTATGCTGATTTCCGTCCCATTCGGATAATAAGTTTTTCCTTTGTTGTCTTGGGAGTGTAAGCAAAAAAGTCATGATTACAGGTGGAGCTACTGATTAAATTCTTCATTTACCAAACAGTTACGATCGCAGATCAACATTAAATTTCTAAATGGATTTCCAGCTTCACGCTAGGCAAATACAAAATCACTCATGTCAGGTAATGCATACTTGAATTTGTCACGTTGTTGCACCGTTATATAAATTACCTCATTAATATTTAAACTGTGGAGTGTGTCCACCAAATCGCCGAATTAACATGAAATAGCTATTTCTTAGCACAGTTCATAGATTTACGATTTAATTTATATACTGAAGCGCCAAAGATACTGGTATAGCCATGAGTATTCAAATACAATGTGAACAATCGGAATGCGGCGCTGTGGTCAGCAATGCCTGTATAAGACAACAAGTGTCTGGCGCAGTTATTAGATCGGTTACTGCTACTACAGTGCCAAGTTATCAAGATTTAAGTGAGTTTTGAGTCAACATGGTGTTATAGTCGGCGCACGAGTGATGGGACACAGAATCTCCGAGATAGCGATGAAGGGAGGATTTTCCCGTGCGACCATTTCACGAGTGTACCGTGAAATCCAGTAAAGCCTCATATCTACGAGATTGCAGCGGCTGGAAAAAGGTCCTGCAAGAACGGAACCAACGATGGCTGAAGAGAACCGTTTAACGTGGCAGAAGTGAAACCCTTCTCCAGATTGCTGCACATTTCAATACTGGGTCATCAGCAAGTGTCAGCGTGTGAACTGTTTAAGTAAACATCATCGATTTGGGCCTTCGGAACCGAAAGCCCACTCGTGTACCCTTGATGACTGCACGACACAAAGCTTTACGTCTCGCCTGGGCCCGTCACCATCGACATTGGACTGTTGATTGGAAACACACGTTGCCTGCTCCGACGAGCCTCGATTCATGTTGTATCGAGCGGATGGTCGTGTACGGGTATGGATACAACCTCATGAATCCAGCACGAGACTGTTCAAGCTGGTGGATGCTCTGTAAATGTGTGGGGCGTGTGCAGATGGTGTGATATGGGACCCCTGATACGTCTAGATACGACTCTGACAGGTGACGCGTACCTAAGCATCCTGTCTGATCACCTGCATTCATTCACGTTCTTTGTGCATTCCGACGGACTAGGAAAATTCGAGCGGCACAATGCGACTCCCGGCATGTCCAGAATTACTACAGAGTTGCTTCAGAAACACGCCAGACACGAACATTATTGTGCTTATCTGGGATGCCTTGCAACGTGCTCTTCAGAAGAGATCTCCACCCCCTCGTACTCTTGGAGTTTTATGGACAGCCCCACAGGATTCATGGTATAGATTGCCTCCACCACTACTTCAGACGTTAGTCGTGTCCATGCCACGTTGTGTTGCGACACTTATGCGTGGTCGCGGAGGCCCTACACGATATAGGGCAGGCATACCAGTTACTTTGGTTCTTCAGTGTATCACGATGTGACAACACTGACCAATTCATGGTTTTATTATCTGAAGTCAATTATTTTAAATTCACCTAGCACAGGAAGTGTCAAACGAAAATGACGCGATGGAACTAAGTGAAGTGTTTATTATTTCAAAATTAGTCGCCGTAACTGTTAATAGATGAGACAAGAAGGTCAAAGCTTGCAAGGAAAAGCGTTTGCGGTTGCCTAAGGAATCATAATGGTAACTAGGCGTGCACGTCGTTATCCGAAGCAATTCGTCGGCACGAATACCTTCCTCGTAGTCGAAAAAAGAAGCTGTTGGTTGAAAGTGGTAGCTCAACTCATAAGGTTTTTATGGATATACGTGCACATGTCCTCCGTTGGTTACTCGTAGAACGTTCAGGCAACACTCAATTTCTCTCCACTTCGTTACCAACATATTTTGCGTCACCGGCCCTACAGCATCGCGTATTCGTGCCATAAGAGACGGCACTTCGGGACTGGTGGACTGGACTCTTTATCCGTAACGTAAACCTATGAATAAAGTCAAGAGCGGCTAACCCTGCTGAACATGATGGCCTTGATGGTTTCATCAAACACTTCGGAAAGGTTTCATCCGAAAACTCGCGAACAAATAACGCCAAGTGTGGCGGTGGACCATCTTGTAGAAACGTAGCCGTGATTGAAATATCTGTTAATGAGGTGACACAGCACATGCAAACACTTTAGGAGTTAAGCTATCATTTGCAACAAACAGCACAGCTGTATTTACCGTATTTCCTTAGAAATAAGTCCTTGTAATTGGAGAAACACTAGAAGCTCAGCTTGTATTTTCAAATTTTTTCACCCACGAAAGTATCGTTGACAGTGTTAGACAGCATAAATCATACCACCTGGCACTCGGTTACTGCCTGTGTACGAATTCTGATAATGGTCTATTCCCAAAGACCAGTCGAATGATAAACAATTTATACGCATCAGAGTAGTGATGGCAGTTATCGCTGAATCAACCGGTTGTCGGTTATATATCGGTTTTCCTCCACGTCAGCTTCATCTGATTGTTATAGCCGCTGTATACCGATTTTAGGTTTTTTATTCATATTCTTTCGGGTAATAAGCGTAGAAATCGACCAAAGATTGCACACTCTCAGTTTCAAGATACATGGAATCAAAATATTAAATTAAATGGGTATATATAAAAAAACTTAGTCCTTGCATACTACAGAGAAAATACCAATATTTTCCTATCGATTCTACGTTTGTTGAAACTCTGCTCAAAAACCACAATTTGGGCAAGACGAATAGTCAGTACTATAGGATTAAAACTGAGGTTAGAAAACTCCGTTTCTCGTGTTAATCTGTCCGTTCTCAACGGATGGAAGCAGATAATGGATTATAATGTACACACGTGCAGCAGATCATCTACTTCATATTTTTATTCTATACTATGTATGGACTTTTGACAAGTTTTTACTTCATTACCGTTACCAAAATTTCTCTCCTCTTTTATTATTTAACATAAATGGCAGACAAATCTTTAATCTGTTAAAGCAAATGCTGCACTGTACTTCATTCCTAAGTCACTACGTAAAATTGTTTCCAGACTAGGATTGGTGCCTTCTGCAGATCAACGGATGTCTGCCGACGACAGCGAGAAACTAGCGCCTAGACGAGGTAGGGACAAGTCCTGAACACTGCACGTACAGGCGTGCCTTAAGCCATGACTCACAGCAGCAGGGACACTATGATATCAGCTGCGTTGTACCAGTGCTTATGCCAGGCATTTCTTGCTCATTTCTGTCGCAATTATTATTGTAATAATACTTATCACTTTTCCCATATTGTATAATAACGCAATTTTTCAAACCAATGCAGATTTTCCAATACAAATTAGGCTACTAATTTTTTGCAAAGTTTACAAGATTATTTCCAAACGAAAAAATTTTGCACTGCTCCTAAGGCTTATTCGATTAATAGCAAAAAAATAAAAAATAGAAAAAACAGTTATTACAACCGAGACCAAACAAATACCGAAAAATATTAACCATTCAGAACTAAAATCGGTATCGGTTATAATCGGATGCTTTTTCCCATCCCTAGCTTAAAAATACTGTTTAAAACAAAGTCTTTCTCCAACAGGTGTAAGCAGTAAATAATCCAATAGGCAAAGTGGAGAGAAAGAAATTGCGACACTATAATTTAAGGGGGGTAGGACGTCAAACGGGCCGTCTTGGAGCAGGAGAGACACCACAGGACATTTTAATTTCCACTGTCTATACTTTTTAAATTCATAAAAATTTGTCAGCATGAGCAGGAAGGATTCAGGTTCACAATCATAGCAGTGGAAGTTCAAAAACATAACAAAATAATTATCTTTTTTACGTGTGAAAGTACATCATTTTTTCACTTCTATTGGCTGCGTTTGTTCCTATAGGTACACATTTCTACATAAGTAAGAGAGATTCTTCGATGAATTTTGCACAGCATACAAACGATACTTACAGGTGTACGAAACTCTAGAAATTATTTAATTTATGAAAAAATGAATGTCCTGTTATGAAACTTGCTGGCAGATTAAAACTGAGTGCCGGTCCGAGACTCGAACTCGAGACCTTTGCCTTTCGCGGACAAGTGCTCTACCATCTGAGCTACCCAAGCACGACTCACGCCCCGTTCTCACAGCTTTACTTCTGCCAGTACCTCGTCTCCTACCTTCCAAACTTTAGAGAAGCTCTCCTGCGAACCTTGCAGAACTAGCACTCCTGAAAGAAAGGATTTTGCGAAGACATGGCTTAGCCACAGCCTGGGGGGATGTTTCCAGAATGAGATTTTCACTCTGCAGTGGAGTGTGCGCTGATATGAAACTTCCTGGCAGATTAAAACTGTGTACCGGACCGAGACTCGAACTCGGGACCTTCGCCTTTCGCGGGCATGTGCTCGGTCCGGCACACAGTTTTAATCTGCCAGGAAGTTTCATATCAGCGCACACTCCACTGCAGAGTGAAAATCTCATTCTGGAATGTGCTGTTATATTTTAAACTTCATGTTTAGAAAAAACTCAAATTTTATAGTTAATTATCTCAGTTTTTACCACAGTTTTTAATAGATTTGGAAAATTCTATAGTTTCATACACCTGTAAGTATGGTTTGTATGTTGTGCAAAATTCATCCAAGAATCTCCCTCACTTATGAAGAAAAGTGTACCTATAGCAACAAATGCAGCCAATGGTAAGCGAAAAAAGGTGAAATACAAATGTAAAAAAATAAATTATTTTCTTATATTTTTGAACTTCCACCGCTAGAAGTGTAAATCCTGAATCCTTTCTGGTCATTCTGACAAGTTTTATGAATTTATTTTTAAAATATTTACTATTAAAACAGTCTTGATCACGATTTATTTATCAAGGTGACCGGTTTTGACCACTACTGTGGTCATCTTCAGACCATTGAGTAGGAACCTCTTTCTGTTGGAGAATCACTAGTTTGAGTAGTGATTCTCGAACAGAAAGAGGTTCCTACTCAATGGTCTGAAGATGACCACAGTAGTGGTCGAAACCGGTCACCTTGATAAATAAATCGTGATCAAGACTGTTTTAATAGTAAATATTTGTAAGACATTGATCACTGCCTTTCCCGTAATGTATTCAAAAGTAATTTATTTTTAAAAGTATAGACAGTGGAAATTAAAATGTCCTGTGGTGTCTCTCCTGCTCCAAGTCGTCCCGTTTGACGTACTACCCCCCCTTAATTCTCTGTTTTTCGCACCCGAGAACAGAATCGTTTCTTAGCGAAGGATGTAGCAGCAGCTTGAGTGCTGACTGAAATCGAATCTGATTTGGGAGTGTGTCCATCTGCCATGTGGGCCACATCGCGTCGGAAAAGACGTTTCTCTTAACATCGGAGAAGGACGGGAGAGTGTTTCTGTAGCCAGCTTTCAGCACTCGCGGCCACAGACGTTTCCTCAGCCTTCGACAGCGGCTATTCCTTTTTTCGAGACGCGCCGGCTACAGCTGACAGACTGCCACTTTGCACTTGCGCCCTCGTTGGCGACAGTCCAAAACGAAACAAAAAAAACGCGGCATCGTCTTCCCGGCTGTGGCGCGCCGGATGTCGGCCTCCACCCCGTGCCCCTCGCAGCCTGACGCACGATGCGTGACGCACTTTCTGCTCGCGAGAAGAGCCTTCCCGTTTCGCCGGTCGCATCCTGTCACGGTCGCCAGTCGCTTTCCGCGCCGGCAGGCGGGATGCGGGACACGTCGGCGCCGCCGTCGTACGCCGCCCACGCTCACAATGCCTCGCCACGGGCCGGTCATTACCAGGAGGCCTGCGTGACGTCCTAAAGGCGTGGCCGCTGCGGCCGGCATCGCTGAACAAGCAGCGTCGCGTGCCGGGGCGAAGGCAGCCAGCAACTCGGCGGCTCTTGTACAGCCGGTTATAACCCACCTCTCCATCTACAAGTGTACCGTTTAAACCGCTCTGTGATGTGTGATAGAGCACGCACTGCAATCTGTTCACTGCCAACCAACCACTCCAACCCCGTTCCCAATAAATAACTAACTCCACTCGAAGAGGTCAAGAAGGCATAACGGTACCGACCTGCCGCCGTGTCATCCTCAGCTCTCAGGCGTCGCTAGATGTGGATACATAGCAGCACACCACTCTCCTGGCCGTATGCCAGTTTACGAGACCGGAGGCACTACCGGGTGATCAAAAAGTCAGCATAAATTTGAATATAACCCAAGGAATAATGTAGATAGAGAGGTACAAATTGACACACATGCTTGGAATGACATGGGGTTTTATTAGAACAAAAAAAAGTTCACAAAATGTCCGACAGATGGCGCTGGACAGCAAAACTGCTACCGTGACGGGTGAGGGGTACGCTGATACGTTGCAGAATCGCATCATCCCCAGCCTGACTGATAAACACCTGCTGGAACGTACGAAGTTTATGCACGATGGCGCTCCACCCCATATTGCTAGACGCGTGAAAGATCTCTTACGTCCGTCGATTGGTGATGATCGTGTGCTCAGCTGCCACTTTCGTCATGCTTGGTCTCACAGGTCCCCAGACCTCAGTCCGTGCGATTATTGGCTTTGGAGTTACCTGAAGTCGCAAATGTATCGTGATCGACCGACGTCTTTAGGGATGCTGAAAGACAGCATCTGACGTCAATGCCTCACCATAGCTCCTGACATGTTTTACAGTGCTCTTCACAACATTATTCCTCGACTACGGCTATTGTTGCGGAATGATGGTGGACATATTGAGCATTTCCTGTAAAGAACATCATCCTTGCTTTATCTTACTTTGTTATGCTAATTATTGCTATTCTGATCAGACGAAGCGCCATCTATCGGACATTTTTTGAACGTTTGTATTTTTTTGGTTCTATTCTGCTGTATCCTTTCCTTCTACTCCTTCCCCTACAACTGCATTCCAGTCCCCATGACTATTAGTTATTCATCCCCCTTTACAAACTGATTTGCCCTTTCAATATCTACAATTTCGCTATCTCTTCATCTTCAGCTTGCTACATCGGTATGTATTCCAAGCATGCGTGTCAATTTGTGAATCTCTATCTACGTTATTCCGTGATTTATTCAGTTTTCAAATTTATACTGACTTTTTGATCACCCGGTACTTCTCGATCAAGGGTTATTCGGAAAGAATGGAGCAACTGGTCACGAAATGAAAACCACAGTGAAAATCCGATGTGTTGGTCAGTGTCTCTAGTATGTCTCTCGATAGCGTTGCGTCGTTCTTTTTTACTTCTGAGCAGACACAGGGAGCACATAAAGATACCCAGAACGATAGTGTCTCCCCAAGTACGAGGGCCTGGCGAGAAATGCTATGCAGCCAACATTACATAACTGTCGTGCGTTTTCTTCTTCAAGACAATTCTCATCCGCGTTCTGCAGGGGCCACGAAGATTTTCCTGCATCGTTTTCAGTTGGAAATGTTTGATTAGCCACAATACAGCCCATAATTGCCCCTCTCTGAGTTTCTTCTCTGCTCACATGAACCGCTGGCTATGAAAACTACATTTTGGCACAGACAACGAGCTGTAGGCCAGCGTAGAGAATTGGCGGAAATCACTGGCGACTGCCTTCTATAACGAGGATATTGGAAAGTTGGTACAACGCTACGACAAAGGTCTAAGTCGGATCGGCGATCATGGAGATAAGCAGCTGGAAGTTGTAGCTAACTGTTGCAAATAAAACAGTTTTGATTTTCACTGTGGTTTGCATTTCGCGACCTATTATTCCTTACTTTCCGAATAGCCCTCGTTCAAAATGGTTCAAATGGCTCTAAGCACTATGGGACTTAACTTCTGACGTCATCAGTCCCCTAGAACTTAGAACTACTTAAACCTAACTAACCTAAGGACATCACACACATCCACGCCCGAAGCAGGATTCGAACCTGCGACCGCAGCGGTCGCACGTTTCCAGACTGAAGCGCCTGGAACCGCTCGGCCCCTCCGGCCGGCAATAGCCCTCGTAGTTCCACAGTTTGTCTCACAAGGGCTCAGTGCGCCTCGCTTGCTAACAGCGCTCGGCAGACTGGGTGGTCATCCATCCAAGTGCTAGCCCAGCCCGAAAGCTCTTAACTTCGGTGATCTGAAGAGAAACAGTACCACTATGGCAAGGTCGTTGTAAACCCCCTTCCCACATCATACTCAAATGATCCTACATCTATCTACATTTACGTAGATAATCCACAAGCCCTGTATCACTACTAGTCATTTCCATTCCTGCTCCACTCGCAAATAGTGCGACGGGGAAACGAGTGTGTATCTGCCTCCGTATGAGACCTAATTTCTGGTATCTTGTCTTCGTGCTCCTTACGTGCAATATATATTGGCGGCAGTAGGATCACTCGGCATTCAGCTTCAAATGCAGGTTCTCTAAATTTTCTCAATAGTGTTTCTCCAAAAGGAAGTCGCGCTACCTCCAGGGATTCCCATTTGATTTCCCGCAGCTTATTCGTAATACTTATGTGTTGTTCCAACCTACTGGTAACAAATCTAGAAGCCTGCCTCGGAATTACTTCGATGTCATATTTCAATCGGACCTGGTATCGATCCGAAACACTTGAGCAGTACTCAAGAACACGTCGCACCAGCATCCTATACACGGTCTTTCCTAAAATTCTCGCAATAAACCGAAGTCGACCATTCGCCTTACCTACCACAATCCACACGCCCTCGTTCCATTTCATACCGCTTTGCAACGAAACGCTCAGATGTTTAAACGACGTGACTGCGTCAAGCAGGACACTAGTAAC
This sequence comes from Schistocerca americana, assembly GCF_021461395.2. Taxonomy (NCBI): domain Eukaryota; kingdom Metazoa; phylum Arthropoda; class Insecta; order Orthoptera; family Acrididae; genus Schistocerca; species Schistocerca americana. Next base: position 180,754,624 of record NC_060127.1, on the reverse strand, counting down.
ACTGTACCAGAACGTTACAGGTTTAACCTTCCTACTCATCCGCACCAACATACATTTTTTTCCACATTTAGGGCTAGCTGCCATTGATCACAAAAACTATAAATTTTGTCTGTCTTGTATCATCCTACAGTCACTTCAACTTCGACACCTTACCATAAACCGCACCTTCTTTAACAAACAACCGCAGACTGTCGCCCTCATTTACGTATACAGAGAACAACATTGGTGCACTCCTGACGATACGCTTGCCTCTGATGAACACTCGCCATCGAGGATAACATACTGGGATCTATTATTTAAGAACGAGCCGGTCACATATCTGTGAACTTACTCCATATGCTCACAGCTCCGTAAATAGGCTGCAACGAGGTACCGTGTCAAATGCTTCGCGGAAATCTAGAAATAAGGAGTCTGCCTGTTGCTCTTCATCATTAGTTCTCAGTATATCATGTGAGAAAAGGGCAAGCTATGTTTCGCACAAGCGATGCTTTCTAAAACCACGCTGCTTCGCGGACGTAAGCTTCTCAGTCATAAGAAAGTTTATTACATTACAACTGAGAAAATGTTCAAGGATCCTGGAGCAAACAGAAGTTAAGGATATTGGTCTGTAATTTTTCCAGGTCCGTTCTTTTACCTCGCTTATAAACTGGAATCACGTGCGTTTTTCTCCAGTCGTTAGATTTTAAATAAAATAGAAATCAACAATCCCAGTTTACAAGAAGGCAGGTGCTGATGCAAGTGCAAATAACCGAACTATGGGATTAATTAGTCACTGTTGCAAAATAGTGGCACGAAGAATGGAAAAATTGATAAATGCCATCCTCAGAGAACATCAGTTTCTATTTTAGAGGAGGTAGGAACAAGTGAGAATACTGATCCAACGACTTACATTTGAAGATAGACTGAAAAAGAGGAGATGAATTTAGTATTGTGGACATCCACAGCTGTTGAATTCTATCATGTTGAAAAATATTTATTAAGAAACCAACTAGTTTCATGACGTTAGAGCCACGTCTCCATTTGACGAGTGTACCGTGAATATGAGATCCGATAACACCTCAAATCTCCAACATCGCTGCGCCCGGAAGAAGATCCTCCAAGAACGTGACAGAAGTGATCATCTAAAATTAATTGTTGGTAAGGCGAGTACCGGGTTGAGATTCATTGGGAGAGTCCTTAGAAAATGCAGTCCATCAACAAAGGAGGTGGCTTACAGAACACTCGTTCGACCTATACTTGAGTATTGCTCATCAGTGTGGGATCCGTACCAGATCGGGTTGACGGAGGAGATAGAGAGGATCCAAAGAAGAGCGGCGCTTTTCGTCACAGGGTTATTTGATAAGCGTGATAGCGTTACGGAGATGTGGCAGACTCTGCAAGAGACGCGCTCTGCATCGCGGTGTAGCTTGCTCGCCAGGTTTCGAGAGGGTGCGTTTCTGGATGAGGTATCGAATATATTTCTTCCCCCTACTTATACCTCCCGAGGAGATCACGAATGTAAAATTAGAGAGATTCGAGCGCTCACGGAGGCTTTCCGACGGCCGTTCTTCCCGCGAACCATACACGACTGGAACAGGAAAGAGAGGTAATCACAGTGGCACGTAAAGTGCCCTCCGCCACATACCGTTGGGTGGCCTGCGGAGTATAAATGTAGATGTCGTTGTAGAAGTGAAACCTTCCGCAAATTGCTGCAGAGTTCTGTCCTGGACCAGCAATATCAGCGTGCGAACCATTCAACGAAACATCTTCGATATGGACTTTCGGAGCCGAAGGCCCACTCGTGTACTCTTGATGACTGCAGAACACAAAGCTATTCGCCTCACCTGGACTTGTCAACACCGTCAATGGACTGTTGATGACAGGAAACATGTTGCCTGATCGTACGAGTCTCGTTTCACATTGTATCGAGTGGACAGCGTGATGAATCCGTAGACCCTGCATCTCGGCAGGGGACTGTTCAAGTTGGTGGAGGCTCTGTAATGGTGTGGGTCGTGTGGAGTTGGAGTGATATGCGACCCCTGATACGTCTAGATACGGCTCTGACAGCTGACACGTACGTAAGAATTCTGTCTGATCACCTGTATCCGTTTATGTCCATTGTGTATTCCGACGGACTTGGGCAATTCCAGCAGGACAATGCGACACCCCACAAGTCCAGAATTGTTACAGAGTGGCTCTAGGTGTTTTGTTGGCAGAAGAGCCAACACCGTGTTACGAGAGGAGGCCGAAATGCACGCGTTTTAGCTCACGCAGGCTGGCGTGAAGAGGGAAGAACTATACTGACGTGAGGTCTGGAACATGACAGAATTCAGAAAGCGGACGTAATTAGTTTGATACTGAACTTTAATCCATTAATGATGAACGTCGCTCTTGACGGTACATGAGTCACAATATTATCTGTTCAGAAGACATAGTAACTGAATATGGCGCCTTGCTATGTCGTAGCAAATGACATAGCTGAAGGCTATGTCTTGCTAAACTGTCGTCTCTGCAAATGAGAGCGTCTGTAGGCTGTACAACTGGGGCGAGTGCTAGGGAGTCTCTCTAGACTAGACCTGCCGTGTGGCGGCGCTCTGTCTGCAATCACTGATAGTGGCGACACGCGGGTCCGACGTATACTAAAGGACCGCGGCCGTTTTAAAGGCTACCACCTAGCAAGTGTGGTGTCTGGCGGTGACACCGCACCAGGAACACTCGTGATTTCCCTAAATCGCTTCAGGGAAATGCCGGGATGGTTCCTTTGGAAGGTCACAGCCAATTTCCTTCTCCATTCTCTAATGACCTCATTGTCGACGGGACGTTAAACGCTAATCTCCTCCTCCCTCCTCCAGGAACACTCTTCTTGCCTTAAACACTTCCCCTGTCCACCAAACTCTCCAGACATGAACAATATTGCCCATATCTGGGATGCCTTGCAACGTGCTGTTCAGAAGAGATCTCCGCCTCCTCGTACTCTTACGGAGTTACAGACAGCACTGCAGGTGTCAATTCCCTCCAGCACTACTTCACACATTAGTCGAGTCCATGCCACGTCGTGTTCCGGCACTTCTGCGTGCTCGCGGAGGCGCTACACGATATTAGGCAGAGGTACCAGTTTCTTTGGCTCTTCAATGTAAATTCGGTCACTGTTGGGTTATGTTCAGCCTCCTGCTGTAATATCTCTTTATATTCTACTAATTATGCCTGCACAATTCTATGAGTGAATTACGTTTCCTACTTGACCATCTACACTCCTGGACATGGAAAAAAGAACACATTGACACCGGTGTGTCAGACCCACCATACTTGCTCCGGACACTGCGAGAGGGCTGTACAAGCAATGATCACACGCACGGCACAGCGGACACATCAGGAACCGCGGTGTTGGCCGTCGAATGGCGCTAGCTGCGCAGCATTTGTGCACCGCCGCCGTCAATGTCAGCCAGTTTGCCGTGGCATACGGAGCTCCATCGCAGTCTTTAACACTGGTAGCACGCCGCGACAGCGTGGACGTGAACCGTATGTGCAGTTGACGGACTTTGAGCGAGGGCGTACAGTGGGCATGCGGGAGGCCGGGTGGACGTACCGCCGAATTGCTCAACACGTGGGGCGTGAGGTCTCCACAGTACATCGATGTTGTCGCCAGTGGTCGGCGGAAGGTGCACGTGCCAGTCGACCTGGGACCGGACCGCAGCGACGCACGGATGCACGCCAAGACCGTAGGATCCTACGCAGTGCCGTAGGGGACCGCACCGCCACTTCCCAGCAAATTAGGGACACTGTTGCTCCTGGGGTATCGGCGAGGACCATTCGCAACCGTCTCCATGAAGCTGGGCTACGGTCCCGCACACCGTTAGGCCGTCTTCCGCTCACGCCCCAACATCGTGCAGCCCGCCTCCAGTGGTGTCGCGACAGGCGTGAATGGAGGGACGAATGGAGACGTGTCGTCTTCAGCGATGAGAGTCGCTTCTGCCTTGGTGCCAATGATGGTCGTATGCGTGTTTGGCGCCGTGCAGGTGAGCGCCACAATCAGGACTGCATACGACCGAGGCACACAGGGCCAACACCCGGCATCATGGTGTGGGGAGCGATCTCCTACACTGGCCGTACACCACTGGTGATCGTCGAGGGGACACTGAATAGTGCACGGTACATCCAAACCGTCATCGAACCCATCGTTCTACCATTCCTAGACCGGCAAGGGAACTTGCTGTTCCAACAGAACAATGCACGTCCGCATGTATCCCGTGCCACCCAACGTGCTCTAGAAGGTGTAAGCCAACTACCCTGGCCAGCAAGATCTCCGGATCTGTCCCCCATTGAGCATGTTTGGGACTAGATGAAGCGTCGTCTCACGCGGTCTGCACGTCCAGCACGAACGCTGGTCCAACTGAGGCGCCAGGTGGAAATGGCATGGCAAACCGTTCCACAGGACTACATCCAGCATCTCTACGATCGTCTCCATGGGAGAATAGCAGCCTGCATTGCTGCGAAAGGTGGATATACACTGTACTAGTGCCGACATTGTGCATGCTCTGTTGCCTGTGTCTATGTGCCTGTGGTTCTGTCAGTGTGATCATGTGATGTATCTGACCCCAGGAATGTGTCAATAAAGTTTCCCCTTCCTGGGACAATGAATTCACGGTGTTCTTATTTCAATTTCCAGGAGTGTATATACTCGCAGAATCGATGCGTAAAGTAGTACAGTACTATTATTATTCCATGAGCGCATAATTACTCTTTGTAATATTCTCTCTGGTGTGTTGAGAGGACTTCTAGGATCTTCTCCGTGCCGAATAGCCGCATTGAATAATTGTAATTTTGCTATCGGTATTACTGGAAGAAAGAGATTGAAAATATATTGTATGCTACTCAAGAAAGTATGTACTGAGCATTTACATCAAAGGTGTGTAAGGAATTTCATTATATACGTATTCTCTAATTGGAAATTTGCACGGAGGTGTCGTTTCGTTGGTAATCAGAAGGAAACTTCCGATGAATTGGAAACGAACCTGCAATTATTAGATCCACTAGCTCCATTATTTCATCAGATAGTTAAACTCTATCAAAGCAAACTTTCCGCTTGATCTGAGGTTTCCCGACTGACTACGCAACGCAAGAAAACCAAGACATTTTATTTACCCAGGACTGCAGATCGCTTCGATTCATCGAGACTGCGGACAAGGAGAGTCATTGTCCGATTCTGATTAAACAAGTAAAGCTTAATTATAACTTTCTTGAGCGACTGTGATGACTGTGATGTGGCTGATTATGAATGAGATCATTAATTAAATACTAATAACTAACTTTCCTCCTCACCAGCAACCAGCATAAATACAATATTAATTAAAATTATACTGCCGCGCTGTAAATATTACGTAGGACTGATGGCAGGCGAGGTTTTTGCAATCGTTAGGCAAAGAAAATGTCCACTTTATATAAAAATAACTGTCTTAATGTTTTTAAATTATAACACCAATGATTACTGGAGACAGTGTTTGCTGTGACTGCAGTGATACACACTGGAACTCAGCTACAGGGAACCGCATTGTCAAACACAGTCCCGCCATGCTGGCGTGGGTCACAGGACTGACGCAAAGTTCAAAGCCGTGCCTGCAAATCGACGCTGTGTTCCATTACCGGTGCTGCGTGTGGGCTGCTCCGATGGAAACAAAACAAGGACGGCGTTTGTAGCGCTGTCGGAATGTGTGACGTCGTGTGTGCTAGCCGGGCTGCAAAGCTTTGGCGAGTGGCTCACGGAGAAAAGAACTGTCTTTAATCGAGAAAAATTACCGTAATGGGTTTACGTACAGTGGCTACGGAAACAAATGATGCCGGGGCAAATGATGGGACAGAGGAGGAGGAGTTGAAAAAAAAAAATCAGTCTCGCCCTGTTGGTAAAAGTCGTCGCGCACCGATTTCGTTTCCGGAACGAGTTTGAATAACAGTGAGAACGGCTGTGGAACGAAGTGAAATCTGTGCTTTGCAAACAGTATTCGTAATTACGCAGCTTTCGACTCTCGACTGGCAGCCTACGCCGTGCGTTTCGACAAACACAGTCTCCTCGTTTTGCACCTAGTTCTCTCTCTCTCTCTCTCTCTCTCACGGAAATCACCGAATTAAAAGATTGGGACTTTTATTTTTTTGTGTCACTGTGCCACAGTGAGTGGCATGCAGGGTGAACGACCGAATCAAAAGCGGGAATCAAAAGCGTAATTAGGAAAATGAGACGGATGTCGAAATCAGGTGGGATTTTGCATGCGGGGTTCAAGTTTTTAATTGGACTGCAAACGACTCTGTGTCTGTAATGGTATCTTTCCGCTCGCTGACATATATATTGACAGAGTGGTACCCCAAATTTTCATCGATAGCCAACCTTGCTATCTAACGGGTCAAAAGTTCGTTGCTGGAATCCCCAGGTAATCGTGGCGTTTCGTTAGCAGTGTGGGCACTGTAAATCGTGACTACCAAAGAAATTTTTTTCTCTGGAAGTTTACCGTTGATGTACTGGCGGATTGCTGGAATACATTGGCAGCTCACCAGGCTGCAAGTCAGAATTATTTTTTATTTTATTTTTTTGTCCGTTATTTACATTTGCCTCCAGGGAACTAATACAATGAAATACACAAAAGTACAGGTACTGATAGCAATGAAAACAGTTATGTTATGAACGGTATAAGTATTACATGAGAATGAATATGAAGAAGGTCGGAAGCCGGCCGTTATGGCCGAACGGTTCTAGGCGCTTCAGTCTGGAACCGCGCTGCTGCTATGGTCGCAGGTTCGAATCCTACTTCGGGTATGGATGTGTGTGATGTCGTTAGGTTAGTTAGGTTTAAGTAGTTCTAAGTTCTAGGGGACTGATGATCTCTGATGTTAAGTCCCATAGTGCTTAGAGCTTTTTGAACCATTTTGAACATACTCCGCACACCATGACATCATGAGTAAGACCGCTGTTCCTCTTAAAACATTGGAAGACGGGGACTATTAACCAGGCCGCCGCCATAGACGCCGATGATCGTCTGGAGTGAACAGTTACTCATCGCTAAACACAATGCGACGCCGACCACGAGCAGTCCATATTTTCAGGTCACTGTACCACTCCATACGCAGCCACATGCATTGTTAACGGCAGCCTATGCGTGCAATGGCAATTCCCTAATCTGACCCCTAATTATCTCCGACCAATGGCGAGGGACGACAAAGGATGATGCAGGCAGTCCATTACTTGGTGACGGAAGGCAGGAGAAGATGTGGCTACTATGTGATAGGCGCAAAATTCGGCTGCCCTCCCTTGTGGTGGCCACATGTCGTTGCCCGTAATCGTGCCAGAAATGGGAATTCCACGGTTAAATGCAGAGGCGAGAGGGGATCGATGGGAAGAGTACATTGAAGACTTCTATGATGGAGATGACTTGTATGATGACGTGATAAAAGAACAAAGAGGAGTCGACATAGAGGAGATAGCGGAGCCAGTGCTAGAATCAGAATTTAAAAGAGCTCTGGAAGACTTAAAATCGAATAAGGCAGATGGGGTAAATAACATTCCATGTGAATTTCTAACTGGCAACAAAAAGACTATAGGCTTCGGTGCGTAGAGTGTATGAGTCTGGCGACTTACCATCTGACTTTCAGACAAATATCAGCCACACAATTCCGAAGACTGCAAGAGATGACAAGTGAGACACATATCCCACAATCAGATTAACAGCTCATGTATCTAAGTTACTGACAAGAATAATATACAGAAGAATGAAAAATAAAATTGAGGACGTGCTTGATGACGATCAGTTTGGCTTTAGGAAAAGTAAAGGCAGCAGAGAGGCAATTCGGACATTGCGGTTGTTAATGGAAGCAAGACTAAAGAAAAATCAAAACACGTCCATAGGATTCGTCGACTTGGAAAGAGCGTTCGACAATGTAAGATGGTGCAAGATGTTCGAAATTCTAAGAAAAATACGGGTAAGCTATACGGTGTATAATATAATATGTACAAGAGCCACGAGGGAATAGCAAGAGTGTGCGACCAAGAACAAAGTCCTCGGAGTAAAAAGAGTGTAAGACAGGGATGTAGTCTTTCGCCACTACTGTTCAACCTGTACAACGAAGAAACTGCGATGGAAATTAAAGAAATGTTCAGGAATGGAATTAAAATTCAAGGTGAAAGGATATGAATGATACGATTCGCAGATGACATTGCTATTCTCAGTGAATGGAATGAACAATCTAATGAGTACAGAATATGGATTGACAGTGAATTCAAGAAAGACGAAAGCAATGAGAAGTAGCGGAAATGAGAACAGCGAGAAACTTAACATCAGGATTGATGGTCACGAAGTAGATGAAGCTAAGGAATTCTGCTACCTATGCAGTAAAGTAACCAATGACGGACGGAGCAAGGAGGACATCAAATGCTAGCTCTGGCGAAAGGGGCATTCCTGGGCAAAACAAGTGTACTAGTATCAAACATCGGCCTTAAGTTGAAGAAGAAATTTCTGAAAGAATACATCTGGAGCACAACTTGTATGGAAGTGAAACGTGGACTGTGGGAAAACTGGAGGAGAAAATCGAAACCTTAGAGAATGTTGAAAATTAGATGGACTGGTAAGGTAAGGAATGAGGAGGTTCTCTGCAGAATCCGTGAGGAAAGGGACATATGGAAAACACCGACAGGAAGAAGTGACTGGGTGATAGGACATCTGTTATGACATAAGGCAATGACTTCCACGGTCGTAGAAAGAGCTGTAGTGAGTAAAAATTGTAGAGAAAGACAGAGATTGGAATACATCGAGAAAATAACTGAGAACTTTGAGAATAAGAGGATGGAAAGGGAAAGGAATTTGTGGCGGGCCGCAGGAAAGCAGTCAGAAGACTGTCGGGGCAACTGTCACGTCTGAAAGCTCCAAGAATCTGAATATTCCACGATTCGACCAGTCAAACGGCGACCCACAACGAGGCTCCTTTCAATCTCTGCCAGACACTGATAACGAGGGCGAGGAAACTACGTGTCTTCCAAAGTCATCACTCAAGCTGGCGCTCGTCACACCCTTTATATGCCCTACCGGGCCTGGTAATAACACAAAAGAAGAACAGCACTAATGCACAGTAGTAGCCGTTCCACCAGTGATAGTGAATTGCATCTCTAATCATTTACATACTCGTCGATGGTGTGTACCTTTCAGAAGTTACATTGACATTCAGCCACGTCTTGTAGGTGGTTTAGTTTTTATTGTTAGGCAGTGTAAATACGTTTATCTACAAAGAAAGTAAAATCAACTCATACGGCAAAAGTTCAGCCGACATAGGGAGCAACATACAGAGCAGAGCTACACAGGTAAAGACATCCTAGTACAAGAAGAACGCGCTGCTTGCATCAAAAACCTAAATGTGGAGACCAGTGATTTATTAAGTGCTTTGTTTGGAGCGTCAGCGTGGACAGCTCATACACGTTTGGGGCCACTGACACCCGAGGGGGATACAGAAGGTCTCATGCACAGCAAATGAATTTCTTAGGATAACACACGGAAAAAGGTCTGTCCAACCAACAGTACACAATAGAAGAGATCAATCAACTAGCCACGTCTACCGACACAAAAGTTTTCTAGTTAATGTAGCGGAAGGAGTGATTCATGACAAGAGGGGAAGACCTAGACAGCTATACCTCACGCAGTTCAAGTACACTATGTGACCAAAAGTATCCTGAACGCCCCAAAGACGTACGTTTTTCATATTAGTTGCATTGTGATGTCATCTACTGCAGGTACTCCATGTCAGCGACCTCAGTAGTCATTAGACATCGTGAGAAAGCAGAATGGGGTGCTCCGCGGAACTCACGGACTTCGAACGTGGACAGGTGGTTCGGTGTCACTTGTGTCATACGTCTATACGCGAGATTTCCACACTCCTAAACATCCCTAGGTCAACTGTTACCTATGTGATAGTGAAGTGCAAACGTGAAGGGACGCGTACAGCACAAAAGCGTACAGGCCGATCTCGTCTGACAGAGACCGCCGACAGTTGAAGAGGGTCGTAATGTGTAATAGGAAGACATCTGTCCAGACCATCACGCAGGAATTCCACACTGCATAAGCATCCACTGCAAGTACTACGACACTTAGGCGGGAGGTAAGAAAACTTGGATTTCATGGTCGAGCGGCTGCTCAGAAGCCACACATCAAGCCGGTAAATGACAGACGACGCCTCGCTTTGTGAAAGAAGTGTAACATTGGACTATTGAACAGTGGAAAAAGGTGGTCTGGAGTGACGAATCACGGTACACAACATGCCGATCCGATGCCGGAGTGTGGCGAATGGCTGGTGAAAGTCGTCTGCCAGCGTGTGTAGTGCCAACAGCAGAATTCGGAGACGGTGGTGTTATGGTGTGGTCGTGTTTTTCATGGAGTAGCTTGCACCCCTTGTTGTTTGGCGTGCCACTATCACAGCATAGGATTACATTGATGTTTTAACCACCTTCTTGCCTCCCACTGTTCAAGCATCTTTCAACACGATCGAGCACCTGTTCATGATGCATGGCATGTTCCCGAGTGGTTACACGACAATAACATCCCTGCAATGAACTGGCCTACACAGAGCCCTGACCTGAATCCTACAGAACACCTTTGGGATGTTTTGGAACGCCGACCTTGTGCCACGTCTCTCCTCAGTGCAGCACTCCGTGAAGAATGGGCTGCCATTCCGTATGAAACCTTCCAGCACCTGATTGAACCTATGCCTGCGAGAGTGGAAGCTCTCATCAAGGCTAAGGGTGGGCCAACACCAAACTCAATTCCAGTACTACCGATGGAGGGCGCCACGAACTTGTAAGTCATTTTCAGCCAGGTGTCCGGATACGTTTGATCACATAGTGTACGATGTGGAAACTGGTTCATATGAGGAAATGAGGAGAGCAAAATGGAACAGAGAGGTGCGGAGAACAAAAGTTACTGCCACTCAGTTTGCAAACTGAAACATAATCTTAATACTGATTGTCTGTGTATCGACCTCTTTCCGTTTCGCTTCTTGGTATTTGTCATTACCGGCTTCTCTGACTTCTTCACCCACCTTGAGAAATATCAGGTAATACGAACCTCTTCATGGTTCTGAATTTAGGATCAATTTGCACAGTCTTTTCGATATTTTTCACATTTCTGCATAGCAAATTTGAGGTTGTCGTGTAACTTAGACACGTCCCAGTCCGCTTCAAATATGCGGGGTGTTACGCGTATAAGTACACATAACGTACTCATTCCTGCCGAAATATTTACCCACAAGTGCATTTTCCGTTGTTTTTTTTTTGTCTTCCCGCAGATACGTTGTAATGGGTTTTTTGGGATTTTATGTAATGTTGTTGTGGTGGTTTGTACGTGTTATTGTAAAAATGTAGTAGCGAGAATAACAGTATTATTTGAAATAAATAAATAATCTCTGATAATTTATGTGCTGCTGAGCCCGGCTATAACGAGTTTCAATAATTCTTTATTAGAAATTAAAATGTGCACCAAATAATTAACATGTACACCACAACCTCTAGCCATAACAACGCTGGTGTCGTAAATATTTTTATTTAAAGTCACTGATAAATTAGTCGGGGAAAAATTAATCTTACGCACCAGCCATAAAATTATTAGACTTGCGTAAAAACAGGTTGTTCTACTGAATGTTAATTTCACTTTTACAATAGAAAAATAATAAATTCCTGTGGTTTCTTGTCCTAGGAGTTCAAATATTGTAATAACGATCGAAAGAATTAGGTCTGATTATTTCTGCAGTTTAAAATTGCCGCTCCATAAGCTCACGAAATGGCGGCAAACAAAGCACAGTCTGGACTGCTGCGGACACAAAACTTAAAACATTCATGGTTGGTTATCTAGTTACAAATAAAAGTCTGAAAACTAGAATTGCATTTAGGAAATTCTTCGTTATATTTTTCTTTTGATCACTTATGACTGCCTTTTTCAATATTTAAAAGAACAGACCTGAACTTATCTTCGATCTCATACGCTTCATACATCAAGAGAAGAAGGAAAAATTTCAGAGACTATACAATGCCAATACATTCTTTTAGTGGTATTATCTTCTGTTATATAATTATTTTTTGTGGCAAACTGTTTATAAAATAATAAAATATATTGTTGTTATTACACAATATAATAATAAGTGACAACATAATAATAAGTCTTTTCTCAGTTAAAAGTTATTTCTGGAATAAATATTCGTTAATTCATAAGTCTCGAGTACTGTCCCATACACTGGTGACACAAAATCATGGCGTTGACATTACAACGTCTCATAATTTGTATCTAATGTATAATTTCTCGGTCCTAACCGCACCACTGAATAGTATTCACCTGTCAGTATAGATAATTTCAGCATATGATCCACAGCCCAGGAAAAAGTAAGCCTTTATGGTTTACTCTTGGCATATGTACTTGGAGGCACTCACCAAGCCGTCCGCTGTGACCGAGCGGTTCTAGGCGCTTCAGTCCGGAACAGCGCTGCTGCTACGGTCGCAGGTTCGAATCCGGCCTCGGGCATGGATGTCTGTGATGTCCTTAGGTTAGTTAGGTTTAAGTAGTTCTGAGTCTCGGGGACTGATGACTTCAGATGTTAAGTCCCATAGTGCGCAGAGCCATTTGAACCATTTTTTAAGGAAATTATTCGGCCAAGAACAGATTTTTTTTTCATCTTACAGTCTGATATCACAGCTTAATAGTGAACTTGTTATCGTTTCACTGTTGCCCATAGGTATTGTGATACGTCGCAACTAAGTACACTCGTCTTCAGAAAAAAAAATCATCTTGAACGACCAGAGACAGGACGTTCATATTCACAGGTCATGTACACTGGTATGTTCTATAAGAATAATTAGCATTTTAGTCAACTCGTTTCATCATACGTCCTACAGGCTAGAAGACACAGGCTCCGCCATGGGCCCTGATAACTTTTTTCATGCGTGTTGGCTTCGACGCGTATAAGGCGCGAATGGCGTTCTGTGGTACACCCATCCATGCTCCATTCACCTCGTTCCAAAGTCCATCTGTGGTGGTTAGCAATTCACCCGTCGTTTCGCCATGTCCCACATTTTCGATCGGCGACAGGTCTGGTGATGTGGCGGGCCAGACAAAAGGCTGACATCCTGTGACAGCAAGAAGGCATGTATTCGTGCAGCAACGTGTGGTTCGCGCATTGTCTTGCTGAAAAATGGCTTTTGGGGAGTTGTGCAGAAAGGGTATGATGGCGGGTCGCAGGATGTCATTCACGTAGGTCACACTGGTGGCAGTGTCCTGGACACGAACCAACAGTGATTTGTGCTTGAGCCCAGTAGCGCCCCGACCCAAAAGCACTTGATTTGGCGTTGTACTTCATGTGCGAATGCAGTGACTGTGATGCGACTCCTCCTGTCTGCAGCGAGTTTGGGGGTAATAATAGATTAAAATCTAAATTGGATAGAGCACGTAACTGCAGTGTGCAAAAAAGCATCAGCATCTCTTCATGTCCTACAAAAATACAAAAAAACTCTTCCCTTTCGATCTGAAAAAGAAATTAGTACAAACACTTATATTCCCAATCATTGACTACAGCGATATTATCCTACAAGGCCTCTCTCAGGAAAATTCGCGACGTCTGGAACTGGTTATGAATGAATGAATGCCTGCGTCCGATATATCTGTGACGTTTGACTGTTTGATCACATTTCATCGGCATATGCAAAATTGTCCTGGCTGCTTGCAGGCAAATGCAGAGATTTCCATACACTCTGCCTTGTAAATGTACACTGTCCCTCATATCTCTCCTCAGCCTTAACGCTTATGTCAGAACAACATGACAGAAACACACGTTCCCATCATAATAAAATCCTCTCTGTTCCACTGCATCGCTCAGTCACCTTCTCCAAGTCCTTTACGGTAAAGGGAACCCGACTCTGGAATAACCTCCTTCGTTATGTTAGAGAACTTAAAAACATGTCCGGCTTCAAAAAACAGTTAATGACGTATCTACTCAAGCAACAGTAATGCCTTCCTCTGTACATGAATGCACTTTACCTCATTACTTCCCTCTTTCCCCCTCCTTAAATCTCCCTGCCCCAAAACTCGCTATACTAGTAAACATGTACTTTACACATCAAGATATTAATGTACGTCTGCACAATCTTCATTACTATTGCCAATTTTTCTCATGTTTATCATTATCGTTTGATTTTTTTTTACTGTTATTACTATTGCTTTTATCACAATTTATATGTATAGCACATGTTGTAAAAATACAGCCAGCAAAAAAATGGTTCAAATGGCTCTGAGCACTATGGGACTTAACTACTGTGGTCATCAGTCCCCTAGAACTTAGAACTAATTAAACCTAACTAACCTAAGGACATCACACACATCCATGCCCGAGGCAGGATTCGAACCTGCGACCGTAGCGGTCTTGCGGTTCCAGACTGCAGCGCCTTTAACCGCACGGCCACTTCGGCCGGCGGCAGGTGGTGTTGCGCAGCGATATCGATGTTGACCTTGAACCCGTGGGCTGACATGGTTCAAATGCTAATCATTGCTGCAGAACATACTAATTTACATATTCTGTGAATATGAACGTCCTGTCTCTAATCGTTCAAGCTGTTCTGTTTTTTTTCTCAACATGAGTGTAAAACAGACCACGTATTTTCTAAAGTTTGCAGTAAAAAATACAGTCACTGGTTAGCTTCCGTTTGGCGCACTTTAGGTCATATAGTGCTTCATATCAAATTTGGTATCGGAATTGTTTCTAACGGTGGAAAGGAAGCCATAAGTATTTCCAGTCTCTGCTAAATACGTGACATACACACATCAAAGAAAGTTTTGCATCACCTCGGTTCCGAGAGTTCCGGAGCCTGTACAGAAAATTGTGCCCTTTTTATTGCTCATGAAAACCACACATTGGATGTTGTATCACCATACAGCGAGACCTTCAGAGGTGGTGGTTCAGATTGCTGTACACACCGATACCTCTAATACCCAGTAGCACGTCCTCTGTATTCGTCGTGGCATACTATCCACAAGTTCATCAAGGCACTGTTGGTCCAGATTGTCCCACTCCTCACCGGCGATTCGGCGTAGGTCCGTCGGAGTGGTTGGTGGGTCACGTCGTGCATAAACAGCCCTTCTCAATCCATCCCACACATTTATATTAGAATAAATAAGCCCTCGGTCAAAATTTACCAGGTTTCGACGCTACTATGAGCGTCGTCTTCAGAATTACACTAACTGTATTAAGACATATTAGGTATATAATACATTAATACTTTAATTTTATTATACTGACTGGAAAAGATGCAGTCACATATTAAAAAAGATCTAAGCCGGAAAGCCGGCGTCATGAATAGTTGTGAGGTGGCGAGCCGCTAAGGGCTGCTCCTACTGTGAACAAGGGTTGCAACAAGACTGAGGTGCCCACTTTAGAAAGCGTGGGCAAGTAAACATGGTGTTGCTACGAGCGCCATCTAGTAGCCGCAGAAACAACTAGGCTCCTGTACATTCAAAATTAGACACGTGAAATTGTGATACAGCTGATTCAGCTGATTCGGGCATAACGTAAGCACTAGTGATAATAGGATGAAGTTACATATTTTTATGCTTTAAATAGTGGTACATTTTGTAACGCAAAAAACGTTAGTTATGACATACAAGAAAACAGCAAACATGTGACAGGAAAGTCCGCAGCTCGTGGTCGTGCGGTAGCGTTCTCGCTTCCCGCGCCCGGGGTCCCGGGTTCGATTCCCGGCGGGGTCAGGGATTTTCTCTGCCTCGTAATGACTGGGTGTTGTGTGCTGTCCTTAGGTTAGTTAGGTTTAAGTAGTTCTAAGTTCTAGGGGACTGATGACCATAGATGTTGAGTCCCATAGTGCTCAGAGCCATTTGAACTATTTTTTGTGACAGGAAAACAACATTCCGGTAAACTGCATGAGGAAATCTGAATCAAAGCTCAAGCAATGGCTTATACATCCCACACATGTTCAATAGGGTTAATGTCTGGAGAACATGGTTTCCACTCTAGTCGGACGATGTCGTAATCCTGGAGGTGTGTACGATGTCGTCCACGAAGACGAATGCCTCGCCAATATGCTGCCGATGTGGTTGCGCTATGCGTCGGAGAATGGATATTCACGCATCGTACAGCCACTACGGCGCCTTCCATGATCACCGGCGGTGTACGTCGGCCCCACATAATGCCAGCCCAAAACAGCAGGGAACCTCCACCCTGCTGGACAGTATGTCTAAGGCGTTCACCCTGACCGGGTTGCCTCCAAAAACGTCTCTGACGATTGTCTGGTTGAAGGCATATGCGGCACTCATCGGTGAAGAGGACGTGATGCCAATCCTGAGTGATCCATTCGGCATGTTGTTGGGCCCATCTCTACCATGCTGCATGGTGTCGTGGTTGCAAATATGGACCTCGCCATGGGCGTCGGGAGTGAAGTTGCGCATCATGCAGCCTATTGCGCACAGCTTAAGTCTCAACACGACGTCCTGTGGCTGCACGAGAAGCATTATTCAACTGTGGTGGCTTTGCTGTCAGGATTCCTCCGAGCCATAATCCATAGGGAGCAGTCATCCCGCCCTTGGTCAGCCTTTGCGAGGCATGTCATAGAGAGTTTCTGTCTCTCTGTATCCAAAAATGGTTCAAATGGCTCTGAGCGCTGTGGGACTTACCTTCTGAGGTCATCAGTCCCCTAGAACTTAGAACTACATAAACCGAATTAACCTAAGGACATCACACACACCCATGCCCGAGGCAGGATTCAAACCTGCGACCGTAGCGGTCGCACGGTTCCAGACTGTAGCGGCTAGAACTGCACGGCTACTCCCGCCGGCTCTCTGTATCCCCTCCATCTCCGGACAACATCGCTTTGGTTCACTACGAGACGCCTGGATCTTTCCTTGTTAAGAGCCCTTCCTGGCGCAAAGTAACAATGCGGAAGCGGAACCTATCGCAACGCAAAAAAAAAAAAAATGTGTGAAATCTTATGGGACTTAACTGCTAAGGTCATCAGTCCCTAAGCTTACACACTACTTAACCTAAATTATCCTATGGACAAACACACTCACACACCCATGCCGGAGGGAGGACTGGAACCTCCGTCCTGACCAGCCGCACAGTCCGTCCGCAGCTCGTGGTCGTGCGGTAGCGTTCTCGCTTCCCGCGCCCGGGTTTCCGGGTTCGATTCCCGGCGGGGTCAGGGATTTTCTCTGCCTCGTAATGACTGGGTGTTGTGTGCTGTCCTTAGGTTAGTGAGGTTTAAGTAGTTCTAAGTTCTAGGGGACTGATGACCATAGATGTTAAGTCCCATAGTGCTTAGAGCCAGCCAGCCGCACAGTCCATGACTGCAGCGCCCTAGACCGCTCGGCTAATCCCGCGCGGCTATCGCACCGCGGTATTGACCGTTTAGGCAAGGTAGAACTACAGACAACACGAACCGTGTACCTCCTTCCTGGTGGAACGACTGGAACTTATCGGCTGTCGGCTCCTCTGCATGGTTGTTTACATCTTTGGGCGGGTTTAGCGATATCTCTGAACGGTCGAAGGGACTGTGTCTGTGGTACAAAACCCACAGTCAACGTCTGTCTTCAGGAGTTCTGGGAACCGGAGTGATGGTCCTATCGCCCTTGTGAGAACACGAGGTTCGCACGGAAAACTGACGCATTGCGAAACCGTTATTGCAGCGTGTTGTATAGCTCGCCGTGTAGGTCCCGTGAGGATGCTTTAATACAGCAAAGAGATCTACTTGTGGGGAAAAACTGTGTTGACTGCCTAAAGCTGGAGCCAATAAAGGCTTCGAAATCCATTGCAATGAAAGTAAGCAACAAGCAGAGATGCGTGGAGAATTGAGCGAAAATAGCCCCACGTGTTTCAAAACAGCGTACCTTACAGCTGGAATCTGCACTAGTCAGAGCCGTGGAAGCAGTAGCTGGATTCCTATTGATTTCTGAGAGAAGCACAGCTGAGTCGCGCTCGTAGTCCTGGGGGGACTGCGGTCTCTGGGGAGGGCAGACTGACATCCCATCGCCGCTGCGCTGGGAACGTCCAAATCACTTTCCCGATCGTCAAGCTGCCTGCCACAGCGAACCGAGTTTTCCGGTAACTCTCGATTCATTTTGCGCTGCCTGCCTAGAGTCATGAGAACGAGGGCAACCGGGCAGATACCAACGGTCTGGTTTTAATAAATTCGAGAATATATTTTATTTGAATTAAAAACAGTCTTGGTTGCAAAATTTGTGGAAAGGTCTTACGGTACCGAACTACTGAGGTCATATGTAATCTAACTTAAGCTAACTTACCCTAAGGGCGACACACACACACAAACAAACACACACACACACACACAGCCCTTGCGGACCGTGACAAGACGCCCTTAGAACACGCGGCTACCCCGCTCGGCTCCCGGTTGCAATTTATTCTTTTATTAAGAACGCATTTCTACATCTACATCTACATCCATACTCCGCAAGCCACCCGACGGTGTATGCGGAGGGTACTTTGAGTACCTCTATCGGTTCTCCCTTCTATTCCAGTCTCGTATTGTTCGTGGAAAGAAAGATTGTCGGTTTGCCTCCGTGTGGGCTCTAATCTCTCTGATTTTATCCTCATGGTCTCTTCGCGCGATATACGTAGGAGGGAGCAATATACCGCTTGACGCCTCGGTGAAGGTATGTTCTCGAAACTTCAACAAAAGCCCGTACCGAGCTACTGAGCGTCTCTCCTGCAGAGTCTTCCACTGGAGTTTATCTATCATCTCCGTAACGCTTTCGCGATTACTAAATGATCCTGTAACGAAGCGCGCTGCTCTCCGTTGGATCTTCTCTATCTCCTCTATCAACCGTATCTGGTACGGATTCCACACTGCTGAGCAGTATTCAAGCAGTGGGCGAACAAGCGTACTGTAACCTACTTCCTTTGTTTTCGGATTGCATTTCCTTATGATTCTTCCAATGAATCTGTCTGGCATCTGCTTTACCGACGATCAACTTTATATGATCATTCCATTTTAAATCACTCCTAATGCGTACTCCCGGATAATTTATGGGATTAACTGCTTCCGGTTGCTGACCTGCTATATTGTAGTTAAATGATAAGGGATCTTTCTTTCTATGTATTCGCAGCACATTACACTTGTTTACATTGAGATTCAATTGCCATTTCCTGCACCATGCGTCAATTCGCTGCAGATATTCCTGCATTTCAGTACAATTTTCTATTGTTACAACCTCTCGATATACCACAGCATCATCCGCAAAAAGCCTCAGTGAACTTCCAATGTCATCCACAAGGTCATTTATGTATATTGTGAATAGCAACGGTCCTACGACACTCCCCTGCGGCACACCTGAAATCACGCTTACTTCGGAAGACTTCTCTCCATTGAGAATAATATGCTGCATTCTGTTATCTAGGAAATCTTCAATCCAATCACACAATTGGTCTGATAGTCCATTGCTCCTACTTTGTTCATTAACCGACTGTGGGGAACTGATTCGAAAGCCTTGCGGAAGTCAAGAAACACGGCATCTACCTGGCAACCCGTGTCTATGGCCCTCTGAGTCTCGTGGACGAATAGCGCGAGCTGGGTTTCGCACGATCGTCTTTTTCGCCTTCGTGGGGCATCTTCAGATTATCTAGAGGTGTAACGAGATAAGCAAAAGTTAGGATATGGTCCTAGCATGCAAGATTGTAAATGTGAGTAAGGAACTGCTACTGACATAAAATTTTCCTTTTATAACATTTTAAAAACCATTCCCAGAAGCAATGGCTATTACCATGCAGTGAAGTCAATTTTTGAAATGTTTACATAATTTTGACAATGTTCTTCTAACCAGATTCCATTTCGATGTTATTATTCCCCTGCCCCCCTCAACGACTCATTCTTAGGCATTATACTGTTAAAATCGAGTCGGGACTTGCTGTTTTAAGAATTTGTCTTATCCCAAATCTGTATTGGGATGATGCCCATCTATGGTAATCATCTTCTAGTTTTAATTGGTTGCTGCTGGTGTTACTTTTTTATCTTTTTGGAATAATTTAAGGTTTCTTTATGGTCGACATTAAAATGATTCAGTTATTTTAGACGTTTTTCGTAGGAGTTAAGTATGATGTCTGTTATATGACTGCTTTGAGGCCCACCTATGTGTGTTCTCTGCAGTAATCGTAAGCAAGCACAATTCCCTCATTCGCCTGACGCTCCTACCGTGAAATTACGTCGGCATCTCTGTGTATTATGTTAAAATGTGTACACTTCTTTGCGAGTGTGGTGCTGTCATTGCACCATTATGGCCTGCTGGTGCGACTTAAGTAAGTTAAGTTTCGTTTGATTTGATTATTTATTTAGAATTCTATCGCGCGGTCAAACGATGTTACATTAGTTGTCTTTGACTAGGATTCTGCGGGTTCATCTCATCCGAAGTGTCTTTCAACCCAGCACAGAGCCGTTTTTAAAATGTTGTAAAGGACCAGCAGCAATTCCTCATTCACATTTAGAATCGTGCTTGCTAGGACCATACTCTAATTTTTGATTACCTTGTTATCCCTGTACATAGTCTGAAGATGCCTCACGTACTCGAAATGCGTTGTTAATAAAAGACGAAACTGCAACCAAGACTGTTTTAGATTCAAACATTCTACACACGGTTGCTCTACCAGACGGCCTAATGAAGTGAAAACATATTTCGCTGACAAAAAGCATCTCATTTACGAAATTTAACTTTATTTCTCTTCATAATCATCTCCGTTATTTAACAATGTATATGTCCATGAGCTTCAGAATTTCCAATCCTTACTCTGCTGCTGCCAGTACATTACGCAAGTTGCTGGCTGCAACCTTCATATCGGCACCCGTTCCTGAACGTCCCTCTCGCTAAACACTGTGGGCTTCACGAAAAGGTGAAAGGAGAGAGGCCTGTACTGTTGAGGGTCAGATCAATAGATTGACATCCAAAATGATCCAGCAAGCTGGTGTGAGGGAGGACTTTTAGTGAACAATGACAACACCGCGACGAAGCATTCCACGCTTTCAAGTTTAGATTGCCCCGCATAGTTTTCACAGGCTGTCATAACATCGATCTGCATTGATTTCGTTGCCATTTGTCATGACGTTCCCGAAAAAACAGCGGACATGTACACAGTCCCAATCAGAATTGCTAATATTACGTAATACTCATATTTTTGCTTTTCATTATTATTTCCATTTCGTTTCAGGTCAACTAAGGGCAGTTAGTTCGCGAACGTCCTGTCGACCCCTGTTCACTAGTCTGCATATTTTGAGATTGGCCTCTCAATGTATATATTCTCCACTGTCGTTTCTTGTTATCAATATCAGCCTATTCCCAAGAGTAAGCATCTTTCACTCAATACTCGGCAGAAATCCAACCTGCATTTGGATCGGAATTCCTTAACTCTTGTGCAGAAAGGTTGCAGCGTAATTCCACATCCATTTTCACTAAGCTACCAAAAGAATTCAAAAATCTTAGCAGTACTCCACGCCCTTGCAAATCTAAACTGTAGACTTTCCCCATGGGTCACTCCTTCTATTCTGTTGAGGAGTTCCTTGAAGAATTAAATTGATTCTTAGTTATATTGTTGACTGCGTTTACTGAAACTTACGGCTTGACTTTTTTGGGTTCTTAAACATTTTATTTTTATCTGATGTTACTTTTAGCCTGTGATTTCATGTACTGACACGTTCCATGACCTTGGAGATTTGCTGCTCAATTTGGGTCTACGGAACTTGACGTGTAAATAAATAAATAAATAAGTATATCGTTCAATGTTCTGTGAGGACTATCAAACAACTTGTTTGGTCTATTCCACGTCAAGTTGATGCACTACGCCGGGGAAAAGAAGGTGTGACACGATAATAGATGGTAACCCTCTACTTTTTTAACCTCGGTGTATGAAAGTTTGGGTCAGTCAGTGTAATCGTTAAGCCTACCGTCCGCGACATGAGGGAAATCTGGATTCAAGATCCTGTCCGTCAAAAATTTTCGTGCGTAAGCAACACCTAGTATGTACACTGAAGAGACAAAGAAACTGGTACACCTGCCTTATATCGTGTAGGGCCCCCGCGAGGACGCAGAAGTGCCGCTACACCACGTGGCATGGACTCGACTAATGTCTGAAGTAGTGCTGGAGGGAACTCACACCATGAATCCTGCAGGGCTGTCCATAAATCTGTGAGAGTACGACGGGGTGGAAATCTTATCTTAACAGCACGTTTTAAGGCATCCTAGATATGTTCAATAATGTTCATGTCTGGATAGTCTGGTGGCCAGCGGAAATGTCTTAAGTAAGAAGAGTGTTCCTGGAGCCACTCTGGAGCAATTATAGACGTGTGGGGTGTCGCATTGTCCTGCTGGAATTGCCCATGTGCGTCGGAATGCACAGTAGACATCAATGGATGCAGGTGATCACACAGGATGCTTACGTACGTGTCCCCTGCCAGAGTCGTATCTAGAAGTTCCAGAGCTCCCATATCACTCCAGCTGCACACGCCCCATACCATTACAAATCCTCCACTAGCTTAAACATACCCCTACTGACATGCAGCGTCCATGGACTCACGGGGTTGTCTCCTACACGGTCATCCGCTCAATACAATTTGAAACGAGACTCGTCCGACCAGGCAACATGTCAGTGTTGAGGGCCCAGGTGAGGGGCAATGCTTCATGTCCTGCAGTCATCAAGGTTACACGAGTGGGCCTTCGGCTCCGAAAGCCCATATCGAGGATGTTTCGTTGAATGCTTCGCACGCTGACACTTGTTGATGGCCAATGTTTGAAAGCTGCGGAAATTTACAAAAGGGTTGCACTTCTGTCACATTAAACGATTCTCTTCAGTCGTCGTTGGTCCCTTTCTTGTAGGATCTTCTTCCGGCCGCAGGGATGTCGAAGATTTGATGTTTCACCGGATTCCTGATATTCACGGTCACTCGTGAAATGATCGTACGGGTAAATCCCCATTTCATCGCTACCTCTGTTATACTGTGTATCATCGCCTGCGCGCCGACTCTAGCACCAGGTTAGAACTCACTTAAATCTTGATAACCCGCCGTGTTAGTAGCAGTAACCGATCTAACAATTGCGCCAGGAACTTGTTGTCTCATGTAGGCTTTGCGACTGCAGTGCTGTATTGTGCATGTTTCCATGTCTCTGTATTTGAGTGCAAATGCCCATACTAGTTTCTTTGGTGCTTCAGTGTATAATAATCGTAAACGTGATACGTAATTGGCTGTAATATTGTGTTTATTAAATCGTGCGATTAGGCAATTTCGACTATGCGTCATTGTCAAGCACATTTGTAACATCTATATTTAATATCAATTTCAAATCACTCTTAATCACGAGTAAAAAGTAGCCATATTCCGTCGTTTTACAAAAAGGTCCACACTATAGTGACACCTTTTAAGGTCGTATTCTGAACTTTGCTCTATGTACAATTGAGTTACAATGTTATTGCACAGCCACGCGGGGTTGCCGCGCGGTCTGGGGCGTTTTGTCACGGTTGGCGCGCCTCCCCCCGTCGGAAGTTCGAGTCCTCCCTCGGGCTTGGATGTGTGTGTTGACCATAGTGTAAGATTGTTTAAGTTAGTTTAAGTAGTGTGTAAGCTTAGAGACCGGTGACCTAAGCGGTTTGGTCCCATAAGATCTTACCACGAAAAAAAAAATGTTTCAAATGGTTCTGAGCACTATGGGACTTTACTTCTTAGGTCATCAGTCCCCTAGAACTTAGAACTACTTAAACCTAACTAACCTAAGGACATCACACACATCCAAGCCCGAGTCAGGATTCGAACCTGCGACCGCAGTGGTCGCGCGGCTCCAGACTGTAGCGCCTAGAACCGCTTGGCCACCCTGGCCGGCCTTACCACAAATTTACAATTTGTTGTTCTACATAGAGCAAAGTTCAGAATACTATCTTAAAAGGTGTGACTGCAGTGTGGACCTTTTTTTGTAAAATGACGGAATATGGTTACTTTTTACTCGTGATTAAGAGTTATTTGCAAATTTCATGAAGTACTGACGTTAGAAATATGCTTGACATTGACGATTAAATAAACATCACATTACAGCCTACTACGGACAACGTCTACGTGTAGTATGCATGTGGAGACTGTAGATCCCCACAAGTACCAGATTTTAGGCTAATATGTAGCTAATGTCAGAAATACTTCGCAATTTCGTTTACGTTTCATAAAATTAAAAAAAAAATGTGCACAGGCAGAACGGTTTTTTTTGTGCTGAAATTAATTTTTTTAATAATCTTGTTCCTCCCAGGTAGAATATCTAGTTTATGTTACTTGAAAGAAGGTACACACCTCGCGTTACTGAAACTGTGTGTTTAACAAGACTCATTTTCTTTCTGTTGCAGACCCGACCCGGGAAATCCAGGAAGACAAGGATGGAACGTGTGTGTCATGGGAGGGCGCTACGTTGACTGAACGCCTTCCTCCATCGAGTTCATCGGAACGACCGCCGAGACGGCCGGCGTTCGGCGAAAAGCGACGACGCGAGGACAATATGGTATCCGATAAGGGCTCACACAGAAGCGATACCGCCACTGGAAGGGGCCATCCATAAAGGAGCAGCTCCGGAGCGCCTTCGTCCGTAACGGGTTTCCAGTGAGTGTAGCTCCTGGAAGGGACACAGTGCGGGGGTGGGAGGTTGCGGACTGTGTGCGAGCAGAGGTGGATGTCTGTCAGAGCGCACAAATCTCCCTCCAGTTGCTGCGAGGCCTTCGAACTGTCGAGGCGGTGAACTCCAAGCGGACTGCTCCAGCGTAGAGCTATGTCGAGGACTAGTGATTCGATGACAGCAGCTCCAAGTGTGTGTCTGTAACGGCGTATTGCGGAGTGCGCGGCGAAACATGTGGAATGGTAGCCACTGTGAACTGACGCGGGTGTGTAAGTGACGTCAGCGTTCCTTGGATCATTTACGTCGTTTTCGAGCAACGACAGTTCGTTCTCCGGTAGCTGACGACAGTACTACGAGATATCGCGAGGAATTTTTCAGAAGGCGTCAGACTCATGGGGACGGAATGAGAATCTCGCTCTGCGCTGGCAATTTCTCAGTTCATTCTAAGCACTTCCACGACAGATGCACCACTGTATCAGACTTACAAGGGTTTGGTGTCTGAAGAAAAATTAAAACGTGCTGTCCATCCCCCACTGGAGAACTATTGTACACTCTGTTCAGTGCGAAGTTAATATCCCCAATACCCTACAGAAAACTACACTGTTGCTCATATCTGTAAGATGGTAAATAGACGTGTCTTCTACACGCCACTTTACTAGCGATCTCCATGTATTTACCTCCATCACTGCCAATGCTCACTCAAAATTAGGTGTAAAACTACCAGGCTCTGTTCAGAGTGTAAATAGTAAAAGCTAAGAGTCGCTTCGGAAACAATTACTCAAGACTGTAGTCTTCCAGTCCGTTCAAATGCTACGGACGTCAGCGTAATATATTTGGTAATTACTGATGTGAAGAGGCTTTAGAAAAACATACTTACATGCTCAATGAGACCAGAATGTAGTAGGAATTGGACAGCTGAAAATAATATTATTGCTGTCTTATTGAATTATTGAGCCACATTATCTAGGTGAAATTCGTTATTGTTTGCTAACAAGCAAATTAGTGTCAGTATTAACGTCGTATATGCTGTTATTGTCTCATTTAATGAGACTTACTGTGGTATTTTCTGTGCACAACCCTGCGTCTGAATGTGGGTAGGAGACCGGAACCTCTCATATTGAACTACGTCGATAGCAGTCGCATCTGAATGCTTTATCAGTGTTCACTAGTTTATTTGTATAGCCCTTACGCTATTGCCAAAAATTGGTGGTGCGTTTACTAGAAAGTAGCGCATGTGTGTGCATCAAAATATTTGGCCGAGGTAGTGTGTTGTTACTGGGCTCAAACGAGCAACTGAGAGGGCTGAAGGTGTCAGTGAGGAGTAGAGCGAGAAGTATTGCATAGGAGAGTAAGGAGTTGAGGGTGGGATTGAACAGCAGCAACAGCCGAGCAATTTGTTGACGTAGATCAGGAGGATCGTTGCGGCCATGGGTTGCGAGCTGGGAAAGCTGCTAGTGCTTCAGAGAGGCAGCGGAGGAGGTGGCGGCGGCGGAGGCGGCGGGGGCGGAGCGTCCTGCCCCCAAGCGGGCCCGCCACCCCCGGCCACGGACCCCCGCATCCCGCTGACGGCGCGCCAGAAGTACAACATGCTCGCCTCCTGGAAGGGCATCAGCCGCGCCATGGAGCCCACTGGAGTCTACATGTTCCTCAGGTCAGTGCTGCCAACCACCAAGCTGCTAACAGTTGCGTAGGTTCCTACCGCTACTCACTAGCTGAAGACATTCATCGCGCGTCTGGTGGGTTTGTGATCTGTCCAAGTCATTTAATTATGAAGATTACGCCACTCTCTTAGAAAAGCTCAAGTTTTGTGGAATTGTTAGATTTACAAACAACTGGTTTGACTTACACTTCACCAAGGTTGCGCTAATAATCCAAACTAAGCTGGAAGAAGAGAACATTTTAACTACGTCCACACTCACTGTCTCACAGAAAAGTGAACAGGATTTTTTCGCAGGAAATTTAATACAGTTAAATTTTTTGCTGGGATACGTTTACGCTGGAGGCCACAGTTTTCGAGGTACTCAAGAAACACGCTTTCGAAGGTCACGTTTATGTTTTCCTCCAATAATTCGAAAGCTACGGGCTCTAGCGAAAATTCATCCGAATCACAATTTAACTACATTAAATTTCCGACAAAAACGTCCTGTTCATTTTTTTCCGTAAGAGTTTGCATGGGGTGAGCGAGAGAAGATGAAAATCTTGGCAGTGGTATTCGAAGGCACTACTGTCTGCTTATAATCCACCAGTAGCGGCAGCTGGACCACCCTGCGGAACTGAATGACATGCCACATGACAATCATCAAGAAAAATCAGCAGCTTTTGTTCACAGCACTAGCGTTACAATAAATCCCATGAGAGAGAAGCCAATAGTAGAAATTGTGAATGATGTTTCTCAAAGATGTATTCTGAGTTTCACTGAGAACACACTATATTCAGTTCTGTACTGCAAACAGGGGAATACCAATAACTGACGTAGCACATGAACAAGTGTACGGTAATATAGAGTACATACTAATGAAAAAATTGAACCATAAGAAACTTATTACTGAACTTCTCAAACAATTAAGTTTAGCTAGTTTCGCTTTTCGTATAATGGCTAGTTCTGTAAACAAAAGAAACAACCTCCTAACGTTTTTTTGTATGTTTGCGTTTAATATTGTCTAATGGAATAACTTTCTGCGACAACCCATTACTTAGGCAACGGTTTTGATTGCACGACAGCGAGCAGTAAGAAGTCATATCTGATGTTCACCCATTTGCGTCTCGTAGATGGCTCTTCAAAGAATTTGACATTTTAACTCTTGATTCACAATATATGTATTCGCTGGTGAAATTCGTGATGAACAATCTATCACAAATTGAGAACAATAGCGATGTCTATAGCTATAACACTAGAAGAAAAATGACATGTATTACTTACTTACTACTTAAACTGTCAGTCGGCCAGAAACAAGTTCAGCGTGCGTGCACTAAAACAGGGGTGGGCAACCGACGGCTGGTGGATCGGATCCGACCGCTGGTATTTTCAATTGGGCATGCGGAAAAAATAGCGTAACTGCTCCTAACTGTTTGTCGACACAGGTTGTCTATCTCAATGCCGTATTTTTTTAATTTTTATTTGTTTTTCGCCAACATCTACATCTCTCAGTAGCGCTTGCAACCTACGTCCTTAATTATCTCTGTCTTCATCTCCAATTTCTACCTTGCACAGCTGCGTTTAGTATCATGCAAGTTATTCCCTGATGTCTTAGCAAATGCCATATCATCCTGTCCCTTCTTCTTGTCAGTTTTTTCCATTTATTCCCCGCCCATCCCGCAGAGAATCTCCTCATTCTTTATCTTATCAGTCCACCCAATTTTTAACATTTTTCTGTAGCACTACATCTCAAATGCTTCGATTCTCTTCTTTTCCGAATGTCCCATAGTTCATGTTTATCTACCATACAACACTGTGCTCCGAAAGTACATACTCAGAAATTTCTTCCTCGAATTAAGAGAAATGGCCCTGAGCACTATGGGACTTAACATCTGAGGTCATCAGTCGCCTAGAATTCAGAACTACTTAAACCTAACTAACCTAAGGACATCACACACATCCGTGCCCGAGGCAGGATTCGAACCTGCGACCGTAACGGTCGCGCGGTTCCAGACTGAAGCGCCTAGAACCGCTCGGTTACAGTGGCCGGCTTCATTTTTGTACTTCATTCTTCCGTCGATCTGCTTCAGTACACTATGTGATCAAAAGTATCCGAACACCTGGTTGCAAATAACTTAACAAGTTCTTGGCGCCCTCCATCAGTAACGCTGGTATTCAACATGGTGTTGACCCACAGCTTCGATGACAGCTTCCACTTTCACAGGCATACTTCCAATCAGGTGCTGGAAGGTATCTTTGGGAAAGGCAGCCCATTCTTCACGGAGTGCTGCGCTGACGAGAGGTATCGATGTCAGTAGGTGAGGCCTGGCACGAAGTACGCGTTCCGAAACATCCCAACGGTATTCTATAGGATTCAGGCCAGGACTCTGTGCAGGCCAGTCCACTACAGGGATGTTATTGTCACGTTTCCACTCCGCCACAGGCCGTGCATTATAAAGAAGTGATCGATCGTTTTGAAAGATGCAATCACAATCTTCGAATTCTCTTCAACATTGGGAAGCAAGAAGGTGCTTAAAACATTAATGCAGGCCTGTGCTGTGATAGTGCCAAGCAAAACAACAAGGGGTGCAAGCCCCTCCACGAAAAACACTACAGCATAACACCAGCGTCTCCGAATTTTACTGTTAGCACTACACACGCTGGCAGATGACGTTCACCGGGCATTCGCTATACCTACACCCAACCATCGGATCGCAACATTGTGTACAGTGATTCGTCACTCCACACAGCGTTTTTACACTGTTCAGTCGTCCAGTGTTTACGCTCCTTACACCAAGCGAGGCGTCGTTTGGCATTTACCAGCGTGATGTGTGGCTTATGAGCAGCCGCTCGATCATGAAATCCGTTTTCTTAGATCCCGCCCAACTGCCATACTACTTGCAGTGGATCCTGATGCAGTTTGGAATTCCCGTGAGATGGTCTGGATAGATGTCTGCCTCTTACGCATTACGATCCTGTTCAACTGTCGGCGGTCTCTGTCAGTCAACAGACGAGGTAGGCCTGAACGCTTTTGTGTTGCACGTGTCCCTTCACGTTTGCAGTTCACTATCACAACGGAAACAGAGGACCTAGGGATGTTTAGGAGTGTGGAAATCTCACGTACAGACGCATGACACAAGTGACACCGAACCACCTGACCACTTTCGCAGTCCGTGAATTCCGAGGTGCCCCCCATTATGCTCGTACCGTGAAATATCAGGAATGCGGTACAATATCAAATCTCTGACATCGCTGTGGCCGGAAGAAGATTCTGCAAGGACGGGACCAACGACAACTGAAAATCGTTCAACGTGACAGAAGTGCAGCCCTTCCGCAAATTGCTGGAGATTTCAACGCTGGCCCATCAACAAATGTCAGCGTGTGAACCATTCAACGAAACATCATCGATATGGGCTTTCGGAGCCGAAGGCCCACTCGTGTACCCTTGATGACTGCACGGCACAAAGCTTTACGCCTCACCTGGGCCCGTCAACACCGTCATTGGCCTGTTGATGACTGGAAAGATATTACCTGGTCGCACGAGTGTCGTTTCAAATTGTATAGAGCGGGTGGAGGTGTACGGGTATGGAGACAACCTCATGAATACATGGACCGTGCGTGTCAGCAGTGGACTGTTCAAGATGGTGGAGACTCCGTAATGGTGTGGGGCATGTGCAGTTGTAGTGATATTGGATCCCTGATACGCCTGGATACGACTCTGACAGGTGTCACGCACGTAAGCTTCCTGTCTGGCACCTGCATCCATTCATGTCCATTGTGCATTCCGACGGAGTTAGGCAATTCCAGCAGAACAATGCGACGCCGCACACGTTCAGGAACACTCTTCAGAGTTTAAACACTTCCTCTTCCCACCAAACTCTCTAGACATGACCATTATTGAGCATGTCTGGAGTGCCTTGCAACGTGCTGTTCAGAACAGATCTCCACATCCTCTTAGTATCACGGATTTATGGACAGACCTGCAGGATTCATGGTGTCAGTTCCCTCCAGCACCATTTCAGACATTAGTCGAGTCCATGCCAAGTCGTGCTGCGGTACTTCTGCGTCTTGGGGGTGAGGGGGGGGGGGGGGGGAGGGGGCCCTACACGATGTTAGGCAAGTGTACTAGTTTCTTTGGCTCTTCAGTGTAAATAAAACATCCGTCATACTGTGACGGAGACAGTGTTTCACAGCCTGTGTCGTGGTGTAGTGGCGGCAATGGCAAGTGCGAAGAGATGGTGCCCCTTTAAGGCACGGAATTAACTCAAACATGGGGTTGTTTAAACAGTAATGTGTCCCTGTCTGTGACACGGAACCGTGCCCAGTACAAATTTGCGCGCTCCAAAAAGAGGAGAACGGACGTGCAATGTTTGCCCAGCGTCCGGAAGATTTAGACTTTATGGCCTGCATAAGCGTGGCACGGTTCCAGCTGTGACAAGCAGCGTTATCTGTGCGCGGAATAAATTATCAGTACTGGCTCTTCCGAACATGCAAACGGAAGGGCCTCTGGTGTTTCGAGCACGGTACAAAGCGATCTTCGTCATTACTGTCGTCAGTTCATGTAAAACGACTGTAATAAAGGAAATAATATATCTTGGCAGGGTCAGCTACATAAAACGTGCCCCTGGTACTCAAAACAATTGCATCTATCTTAACTGTGTAGGGTCGTCATATAAAAAAGTGCTAGTTTAATTGGTACAATTTTCTTTCAGTTCTTTTTTGATTAGCTCAGATATCATGATTTGAGACCAGTAAGAAGTTAGGTTAACTCAACTGACAAATTTAAATATGAATAAACAACTCCTCAATTGCTTGGTGCCCTTCGCTCTTTAACTTCTTTCCATCGTGTTATTACGTGGGCACTGGAAAGAAATATGTGCTACCCACTGTAGAGAATTTCACACAGGTTTGCTTTAGTACGAATTTTTAGAGCAGGAGAATTGGTTACCAAATGTAAAACTTTCACTGCATTATTCGTCGCCAGTGCTGCAATATAGTTTTCACATACAATGAGGTGACAAAAGTCAAGGGACAGCGATGTGATTTAAAGATGGCGGTAGCATCGCGTACACAGAGTAGAAGAGGGCAGCGCACTGGCGAAGCTGTCGTTTGCAGTCAGGTGACTCATGTGAAAATGCTGTGTAGGCCGAACGGGCAGAAATTTCAAAATACGATATGAAGAACTCGTAAGACATAGCGACACGAACCAATCCAATTTGTGTCATCAAATCAGAACAGAGAATCAACACCTAAACCAGTTATAACACGCTAAAGGAATCTCGCACGTAACACCGAAGGGCCCGAAACTAAATCCTTCGGAAGAAATAGAAGTTTACAGTAACCCGTGTAAATATTCCAACAAAATCTCAAATGAACAAACTGAATTAAAACACAAAAACAATATCGACAACTTTATTGAAATCATCCAACTGGATCATGAGTAAATAAATTAACACCACGAGTAAACAAAACAAAGATTAAAAATTCTTACAAATCCACAGATTAATAACCGAGACGTAACTATAGTACCAATAAAGAGAACAAAGATTATATGTACTCGCAAACCCATAAAATAAAGCAGATACATATTGATAATTCTGGTAAACAAGAAAAAGATAATAACTTCTCACAAACCCATAGAACAACAGACATGTAACCATAATAAATTGTTAAAGGCTGTCGAATACAATTATAATTAGACCATCTCAAAAATAGTGTGCAATACCTACATAAACTTAAGTTTAATACATCTCCAGCTATATTAACATTTCGACAGCACCGGCAATAACGACGTGCTAAGGATGTAGGTAATTCAAAATCGTTATGTAA
The DNA here is from genome assembly GCF_021461395.2 of Schistocerca americana. Classification (NCBI taxonomy): domain Eukaryota; kingdom Metazoa; phylum Arthropoda; class Insecta; order Orthoptera; family Acrididae; genus Schistocerca; species Schistocerca americana. Next base: position 180,722,527 of record NC_060127.1, on the reverse strand, counting down.
TTTGTAGAAAATAAAAATGCACGAAAACGTTTTATTCAAGGTTGACTTTTTTGCAGATAGCTCGAAAATTATCGTGGGGTTCTAAATGAGCTCACAGCGGTCAGAAGAGGTCAATAAAAACATTATAGCAACGTAATTGGTTTTTCAATATATAATGTCCTTACAAGACATATACAACGCAACAGGCCTACGAGAAATAAAAGCCAGTAATGTCTACCTCTACACCTATACGCTGCGAACCACTGTGAAGTGCATAGCAGAGGGTACTCCCTACTGCACCGGTTGTTAGGCCTTCTCCCGTTCCATTCACGAATGGAGCGCGGGAAAAATTATTGTTTAAATGTCTCTGTGCGTGCAGTAATTAATCTGATCTTATCCTCACAGTCCCTATGACAGGGTTTGTAGTATATTCCTAGAGTCATCAGTTCTCTGTACTCGTTCGCTATCCCCTGTCAGTCCTATTTCGTACCGGTCCCACTCACTTCAGCAATATTCTAGGATGGGTCCCTCGAGTGATTTATATTTATAGACTAATTGTATTTCCTAGAATTATAGCAATAAACCGAAAACTGTTAAGCCGGCCGCTGTAGCCGAGCGGTTCTAGACGCTTCAGTCCGGAATCGCGCTGTTGCTACAGTCGCAGGTTCGAATCCTGCCTCGTGCATGGAGGTGTGTGATGTCCTTAGGTTAGTTAGGTTTAAGTAGTTCTAAGTCTAGGGGACTGATGACCTCAGATGTTAAGTGCCATGGTGCTTAGCGCCATTTGAACCATTTTCAAAACTCTTACCTCCTTTACGCACCATTGAGCCTATGTCACCATACCACTTCATGTCCCTACTAAGTGTTACATGTATTTGTCTGAGTGTACAAATTGCGACTGGAAGTCACTAATATTATATTCATACTTGCTACGTTTTCTTGTAAAGTGCTCCATTTTACATTTTGGAACATTTAAAGCGAGCTGCCAATCACTGCATCTCTTTAAAATCGTATGAGGTCTTATTGAATATTTGTTCAGGCTGTACTTATTGTAGATAACTGCATCATTTATGAAACGTTTGAGGTTACTATTAATGTTGCTCGTAAGATCATTAATATAAGACGTCAGGTGAGAAATGTGCGAGTAGGATTTAACATGACCTATATTTTCGAAATAAACGCTGGTTGACGTGGGGGTGGTCGCTCTCTTCGAGATACCTCATTATGTTTGAGCTTTGATTATGTTCTAAGATTCCGCAACGAATGGATGTCAAAGATATTGGACAGTAGTTTCGTGGATCACTTCTGATGTTCTTTTGTAGACAGGTGTGCTCCCTTCCGCCTGTCGGCATCAGTCTTTCGGTTAGATTCACGCTGGATTATAGTTAAGAGGAGCCGACTCAGTTGCGAGTTGGGTATCGAATCTGATAAGGATACCATCGAACCATGGGGCTTTGTTCAGTGTTAACGATTTCAGCTGTTACTCGACGCCACTGACACGGATATCTCTCTCACTCCTGTTTTCAGCGCTACGAGAACTAAGTTGGGGCAATACTCTCCTTCGGAAAACACAGTAAAGCATTTCAGCTTTTGCTGTGCTACCGTCAATTTCAGTTGATATCTTATTCACGAGCGACTGGACACTAACTTCTGTGCCACTAAAGCCTTTACATATGACCACAACAGCAGTATCAGCAACGAAATTTATTTGAAACGACTAGTTTCGGCGCGACACTGGTCCTCTATAAATTAAAAGAATACTTTCATTCTTTGGCCCATGTATCGTAGAACCCATATCATACTCGTTGTTTGGTTACGCACTCGTACAATAGCAGTGTATAGTCTACTCCCTGTTGTAAACACGTGGGCCAAGGAATGAAAGTACTTTTGTGCTTTATAGTAGACTTGGCGATGGCGTAAGTGTGGCTCCGAAACTAGTCGTCGGAAATAAATTTCTTTGATGATACGGTGGCGTTGGTTCGTTTTCTTTACTTATATCACCAGCCGCTATCTCGTGTCCGCGTGAACGATGGTCTTCTACAAGAATTTCTTTGGGGTTTCTGAAAGATCATTTGCCAATATTCCCCTGCGGTAGTCACGGAACGCTTCGCTTAATGGTCTCTTCACTGCCAAACGCGTTTCATTCTGCTTCTCTCCATCTATTGCACTATGCTTTGTTTCACACTTCCTGTAAATAGCAGCCGACAACCTTACCTCAATTCAATCACGCAAAAAAAAAAAAAAAAAAAAAAGTAATCATCTACTTTTGTCCGTCTTATCATTTAGTAGGGGATTAAGGATCTGATGAGGTCGTAACATACAGGCTGTTTCACTGAATGTGTTTGCCTCTGCAAGTTACGAAGTAATAGGCGACGGAAATATTTATTGCGGTAGGTCACCATAAGAACCGTTACGCTGTCTGCGGGGCTATGAACATAGTTTATTGTCCTATTATCCACAGCAACAAGATACAGTTTTTTAAATGGATCAATAGTTATTTCTATCATGCACTGGATTCAGTAACACCAGCTGTATATACATCAAATTACATTACATTCCTATCACTATTAGTTTGGGAGCTACAACCCTTCAAAGATTCAGGGGGGCAGATACCAGACGCCGTACGTAATACTTGGCTGTGTGGTGGGTGATGGATGTTCTGGCGGTGGGAAGTTGATTTAAATGAGATGGTCAAATGTGTGTCCATGTTCCTGAATGCACAATTCAATGCGCCTTCTAAAGGATCTGCGGACGAGATGTAACATCGCCGGTGTCACGGAGCAACATGCGTCCTCGTTGCGCCGTTTTAGATCATCTGGGGATGTGGACTCAGTGACTTAAACACTATCCTTTAGATATCTCCACAAAAAGAAATCTAATGGTGTTAAATCGGGCGACCTTGTTGGGCATGAATGAGGACCGTGGCGCCCCAACCACCTCCCTGCAAACCTGTTGTTTAGTTCTTCCACAACAGCACGCGCAGAATGGGCTGGGTGAACATCGTGCTGCATCCACATATGGACCCTCGTGTGTAGACACACTTGTTCAAGGAGACCACCCAAACTGTCGACTATAAACGCGCGATACAACTCACCTGTCAGTGTACCTGGGAAGTAGTGAGGACCGATGATTTCATCCCCAAGGATTCCACGCCATACATTAATAGACCACCTACGTTGACGGTCGACAGGTTGTACCCAACGAGGTCTGCTGCCCAGTAGTGCACGTTATGGCGATTCGCTTCATCATAATTTCTGAAAGTGGACTCATCAGAGAACATAACACCTTGTAAAGACTCCAGCGTGAAATTAAGCATGGCCCATTCACAGAATGTAGCTCTCGCACGGAAATCGTTCCCATGCAGCTCCTGGGTCAGTGACAGGCGGTACGGGTGAAACTTGTGGCCGTGTACTATATGCCACACAGATGTGAGATTGACACCAGCGACTGTAGCAACGGCTCGTAAGCTGACATGAGGATAGTGGTGTACTGCAGCTAAAACAAACACCTCCGTCTCCTCACTTCTTGCAGTTCTTCATCTGTTACTGTGGCGCATTACCAAGCGCCCTGTTTCCCGAAGTCGTTGTTCGGCACGTAAGAACGCAATGGCTGTCGGAGCTCTTCGCCTAGAATATCTCTCGGCGTGTGGCATCGAGTCGGCACTTGCTGGTCATCAGCAACATGTCAACATACTCGTTGTTCGTGTATGCCATCTTCATCCGATGTCAGTAACTGTGGTATATTGAGCCCCGTTTGTTTGTGTGGCTCGAACTGTCGGGTATACGGCCATGTGCAGCTACAGTCTGCAGTCTAACAGCTCACCGAGGAAGCTTCTCGCTCCGTGACACCGGCGACGTTACAACTCGGCCGCACCACATTCAGAAGGCGCATTGCGTTATGAGCAGCGTTTGTGGTACCTGGTTCAAATGGCTCTGAACACTATTGGACTTAACTCCTGAGGTCATCAGTCCCCTAGAACTTAGAACTACGTTAAACCTAACTAACCTGAGGACATCACACACATCCATGCCCGAGGCAGGATTCGGATTCGAACCTGCGAACGTGGCGGTCGCGCGGTTCCAGACTGTAGCGCCTAGAACCGCTCGGCACCCCGCCCGGCTGTGGTATCTGCCCCTGAAACTTTGAAAGGTTGCAGCTCCCAAACTAAAAGTGATAGGAATGAAATTTAAATTGTATACACAACTGGTGTTACTGATTCCAGTGCAAAATAGAAACAACTATTGTTCCATGTAAAAAATTGTATCTTTTTGCTGTAACTCTTTGGATAATAACACAATAAACTATTTTAAACATAGCTGCGCAACAGCAGCGGTTCCACGTAATAAGCTTAAAAACAGCCGACCAGTTGCAAACGATAAAGTAATCTTTACCTAGGTTTCGATAGATTTAAATCTATCGAAACCTAGGTAAAGATTACTTTATCCTTTGCAACTGGTCGGCTGTTTTTAAGCTTATTACAATAAACTATGTTCATAGCTCCGCAGACAGTGTAACGTTTCTTATGGTGACATACCGCAATAAATATTTCCGTCGCCTATTACTTCGTAACTTAGAGAGGCAAACACATTTAGCGAGACACCCTGTATAAGACCTGTATTGCCTTTAAGTACTCCATTCAAATGATTTATCTGTAAAGTGGCGTTGATATGTGTAAACATACACAAAGGAATTATGTTGAATAACGTAATGAACATGAGTGGTCCCCACTTTAAACAAAAATAAATTGCCCAACATATGAACACTGGATTGTTGAACTTTCATGGTCAATACTTACGCCGGTCTGAGTGGCCGATTGGTGCTAGGCGCTACAGTCTGGAACCGCACGTCCGCTACGGTCGCAGGTTCGAATCCTGCCTCGGGCATGTATGTGTGTGATGTCCTTAGGCTAATTAGGTTTAATTAGTTCTAAGTTCTAGGGGACTGATGACCTCAGAAGTTAAGTCCCATAGTGCTCAGAGCCATTTGAACCATTTTTTTCAATACGCATTATTGCATAGGGCAGTGTGATAGGGGAAGGCACTGACATACACACAAAACAATATGGGTTAGAGGGTGGAAAATAATTTTAGTACTGGTGAAAGGTCTCTGTTGGATTCCTTTCATGTTTGATTTCTTAAATCTGTTGTCATTTATGGAATAAATTCCTCTTCTAAATTTACTGTGGCGTTTCTGACTATCTGGGAGGAGACTGAGCAGTGGAACGTGTTACTTTTACACATAAACAAGGACGATCTGTCACACTACTACACTTTAAAACGCAGTTTATATGTAATTCACGTCACACAGTCTCATACGTAACCTACATCCGCTTTCTTTTATATACTGTATATGATAAGATACTGTCATCCCCCTTCCCTTCTGTGTGAGAGGATGAATGAGCAAATGTATTTCTAGTTGCATGCTTGAGGGTAGCAGACAAGGCTGTCTGCTAGAGAACAGTAGGACCAACGTCGGAACAGGTAGCTACGCTTTCTAAAAGCAAAGAGGTTTCTATCCTTAGTATGGTCCTTGCCGTCTCTTGTCATGTTGGTATAGGAAGCTGCCCCTCTGGCCACTTCCGTTTGTATTTGGGAGCCACCCTCAGAAAGGGACCAGGTCAGTCGGTCCGTGGCGAGCGTTTGAAGTGGTAAGATCTCCGGCTAAGCGCGTGTCTGCTAAGTCCGTAGGACAATGGATTTCTTAAGTTCAGCCTAACTGAAAATTTAATCACCTTTATTTCAGGTTTAGCTCTAAAATATCTAATCTTATCTTAAATTGCAGCGCAGTGTAATTCTCGTGTGAAGTTCAGATTATTTTCCGGTAGTTGCTTTGTCACTACTTTATGAGTAAAGTGGAACCACGTGTTGATCAGTAACTCTAACTAAGATCAATATTAAATGCGAATGCTTGTGTGATTATAACGTCTCGTCTTATTTTTCAATATAGCAACTTTTCTTTATGTTCAACCCACGTGGGGTGTACTTTGCGAGACCAGTACCAAGTGCTTATATAACTGTTTGACCCGTCAGGTTAACAGTAAGACGTTAGTAACCAGTTCGAGGTTTTTCTTTTGTAAATTGCTTTTCGATCTAATTTATTTTAATTATCAAAATTATTGTGGAGTTACACTCTTTGTGTAAACCAAGTTGACCACGTGAAGCATGTGGTGTAATCATCAAAGTAGCCCTCAGCTATTCTTTTCGCGAAGATTTCACAAAGAGTTAATATGAATTTAGTATACCAGTGTGTGGTAATTACATGACGGACAGGATTGTGCTACGAACGTATCTTCTTTGGGTGAAAATTTGAATCTGTTGGTAGTGGTTAACTTTCTCTTGCATACGTTTCAACGTTCTTTGTATGTTGTTTTATGAATGCAGTGTTGTATGCAGTCTCCCGATCTTGCCTCCATATTTGATGTGTTCCGTAAGATTGCAATCTCACATTTTCACAATCCTAAATAAGGCACCAGTTTATTTATGAATCAAATTTAATATGCTGAAATTTCATTGATCAATCTTAAAATAAATTTCCAAATATAAACTGATTTATTTCTTTTGATTTAAATTCTCTTTTATATATATATATATCACCGGTTGTCGTATGACTATTAAAAGATTATAATTAATGTTAGTCTGGTTGGTAATTCGGTAAGCTAGACTGGATGCCTGGTGAAACAGTTGCTCAGTAATGCATGGTTAACTTCCCCAGACAGCTCACAGCTTTTAACCCACTTTTATGGTCTTGAATATCAGCACCGCTTTCATCATAGCAAATAAAGCAACAACCTTATACTGGCACGGGAGTGACGGCGTTGTGGAATCGTCACTGTCGGCACGGATGTAACTAGTAGAGTTGCGTTCTGCTGAAACTGCGGTTCGGTAATTTTGGTACACTACATAACTGACGTGGTAAATAAGGAAGGAGAGGCACATAGCAGTCAGGAGCAATCCCATTACCTTTTATTATTCTTGCAAATCTAGATTTCGGCTGTAAATAGCCATCATCAGTGCTAAAATACAAGGAAAAGTTACAGAATCAAAAGTAATATACTTAAGACTGAGCAGTAAGTAAATACCGTTCTGTCCAATAGCAGCAATCCACTCTGATCAACATACCATTTTCGTTACATTTCAGCAGACCCGCGGCAGTTTGTCACCATATGTTCTTACAGGAGTATAGGCTGAAGGACACTGAGCAGGTTGTTTGCAGCCTTAATTCGTAACATAGAGTGCGTTACTTCTAATACATAATGTAAACTAAGGCTGCTGTACTTGCTGTAAACAACCGCCTCAGAGTCCTTCAGCCTATACTCCTGTAAGAACATATGGTGACATGAACTGCCGTGAGTCTGCTGAAATGTAACGAAAATGATATGTTGATGAGAGTGGATAGCTGCTATTGGATAGCACGTTGTTTACTTACTGCTCAGTCTTAAGTATATTACTTTTGATTCTGTAACTTTTGCTTGTATTTTAGCGCTGAAGATGGCTATTTATGGCTGAAATCTAGATTTGCAATAATAATAAAAGTTGCTGGGATTGCTACTGACTGCTGTGTGCCTTTTCTTGCTCATAGTCTACTATCGCTGTCCACAACGGTTCCTGGTGGAATTAAAGCTGGTTGGCGTAGTAAATGGTAGGATTGCAGGTAGTATTGATAACTTTAGTAGGGAAATAATCATGAATGAACGTGTAATCAAAAAACTGAGAGCCGATAATTGATCTTTGTTCTTTTGCTTGTCTGGTTGTTTGTTTTGCACATAATGAGAAAGGCACGTCATACAGTGTCAGTCCATTATGTATTCTATATCCTTACAGAACATAAATTGCATTTCATAAGTAATAAAAGTTTGTTTATTGCATAAATTTTGTGCTTGAATGTGACCAAAGCGATTGCTTTTGATACAACTACAGTTTCCATGCATCAACATAAAAGGGATATATAATTTTGTACTCAATAAAATGTTCTTCGTCGTGATGAAAGGCAACAGTTTCCTGTTATTTTTGGTAACTGCGGAAGTTGTTTATGAATAAGTGAAAGATGTTTTTTTGTAAATTCGAAGAAGTGTTGAAGCGATGTTTGATATATTTTTGTTTCGCTCTTTTTTATTTTACCTTTTTATTGATGAAAGTGCGTTTCACAACGCTGTATGATAAATCGGTATTGTTTTGTTTATTTTTACTAAAACGCCCCTCTATTTCAGGATAAAAATCAACAGTTTTCGAATAAACCTAAATTAAAGATTGATAAGTCAATTTTGCTATGTATACTGTTTAGCAGGCCGGAGTGGCCGTGCGGTTCTAGGCGCTACAATCTTGAACCGAGCGACCGCTACGGTCGCAGGTTCGAATCCTGCCTCGGGCATGGACGTTTGTGATGTCCTTAGGTTAGTTAGGTTCAATTAGTTCTAAGTTCTAGGCGACTGATGACCTTAGAAGTTAAGTCACATAGTGCTCAGAGCCATTTGAACCATATACTGTTTATTTTTAAGTAACAGACAGGAGGATAACTACGTACTTCGAAAATGCTCGTAGGTTACGAGAACCTTTATACAGGGTGAAGCTAAATTCGCGCACTCGGGCTTCGCAACTCGACTCCTCAAATGCCAGAGATAAAAAAAAAATGTCTCTCACAAAATTTCATCCGGCGAATACCTCTGGCAGAAGAAGGACGTTAAAGAGTGGCAATCTGGCAACACTGTAACCACATGAAGGGTAACTACCTCAGACAGCACTTACTTGTAGTGTGCAGTTGGTGCAGTGGTTTGAGTTTTGGGTTATCATGCAGGAGCTTGAGGGTTCAGCCCTAGGTTTGGCCGCATTTTTTATATGCTAATTTCATTCTGAAATTTAATACTGTAATATATACCGTTTCTTATGTCACACATATCCTAAATTTACAACATTTTGTAATGTTGAACACAACAGATACGTGGTTAGACACATAAGAAATAAACAGTTGAAACATTTAATGCGACCGTGGTGATAACACGTAGAAATAATAACCGAATTTGGACGTTATTTGCAAAGCATGTTGCTAGTCCTAGTCCTGTAATGGAAAGAGTCATGACCTGAATCCTATAGAACACCTTTGGGATATTTTGGAATGCCGACTTCGTGCCAGGACTCACCGACCGACATCGACAGGTCTCCTGAGAGAAGCCCTACGTGAAGAATGGGCTCCCAGTCCCCAGGAAACCTTCCAGCACCTGATTGAACGTATGCCTGCGAGAGTGTAAGCTGTCATCAAGGCTAAAGGTGGGCCAAAACCATACTGAATTCCAGAATTACCGATTTAGGGCGCCTCGAACTTGTAAGTCATTTTCAGCCAGGTGTCCGGGTACTTCTGATCAGATAGGGTACCTCCACAAACCTACCAAATAACCTGTAGGATCCCTGATACAGTGATGTAAGACGGACAAACAAGATGTTAAGGGGATAGGACGTCAAACGGGCCGACTTGGAGCAGGAGAGGCACCACAGGACATTTCAATTTCCACTGTGTATACTTTTACAAATATTATAAAAGAGTGAGATTTTCACTCTGCAGCGGAGTGTGCGCTGATATGAAACTTCCTGACAGATTAAAACTGTGTGCCCGACCGAGACTCGAACTCGGGACCTTTGCCTTTCGCGGGCAAGTGCTCTACAAACTGAGCTACCCAAGCACGACTCACGCCCGCCACTCACAGCTTTACTTCTGCCAGTACCTCGTCTCCTACCTTCCAAACTTTACAGAAGCTCTCCTGCGAACCTTGCAGAACTAGCACTCCTGAAAGAAAGGATATTGCGGAGACATGGCTTAGCCACAGCCTGGGGGATGTTTCCAGAATGAGATTTTCACTCTGCAGCGAAGTGTGCGCTGATATGAAACTTCCAATTTTTTTTTTACATGTGAAATTTCATCATTTCTTTCACTTACTAATGGCAGCATTTGTTGCTATAGGTACACTTTTGTTCATAAGTTTGCACAGCATACAAACCATACTTAAAGGTGTATGAAACTCTAGAATTTTTCAAATCTATTGAAAACTGTGGTAAAAATTGAGGTAATTAACTACAAAATTTGTGTTTTTTTTCTAAACATGAAGTTTAAAATTCAACACCTCATTCGGTTTTTCATAAATTAAATAAATTCTAGAGGTTCGTGCACCTGTAAGCATGGTATGTATGCTGTGCAAAATTCATCGAAGAATCGCTCTATCTTAGGAAGAAAAGTGTACCTGTAGCAACAAATGCAGCCATTAGTAAGTGAAAAAATGATGAATTTTCACACGCAAAAAAAATTTATTTTGTTATGTTTTCGAACTTCCACCGCAATGAGTGTAAATCTACATCTACATCCATACTCCGCAAGCCACCTGACGGTGTGTGGTGGAGGGTTCCTTGAGTACCTCTATCGGTTCTCCCTTCTGTTCCAGTCTCGTATTGTTCTCGGAAAGAAGGATTGTCGGTATGCCTCTGTGTGGGCTCTATTCTCTCTGATTTTATCGTCACGGTCTCTTCGCGAGATATACGTAGGAGGGAGCAATATACTGCTTGACTCCTCGGTGAAGGTATGTTCTCGACACTTCAACAAAAGCCCTTACCGAGCTACTGAGCGTCTCTCCTGCAGAGTTTTCTACTGGAGTTTATCTATCATCTCCGGAACGCTTTCGCGATTAGTAAATGATCCTGTAACGAAGCGCGCTGCTCTCCGTTGGATCTTCTCTATCTCCTTCCTGGTGTTGCTGACAAAGTTTTATGAATTTATTTGTAAAAGTATACAGTGGAAATTAAAATGTCCTGTGATGCTTCTCCTGCTCCAAGTCGGCCCGTTTGACGTCCTACCCCCCCTTAAGCAAGTGTTCGTGATGTTTTGGCTCACCAGGTTCACTACAGGGTGACGTCCGGACATCAGGCGCTTGCGGTTCGGATCTACGGAGTACACTGCTACACGGCCAATAACGCCACGCAGTACGCTTGATGAGGATCGATGAAAGACGAATGGCTCGCACGAGCGGGTACAAAGATTGGTTCGCTGTCTGGCCCGGGGGTCGGGATATGTGGGTCGGCTGCTGTCTTCCGGCCCGTTAGGTCCGGCCGGGATCGCCGCCCTGGTAAGTGGCTGTCAGTCAGCCGCCGTGACGGAGACTGCCCATCCGTCTTGACTGGAGTGGCAGGCAGGAGGGTGGCGGCGCGGGGGTGGTTGCGGAAGCAGAGGCGGCCTACCGGTGGAGCGGGTCGGCCTGCGAGGTCGTGGGCGGCGGGAGGCGGAGCCCGGGGGTGGGGGCGGCTGGAGCACCGCCGGCAAGCGTGCTCGAGAGGCCGCCGGGCGGCGCCGCACAAAGGCGGGGGCGGCTGGAGCACGGCCCCACTAGGCGGGCCCGCATGCGCCGCGGTTAATGCAGTCACACCTCACCTCGCCTCACCTGGCCTTGCTTCGCCTCGCCTCCGGTCCACATCCCACCACACCACACCGCCCCCACACTTCCACCGCCACCAAACTCCCAAAGTTATTGTCGTCCTACTGCACCATCAGGGCCACCTGCTGCAAGCAACGCAGACCGCGCGCACCTAATAACGTACACTCATGAATAATTCAACGAGTGGCTTCATCTCACTAGGCGCTCACTACCGTAGCTCACAAGGCAATGGGATTTTTTGCATTAAGGTTCGCCGATGACATTGTAATTCTGTCAGAGACAGCAAAGGACTTCGAGGAGCACTTGAACGGAATGGACAGTGTCTTGAAAGGAGCATATAAGATGAACATCAATGTGGTGTGCGTACTGTAAGACCTTCAGTACACACACCATCAGATTATTTGACTTGTCGCTCTAACGAAGTAGGCGAGTGTCAGCAATATGTCTCGTGGTCTTATCGTGGCGTGTTTATTTTCTGCCGTTAGGTCAGACAATGGAAATGCCACTAGCACACTTAGAGTAGCATATTGACAGTGACCAACTTTAAGCAGAACTTGATTAATTTTCACACACATTTATTAAAATAATAACAAGCATAAAGTTACTTAACTTGGTTCTGGATGCTATTGACAATTCACAATCTGAAGTTCGTTTGGTATTGGTACGTCAATCTTATTCTCACATATATCTCTGATACTTGACAAAAGTGTCTATACATTTATCTTCATTTCTATGTACAGGAATATGGTAATTTTATTAGGAACAGACTGAAACTTGACTATAGACTGGTACAGACAAATGTAGACTGGTACAGACTGGTGCAGACAAACGCAGACTGACTAATCAGAGGTCTGTACACTCGTTATAACACCTCGCGCGTTCATTAATCACTGCGCGAGTGTGATCCGCGACGAGAAAAGGTTCTACGTTAGCAGCAATCTCAGTGGCTGCGTTACATATTAATACGCGGATTGGCGGAAGAAGCGGAAGAAGAATTCGGTCCGTCTCTATGGCAGCACCATCTCGTAGTGCGGAGACGGACGAGCGCTGCGCCTGCGCTGTTGTGCTTAGCGGGGCGCGCTCTAGTGGGAAAGTTGTGTACGCGCTGACTACGCGCAACTATGCACACAACAATCAACTAAAGCAAAACGAGGATAATGGAATATAGTCGAATTAAGTCGGGTGATGCTGGGGGAATTACGTTAGGGAATGAGAGACTTAAAGTAGTAAAGGAGTTTTGCTATTTGGGGAGCAAGATAACTGATGATGGTCGAAGTAGAGAGGATATAAAATGTAGAATGGCAATGGCAAGGAAAGTGTTTCTGAAGAAGAGAAATTTGTTAACATCGACTATAGATTTACGTGTCAGGAAGTCGTTTCTGAGAGTATTTGTGCGGAGTGTAGCCATGTATGGAAGTGAAACATGGACGATAAATAGTTTGGACAAGAACAGAATAGAAGATTTCGAAATGTGGTGCTACAGAAGAATGCTGGAGATTAGATGGGTAGATCACATAACTAATGAGGAGGTATTGAACAGAATTGGGGAGAAGAGGAATTTGTGGGACAACTTGACTAGAAGAAGGGACTGGTTGGTAGGACATGTGAGGCATCAAGGGATCACAAATTTAGCATTGGAGGGCAGCGTGGAGGGTATAAATCGTACACGGAGGCTAAGAGATGAATACACTAAGCAGGTTCAGAAGAAGGGGGGTGGCAGTAATTACTCGGAGATGAAGAGACTGTCAGAGGATAGAGCAGCATGGAGAGCTGCATCAACCCATTCTCTGGACTGAAGACCGCATCTATTGAGGACTTTCCCAATAGTTAGGTGAAGATAGAGACAATCTGATTGTCGTGTAGTCTGCTTCTCAGTGATCCAGAGTTCACGGTTCTGTCTGGCTACCATTTATCGATTTCCACGTCTACATCGACACTCTGGCGGGAGCTCCTGCAGGTACTTTTGGACAACACGGTTGGGGAGAAAAAGCAGCGATTAGTATGATTAAACAATTATTCAAAAACATACAGTGATACCTGAAGGACAATTATTCAAAAACAGTCTAAATCGCTTTCGTTATTATTATACCGCCAACCGGTTTAAGCCCGACGTAGGGGCCGTCTTCCATTGGTCGACTGCTGGTGGTGTCACTCCTGTCTACATAACGGCAGGAAACTATGTAGTCAGGAGTAACACCACCAGCAGTCGACCAATGGAAGACGGCCCCTACGTCGGGCTTAAACCGGTTGGCGGTATAATAATAACGAAAGCGATTTAGACTGTTTTCGAATAATTGTCCTTCAGGTATCACTGTATGACTTGCTCTTCCCTATTCCATTAGGAAATAGCGCGTGGGGCGAATGGTTGCCGGTAACCCTCTTTATCAGGTCTAATTTCCCGAAATGTCGCGGAGCTGTGCGCGGGAGGATGTAACATGCTATCCGACTCTTCTCGGAACGTAATCTCTCGAAATTTCAGTAATAAACCACTCCGAGATGCACAACGCCTCTTCTGCAGCGTCTGTCACTGGAGTTTGTTGAGCATGCCTGTAACGCTCTCGCGGCGTCCTTCAGTGGGTCTTCTCTATCAGTCCATCCTGGCATAGGTCTGAGAGTGCTGGGCAGTGGTCAAAAACTGGTCGAATAAGTATTTTGTGAACCACTTCTTTCGTGGATGAATTACATTTCCTTAAGTCTGCTTTCCTACTATTTATTTTACGTGGTCGTTCCTCTGAAGGCTGCTCTGGATACTTACGCCTAGAGACGCCGAAGAGCCAAGGACACAGATAGACGTGTCTAGTATGGTATAGGGCCTCCGCAAGCACGCAGAAGTGTCGTAACACTTCGTGGCAAGGACTCAACTAATGTCTGAAGTAGTGCTGGAGGAAATCACGAATCCTGCAGGGCTGTCCATAAATCCGTAAGATACGAGGCGTTGGAGATCTGTTCTGAACAGCACGTTGCAAGGCAGCCCAGATATGCTCATTATGTTCATGTCTAGGGAGTCTGGTGGCCAGCGGAAGTGTTTAGTCTCAGAAGAGAGACTACGTAGCTTCTGAATGTATGGAGGTCGCATTGTCCTGCTGGAATTGCCCAGTCCGTCGGAATGCACAATGGACATGAATGGATGCAGGTGCCAGACGGGAAGCTTATGTGCGTGACACCTGTCAGAGTCGTATCTGGACGTATCAGGGGTCCCACATCACTCGAACTGCACACGCCTCACACCATTGCAAAGCTACCATCAGCTTGAACAGCCCTCTGCCGACATGCAGGGTCCATGAACTCATGAGGTCGTTTCCATACCCGTACACGTCCACCCGCTCGAACAATTTGAAACGAGACTCGTCCGACCAGGCGACACGTTCCCTGCCGGTGTTTCCGAGCCCAGGCGAGGCGTAGAGCTTTGTAGCGTGCAGTCGTCAAGGCTACACGAACGGGCTTTCGGCTCCGACAGCCCATATCGATGATGTTTCGTTGAATGGTTTGCACGCAAACCCTTGTTGATGGCCCAGCACTGAAATATGCTGAAATTTGTCGGAAGTGTTCCATTTCTGTCACGTTGAACGATGCTCTTAAGTCGTCGTTGGTCTCGTCATTCAGGATCATTTTCCGGACGCAGCAATGTCGGAGATTTCGTGTTTTACGAGATTCCTGAGATTAACGGTACACTCGTGAAATGGTCCTACTGGAAAATCCACATTTCATCGCTACGTCGGAGATACTGAGCCCCATCGCTAGTGCGCCGACTATGCCACGTTCAGACTCACGTAAGTCTTGATAACCTGCCATTTTAGCAACGGTATTCTGCCTGTTTGTATATCTCTGAACACGTATGCCTATACCTATTCCTTTGGCGCTTCAGTGTATATTGTGGTGATACTGTTTCCAGCAATTTGTCGTGAACAATGTAGTTGTACAGTAGTGGATTTCTTTTCCTATGCATGTACAATATGTTTCATTTATTTACGTTCATGTTCAGCTGCCTGAGCCTGCACCATTTATCAGTCCTCTGCAA
Organism: Schistocerca americana; assembly: GCF_021461395.2. Taxonomy (NCBI): domain Eukaryota; kingdom Metazoa; phylum Arthropoda; class Insecta; order Orthoptera; family Acrididae; genus Schistocerca; species Schistocerca americana. Next base: position 180,707,123 of record NC_060127.1, on the reverse strand, counting down.
GTCATTCTGCAAATAGATACTGTGTTACGGCGTTGCTACTTTCTTATAGACAACTCCATCATCAGTGAACTGTCGTAAAGAGTTTTCGACGTTTTCCACTAGTTTGTTTATAATCAATGCAAAAAATGACTGCCCTATCAAACTTTCTTGGGATAGTCCGGAAATTAATTTTATATTTGTCGATTTCATTCCGTTAAGAGCGACCCGTTGAACTTTATCTGCGAGAAAGTCTTGAATCCAGTCGCAAAACTGGTCCTATAACCGATAAGCAATGCCTGTTTTTTTTTTTTTTTGTCCTTCGCTGAATTCCTGTACCTATTAAACAAAAGTCCGCAGCTCGTGGTCTTGCGGTAGCGTTCTCGCTTCCCGCACCTGGGTTCCCGGGTTCGATTCCCGGCGGGGTCAGGGATTTTCTCTGCCTCATGATGACTGGGTGTTATGTGATGTCCTTAGGTTAGTTAGGTTTAAGTAGTTCTAAGATCTAGGTGACTGATGTTAAGTCCCATAGTGCTCAGAGCCATTATTGAACAATTTCTATGAAATACAATTGTAAACAAATACAGGATGAAATTCGCTGCGGACATAATCTGCGGACAGTCCTTCGCCTCACAAAAATCTTGTTGTTCTAGTCGGGAATACACTCATAGCGCACCTGCCATCATGGTGTGACTACAGGTCAATAATCATAGGCGGCGCAATACTGTGTATTAGCTAACTTCCAATCGTCATATCATGCCACCTTCAAGATACGAACAGGCACGAAATTAAAAACGATATTCCACATTCTGGCGTTTGTGACTTATTTATTGATTCACACTCGTAGTTTGGTCGAGTAAGTAAGGCATAGTGCATGTCGTTGAAGGATGTGGTAGGTGCTGTGTACACGGAGCACTGTCGCTGCACGCAGTACAGCAGTGTCAGAAGGGTTGCCTGTACGTGAGGCGTATGTGCCTGGAAGACACCATAGTTCCAGTCCGAAGTGGCTTCGCCAGTCAAAGGTGTTGACTGAGAGCATAGCGCTTTAATCTTCCAGTGCCGGTATTTAGCTGTTTCTATGGCCCAACTACAGCAGAGTGATGTCAACTGGAACTGAACAGAAGAGTTGGTCTATTTCCAGGGCTGATGCCCTCCTAACTAGTACGATGTTGTCGAGTGGACTTAGAAGTCTGCGGACGTGTAGCCTGATTAGGACCGATACAAAGTTATTTCGTCAAACATTGTGTCTAATGTCGGTCAGAGTTTACTGTATATACTGAACTCAGTGACAAACGTAGTGAACTTTCATTCAGAGGTCATAAAGGATTTTATGCGTACTCAGTACAGCAGATGGAGTGTTAAAACTTAGCAACGAACAGTGTTGAAACTTAGATGATAATGGGATGGATGAAGGTCATTTTTGTATCGGTTGCAGACGGAAGATGTTGCCCCCAAATTCAGGAAGTTTAATCCTCTTGTGAAATTACCTAAGGTTGATTAGCAGGTTGAGATTCAAGGTTGATTTTTATGCGAATATTAGTGCTAGGCATTATACGAGATCCAGTCACATTTATTTGATCACCGTCTATGTTCGATGTCAACTTGCACTAACCACTAACAGACGACAGGTGGCAGCACTAGCAGTGGAGGATAATAAAGCTTGTCAGGGGACTCTGACGTCAGTGAAGTCGTTGTAGTAATATAGAAAAAGAGCGGTTTACCAGATGTCCGAAAGTCATGATCATTTGCTTTCGGGTGAAGGATGGAAGCATTTCCAAAACGGCCGTCTGTAAACCGTTCGCGTGCCACTGTGCTTAAAGTACACCAGGCCTGGGGAAACGGCGCTGTTGGAAACAGGCACCGAGGCAACAGTTGTGCGCCACGGGCCATAGATAACAGGTGTGAAAGATGGCTACGGAAATACCGGGTGATCAAAAAGTCAGTGTTGTTGTTGTTGTGGTCTTCAGTCCTGAGACTGGTTTGATGCAGCTCTCCATGCTACTCTATCCTGTGCAAGCTTCTTCATCTCCCAGTACCTACTGCAACCTACATCCTTCTCAATCTGTTTAGTGTATTCATCTCTCGGTCTCCCTCTACGATTTTTACCCTCCACGCTGCCCTCCAATGCTAAATTGGTGATCCCTTGATGCCTCAGAACATGTCCTACCAATCGATCCCTTCTTCTAGTCAAGTTGTGCCACAAACTTCTCTTCTCCCCAATCCTACTCAATACCTCCTCATTAGTTACGTGATCTACCCACCTTATCTTCAGCATTCTTCTGTAGCACCACATTTCGAAAGCTTCTATTCTCTTCTTGTCCAAACTACTTATCGTCCATGTTTCACTTCCATACATGGCTACACTCCATACAAATATTTTCAGAAACAACTTCCTGACACTTAAATCTATACTCGATGTTAACAAATTTCTCTTGTTCAGAAACGATTTCCTTGCCATTGCCAGTCTACATTTTATATCCTCTCTACTTCGACCATCATCAGTTATTTTACTCCCCAAATAGCAAAACTCCTTTACTACTTTCAGTGTCTCATTTCCTAATCTAATTCCCTCAGCATCACCCGATTTAATTTGACTACATTCCATTATCCTCGTTTTGCTTTTGTTGATGTTCATCTTATATCCTCCTTCCAAGACACTGTCCATTCCGTTCAACTGCTCTTCCAAGTCCTTTGCTGTCTCTGACAGAATTACAATGTCATCGGCGAACCTCAAAGTTTTTACTTCTTCTCCATGAATTTTAATACCTACTCCGAATTTTTCTTTTGTTTTCTTTACTGCTTGCTCAATATACAGATTGAATAACATCGGGGAGAGGCTACAACCCTGTCTCACTCCTTTCCCAACCACTGCTTCCCTTTCATGCCCCTCGACTCTTATAACTGCCATCTGATTTCTGTACAAATTGTAAATAGCCTTTCGCCCCCTGTATTTTATACCTGCCACCTTCAGAATTTGAAAGAGAGTATTCCAGTTAACATTGTCAAAAGCTTTCTCTAAGTCTACAAATGCTAGAAACGTAGGTTTGCCTTTTCTTAATCTTTCTTCTAAGATAAGTCGTAAGGTTAGTATTGCCTCACGTGTTCCAACATTTCTACGGAATCCAAACTGATCTTCCCCGAGGTCGGCTTCTACCAGTTTTTCCATTCGTCTGTAAAGAATTCGCGTTAGTATTTTGCAGCTGTGACTTATTAAACTGATAGTTCGGTAATTTTCACATCTGTCAACACCTGCTTTCTTTGGTATTGGAATTATTATATTCTTCTTGAAGTCTGTGGGTATTTCGCCTGTCTCATACATCTTGCTCACCAGATGGTAGAGTTTTGTCATGACTGGCTCTCCCAAGGCCGTCAGTAGTTCTAATGGAATGTTGTCTACTCCCGGGGCCTTGTTTCGACTCAGGTCTTTCAGTGCTCTGTCAAACTCTTCACGCAGTATCTTATCTCCCATTTCATGTTCATCTACATCCTCTTCCATTTCCATAATACTGTCCTCAAGTACATTGCCCTTGTATAAACCCTCTATATACTCCTTCCACCTTTCTGCCTTCCCTTCTTTGCTTAGAACTGGGTTGCCATCTGAGCTCTTGATATTCATACAAGTGGTTCTCTTCTCTCCAAAGGTCTCTTTAATTTTCCTGTAGGCAGTATCTATCTTACCCCTAGTGAGACAAGCCTGTACATGCTTACATTTGTCCTCTAGCCATCCCTGCTTAGCCATTTTGCACTTTCTGTCGATCTCATTTTTGAGACGTTTGTATTCCCTTTTGCCTGCTTCATTTACTGCATTTTTATATTTTCTCCTTTCATCAATTAAATTCAATATTTCTTCTGTTACCCAAGGATTTCTATTAGCCCTCGTCTTTTTACCTACTTGATCCTCTGCTGCCTTCACTACTTCATCCCTCAGAGCTACCCATTCTTCTTCTACTGTATTTCTTTCCCCCATTCCTGTCAATTGTTCCCTTATGCTCTCCCTGAAACTCTCTACAACCTCTGGTTCTTTCAGTTTATCCAGGTCCCATCTCCTTAAATTCCCACCTTTTTGCAGTTTCTTCAGTTTCAATCTGCAGTTCATAACCAATAGATTGTGGTCAGAATCCACATCTGCCCCTGGAAATGTCCTACAATTTAAAATCTGGTTCCTAAATCTCTGTCTTACCATTATATAATCTATCTGATACCTATTAGTATCTCCAGGATTCTTCCAGGTATACAACCTTCTTTTATGATTCTTGAACCAAGTGTTAGCTATGATTAAGTTATGCTCTGTGCAAAATTCTACAAGGCGGCTTCCTCTTTCATTTCTTCCCCCCAATCCATATTCACCTACTATGTTTCCTTCTCTCCCTTTTCCTACTGACGAATTCCAGTCACCCATGACTATTAAATTTTCGTCTCCCTTCACTACCTGAATAATTTCTTTTATCTCGTCATACATTTCATCAATTTCTTCATCATCTGCAGAGCTAGTTGGCATATAAACTTGTACTACTGTAGTAGGCATGGGCTTTGTGTCTATCTTGGCCACAATAATGCGTTCACTATGCTGTTTGTAGTAGCTAACCCGCACTCCTATTTTTGTATTCATTATTAAACCTACTCCTGCATTATCCCTATTTGATTTTGTATTTATAACCCTGTAACCACCTGACCAAAAGTCTTGCTCCTCCTGCCACCGAACTTCACTAATTCCCACTATATCTAACTTTAACCTATCCATTTCCCTTTTTAAATTTTCTAACCTACCTGCCCGATTAAGGGATCTGACATTCCACGCTCCGATCCGTAGAATGCCAGTTTTCTTTCTCCTGATAACGACGTCCTCTTGAGTAGTCCCCGCCCGGAGATCCGAATGGGGGACTATTTTACCTCCGGAATATTTTACCCAAGAGGACGCCATCATCATTTAATCATACAGTAAAGCTGCATGTCCTCGGGAAAAATTACGGCTGTAGTTTCCCCTTGCTTTCAGCCGTTCGCAGTACCAGCACAGCAAGGCCGTTTTGGTTAATGTTACAAGGCCAGATCAGTCAATCATCCAGACTGTTGCCCCTGCAACTACTGAAAAGGCTGCTGCCCCTCTTCAGGAATCACATGTTTGTCTGGCCTCTCAACAGATACCCCTCCGTTGTGGTTGCACCTACAGTACGGCCATCTGTATCGCTGAGGCACGCAAGCCTCCCCACCAACGGCAAGGTCCATGGTTCATGGGGAAGGAAAAAGTCAGTATAAATTTGAAAACTGAATAACTCACAGAATAATGTAGATAGAGAGGTATAAATTGACACACGTGCTTGGAATGACATGGGGTTGTATTAGAACCGAAAAAATACAAAAGTCGAAAAAATGTCCGACAGATGGCGCTTCATGTGCTCAGAATAGCAATAATAGCATAACAAAGTAAGACAAAGCAAAGATGATGTTCTTTACAGGAAATGCTCAAAATGTCCACCATCATTCCTCAACATTAGCTGTAGTCGACGAATAATGTTGTGAACAGCGCTGTAAAGCATGACAGGAGTTATGGTGAGGCATTGGCGTCGGATGTTGTCTTTCAGCATCCCTAGAGATGTCGGTCGATCACGATACACTTGCGACTTCAGGTAACCCCAAAGCCAATAATCGCACGGACTGAGGTCTGGGGATCTGGGAGGCCAAGCATGACGAAAGTGGCGGCTAAGCACACGATCATCACCAAACGACGCGCGCAAGAGATCTTTCACGCGTCTAGCAATACTTTGTTTTTTTTGTTCTAATAAAACCCCCATGTCAATCCAAGCATGTGTGTCAATTTGTACCTCTCTACCTTCATTATTCCGTGGTTTATTAGGTTTTCAAATTTATACTGACTTTTTGATCACCCGGCATACGTAGGTGAATAAATGTGCAGCTGTTGAACGACTGACCATCGCGTTTAACCAAGTGACTACCAACGACTGTTCAACGAATGTTCCTGCATATGGGCCACTACAGCAGGGGCCTGTTTCAGGCACACATGCTAAGTACTGTTTATCGGCTACAAACGCTGAAATCTACACGCCACTACCGCAATTCGACATGCGCTGAGCGGTGACAGGTGACCGTTCAAAATGAATCACCTTTTATGCTCCATCAGACTGAATCCAAACACACTACAATTATCATCGGAAGGGTCTAGGCCAGAGGAGGGTGCATTGTGGTGACATGTGGAATAATCGGGTCTACTGCCGGAATATTTCGGCCACGTAACTCGTAACAAGTAGCACCTGAAGAAGGCAACGAGTTACGTGGCCGAAATATTGTGCCAGAGTGACACAAACGTCCGGCAGTAGACCCGATTATTCCACATTTCAAGATCTCGCCGGGAAAGCCTGAAGAGTTACACGGTCTGGGATGTTTTCGTAACATTCCCTGGGGTCTGGAAGGCACAATGGTTCAACACAAGTATGCATCTAGTCTCCACGTCCACCTCTAAACGCAGTTTCTTTTTCTTCGGCGTGATGGAATCTACCAGCAGGACAATGCAACGTGTCACACAAAGCTCGCAGTGTGCATGTATGGCCGGCCGCTGTGGCCGAGCTGTTCTAGGTGCTTCAGTCTGGAGCCGCGAGACCGCTACGGTCGCAGGTTCGAACCCTGCCTCGGGCATGGATGTGTGTGATGTCCTTAGGTGAGTTAGGTTCAAGTAGTTCTAAGTTCTAGGGGACCGATGACCGTAGATGTTAGGCCCCATAGTGCTCAGAGCTATTTTAACCAATTTTACATGTATAGTTCCAAGGATGAGTCTACCAGTATGCCCTCGCCACCAAACTCTCCACATTTACACCCAATCCAGAATCTGTAGGATCATGTCGATCGGTCTTATCGTGCTACGTATCCTCAACCGAGAAACTAAGGCAGCTGACCATGGCACTGGAGTCCACACATCTCCACATCCCCGTTGGTATCTTTCGCAGCGCTCGGCGCGGCAGACATTCGTTACTCAGGCTTCTGACAGGTAGGCGCATTGATGTGACTGGACAGTATAACATGCAAAAAATGGTTCAAGTTGCTCTGAGCACTATGCGACTTAACTTCTGTGGTCATCAATCACCTAGAACTTAGAACTAATTAAACCTAACCAACCTAAGGACATCACACACATCCATGCCCTATAACTTGCAGTTGAGTTGACTTAATAGATATGAAATGTTAGGATGATGTCTTGGAAAATCACTGGTGGTCTTTCTTTTACTTGTTGCCTCGAACTGTGTTAGTGTAATTGGTATATAGCGCCGGTTACACTTTGAAGCTGTTGCGGGATCTTTGGAGTGAATGGAGCGCAGTGTCGTCCGCATACAGCGGTAGGTAGGCAGGACGGAGAATTTCGGTTGTAAAATAGGAATTCAAGGATTGATTCGTGGGGCAAGCCTTCAGTCTTTTGAATGAGGGAAGATTAATTTAACGTTTCATTGACAGGGTAACGGCCTTGCTGCAGTGGATACATCGGTTCCTGTCAGATCACCCAAGTTAAGCGCTGTTGGGCGTGGCCGGCACTTGGATGTGTTACCATCCGGACCGCCATGCGCTGTTGCCATTTTTCGGGGTGCTCTCAGCCTCGCGATGCCAGCTGAGGAGCTACTCGACCGAATAGTAGCGGCTCCGGTCAAGGAATCCATCATAACTACTGGGAGAGCGGAGTGTTGAGCACACGCCCCTCCTACCCGCATCCTCCGGTAAGGACGACACGGCGGTCGGGCGGTCCCGATGGGGACTCCTGAAGACGGAGTGCTGAGTGCTTGTCGACAGCTATGTCATTACAAACAGAGCACAATCTCGTATTACAAAACGATAACGAAGGAAATCGGAAGTGCTATTTTCAATGAAAACATCCCATCATCTGCCTGGAGCGATATACGGAAATTGCTATGTAGAAATAACGAATTGGATTGGATGCACATACTTGTGGTGTTCCAACAGTCAGACAGCGTGCAAAACGCGGCTGTTGACATTTTTAATTTCTAGGGAGAGGAAGATGGAGGCTTGGCGATGGTAATTTTGTGGGTACAGGAAGTGAATAAGGTCTGCAAGGTGATCACAGCCGACTGGGACATCCCGGCCAACAATGCCATACGATCATTTCATTTATGCTTGAAAGTTTATTTGGCAGGGGACACTGGGTGATGGGTGTACGAAGATGTTGATAGAGTTGTTTGTAGCGGGCAGTACGGAGCATCACGGTTTAAAGTATTGCTGAGGTGTGTCAGGGGTGGAACACAAGCTCGAACTGAAACAGGTACAGAACAGGTCAATCATTTTCAAAATTATACCTATTTATGGAAACCATGGCCCAGCAAGGCTTTGAACTAGGGTCTTCCGAAATATGAATTCAGTCTATTACCATTGCTCCACACTCCTCGATTTTGGATTTAGAAAGGGTGGATATAAATGTCTTGTACAAGGCAGCGTGATGGCGTGGTGCTTAGCATACTGAACTCGCATTCGAGAGTACGACGGTTCATATCTCGGTGCCATCCTGACTTAGGTTAGCCGAGATTTCCGTAAATCGCTCCAGGCAAATGATGGGATGTTTTCATTGAAAATAGCACTTCCGATTTCCTTCGTTATCGTTTTGTAATACGAGATTGTGCTCTGTTTGTAATGACATAGCTGTCGACAAGCACTCAGAACTCCGTCTTCAGGAGTCCTCATCGGGACCACCCGACCGCCGTGTCGGCCTCACCGGAGGATGCGGGTAGGAGGGGCGTGTGCTCTCCCAGTAGTTATGATGGATTCCTTGACCGGAGCCGCTACTATTCGGTCGAGTAGCTTCTCAGTTGGCATCACGAGGCCGAGAGCACCCCGAAAAATGGCGACAGCGCATGTCGGTCTGGATGGTCTCCCATCCAAGTGCCGGCAACGCCCGACAGCGCTTAACTTGGGTGATCTGACAGGAACCGATGTATTCACTGCAGCAAGGCCGTTACCCTGTCAACGACATGTTAAACTAATCTTCCTTCATTCAAAAGACTGGTGGGTCGCCAGGAGGAGGCCTCGCTAGGTCGTTCTTTTGGTTTTGCGAGGGGACAAATTTTGAGGACTTCCATGGGTCTGGGTAGAAGACGGTTTACAGCAGGGGTGCACAAACTTGCTTGTACCGGGAACTGCAAACCCCTAAATGTGCCTGCATAAGGGCGACAACAGTAAATTTGGAAATTTGTGGTAAGGTCTTATGGGACCAAACTGCTGAGGTCATCGGTCCCTAAGCTTACGCACTACTTAATTTAGCTTAAACTAACTTACGCTAAGGGCAGCACACACACCCATGCCCGAGGGAGGACTCTAACCTGTGACGGTGGGAGCCGCGCGAACCGTGACTAGACGCCTGAGACCGTGCAGCTACCCCGCGCGGCAACAATAAATATGTACACGGTGTAACGGATATAAGTACCGATATGTTTATATGTCGTACCTTAAGTTTTACACACATTATTGCGTTGACTATTTTTTCTCTGTGTTGAACAGCGTTCCCACAAACACGTCACAAACTTTACGACCTAATGTTTTCTGCATGGCCGTAATGTATCACTAAAAGGACTGCCTCTGTCAGTGTAGACTAACCATTTAGAGTTCACGTGTCCACACTTCAACAGGTGACCTGCAGCGCAGGGGAAAACAAGCGTTAATAGTTTGTTCTTGACGTATGTAGGCGGAGGTACTACTCAACCTAAAAATATACGTCTTGTAATAGCTGCAATTATTACTCTGCAAATGACGTAAATGTTGTTGAGTACACGGTCCTCAGTCACCAACAGAAGTATCTCCACCTACCACCGTTATACCCTTGATATACAGGGTGGGCGAGAATTTACTCTCTATTTAAAATTACTTATAACGTTTTATATATTTAACCAATTTCCATGAGACTAGAAACAGTTTGTTTCTTACACGGTAGAACTGTTAAGCGGATATGGATGTTTCCGACAGATTTGTGCACATAATGCAGCGGTACTTCACCAAGAATTTACCAAGAGTTTTTGGTTTTGTGCGATGAACTTCCCCTTAGGTCTGGAGTCCTTGCTGACAATTCAACGGAGGGTGGGGGGATGGACGAGGTGGGGGGAGGGCATGACACGGAGTCCCAACCAGCGTCCTGGAAAATGGGTGCCGAACAACGCTTGGGTAAGGTATCTGAAGTATGTCATAGCCCAATCTCGCAAAAAAATTACGTCACTACATCTGTCCCATGTGGATACAATACAGTGAACATAATTTTCAAGCCTATCAAGGTACCATTCTACATTCATTGTGTCCTGAACGGGATATGGACGCACAATTTTCTTGACTGTCAAGCCACACCACCTTATGTCGGCGTTGATCAACAATCACACACGAATCCTCTGTTGCCCACTAATAGCAATCGTGCAGGTTAGCAAACCCCTTTAGCCTTGCTTCCATTATTAGCCGTAACGTCAGAATTGCCTCTCTCGTCCCTTTACTTTTCCTAAAGCCAAACTGATCGTCACCTAGCACATTCTCAATTTTCTTTTCCATTCTTCCATATATTATTCTTGTAAGCAGCTTCGATGCATGAGCTGTTAAGCTGATTGTGCGATAATTCTCGCACTTGTCAGCTCTTGCCGTCTTCGGAATTGTGTGGATGATGCTTTTCCGAAAGTCAGATGGTATATCGCCAGACTCATATATTCTACACACCAACGTGAATAGTCGTTTTGTTGCCACTTCCCCCAATGATTTTAGAAATTCTGATGGAATGTTATCTATCCCTTCTGCCTTATTTGACCGTAAGTCCTCCAAAGCTCTTTTAAATTCCGATTCTAATACTGGATCTCCTATCTCTTCTAAATCGACTCCTGTTTCTTCTTCTATCACATCAGACAAATCTTCACCCTCATAGAGGCTTTCAATGTATTCTTTCCACCTATCTGCTCTCTCCTCTGCATTTAACAGTGGAATTCCCGTTGCACTCTTAATGTTGCCACCGTTGCTTTTAATGTCACCAAAGGTTGTTTTGACTTTCCTGTATGCTGAGTCTGTCCTTCCGACAATCATATCTTTTTCGATGTCTTCACATTTTTCCTGCAGCCATTTCGTCTTAGCTTCCCTGCACTTCCTATTTATTTCATTCCTCAGCGACTTGTATTTCTGTATTCCTGATTTTCCCGGAACATGTTTGTACTTCGTCCTTTCATCAATCAACTGAAGTGTTTCTTCTGTTACCCATGGTTTCTTCGCAGCTACCTTCTTTGTACCTATGTTTTCCTTCCCAACTTCTGTGATGGCCCTTTTTAGAGATGTCCATTCCTCTTCAACTGTACTGCCTAATGCGCTATTCCTTATTGCTGTATCTATAGCGTAAGAGAACTTCAAACGTATCTCGTCATTCCTTAGTACTTCCGTATCCCACTTCTTTGCGTATTGATTCTTCCTGACTAATGTCTTGAACTTCAGCCTACTCTTCATCACTACTATATTGTGATCTGAGTCTATATCTGCTCCTGGGTACGCGTTACAATCCAGTATCTGATTTCGGAATCTCTGTCTGACCATGATGTAATCTAATTGAAATCTTCCCGTATCTCCCGGCCTTTTCCGAGTATACCTCCTCCTCTTGTGATTCTTGAACAGGGTATTCGCTATTACTAGCTGAAACTTGTTACAGAACCCAATTAGTCTTTCTCCTCTTCATTCCTTGTCTCAAGCCCATATTCTCCTGTAACCTTTTCTTCTACTCCTTCCCCTACAACTGCATTCCAGTCGCCCATGACTATTAGATTTTCGTCCCCCTTTACATACTGCATTACCCTTTCAATATCCTCATACACTTTCTCTATCTGTTCATCTTCAGCTTGCGACGTCGGCATGTATACCTGAACTATCGTTGTCGGTGTTGGTCTGCTGTCGATTCTGATTAGAACAACCCGGTCACTGAACTGTTCACAGTAACACACCCTCTGCCGTACCTTCCTGTTCATAACGAATCCTACATCTGTTATACCATTTTCTGCTGCTGTTGATATTACTCGATACTCATCTGACCAGAAATCCTTGTTTTCCTTCCACTTCACTTCACTGACCCCTACTATATCTAGATTGAGCCTTTGCATTTCCCTTTTCAGATTTTCTAGCTTCCCTACCACGTTAAAGCTTCTGCCATTCCACCCCCCGACTCGTAGAACGTTATCCTTTCGTTGATTATTCAATCTTTTTCTCATGGTAACCTCCCCTTGGCAGTCCCCTCCCGGAGATCCGAATGGGGGACTATTCCGGAATCTTTTGCCAATGGAGAGATCATCATGACACTTCTTCAATTACAGGCCACATGTCCTGTTTGCCCTAACATCACACAATCTGTGTCCGCTAGCTGCGAGTGGCAATGCCTTACGGTCTTTGCAGCTACCGAGGCACGGGGTCCTTTCGCAGTCCCCCCTGTACTTGCACCACAGGTCGCCACAGTTCGTACCTCGACGCTGGCTGAGACCACTCACACAGGGTTAGACATAGCGCAATGGTCCGCGACTGACAGTTGCAATGACATAAACGAGTTATAATGTAACAAATCCTACCACTGCAGAGAACGAAAGGTTTTTGTTTCATGAAAGTTATTTAAGTAATAAAAAAGGTTATAAACAATTTTCTATAGGAAGTTCATTCTCGCAAACCCTGTATATTCGATACTATGCAACAAATATCTTCAACCACAAGCTCTTTGTGTTCCTTATTCTGTGAGGAGATGGAAAGAATTAAAACGAGAAAAAAAATTGTATACTTCGGTTCCAAAATGCGTACCTTAATAGCTAAGAGCACTTCCTTAGTGGAAGAGATGTGTTTCAAACTAGCGAAAATGAGAGCCAAAAAATTAACATTTTTTTATTTAATAAAATTCTGTGATTTTTCCTGATTTTAAAAATATGTGCTTTATATGTAGTACCTCATCATTTTCGTGTTTAAGGCTTTTCTAAAGGAGACGCGGTGCGTGAATGCCCAGCTGTCAGACATGAAACCATACCTACAATGTGTCGTTATTTAGTTTTACTCGTATGTGTAATATCCTTGAAGAACATTTCGATTGTGCTATGAGTAAGGATTTATTGCAATCGCTCTTTCTTCCGGTACAAGTAGATCACTCGAGTTTATTTATGCTTTTCGCGCGCATTTATGTTCTAAACTTGTTGTTGTGACTGCGTATTTCAAATATTTTGCACCGTAAAATGCCACAAACGAAGAACTTTAATTGCAGCCGTAACTTTTACGGTAATCAACACAAACGTGTTATTGTAAATCGTAAAAATGAAGAAGTCGTTACGATGTAGCGAAGGGAGATTAGGCCTAAACGGTTACGTTTTAATTAGTAATTGCAAGGTTTCATAATGGCTTTTTTTGTTGCTAACAGTAAATAGCGTAATAGTGTAAAAGCCTTACGTTTAGTGAGGACATAAGTAAAAGAAAACGAGGGCTAGTAGAAATTTTTGGGCAACAGAGGAGGTACTGAATTTAACTGATTAAAAGAGGGAACATAAAAATACAGTAAATGAAGCAGAAAGGGAATCCTAACGTCTAAGAGATGAAATTGACAGTAAGTGCAGCATGGATTGATAGAAAGTGTAAAATGACTAGGCAGGAATAGCTAGGGGACAAATGTAAGGATTTAAAAACATATATCACTAGACAGATGCCGCCTACAGGAAAATTGAAGAGACCTTTGGGGAGAAGAGAATCACCTGTATGAATATCAAGAACTCAGATGGGAAATCAGTCCTAAGCAAAGGAGGAAAAGTGATCTAGACAAGAGAGATGTATTTGAGGGCAATATTTTGGAAATGGAAGCCGACGTAATTGGAGATGAGACGGAACACATGAAACTGTGTGAAGAATTAGACAGATCACTGAAAGACCAAAGACGAAACAAGGCCCCGGGAATACGTAACATTTCATTAGAACTACTGATAGCCTTGGGAAAGGCAGCTGTGTCGTAACTCTTCCAGCTGGTGAGCAAGATTTTTGAGACAGCCGAAACACCCTCAGAGTTCAAGAAGAATACAAAAATTTCAATTCCAAAGAAAGTAGGTTCTAGCAGGTGTGAAACTTACCGAACTATCAGTTTAATAAGTCACTGTTGCAAAATACTAAGATGAATTATTTACAGAAGAATGGAAAAACTGGTAGAAGCTGACCTCGAGGAAGATCAGTGTGGATTCCGGAGGGATGTAGGAACACGCGAGGCAAAACTGACCGTACGACTTCTCATAGAAGATAGGCTAAGGAAAGACAAACCAACATTTGTAGCATTTGTAGACTTAGAGAAACCTTCTGACAAATGACTGGAAACTCTTTCGAAATCTATAGGTGGCAGGGGTAAAATACAGGGAGCGGAAGGCTATTTACAGTTCGTACAGAAAGCAGATGGCAGTTATGAGTCAACTGTCATAAAAGCAGTGGTTGAGAAGGAAGTGAGACAGGGTTGTTGCCTATTGCCAATGTACACTGAGCAAGCAGTAAAGGAAACAAAAGAGAAATTTGGAGTAGGTATTAAGGTTCAGGGAGAAGAAATAAAAACTCTGAGATTTTCCGATGACATTGTAAATCTCTTAGAGACAGCAAAGGACCTGGAAGGGCAGTTGAATGTATTGGACAATGTCTTGAAAAGAGGATGTAAGATGAAGATCAAGAAAAGCAAAACGAGGATAATGGAATCTAGTCGAATTAAATCAGGTGATGCTGATGAAATTAGATAAAGAAGTGAACCACTTAAAGTACTAGATGAGTTTTGCTATTTGGTCAGCAAAATAACATGATTGCCGAAGTAGAGAGGATATAAAATGTTGGCTGGCAATGCCAAGAAAAGCTTTTCTGACGAAGAGAAATATTTTTAACGTGATTTCCGTATCAGGAAGTCTTTTCTGAAAATACTTGTATGGAGTGTAGCAATATATAGAAGTGAAACATGGATGATCAACAGTTTAGACAAGAAGAGAGTAGAAGCTTTTGAAATGTGGTGCTACAGAAGAGGGCTGAAGATAAAGTGAGTACATCAAGTAACTAATTAGGAGGTACTGAACAGAACTGGAGAGAAAAGAATTTTGTGGCACAAACTGACTAGAAGAAGGGAACGGTTGGTAGGACACATTCTGAGACATCAGGGGATCACTAGTTTAGCACTGGAGAGAAGAGGGGCGGGGGGGCGGCAAAAATGGTAGAGAGGGACGAAGAGATGAATACGGTAAGTAGATTCAGAAGGATGTGGGTTGCAGTAGTTACTCGGAGACGAAGAGGCTTTCAGAAGATAGAGTACCATGGAGAGCTGCGTCAAACCAGTCTTCGGACAGAAAACAACAAGTAAGGGAAGAGGACCAGCCAGCGAAATTATACTGGAATGTCAACTGTGTAAAGTAATTAAGTGTACAATTACATCCCCAGAACATTCACAAAATATAGTGAATTGAATATTCGTTCCGATTATGCTGTGAGATGTATTCCGAAGGGAAGAAATGCAGCTCAAATATGTGCTATAACGGATTTACCACTACTTCTCAAATTTTAGAGGTATTTTACACGTTTGCATAACGCCCTAACAGCAGTCAGTTAAGCATCTATGCAGAGGGCAGCGTAAGAAAGCGCACATATTTACCCATCTGCTGATATTGTTGCTGCATTGAACGGTTTTTGTAAGAAGATAGGCCAAACATTGCTGAATGGAGTTGTCACAGTTACAACTGTAGATACAGCCAAATGATGGACTATGAATGTCTCACAAAATACTGCCGCAGTTGTGGCAGTAAGGTAAATGAACACAAATTTGACAAAAAAATTAAAGTTTTCAGTGGTGGTATCGAAAGCAAGCGGACAGTCTCTGTTTGCTAGATGTGGTGTGCGATACACTCATTACCTCGGCGATGGCGGTTCTGAAAGCTTCAGTAGTGTTGTGGCTGCTAAACCGTGTAGTGAAATACAATGTATAGATATGCAAAAGAGAACGGTGGAAGACTTAGGAAATTCTGCTGGAACGTGACAGAAAAACTCTGATAACAAAGCAGTTGGTGGACAGGGCAGACTCACGAATTCCCAAATACAGAAATTCACAGAACGGTATAGTCTAGTCGTCAGGAGAATCTGCGGATACGTCAGTGAGAAGAAGAACGCAGTTTGGGCAGCTCTGTTTCACAGAATATCCACTGATGAGTGTCCACAGCATGGCTTCTGCCCAAAAGGAAACACATGATGATGCAAGTATAATAGGTGTGAAGCAAACAGACAAAAATATATACATGCACAACCAATGCCGGAAACTGTTATGGTAGAACTAAGGTCGTTGTATAGAGACCTTTCACATTCTAAACTCTTGTAGAAAGCTTTACATGGCAAAACACAGAGCCCGAATGAAAACTTCAGTAGTTTCATTTGGGAATACGTGCCGCAAACTGGTTTTTTGTTGCCATGTCAGCTTTCCAGATTGGTATGATAGACTTCATAATAAATATGTTACAAAAGTAAGTGTACAATGTGCTAGCCGCTAAAACTCAGAAATGAGTCCCGCTACAGTCAAGGGTAGCCCTCTGTCCCCCGTCCATGAAGGAGGTTCCCGTTTTTACTTGAAGGGTGTGGTTTTGAAGATACAAGAGCTAAGAAATTTAGAAATTTCTACAATACTCCAAAATATTCGACAACATTCTAGAGTATTCGAGAGCATTCCACAACATTGCAGAATGTTTCGGTATGTTCCACAATGGTCCAGGATGTTCTGGAATGTTCGGGGTTGGTCTGGAACATTCGGGAAGATCAAGAATGTTCGGGAGCATCCCAGATCTTTGTGGAGCATTCCAAAAGACTCTCGAATGCTGTGGAATGTTCTGGAACACGAGAACCATTCGAAGTCTTTTTGGTACGTTCTGGAATTCGCCACTGATGGGGTTACCTGTTGTCAGGAGTATACAAAACAAGACGCCTAGTGGGTTCGAATGTCAGTTTCTTATCAGTGTGGAAGGGAGCAACCGAAAAACTAGTACAGTGAGCGAATAAAAACAGTGAAGTGAGAGTATTGAAAGAGATACAGTGACTGATTATAAATCGAAAATAGTGTGTGAAAATCGTCTAAAGTGTACTTAGTGTATTTGTTAATGAAAAGTTGATTTATGTTGTAGACAATTCCCAAACGTAAAAGAGGAGGAAGTATTGCCAATTGTGAAGCAAAAAGGCGAAAACAAAAAGAACAGCGAAAAAACGAAACAGACGAAGAGCGCGAAGCACGTTTAAGTTTCCAACGAACGACAATGAGCACCGTGGAAATCAGAGAAACCGAAGAACACCGAAAAGAACGGAATGAAAAATCAAGAATTGTTACACAATCGTATACTAAAATACTGCGAACTCGAGCCGGACATGAAAGTATCATCCTACAAGAAGCACGGACACTTAAACAATACAACCAAACAAATGAAGCATTCCACTACGATGAAAGAATATAAAATCACAAACACGTTGGAATCGGAAAAATGTATAACATCTGCCAATTTTGCTACGCGAAAAAATTCAGTAAATAAACACCAGGTTTCTGTAGCACGAATGGAAAAGATTCGATTACCACCTCTGAAAGCATCTCCGCAGGAATGTTTACATGCTCGGAGAGAATCCAGAATCGAAACACTTTCTTCAAAATATAAAAGTGTACATCGCCTGCTTCCAAGTTACTTTTTTCCTGGTCACTTCGATCAACACTAACAGAGATGAAGTGATTACGTGTTTTCCATCCAAAGATAAATCTGTCACAACATGGTATCGTTACTACCACTACCCAATGAACACCATAAATTTCTACAAGGATTTTTCATCTTAAATGAAGACAGAGAAATTGATAAACGATGCACAACTATCAGTGGTTTGAGACGAGAAGTAGCCCAAGATGTACTTCTTACACAAATACAATCAACTTCTTCACACATCCAAAAGAGCACTAGACCGAATGATATTTGATGACTATAAAGTTATAATTCGAGCCGACAAAAGACCACCTGGAGAATACGAACGTCGATTTAATGGATCTCTGATAGACGAAGCCGCCATCGGAATTACGGAAAATGAAAACGCAAGACATGACATAATTGTACAACGAAGAAGAGAAGGACTACAGCTCATTTCAGAGACACAACGTTCATATGATGCCCTCCAATATCCAGTAGTATTCCTTCACGGAAAGGACGATATCATTTTAACGTGAAACAAATCCAACCTGAAACAAGGGTAGAAACAAACAAAAAAGTCACTTCCAAGAAGTTTTATGCTTACCGCTTAATGAACGGAGACAATGAAACATACAATCACTTTCTCAGCACTCGCTTGTTATTCCAACAATTCCTACTAGATACGTATTCAAAAACAGAAGCGGAAAGGATGCTTTACATAATACTGAATCAGAAGAAACTACGCACGGGAGAATACATCCAACTTCGAGAAGCAGTCATAAATGACGTAAACATTGACGACACCGGAACAATGGCAGTCATTCATATAAAGTCCGAGACTCGTCCACGAATACACTAAGATGCCATGACCTACGTACGAAAATACGGACGACCTGACCTCTTCATAACATTCACATGCAACTCACTGCGGCCAGAAATCAAAGAATAACTAAGCCACGGACAAGTAAGTCCTTGTGCATGGACACGCCATAATAACCCGAGTTTTCCGACAAAAACAAATGAGATTTATTGAAGTCAGCTCTGTGCAATGCTGGCCGATAGATTTGTCATTTATGAAAGGAAGCAACTGATTTTTCTTTTGCAACAACAGGAATGATCATGGATTGAAGAAATTAGTAAATTCTTTAAATTGAAATGAATGTTTGTTAGAAATTACTTTATATCACGAAGATTATTATTAGGACATTTTTAAAAGATTTACATGGGACTTCACATAACATTACTAGATATGCGCGAGGCTGCTTTTTTACCTTATACAATAATACTCAGGCTCCGGCATCGCTGCTCCGCGACCGGCCCAGCCAACACGATACACCAGACTGGACTGACGAGCGCAGACAGGCGACTGCCCGCCAGCAACAACCTACTGCTACTGCTACACAGTTCGTACTGCAGTCAACACTGCTCTTTGGTCTCAGATTCTCTTATAGTTTACATATCGCAGGGAGCGCATACCTCTTACAAATTTCGCGAGAAAATTCCGTCGCAACGAAAACCGCCTTTCTTTTAATGATGCCCAGCCCAAATCCTGTATCACGACCGTGACACTCTCTTCCATATTTAGCGACAATACAAAACGTGCTGCCGTTCCTTGATCTTCTTCGATGTACTCCGTCAGTCCTATCTGGTAAGGATCTCACACCGCGCAGCAGTATTCTAAAAGAGGACGGACAAGCGTAGTGTAGACAGTCTCCTTAGTAGGTCTGTTACATTTTCTGAGTGTCCCGCCAATAATACGCAGTCTTTGGTTAGCCATCCCCACAACGTTTTCTATGTGTTCCTTCCAATTTAAGTTGTTCGTAATTGTAATACCTAGGTATTTAGTTAAATTTACGGCCTTTATATTTGACTGATTTATCGTGCAACCGAAGTTTAGCGAATTGCTTTTAGCACTCATGTGGATGGCCTCACACTTTTCGTTATTTTGGGACAACTGCCAATTTTCGCACCATTCGGATATCTTTTCCAAATCGTTTTGCAATTTGTTTTGATCTTGACTTTATTAGTCGACAAACGACAGCGTCATCTGCAAAGGACCTAAGACGGCTGCTCAGATTGTCTCCCAAATCGTTTATACAGATAAGGAACAGCAAAGGGCCTATAACACTACCTTGCGGAATGCCAGAAATCACTTCTGCTTTACTCGATGACTTTCCGTCAGTTACTACGAACTATGTCCTCTCTGACAGGAAATCACAGATCCAGTCTCGTAACTGAGACGATATTCCATAAGCACGCAATTTCACTACGAGCCGCTTGTGTGGTACCGTGTCAAAAGCCTTCCGGAAATCCAGAAATACGGAATCGATCTGAAATCCCTCGCCAATAGCACTCAGCACTTCATGTGAGTAAAGACCTAGTTGTGTTTCACAGGAACGATGTTTTCTAAACCCATGTTGACTGTGTGTCAATAGGCAGTTTTCTTCGAGGTACTTCATAATGTTTGAACACAATATATGTTCCAAAATCCTGCTGCATATCGACGTTAACTATACGCGCCTGTAATTTAGTGGATTACTTCTACTACCTTTCTTGAATACTGGTGTGACCTGTGCAACTTTCCAGTCTTTGGGTACGGATCTTTCGTCGAGCGAACTGTTGTATATGATTGTTAAGTATGGAGCTAATGCATCTGCATACTCCGAAAGGAACCTAATTGGTATACAGTCTGGACCAGAAGACTTGCTTTTATTAAGTGATTTAAGTTGCTTCATTAAACCGAGGATTTTTACTTCTACGTTAGTCATGTTGGCAGCTGTTCTCGAGTCGAATTCTGGAATATTTACTTCGTCTTCTTTTGTGAAGGCATTTCGGAAGGCTGTGTTTAGTAACTCTGCTTTGGCAGTACTGTCTTCGATAGTATCTCCATTGCTATCGCACAGAGAAGGCATTGATTGTTTCTTGCCGCTGACATACTTCACATACAACCAGAATCTCTTTGGATTTTCTGGAAGGTTTCGAGACAAAGTTTAGTTGTGGAAACTGTTATAAACATCTCGAATTGAAGTCCGCGTTAAATTTCGAGCTTCTGTGGAAGATCACCAATCATGGGAATTTTTCGTCTGTTTAAATTTGGCATGTTTGTTTCGTTATATCTGCAACATTGTTCTAACCCGTTTTGTGTACCAAGGAGGATCAGGTCCGTAGTTTGTTAATTTATTTGGTATAAATCTCTCAATTGCTGCCGATACTATTTCTTTGAATTCGGGCCACATCTGGTCTACATTTATATTATTAATCTGAAATGAGTGGAGATTGTCTCTCAGGAAGGCGTCATCTGAATTTTTATCTGCTTTTCTGAATAGGTATATATTCCGTTTATTTTTGGGGTATTTGGGTATTACAATATTCAGTCTCGCAACGACAACCCTGTGTTCACTAAACCCTGTATCGGTTTTGATGCTCGTTATTAACTCAGGATTATTTGCTGCTTAGAGGTCAAGTGTGTTTTCACAACCGTTTACTGTTCGCGTGGATTCATGAACTAACTGCTCCAAATAATTTTCTGAGAATGCCCCTAGCACAATTTCGGATGATATTTTATGCGTACCTCCGGAATTAAACATGTATTTTCGCCAGCATATCGAGGGTGAATGAAAGTCAGCAGCAACTATTATCGTATGAGTCGGGTACGTATTTGAAATCAAACTCAAGTTTTCTTTGAACCTTTCAGCAGTTGTTTTATCTGAACTGGGAGATCCGTAAAAGGATCCTGTTATTATTTTATTGCGGTTGCCAACAATGACCTCTGCCCATATTAATTCACAGGAAGTATCTACTTCAATTTCGCGACAAGTTTAACTACTTCTAACAGCAACAAACACGCCACCGCCAACCGTGTTTAGCATATCCTTTCGGGACACTGTTAGGTTCTTCGTGTACAAGGTGGGGAGATACTTCAACAGTAACGAAGCAGCGTGGCAGATTTTCAGTTTTTCCATACACGAATGCGAAATAACTGCGTAACTCCTAGTAGTATATTTGGAGAATAGACAGAGAGCTTACTTCACAAAAGACACCGACAGAAAAATTGCAAGTGAACGACCTCAGAGCACAACATTGACAGCTTTTTACCCACTGTGCCAAACGGATCCATTCGCCAAATCGTTACTATATGTCAACGTTCTTATCTGTTATACGTGGAACACGTCAAAAAAAATCTTTCAACGACGAAAATAAGGACTTCCAGTAGACGTTCATCTAGGAATCGGGAAAACTTGCGCACTAGGGAAAGTGTAAATCGTACATCCGAACAACGCCGTATGTTTCTGTGTCCGGATGTTGCTACACAAACTACGGTGACCAACGCGTTAAACAGATCTCAAGACTGTTGACGCTTACCTATGCCAGACGTACAGAGAAGCATGCCAACGCTGAGGACTACTGGAAAACGACAAACAGTGGGAATTAACACTACAAGCTACTCACTCACAGCGTCAGCTGAACAAATGAGAGATTTCTTCGCCATAATTGTAACGTGTTACTTTTGAATACATTGTGGGAGTATGCAGTGATCAATGTCATTACAAATAATCATCTTGTGGTGCAGTTCTTCTTGTTGTCTCCGTGCTTGCTAAGCAAATGGGATGAGAAGTTCCGCCTTATGCAAGACACCTTTTTTCTCTTGTTTCACCCATACATGTTTCACCACTTTTGTGCTATCATCAGTGGGTTCTATTTTTATTTTTAACTGTAAATTTGTTGTTAACATATTAACATTTGCGTCGTTTACAACAGTATGTAAAAGTTGCATTTATAACTTAATTGGCGAAAAGTAACATACCTTACATTATGTTATTGTCCTCTTGTTTTGGTAGCTGTTATGCTACACAATATACAACATGTCATCTGCAAACAGCAAAACGTAATTTATTTTCTATTTGTTATGTGTTTACGAACGGAAATAAGACTGTATCACGTTTTCTTTCTGTAACTTACAGTTTTGAAGTTGTGGTACGTTTTCCTGTTTTGTTGGCGAAGTATATAGGCTTACTTCTTTGCCTGTGTTCGCGTGGCAATGCAGTTTTTCGATTACTCAAAGCATAGGCGGAGTTTTCGCTGCCATTACGTGTTGTTGTGGCTGTGTGGCGTTCATTTGTTTCGTAGCGTGTTCTGCTGGGTGAGGCGCGCGAGTTTGAATTGTATTTGGTGTTAGTGGTGTGTGGTTTATGTGGGTTTGCGTGTGTTATGAGTACTGGGGCAGAGTGTGTGTGTGTGTGTGTGTGTGTGTGTGTGTGTGTGTGTGTGTGAGAGAGAGAGAGAGAGAGAGAGAGAGAGACAAAGAAAGAAAGAAAGAAAGAAAAGAGAGAGGATTTGTGTGTGTGTGTTTTATTTGTATAGTTCTTCTATTGTGGCGAAGAGAGTTTTGTTGCACAGTGATGTGTATTCATTGAGTACTTTCTTTCCTTGGGCTATTGAATTTTGGATGTGGTAGTTTTCTTCTATAGTTAATTTTTGGTATAGGCTGCTGCTAGTTTTTAGGATGTGAAGGTCAGTTTCAATGTTTGTTGGGTGGTGGTTGTGTGCTACCAGGTGGTCTGCAAATGTTGAGTGTGTGCTATTGCTTTTCAGTGCTCTGAGGTGTTCATTATATCTGGTTCTGAAGGTCCTGCATGTTTGGCCCACATATGCAGATTGACAGTAGTTGCAAGTAAGTTGGTGGATGCCAGACTGGCTGTATTTGTCAGTGTTGGTGGTAATTCTTCCGAGTCTGCTCTGTATTGTGTTGTTGGTTCTGTATGCTATGTTGAGTCCTTGTTTCTTTAGTATATTACCCACCCTGTGTGTGACTTTGTTGTTATATGTCATTATGTGCCATTTGTTGCTTACAGTCTGCCGATTTGTTATGTGATGACTTGTGTTTGTATGTGTGTGTGTTTCGTGGTTACGTGCTGTTTGTTTTTGTATTTTGTGGTTTATTTTGTCTACTCTCTTTGCGTCATATCCATTCTCCTGCGCAATTTGTTTTATTGTGTTCAGTTCTTGTGTGTAGTCATGCTTATTCATGGGTATTTTGTTCAGGCTGTGAAGTAAATATCTGAAGCTGGCTTCTTTGTGGGTTACTGGGTGATTGGATTGGTTATGAATAATGGTGCTGGTGAGTGTGGGTTTTCTGTAGATTGTGAATTCACGTTTGTTGTTTCTCTCGTGTATAGTGAGATCTAAGAAATTAAGTTTTTCATCTGTTTGTGTTTCTATGGTGAATTGTATTTGTGGATGGATAGAGTTTATGTTATCATGAAGTTCTTTTATGCGGGACAGTGGTTCATCTATTAAGCAAATTATGTCATCTATGTATCAGTACGAATATATTATTTTGTACTGTTTTGGTATTACTATTTTGTCAAAGATTTGTTTTTCTATCTGGTTGAGGAAAATGTCAGCTAGGAGGCCACTGATTGGGGATCCCATGGGTAGTCCATCTTGTTGAGAGTAAAATCTGTTGTTGAATGTGAAGTAGTTCTGTTCTTTGATTAGCCTGAGTATGGCTAATATTTCTTGTATGTTTGTTGTGCGTATGCTTCCTTGCAGTTGGAGGTTTCTTTCTATTATGTTGATGGCTTCTTCTGTTGGGATGTGTGTGTACATTGAAATTGTATCAAATGAAACCAATGCTGCTGTGTTTGGTATGTTTTCATTTTTTATTTTTTCTATTAAGTCACTTGAGTTCTTTAGACTTCAGTTGTCAGTGTATTTGTATATTGTCTGTAGCAGAGTGTGTGTGTGTTTGGCTAAGTGGTATGTTGGTGCTTTGGTGAAGTTAATTAATGGACATATGGGTATTCCGGGTTTGTGAACTTTAGGCAATGATTTTAGGGTGGGGGCCTTGGGATTTTTCTGTATCATTTTTTTAATCTGTGTTTCTGTGAAAATTGTTTCTATGTTTCTCAGGGTTTTCTGTAACTTACTTTGGTATCGGTTTGTTGGGTCACTTGTTAATTCAGTGATGTTGTTGCTTTGGATGAATTCTAATGTTTTGTGAATGTATTCCTGTTTGTTTATGACTACTATTGAATTACCTTTGTC
This sequence comes from Schistocerca americana, assembly GCF_021461395.2. Classification (NCBI taxonomy): domain Eukaryota; kingdom Metazoa; phylum Arthropoda; class Insecta; order Orthoptera; family Acrididae; genus Schistocerca; species Schistocerca americana. The sequence goes on along the minus strand of NC_060127.1, from coordinate 180,682,425 downwards.
AGGTTTTGTGATGATGGCATTTTCTTGTGTTAATTTATTCTGTAGTTTTCTGTAGGTTTTTTCTTCATGAGTCCTTGTGTTTTCTTTTACGGTGATTTTGTTCTGTTTGATTATATTTCTTATTTACTCAGCAACTAGTTCTCTTGTTAGGTTTGCATTAAATTCAGGTGTGTTTAGTTTTTCTTGTTGCTTTATGATGTTTTCAGTTTCTGTTAAGATATTTTCTACTGTCCTATGTGACACCATTGTGTTAATGTTATGTTTGGGACCCTTTTAAAGTAGGCTGCTTTCTTGTTCAGATAATTTTATGTCTGTTAGATTAATCACTCTTTTGTGAAAGGTGTGTTTGTTGTATTGGTGGGTGTTTGTGTGATTTAACATTTTTGTGGGTTTCTTTTGTTGGGTTGTCTGTTTTCTGCCTATTGTGGTCTCAGTGTATGTTCTAACCCTGTATATTAGCTCGTCAAAAATGGTGGGTATGTTATGTGATTAGCTAATTCGAAATGCAATCTGTTTAATTCAATATTCAGAGTCTGTTTTTTGGAATAGAAAGACCGGATTTCTTGCTTTATCCACATGATTTCTGCCTTACGTTTTGTCTGCTGTGCTTCTGGTGACATGTTGTTTACAGTTATTGTTACATAGTTAGGTAATTTTACATGCCAAACATAGTTTATTGAACTTAATGTTGAGTATGGTTTTATGAAGTCTGATGGTTGTGTTCTAATATTTGTTGAAGAGCTGCGATGGAAATACCTTGCTTGGTGTAGAAATAATCATCTTGCGGTGCAGTTCTTCTTGTTGTCTCCGTGCTTGCTAAGAATGATAGCACAAAAGTGCTGAAACATGTATGGGTGAAACAAAAGAAAAAAGGTGTCTTGCATAAGGCGGAACTTCTCATCCCATTTTGTTATTACAAATATTTACTATCAAAAACAGTCTTGATCACAAATTATGTATTCCGGTGACCGGTTTCGACCACAACTGTGGCCATCTTCTGACCAATGAGTAAGAACCTCCTTCTGGTCGTAAATCAGTACCACCAGAAGGAGGTTCTTACTCATTGATCAGAAGATGGCCACAGTTTTGGTCGAAACCGGTCACCGGAATACATAATTTGTGATCAAGACTGTTTTTGATAGTAAATATTTCTAACAACATGTAACCCATCGAATCCAATACAGCTATGGGATTCCTTTAAAGGCAGTATGAGCGATGACATACTGTTACCATATCTTACAGGCTTATCCTGAACTGACCATCGAATTCAACGGCGACGTCTAAAATGAAACACTCATTCTCCTAGTAGATAAATGTTTGCCAATAAACAACCAGAGACAAATTGGGATGCTAGCACCACGGAAAGATGCTATCAGGGTGGTAAACTTCTAAATTAAAAAGGAAAAAAAGTTGCAACATCAACGAACTATTTCAATACATTGCTCAGGACAAACCACTTCTCAGTGACAGTCAAAACGGAATTTACAACATTGTCATGGACCGGATCGGCAACATTGGCGAAATTATTTACTGGGTCGCATCAGGCGGAACCGGGAAAACGTTTCTAATAAATGTGTTGCCGGCGTAAATGCTTCCTAAACAGTACACTGAACTTGTACTAGCATCATCCGGCATTGCAGCCACACTTATCAAAGGAGGACCAACTGCCCATTCCGCCCTACAACTGCCGTTGAACATCGCCGAAGAACAATTCCTAGTATGAAAAATCTCAAGAGCATCTGGACGGAGTGAACTTCTAAAGTTAAGCCAAGATTATCTTCTGTGACGAATGCACAATGGCCCATAAAAATCACTCGAGCCATGTACAGAACATAACAAGAATTGCGGGTAGCTCTGCTCGTACTCCCAAGAGATTTTCGACGAACGCTTCCAGTTATCCCCAAGCCAACACCAGCACAAGAGATCAATGCATGCTTACAAAAATAACATCTCTGGTCACACATACAAATATTGCGTCTAAGAAAAAAATCTGAGAGTGGGACTATCGAAAGACGAAACAACAGCACATTTTGCTCAACAACTTTTGGAAATAGGAGAAGGCACATGCTGTCCTACTGACTCGACAACCGTCCTCATTAAACTCAACAGTGACTTCTGAAATGTAGCCACTGAATTTATCCAAACATTCTTCCCAACTATACCAATCCGAACTGGCTATTTTAAAGGGCACTTTTGACGACTAATGATATTGTCGACGATATGAACCTTAATATTCAAAAGAAAATTCCCGGTGAAGAGAGAATACACAAATCGATCAACAGGATAGTAAACGTTGAAGAAAGTGTAAACTTCCGCACAGAATTTCTAAACTCTTTGCAAGCACCAAGAATGCTGTTACATTGCCTTCGGGTTAAAATTCGATCTCCAATAATACTACTCAGAAATCTCAACTCACCAAAACTACGTAATGGATTAAGAATGATCGTCAAACAGCTCATGAACACGATCGTCGAAACCAAAATTACGATTGGAAAGTATAGACACGCACTGTTTATCACGAAAATACCAATTATCTCTACTGAACTGCCATTCCGATTTAAAAGACTGCTATTTCCAATCAAATTAGCGAACAGTTTTACAATTAACAAAGCGCAAGGAGAAACTTTAAAATATTTCGGCATCAATTTCAAAGACCCCTGCTTCTCTCACGGTTAACTACACATAACTTGCTCTCGAGTAGGAGATACGGATAATTTGAGCATATGTGGATAACAAAGTGAAAAAGTTCTTTATGAACAAGTATCGTAAACAGATTGAATATATAATGAAATAATAAGCAACCAGTAGCATCAAATAAATTTAATTTCTTTACCAGTTTCGGCCACTTAGTGCCCTTCCTCACAAGGTTGTACTTACCGCATTATTTGCAAGTGCCAATAATAAACGCATACAACAAGACTCCATGGTCCTAAAAAATATGCAGGCGCAATGAGTAACACAATACTTAATCCATCAATAGGAGCTCTTAGATGGCTATAGGGTAGGAGCACTTATTGCGTTACTTCTTGTTCCTGCATATTTTTTAGGCCCATAACATTTTCCTGTATGCACACTATTACTTACATTCGAAAATAATGCGGTAGGTATAGCCTTCTAAAGAAGGGCATTAAGTACCCGAAACAGCTAAAGAAATTAAATTTCTATTATGCAACTAGTTGTTATTATTTCATTATATACGACTGCAGTTGATGAATATGGATAAAATACTGTAGTTAGAACATGTTTTAATTTTTTTTTACCTCTTATACTTTAACAAATATTGGACATAGTTAGAAAACGTTTTCAATAAAAAATTTGTGTCTCTTATATTTTAAAGTTTATCCTTTTATTCTAGCTACCACACAATCCCATATCAACTCCCTGAGCGAAGCTGGGTTCCCCATCTAGTATGTTTTAATGAGAGTGCAACAAGCAGACTAAAAACCATGAGTAGACTAGGCATCAAAACTGTTAACACGAAAAGTGTTCGGCTACGTGTAGACAGCCAATGTCTACTGGAAAAGGTGCTGAGAGCATGACAAAGAAGTTGAGAACAACTAAGAAAACCAAAGAAGATGAAAAGACAGAATCAACAAGATTGTGGAGTTGGAATGTTTGGACATCCAAATGAGAAGAAAACGGCATGCACGTCTTAAGTGACAATCTACGTTTTTTCACGCTTGGGTATTATTATCTCATCCAATATAAGTTACTGCATATGAGTGGGAAAAACAAACCTGTTACGTTCGGATACAGCATTAGTCGTGTACTGCTTGATACAGTCACGTCGTTGAAGTATCTGAGCGTAACGTTGCAGAGCGATATACACTCCTGGAAATTGAAATAAGAACACCGTGAATTCATTGTCCCAGGAAGGGGAAACTTTATTGACACATTCCTGGGGTCAGATACATCACATGATCACACTGACAGAACCACAGGCACATAGACACAGGCAACAGAGCATGCACAATGTCGGCACTAGTACAGTGTATATCCACCTTTCGCAGCAATGCAGGCTGCTATTCTCCCATGGAGACGATCGTAAAGATGCTGGATGTAGTCCTGTGGAACGGCTTGCCATGCCATTTCCACCTGGTGCCTCAGTTGGACCAGCGTTCGTGCTGGACGTGCAGACCGCGTGAGACGACGCTTCATCCAGTCCCAAACATGCTCAATGGGGGACAGATCCGGAGATCTTGCTGGCCAGGGTATTACACCTTCTAGAGCACGTTGGGTGGCACGGGATACATGCGGACGTGCATTGTCCTGTTGGAACAGCACGTTCCCTTGCCGGTCTAGGAATGGTAGAACGATGGGTTCGATGACGGTTTTGATGTACCGTGCACTATTCAGTGTCCCCTCGACGATCACCAGTGGTGTACGGCCAGTGTAGGAGATCGCTCCCCACACCATGATGCCGGATGTTGGCCCTGTGTGCCTCGGTCGTATGCAGTCCTGATTGTGGCGCTCACCTGCACGGCGCCAAACACGCATACGACCATCATTGGCACCAAGGCAGAAGCGACTCTCATCGCTGAAGACGACACGTCTCCATTCGTCCCTCCATTCACGCCTGTCGCGACACCACTGGAGGCGGGCTGCACGATGTTGGGGCGTGAGCGGAAGACGGCCTAACGGTGTGCGGGACCGTAGCCCAGCTTCATGGAGACGGTTGCGAATGGTCCTCGCCGATACCCCAGGAGCAACAGTGTCCCTAATTTGCTGGGAAGTGGCGGTGCGGTCCCCTACGGCACTGCGTAGGATCCTACGGTCTTGGCGTGCATCCGTGCGTCGCTGCGGTCCGGTCCCAGGTCGACGGGCACGTGCACCTTCCGCCGACCACTGGCGACAACATCGATGTACTGTGGAGACCTCACGCCCCACGTGTTGAGCAATTCGGCGGTACGTCCACCCGGCCTCCCGCATGCCCACTATACGCTCTCGCTCAAAGTCCGTCAACTGCACATACGGTTCACGTCCACGCTGTCGCGGCATGCTACCAGTGTTAAAGACTGCGATGGAGCTCCGTATGCCACGGCAAACTGGCTGACACTGACGGCGGCGGTGCACAAATGCTGCGCAGCTAGCGCCATTCGACGGCCAACACCGCGGTTCCTGGTGTGTCCGCTGTGCCGTGCGTGTGATCATTGCTTGTACAGCCCTCTCGCAGTGTCCGGAGCAAGTATGGTGGGTCTGACACACCGGTGTCAATGTGTTCTTTTTTCCATTTCCAGGAGTGTAAAATGGTACGAGCATGTTAGGATTGTGGTAGGGAAGGCGAATGCTCGACTTCGGTTTATTGGAGGAATTTTAACACAGTGCGATTCATCTGTTAACGAGACCACATATAGGTAAGAACACTAGCTAGTATGATCCAATCTTGACTACTGATTGGAATCAGCATCAGGTCGGATTGAAGGAATACGTCAAAGCAATTCAGGGGTGGGCCACTAGATTTGTTACTGGTGGGTTCGAACAACACACAAGTGTTACGGAAGTGTTTCGGGAACCCAAATGGGAATTTCCGGAGGGAAGGCGACGTTCTTTTCGAGGAACAGTAGTGAGGAAATTTAGAGAACCGGCGTTCGAAGCTGACTGCAGAACTATCCTACTGCAGCTAGCATACCTATCGCGTAAGTCCTACGAAGATAAGTACGAGAAATTAGGACTCATGCGGAGGTATACAGGCAGTCGTTTTCCCCTCGGAACAGGAAAGGAAACTACTAGTAGTGGTACAGTGTACCCTCCGCCACGCACCGTACTGTGGCTTGTGCATTATTTGTGTAGATGTGGGTTGAAACTACAAAAGCTAAATTTTGCATGAATAATACGAGTAACATAGTTCATGTCTACACAGCGAACCACATTATTCTACAGTGTACTGAACATTTTAAGCTGGAACATCTCATAAATTCTTCAATTAGCAGGAAAAAAAATTGACTTCTAAGAACATTTAAAAAAAATGCACAAAACAACAAATTACGAAACATTCTTTGTATACTATTTAACTAGTTAATAGTTAAAGGAATAAAATTTGTTCTGACCTATTATTTTGATTATTGTGGAAGTATAGTGTACCTAAAAAAATTACACGTAATTCAGTACATAAGATAAATATGTATTCAGTCCACTATGTATTCCAGAGCTTTTAAATTTTTTCACACACAGGTTTCAATATACTAATTATTTGGTTAAAATTTCAATCCATTACCTAATAATAATTTTGAGTTATTAAATTTCAAAATACTAGTAAAACCTACAGGCCGAGACGTCCGGCTCACGTTAGGTATGCTCTTCAGAGCCCATATTTACTACCTAGTTTTTTCTTATTTTGATCCACATTATCATTCTTCAAAATATGGAAAGCAAGGAGGTTGCAGTAGAAGAGATTTCTTTCACAGTATGAAGAAGAAGTGTTAACAGCTCTGGTGAAACGCATTTTTCAGTCCATGTTTGCCAGACGTTTTTGCTTCGAATGATTTTTCCTGCCATATCCTGAATGTTGACCATTCTTTATTGGACAGCCTGTATATACGGCGTTTTAGGGGTATACGTGCAGGTATTTTTGTTGAAGACCGAGGAAATCGTACTGAACATCATTACACCATTATTTACTTCATTTTCACACTGACAATTCGAGCAATAGCTACTAGTATGTTCTTAGGTTGGTTGGCACCTGGAATAGAAGGGAGAACCGATAGAGGTACTCAAAGTACTCTCCGCCACACACCGTCAGGTGGCTTGCGGAGTATGGATGTAGATGTAGATGTAGAAGTACAGTGGCAAGAGCAAACCAATAATGCTTATTTTCCGCTGGGCAGCATGTCAAAATGGATAGTCTATACTGACAGGTGTAGTCCACTTAGTGGTACAGCTATAACGGAGCAGAAAACATCAGGTATAAAATATACATTTTTCACATGATAGTTACCTTAGAAACAACAATTTATATTTGACAAATAGTATTAAAATAATCTGAGTGTCTTTAGAGACAGTGTAAGTAAATAATACTGACTATAAACTAATGAAGTTAATGCTGGCTGTACTGCCTCGTCACAATACGCCAGTCACTACTCTTGATGAACTGTGGTATCGTGTTGAAGCTGAGTGGGCAGCTGTACCTGTACACCCCATTCAAGCTCTGTTTGACTCAATGCCCAGGCGTATCAGGGCCGTTATTACGGCCAGAGGTGGTTGTTCTGGGTACTGATTTCTCAGGATCTATGCACCCAAACTGCGTGAAAATGTAATCACATGTCAGTTCTAGTATAATATACTCGTATTTGTCCAATGAATACCCGTTTATCGTCTGCATTTCTTCTTGGTGTAGCAATTTTAATGGCCAGTAGTGTTTTTGAGGACGTTGGTTGCAGTTCCTAGTCTGAGATGAAGAGGTTGGCGTAGGAGAGATATTCGTAGCGGGGCACATCAAAGCAGTCAGAAGACTACTGATGAAAAAAAAATGGTGATATGATGCAGGGCTGTTTGGAATCCCAGGAAGGATAAAGGACATTCCATGAGACCGTAGTTTGTGATGAAGTCATGAATGAGGTTAGGGCCGTGCTCTTTCGCGATTGAGTGGCTGGTACGCCGTCAGTGGAGATGACGGAGTGGCCGCATTAGTGACTGCTGGGTTGTGTGCGAGAAAATCCTCGGCTCCTTTGAGCCGGAGCTGAAGACCACCGCGGAGGCGTGCAGTGACAGGGGACAGGCTGCTGTCGCAGCAGCGCGCGACAAACGCTGAGACAGTCGGGGAGGCTGTGGGGGTGGATGAGCGCTGGAGCAGCGGGGGTGGAAGGGGGCGGAGAGGCGGTGGCGACAAACAGAGGGGACGCCGCCGCGCCGGACGCTGTGCGTGGACAATGGCCGCCCGCTGAAACAAAAGAGGGCGACGCGGAGACAAAGGGCGGCGGCGCCGTGCCGTCCCCAGATAGCGGCGACGGCCGCTACAGACGACTTGTTTGTCCCCAGAAAGGCCGCGGTAGCAGGACAGCCGGGGAGCGTCGCGCTGCTGGCCAGATATTAAAGGTGCTGCGGTGTGTGTGTGTGTGCGGGGGGTGGGGGGGACAGCGTGCAGCGACAAATGTGGGCCGCGCGCTGTCAGCCCAGGGGCAACCGTGTAGAAACTCTTCCCTATTGTTCCAGATACTTCACAGGCAGCACGAAGACAGACCAAAAAGGAATTCTGCTGTGATACAAAGCTGCAAGTATTGTTGTGAGGAATTCGTCGGTAAGCTAGATGACGTTGGTTTTAGAACATTGTTTTTATGAAACAGATCTGATGATGGTCATTAAAGACCGAAATCGGTAATCTTGTGACCATAGACGTAAAGTAAAGGAAACTTATTGTATATACGGGTCACTGTTTTTCAGCGATAATGTCGCAGCTTGTGTTACACTGTCTCATCAAAAGTATCCCCACACCTATTAATGGTCTCATCAAGAGTATCCCCACACCTATTAATGGATATTAATAACGTATGCGAGGGGATTCCGTTCGTTGCTCTGTTGTTTTTCCGGATCATGTCCTCAAGGTCCGACTGCCTCAGACTTTTACTGTCTTCGATGCAGAATTGTCTACGATCGTGAGGGCACTAGAGCAGATGAGACATTCTTCCTGTCCTAAATTTCTTGTCTGTTCCGATTCAGTAAGTGCCGTCCACTCATTGTAACGTGTGTATCCAGCAGATGAAATAGTCCAGACCATCCAGGATGCCCTCCTCCAACTACAGCGACTGGGGAAGGTGGTGGCTTTCTGCTGGGTTCCAGGGCATGTTGGCATTGCTGGGAATGAAAGGGCAGATCTCGCAGCCAAGGAGGCGTGTCTCGATCCACAAGTATCTCAGTGTGCTATACCCCTGCACGCACTCACCTCGCTGTTGAGCTCACGAGTCATGCGTCGGTGGGAGGGTGAGTGGCTGGAAGTGACTGACAATAAGCTCCGTATAGTCAAGCCCACAACGCGTGTGTGGTGTACTTCCTCCCAGCCCCGTCGACGGGACGAGATTCTCCTCACTCGGCTTCGAATAGGCCACAGTCCTATGACGCATGGCTTCCTGCTCCGGCGAGAGGACCCTCCAATGTGTGGTGCTTGCGGCGTCCAGGTCACTGTGCGCCACGTTTTATTGGACTGCGTTTTATTTTCTGACCAGCGGGCCGCGGCTGACTTGCCAGCGGACCTGCCATCTCTTTTAGGCAACTCTCGGACGAATGTGATAAAAATTTTAAAGTGCTGTGCCATGTCAAATGTTTTTACAAATATTTTAGGGAGAAGATCTTAATTTGCTCACTGTGTGACAAGCTCGCCCATATTTCATGTAAGTGGCGAGCCAATGACACTTTCCTGTGGCATTCTTGTTGCTACGTTTTCCCTTTCCTTACGTTTTACTTTCTTATGTAGCATTTCACTTCTTTTCCTGCTTTCTTTGCGTGTGTGCTTCAGTTTTATTAGGTATGTCCACATTCGTTCCTTTTAATATGTGTCAGGGCGCTGATGACCTTGACCTTGAGCACCCGTAAGCCCCAACATACACACACACAATAAGGTATGCGTTCACCTTTGTGATGGCTTGAATATCTCTCTGTGGTGGACAGGCATGTGGGCACCTCACATGAACTTCTGCCTCTATCTCTAAAGTCGCACCGCTTCATTTACATTACTGTGAAAATTATACGCAATGGATTTAAAGAAAAATGATTATAAAATATGGTCCTGATTAGTGAAACTGAAGAGGACACATGGTAATTTTTTACTCCAAGATAACTCCTATTATTTACCACATAAAATAACAAAACTCCGCCCGAACAGGCTATGAAAGCTCAACGGTACCGACCGGCCGCCGTGTCGTCCTCAGCCTACATGTGTCACTGGATGTGGATGTGGAGGTGCGTGTGATTAGCACACCGTATGTCAGTTTACGAGACCGGAGGCGCCACTTCTCAATCAAGCAGCTCCTCAATTTGCCTCACAGGGGCTGAGTGCACCCCACTTGCCGACAGCGCCCGCCAGACCGGATGGTCACCCAGCCAAGTGCTAGCCCAGTCCGACACCGCTTAGCGTCGATGATCTAACGGGAGCCGGTGTTTCCGCTGCGGCAAGGCCGTTCTCTTATTTCCCACTTAAGCAAAATTATTTGAAAGTGTTCAAGGGATCTCGTCTATTTGAGTAATAGACAGAATTCGATATGATGGTAGATTTATTTATTAAAACATGAGTTAATGGAGCACATGTCTATATAACATAGTGAATATATTCTGCCTCGTGTTCGTGAGGTGAGGTGCTCTGCTGGGCAGTTCACAATGTTGAACCGCGAGTTGAATTTTTTGTTTTTAAAATTCAGTCTTAATCACACCACGTATGTTAGAAGAACATAGATGACCGGTTTCGGTCATATCAGATGACCATCATCAGACCCATGTCATCCTTGGTAAGTGGAGCACTCTTCTCAGCTGCTGTGATGTCAACTGATCAGTTGACATCACAGCAGCTGAGAAGAGTGCTCCACCTGCCATCTTCGAAGGATGCCATGGGTCTGATGATGGTCATGTGATATGACCGAAACCGGTCACCTATGTTCTTCTAACATACGTGGTGTGATTAAGACAGAATTTTAGAAACAAAATACAAAAAAAAAAATTAAATTTTAATCACTGTTACAAAAATGTTTATTAAAATTGTTATGAGTTGAATTGTTTACTTGGATAACGTGAGCCGACTGTGATTATTACGAATGACAGTGATTGTGGACTGTACCCTGAAACAAACTACCACAATGCCCTGAAACTGGGCAACAGCTGCTGCTGCTGTGGACGCTCTAGAGATTCCTAGTGCTGGTGCTGCGAAGTGCTCGCCGTATGCAAGTTGACAAGTCGAGATGCAGTGCCCAGGTGCCTCGGCGTCGGTTCACACGACGAACCTCCTTCCCCTCCTATCGTTTGAGTCCACCTTCGCACCCAGACTCCAAAACGAAGTCCCTTCCCTGGTTCACGATTGAAATTCAATTACAGTCCCCTGCGGTTCACGGCTGATTCTCTGCTCCTCGCACTACACGCAAGTAAACGGCAAGCTCAATGTGGACTTTGTACCAACAAGCTAAAACCACCAACTGAGGGGTCGAAAAGAGCTCCTGTGCCAATTGCACATCCGTTCTTGCACTGTACAGCCTCCCTCCACAAGACAGGAAAAAGCTGTTCGTCCATTCCCTCTACATCTCGAGGCATCGAACAGGCCTTCACTGTGACGATTCGTGATGTCACGCTACACGTGCCAGTCAACACACTCTTCGCCGGCCGGGGCGGCCGAGCGGTTCTAGGCGCTACAGTCTGAAACAGCGCGACCGCTGCGGTCGCAGATTCGAATCCTACCGCGGGTGTGGATGTGTGTGCTGTCCTTAGGTTAGTTAGGTTTAAGTACTAAGTTCTAGGGGACTGATGACCTCCGCAGTTAAGTCCCATAGTGTTCAGAGCCATTTGAACCAACACACTCTTGATTTGCGTGCGGGGGAAACCGTGTGGTATTGCGCATCTACTTTAAAAAGCCGACGTAGTTCATACCAGCCTCACAGGAAGCTTCCCAGGAAACAACATGAGACCCCTGCCGAAACGATAGTATGCATTTCGTATCGGCCAGGAACAAGTGCTGTTCCCTTCTTCAGACGCAACTCTGCGAGAGAAGCTGTAACAACTATTTTTTCTCTGGCTTCAGAGACAATACGCCATGATGCTGGATCGGGCTCTTCGCTTCATGTAGCCAGTCACACGCCAATGGCTCAGACTGAATCCACTACCCACTTTCTGTATATCAGCCTTTTTTTTTTTTTTCTTTCTATGAGTCATCGGTCTTCTGACTGGTTTGATGCAGCCCGCCACGAATTCCTCTTCTGTACCAACCATCATCATCTCAGAGTAGCACTTGAAACCTAAGTCCTCAATTATTTCATGGATGTATGCCAATCTCTGTCTTCCTCAACAGTTCTTACCCTCTACAGCTCCCTCTGGTACCATGTGAGTTATTCCCTGATCTTTTAAGAGACGTCCCATTATACCGTCTCATCTCCTTGTCAATGTTTGCCATATATTCCTTTCGTCTCCGATTCGGAAAAGAATCTCCTCATTTTTTACCTTATCATTCCACTTGATTTTCAACATTCATATGCAGCACCACATCTCAAATGCTTCGATTCTCTTCGGTTCCGGGTTTCTCACAGTGCATCTTTCGCTATTATATAATGCTGTGTTCCAGATGTGCATTCTCATATATTTGTTCCTCAAATTAAGGCCTATGTAACAGCCATTACTAGTCTGATGTTCAAATGGTTCAAATGGCTCAGAGCAGTATGGGACTTAACTTCTGAGGTCATCAGTCCCCTAGAACTTAGAACTACTTAAACCTAACTAATCTAAGGACATCACACACATCCATGCCCGAGGCAGGATTCTAACCTGCGACCGTAGCGGTCGCGCGATTACAGACTGTAGCGCCTAGAATCGCTCGGACGCTCCTGCCGCCTTAGTCTGATGTCCTGTCCGCTCCGTCCGTCATAGTTTATTTTACTGTCTTCGCCTACGTCTATGTCATTACTCTACTATTCACAATAAAGTGTCTGACAGAGGGCTTTGTGAACCACCTTCGAACTGTCTCTCTACCGTTCCACTCTCGAAAATCGCGCGGGAAAAACGAGCACTTAAATTTTTCTGAGCTAGCCCTCATTTTTCTTATTTTATCGTGATGATCATTTCTCCCCATGTAGGTGGACAACAGAATGGTTTTGCAAGCGGAGCAGATAGCTGGTGTTTGATATTTTATGAGAAGATCCCGTCGCAACCTAAAACTCCTTTGTTTTAATGATTGCCACACCAATTCATGTATTTCGTCTGTGGCACTATCTCCCCCATTTCGCGATAATACAAAACGAGCTGTCCTTCTTTGTGCTTTTTCGATGTCATCTGTCAGTCCCACCTGATGCGGATCCCACACCACACAGCAGTATTCCAGAGTAGGGCGGACAAGCGTGGTGTAAGCAGTCTCTTTGGCAGACCTGTTGCACCTTCTGCCAATGAATCGCAGGCTTTGGTTTGCTCTACCCACAATATTATCTATGTGATCTTCCACTTTAGGTTATTTGAAATCGTAATCGCGAAGTATTTAGTTGAATTTACAGCCTTCAAGTTTGTGTGACTTACCGCATAATCGAAGTTTAGCGGATTTCTTTTAGTACTCATGTTAATAACTTCACACTTTTCTTTATTGAGGGTCAATCGCCACTTTTCGGACTATATAGGTTGAGAGGCACCCAAATACCTTGCTCATACTGTGGCATCAAGTAGTCAGGCCTGCAAGATGAGTGGTCTGCCAAGCGAGTGGATTCATTCGTATTTATCAAGTAACATGAGCTCTAGTAATCACAATTAAGTTACAAATTATTCTCCTGTTTGAATATTACGCAACGGAAACGGATAATGCACGTCTGACTATTAGTAATTTACACAACTCTGACTGTTCACTACGCACTGGCAATACCACATTTTCTTTCTTATTTAATGGCTTTGATCAACGCGTGGCCATCGCACTGAATATGAATGGCGCACACATTACTATTCGAAGGAAAAGGCCACCAATCTTTTTCTTTTCACTATCTTATTTATTCCGATAAATTCTATAACCTAAACACACAAATTCTATAATCTACAACAATAACACATGAGAAATTCCGCCCAGTGGGCATGGCTTTACATTGGTGATTCTCTATTTATGGTCTCGTAATTATTTAACGCTACGGTGCACTTTCTGGATAGGATGGTGAATCTTTTGCTATATCTCACACTTCGATTCTCACACCCATCATCACGAAAATTTCCTCCAGACCGAGTGGTACAAAAAGAAACATGCATAACCCACTGCCTCTGAAACTATCTTGTTACTCTCCCATGCCAACCACACATACTTAAATTTCATGAAATACATCACACTGGCAACATACAATACAAAGAATAGTTACAACGTTATAATCATATCACTTTCAGCTTTCCCACTTCAATTAGTATTTATCCCAGTTTCACACGACACTGCCCCACTTCGTAACTTTTCTTTCCTACTACGAACTCTGGAGGATATATGTACGTCTTCCTGTACAATACAAGCCAAGTGGCATTGCTGGATAGACGGCTGACTCACCTTACTTCACTCTCAGAGTATTAGAGTTTGAATCTAGCGTCACACGGAAAGATAACACGCAAAGTAATACTAAGAACATATTCGTCACACACGCGAGTCCTCAACTGATACCATGAACGAGTACTTCTCCTTATCCTTTGTCTCATACACAGATTGAGACTCACACAGTACTCACCACGTGGAAGTACTCGTCTCTAATTTCAAGTCCTGCACACGCCATTTCTTAAATATTTCTAACTTATAGTACACACGCTAGTAATTCAGCTTAACTTAAGCACTCGGAAGTATTTCAACTTATTGCTACACGTGGTTTCATTGTGACCGTTGGTCACTTCCGAAGATTACTACAATCCCCTTAATATTACCTGCCTGACATTTAATTCTCCCCACAAAAGTTCCTGAAATAGAGAAATTATTATTCCAAACTACTCTTAAGTATTTCACATGCATACCATGTCTCCACTCTTTTGTCTTTACGGAGCACACCTAAGACAGGTCTTACCAACACTAGATCCAGCGGCAGAGTGCTGAAACATGGCCGTTCTTCAGGTCCTCTCGCACCTCTGCCGAAGTGGGGGAGCACCTTGCTACCGTATTGGTCAGCCACATTTCAGGCGCTCAAAGGTCCGGTAAATTTCATCTCTTTGGTTCCACCAAAGGTGACCAAAGGACCGTCTCAAAGATGATCATATATTGCACATTCACTATCTGCGGTTAGCAGGCGACCATACATTCATTCATTTCACAGATCTCACCAAATTGGGTGTAGGGATTTATTTTGTGGGAGTGCACCTGTGACCAATTAAATAAATAAATTGTCATTCTTTCCTACACTGGTATCCGGCTTCGGTGTATTAATTGAAATTGAGTTATTATTAGAAAAAAGTATGTTGTTTTGACAAGAATAACGAAGAATGTTGTACCTATTTTCAATGTCGGGCGGTACTGTACCCTTTCAAGGTATCTTATCAAAATCATTTTACAATTCGTTTTGGTCATCTGATGAATTTACAAACGGCAAATGACAGCATCATCTGCGAACAACCTAAGAGGGCTACTCAGATTGTCTTCCATGTCGTTAATATAGATCAGGAACAATAGAGGGCCTATAACACTTCCTTGGGGAACGCCGGATATTATTTTTGTAGAATTCCTTAACTTCATCTACTTCGTGACCGTCAATGTTAATGTCAAGTTCCTCTCTTTTATCGTTTCTGTTACTTTTCATTATTTATGTCTTTCGTCGATTTACTATGAGTCCATATTCTGTACTCAGTAGATTCTTGATTCCGTTCGGCAGATCTTATGATTCTTCTTCACTTTCATTGAGGAGAGCAATGTCAACAGCGAATCTTATCACTGATACTGTTTCACCTTGATTTCAGTTCCACTCTTGAAACTTTCTTTTATTTTCATCATTGCTTCTTCGATCTATAGACTGAGCAGTAAACCATAGTCATATAAAACACCCTCAATTTTTGTTTTTCATTCTGCTGTATGTTATTCTGATCAGCTACTTGGGTCCATGAGCTATTAAGCTGATTGTGCGATAATTCTAGAATTGTCGGCCCTTGCAATCTTTGGAATGGTATGGATGATATTTTTCCTAAAATCAGATGGTATACCGTCAGACTCGTACATTCTACGCACCAACGTGAATAGTCGTTTTGTTACCACTTCCCCGAATGAGTTTAGAAATTCTGATGGAATGTTATCGGTCCCTTCTGTCTTATTCGATCTTAAGTCTTCTAAAGTTCTTTTAAATTTTGACCCTAATACTGGATACCGTGTCTTTTCTATATCGACTCCTATTTCTTTTTCTATCAAATCAGACTAGTCTCCCCCTCATAGAGCTTTCCCTGTTCTCTTTCCACCAGTCTGCTCGAGACTGTGCATTTAACAGTGGAATTCCCATTGTACGCTTAATGTTGCTACCATGGCATTTAATTTCACCACAGGTTTTTTGACTTTTCTATATGCTGCGTCATTTCTTTCGACAATCATTTATTTTTCGATTTCTTCATGTTTCATTCAGCTATTTCTTCTTACCTTCCTTGCACTTCCTATTTACTTCATTCCTCAGCGACTTGTATTTCCGTATTCTTGAATTTCCTTCAACATTTTTGTACTTCCTTCTTTCATTGATTAACTGACGTCTTTCTTCTGTTACCCGTGGTTTCTTCGCAATTATCTTCTTTCTAGCTATGTTTCTCTTTCCAACTTCTGGGATTTCCATTTTTAGAGATGTCCATTCCTCTTCAGCTGAGCTATTCCTTATTGCTCTACCTACAGCCTTAGAGAACTTCAAGTATATCTCATCATCCCTTAGAACATCCGAATCACTTTTCTTCAGACACTAATGCTTCCTGACTAATCTTTTATCTGTTTATCACTACTGAACTATGATCTGAGTCTACGTCCACTCCTGGGTATGCTTTACAATTCAGTATTTGATTTTGGGATCTCTGCTGACCATGATCAAATCTAACTGAAACCTTCCCGTATCTCTCGGCATTTTCCAAGTATACTTCCGCCTTTTGCGATTCTTGAACAGGCTATTCTCTTTAGTAGTTGAAATTTATTGTAGAACTTACAGTCTTTCTCCTCTCTCATTCTCAGTACCAAATCCATATTCTTCCGTAGCCCTTTCGTCTACTCCTTCCCCTATAACTTATTCCACTCTTCTATGACTGCTAGATTTTCATTTCCCTTTACGTATGCATTACCCTTTCAATATCCTCATACACTTTCTCTTTCTTGTCTGACTTGCAACGTCGGCAGTGTATCGAACTATAGTTGTCGGTGTTGGTTTGCTGTCGATTCTGATAAGATCAATACTATCACTGAAGTGTTCAGAGAAACTCTCTCTCAGCCCTACCTTCCTATTCACAACGATTCCTACTTTCGTTATACCATTTTTTGCTGCTGTTAATATTACCCTACACTCGTCTGACCAGAAGTCCTTGTGTTCTTTGCATTTCACTTCACTGACCCCCACTATACCTAGATTCAGCCTTTGCACTTCACTTTTAAGATTTTCTAGCTCCCCTGAGACGTTAAAACTTCTGGTATTGCACACCACGACTCGTAGAACATTATCCTTTGATTGGTTATTCGATCTTCTTCCCATGGTCACCTTCCCCTTTGCAGTCTCCTCCCGGAGATCCGAATAGGGAACTATTCTAGAATCTTTTACCAATGGAGTAATCATCAAGACACTTTTCCAATTACTGGTCATGTCTCTTGTGGATACGCTTTACGTGTCTTTAATACAGTGGTTTCCATTTGTTTTATGCATCCTCATACTGTTGATCTTTGCTGATTCTTCAGCCTTGAGAACTTTCGTATTAGAGATCGTTTACTGCACGCCTCTAGAGCTTGCGGACAGGACATCAGATTAGGGCGGCCGGTGTGGCCGAGCGGTTCTAGGCGCTACAGTCAGGAGACGCGCGACCGCTAAGGTCACAGGTTCGAATCCCGCCTCGGGCATGTCTGTGTGTGATGTCCTTAGGTTAGTTAGGTTTAAGTTGTTCTTCGTTCTAGGGGACTGATGCCCTCAGATGTTAAGTGCCATAGTGCTCAGAGCCATTTTAACAGTCTCTAGCGACTGGACACGCTCACCAATTCGTTCCTGTTGCGATGTGTACGGCAACTGACTACTGACAGTAATCCTCCAAAAAATGGTTCAGATGGTTCTGAGCACTACGTGACTTAACATCTTAGGTCATCACTCCCCTAGAACTTAGAACTATTTAAACCTAACTAACCTAAGGACATCACACACATCCATGCCCGAGGCAGGATTCGAACCTGCGAACGTAGAAGTCGCACGGTTCCGGACTGAGCGCCTAGAACCGCGAGACCACCGCGGCCGGCAGTAATCCTCCCCCAACCCCTAACTCCTACACGGTTCCCTTATTACGTGGCGTACGCGAAACACCAATGACGTCACGAGTGCTTCGCCTCGCGACCTTTGCGCACAGAGGGCGGGCGTCGCATTTCAGACGGCCTCTGGCTCAAATTGTGCCCCCGCACTCGTCGCCGTAATCCGGATTAGAGGTGGGGGTTCTCGACAGGCGAGGATCGGATTACGCTCGACGCAAGCACAGATCTTTACCGCAGCTGCTGCCTGGATGCTTCCACACGGCGCGTAACTCTGCGAGGCTACGACGCTTTTGATTAGACAAGCTCCTGTTTCTGAACAATTCTGGTTAACCACCACGAACGCCCTACCCCCCCCCCCCCCCCCCCCCCGTCCTCCTCAGACATACCCTTGAATATTCAAAGAACAGAACGCTTATGTATAAAACAGTTTCAAACGTCTGATCACCAATGAGTTAATTTGTTAAATATTGGACGTCAAGAACGTAAAACTTTCATGGTTGAGGACACAAAGCCCTAACTGGCATCATCATCTCCTCCCACGAGTTAGGTGCTGCAGTCACCTGTTCAGGTATCTGTCATCATCCATCCACTAATTAAGAGTTGTACCTAGTTCTTCCTTTCCAGTCGGCTGATAATTCATTATCTTTTTCGGCAATCTATTTTCTATCATTCTATCCACGTGATCCTTTCATATCACTCTATTCTCTTCTGTCTTGTCAATAACTGCAAAATTTTTTAAATCTGATCTTTTCATTTCATTCCGTATTTTATCGATTTTATTACAGCCTCTTTCGTATCTCAAGAATTTCTTACTGTCCGTGTTCCAGAACCATATACAAGAATAGGTACAGCCATGACTTTAGTAATTTTACTTATCATTGCATGTTGTGTTTCGGCCGAGATCCATCATATATCTCACAAAATAAGCGTCAAACGAAAAAACTACATAGAACGAAACTTGTCTAGCTTGAAGGGGGTAACCAGATGGCGCTATGGTTGGCCCGCTAGATGGCGCTGCCATAGGTCAAACGGATATCAACTGCGTTTTTTTTAAATAGGAACCCTCATTTTTATTACATATTCGTGTAGTACGTAAAGAAATATGAATGTTCTAGTTGGACCACATTTTTCGCTTTGTGATAGATGGCGCTGTAATAGTCACAAACATATAGCTCACAATTTTGACGAACAGTTGGTAACAGGTAGGTTTTTTAAATTAAAATACAGAACGAAGGTACGTTTGAACATTTTATTTCGGCTGTTCCAATGTGATACATGTACCTTTGTGAACTTATCATTTCTGATAACGCATGCTGTTACAGCGTGATTACCTGTAAATACCACATTAATGCAATAAATGCTCAAAATGATGTCCGTCAACCTCAACGCATTTGGCAATGCGTGTAACAACACTCGTCTCAATAGCGAGTGGTTCGCCTTCCGTAATGTTCGCGCATGCATTGACAATTCGCTGACACATGTTGTCAGGCATTGTCGGTGGATCACGATAGCAAATATCCTCCAACTTTCCCCACAGAAAGAAATCCAGGGACGTCAGATCCGGCGAACGTGCGGGCCATGGTATGGTGCTTCGACGACCAATCCACCTGTCATGAAATATGCTATTCAATACCGCTTCAACCGCACGCGGCCGGCCGAAGTGGCCGTGCGGTTAAAGGCGCTACAGTCTGGAACCGCAAGACCGCTACGGTCGCAGGTTCGAATCCTGCCTCGGGCATGGATGTTTGTGATGTCCTTAGGTTAGTTAGGTTTAACTAGTTCTAAGTTCTAGGGGACTAATGACCTCAGCAGTTGAGTCCCATAGTGCTCAGAGCCATTTGAAGCCATCAACCGCACGCGAGCTATGTGCCGGACTTCCATCATGTTGGAAGTACATCACCATTCCGTCATGCAGTGAAACATCTTGTAGTAATATCGGCAGAACATTGCGTAGGAAATCAGCATACATTGCACCATTTAGATTGCCATCGATAAAATGGGAGACAATTATCCTTCTTCCCATGATGCCGCACCATACATTAACCCGCCAAGGTCGCTGATGTTCCATTTGTCACAGCCATCGTGGATTTTCCGTTGCCCAACAGTGCATGTCATGCCGGTTTACGTGACCGCTGTTGGTGAATGACGCTTCGCCGCTAAAAAGAACGCGTGCAAAACATCTGTCATCGTCCCGTAATTTCTCTTGTACCCAGTGGCAGAACTGTACACGACGTTCAAAGTCGCCGCCATGCGATTCCCTGTGCATAGAAATATGGTACGAGTGCAATCGATGTTGATGTAGGATTCTCAACACCGATCTTTTTGAGATTCCAGATTCTCGCGCAATTTGTCTGTTACTGATGTGCGGACTAGCCGCGACAGCAGCTAAAACACCTACTTGGGCATCATCATTTGTTGCAGGTCGTGGCTGACATTTCACATGTAGCTGGACACTTCCTGTTTCCTTAAATAACGTAACTATCCGGCGAACGGTCCGGACATTTGGATGATGTCGTCCAGGATACCGAGCAGCATACATAACACACCCCCGTTGGGTATTTTAATCACAATAGCCATACAACAACACGATATCGACCCTTTCCGCAGTTGGTAAACGGTCCATTTTAACACGGGTAATGTATCACGAAGCGAATACCGTCCGCACTGGCGGAATGTTACGTGATACCATGTACTAATACGTCTGTGACTATTAGAGTGCCATCTATGAGAAAGCGAAAAAAGTGGTCCAACTAAAACATTCATATTTCTTTACGTACTACACGAATATGCAATAAAAATTTGGGGTCCCTATTTAAAAAACGCAGTTGAGATCCGTTTGACCTATGGCAGCGCCATCTAGCGGGCCTACCATAGCGCCATCTGGTATCCCCCTTCAAGCTAGATGAGTTTCGTTCTTTGTAGTTTTTTCGTTTGATGCTTATCTCGTGAGATATTTGGCCCGATCACTATCAATGGACCACCCTGTATAAGATGCCCTTACTACATTCAAGAGCGTTACGTATGCTGCTCTTCTTGATAGACTTAATAATAATGTCTTATCCCATTCTAGACCTCGAATGTTCTATCGACTGACGCACTTGTTTGATTGTAGATCGCTTTAAACCCCCCTTCGGCATAAATTCGTCTTGCGTTTCATCCATCATCCATTTGTTCCATTCCTCTCTCATATACGCTGTAAACAGTTTGCTTACCGAGACATCAAGAAGTTACAGTTGTTAAGTAAGTCCTCCAGGAATAACAACAAGCTCTGTATTTCCCTGTCTCGTTTTCTCTTTCACAAAATTTTTCAAATGACAATTAAACTGATCTAGCACAAGAAGAGAACTCTTCTTCGATAAAGCACCTTTCTTTCTCTTCCACACGATTTTAAACCGTAATTTCAGAAAAGCCCCGTCCTTTCCAACCCTTGTCATTTAAGCGAACAGTCACCATTTGGTGGTATTTCAGAAGATTTTGGAATTGTTTTGTGCTTGAAAATGATCTTTGGATTACGTTTAGTGCCATCAACACAACATCAAAGAACAAAAGTGTAGTACATTTTTTCTGCTTGATGTAATAATTTACCAACAGCCGTGTGTATTGTAGAAATTTATTTTATTTTACGAACTTCTATGTGCTACCAGTTTCGGCATTATATTGATGCGGTTTGCCCATCGCCTCCGTCTGTGTCGCCTGGCTACCACGAGCTGTTGCAGGACGATTGATTCACGGATCCACGGAATCACACACGGATCTTCCGTGTACAGCGGTTTTACGACTATGACGAGTGGGACCTGAAGATGGCATCAATGCAATGCCGAAACTGGTAACACATAGAATTTCATAAAATAAAATAAATTTCTACAATACATACGGCTGTTGGTAAATTATTGCATCTAGAAGTTCATGCCAGCCATCGTCCCACCATCCATAATGGATCAACGAAGATTACATTTTTTCTTGCTGCCATGTTTTCATAGTTACAGTTTTAGCACCTCTCATGGCAACAGTTCCGTTACTCGGCACATCAAATATCAGAGGAGTTTCATTCATATTCGCTATTTAGCTTAGTCCCACTCTGGTTTTCTTTCGCTGTTGAGTAATAAAGAGATGGAAAGATAATATTTTCTCTTCATAGTCTTGTGGATCTTTCTGAGATATTTTGCTTTTGGTTCACATGCTAAGTCCACGACCGTTCATAAAACTGTAGCACCAACCAACGATAACCTTTAAATCCATTAAGTTCCACTCTAGCGCCAACTTACAAGCACGTATTTGAATGGTTTTTGTATTTATTCCAGTGTCATTTTGGCAGTGTCGCCGAATCCGTTTCAATCGTCATCTTCTAGTTTTGGTCATTTTGCATTCAGTCCTCCATTTGCGCATTTAGTCTTCCTCATTTTCTTCAGTTGTTCTATCTTAGTCCGACATTTTTTTCTGTTTGTGGAGTCCGAAAATACCGCTCGGCTTCTCTTTTTCCATGTTCTTGTGCACATGCTATTGCTTTAAATGTACAGCCCGCATCATGTCATACCTTTTATGTTATTCCATTACGAAACTAGCTACTAAGAAAAGATTGTGCTCTTACCGATAACACAAATCAGTTCAAGTTCACTGGCACCGTAGACTACACTGACGCATCATCATACGCTAGACAATGTTCTCGTTTTATGAGCTCGTGGAACCCCGCAACTCATGTTCGTCGCATCGGTGCAGTGCTGCTGCCAGTTGGATCCAGTGTTGCCAGATAGAGATAGATATCCCGCGGCATCAAACATATTGCTATTTTTAAGTCTGGCACGAAGTTTAAATCAAACACTGCACATTTTTATATTAATTTCGAGTACAAGGAGCACTTGACCTTTGGAAGCAATTTTTAGAAGAACAAAGTGTGTGTTGTAGTCGGTAAAGTATGTGAAGAGAATAGTAAGAGTTGTGCGAACATTGGTATCGCGAAAGGTTGTCGCGTCCAACAAAAAAAACTGTCTATCGAGTGTGGAAAAAATTGTTGTTCGGTGGACGCTGGAATACTACGCACGGGAAAGCAGTAAGTCTCCAACGAGCAGAGCGAGATAATAGATCTTTTGGCGGCTGTCCCTACCGATGTGTTTTATGCAACCCGCAACATCTCCAAGTACCATGCACAAGAATTTCAGATCTTCTCACTCGCTATGCACAAACTGTTAGTCCTATATAAATTTAGAACAATACCCTGTTGTTGTAAATTTAATGAAGTTAAATTTTGTACTGGAATACATTTTCACTAGAGGCCATACTTCCAGAATTATTCAAGACCAAGTACGAAATTGACCTTCAAACACGTTTCTCTTGAATACCTCAAAAATCGTGGCCTTCATCGAAAACGTTTTCACTAGAGGCCGTAGTTCTCGAATTATTCAAGGAAAACTACAAACATGACCTTCAAACGCGCTTCTCTTGAATAACTCTGCACGATAGCAATGGAGATACTATCGGAGACAGTGCTGCCAAAGCAGATTTACTAAACACAGCCTTCCGAAATGCCTTCATAAAATAAGACGAAGTAAATATTCCAGAATTCGCATCGAGAACAGCTATCAACATGAGTAATGTGGAAGTAAATATCCTCGGAGTAGTGAAGCAACTTAAATCACTTAATAAAATCAAGTCTTCTGGTTCACACTGTATACCAATTAGGTTCCTCTCGGAGTATGCTGATGCATTACCTCCATACTTAACAATCGTACACAACAGTTCTCTAGACGAAAGATCCGTACCCAGAGACTGGAAAGTTGCACGAGTCACACCAATTTTCAAGAAAAGTAGTAGGAGTAATCCACTAAATTACAGGCCCATGTCATTAACGTCGATATGCGGCAGGATTTTAGAACATATATTGTGTTCAGACATCATGAATTACCTCGAAGAAAACTGTCTATTGACACACAGTCATCATGGGTTTAGAAAACGTTCCTGTGATACACAACTAGCTCTTTATTCACACGAAGTGTTGAGTGCTTCTGACAAGGTATTTCAGATCGATTCCGTGTTTCTGGATTTCAGGAAGGTTTATATATATATATATATATATATATATATATATATATATATATATATATATATATATATATATTAGTGAAATTGCGTGCTTACAGAATATCGTCTCAGTTATGTGGCTGGATTTATGATTTCGTGTCAGAGAGGTCACAGTTCGTAGTAATTGACGGAAAGTAATCGAGTAAAACAGAAGTGATTTCTGGCATTCCCCCAGGTAGTGTTATAGACCCTTTGCTGTTCCTTATCTATATAAACGATTTTGGAGACAATCTGAGCAGATGTTTGCAGGTGACGCTGTCGTTTATCGACTAATAAAGTCACCAGAAGATCAAAACAAATTGCAAAACGATTTAGTAAAGATATCTGAATGGTGCGAAAATTGGCAGTTGACTCTAAATAATGAAAAATGTGAGGTCATCCACATGGGTGCTAAAAGGAATTCGTGAAACTTCGATTACACGACAAATCAGTTTAATCTAAAAGCCGTAAATTCAAGCAAATACCTAAGTATTACAATTACGAACAACTTAAATTGGAAGTAACACACAGAAAATGTTGTGGGGAAGGCTAACCAAAGACTGCGTTTTATGAGCAGGACACTTAGAAAATGTAACAGATCTACTAAGGAGGCTGCCTACACTACGCTTGTCCGTCCTCTTTTAGAATACTGCTGCGCGGTGTGGAATCCTTACCAGATAGGACTGACGGAGTACATCGAAAAAGTTCAAAGACAGGCAGTACGTTTTGTATTATCGCGAAATATGGGAGAGAGTGCCACAGAAATGATGCAGGATTTGGGTTGGACATCATTAAAAGAAAGGCGTTTTTCGTTGCGACGGAATCTTCTCACGGAATTACAATCACCAACTTCCTCCTCCGAATGCGAAAATATTTTGTTGACAGCGACCTACATAGGGAGAAACGATCACCACGATAAAATAAGGGAAATCAGAGCTCGTACGGAAAGATATAGGTGTTCGTTCTTTCCGCGCGCTATACGAGATTGGAATGATAGAGAATTGTGAAGGTCGTTCGATGAACCCTCTGCCAGGCACTCAAATGTGATTTGCAGAGTGTCCATGTAGATGTAGATGTAGACCGTGGCCTTCAGCGAAAGCGTATCCTAGTACAAAATTTAACAACGCTGGATTTCCTTCAAAAATGATCTTGTTATTTTTTTTTCTTTAGCACTGATAGTAAACACGTATCGACAAAGAAAATACGAAAATCTAATGCATGGTTTTTTGAAAGTGTTGCAGGTTGCAAGAAACGTATCAGTAAGGGCAGCTGAATGACCCTGCATACGCCTTGTTGGCATTTCACGATATCTTCAGTGTGGGTGCACCCTAAGCCCGACCTCTTGTAGGAATCGTGCTTAAAGCCACGAGCAATGAGGGTGGAGGACAGGGATCGTTACGAAAGTAGTGAGTGACAAGTTGGGAATTTGGGCTGGAAGGAAAGTGTGCTCGGATAGCTGGAGTGGTTAATGCGACCGCTCCAGTCGCAGTCCGGCAAAAATTGTCGCGTTTCGCCATTGAAATATTTCAGTGGGCTCATTCCGCTGCCGTCGGTATTTCTCTTTCATCGTGCGTGTGTAGCTTCCATCCATATCATATGATGCTTTACCAGCAGAGTAGCCAGTGGGACTGGATAATTCTGTCACTCGGCTCTATTGCGACATCCGGACAATGGGTTCTTTCATCAAACGTTTCTCCTCACAAATAATGATTTTTTGATGAGAGCTTCATCAGTAAATCTGAAGAAAAAGGGTATTCTATTGATATCACATGAGCCTTCCGTATAAGTCGGCAATCGGTTTCGTGTTCAAAACACATAACCCAAAGTTCTGGTTATTGTAATTTCTCCGAAACTACTTGTAAGATTTTTAAGAGTGAAACGACGTTCGATTTGTCCCAGATATTACTACAGATCCATTTGAAAAAGCGCAGTAATCAGTCCAACATCATTTAGCGAGGATTTTACGTAGTTCAGAATTACGATATCTCACACTGTTCAGGAAGTATTTTTGAACAGTTCGACTTTATCACACTGCATTACAATGTTTTCAAAACGAGTAAATTGCAACACCGTAGTCACAGTGAGAATCGTGCCTACATACATGCTTGTCACATTCCAATCAGCAACACAATCAATGGCTAATTGACGTTCGCAGTTCGACAATGTACTCGTGCAAGAAAAAAAACTTCGCTATTGAGTAACGTAGGTGAAACTAATGACCATGGAATCGAGCGTAATAGCTATATGACGAATACTTATTAAAAACCTCATATGTAATGCAGAGTCAAACAAAGTTTTGAAAAGACTGGCACCTTGCTTTAAATGTACAGGTATGTAAGTTTTGCACCACAAAACGAGACAAGTTACGATTTTATGACAAGTATATCATCGAGTCACAGCTGCAGTGAATTAATATGTTAAAATACCTGGATGTAACAATTTGCAGGGATTTTAAATGAAACGATAACATAGGCTTATTCGCAGGAAAGTCGTTTGGTACGTTTTGGTTCATCGGTAGAATACTATGGAAATACAAACAGTCTGAAAAAGAGATTCATTACAAAATCCTGGAATATTCCTGAACTGTATGGAACCGGATCCAAAAAGGAATAATAGGAGATGATGAATATATACAGAGAAGGTCATCTCGAATAGTCACAGATTAGTTTGGCCTGTGGAAGAGCATCACAAAGAGACTGAAAGAACTACTCTAGCAGGCGTTTGAAGATAGATGGAAACTGTCCTGGTGAAACGTTCTTAGAAAATTTCTATAACCAATAATACAGGGTGTTTCAAAAATGACCGGTATATTTGAAACGGCAATAAAAACTAAACGAGCAGCGATAGAAATACGCCGTTTGTTGCAATATGCTTGGGACAACAGTACATTTCCAGGCGGACAAACTTTCGAAATTACAGTAGTTACAATTTTCGACAACAGATGGCGCTGCAAGTGATGTGAACGATATAGAAGACAACGCAGTCTGTGGGTGCGCCATTCTGTACGTCGTCCTTCTGCTGTAAGCGTGTGCTGTTCACAACGTGCAAGTGTGCTGTAGACAACATGGTTTATTCCTTAGAACAGAGGATTTTTCTGGTGTTGGAATTCCACCGCCTAGAACACAGTGTTGTTGCAACACGACGAAGTTTTCAATGGAGGTTTAATGTAACCAAAGGACCGAAAAGCGATACAATAAAGGATCTGTTTGAAAAATTTAAACGGACTGGGAACGTGACGGATGAATGTGCTGGAAAGGTAGGGCGACCGCGTACGGCAACCACAGAGGGCAACGCGCAGCTAGTGCAGCAGGTGATCCAACAGCGGCCTCGGGTTTCCGTTCGCCGTGTTGCAGCTGCGGTCCAAATGACGCCAACGTCCACGTATCGTCTCATGCGCCAGAGTTTACACCTCTATCCATACAAAATTCAAACGCGGCAACCCCTCAGCGCCGCTACCATTGCTGCACGAGAGACATTCGCTAACGATATAGTGCACAGGATTGATGACGGCGATATGCATGTGGGCAGCATTTGGTTTACTGACGAAGCTTATTTTTACCTGGACGGCTTCGTCAATAAACAGAACTGGCGCATATGGGGAACCGAAAAGCCCCATGTTGTAGTCCCATCGTCCCTGCATCCTCAAAAAGTACTGGTCTGGGCCGCCATTTCTTCCAAAGGAATCATTGGCCCATTTTTCAGATCCGAAACGATTACTGCATCACGCTATCTGGACATTGTTCGTGAATTTGTGGCGGTACAAACTGCCTTAGACGACACTGCGAACACCTCGTGGTTTATGCAAGATGGTGCCCGGCCACATCGCACGGCCGACGTCTTTAATTTCCTGAATGATTATTTCGATGATCGTGTGATTGCTTTGGGCTATCCGAAACATACGGGAGGCGGCGTGGATTGGCCTCCCTATTCGCCAGACATGAACCCCTGTGACTTCTTTCTGTGGGGACACTTGAAAGACCAGGTGTACCGCCAGAATCCAGAAACAATTAAACAGCTGAAGCAGTACATCCCATTTGCATGTGAAGCCATTCCGCCAGACACGTTGTCAAAGGTTTCGGGTAATTTCATTCAGAGACTACGCCATATTATTGCTACGCATGGTGGATATGTGGAAAATATCGTACTATAGAGTTTCCCAGACCGCAGCGCCATCTGTTGTTAAAAATTGTAACTACTGTAATTTCGAAAGTTTGTCTGCCTGAAAATGTACTGTTGTCCCAAGCATATTGCAACAAATGGTGTATTTCTATCGCTGCTCGTTTAGTTTTTATTGCCGTTTCAAATATACCGGTCATTTTTGAAACACCCTGTAAGTGCTTAAGCCAAGAATATATACAACCACCCACATATCGCTCCCATAGTGATCGCGAAGACAAGATTAGGCTAACTACAGCGTGCATAGGGACATTTAAGCAATGATTATTCCCGCACTGCATATGCGCATGGAATGGAAAGATGCCCTGGCGCGTGGGATTAGGGGAGCGGTCTCAGGCGCTGCAGTCATGGACTGTGCGGTTGGTCCCGGCGAAGATTAAGAGTCCTCCCTCGAGCATGGGTGTGTGTGTTTGTCCTTAGGATAATTTAGGTTAAGTAGTGTGTAAGCTTAGCGACTGATGACCTTAGCAGTTAAGTCCCATAAGATTTCACACACGTTTGAATGTTTTTTTCATTTGAAAGAAGCCCTAATAATAAGTACAATGGGACGTACGGTCTTCAATGCGCTTCACAGTGGACATCGAAGTACAGATATAGGTCTAGATTACGAAAGTATTTCCGTAGTAAAGATAGTCACAAAGCCATTTTAACTTTATTCTCACCCCCGCTCCACCCCCTCCACCCCACCCATTTCCCCATTACGAAAGCATTTCCGTAGCAAAGATAGTCACAAAGCCATGTTAACTTTATTCTCACTCCCCCCTCCACCCCACCTAGTCACCCACCCAAGGCATAGTCCACTGTTCCCCGAAGTTCGTCTCATATTCATACTTCCGCTAGCATGATGAGGACATACACAACTATAAATTAGGAAACCTGGTACTGACAAATTTCAGGCGGTGCAGTGTAAACACTGGAGACAGTCTGGTAACCTATATTAGAGGCACAGATACACTCTGTCACTGGGGCAGGGGAGAGTGTGGCCAGAGTATGGCGTACTAAAAAAGAAAAAAAATAAAGAGCTGTGGATCTTGAGCGGGCGGTCTGCCCAGCGTTAATGGCGTGTTTACACCGGTTGGGCAGCGCCGTTGTAAACAACGAGGAAAAATTGCCCGTGCGGCCGCAGAGCTCAGCTCACCCCCTACTCCCTCCCCCCGTCCTTCCCCCCCCCCCCCCCATCTCTCTCTCTCTCTCTCTCTCTCCTTCCATCCCTCTTTCTCTCTCACTCTACTTGTCCGCCCACAGGCCTCCGACTCAATCTCCCACTGCGCACAGCACACTGCCTCGCTTTCTGCGCGTCCCACTGCCCGGGGGGGCTCGCAGTCCAAACACACGTCACTCCGAGAGAAATTATTCCTGCCTTCCGCAGCAGAGCTCGCAACCAGCTGGAGATGTTTTGGCGACCGCTAGAGGCTGCCTTCTACATTTGTGTACTTTCCAGCTCCGCTTCCGAAAATACGTTTTCTCTCCTCTCTGACTTCACTACCACCAAACTACCGCCGTCCCCAAGCCGAAGCTGGCTTTGAACGCCACGGTACGTTACTAGCAGTGGTCCTACTGGATACGATAAGCCCTTCTTCTGATATCTGAACTATCTTATCAGATCATCAAGGATGGGAAGGGGGATAGGGGAAGGTTATAAGAATAGTGTGTGTGGTTCTCGTTGGTTAGCGCGCCTAGCCGATGAGTGTGTGACATTCTGAACCCTCCGATACGACACGCGCCTTTTTTAGGCGGCAAGTCGATTGTCGAGTCGCACCGACATTGTTCCAGCACGTAAATAACGGGCATAAGGTTACGTAGGTGTCTGGAGCTAGAAATCTGTCGGTTCACATAGAAGGGTTTCGGTTGTTAGGAAGAATTGTTTTAAGGATTTGCATTTAAATACATTGCTAGTTGGTCCGAAATCAGATTTATTACATATCACCTAGTATGATGGGTATGGGAGACCTAAAAATTGTCTTTTACACGAGACGCTATTTCACTGCCATGCACTTTCATTCTTTTTCGTCCCGAGTAGTGCACAATACTTCTGACCTTTATCTTCTCAGTCGGAAAATGAGTCCATGCTTTTGCCTGAAGTCTTAAAAGCTCATAGTCGCCCGCACACAGAGTACGCAGGGAGCTGTGACACACTCCAGCAATAACTGTGCAGGTCCTTTTTCTTTACACTGGTCTTGTGATGCTCAGTGAAAGACATGAAAATATACTTATCGAGAAGATAAAAAATATTGATCGTGTTAGGACAGCAACCAGCCACAAATTTACTTTGAGTTCCTTTATTCAAAGGAAACCGTTACCGGTTTCGAATCGTTGCGATTCATCATCAGACGGTTTACACGCTTTCTTTCTACATTTGGTGTGTTTTTTACAGATTAATTGTCCTAAAATATAAATAGAACACAATTACAAACACGCCACACACAGATGGTTGCGTTGCAGATTTTCGTTGCATCTGACTTACGTGAAACGTCGGTTTCGAGTGATTGTTTCTATAACGTTCATCCATTCGATGTAAATGCATTCCCACTGCGTCCTCGTTGTTGCACACGTAATAGTTCTCACCTTACACTTTAGATTTGTCACTGAGTTCATTCCAACCACGCACCACATGTTTTGGTACATACAAAGAGCTTACAAACATATGGGTGTCACAGATGCTATGATATATCGTAACATTTGACGATGATGTCCTATGTTTGGAAAGGATCATATATTCTTTTACAAAACTGTAATGTCTTTTACATTAGTGTAGAGAGATTGAATATTTATATATATATATATATATATATATATATATATATATATATATAATCTGTTATTGCTAATTTAATTATAAAGTTTTTTATATATATTTAGAGCTGTATAGGTAAAATAGTACATTATTTTATTACATTTGGCAGCATGAGAATTATAGTAACATATAAATTTCCTACTTGATCTGCAGATAGGTGTATTAATATTATTTGCTTTGGAGGCTGGAAAGTAATTTTTGGAAATTTTTCAGGAAAGGGGCGTTAGCCAACTCTGTTTGTTCGTTAAGGATAT
Organism: Schistocerca americana; assembly: GCF_021461395.2. Taxonomy (NCBI): domain Eukaryota; kingdom Metazoa; phylum Arthropoda; class Insecta; order Orthoptera; family Acrididae; genus Schistocerca; species Schistocerca americana. The sequence goes on along the minus strand of NC_060127.1, from coordinate 180,651,086 downwards.
AGTCTGGGGTGCTGTTTTTGTGTGTGTGTGTGTATTTCTAATTCTTCTAATATATTCATAGTGGCCCCTTTTTCTGTTAGATGTAAAATCTTTAAGTTGTCCTCAATGTTACCCACTGAATGGTTTTCTTCAGCAATATGGGCTGCAAATGCTGATTTGTTCAAGTTACCAAGTCTTAGGGCATCAATATGTTCTTTATATCTAATTTCAAAACTTCTGCCTGTCTGTCCAATGTAGAATTTTGGGCATGTATCACACTTGAGTTTGTATATTCCTGATTTACGGTAGGGACTCTTGGAGGTGTTTACATCATGTATCACTTTTTGTTGTAATTTATTTTTTGTGGAAAAGCTGATTCTGATATTGTTCTTCTTTTTAAATAAGTTTGCTATTTGGTATGAAAGTGGGCCTATGTATGGGAGAGTAGCATATTTAGGTTTGGCTTCAGTGGCACACTGATTTGGCTTGAAGTGACTGCTGTGAAGTGGATCTGTGGGTTTTGTCTGCATTTTGTTGTGGAGTTTTTCTATTATTGTGGGTTTATATTCATTATTATGAGCAACTGTTTTAATTATATTGATTTCATTTTGTTTGTCTGTGTCACTCATTGGTACTTTTTTAATTCGGTGTAGCATCGTTCTGAAATATGCCATTTTTTGTTGGCGGGGGTGGCAAGATGAGTTGCTAATACTGACATCTGTGGTGGTAGGTTTTCTGTAAATACTGAATTGATGTTTATTGTTACTATTGCAAATTTTCAGGTCAAGAAAGTTAATGCTTTTATTAGTTTCATGTTCAACTGTGAATTTAATATTTTTGTGCGTTTTGCTAAGATCTGCTGCTAATGTATCTATTTCATTGCTTGTACCATCAAAAAGCAGTATTGTATCATCAACATATCTTCTGTAGTATATTATTTTGTTTGAGATGTGCTGGTTGGCAGAAAAGAATTTTTGTTCTATATGGTTGATGTAAATGTCAGCCAATATCCCAGCTAAGCTACTTCCCATTGCCAAACCATCATGTTGTTGGTACAGTTTGTTGTTGAAGCTAAAGTAATTATGGTCTAGAATAAGTGAAAGTATTTCTATGAGTTCACAGATCTCTGCAACACTAATTTTCTTATATTTAAGCAGATTGTTTCTTATAATGTTAATAGTCTCTTTTACAGGGATGTTCGTGTACAGGTTGACTATGTCTAGTGATGCTAATTTAGCTGTTGGTGGGATGTGGATGTCTTTAATTAAGCTTATGAGTTCATGTGTGTTATGTATGGTGTAGTTATTTTCAAATGTATAGTATTTGGTAATGAGGCCTTTTAATTTACGGCTTATGAAGTATGCAGGGCTGTTTCTTGAGTTAACAATCGGGCGAATGGGACAATTTTCTTTATGAACCTTTGGCTGTGCACGCAGTTTTGGTGCTGAGGGATTCATTGTTATGCAGTTACGTATTTCATATTTGTTCAGTAAAAAGTTACAGTTTTGTAGTAGCTTTCGGAGTTTACTTTGAAATTTTACTGTTGGATCCGTCTTTATTTCAGTAATATTGTTGCTATGGAAAAATTGCAAGGTTTTCTCTACATATTCCCTTTCATGCATTATGATTAAAGAATTTCCTTTGCATGCGATAAAAAATATCTATCTGTACCCTTCATTTGCGTCACATCATTGGAAAGAGAGTCTCGTCTGACGTTCTGCGCCAGCCATCTGATTTTTCACTTTGTTTACTAAATCCAGATACCACGTTACACTCGTGACCTGCGCTTCGTTTTAGAATACGTTTAAGAGCTCTCTATTAGGCAGACAATGAAGTCGATGGATTCATATAGACAAGCGCACACTTTCAAGCGTAGCTCTACGTACTATTTGAATCCCTGAGCAGCTTCGTGCGACTGCAGGTTGTTATGGCCAGAAGGAACTACAACTGCGAACCATGCCTGTGGGTTCTTTATTTGCTGTGGCAGATGGCTTGTCTGAACTACGAGGGCTGTTTGGAAAGTAAGGTCGTATCGGTCGCGAAATGAAAATATTTTATTCGCAACAGTTATACAGCCGACCGGTTCTAGGCGCTTCAGTCCGGAACCGCGCGAATGCTACGGTCGCAGGTTCGAATCCTGCCTCGGGCATGGATTTGTGCCATAATAATAATAATAATAATAATGGTTTATTTGTTCATAATAACTTTTACAGTCGTGGACATAGTCAGTCAGTCCATACATGAACAATAATAATAGTTTAGAATTAGAAATAAAGTACATAAAACATTAAAAATCCTTGATAGAGTACAAACATTTAGCAATTAACAGCTGCTTTAATTTTATTTTAAATATGTTTCCTTTTAACATTTTTATGGTATTTGGCACTCTGCTGTAAAAAAAAATCTTCCAGCATAAAATGGATTATGATCGGTGGCTTTTTTATTTCTGAACTTTATGTGGTAATCCTCTTTCTTCCTTGTATTATAACTATGGATATCACTATTAATTATACTGTGCTCCATATTTTCTTTTACAAACAGTATAGTCCTTAGAACATATAATGAATACACTGTTAGTATATTACACTTAATGAAGTATGCTCTGCAGGATTGACGTTTACTAATATTCGCTATTATCCTAATTGCTCTCTTGTGGGCTCTAAAAGCCCTATACATGTATACCGTTGTTGCCCCGCCCCAAATCTCAATACCGTATTGTACGTGGGAGTGTATAATACCAAGATAGATTTGTCTTAAGACTGGTGACGCTATTATGCTAGAATGGCGTTTTAACAGGTAGGTATGACACGAGATTTTTTACACATGTAGCTGATGTTCTCCTTCCATGTAAGATGTTCATCAACTATAATACCCAGGAATTTATGTTTATCAATTGTTTCAATTGATAACACTGGCTTACTATCCACTTGTCTTGATTTGTAATTTAGCATAAACTGCATTAGAATTGTCTTTTCCTTATTTAATGCCAATTTATTTTTAGTCATATGTTCTGTGATGAGGCTAGTGTTCTTCATATTATTTTGCACTGCTAGCTGTTTTGTAGGGCCCCAGCTTATGAAGGAGGTGTGGTCGGCATAATTCACAAGGTCTGCATTTTTTGAGTTATTATATCATTGATGTACACAGTGAACAGTTAGGTTTAAGTAGCTCTAAGTTCTGGAGGACTGATGACCTCAGAAGTCCCATAGTGCTCAGAGCCATTTGAACCGTTTGATCAGTTATACAATGAAGGCTATCACGACCTGATGTTTCAGGTCCAGAGTATTCTTCCGGGCTGTACGGCCGTGGTCCATGGAACTCTTCTATCCCTGACGTTTCGTCCAAAGCTACGTTGGACATCTCCGCAGGTGCTCCGGATTGTTCTGAGTCTTGCCGACTGACGAGTCGGACGTCGAAGAACGGCCTAAATACGGTGGAAAGTGGGCGTGGTCTCGATTTCACGTGATAGCACACATAAACCTTGTCAAGGATGAAATATAACTATCGATCACAGTACGTCATAGATGAAAATTTCTCATCGATTCTGTAACGCCACTGTCCATATATCGCTGAGTTCTATAGCTCCTTCTTTTCTGTTAAAATTATCCCCTTATTTATATATTTCGATGGCTTTTCTATTTAGCCGTGGAAAATAATTCGTCATAGTACATAGAACTTCAGTTTCCGAAAATTTCACTACGTGATCACCCGACCTCATGGTCTGCCACGCCTCACTTGTCTGTTTTCCCTAGTCGGCAAAGACTTTTATGTCCCTTTAACCGTGTATTCACACTTCTCTTTGTAGTTCCAATGTAGACCCTACCACACGTACACGGAATCTCGTATACACCACTTGCAGACGCTTATCCATAACGGAACGAAGTGCTTGGCCTACTTTCTTAGTTGGTCTGAAAATCGGTCGAACGTTATGTTTCCTTGAAATCTTGCCGATTTGATCCGTTACTTTTTTGATGAAGGGTAGAGAAACCGTGTTCTTCCATCGCTGTGTCCTATCGTTGTCCTTAGGCCCCCTGTTCTTCGGTCGCAACAGTTAGCCACACTTTCCAGCTACCTCTCTAATAGTCGCCGCTTCGACTTAGACATTTGTCGCAGCGTTGCACAAACTTTCCAGTTCCCTCGCCGCACAAAGCAGCTGCCTGTCCTTTCCGCCGGTTCTCTACGCTGGTCCCCCTTTCGTTGTTTGTCCAAAATGTTGTCTTCGCAGCCAGCGGTTCACGTGAGCACAGATGAACAACGGAGGAAGCCAATTAAGGGCTATATTGTGGGTGATCAAACACTTCCAACCGAAAACGCTGCAGGAGCGTCTTCATTGCCCTACAGAATGCGGCTGAAAATTGTCTTGAAGAAAGAAATGCATCACATTTGCGTTATGTGGGTTGCATAGATTCAGGTGAAATCTCTCACCAGACTCACATGCCTGGCAGGAGGCGCTGTTCTTTTAGGCATTTCTATCAGACTGCTTTACGGTCTGAACTGAAAAGAGCAATGTGTAGGGATCGACGCGCGTACTAAACATACTACCCAACACATCTGTGCAAAGTTAATCGGATTATCACTGTGTTTCCAATTCGCGCCTAATCGGACCTTACTTTCCAAATACGCCTCATATAATATCCAGTATCTCCACCTTATTACATGAATGATAAAAAAAGATTTAGTTAACCTGATACAATCATTTACCACAGGAGTGCTCGATAATTTGTAGCTGTCATGTAGTATTAAAGCCTCACTTGATGCATTAATTAACACACTTTTCTCTTTAAGTACAGTGTTCGATGTTTACAAAAGCACAGTTTTATCTGAGGCCTGAATAACTCTTCTACTCGATGATGTTGACTGCTTCATTTGTGACCACAAACTGGGGGAGAGTACTTCCGTGCTTTGCTCTATATCGATCTGTGTGCGAGGATGCTGCTGTGCTGAGGATGAGGGCATTTTTCGTTGCAGATAGCAGCAAGGCATTGCTAATGTCTGTCGTGTCGACGTGTGTTGCCGACTTTGGTGTAGGGTCCTGCAGTCACTGGACGATTCCAAACAGCTCATCGTTTGATGTGAAACGGTTAATAAACTAAACTCCGTCCGAACATGCCTTGAAGGCACAACGGAACCGACCGACCGCCGTGTCATCCTCAGACCACAGGCGTCACTGGATGCGGATATGGAGGCGCACGTGGTCAGCACACCGGTCTCCCGGCCGCTGCCAGGTTTTGTGACCAGAGCCGCTAGTTCCCATGATGCACCCCGTCAACTGGCCTCCCAATGGCTTAGAGGACACTATTAGCAAACAGCGCTCGGCAGACCCAGACGGTGACCCATCCAGGTGTTAGCCAAGTCCGACAGCGCCGAGACACACGAGAAAGACAGGCCGCTGCGCGTACGTCACGAAGGTAGGCCTGAACTCGCTTGCTCGCGCAGGTCACCAGACAAAATGCGTTTCTAAACCTGTTAACTCGCAGCTGAGAGTGTAAGTATTAACGAGAATTGCACCTTCCACTGGTATCTGCTATTATGTCTTACTGATTTACAGTACTACATAAGAATTTAATTTAAGATCAATACTTGATATACACCACTGGCCATTAAAATTGCTACACCACGAAGTTGACGTGCTACAGACGCGGAATTTAACCGACAGGAATAAGATGCTGTGATATGCAAATTATTACCTATTCAGAGCATTCACACAAGGCTGGTGCCGGTGGCGACACCCACAACGTGCTGACATGAGGAAAGTTTCCAATCGATTTCTCATACACAAACAGCAGTTGACCGGCGTTTCCTGGGGAGACGTTGTTGTTGTGCCTCGTGTAAGGAGGAGAAATGCGTACCATCACGTTTCCGACTTTGATAAAAGTCGGATTGTAGCCTATCGCGATTGCGGTTTATCGTATCGCGACATTGCTGCTCGCGTTGGTCGAGATCCAGTGACTGTTAGCAGAATATGGAATCGGTGGGTTCAGGAGGGTAATACGGAACGCCGTGCTGGATCCCAACGGCCTCGTATCACTAGCAGTCGAGATGGCAGGCATCTTATCCGCGTGGCTGTAACGGATCTGGCAGCCACGTCTCGATCCCTGAGTCAACAAATGAGGACGTTTGCAAGACAACAACCATCTGCACGAACAATACGCCGACGTTTGCAGCAGCACGGACTATCAGCTGGGAGACGGTGACTGCGGTTACCCTTGATGCTGCATCACAGACAGGAGCGCCTGCGATGGTGTACTCAACGATGAACCTGGGTGCACGAATGGCGAAACGTCATTTTTTCGGATGAATCCAGGTTCTGTTTACAGCATCATAATGGTCGCATCCGTGTTTGGCGACATCGCGGTGTTCGCTCATTGGAAGCGTGTATTCGTCATCACCATACTGGCGTATCACCCTGCGTGATGATATGGGGTGCCATTGGTTACACGTCTCGGTCACCTCTTGTTCGCATTGACGGCACTTTGAACAGTGTACGTTACATTTCAGATGTGTTATGACCCGTGGCTCTACCCTCCATTCGATCCCTGCGAAACCCTACATTTCAGCAGGATAGTGCACGACCGCATGTTGCAGATCCTGTACGGGCCTTTCTGGATACAGAAAATGTTCGACTGCTGTCCTGGCCAGCACATTCTCCAGATCTCTCAGCAACTCAAAACGTCTGGTCAATGGTGGCCGAGCAACTGGCTCGTCACAGTATGCCAGTCACTACTCTTGATGAATTGTGGTATCGTGTTGAAGCTGCATGGTCAGCTGTACCTGTACATGCCATCCAAGCTCTTACTCAATGCCCAGGCGTATCAAGACCGTTACCACTGCCAGAGGTGGTTGTTCTGGGTACTGATTTCTCAGGATCAATGCACCCAAATTGCTTGAAAATGTAATCACATGTCAGTACTAGTGTAATATATTTGTCCAATGAATACCCGTTATCACCTGGATTTCTTCTTGGTGTAGCAATTATAATGGCCGGTGGTGTACTACACGCACCGTGCGTGTGTCTCACTAGCAGTCATTCCTCGCCAGCTGACGCTGCTATTGTCTGGATGGGTTTATATCGATAGCAGATCGGTGGTCATAATGTACTGGCTGATAAGTGTATGATAGCCTACGGTAGCCTTAGAACTCTAGCTTTGACACAAAACTGAAATGCACGTACGGGTTGAGAGGAATGTGTTATGAGAACAACAATATGCAGAATGTAGTCGGCTTTACGCGATTCGTATGTTTCAACACGTTTGGTGACGCAAACCGGGGCCCTTTCGGTTCCGCGAGATGTTTTGCGATAACTGCCCCTGTCCGCACCAAGTTCGGAATACAGAGCAGCCCCGCTGTTTGGCGCCGGCCAGTTTTTGCCGCGTTTCCAATCAGCGAAATGCACTGCCCGGCAGCACATCGACTGACAACCATTTCCGACTCTTTCCACTCACGCACGCAGTGCAGACGCACGCACGTAGGTGTGCTTATTGACTAAGCATGTTGAGACTATAAACTTTCACAATGACATAGGAAAAACTTTTATTGCAAAAGTATTCCGAAAGCAACTCTTGACATAAATGGAATGCTGGTAACTATGTCAGAATAAAATTGTACCACTTTTGAGATCTCATTTATCACTAAATGTTCCGGTCACGCCATTTGGTGGGTCTCTCTCTTTCTCTCTCTCTCTCTCTCTCTCTCTTGCGTTCAGACTTCTGAACGCTTCTCTCCGTGCCAAACTCTTCATCTCAGAATAGCACTTCCAACCTTCCTCTACAGCTTTTACCCTCTACTGCTCCCTCTAGTACCATAAAAGTTACTCCCTAATGTCTTAACAGACGTCCTGTCATCCTGCTGTCCCTTCTCCTTGTCAGAGTTTTCCACATATTCCTTTCCTTTCCGATTCTGCGCAAGACCTCTTCATTCCTTACCTTATCACTCCACCTAATTTTCAACATTTGTCTGTGGCACCACGTCTCAAATGCATCAGTTCTGTTCTGCTCCGGTTTTGCCACAGTCCTGTTGATATTGGCACACTTCTCTTGGCCAGGAATGCCCTTTCGCCAGTGCGAGACTTCTTTTGGCGTCCTCGTTGCTCCCATCAGTGCCGATGTTTTCTCGCTGCCACCTCTCATGTCTTTCGGCTTTCTTCGATTTACTCTCAGTCCATATTCTGTACTCAGTAGACTGTCCATTCCATTCAGCGGATCCTGTAATTATTCTTCACTTTCACTCAGGATATCAATGTCATGAACGAATCTTATCACTAATATTCTTTCACGTAGAAATTTAATACCACTCTAGAATCTTCCTTTTATTTCCATCATTTTGATATATAGAAAAATAGAAAAATAAATATGCGTAACAAGAAGTACACAGATGTTATGCAACAAATTTTGTTTAGTCGACAATTGGTTTTCAAGTACTTAGGCCATCGCCAGGCAACAGCTTTGTCGTGTTACCGCAGATTATATCAAGGATAAAATAATTCTGTGAGCACCGGAGATGTCGGTTGATATTGCACTTAACGACGTGAAGCCCTTATATTGCCTGTCCTTCGGATAAATTCGGATTACACGCACTGTGCATCCTGGAACATGGCCTAAATAAATGCCAATTCTCGGTGAAATTGAGACCTAAGAAATTATAACGCTATTTGACTACAGTCTTTTAACATGTCGGCGCTGAAAATTTTGTTCCTCGTTGTGGGGTGGCATGTATTCATGCTTTCCCTCATCTGCTGGCGCTGCATTTCCTCTTCCTCACCGTGGGGTGAGGACACACACAATCGCAAATTACGTGATATCCCATGTGTACACAGTTACACGGTCCAGCCACTTTAATGTGGCCACCGCCTACGTTAGACGTCAACGTGCAATAACCACTCACAGACGGAAGGTGGCAGCACTAGCAGTGGAGGGTATATAAAGCGTGTCTGATGGACGCGGAAATCGATGCAGTCGTTGACGTAATACGTCCAAAAGGGCATGATCATTAGCTTTTGGCGGAGGGTTGGAAGAATTTGCGAAACGGCTTTCTTTGTATACTGTTCGCATGCCGCCATTGTTAAAATATGCTGTACGAGGTGCATTCAAGTTCTAAGGCCTCCGATTTTTTTTCTCCGGACTGGAAAGAGATAGAAACATGCGCATTGTTTTAAAATGAGGCCGCGTTCATTGTCAATACGTCCCAGAGATGGCAGCACCGTACGGCAGATGGAATTTTACCGCCAGCGGCGAGAATGAGAACTGTTTTAAATACTTAAAATGGCGACGTTTTCCTTACTTGAACATCGTGCAATCATTTGTTTTCTGCATTTGCGTGGTGTGAAACCAACTGAACTTCATCGACAGTTGAACGAGACATGTGGTGATGGAGTTATGGATGTGTCGAAAGTGCGTTCGTGGGTGCGACAGTTTAATGAAGGCAGAACATCGTGTGACAGCAAACCGAAACAACCTCGGGCTCGCACAAGCCGGTCTGACGACATGATCGAGAAAGTGGAGAGAATTGTTTTGGGGGATCGCCAAATGACTGTTGAACAGATCGCCTCCAGAGTTGGCATTTCTGTGGATTCTGTGCACACAATCCTGCATGACGACCAGAAAATGCAAAAATTGTCATGCAGGTGCGTGCCTCGAATGCTGACGGACGACCACATGGCTGCCCGTGTGGCATGTTGCCAAGCAATGTTGACGCGCAACGACAGCATGAATGGGACTTTCTTTCCGGCGGTTGTGACAATGGATGAGACGTGGATGCCATTATTCAACCCAGAAACAAAGCGCCAGTCAGCGCAATGGAAGCACACAGATTCACCGCCACCAAAAAAATTTCGGGTAACCGCCAGTGCTGAAAAACTGATGGTGTCCATGTTCTGGGACAGCGAGGGCGTAATCCTTACCCATTGCGTTCCAAAGGGCACTACGGTAACAGGTGCACTCTACGAAAATGTTTTGAAGAACAAATTCCTTCCTGCACTGCAACAAAAACGTCCGGGAAGGGCTGCGCGTGAGCTGTTTCACCAAGACAACGCACCCGCACATCGAGCTAACGTTACGCAACAGTTTCTTCGTGATAACAACTTTGAAGCGATTCCTCATGCTCCCTACTCACCTGTCCTGGCTCCTAGTGACTTTTGGCTTTTTCCAACAATGAAAGACTCTCTCCGTGGCCGCACATTCACCAGCCGTGCTGCTATTGCCTCAGCGATTTTCTATTTTCCAGTGGTCAAAACAGACTCCTAAAGAAGCGTTCGCCGCTGCCGTGGAATCATGGCGTCAGCGTTGTGAAAAATGTGTACGTCTGCAGGGCGATTACGTTGAGAAGTAACGCCAGTTTCATCGATTTCGGGTGAGTAGTTAATTAGAAAAAAAATCGGAGGCCTTAGAACTTGAATGCACCTCGTACATGGCACTACGGCGCTATCGTAAACTGGCTTCGAGGCATCTGTGGTGCACCACGGGTCATAGAGGACAGGACATGTGTACAGGCAATTAACTACCCAGATAAACCATGGCGTTAACAACAGTGCCTCTTCAACGAACGTTCAACGAACGTTGCTGCGTATGGCTCTTAATGTGAATCTCGATTTGTTCTCCATCGGACAGACGACATTTGGCAACTGCAGCCCTTCAACAATCGTCGGAAGGGTACAGGCCGGTGTCACATTGTGAATGGACAGTGTATATTCAGAGCTGTTCGTTGCCCCTGGTTGACAGGTAATATATCATACACTAGTGTATTGCTGGTAGCATAATTGCTAGGGTCGCCCTTGAGCCACTGGTTGTTCACCCCGGCGTGAACGTATTGAACATATTGAAGCATAGCAATAGCTTACTTTGTGCAACGAAATAGCAGCTCGACAAATTGATGGTTTGAATGAATTCTGTGATCACACTAACTTGTGACAAACTTATAGCACTAAGTAACCCGCCTCGTAGATATGTTATGTGCAGTCAGCATGCTTGGCTCAATGTGTTAAACTAATCATTCCTACTTGTATGGCCTGTGGTCGATGTCACAAAATATAACTGCACGTAACACGGTGAACGGCTATACATAGAAGTCTTTCGCGACCGATGATTAAAAGACTATCGTATATCTTTACTCCACGTAAAACTGTATCTGTGAATATTAGCGTCAGAACTGACTATAGCGGACGCATTGTAGCTACGAATATTATGAAAATAATTCTTTGATTTCCTTCAAATTCTTGGATCATTTTAAGTGCGTTGAGAAATAAATTTTGTGTTAACGCCGGCAAATTAATTTTTTCCTTAGCACACATTTAAATATACCGTTCAGCAAAAAAAAACACAGTTCCATTGTCATCATGAATTGCCACATTCCTCTTACTTGAAATTGTGTGTGTCTTTTACCTCCGCCATTTAGCCTTGTCCTTCTAAGCATAGCCTAAAAGAAATACAGTTTCGGTATAATAAGGGAAGTAAAAAGTTGTAGATTTTCAAAACGAAGACATTAAAAATTAGGAAACTACTCCAAATCTTCTGGTAACGACAGCAAATGACCACAAAATCACTCTTCCAGAAAAGTAAGCGAAATAATGATGCCAAAATACAACTTCAGTTACAGACTTCGTTACTGCGGTATTTTTATTTTCGCTGCTGACAGCATCATCGACCAAGTAGCTGTCGTGATGCAACTACCCCGTATTCGTGTTTTACTGCAAATTAACCATGTAAAAATCGACGTCTCTAGAATGAGATTTCACGAAACGTTATTACTTTAGTGGGCCATTTCTACGGTATAACCTAATCGGTACAAATGCAGAACGTGGTAGCACTTCGGTTTTCGGTGTTCACATATTGGAGATTTTAATGCGTGATAGAGAAGCTATTATCAGAGTTATGAATATGAAATCATCTATTTATTTTTACCACACTTAACGGTTACGTACATAAATGATTGTTTTCTTTGTGCACATCTGTGGCAAAATACTGAAGCGCCAAAGAAACTGGTATAGGTATGCGCTTTCAAATACAGAGATAACTAAACAGGCAGAATACGGCGCTGCGGTTGGAAAATTCTGTATAGGCCAACAAGTGTCTGGCGCAGTTGTTAGATCAGTTACTACTGCTAAAATGGCAGGTTATCAACATTTAAATGAGTTTGAACGTGGTGTTATAGTCGGCGCGCGAGGGATGGGATACGGCATTTCCGAGGTAGCGATGAAGTGGCTATTTCCTCATACGACCATTTCAGTGTACCGTGAATGTCAGGAATTCTGTAAAACATCAAATCTCCGACATTGCTGCAACCGGAAAAAGATCCTGCAAGAACAGGACCAACGACGACTGATGAGAATCGTTCAACGTGACAGAAGTGTAAACCTTCCGCAAATTGCAGCAGATGCCAATGCTGGGCCATCAGCAAGTGTCAGCGTGCGAACCATTCAACGAAACAGCATCGATATGGGCTTTCGGAGCCGAAGGCCCTCTCGTGTGACCTTGATGATTGCACGACACAAAGATTTAGCCTCGCCTGGGCACGTCAACACCGGCATTGAAGTGTTTATGACTGGATACATGAACCATGAACCATGGAACATGGACCTTGCCGTTGGTGGGGACGCTACTTGTGTGCCTCAACGATACAGATAGCCGAACCGTAGGTGCAACCACAACGGAGGGGTATCTGTTGAGCGGCCAGACAAACGTGTGGTTCCTGAAGAGGGGCAGCAGCCTTTTCAGTAGTTTCAGGGGCAACAGTCTGGATGATTGACTGATCTGGCCTAACCAAACCGGCCTTGCTGTGCTGGTACTGCGAACGGCTGAAAGCAAGGGGAAACTACAACCGTAATTTTTCCCGAGGGTATGCAGCTTTACTGTATGGATAAATGATGATGGCGGCCTCTTGGGTAAAATATTCCGGAGGTAAAATAGTCCCCCATTCGGATCTCCGGGCGGGGACTACTCATGAGGACGTCGTTATCAGGAGAAAGAAAACTGGCGTTCCACGGATCGGAGCGTGGAATGTGAGATCCCTTAATCGGGCAGATAGGTTAGAAAATTTAAAACGGGAAATGGATAGGTTAAAGTTAGATATAGTGGGAATTAGTGAAGTTCGGTGGCAGGAGGAACAAGACTTTTGGTGAATACAGGGTTATAAATACAAAATCAAATAGGGGTAATACAGGAGTAGGTTTAATAATGAATAAAGCAATAGGAATGCGGGTAAGCTACTACAAACAGCATAGTGAACGCATTATTGTGGCCAAGATAGACACAAGGCCACGTCTACTACAGTAGTTTATATGCCAACTAGCTCTGCAGATGATGAAGAAATTGATGAAATGTATGATGAGGTAAAAGAAATTATTCAGGTAGTGAAGGGAGACGAAAATTTAATAGTCATGGGTGACTGGAATTCGACAGAAGGAAAAGGGAGAGATGGAAACGTAGTAAGTGAATATGGATTGCGGCTAAGAAATAAAAGAGGAAGCCGCCTGGTAGAATTTTGCACAGCATAACTTAATCATAGCTAACACTTGGTTCAAGAATCATGAAAGACGGTTGTATACATGGAAGAACCCTGGAGACACTAGAAGGTTTCAGACAGATTATATAATGGTAAGGCAGAGATTTAGGAACTGTGAGACATTTCCAGGGGCAGATGTGGACTCTGACCACAATCTATTGGTTATGACCTGTAGATTAAAACTGAAGAAACTGCGAAAAGGTAGGCATTTAAGGAGATGGGACCTGGATAAACTGAAAGAACCAGAGATTGTTCAGAGATTCAGGGAGAGCATAAGGGAACGACCGGAATGGGGAAAAGAAATACAGTAGAAGAAGAATGGGTAGCTTTGAGGAATGAAATTGTGAAGGCACCAGAGGATCCAGTAGGTAAGAACACGAGGGCTAGTAGAAATCCATGGGTAACAGAAGAGATACTGAATTTAATTGATGAAAGGAAAAAATACAAAAATGCACTATCTGAGGCAGGCAAAAAGGAATACAAACGTCTCAAAAATGAGATCGACAGGAAGTGCAAAATGACTAAGCAGGGATGGCTAGAGGACAAATGTAGGGATGTAGAGGCTTATCTCACGAGGGGTAAGATAGATACTGCCTACAGGAAAATTAAAGAGACCGTTCGAAGAAAAGAAACCACTTGCATGAATATCAACAGCTCAGATGGAAACACAGTTCTAAGCAAAGAAGGGAAAGCAGAAAGGTGGAAGGAGTATATAGAGAGTCTATACAGGAGCGATGTTCTTGAGGACAATATTATGGAAATGGAAGAGGATGTAGATGAAGATGAAATCGGAGATACGATACTGTGTGAAGAGTTTGACAGAGCACTGAGAGACCTATGTCGAAACAAGGCCCCGCGAGTAGACAACATTCCATTAGAGCTACTGACAGCCTTGGGAGAGACAGTCCTGACAAAACCCTACCATCTGGTGAGCAAGATGTATGAGACAGGTGAAATTCCCTCAGACTTCAAGAAGAATATAATAATTCCAATCCCAAAGAAAGCAGGTGTTGACAGATGTGAAAATTACCGAACTATCAGTTTAATAAGTCACAGCTGCAAAATACTAACGCGAATTCTTTACAGACGAATGGAAATACGGATAGTAGCCGACCTCGGGGAAGATCAGTTTGGATTCCGTAGAAATGCTGGAACACGTGAGGCAATACTGACCCTACGATTTATCTTAGAAGAAAGATTAAGGAAAGGCAAACCTACGTTTCTAGCATTTGTAGACTTAGAGAAAGCTTTTGACAATGTTGAATGGAATATTCTCTTTCAAATTCTGAAGGTGGCAGGGATAAAATACAGGGAGGGAAAGGCTATTTACAATTTGTACAGAAACCAGATGGCAGTTATAAGAGTCGAGGGACATGAAAGGGAAGCAATGGTTGTGAAGGGAGTGAGACAGGGTTGTAGCCTCTCCCCGATGCTATTCAATCTGTATATTGAGCAAGCAGTAAAGGAAACAAAAGAAAAGTTCGGAGTAGGTATTAAAATCCATGGATAAGAAATAAAAACTTTGAGGTTCGCCGATAACATTGTAATTCAGTCAGAGACAGCAAAGGACTTGCAAGAGCAGTTGAACGGAATGGACAGAGTCTTGAAAGTAGGCTATAAGTTGGAATGTAGTCGAATTAAGACGGGTGATGCTGAGGGAATTAGATTAGGAAATGAGAAGCTTAAAGTAGTGAAGGAGTTTTGCTATTTGGGGAGCAAAATAACTGATGATGGTCGAAGTAGAGAGGATATAAAAAGTAGACTGGCAATGGCAAGGAAAGCGTTTCCGAAGAAGAAAAATTTGTTAACATCGAGTATAGATTTAAGTATTTGTATAGTGTGTAGCCATGTATGGAAGTGAAACGTGGATGATAAATAGTTTAGACAAGAAGAGAATAGAAGCTTTCGAAATGTGGTGCTACAGAAGAATGCTGAAGATTATATGGGTAGATCACATAACTAATGGGGAGGTATTGAATAGAATTGGGGTGAAGAGGAGTTTGTGGCACAACTTGACTAGAAGAAGGGATCGGTTGGTAGGACATGTTCTGAGGCATCACCAATTTAGTATTGGAGGGCAGCGTGGAGGGTAAAAATCGTAGAGGCAGACCAAGAGATGAATACATTAAGCAGATTCAGAAGGATGTAGGTTGCAGTAGGTACTGGGAGATGAAGAAGCTTGCACCGGATAGAGTAGCATGGAGAGCTGCATCAAACAAGTCTTAAGACTGGAGACAACAACAACAACAACAACATGTTGCCGGGTCAGACAAGCCTCGTTTCAAGTTGTATCGAGTGCATGGAGATGTACGGGTATGGAGACAAATTCATGAATCCATGGACCCTGCATGTCAGCAGGGGACTGTTCAAGCTGGTGGAGGCTAAAAAAATGTTCAAACGTGTGTGAATTCCTAAGGGACCAAAATGCTTAGGTCTTTAGACTTACACACTACTTAAACTAACCTACGCTAAGAACTACACACACACCCATGCGCGAGGGAAGACTCGAACCTCCAGCGGGAGGGGACGCGCAGTCCTTTACACGACGCCTCAAACCGCACGACCACTCCGCGTGGCTGGTGGAGGCTCTGTAATGGTATGGCGTGTGCAGTTGGAGTGATTTGGGAGCCCTCATACTTCTGGATACGACTCTGACAGGTGACACGTACGTACGCATCCTGCCGATCACCTGCATATATTCATGTCCATTTTACATTTCGACGGACTTGGGCAATTCCAGCAGGACAATGCGACACCCCATAAGTCCTGAATTTCTACAGAGTGGCTCCAGAAACACTCTTCTGAGTTTAAAGACTTCTTCTGGCCACCAAACTCCCCAGACATGAACATTATTGTGCATATCTGGGGTGGCATGCAACATGCTGTTCATAAGAGATCTCCACGCCCTCGCACTCTTACGGATTTATTGACAGCCCTGCAGGATTCATGGTGTCATTTCTGTCCAGCACTACTTCAGATATTATTCGAGTCCACTCCACGTCGTGTTGCGGTACTTCTGCGTGCTCGCGGGGGCAATACATCAATGAAAAGTAATATACGAAAATTATGCGGGCACACAGCATGGCCTAAACACATCTTACTGTACATCTACATTTACATCTACATACATACTCCGCAAGCCACCATATGGTGCGTGGCGGAGGGTACCTCGAACCACAACTAGCATCTTCTCTCCCTGTTCCACTCCCAAACAGAACGAGGGGAAAATGACTGTGTATATGCCTCTGTACGAGCCCTAATCTCTCTTATCTTATCTTTGTGGTCTTTCCGCGAAATGTAAGTTGGCGGCAGTAAAACTGTACTGAAATATGCTTGTTCTCTAAATTTCCTCAGTAGCGATTCACGAAAAGAACACCTGCTTTCCTCTAGAGACTCCTACCCGAGTTCCTGAAGCATTTCCGTAACACTCGCGTGATGATCAAACCTACCAGTAACAAATCTAGCAGCCCGCCTCTGAATTGCTTCTATGTCCTCCCTCAATCTGACCTGATAGGGATCCCAAACTTTCGAGCAGTACTCAAGAATAGGTCGTATTAGTGTTTTATTAGCGGTCTCTTTTACGGATGAACCACATCTTCCCAAAATTCTACCAATGAACCGAAGACGACTATACGCCTTCGCCACGACTGCAATTACATGCTTGTCCCACTTCATATCGCTCTGCAGTGTTACGCCCAAATATTTAATCGACGTGACAGTGTCAAGCGCTACACTACTAATGGAGTATTCAAACATTACAGGATTCTTTTTCTTATTCATCCGCATTAATTTACATTTATCTATATTTGCAGTTAGCTGCCATTCTTTACACCAATCACAAATCCTGACCAAGTGATCTTGTATCCTCCTACAGTCACTCAACGACGACACCTTCCCGCACGCCACAGCATCATCGGCAAACAGCCGCACATTGCTATCCACCCTATCCAAAAGATCATTTATGTAGATAGAAAACAACAGCAGGCCTACCACACTTCCCTGGGGCACTCCAGATGATACCCTCACCTCCGATGAACACTCACTATCGAGGACAACGTACCGGGTTCTATTACTTAAGAAGTCTTCGAGCGACTCACATATTTGGGAACCAGTCCCATATGCTCGTACCTTAGTTAGGAGTCTGCAGTGGGGCACCGAGTCAAACGATTTCCGGAAGTCAAGGAATATGGCATCCATCTGATACCCTTCATTCATGGTTCGCAAGATATCATGTGAAAATGGGCGAGTTGCGTTTCGAAGGAGCGATGCTTTCTAAAGCCGTGTTGATGCATAGACAGCAACTTCTCTGTCTCAAGGAAATTCATTATATTCGAACTGAGAATATGTTCGAGAATCCTGCAACAAACCGATGTTAAAGATATTGGTCTGTAATTTTGAGGATCCGTCCTTTTACTCTTCTTATATACAGGCGTGACCTGCGCTTTTTTCCAGTCGTTCGGGACTTTACGTTTGGCAAGAGATTTGCGGTAAATGCAAGCTAAGTAAGGAGCCAATGCAGTAGAGTATTGTATGTAAAACCGAATTGGAATCCCATCAGGACCTGGCGATTTATTGATTTTCAACCCATTCAGCTGGTTCACAACTCCAGGGATGTCTATCACTATGTCCTCGATACGGGGATCTGTACGAGACTCGAACGGCGGTATGTTTGTACAATCCTCCATCGCAAGATACCCCTTGACTCCTCCTCTCTCTACAAGACTGCACTCCTCTCACATGCAAAGGTTCTGCTAACAGTCTCTCGCAGCGCAAACACTTTGGAGAGATAATGCCCGCTATAACTCGGATGCTATTGATGCTTTACTTTTCCGTGTGACATCCAAAATATTACATGTTTCGGTATAGAACAAAAGCCTTACAATGTTGCCAAAGTGTAATCTTTCAGAAATTAAGTACACAGCAAAACATCATTACATCCCAGATCGCTTACATAAAAAGAAATTAAATGTCCGACATGTGTCGGAAATAAAGAGAAAACAATCATGCTGTCATCCTGGGTGCTTTTTACTGAACCTTGAGATATAGCCGGCTGCTGTGGCCGAGCGGTTCTAGGCGCTTCAGTCCGGAACCGCGCTGCTGCTACGGTCGCAGGTTCGAATCCTGCCTCGGGCATGGATGTGTGTGATGTCTTTAGGTTAGTTAGGTTTAAGCAGTTCTAAGTTCTAGAGGACTGATGACCACAGATGTTAAGTTCCATAGTGCTTAGAGCCATTTGAACCTTGAGATTTTCAGTAACGTTAGTACCCTCCATGAGCGTTTGTTGTTGCCCGACAGGCACGTTTGAATCAACAGAGTGGCAACGCGAGTTCTTGGGGAGTCTGAGGTGCAAAAGGATGACCACGTTATAACACGCCTGTCAAGCACGTCCCACATATGCACGATGGTGGTTAGGTAGGTACTCACTGCTGGCCATTCCGCTACTTCAATTACAATGCTTCGCAAGATATTGCTGCTGACATCCGCCACATAGGCCTTGACATGAGCAGGAGTTCAGGGCCACATGCAGCAGCCACCACAAGATCCAACAGGATCTGTTCGATTCACTGCCTGGGATAAGGCGACCATGGACAACGACAAGATTGGTATGGCTGTCAGCACTGAATCCTCCCCGCAACATCACAGAAACTTAGAAATGAGTGCACTCATTGGACAACATTTGGCAAGTACCACTCACCGCACACGAACACGGCGTGAACAAAACGTTTCGCCAGTGACGAAGCTGCACGTTGGGAGAGGGAGAAGTGAAGGCGGGCTGCGAGATGTGCTGTCGTGTCAAGCTGGGTACTCGAACAGGATGTGTGGGTCCTAAGGTCGGCCGGAGTGGCCGAGCTGTTCTAGGTGCTACAGTCTGGAACCGCGCGAACGCTACGGTCGCAGGTTCGAATCCTGCCTCGGGCATGGATGTGTGTGCTGTCATTTGGTTAGTTAGGTGTAAGTAGTTCTAAGTCTAGGGGACTGATGACCTCAGATGCCCCGTAGTGCTCAGAGCCATTTGAATTTTCTGGGTCCTAAGGCACTTTCTCGTAAATTGTGCATTGTAGTCTGATCGGAGAGAGCGGCTGCATTGGTCCTTCTGAGACCGTCTTGGCAGTATTCTGGCGTTGCCCGTACGACGTGTGGTTGTAATGCGTCGGCGACCTTATGCTACCCGCCTTGTGCACTCCCTGTAGTGTGCAAAAGTAGGCTTCCGCGGCCGTTGTCACATTTGTCAGTGAATTAGCAGTACACCCTGAGGAAGGCTTCTTGCAAGAGTCGTCGAAACGTCGGATAGTTGCCAATGCAGCCTCAAACCCAGAAGAGTTTTATTGTCCCTGTAGTGTGTCCGGAACCTGTGAAGGCCATACTGAGAGGCATTACCGTCCGTAGTAACACTATCGAAAATCCTTCCTTTTTGGATCAAATAGACCATCCTTGCAACTTGCACTGCATTCAAGATGTCACATAGCATGTGCCTCGTTGCATAAACGTTCACAAGTGAGAACTGCCGTCTGCGTACCTCACTAGAAAACACTGGGACACCGGCACTCCCTTCCGTCTGAGGGGTCAGCGGACACTGTAATGCATAACTCAGTCAATAAATGGCGAGTGATTTAAAATGTTGCCTACACTGAAAGCGAAGATCTCAAGGCAAGCAATTAGACCACAGCTACTTCCTGCATCAAAACAGATTTAACATACCGGATGCTGTTAGAAGTTGTAAGGTAGGCATACCATTCTGATGTGTCTAAGTTACCGATGTGCACATCAGAGAGAGAGAGAGCAAGTTATGTTAAACAATCTTTGGTCCTGCTGTGACACGGAATTTGCCTCTGCGCTGTCTGATACAATCTCAGTCGAATATTGGTAGGTGATGGACGTGTTCAACAGTGCTGTGTTGACATGTGATTGCGTCTGTTAGATGAAGCAAGATTTGCTGTAAGAATAAGTTTGGGGTAAGACTGCAACACTGCGCAGTTTCTTTGTCCGAATGATTATTGTTAGCTACTTAACTTTGTTCACTTGCTCAGAGCTGAGAGAAAAAAAAAATGGTTCAAATGGCTCTGAGCACTATGGGACTTAACATCTGTGGTCATCAGCCCCCTAGAACTTAGAACTACTTAAACCTAACTAACCTAAGGACATCACACACATCCATGCCCGAGGCAGGATTCGAACCTGCGACCGTAGCAGTCACGCGGCTCCGGACTGAGCGGCTAGAACCGCGAGACCACCGCGGCCGGCACTGAGAGAAAGATCATGTATTAACAGATCAACTGGTTAAGCTGTTTGGTTTTTATAGAAATTCCCTCTTAAGATTATACCCTTTTTAAAACATTGTTCACTTAGTTTGGCATAGTATTGTTCAGACCAGTATAAGTGCGAAGATCAAGTGAAGTTTTACTCTGTCTCTTTGAATACGTACTTCATTCTACACTCGTCCTCATAAATTAAGGATAATGCTGATACATAGTGAAACAACGCTCTGGTGGGCGGTTTGCGGGTTTAAAGCACCTCGGGGTATGACCATGCGGTGCATTTGACCTGCGGTCGTCGCACGGTGGCGCTGGCAGCAGTCCACATACGCAGAGGTACACTCCTGGAAATTGAAATAAGAACACCGTGAATTCATTGTCCCAGGAAGGGGAAACTTTATTGACACATTCCTGGGGTCGGATGCATCACATGATCACACTGACAGAACCACAGGCACATAGACACAGGCAACAGAGCATGCACAATGTCGGCACTACTACAGTGTATATCCACCTTTCGCAGCAATGCAGGCTGCTATTCTCCCATGGAGACGATCGTAGAGATGCTGGATGTAGTCCTGTGGAACGGCTTGCCATGCCATTTCCACTTGGCGCCTCAGTTGGACCAGCGTTCGTGCTGGACGTGCAGACCGCGTGAGACGACGCTTCATCCAGTCCCAAACATGCTCAACGGGGGACAGATCCGGAGATCTTGCTGGCCAGGGTAGTTGACTTACACCTTCTAGAGCACGTTGGGTGGCACGGGATACATGCGGACGTGCATTGTCCTGTTGGAACAGCCAGTTCCCTTGCCGGTCTAGGAATGGTAGAACGATGGGTTCGATGACGGTTTGGATGTACCGTGCACTATTCAGTGTCCCCTCGACGATCACCAGTGGTGTACGGCCAGTGTAGGAGATCGCTCCCCACACCATGATGCCGGGTGTTGGCCCTGTGTGCCTCGGTCGTATGCAGTCCTGATTGTGGCGCTCACCTGCACGGCGCCAAACACGCATACGACCATCATTGGCACCAAGGCAGAAGCGACTCGCATCGCTGAAGACGACACGTCTCCATTCGTCCCTCCATTCACGCCTGTCGCGACACCACTGGAGGCGGGCTGCACGATGTTGGGGCGTGAGCGGAAGACGGCCTAACGGTGTGCGGGACCGTAGCCCAGCTTCATGGAGACGGTTGCGAATGGTCCTCGCCGATACCCCAGGAGCAACAGTGTCCCTAATTTGCTGGGAAGTAGCGGTGCGGTCCCCTACGGCAATGCGTGGGATCCTACGGTCTTGGCGTGCATCCGTGCGTCGCTGCGGTCCGGTCCCAGGTCGACGGGCACGTGCACCTTCCGCCGACCACTGGCGACAACATCGATGTACTGTGGAGACCACACGCCCCACGTGTTGAGCAATTTGGCGGTACGTCCTCCCAGCCTCCCGCATGCCCACTATACGCCCTCGCTCAAAGTCCGTCAACTGCACATACAGTTCACGTCCACGCTGTCGCGGCATGCTACCAGTGTTAAAGACTGCGATGGAGCTCCGTATGCCACGGCAAACTGGCTGACACTGACGGCGGCGGTGCACAAATGCTGCGCAGCTAGCGCCATTCGACGGCCAACACCGCGGTTCCTGGTGTGTCCGCTGTGCCGTGCGTGTGATCATTGCTTGTACAGCCCTCTCGCAGTGTCCGGAGCAAGTATGGTGGGTCTGACACACCGGTGTCAATGTGTTCTTTTTTCCATTTCCAGGAGTGTATGTTGGTGCATATCAGAGTGCGGTGCAGCGAGTAAGTGTGCAGACGTTTTCAGACGTGCTAATGGTGACTGCGTGTCGAAAATGGCCCAAAGAACACATATTGATGACGTTATGAGGGGTAGAATATCAGGGCGACTGGAGGCTGGTCAAACAAAGCAGGTCGTAGCACGGCCCCTCCATGTGCCACAAAGTGTGATCTCGAGATTATGGCAACGATTCCAGCAGACAGGAAACGTGTCGAGGCGCTACAGTACGGAACGTGCACAGTGTACAACACCACAAGAAGACCGATATCTCACCATCTGTGCCCGCAGACGGCCACGGAGTACTGCAGGTAGCCTTGCTCGGGATCTTACCGCAGCCACTGGAACTGTTTTCTCCAGACACACAGTCTACAGACGACTGAACAGACATGGTTTATTCGCCCGGGGACTTGCAAGGTGCATTCTACTGACCCCTGCTCACAGGTGAGCCCGTAAAGCCTGGTGTCAAGAACACAGTACATGGCCATTGGAACAGTGGCCGCAGGTTATGTTCACGGACGAGCCCTGGTATAATCTGAACAGTGATTCTCGCCAGGTTTTCATCTGGCATGAACCAGGAACCAGATACCAACCCCTTACTGTCCTTCAAAGGGACCTGTGTGGAGATCGTGGTTTGATAGCGTAGGGTTGGATTGTGATTGGTGCACGTACACCCCTGCATGTCTTTGACAGAGGAACTGTAACAGGTCAGGTGTATCGGGGCGTCATTTTCCACCAGTATGTTCACCTTTTCAGGGGTGCAGTGGCTCCCACCTTCCTACTGATGGGTGATAACGCACAGCCCCACCGAGCTGCCATCGTTGAGGAGTACCCTGAAATAGAAGATATCAGGCGAATGGAGTGGCCTGCCTGTTCTCCAGACCTAAACCCCATCGAGCACGTCTGGGATGCTCTCGGTCGACGTATCGCTGAACGTCTTCAAACCCCGACTTCAGGAGCTCCGACAGGCACTGGTGCAAGAATAGGAGGCTATACCCCAGCAGATGCTCGACCACCCGATCCAAAGTATGCCAACCCGTTGTGCGGCCTGTGTACGTGTGCTTGGTGATCATATCCCATACTGATGTCGGGGTACATTCGCAGGAAACAGTGGCGTTTTGTAGCACATGTGTTTCGGTACGGTTTTCTCAACTTATCACTAGTATCGTGGACTTACAGATCTGTGTCGTATGTGTTCCCTATGTGCCTATGGTATTAGCGCCAGTTTTGTGTAGTGCCACGTTGTGTGGCACCACATTCTGCAATTATCCTTAATTTATGAGGATTAGTGTAAAATCGTTCTCTTGGAAAATCATTCCACTGTTTAAAGAAGGTCTGTCACGATGCATTACTACATTGCACCTTATGGTATGGAACTTTGAACATTTCGGATATTTTATTTAAAAACAGAAATCTATCTTAGCCGCTGCCTGCTTGCTCTGTACTGTTGTGCCTTCGAGAAATTTGCAACAATTTTGTCAAGACGCGAGGCAAGTGGAAATTTGATGAGGGCCAGATAATTATTTCACTTCAATTGCACATTAATATAAAGACAGGTTGTATTCAGACCAGTTACAGTTCACTTCAAATTACGATCTGCTTAGTCAAAGACTAGCATACAAGTTTAAGGTGAATAGCAATTTGGGCGTACATACTGGGCCGTAAGGTTCGGCTGAATTTCATACAGACACACATAGTGAGGAACTTGCAAAGTGTTTCCACATTTTTTTTAACATTGTAGTAGAATGTTCGCCTTCGCTTGTTTAATATTTTTGATGCATTTACAGAATCGTCATGTCAGCATGGCTCGTACAATATTGTGTGTAGTATTGTCCGGGACTGAGAAAAATAGCGTTCTGAATTACAGAAAAACTACTTATACAAATTAAAACAATTTTTTTATGTTTTCTGGAAGTATCCCGGCAGATCTTCCGTGCAGATGGGAAACAAGCGGTGAAAAATATAGCTAGATTTAAAAGAGGTATTTTACGATGCCGGTTGCGGCCTTCTTTTTTCCCGGAAGGAGGCGGAGACGCGCGAGCCCTGAGACGGTAGGAAATGCGGCGCCTGCGAAAGGGAGTCTTTACGTTATTGCCGTTTTATTCATGGAAGCAATGATGTGCGAGGGAGTGCTCGAAGTTTACTGCTTTATACTTCAGCGACTATGTAATTCTGCTGGTTGAGTTTATAGGCCTTCTATCCCCTCCCCCCCCCCCCCCCTCCAACCCAACCCACCCCCGTCCCACACTAGATCGCTTCCACCACATCGATCATAATACACTACTGGCCATTAAAATTGCTACAGCACGAAGATGACGTGCTACAGGCGCGAAATTTAACCGACAGGAGGAAGATGCTGTGATACGCAAATGATTAGCTTTTCTGAGCATTCACACAAGGTTGGAGCCGGTGGCGACACCTACAACGTGCTGACATGACGAAAGTTTCCAACCGATTTCTCATACACAGACAGCAGTTGACCGGCGTTGCCTGGTGAAACGTTGCTATGCCTCGTGTAAGGAGGAAAAATGCATACCATCACGTTACCGAGTTTGATAAAGGTCGAATTGTAGCCTATCGCGATTGCGGTTTATCGTATCGCGACATTGCTGCTCGCGTTGGTCGAGATACAATGACTGTTAGCAGAATATGGAATCAGTGGGTTCAAGACGGTAATACGGAACGCCTTGCTGGATCCCAACGGCCTCGTATCACTAGCAGTGGAGATGACAGGCATCTTATCCGCATGGCTGTAACGGATCGTGCAGCCACGTCTCGATCCCTGAGTCAACAGATGGGGACGTTTGCAAGACAACAACCATCTGCACGAACAGTTGGATGACGTTTGCAGCAGCATGGACTATCAGCTCGGAGACCATGGCTGCGGTTACACTTGACGCTGCATCACACACAGGAGCGCCTGCGGTGGTGTACTCAACGACGTACGTGGGTGCACGAATGGCAAAACGTCATTTTTTCGAATGAATCCAGGTCATCGCCATACTGGCGTATCACCCGGCGTGATGGTATGGAGTGTCGTTAGTTACACATCTCGGTCACCTCTTGTTCGTATTGACTGCACATTGAACAGTGGACGTTACATTTCAGAAGTGTTACGACCCGTGGCTCTGCCCTCCATTCGATCACTGCGAAACCCTACATTTCAGCAGGATAATGCACGACAGCATGTAGCAGGTCCTGCGCGGACCTTTCAGGATACAGAAAATGTTCGACTGCTGCCCTGGCCAGCACATTCTCCAGATCTCTCAAAAATTGAAAACATCTGGTCAATGGTGGGCGAGCAACTGGCTCGTCACAGTATGCCAGTCACTACTCTTGATGAACTGTGGTATCGTGTTGAAGCTGCATGGGCAGCTGTACCTGTACACGCCATCAACGCTCTGTTTGACTCAATGCCCAGGCGTATCAAGGCCGTTATTACGGCCAGAGGTGTTTGTCCTCGGTACTGATTTCTCAGGATCTATGCATCCAAATTGCGTGAAAATGTAACCACATGTCAGTTCTAGTATAATATATTTGTCCAATGAATACCCGTTTATCATCTGCATTTCTTCTTGGTGTAGCAATTTTAATGGCCAGTAGTGTATTTTTTCGTGATACACTTTGGAAATATGATGATTCGTAATATTGGTTGGGTCGATGGGGGTGGTGGGACGGGTTATAGCATGTGATGCCAGAAAGCACAGAAGTTTTACCTGCAGCTCTTTACCTTTGTCTCAAATTCATCTATGTAAAAAAAAGTCGTGTGTAGGGCCTCCCTTCAGGTAGACCGTTGGCCAGGTGCAAGTCTTTCGATTATGACGCCACTTCGGAGACTTGCGCGTCGATGGGGATGAAATGATGATGACTAGGACGACACAAACCCAGTCCCTAAGAGGAGAAAATCTCTGACCTAGCCGGGAATCGAAGCCAGACCCTAAAGATTGACTTTCTGTCACGCTGACCACTCAGCTACCAGGGGGCGAACATTCCTCTATGTAGAAAATATTGAAAGTTGGACGTCTACGACTCTGCCTTGTGCGTACACAAATTCTGAGTCTGAGATATTATTAGCGCGAGTAGTAGCGAGGGAGCAGTTGTGGAGTCGGAAGTGGTCGGACGCAGCCTTCGTTGGAGAGAAGCTCACGACATGAGAGGTGGCTGCTGCCGTGATCGTGATAGTAGCGCCAGAGGAGACTTTGGTACTAATTAAGGATTTCTTGGTAACATGCCTATTTGCTGCACGTAATTATGGTTGCTTGCACACTGCAGGGATTTTGTCAGATTTATGTATGGATACAGTAACAGTAATATTAGTCTCGAAAGTCTCTTCGGGTTTGCTGCCGGATCCTAAAATAAACTCGATATTTCGGCGATCCAGCTGGTCGCCATCTTCAGGAATTGCTGCTTCCGCTGATGAGGCCCGCTGAGAACTAACGCCAGGCTTTTTTTTTTCTTCATTGTGATTTCATTCCCCAGCCCCACATGGGCCGGGGAGGGCTGTCAGTGGCACAATCCGCCGCTCTTCAGCCGAGTGACATGACAACTTAAAACAAGAATAAAATGATACATACATAAGGTGATAAAGGGGAACTTAAAACAGAATAATGGGAGAAAATGGAGATAAAAAATAGACTAACACGGAGACGATCATGAAGGACAGCTAAAAAAACAGTCACCAGAAAGTTAAAAAGCAGTTGGCAATTCTTAAAAACTCAGAGAAGACACTGAATGGACAAGCACAGGTTAAAAGTCGGCTACAGTAGTAAAAACACTCTGGAACAACACACTTAAAACCCACTTGGAGCACACACGACGAAGAATAAAACTGCCAGGTGGAACCTGCCGAGGGAGAGGTCAGAGAGGATGGAAAAGGAGGGGAGAGCAAGGGGCAGCAGGGGAAGCGGCGGGATGATGAGAGGAGGGGCAACCGTGGGTTCACAAAGAGGCGGGAGACACGTGGGGTGGGAGATGAAGAGGGAAGACAGGGCAGGAGGGAGCCCAGAGACACTGAAAGGAGGCACAAGAGATGGAGGGGGAGCAGGAGGGGGAAGCCGCTCAGGAGGAGGGAGGGGGAGGAGAGGGAGCCCTAGCCCTGAGGAGGAGGCAGGAAGATGGGGTTGGAGTCGGTAGGAAGGGTAGATGTCAGGGCAAAGCTCATCATCCGGGAGGGGTAGACGGTGGATGTTGCATTGGGAAAGGAGATGGAGGGTGTGGAGATGGAGAGAGGGTAGGACACATCGGTAAAGGCGCGGCAATCGGTTGGGAGTGGAGAGGAAGGGAGACACCAGGGCGTGAGGGGGATCAAGGCGGCGGACAATATATAGTGTGCGGATGTGTTCAAGGAAAAGGAGAAGGTGGGGGAAGGGGATGAGGTCGTAGAGGCTGCGCGTGGGGGACGGAAGGCGGATGTGGAAGGTGAGGCGGAGTGCATGGCGTTCGAGGATTTGGAGGGCTTTATAGAACCGGGGAGGGGCAGAAAGCCAAGCCACGCTGGCATAACAGAGGATGGGGCGGATCAAGGATTTGTAGGTGTGAAGGATGGTGGAAGGATGCAGACCCCATGTCCGGCTGGACAGGAGTTTCAGGAGGCGGAGGCGGTGATGAGCTTTGTGTTGGATGGTAAGGAGATGGGGAGTCCAGGTGAGGTAGTGGTCGAGGGTGAGGCCAAGGTATTTGAGGGTAGGAGTGAGGTGGATAGGACGGCCATAAATGGTGAGATAGAAATCATGGAGGCGGAAGGAGCAGGTGGTGCAGCCTATGATGATCGCCTGGGTCTTGGAGGGATTAACACGGAGGAACCACTGGTTGCACCAAGCGGTGAGTTGGTGAAGGCGGGTTTGGAGGGTACATTGGGACCATTGAAGGATAGGATATAGGAAGGCCGTGTCATCAGCAAACTGGAGAAGATGAACAGGAGGGGGAGGTTTGTGCATATCAGCAGTGTACAGGAGATAGAGGAGAGGGGAAAGGACAGAACCTTGGGGCACGCTGGCAGAGGGATATAAAGTATGGGAGTTGGAATTGTGGATAGTCACATAGAAGGGACGATGAGAGAGGAAGGAAGCAACGAGACGGACGAAGTTGATGGGGAGAGCATAGGTCTGGAGACGCCAGGCTGCAAATCGACGTCCTATATAGGCCACCGTTCGATACACGGCGCATGCGCCGGCCATCACGGTTGCTGCCCTCCAAAACAGGGAGGTGGCGCCACTCTTAGTGGAACACTTCTGGCAACGATATATCGCACTCAGGGCCGCACCGAAGAACGTTCAATTTTGATGCGAGATAATACAGGATTCCACGTCTTGCTAAGAGGAAACCCATTGTCTCTGTTGATTACATTATCAGCCAACCTAATTTCGATCACACCTTTATAGACACTGTTCCAAAAGCCGGAAATGTTGGCAACTACCACAGTTTCATCAAATTTCATACTGTGTCCCTCATTTAAGCAGTGTTCTGCTACTGCCGGGTTTCCTAAGCCCCAAATCATCTTTCACAGAGCCGAGCAGTATCCTAATCTTAGAAGGTGGAAGGAACACACTCTTAATGTTAAAATTGCGCTAAGGGCGGCGCCACCTCCCTGTCTTGGAGGGCAGCAACCGTGATGGACGGCGCATGCGCCGTGTACCGAACGGTGGCCTATATAGGTCGTCGATTTGCAGCCTGGCATCAGTTCTCAGCGGGACTCATCAGCAGAAGCAGCATTTTCCTGAAGATGGCGACCAGTTGGATCGCCGAAATATCGAGTCAAGTTGATTTTAGGATCCGGCAGCAAACCCGAAGAAACTTTCAAGACTCATTACGCCGGGAAAGCCTACATAATCAGTGATATTAGTATCTTTACTGTTGCCAGAAACGTGTTCATTGAGTATAACACTGTGGAATAACTAAAAGACTGTGGTAAAAATTTGTCAGCATTTAAATAATCAATTTTCTGAATATAATAAATTAAAAGTAAAAAAAATAGTGCAATGTATTGAGTAATCCAGCAATTACTGCCATACTTTTATACATAGATACCGAATGATGGGGAGTCTTTTGGTCAACTAACCTTAAACGTTGTAGAGAGAAATGAAAGAAAACAACAGAAACTTTTAAAAGACGGGGTTGCATAGCGTCCTTTGTCCCATGGTACGTCCCCTAAACCAAGTCACAGCAAATAGGTCATAGACATTTCTCTCTCTTCAAATACGTAATGCTTTTTGCAATATTACTGAGTTCTTTGTTTTTCATATAGAAAACTCTCAATGTTAAACATTTGAACGAATAATAAATTTTATATACAATGCAGAAAAGAATGCATTATGTTCATATTTTGTCGCTGACAGCGCTCTATTGTAAACCTCTCGGCACATGATGTCACTCTACTTTCTTCCGTACAATTGACGCTAGGTGGCGTATGATTACACATAATTCACTGTAACTTAGGCGTCGTCCTTCGGACAGATAGTCTACACTAAATACACGCACTGCCAACTCATGGAACGAAAACCGATTCTGGTTGATCGATAATGATATTCATACATGCGCCGTCACGCATAGGGTATGTGAAAGAACTTGCTCCTCTTCTAGCAGTAATGAAGCATAGGTGTGGTTCCTGATAATTGAAAAAAAAAGGACAGGTCATTTCCATTTTCAAGAAACGTCGTTGTACAGACGCATAAAACTATAGGGATATATCTCTGACGTCGATCTCATGCAGAATTTTGGAACTTGTTTTATACTCGCTCGCACTGAGATTTCCGTGTCCGAAAATATCTATAGTAACCAACATGAGTTCCGAAAACAACGATCGTGTGAAACCCAGCCCGTCCTGTTCGTCCAGGAGAAACAGAAAGCCCAGGTATATGCCGCGTTCCGTGACTTCCGGAAGGTATTTGGTACAGTTCCACACTGTTACCTAATGAATAAAAGAACTTTTAACATTGCAGCGCGTCAGCAATCGTGAATAATTTAATTATTATAAAGAATCCGCCTCGATTGGAAATAGAAACCGGGTGCCGACCTAGGTTTCGGCGCGGATAACCAAGCCTTCTTCGGAACACGCTATAACTTCAAACTGCCTGAGATCCGCGGCCCACCGAACGTTGGCTGCGTTGAGGAAGCACCCTTCTGACTTTTGAGCTGAGTACAGCTATTGACATGGTACACACGTACCGTTTATTTTACATTTTATGCGAGTCTTTTGCCCTTGAGGACGTTCTGTATCAATGTTGGATCACGCCTCTTTAGGCAGTTTGTAGTTTTAGTGTGTTCCAAAGAAGGCGTGGTTATCCGCTCCGAAACCTAGGTCAACATCCGGTTTCCATTTCCAGTCGAGGCGGATTCTTTATAATCATTCATGAATAAAATACGAGGGTACAGAATATTAGATCAACTGACTGGTTGAAGAGAGTCTAACGAACAGAACACAGCTCAGATGGTTCAAATGGCTCTGAGCACTATGGGACTTAACTTCTGAGGTCATCAGTACCCTAGAACTTAGAACTACTTAAACCTAACTAACCTAAGGACATCACACACACATCCATACCCGAGGCTGGATTCGAACCTGCGACCGTAGCAGCAGCGCAGTTCCGGACTGAAGCGCCCAGAACCGCTCGGCCACACCGGCCGGCACAGAATACAGCATGTGATTCTGAACGGAGAGAGGACTTAACACGTAAAACTTCAGGCCTGACCCAGCTAGGTGCTACAGAGCTACTAATTTTCACAAAATATATCGCTGCTAGTTCCACGAAGCTTTCCGCCGACGGTGTTGTTGTATACAGACAATCCACGACGCTACAGTATTTTAGAGAAACACAGGAAGACCTGCAGAAGATCGATGCTTGGTGCAGTAAGTGGCAATTGACCGTCAACGTAAACACATATAGCATATTGCTTATACGTACCCATTTTTGTATGATTACACGACTGCTGCCGTAAAAGATGTAGGAGAATGTGTACGGAGTGATTTGAAATGGAACGACAACATGAAATTATACTCCGTTCATCATAAAAACAAATCTGATGTAAACAAACACAATGGCTATGGCCAACAACCGAAACTCTCATACACTGGTGTTGTTCCGCTCTTGGAAGTAGGTCAAATCCGTGTATTATATTACAATGTCACGGTAAATGAAACAATAAGACATTCTGATGAATTAACAGCCATCCACGTTCTTCTTAATAGTACTTTAGCTACGTAATGTTTTTTATTTGTTTTTTGTTTTTTTTTTCAAAACTCGTGTACTGCCACCGTCTCCGTAAAAGGTATACTATGTGATCAAAAGTATCCGGACACTCCCCAAAAACATACGTTTTTCATATTAGGTGCATTGTGCTGCCGCCTACTGCCAGGTACTCCATATCAGCGACCTCAGTAGTCATTGGACATGGTGAGAGAGCAGAATCGGACGTTCCGCGGAACTCACCGACTTCGAACGTGGTCAGGTGCTTGGGTGTCATTTGTGTTATACGTCTGTACACGCGATTCCCACACTCCTAAACATCCCTAGGTCCACTGTTTCCGATTGGATAGTGAAGTGGAAAAGTGAAGAGAGATATACAGCACAAAAGCGTACAGGCCGACCTCGCCTGTTGACACAGAGACGGCCGACAGATGAAGAGGGTCGTGATGTGTAACAGGCAGACATCTATCCAGACCATCACACAGGAATCCCAAACTGCATCAGGATCCAATGCAAGTACTATGGTAGTTAGGTGGGAGGTGAGAAAACTTGGTATTCATGTTCGAGCGACTATTCATAAACCACACATCACGCCGGTAAAGACCAAACGACGTCTCGCTTGATGTAAGGAGCGTAAATATTGGACTACTGAACAGTGGAGAAACGTTGTGTGGAGTGACGAATCATGGTACACAATGTGGCGAACCGATGGCAAGGTGTGAGTATGGTGAATTCCCGATGAACGTTATCTGCCAGCGTGTGTAGTGCCAATAGTAAAATTCGGAGGCGATTGTAAAATGTAAATGTTGTGTGACTAGGGCCTCCCGTCGAGTAGACCGATCGCCGGGTGCAACTCTTTCGATTCGACGCCACTTCGGCGACTTGGGCGTCGATGGGGACGAAATGATGATGATTAGGAAAACACAACACCCAGTCCCTGACCGGAGAAAATCTATCGGGGGCGCACGGAGGCGGTGGTGTTACTGTGTGGTCGTGTTTTTCGTGGAGGGGGCTTGCACCCCTTGTTGTTTCTCGTGGCACTACCACAGCACAGACCTACATTGATGTTTTAAGCACCTCCTTGCTTCCCACTGTAAAGAGCAGTTCAGGGATGGCGATTGCCCCTTTGAACACGTTCGAGCATCTGTTCATAACGCACGGCCTGTGGCAGAGTTGTTGCACGACAATAACATCCCTGTAAAGGACTGGCCTGCACAGAGTCCTGACCTGAATCCTATAGATTTTGGGATGTTTTCGAACGCCGACATCGTGCAAGCCTCACCGACCGACATCGATACCTCTCCTCAGTGCAGAACTCCGTGAAGAATGGGCTGCCATTCTCCATGAAACCTTCCAGCATCTCATTCAACGTATGCTTGCGAGAGTGGAAGCTGTCATCAGGGCTAGGGGGTGGGGGGGGGGGGGGGGCAACGCCATATTGGATTCCTGCATTACCGGTGCCACGAACTTTTAAGTCTTTTTCAGCCAGGTGTCCGGATACTTTTGATCACATAGTGTACTTGAGCTCCGATTGTATCTGTGTTCATACGTACCGTGAAAATGGATGACGCCACTTCCTGCTTCGTCGTGAAACATGCTCGCGGAACACTTTTAATGTCGAGAAACGAGCTGTTCTTAATATTTTTCACTAGCTTACAGATAAAAATCAGTTCTGACGTTTTTCGAGCAGCTTATATTCAAGCTACATGTGTATCGTAATCAGTATTGCCGTGGAATGATAGCTATGTTCGTTTTGGGGCGACAGCTCAGACCTCATTATGGCCTATAATTTCTTTCGCTTTTAATACTTCGATCATTTAAATATGTAATCCATCAAGTAGATGTTAATTAACTCATATTTAATTGAAGAAAAATGCACGTCCTCTAGTTTCTGATTACATATCGCACACGAAATTCTGGTTTTCATTGCAAATATAAATTCTTAAGTATAGATACTTTATAATAGATTGTGAATTCTTAAATCTAACGACATTGCAGAAGAACAGCTTAACGGGGAGGGGGGGGGGGGTAAATTATCTACATCTACATCTACATCTACATTGATACTCCGCAAGCCACCCAACGGTGTGTGGCGGAGGGCACTTTACGTGCCACTGTCATTACCTCCCTTTCCTGTTCCAGTCGCGTATGGTTCGCGGGAAGAACGACTGTCTGAAAGCCTCCGTGCGCGCTCTAATCTCTCTAATTTTACACTCGTGATCTCCTCGGGAGGTATAAGTAGGGGGAAGCAATATATTCGATAACTCATCCAGAAACGCACCCTCTCGAAACCCGGCGAGCAAGCTACACCGCGATGCAGAGCGCCTCTCTTGCAGAGTCTGCCACTTGAGTTTATTAAACATCTCCGTAACGCTATCACGGTTACCAAATAACCCTGTGACGAAACGCGCCGCTCTTCTTTGGATCTTCTCTATCTCCTGCGTCAGACCGATCTGGTACGGATCCCACACTGATGAGCAATACTCAAGTATAGGTCGAACGAGTGTTTTGTAAGCCACTTCCTTTGCTGATGGACTACATTTTCTAAGCACTCTCCCAATGAATCTCAACCTGGTACCCGCCTTACCAACAATTAATTTTATATGATCATTCCACTTCAAATCGTTCCGCACGCATACTCCCAGATATTTTACAGAAGTAACTGCTACCAGTGTCTGTTCCGCTATCATATAATCATACAATAAAGGATCCTTCTTTCTATGTATTCGCAATACATTACGTCGGTTGGTGAGATTTGAGCAGCAATTCACGAAAATCGCATGAAAAAATGACAGATATGTAGTCGAAAGGCGCTAGCGCTTTGTAATAAATGCGAGAAATGTGATTTTGGTTCCAAGGCTCACTTTGACTCATGGCGATCTGCACGACTGGTGGGACGCAACTTTTGATCTTGACCCACGTGGTTAAATGCCAGTGGTCTCTGAGGATCTAGGCACAGACCGTCCGTCCAGCGTTACTTTCTGGACTTCCAATATCCACCGTCCCACCCTCTCTATCATTTCAATCGACTTCCTCCAGTCTCCTTCACAAACCCTCCAGTGAACGTATATCCCTCCCCCTCCGATATCGTTTACAGCGCTGAAATCCCGTTAATAGCCTTGTTAGGAAGTTATAAAGCCCCTGCTTAGCTTTCTGAGCTCCCACGGCGTTAACCACTTTGTCAGAGCCAATATCTACGCCGCGGTGGCAGAGGAAACGCTCAATCACTTGTTATACACGGTGAATCCACGGCGATGGAGTCAGATTTCATAAGTGGTGGAAACGCAAGAAGCTCCAAAATGAGACACGGCACAAGGATAGGAATACGGATACACGCCAGTTGTAAAACTAAACATTGGCATTATGCACTGAATCGACTAAGAAACTGTTACAGGCATGTGTATTCAAACAAAGAGATATATAACAGGCAGAATACGGCGCAGCGGTTGGCAACGTCTATATAGGACAACAAGTGTCTGGCGCAGTTGTTAGATCGGTTACTGCTGTTACAACGGCATGTTATCAAGATTTAAGTGAGTCTGAACGTGGTGTTACAGTCGCCGGCCGCTGTGGCCGAGCAGTTCTAGGCACTTCAGCCCGGAACCGCAATGCTGCTACAGTCGCAGGTTCGAATCCTGCCTCGGGCATGGATGTGTGTGATGTTTTTAGGTTAGTTAGGTTTAAGTAGTTCTAAGTCCACGGGGCTGATGACCTCAGATGTTAAGTCCCATAGTGCTCAGCGCCATTTGAACCATTTTAACAACTGTAAAATTTCAGCATTTATACAGTGTGTTCGATGTCGTAAAAATGATTGCTTTCCATGTTTCTACATCGCATATCACTCATGCTCGTGTGAGACCACATCTTTCCTACAAAACAATGGGCGTATTCAAATAACAAGTATTGGATTTTTCGTTTTTCTCCAAAAAACAACGGGAAGGCCTCAGACATAGCCAACCGATTCGGCTCATATTTGCCATGTCGCTCGTGTGCAACCTAAAATAAAAGGCCTTCTTGTCCTTGAGTAAAACCACCCTTAAACCTCAGTACGCACAATCGACTCAGAATTGACGGGATCGATAAATAATTGAGCGTTTATCATCAGCCTATGCGGGGTTCCGCAAATACATATTTTCCTAGAAATCGAATTATGAAGTGTTACGACTGACTCTTACATGCCCATAATGTACGGGCCGCTGAACGAAAGCGGCGCTAACGCAACAGCCAAGGCATTTGGCTGGGGAGCGGAAAGCCCATGTCCGATTTCCGAACGAATTTTGCTTCTTTTTAATTGTATATCTTTCCATATTGAATTTAGTAAGAACAGGAGGCTTAATAAAGTAAATAAAACAATAACAAAGTACGCAAATAAACCGGTCAAACGACTATTATTAGTAAGGGATTAAAATTTTAATCCCGGTCAGGTTACAACCGCTTTTTTATTTATTTTACACGTCTAGTTCCACAGGGCCAAATTGATGAGCAAATCTCCAAGGTCATGGAACGTGTCAGTACATGAAATTACAACAGAAACGTAATTATAGATAAAATACAATGTTTATGAATCCAAATAAATGACAAGCAATAAGTCGTAAACGCAATCAACAATGGAATCAGCTTCATTTTTAAAGGAACTGCTCGACAGAATAGAACGAGTGACGCATGAGGAAACTCTTCAGTTTAGATTTGAAAGCGCGTGGACTACTGCTAAGATTTCTGAATTCTTGTGGTAGCTTATTGCAAATGAATGCAGGACTGTACTGCACACCTTTCTACACAAGAATGAAGGAAGTTGGATCCAAATGCAGATTGGATTTCTTCCCAGCACTGACTGAGTAGAAGCTGCTGATTCTTGGAAATAAGCTGATATTGTTAAGAAGAAACGACAGCAAAGAATGTATATATTGAGAGGCCAGTGTCAGAATACCCAGACTAATGAACAAGTGTCGACAAGAGATTCGCGAACTTGTACCACTGATTGCCCGAACCGGCCATTTCTGAGCCAAAATTACCCTTTGAGAATGGGGAGAGTTACTTACTTTTACTTACGTACTTATACTGGCCACCCAAATCGCAGCCGGTCATCGGCCTCACTCAGTCCAGCCTCCCACACTTTCTTGTCATCTGCATCTTCATCTGCTTGTCTCCCACGGTATTATCCTTCCATCTCATTCTCTGCCGTCCCACCGGTCTCTTTCCTTCAGCTTCTCCATCCATTACAGCCTTTATTACCCTGTTCTCCCCTCTCCTCCCCACTTGTCCGTACCATCTTAGTCTCTTAGTTTTCACACTCGATACGACCTCAGGCAGAGTGTACAATTGTCTGAGTTCTCTGTTTTCCCTTATTTTCCACTATTATTTTTCTTTCACTGGTCCATGTATTTTTCTCAGTACTTAATTTTCAAAAGTGATGAGTCTTTTCTCTGTTTTCTATTTCAGGGTCCATGTCTCACTTGCATAGCACACGATTGGCTTGATGATAGTCTGATATATTCTTAATTTTGTCAGTCTAGGTAGTAACTTCAAACGTATGATGTTGTGCATTGTGCATAGCTCCTAGACATCTCCCCCCCCCCCCTCCCCCGCTTGAATTCTTGTTATTATCTCATGTTCTATAGGCCGGCCGGAGTGACCGAGCGGTTCTAGGCGCTACAGTCTGGAACCTCGTGACCGCTACGGTTGCAGGTTCGAATGACGCCTCGGGCATGGATGTGTGTGATGTCCTTAGGTAGTTCTAGGGGACTGATGACCTCAGAATTTAAGACCCATGGTGCTCAGAGCCATTTGTCATCTTCTACAATGTTTTGTTCGTTGATGTCCTCACCGAGGTAAGTTAATGTGTCTGTCTCCTGTATTGTTAGATTTCCGGTTTTTAGATGGTTTGGCCCTAAATGAGCTCTTCTTCCTACTACCATGAACTTTGCTTTACTTTCATTTATACTTAGACCTACTTTCTTAGCTTCCTCCACTGGCAGAGTCCCCATTTTCTCCTGGTCTTCCGCGTTCTTTTCTATCAGCACAGTATCATCTACAAAAGCCAGGACATTTTTTTTCCTGTGGTGACTCTTGCACTTTGACATGTTACTCTCCTCAGGGTGTTGTTGAGCGCCAAATTGAACAGGGTTGGTGATATAATATCTCCCTGCCTCACTCCTGTTTTTACTTCAAATGCTTCTGAGGACTCCCCCTGTACTTTCACTCTACACTTCCATTCCATCACACACATTTTAGTTAGCTTTATCAGTTTTTCAGCTTCGACTGTTTCGGTGGCGCAGAGTCCACCATTACGTGTACTAAAGAATATTTCAGTGTTCATGAGCATCACTCTCAAAGGAAAATGATCCTAAGTGCTTTCATCAATTTTTACAGTCAGTTTTCAATATCAAAGTTAGTTAATATTTTTGATTACGAAACTTATTTTGAGAGTGAACACCGCAAGGATTAAGCGAGGCTTCACCTCCGGTTTAAAACATTTTCAGTTAATTCAAAGGATTAAAAGTTAACTCAGTTCTTAAAGAGATAAGGTTAAAGAAATTGTTTGAAATTACTTCAGTAACCCTCAAGTGGTTGTACCATTCTTTGTTTCTTTCTGAGTAACACACAGATTAATATGCTGGGAAAATAAATCATTTCGTGCACTTCCATTTCATCACACACGTTTAAGTTAGTTTTATCAGTTTTTCAGGTATCCCACACTGTGTCATTATCCTCCACATTTCCTCTCTTACTATGCTGTCATATGCTTTGTTGAAATCTGTAAACAGGTAAATGGTATCAAGATTGCACTCCCAGTTCTTATCTAATATTTGTCTTAGTGTGAATATTTGTTCGATTGTTGATTTCCTGAACCCTGCTTGTGCTGTGTTTAATATTTCCTCTATGTATGGGTTGAGCCTGCTCAGTATAATTATTGATATTATTTTATAGCATGTGCATAGGAGAGATATCCCTCTGTAGTTCTGTGGCAGCATTTTGTCTCCTTTCTTTTATATGGGACAAACAGCAGCAATTTTCCATTCCTCCGGCATTAATTCTTTTCTCCATATCTCTTTTATCAGTTCGGCTAACCATTCATGTATTTTCTCTTCCCCTTCTTTGATGAACTCTGCTGGTATCATGACTATGTCAGGGGGCCTTCCAATTTTTCAGTCTTCTTATTGCCTGCTTCACCTCCATCAGAGTTGGTTCTTAGACTAATGGTTGTTCGTTCTGATTGTTTTACGCCTTGTTTTCATTGTTGTAGGTATCTTTGATGTATTTCCTCCAGTTCTGTAAATTTCCTTCATTCGTAGTGACCAGTTTTCCAATCTCGTCCCTCATTATCACAACCTTAGCTCTGTACTCTTTTCTATAGATATTCACTGTCCTGTAAAACTGTTTACTATTGTCCTGGTTATAGTCCTGCTCAGCCTTCTCTGTCATTTTGTATATGAATGCCCGTTTCTCTCGCATTACTGTTCTCATTTCTCTCGTGGCTTTCCTGTATGTTGTTTGGCTTTCATGTTTGTTATTGTTCATCATTGTCTGTCTGGCTCTCTTTCTGTCCTGTACTGCTTTTCTACATGTTTCATTGAACCATTATTTGCGCTTTATATTGCTATTATTATTATTATCATCTCGTAGTAGTTCATGCACTGTCACCCTCATAACTGTTGTCATCTTCTTCCATTTTGTGTTGATATCTTCATCTTCTTTTCTGTTGTCATTCTCTAATTCAGCGAATCTATTTTTAAGCTTAAACTCTTTAAACATCTTGCGGTGTTGCAGTTCTTCTTGTTATGTTCATGCTTACTACGAAAATAGGACGAGGACAGAAAAAATGTGTCTTGCATAAGGCGGAATTCCTCGTCCTGTTAAACCGTTCATTCACCTCCTCCTCTTTTAGCCTACTCACATCTACTCTTTGGATTCTTTTACCACTGTTGTTCTTACTTGGTGGTTTTGATAATGATTGTTTCATCTTTAATAGCACAAGAGAATGATCTGATCCTATCTTACCCCTCTCATTGTCCTAAAATCTGTTATTGCCTTTTTCTGTTTCTTCTTTCTCAAAACATGGTCTATTTGGTTCCTAGTTAATCCATTCGGCGAGGTCCATGTTGCTTTATGTATGTCTTTCTGGGGGAATGATGTATTTTCATTTTTCTAGCTGTGGCGAAGTTGATAAGCCGTGGCGAAGCTGATAAGCCTTATACCATTATGATTAGATTCAGTGTGAATGCTGAACATGCCTATATATGGTTCCCATTGCTGTTCTTGTCCTATTTTGGCATTTAAGTTTCCAAGCACAATTTTGATGTCATACTTTGCTAGTCTCGAGTACACCTGGTCTAAGGTGTCATAAATTCGCCTTTATTGTCTTCCTCTTTGTTCTCAGTTGGGGCACGGACATTTATTAACGAGATATTTCTATGTGTGCCTTTAATTATGATGTAGCATATTCTTTCATTGACATTTTCTAGTGTCATCACATTGGCCATTATTTTATTATCAACCGCAAATCCTGTCCCGAACATGCTTGTTTCCACTGTGTATGACCGTGTAGTTTTTCTCTCTGTGCATACCTTGTCCAGGCCATATTATCTCCTGCAGGAGTGTCGTATCCATCTTGCACTCTGTTAGTTCTTCATCAAGTATCTTTGTCTGTCCTGCAGCGTACAGTGTTTTTTTCCATGTACCTATTCGCAGTGCTTTATTCATAAGGTTGGGTGGTTTTCCGTTACATTCATTCCAATACGAGGCTGGCTGTGAGAGTTTGGAACCCGTCAGTTTTTTACAGTGTTGGATGGTTAGCCCATCGATTAACCCTCCCACTTCATCCGGGATTGGGACCGGCTGAAAACCAAGTTTCCTTCCAGGTGTGGTTGGGAAGACTTACACCAAAATATGATATCATACGTCATAAGCGAATGAAAATAAGCAAAGTAGACTACTTTTCGTATCGAAATATTGCTTACTTCAGATAACGTTCTAATATCAAAAATGGCAGCATTAAGTCTCTGAACAAGATCATGAACGCGGGCTTTCTGCGACAGTTTGCTAGCTATCTCAACGCCTGGAAATTTGAACTGTCCAGTCTCACTAATCATATGCCCATTCTGCTAATGAGAACGTTAAGTTCTGTTGAATTGTGCGTTAGAAACTGCAAAAACTGAGTTTTAGGGTGATGTAGCGTGAGTTTATTTTCTACAAGACATGAGCTTATGTCTTGAACTACTCTATCTAAAACAGTGCCTACATTACACACAACATCCTTTACTACCAAGCTAGTGTCATCAGCAAACAGAACTCTTTTAGAGTTACCCGTAATATTAGAGGGCATATCATTTGTGTAAATAAGGAACAGGTGTGGCCCCAACACTGATCTCTGGGGCACCCCCCCCCCCCCCCCCCCATTTAACCGTGCTTCACTTGGACCTCACATCATCACTTAATCTGTTACATTGTAAGAGGTCCGTGATTGAGGAATGTATTGCTTGTAGACTCGAGCAGATGTAACTTCGATGGACTGCTCACGCGCTGCCTGCTATAAGTGTGCTACAATAGAATCGCAGACCAGAGAGCAGAGTCGGTGCAGCAGTAGTGGAGGTAGTAGTAGTAGTAGTAGCAGGTCGCAGTCGGGCGGTTGGGTCAGGTCACTCTTAGAGAGCAGTTGTCTAGTCGTATAGCTCACAGAGGGCACTTGCGTCCTGTATGGAATTACCAAGGCTGGTCGTGGACAACGATGGCGGTGCCTCAGAGATGTAGTATAAGGTAAAAGCAAAAATTATTATTATTTATTGCCGCGTGCATACGTAATTTGCAAACAACTCATTTTGTACTACTGTTACATCAAAGTCACATATAAATATTTTTCAATAATTTTTCAATAATAATCTTTCTTATAAAGATAACTTTTGACAGTCATTCACTGAATTTAATGTTTTTACTAATTTCTCCTATCCATAGTCATGCCAGTTATCATAAATAATATCAGTTGCTTTTCATACATTACAAAATCTAGTGGCCAGCTGTGGTGTGCGTACTGTAAGACCTTCGGTACACACACCATCAGATTATTTGACTTGTCGCTCTAACGAAGTAGGCGAGTGTCAGCAATATGTCTCGTGGTCTTATCGTGGCGTGTTTATCTTCTGCCGTTAGGTCAGACGATAGAAATGCCACTTGCACGCTTAGAGTAGCAGAGTGACGGTGACCAACTTTAAACAGAACTTGATTAATTTTCACACACATTTATTAAAATACTAACAAGCATAAAAATTACTTAACTTGGTTCTGGATGCTATTTACAATTGACAATCTGAAGTTCCTTTGGTATTGGTACGTTAATCTTATTCTCACATATATCTCTGATACTTGACAAAAGTGTATATACATTTATCTTCATGGCTATGTACAGGAATATGGTAATATTATTGGGCACAGACTGAAACTTGACTACAGATTGGTATAGACAAATGTAGAACTCGTAGAGACTGTTGCAGACAAATGCAGACTGACTAATCGGAGGTCTGTACACTCGTTATAATACCTCGCGCGTTCAGGTATCACTGCGCGAGTATGATCCGCAAGGAGAAAAGGTTCTACTTTAGCAGCAATCTCATTGGCTGCGTTACATATTAATACGTGGATCAGCGGAAGCAGAATTTGGTCCGTCTCTAAGGCAGCGCCATCTCGTAGTGCGGAGACAGACGAGCGCTGCGCCTGCGCTGTTGTGCTTTGCGGGGCGCGCTCTAGTGGGACATTTGTGTACGCGCTGACTATGCAGAACTATGTACACAACACCAGCATTGCACTGGGATGTGCCATAAAAAATTTCTTATACGCTCAGGTATATACGCGTTATCCAGCGACTTCATTGAAGTAAGAACAGTTTATTCAGAATGACTTTTCAGGGCCATGACACAACATTGCTCACGTCTATATTTACCAGTTTAGATTCACAGTCAGTTAATTATTGAAAGGTTATATATTAGTCACAATTTTATTGAGAGATTAGTCACCATTTTTATTGGGAGGGTATAAAAAAACTGTTGGGAGGTTACAACATGTCCTCACTTCTCTTCGAACAGCTACACAGATCGTACTTGGCTTATAAAAAATCGAAGCAAGTATACTTGCGGTATCAAAACCATCTGCTGAATACAATCTTCTCGCAATTACCCCGACGGGAAAAGAAATCGCAACACCAAGAAGGAGCTGTACGACGTAAACGAAAGCTTGTTTATGTGCTTGTACACCTCAAAGAATGTTCACTAAGAGGATGCAAATCACGTTTGCCCTAAATACACGCTGTAACGATTGTGTGCGTTAATTACCTTTGAGTTGTGGTGAGCTGACATCAGTCAAGAATGCCGTCAAGGCGACAAAGACACCATTACCAACACCTCAGAGTTTGAACGAGGTTGTGTAATAGGGCTATGAGAAGGCGAATGTTCTTTCAGCGAGTTCAGCTACGACTTGGTAGGAATGTAGCCACTGTACATGATTACTGGCAGCGGTGCTCACGAGGGTGTACGGTCGTAAGAAGACTAGATTTCGGACGGCACTGTGGCACGACCGAGAGTGAAGACAGAAGTGTTGGGCGTATATCTCTGGCGCATCGTACTGCATCCGCAGCGGCCATTTCAGCACCGTTTGGCACCACAGCGATACAACCAACTGTTACAAATCGCTTACCTCAATGACAGCTTGTAATGGTTCTTTATTTACGTGACCATTACGGCACTCCAACCCCAGTTCTCGATACCAGTAATATCGTACTACTTTTCTGCGAAGTAACAGACATATTTTGTGACAATATTCACATTTGGTTTTATTAATGTATTGGTACTCCTATGTATCGATACATTACAGTGATATGGTTCTTGTGTGTATTCATTTCTGTGAGACTGTCATAATCTTTGACTTACTTGTAAGTCTTTGTTTCACTTTGCAGAAGTTAAGTTGTTCAAATGGTTCAAATGGCTCTGAGCACTATGGGACTCAACTGCTGTGGTCATAAGTCCCCTAGAACTTAGAACTACTTAAACCTAACTAACCTAAGGACAGCACACAACACCCAGCCATCACGAGGCAGAGAAAATCCCTGACCCCGCCGGGAATCGAACCCTGGAACCCGGGCGTGGGAAGCGAGAACGCTACCGCACGACCACGAGATGCGGGCAGTTAAGTTGTTATTTCGCTTTATAAAAACAGTCAAATCTTGTGTTTGGTTAAAGTGGAAATTAAATATATGAAGATTGTTACAAAACTGTTTTCTTGTTGATGTGACAGTTAAGAGGAAGTATATGTGAATTTACAAGACGTTTAATAAAAATGTGGATCGTGAACACCAAGTCAAAAATTATTTCTACCATACCATTGTTCTGATCTGGGATTGTTTGATCATTAAGAATTTCCTGAACAGCGCATTTGTTAGGTCTTCAAATATTGCTAAAGTACAGATCAGGACCGTCTAGCAGTCAAAGTGGAACCACCCTAGAATGAACAATATGAGCCATAACAACTTCGACGAAATCTACGTGGGAATCCATTCAAGATAAGTGCCAAAATTAATGACTTTCTTACAGTGACTTCATTATATCCATTCTGACGATACCATCCACAGTCAATAACTTTGTTGTTGTCCGATAAAGCGAACATATGCTGCGTGAGCAACATTATTAATCTGATTTCTAACCTACTTTGCAAGTGGTGATATTGTTAGAAGCTCCGACCGAGACACCCTGTACAATGCATTCCACTGAACCCAAACCTCCGTCCCCCGGTAGCTGAGTGGTGCCGGTAGGCTAGCTATGCGTGTCCGGTCAAAGGGTTAGCAGCCCTCTGTGATAAAATAACTGACTTATTCGATCAATAACGAACTTAAACGGGTTTCTTACGACGTCCGCCCCGAG
Source organism: Schistocerca americana (assembly GCF_021461395.2). NCBI lineage: Eukaryota > Metazoa > Arthropoda > Insecta > Orthoptera > Acrididae > Schistocerca > Schistocerca americana. Next base: position 180,606,496 of record NC_060127.1, on the reverse strand, counting down.
CAGATGCAGCGAACAAAAGCGAACTAAATGAGATAAGAAAAAAAAATTGGTCAGCGTGACAGAATGTCCATTCTAAGGACCGGGGTTCGATTCCCGGCTGGGTCGAAGATTTTCTCCGCTCAGGGACTGGGTGTTGTGTTGTCCTAACCACCATCATTTCATCCCCACCGACGCGTAAGTCGCCGAAGAGGCGTCAAATCGAAAGACTTGCACCAGGCGAACGGTCTACCTGACAGGAGGCCTTAGTCACACGACATTTACATCTACCCCAAACCTCCGCCATTTGCGACTTCAGTGGTTTCAAGCGAGAGCTCATTGGAGGGCAGGATGAAGGTCTGGTGTGTTTTCTGATGAAAGTTGGTTCTGCCTCAGGCAACGGCCTTGCCGCAGTGGATACACCGGTTACCGTCAGATCACCGAATTTAAGCGCTGTCGGGTGTGGCCGGCACTTGGATGGGTGACCATCCGTGCCATCATGCGCTGTTGCCATTTTTCGGGGTGCACTCAGCCTCGTGATGCCAATTGAGGATCTACTCGACATAGTCGCGGCTCCGGTCAAAGAAAACCATCATAACGTCTGGGAGAGCAGTGTGATGACCGTCTTATCCGCATCCTCATCTGAGGATGACACGGCGGTCGGATGGTCCCGATGGGCTACTTGTGGCCTGAAGACGGAGTGGTTCTGCTTCGGCACCACTGATGGCCGTGTGTTGGTTAGGAGGAAGCAGCTGAGGGCCTGCAACCAACTTGTCTGCATGCTAGACACGCTGGACCTGAACATGGTCTGGGGTGAGATTTCGTGTGACACCAGGAGAAATCTCGTATTCATCTCACGCACCCTGACTACAAATCTGTACGTCATCCTAGTGATTCGATCAGTTGTGCTGCCAATCATGAACAGCATTCCAGGGAGTGATTTCTAGCAGGATAACGCTCGCCCACATACCCCTGTTGTAACCCAACATGCTCTGTAGACTGTCGACGTCTTGACTTGGCCTGCTCGATCGCCAGATCGGTCTCCAATTGAGCACATATGGGACATCACCGTACAACAACTCCTGCGTCTTCCACAAACAGCATTAACCGTCCATGTATTGACCAGCCAAGTGCAACAGGCACATATCCAGCTCCCGAACAACACAATGAATGCACGTCTGCATGCTTGCATTCAACATTCTGGCGTAATCCCGATGACTGGAACACAATAAATAGCGTAGCCGATATTGTATCGAACACTCTACACGAAGAATGCAAACGCCAAAACTCATATGGAAGGAGGCGTAGACAAGCCCAAACAACACAACAGACCACATGGGAGGACACGACCACAGATTCCGAAACCGACGAAGGAACACTACGTGAACTTGACTCACAACTTGTCAGAAGGGACCAACATGTAAGGGACCAAAACCAGCAATGCATGACACTGCATGCCAAAACACAAACAACACAACAATCATAAAACAAATAAACACCGGCACCACATACTAAGACTATAGTAATAAGGTAATGTCGCTTTGGAGGAGATGGCTCGAAGAACTTCTATTCCGAGGGTCTTCCTCCTCAATGGCATCCTGCATAGTGTTTAAAGTATACTGCACACAAGCAGTACTGTACTGCTCGTCTTATTGTGCGCAGACAGAAATATATTCTCTTCTCTATTCAAAGCTATAATCAATGACTTTTATATATCAGAAATGTGTCAAGTTATTTAAGGAATAATGCAGTCAAGTAGCAATGGTTCAAAATGGTTCAAAGCACTATGCGACTTAACTTCTGAGGTCATCAGTCGCCTAGAACTTAGAACTAATTAAACCTAACTAACCTAAGGACATCACACACATCCATGCCCGACGCAGGATTCGAACCTGCGACCGTAGCGGTCACGCGGTTCCAGACTGAAGCGCCTTTAACCGCACGGCCACACCGGCCGGCTCAAGTAGCAATGAACTATGTTATACTTCAGCTAACAAGTTACAAACATAGGTGTATTTCTCATGTGAAGCTAAAATTCATGTATTCCATGTATGAAGTGCTCAATCGGCATTTAATCTGTATAATCTGTGTAAACATACATTAGCACGAACCATTTCAAATGAGAATAGCTCGAGGTTGTACTGAGACCTTCTCGTCTGAAACTGGTAGGCCATTATCAACCAACATGCTACTTAGACTGTATTACTCATCCAAATACAACATATCACTTCCCTGTATATACTACAAATTATTCTTAATCACGATCATTGTGTTACATTTTCTTTTTTTTTCTTTTTCTTTGACATTTGCATTATATAAATTATATTCTCATCAACTAGGTAGTAACCAATTATATGGGACCATTTTAACAATTGTTAAGCATTCAAATCGCTGTAACCTCAGATAAATCTTTATATATTATGTTCTTTATATTATTTAAGAAAAGCGTTAACAACTGTATGCCAATAAGACTGTAACAATGAGAAGTCTTTGCTGTTAGATTCAGAAGCATCCGATCCACTTTGCATTTCAAGGCGGTGAGTTACTCTGTACTGTTAAATAAATAAATAAAATTCTGGCAGTTACATCGGTTATTAATGTCCCAGCATTTCAAATTTGCAATGACTCATCTCGCACTTACATTAATCTGTGATCTTGCAATGTTAGTCACTTAAATATGTAACCTAGACAATTGTACTCCTGGAATTTCATTACTATACATCAATTATTTTTGGGTGTTGCGATTTTCTTCTGTCAGGGTATATTGTTCCTTCTGAAAATTCGGTGGAAAACAAACTTGGTTTACATTTAAAATATTTGTTTTTCTGGAATTAATTTGATGCGTACCAGGCATACGATAACATCCCCAGAAAAATCGATGCTGACATTTGACCACGAATTACGGTGCTTTGAATCTTTATTGCATCCGCCCGGTTGAGCAATTCCCTCTGGCTTTCCAGAAAAACATTGCGATTCAGAGGCCTCAGAATAAAATTCAGTCCCGCGCCTGACTGTAAACAAGCATCCATCGCTCGATTGTCTGACCTTGGTCCCTCGTGATAAATTCACAGCAGTCTTACTCGTAACAGTCTGCGTACAACGAGGCTTCATATTTTAATTATTCACCTTTCAAAGTCATTAGAGATATTTATTTGTCAATTTTATTTTTATTCCTTATTGATTTACTTGTCTTATGAACTCTCCTATTACTACTAATTTCGACATACAAAAAAAAAAAGGTTCAAATAAAAAAGAATGGAGAATTCGTTTGAGAATCGAACGCGGGTTTTTCGCTTCCCAGCCATATCTGTTGGTTTCTATGCCAGCAGCACTGTCGTTCGGCAGCTGTACCTTATGTGTACGTAAAGGACATTGGTAACAGTTTCTTCACTCGACTTCTGGGGAAAATGCTTTTGCGGTCCCCAGGTATGATGATGAGAAATGCTCAGTTTTCATTTATCTGTCGATCTCGTGAATTCTGGATCTATAGCCGGTGTGGCCGAGCGGTTCTAGGCGCTACAGTCTGGAACCGCGTGACAGCTACGGTCGCAGGTTCGAATCCTGCCTCGGGCATGGATGTTTGTGATGTCCTTAGGTTAGTTAGGTTTAACTAGTTCCAAGTTCTAGGGGACTAATGACCTCCAGCAGTTGAGTCCCATAGTGCTCAGAGCCAATACTGAATCTATAGCGTGCCCAGAAATGTATTGGTGGTCTCTTAGAAACGAAGGGGTCTGAAACCAAAATTGTTGCACAGAAATGATCTGTCAAATACGAGCCGAATCGGTAGTCCGCGTGTAAGGCCTTTCCTTTGTAAGATGTATTGGACGAAGGGTGAGACAACGATTGTTAACTTCTCGCTCAACTTTTTGCACGAATTTGCCAGCTTGAATGACCGTTTATTAAACCTGTCAGCTTTCTAAAATTCGACTTTTTGGCACTTTTATACACGATGTAACTGAAGTTTCAGGTCCTTGAAAAATTCTGCACTGGCAGTAGAATGAGAAGAATAGATAGTGAACGAAGAGGCATATCTGGGAAATGCAAGCAATGTTGATGCCATTCCTGAAGTGTAAATACCGCAAAAAAAAGAAGAAAAAGGAAACATGAAGAAAGGAGCTGGAAGAGTATCATTACAACCAATAATCTCCCACCTCAGCGCCGATTCTTTAAAGAGTCGAGCTCCTATGAATAGAACAGCTCCAAACGTCTAATTTCGCACCTCAGTGACGATATTCTACTCGGGTGTGCAGCCGGATCATAACGTCATCTTGACACAGTGTTTCCGCGGTCCATCTGGCCGCCATCTTTAGGTGAGAGTGCTGGCACACGATCTCTCAGTTCTGGCCTTCGTGATCACTTCGCATCTCAGTGTTCATGACGTCATATATCCTGACCTATTTGTCATACAATGATGTGATTTTCCAGGCACATTCAGAGGTACATGTGGATACTGTCTGCAAAATGTGTTGAGAGTAGAGCATTAGTCAAGAAATAATAAATGGTAACATCATGATTGGTGCCACAGTTTTACTGCATGAACAGCGAAAATATGGTACATAATAAACTTATTTGCTTTCATTATTTTGTGACCGGAGGTGGAGCGGCGTTAGTGAGATTAGTTTCAAAAAGATTTCTAATTACACTTGCGAAAAAAAAATGTACCAGGGAAGGCAATGTCAATTTCGATTCGATGATGGCATATAGCACCTTTGGGATAGTGGACGTACTGGTAATAGTTTCAGTGTTGTCCGCCAACAGATAGCACGGTGGCTTAGCTATCAGAGCGCCATCTGTGTTTACCCTTTATTAGCAAAGGCTCACAAGTAGAAACCTCAGTGTGGAGCGAACGTGTGAAGCAAGCTGGCAACCTTGCCACGGAGATGCATCTGTGCGTGCTACAGCCAACTCAGCGAGTTGCGCACAGTAAGTGAAATGTGTACCAAGTATGGTTGAGATCGGTCCAGTATTTCGCAGGAGTTGCTGAACGTACATTTATACATTTTCAGTACATTTCCATAATACTCGTATGTATGAATATCTTTTTTTCCATAATCCGAGTTTGCTGTAATGTACCCTCTGTTGTTGTGGCCTTCAGTCCTGAGACTGGTTTCATGCAACTCTCCATGCTACTCTATCCTGTGCAAGCTTCTTCACCTCCCAGTACCTACTACAACCTACATCCTTCTGAATCTGCATAGTGTATTCATCTCTTGGTCTCCCTCTATGATTTTTACCCTCCACGCTGCCCTCCAATGGTAAATTGGTGATCCCTTGATGCCTCAGAACATGTCCTACCAACCGATCCGTTCTCCTAGTCAAGTTGTGCCACAAACTCCTCTTCTCCCCAATCCTATTCAGTACCTCCTCATTAGTTATGTGATCTACCCATCCAATCTTCAGCATTCTTCTGTAGCACCACATTTCGAAAGCTTCTATTCTTTTCTTGTCCAAACTATTTACCGTCCATGTTTCACTTCCATACATGGCTACACTCCATACAAATACTTTCAGAAACGATTTCCTGACACTTAAATCTATACTCGATGTTAACAAATTTCTCTTCTTCAGAAACGCTACATTTTATATCCTCTCTACTCCGACCATCATCAGTTATTTTGCTCCCCAAATAGCAAAACTCCTTTACTACTTTAAGTGTCTCATGTCCTAATCTAATTCCCTCAGCATCACCCGACTTAATTCGACTACATTCCATTATCCTTGTTTTGCTTTTGTTGATGTTCATCTTACATCCTCCTTTCAAGACACTGTCCATTCCATTCAACTGCTCTTCCAAGTCCTTTGCTGTCTCTGAGAGAATTACAATGTCATCGGGGAACCTCAAAGCTTTTATTTCTTCTCCCTGGATTTTAATACCTACTCCAAATTTTTCTTTTGTTTCCTTTACTGCTTGCTCAATATACAGATTGAATAACATCGGGGAAAGGGCTACAACCCTGTCTCACTCCCTTCCCAACCACTGCTTTCCTTTCATGTCCCTCGACTCTTATAACTGCCATCTGGTTTCTGTACAAATTGTAAATAGCTTTTCGCTCCCCGTATTTTACCCCTGCCAGCTTCAGAATGTGAAAGAGAGTATTCCAGTCGACATTGTCAAAAGCTTTCTCTAAGTCTACAAATGCTAGAAACGTAGGTTTGCCTTTCTTTAATGTAGCTTCTAGGATAAGTCGTAGGATCAGTATTGCCTCACGTGTTCCAATATTTCTACGGAATCCAAACTGATCTTCCCCGAGGTCGTCTTCTACTAGTTTTTCCATTCGTCTGTAAAGCCGTGATTTATTAAACTAATAGTTCGGTAATTTTCACATCTGTGTATTTCAGGCTGATAGATTGGATTGCGGGCACACTAATAACGATATTTTTCTGAATTTTGGCTGAGTTATGTCCCCAAGGAATAATAGGCTAATAAATTTTATTTAAATTTATTCACAAGTTATTAGAGAAAACGTGACCAAAAACACACGGCAAAACTAAATCTTTGATTCAAACGTCCGCCATTTTATTATTCTTTTCAAATTAAAAAAAAATCCTACTATTTCTCCATGCGCAATATCCTATAGATTAAGAAACTTGATTGTTTTGGCAGTTTCATACTCCAGTGGGGAAAAAAAGAAAAAAAAATGTAATAGCATCATATTGGTCCGTCTGTCTAGCTGCCTGTCCGACTGTTAAAAATCCTTTAAATAAGGAACGTGAATACGGCGTATCGAGTAGAAATTTATGTCACATAATGAGGTCTACGGTCCCTTGGAGATGTAAAATAGTGAAGCTTGTAGGTCAATGTAATCAAAAGATACGGTTATACACACTGAAGAGCCAAAGAAACCGGTACACCTGCCTAATATCATGTAGGGACCCAGTGAACAAGCAGAAGTGGCCCAACACGACGTGGCATGGATACGACTAATGTCTGAAGTAGTGCTGGAGGGAACTGACACCATGAATCCTGCAGGGTTGTCCATTAATCCGTAGGAGTACGAGGGGATAGAGATCTCTTTTGAACAGCACGTTGCATAGCATCCCAGATATGCTCAATAATTTTCATGTCTGGAAAGTTTGGTAGCCAGCGGAAGCGTTTAAACTCAGAAGATTGTTCCAGCAGCCACTCTGTAGCAATTCTCGACATGTGGGGTGTCGCATTGTCCTGCTGGAATTTCCCAAGTCCATCGGAATGCACAATGTGCATAAATGGATGCAGGTGATCAGACACGATGCTCACGTACGTGTCAGCTGTGAGAGTCGTATTCCCATATCACTCCAACTGCGCACGCCTCACATCATTAAAGTCCCCTGCTGACATGCAGGGTCCACGAATTCATGAAAGTGTACCGATACCCGTACACGACCATCTGCTCTATATAACTGGAAACGCTATTCGTCCGACCAGGCAACATGTTTCCAGTCATCAACAGTCCAATGTCGTTGTTGACGGGCTCAGACGAGGCGTAAAGCCTTGTGTCGTGCAGTCATCAAGGGTACTCGAGTGGGCCTCCGGCTCCGAGAGCCCTTATGGATGATGTTTCGTTGAATGCTTCACACGTTGACACTTGATGATGGCACAGTACTGACATCTGCAGCAATTTTTCCGTCACGTTGAACGATTATCTTCAGTCGTCGTTGGTCCTGTTCTTGTAGGATCTTTTTCCAGCCGCAGCGGTGTCGGAGTTCTGACGTTTTACCTGATTCCTGATATTCATGGTACACTAGTGAAACGGTCGAACGGCAAAATCCCCATTTCATCGCTACCTCGGAGATGCCCCATCGCTCGTGCACCGACTGTAACATCACGTTGAAACTCATTTAAATCTTGGTAACTTGCCACTCTAGCAGCAGTAACCAATATAACAATTGCGCCACATACTCACGTCTTACATAGGCGTTGCCGACCACATCAACGTATTCTGCTTGTTTAAATATCTGTGTATTTGCACACCCATGCCTATACTAGTTTCTTTGGCGCTTCAGTCATATACTTTGATACTCGCAAACTCACTCGTTAAAACCTATAGGTTACTTCCCCTTGACGTAAAATAAAGTTTGGCAAGAAGTAGCTTTTCACAGTAAAAGCAAAGGAAGAGAATCAGGAAAATTATTAATTCGTTATGAAATCACACGAAAAAAATTTTCTTTTGTCAGTTGTTATACGAGTTCGAACTTGATGATAAAACATTCTCGGCCGGTCGGAGTGGCCGAGTGGTTCTAGGCGCTTCAGTGTGGAACCGCGCGACCGCTACGGTCGCAGGTTCGAATCCTACCTCGGGCATGGATGTGTGTGATGTCCTTAGTTTAGTTAGGTTTAAGTAGTTCTAAGCTCTAGGGGACTGATGGCCTCAGAAGATAAGTCCTATAGTGCTCAGAGCCATTTCAACCATTTTTGAAAACATTCTCGGAAGTGTTGGCACCGTTGGGACCGATATCATCTCAGTATCAATGTCGGTAACAGGCATAAATCGTCGATAACCTCGATTCCCTTCCTGGATGAATGAAGGAACTGGCTTTATACATAATTAACATAATTTTCTTTTTTTGCAAACTGGAGAATCGCCGTCACCGATGCATCTCATTTGGGGCAAAGCAACTTTATTTCTGTTGTTGATAATTCTTTTATATGGGCGTTGTCCATGGAATTCTTCTATTCCTAACGTTTCGTCCAATACTACGTTGGACATCTTCAGAGGTATGGCTGGTCCTGCTGACTGACGAGTCGGGCGTCGGAGAGCGGCCTAAATCCTGAGGAAAGTGGGCGTGGTCTATCTTGCACATAGTAGCAGAAAGAAAACTAGTCAAATATAAAATGTAACTATCGATAATAGTCCGTCATAGACCAAAATCACTTATCGATTCTGTAACGCCACTGTCTATACCTCGCTTAATTTCAAGGCCTCTTCTTTTCTATTAAAATTATCTTCATGTTTATAAATTTCAAAGCCTCCCTATACAGTCGTGGATAATAGTGGTAGCACTTAAAACTGTAGTTTCAGGGGACCATGTAGTTAAGTTTTCTGAAACTACAATTTTAAGTGCTACCACGAACTATTAGCCACGACTGTATAGGGAGGCTTTTGAAATTTATAAACATGAAGATAATTTTAACAGAAAAGAAGAGGCCTTGAAATTAAGCGAGATATGGACAGTGGCGTTACAGAATCGATAAGTAATTTTTATCTATGACGAACTATTATCGATAGTTACATTTTATATTTGACTAGTTTTCTCTCTGCTACTATGTGCAAGATAGACCACGCCCACTTTCCTCAGGATTTAGGCCGCTCTCCGACGGCCGACTCGTCAGTTAGCAGGACTCAGCAGAACCAGCCATACCTCTGAAGATGTCCAACGTAGTATTGGACGAAACGTTAGGAATAGAAGAATTCCACGGACAACGGCCATATAACCCGGAAGGATTATCAACAACAGTACCATCCGGTCGTGAAAGCCTTCATTGTACAACTTTATTTCCTCAGATGGGGGCTTAATGACTGAGTTTTTTTAAAAAATCACAGAAAGTTGTCCAAGAATCAATAAGAAATGTGCAAAAAGATTTAGGTTGATTGATTCATAAGATTCTCCAAAAAAAAATCGATATTTTATATGACTGAGGAAAATGGATCGTTAACGGGACAGTAAAAGTCGAAGAGCAGCCAGTTATCCAGCAGCGATTGAGCGGTGCAGCTGATGGCGATGCAGCAGTCAGTGCGAGCCAGGGAGGCATACGACTCGCCCCTGGAGTACCGGCTATCCGTGGCAGAGGTGACCACTTTGTAAGCCAGCGATTACGGTCAGCAGTACCAGAGACAGCGGCTCTGAAATGCTATGGCCTCAGCTGCCGTGCCACGCTGGGTCGGCCCGTTTCGCTGAAGTCGTTTAATTAACGGCGTGTCGTGTCACAAACTACTAACCAAGCGGCCCGTCCTCTCACTTAGCGACCGCAATTACTGGGATTCGCCGCGGGTACAGGAGGTCTGTACCGGCCAGAGCTGGAGACGAAATGCTCTGTCGAAGTATTCTCCACTGACTTCGAACCAGAGCGCGGAACGAATCTGTAACGATGAATCTGTAACTCTGCTGTCGGCCGTAGTGACCGAGCGGTTCTAGGCGCTACAGTCTGGAGCCGAGTGACCACTGCGGTCGCAGGTTCCTGCTTCGGGCATGGATGTGTGTGATGTCCTTAGGTTAGTTTAGTTTAAGTAGTTATAAGTTCTAGGGGACTGATGACCTCAGCAGTTGAGTCCCATAGTGCTCAGAGCCATTTGAACCATTTTGTAACTCTGCTCTGCAGAAACAAGACGGATCGAATACACACCAGAGAACAGCACTCTTCATAGTCTGATCCGGGAATCGGTTCTAGCAAGAGAACCTCCCCATCGCACCCCCCTCAGATTTAATTATAAGTTGGCACAGTGGACAGGCCTTGAAGAACTGAACACAGATCAATCGAGAAAACAGGAAGAAGTTGTGTGGAACTATGAAAAAAAAAAGCAAAATATACAAACTGAGTAGTCCATGCGCAAGATAGGCAGCATCAAGGATGATTTGAGCGCAGGAGCGCCGTGGTCCTGTGGTTAAGCCCGTCTCACACGGAGCAAGATTCGATGTAAGTTTCCTTGCTGGCTCGCGCGACGGCTACCTTGCGGGCTCCGTCGTCTGCTAGCGGGCTACCTTGCTGGGAACCTTGTAAGATTTCCAGGATAGGTCCGGTGCTATTTTTCTTGTAAGGTTCCCTGCGTGCTACCCTGCGTTGGCCAATCATGAGACGTTTCGTTTGTGACGTCAGACGCGGAAAGCTTGGGCGGGAAGCCTTTGTTGATAGTCGCTTCTCTGCTGTTGTGCGGTGCGGTAGCAAGTTATTATAATTATTACGTAATGGCACCGCAGTGGTCCAAGGAAGCGATTGAAGCATTGATACGTACTTATGGGGAAGAACAGTGAAAAGTGCAAACTATTATAATAAACACTTGCGTACAGAGGCACTCGAAAGAGTTGCAAGTGCCGCGTGTCTTGTTCGACCATATACGACGAGCAAGGAATGCTACAGCAAGTCCGCAGCTCGTGGTCGTGCGGTAGCGTTCTCACTTCCCACGCCCGGGCTCCTGGGTTCGATTCCCGGCGGAGTCAGGAATTTTCTCTGCCTTGTGATGACTGGGTGTTGTGTGATGTCCTTAGGTTAGTTAGGTTTAAGTAGTTCTAAGTTCTAGGGGACTGATGACCAGACCATATATGTTAAGTCCCATAGTGCTCAGAGCCATTTGAACCTTTTTTTTTTTTTTTTTTTTTTTTTTTTTGCTACAGCAAAATGCACAATTTACGTACTTAATTTAAAGTGGAGTACGCCAAAGTAAAATCATCGAAAAGCAGTGGCACTGGGATCAACGACGTAAGTACAAAATTATGAATTTTGTGTTGAATGTAGAAACCTACTACTTGGAAAAATAGGACATAGACTATTTCCTAGAAATATCACACTGAATATTCACCCGATTTTTGAAAGCACATAATCTTGAATGTTAATGGATTACGATGTAGCTTTCTTCTGAATCAGAGGCGAAACCACACAAAGCAGTTCTTCAAATACCAATATATCCATTCGTATAAAATTTGCTAAGGATGTACGATCTTCTACCCTATAAAATAAGGTCGTATATAACAGTCATTATTCGTACATTTATAAAGTCAAACAATAGTGAAATGGTGATACTTTTCAAACAAAAGTAGGTGTTATGCGAACTAACCTCAACTCTTTATGAAGCATGGAGAGCACCCCTTTTCCAGCGTTGCTCTTCTTAATCCAGTTTTTCGTCCATTCTTTCTTTCTTCTTCTCTCATTAGCATGCATTTCTGCATCGTTAAGCACCAAAACAGCTAATAACGCCAGCTTGCTCTGAACATTTGTACCTGAAGCAGCCACCTACGTTCGATACAACATGCAGCCGATCACAACACAACTAGCTGCCGATCTTGCACTGTGGGAGAGCTTCGACATGGAAGACAGCCGGCTCCTTCACTGCAAGCCGGCAGGCATGCACGCCATCTCGCAAACTTGCGGCGAACCTTGCTCCGTGTGAGACGGCCTTTAGCGTGAGCCGCTGCGGCACGAGAGGTCCTTGGTTCAAGTCTTCCCTCGTGTGAAAAGTTTACTTTCCTTATTTTCGCAAAGTTCTGTCCGTTCGTTCACTGACGTCTCTGTTCACTGTAATAAGTTTAGTGTCTGTGTTTTGCGACCGCACCGCAAAACCGTGCGATTAGTAGACAAAACGACGTGCCTCTCCAATGGGAACCGAAAACATTTGATCGCAAGGTCATAGGTCAACCGATTCCTCCACAGGAAAACACGTCTGATATATTCTATACGACACTGGCGACGGCATGTGCGTCACATGACAGGAATATGTTGTCGACCCACCTAACTTGTACACTTGGCGAATGGGTAAAAAGATTCTTCTACCTTTCCCGATTTAGATTTTTTCGTGGATGTGATAATCATTCCCAAAAAAGTGATGAAAACATAAGAGTTTGTCACATAAACTGAAAATAAAAAATTAAACTTTTCCCTCGAGGGAAGTCTTGAACCAAGGACCGCTCGTTGCGGAGCTGCTCACGCTAACCAAGGGACCACGGCGCTCCTAAACTCATATTATCCTTGATGTTGCCTATGTTGCGCGTAGACTACTCAGTTTGTATATTTTGCTTATTTTTTCATAGTTCCACACAAGTTCTTCCGGTTTTCTCGATTGATCTGTGTTCTGTTTTTCAAGGCCTGTACCAGCGCATAACTAAATCTGATGGGGTAGGATGTGAAGGTTCCCTTGTAAGAGCGGGGAGGGGGAGGTGGTGACGGAGTTTTTCATTGTTCCTCTCAACCCCCATCCCATTCCTCCCCCCCCCCCCTCCAAAAAAAAATATAATTTGCTTAGCCCCTACATTTAACGTGCCACAGATTCATAGGGTTTTAATAACAATTGCAATAGTAAAATGTTTTAATACGTTCTTTGTTTTTAGGACTGTGTCTCCCTTCCTACTAGGGCTGTTGATAAAATATCGTTTTATCGATACATCAATATTGTTCATAAAAATAGGGAAAAATATCGGCGATATTTCTTTTGCCTATATATCGATATCTAAACGGCAGTGATCGAGTGGTGATATTTTACTTTTATATAATATTTTTTCGCCATTTTCGGTAAATGTTTGAAATTATTCTTCCGAAATTGTGGTAGAACATACAAATTGCGCTCAAAAAGTTTTGCACAGTCGCCTCTATTTTTTTTAATTTTTTGCAGGAGGAGAATGAAATTTTGTGTAACATACTTGGAGCATTTTGCTATACACTGAGACTACTCAATGTAGCCTCCATCAGCTGTAACGCATCTGGCCCGACATTCTTTCCATGATGTAAATGCACTTTGGTAAAAGTCAGGGGATTGACTTTTACACCATCGCTTGACACAGGAAATAAGAATTTTCTATGAAGTGTTCTATCTCGCAGGTGGGCCTTCAGACGACCAAAGAGGTAAAAATCAGACGGAGGCAGTTCCGTACTGTAGGGAGGATGAGGAACAATTTTCCAACCACTTTTCCTGATTTTCTCCTGTGTCATTAGGGCTGTATGGGGTTTGACATTGTTATGGTGCAGTCTGATGAGCTGACCCTGAAGTTGTGGTTTGTGGGTCTTGATGGCAAGTCGCAGCTTGTCCAGTGACAAACAGTAACGGTCCCGGTTAATTGTGGAGCCAGGTTCCAAAAAGGCAATGAAAATGATACCACACTGATCCCAGAAGAAGGAGGCCATCACCTTTCAACCTGCTGTTCGTGAAAGTCTTGGTTTCTTCTTCCGAGGGGAATCCGGATGACGCCACTCCACGGATTGGGTTTTGCTCTCAGGTTCGGACAAAAACAACCATGTTTCGTCCTTGGCAATGACGCCGTCAGAACACTGTTTCCACTCTTCAGTAAAGGTCTTCATGAGACCCTCGCACACATTCTTCCTCGTCGTTTTCACTTCTCTTGTCAATAATTTCGGCACTCACCGTGCACCAATTTTTCTGTGCCCTAGTGACTGTACCAGTGATACCACACTACCCAATGACAAACCAGTCATTCCAGCAAGCTGTCGTGTCGTCACACATCTGTCATTTTGGATTATCTGATCAACGGTCCCTTTATTCACATCACTCACTGCTGTCGATGGGCTACCGCATCGTGGACTGTCCAGTAGAGAGAAATCACCTTTTTTAAACGTCTGCAACCACCGCTGGATGCTGCTGCGATCCACTGTGTCCTCCCCATAAACAGGGAGCAACTTCCTGTGAATCGATGTGGCAGGGTCATCGCCGGTCTTGAAGAGGAACTCCATCACCGACCGTCGTCGCAACCTGACATCTACTTCACGCTCCATTATGGCTCACCCGTAAATGAAAGAAAATACTTTTATATGCCAACGTATAGCTAAATGTTCCAAGTATCCTCACAAAACATATCATTCTCATCCTGCGAAAAATAAAAATAAAAATTGAGACGCCCTTAGTAATTTTTCTTGCACTGTGTGAAGGAGTCTTACTATTTTTTCAGCCGTCATCACGACCAGTCTTTCTCTTCGAGTTATTAAGCAAGTATAGACGACAGATGACATAAAAAAAAATCCGACTGCACTGGGGGGGGGGGGGGGGGGGGCATGGTGGCGTTGTGAATTCACTTCGTCGTTCTTCAAAAACAGTTGCTGACAATAATGAACAAAGATTGGTCTTTGCGGTGCGCGGAGACTTAGGATTTGTTGACGTTTTCGGCGCTCAACGCTACCAACAAAACAGCAACGTTTAACTTTACCACGCAGTTTTGACAGCTGCTAAGTCGCTGGCGTTTGCAGAAATGAAAAAAACAGGAAAGTCGACATGGAGTGTTCTCAACAAATTAGATATGTGAATAAACCGAACGACGGATGCATCGGACATCTCTTATTGTGCCACAAACATGCAGTTACCATTACTGGCAAAGTAGTTACTGCGAACGGTGAACATACATCGTTTTCCTTTCAGTTCTTGTTCTGAGAGGGATACGCAGTCTGCTAGCTTTTTGACGTACTGAATATCTGATCAGTATTTAAATATACATTTCTAAAACCGGCAATATACACTCCTGGAAATGGAAAAAAGAACACATTGACACCGGTGTGTCAGACCCACCATACTTGCTCCGGACACTGCGAGAGGGCTGTACAAGCAATGATCACACGCACGGCACAGCGGGCACACCAGGAACCGCGGTGTTGGCCGTCGAATGGCGCTAGCTGCGCAGCATTTGTGCACCGCCGCCGTTAGTGTCAGCCAGTTTGCCGTGGCATACGGAGCTCCATCGCAGTCTTTAACACTGGTAGCATGCCGCGACAGCGTGGACGTGAACCGTATGTGCAGTTGACGGACTTTGAGCGAGGGCGTATAGTGGGCATGCGGGAGGCCGGGTGGACGTATCGCCGAATTGCTCAACACGTGGGGCGTGAGGTCTCCACAGTACATCGATGTTGTCGCCAGTGGTCGGCGGAAGGTGCACGTGCCCGTCGACCTGGGACCGGACCGCAGCGACGCACGGATGCACGCCAAGACCGTAGGATCCTACGCAGTGCCGCAGGGGACCGCACCGCCACTTCCCAGCAAATTAGGGACACTGTTGCTCCTGGGGTATCGGCGAGGACCATTCGCAACCGTCTCCATGAAGCTGGGCTACGGTCCCGCACACCGTTAGGCCGTCTTCCGCTCACGCCCCAACATCGTGCAGCCCGCCTCCAGTGGTGTCGCGACAGGCGTGAATGGAGGGACGAATGGAGACGTGTCGTCTTCAGCGATGAGAGTCGCTTCTGCCTTGGTGCCAATGATGGTCGTATGCGTGTTTGGCGCCGTGCAGGTGAGCGCCACAATCAGGACTGCATACGACCGAGGCACACAGGGCCAACACCCGGCATCATGGTGTGGGGAGCGATCTCCTATACTGGCCGTACACCACTGGTGATCGTCGAGGGGACACTGAATAGTGCACGGTACATCCAAACCGTCATCGAACCCATCGTTCTACCATTCCTAGACCGGCAAGGGAACTTTCTGTTCCAACAGGACAATGCACGTCCGCATGTATCCCGTACCACCCAATGTGCTCTAGAAGGTGTAAGTCAACTACCCTGGCCAGCAAGATCTCCGGATCTGTCCCCCATTGAGCATGTTTGGGACTGGATGAAGCGTCGTCTCACGCGGTCTGCACGTCCAGCACGAACGCTGGTCCAACTGAGGCGCCAGGTGGAAATGGCATGGCAAGCCGTTCCACAGGACTACATCCAGCATCTCTACGATCGTCTCCATGGGAGAATAGCAGCCTGCATTGCTGCGAAAGGTGGATATACACTGTACTAGTGCCGACATTGTGCGTGCTCTGTTGCCTGTGTCTATGTGCCTGTGGTTCTGTCAGTGTGATCATGTGATGTATCTGACCCCAGGAATGTGTCAATAAAGTTTCCCCTTCCTGGGACAATGA
Source organism: Schistocerca americana (assembly GCF_021461395.2). Lineage (NCBI taxonomy): Eukaryota > Metazoa > Arthropoda > Insecta > Orthoptera > Acrididae > Schistocerca > Schistocerca americana. Next base: position 180,589,990 of record NC_060127.1, on the reverse strand, counting down.
ATTCACGGTGTTCTTATTTCAATTTCCAGGAGTGTATTTTACAATGTCCAGCCGATATTTTTACGGGCCGGCACATCGATATCTTTTCCGTCGGTATATAGACCCTTTCATCGATGTACCGTTGGCCGACTGCGACATCTTTTAATCTCGATATATCTCGGATCCTATATTTTTAAAAATATCAACAGTCGTAGTTCCTGCTGTCCTTCGATTCGCACCTGAGTATTCAGTGACATAGTTGGCTGAGCGGCTAGATAAATTACCTGCTCCATGGTGTGTACCTAGCGTGTCTGCGTCCATAATTTGGGATTTAACTCCATGTGATGCACCTCTGAGCGTATTACATGGCCCAGTAACATTTATGTGACCACCGCCTATGTTCGAGGGCAACGTGCAATAACCAATCACAGACGGCTGATGGCAGCACTGGCAGTGGAGGGTATATAAAGCGAATGGGGGGGGGGGGTGCAGTCGCTTAGTGTCGTAATGCAGAAACGCAGCTTATCTGAGTCCCAAAGAGCGTGATCATTAGCTTTTACGCCAAGCATTCCCTAAACGGCTATGTTTATAAACTGCTTTCTTGCCGCCCTGATTAAAGTATACTGAGCATGACAAAACAGAGCTGTCTAAAACCGACTCCGAGAAAACTGGGGTGAACGCCGGCTGCGCAGATATGTGCGCGCGAATAGACATGGAACGCAAATTCCTGGCAGATTAATACTGTGTGCCAGACCGAGACTCGAATTCGGGATCTTTGCCTTTCGCGGGCAAGTGCTCTACCATCTGAGCTACCCAAGCACGATTGACGAAACGTCTTCACAGCTTCAGTTCTGCCAGTACTTCGTCCCCTACCTTCAAAGCTTCACAGAAGCTCTTGTGCGAACCTAGCAGAACTAGCACTCCTGAAAGAAAGGATATTGCGGGGACATGGCTTAGCCATAGCCTGGGGGATGTTTCCAGATTGAGATTTTCACTCTGAAGCGGAATGTGCGCTGGTATGAAACTTCGTGGCAGATTAAAACTGTGAGGCGGATCGAGACTCGAACTCGGGACCCGAGTGAAAACCTCACTCTGGAGACATGGAACGGTTGAGCGACAGACTGCCCAGATCAACCAAGGGACCACGTACAGTGTCTCCTCAATGACTATTCACCGGACATGGCTGTATGTCAGCCTATTCTGCAGACGCCGAGTTCATGCACCTATGCTGAGAGGTGGAAGAAGCCCGTTCTCATATTTCTATCTTACTCTAAGTAATTAGATTCTCCTCTCTAATTGCATGCGGTGAAAAGTTGCTATTCCTTCACACGCAGACTTACCACGCAGCGTCTCTCGTCACCAGGGGGGTCCGGTGACAGGCAGGGTCAGCTGATCTTGAAAGGGTTAAGCCGACGGGTGTGAGGGAATCGAGTGAATGCTTTCCAGACGCCGACATTGTCATAATAGCGGCGGAGACACGCCTGCAGGGGCCTGAAGGAGCGGCTTAGCAGAAACTTAGCCAAAACACTTTCTGGTGGGCTACCAGCGAGGCGTGGGAATGACTTGTGTTCCCAAGCAGTCTTGGCGGGCAAATCCCGCGTTTCCTGAAAAATCGTAACTGTGATTGGCTTGCTCAGGGCATAGCTCCGTGACGTAGCAAAATCGGCGCAGAAATTGGCGCCAAGAATCTCCATTGGTGGAATGGTAGTGCTTCGGCAATAGAGTGGATTTTTCCCCCGGTTTTCGAGTTGCTGATTGGAACGTTTAACCACGGCCACTGTCGTGGGGGCGGGAATGTTCTGTGTTCGGTTTGTACGGGTGCTCTTGTGGTGGTCGGCTCTCGCCTTTTGGTCAGAGTAGGTTACAAGACTAAGCTCTCGCTGCTCTGGACAGCCTGCCTTCCGTTGGCTGTCTAATATACTTTTATTTAATTGGAGCTGTTTGACGAAGTTGCTGAAGTTTCGACTTCAACGTAACTTTCCGAGTACAGTTGGCAATTGAGCGTTCTGCGTACAAGCGGCCTATGTCTTGAGCAGTTTTGGCTGAAGTTGACTGTATCGGAGTTACCATGTGACTTCGCTTGTTAAAATCAATCAGTTGTGTGGCGAGCTTTCTTTGTCTCCCTCAGAGGTCCATTTGTATTGTTAGGAAGTCTTTAGTCAGGAACAACCAGACTAGGATAATTTGTTTCGGGCTATACTCGCGGCATTATCATCACCACGACAGGACGTCGAAGCAACCAGCCATCGCCTCCAGTAAGCCAGATCGTGTCCGTGCATTTAAGAAGACAGCTTGGTAATGTACGTCCACAGCACTGGCAAAGAAGGCAATTTTGCTAGGTGATAATCAGAGCTCAGCAGAGCGCGCCTGTTTGTCTTTTCTAACTTTGTTCTGTCTTGGGTGTTCATTGTCTGAGCTCTCACTAATGTAGCAGCAATTAATGTTGGGTTGGCTGTGTGTCTCTCTTAAGATTTGAGTTGCAAGGAATTGGCTCCACATACCACTTCGTTATAAATGTCACAATCTAGTTTAGGGACAACTTCACCTTCACAACATTTATTTGAGTATCCAATTGGAGCCAATTTGATGTATTGTAAATGTTTCATGTGTTTTTGATTATTATTTTGAGTTTAGTCATAATAAATCATATTGTTATTTTGGACAGAACTTTCATTCTGTTAATCGGTAGAGCAATCCTATCATTTCTTATCTTCTGGTAAACCTTCCGGGATGTAAGGTCGTGGTCCATGAAACTCTTCAGCTCCTAACGTTTCGTCCAGAGCTGCGCTGGGATCTTCAGAGGGATGTTTCTCCTCCGGTGAGTCTTTCCGGGAAAAAAAAGAGGAGAAACACCCCTCTGAAGATGTCCAGCGCAGCTCTGGTCGAAACGTTAGGGGCTGAAGAGTTTCATGGACCACGACCTTACATCCCGGAAGGTTTACCAGAAGATATGTCATCCGGTCGTGAAAGCCTTCATACTATAATCCTATCATTTCTCACTACGTTAATGAAACTTCCCTTTATTTAACTTTTTATCAAATTAAATTATTGCAGGTGCCAAACTCTTTTCTACTCCACTTGCAGGGTCGATTACAGTCAGTTCGAGTTTCTTTTTAATCCATGTGCAACAGCAAAAGTCGGAGTTAGAATAAGGGGGGGGGAGGGGCTTAGAGCATCATTTACATATGTAGATTCTAGAAGAATTTAGTGTTAAATACACTGCTAGCCCCGGCGCCTCGCAAACTGCTGTTCATAGACGACAAAGGCTGGAATCTACACGCCAGTACCACAACTGTATTTCCACTGAATGACAGGTGGCCTTTTCAGATGAATCAAGGTTTGTGCTCCATTGGACTGAAAGCGCATACTCTGCAACAACCGTCGGAAGAGTCCAGGCCAGAGGAGGGAGCGCTATGATCTGGGGAATATTTTCGTGGCATTCTCTGGTTGTTCGCGTCATTCTGAAAGGCACAGCGGATCGACACAAATATACACCTATCCTTGGGGCGCGCGTCCACCACTTCATGCAATTTGTTTTTCCTCGGCACGAAGGCATTTATCAGCAGGACAAGGCAACGTGACACACAGCTCCCAGTGTACGTCCGTGATTGGAAGAGCGTCACAGTGAGTTTACCGTGCTTCCCTGGCTAACACACTGCCTGGATTTAAACCCAAACGAGAATCTGTGGTGACACCACGATCGGCTGTACGCGCCATTGAGTCTCAGCTGAGAAACCTGGCACAGCTGGCTACGAGACTGGAATCGCCTTGGCTCGACATCTCTGTCGGTACCTTCCAGGACGTCATTGACTCTCTTCCTAGGCGTTTCGCAGCTGCCCACATTGCAAAAGGCGGTTGTTCAAGCTTCTGACAGCTGGTCGCATTTTAATTTAATATAATCGTATGGCTAGGGTCCCCCATTGGGCAGACCGCTTGCAGACTACTTCGGCGACCTGTAGTTGGTGAGGATGATAGGATGAGGACAGCACAACACCCAGTCCCTTGGCAGAGAAAATTCCCCGACCCAGCCGGGAATCGAACCTGGGACCAGAGGATTGACAGTCCGTCACTCTGACCATTGAGCTACCGGGGACGGACAAGCTAGTCGCATTAATGTGACTGGACAGTGTACTATCACATGATGCTATAGTCATCAACACGCGTTTTTTTTTCAGTCATCAGTGGTTTCATGCGGCCCGCCACGAATTCCTCCTCTCCTGCCAGAACCTCAGTGTAGCACTTGCAACGTAAGTCCTCAACTTTTGCTGAATGTATTCCAATCTCTGTCTTCCTCTGCACTTCTTGTCCTCTGCATCTCCCTCTAGCACCGTGGAAGTCATTCCGTGAAGTCTTAACAGATGTGTTATCATTTTGTCTCTTCTCCTTGGCAGTGTTCCCCACATATTCCTTTCATCTCCTATTCTGCGCAGAACCTCCTCATTCCTTACCTTATCAGTTCACCTAATTTTCAACATCCGCTTGCAGCACCTCATCTCAAATTCTTCGATTCTATTCTGGCCCGGTTTTCCCACTGTCCGTGTTTCACTACCCTATAATGCTGTACTCCAGACGTACATTCTCAGAAATTTCTTTTTCAAATTAAGGCCTATGTCTGATACTAGTAGATTTCTCTTGGCCAAGAATGCCCCTTTTACCGTTGCTACTCTGCTTTCGCTGTCCTCTTTGTCCATCATTAGTTATTTTGCTGTTTAGGTAGCAGAATTCTTTAAATTCATCCACTTCGTCATCATCAATCCTGATGTTACGTTTCTCGCTATTCTCATTTCTGCTACTTCCCATTACTTTGGTCTTTCTTCGATTTACTCTCAATCGATATTCTGTACTCTTTAAAATGTTCATTCCATTCAGCAGATCATGTAATCTTCTTCACTTTCACTCAGGATACCAATGTTATCAGCGAATTGTATCACTGATATCCTTTCACACTAAATTTTCATCCCACTCCTGAACCTTTCTTTCATTTCCATCATTGCTTCTTCGATATACAGACTGAACAGTAGGAGTCAAACATTACAGCCCTGTCTTATACACTTTTTGATCCGAACACTTCCACCCTAATTATTCCCTCTTTGCTCTTATACATGTTGTGTATTATCCGTCTCTTCCTATAGCTTACCACGCCACCGCAACGGTCGCAGGTTCGAATCCTGCCTCGGGCATGGATGTGTGTAATGTCCTTAGGTTAGTTAGGTTTAAGTAGTTCTAAGTTCTAGGGGACTGATGACCTTAGACGTTAAGTCCCATAATGCTCAGAGCCATTTGAACCATTTTTTTCCTATAGCTTACACCAATTTTTCTCCTGATTTTGAACTCCTTGCGCCATTTTACATTGTCGAATGCTTTTCCAGGTCGACAAATTCTATGAACGTGTCTTGACTTTCCTTTAGAAATTGCTTCGATTATCAGCCGGTACGTCAGAATTGTCTCTCTGGTGCCTTTTCCTTTCCTAACGCCAAACTGGTCGTCATCTAACACATCCTTTGTACTTGACAAATTTATCCATAGTTGTTTGAAGGAAAAATAGCAGTGTTACATTTTCCTGAAGTAATAGGATTAGTAATTTTCCACACTACGTTTTCTGTTTGATAGTTTCAAATAAAGTTTAAAATACCAGCGGCTATAATCATGCGCTAACACACAACCATTTTTCTGTCCTTATTATTTCTTGATAAATAATAAGAAATAAGAAACTATGATAAATAAATGTCGTGTGACTAGGGCCTCCCATAGGTAGACAGTTCGCCAGGTGCCATTCTTTCGATTTGATGCCACTTTGGCGACTTGTGCGTCGATGGGGATGAAATGATGATGATTAGGACAACACAACACCCAGTCCCTGAGTAGAGAAAATCTCCAACCCAGCCAAGAATCGAACCCGGGCCCTTAGGATTGACATTCTGTGACGCTGATGACTCGGCTACCGGAGGCGGACAAAAACTATGATGGAGACAAAAAATTATATGTGGTTGTCCAAATTAACGTTTTCCATAACTGTGATGCCTAGGTGTGAGGGCTATTTCGAAAGTAGGGTCCGATCTGGAGTGAAAGAGAACACAGCGAAAATCTCATGAAACTTTTCACAGATGCATTGGGCACTGCATCTAGTATGCCCATCGATTGCATCACATCGCTCTTTTCAGTTATGAGGTCACAGGAGGTAAAGACGGCTAGAAAGTAGTGTCTCCCGCCAAGTATGAGGGCCTCGTGAAAGATTTCGCCTGAAGCTATGCAACCCACATAAAATAACTGTCATGCGTTTCGTTCTACACGACAATTCTCGCTCTCACTCTGCAGGAGCAATGAAGATGCTCCTGCAGCGTTTTCGATGGGAAGTTGCGACGCATTTTTTTACATGCGTGCGTGCGATGCTCCAATTGCGACGGATTATGCGTTGCTGCTGCAATGCAATTTCTTTTATCATTTTTGTTGACCTACCTCTTAACAGCGGTAGATCTTCGCATGTAAACTCCTGACTGCAGCTACTTACGAGATCACAGAAAAGCAGTGTTGAGGAAACCGTAACCTCACAGCTACACGACGGAGGCCGCTATAAGTAAAATTTGCTGAAAATTGTCTATGTACTTTAAAGAAATGATTCGGAAAGGGGATGTCACTCGTACTTTAAACATGAAGTTCAAATTAAAACCTTCAATAGATATTTATTGCCATTAAGCAAGATCATCAGCATTTACGAAAATTAATAAAGTTTCTGCTCACAGTTATCACCATACATAAAACAGCCAGAACTTTTACCTTCCCAAATTCCGAAACCAATTACTTGTAACACAGTAAATGATCGGCCAATTACTTCTGCACACGATATTCAGTGGTTGTCTTTAGTTGAAGTTTATGCTCGTCATAAAAGACTCAGTAAGAATATACTCAGTAGCGCCACGCTATATAATTCAAAGTTCACTCGCGATTGTCGTCGCAACGAATTATCACAACACTCTAAAGTTTTCATAAACAGTTTCCGGTCACTACCAAATACCATTAACACTGGACCATAACGCGGAAGTCATCCCAAGACTTCATCTTACACATAATGCGAAAAGTCACATCCAGCATAACCGCCTCCAATCAAAGCTAGCTCGCGACTCTCCTTGTCGCTCTCCCACACTCAAAATTATATCTCGTCGCTAGGCGGCCAACCGTCCGCTTCTCATTGGCTGTCAGCACTTACGACCAATGAAAACTCATTTCTTGGGAGCGGCTCGCGCCAAAATCTAGCAGGCACCAACCACTTCTCTAGGCTAATTGACGTCATCAATTTCAGCAACACAAAGCTCTCAAATCAAATAAACAAAACAAAATGAACTATAAGCATTCTCTACATCTGGAAATTTATTATGTAGTCGCGAATGTTCTGGCTGTCTTATACATAAGCATACATACTTGGACATCCGACATTCACTAGTAGGGGAACCACTAGTGGATTCGTTCCCACGTTACAGAGTTGGAACACTTGCCAGTTCCTGTACAGAATTACATGAATGATTTTTAATAATGCCGGACGTCCCACATACTCTCACGCACGCATTCTCAGCTACACGCACCGTAACACACAATACACATATTTACTTAGAATTCTTGAAATTATTATAATAGAAAAGTCACAGAGGTTTTCTGAAACTAAAAACTTTCCAAATTTATATATGAACACTGAAAGTGTTATCAGATCATCGTACATAGTCACTGAAAGTGAACTATTACATCACTGTATTTATTTAAATTCTTGACTGTCGGAAAATTACGTTTTTTTAATGGAATTTTACTAAAAATTTCCAAAATAAAACTATTTTTGATCCCAGACTTTGACATATTGTTTGTTTTCACAACATCAGATATATGACGTTCCTCAGGTTATCAGCGCACACTGCGGTGCAGAGTGAAAATTTCACTCTAAAAACGTTTTTCATTTTTACAGTGGTTTCCATTTCGCAACCGATCGGACCTTACTTTCCAAATAGCCCTCGTATTTAGAATGAAATTTTCACTCTGCAGCGGAGTGTGCGCTGATATGAAACTTCCTGGCAGATTAAAACGGTGTGCCGGACCGAGACTCGAACTCGGGACCTTTGCCTTTCGCGGGCAAGTGCTCTACCAACTGAGGTACCCAAGCACGACTCACGCCCCGTCCTCACAGCTTTTTTTTCTGCCAGTAGCTCGTCTCCTAGACGAGCACTTGCCCGCGAAAGGCGAAGGTCCCGAGTTCGAGTCTCGGTCCGGCACACCGTTTTAATCTGCCAGGAAGTTTCAGCTCCCGTATTTAGTTGAATCTACAACCTTTAATTGTGTTATTTGTCACGTAACCGAAAATTAGAGGAATTTTTTAGTACTAATGTGGGGTACGTGACACTTTTTAGTGTTTAGTCACAACAGGCACATGCGGAGCCTGCTGCAGTGATGAATGCACAGTGCGGCATAGGAGGGCGCCGTGTATCTCGCGTCGTTAGTAGCGTGCTTGCTGGACATGAGTCAGGGGTTCGCAGCGGAAAGCCCGCGCAGATAACTCGGCGAGCAATCCATCGCATTGGCCAGGCTTCCGTCGGCGTTTTCCGGCCCGCTGCGCGTGGACCCCAGTAAAACTGTCCCGCCTCACACCATCCCTCCACACAACACCGCAAATCTCCCCCCTCCCCCTCCCTCCCGCTCTCTCTCTCTCTCTCTCTCTCTCTCACACTCTCTCCTGCGAGGAGGGTACACCCACGCACAAGTCCGCTCAATTCGCTGGTCGCGTCGCTGGCGGCCATAAAAGATGGCCTGCGAGTCGGCACTTTCCGCGTCGGCACGTCACTGCCATTTCTAACTCCACCCCCTCCCCACGCATCCCTCCAGACGCACTCTCAACCCTCCTTCCATTTTGCTCCCTTCGCAGCTGTGCCGCATCGCCTACAAACACATCATACCATCCCTCGCCTCAAAAGTGGCGCGAAGTATTCTATCACCCAACAAGCTCTCTGTTAACGTATGTCCACACGATGCCTCTGTCATTGTGCGCAACCGCAGACGGACAGGAATAAAATGGCCTGCATAAAAATTTGTGGAAGGAACGCATGTAAGCATGGAGCATTCACGCGTCCACACATTACCTCATTACGCAAGCCGGCTGCTGTGAAACCCCTTCTTTGCTTGGGCGCTTGAGCTACGTTTATCGTGCTGAAAACTAAACTAAAAAACTCCACCCGAACAGCCCGTGAAGGTCCAACGGTACCGACCGGCCGCCGTGTCGTCCTGAGTCCGCAGGCGTCACTGGATGCGGGGCATGTGGTCAGCACACCGCTCTCCCGTCCGTACGTCAGTTTCCGAGACCGGAGCCGCTACTTCTCAGCCAAGTAGCTCCTCAGTTTGCCTCACAAGGGCTGAGTGCACCCCTCTTGCCATCAGCGCTCGGCACACCTGATGATCAACCATTTAAGCGCTAGCCCACTCCCACAGCACTTAACTTCGACGATCTCACGACAACCGGTGTTACCACTGCGCCAATGCATTGCGATGAAAGGCGACAAAAAAAGAAAACGCAAAAGCGATAGTAGGTAAAGAAGTATACAAACAAGAGAAGTACGAGAAATACAAAGTTATTAAGACGTTTTTTCTACAAATTCCAGGAAGAGGTCACAACGAGATTTTAGATTTTCTGCTCGGAAAGCTGCAGCGATAAGACTAGCAATAAAATTTTGCTAACTGGTAACTATATACTTGTTTAAATTATTTCTTCGTCATCCTAAAACGAAGCGTTTCAATTCTATCAAATTTGTAGCTTGAAACGTGGAATAATTCTACCTCTTCTCACTGAAGGAAATGTCTAAGCTTCAAATTATTAGCATATTTTGTTCCTACGCAATACTACAATTTCTATATATTAGCATCTATAAGTGCTCTAGGCGCTTCAGTCTGCAACCGCCCTGCTGCCATGGTCCCAGGTTCGAATCCTGCCTCGGGCACGGATTTGTGTGATGCTCTTAGGTTTAATTGGTTTGAGTAGCTTTAAGCCTAGGTGACTGATGACCTCAGATGTTAAGTCCTATAGTCCTTAGAGCCATTTGAACCATTTGAAGCATCTACAAGTACTGTTCTCATGTATAATTGACACGTTCCATATCCACGCAATCCTCTTGCATACTGGATCAACAGAACACCAATAAATAAATAAAAATAAAAGTGATTATTCCTTAAACTTCGAAATAGTCAAGGGACGTTCTTAGTCGTTACGTGAAGGTTAATTTACTTTCAATGCTTATCACACACTACTGACCATTAAAATTGCTACACCACGAAGATGACGTGCTACAGACGCGAAATTTAACCGACAGAAAGAAGATGCTGTGATATGCAAATGATTATCTTTTCAGAGCATTCACACAAGGTTGGCGCTGGTGGCGACATCTACAACGTGCTGACATGAGGAAAGTTTCCAACCGATTTCTCGTACACAAACAGCAGTTGACCGGCGTTCCCTGGTGAAACGTTGTTGTGATGCCTCGTGTAAGGAGGAGACATGCGTACCATCACGTTTCCGACTTTGATAAAGGTCGGATTGTAGCCTATCGCGATTGCAGTTTATCGTATCGCGAATTGCTACTCGCGTTGATCGACATCCAATGACTGTTAGCAGAATATGGACTCGGTGGGTTCAGGAGGGAAAAACGGAACGCCGTGCTGGATCTCAACGGCCTCGCATCACTAGCAGTCGAGATGACAGGCATCCGCATGGCTGTAACGGATCGTGCGGCCACGTCTCGATCCCTGAGTCAACAGATGGGGATGTTTGCAAGACAATAACCATCTGCACGAACAGTTCGACGACCTTTGCAGCAGCATGGACTATAAGCTTGGAGACCATGGCTGCGGTTACCCTTGACGCTGCATCACAGACAGGAGCGCCTGCGATGGTGTACTCAACGACGAACCTGGGTGCACGAATGGCAAAACGTCATTTTTTCGGATGAATCCAGGTTCTGTTTACAGCATCATGATGGTCGCATCCGTGTTTGGCGACATCGCGGTGAACGCACATTGGAAGCGTGAACTGTGGTATCGTGTTGAAGTTGCATGGGCAGCTGTACCTATACACGCCATGCAAGCTCTGTTTGACTCAATTCCAGGGCGTATCAAGGCCGTTATTACAGCCAGAGCTGGTTGTTCTGGGTACTGATTTCTCAGGATCTATGCACCCAAATTGCGTGAAAATGTAATCACATGTCAGTTATAGTATAATATATTTGTCCAATGAATACGCGTTTATTAGCTGCATTTCTTCTTGGTGTAGCAATTTTAATGGCCAGTAGTGTATATTTAATCATGAAATATGATATGTAGATTAACATCCTCAAATGTGGGAATTTCATAGACGTCAGAATCCACTATAACGAAGTTGTGCTTTTCAGTTTCGTAGTTTTTTGCATCATCAAAATGCTTCATTTCTAGTAGTTTGTTGAGGAGCTACACAAACCACACCACTTCTTTTGTACATACGTCAGGCTGCTCAGTTGTTATGCTTCTAAGTTTTCATACATGTTCACTTTTCACAGACTTTTGGCTTATTCTTCTCAGTTTTCATACTTCAATACTTAAGATATCTTATGCTTTGCAGAAGTGTAATCGGAGAAATTCTGTCTAATAAGTGATACTCAGGGCAACACATCTAGAATTTTTATTCAAATACTTTTCAGAAGTGGCGTTCCACACGACTTCTTCTTTGTCTGTAATCTCCTATAAACTTAAACGTGTTTCCTTTGGAGTCAACAGACACTTGCGTAGAAGTCGCTTTACAGCATAACCTCAATAGACTAAACAATCAAACACATGGGGCCCAGCCTCCTGTTGTCTGCTAAAAAGCGCAAAGGTTCAAAATGGTTCAAATGGCTCTTAGTCCTATGGAACTTAACTGCTGAGGTCATCAGTCCCATAGAATTTAGAACTACTTAAACCTAACTAGCCTAAGAACATCACACACATCCATGCCCGAGGCAGGATTGGAACCTGCGACCGTGGCGGCCGCGCGGTTCAAGGCTGTAGCGCCTAGAACCGCTCGGCCACTCCGGCCGGCAAAGTGCGAAGGTTCTCACAGAAGGAGGGTACTAATACACTTTACGGATGGCCTTAGTTTCCAGGAAATTAAGCATGAACAAATGCGCAACCGTAGTTGCGCTATTGAAAATGAAGGCGCGTGCGCAAAGTTGAACACAAAAAAGGCATCGTGTGGACACACCATTATTCCTTTGCCGTTTCAAATTTACCACCTATTCCAACTCCTCAGTAAGTAAGTTTCTGGGAGCACACCGGTATTTCACAGGCCTTTTTTCTACGTCAGGGAACAAATACACTGCTCAAAAGAATTAGAGACACACATCTGACAACGTCCCGTATGTGAAATCTGTTTTTCGTACAGGCAGTACCTGTGGTCTTATTGCATAGCTAGAGATCTTCATTTTTAGTGTATGCAATAACTAAAGTCATTCGTCATCTGTCGGCTGTGTTATGCTTTACAGCATCAGGAGACTCCTCAGAAAGAAGTGAGTGGCGTTGTCCTAGCGTTCTCTAGGTGCGTACACGGATGGCAGTTGTCATTTGTGGGCACTGCATTCAACCAAGCAGATGCAATGCGACATCTTGACGCAGCTCAAGTTGAAAGTCTGTTTGATCCAAGAAGGATAGAGTTGGTCGTGTCGTTGTAGGTGCCAATGCTTGTCCATCAGTCATCCATTGGTTTTGGACACGCTGCAAGGGTACAGAAATGTGCAGTGGTCTGTAACATATAGTTTCAATAAGATTCCAGACGTTCTGACGGCTGGTAGTGACGAACCACAAATTTTGAAACCAATTATAGGGTTTGTCTACTGCAAGAGGCCTTTCAGTGATCGAGGGAGCAATAAATGAACAAATTAATAAAAATAGCAAATCACTGTTAATGTGTACCGGTATAACAATAACAAACCGAGATGTATTGCATAATCGGATGAAATAATAACGTAGTCCCTCTAACCACTGATATTTCCATTAAAGATCGATTCAGATGCCTCTATTTGCTCAGAGTATCCCCCACCATTCACAACAACACATGCACCTACATAAGAAACAAAGCAATATCCAACAGCAGACACACACACACACACACACACACACACACACACAGTACAATGAAGACTGAAAAACACACAACACACAGCGACAGTTCAAAAAAAAAAAAAAAAAGATAAAACAAGAAACATTATGAAAATGTGAAGAATTTCGGGACATGTGACCGTCAATGCTGAAACTACAACGTATTGGTGTACACGTGGTGTATGAAGGACAGCGACGCTTACCTAATGTAAGAAATGCATTCGGAGTAGCGAATGTGAGCAACCATGACCTGTATAAAGGAATGATGACATTGAAAATTTTTTCCAAAGCAGGACTCGAACCGGGTTTCCCGTTTATTGTGAGCGGTCAACTTACTGTTAGACTATCTGAGCATCAGTCACAGCCCGACTCAAACTTCCATGTGTCGACAACCATATGTCTACAATCTGCACTCGTACATTCTTTGTGTATATCCCCACACTAGGGAGACATTTTAACTGAAAGCCACTTGCCCAGTGATGTCGGATAAATATGATATTGCAGTGGCTGTGTTGTTCAGAAATGCAACGCAGTATTCCTTCAAAGATGCCTGCATGTGTGTCCGAAGGAACGTGGCATCATACGTCTGAACAACACTGGCACTGGATAATCGAAACGACACATAATTCTAGGGCGACACATGCGTGATAACATCATCTCATAAGATCATAAGTAGAACCAGTTGCTGATTTGACCTTACGAAACTGGCTCTCCAAAAAGTTTTTTCTTACTTATTGAGACAATAAAGAAAAAATGCTATGCAGTTATATGAGGGCTATTCGGAAGTTCCAATCGGTCGCGAAATTGAAACCACTGTGAAAATTCGATGACGCCTGTCAACCGTGTCACGTTGCGCTTCTGAGTTCTGAGTGCATAGTGAGCAAGTCAGATGCTGAGGAAATAGCGTCTCCCGACGAGTATGAAGTCTTTGTTCATCCATTATGGACTGTGGGACAACAGCTGACATGTATTTCCTGATACAATAAAAATATAGAACATACGTTAACAACTGACAAGTATCTATCTTAACTATGTAAGTGTCTCAAAAAGATGTATTGTATATCATTAAAATTATATGTAATACTAGGGCAAATATGCTTCAACCTATGTCATGTTGTTGTTAATAGTTTTCACTGTTTTACTGGAATATAGCATAATAGATGAATATATGTATTCGCTATTATTCATAAATCCGTACCACACAGTTGTAATAGGTCATGCATCACAACAATCAAATGTGTTGTTGTGGTCGTCAGTCCTGACACTGGTTTGATGCAGCTCTCCATGCTACTCCACCCTGTGCAAGCTTCTTCATCTCCCAGTACTTACTGCAACTTACATCCTTCTGAATCTGCTTAGTGTATTCATATCTCGGTCTCCCTCTACGATTTTTACCCTCCACGCTGCCCTCCAATGCTAAATTTGTGATCCCTTGATGCCTCAGGACATGCCTTACCAACCGATCCCTTCTTCTAGTCAAGTTGTGCCACAAACTTCTCCCCAATCCTATTCAATACCTCCTCATTAGTTACGTGATCTACCCACCTAATCTTCAACATTCTTCTGTAGCACCACTCTCTTTTTGTCTAAACTATTTATCGTCCACGTTTCACTTCCATACATGGCAACACTCCATACAAATACTTTCACTAACGACTTCCTGACACTTAAATCTATACTCGATGTTAACAAATTTCTCTTCTTCGGGAACGCTTTCCTTGGCATTGCCAGTCTACATTTTATATCTTCTTTACTTCTACCATCATTAGTTATTTTGCTCCACAAACAGCAAAACTCCTTTACTACTTTAAGTATCTCCTTTCCTAATCTAATTCCCTCAGCATCGCCCGACTTAATTCGACTACATTCCAATATCCTCGTTTAGCTTTAGTTGATGTTCATCTTATATCCTCCTTTCAAGACACTAACCATTCCTTTCAATTGCTCTTCCAAGTCCTTTGCTATCTCTGACAGAATGACAACGTCATCGGGGAACCTCAAAGTTTTTATTTCTTCTCCATGGATTTTAATACCTACTCCGAACTTTTCTTTTGTTTCCTTTACTGCTTGCTCAATATACAGATTGAATAACATCGGGGAGAGGCTACATCCCTGTCTCACTCCCTTCCCAACCACGGCTTCCCTTTCATGTCCCTCGACTCTTATAACTGTCATCTGGTTTCTGTACAAATTGTAAATAGCTCTTCGCTCCCTGTATTTTACCCCTGGCACCTTCAAAATTTGAAAGAGAGTATTCCAGTCAACATTGTCAAAGGCTTTCTCTAAGTCTACAAATGCTAGAAACGTAGGTTTGCCTTTCCTTAATCTTTCTTCTAAGATAAGTCGTAGGGTCAGTATTGCCTCACTTGTTCCAATATTTCTACAGAATCCAAACTGATCTTCCCCGAGGTCGGCTTCTACCAGTTTTTCCATTCGTCTGTAAAGAATTCGCGTCAGTATTTTGGAGCTGTGACTTGTTAAACTGATAGTTCGTTAATTTTTACATCTCTCAACACCTGCTTTCTTTGGGATTCGAATTATTATATTCTTCTTGAAGTCTGAGGGTATTTTGTCTGTCTCATACATCTTGCTCAACAATAGTTCTAATGGAATGTTGTCTACTCCCGGGGCCTTGTTTCGACTTAGGTCTTTCATTGCTCCGTCAAACTCTTCACGCAGTATCATATCTCCCATTTCATCTTCATCTACATCCTCTTCCATTTCCATAATACTGTCCTCAAGTACATCGCCGTTGTATAGACCGTCTTTATACTCCTTTCACGTTTCTGCTTTCCCTTCTTTGCTTAGAACTGGTTTTCCATCTGAGCTCTTGATATTCATACAAGTGGCTCTCGTTTCTCCAAAGGTCTCTTTAATTTTCCTGTAGGCAGTATCTATCTTACCCCTAGTGAGTTAAGCCTCTACATCCTTACATTTGTCCTCTAGCCATGCCTGCTTAGACATTTTGCCCTTCCTGTCGATCTCATTTTTGAGACGTTTGTCTGTACTGGATACAATAATATGCCCAGTGGAAGAATTTTTTTATTATAATAATTAACTAATGTAAATGAATAATGAAATAAATTAAAATACAACACAATGTGACATAACCATGCCAGACTACATAAGTTAAGTATGTGTAGCCCAGGTCGTGTTATGTGCAGTACGATTAATAGCTGCCGCAATATTGACGATAAGAAGCATGAAAAAGTTTGTCCTAAAACCCAATAGCATTCACGAATTTATATAATAGTACATTTGTTCTACTCATTGTACAGGGGCCTGAAGATGGCATCAATGTAATGCCGAAACTGGTTGCCTGTAAGAAGTTCAGGAAATAGATTTCTGCAATATATGCGGCTTTGGTGAATTATTGTATCAAGAAAAGTATGAAGCCTGGTGAGAGATTTCGCCTAATCTCATGCAGCCCACATGACACAACTCTCATGCGATTCCTTCTTCACGACAATTCTCGGCCGCACTCTGCAGGGGCAATGAAGATGCTCCTGCAACGTTTTCGATGGGATGTGTTTGGTCACCAACAGTACAGCCCATAACTGGATGCTCCTGAGTTTCATCTCTGCCCACATGAACCACTGGCTTGGAAGACAATACTTTGGGCCAGTCAACGAGATGTAGACCGATGTAGAGTATTGGCGGAAAGCACAGGCGGCTGCCTTCTACCACGAGAGTATTAGGAAGTTGACTCTACGCTACGACAAATGTATAAGTGAGAGCGGCGACTATGTAGAGTAGCTGGGAGGTGTGTGGTGTCGATAGCTACGATGCCACGGCGTAGGTGCAAGTTCTTAGGTTGGCACTACGAGACCGACACCGACGACAGCGCCCTCTAGCCGGCGCTGTGCAGATCTACGAGCGGCGGTCCAGATTCTACCCATCTGATGCCGAGCAGGCGGCCAAGCAACATTGTTTCATTTTCTTAGTGGGCGAGCCACTACAGATTTTGCCTGTGTAACTTTTGTGACCTTTGATACATCCGGCTTCGCACATATGTGCTCCTCAGTGCAAAGTTAGGTATTCCGTCATTATGTATTCATGTTATTATTGTTGTGAGATAGTAAAACCACCTTTAAATTAAAAGCTGTACCGAGAGATTTTTACCTCACCTGCTGCTACTCGCTTCGTACTTTTGGCCTACCTTTCAGTTTACAGGAGCAGACCCAGGGGCCGCCTATCCAGGCAGGATACAAAAAGGTGTAGATAACTGTTGCAAATAAAATATTTCTGATTTTCACAGTGGTTTCCTTTTAACGACTGATCAGTACATACTTTCCAAATAGCTCTCTTATATCAGTAAATATTAAAGAACGCATGAATTACAGTAGCTGACGGAGAAGAGAAATAGTAGTCGTTACTTCATTCGTTGAGAAAATAGGTGATGTTATTTCAGTCATTGCAAAATGGAGTAAAATTTACAAAGAACTTGGCAGTATGAACCAGCTTGTAAATTTGATCTCTCACCCCCTGTCGTTGGATGCACCTACGAGGGTGAGTCAAATGAAAACCTTAAATATTTTTTTAAACATTATTTATTGTGCAGAAGTGGTACAGAACTGTATCACTTTTCAACATAATCCACCCCATGTTCAATGCAAGTACTCCAGCGCTTACAAAGTGCATAAATTCCCTTTAAAAAAATTCTTTTGATAGTCCGCGCAACCACTCATGCACCGTGTGGCTTACCTCTTCGTCAGAACCGAACTTCTTTTCTCCCATTTCGTCTTCGAGTGGTCCAAACGTATGGAAATCACTTGGGGGCAAGGTCTGTTGAGTGTGGTGGATGAGGAAGACACTCAAAACGCAGGTCTGTGATTGTTGCAACTATTGTACGGGCAGTGTGGGGCCTTGCATTGTCACGTTGCAAAAGGACACCTGCTGACAGCAATCCACGTCTCTTTGATTTGATTGCAGGCCGCAGATGATTTCATAGGAGATCTGTGTATGATGCACTGGTGACAGTGGTCCCTCTAGGCAACTAATGCTTCAAAAAAATGGTTCAAATGGCTCTGAGCACTATGGGCTTAACATCTGAGGTCATCAGTCCCCTAGAACTTAGAACTACTTAAACCTAACTAACCTAAGGACATCACACACATCCATGCCCGAGGCAGGATTCGAACCTGCGGCCATAGCGGTCGCGCGGTTCCAGACTGAAGCGCCTTTAACCGCTTGGCCACACCGGCCGGCACTAATGCTTCAAAATGACGCCTTTTTCGTCCCAGAAGAGCCAACAAAACTTTCCCTGTGATGCTTCTGTTCGAAACTTCTTTGGTTTTGGTGATGAGGAATGGCGCCATCCTTGCTCGCTCTCTTCGTTTCAGGTTGGTGGAAGTGAACCCAGGTTTTGTCTCCAGGGACGATTCTTGCAAGGAAGCTGTCACCTTCCCGTTCAAA
The DNA here is from genome assembly GCF_021461395.2 of Schistocerca americana. Lineage (NCBI taxonomy): Eukaryota > Metazoa > Arthropoda > Insecta > Orthoptera > Acrididae > Schistocerca > Schistocerca americana. Next base: position 180,571,471 of record NC_060127.1, on the reverse strand, counting down.
GCGCCGAAGAAGTTCTTCACTATCAACACGTCGTTCTCTCATTTCAGGAGTCAGCTGCCGAGGCACCCATCTTGCAGACATGGATAATGTGGTGTGCTGACGCATGACTAATCTGTAAACATGCTGCAATGTCATTCAGTGTCACTCGGCGGTTTTCCTTCACTATGGCTTCAACTGCTGCCAATGTTCTGTGGAGTCACAACTCGTCCCTGACCTGGACGAGGTGCATCTTCCACTAAAGTCACACCCTTCCAAACTTCCTACTTCATTCATAGACTTGCTGCTGTGACAAACGTGCATCACCGTATTGATCCTTCATTCGTCGATGAATTTCAATAGGCTTCACACCTTCACTGCGCAAAAACCAAAAACCAAATAACAGAACGTTGTTCTTCCCTGGTGTAAGTGGGGCGGCCATCTTTATACTGATACTGCGACGGTATAGGTGCATCTGCACTATGCTTCCACCTACAGGCCATTTTGCAGGCTGTTTGTAGCACGCTTACCAGCTTACAGGATACCGGCGCGAAATTTCGTTTTGTTACTACAAATTTAAGGTTTTCATTTGACTCACGCTCGTATGAAATCGGTTTGGAAGGGCGTGCGGACGTCCAGAACCTCTTCTACGATTGTGGGAATGTTCACGTGATAGCAGCATCGTTGCACAGTTCTCTGAAAGCACCCTGCCACAGTTTGATCCCTTCCAAACTCGCTCAGTTGGCACAAGTGCATCTGGGCGGCATGGTCGTCTGCTTGCTTCACTCGTTTGCAACCCACTGAGCCTTCAGGGTAGACACAGACGGCGCTCTGATACCTGTGCCTCTACGCTGTCTATTGGCGGAGGTTCGAGTCCTCCCTCGGGCATGGGTGTGTGTGTTAGTCCTTAAGATAGTTTACGTGTAAGCTTAGGGACTGATGACCTTAGCAGTTAAGACCCATAAGATTTCACACACATTTTTTTGTCTGTTGGCGAACGACGTTGAAACCAACAGATCATAAAAAAAGATGGAAATGAGCCTATGGCGTCGTTGGCCGGGACGCCCCAATTGGGGAAGTTCGGCCGCCAAGTACAAGTCTTATCTGAGTCGGCACCACACTGGGCGATTTCAGCGCCGGTGATGAGGACAGCCGGCCGCTGTGGCCGAGCGGTTCTAGGCGCTTCAGTCTGGAACTGCGCGACCGCTACGGTCGGAGGTACGAATCCTGCCTCGGGCATGGATGTGTATGATGTCCTTAGGTTAGTTAGGTTTAAGTAGTTCTAAGTTCTAGAGGACTGATAACCTCAGATGTTAAGTCCCATAGTGTTCAGAGCCACTTGAACCATGAGGTGGACAACATCCAGTCCCCGAGCGGAGAAAATCTCCAGCCCGGCCGGGAATCGAACCCGGGCCCGCTTGCATAGACCGTGCGGTCTGGGGCGCCTTGCCACGGCTCGCGCGGGTACCCCAGTCGGAGGGTCGAGTCCTCTCTCGGGCATGGGTGTGTGTGTTGTTAGCGTAAGTTACTTTCAGTTACATTAACTGGTGTGTAACCCTAGGAACCGATGACCTTAGCAATTTGGTCCCATAGGAACTTACCACAAATTTCCAAAAATTTCCGCTTGCATGGGAGGCGAGCACGGTACCACCCAGCTAACATCAGATCATCAGATCAAAATCGACGTCGTATTTCCAAGTTGTCTGCCGCCTGTACTAACTTGAACATGTACAGGGTGACAAGTATTTAAACCGAAAACTCTGGGAGGTTGCAAGGGACATCAAAACAAATATTTTTTTCTAATGTCATTTTTTCCTATGAGTAGTATTTAAATCGGTAGAGGAAAATTTCTGTGGCGGCAAATTAATTAAACCATCAAACACTTTTCCATTTTTTTTATGATGAAGAGAAAACACATTAACACAACCCAATTTCAATTACAGTAGATTTTCAAAAATGCCTCCATTGACACGTAAACAAAGGTTACACCGTCGGATCACGTTCTGTCTGACACAGGTAAAAACCCCAGGAGTATCCTGAATTGTTCCTGCTGCTGCTACTATCCGGGCAACCAGATCCTCTTCTGATGCAACAAGAGTTGCGTAAACAAGGTTGCGCATCTCCCTCCACACGTAAAAGTCCAGAGGGGACATATCTGGGGATCGAGCAGGCCATGGTACAGGACCATCTCTACGAATCCATGCTTCTGGGGACCGTCGGTCCAGGAATCGACGCACACGACGACTGAAATGTGCCGGCGTCCCGTCATGTTGGAACCACACGCTTTGTCTTGTAGGGAGCGGGACGTCTTCCAGCAATTCTGGCAATGCTCTGGCGGAAAAATTATAATAGTGCCTGCCATTTAATGGCCTAGGTAGCAGATACGGTCCAGTTAAACAGTCCCCAACAACACCGACCCACGCATTAACGAAGAACCGAACTTGATGAGTCCTAGTAACTGTGGCATGTTGGTTATCCTCACTCCAAACATGCGAACTGCCCATGTTGAAGACTCCATCACGACCGGTAAACAACACACAGGATGGAAATGTAGGTTGCATTTCACAGTGTTCCAGGTACCACTGCGAAAACTGTGCTCTGGGTGTATAATCAACTGGTTCCAGGTTGTGGACACGCTGTAAGTGAAATGGACGTAACAACTGCTCTCGAAGGACTGTTCTTACATTCGTCTGATTCGTCCCCATGTTAACGTGCAATTGCACGAGTGCTGATTGAAGGATCCCGCTCCACATGCTGCAAGACAGCTTCCTCAAACTGCAGCGTTCTTACCGTGCGACGGCGTCCCTGTCCGGGTAACCTGCTAAATGCCCGGTCTCACGCAGACGTTGGCACACAGCAGCAAAGGTCGTATGATGCGGGATACGGCGATTAGGATATTGTTGTTGATAAACCCGCTGTGCTGATCGCCCGTCGTGGTGCGCTACGTACACTGCTGGCCATCAAAATTGCTACACCACGAAGATGACGTGCTACAGACGCGAAATTTAAGCGACAGGAAGAAGATGCTGTGATATGCAAATGATTACCTTTTCAGAGCATTCGCACAAGGTTGGTGCCGCTGGCGACACCTACAACGTGCTGACATGAGGAATGTTCCCAACCGATTTCTCATAGACAAACAGCAGTTGACCGGCGTTGCCTGGTGAAATGTTGTTGTGATGCCTCGTGTAAGGAGGAGAAATGCGTACCATCACGTTTCCGACTTTGATAAAGGTCGGATTGTAGCCTATCGCGATTGCGGTTAATCGCATCACGACATTGCTGCTCGCGTTGGTCGAAATCCAATGACTGCTACCAGAATATGGAATCGGTGGGTTCAGGAGGGTAATACGGAACGCCGTGCTGGATCCCAACGGCCTCGTATCACTAGCAGTCGAGATGACAGGCATCTTATTCGCATGGCTGTAACAGATCGTGCAGCCACGTCTCGATCCCTGAGTCAAGGCAATAACCATCTGCACGAACAGTTCGACGACTTTTGCAGCAGCATGGGCTATCAGCTCGGAGACCATGTCTGCGGCTACACTTAACGCTGCATCACAGACAGGAGCGCCTGCGATGATGTACTCAACGACGAACCTGGGTGCACGAATGGCAAAACATTTTTTCGGATGAATCCACGTTCTGTTTACAGCATCGTGATGATCGCATCCATGTTTGGCGACATTGCGGTGAACGCACATTGGTAGCGTGTATTCGTCATCTCCATACTGGCGTATCACCCGGCGTGATGGTATGGGGTGCCATTGGTTACACGTCTCGGTCACCTCTTGTTCACATTGACGGCGCTTTGAACAGTGGACGTTAGATTTCAGATGTGTTACGACCCGTGGCTCTAGCCTCCATTCGATACCTGCGAAAGCCTACATTTCAGCAGGATAATGCACGACCGCATGTTGCAGGTCGTGTACGGGCCTTTCTGCATACAGAAAATGTTTGACCGCTGCCCTTGCCAGCACATTCTCCAGATCTCTCACCAACTGAAAACGTCTAGTCAATGGTGGCCGAGCAACTGGCTCCTCACAATACGCCAGTCACTACTCTTGATGAACTGTGGTATCGTGTTGAAGCTGCATGGGCAGCTGTACCTATACACGCCATCCAAGCTCTGTTTGACTCAATGCCCAGGCGTATCAAGGGCGTTATTACGACCAGAGGTTGTTGTTCTGGGTACTGATTTCTCAGGATCTATGCACCCAAATTGCGTGAAAATGTAATCACATGTCAGTTCTAGTATAATATATTTGTCCAATGAATACCCGTTTATCATCTGTATTTCTTTTTGGTGTAGAAATTTTAATGACCAGTAGTGTAGTACGCACCAACCATATCAGTGTACTCACTCCAGGTGTATCGCTCCGTTAGTAAACAGAGACAATGCAATACTGCACTGGTGGACAGCAGTTGCCTACAACTGAAGAGCGTAGTACGGCCTCTAACAAAAGAAGAGCGTAATACGCACTCCACCGGTTTAAACAATCCTCATACGAAAAAATGACATTAGGGAAAAATATTTGTTTTGATGTCCCCTGCAACCTCCCAGAGTTTGTCGGTTTAAATACTTTTCACCCTGTAGATTCGGACGACACGGTAGGGAGAGCTTTAGAAGTAGTAGTCCGCTATCGTGGGAAATACCCAATGCTGCCTCCGTGCTGCGCTCGAAGTTAAGCGAACAGGTGTTTGGCGGATAACCGTAGTGCGGCGACTGAAGCGACGCCCGCCACCCCCGCTACAACCACCTGTGGGTCCTGTCTCGGGCAATGAGCAAAGCGGCGGCTGCTGGTGTTTGAAGAGTCCCGACCACAGCCGCGGGCAGTCGTCGCCTCGTGTCCCGGGGGCCCGACGTAGCAGCCAGCCGCAAGGTAGCGGAGCAGGCTGCAGCCAGACACAGGTCGCGACGGCGCGCGCGGCTATCGATTGCCGAACCGCTAGCCGCGCCGAGCCAAGTCACGCTGGACGGTATATGGCGGACTACCTCGGCCGTAGTTGTGAGATTCCGATTCAGTTCGGGATGACTCTTCGCAGGTTGGTGGGCCGACCGTAAAAGTTGTAAAGCGCACCCGCCATGAAATTCCGATCAAAAAAGCTCTAAAGTTTTACGCGCCGCTCATATACTGCGACAAGAGTCAAAGAATACCTCTTAATACCGTGTCGGACCTCCTTTTGACGCGGTAGTCCAGCAACTCGACGTGACACCGACTCAACAAGTTCCCCTGCAAAAATATGCAGCAATGTGGCCTCTATAGCACTCAGGCGACAAGTGGCCCGTCGGGACCATCCGACCGCCGTGTCATCCTCAGATGAGGATGCGGGTATAGTCTGTCTGTAAACTGAAGAGCGAGCAACGCTTTTGTTGGGGGAAGTGGCCTACAGGGGCACCCAAAATCTATTGCCCATTACCTGTCTAGAGGCGTAGATCGGTGTGCGGTGATATACGTCTTTTCTGTCCGTTGGATCTTAGTTGCCGGTGTCAATCAGTTAAGTTTGTATACTTACTGATATGCTTCGATATCCGGAGGTGATGGATAATCGTCTAGCATTGCAAGAAAATGTGTAGAATACGAAGAAGAGGAGGTATTTGCGGAATAACGAGCGTTCAATCGTCTCTAACGTTATTACAGCCTGTGTTAAGGAGGCGACACAAAAAGAACTATAACAATATTACCAGTCCCAGTCAAAGGGCGGCAATTTATGCTAACGTCAGCCGCGCGCAATAGGACGACTAAGGAAGGAACGTGAAAATAAGCCGCATGCTTTACTGTAATCGCCACGAAGGAATACTAATAATTTTGACAGAAAACCCATCGTTATAAACAGTTTCAAAATCATGTAAAACCTTTGTTGCTTGTTGTTGTTGTGGTCTTCAGTCCTGAGACTGGTTTGATGCAGCTCTCCATGCTAATCTATCCTGTGCAAGCTCCTTCATCTCCCAGTACCTACTACAACCTACATCTTTCTGAATCTGCTTAGTGTATTCATCTCTTGGTCTCCCTCTACGATTTTTACCCTCCACGCTGCCCTCCAATGGTAAATTGGTGATCCCTTGATGCCTCAGAACATGTCCTACCAACCGATCCGTTCTCCTAGTCAAGTTGTGCCACAAACTCCTCTTCTCCCCAATCCTATTCAATACCTCCTCATTAGTTATGTGATCTACCCACCTAATCTTCAACATTCTTCTGTAACACCACATTTCGAAAGCTTCTATTCTCTTCTTGTCCAAATTATTTGTTGTCCATGTTTCACTTCCATACATGGCTACACTCCATACAAATACTTTCAGAAACGACTTCCTGACACTTAAATCTATACTCGATGTTAACAAATTTCTCTTCTTCAGAAACGATTTCCTTGCCATTGCCAGTCTACATTTTATATCCTCTCTACTTCGACCATCATCAGTTATTTTGCTCCCCAGCAAAACTCCTTTACTACTTTAAGTGTCTCATTTCCTAATCTAATTCCCTCAGCATCACCCGACTTAATTCGACTACATTCCATTATCCTTGTTTTGCTTTTGTTGATGTTCATCTTATATCCTCCTTTCAAGACACTGTCCATTCCATTCAACTGCTCTTCCAGGTCCTTTGCTGCCTCTGATAGAATTACAATGTCATCAGCGAACCTCAAAGTTTTTATTTCTTCTCCCTGGATTTTAATACCTACTCCAAATTTTCTTTTGCTTCCTTTACTGCTTGCTCAATATACAGATTGAATAACATCGGGGAAAGGGCTACAACCCTGTCTCACTCCCTTCCCAACCACTGCTTCCCTTTCATACCCCTCGACTCTCATAACTGCCATCTGGTTTCTGTACAAATTGTAAATAGCCTTTCGCTCTCTGTATTTTACCCCTGCCACCTATAGAATTTGAAAGAGAGTATTCCAGTCAACTTTGTCAAAAGCTTTCTCTAAGTCTACAAATGCTAGAAACGTAAGTTTACCTTTCCTTAATCTAGCTTCTAAGAAAAGTCGTAGGGTCAGTATTGCCTCACGTGTTCCAACATTTCTACGGAATCCAAACTGATCTTCCCCGAGGTCGGCTTCTACCAGTTTTTACATTCGTTTGCAAATAATTCGTGTTATTATTTTGCAGCTGTGACTTATTAAACTGATAGTTCGGTAACTTTCACATCTGTCAACACCTGCTTTCTTTGGGATTGGAATTATTATCTTCTTCTTGAAGTCTGAGGGTATTTCGCCTGTCTCATACATCTTGCTCACCAGATGGTAGAGTTTTGTCAGAATTGGCTCTCCCAAGGCCATCAGTAGTTCTAATCGAATGTTGTCTACTCCCGGGGCCTTGTTACGACTCAGGTCTTTCAGTGCTATGTCAAACTCTTCACGCAGTATCGTATCTCCCATTTCATCTTCATCTACATCCTCTTCCATTTCCATAATATTGTCCTCAAGTACATCGCCCTTGTATAGACCCTCTATATACTCCTTCCACCTTTCTGCTTTCCCCTCTTTGCTTAGAACTGGGTTTCCATCTGAGCTCTTGATTTTCATGCAAGTGGCTCTCTTTCCTCCAAAGGTCTCTTTAATTTTCCTGTAGGCTGTATCTATCTTACCCCTAGTGAGATAAGCCTCCACATCCTTATTTTCTTCTTTCATCAATTAAATTCAATATTTCTTCTGCTACCCAAGGATTTCTACTAGCCCTCGTCTTTTTACCTACTTGATCCTCTGCTGCCTTCACTACTTCATACCTCAGAGCTACCCATTCTTCTTCTACTGTATTTCTTTCCCCCATTCCTGTCAATCGTTCCCTTATGCTCTCCCTGAAACTCTGTACAATCTCTGGTTTAGTCAGTTTATCCAGGTCCCATCTCCTTAAATTCCCACTTTTTTGCAATTTCTTCAGTTTTAATTGTGGTCAGAGTCCACATCTGCCCCTGGAAATGTCCTACAATTTAAAACCTGGTTCCTAAATCTCTGTCTTACCATTATAGAATCTCCAGGATTCTTGAACCAAGTGTTAGCTATGATTAAGTTATGCTGTGTGCAAAATTCTAACAGACGGCTACCTCTTTCATTTCTTAGCCCCAATCCATATTCACCTACTACGTTTCCTTCTTTTCCTTTTCCTACTGTCGAATTCCAGTCACCAATGACTATTAAATTTTCATCTCCCTTCACTACCTGAATAATTTCTTTTATCTCATCATACATTTCTTCAATTTCTTCGTCATCTGCAGAGCTAGTTGGCATATAAACTTGTACTACTGTAGTAGGCGTGGGCTTTGTGTCTATCTTGGCCACAATAATGCGTTCACTATGCTGTTTGTAGTAGCTTACTCGCACTCCTACTTTTTTATTCATTATTAAACCTACCCCTGCGTTACCCCTATTTGATTTTGTATTTATAACCCTGTATTCGCCTGATCAGAAGTCTTGTTCCTCCTGCCACCAAACTTCACTAATTCCCACTATATCTAACTGCAACCTATCCATTTCCATTTTTACATTTTCTAACCTATCTGCCCGATTAATGGATCTGACATTCCACACTTCGATCCGTAGAACGCCAGTTTTCTTTCTCCTGATAACGACGTCCTCCTGAGTAGTCCCCGCCCGGAGATCCGAATGGGGGACTATTTTACCTCCGGAATATTTTACCCAAGAGGACGCCATCATCATTTAACCATACAGTAAAGCTGCATGCCCTCGGAAAAATTACGGCTGTAGTTTCCCCTTGCTTTCAGCCGTTCGCAGTACCAGCACAGCAAGGCCGTTTTGGTTAGTGTTACAAGGCCAGATCAGTCAATCATCCAGACTGTTGCCCCTGCAACTACTGAAAAGGCTGCTGCCCCTCTTCAGGAACCACACGTTTGTCTGGCCTCTCAACAGTTACCCCTCCGTTGTGGTTGCACCTACGGTATGGCTATCTGTATCGTTGAGGCACGCAAGCCTTTGATGCTTATGGAACACTAAATCTCTGTCTCAGTCACTATTCACATGATTCTAAGAAAAATTGCTTAAAACATGTGCCCTATAGCTATTCCAAACATTGCTGAAATTTTCTTCGAAACATGTACACCGATTCTGGACTTCTAAGTAAAAAGTTTGCAAGGTTCGTTCACATATTAATTTTTATTTTTTGGTAGGAACTTTATTTGTTAATCTACAGCAATGTTATCCTCTTCAAAATATTCCTCATTACATACTGTACACTTATGCCAGTGCTTTTTCCAATTCCCGAAACACTTTACAAACCGTTTCTTCGGGATAGTTTATAGGTCTCTTAACTGTGAATTTTTAATCTCATCCATGCATGTAAAACCGCTGTCCTTTAAGGCCTGCTTTGAAATGTTTGTACTACTTCTATGCCCTTGGTTTACTCATAAGAGGTTCACTAAATGTTCAAATGTGTGTGAAATCTTATGGGACTTAACTGCTAAGGTCATCAGTCTCTAAGCTTACACACTACTTAACCTAAATTATCCTAAGGCCAAACACACGCACCCATGCCCGAGGGAGGACTCGAACCTCCGCCGGGACCAGCCACACAGTCCATGGCTGCAGCGCCTTAGACCGCTCGGCTAATCCCGCGCGGCAGGTTCACCAAAAGCAAAATGTAACATTTCTAAAAATTTCATAAACTTTGTTCCATTCTTATAACAAAATTTTGGTGTGACGTCATAAGCGAGTGACTGCGTGTGAGATCGCTCTCTAAGTTTTTCATGTATTTTTAGGTTTCAGATACATATTTTAACGGGTTTTGTGATAATATTTACTATATAAGTGACGTATTAGTGGTTTCTTCATTCACCTCTGCCTTTCTTGTGTTGTGACCTGATATTTGTGACTGTTTCGTATCGAGCAACTTAACCTCTTGCCTGTGTTTACATTCCGCACTGACCAGTTGCAGCTGTAGCGGCGCATCGAAAGCTAAGTACTAATTAATTGTTTGTGTACAGTGGTTTATTTAGGAATCAACCGGTGTTCTTGGTGTTATCTGGTGAAATAATTTCAGAAGAACCTTTTGGGAACTGTTTTCAGCTTCGTTACTGTGTCATTAGACGTTTGATTCTCTTTCTGTATTAGTCTTTTGTTATATTCACATTTGTTGTTTATTAATACTGTTAATAATAGTAGTTACTTCCCTTGTAGAGTAAGCTTGTGATTATTGTAGTCAGGTTTTAACATCTTATTGTAGTAGCGTAACTTAGGAAAAAGTAAAATTTTACCATGAGTGAGAAGGGTGGGCTTTGCCGTAGGTTCGTGAGTAGTGGATTGCGGTGTGAGACTTGTTCGAAGTATTTTCACTGGGGGGAATGCAGTGGGGAAGCCAGTGGGCATTCTGGTGAGATCCTCTCCTGGAACTGCAGGTTATGTAGCAAGAGTAAGTTGATAGAGGAGCAGGAGCGTAAGATCTGTGCCCTTCAGGTGCAGCTGGAAAACGCACAGGAGGAGCTAGATAGGATGAGGAGGGAGAAGGGGGTTGGGGAATGGGAGCTGGCTGCTGGCAAGAGATCTGCTAGGAGAAGAAGATTTTCAGATAGTTTTACTATTGGTGTTTACAATAGATATGACTAACTGTCAGAGTCTAGTGGAGAGGAATGGTTAAAATGGTTCAAATGGCTCTGAGCACTATGGGACTTAACTTCTAAGGTCATCAGTCCCCTAGAACTTAGAACCTAACTAACCTAAGGACATCACACACATCCATGCCCGAGGCAGGATTCGAACCTGCGACCGTAGCGGTCGCGCGGTTCCAGACTACAGCGCCTTTAACCGCTTGGCCACCACGGCCGGCAGTGGAGAGGAATCTCTAGTAGTAGTTATAGGAAGTATGCAGCAGACCTCAGTAGTTACTGTGCCTAGAACAGTTGCAAAGTCGAAGAGGAAGAAGAAGGTTCTGCTCTTAGGTAGTTCTCATGGCAGAGGTGTAGGCCAGCAGTTGCAGGAAGTGCTGGGGAATGAGTACCAGGTCACCAGCATTGTGAAGCCTAATGCAGGATTGGTTCAGGTGACAACATAGAGGGGTTATGTAGGGATTTTACTAAAGAGGATCAGGTAGTGATTGTGGGTGGGGCTGGTAATAGTATTGATAGGGATGGGGAGTATAACATAGATGGTGACCTGGAAAAGATAGCCACTCAGACTGGCAACACGAATGTGCATTTCGTGGAACTGTTCCAGCGTCACGATCGGCCTCATCTTAATACAGCCGTCAGGCGTAATAACATGAGACTTGCGGGTGCGCTGATGACAGAAAGCATGGGTCACATTTCAGTGGTGTCGGTGGAGTCTATTAGCAGGACGGGTTTCACTAGACATGGCCTGCACCTCAACAGCTATGGGAAGGGGAGGTTGGCAACGCTTGTAGGTGACAGCATAGGTGGGGTTGGTGGGATCACTCATGGGAAAATTCCTGCAGTATTGGGTGTTAGAGCTGCACCTTTTTTAGATTGAAGTCAGCTGATAGGTATTCCTGCTTAAGGGAAGTCTCTCTAACAAGGGAATCACTTTTGACAAAGCTTAGGTATCCGAGTAATGAGGGAATTAGTATATTTCATCAAAATATACAAGGTATTAGAGATAAAGTTAGTGAACTGCTTATAGATGTTGACTCTGAAATTATTGGTATATCTGAACACTTCTTAAATAAGGAGATAATTCAGAGGCTTCCTTTACCAGGATACAGTTTGGCTGGCAGCTTTTCGAGGAGCTCTTTGCGGTGTGGGGGAGTAGCCATGTATGTGAAAAACGGCATCCCATTTGAGTCAATTGATGTTTCAAAGTACTGCACTGAAAAGGTGTTTGAATGTTGTGCAGGTGTGGTTAAATTTAACGGAGCTAAACTTCTAACTGTTGTTATTTATAGATCCCCAGACTCCGATTTCACAACATTTTTGCTAAAGCTAGAGGAGGTTCTCGGTTCACTTTATAGGAAATACAAAAAGTTAGTTATATGTGGTGATTTCAATATTAATTTATAAGTGATTGTGCATGGAAGAGGCTGCTGGTAGACCTCTTTAATTCATATAATCTTATGCAAACCGTATTCTTTCCAACGAGAGTGCAAGGGAACAGTAGAACAACCATAGATAACATTTTTGTTCATTCCTCATTACTAGAGGGGCATTCTGTTAGCAAAAAGGTGAATGGCCTTTCAGATCATGATGCACAAATTTTAACTTTAAAAGATTTTTTTGCTGCAACACGTGTTAAATATAGTCATCAGCTGTTCAGGAAAGCTGATCCAGTTGCTGTAAAGACCTTTGTAAACTTTATAAAGGAACAAGAGTGGCAAGATGTTTGTAGCGCTGATACAGTAGACGATAAATATAATGCTTTTCTCAAGACTTTTCTCATGCTCTTTGAAAGTTGCTTTCCGTTAGAACGTTTAAAACAGGGTACTAGCACAAACAGGCAGCCTGGGTGGCTGACTAGAGGGATAAGAATATCTTGTAGAACAAAGTGGCAATTATATCAAAACGTTAGAAACAGTCAAAATCTAAATGCAGCAGCCCATTACAAACAGTATTGTAAGGTGCTTAAAAATGTTATTAGGAAGGCAAAAAGTATGTGGTATGCAGATAGAACAGCTAAGTCTCAGGATAATATTAAAACCATATGGTCAGTCGTAAAGGAAGTTGCTGGTCTGCAGAGTCAAGTCGAGGATATAGAATCAGTGCGTAGTGGGAATGTCCGTGTTACTGATAAGTCGCATATATGTACAGTATTTAATAATCACTTTCTGAATATAGCAGGCGAACTAAATAGAAACCTAGTCCCAACAGGGAATCATATAGCGCTCTTAAAAAAAAGTGTTCCGAGACTGTTACCTGAATTGCTTCTCCATGATACTGACAAGAGGGAGATTGAGTTAATAATTAAATCACTAAAGACCAAGAACTCTCATGGATATGACGGGGTATCTAGCAGAATACTGAAGTATTGTTCTATGTATGTTAGCCCAGTTCTCAGCCATATCTGTAACTTTTCCTTTAGGAGTGGTCGGTTTCCTGACCGATTAAAGTACTCGGTAGCGAAGCCACTTTATAAAAAGGGAGACATTGATAATGTTGACAATTTTAGACCTATTTCTATGCCATCGGTGTTTGCTAAAGTTATCGAGAAGGTTGTATATACAAGGTTACTGGAGCACTTAAATTCACATAATTTGCTGTCAAATGTTCAGTTTGGTTTTAGAAATGGTTTAACAACTGAAAATGCTATATTCTCTTTTCTCTGTGAGGTTTTGGACGGATTAAATAAAAGGTTGCGAACGCTAGGTGTTTTCTTTGAGTTAACGAAGGCTTTTGGCTGTGTTGACCACAAAATATTACTGCAGAAGTTGGACCATTATGGAGTAAGGGGAGTAGCTTACAATTGGTTCGCCTCTTACTTTAAGAACAGAAAGCAGAGGGTAATTCTCCGCAATATTGAGAGTGGTAGTGATGTTCAGTCTCAATGGGGCACTGTTAAGTGGGGCGTTCCCCAAGGGTCGGTGCTGGGGCCACTGCTGTTTCTTATTTATATAAATGATATGCATTCTAGTATTACAGGTGATTCAAAAATATTTCTGTTTCCTGATGACACCAGCTTGATAGTGAAGGATCTTGTGTGTAATATTGAAACAGTAACAAATAATGCAGTTCATGAAATAAGTTTGTGGCTTGTGGAAAATAATTTGATGCTAAATCACAGTAAGACCCAGTTTTTACAGTTTCTAACTCACAATTCAACAAGATCCGATATTTTGATCAGACAGAATAGGCATATTATAAGCGAGACACAACAGTTCAAGTTCCTAGGCGTTCGGATAGATAGTAAGCTGTTGTGGAAAGCCCATGTCCAGGATCTTGTTCAGAAGCTAAATGCTGCTTTATTTACCATTAGAACAGTATCTGGAATAAGTGACACTTCAACACGAAAAGTAGTCTACTTCGCATATTTTCATACACTTATGTCATATGGTATTATTTTTTGGGGTAATTCTTCTGATTCAAAAAGGGTATTTTTGGCTCAAAAACGGGCTGTTCGAGCTATATGTGGTGTAAGTTCGAAAACCTCTTGTCGACCCTTATTCAAAAATCTTGGAATTCTGACATTGCCCTCACAGTATATATTTTCTTTAATGTCGTTTGTTGTTAGCAATATTAGCCTATTCCCAAGAGTTAGCAGCTTTCACTCAGTTAATACTAGGCAGAAATCAAATCTGCATGTAGAATGCACTTCCTTGACTCTTGTGCAGAAAGGAGTGCAGTATTCTGCTGCATCCATTTTCAATAAGCTACCACAAGAACTCAAAAATCTTAGCAGTAGCCCAAACTCTTTTAAGTCTAAACTGAAGAGTTTCCTCATGGCTCACTCCTTCTATTCTGTCGAGGAGCTCCTGGAAGAGCTACAAAATTAAGCAAACTCCTGTGTTTCATTGTTGAGTTTCTTTATTTAAACTTACGACTTGTCACCTGAATATGTTTTTTTTTATATTTCGTTTTATCTGTTTCTAATATCGTGTTATAATTTCATGTATTGACTCGTTCCATGACCTTGGAGACTTCTCCTTAATTTGGTCCCACGGAACAATAAATATATAAAATAAATAAATAATGCAGGACCCCTAATCTATTTTTATACAAAACAAATATTCGTTGATGCTACCACAACACATGTTGACAGCTGACAACAGAGTAAATACCCAATACGCATAACATTGTAGATATACTTTTGAGACATGTTTACGAATACAGTGATAATGAAGTAGTGCAGATCGGACTAATACAATACACAAAATTATAAATTTCTGCTTACTTTTTAAACAACCTTCGTGTTGCAAGAATTGTTAAGTTTTAGTGCAATTGGGTTGGGGTTGGGTTGGGATTGGGTTGTTTGGGGGAGGAGACCAGGCAGCGAGGTCATCGGTCCCATCGGATTATGGGAGGACGGGGAAGGAAGTCGGCCGTGCCTTTTCACAGGAACCATCTCGGCATTTGCCTGGAGCGATGTAGGGATATCACGGAAAACCTAAATCAGGATGGCCGGACGCGGGATTGAACCGTCGTCCTCCCGAATGCGAGTCAAGTGTGCTAGCCACTCACTGCGTCACCTCGCTCAGTTTCAGTGCAGTCCTGCAAAGAAAACTTCTACCTTTTAGTAGAAACACAAAGTAGGAACAAGCTTTAAATTCAACATTTTGATTGCATTATATGGGGCTCGTTTTACGAATAGCAATAGAGGAACATACATTCACATGAACAGCCGTTCGGTCCTATGTTTGTAGTAGAACCCTGACTTCCGTTCTTATGTTGATATTATTTACTCAGTAATGCTGTGTTTCGAAAGAAGCTATCGTTTTCTATATTCCTTATGGTATTAAAGCATTTGTCTAAAAATAAACGCAGCCGCGACGTATCTTTACACGGCGCTGCCACAGATTTAAGTCGCGCGCCGCGGCAGGGGCGGTACTACGGTGTGAAACAGCCTGTAGAAGCGCCTCGTGACGTAGCTGGGTAGGCAAAGTGGGGACTCGCTCGCTCGCTCTTCAGTTTACCGACAGACTATAGGTTCGTTTGAGCAGTTACCAGAAAGCGCCAGACAACAGGCTGTACTGCGCATGCGAAGCTACGATGACGTAGGCAGCCCGTGCTTGGTGCTTGCTCTGCTCATACGCTTTTCGTCGTATTTCTGGTGGGGCATCACGTGACCGTGTGCAGCCGTGCCGCTCGTGTGGCATGTTGTTGAAAGGACATACTGAGTTGTACTTAGAGCAATTGTTTTATCATATCCCATACAGATAAAGGATGTAAATAAGGAAGCAGTTCTTGGCAAAATATCATTTCAAAATTAGACTCCACAGCTCGAAGTACCATAAAATTTTGCTAAGGGGTGACTGACAGTTTTTTTTTTTAATTCGTACTGTGCAGTATTGTTACGTAGCATTTCCAACAGGTTTACATCTGCACAGCACTGCAAAAAGCTACTAGGATGGAATACAAATTACTTGCAAGAAAAAAAGACAGTTTCTTGTGTAGCTTACACCGGAATAAGGGACAATAAATTTCAATACTATTTCAAAATGTGAAAAAATTAACATGGTTGTCTGTGAGGCAAAGAAACTGTACAACTGACAGTTTATATTCTACTCTAGGAATAAATATGAAGCCATGTGGGAAGTTAGAACGATAAAACATGGTATGCTGCCAGTCTAAAATTTAGCGTAGAATGGCATTCTATAAATTTAAGACGTAAACACAAATTAAGAAATAACTTCAGGCCCAGAGGAAGTACTAGACAAGTGCCTTGTGATTGAACAACACTTTCACAGAAGGCAGATCTATAAAATTCTGCGACAGCTGTCATTATATTTGAAACAAAATATTTAGTTCAAAACTACTGACCAAATTTGCCTACTTAGCTTCAAGTCAATGTTTACATATTTTCGTACATATATAGCATTAAGAGATCTTACAGTGTCATAAAAGGAACAGGACATCAGAGACTACTCCAGCAGCATCGGAATTTCATAAACCATTCTAAAATGCTTCATTCCGCTCTAATTGCACATTTCTATGTCCAGAGGGACACTGAAGTACCTGATATTCAGCTTCTCATGTGGTTCTTGTGATACCAATTTTCTTGGAGGTCCAGTACTGTATTCTTATGTTTGGTTCTTTATTATGGTATAACGTCATTCGTCCCAGAAAATGAAAATTTGCACTTTAAATTGAATGAGGTTGAAAGTAGCCAATAGCGCGGAATGAAACACTTCGTTTCGTATAAACTAACTGCCTCAGCGGAAAAAAAATTAACTGAAGCAAATTTCTCTATAAAACAGACAGAAATAGCTTCATTAAGACATTAATGGTTGATTGCTAATAACGTGGAAATAATATAAAATCAGAAAATTGAAACTACTAACTTATTTTGGTCTTTCATGGTTATGAGAATGTATATTAATTCACTTGATGGCTCCCGGCCACAGAAATCTGTTTTGTTTTCATTTGTCGTGGGAGCTGTAAACGAAGACACGAAACATATACACGGCTACGGGTCACGTGGGGAAGGACCCCCCACTATAACTCAGCTTGCTCTGCGCATGCGCGAATCTGGCAGTTTGGGCGCGCCAGGAAAATTTTTCCGGGTAGCTTCTGGCTGCTTGCTGCTACTGCTCATACACCAAACAGCCACGCTCCAAGTAGCCAGAAGCGGGAGGAAGGCACTGCTCATACGCGAATTCAGCTCTGCGCATGCGCACGAGGTCGCTGGCAACTGCTCATACGAAGCTTATAGGAGGGGCGTGTGGTCAGCACACCGCTCTACCGGTCGTTATGACGGTTTTCTTTGACCGCAGCCGCTACTATTCGGTCGAGTAGCTCCTCAATTGGCTTCACGAGGCTGAGTATGTTGCCTCCATAGCCGTCCATAATTGCTAAAGTGTTGCCGCTGCAGGATTTTATGCGCCATCTTTAGGTTATGCGCCATAAATCTACCATGGGATTCATGTCGGGCGATTTGGGTCGCCAAATCGCTCGCTCGAAATGTTCAGTACGTTCATCAAACCAATCGCGAACGATTGTGGCCCGATGAAAATTGCATCGTTGTCTGGGAAAATGAAGTCCGTGAATGGGTGCAAATGTTGACCATGTACCCGAATATAACCATTTCAACATGTTAACTAAGATCTGTGGGGGCTTATAGAACATCCCCAGGGGGAGCCCTCTTAGTCTTAATGGGGCTCTGTCCTCTGGACATCAAAATCAGAGAGCAGGCCGCATGGTACTGGGTTAAGACAGACAACATCACAAAAATAGAAGAAATTATGGGAGCACCTGTTAGGGATAAGGGTGAGATAAGGAGGAGGGGTGAAGATTTATGGCAGGAGTTATGGGAGATGGACGAAATTGGCAGAAGGATTTTTCAGTTCTTACCGAATGTGAGGAAGAGAGTGGGAATGAAATATTTTGAGCCGACTCGGGGATTGTTGGACTTCCTCACATATCTATGTCGGTTTGGGAAGAGGGCGACGCCCGCGTGTGACTGTGGCGCATCAGAGGGTACTCCTGACCATGTGGCTTACGAGTGCCCCCTTTTCGATGATGCAGCAGCCTCACTATGACAACAACTGCCGAGTAACAATACTTACGACCTACTGAGACAAGAAGAGACGTTTCAAACACTGAATACATTAGCCAACGAGGTATCACGAAAAGTATCGACAATATTCTTGAAAGACTTTCGTGACTAGTTGCTAATCACCAATCGCGTCCAGCACCCCGATCCCGTACCGCCTGTTCGTGGATAGGTCGAATAAACAGTTGGAATCCGCCACGTGCAGGACTAGGGGGAGTGGGGTGATGTATTTCACGGATTTGACACATGCGCCGGATATGACGTAGATTAGTTACTAGTTTAGTAGAATAGAATAGGATAGTAGAGCAGGAACCTGCAGCGACAATAAACTCCTGGCCTGCCTTGTGTCAGGGGCACGCTCATCGGCTTTAGGTCCATGAGCATGGCACTCAAGTAGGTTTATACTAACACTGGCACACATGCAACGCTGCAGGCAGTTAACATAAATCACCAGTAGTTATTAGAAAGTAATGTTAACATTAGAAATAGTCTGCCCATTAACACAAGTAATACTGTCTGTAGTCTTGCAAATTAATATGAAGTAGCTGCAATTGTAAATAACATTGTAGAATACTAGGACCCTCTAATCATTAAGGTGGTGGGTTGTTGTTGTTGTGGTCTTCAGTCGTGAGACTGGTTTGATGCAGCTCTCCATGCTACTCTATCCTGTGCAAGCTTCTTCATCTCCCAGTACCTACTGCAACCTACATCCTTCTGAATCTGCTTAGTGTATTCATCTCTTGGTCTCCCTCTACGATTTTTACCCTCCACGCTGCCCTCCAATGCTAAATTTGTGATCCCTTGATGCCTCAAAACATGTCCTACCAACCGATCCCTTCTTCTAGTCAAGTTGTGCCACAAACTTCTCTTCTCCCCAATCCTACCCACCTAATCATCAGCATTCTTCTGTAGCACCACATTTCTAAAGCTTCTATTCTCTTCTTGTCCAAATTATTTATTGTCCATGTTTCACTTCCATACATGGCTACACTCCATACAAATACTTTCAGAAACGACTTCCTGACACTTAAATCTATACTCGATGTTAACAAATTTCTCTTCTTCAGAAACGATTTCCTTGCCATTGCCAGTCTACACTTTATATCCTCTCTACTTCGACCATCATCAGTTATTTTACTCCCTAAATAGCAAAACTCCTTTAGTACTTTAAGTGTGTCATTTCCTAATCTAAGCCCCTCAGCATCACCCGATTTAATTTGACTACATTCCATTATCCTCGTTTTGCTTTTGTTGATGTTCATCTTATATCCTCCTTTCAAGACACTGTCCATTCCATTCAACTGCTCTTCCAAGTCCTTTGCTGTCTCTGACAGAATTACAATGTCATCGGCGAACCTCAAAGTTTTTACTTCTTCTCCATGAATTTTAATACCTACTCCGAATTATTCTTTTGTTTCCTTTACTGCTTGCTCAATATACAGATTGAATAACATCGGGGAGAGGCTACAACCCTGTTGTGGGTTATTCTTGTATAATTATTATGATTGCAAATAAAGAATATAACCATTTCCATTCAGTGATCGGTTCAGTCCATTCCATGTAAACACAGCCGACATTATTAGCCACTATCAACTTGCACAGTGTTTTGTTGACAGCTTGGGTCCATGGTTTCGTGGGGTCTGCGCCACATTCGAACCCTACAATCACCTCTTGCCAACTGAAATCGGGACTCATCTGACCAGACAGCGGTTTTCCATTCGTCTAGGTTCCAGCCAATATGGTGACGAGCCCGGGAGAGGCGCTGCAGGCGATGTCGTCCGCTGCCATCGCCCATTAACGCCAAATTTCGTCGCAGAGTGTTGCTTGTCCGTTGCTCTCGGTTGCTACGTGAAGGTCGTCGTCGACTGCGTTACACGTTCTGAGAAGTAATGCCTGAAATTTGGGTTTCTCGGCACAATCTTGGCACTGTGGATTTCGCAATATTGAATTCCCCTGACGATTTCCGAGATGTTATTTCCAATGGGTCTTGCTTCGACAACCGTTCCGCGTTCAGACTCTGTTGATTGCCGCCGTGCGGCCATAATCACGTCTGAAACTTTGTCACCTGATTGCAAACGACAGCTTCGCTAATGCGCTGCCCTTTACAGCTTGTGTTCACGATATTGTCGCCATCTGTATATGTACATATCGCTATGCCATGACTTCTGTCACTTCGTTGTATACCGGCCAGTTTATACGCTCTGGTAGCACAGCGAAATGGCTGTCCCTGTAGCAGCTAGCTTGTTACGCGGTCGATCCGCGTTCTATCCTACATCCAGGTAAGTTGTTATTTTTTTTTTAATGTTTTGTAATTATAACAACTTTTAAATAATGTTAGTTGTCTAAAATATTATCTCCGAAATCTGGGAACTAGCGACAGGACTGTATACCCTCGATTAAAGTATTGTGTTGGAAAAGAACAGTTTCTATTAATTATTAGCTCTCGGGGAGGGCAAGCAAAGCCTGAATTTTATGACGAAATATTTCAGTGTGACGAGATATCACCAACATGTACACTGAAGTGGTTCCTTCAAAAGTACTCTTGTTCCATGTTGTAAGTCTATTTTTATAGATAGGTCGAAAACATCTAACAAAGAATATACGAAACAGCGCCTATTTGATTGAAAATAACAGCGACACGAAATTAAACAGGTTCCTCCAAAAAGTACTCACGTTCCACGTTGTGAAGTCTATTTTTACAGACATGTAAAAAAATCTAATAAAGCACACACAAAAGAGTGCCTACTTTAATGAAAATAATAGAGACGCTCAATTAAAGAGGTTTCTCCAAAAAATACTCATGTTCCATCTTCTGAAGTCTATTTTTATTGAAAGGTACAAAATTTTTATATAGCATGCAAAAACAGCGCCTCTTTGATTGAAAGTAGTAGACCCGAAATTAAAGTAGTTGTTTCAAAAACTACTCTTGTTCCACCTTGTGACGTCTAGTTCTATAGAGAGGTAAAAGAATCTAATAAAGACCATATAAAACAGCGCCTGTTTGATTGAAAGTAATAGACACGAAAATAAAGTGGTTCCTTTAAAAAGTACCCTTGTTCCACCTTGTGGCGTCTGAGCACTATCGGACTTAAATTCTGTGGTCATCAGTCCCCTAGAACTTAGAACTACTTAAACCTAACTAACCTAAGGATATCACACACATCCATGCCCGAGGCAGGATTCGAACCTGCGACCGTAGCGGTCACCCAGTTCCAGACTGAAGCGCCTAGAACCGCACGGCCACACCGGCCGGCTGTTGTGTTGTGGTATTCAGTCCAGTGACTGGTTTGATGCAGCTCTCCATGCTACTCTATCCTGTGCAAGCTTCTTCGTTTCCGGATACCTACTGCACCAAACACCCTTCTGAATCTGCGTAGTGTATTCATCTCGTGGTCTTCCTCTTCGATTTTTACCCTCCACGCTGCCCTCCAATACTAAATTCGTGATCACTTGATGCCTCAGAACATGTCCTACCAACCAATCCCTTCTTCTTGTCAAGTTGCGACACAAACTTCCCTTCTCCCCAATTCTATTCAATATCTCCTCATTAGTTATGTGATCTACCCATCTAATCTTCAGCATTCTTCTGTAGCACCACATTTCGAAAGCTTCTATTCTCTTCTTGTCTAAACCATTTATCGTCCACGTTTCACTTCCATACATGGCTACACTCCATACTTTCAGAAAAGACATCCTGACACTTAAATGTATACTTGATAGTAACAAATTTCTCTTCTTCAGAAACGCTTTCCTTGCCAGTCAACATTTTATATCCTCTCTACCGTCGCCGGCCAGGGTGGCCGAGCGGTTCTAGGCGCTACAGTCTGGGACCGCGCGAGCGCTACGGTCGCAGGTTCGAATCCTGCCTCGGGCATGGATGTGTGTGATGTCCTTAGGTTGGTTAGGTTTAAGTAGTTCTAAGTTCTAGGGGACTGATGACCTCAGAAGTTAAGTCCCATAGTGCTCAGAGCCATTTTCTCTATCGTCAGTTATTTTGCTCCCCAAATAGCAAAACTCATCTACTACTTTAAGTGTCTCATTTCCTAATCTAATTCCCTCAGAATCACCTGATTTGATTCGACAGCATTCCTTTACCCTCGTTCTGCTTTTGTTGACGTTCATCTTATAGCCTCCCTTCAAGACACTGTCCATTCCGTTCAGGTGCTCTTCCAGGTCCTTTGCTGTCTGACAGAATTACAATGTCATCGGGAAACCTCAAAGTTTCAGAACAGCGCCTATTTGATTGAAAGTAATGGAGAAGCTGCCTTGAAGACTGTAAAAATACAGACCTCGAGCAACTTCCCTGCTTGACAACCCATCTGCCCGTAACCCGTGATATGGACCCACTCTCTAGTCGCGATTTTCGCTCGTGGCGTGGTGGATGTTCACCCGACTTTTCTAAAGGTCCACAGACGTCTCTACCGTTTTAATACCTTCAGCTGAAATGCTGCAATCCATTTGACTGTGGCGTTCTACACACAGGTAGCGCTCACGGTAACTATGGGTATCTTTACAAACAACGTGAACTCATGATCATTACAGGGACATTGACAATAGCAACACACCTGCGGAAAGTGTCATCACTTCTAAGCTGGTCGTAGGTTGTGTTCCAAAAATGAACAGCATAGAAGCAAAAGTGATGCCACTTTGTGCTGGACCTGACAATCATTTTGCAGGGCAATGCTCAAGCACGTACAGTGCAAGCTGTTACTGATTTCCAGAATGAGATTTTCACTCTGCAGCGGAGTGTGCGCTGATATGAAACTTCCTGGCAGATTAAATCTGTGTGCCCGACCGAGACTCGAACTCGGGATCTTTGCCTATCGCGCAAGTTTGGAAGGGAGGAGACACTGGCAGAAGTAAAGCTGTGAGGACGGGGCGTGAG
This sequence comes from Schistocerca americana, assembly GCF_021461395.2. Taxonomy (NCBI): domain Eukaryota; kingdom Metazoa; phylum Arthropoda; class Insecta; order Orthoptera; family Acrididae; genus Schistocerca; species Schistocerca americana. Next base: position 180,548,502 of record NC_060127.1, on the reverse strand, counting down.
TCGTGCTTAGGTAGCTCAGTTGGTAGAGCACTTGCCCGCGAAAGGCAAAGGTCCCGAGTTCGAGTCTCGGTCGGGCACACAGTTTTAATCTGCCAGGAAGTTTCTGTTACTGATTTGTTTAACTGATGGGACTGCTAAGTGCTATACCACCTTCTGCACTCCCCTGACTTAAGCTCTTGTAAGCTCAACTCGATTTCTAAACTGAAGGAAACACTTCACGGCATGCGCTTCAGAACTGCTAGAAATTCGTCGGGCAACAGACAGCGCCGTTCGAACTGTCAGCACAACTGACACTGCTAAGAGTATCCTACGACTTCCACATCGCTGGCAGCGGGTTATACACAATGCTGGTGACTGCTTTGAAGGTCAGTAGAACTTTGAAACACGTATCTATTTTGTACGCGCTGTAAATAAATAGTTGCCACTATTAAAGTTCCAACCCTCGTATAAATGATACGCCTTCTAAAATATTTCTGTTTGCTGATGACACTAGCTTGGTACTAAAGGATGTTGCGTGCAACATTTGCTCTGTTTCAAATACTGCAGTTCATGACATAAGTTCATGGCTTATAGAAAATAAACTAACGCTAAATCACAGTAAGACTCAGTTTTTACAGTTTCTAACACACAATTTAACAAAACTTGACGTTTTAATTTCACACAATGGCCATATGGCTAGTGAAACTTAACACTTAAAATTTCTAGGTGTTGAGATAGATAGTACATTGTGAAAAGCTCACGTTCAGGATCTTGTTCAAAGACTTAATGCTGTCATTTTTACTATTCGAACGGTATCTGAAGTAAGTGATCGTTCGACACGAAAATTAGTCTGATTTGCTTATTTTCATTCGCTTGTGTCGTATGGTATTATATTTTGGGGTAACTGTTCCCATTCTAAAACAATATTTTTGGCTCAGAAACGTGCGGTTCGAGCAATAAGTGGTGTAAGTTCACAAACCTCTTGTCGACCCATATTCACGAGTCTGGGTATTTTGACATTGGCCTCTCAACATATACATTCCTTACTGTCATTTCTTGTTAACAATATTAGCTTATTCCCAAGGATAAGCAGCTTTCACTCAGTATATACTCGGCAGAAATCAAACCTGCATTAGGATCGGACTTCCTTAGCTCTTGTGCAGAAAGGTGTGCAGTATACTGCTGCATCCGTTTTCAAGAAGCTACCACAAGAATTAAAAAATCATGGCAGTAATCGAAACTGAAGAGTTTCCTCATGGGTCACGCCTTCTATTCTGTGGAGGAGTTCCTCGAAAAATTAAGCTGATTCTCGTTGTATTATTGATTGCGCTTACTTAAACTTATGGATTGACTTTTTTCGGGTTCATAAATATTTTATTTTTATCTGTTATTACTTTTATGATGTAACTTCATGTACCGACACGTTCCATGACCTTGGAGATTTGCTCCTCAGTTTGGTACTACGGAACTTGACGTGTATGTAATAAACACTGCGATTATTTTCATAATAAAAGGTCATATCCAATTTAGCCGGTTTGTGAGTGCAGTTGCCCTAATAACAACAGAACACATAAAGAAGGTTTGCGTTTATTGAGGCTGGAACGGCAGACAACTGTAATAACTATTTGATGGAGGACGTTACCGCCCCCACCACTCGCAACCGTCCAATGTAACTGCACCGTTTGGCGCCTAGAGGGCCATAACTTCTGTCGTACCACGACTGTACGATAAGGAGGTCACGAAGCAGGCTTACTAGCGGTTCGCCGGCCTGTGTGGCCGAGCGGTTCTAGGCGCTTCAGTCTGGAACCGCGCGACTGCTACGTTCCCAGGTTCGAATCCTGCCTCGGGCATGGATGTGTGTGATGTCCTTAGGTTAGTTAGGTTTAATTAGTTCTAAGTTCTAGGCGACTGATGACGTCAGACGTCAAGTCCCATAGTGCTCAGAGCCATTTGAACCATTTCAACTGGTGGTTCGAAACCCTCTGTTCATTCACTTAGAGACCACACTGGCACCGATACGTAAGATAACAGAGAGAAGGCCGAAATACTGAATTCGGTCTTCCAAAACTATCCCACCGCGGAAGATAGTAACGCGCCGCCTGCTTCCAGTCATGTTACGAGCGTCGTAATGATAGATATTGAGATAACCTATCAAGGAATAGAAAGGCAACGACAATCGTTTAGTAGTGGAAGGACCAGATGAGATATCTATAAGATTCTGCAAAGATTATGCGAAAAAACTTGTACCACTTCTAGCAGTAGTTTATCGTAGATCGCTGGAGCAACGGAGGGTACCTATCAACTGGAAGAAAGCGCTGGTCATTCCAGTTTTCAAGTATGGCCGTAGGATAGGCGCACATATTTATATGCCTATACCGTTGAAATCAATCTGTTGAATTGTGGCATATGTTTTATGGTCAGGAATTATTACATTGTTGTAGAACTGAAATCTCCTCAATATAAAAACCAACATGGATTCCGCGAACAGAGATCTCCATGAGATCCACAGCGCCGTAGACAATGGCCCTCAGGTTGAGGCTGCGTTCCTTGTCTTCAGAAAGACATTAGACACCGTCCCGCACTGCCTTTTAGTGAAAATAATACGAGCTTAACGAGTACCTGACCAGATTTGCGACTTGCGACTTGGTTGCAGATGGAACTAAACACGTCGCTCCTGATGGAACAAAATCGACAGATGCTAAGATAATTTCCTGAGTACCCCAGGGAAGTGTCATGGGGCCCTTACTGTTTACAGTATATGTAGATGCTCTTGTAAAAAGCGTCGCAAGATCTTTGACTATGCGCAGAAGATGAGGTTGTTCAAAATGGCTGTATGCACTGTGGGACTTAACATGTGAGGTCATCAGTCGCCTAGAACTTAGAACTACTTAAACCTAACTAACCTAAGGACATCACACACATCCATGCCCGATGGAGGATTCGAACCTCCGACCGTAGCGGTCGCGCGGTTCCAAACTGTAGCGCCTAGAACCGCTCGGCCACCCCGGCCGGCGATGAGGTTGTCTATAAGAAAGTAGCAACGCCAGAAGGCAGGAACGATTTACGCAATGACTTGCAGAGAATTGATGGATGGTGCAGACTCTATCAGTTGACCGTGAACATAAACAAAATATCGCATGCTGCGCATAAACGGAAAAAGAAATCCACTACTGTACGACTACGTTATTGATGACAAACTGCAAAAAAACTAGGAGTAACTATTCAGAACGACGTTAATTGCAATGGTCACACAAAACAAATAACAGTTAAAGCTGAAATTCGTAAGAAGAAGCTCAAGGAAATGTAATTTAGCTAGGACGTAATTGGCTTATAAGGCACTCGTTCGACGAATTCTTCTGTATTGAAACTTCCTGGCAAATTAAAACTGTGTGCCGGACCGAGACTCGAACACAGGACCTTTGCCTTTCGCGGGCAACTGCTCTACCATCTGAGCTACCCAAGCACGATTCACAACCTGTCCTCACGGCTTTACTTCCGCTAGCACCTCGTCTCCTACTTCCAAACTTCACTGAAGCTAAGAACCTTCAACATCGCAGCGCGTCAGCAATCGTTGGTTAATATATTTATGGCGGGTCATGGCCCATCGAACATAGGCCGGTGTGAGGTGGAGCGTACACTATCAAGTTAAGTAGTGGTTCTGACTTTGTACACATGTACTGTTTGTGTTTTCCTTTTCTTTTTAGTTTATAAATGTATAGCTATGGTGTTCTTTTAATCACTGACAAAGGTCTTCTTAGGCACTTGTGGGTTTTATTGTTGTTCTGAAGAAGGTGTTATCTACGCCGAAACCTGGGTAACACTTAACACTAGGTGCTTTTTTCGCAATCGAGGCGGGTTTTAGTTTTTTAATATTCACAGAAGCTCCCATGCGAAACTTGCAGAACTAGCACTCTGTAAGAAAGTATATAGCGGAGACATGGCTTAGCCACAGCCTGGGGGATGTTTCCAGAATGAAATTTTCGCTCTGCAGCGGATTGTGCACTGTTATGTAACTTCCTGGCAGATTAAGACTCGGGACCTTTGCCTTTCGCGGGCAAGTGCTCCACCATCTCCGCCGCAAAGTGAAAATTTCATTTTGAATTCTTGAATATTGTTCATCAGTACGGAATTCTTACCGGTTAGGACTGATACAAGAGATGGAGATGATCCAACACAGGGCGATGCGTTTCGTCATGGGATCGTGCAGTCGGCGCGAGACCGTTACGGTAGGCGTTACAAGAGAGGCGTTGTGCGTCACGGAGAGGTTCGCTATTGAAATTTCGAGAGAGCGCTTCCCGGGAAGAGTCGGACAGTATATAACTGGACGATCAATCAACATGAGGTTCAAAGAACACAAGTGGGTTGGGGCAGATGGAGAAATTGGCCGTGACAGAGCACGCGCTGTGTGAGACCGACCACGTAGTTCTCGCTATAGAGAAAAGTTATCACACGCGCTTGTTTAGTGAGGCTATAAAAATTCACATGAGAGAGGAGCTTCAACGGGAATGAAAGGGGAGAACCGCACCGGAAGTGACCACGGAAAAGCCCTCGGACGTTGGCGTGCCCCACTGAAGAACCAAAGAAACTGGTTGGTTGTTTTGAGGAAGGAGACCAGACAGCGAGGTCATCGGTCTCATCGGATTAGGGAAGGACGGGGAAGCAAGTCGGCCGTGCCCTTTGAAAGGAACCATCCCGGCATTTGCCTGGAACGATTTAGGGAAATCACGGAAAACCTAAATCAGGATGGCCGGTCTTGAACCGTCGTCCTTCCAATTGCGAGTCCAGTGCCTAACCACTGCGCCACCTCGCTCGGTAAAGAAACTGGTATAGACGTGCGTATTCAGATACAGAGATACGTGAAGAGGAGAATACGGCGCTGCGGACGGTGACACCTATAAAAGACAGTTGCTGGATCGGATACTGCTGCTACAATGGCAGGTTATCAAGATTTAGCTGAGTTTGAACTTGCTAGTCGGCGCACGAGCGGTGGGACACAGCATCTCCGAGGTAGCGATGAAGTGGGGATTTTCGCTTACTACCATTTCACGAGTGTATCGTACATATCAGAAATCCGGTAAAACATCAAGAATTCGACATCGCTGGGGCCGGAGAAAGACCCTGCAGGAACGGGACCAACGACTTCGGAAGAGAATCGTTCAACGTAACAGAAGTGCAACCTTTCCTCAAATTGATGCAGATTTCAATGCTGGACCATCAACAATTGTCAGCGTACGAACCATTCAACGAAACATCATCGATATGGGCTTTCGGAGCCGAAGGCCCACTCGTGTACGGTTGATGACTGCACGGTACAAACCTTTATTCCTAGCCTGAGCTGTCAACACCTACATTGGACTGTTGATGACTGGAAACACGTTGCCTGGTTGGACGTGTCTCGTTTCAGATTGTATCGAGCGGATGGACGTGCACGGTTATGGAAACAAGGTCATGAATCCATCGACCGTGCATATCAGGAGGGGACTGTTCAAGCTGGTGGAGACTCTGTAATGGCGTGGGGTGTGTGCAGTTGGAGTGATATAGGACCCCTGCTACGGCTAGATACGACTCTGACAGGTGATACGTACATAAGCATCATAGCTGATCACCTGCATCCATTGATGTCCATAGTGCATTCCAACAGACTTGGTCATTTCCAACAGGACAATGCGACACCCCAGAAGTCCGGAATTGCTACAGAGTGGCTCTAGGAACACTCTTCTGTGTTTAAACAGTTCCACTTGCCACCAAACACTCCAGACATGGATGGTATTGAGCATACCTAGGATGGCTCGCAACGTGCTGTTCAGAAGAGATCTCCATCCCCTCGTACTTATTTATGGAGAGCCTTGCAGGATTTATGGTGTCAGTTGCCTCCAGCTCTACTTGAGACATTAATCAAGTCCATGCCACCTCGTGTGCTCACGGGGGCTCACGGGGGCCCTACACGATATGAGGTGTACCAGTTTTTTGGTTCTTCAGTGTGTAATTTGAGATCACCAGCTCGACTCCAGGGCACCACCAGGAATGATGGGTGAAGCTTTGACAACGCCAAGTACTCATGCTGGCGGAACGTCAGAAAAAAATCACCAAAGAAACGTCCACCGAAGAACCCGAGAGCCGGTCGCGGTGATCGAGCAGTTCTAGATGCTTCAGTCCGGAACCGCGCAACTGCTACGGTCGCAGATTTGAATCCTGCGTCGGGCATGGATGTGTGTGATGTCCTTAGGTTATTTGGGTTTAAGTAGTTCTAAGTTCTAGGGGACTGATGGCCCCTGATGTTAAGTCCCATAGTGCTCAGAGCCATTTTGAAGAACCCGATAAAGGCGCCAACAGTCAGCAAGTGGTGACGAAAGCCTTAACAATTTTGGACATATCGAAAGGTTTCTTCACCTGCTTTCAGTTTAAACTACGCGCTTAAATCGCTGATATTGACTGTATTTGTTGCCACAACCGACTGAGGTCGTGCATTTTCAATTTACTTGCCCCAAATTCGTTTCCCAATACACCAATGCTGGGATTCTAGCCGAGAGACCAAACGGTTGGTCAGATAAAAAAATCTGAAATGATCATTAATAAATTATTTAACCACGCAACGGATAACATGAATGCTGATCTACACGAATAATTACGAGCTTGTAACGATTGGAGAGAATTGTGTCATAAACGTGGGAGATTTTCTGTCCTTCGCTGATATAGGTAATCAGCTCTTTCTGTTATTTGTACTGCGCGTCATATAGTAACAAATAGAGTTTTTAAGTTGCTTACAATGAGGACATGGCGGGGAAAGAAGAGATTCGGGGTGACTGAACCAAACTTGACATGCTAAGAGCTTACGTTATCTTTAATTTCCAGTGCAGAAAAAATATTTATTATAAAAACGTTCCCTTAAGCTGAATTCCATCAGACTTTGGGTCGCTTAACCTTGCACGGCATCGATCGGTGGTGAGGAAGCGACAATTATGCGTGGCTTCCAAAAGGAAACATTCATTTACTCAGACATCCACCGGCAGATTCTCACTAAGTTCCCAAATTTAAGCCTGCATCAGGAGCTGTCGGTGGGATCTCGCAGCGTTTGTACTTAAATATACTGCATCAGCAACCCTGTCTCAATAGCGACCATTAAAGAAGTAGACAAAGGCCGGTTACTGAAAGGAGACGAAATTTCTGTTGAAAGGAAATCCTTGCGCTTACTGGTTCAGGCTGCAAAACAACGAACTGTAAAGTACCCACTCGCGGTTGTATCATGGCCCAAAGTTAAAGTTTTATTCTCAAAGAAAACTACTCACAAATATGAGCTCTTCAGTAGGAAAAAAATAATCTAGGTCGCAAAAGTAGCGTAACTTTTATTGCAACGTTTCGACTTTTTCAGGCATCTTTAGAAATCCTACATGGTAAAAATACGTAAAAGCAGATTAGATGGCCCTATCTAGCACGAAAAGGTGGTAAAACCTTCTTTTAAAATTTTATAAAACCATCAGAGTGAAGAGGGACTTACGTGTAGGAACTGCGTGTAACGCATAGTCATAAGTAGCCGAAATTCTGGTGTACACATAAAGTGCAAACGGAAAAGAATTTCAAAAAGACGTTGCCTTAGACTCGTAACGGAGAGTCAGATTGGACATTGGCAGTGTAACCGCGAAAGAGACGACAATCTTTACCTTTGGAGAAGTCATGCAGCTGTGCTAGGCTGAGGCCACACTTCTAATCTTGACACAAACATTGGTATACAAATTGTAGTGGCCCCGAATACACGATGACGTGTGCGCAAACTGCGTGAGACCGGCAGATCGGACGCTACCGTTGCAGCGGACCGAATCTCCGTTAGGTGGCGTTTACATGCTGGATGCGACCATATCTCTAATCCGCTTTTCTGTATTTTTACCGTGTAGAATTTCTGAAGATACCTGAAAAAGGCGAAACGTGTCAACAAAGCTTAACGCTATTTTTGCAAGTTACACTGCTGAAAATTCAGGGCGCATCAAAAAAGAGTCATCCGATTTGACACGTCTGTGTTTCTGAATTAATAAACATATACAATGAATTTTGCTTTTTGGTGAATGGGAAACTTAAAAAGTTTTTTTTGGCCCGCATATGTCAATGCGGTATTCAAATTGTTCCCACACTGCAGCGATCACGTCTTGAGTTACTCCTTCGACGACTGCTGTTATGCGATGTCTCAGTTCATTCATTGTTGTGGCCTACTGCGCTTGGTTTCTCGGTTGAGGATCCATAGCACCAACAGCCTGATCGAGGTGGTCCCACAAATTCTCCTGGGACTCTGGTCGACAAGGCAGTAAGGTAAACTCATCCTGGTGCTCTCCGAACTGCACAGATACACTGCTAGCTGTGTGGCACGTTGCATTGGCTTTGTCCGCAGCTCCAGGTCGTGCGGTAGCGTTCTCGCTTCCCGCGCCCGGGTTCCTGGGTTCGATTCCCGGCGGGGTCAGGTATTTTCTCTGCCTCGTGATGACTGGGTGTTATGTGATGTCCTTAGGTTAATTAGGTTTAAGTAGTTCTAAGTTCTAGGGGACTGATGACCATAGATGTTAAGTCCCATAGTGCTCAGAGCCATTTGACCCTTTTTTTTTTTTTTTTTTTTTTTTTTTTTTTTTTTTTTTTTTTTTTTTTTTTTGCATTGACCTTCTGGTAGATGTCATTGTGCCAAGAAAAAATAAACAACATGTACAGATGGATTTGGTCTTCAAGGGTAGATGCATACTCGTGCTGGTCCACTATGCCTTCCAGAATAACGACACTGCCACGAAAACATTTCTCAGACCATAACCCCTCTCATGGTTGCAGGATGTTTGCTTTCAGAAGTTTCCCGCCGAATTCGCCGACCACTATCTGTCCGATGGAGAATAAACGCGATTCCTTTGCAAAGGTCCAGCTACAGTACTGGCCTGCACACTCCGACCAGGCACCTACTGTGGACGCCATATTCAGCTACTTTACCTGAGTGCTCATTGAGGAGACACTGTCGGTAGCCTCGAAAGTCTCTTCGGGTTTGCTGCCGGATACTAAAATCAACTGGATCCAATATTTCGGCGATCCAGCTGTTCCACATCTTCAGGAGAACCCTGCTTCTGCTGGTGAGTCCCACTGAGAGCTGATGCCAAGGGCGGCGCAACCTGCTCAGTTGTTGGAGGGCAGCAACTGTGACTGGCAGCGCATGTGCTGTGTGAGACGTGGACACCTATATAGGACGTCGATTTGCAGCCTTGACACTCCTTCATCAGGGAAATTTCCAGCACCTCCCCCTCCCGGACGCTGAACTTCGCTGTGACATCTATCCTTCCCACTGACTGTAGCCTGCCCCTCCCCTCCCCCAGGGCCCCCCATTCCCTCTCCCCTCCTTCTCCCGGAGAGGATTTTCCTCCTTCCCCTCCCTCCTGAGTCTCTCCCATGTCCTTCCCTCCCTGGCCCCCTTCGGCGTGCTCCCCTCCCATCTCCCCCCCCCCCCTCTCCTACCCTCTCCCTCGCTTTTTCCCTTCTCCCTTGTCTCCATCCCCCTGGTGGATCCCCACAGTTTGCTCATCATCATCAGTGTGCTACGTTTCGTGTTTGGTCCTGTTCTCCTGTGACATCGAGCTCTGATTTTCATTGTGTGCTGGTCTCCTACATAGTGTTAGTGTCAGTGATTGTTATGTGCTACGCCGTCCATCGCTACTTTTATGCTCTGGCCATGTTTTGCCTTGTGTTTCTTTTAATTGTCGCAGTGAGTGGTTTTATGTGTACCGTTTTTAGCTTTTTATCAATATTTTGCAGTCACCCCCTTTTTTTACACTGTCTACTATTATGTTTCCCAGTTCATATGTCTGTTTCGCTGTATTTCCTCCTTTCTGTGTGTGTTTTTTTTTATGTCTCCATGTTCTGTACTTAATGTTTGCCTCCCGGCTGAAGAGCGACGCCAATACCACTGCCAGCCCGCCCCATATGGGGCATTGAAATACAATAAAGGAAAAAAGCCTTGTCATCACTTCTCAGCGGGACTCTGCAGTAGAAGCAGCGTTCTCCTGAAGATGGCGAGCAGCTGAATCGCTGAAATATTGGATCCAGTTCATTTTAGAACCCAGCAGCAAACCCGAAGAGACTTTCAAGACTTATTATGCTGGGAAAGCTTATGGAGGCACTGTTCGTAGCCCCTTGGTTTATCTGGGCGGTCAGCTGCTCTACAGTTGCAGATCTATTCGCCCGAAAACATCTCCACAGCCCTTGTTCACTCTGTAATCTATCCACCATGGTGCATCACAGTTGCCTCAACGCCAGTTTTGGATAGCGCCGTTTTGCCATGCAATATATACTTTACCCACAATAGGAAACAGTTTACAAATTTCACCTTTTCGAAGTTGTCCTACCATTGGCCTGAACATCCTTCTGGACGTTACATAAAGCACTCCGTCTCCACATTTCGACAACGACTACACTCCTCGGACATGGATGTGTGTGATGTCCTTAGGTTAGTTAGGTTTAAGTAGTTCTAAGTTCTAGGGGACTGATGACCTCAGCAGTTAAGTCCCATAGTGCTCAGAGCCATTTGAATTCGAACGCCTACACTGTTTTCTGCATCCCTCGATGCGTCTCATATATCTGCCCCGCTAGAAGTGCCACCTGCAGCCTGTTGATGTCGAACTATTTACATATAACTGGACTCTTGATTTTCTCCATTCTTTAATTAAAATCGAAAAGACTAAAAAGTAAAGATAAATAAGTAATTGTTTCTAATACATTGGAATGGATGAAGTTATGTAGCTACAGTGTCTATAAGTGGAGGCACGGTGGGCTGCATTGATAATGCTGTGGCAGTGTACCATGATTGGTACAGAGGGGTTCTTGAAATCTAGCTTACAGGAAATGTAGTACACACAGAGATGTCCAGAATGGGTGATGAGGCGTGGAAATATGATAAGATAGTAGAGAAACTATGTTTGGAAGGTACGTGGATGTGGAAGGCAAGACAGAATCCAGAGTGCTCAAGAATTGGTGATAATAGGGGAACCAATAAGGTTGGAATCAACTTCACAAATAGCATGGAATATGCGGAGGTGTTTAGAATATGTGGAGGTGTCCAATGAGGGTGTTCAGGGCAGAAGGAGGAAGGTAAAAGGATGCAGAAAGCGGGATGGAGTGGAAGATGTTCAAGGATTTGGAGGGACTTACAGAATTTTGGAGGAGAAGCTATCCATGCAGCTTTTGGGTAGGAGAGGATGGGCTGGATCAGGGTTTTGTAAGAGTGGAGAATAGTGGAGAGGTGAAAACCCCAAGTTTGGACAGTTAGTAGTTTTAGTCTATACTAGGCTTTCTGTTGAAAAATTAGTCGATGGATGTTGGCAGAAGATATTATAGTGTGTTAGCTAATTGGACAGGACAGTTGCAGATGGTGAGGTAGACATCCTGTAGCAGGAAGCTGCAGGTAGTTCATCCTTTAATTATTGGCTTAGTTTTGGAGGGGTTTACCTTTATCTGCCATTGGTTACACCAGGAGGTAAACTGATGGAGATTTTCAGAGTTCGTTGGAATTTCTGGAATGAGGAAAGCAGCGTCAGCATATGGAAGGAGGTGGACTGGTGCAGGTGGTTCAGGCATATCAGCAATTGCGAGGAGAAGACACAGTTAATAAATTTTGTTGGAGAACATCACTACGGACCACTGTTGATGACACCAACCAACGTACTCTCTACACCAACGAACCCCTTCTAGACAAAGACGCGGTTGAAGTGAAAATACATTTAACCGGCTTCTAAGCATACAAACCAGCCTGATTTAATCGGCATGAGATACGTATACCGGTAACAGTGGTATGTCTGTAGTGATCTGCTTAGGAGTGAGATGTCTGTTGCTTTTCGCCATTAGGGCTACATATCGATTCTCCTGCGCAGTGGTGCTCCATTTAGTGCCTCTAATATGCCTTCATATAGCGTTTCCATGTTCAGCGGCCTTTTTAAGGAGATAAAGGAATGAAGAGAGGTCAGAGCCTTGGGACACATCTGCAGTGATATGGAGGGTATGTGAGATGATATTGTTAATAGTGACAAAGAATGAGCTATTAGATACGAACCATACAATGAGGCGGACTTAATTAATTGGAGATGAATAAGTTTGGAGGTTGAAAACGAGACCAGAATGCCTCTCCATGGCGAGGGAAACAAAAATGCTGGGTTTTTCGGTGTTTAGCTGGTAAGATAGAAGGTGAGCGAGGTAAAGGAGTTCGTTATCGGAGGAAAAACTGGGATGGAAACCGTACTGACTATCAGGGTGGAGGTCATGTTGCTGGATCTGTTGGGAGAGGGTGGACTCAAAGAACTTTTCAAATACTGGTGGAGGCTAATGAGATGATAAGAGGTGGTTCGAAAAAAAGTGGGATTTATAAGGTTTTTCACAGTTAAGGATGATAACCTGTGGAGAAGATCGTGTTATAAAGCATTGCAAAGGTGGCAAGAAAGATAATAGGTCATTCTTTGAGGTGCCAGTAGGTAATACGGTCGTGACCAGGGCAAGTGTTCCGTTTTTTGTGAAGTACTTATTGTAGTCATGTACTGTGACAGATGTGTTTAATCTGTTTGTGATGTGCTGTCCAAGTAGTGGAGATTGGGAGCCAGTGGTCGGTGTGATGGAACTCTAGAGGCGGAGACATTCATCCAGTAGAGGGTTTCGAATGACTGATGATGACTTTGATGAAGTTGCGCCATACCTGATGGCGGGATGAGACCCGGCTCTGGAAGTGCAGAATTAAAGAAGTCATCACTTAGTGACAGACAGCGGGTGATTCGTCATAAATCTGGAAAACTGTGACGTCAGCAACAGATAGCGGAGCGGGAGAAGCGACTGGTGCGACACCTGGCGGCGACCTGTGGAGCGAGAGCCGGGCCATGTGGTTTATCACAACGCGGGGGCGGGGGGGAGGGGGGCAGCGGCAGGTGGTGGGGGTGATGACGCAAGCGGCCCGGAGGCAGCGGTTTGCGCGGAAAATCGCAGCTGGCCGGGGCATTGGATTCCGGCACACTGCCTCGCAATAGCTGCCTGATTTCTCTGAGCTTCTCTTCCCTCCTCTCTCTACCTCCTTCTTCTCTCCGTCTCTCTCTCTCTTTCTCCTTCTCAACAAATTTTGGATGCGCTTTACGTCAGTAATAACGGGGTACAAAAAGGAACAACAAGATCAATATGAAGCGTGGAGACCTTTTATTTTTAAAGTGACTGACTTTAATTTTTGGATTTTATTCATTTGTTCAGTGTCGGTATATTTTGTGCTGATGGTGCCTCACAGTTCACTAGTACCTGAAAAAAGCCGTATTTCCCAAACACTAGTTGCTGCTGGTGAAACAGCCCTTTAGTCAATACCCGTTTCGATGAACTACTCATCGTCAAGTAAGATAAAATTATTTATGAACAGCCTATATGGCAAGGCAAATGGCTCTGAGCACTATGCGACTTAACTTCTAAGGTCATCAGTCGCCTAGAACTTAGAACTAATTAAACCTAACTAACCTAAGGACATCACACACATCCATGCCCGAGGCAGGATTCGAACCTGCGACCGGAGCGGTCGCTCGGCTCCAGACTGTAGCGCCTAGAACCGCACGGCCATTCCGGCCGGCTATATGGCAAGGATCTTCCTGTGGTGTCAAAAATAAAATAAAATTCTCAGTGAACTCGGCTTAGATAGTAAAACCACAGTTCCATTTAAGCAAACAGTTACAAAAGCCCATTCCAATGTGAAATGTAAAGGTGACATTTGTAGAAGTTTTGGGATTAAAACTGGAGTCAGAAAGGTAGAGTATCTCTCCGTACTGGTCTTTAGATGTGTTCTAGGAAATGTCAGAGGTGAATGGACAACATCATTAAGAGAAAGCCAAATCATTGAGCGAGTTAGATAAGGTTACAATAGGGACGAGCTAAAAATTGGCAGCCTAAGTATTTTTCAGACAATGGAAACAGCTACTAGACAGACACAGATGCTGAAAGAACAAGCTGAAAAGTCGGGCTTACGAATCTCCTTGGGGAAAAACCAAATTTATAGAAAACATTAAGGGTGCTCCCAAGATAGGGAAAACTAAATATGGAAAAATTGGAGGAGTTAACAAATATATGTATCTAGGAGAAGTCATTGAACATTTCGAAGAGAGCAGCCATCGAAGCAAGAGTTAATAAGATGAAAACAGCGTACTACCTCACTAAGCATGTTTAGGGACAATAACGCATCGACTTCCCTCAATTCTCCCAAAATATCTATTTTTATGTAACTAATGCTTAAAAAACATTAAATCTCAAGGTTTACTCACTGATCGAAAACGGTCTGCTATTGGCTGAAGCTCAGGTGACGTCACAGGCTAGGAAATATCTGTGTGTTCCAGCAGTGTTACCTGAAGTAACTAGTGTTTTTTCGCAAACAGTTTAATTATTTAAAGTTGGAAAATGCATTTAGAACTTTTACTAGCAATGTAAAGGAATTCTGTGAAGGCTGATGGCTGGAACCTTTCAAAAGTTGGTGCGTTTATGATCCCTTATTTCTTCAAAAACAATGCAGATAATTATGTTTCGGAAATAAGAAACGTGAAAACTGCACTGCATGGCGACTGTGAAGGAAGCACTGTGACACAACAAAAGTTCGCAGAATTGTCTTAAAACTGAGGGAAAATGGGTCTGGATTCAGAATGAGATTTTCACTCTGCAGCGGAGTGTGCGCTGATATGAAACTTCCTGGCAGATTCAAACTGTGTGTCCGACCGAGACTCGAACTCGGGACCTCTGCCTTTCGTGGGCAAGTGCTCTACCATCTGAGCTACCGAAGCACGACTCACGCCCGGTACTCACAGCTTTACTTCTGGATTATTTGCACAGATCGTGCTGAAAACGTTTTCCAAGAGAACTTGTGCAAGCCTGTACAATAAAGCAAATTGGAAATTTCTTCGTTCAGAAGATAATTCTGATTATTAATTGCTGTGATTGCTGCCAAAACTACTACTGTTTTCCGGATATTTCTTTTCTCAGTTTTCAAATTACCAGACAGCGTAATAACACTCATGAGGAATAGGAGGGCACCATCGTGTTTGCCATCAACAGCTTTACACATTGCAGTTTTTCTGTTCCTCCAGATCATTAATTTAAACCACTGAAAAATTATGTCTGGAAAATATGCAGTTGACGTAGCAAAATTTTATGGTATCTGTTGTTCTACTGCATACTTAATACCATAATTTAAAAGTGCTGAAGCAGGACCAACTTTCATTTTATCTTGATACCTTAGTCTTATTACATTTCCTCGTAGTTTCCAAGAAAAGTTCAATTTTTGAACTTCCTGTCAGATTAAAACTGTCTGCCAAACCGAGACTTGAACTCGGGACCATTGCCTTTTGCGAGCAAGTGTTCAAGTGTTCTTTTTGTCAAAAGATACAGCTTTACAACACACTCAATGCAGACACTAGGAAGTGGCAAATATTACCTTCACCGACTTGTTGGGAAAGAATAATGTGGTCGTAAACCGTTAAATAGTTCCTTAGGTTCATCAGAATAAGTGTTACATGAGGCAACATTCACAGTTTCCAAACACCATCCTCGTGATTCATTTAAAATTGACTAGGTGTACAACGAAGACAATAAATGAAAATAGATATTAAAATGTAATATGATATACAATTTAAAGCTATTACATAAATGCATTACGAATAACGTAAAGTTAAAAAGACGGCAGTATTAAGCGGAAAAAGCCAACCATGCACCGAGAGGACCAAAAATTCAAATGTTCAAATGTGTGTGAAATCTTATGGGACTTAACTGCTAAGGTCATCAGTCCCTAAGCTTACACACTACTTAACCCAAATTATCCTAAGGACAAACACACACATCCATGCCCGGGGGAGGACTCGAACCTCCGCCGGGACCAACCGCACAGTCCATGACTGCAGCGCCTAGACCGGGCGGCAGAGGACCAATCGTCATTTGCTTCAAATTTCATGGAGATACGTTTCACGTATACAACTAAATGAAAGGCAGTCTGTTGTTTGCCATGCACGTTTCGCATCTTTTATTTATGAAGCATCTTCAGTAGCCTGTAATATATGTTAATTTTTATACGTTTAACAAATATGTTATGTAGTACTTACAATGTGTTACTATGTTTCATTTTGTAAGGTTTTTCTCTCGTTTTCAAGATTAGAAACAACTTTTGTAGACTAGATTTTGTGATTTTAAATTATCGTTTGTTTTACTTACGATTTCTAGTGGTTTTAGTTCATATTTGTGGTCCTCGAGATGTATTCTTTTGGCCACTTGCGTCAGTTGACCAATTTCGAGCGTTTTTTCATCCACATATATTACATCACTTGCGCTTTTCATTTTATGGTCAATTTGTGTGTGTTTACAGCGCGTAGCATTGCCAACTGTTGTTGAGTGTTTATTTTTTCGTCTTTTGTTTGTGTTTTGCGTAAGGTGTGATATTTTTGTGTATGTTTGCTTGTATGTGTCTGTTGTTATGTGTGCATGTGTCGTTTCTTGTCAGAATGTTTTGTGTGTGTGTGTGTGTGTGTGTGTGTGTTTGTGTGACACACACACGCACACACAGAGAGAGAGAGAGAGAGAGAGAGAGAGAGAGAGAGAGAGAGAGAGAGAGAGAGAGAAGGGGGAGGTGAAGACGATTCACTAATTATTTACTCCGGTTTACCTTCAGACTTCCGTCTGTTATTGTTTTAGTGGCTAACATGATCAGTGAGTTGCTGCTTGTATTCATTTGGTCATTAATTACTTACCTTGCAAGGGCTCTTTCTGCGTGAAGGTTTTATTTGTAACGTCAGGAGTAGTAGGTTGCGATTCTTCACTCTCATAATTTTCATGCCTTGTTCCATGTTGGACGTTCATAACCATATTTTATCAGCTGTTTGGCAAAGGTAGAGTGGCTCTTCTCATACTTCCAGCTTCTTATATATTCTTTATACCCAGTTCTGCAATTCCTGTCTGTCATCCTCAGATATACTGATTCACATTCTTGGCACTCCAACTGATATACAGCTGCTCCTTGGTATATATCTGGTTAGTCTATTGTTGTTTGTAAATGTGATTGGAGTGTGTTTCTTTTTCTGTAAGCAATGTGCAATTCCTATTTCTTTAATGTATTTGCTACCCTGTGTGTCGACTTGTGTTTCTGTGTTAAAGTGTACCATTTCTTTGTGTTAGGTGTGTCATCTACATCTACATTTATACTCCGCAAGCCACCCAACGATGTGTGGCGGAGGGCACTTTACGTGCCACTGTCATTACCTCCCTTTCCTGTTCCAGTCGCGTATGGTTCACGGGAACAACCACTGCCGGAAAGCCTCCGTGCGCGCTCTAATCTCTCTAATTTTACATTCGTGATTTCCTCGGGAGGTATAAGTAGGGGGAAGCAATATATTCGATACCTCATCCAGAAACGCACCCTCTCGAAACCTGGACAGCAAGCTACACCGCGATGCAAAGCGCCTTTCTTGCAGAGTCTGCCACTTGAGCTTGCTAAACATCTCCGTAACGCTATCACGCTTACCAAATAACACTGTGACGAGACGCGCCGCTCTTCTTTGGATCTTCTCTGTCTCCTCCGTCAACCCGACCTGGTACAGTTCCCACACTGATGAGCAATACTCAAGTATAGGTCGAACGAGTGCTTTGTAAGCCACCTCCTTTGTTGATGGACTACATTTTCTAAGGTCTCTCCCAATGAACCTCAACCTGGTACGCGCCTTACCAACAATTAATTTTAAATGATCATTCCACCTCAAATCGTTCCGTACGCATACTCCCAGATATTTTACAGAAGTAACTGCTACCAGTGTTTGTTCCGCTATCATATAATCGTACATTAAAGGATCCTTCTTTCTATGTATTCGTAATACATTACATTTGTCTATGTTAAGCGTCAGTTGCCACTCCCTGCACCAAGTGCCTATCCACTGCAGATCTTCCTGCATTTCGCTGCAATTTTCTAATGCTGCAACTTCTCTGTGTACTACAGCATCATCCGCGAAAAGCCGCATGGAACTTCCAACACTATCTTCTAGGTCATTACCGTTACTGTCACTGTTTTGCGTTTCTGTGTGTTGTATCATCTACGGGGTTTTTCGGTGTTTGTGTTCTCCGCTTGTTTTCTTTTTTTCTTTAGCTGTGTTTTGATTTTTTGGTTGAGTCTTTGTACTACATAGGTATTGTAACCGTTGGTTGTGGCTATCCATGTCACGGTTTCCCAGTCAAATTGTACAACAGTTTCAAGAATATCCATCTCAGACTCCACAAGACCATCCAACACATCATATTCAATCAGGCTTACGAAATAAATCATGTAATTCCAAGTGATATTAATGTAAAGATCAGAAACAACTTGTTGGTAGCACAAAGAACGACATTATTGGCAGGAAAGACGTGGTAAGAAAATGAAATCCAATCGCTTTATACCAAGATATCAATGCTTAATAAAATGTTACGTGATGTACATTTTGATTTATCTGCATTTATTAACAGCTCAACAGTAAAAACTGAAAGCATCACAGCGGGAACACTTCAGTATATACAGAACAAACACAAACCAAAAATTAGAACACCCATTAACAAAAACAACCAGAAAGGAGAACATGACAAATTACAACACACAGACCAGCACAATTTCACCCAAAACAAATAAACGTCACAGATATCGACTTAACAGATAATGGAACAGAGCTGTTAGAGAAAGGACTCAAACACAACCCCCAGTAGGCGACCACTACATAGAAAAGAACGCATCGTGACAGAGGAAGAGAAACCAGAAAATAACACTGTAAATATGGAGCCAACACGAGAACTAGTGAAGAAAGAAATTAATAACATAATCACCGTGTCAAATAAAGAGCAAGAAAGGAAACTTCAAACACAAAACAACACCACTAAGAAATTAAAAGAAAAACTACTACCTAACATCTTGAGAAAGCCAACAGCCACAGATATAACAATGCATGCTTCATCCAACCACTTGCAAAATCAAGAATTAGCGGTCCTACGACACATGTTATACACACTAAATAACATCCCACTAAGGAAATAAAGCTACAGAAAAAAATACAGCTTATAGTCACAAACAACTTTTGCAAGACTTATACAGTACAAAGACTTAACCAAAGAGTCAAAACACAGCTGAAGAAAAAATGAAAACAAGCCGAGAACACGAACACCCAAAACGCCCACAGACGCTACAGCACGCACAGAAACACAAAACAGTAACACTCATGACATGACTAACGCAAAGAAATGATGCAATTTAACGTAAAAACACAAATCAATACACAGGACAGTAAATATATTAAAGAAACAGAACAAGAAACACACACCAATCACATTTACAACCAACAACAGACAAACCAGATAAATACCAACGAACAGATATCTACCAGTTATAGTGCCAAGAACGTGAATCAGTATATCTGGCGATGGCAGGCAGAAATTTCAAAAGCTGCGTATTAAGAACAAATAAGAATCTGGAAGTATGAAAATAGCCACTCTATCTTTGCCAAACAGCTGATAAAACATGAACATGAACCATCCAACATGGAACAAGACAGGAAAGTTATTAGAGTGAAGAATCACAACAATACAAAAAACTTTCGACACAAAAAGCCCTTACAAAGAAAGTAATTAATGACTAAATGAATATAAATAACAAGTGACTGATCATGTTAGCCACTACAACAATAACAAAAAGAAATGTGAAACATAAGCAGAGTAAATAATTAATGAATCTTCGTCTCCTCCCCCTTCTCTCTCTCTCTCTCTCTCTCTCTCTCTCTCCCTCTCTCTCTCTCTAACACACACACACACACACACACACACACACACACAAGCACACACACACACACACACACAGTCGCACACCACTCAAACACAAACAACTCTCTCAAGAAACGACACATCACACATAACAAAATACACATACACACAAACACACCCAAAGCAGATGAGACCATAGCACAGCACCGACAATAGACGAAAGAAAGAAACACAACCACAGTTGGCAACACTACACACTGCAAACAAACACATGTTGATCACAAAATGATACAATGTGATGCATGCAGGTGAAAAAAACGCTAGAAATCAGCGAACTGGAGCGTGAGAACAGAATGAACACATCTCCAAGACCACACATATGGACTAACAACACTAGAAATCGTAAGTAACACAAATCGATATTTTAATCTCTCGACATCTGTGCTACAAACGTTACTCCTAAATTGAAAACAAGGGAAAAACGTAACAAAATGAAACACCAAACACGTTGTAACTACCACATTATACATTTACTATAGGTATAAAAATAAATATGTATTGCAGGCAACTGAAGATCTTTAAAAAAAAGAAGCGAAACGCATATGGCAAAAAACAAACCGCCTTTTATTTACTTGCGTAGACTGAACATACCTCCATGAATTGCTTTAGGAGTCTAGCACACTACATCTTATGCTACAAGCAATGTGTTCTTGTGTAGAGTTTACTTACATCAAAATGTTCCTCATAGAAGTAAATAAACAAATCCAGTGACGACTATATCATTTTGATCTCTACGAGCGAGCTGCAACAACATTTTATATATCTTCTCATTCTTTGAAATGCTGAGAAACAATTCTTCGGGTGTTTTTATAGATGCACTTGTACAATATGGTACGACACACAATTTGTAACCAATTTTCCGAAAAATAAGTTCCAGAACAAAATATCAGTGTCAATGAACTTTACGACAGTAGGAGCAGCATGCCAGCCAGTGACGTCACCAGCATCACGTGACCCAAATGGAGCATTTTAATGCGTTTTGAAATTATCTGAATTTCAGTTCCGCTTATTTCTATACTGCAAGTCACGAGGGAAAAAAGACATAATTAACTATTCAAGACGATTCCCAGAAAACAAGCAAATACGAATTGCGTGACCTGTGCCTCGACATTAGATGCGACATACTTTCGGAAACCTACCATGGACTAGTTGAATTTATGTCATGGAGAAACTGTTATTCTACTCCGTTCCGGAGGTGGCCCAACATGTTGCTAAGCACGTAGCCGTTATCTTTTGGTTCTCCGGTGTATATACTGCTAGTAAAATATGCATGGTACAGGGTGTTTGAAAAATGACCGGTATATTTGAAACGGCAATAAAAACTAAACGAGCAGCGATAGAAATACACCGTTTGTTGCAATATGCTTGGGACAACAGTACATTTTCAGGCAGACAAAATTTCGAAATTACAGTAGTTACAATTTTCAACAACAGATGGCGCTGCGGTCTGGGAAACTCTATAGTACGATATTTTCCACATATCCACCATGCGTAGCAATAATATGGAGTAGTCTCTGAATGAAATTACCCGAAACCTTTGACAACGTGCCTGGCGGAATGGCTTCACATGCAGATGAGATGTACTGCTTCAGCTGTTCAATTGTTTCTGGATTCTGGCGGTACACCTGGTCTTTCAAGTGTCCCCACAGAAAGAAGTCACAGGGGTTCATGTCTGGCGAATAGGGAGGCCAATCCACGCCGCCTCCTGTATGTTTCGGATAGCCCAAAGCAATCACACGATCATCGAAATATTCATTCAGGAAATTAAAGGCGTCGGCCGTGCGATGTGGCCGGGCACCATCTTGCATAAACCACAAGGTGTTCGCAGTGTCGTCTAAGGCAGTTTGTACCGCCACAAATTCACGAAGAATGTCCAGATAGCGTGATGCAGTAATAGTTTCGGATCTGAAAAATGGGCCAATGATTCCTTTGGAAGAAATGGCGGCCCAGACCAGTACTTTTTGAGGATGCAGGGACGATGGGACTGCAACATGGGGCTTTTTGGTTCCCCATATGCGCCAGTTCTGTTTATTGACGAAGCCGTCCAGGTAAAAATAAGCTTCGTCAGTAAACCAAATGCTGCCCACATGCATATCGCCGTCATCAATCCTGTGCACTATATCGTTAGCGAATGTCTCTCGTGCAGCAATGGTAGCGGCGCTGAGGGGTTGCCGCGTTTGAATTTTGTATGGATAGAGGTGTAAACTCTGGCGCATGAGACGATACGTGGACGTTGGCGTCATTTGGACCGCAGCTGCAACACGGCGAACGGAAACCCGAGGCCGCTGTCGGATCACCTGCTGCACTAGCTGCGCGTTGCCCTCTGTGGTTGCTGTACGCGGTCGCCCTACGTTTCCAGCACGTTCATCCGTCACGTTCCCAGTCCGTTGAAATTTTTCAAACAGATCCTTTATTGTATCGCTTTTCGGTCCTTTGGTTACATTAAACCTCCGTTGAAAACTTCGTCTTGTTGTAACAACACTGTGTTGTAGGCGGTGGAATTCCAACACCAGAAAAATCCTCTGTTCTAAGGAATAAACCATGTTGTCTACAGCACACTTGCACGTTGTGAACAGCACACGCTTACAGCAGAAAGACGACGTACAGAATGGCGCACCCACAGACTGCGTTGTCTTCTATATCTTTCACATCACTTGCAGCGCCATCGGTTGTTGAAAATTGTAACTACTGTAATTTCGGAAGTTTGTCTGCCTGGTTGGTTGGTTTGGGGAAGGAGACCAGACAGCGTGGTCATCGGTCTCATCGGATTAGGGAAGGATTGGGAAGGAAGTCGGCCGTGCCCTTTCAGAGGAACCATCCCGGCATTAGCCTGGAGTGATTTAGGGAAATCACGGAAAACCTAAATCAGGATGGCCGGACGCGGGATTGAACCGTCGTCCTCCCGAATGCGAGTCCAGTGTCTAACCACTGCGCCACCCCGCTCGGTTTGTCTGCCTGAAAATGTACTGTTGTCCCAAGCATATTGCAACAAACGGTGTATTTCTATCGCTGCTCGTTTAGTTTTTATTGCCGTTTCAAATATACCGGTCATTTTTTAAACACCCTGCATGTAGGTCCACGACAATGAAATTAGTTTCAAAGAAACGTAGTAGAAATTGTCAAGAAGGTCAGAAGCAACAAGGCAAGACTTTGCTTTTTCAGGGTAATACCACGAAATTAACGTGTGGTGCAGCTGTTATTAGAACCGTTAGGAACGATTGTTGTTATTGTGTGCCAGAGAACGTGCGCATAACGAGAGAGAGGACCAGCTGCTAGCAAATCGCCCCTTCCGCCTCTCGCTACCACTCAAGACGAGAGCGCTTTCGCAAGAGACGGGAATGGTGAAGTTCTTCCTTCGCAGAAAGGGATGAGAGGGAGGACGCGATCCTCAACCTTAACAGGCGGGCCGACCGGCCGTAATGATGTCACATCGTTACCCCGGCAGCCAATCACGCGGAAGCCGTTCCGCCCCCATATTTCCCGATAACAGCTGCATCGGAGCAACGCCGAATGCTACTCCATTTTCCCGTTCCCCTCTTCCCAGCCTTCGATTCTCTTTTGTTTTTTCTCGATCTCCATCCCCCTGTCTTTTGTGCCCCCTGTCCCAGCGACCGGCGTACCTCCGACGAACTCATTAAATTTACAAATACCTGTTAGGTCTCTCCAGCAACAGACTTTATCGGTGCTTCATTACTGATGTTTGCTATTCTACTGTATACAGGGCCTTTCACAAATGGACCTGTACACCTCTAGAGGCTGGTTACGGGACTAGGAAGATAAAATGCACTTTCTGGACCCAAGATTTCGACACCAAAATGTTATTCCTGTCTCTCTTATTTAAATGCACTCCCTGACAAAAAAGCGAACCACATAGAAGATGCTTAGAGGTAAATATATCTTCGTCACACCATCAGTGGGTATGTAAATGATTAGAACTGTATTTTGACAGGTAGGACGGACTCCAGACTGCATTAATGTTGTACATGTTTGGTGTTATTGCCAAACCTACTAAACCAACAGTCTTGCCACATAAGTAATACTGCACTCATGCTCATAAATTAAGGATAATGCTGATACATGGTGGAGCAAAGCTCTGGTGGGCGGCCTGCAGGTTTAAATCACCTCGAGGTATGACCATGCAGTGCATTTGACCTGCGGTCATCGCGCAGTGGCGCTGGCAGCAGTCCAAATATGCAAAGGTGTCTTGATGCTTGTCAGAGTACAGTGCAGCGAGTAAGTGTGCAGACGTTTTCAGACGTTCTAATGGTGACTGTGTGTTGAAATAGGCTCACAGAACTCATATTGATGACGTTATGAGGGGTATGATACTAGGGCGCCTGGAGGCTGGTCAAACACAGCAGGTCGTAGCACGGCCCCTCAATGTGCCGCAAAGTGTGATCTCAAGATTATGGCAAGGATTCCAGCAGACAGGAAAAGTGTCCAGGCGCTACAGTACGGGACGTCCACAGTGTACAACACCACAAGAAGACCGATATCTCACCATCAGTGCCCGCAGACGGCCACGGAGTACTGCAGGTAGCCTTGCTCGGGACCTTACCGCAGCCACTGGAACAGTTGTCTCCAGACACACAGCCCACAGAGGAGCAAAGTGCATTCCACTGACCCCTGGTCACAGGAGAGCCCGTAAAGCCCGGTGTCAAGAACACAGTACATGGTCACTGGAACAGTGGTCCCAGGTTATGTTCACAGACGAGTCCAGGTATAGTCTGAACAGTGATTCTCGCCGGGTTTTCATCTGGCGTCAACCAGGAACCAGATACCAAACCCCTTAAAGGTCTTTGAAAGGGACCTGTGTGGAGGTCGTGGTTTGATGGTTTGGGGTGCGATTAGAATTGGTGCACGTACACCCCTGCATGTCTTTGCCAGAGGAACTGTATCAGGTCAGGTGTATCGGGAAGTCATTTTGCACCAGTATATCCGCTTTTCAGGGGTGCAGTGGGTCCCACCTTCCTGTTGATGGATGATAACGCACGGCCCCACGAACTGACGTCGTGGAAGAGTACCTTGAAACAGAAGGTATCAGGCGAATGGGGGGTCTGCCTGTTTTCCAGACCTAAACCCCATCGAGCACGTCTGGGATACTCTCGGTCGGCGTATCGCTGCACGTCTTCAAACGCCTACGACACTTCAGGAGCTCCGACAGGCACTGGTGCAAGAATGGGAGGCCCGCAGCTCGTGGTCGTGCGGTAGCGTTATCGCTTCCCACGCCCGGGTTCCCAGGTTCGATTCCCGGCGGGGTCAGGGATTTTCTCTGCCTCGTGATGGCTGGGTGTTGTGTGATGTCCTTAGGTTAGTTAGGTTTAAGTAGTTCTAAGTTCTGGACTGATGACCATAGATGTTTAATCCCATAGTGCTCAGAGCCATTTTTGAAGAATGGGAGGCTATACCCCAGCAGCTGCTCGACCACCTGATCCAGAGTATGCCAACCCGTTGTGCAGCCTGTGTTCGTTTGCATGGTGATCATATCCCATACTGTTTTCGGGGTACATGCGCAGGAAACAGTGGCGTTTCGTAGCACATGTGTTTCGGGACGGTTTTCTCAACACCAATACCGTGGACTTGCAGATCCGTGTCGTGTGTGTTTCCTATGTGCCTGTGCTATTAGCGCCAGTTTTGTGTAGTGCCACGTTATGTGTGGCACCACATTCTGCAATTATCCTTAATTTATGAGCATGAGTGTAGTTCCTGTCAGATCACCAAAGTTAAGGCCTGTCGGGCTTGGCTACCACTTGGGTGGCTCGCCGTCTGGGTCTGCCGAGTGCTGTTGGCAAGTGGAGTGCCCTCAGCCCTTGTGAGGCCAACTGAGAAGCTCCTTGATTGAGGAGTAGCAGCTGCCGTCATGAAAACTGACAATGGTCAGGAGAGCATTGTGCTGACCACATGCTGCCCTGTATCCGCATTTGGTGATACCTATCGGCTGAGGGTGGGCTGGCGGTCGGTTGGTACCGTTCGGCCTTCTGAGGCGTGTTTTGAGGAAGTGAACGCCTGGTAGGGTGTATAAGGGGCGTCAACAGCTCAGATGTTGAGTGACCACTGTCAACGGCATGGAGATGCCACATACTCGTGTGAGACAATGTTTCAACACTTCACAGAGTTGTCTCCATTTTGCCGACTGGTCGAATTGTGTAATAGCCAGAATTGTGAGGCATTGGCATGTTGGACTAAATGGTAACGTAAGGGCAGGCATACTCCTCATCAAGGTTCTAGTTGACCGTATTTGACCATCACGAAGGAGGATTGCCGTATTGTGCACCACATCATCACATCTACACCTGCTGTCTGAGAAATGGTGTCACAGTAACATTTTGTGTCATCCAGCACCAACGGTCAGAATCCAGTAGCAGCCACACTAGGTAATTACAGTCTCATGCGTTGGCTGCCGTTAACACCACAACACAATTGCCTCCATTTGGAGTGGTGACTGGGAGGGCTGGACTGCTGATGGATGGGGTTGCATTGTCCTTAGTGATCAATCCGGTTCAGCACTAATCCAAATGATCATTGTTCAGGGTACGAGAGCAACCAGGGGAGGAGACCCTTTCTTCCACAGCTCTGGAGAGGCACAGCGGTTGCGTCATAGTATGAGGTTCGAATGGTTCAAATGGCTCTGAGTACTATGGGACTTAACATGTATGGTCATCAGTCTGGTATGAGGTAATGACGGAAAAAACCGACCGGTTCAAACTTTTAGTTCCGCGTAACCTATGTTTTCGGTATTTCTTTGGTCTGGCTTATAACAAGGTAAAAAAGTTAGCATATCAATTTAGCCTAGCAGCAGTGCTAGATTTCTTCGGTTTTAAATGACTCTTTTTAGAAAACATAGTAATGTATATTCGTAAAAATCCCAATGCTTTGAAATACTGTGCCGTTTTATACTGGAGAGCCAAAGATATTTGTACACCTGCCTGATATCGTGTAGGACCTTCCGCGAGCACATGACATGGCATGGACTCGACTAATGTCTGAAGTTGCGCTGGAGGGAATTGACCCCATTAATATTGCAGGGCTGTCAATAAATCCGTAAGAGGATGAAGATCTCTTCTGAACAGCACGTTGCAAGGCATCACAGATACGCTCAACAGTGTTCATGTTTGGGGAGTTTCGTGGACAGCGAAACAGTTTAAACTCGGAAGAATGTTCCTGAAGACCCTCTGTGGCATTTTTGGACGTACGGGGTGTCGCATTGTCCTGCTGGAATTGCCCAAGTCCGTCTGAATGCACAATGCACATTAATGGATGCAGGTGATCAGACAGGATGCTTACGTACGTGTCACTGTCATAGTCGTATCTAGACGTATCAGGGGCCCCACATCACACCAACTGCACACGCCTCACACCATTACAGAGCTAGCACCACTCACTGCAGATGTGCGTGGTCTATGGATTCATGGGGTTGTCTGCATAGCCACACACGTCCATTTGATTGACAGAATTTGAAACGAGACTCGTCCTACCAGGCAACATGTTCCCAGCCATCAAGAGCCCCCCTCCTGCCGGAGGTTCGAGACAAAAATGGTTCAAATGGCTCTAAGCACTATGGGACTTAACATATAAGGTCATCAGTCTCCTAGACTTAGAACTACTTAAACCTAACTAACCTAAGGACAACACACACAGCCATACCCGAGGCAGGATTCGAATCTGCGACCGTAGCAACGGCGCGGTTCCAGACAGAAGCGGCCGGCGAGGTTCGAGTCCTCCCTCGGGCATGTCTGTGTGTGTTGTTCTTAGCATAAGTTAGTGTTAGTTTAAGTAGTGTGTAAGTCTAGGGACCAATGACCAAAGCAGTTAGGTCCCCTAGGAATTCACACACACACACATCAAGAGTCCAATGCCGGTGTTGACGGGCCCAGGCGACGCATAAGGCTTTGTGTCGCGCAGTCATCAGCGGTACACGAGTGATCATTCGTCTCCGAAAGCCCATATCGATGGTATTTCGTTGAATGGTTAGACACTTGTTGATGGCCCAGCATTGAAATCTGCAGCAATTTTCGGAAGGGTTGCACTTCTGTCACCTTGAACGATTCTCTTGAGTCGCCTTTGGTCCCGTTCTTGCAGGATATTTTCCGGCCTTAGCCATGTCTGAGATTTGATGTTTTGCCGGATTCCTGGTATTCACGGTACACTCGTGAAATGGCCGTACGGGAAAATCCAAATTCCGTCGCTACCTTGCAGATGCTGTGTCCCATAGCTGGTGCGCGGTGACTGCAACACCACCTTCAAACCCGCTTAAAATCTTGATAAGCTGCCATTGTAGCAGCAGTAACCGATCCAACTCTTTCGCCAGACACTTGTTGTCTTACATAGGCGTTGCCGACCGCAGCGCCGTATTCTGCCTGTTTACGTATCTCTTTATTTGAATACGCGTGCCTATACCAGCATCTTTGGCACTTCAGAGTAGAATGTATCAGTCCAATTTCGAAAAGAATGAGGGCAGTTGAGAACTGATGTAAGAATCAGCACGGCACTGCTGACACAACGGTTACCAGATGGCACGTAGTGTGGTACATTAGACGGTAAGCATGTGCCTGCAACGTGCAAGACATGCTCCCACCTGGTCTATAAAGCAGTTTCTCACTGTTGTTCTCAGACAACGGCTACACTGCGGAATGGTACCGTCCCTAGTATGAAAGTTACGAAGTACAGATGCAGCGAATGCTTCGCAAGTTTTAAAAATTAAAAGTGAGAGGAGGCACAACAGACTTGCCACGTCATACAAGAAATAGGAAGTGCAGGGAAGCTAAGACGAAATGGCTGCAGGAAAAATGTGAAGACATCGAAAAAGATATGATTGTCGGAAGGACAGACTCACCATACAGGAAAGTCAAAACAACCTTTGGTGACATTAAAAGCAACGGTGGTAACATTAAGAGTGCAATGGGAACTCCACTGTTAAATGCAGAGGAGAGAGCAGATAGGTGGAAAAAATACACTGAGAGCCTCTATGAGGGTGAAGATTTGTCTGATGTGATAGAAGAAGCAGGAGTCGATTTAGAAGAGATGGATCCAGTATTAGAATCGGAATTTAAAAGAGCTTTGGAGGACTTACGGTCAAATAAGGCAGAAGGGATAGATAACATTCCATCAGAATTTCTAAAATCATTGGGGGAAGTGGCAACAAAACGACTATTCACGTTGGTGTGTAGAATATATGAGTCTGGCGACATACCATCTGACTTTCGGAAAAGCATCATCCACACAATTCCGAAGACGGCAAGAGCTGACAAGTGCGAGAATTATCGCACAATCAGCTTAACAGCTCATGCATCGAAGCTGCTTACAAGAATAACATACAGAAGAATGGAAAAGAAAATTGAGAGTGCTCTAGGTGACGATCAGTTTGGCTTTAGGAAAAGTAAAGGGACGAGAGAGGCAATTCTGACGTTACGGCTAATACTGGAAGCAAGGCTAAAGAAAAATCAAGACACTTTCATAGGCTTTATCGACCTGGAAAAAGCGTTCGACAATATAAAATCGTGCAAGCTGTTCGAGATTCTGAAAAAAGTAGGGGTAAGCTGTAGAGATAGACGGGTCGTATACAATATGTACAACAACAAAGAGGGAATAGTAAGAGTGGACGATCAAGAACGAAGTACTCGTATTAAGAAGGGTGTAAGACAAGGCTGTAGCCTTTCGCCCCTACTCTTCAATCTGTACATCGAGGAAGCAATGATGGAAATAAAAGAAAGGTTCAGGAGTGGAATTAAAATACAAGGTGAAAGGATATCAATGATACGATTCGCTGATGACATTGCTATCCTGAGTGAAAGTGAAGAAGAATTAAATGATCTGCTGAACGGAATGAACAGTCTAATGAGTACACAGTATGGTTTGAGAGTAAATCGGAGAAAGACGAAGGTAATGAGATGTAGCAGAAATGAGAAGAGCGAGAAACTTAACATCAGGATTGATGGTCACGAAGTCAATGAAGTTAAGGAATTCTGCTACCCAGGCAGTAAAATAACCAATGACGGACGGAGCAAGGAGGACATCAAAAGCAGACTCGCTATGGCAAAAAAGGCATTTCTGGCCAAGAGAAGTCTACTAATATCAAATACCGGCCTTAATTTGAGGAAGAAATTTCTGAGGATGTACGTCTGGAGTACAGCATTGTATGGTAGTGAAACATGGACTGTGGGAAAACCGGAACAGAAGAGAATCGAAGCATTTGAGATGTGGTGCTACAGACGAATGTTGAAAATTAGGTGGACTGATAAGGTAAGGAATGAGGAGGTTCTACGCAGAATCGGAGAGGAAAGGAATATGTGGAAAACACTGATAAGGAGAAGGGACAGGATGATAGGACATCTGCTAAGTCATGAGGGAATGACTTCCATGGTACTAGAGGGAGCGGTAGACGGCAAAAACTGTAGAGGAAGACAGAGATTGGAATACGTCAAGCAAATAATTGAGGACGTAGGCTGCAAATGCTACTCTGAGATGAAGAGGTTAGCACAGGAAAGGAATTCGTGGTGGGCCGCATCAAACCAGTCAGTAGACCAAAAAAAACAAAATTGACAAAATGAATACCTGGACATTGTCCAGTATGTCAGCTAGTAAAAGAAAAAAAATAGCGGAGAAAGTGGTGGGAGAGCTCTGAGGGTTTTCATCCGGACGACCTCGTCGTAAAGACGCTCAGTCGTACAGAATCGCAGGTTCTGTACTGGAAGGAGGTTCACGTGACTCGGTTTGGGTGACAGCCCCCTTCCGTTGGCCAGACCTGGCTGTCCCTCGCGGCCGCCCTGTGGGGCACCAGAGGTGTGGGGTTGGGACGCCGTCCCCCCACGGACGACGCAGTGACGTCACGGCAGTGTGCTCCTAATAGCCTATCAGCTGGCAAGATGGGCTCCGCAGCAGATTGGTTCCGCCCCGCCACGCTCTGCGACACCGCAGAAGCTGCCGCACAGCTGGGGTAGCCAGAAGCCAGTAGCCAGTTGCTGTCTCACACGAGCCGTGTCCCATGATTCCTCCACCCACGTGTGGAGCCCCTCTCACAGTTTTTCTATATCGATGATGTCTGGATACTGTATACAGGGTGAAAAGTATTTAAACCGACAAACTCTGGGAGGTTGTAGGGGACTTCAAAACAAATATTTTTCCCTAATGTCATTTTTTCCTATGAGGAGTATTTAAACCGGCAGAGGAAGATTTCTCTGGCGGCAAATTAACTAAACCAACAAACACTTTTCCATTTTTTTATGAACAAGAGACATGACACTAACACAACCCAATTTCAATTGCAGTAGATTTTCAAAAATGCCTCCATTGACTCGTAAACAAAGGTTACACCGTCGGATCATGTTCTGTCTGACACAGGCAAAACCCCCAGGAGAATCCCGAATTGTTCCTGCTGCTGCTACTATCCGGAAAACCAGATCCTCGTCTGATGCAACAGGAGTTGCGTAAACAAGGTTGCGCATCTCTCTCCACACAACAAAGTCCAGAGGGGACATATCTGGGGATCGAGCAGGCCATGGTACAGGACCACCTCTGCCAATCCACGTTTCTGGGAACCGTCGGTCCAGGAATCGACGCACACGACGACTGAAATGTGCCGGCGCCCCGTCATGTTGGAAGCACATGCGTTGTCTTGTAGGGAGCGGGATGTCTTCCAGAAATTCTGACAATGCTCTGGCGAGAAAATTGTAATAGTGCCTGCCATTTAATGGCCTAAGTAGGAGATACGGCCCAATTAAACAACTAACACTGACCCACACATTAACGAAGAACCGCACTTGATGAGCGCTAGTAACTGTGGCATGTGGGTTATCCTCACTCCAAAAATGCGAATTGTGCATGTTGAAGACGTTGCTTCATCGGTAAACTACACAGAACATGGAAATGTAGGATGCACTTCACACTGTTCCAGGTTCCACTGCGATAACTGGGCTCTGGGTGGATAATCAACTGGTTCCAGGTTGTGGACACGCTGTAAGTGAAATGGACGTAACAATTGCTCTAGAAGGACTGTTCTTACATTCGTCTGATTCGTTCCCATGTTACGTGCAATTGCACGAGTGGTGATTGAAGGATCCTGCTCCACAAGCTGCAAGACAGTTTCCTCAAATTGCAGCGTTCTTGCCGTGCGACGGCGTCCCTGTCCAGGTAATCTGCTAAATGGCCCGGTCTCACGCAGACGTTGGTACACAGCAGCAAAGGTCGTATGATGCGGGATACGGCGATTAGGATATTGTTGTTGATAAACCCGCTGTGCAGCTCGTCCGTTGTGGTGCGCTACGTAGTACGCACCAACCATATCAGTGTACTCACTCCAGGTGTATCGTTCCATTTGTAAACAGAAACAATGAACTACTACACTGGTGTACAGCAGTTGCCTACAACTGAAGAGCGTAATACGGCTTCCACCGGTTTAAATAATCTTCATGGGAAAAAATGACATTAGGGAAAAATATTTGTTTTTATGTCCCCTACAACTTCCCAGAGTTTGTCGGTTTAAATACTTTTCCCCCTGTATACACGTTCAGTCGGAACAGATACGGGTTTCGGAAGTGGAGCTTGCTGGATTTTCTGTTCTACCCTGCAATATTTAAACAAGACTTACCACTTGCTGTAATGAAAGAAACACTAAAGAAAAATCAAGACATGTTCACTGGATTTGTCGACATGGCAAACCGTTCCACAATGTCAAACGGTGCAATATAGTCGAAGTTATGAGGAAAACAGGGATGAGATGTAGGGAAATGAAGGTAATATACAATATCTACAACAGCCAAAGCGGAACAGTAAGAGTGGAAGACCAAGAAAGCAGTGCTCGAATTAAAATGTGTGTAAGACAGAGATGTAGTCTCTCGCCGCTACTGTTTAACCTATACATTGATGATGCAGTCACGGAAATAAATGAAAGGCACAACAGTGGAATCAAAATTCAGGGTGAAGGGATATTAGTCATAAGGTTCGCTAATGACATTGCTATCCTCAGTGAAAATGAAGAAGCATTACAGGATCTGCTGAATGGAACGAACAATCTGATCATAACTTGTACAGATGTGGACTGTGAATAAATCGAAAAAAGATGAAAGTTGTGTGAAGTAGAAGAAATAACAACAGCAGAGGGTGGGCTTACTGGTAGTTGGGAGCTCCAACGTCAGGCGCGTGATGGGGCCCCTTAGGGATATGGCAACAAGAGAGGGGAAGAAAACCAATGTGCACCCCGTGTGCATACCGGGGGGAGTCATTCCAGATGTGGAAAGGGTCCTTCCGGATGCCATGAAGGGTACAGGGTGCACCCATCTGCAGGTGGTCGCTCATGTCGGCACCAATGATGTGTGTCGCTATGGTTCCGAGGAAATCCTCTCTGGCTTCCGGCGGCTATCTGATTTGGTGAAGACTGCCAGTCTCGCTAGCGGGATGAAAGCAGAGCTCACCATCTGCAGCATCGTCGACAGGACTGACTGCGGACCTTTGGTACAGAGCCGACTGGAGGGTCTGATTCAGAGGCTGAGACGGTTCTGCGACCGTGTGGGCTGCAGATTCCTCGACTTGCGCCATAGGGTGGTGGGGTTTCGGGTTCCGCTGGATAGGTCAGGAGTCCACTACACGCAACAAGCGGCTACACGGGTAGCAGGGGTTGTGTGGCGTGGGCTGAGCGGTTTTTTAGGTTATATGACCTTGGGCAAGTACAGAAAGGGCAACAGCCTCAACGGGTGCAGGGCAAAGTCAGGACATGCGGGGACCAAGCAGCAATCGGTATTGTAACTGTAAACTGTCGAAGCTGCGTTGGTAAAGTACCGGAACTTCAAGCGCTGATAGAAAGCACCGAAGCCGAAATCGTTATAGGTACAGAAAGCTGGTTGAAGCCAGAGATAAATTCTGCCGAAATTTTGCAAAGGTACAGACGGTGTTTAGAAAGGATAGATTGCATGCAACCGGTGGTGGAGTGTTCGTCGCTGTTAGTAGTAGTTTATCCTGTAGTGAAATAGAAGTGGATAGTTCCTGTGAATTATTATGGGTGGAGGTTACACTCAACAACCGAGCTAGGTTAATAATTGGCTCCTTTTACCGACCTCCCGACTCAGCAGCATTAGTGGCAGAACAACAGAGAAAATTTGGAATACATTTCACATAAATTTTCTCAGCACGTTATAGTCTTAGGTGGAGATTTCAATTTACCAGATATAGACTGGGACACTCAGATGTTTAGGACGGGTGGTAGGGACGGAGCATCGAGTGACATTATACTGAGTGCACTATCCGAAAATTACCTCGAGCAATTAAACAGAGAACCGACTCGTGGAGATAACACCTTGGACCTACTAATAACAAACAGACCCGAACTTTTCGACTCTGTATGTACAGAACAGGGAATCAGTTATCATAAGGCCGTTGCAGCATTCCTGAATATGGAAGTTAATAGGAATATAAAAAAGGGGAGGAGGGTTTAGCAAGAGTAATAATTTCAGATTTCAGACTACCTAACAGATCAAAACGAAAATTTCTGTTCCGACACTGACAATGTTGAGTGTTTATGGAAAAAGTTCAAGGCAATCGTAAGATGCGTTTTAGACAGGTACGTGTCGAGTAAAACTGTGAGGGACGGGAAAAACCCGCCGTGGTACAACAACAAAGTTAGGAAACTACTGCGAAAGCAAAGAGAGCTTCACTGTAAGTTTAAACGCAGCCAAAACCTCTCAGACAAACAGAAGCTAAACGATGTCAAAGGTAGCGTAAGGAGGGCTATGCGTGAAGCGTTCAGTGAATTCGAAAGTAAAATTCTATGTACCGACTTGACAGAAAATCCTAGGAATTTCTGGTCTTACGTTAAATCAGTAAGTCGCTCGAAACAGCATGTCCAGACACTCCGGGATGATGATGGCATTGAAACAGAGGGTGACACGCGTAAAGCTGAAATACTAAACACCTTTTTCCAAAGCTGTTTCACAGAGGAAGACCGCACTGCAGTTCCTTCTCTAAATCCTCGCACAAACGAAAAAATGGCTGACATCGAAATAAGTGTCCAAGGAATAGAAAAGCAACTGGAATCACTCAACAGAGGAAAGTCCACTGGACCTGACGTGATACCAATTCGATTCTACACAGAGTACGCGAAAGAACTTGCCCCCCTTCTAACAGCCGTGTACCGCAAGTCTCTAGAGGAACGGAAGGTTCCAAATGATTGGAAAAGAGCACAGGTAGTCCCAGTCTTCAAGAAGGGTCGTCGAGCAGATGCGCAAAACTATAGACCTATATCTCTGACGTCGATCTGTTGTAGAATTTTAGAACATGTTTTTTGTTCGAGTATCATGCCGTTTTTGGAAACCCAGAATCTACTATGTAGGAATCAACATGGATTCCGGAAACAGCGATCGTGTGAGACCCAACTCGCCTTATTTGTTCATGAGACCCAGAAAATATTAGATACAGGCTCCCAGGTAGATGCTATTTTTCTTGACTTCCGGAAGGCGTTCGATACAGTTCCGCACTGTCGCCTGATAAATAAACAAAGTAAGAGCCTACGGAATATCAGACCAGCTGTGTGGCTGGATTGAAGAGTTTTTAGCAAACAGAACACAGCATGTTTTATCAATGGAGAGACGTCTACAGACGTTAAAGTAACATCTGGCGTGCCACAGGGGAGTGTTATGGGACCATTGCTTTTCACAATATATATAAATGACCTAGTAGATAGTGTCGGAAGTTCCATGCGGCTTTTCGCGGATGATGCTGTAGTATACAGAGAAGTTGCAGCATTAGAAAATTGTAGCGAAATGCAGGAAGATCTGCAGCGGATAGGCACTTGGTGCAGGGAGTGGCAACTGACCCTTAACATAGACAAATGTAATGTATTGCGAATACATAGAAAGAAGGATCCTTTATTGTACGATTATATGATAGCGGAACAAACACTGGTAGCAGTTACTTCTGTAAAATATCTGGGAGTATGCGTGCGGAACGATTTGAAGGGGAATGATCATATAAAATTAATTGCTGGTAAGGCGGGTACCAGGTTGAGATTCATTGGGAGAGTCCTTAGAAAATGTAGTCCATCAACAAAGGAGGTGGCTTACAAAACACTCGTTCGACCTATACTTGAGTATTGCTCATCAGTGTGGGATCCGTACCAGATCGGGTTGACGGAGGAGATAGAGAAGATCCAAAGAAGAGCGGCGCGTTTCGTCACAGGGTTATTTGGTAACCGTGATAGCGTTACGAAGATGTTTAACAAACTCAAGTGGCAGACTCTGCAAGAGAGGCGCTCTGCATCGCGGTGTAGCTTGCTGTCCAGGTTTCGAGAGGGTGCGTTTCTGGATGAGGTATCGAATATATTGCTTCCCCCTACTTATACCTCCCGAGGAGATCACGATTGTAAAATTAGAGAGATTAGAGCGCGCACGGAGGCTTCAGACAGTCGTTCTTCCCGCGATCCATACGCGACTAGAACAGGAAAGGGAGGTAATGACAGTGGCACGTAAAGTGCCCTCCGCCACACACCGTTGGGTGGCTTGCGAAGTATAAATGTAGATGTAGATGTAGCGAGATACTTGACATCATAATTGGTGATCACGAAGCAGAAGAAGTTAAGGAATTCTGCTACGTAGGCAGCAAAATAACCCATGATGGATGGAGCAAGGAGGACATCAAAAGTATATTGCCACTGACCAAAAGGGCATTCCTGGCGAAGAGAAGTCTGCTAGTATCAAACATTGGCCTAATGCGAGGATCAAATTCTGGGAATGTACGTTCTGCGCACAGAATTGTAGGATAGTGAAATATGGACTGCGTGAAAACCGGAAAAGAAGAAAATCGGACGATTTCAAATATGGTGTTACAGAAG
The DNA here is from genome assembly GCF_021461395.2 of Schistocerca americana. Taxonomy (NCBI): domain Eukaryota; kingdom Metazoa; phylum Arthropoda; class Insecta; order Orthoptera; family Acrididae; genus Schistocerca; species Schistocerca americana. The sequence goes on along the minus strand of NC_060127.1, from coordinate 180,511,889 downwards.
AATTTTCAAAATTAGGCGGACTGATAAGGTAAGGAACGAGGAAGTTCTCCGGAGATTAGGCGAGGAAAAGAATGTATGGAAAACACTGAAAAGAAGACAGGACATGATACTAGAGCTTCCTGCCAACAGCCTACAACCTACAAACGTGCAGCATTCCATCACATGAACCACCTTCTCCTTTCTATCCCTATGTGCCAAGAAGACTTTGACCAGGAACATAACACAATAAAAACAGTAGCCATGAATAATGAATTTGACCCCAACACCACTGACAAAAGTTTTAGATAAGAAGAAGAAGAAGAAGCAAGTCTGGTCCCTACTGTTGCCAATGAAAAATACAAACAGTAAAAGAAATGGTGCAGATTACCTTTTATAGGGAAAACATCAAATAGCATAAATAACATCTTGAAGGCAAAGGGTTTCTCTGGGTTTTTCTATGTCCCTTAGACAGTAGGTAGTTTCTTGTTTAATTCAAAAGACAAACAACGGGCTATCACAGAAACTGGGGTTCATAAAATCACATGTTGTGAGTGTCAGTCTTGCTACATTGGACAGACTGGGAGGTCAATCTGTACCAGGTTTAAGGAACACCACAGAAGCTGGAGATTGAGGAAGCCTGTTTCAGTCTTTGCAGAACATTGCCTGAACAATAATCACACATATACAATAGATGTACAGGTCCTACTAACAGAGGAAAAGGGTGCCAAACTCAACCAATTAGAAATTTTAGATGAAGTGTATACCCCATACCTATTATTAAACGAGCAAACCAAATTCAATTATTCACTTTTTTTAGATGACATCACAACTCCAAGATAGAGGCAAAACTTTGAGCCCCAGTCCATCGTAGTTAAAAATATCTCGGTTGATGCATAACTTTAGTCCGGTCATTGTAGTATAATTGTTGAATGGATAATAACGTACGTAATTTGTTAAAAATGGTCATTAACGTAATTGCACATTAAGCTTTGGATCGATACCCTAAGAAGTTGAGACGATTATCTTTGCCTTGTCATCATGTTTCTCTGTGCATTATAATCTTTGGGAATCAGTAATGCACTGAAAAATGAGCTTATACCCGAAACCTTGGATAAGAAATAACATTAATAATAAATTATGAAACAAGGCTAAAAACAGTGTTCGTTTAGTAAATTTACAATGTTTCACCAAGAACCCAAAGCTGATTCAATTAAAAGTTTTCAAGATATGTAATTTTGAAATCAGGGAGTCCTTCACTGCACAGCCTGTAAATAAACAAACAAGTGTCCACTAGTGGCATTCACTAAGTAATGATAAACACTTTTTTTTCTAAAAGTGGGTTGGTTCTAATCAGGATTCCAATCTTCTGGCTACAAAACCCTAGTTTTCAACATAATCTCCGTTCAGTGCGAAGGCCATGTGGGAGGAGGGAGGTGCTGTACGGCTGTGAGGTACCAGTCTGCTAGTCGACGTCGGAGCCGACGGCTGACTCCATCAATAACCTCCTCATCATCCATGAATCACTTCCAGCGGAGTGCATCCTTCATTGGGCCAAACGAATGGAAGTCGGAAGGTGCGACATCAGAGCTGTAGGCTGGATTAGGAAGAAGTCCAATCAAGTTTTGTCAGCTCTTCTCGGTACGCAGAGGCCATGCGTCGTCACGGAGAAGAGCCGACGAAAACAGATGCCTCGCCCAACGACTCACCGCGCTTTTGTTCACTGTGTCTGTGCACATTTTGCAAGCGCATACGAATAACTTCAATGCCTGATTTTCCGCGAAAAGAACACACCACCGTTATACAGGGTGAAAAGTATTTAAACCTCATAGGAAAAAATGAAATTAGGGAAAAATATTTGTTTTGATGTCCCCTACAACCTCCCAGAGTTTGTCGGTTTAAATACTTTTCACCCTGTATACGCATTTTCAAGGCTGTGTGTAGCGGCGCCGCCCCATAACAGAATTTCATGAAAATACAGTGGTTGAAGCGCGAATATTCAACGCTATTCAACAACAAATTTTTGATCTTTTCAACCGAAATTGGCCGAGAACGAAATGTGTAGCCTTACTTATTCAGCGGCCCTCGTATACCCGGCTCGTAGTGCAGGCTCAGCTGACCGCCAGTACCTGCCGAGGACCCCCAGTGACGGACCACTCGCTCTGGTTGCAGGTTGTTCGAGGAGCACTCCGACCTGCTGGAGCTGTTCGAGCGCTTCCGGTCGCTGAAGACGCGCGAGGAGCAGGCGAGCAGCATGGAGCTGGCCGAGCACGCGACCACCGTGATGAACTCGCTGGACGAGGCCATCCGGGCGCTCGACGACGCCGACACCTTCTTCACCTTCGTGGAGCAGGTCGGCGCGTCGCACCGCCGCATCCCGGGCTTCCAGCCGGAGCTCTTCTGGGTGAGTCGCAGCGCTACCCAGCCCACCGCCCTGCGCAACTACTGGAACCAGCAGGTCACTCCTACTCTTGCACAGTTACTGCCCTGAGAGGGAGGGACAGAACCACCCTTTCCCAGTTGGTTAGAATATGACATCTTCTCTATGCTTTTCACAAAACCAGCTCCAAATTGTTCTTGTTGATTACGTAAGTTCACGACAAGCTTCTTCAAACATACCGGGTGATCAAAAAGTCAGTATAAATTTGAAAACTGAATAAATCACGCATTAATGTAGATAGAGAGGTAAAAATTAGCACACACGCTTGGAATGACATGGGGTTTTATTAGAACAAAAAAAAACAAAGTCCACACAATGTGCGACAAATGCGCGTTGTTTGGTGATGATCGTGCGCTCAGCCGCTACTTTCGTCATGCTTGCCTCCCAGGTCCCCAGACCTCAGCCCGTGCGAGTATTGGCTTTGGGGTTACCTGAAGACGCAAGTGTATCGTGATCGACCGACATCGCTAGAGATGCTGAAAGACAACATCCAACGCCAATGCCTCACCATAACTCCGGACATGCTTTACAGTGCTGTTCGCAACATTATTCCTCTACTGCAGCTATTGTTGAGGAATGATGGTGGACATATTGAGCATTTCCTGTAAAGAACATCATCTTTGCTTTGTCTTACTTTGTTATGCTAATTATTGCTATTCTGATCAGATGAAGCGCCATCTGTCGGTCATTTTTTGAACATTTGTATTTTTCTTTTTTTGTTCTAATAAAACCCCATGCCATTCCAAGCATGTGTGTCAATTTGTACCTCTCTATCTACATCATTCCGTGATTTATTCAGTTTTCAAATTTATACTGACTTTTTGATCACCCGGTACATTTTCCAATTGTTCTTGTTGATTACGTAAGTTCACGACAAGCTTCTTCTAACATACATTATCAAGTATTCAAGTATTTCTGCTGACATTATAGTTATACACCGTAAGACAAAAAAATCGACGCACCAGGAAGGAATTACCTGAATGGGACGGAAATTGATACATGTGACACTTGTACAGTCAAGCAAATGATAACAGTAATGACGGGAACTGAAGAAATGACTTAAAAATTGTCCTACAGCTGGGACTCGAACCCAGGCGTCCTTGCTTAGTAGACAGAAATTCTGACCGCTACGTCACGGCAGCACACTACGCCCTCCCCAATACAAACTTCAATTCATATCTTCGGCTTATTTCCCCCCCTCCCCTAAATTGTCGCTTTGCAGGGACTCTCTGGTACCGGAATAGCATCGCAAAGGCGGTGTAATGGTCACCATTTCTGCTTAGTAAGCAAGGAGACCCGTGATTCTTCAGTTTCTCCCGGCGTATTTCTTGCTCGAACAGTCCACGGGTGTACTGCCGGTCCATAGTGTCCAACGGGCACAATATTTTGGCTATCAGACATGTCGCCATCGTCAGGTGCGCTGACGAACTGAGCTCCTGAGGGCGGGTGGCCGTCTTAAATCCCCTCCACCTGCGAGGCCGTCCGCCCTCAGGAGCTCAGTTCGTCAGCGCACCTGACGATGGCGACATGTCTGATAGCCGAAATATTGTGCCCGTTGGACACTATGGACCGGCAGTACACCCGTGAACTGCTAGAGCAAGGAGACCCGTGTTCAAGTCCCAGCCGTAGCACAAATTTTTAATTCATTTTTTCACCTTCCATCATTAGATCTCTTGGTCAAAATTTCATTATATCTAAATGATAACAGGTTCAGAAATATTGGACGATTTATTCTAGAGAAAGAGCTTCACAAACTGAGCAAGCCAACAACGCCTTCGTACACCTCTGGCCCTTATGCAGCCAGTTATTCGCCTTGTACTCACGAGGGATACCGCGCCAATTTCTTTCGAACTGGCGCGTTAGATTGTGAAAATCCCGACACGGTTGGAGAATCCTGCCAATAATGCTCCAAACTTTCTCTGTTTGGGTGAGATCCGGCGACCTTACTGTCCAAGGTGGGGTTTGGCAAAAATGGAGATAATGGGTAGAGACTGCCGAGTGAGTGAGGGCATTATCTTGGTGAAATGTAAACCGAGGGTGGCTTCCTATGAAGTGCAACAAAGCGAGGTGTAGAACATCGTCGACGTACCGCCGTGCTGCAAGGGTGCAGCGCACGACAACCAAAGGCATCCTGCTATGAAATGAAATGCCACACAAGACTATCGCGTCTGGTTTTCGGGCCACATGACGGCCCGAGCGAGGTGGCGCAGTGACTAACACAATGGACTCGTATTCCGGAGAACGATGGTTCAATCACACGTCCGGCCATCCTGATTTAGGTTTTCCGTGATTTCCCTAAATCGCTTCAGGCATGTGCAGGAGTGGTTCCTTTGAAAGAGCACGGCTGACTTCCTTCCCCATTCTTCCATGAGACCGATGACCTCGCAGTTTGGTCTCCTCCCCCAAATCGACCCAAGTCCCCCGCCATATGGCGGCCGACAATCAGGTCGATATCCCACTGCTGTCTGGGCCGTGTCCGGATTTGTCTTCATCCTGCAAGCTCGCTGACTGGAGCAGAATTGTGTTCAGTGATGAGTCTCACGTCGAAATGCGCCTCGATAACCAGCGAAGAAGTGTCTGATGGCTTCATGGGTACTGGTGGGACACCAACCTGGCTGTCGGCCGCCATACGGCCTGAAAATCAGAAGTGATGGTCCAGGGGCCATTTCATTTAATAGCAGAATCCTTTGGTTGTCATCTGCGGCATCCTAACAGCACAGAGCAACGTTGGCGACATTCTAGGTTTCATTTCGTTGCCATCCATGACAAGCCATTCTGGGCTTACATTCAGCGAGATAATGCCCTACCACACACAGCGAGAGTTTCAACTCTTCGTCTTACTGCTTGCCAAACCCCACCTCGGCCTGCAAGGTTGCCTGATCTCTTGCCAACTGAGAACATTTGGAGCATTATGGGCAGGACACCACAACTGGACGTAATATGGCACGATATCCCTCAGGAGGACATCCAGCAACTCTGTCAATCAACGACAAGCCGATTAACTGCTTGCATCAGTGCCAAAGGTGGCTCAACACATTAATGACTATCTCAGTTTGCGAAGCTCTTTCTCTTGAATAAATCATCCAGTTTTTCTGAAACAGTAATCATTTCTTTGTCTGTACATCGACATCACATCTACTGATTCCCTCCCATTCGGATGATTTCTTTTTGGAACGTCGTTCTTCTTTTTGTCTTGTAGTGTATGTAATTTTTTAGTAAGTCTGTGTGATGCTACTATGATTTACTACATCTAGATGGAGAGAAGAAGTCCATAAACCATCTTGGAACGTGAGATCTTTTATAAACATTGGTTACATATTTACTTTCTATAGATGAGTAATAGCGAAATGTCGTGTTTTTTTTAGCAATAGCAAAATGACAGACTATTTTTCCGATGATGTTTTATGTTTACAAGTAAATTGTATCTTAGAGATGTTTTTGTCAGACATACTGTACGTTATGTGAATGTACGATGTTGATGCTGTCTATTGTTTTTTGTTTATCGTGTTCTTTACCTGTTTTCTTTTTCTATTATGTCAACGAATAGACAGACATCAAACAGAAAAATTATGTGGAAAACTTTATTGACATAGCACCAGTCCATAGACGAAGAATAAAATAATACGTAAATGCAATGTCAACAGGAACACTTTATAATAGCATATGTGCCGAAACAAGCTTGCCGTGAACTTACGTAATTAACATGAAGCAATTTGCAGCTAATTTTATCAAAAGTATAAAGATGATGTCATTTTACGACCTTATACAAGCCATGGGATCAGCGGAGAAGAAGTTATAGTTGGTTAGGGAACACATATTAGAGGTTACTATAATACTGGTCAGAAGAGAATTACTAGTTCTGCCTCCAAGGACCAATGTCGAGCCCCTTTTAGCTCACTGCTGTTATCCACAGTTACTTCCATGGTAGGGTATGGAACCATCCTTTATAGTTTATTGAGTGCTGCACGTAGTATATAGTAATAATGGTGCTAGGAAACAATAAACTGTGTCCCACAGGGTTCTTTGTTGTGTCTTTAGGGTTCAAAGTTGGTTTCTCTGTTGTTCTTACCTCAGTCTATGCTGTTTGTAGTTTGGTATACTAATCTGACCACTACTCACAGTTATTCCTCAGACAGAGAGAGAGATGAAAACATCCTTTACATAGTTCACTATTTACCGTAATAAATGTAGAGGGTAGTAATAATATTGCTAGGGAAAAATGAACCAATTGCCTCTCTAGGGTTCAAAGTTGGTTTCTCTGCTGGTCCTATCTCAGTCTGTGCTGTTTGTAGTTCGGTATACTCATCTCACCATTACTCACATTTGTTCCGCAGACAGAAAGAGATGAAAACATCATTTACATCGTTAATTATTTACTGTAATAGATGGAGAAGGTAGTATTAATACTGCTAGGAAACAATGAACCAATTGCGTCTTTAGGGTTCAAAGTTGGTTTCTCTGCTGTTCTTAGCTAAGTCTAGTTACTGCTACTGTACTACAGTTATCGCGCTGACACGAATATGTAGAACCAGCCTTGACATAATTGCTTACATTTTACATACTTCAGATACGAGATAACAATAATACTGTTGCCAAAGAAGTTATCAGATGTTTCTCACTTGCATCAGTGTGGCTTCCACACTACTAATACAAAATTACTACCTTAATAGAGAGAGACTGAATTACTATCCACTTAGCTGACAAATTAATGAATGTAGGAAGTGTATATGAATGATACTGTTATGATAGGAAGTACCAATTGTGTCAAACAGGGGTCCACTGAAGGTTCTCTGCTAGTCCTACGACAATCCATTCAACTTAGAGCTACTGTTCCACAATTATCACGCAGACAGGGAGAGACAGAACCAGCCTTTATATAGACTGTTAAGCAATGCCATTAGTAATAAGAATATTATCTGCTACCAGTTTCATTCCACAGAATTCAAAGTTCGCCCTATGCTATTCCTGCCTCAGTCCAGCTTTCCACCTGTATTCTATAATCATTTCTGTAACAGCGAGAGATAGCCACCCATTACACAGGTGATAGGATAATGGGTACAGGAGGTAACTGTAATACTGTTGGGAATGAAACAACTTCAGTCTCACAGGGTTCAATGTTGGTTGCACTGCTATTCCTGTCCCAGTCTGCTGCTGTTCCACAATAATACTGCGTCAGAGAGAGATAGTATCAGCCACTACATATTGCTTAGATGATGCATATTACAGATAATAATAATAATACTGCTAGCAAAGAAGTTAACAGTTGCATCCCAAAAGGTCAATATTTGGTCTTAAAATAATCGTACCTCCGTCCGTTCAACTTACTATCGCTCTGACCTAATAATTTTCCTGAAACATAAGAGAGAGAACCAGTCCTTACATAGCTGATTAGGTACTGCACATATGAAGTAATAATAATACTGTTAGGTAAGAAAGTACCAATTGTACTATTCCTAGCTTGATCTATTCAGCTCACTGCTGATGTCCCACAATTACTGTCGTCATAGGGAGAGGTAGAGCCAGCTGGATGTAATGTGTATGTACTAGGTAGGAATAATAGTACTAGGAAAGATCTTATCATTAGTGTCCCACACACTTCAGTGTTGGTTCCTATGCTATTCCTACTTAGGTCTATTCGGCTCACTGCAGATAGTCTACAAGTGTTGCCATGACGCAGAAACAACTTATACGTATACATTTAGGTCATGCCTGCCAGAGACGATAATTATACTGCTAGGCAAGGAATAGCCATTGTATGTTGTATTCCTGATTCATTAGCAGCAGGTCAATAGTCGTTCTACGCTCGATAAATTCTCTTCCAGAGCTCCCCATAATTTCCTGTACACATCCATGTAGGTCCTCTGTGTTTTCTAATGCCAAGTTCTCCATTTAGTTAAAGAAATTCCCTAGCACAGCGAACGCTACCTCATCTGGATATATGTTCTGTCAATCTCCATTTCATTTTTATTACAGTTTTAATTACATCTTCCACATCAGCTTTTTCTTTGATCTATTTTTTTATTCTCCTATTTCTCCCAATACTTCCCAACCTGTGTCTTTCCGTTGGGGATTGAGTAGTTTTGACGTTTAAACCAAGTCTCATTCTGCTAAGTCAAAAGAGAAAATATGCATTGATAATACTGTATATTTACTGTTCCAGCCACACTGAAACCTCCAGGTTAGCAGGTCACTTTTATTCTTTTGTTCATTGATTTTCACGTCCATCCAGTCAATATCCTTAACTGTCCTAAATACAGAAACTCTTCAACTACTTTCTATGACTCATTGTTCATCTGTACGATTATTTTTTCACTACGTTGCTTACAAATTATTTTATTCCAATTGTAATTCAGATTCAGCCCTACATTCAAACGTCCTAACTCATTCCTATTATAAAATAGCGGATGATATGATCAGATTTATTCAGCAGCACTCAACATAAATACAAAAACCACACAGAAATATTTGTGCTGATTACATGGGTTTTATATGCACGGACAGGAAGCTGTAACAAAAGATTCTAGTTTAACATTCCACTGCCGACGTGGTTATTGGAGTCGGAGAACTACTTTAGACTCGCCAATAACAGGACAGCACATCACCCGTGACTTTTTCAAAGGAATGATTTTGACTTTTGCCTTAAATTGTTTATTGGGAAATCAGTTACTTAGTATGATTGATGCACATACTTGGCTGAAACTTTTAAATTAAGACGTTGTGTTATCTACTCTTCAGGATGTGTAAGAGCTTACCCGGCGAAACTTTTGCAGCGTACTAGAAACAACAATGGTAACATGTGGGCGGTGCCAATTTCGAATACGCTGCAGTAATTTCACTGGGAAGCCCTTGCACATATTTCATACAGTTCCGATTCTCCCCATGCAGTTTCCATATTTTTGGAGCCCTGAAGAAAGTCATTCATGGTCGTCGTTTTTTTTCGGACGAAGAGATGCACAACTGGGTACAATCAAGGCTCCGAAGGCAATCACATTTTTCCGTGACGGCATTGATCATCTTATCATATAGTGGGATAAATGTATTAACAGTTACGGCGATTACTTTTGAAATGATGTAGTTTAACTGATTTTTTTCCATCTGTCTCGTTTTCAATTGACTACCTCTTATACTTTCTTCATTTATCACGTGTAGTTTTGTGCGTCGTTGTGACAATTCACGTTCTTGAGAATGCTGAAAGTAAAGGGTATTGAAATGAAATTTGATATCCGATAAATTATTTGTTTCATAATTTTTGTCTGGACATTGCATACCTTTCATCCTCGCGTTATTATGCTACTTTTCTGACTGTGCATTACCGCCTAAAGTTTACCTCATCGTGAATCAAACAATACTTCATTTGAAACTTCCTGGCAGATTAAAACTGTGTACCGGACCGAGACTCGAACTCGGGACCTTTGCCTTTCGCGGGCGAGTGCTCTACCGTCTGAGCTACCCAAGCACGACTCACACCCCGTCCTCACAGCTTTACTTCTACCGGTATCTCGTCCCCCACCTTCCAAACTTTACAGAAGCTTCCTGCAAACCCTGCAGAACTAGCACTCCTGAAAGAAAGGATATTGCGGATACATGGCTTAGCCACAGCCTGGGGGATGTTTCCAGAATGAGATTTTCACTCTACAGCGGAGTGTGCGCTGATATGAAACTTCCTGGCAGATTAAAACTGTGTGCCGGACCGAAACTCGAACTCGGGACCTTTGCCTTTCGCGGGCAAGTGCTCTACCAACTGAACTACCCAAGCACGACTCACTCCCCGTCCTCATTCTGGAAACATCCCCCTGGCTGTGGCTAAGCCATGTCTCCGCAATATCCTTTCTTTCAGGAGTGCTAGTTCTGCAGGGTTTGCAGGAGAGCTTCTGTAAAGTTTGGAAGGTGGGAGACGAGATACTGGCAGAAGTAAAGCTGTGAGGACGGGTCGTAAGTAGTGCTTGGGTAGCTCAGCTGGTAGAGCACTTGCCCGCGAAAGGCAAATGTCCCGAGTTCGAGTCTCGGTCCGGCACACAGTTTTAATCTTCCAGGAAGTTTCATATCAGCGCACACTCCGCTGCAGAGTGAAAATCTCATTCTGAATACTTCATTTGCTCGTAGTTCTGTCTCCTGATCAATAAAAAGTACTATTGTTGTGCTGTAATAAAAAAATGGCTCGGAGCACTATGGGACTTAACTTCTGAGGTCACCAGTCCCCTAGAACTTAGAACTGCTTAAACCTAACTAACCTAAGGACATCACAAGCACCCACGCCCGAGGCAGGATTCGAACCTGCAACCGTAGCGGTCTCGCGGTTCCAGACTGTAGCGCCTAGAACCGCTCGGCCACCCCGACCGGCTGCTGTAATAATGTTACAGACTGTCGTAATGAAGGTTAACTACCAGTTGACATCAATTCCTCTGAAATAACAGCTTACAGCAAATTACACAAACAAGCTGGTACACCTGCTTAATATCGTGTAGCGCCACCACGAGCACACATAAATGCCGCAACACGACGTGGCGTGGACTCCACTAATGTCTGAAGTGTTTCTGGAGTGAACTGACACCATTAATCCTGCAGGGCTACCCATAAATCCGCAAGAGTGCGAGGGAGTGGAGATCTCTTCTGAACAGCACGTTGCAAGGCATCACAAATATGCTCACTAATGTTCATGCCTGGGGAGGTAGGTGGCCAGCGGGAGTGTTTACAACTCAGAAGAGTGTTCTTGGAGCCACTCTGTAGCAATTCTGGACGTGTGGGGTGTCGCAGTGTCCTGCTGTAATTGCCCAAGTGTGTCGGAATGGACAATGGGCATGAGTAGATGCAAGGGATCATAGGATGCTTACGTACGTGTCACCTGTCAGAGTCGTATCCAGAAGTATGAGGGATCACATATCACTCCAACTGTACACGCCCCACCCCTTTACACAGCGTCCACCAGCTTGAACAGTCCGCTGCTGACATGCAGGGGCCGTGGATTCATGAGGTTGTCTCGATACCCGTACACGTCCATCCACTCGATACAATTTGAAACGAGACTCGTCCGACCAGGCAACATGTTTTCAGCCATCAACAGTCCAACGTCGGTGTTGACGGGGCCAGGCGAGGCGTAAAGTTTTGTGTCGTGCAATCATCAAGGGTTCACCAGTGGGCCTCCGGCTCCGAAAGCCTGTTTCGATGATGTTTCATTGAGTGGTTCGCACGCTGACAGCTCTCCATGGCCCATCGCTGAAATCAGCAGCAATTTTCTGAAGGGCTACAGTTCTGTCACGTTGAACGATTCTCTTCAGTCGTCGTTGGTACCGTTCTTGCAGGATCTTTTTCCTGCCTCACCGATGTCGGAGATTTGATGTTTTACTGGATTCCTGATATTCACGCTACACTCCTGAAATGATCGTACGGGAAAGTCCCCACTTCATCACTACCTCGGAGATGCTGTGTCCCATCGCTCGTGCGCCGACCATAACACCACGTTCAAACTCAATCTTGATAATCTGCCATTGTAGCAGCAGTAACGATCTAACAACGCCTCCAGACACTTGTGCTGTACAGGCGCTGCCGACCGCAACGTCGTATTCTTTACATGTCTCTGTATTTGAATACGCTTGCCTATACCAGTTTCTTTGGAGCTGCAGTGTACATCCATTGTGGGACGGGTGTCGTTCTCAGACTGTTTGCCTAATGAAAGGCGAGATCCGACATCTGCTTCTGTATTTGTCAAGCCACCCGATAGTGAGTGTTAGAGAATATAATATGTGCTACTGATATTTCACCCCTTTCCTGTTCCAGTAGTGAATAGTGTGCGGGAACCGCGATTGTTGGTATGTCTCCGTGTGAACTCAAACGTTTCTGATTCTACCTCACTATAATACACAAGCAAGTAAGAAATTCATTACTTCATTCTTCTAGAAGCGCACTCTCCTGGATATTTACCAGTAAAGCATACGTGATACACAACGCGTCTTTTAGTGTCTACCGCAGGAGCTGCGCGAGCGTCGCCGTGTAAAAAGAAAGGGTTGCTCTTTTTGGATCTTCTGTGCGAGGGCAAATGCAAAAAAACCGGAATTATTTGTCTGAAGCTATATATTGTCTAATTGCCAACGACCTTGTCGCTGTAGTAACACCGGTTCCCGTCAGATCACCGAAGTTAAGCGCTATCGGGCTGGGCTAGCACTTGGATGGGTGACCATGCAGTCTGCCGAGCGCTGTTGACAAGCAGGGTGCACTCAGCCCTTGCGAGGCAAAAATTATCAGCTATCAACTCAAACTGATAATTGATAGTTGGAGAGACAACATCGCTGTTTCAGGTAGTCTGCGATAGCCAGTTGTAGATGTTAGCCACTGATCAATCGTGTATACGGGTGGTGTTAACCCTCTCAGCGTCATTTAAGACCTGAAGATGGTCGACTAAAGCACCGAAACTGGTAGCCATATAATTAATGACATCGTAAGGACGGGTGTAGGTGTTCTATTTTATCATATAAGTGGACGACCGAAGTTCCTCAGACCTCCAATCACAAGGATGGACATAGAAAACTATTCTATTCCTGGTTGGTACACCAGCACATCGCCTGTCAGCGCTGCACTTCACGACACCGGTCCACGACACAGTGAGTTTGCAACAGCAGTGAAGTGAGTGGTATCAATGCGAGGGCGTGCTGCCGACGTGGACAACATTACTGCCCTTTTGAGTATCGAGCTAAAACATGAGTACAGACAGAACAATCTCATTTGCCTGGTGCTTTCTCATGTCCACTTTAAACCTACGCTGTCAAAGATCTTTTAGCTCCACTTGAAGTTAATGTAACTTCCTTGGAACGCATTTTTTGCCACATTGCCTTTTTTGCGTATTATCCTCTCTAGGATCGTTTCTTGCAGTATGTCCCCGTTTGGCATCACTGTTTAGCAGGCCGCTGTGGCCGGACGGTTCTAGGCCTTCAGTACGGAGTCGTGCTGCTGCTTCGGTCCCAGGTTCGAATCCTGCCTCGGGCATGAATGAGTGTGATGTCCTTAGGTTAGTTAGGGTTAGTTAGTAGTTCTAAGTCTGGCCGTGGTCTAGGGATAGCTGGCACGGTAGCTCAGCGTGTTCAGTCAGAGAGCTGGTTGGCCTCTGTAATGAAAAACTGAGTGGAAGGATCAAAAAACGAACTTGACTCGATGTCATGTGACGTCCGCAACGACCAAACACAGCGATCAGCAACGAAAAAAAAAAAAAAAAAAAAAAAAAAAGGGTTAGCGTCTTTGATTCATAATCAAAACGTCTTCGGTCCCGGGTTCGATCCCCGCCACTGCCTAAATTTTGATAAATAATCAGCATTGGCGGCCGAAGACTTCCGGCATAAGAAGTCAGCCTCAATCTGCCAACGGCCTTGTCAAAGAGGGCGGAGGAGCGGATAGAGGTTCAGGGCACTCTCTTGTCCCAGGGGTGGGAAATTGCCCCTAAAGGCGGAAGAATCAGCAATGATCAACGATATGAGGATGCAGAAGGCAATGGAAACCACTGCATTAAAGACACGTAACGTGTATCCACAGGACATGTGGCCTGTAATTGAAGAAGTGTCATGATGATCTCTCCATTGGCAAAAGATTTCGGAATAATCCCCCATTCGGATCTCCGGGAGGGGACTGCCAAGGGGGAGGTTACCATGAGAAAAAGACTGAATAATCAACGAAAGGATAACGTTCTACGAGTCGGGGCGTGGAATGTCAGAAGCTTGAACGTGGTAGGGAAACTAGAAAATCTGAAAAGGGAAATGCAAAGGCTCAATCTAGATATATTAGGGGTCAGTGAAGTGAAGTGGAAGGAAAACAAGGATTTCTGGTCAGATGAGTATCGGGTAATATCAACAGCAGCAGAAAATGGTATAACAGGTGTAGGATTCGTTATGAATAGGAAGGTAGGGCAGAGGGTGTGTTACTGTGAACAGTTCAGTGACCGAGTGGTTCTAATCAGAATCGACAGCAGACCAACACCGACAACGATAGCTCAGGTATGCATGCCGACGTCGCAAGCTGAGAATGAACAGATAAAGTGTATGAGGGTATTGAAAGGGTAATGCAGTATGTAAAGGGGGACGAAAATCTAATAGTCATGGGCGACTGGAATGCAGTTGTAGGGGAAGGAGTAGAAGAAAAGGTTACAGGAGAATATGGGCTTGGGACTAGGAATGAAAGAGGAGAAAGACTAATTGAGTTCTGTAACAAGTTTCAGCTAGTAATAGCGAATACCCTGTTCAAGAATCACAAGAGGAGGAGGTATACTTGGAAAAGGCCGGGAGATACGGAACGATTTCAATTAGATTACATCATGGTCAGACAGAGATTCCGAAAGCAGATACTGGATTGTAAGGCGTACCCAGGAGCAGATATAGACTCAGATCACAATATAGTAGTGATGAAGAGTAGGCTGAAGTTCAAGACATTTGTCAGGAAGAAACATTACGCAAAGAAGTGGGATACGGAAGTACTAAGGAATGACGAGATACGTTTGAAGTTCTCTAACGCTATAGATACAGCAATAAGGAATAGCGCAGTAGGCAGTACAGTTGAAGAGGAATGGACATCTCTAAAAAGGGCCATCACAGAAGTTGGGAAGGAAAACATAGGTACAAAGAAGGTAGCTGCGAAGAAACCATGGGTAACAGAAGAAATACTTCAGTTGATTGATGAAAGGAGGAAGTACAAACATGTTCCGGGAAAATCAGGAATACAAAAATACAAGTCGCTGAGGAATGAAATAAATAGGAAGTGCAGGGAAGCTAAGACGAAATGGCTGCAGGAAAAATGTGAAGACATCGAAAAAGATATGATTGTCGGAAGGACAGACTGAGCATACAGGAAAGTCAAAACAACCTTTGGTGACATTAAAAGCAACGGTGGTAACATTAAGAGTGCAACGGGAATTCCACTGTTAAATGCAGAGGAGAGCTCAGATAGGTGGAAAGAATACACTGAAAGCCTCTATGAGGGTGAAGATTTGTCTGATGTGATAGAAGAAGAAACAGGAGTCGATTTAGAAGAGATAGTGGATCCAGTATTAGAATCGGAATTTAAAAGAGCTTTGGAGGACTTACGGTCAAATAAGGCAGAAGGGATAGATAACATTCCATCAGAATTTCTAAAATCATTGGGGGAAGTGGCAACAAAACGACTATTCACGTTGATGTGTAGAATATATGAGTCTGGCGATATACCATCTGACTTTCGAAAAAGCATCATCCACACAATTCAGAAGACGGCAAGAGCTGACAAGTGCGAGAATTATCGCTCAATCAGCTTAACAGCTCATGCATCGAAGCTGCTTACAAGAATAATATACAGAAGAATGGAAAAAAAAATTGAGAATGCGCTAGGTGACGATCAGTTTGGCTTTAGGAAAAGTAAAGGGACGAGAGAGGCAATTCTGACGTTACGGCTAATAATGGAAGCAAGGCTAAAGAAAAATCAAGACACTTTCATAGGATTTGTCGACCTGGAAAATGCGTTCGACAATATAAAATAGTGCAAGCTGTTAGAGATTCCGAAAAAAGTGGGGGTAAGCTATAGGTAGAGACGGGTCATATACAATATGTACAGCAACCAAGAGGGAATAATAAGAGTGGACGAGCAAGAACAAAGTGCTCGTATTAAGAAGGGTGTAAGACAAGGCTGTAGCCTTTCGCCCCTACTCTTCAATCTGTACATCGAGGAAGCAATGATGGAAATAAAATAAAGGTTCAGGAGTGGAATGAAAATACAAGGTGAAAGGATATCAATGATACGATTCGCTGATGACATTGCTATCCTGAGTGAAAGTGAAGAAGAATTAAATGATATGCTGAACGGAATGAACAGTCTAATGAGTACACAGTATGGTTTGAGAGTAAATCGGAGAAAGACGAAGGTGATGAGAAGTAGTAGAAATGAGAACAGCGAGAAACTTAACATCAGGATTGATGGTCACGATGTCAATGAAGTTAAGGAATTCTGCTACCTAGGCAGTAAAATAACCAATGACCGACGGAGCAAGGAGGACATCAAAAGCAGACTCGCTATGGCAAAAAAGGCAGTTCTGGCCAAGAGAAGTCTACTAATATCAAATACCGGCCTTAATTTGAGGAAGAAATTTCTGAGGATGTACGTCTGGAGTACAGCATTGTATGGTAGTGAAACATGGATTGTGGGAAAACCGGAACAGAAGAGAATCGAAGCATTTGAGATGTGGTGCTATAGACGAATGTTGAAAATTAGGTGGACTGATAAGGTAAGGAATGAGGAGGTTCTACGCAGAATCGAAGGAATATGTGGAAAACACTGATAAGGCGAAGGGACAGGATGATAGGACATCTGCTAAGACATGAGGGAATGACTTCCATGGTACTAGAAGGAGCTGTAGAGGGCAAAAACTGTAAAGGAAGACAGAGATTGGAAAACGTCAAGCAAATAATTGAGGACGTAGGTTGCAAGTGCTACTCTGAGATGAAGAGGTTAGCACAGGAAAGGAATTCGTGGCGGGCCGCATCAAACCAGTCAGTAGACTGATGACCAAAAAAAAGAAAAAAAAAGTCTAGGGGACTGATGACCTCAGATGTTAAGTCCCATAGTGCTTAGAGCCATTTGAACCATCACAATTTAGCGCAATGATACAGGGATTAACACGGGTTCCAAAAATAAGCGAAGTATATACGTATTCAAAAAAGCAGATAAAACTTCACTTGACACCTTCCTAAGAGACAATCTCCACTCATTTCAAATTAATAGTAGAAGTGTAGAGCAGATGTGGCTTGAATTCAAAGAGATAGTACCGGCAGCAATGGAGAGATTTATACCAAATAAATTAACAAACTACGGAGCTGATCCTCCTTGGTACACAAAACTGGTTAGAAGGTTAGAACACTGTTGCAGAAACAACTAAACAAACATCCCAAATTCAAACAGACGCAAAACCCCCAAGATTTGCGATTCTTTACAGAAGCTCGAAATTTAGCGCGGAATTCAGTGCGAGATGTTACAGTTTCCTCAACGAAACTTTGTCTCGAAACCTGGCAGAAAATCCAAAAAGATTCTGGTCGTATGTGAAGTACGTTAGCGGCAAGAAACAATCAACGCCTTCTCTGCGCAACAGCAATGGAGGTACTATGGACGTCAGTGCTGCCAAAGCAGATATCACGGTATAAGTGTATATTTTTATTTTTATAATTATATATTTCATGATTTTGGTTGGGGTGGCTTTAAATATTGTGGGCTAGAATGAGACTTTTAATTAACTTATCCCGCGATAACACTGTATGGACATCGGCTGCCCCGAAGTACGTACGATATAATATTTTTTAAAACACAGCGCGCGACTCACCGCCTTCTAATAAATAGTTTGCGTATGCGCTGCTATTTAGAAAAGAAAATATGCGTATTCTTACGCAAACTGTAATTATTAATGTAAGTCTCAGGGGCTACTGGTTATTTATGTACCGAAGTACACAAAGATGAACTGAGATATTGCGTAATGTAATGATTTTTTAATATTTATTTTTCATTATTTGCAAGGCAAAACTGGAGAGAATCTCGTCTGCCGTTAGGCGGCCAAAATGAAACATACCGAACTCACTCAGTATTCTAAATATTGATAAACGAAATCTATTTTGACTCTTTTTAACTTTGAAATTAATGAAAGATCAAAATTGAGAAGTCTCTCGCATTTACATTTAACATTATGAGGTGATATTTTAATTAAATAAAACAGTTGGCGTAGTGGCCGACTAAATCCTGTTAGGGGAGATGAGCTCCCTGTACTGCGAAATTCTGTAAAAACTTTTTTAATTATAATTACTGGTTGCGATCATGAGAGGTGACAACTAAGTCAATAATACACACTTTCTAATAACAATTTCTATTATACTTTTCAAAATACAGATAAAACTTACGTTAATTATCAGACAGCACTGCAATGGGGGCCTACCGCTAGACGAAACAAAACAGGAGAGCTAGTTCAATCAAAGCATTGTCTCTGATCTTCATGGCCTATGTTACACAGAGATTATACCAAAAAAAACAATGTTTTGTTAATTACATCGATATTCGTGTTTTGATAATAATAACTTACGTTCTTTACCATTTGTTATACATCGCGCACACGTACACAGTCTTGAAATAATTTATAATTCACACGTCTCATAACAAAAACTTCCTTTCCCTTTCTCCAAATGTCCATTTATGTGAGGTACCGTCACACAGAGTTTCTAAACACAGCCTTCAGAAATGCCTTCACAAAAGAAGACGAAGTAAATATTCTAGAATTGGAATCGATAACAGCGGCCAATATGAGTAACGTAGAAGTAAATATCCCCGGAGTAGTGAAGTTACTCAAATCACTTAATAAAAGCAAGTCTTCTGGTCCAGACTGTATACCAATTAGGTTCCTTTCGGAGTATGCTGATGCATTAGCTCCATACTTAACAATCATATACAACCGTTCGCTCGACGAAAGATCCGTATCCAAAGACTGGAAAGCTGCACAGGTCACACCAATATTCAAGAAAGTTAGTAGGAGTAATCCACTAAATTAGAGGCTCATATCGTTCACGTCGATATACAGCAGGATTTTGGAACATACATTATGTTCAAATATTATGAATTACCTCGAAGAAAACTGTCTACGGACACACAGTCAACATGGATTTAGAAAACATCGTTCCTGTAAAACACAACTGGCTCTGTATTCACTTGAAGTGTTGACTGCTATTGACAAGGGATTTCAGATCGATTCCGTATTTCTGGATTTTGACACTGTACCACACAAGCGGCTTGTAGTGATATTGCGTGCTTATGGAATATCGTCTTACTTATGTGACTTGATTTGTGATTTACTGTCAGAGAGGTCATAGTTCGTAGTAATTGACGGAAAGTCATCGAGTAAAACAGAAGTGATTTCTGGCGTTCCCCAAGGTAGTGTTATAGGCCCTTTGCTGTTCCTTATCTATAAAACGATTTAGGAGATAACCTGAGCAGCCGTCTAAGGTTGTTTGCAAATGACGCTGTCGTTTATCGACTAATAAAGTCATCAGAAGATCAAAAGAAACTGCAAAACGGTTTAGAAAAGAGTCACAGAAATAGTACAGGATTTGGGCTGTACATCATTAAAAGAAAGGCGTCTGGACATCATTAAAAGAAAGGCGTTTTTCGTTGCGATGGAATCTTTTCAGGAAATTTCAATCACCAACTTTCTCCTCCGAATGTGAAAATATTTTGTTGTCACTGACCTACATAGGGAGAAACGATCACCACGATAAAATAAGGGAAATCAGAGCTCGTACGGAAAGATGTGTTCTTTCTTTCCGCGCGCTAAACGAGATTGGAATAACAGAGAATTCTGAAGGTGGTTCGATGAACCCTCTGCCGTTTTGTAGGTTTTAAGCACTTTCTACTACTACGCTTCATTTTCTGTAATGTCAGTTAGTGGTAAGGCTTGACACATACTACATACTCGTTGTTTTAACATGCAGAAACCCGAAGACGTCATTAATGTGATTCCGAAACTGGTCGTGTAAATAAAATCATTTCTGAAAATGTAGACTGATGGTGATTTTTGTAACAGTAGTAATAAGGTCCATGGTTCTAAAGTTTCCATTTTCATGTATCGAGAGACATTTCATAAATAACGCACACAAATCTTTTTACTTTCACGTTTATTTTTTTTCAGTATTACCGCCCTTCAGTATGGTCTCCTTCCTTCTCTGTGACTGAATCTCGTCTCGGAAGCTCTGTTATTCCAGCCAGGACACCACTTCTGTACATCTGTCGAATGGCTCGGGCAACGGTGGTAGAAAGCTCTCCCACAGGAAGTTAACGACGTCCACATGCGGGTTTTTTTCTTTATCAACTTCGGGAACAAGTCGAAGTCTGGTGGACACATATCCGGGCTGTAGGGAGGATGCGGCAACACTTCCCATCCGTATTCGCGCTGCTTTTGGGCTTCAAAACCGCGGATATGCGGCGAGCATTGTCGCGAAAGATGAGTGACCCAGCCTCGAGCAGCTGAGGTCTGAGTTTTGTGGATTTCTCTGCGCAGGTTTTGCATGAAGTTACGGTAATACCCTGCTGTGTCACTTTCTTCACACGAAGCCCTGTCTGAGGTGATGATTCCTTGGTGATCATAATCAAAAGCATCATTTGCTTGGGCTTTTATTGAGTGCGCCAAAATTTGTTTGGGCGTGGAGAATCTGAAGCTCTCCACTCATTGGACAATGATTTCAACTCCTGTTCAAAGTCTCTAGTCCACGTTTCATCAACAGCGACAATTCGTCACAAGAATCCTTGACAGTTACTGTCGATCGTTGTTTGAGCAAGTTGCAATGTCCGGGCTTTTCCGCTTCTCCTTAGCAGTCACAGAACGTGGCACCCATATCGCAGAAATTTTTCTCTTCTTCAGATCATTTCTCATAATACGGAATACTGACGTTTGGGAAATTCCCGTGGCTTCAGAGAGTTCCTCAAAAAACACACTGTGATCTTCTTCAAGAGCGTCTACCACAAGTTCCACACTTCATTCATCTCCTTTGGTAGCGACCGTCCAGGAGTCCATCTATGCCCAGGAACGGTCCGGTCGATCAGTGGTGTTTGAGTGGACCTCAGGACACGTCGGAATCTCAGGCAACGAACTTGCTGACAGGGTGGCCAAACAGGCTACACGGAGACCGCTTGAAACGTCCACTTAGAAAAATTAATGAATTACTGTGCTGATAAACCTTTACGTTATTTGATTTTCAAACAGCTGAGCAAAACTGAACGTACTCAGACAGTACTCTCTTTACGTATTCTGATCGACACTAAACTGACACACAATATATTTAGCGCAGCGCAATCTGACTTTCAAAAATCCCTACAAAAGAATGGCCCTAATAATAACTTATACCTTTCATGAATCACTTACCTCACAGAAAACTTCGTTACTCGAACTACTGCAATAAAGCGAGCGCCACTACTGCCAGCTAAATAAAAGATTCTAACTACTGAAGGCACTAACTACTGATAGGCATACTTAGCAAATGAAAGATTTTGATAGAGAACAAACAATGTATTTACCTTAATAGTGTTCAAAAGTAATCATATATATACACTCCTGGAAATTGAAATAAGAACACCGTGAATTAATTGTCCCAGGAAGGGGAAACTTTATAGACACATTCCTGGGGTCAGATACATCACATGATCACACTGACAGAACCACAGGCACATAGACACAGGCAACAGAGCATGCACAATGTCGGCACTAGTACAGTGTATATCCACCTTTCGCAGCAATGTAGGCTGCTATTCTCCCATGGAGACGATCGTAGAGATGCTGGATGTAGTCCTGTGGAACGGCTTGCCATGCCATTTCCACCTGGCGCCTCAGTTGGACCAGCGTTCGTGCTGGACGTGCAGACCGCGTGAGACGACGCTTCATCCAGTCCCAAACATGCTCAATGGGGGACAGATCCGGAGATCTTGCTGGCCAGGGTAGTTGACTTACACCTTCTAGAGCACGTTGGGTGGAACGGGATCCATGCGGACGTGCATTGTCCTGTTGGAACAGCAAGTTCCCTTGCCGGTCTAGGAATGGTAGAACGATGGGTTCGATGACGGTTTGGATGTACCGTGCACTATTCAGTGTCCCCTCGACGATCACCAGTGGTGTACGGCCAGTGTAGGAGATCGCTCCCCACACCATGATGCCAGGTGTTGGCCCTGTGTGCCTCGGTCGTATGCAGTCCTGATTGTGGCGCTCACCTGCACGGCGCCAAACACGCATACGACCATCGTTGGCACCAAGGCAGAAGCGACTCTCACCGCTGAAGACGACACGTCTCCATTCGTCCCTCCATTCACGCCTGTCGCGACACCACTGGAGGCGGGCTGCACGATGTTGGGGCGTGAGCGGAAGACGGCCTAACGGTGTGCGGGACCGTAGCCCAGCTTCATGGAGACGGTTGCGAATGGTCCTCGCCGATACCCCAGGAGCAACAGTGTCCCTAATTTGCTGGGAAGTGGCGGTGCGGTCCCCTACGGCACTACGTAGGATCCTACGGTCTTGGCGTGCATCCGTGCGTCGCTGCGGTCCGGTCCCAGGTCGACGGGCACGCGCACCTTCCGCCGACCACTGGCGACAACATCGATGTACTGTGGAGACCTCACGCCCCACGTGTTGAGCAATTCGGCGGTACGTCCACCCGGCCTCCCGCATGCCCACTATACGCCCTCGCTCAAAGTCCGTCAACTGCACATACGGTTCACGTCCACGCTGTCGCGGCATGCTACCAGTGTTAAAGACTGCGATGGAGCTCCGTATGCCACGGCAAACTGGTTGACACTGACGGCGGCGGTGCACAAATGCTGCGCAGCTAGCGCCATTCGACGGCCAACACCGCGGTTCCTGGTGTGTCCGCTGTGCCGTGCGTGTGATCATTGCTTGTACAGCCCTCTCGCAGTGTTTGGAGCAAGTATGGTGGGTCTGACACACCGGTGTCAATGTGTTCTTTTTTCCTTTTCAGGAGTGTATATGTCAGTTCATGATATCCAATATTACAAGTATTTACTCTTTCTGGCGGACACACGTCCAGATCGTCCGCTCTTAAAATTCTGCCATCTCTCTCCCCACATCTACCACTGCTGGCGGCTCAGCTCCAACTGCGCAACGCTATGCGCTGTTCACATCCAACTGCCCAACGCTACAATAGCGAATATTTCAGCAATGCCAACCAGCAACAGACTGCACACAGCACAGTCGGTGATTTTTATACAGAGCGCTACGTGGTGTTACCAACATAAAAACCTAAACAGCCTACTTACACGCTTATGGAGATCGGCATTCCAATAATTGACCTGCTTTTCGGCACTGGGAGACTGAATGGCATAGTCTCAGTACGCACAACAAACTGCGTGCCATTGAGGAGACTACGACTGTGTGGCAGTCCTCCATGCGGGCCTCTCGCAGGGACTCTGTGGTTCTCTGCCGGCTCCGCGTTGGCCACGCTTGGGCGACCCACGGCTTCCTCCTGCGCCGTGAACACCCGTCTCAGCGTCGATGCGGCGCCAGGTTGACAGCCCTGCGACGAAATCTTCGGTTACCGGATTCGTTGCCGCTACTTTTATCTAACAACGCCTCATAGGATGATTGAGTTTTAGCGCATATCCTTTGTCCCTCTGTGTCCTCCACCTTAGTGCTTTCAGGGTCGAGGTTTTAATGTGTTGCAGAGTGGCTGGCTTCTCCTTTTTATTCTCATGGTCAGCCAGCCATGGTAATCTGTTTTGTCGTTTTAATCTCTTCTATCTGATTCTTGCGTATCTGTGGTTTTCTTCTTCCCTTTTTTTTTTTCATTTAAGTGTTTGTTGCCCTTCCATGGTTTTTGTCGTTTTTTCTTTCTCTCCATTTTGTGTTATCAGTCTTACTTGTTTTATTCTCACCCGTGTGGCATTGTTTTATTCGTAACAAGGGACCGATGACCTAACTGTTTGGTCCTTTCCCCCCTCTTTTAAACCAACCAACGAACCAACCGTTCATCTGTTGACGTTTTAGGCCTTCCCAGTATTGGATTATCGCCTGTGTTCATATGACCACTCCGAAAACGATTAACCCAACGTGAAACTGTACTACGGTCCACTGTAAACCCACCACAGACTTCACATAACGCACTCTGGATTTCTGTCGGGATTTTGCTGCATTAAGTTTCGATCTTGACGTACGACCTCTGGTACAGTCACAGTACCCGACACCACTGCAGGGTCCATTTCTATCTCTCACCAATTCAATGTTAGAATTCACAGCAAAAAAACAAAAACACATGCTTCTCAAGCTCCCAACTATGTTGTTGTTGTTGTAGTCTTCAGTCCTGAGACTGGTTTGATGCAGCTCTCCATGCTACTCTATCCTGTGCAAGCTTCTTCATCTCCCAGTACCTACTGCAACCTACATCCTTCTGAATCTGTTTAGTGTATTCATCTCTTGGTCTCCTTTTACGATTTTTACCCTCCACGCTGCCCTCCAATGCTAAATTGGTGATCCCTTGATGCCTCAGAACACGTCCTACCAGCCGATCCCTTCTTCTAGTCACGTTGTGCCACAAACTTCTCTTCTCCTCAATCTTATTGAATACCTCCTTATTGGTTATATGATCTACCCATCTAATCTTCAGCATTCTTCTCTAGCACCACATTTCGAAAGCTTCCATTCTCTTCTTTTCCAAGTTAGTTATCGTCCATGTTTCACTTCCATACATGGCTACACTCCGTACAAATACTTTGAGAAACGACTTCCTGACACTTAAATCTATACTCGATGTTAACAAATTTCTCTTCTTAAGAAACGCTTTCCTTGCCATTGCCAGTCTACATTTGATATCCTCTCTGCTTCGACCATCATCAGTTATTTTGCTCCCCAAATAGCAAAACTCCTTCACTACTTTAAGTGTCTCATTTCCTAATCTAATTCCCTCAGCATCACCCGACGTAATTCGACTACATTCCATTATCCTCGTTTTGCTTTTGTTGATGTTCATCTTATACCCTCCTTTCAAGACACTGTCCATTCCGTTCAACTGCTCTTCCAAGTCCTTTGCTGTCTCTGACAGAATTACAATGTCATCGGCCAACCTCCCAACTATAGCTGACGTAATTTTCATTGTTGTTGCATCAAACGATTCACAGTCATACCAACCAGTACATTATTTATGGTATGTCTCTCGTATGTTTCAGAAAATCGAGAAGCCTTTCCTTGACGCAGTGAAGACGACGCTGGGAGACCGGTACACGGACAACGTGGACACTCTCTACCGGGCGACCATCAAACTCATCATCGAGACTCTCATCAACGGATTCAACAACGCACAGGACAACCCGCAGGTGCAGCAGAAGGAGCAGTCCTCGTGAGGAGTCGCCAGCTGACGAACCTGGGGTCCTCAGCGCCCCTCCAGGCTCCCAACTGGAACACTAGCCGTATCGGTGGAGCTGGAACTTCCGACGGCACCACTGGAGCCTTCCAGGGACGTTCACAAGCATTACGATAGTGGACCACTGCCCGTGCCATCCACAGTTCTGGATCTGACCATTTGTCTGGCACGTTATATATCAAGTGCAGTATTCACATGGTATCTGTGATGGACGTACTAGCAGCTAGGGATGTTCTCATCGTGATGAAGCTCGAAGAAATGAACTTATGAAAAGCCCCTCTTTGAGGAAAAATGGTCCCAGGTTCTGTTACATGACCGTGAGGTTACTCACCAACAAAGGATGTTCTCTGGGAGAAGTACATAAAGGCCAAAAGAATTATAAACAGCTATATCAGTACAGAAATCTCATTTGTGCAAACATATTGCCCATATAGATGGTGTAGATATAGCTCATGTTAGTGTTGAGGGTGACCTTGGTCCATAAATAACTTTTTCAGCATCAGATCCGCCAAAAAAAGGCCTGGGTCTGTGGTACAGGCATGTTCTTGAGATTACCCAGACTACCCCACCAGTAAGAGAAATTCAATGGGAACTATATTAGTGGAAGAGCACACATTCGAGCGAACATATTTTCCAAGTAGTTTCGATGGTTTAGATACAGCTTTCATGGAAATTTCTCAGGATTAACACGGTGAATGAAGAATTTAATTTTTGAACCTAGTCTCTACCAAAGAAAATCGCAGTATCTGTGGTACAGATGCGGTCTTCATACTGCCCACCAGTAACAGAAATCCAGTGTGGGCGTATATCGTAATCAGCTCAACAGAGAGAAAGTCTATAGTCGCTAGAGTTTAGATATGCCCTCCGGTAAAATCTTCCCTCGCGCTTACATGGTTTGACCGTAAAATGTAAGCTTACACGCCCAGAATAGTACAATTATTAAACAGTTTCCTGGCTGCTAAGCGGTGGTCAGAATGGATCTTCTTCAGAAACGTATCACTTCATTGCCACACACAGAGGATATACTCACTATATTCGTAGCTTCGAGTTACTACACACAGTGGCAGCAATGAACCAATCTTTTCAGTGAATCTAGGTCATGATCTTCATGAAGATGTTCTCCACAGGTAGGGACGAAGCGTTGGGCTTATCAAGGAAATCCACGCGACCACAGCTTAATATCTAGGAAAATGTTTATTGTTAGAAACATTTCCCTCAAAGCTACGCGTGCTGGATTTAGTTGTTGGTGGTGCTTTAATAAATGTATACAGTTTTAATGAAACTTTTTTTAATACCAGGAGCTACCTCCACCTTGTGACAAAATATCAATACTGGCAGCCCTATCTCCTGGGTTAAAAAGAACTACTAACTGAAATGACTCTGGGAGAGACTCGCTTTTACAACAAGGTAATTTACACAACACCAAACCTTCCCAGGATGGAGTTATCATTCCCACCCTCATCCCCTATGCTTTTCGCAGTAAACCCTACAATTCTTGCCACCAGCCTTCAACGGCTGTTCGCTTCTACGCCTGGTCATTAATTGGCTGAAGTTTTGTGAGCGTAATTCCACTGTGGTACATATCGAACTTATTATAATGCAGCAAATTTTTCTCGATTCTAAGCAACTTATCCTGTTCTGACATTTCAGTAACGTTTTCTGTTCCCTTGACGGATTCGCCATTCTCCACATGTCAGAAAATATTATACACGTAATGAAAAAGGGAATGCTCAAATGCGTACAACGCAAGCATCACAAAGTATGTTCTCTGTCACAAGTAAATGGTTACGAGTGGACAGACAAATCCCTACTCGAATTAGAGCGAATGCGACCGCATTCCTTTCTCAATGACTGCAAGGAGGTGCGCGGCAATCTGTCATCATCTTTCAACGGCGTGACTGATTGCTCGGAAATACCAGACGCCACCCAAAATTTTAAATGTTGAAACGCAGTATTTAGATGACATTACGAAATGTCCTTCCACACATAGTCCGCGCTGGAGTGCCTTAAATGGCAAAGACTGTTCTAAATCGTATACACCAGTGGGAAATATTGGTTCTGTAATTCTCCAAAGGACCTAAAGGCTATTACTGAAAATCATACAGTACAATATTTATTATTTAAGTAAACTGTTTTCATCTATTATGCCATCATCAGACACAGAGATTAGCGTCTGTGGCTGTGAAATGTGAGAGAACAGAGATTTTAAACTTGGTGAACCCAAAGAATCTCTCAAGAGGCTGTCAAAAATAACAATTATTATCGTTAGACACAAGAATAAAGTGAGAAGAATCATTTCGATTAAAATGCGAAGTAAAACAATTAATTTAGATAAAATGTATGACACACTGAGTTAATGAACTAAATAAAAAATTGTACGAGTTGTTCAGAGAATTATAATAAATAGAAAAAAATACAGTACACTTGAGTGACAGGTTTCAAGGGCATGACTGATCAACATAAACTTGTCTTAAACAAATTATAAATGAGACAAAGATGAGACTAAACTGTAAGTTAAATAACTGTAAATATACAATTTTAAATTATAGGGTCAGTGAAACCACAATAATTGAAATGAAGTTAAGCATGGGGCGTATTACCACCTGCAAAAGCACTGCAAATAAACTCATCCAGACTACTTTGTAAATTACCTCTCCTACTTATCGGCCCCATTCACTACTTCACATGCTGGGACGACCCCACCGACAGTACACCTGCTCTAGCAGCCTCTCCCATTCTGTTTGCCCATTTGAAGCTAATGTTCGTCACAGCTGTGTCCTTTTGGATTTTATCTCTCCACCTAATGCTGGGTTTTTCTCTTCCTCTCGTTCCCTCAATTCTACTGCAGAATGATATTCTACGTAGTCTACGTCGTTCATGCTATGTGACCAGTCCAGCGTAACCTTTTCTTCTTCAGCACTTCGACAGTCTTAAGTCATTCGTACAGTTCCCGTAGTTCTTCATTCTTTCTTACCCTTCATTCCATGTTATTTTTCTCGCATACAGGTCTCAAAATTTTCCTTAATATTTTTCTGTCGAATATTATCAGTTTTTCTTCATCTTCGTTCGTAAATATGAATGCTTGACACCTCTATAATGTCATGGGTCTAGCACCTGATTGATACAACCGAATTTTTGTGTTGTTACTAAGTGATCTTTTCCTTAATATGTTGCTACAACTGAAAATTGACTTTTTTCACTTCTGCTAGATGGGCTTCTATTTTTGTATTTGTTCTACTGTTGTTACTGAAAAAACGCACTACGTACTGGAGTAGTCAATGAAAATGACTCCACCTAGATTCAAAAGTGCGTCACTTTGGATTTTCTTTCTTATGAGCCACTACTCTGTCTTTTCTTCATTCACATGTAATCCAGTTTAATCAGTGATTTTTTAATTTTTTTATGCTCCATATTTTACTTTATTTTATCTTCCTTATAATTTTATTTTATATAGTTACAATAATATTTCACTTATCAATTTAGTCCCATAATCTGTCGCACTTTTAGAGCTCTTCTTTTCCCTCTTGTCGTTTTTCTTGCATATCCCCTATTTTAAAGAGGACGGTACCTTAATCTGGATATGTCAGTGTTGGAGGTAGACGATGGCTGGATGTTCTTTCCCATACCCACTTCTTCCCACCCTGGAACACAATCTGTAAACTCCAACCGTCCACATCTAATGTTATCCCATGTGAAAATGTGAGAACGTTTTCAGTATGTTTGCGAATCGTGTAATTGAGGCTAGCCATGGGTACCAGCCCAGTTTTCACCTAATCGGACGTGGCAAACCGCTTAAAATCATATCCAGGCTGGCTGGCAAGCCAGCCTTCGTCGTTAATTTGCCGACCGGACTCTATCCTCTGGCCCCGCTTCTCTCCGAATCCCGCTAGCGCACGCTGCTATCTGGGCAGATCAGTGACCGTATACTTGTGTTACAGTCTAAGACAAGAAAGAAAAGACGAGCCACATAGGAATTATCCGAATGGGATGAAAAACACGATATGTGACATACGTGTAGAGACAAACAAATGATTACAATTTCAGAAAAATTGAATGGTTTATTAAAGAGAAACAGCTTCACAAACTGAAGTAGGTCAATAACACAATAGTTCAAATCTAGCCCTTATGCGAGCAGTTATTCCGCTTGGCAGTGAGTGCTGGATGTCGTCCTGAGGGATATCGCGCCAAATTCCGTCCAACTGGTGCATGAGGTCGTGAAAATCACAAGACAGTTGGAGGCCCACAGCCATGATCCTCCAAATTGGGAAGAGATCCAATGATCTTGGTGGTCAAGGTAGGGTTTGGCAAGCAAGAAGACAAGCAGTAGTAACTCTCGCTGTGTGCGGGAGGGCATCAACTTGCTGAAATGTAAGCCCAAGGTGTCAAAACGGGGCGTAATATATCGTCGACGAACCGCTGTACTGTAAGGGTGCCGTGGGTGGCAACCAAAGGGGTCCTGCACCTAGACCATCACTTCCGCTTGTCGAGCCTTATGGCGGGTGGTCAGGTGACATACTATTTCCTGGCACGTCGTCGCTGGCCACTGGAGCTCAGTTCGGTGCTGGACTTATCACTGAAGACAATTATTCTCCATGAGATTCCAGATCCTCATGACCAGAAAATACATGTCAGGGGCCGCCCGAGGCAGTGGTGGGATACGAGCCTGCCTGTTGCCCACCACACTGCAACCAGGATTGATGTCCTGGAGAGCCATTTCATTTCGTAGCAGTACCCCATTGGTTGTCATCCTCAGCAGCCTTACAGTGCAGCTGAACGTCGACGATATTTCACTCATAGTTTTGGTGCCCTTCATGGCTTGCTACCCTGGGCCTTCTTCTCATCAAGATAATTCCCGCCTGCACACGCAGAGAGTTTCTCTGCGTATCTTGATGCTTGTCAGACTGTACCTTGGCCATCAAGATCACCAAATCTCTCTCGAACATTTTTTGGAGTATTTTGGGCAGGGCACTCCAACCATCTCATGACTTTAACAGTCTAACACACCAGTTGGAAAGAACTGGAAACGATATCCCTCAGGAGGACTTCCAAGAGTTGTCAATCGATACCAAGTCAAATAACTACTTTCATAGTGTCCAGAAGTGGACCAACGCGTCATTGACTTGCCCAATTTCTTTTCTTGAATAAAACATCCAATTTTTATGAAAGTCTAATCATTTATTTTCCTGTACATGTACATCAAATGTACCAATTTCCATCGCTTTTGGGTAATTGGCTCGTGGTACATTCTTTTTCTTCCAGACGTTCACTCGAAACAGATCACCAAAATTCAGTGCAGTTTGCAGTGTTTATTTTTCTTCTCTAAACAATTGAGTAATTTGTTTGCAGTTGACTAACTCTGCGTGCCATATATTTCAACTAAGTTATTCGCCCCTAACGACGATTTTTGTCGTTAACAACACAGTTATTTACAGTCGCTGGTTATTGCTTTTCCTTCTTTTTATAGGAATTAAAAATTTTATTTACACGGTGTCTCAGCCTGTCATTTTTCGACAAAATGTACTCTTTTCAAATTCTTACGATATATTGTTCACACGCTGCTGACCAGTGTGTAGCGCGTTGCAGCTCAGTACATGAAGGGGTACTCGTAAGGACGCTAGCTGGCAATATCGTAATGGATTCTTTTCGCGAAGCCGTGGGACGCTACGCAATAGCGAGGGAGGGGCCGTCAGAGATTCCCACGCTCGGGCCCTTTACTGGGCTCCGAATCCTGTCATCCCATTAGCGTTGATGGCCGGCGCGTGCCGACTGTCGACTGTTTTCGGACTCATTAGCGGACGGCGGGCCACTTCATTACGGAATTACGGGGGTGTCCGAGGGTGGGGGAGGGGGTGGAGGCTGTGGATTGGGGCGTGGCTGGCGGAGCCATTAAATTTCCCGGGACGGAGTGAGGGTGAATCTCCCAGCGCTCGACACGCACCGGTGCCCGCTACAACAATACGTCACAGCCTGTCAATAGTGACTACCCCTCTTCCCCACCCACGCACTCTCTCTCTCTCTCTCCCAGGTTCCTGTCCTCGATTTATTCTTCAAGACACCCTCTACAATCCGTCAAAGCTTATTGCAATATTTCTGGGACACCCTGTTTGGCGCCCTAAGTAATTGAAGTGTTAAACTTGTGCTACGATCTAATCTTCACCGAACGAGGTGGCGCAGTGGCTTGCACACCGGACTCGCATTCTGGAGGACGACGGTTCAATCCCACGTCCGGCCATCCTGATTTAGGTTTTCCGTGATTTCCCTAAATCGCTCCAGGCAAATGCCGGGATGGTTCCTTCCAAAGGGCACGACCGACTTCCTTTCCCGTCCTTCCCTAATCCGATGACCTCGCTGTCTGGTCTCCTTCCCCAAGCAACCCAACACAACCCTCTAATCTTCAATTAAAATTGAAGAACATATGGTCAAAGATGTTCTTCATGTAAGTACTATTTGTTTTACACTCGTTTACATTAATGTAAATTTTTATTAGATAAGATGTTTAATCTGACATATTCATTTTAGATAATTACCTTACCTTCTGATGAAGTCACCCTTAGAGGTGACGAAACCTGGTCAAGATATATAGAAAAGCTATGCAACTGGTTGGCAGACTTTTACATATTTTTCAACTTAAAATTTTGTTTCAAACTTACTGTTTCTCATGGTATTCAACTGTCACTGTCTCTCTCTCTCTCTCTCTTTCTATCCACATCTCAGTTTCAACTTCTACATGGTTATTTTGCAATTCGCTCTAAAGTTATTTATAAAAATGGTCTCTTCTTGTTATTCTGTTTTCCACATATATGACCTGTTCTACCTTCAATTCTCTCTTTTAACTGGTCGCCCCATGTCCCTCTTTCTTTGGGTTTGTATTGTAAAAACGTCTTACGAATCCCTGTTTCTGCCATTCGATTCACATGTTCCTTCCAGTTTTATTTCTGTTCTTCTGTTTTGTCATTTACTGCAAAAATAAAATATTCAGTTCTTGTCTAATTTTTTCTTTAGGAATCCTGTAAAACTTAGAGCATCGTTTGACTGCTCATAAAAAATTAATATTAGCCGCCTCAACACGGGTAGAACTTTATCTCTTCATAACACAGGTTTCACTGCTGTATAGCAAAAGCCAGCACCATTTAATTTTTTTGTCTCCTTATGTGTCTTTTAATGTCCTGCTTATACTGAGCACATATACTCTCATATCTCTGTAATTTAATATCTACGTCCTTATATTCATGAAAAGCCACACAGTGTGTCCCATAAGCGTGACAAACTTCGAGTTGTGTAGAGGGTATCTTGAGGAACAAATCGAGGATAGAACATTGTGTCTGGAAACATAATAAAACGATTCTACACAGCGTCGAAGTCATAGTTGCCAACACTTGCCACTAATCCACCCCTTCAGCAACAAAAGTGACTTTGTACGCTGACGGAGCGTAGTCGGAACGTCTCGCAATTTTGTTTGTTATTCAGCGATTGTGACTGATTGCCACGATTGCTAGTGGAGAAGATGGCGCTAGCTGCTGCTTAAACAGTCCTTGTCTCCTGTGCATGCAACGATCTGTTCCATAGGTGGATGAAGGTTTCAGACAAGGGTGTACATATGGAGTTTATTTTTCTCCTGAGACCCTCTGAAACAGGAAAAAAAAATAGACTGCAAATGGAAACATGTGTATGAAACCATCGTCCACCAAGGCAACAGAGTATCGCATTCATAGGAGACAAGGACTGTCTATGCAGCAGAGACTGACGATCATGTCCATCAAGCACAATCACTGAATAACGAACACCGTTGAGAGACATTCCGCCTACAGGCTATCTATGTACAAAGTCACGTTTGGTGCTGAGTGGGTAGCCTAATGACAGGCGCCAGAGCCTACAACTTCAATCCTTTGTAACACTGCTGAATGGTGTTTACCAGTACAGGTTCCTGTCCCCAATTTGTGCCTCAAGACATCCTCTACAGTCCGTATAGTGTAAGTTCCATTATACAGACTCTCGATCCAGTTTCTTAAGTGATTTGGGCAACCACACTTTGCCATAATTTTCCACAGGCCCTCCCTATCCGGAATGTCAAATGCTTTTTTTTTCTCAGAATCTTTGAAAGCCAGTTAGGCTGGTAAACAATCTCGTTTTACCTACTGCCATTAGTGTCTCCAGCCAGTGGGCACCTGTTAAAGACAAAATGGGGTTCATAAGATCTAAAATTTTGGCATAACACAGCAAAAAAGTGGAGAAATACTTGAAAGCCTTACATTTCAGGCAGCAGCGATGTGAGTGTCAGGGTAATACCGAACCGCATCTGTTAAGTGGTGAGCAGAACTATTCAGTAAACAGCAGGGGTCTGGCAGCTATAGAGACCAAGTCATGCTGCTTTTGTCTCGCATGCAATATACCTTAATTTAGTAAGACATGTCAGTTGTAAATAAAGGGGTAAAACAGCATCCATAAATCTTTTACAGTCTTAGAATTGGAAACCAAATTAAAAATAAGTAATGATGAGGTATTTCTGATATAATGTCGAGAAAACATGTGATAATGTCATCCACCTTGGTTATACATGGGCGTATTGTACAGTTCTAATTATCACCCTCAACAAACACCATAATGTCATCCACATTGGTTATACAAGGGTATATTGTACAGTTCTAATTATCACCTTCAACAAACATGATAACGAGTTTGTGTTGATTTGTTGGTGTTAAGTCTTCTTTACTCAGTCACCATCCAAATTTATACATTTTCCCAGCGTTTCAAGACCTTCAGAATTCCTTGATGTACACGTCTGCAGATTTTCTCTTAAACCATTCATTAATGACTTCATACATGTTGACAAGTCGATGGCTACACAACGAATTCGTAATTTCTGGGAATAAGAAAATTCGTTTGGAGCGAGACCAGGAAAACAAGGAAGATGCTGCAAAAGTGCAAAGCCACATGATTTCGTTTCGTCAATCATAACTTGAAACGAACAAACCAGTATATGGTCAGCCATGACATGAACGCCTCTGGAGAGGTTACAGTGACTTTTTTTTTTTAATCAGAGCTTCTCGTAACTTGTCCAGAATGTTGCTGTAGTGTCTACCAGTGGTGGTTTCACCCTTGTTAAGGTAATCTGTGAGGATATCTCGCTGGCAGTCTCAAAACATGAAAGCATGACCTACCCAGCTGACTTTTTCACTAGGCTTGTCCATCAGTGGCGTGCTCCTATTCCTTTTCCACCGCACAATAGTGTCATAAGACAGGAAATAATCTCCATAAAAAGTCAACATCTCACCATAGATTTCCCAATATCTCCTACACTTCAAATTCAAGAACTTTGTCCCACTACAAGCCTCAATTTTCTCCAACTCACACCTCAACCACTTCTGGCACTCCTTGAAAAAAAGTAATGAACACCATGTGCTGAAGTACCAATGACAAGACTGACTAAAATTCATTAATATACGTTATAGGCATATAAAGCAGAGCGTATATGTGTCTGTTCAGGATCTGCTCCCGAACCACTAGACCAGTTTCAACCCAATTTAGCACAGTAACACCAGACCTCACAGATATCAGTGCTGTGGGGTTTATAACCTCCTAGCTTCAACAGGTGCGGAGATAAGGGCAAAAATCTGTTTTTTTTATCCAAGGCACATAGGCTGCACTGCATGACAGACATGGCGTTAGGGAACAGCATCAAACTGCCAAAATCAACTTGCTTTGTAGGTCAGCCTACATGTCAGGGACAGGAAGTGGTTTCCTAGCCCCAACATGTAGGTTGCTCTGCCAGGTGTGCTGTGTTGGAGTAGTTTGGACTGCTATATCGACATGCTTTGTATGGCAGCCCGTACATCAGGGCAAATTAATCATTTTTAAGCCATTGATGTTTAGCCTGTCCTGCATGACAGCAATGTTGTGGGAGTAATATCGGTATGCTTTATTGGACTGTGATGCAGGGACTAAATGTGCCAATGAGCATGACTGAGGACAGGCTGAGGTGGGTAGAGTGGGGGGGGGGGGGGGAAGGAGAAAATTGACAGGAAGAGGGGAAGGGAGATGCATGAGGTATGTGGAAGATATGAAGGGGTGCTGGGCAGACTAAAAAGTGGGATAGCCACAGCACCCTTTATACCACCAAAGGTACATCTTCCACCATGACAGCCAGGGTGACACACAGAAAGTGCACATATGCCTCATCTATGTGACATTAGCTGTGAGGCAGTCACCAATAATCCCGACCCATGTACTGTGGCTGAATAAATACTGTTGGTTTGCTGCTACCATACCACATAATATTCCCACTTGCTTGGAGTATTCTCATGTGTGCTTTTAATCAATGAAACAAAAACTGTCAAAGATCTTTTACATGCATATTCTAGTCCGTGTACCTGCTTTGGAACGTGTTTCTCGCCATGTGTCCATATGACCTTACTGACTACTTGTGCTCTCACATACTGTTTCCTGCAGTTTGTCCCGATTTAGCAAATTTACCTTCCATAGATTGTCATGTAGCATATTGCACTGGGTGAGATCAAATGCAGGACATTTTGATTACTAGTCGAAGTCGCTGCATGCATTTCTCTCTTGCTGTTGGTGTATGACTCCAGTCAGCTCCGTTTTCTGATTTGCTGCGACAGTATCTGACGAGCGTTCTCTGCTCTTGGTAGTCATTGCTGCTGATTGGGGTCAGTAAGCTGGATTCCTGGGAAAGAATATATTCGAGGTCTTTGGCTTATAATAAGTCCTTCATATGCATGCCGGCTGGGTCGCCAAGCTACTGTGTGGATGAGGAGTTTGCGGTTAGGTCCATAGTTCAACTGCGTTAGTTCCACTGGCGAGTGTCTTAAGTGTTCCACACTTTCTTCTGCCCCACCCACTACAAAGAGAACCCAATGCATGGACTGCCTCGCATCTTTTAATTAATACTTAATAGATGTAGATGAGGCTTGTACCGTTGCTATACTGCACGTCCTGAAAATATACATTATTATTGGAATTTAACCATCAATTTTAAATCTCTGGTACGCATGATTGTTATCATCGCTGTCTTCAAGTTTTAGGCCTTTTTCGTCTGTTCCAGTTCAGAATTCTTCACCTCATCCCTTCAAGGTATAATTAAGTTTCATTTTCCAGTTGAACTGTATACTATTGTAGCTTGTATATAATGTATGAGGAACTGTATTACAGATATTAGATATAATTCCTTATAACAGTTGAACTCCAAATGATTATTTATTGACTAGTTAAGTTGTCACTTCATATGGGATAGAGGTCCACTGATTCCCAGTGTACAAATGTCACTGGCACTTGTGCAACGCACTTCTGCGTTTCTTGTCCTCAGCATCGTTACCAGTTCATGCTTCCAACTCTCTTGCGTCAGTCTGCACTAAACATTTGTCATTTCATGTCACACACATGACATCACCTATACCTCGTGAATGAATTACTTCCACAAGCCGGCCGGTGTGGCCGTGCGGTTAAAGGCGCTTCAGTCTGGAACCGCGTGACCGCTACGGTCGCAGGTTCGAATCCTGCCTCGGGCATGGATGTGTGTGATGTCCTTAGGTTAGTTAGGTTTAAGTAGTTCTAAGTTCTAGGGGACTGATGACCACAGAAGTTAAGTCCCATAGTGCTCAGAGCCATTTGAACTTCCACAAGTGATGTAATGGCTTACTCATCCAGAGACAATATACACTGAATGTATTTCATCATAAAATACATAGCACCAAAAAATACAAGGTTGTATAGCACACCACCATATTCAAAATTGCAAATAAAAATCTGAAGAAACACGAACAACCATGAGTAAGGTAATTTATATAGAATACATATAGTTGACACATGCACATATAAAATCTGAGCTCTAATTTATTTTTCAATGTATTTATTCGCCTTAAAGAAAGTTAATTAAAACTGAGACTCCAAAAATCAGAACTGTGTTGGCTATGTACAGTGTCAGCTCTGTCTCTACATCTCACAATTTGACGACTTTCACTTCTTTGATATGATAGGTGACAGAAGAGATATGACTTTTTCGTAAAACAACATGATGGACCCCCACTACAGAACAGTCTGGTATCGTCTCGCAAAAATATTTTTATATACAATATGCAGCAATACTGCATCACTTCAGAATTAAAAATTATAAGGTAAAAGAGGGGCTCCTCACGGGGAGTAAAATGTACAAAGTAATGAAATGGCCTGAAAATAACAGGTAAACATATAAGATCTATACAGAGGTAGGATCGAAATGCAAACCTCTAAGCAAATCTGTACGCCCGTTTCGGGGTAGTAGGATACCGTACAGAAACAACAAATTTTGTGCATAATGGCAGATCTGAATGCGGCAATCAGCTGTCTTTGTTCTGTTCCCTCTAGTTCACACCTTCCTTCGGGGTACCCAACTTATGACTGTCAGCCGAAACATCGTGGAAATTGGTCAAAGAAATCCATGTGCAATATTGAAATCCCACACATGTATCAATATCCCAGGAGAACGTATCAAGACGCATTCCATAATCGTGGAGTATTGGATGAGTTATATGTGTCGGATACACCAGACTGGTTTTGACTTAAAAGAAAATACGGTGCACGTTTTATAAGCTCAGGGACTGGATCGCAAGGATATTCTGTGGAATTCCCAAATTTCGTAAACATTACCCATCCCCAGAAGTAGTATTTTGTCAACGTTCTTGGAAGTTCTCGGGGAAAAAAGGATAATTGTTCCTATAAAAAACTGTCCACACTATTAGTTTTCTTTCCATGGTAAAATAAGGGCACAAAACCCTACCACCCTCAACGACTTCACCAAAACAAACTTTTTCACCAGGTTACTCAAAATGATAGTACTTTTTCTATAAGTAATTCAATATCAGACAAAACTAAATATTATATTTTTACTTGAATCTACTTTCCCATTTCACGTACCCCATTTAGAGAGATGACATAAATAAAATGTGGATCTAGTTGCCTTCACTACACGTTTTGATATTTTAAGAGGAAATTTACCACAGGTTTTCGAGGAGACCTCTATTTCAGCTTTTTGCCAGGAAGAGGCAAAGTTATTTCTTGAAATGTAGTTAACGAACTTTTTTTCTGTGTCTTATACAGAAACGACCAGTTTTGTTTGTGAACATTCAGACATTCTCCTACTGAATGTGTTAACTGATAAAAATGTTGATATGTAGCGTCATTCTGTGAATATTACAAGTGTTAATTATTTGATGTGCAACGCTTTGAAAGGCTTCCATAGCCAATTGTTGATAAAACGACAGACAGCTGGAAAGAATGTCAGTAGGCGTCTGTGTTAGTAACTATCTATTTGTATGTACTGATGACCCAAACGTTCACATGTTAATAGTCAATATAGCACAATCGTTGGCAGCAAATATAAAGTGATATATACATATGTATGTTGTTGTTTAATTCCAATTATGGAAAATATTATTAATATGTGTGTAAAAATGTGTAATTAATGTCTGTGTCACATCGTTGTCATGTAATAGGATAGATAGTGTGCCCTACAGGTAATGGGAGTGGTTTGTGTGTAAACACTTCATTATATGTGTGGGCATTTCTATTGCAATTATACTAATAAACATGCATACACAGTGTTTCTCCATGACTTATTATTCCTTAATGTTATGAGTACAAGTATTAACAAACTCCTCTTTAATATAAAACATCTGGGAAATGTTTATATCTGTACAGTGTGAGTACATTGCCAAAAAAGTAATTATTTTTCTCTTCAAGAGTTTGTAACTTAATGACAGCATAATACACAATGTCATATCCATGGCCCTTTATTGTTCTAAAAAAGAAGAGAGAGAAAACCCAATCAACACTTTGTTTCATTCAAAATTTACACAATTAATTTAACAACAAAAAATTAGTTGTAGTCTCACCTGACATCAGTTGCTTCATCGAGAAACCATATATTATTTGTAAATTTGACATATAGACTATGCAAGGATCAAAAAATTCACTCACTTTGTTATATTATACACACAACCAAAAATATTGAAATGTGACTGGATGAACAAGATAACTTTCTTTTATTAGCTACCGCTACAACTCTTTTCAAAGCTCTTCTACAGATCAGTTCAAAGAATATATACAAACATACACCCGGCAAATCTCTCCTATTAAGATAAAATAATATTTATATTCAGACAAGTACTATTTTATTTTGCTTAAATGAGCCTTTTCTACACTTTGTGGTTGTTATTTAAATAAAGTTGTTCAACATTTGCTTGCTGAATCTGTTCTGGGCCTTCATTTTGTTTAAAATTAATTTTTACACATTTCTTAGGGCACCAGTAATCTATGACTGTAAAGGTAAGGAAGACATTCAATACTATTGAAACTATTTTATCTGGTATCGAAAAAATTGTAATCAAAGATCCTTGTTCAGTGATTTCAAATCCTACTACAAGTTCATCTTGAATATCAACATCACAATCACCATCATGTTAAGTTGTCTGCATGCTTCATACTCTTTGTTTAGCCATTGAGATATTCCACTGTATCTGTGTAGCTCAATGATCCGCAACTAATCTCCCTTCTTCAATACAGAACATATCTGAGCAACATTCTAGAGTGAGCTGCATGAGTGTTACGAAAGCACTCTTCTTCGTGGGGTGATTGTATTTTCATATTATCCTACCAATGAAATCAGTTTGTTGAGGTAGTGGCCGAGCTCCATGCTCCATGTATGTGTAAACAAAAAGTTCGTGTAAGCTGAATAATTTTCAAATAATGATTATTGCTGGATTTAATTTTTTTGTTTTGCCATTGCTACAGTTTATTATCCACTCAAGAGAAATATTAAAATATGAATAAATAATGTGGGGATTTGTTAACTAACTTTCATTTCATCTCTTTCTGAAGCTCTACTACAGATCGGTTCCAAGAAAAAATATAAATGCACATGTGATATACAGAGAACAGAAAAAAAGATATTATAATTAGTATTTAACAAATTTCTCGACATACATTTATGAGAAACGTAGGCTATGACCTTCACCAATAAATGCATAACTCTTACAAGGAAATACATATTTTTAAATGGAAAACCATTAGCATGAGGTCAGTAATAATATAACTTCCTAGCTTCACATTATAATTCTTCCACTTGGTCTCGATAAATGTGTTAGCATGTTTGAAATAACCATACCTGTTGATCTGTTGCACAGAAAAGAAAATTTAGTGCAATTGAATGCTGCCCAATACCTCACCATTATAACAAAAAAAAAATTGACTTACAACACTACAAAGAAAAATGATTGCTTGCTCCATAAGCTGCCTGCAAGCTGTGTCAAACTGTCAGCTGACCAAATTGTTGATTTCCATATAATAACCTACTACACTTCTGGTACATACAGGTATTTTATTTATGGTTTTAGGTGACAAAATAATAATCTTTTGTGCATTTTCTGCATACCTATGATGCAGTTGAAACCATTATTGATAGCAACAGGGAACCCACTTCTTGTACACATTTAGCAAAAAGCATACCACAATCTAAAAATTGCCAAAATACATAACTGTTATATTTCCTGGGAAACAAATCAGGGCACTTTGACACTTAATGCACACAATTATGACACTAATTGAAAGTTGTAGCCAATATCCTCTCCCTACACATTTCCTAAGGTATCAATAATAATCTATGATTGGAAAAATAAATAGACTAAAAATCTGATATTACTGGAACTATTTTATTCAGTTTTTTAAATGCTCAGATAATAAACGTCCTTCACTAATGAACATCTCCAGATCCATCAAAGAGGCAGCGAACTAAAACAAACATAAAAACAGCACCGTATACATAATCTAAGGTACAGGTACAATGTCATTTGCATCCAAAGTTAAACTCACACACACTATGTAATGAAAAGTATCAGGACACCTGGCTGCAAATGAGTAACAAGTCTGTGGTGCCCTCCATCAATAATGCAGGAATTCAATATGTGGTTGACCCAACCTTAGCCTTGATGACAGCTTCTACTCTTGCAGGCATACGTTCAGCCAGGTGGTGGAAGGTTTCTTGGGGAACTGTAGCACATTCTTCACAGAGTGCTACCCTGAGAAGAGGTATCGATGTCGGTCGGTGAGGCTTGACGCGAAGTCGGCGTTCCAAAACACCCCAGCATCCCAAAGGTATTCTATAGGATTCAAGTCAGGACTCTGTGCAGGCCAGTCCATTACAAGGATGTTATTGCCATGTAGCCTCTTTACCACAGTCCGTGCATTATGAGCAGGAGCTCGATCGTGTTGAAAGATGTGGTCACCATCCTCGAATTGCTCTTCAACAGTGGGAAGCAAGAAAGTGCTTAAAACATCAATGTAGGGCAGTGCTGTGATAGTGCCACGCAAAACAACAAGGGGTGCAATATCCCACCATGAAAAACATGACCACACCATAACACCATCGCCCCCGAATTCTACTGTTGGCACTACATACGCTGGCAGATGACGTTCACTGGGCATTCGCCATACCCACATCCTGCCATCGTATCACCACATCATGTACCGTGATTCGTCACTCCACACTATGCTTTTCCACCATTCAATCGTCAAATGTTTACGCTCCTTAAACCAAGCAAAGCGTCATTTGGCATATACCAGTGTGATATGTGGCTTATGAGCAGCCGCTCAACAATGAAATCCAAGTGTTCTCATCGCTAGCCTGACTGTCATAGTACTTGCAGAGGATCCTGATGCAGTTTGGAATTCCTGTGTGATGGTCTGCATAGTCGTCTGCCTGTTACACATTACGACCATCTTCAACTGGCAGCGGTCTCTGTCAGTCAACAAACGAGGTCGGGCTGTACGCTTTTGTGCTGTAGGTGTCCCTTCATGTTTCCACTTCATTACCACATCAGAAATAGTGGACTTAGGGATGTTTAGGAGTATGTAAATCGGACGTATGACACAAGTGACACCCAATCACCTGACCACATTCGAAGTCCATGAGTTCCGCAGAGTGCCCCATTCTGTTCTCTCACGATGTCTATTGACTACTGAGGTCGCTGATATGGGGTATGTGGTAGTAGGTGGCAGCACAAGGCACGTAATATGAAAAACATATGTTTTGGGGCATGTCTGGATACTTTTGATCACATAGTGTAGTTGAGAGTGTATATCACTGTAATAACTTATAGGAGTATTCTCCAGTATCCCATCCTCGTCGCCACTGGAGAATACACGGTATTGTAGAACACTCAGTATAATGTCATTTATTGAAACTGAACTACTCTTCTCGAACAATCACTATATACACACACAAACAAATAACTTGTAGACGACCATACATCAAGAGTGTCAGTGAGGTCCGTCATAGATGGTCCTAGTTCAGTGAGGAACTGGCTGTGCTGCTGCTGTGCTGGCCTTATAAAGCTGGCGGAGGCCGGCAGAGTACTCCAACTTTCCCTGTATCAGTGAGGCGACCTCTGCAGAAAAAGGTTTGCATTAGTCTCTAGCAAGCTCTGTTTGTTTTGAAGAATTGTTTTCCTCTTGGTTGCGCCTGCAAGTGCTTGTGTATGTTATATGGTACACAGGGGTGTCTTGAGTGTAGTCTCTCTGGCAGGGGCCGTCTGTGGCAGACGTAACAG
This sequence comes from Schistocerca americana, assembly GCF_021461395.2. NCBI lineage: Eukaryota > Metazoa > Arthropoda > Insecta > Orthoptera > Acrididae > Schistocerca > Schistocerca americana. The sequence continues at coordinate 180,468,996 of NC_060127.1, read as the reverse complement.
AAAAGCTATTAATATTTGGAAGAAGAGTAAAGAGGGCAATATGGAGATTCATGTGAAAAGCTTTCTGATGTGATTACGGCCACAAGACGGCAATTAAGAGATTTTGAACATGGAATGATAGTTGGAGCTAGACACATGGAACACTCCATTTCGGATATCATTAGGGAATTCAATATTCCGAGGTCCACATTGTGAAGAGTGTGCCAAGAACACCAAATTTCAGGCAGTACCTCTCATCACAGACGATGCAATGGCCAGCGGCTGTCAGTGCTAGCAGACAAGCAACACTGCGTGAAATAATAGCAGAGCTCAGTCTGGTGATCAAGTACTTTATACCACCACCTCTTCTCTCCTTGCAGGCCAAATGCCGCGTCTTGGATTACCTCAAACCTCTCTGCTGAGTCTCATGAAGTCGTCACTGTTGTTGGCAATCCGTCTGTCAGATGGGGTCGTTAAGCTTCTCGGCCCCCTAGGTGCCATTGGCAAGGGGTAGGCTATGTGCCAGCACAGTGTTTTACCCTCTACCTCTACATGAATATTACAGCATACACACACACACATATAAAAGATGCAGTATTACAAATATAGTAATGGAGCATTTTGCAAATACGTGGGATGAATGAAAAGTAATGCCTCCACCTCCGTTAACTGAATTTGGATCGAAATATTTTAATAAATCAAATGCAGAAATAATCCTTAGAATGTGATCTTTAATTCTCAATATTCACTTTTCCACATAATCACCAGCCAATCGGATACATTTCTGCCAACAACGAACAAGTTATCTGTTTTAAACTGCCAGGAAGTTTCATTTCAGCGCACACTCCGCTGCAGAGTGAAAATATCATTCTGGAAACTTATCTAAAGCTGTCACAGAAGAAGTCGACACTCTGTTTCCGCAACCACAGTCTCACAGTTCTCTCAACGTCTTCATCGGAAGCATAATGATGTCCCCGCAGATCATCTTTCATTATCGGGAACAGATAGAAGTCAGATGGTGCTAAATCTGAACTGCATGGACGATGCTGTACGGTGGTGATATTCAGTCTCTGAAGTTCTGCTGTGGTGGCACGTCAAGTGTGCACAGATCTTCTGATAACCAAACAAAGCAATAACGTGACCCACACGTTCTTGTGAAATGCCGATTGTGCTTGCATCTGAGTGATGCGACGATCGTCCTGACTCAATCTGTCAACATTTTGCTAGTGAAACTCGCTGGTTCCTGTCAAAGGACGTCCAACTCTTTGTTTGCCACGCATGTCAGATGGTCCTGCCTCAACGTCTTTAAACTCACTCGCCCAACGACGCACAATCACCATAAACTGCTTTCATTCTCTGATGAATCTCCTTTGGGGTCGACCGTCTGTGTAGGTTTCCATACTTTACAATGCAACAACACAACCGGTCAATGCTAAGGCTTCCCGCCAACTGGAGCTGTAGAGCAGAGGCTACGGAACAAGCCAGCACCTGCCGCATACCAATGCTGCAAACTGTTGAAGAGTTACGAAGGTGGGGGCATTACTTTTCAGTCAACATAAAGATAAACGTCTTTTTGGTGTGTGGAAATGTACAGACATTTCTTCTTGATTACGACTTGAGAAGCCAGATATGAACCGCCTGGCTAGATGTCACCAAAAATTTTGCTGGTTTTATGAAGCTTCCACATTATGTAAGAGTTGACATTTGCCAAATGTACAAAGGTGAAGAAAAACAGTGTCTTCCACTACTTCGAAGAATGGTGCCCTACAGTACATCGTTCTCGCAACTGGTCAAATTCCTCAACCCCTCCCATTAATTTGCTGTAGCTCAACCACAGCCATAGCGCAGAATATTTCACTTCTGCTAGCGTCTTATTCCTTCTAATCACAGTTGTAGTATCTTCAGAACTGTTAGATGTTCTAGACTTTTTTTCCAGACGCTCTGAAAGATTTTCAATGTAAGAAATGATCTCTTTTTATATCTAAGCGCTGGGAGAGATGCGGAAGCAGTTGTTTTTAGGGTCAAATTAGCAGATGCACTAGGATGACACTGGAAAACATTTCCAGTGTCATGAGCTTCTGTTGTAAGCTCCAAACCATTAACGTTACTCAGTATAAAAATTTCCTAATGTTGTTTGAATTCTGAAGTGTTTGGCAAATCTGCTTGTTAATCAGAATCAGACTGCTCTGAATCTGAATCATCTCTCTTGTATGGCAAGGATTGCAAAAGAGTCAAAGTGTCTTCTGACATTAATCGAGACATCCTGAACAGTAAGAAATTCATATAAATAAATATATAAATCTTTGTTTGTTCAAAATCATATATCTCCGAAAGTTCGTGAGCAGTTGCTTTGAAATTATGACACTACATTGCATTCTAACACAGGTGTGTGTTTAGGTATCTATTTCTTTAATATATGATATATAATGCACATACCTCATACGTAACTTTTTGAGATTTTTGCAACACTGTCTCCCTGTTATTACGTTCATATAAATTTATGTGCAACATATATTTTAAGAAATAGGTGAATAAGAACACACAGATGAACAGAATTTTGTGTCAAAATTTCAAAGCAATTAGTCAGAAGCTTCCAGAGGTTTGCAGTTAGACACATCAACACTTTCCGTTTAGGGGAAGGATGGGGATAGTGGCCACAGTAAGGAAAAAATGTTTCTGTTTTCATAAGTAAAAACTGACAGGGAAATTAAAATTCGGCGATAGTTAGCTTAGTCATCTACGTTTATGCGAAAATTTTCACTTTTACTGTATTTCAGTTACTTCTGTGAAAAAAAAAAAACAGTTTTTAAGTTACTGTTGAGTAGGGTAAAATGGCCACTGTGTGCCCGATATAAAAAATAACATTTAACTGCATTTTAGAAGTGTGTAATTGTCTCAAATAATAAGACCTTTGTCATTTTATAGAAAGCTTTAACAAATTAGAAAACTATTTTAAAATTGTGTCCTAAGCTAAATTAAACAATTTATCAAAAATGGCGTTTCAATATTTCTTCGCAACATTTTTTTGCCTACTGCCTGTATTTGTACAAATCGCAGATGAACTCACTGCCTTCGTCCATAAACCTGGCGCAATCATTGTGTGTCCTGTTTAGACAGTCTGGGCACGTGATGCGTCGTTCATTTTCTCTGGACTTAAAAGTCCGTGTCAATGACATCACTATCAGTGTCTCACAACGAAGCTTGTTTTGCCATTTTCGATTTCTTTTTTCCTTGAACTTCTTTCTTCTTTATTAATTCCTTATTTTTATCCTTCTCTTCGTTTTGTAATTGTATTTTAATTTTCTTCAATCTTCCTACTTCTTCGTTTCCTGTCTTTCCTGTTACAGGAACAGTCATGTACAGGGTTGAACTTAAAACTGCTGCTGAACCCTTTTTCACTATTTTGTCGTTTGTTAATGTTTACTATTGAGATTGGGACGAGGTTGGCCTACTGGACGTGGAGAGTGCAGCGGATGTGCCGTTAATGTTGTAACAACTGACTGTTTTCAACAACCGCTTGGTCAGTCGATTGTTATTTCGTTAAGTCGGTGGTTTCATTCAACAATCGAATGAAATTAGTCTGTGGCCTCGTCGCTCTACAGATATGACTGGTTTCCACTTAACGTGAGACAACTGACTGACGTAAGTATCGTCGCCATTTACACGAATTTTTTCATTCACTCTATTGATTTGAGTGATAATTTCACTTACATATTTATTCACTTTTTTCATCTATTTCCGTGGGGGGTGGAGGGGGGGGGGACGACGACGGTCGTGCTGCCAGCACCAGGGCAACAGCCGCCGCAAGGAGGTGGCGCAGTCACCGGTCCGAGCGAAGGGATGCCGAGACCGAGACTGGGCTAGGGCAACAGCCGCGGTGAGGAGGTGGCGCAGTGGGCGGCCCGAGTGAGGGGCTGCCGGGACCGGGACCTGGGCTTGGGCAACAGCCGCCGCGAGGAGGTGGCGCGGTGTTCATTGTGAGCGCAGCATTGCTGGGACTAGAGATGGGCAAACTCATTCATCCTTGGGAACTAGTTCACTGGTGATCGCTCTATTTTTTGGGAACCGTTCATTTTTACTCTTTCACCATTTATTGTGATTGGTATATAGTTCTTATGAAAAATTGAAAATTAGTAGCATAGGTGACTGAAGATGGAAAGCGCCAAGAGGGGGCACTGGCCTCCGCCCTGGAGTACAGAGTTTCAACTGTAACGTTATGTAGCTGAGCGCAGTGAAATAATGTAAGGTGGCACCCGAAAATCCGGCCCCGAGTACAGAGTGCTCGCCGATTTGTTGACTGCTACCAGTAGAATAGATAAACATGTAATAATTAGGCAGTGAAGAAATAAAAAATAAGCTAATGCAAAAAACAACTTCCAAACAATAGGTGACGATTTCTGGGCGACAATGAGCAGTCTAGTACCCGGGGCCGATTTTTCGTGCGCCACCCTGTACCACTGAAATAATATTGTAGCAGTTATCATATTCTCTTTACAAAAGTGACACCATACACTCGATTACGAATGGCGGGCTTCATTTGGTTGAAAGTCGGACTGCCTTCCACAACAATGAGCATGCTCTTTTACTTTGGATAAAAAAAAGATGGAAAATGGAAACTCGTGTGTGCCGTACCAACGTTCTTTGCATGTGTAATAACAAAAAAGTGTAATATCTCTTTATATTCGATGAATTATTCCCTCGTCTAAATCCCTATCATGGCGCGACAGCAACGTATCCTTTTCAACAACATCCGCTCCCTACCCGCCAACAGGAACCTCTTCCTGCACACCCTTGCCACCCACTGCGTGGATGCCTTCCTCCTTAATGAAACCTTCCTCCAACCCCATCACACCATTCACACTTCGCCCTACCTCCTCCACCGCTCCGATAATCCCCTCCCGATTGCGCGTGGCGGAGTTGCCATTGGTCACCACCGCCAGATCCCCGTTCGGCTCCAACCTCTCCTTCCCGACCCCACCGAACACCTGATCCTTAGTCTCTTCTTCCCCGGCCTTACCGTTACCTGCGCCACCATCTATGTCCGCCCCAACACTCCTATTCCCTTCGACTTCCTCTCCCACGTCGATCGTACCTTTTCCTCCTACGTGATCGCCGCCGACCTCAACATCCATAGTCGTTCCGCTGCCCAGTTACGGCGATGGCATCGGTTCCTCTCCACCCTTCAAGGTGACCTCGTCCCCATCCCCCGGCATACCCGTCCTGAATCCAACTCCACTCCTGATGTTATCCTCTCCTCCCCCAACCTCCTTGGCCGCATAACGGTGGATGTCCTGGAGCCTATTGGTAGCGACCATCTCCCTGTCCTCCTCACCGTTTCAGACGGTCGTCGCCCTCACCCCGACCCTCGTACTGACCCTCCCCCTAAGTATGTCCACGACTATTCCCGAGCCGACTGGAATGCCTACCGGGATACCCTTTCCACCCAGGTCGATAGCCACCCTCTCACCTACCACCACCCTGAGGATGTCACCCATGCCGCCTCCTTTCTCCAGCAGACCTTGTCTGAGGCCGTGAAGGCCCACGTCCCTACTGTCGCCATCCACCCCCACCGTCCTACCTTACCCCCACAGGCCGTTCTCCTCCTCCGTGAATCCCGTCGTCTCTACCGTGCCTTCCTCCGCACGCGTGACCCGGACACACTACGACGCCACCGGCAACTCCAGCGACACGTTCGTAATTTGCTCACGGCTAAGAAACGCCGGGACTGGCGACAGACATGCACCCGTTGAAATGCCACCCTACCAATCAACTCGTCCAAGTTCTGGTCGGCCTTCCGTCGCCTTACCGGAACTAAACCCTCCCCCTACTATCCTCTTCTCCACGATGATCACCCCTTCCCTGACACCCTTAGTAAGGCCAATCACTTTGCCTCCTACCTCTCCGATGTCTTCTCCATCCCCGACGATCCCCAGTTCGATTACTCCCTCTTCCCGGATATCCGCGGTCGAACTGACCCCTCTGTCCCTCCCCTCGCTCCTGGTTTCCAGTACTTGGACAACATTACCCACACGGAACTCAATGCCCCTATCACTACACAGGATCTCATTGATACACTCCACACAAAACGCAACACCGCTCCTGGTCACGATCGTGCCACCTACCGTCACCTTCGTGAAGCTCCTGTCTCTTTCCTCTCCACCCTGGCCAGGCTCTACAATGTAGTCCTGTCCACCGGTTACTACCCCGACCTGTGGAAAACCTCCCGTATCCTCATGTTCCTTAAACCTGGCAAACCGCCGTCCGCCGTCTCCTCCTACTGTCCCATCAGCCCTACCTCGGTCTTCAGCAAGGTCCTGGAATCTATCCTCACCCGCCGCATCCACCAGCATCTCCGCCAGCACCGCCTCCTTCCCGTCACCCAGTGTGGCTTTCGGCCATCCTTCTCTTCCGACGATCTTCTCCTTCACCTCACTCATCTCCTTTCCGAACAGCTTAATTCCCGTCGCTCCGCAATCTTCCTCTCCCTTGACCTCGAACGCGCTTATGACCGCGTCTGGCATTCCGGTCTCCTCTTCAAGCTCCAAACCTTTGCCCTTCCCATTAACTACGTCCGTCTGATCGGTTCCTTTCTCTCCCGCCGTCCTTCCTATGTCACCATCCATAACACAGATTCCTACACCTTTTTCCCCTCCGCCGGTGTGCCCCAAGGCTCCGTCCTCTCCCCCCTTCTGTACCTTTTGTACACGGCGGACATGCCGCCGCCATCGCCCCCCGTCCACCTCCTCCAGTTTGCCGATGACACCGCCTTCCTCGCCCTTGCCCCCACCCTGCAACGCTCCCAACGCCTTCTCCAATCCCATCTCGACCGATTCACCGCTTGGTGTAACCAGTGGTTGCTCAAGGTCAATCCTTCGAAAACCCAGGCGATCATTGTAGGCAAAACCACCCCTTCCTTCCACCTCCTTGATTTCTATCTCACCGTCTATGGCCGTCCCATCGCCCTCACTCCCACCCTTAAGTACCTTGGCGTCACCCTCGACCGTCGCCTCTCCTGGACTCCCCATCTCCATACAATCCAAGCCAAGGCACGTTCCCGACTCCGTCTTCTCAAGCTCCTTTCCGGCCGTACGTGGGGTCTGGACCCTTACACAATCCTCCACACCTATAAATCCCTCATCCGCCCTATCCTTTGTTATGCCCATCCAGCCTGGATCTCCGCCCCCCCCCTACCTTTTATAAATCCCTCCAAATCCTTGAACGCCATGCTCTCCGCCTCGCCTATCGCATCCGTCTCCCCTCCCCCACGCGGATCCTGTATGATCTCATCCCCTTCCCCCACCTCCTCCTTTTCCTTGAAAGGATACGGATCCTGTACACCTCCCGTAAACTCGATCCTCCTCACCCGCTCGTCTCCCCAATCCTCTCCCATCCCCGCCCGCTGCCGCGCCTGTATTCCCACGTCCCGCCCGGTCTCCATCTCTCCACCCTCCTTACTCTCTCCCAAGGTGGCTTCCGCCAGCTCCCCCTCCCTGATGATGTCCTCCTCCCCTCCATCTACCCCTCCTATCAACTTTGACCCTGCCCCACCACCCAATTCCGATGTCCTTTCCTTAAGGCACCCTCCCTCCCTCCCTCCCTTCTCTTCCCTTCCCTTCCCTCCCCTCCCCTTCTCTTTCCTTTTCCCCCGTCCCCTCCCTCCACCACTCTTCCCCCCCGGGCTTCCCCTCCCCCTTCCTCCCTCCCCCCTTTCTCCCCTGCCCGTGGCATCTCTGCTCTCTCCTCTCCCTCTCCCACTCCCCTTCCTCCTCCCCCTCTCTTGGCAGGTCCCCGGACTCGCACACGCATGGTGAACATTCGCGCGCCGGAGATCATCGCCGTCAGTGTCTAGTGTGTGTCTTCGTTTTGTGTTTCGTGCAGTTACAACTCCACTGTTCACATGTGCCGTCGCAGCTCTCCGTGTTTTGTGCGCCGTGTCAACAAGTGTTAGTGTTTTTTCGTCCAACGTGAACGGCTTCTTGTTTTTTTGTTTTTTTGTGACTACTTTCTTTGCCCGCCATTTTTTGTATTTTCTGTGTCACCTATCTCATATTATTGTACCTCATACGGCTGAAGAGCGGCGTATTAAACTGCTGCCAGCCCGCCTTGTATGAGGTGCTGAAAATTACAATAAAGGAAAAAAAAAAAAAATGAATTATTCTGATACGATTGTACCCTTGAATGACCTTTAATAATTTTCTATCTTCATACTAGCAGAATCCATGCGCAAAGTAGGTTTGATATTCATCGATATATTGCGTAGTTGTTAATCAGAAGGGAACTTCCGAAAGACTGGATACAAACCTGCATTTAATAATCCAAGAGCTCCATTACTTCTTCGGAAGGTTAAACTTCATCAAAGCCAAATATCCGCTTGATCTGAGGTTTCCCGACTGATTATACAACGCTCCCAAAATTATGAGGCATTCTATTTGTACAGATTACCAGACTGCCGCAAAGCACGAGCCTGCAGAGAAGAAGAATCATCGCCTGATTTCATTCTAACATTCAAATAAAATACCTCTAGGTAGAGAACATTATATGTATCCTTTATTTCACTGATTTTAACACCACAAATTGTTCAAATATTTCATCTTCCATGTTCTACCAACGTGGCCTCATTATCATAGTTATTCAGCAGGAGCAGAACTTGAAAACAGAAGACAGCCTGTACGAAATGTTCTGAATTCTACTGACATGGCATGAAAAGAACCAAGCAGCAAGACATTTCCTGTCATGTAGATATACAATACCTGAGAGTACTATAATGATGAACACCAGAAACTCTTGGGGTACATTATGAAGTTCATAAAATGTAGATTCACAAGCAATGCTGTGTACTCCAGCCAGCATAAATTAAAAAGTTTTGAATACTATTTTACTCGTTACCAAACAGAGGTTGATAACAGTAAATGGGTTAAATTACTAGAAATAACTATATTATGATGTTTAACAGGTTGATGATAGTAAAAAATTATTGATATTAATCTAACTGATGAAATGAAAAAGCAGTGTTTCTAGTTCTCCACACGTGTAAACATTGTTTACAAAGGTATAGCTGCGAGGAAACTCATGACCTCACAAAAATGTAATGTTGACACTCCCTCCTTCCTTCACTTCCTTTTGAGATAAGTAGGCATTCTCAGCTGATTTTGGTACACTTTACATTACACAAACAAACATAAACACATAATGTGCAGTGAACTCTTACTGCCTTTTCTAATACTTAGCATCATTGTCATATTCGCTTGACTTTGGTGCATACTGCAGCATCTGTATCTGTTGTGAAACTATTTTTTTTTCAGGCAAATGGTTCATTAAATGAATAAAAACTACAAAGTATAAATTTAAAAAAAAATTCAAGAGAAGCATTTTGAACTTTACAAATACAAAATGCCTATAGCTTAAATATTTCAAATAAAATGCAAAGTGCTTTTTGAAAAAAAGTATTACAAATGTAAAATAAAAATAGGTATTTTGCACTTTGTATTTGCATTTCAAATACATGTGTTCCACATAATTCACATATCTGATTTTAACTTTGGCATACCCACTGAGATGTCTTCACATAGTCCTGGATGGGGCTATTATCTGGAAGTATGTGTACTCCAGTTTGAATTGTGTATCACTGTATCACTTTACCTAATGAAAGCACTACAGACAGATTTCACTCAGGAGAATGACTAGAAAACTCAGTCCCCTAAATCGTCAAACATTAGTTTCAATTGAATGAATGAATGAATACATGCTTCAACTGACAGAAAAACTAAAGACTGGTTTCACTTGGAAAGAAAGAATGAATAACTGAGTCAGTATGCAAAACACTACCAGATTCTGTCAATTGTTTTCATTCGGTTACTCCCAGAGACTTGTTTCACATGAAAGAAATGAATGAATAGTAATTCAGCTGATTCAGTTGTTTCCATTCAGTTGTTCCTATTGAGTGATTTCACTCAATAGAATGAATGAATAATTCAACTGATATGTATAAAGTTACAAGTGAGTGAGTTGATCGTTTTCCAACAACCGATTGTTCCCTTCACTAGATACAGTGGGCTTTATGGATGGATTAACTACAGATGAGGCACTAGCATTTCATCAGTCTCAATAGACCAGAACAAATTCATTGTTGGAGTTTCCAGATCCTACAGTAAATGCTGTACTGCCATCTCCAGAAAGTGCAGGAAGTGCATTGCTGGGGTTGAGGATCTGCAGATCCATATTCAGTCTCAGCAGAACAAGTTTCTTCTAGGCCTAGGACCTGTGAGTTTGATTATATACAACTGATGGGCATTTTGAAGAGGCATATGTGTTGGGAACTTCTGTGGTTGTAGCTGTAGCAAAATCTGCTTCAGTAAACAAGTCCTTGTTGTTTGCTACTATGCCACGTCTTTGAAAAAGATCTATGGCAACAACAGGAGTAGCTGCACTTAAAAATGCCTCCCCAAGCAGGCAAGACACCTAATACTGATTTACTTGCCTGCCAGGGTTATTTTGCAAGAAATGTAAGAGGTGTTGAAATATCCCATAAAAGTTATATCCAGCAGCTGCAGCTTGTGGCTGCAGTGGCAGGGGGGGGGGGATGCAAAATGCAGTTGTTTGCTTATTCCTGGCCTTTTTAATGAAGTCAAGGTGTCCCATGTTCATAGCATGTCCATCAAACATTAATAATACAGGGTCATCTTTTGTTGATTCAGCATACTTCAAAAAATTGTCAAACCATTGCGTAAATATCTCACTTCATATCCACCCTGACAGGTGACAAGCAAAAACTGTTCCAAGTGGAGAGCCATCTTTAACTTCTACTTCCATCTGCTGATTGGGGAAGAAGACAAAAGGAGGGATAAAAGACCCTCCTGTTGACATAAAAATTGCAGGCATAGAGGGAAGACATCTCTGTGGATGTTAGCAAGCCTACATGCAAATCTATCTTTTAGTGCAAAATTTTAAATAATTTTGATTTTACAGTCAAAACTTTGATTTCCTCTACATTGTAAACCCTATGAGGTGGATATAAGTGACTTTTCTGGCCATCGTCTAAAATAGCAAAGAATTTAGTAACACTTATTCTATCAACTGCTTGGGGTATAACTGCTGAAGTTGCCTCTGGTTTTTTCAAAACATCGTGAAGTTCAGTGCTGCTCTAATTTACTCGATGTGTTTAACTGGAATGTAAAGGCATTTGGCTGTAGTAACTGATTTTGTTGCATAGCTTAGCAGATGATTTGATAATGAACTTAGGCCCAAAACTAATAAAAAATAGCAATATTGCTCCTTGGGTGGTTTCCTGCAATTTATTGTGTAATTTGAGAAACAGAATTAACGGACAGTATTGTTTGGAAACAAAGAGCAGCCATTACACAACACCCTGAAATTTACCTTCATACAGTCTTTGTCCTGCAAGGCAGGCGTAGCAGTGGTCAGTTTATAACAATACAAGAGAAGGAAAGTTGCTACTCACCATACAGTGGAGACGCTGAGCAGTGATAGGCACAATAAAAATTTTGTGCCTATTGGGGCTCAGCATCTCTGCCATAGGCTGAGTAGCAACTTTCCTTCTCTCGTATTGTTACATTCCATCCTGGATTTTCCAGTGGTCAGTTTATGATCTGTGACAGACAAATTTTAGTTGGATGTGGCACTCACACATCCCACACTAAAATAATGGAACAACAGATCAGTATCAGTCTTTATGCAAATGAAACTTAAATACTCTAAAATCATACTGCATGATAACACAAAATTGTCATATGATATTGAATTATTAAATGTAATAACATCTGACATTACCTGCAACTGCATAAGAGGTAGGATTTTCTACACAGTGATGAAAGTCACATTTTTAGCCCAGGTGCAAGCATTGCTATGTTTATTACAGAGGAACAGTATCATTTAATTATTTGTTTATTCATCCGCAGGTCATTTTACAGAGATATTGTTATGTCAGGCTAATACAACAATAAAATGTAATGAAAAGCTAACGAACATGCAGGGGCATAATAACTGGCAGTTCTCTTGAGATCTTAAACAAAAGGTACATTGTTTATTCATATCTGATCACAAAAAATAATCTTGAAGTTGACTTAAGTTAAAAAAAAAAGTAATGTGTAAACTTAATTTCTTTCTGTTTTTCCCCTGCAGTTGAGTCGCCCTGGTTCTCTAATAACATGAAAAGTCAAAGAAAAATTCAGGTGTACACAAATTTATTTGATCTTACATCACACATTTCAGTTTAATATCTCACATTGTACTGGCTCTCCCACATGATTTCTCACAGGTGTTATATACGCTTGTTAACAATTTGAACATTGATGGCTACATTAATTTTGTTAATTACAATCACAGACATTACTAAAAATTACAGAAAAGTCATCATTTGGAGATTACAATTGAAATACATAAAACAGAATACAAAGTCAAATACATATTTGGCATTTTCATGGAAAAATAAATGAAATTATTCAAATAAATAATGCTGATTACATTTTTGCTAACTGCACTGAAACTACATTATCCCCAACATCCCTACTATGTTTCCTCCTTCAGATATGAGTACATTATTTTTAATATAGACAGAATGTCAATAAATAATTCAGCAGCCTAATAAACACCTTTTTACATTGCCAAGCAGTTTTCTGTTATGAACTGCAGTAATTACAATGCAATTAGGTTTCATTATGCTAAACAATAGTATAGCAAGTTAACATAGGGCCAACAGTGTTGTTACTGATATCTAACATTAGAAAATATTGTTATCCAATTGTTTGTAAATGAAAAGTTCCAACTGCAACCAAATGAATCAGTGATACCTTTTCCTGCCAATGCGTTGATATAGTATTAGACAATACTTTGCCATGAAGTTGTTGAAAAGCACATTTCAGCGATCAGAAGGTGAAATTACAGACATGGATCCTACCCAATGACTAAACAATTAACCAAGTGTTCCAAATTAGCTTCAAAATACACTCCTGGAAATTGAAATAAGAACACCGTGAATTCATTGTCCCAGGAAGGGGAAACTTTATTGACACATTCCTGGGGTCAGATACATCACATGATCACACTGACAGAACCACAGGCACATAGACACAGGCAACAGAGCATGCACAATGTCGGCACTGGTACAGTGTATATCCACCTTTCGCAGCAATGCAGGCTGCTATTTTCCCATGGAGACGATCGTAGAGATGCTGGATGTAGTCCTGTGGAACGGCTTGCCATGCCATTTCCACCTGGCGCCTCAGTTGGACCAGCGTTCGTGCTGGACGTGCAGACCGCGTGAGACGACACTTCATCCAGTCCCAAACATGCTCAATGGGGGACAGATCCGGAGATCTTGCTGGCCAGGGTAGTTGACTTACACCTTCTAGAGCACGTTGGGTGGCACGGGATACATGCGGACATGCATTGTCCTGTTGGAACAGCAAGTTCCCTTGCCGGTCTAGGAATGGTAGAACGATGGGTTCGATGATGGTTTGGATGTACCATGCACTATTCAGTGTCCCCTCGATGATCACCAGTGGTGTACGGCCAGTGTAGGAGATTGCTCCCCACACCATGATGCCGGGTGTTGGCCCTGTGTGCCTCGGTCGTATGCAGTCCTGATTGTGGCGCTCACCTGCACGGCGCCAAACACACATACGACCATCATTGGCACCAAGGCAGAAGCAACTCTCATCGCTGAAGACGACACGTCTCCATTCGTCCCTCCATTCACGCCTGTCGCGACACCACTGGAGGCAGGCTGCACGATGTTGGGGCGTGAGCGGAAGACGGCCTAATGGTGTGCGGGACCGTAGCCCAGCTTCATGGAGACGGTTGCGAATGGTCCTCGCCGATACCCCAGGAGCAACAGTGTCCCTAATTTGCTGGGAAGTGGCGGTGCGGTCCCCTACGGGACTGCGTAGGATCCTACGGTCTTGGCGTGCATCCGTGCGTCGCTGCGGTCCGGTCCCAGGTCGACGGGCACGTGCACCTTCCGCCGACCACTGGCGACAACATCAATGTAATGTGGAGACCTCACGCCCCACATGTTGAGCAATTCGGCGGTACGTCCACCCGGCCTCCCGCATGCCCACTATACGCCCTCGCTCAAAGTCCGTCAACTGCACATACGGTTCACGTCCACGCTGTCGCGGCATGCTACCATTGTTAAAGACTGCGATGGAGCTCCGTATGCCACGGCAAACTGGCTGACACTGACGGCAGCGGTGCACAAATGCTGCGCAGCTAGCGCCATTCGACGGCCAACACCGCGGTTCCTGGTGTGTCCGCTGTGCCGTGCGTGTGATCATTGCTTGTACAGCCCTCTCGCAGTGTCCGGAGCAAGTATGGTGGGTCTGACACACCGGTGTCAATGTGTTCTTTTTTCCATTTCCAGGAGTGTACTATGAAAAATACATTTCACCTGTCTCACCATTACATTCTTTGTGCTTTTTCATTTGCGTATATGGAAAACTGAATCAGCATTGCCTCATAATGAAGATGTTGAGCTTTGCAAAGAAACTGAAATTTTCCATCACACATATTGGGTAAACTATTTTTCCTATAATTTACATCACGCTCTGAAACCATATTGTGGAACAACACAGGTGCGGTTTTTCTTTTTTTTTTACATTTTTAGCAACCCTAACAGTTTTGTTAATTACCATTTCTTTAACTGATCTCTCAGGTTTTATCAGCATTTCAGGGTGTTCTCCTAAGTTTGTATTTCCATTTTTGCACAACATTCTGATAACCGCCCCAGCCATGTCCTTCAGGTGCTGCAAGTGTACTCTCTGCCTAGACTAGCAGCAGACTGTGAACTACTGTTGGTCTTGCTCACTTTTTGTTGCCAAGTTTTATTCCCAACACCTACTATCCTTTTTGTGCTCTTTTTCTTCAGAGCTCACACTGATATTCCACGTATACATTCTCTCAGCATTTCCCTGATCTGGTGGATGTGATGTCTGGTGAAATGTCAAGAAACTGAATGCCAAACTCTGAGATTTGTTTAGTTTGGTACCTCTCTGCCCGTTTATTAGTCTTTTTATGCTTCTGTCACTGTTTATCAGATTTTCCATCCTCTTAACTGTACTATTTTTTTACAAACTCTTTAATTATGCTGTCCCAGAAGCATGTCACTTGCAACATGACACTAGTCTCATAATATTTAGTTTTGTTATTACATTTGAGACAGCACTTTATAACAGCTCACTTGCTGGGTTGTTTCAGTTGAGTGTGTCACTGAGTTTCATTGCATCGGTCCTCTAGTGTTCTGATAGTCTGTCTCATATAAGAAATGACACATTCATAATAAATGTGGTTCACACCCAGCTTTCAGATACCTAGATCACCTTTAACATTGCAAAGAAGATTTTTATCATTGTTGATGGAAAAGAAATAAACTGGCTGCATTGATTCAATCAGAATCTATCAATCTCTATGGATATTGGTCCTGCATAAGATGATTCTAGGCTTCTGTTCCTCTGTCTCAGTTTCGACATCATTATCAGGTGTTCTTGATTTTGACTGCAATGTTTGCTCAGTGTGAAAATGGAAACAACAAACTTAGCTGAATACTCAGCGAATCATTATGCTTTAACTGCAGTTCAAACATGTTGGTTTCATGGTGAGTGCAATAGTCTATGACCAAGAAATGGAAAATTATTTGGTGTGTTATATCTTTCATTTGATTATCTTTTGTGCGTTCTTTGTACTATTTTCTACCTGTGAACATGTGCTTCAGCTGTGCCCTTTTTGTTGGGAAGTCAATTGTGGTAAATAAAGAACAATTCACTAAAGTGCATACTTTGTACATTTGCCACCTATAATGGTGACCCAGACATGATCTGTTATGGAAATTCTTTCTTATTCTGAGCCATAATTATGCTCCACCTTCATGCTGACACCATCCACCACCATCAAGACAGAAGGTCAATGATTACCAGCAACTCTTTCCTCCCTTCAGTCTTCTACTGGTCCCGAATTACATGCTGCCTCTTCTGGTGACACCTCAAGACAGGGTAATGTGAAGCTACCACCTTTCTGGTCTACAAGGCCACAATTATGGATGGCACAAGTGGATGCCATTTTTGAACTGCACAACATTATTTCAGATGTGGACCAATTTGCTGTTGTTGTTTTGCAGCTGGACTTAAACACTGAGCAACTGGAGGATATTATGCCTCATCCCTCTTTTGTGGTATTCAAAGAAACTGTTTTGCAGTGTTTCATTGTGTCCCCACAGTCTTGTTGGCAAAATATTGTGAACAGTAATTTTGGTATTGATGAACCTCCCTCCCAGCTACTATGCTTGTTTCATACTTTCATGGGCCTGGAACTCCTTTCAGAACACTCAATGGAATTATTTTGTGTATCACCTCCCGTAGGCTGTTCAAAGACTTTTGTCTGCATTTCCTGAGCTAACTGTGCATGAATTGGCTTTAAAGACAGATTCTTGGCACTTTCATGTGACGAATCAGTTGATTCACGTGTAAAAACTGATGAGGTTATGGACCATTGCCCTCAACTACACACATAAGGTACACAAAGTTACGATTTGTGCTGCGAACTTGGTCAAGCAACCACTAGAGCCACCTATGGAACAAATCCTCACTGAACTGGCAAGACTTAACACAAAGCTGGTAGGTACCTCAAATGCATCTGCCCTCAGGTCCAGGGCACTCAAGGATTCAGAGTGGCAGTGTCTCATTCATTCAAGCATAGATCTCCAAATTGGAAGGGGTGGGGGTTGCCAGTATGTGTCGAGAGCAATAGTCGACAACAAAGAAGTCAGACATAAGATTTTGTGTTATATCTTTTGTTTGATTATCTTTTATATCTTCTTTGTACTACTGTCTAGCTGTGGAAACATGCCTGTGTTGTGCTCTTGGAAAGTAAATTTTGTTACATAAAGCAGGATTTCTTAAAAGTGCATACTGTGTATATTTGTTACCTATAGTTATACTTGCCCCTTTCATTTCCTTATAAACTTTATTTCACAGTTTGATAACCAAATAGGAAAGACTGTTATGAGTTTTATATGTAAATTTTTTCAGTAATATTAATCAAGTCTGGTCCTTGTTTCTTGTAAATCAATGAAGCAGAAAGTGTAATAATTAGCAGTGTTTTTATGGCTGTGCATAATGAATTGCAACTCATTAAATTGGGGCTGATGACATCACTGTTTGGTTCGCTCTCCCTGGGACAACCAAACAATTCATCATACAGAATTTTACAATCATCAGTATTGTGTTCCAGAAACAACTCACTTAATGAAAATGTGTAATATTGGTACTGTGCAAATTTTCATGGATATTTCAGGGGAAAATATAACTGCAGGTTTTCTACAACATGCTACAAAGATTCAGTAGATTGAGATCCTTCTCATACTTTTGAATCCTTGCAGCACATACTGGAAACACTGCAATTCTATTTTCCCCTGGAATGTCAGATGAAAGTAAGAGAAATATTTTCAACAAACAATTACATGTTTCATGGCCACACTCTCATTACATCTGGCTGTCTGTGTTTAAATCATTGATCAGTCACAATTGAACCTTCAAAGTCTTCATCAGACACTAATAGCAATCAATGTAACCATCTATCTCAGTTTCTCATCATCTTTACCATTTCGGGTGAAGTTGCTAAAGTTCATTCCGCTCCAAACACTTTTTAATATGGATATCCTGGGTCTGCCACTTGGGTTTTTTCCAGTGACTTTTATTTCTAACATTTTATTATGAAGATTTTCTGTTAAATTAGGTGTCTAATTAATTTTGTTTTCTCTTCTGTAACATGTTAATCAATGCCCTTTTCTCTTCAACCTCTTCTAATATTGATTTTTGTGGCTGTTCTCCATATCATTCTTATTCTGTTTCCCAGACTCCAACATTCATAACCATAGCTTTAAATGTTCCAAGAAATGTTTCAAAGAAGCTGTCATAAAATAAAGTTATTTTGACGAGAAGTTCATGTCTAACTCTAAAATCCCTCTGTTTGACCCCATACCCTACTGGTCATCCACAACAGTGTCTTCTTTTCTTCAGCAGTGTTGTAACTGCATCCTTCAACAATGTCTTCTTTTCTTCAGCAGTGTTGCAACTGCATTCTTCTTTTGCCACATCACCTGCCTCACAGTGCAATAGCTTTTCCAATGGACACTAAATGTGTAATTCCACACAAATGCAGTGGACTCCTTACTGTCACTTTCCTTTCAAAAGTCAACAACAAATGGGTATGATGAAGCATATGTTTATGCTAGTTATCTGTAAAGAGAAAGTGAGTGCTTTATATCCATACTAAAAAAGATACATGAAACTATGAAACTATTACAGAATCTGGCTACCCTGCATCTGTTTACTGAGCATGTCAACAAGTCTGTTTTGTTGAGTTGGTGCTTCATGTCTTCCAAGTAGGTTCAAGTTACCTTCCCTTCTTCTATATATGCATCACCCTAAATCCCCTTCAATTAAAACAGTACCTCAGATAACTAATGTTAACATATGCTTCAGCATTCAGTATAAGCATGTGGTTACCATTGGAATGGGAGGAAACTGTTGATAACTCTGTTCATTCATAAAACATGTTTATAAACTCTTCACTTAATTCTGGTTTATGACACTTGACAGTTGATTGTATTCTACAGGGCATCAAGTAGATTTGTGAGTGGACTGAGGATTTCTCGGTATGGATGACACAGCATGTTATCTCAGCTGGAGAATGTTTGACAAATATAGAAGTAACTTCTAGTGTACCCTGGGGAAGTATGAGGGGACCCTTGCTGCACATGTTGTGTACTAACTTCCCTGGCGGACAACAGTGGTAGTAACCCTAAAATTTTTGCAGGTGTTGAAGTTACATATAATGAAATACTGCCTGAAAAAGAAAACTCCATAAATATTTCATTATACACTCATGTTAAAAAAAAAATACATTCAATGACTAGAGATAGGACGTTCATATTCACAAGACATATTTGTTCTCAAAAGTGATTAGCATTTGAACCATATCAGCCCACAGATTCAAGGTCCACATAGATATCGTAGCACAGCAAAAATGTGCCTGTGGCTCTTGTTGTCACTATAAACTGAAGATAATGGATCATTGTGACTTAAGCAGATGTGTAAGATATCCTAAGATCCAGAATGAGATTTTCACTCTGCAGCACAGTGTGTGCTGATATAAAATTTCCTGGCAGATTAAACCTGTGTGCCAGGCCGAGACTCGAACTCAGGACCTTTACATTTCGTGGGCAAGTGCTCTACCATCTGAGCTACCCGAGCACGACTCATGCCCCGTGTTCACAGCTTCACTTTGGCCAGTACCTCATCTCCTATCTTCCAAACTTCACAGAAGCTCTCATGAGAAACTTGCAGAACTAGCACTTCTGGAAGAAAGGATATTGTGGAGACATGGCTTAACCACAGCCTGGAGGATGTTTCCAGAATGAGATTTTTCACTCTACAGTGGAGGTGCACTGATATGAAACTTCATGGCTGGACCGAGACTTGAACTCGCGACCTCCCACTCCGTAGAGCTTGGTTTTAGGCGACTCTTTGCCAGTGACAGTTCCTTTCAGAAAGTGGTGCCCTTCTGTGGCATAATACATTAAGTGAACCAAGCTTGTCATCATTCACTGGCTGTTGTGGTTACATGTTGTATGCACCCAGCAAGCACTAACTTTACAAAATTTTAATGTGTTATGAACAATATCATACACCACACCATAGGAAATGTAGAACGGCTACAATAAGGTTCACAGGTGCACATGCTAGTTGCACAAAATTGCTGCCTCAATGGCTTTGAGATTCTGTGGGGTTGCAGCTGCTACAGGCCACCTGGAGTGTGACTAACCACTAATTTTCATAGGGCCCTCTTGGAAGAATGCACACCACCTGAAGATATTGCTTCATTCCATTGAGCCATCCCCTCTAACTCTATGCCTGACCCTGTGAATTTCTCTTGGTTGATGCCCTTTGGCTCATGAATACTGAACTACACTTTGCTGCTTCTCATAACCTGATGACAATAACTTGTGCACCATGTTTGTTTCATAGTTCAGGCTTCTCTCACTAGAGCTGCACATGAAAACAAAATACCCTCTGTAGCACAAACTTCAAACTGTATCACTGTGACACTTCAACACCCCAGCTGCAATGCCAGGGGAAAAAATATTGTGCATTACTTTCCAATACTCCATCATACATTTTTCTGATTCTGCCAACTGTATTCAACTCTTTGTCTCTCTCTATGATTTTTACCCCCATACTTCCTTGCAGTACTAAATTGTTGATCCCTTGATGTTTCAGAATGTGCTATACAAATCAGTGCCTTCTTTTAGTCTAGTTGTGCCACAAATTTATTTTATCCAAGACTATATTTGGTACATGCTCACTATTTATGTGGTCACCCAATTGATCTTCAGCATTCTTCGGTAGCACCACATTTCAAAAGCCTCTATTCTCTTCTTGTCTAAATTGTTTATTGTCCATGTTTCACTTCCATGCACGGCTACACTCCAGACAAATACCCTCTGAAAATAACTCCTAACACTTAAATCTATATCCACTGTCAACAAATTTCTCTTCTTCAGAAACAGTTTTCTTTCCATTGCCAGTCTACATTTTATACCCTCTCTACTTCAGCCATTATCACTTATTTTGTTGCCCAAGTAGCAAAACTTATATACTATATTAAGTGTCTTGATTCCCAATCTAATTCCCACACTATGAGCTGAATTAATATGACTACATTCCATTATGGTTGTTTTGCTTTTGTTGAAGTCTATGTTAAATCCTCCTTTCAAAAAACTGTCCATTCCACTTAACTGCTCTTTCAAGTCCTTTGTTGCCTCTGACAGAATTCCAATGGCATCCAAAAATCTCAAAGTTTTAATTTGTTCTCTCTGAACTTTAATTCCTACTCAAAATTTTTCTTTGGTTTCCTTTACTGCTTTTTCAGTCTACATGTTGAATAACATTGGGATAGGCTATGACCCTGTCTCAATGCCTTCTCAATCACTGCTTCCCTTTCACTTCCCTCATCTCCAACAACTGTCGTCTGGTTACTGTGCAATGTGTAAATAGCCTTTAGTATTTTATCCCTAATACCTTCAGAATTGCAAAGAGAGTATTCCAGGCAACATTGTCAAAAGCTTTCTCTAAGTCTGCAAAAGCTATAAATGTAGGTTTGGCTTTCCTTAACCTATCTTCTTAGATAAGTTATAGGGTCAGTATTGCCCCACATGTTCCTACATTTCTCTGGAATCCAAACTGATCTTCCCCAAGGTTTGCTTCTGCCATTTTTCCCATTGTTCTGTACAGAACTCACATTAGTATTTTGTAGTCATGATGTATTAAACTGATAGTTCAATAATATTCACACTTGTCAGCACTTGCTTTTTTTTGGAATTGGAATTATTACATTCTTCTTGAAGCCTGAGGGTATTCCGCCTGTCTCATATGTCTTATACACCTTGTGGAAGAGTTTTGTCATGTCTGGCTCTACCAGTGCTACTGGTAGTTCAGACAGAATGTTGTCTACTCCCAGGCCCCTACTTTGAATGCTCTGTCAAGTTCTTCTTACAGTACTATATCTCTCATCTCACCTTTGTCTATGTTCTCTTCCATTTCTGTAATATTGCTTTCAAGTATTTCTTTTTGTGCAGAACTTTTATGTACTCCTTCCAGCTTTTGGCTTTTCCTCCTTTGCTTTGTGCTGGTTTGCCATCTGAGCTCTCAGCTGCTTTTGTTTTCTTCACAGGGCTCCTTCATTCTCCTGTAGGTGATATCTATCTTTCCACTAGTGAAATCTGGTTCTAAATCCTGACATTTGTCCTCTAGTCAGTCCTGCTTAGCCATTTGCACTTCCTGTCAATTTCATTTTTTAGATATTCATATTCCTTTTCACATGCTACATTTTTCGCATTTTTATATTTTCTCCTTTCATCAATTAAATCCAGTATCTCCTGTGTTATCCAAGGATTTCTACTAACCCTCATCTTTTTACCTATATGATGCTCTGCTGCCTTCACTATTTCATCTCTCAAAGCTACCCTTTCATCTTCTACTGCATTCATTTCCCCTGTTTTAGTCAATTGTTGCCTAATTCTCCCTCTGAAATGCTCAACTGCTTCTGGTTCTTTAAACCTATTCATGTTCTATCTTCTTAATTTCCTACCTTTCTGCAATTTCTTTAATTTTAATCTACAGTTCATAACCAACAAATTTCGGTTGGAGTCCACACCTGCCCATGAAAAGTCTTACAATTTCTTGTTCTGAAATCTCTGTCTTACCATTATACAATCAATGAAACCTCGCACTGTTTCCAGATCTCTTCTATGTATACAACCTTCTTTCATGTTTCTTAAACCAAGTGTTAGCAATGATTAAGTTATGGTTTGTGGTAAAATTCTACCAGACGGCTTCCTCTTTCATTCTTTTACCCCGTCCATATTCATTTACAATTTTTCTGTCTCCTCCTTGTTCTACTATTGAATTTTAGTCCCCAATTGCAATGAAATTTTATCTCGCTTAACTATCTGAATAATTTCTTTTATCTTGTCATAATTTTTTTCTATCTCTTCATCATCCACTGAGCTAGTTGGCACGTAACCTTGTACTACTGTCATGGGTATGGTTATGTGTCAGTCTTGGCTATGATAATGTGTTACCCATGCTGCTCATACTAGCTTACCTGCATTTATATTTTCTTATTCATTATTAAACCTACTCCTGCCTTACCTCTGTTTGTTTTTGTATTTATAACCCTGTAATTACCTGACCAGAAGTCCTGTCTTCCTGCCACTGAATTTCACTAATTCCAACTACACCTGACTTCAAACTTTCCATGTCCCTTTTTAAATTTTTCCAACCTATCTGCATGGTTAACGGATCTAACATTCCACGTTTCGATCTGTAGAACACCAGTTTTATTTCTCCTGATGACAACATCCTCCTGAGTAGTCGCCACCTGGTGATCACATTGGAGGACTATTTTACCTCTGAAATATTTTACCCAAAAGGATACCATAATCATTTAACCATACAGTTCAGCAGGACTATGTTGGTGATGGCTAAGGGTTAGGAAATCTGAACAGATGGAGGTCATTGTGGAAAGAAGGGTGGCAGCCGGAGATGGGTAATTTGATACTAAGACCATTTGTGGGGGATTCCATGAGCCAAGCAACAATGCAAGAACAGTGTGTGGGTCTAGGCTGTGGATGGGATAAGGAAATTTTTCGGTATTGATGTAGATGGAAGGACCAAGGATCGATGGTGGTGAAAGAACCATGAAAAAAAATTAACAAAAATACATCCACAATTATTTCTATTTTGAAGGAATTACCTAAAAACAAATCTGGGGTATGGCTATGGGCACCTGCATGGCACGATTCTATGCCAAACTATTCTTGAGCCATCTAAATGAATCCTAAACCCCTCACCTGGTTCAGATTCGTTGATGACATCTTTGCAATCTGGACCGAGGGTAAAGACACCCTATCCACATTCCTCCAAAACCCCAACACCTTCTCACCCATTCACTTCATCTGGTCCTGCCCAGTTCAACAAACCACCTTCCTAGATGGTGACCTCTACCTCAACGATAGTTACACCAGTACCTCTGGCCATATCAAACCTAACCACAAGTAATACCTCCACTTCAACAGCTGCCAGCTGTTAAATACCAAGAAGTCCCTTCTGTACAGCCTAGACACCCATGGCCATTGCATCTGCAGTGACAGGTTATCCCTCTCGAAATATTCCAAGGGTCTCGCTGAGGCCTTTACAGATCGTAATTATCCTCCCAATCTTGTACAAAAACAAATCTCCTGTGCCTTATTTTTTCAGTCACCCATCACCTCCCAAAGTCTCACCGTCTGGCCACAGAGGAGCATTCCCTTTGTAACTCAGTACCACCCAGGAGCAGCTGAATTACCATCTCCAGTGGTGTTTTGTCTACCTCTCATTGTGCCCTGAAATGAGAAATGTCCTGCCCACTATCCTTCACACCCCTCCCACAGTGGTATTCCACAGTCCACCAAACCTACACAATGTACTTGTCCACCACCACATGACCCCTGCTCCCAACCCCTTACCTCATGGCTCACATCACTGCAATAGACCTACATGCAATACCTGTCCCATTCATCCTCCCACTACCACCTACTTCAGTCTGGTCATAAACATCACCTACACCATCAAAGGTTGGGCTACCTGTGAAACAAGTCATGGGATCTACAAGTTAAGGTGCAACCATTGTGCTACATTCTGTGTGGGTATGACAACCAACAAGCTGACTGTCCGCATGAATGGCCACTGACAAGAAACAAATGGACTATTGCTGAGCATGGTGCCCTATGTGACATTCTTCTTATCAGTGGCTGTTTCACAGCCTGTGACATATGGATCCTTCCCACAAAAACCAGCTTTTATGAAATGCACAAGTAGGAACTCTGTCTGCAATAAGAATGAGATTTTCACTCCACAGCAGAGTGTGTGCTGATACGAAACTTCCTGGCACATTAAAACTGTGTGCTGGACCAAGACTTGAACTCAGGACCAAGTCTTGGTCCAACACACAGTTTTAATCTGCCAGGAAGTTTCATATCAGCACACACTACACTGCAGAGTGAAAATCTCATTCTGGAAACATTCCCCACGCTGTGACTAAGCCATGTCTACGCAGTATCCTTTCTTCCATGGGTACTAGTTCTGCAAGGTTCACAGGAGAGCTTCTGTGAAGTTTGGAAGGTAGGAGACAAGATACTGGCAGAAGTAAAGCTGTTATGACAGGGTGTGAGTCGTGCTTGGGTAGCTCAGATGGTAGGTATGATCCCGAGTTAGAGGTTTGATATGGCACACAGTTTTAATCTGCCAGGAAGTTACTGTCTGCAATGTATCCTACATTCCCATACCCCTCCTGGTCTCAAACTTTGTTATTCATTGTCTTCACCTCTTCACCCATCTAGCTCTTCCCTGTTCCCATTCCACAGGTAGTCAATGAGGGAGATGGAAGTACTAAAAAAAGAAAAAATATTGCTGTAGTATGGGAGATCCCAGGAAATATGGGAGAGGTCATCATTCGGTTTTTTGGTGAAACATGAAAATTTGTGCCAAACTGGGGCTCAGACCCAGGTTTTCCACTGATCACATGTGGTCACATTAACCTCATTCATGCAGCCAATAATTTGGATATTTAACCTTTGGATTGGTGCTCTATTAATCCCAATGGTTGTGCCGTACCTCTGGAGGGTCCATGACATTATTTTTCAATGAGATAACAAAACTCCACACATTTCCATGCTGCCCAAACCTGTATTGGTTCAGAAGCTGTTTTACTGTTGCCTTGGCCAGCATGTTCTTCAAATCTCTCACCCACTGAAACACACTGAAGAGCCAAATATTGCCTAATATTGTGTAGCGCCCTCGTGAGCACGTAGAAGTGCTGCAACATGATGTGGCATGGACTTGACTAATGTCTGAAGTAGTGCTTGAGGGAATTGTCACCATGAATCCTGCAGGGCTGTCCATAAATCTTACGAGTACGAGGGGGGGTGGAGATCTCTTCTGAACAGCACAATACAAGGCATCCCAGATATGGTTAATAATGTTTATATCTGGGGAGCTTGTTGATCAGCAGAAGTCTTTAAACTCAGAAGAGTGTTCCTGAGCCAGGAACACTCTTGGTTATTTTGCATTGTCTGTTGCTTCAGACACATATGTGTGACTGAAGTACCAGACATTGGAGACAATCTGTATCTGTATTAATATTATGAAATTTATTTCTCAATTGGGAATTCTTTTGACATCATCTGTATTAGGTATGAAAATATTACCTGTTGGTAGGGTGACCAACATTTGATCATGGTTTTAAGAAAGGTGACCAACTTATGAACATGATTTGAAGGGAGTTTTAAGGGAGATTTAGTTTCAATAAATTTCAGCTGCAGAACTACATCACATTTTCTTCCAACAGATGCTACTGGAAATATAAATATAAATAAAACTGGGTTACTTTGTTTTACTTTCACTTCATTATGTTATACCATATCATATTTTGGGATTATTCGACAAACAAAGACAAAGTTTTTAGAGTGCAAAAACAATAAGTAAACTGAAGAACAGAATACAAAATCCTATTCAAAGAATTGGATATACTACTTACTACTGCTTCTCAGTATTATATAGAAGATTACACAAGTCTATTTCCAACTGTTGCCAATTTAGACAATCTATCACTACTGGCTTTCTTGAAGCATTGCGAAATGTTGCTGTGTTGTGTAAGATAATTGAGGAATGAGTAATGTAGTGAGTGTGTTCAGGCATAAATGTCTCTATAGTCCATTTTTGTGAGTCCTTGTTCTTCTGTGTGGTACTTACAACACACCTACTGATCGGTATGAGGTGAACACATCTATGGGTTGCCAGTACTAGCCGATGAACAAGTAAACATTCCCCCTCTGACAAACAATAGGCTATGCCTTTCTTTCTCCATTTCTCACATCCCCTTGAAACAAACTGTCCTCTTTGTGTAGAAGCACAGAGCAGAGAAAAGTACATATTAACAGTAGTACAGATTATTAAACAAAAAGACTTATTTGTTAGGAAATTTGAACTATTTATTGTACTTCATGGGATTAATATTAATAACAGTATAACAGTTGTCACTGTTGAAACATATGGGACAGACAGGCAGTCAATAAGGGAGCTGGAAGTGTTAAAAAATATTGTTATAATACAGGAGACCACAGGAAATATGGGCTAGATGGTCATTCTATCTTCTGGTGAAACATAAAAATTTGTGCCAGACTTGGATTCAAACCCAGATTTTTCACTTATTACAAGTGGTAACATAAACTATCTCAGCTATTAATGCATCCTTTCTGAACAGATCCAAACCTACATATACTCCACTGTATATGCTGCTATTGCTTGCAACATAATTTGGATCCACACAACAGGGTTAATGAGACAAATATTTTCTGTGTAGTGTTCTTATCATCATTTTGCCCGTCTAGGTTTCTAATACTTATTTTACAATGTATGTTCATTAAGATATGCATCCATGTACACATGATGTTGAGCTATGACTATATTAATATTGTGAAGTTTATTCAATTACAAATTCTTTTTTTATCAGCTTCATTAGGTATAAAATATTACCTGTCGATGACACATGAAAATTTGTGCTGCACAAGGACTTGGACCTAGGTTTCTAACTTATTGCAGTTGTGCACAGATTTTGCTCATGATAACTGGGAATCCAAGTCTGAGTTCTGATCCAGAAAATATTACCGTGTGTCATCAATATGCAATGTCTTCATACCTAATGTAGGTAATATCCAAAGAATTCAAAGTTGACAATTAAATTTCATAACATTAATACAGCCCCAGAGCATCACCATGCATGCATATCTGAAGGGACAGACATCATAAAATAAATAATACAAGCCTAGACTGGCAGAATGAAGATAATAATACTAATATAACACAATTGTGGGAATCCCGAGTAATGTTGTGAGTATTAGCAGTGTAGACAGTGCAGCATGGAGGTTTGGATCAGTCCGGGTACATGCACGCATTGCTGAGATGGTTACAATGACTACTCATGATAAGGGGAAATCTGGGTTTGAGTCCAGGTCCTGCACAAAGTTTATAATGTCACCAGCAGGTAATATTTCCATACCTAATACAGCTGACGTTGAAGGAATTCTCAATTGACAAATAAATTTCCTGATCTATTCATGGATTGGCAAAAGAGAGGTATGCCACCACTCACTGGCCATAATGACTGATGAATTCTGACACAGAGTTGAGGCAGTACAGAATAACATACAGGGCTATTACAAATGATTGAAGCGATTTCATAAATTCACTGTAGCTCCATTCATTGACATATGGTCACGACACTCTACAGATACGTAGAAAAACTCATAAAGTTTTGTTCAGCTGAAGCCACACTTCAGGTTTCTGCTACCAGAGCGCTCGAGAGCGCAGTGAGACAGAATTGCAACAGGAGCCGAGAAAGCGTATGTCGTGCTTGAAATGCACTCACGTCAGTCAGTCATAACAGTGCAACGACGCTTCAGGACGAAGTTCAACAAAGATTGACCAACTGCTAACTCCATTCGGCGATGGTATGCACAGTTTAAAGCTTCTGGATGCCTCTGTAAGGGGAAATCAATTAGTCGGCTTACAGTGAGCGAAGAAACGGTTGAACGCGTGCGGGCAAGTTTCACGCGTAGCCCGTGGAAGTCGACGAATAAAGCAAGCAGAGAGCTAAAAGTACCATAGCCAACGGTTTGGAAAATCTTACGGAAAAGGCTAAAGCAGAAGCCTTACCGTTTACAATTGCTACAAGCCCTGACACCCGATGACAAAGTCAAACACTTTGAATTTTCGGCGCGGTTGCAACAGCTCATGGAAGAGGATGTGTTCAGTGCGAAACTTGTTTTCAGTGATGAAGCAACATTTTTCCTTAATGGTGAAGTGAACAGACACAATGTGCGAATCTGGGCGGTAGAGAATCCTCACGCATTTGTGCAGCAAATTCGCAATTCACCAAAAGTTAACGTGTTTTGTGCAATCTCACGGTTTAAAGTTTACGGCCCCTTTTTCTTCTGCGAAAAAAATGTTACAGGACACGTGTATCTGGAAATGCTGGAAAATTGGCTCATGCCACAACTGGAGACCGACAGCGCCGACTTCATCTTTCAACAGGATGGTGCTGCACTGCACTTCCATCATGATGTTCGGCATTTCTTAAACAGGAGATTGGAAAACCGATGGATCGGTCGTGGTGGAGATCATGATCAGCAATTCATGTCATGGCCTCCACGCTCTCCCGACTTAACCCCATGCGATTTCTTTCTGTCAGGTTACGTGAAAGATTCAGTGTTTAAACCTCCTCTACCAAGAAACGTGCCAGAACTGCGAGCTCGCATCAACAATGCTTTCAAACTCATTGATGGGGACATACTGCACCGAGTGTGGGAGGAACTTGATCATTGGCTTGATGTCTGCCGAATCACTAAAGGGGCACACATCGAACATTTGTGAATGCCTAAAAAAACTTTTTGAGTTTTTGTATGTGTGTGCAAAGCATTGCGAAAATATCTCAAATAATAAAGTTATTGTAGAGCTGTGAAATCGCTCCAATCATTTGTAATAACCCTGTACCTGAACCTGTCACTGGCTGGAGTCCACTTTAAAACAGATTTATTATCCATCTTGATTGCATTAATTTTTTTTATAGTGACTGGTTATAGTTCAACACAAACCACCTTCAGATCTTATTCTGTTGGTTGCAAGAGTAATCCATCCAATTATCAGCAAAATTTACGTGCAGTCTGGAGATGAAGCAGAGGTAGAAATAGGGAGGTGTTGGCTGATGATGATCATTCCACCCATGCACCTGCTACAGATCTTCACCATGCCTGGGTGATGGTATTGTGTAGTTGTGCAGGTGAGAGAGGAAGCAGTAGGCTCTGGCAAGATGGGGAGTAGTCAATGGTTGTTCCCTACACGTTACCACCAGCTTATACCAGGGGGGGACACATGACAACGACAACACATGACCGAGATGTCATTGAGGAAGCAAACAGCTACTGCTCACATAATTCACTTTTATTTAAGTAGCTTTTAGCAATGGTGCATGACCAGATCATAGTGATGATTTCTCTTTGAGGTTACTAGATCTTTTCTCTATAATAGAAAACAGTATACATAATCTTGTGTTCTATAAAAGCTTTTACAGTGATAATAAGGTTTACACATCCTGCTTACTTGAGGAAAAGACTGTCTTTATATACTGCACCATGCACACCAGCTTCCTCTATGTTTACCACACTCAGCCGTAAGCCAGACTAAGGACAACACAGATGCCACATGTTAACATTGTCAATGTTTTCCGGTGTTATTCACCTTGTCAGCTAAGTGATTTGATGAGCTGTAAGAAAAGAGAAGTTATCTCTGAATGCAGTATGGAATGCCTTGGGGTCAGCACACCACTCTCCCAGTTGCCAATGTCCCAGACATCGGAGCCACTGCTTCCCACTCACGTTGCTTTTCAGCTGCACTCATAAGACTGAGTGCATCATTCCATCCAGCTCTTCTTCTATCAAGGAAAAGGCCCTGGAAGCACCATGAAGTGAACACAGTTCCTTCATGTCAGTCAGATGCCCTGACCACTCAGCTACTGAGAAATGAGAAGATGGTTCAAATAACAGAGGGTACTTTTAGTTACTATGGTACATGTGCTATAATGGAATTCAGGGTTTAGTAGTTTTTCTTCAAGTGTGTGTGTGTGTGTGTGTGTGTGTGTGTGTGTGTGTGTGTGTGCGTGTGTGTGTTGTAGTTGTTTTATATTGTTATTTGGTACAATAAATCATCAAATCTTGTAGTTGACATGATTTTAGCTGTGAATGTCATAGAAGTGAACACTTATGTCCGCCATGCTACTTCAATCTGACTCATGTTTGATAATTCCTAGTATCAAGAAAGCTAGTAGCTATTATTTAATACATAAAGAGTATTTATTCCTCAAGTAATTAGAAACTATAGACTTTATAATCGGTGTTTTCATAATCCATTATATCACTGAAATTATTGTTGTGGTTTTCAGTCTGAAGACTGGTTTGTTGCAGCTCTCTATGCTACTCTATCCTGTGCAAGCCTATTCATCTCCAAATAACTGCTGCAACTTATGATGAGAGATTGTAAAGTAACACAGAAGAACTTTACGACCAAAGGGTTTAATAGCTAACAAAACAAAAAAGTCACAAATATACTTACATATTTTACCTACTTTTCTACATGCTCACCAATATTCTCAACACATTCTCCCATCATGGTACCAGCTTCAATATGCCCTGTTCATAGAGGTCCATTTAGTTGTAGTACAGACATTTGCAGACTGATGATTTCAACTTTGCACCTGTTGTAGATTGTAGATTGTATTTTATTGGTCCTGTTGTCTACATAGCAGCTTATGCATAAGACATTGGACAAGTCAAGTTATAAATATACAGGCTGAAAGTAATTTCAAGGCATACATATTTAAGCTTACAATAATACACTTTACATGTAAGTATTTATATAACACATTTCATAAATTTAAATATTCTTCAATGGAGTAAAAGCAGTGATGCTGTAAATATGACTTTAGGGATTTTACAAATGTATTGATCTCAGTGATAGCTTTTATGTTTTCAGGAAGTTTGTTATAAAGCTTAACTCCCATGTGAAAAGCACCTTTTTGGCACAGTGCTGTGCTGATTTGACTCATATGTAAGTTTCTGTTTTGTCTGGTAAAGTGTTCATGTATATCACAGTTTTTTTGTAGTCTCTGGTCCTTGCCTATTACATTTAATTTAAAGAACAGAAGGGTTTCCATAATGTATACACAAATGGGGGAACACCAGATTTCTTAAACAGGGGTTTACAAGAGTCTCTAGGCTTGCACCCAAACAAGATTCTAATGGCCCTTTTTTGTAGTTTAAAAGTGCTATTAGCTATTTTAGAGTTTCCCCAGAAGATGACCCCATGTCTAAGACGAGAATGAAAGTACGCATGATATGCATTCAATACTGCTTTCTCACTACAGCATGATTTTAATGAACAAAGAAGATAACATGTTTTGCTTAGTTCTGCATTGAGATATTCAATATGCTTATTCCATCTGATGTTACTCTGCAGCCAAAGTCCTAAGAATTTGGTTTCAGTACTGTTACCAACCGGTTTGCCATTGATAGAGACTGATAGGATAAACATGTCCTTGTTAGGAACGTTGTGGAATTTTAGAGCAACGGTTTTCTTAATGTTTATTACAAGCTGATTACTCTGTGCCAAGCTGCTAAGTTGTTTCGTGACCGTGTTTACTGTCTGCTGTAACTGTTCATCGTCATCTCCTTTTAGTAGAATCATGGTGTCATATGATTGATTTGTGTGCATCAATATTTAAGCTTAGATCATTTATGTACAGAAGAAACAGAAGGGGTCCCAATACGGATCCTTGGGGGTACACCACATTTTATTTGTTTATAGTCAGATAAGTGATTAGATACAGTTTTTAGTTCAATATTTGTGTGCTTGACGCACACTGCCTGCATACGATTTGTCAGGAAGGACCTGATCCACTTGTTGGACAGACCTCGAATACCATATCTTTCAAGCTTTGATAGCAGAATTTTATGGTCCACCATGTCAAAAGCTTTTGACAAGTTAATAAAGACTCCTATTTTTCTGTTTTTTGTCCATCAGGTTTAGGATGGAATTGATGCACTCATAGACAGCAGTTGTTGTTGACCTCTTATTTCTGAATCCATGTTGTTCATTACATAGGATGCTGTTTTTATTTATAAATTTCATAAGTTTCTCATAAATAACTTTTTCCAGTACTTTAGAGATGCAGGAGGAAATTGTGATGGGTCTGTAGTTATTTACATTGTCTTTATCCCTTTTTTATATACAGGAATAACTTTTGATGTTTTTAACACATCAGGGAAAGTGCCTGCCTGAAGTGAGCAGTCGCATAAATGTGTGAGTACTTCAATTAGGTTTGATGTGTTCTTCTTTAACATTGTTGCAGGTATACCAACAATTCCTGCCGATTTGGAATTTTTTAGTCCTTTTATTGCTTTAGCTACTTCATCTTGTGAAACAGAACTGATGTACATTGATCCTCTACATGCACTTATTTTATATTCATTTGCCTGGATGCTCTTAAAGTTTGATTGTAACATATTTTCAGCAACACCTGTGAAAAAGTTGTTAAATGTGTTGGCTGATGATCACTAAAACCTGCATCGAAAATTTTTAGTGAGGTGTTGTGTAAACTCTTCTTTACTAGAAACTGATCAAGAGCTGTTTGACAAGTTTCTGATACTCGGGTAGCTGCTTTTACTTCAGCCTTTAAATTGTAGGACGTTGCAAGGTTCAAAATGGTCTTCCTATTTCCACTATTAGTGAGGAAGTCAATATTGAAGTCACCACAGATTATCAATTCACAATCCATTTTATTTACTTTATTTAGCAATGACTCCATTTTGTTTAAGAAAAGTTCAAAATTCCCGGACGGTGATCGGTAAACTGTAGCAATAACCAGGTTGAACTGAGTAATTTTTATAGCTGCAATTTCATAATCCTTTTCGACATTTGCCCTAGTAAAGTCAGGTAGTGTAATAAAATCTACATTATCCTTTGTGTAAATTGCTACCCCACCCTGCTTGCTGTTTTTCCTGCAGTAGTAAGCAGCCAAGACAAATTTCTTTATTTTCGTATTCTGGATTAATTCTGGGTTAAGCTAGTGCTCAGAAATGCATAACACTGAGATATCATTAAGTTCATGTGTTAATAGAACGTTAATTTCATCGATATTATTATGCAGGAATTGCACATTATGGTGATAAATTTTTAGTTCAGGCGTATTCACGATTTGGTAATTGGGAATCATATTAACAGCATCACATACCTCTAGTTCAAATTAGGAACGTCAGTAGTGTTGTATTTTCGTTCTTCTTTCTTGTTTATTTTGTTTTCCTCGCTGTTGGAAGGATGTTCACGAAGCTGATAAATTGTTCTATCCCTTACAAGTCTTTCTTTGATTATTTCACTAACACGATCACAAACAAATCTTTTCCCTTCATAGTTCAAATGCATTCCATGCTTCGTGTGCAGATTTCCATGCAGCTTGCTTATATCCAGTACATCGCACTTAGTGTATTGAGGACACAGTTTCCTTACTTTAATGTTTGTTTTCCGAATTTCTTTGTTTACACATGAACTATAAATCAGCTCATGCCTATGAGGAAGTGTGGCAACTACTGTGTTTCTGCATTTATTAGCTTGTAAAAAATTCTGTAGCGTTTTCACGCAAACCTCTGCTTCATTTTTTGCCACATCGTTTGAACCCATTATACAGATGACAAAGTCATTTTCTTGTATTAATTTCGTCTGAGAGTTAATGTCTACAACATTTTTACATCCCGCTCCCGGTTTCACTACACTAGTCACTGCTATGTTGCGATTTTTCTCACGGAGCATGCTGGATAGATTCCTGCCATGACTGTCTGTTAGTAATAGTACACTACTCTTTTTCCCTGCTGATCTGTGTTTGTTGTTGACATTATTTGAAAAAAACGCTATTCAATTTCAGTTCACTGACTTTTTCAAGTTCACGGTGATTTGGAGAGTCGTTATCACAATCACTTGTTTGCAAAACATGATATTTGTTTTTCTCCGAAAATTTGACAGTTTTAGCAGACTTTGTTGTTCTTTTTGTAGTTGGAACACTATTTTTGTATGGCACTTTTACCCACTTGGACGATATATTACTTTTGTCTTGCATCACTTCACTTAGTGTTGGCTTCGATCGCAGATCCCGATTTTCTTTCTTGAGTGAGTCAATATCGCTTCTTAAGGAACTGACTATGAATTGTAAGCTAGCAATTCGTTCTTTTAGCGTTGTTATTTCAGTGTTACAATTCTTACAAACTCCCTTTTTAACAACATAACTATAACTATTTCTCAAGTTAGATTCACACACCTCTACACTCGCGGCCATCTTGCTGTTGCAAAGTGTTGGCTGGCCAGGAATTTCTTCATGAGACCAAACAGATGAAAGTCTGATGGTGCAAAGTCTAGACTGTGTGGCGGATGCTGGAATGCCTCCCATCCAAGTCTAGTGATTTTCTAATGAACAAGAGCAGCAACATGAAGGCGAACATTGTCATGAAGAAGTTTGACACAGTCAGCATTAATATCATGGTGTTTGTCATGATGGAATGACACAACTTAACCATTGTTTTAATGCAGGCTGCAGCATTCACATTGGTCCTGTGTTAAGAAAAGTCCACCAATAACACACTGTACATATCACAGAACACTGTCACAAGCAGTATCCTAGCAGAATGAGTCACATTGAATTTTTTGTAATCCTACCATCACCACTGTTGTTTTGAACCCCAAGGATTACCTGGCAGGACTCTGCCAGCTGTCAGATACATCTACCTACAAACCTTGTCATAGTGATCCTATTCCAGAAATACAGCAGCATCTCCAGTCTCTCCTAAAACCCTTAGGCCCATCCCAGAAACTCTGCCCAGAGTCCATCTCTCTCCTCACCCCTACCACTCCCTGTACACCCACCTTCCATATTCTTCCTAAACTCTATAAACCCAACCACCCAGGCTGCCCCATTGTTACTGGTTACTGTGCCCCACTGAGAGAATCTCTGCCCTCATAGACCAACACCTCCAGCCTATTCCCTGAACCTTCCCCGCCCAGATAAAAGATACCAACCGTTTCCTCCATCGACTCCATAGTTCCTGTCCCTTTACTGCATTGTGCCCTGCTTGTCACTATTGATGCCGCCTCCCTTTACACTAACATCCCTAATGCCCATGGCCTTACTACTTCTGAACACTAACTTTCCCAATACCTGATGAATTCCAAACTAACAACCACCTTCCTAGTCACCACAACCAACCCTACCAACAGGTACTTGCCCTATGAAGGAATTGCCTACAAACAAATTTGGAGTATGGCTATGGGCACCTGCATGGCACCATCCTATGCCATTGTATTCTTGAGCCACCTAGAGGAATTTTTGCTAAACACCCAGAATCCTATACGCCTCACCTGGTTCAGATTCATTGATGACATCTTTGTGATGTGGATTGAGGGTGAGGACACCCTATCTACATTCCTCCAGGACCTCAACGCCTTCACCTCCTTTCACTTCACCTGGTGCTACTCAACCCAACAAGCCACCTTCCTAGATATTGACCTCAACCCAACAACCCACCTCAAAGATGGCTACATCAGTACCTCTGGCCGTATCAAACCTACTAACAACCAGCAATACTTCCACATCAACAGCTGCCATCTGTTCCATACCAGGAAGTCCCTTCCATACATCCTAATCAGCTGTGGCTGTCGCATCTGCAGTGATGAGCGGTCTCTCTCAAAATATACCAAGAGTCTTGCTGAGGCCTTTACAGACTGTAGTTATCCTCCCAGTCTTGTACAAAAACAAATCTTCTGTACCTTATCTTTTCAGTCACTCATCATCTCCCAAAGTCTCTCCGTCTGGCCACAGAGGAGCATTCCCCTCACAACTCAGTACCACCCAGAGCTGGAGCAGCTGAATTAAATTCTCCAGCAGTGTTTTGACTACCTTTCATTGTGCCCAGAAATGGGAAATGTCCTGCCCACTATCTTTCCCACGCCTCCCACAGTGGTATTTCACTGTCCACCGAATCTACACAACATATTCATCCATACCTACAGAACCCCTGCTCCCAATCCCTTACCTCATGGCTCACATCACTGCAATAGACCTAGATGCAAGACCTGTCCCATACATCCTCTGGTCACAAATATCACCTATACCATCAAAGGCAGGGCTATCTGTAAAACCGGTCATGTGATCTACAAGCTAAGGTGCAACCACTGTGCTACATTCTACATGGGCACACCACCCAACAAGCTCTCTGTTGACATATATGGCTACTGACAAACCATGGCAAAGAAACAAATCAACCATCCCATTGCTGAGCACACTGCCCAACATGACATTCTTCAATCCATCCTTTACCATACAGATCCTTCCCACCAACACCAGCTTTCCAGAATTGCTCATGCGGGAACTCTCCCTGCAATACATCCTATGTTCCCATAACCCTCCTGGCCTCAACATTCATTAGTCATTACCCTCACCCATCTAGCCCCGTTCCTGTTCCCATTCCAGCACTGCACAGCTCTCTATTCCACCAACATACCCAGCCCTTTTAGTTCTCTCCTTTTCTGTTAGCCTCCTTCCTCTCTCTCCCAACCTCCATCTAACCTCCCGATTGCACCTAGCTGCCTACCCTCTCTCCACCCATAATATAATAAAAAATATAATAATAATAATAATAATAATAAATGATGTTTAGATATACGGAAATAATGAGATTAATTTTTGGTGCTTGGACAAGCACAATAAGCTGAGCTACACCTGTAAGTATTAGTTCTGCTTAGACGAAATAGTCTTTCTCTTGTTGTAGATTTATGTTTACCAATCAATAATACTACGTCCAATTGCCATATCAACCTACAAAATCTTGATCGTGTCCATCATTCCTTTCATAATCGGATCTTCTTATTAGCTCTGAAGTACGCAGGTGGGCTTCTTGTATTCTTATATATTACAGTACTATTTGGAATAATAACTCAGTTTTTCACTGGTGAAATATGAATGTATTACTTCTTCTATACACATCAAAAATGCAGACTTTTTCACTTATTCCCTCAACCCAAAATGGCTCCACTCATTATGTTCTAAATTAAATTGTGTCTACTTTCGATCATTAGGAGAGAGCAATTCCTCCTCTTACCAAGGAACAGGAAAAACGTCTTATGTTTTTTTTTAACTCTTGAAAATCCAAAATACATGACGGTAGGTGCAGGCTCT
This sequence comes from Schistocerca americana, assembly GCF_021461395.2. Lineage (NCBI taxonomy): Eukaryota > Metazoa > Arthropoda > Insecta > Orthoptera > Acrididae > Schistocerca > Schistocerca americana. The sequence continues at coordinate 180,431,583 of NC_060127.1, read as the reverse complement.
ATGCAGGCTCTTTGCCTCTGAAGAAATCGAAAACATAAAAACAAGAAATGCAAAAGATACATCACGCACCTCATCCCTCCCACACTCCCCAGCAGCGCTTCACCATCCTTCCCCCTCCCACACCAGCCTCCCCCTTAACCCCCCCCCCCCCCCAGTTGCCTCTCCGATCATGCACTGCTGCTGCTGGTCGTAGTCTGGCTTCAACAGCCAGAGACTGTAGACATGTGTGCAGGAGTTGCGTGTGTGTGTGTCTGTGTGTGTGTGTGTGTGTGTGTGTGTGTGTGTGTGTGTGTCTGTGTCCACCCCTACCCTGCTATCCTTCTCCCTCCCACACCAGCCTCCCACTTAACCCCCCGCCCCCCCCCCCCCCCCCAGTTGCCTCTCCGATTATGCACTGCTGCTGCTGGTCGTAGTCTGGCTTCAACAGCCAGAGACTGTGGAAATGTGTGTAGGAGTTGCATTTGTGTGTGTGTGTGTCTGTGTGTGTGTGTGTGTGTCTGTGTCTGTGTCTGTGTGTGTGTGTGTGTGTGTGTGTGTGTGTGTGTGTGTGTGTATGTGTGTGTTTGTTGTCTATTGTTGACAAAGGCCTTGTTGGCCAGAAGTTTATTTTCTGACAGTCTTTTCGTTGTGCGTATCTGCAACTCGGCATCTCTGCTATATGATGAGACATCACACAGTATCTTCACGCACTCAAGCAGTGCATGCCCAGTAACAACTGTGTACACCACACATGCACCAATGGGGTCTGAAATAAGATAGGTCAGTGTACTCAGTGTAGTTTCACCAGTAAACAACTGAAGATTGTCAGATGGCTGTGCTGAAATATCATAACAGCAACAATGTTTCAACAGTTTGCATGAAGTTTCATGAAATTATCAACCAATGTTAGCAATGGAAGAGCCAGGAATTTGGCATTCCTAATAAACTGACTGCCTTAGTGAAAGCTACAACAGAAAACACCCAGAGTGAAAATACACAAGTTATTAAGTGCTGTGATCACAAAAAAGTGGAGTAAATAAGAGAGACACATTACCCTGACTTATTTTTAATATAGCCTTGGCAAAGGTTGTAATAGATGCAAGTACTGATGTAAGAGGGACCACCCTGTACAAATCAGTTCAGGTGCTGGCATATGCAGACGATGATGATATAAATGCAAGTACACCACGAGCAATGAAAGATGCCTTTACAAGTCTTGAAAGAGCTGTTAGAAAGATTAACCTAGAGATCAACATAGGGAAAGCTAAGTGTATGTCTGTAACTAAGAAAGATAATGCAAATGAGCCAACATCCATAGAAATTGATCCATACAAGATTAATGTCAGGCATAGTTTCACTTACCTTGGATCAGGACATATACTGAGAGCTGATGTCAGAATAATTAAGACGATATTCAGTGTAGTGTCTGAAGGAACTAAGAGAGCAGGAAGATCACAGCTAAGGTGGAAGGAAGGTGTCAGAGAGGACATAAGTCAAAGTGGAATTCAAAACTGGAGAAGTTCATCACTAAAAAGGAAAGAATGGAAAAATCTTCTGAAGATGCCCAAGGCTTACAGAGGGCTGTTGGACCAATGATGATGATGATGATGATGATGATCAACAACTGTTAGTGTTCTCCTTTTCACTTAGTCTATATTGGGATCACTCATTACAAGGATTCTATTATCAGCATATATCAGAACTAGTAGATCATGCATATCATTAGAAAAGGAAAGCGCCCAAGATGGAACCCTGTGGCCCTACTGTGGTAACTACTAGGGCATTCAATCTACAATCATATGGTCCAGTCAGATTAATGTGTCCACAACTTGTGTTTGACATCAACGTGCAATAACCACTCACAGGCAGAAAGTGACAGCACTATGCAAGCGTAGCGTATATGAGGTGTAATTGGAAAGTTTTAAGAATGGATCCGCTACTGCTTACTGGTTTGGCGGCCAGGTACATGGAGGGTTGAGAGTGAGTCATTGCCTTGTCTTTGAACGCCCTCTGACAGGAAATTGCATTTCCTTCATTCACTTCATTGTGGCAGTTGGTTTAGAGTGGGTCGGTTAGGGTTTGTTGCTGGATTCTGTCTGCACGCAAATGGGTGTAAAAACGGAGCAACGAGTTTGTGTGAAATTATGTTTTAAAACTGGGAAATCAGCTTCTTAGACCTACAAACTATTAAAAACAGCCTTTGGAGATAATTTTATAAGCCAATCAAATGTTTTTGTCGGGTTCAACAGATTTAAAAATGGTTGCTAATCATTTGAAGTGGTCTGGCCATCCTTAAACCTAAAAAACTAATGAAAATGTTGCGAAAGTTCACAAGTTAGTGTGCTTTGATCATAAACTTACAATTAGGGATATAGCTGGTGAACTTATTTTAAGTTTCTATGTAGTTCAGTCAGTTTTAACTGAAGATCTGAACATGCGTTGAGTGTCCACAAAATTCATTCCAAAAGTGTTGTCAAGTGACCAGAGACCATACCGACTTGAAGTGTGTCAATAACTGATTAATCGTCAAAAACTGACTCCAATTTGTGACATAGGGTAATTACAGGTGACAAATTGTGGGTATATGTATATGATCCTGAAACCAAAGTGCAGTCTTTGCAGTGGAAGAGTCCAGGTTCACCATGACCGAAAAAAGCACAGCAAAGTCGGTTGAAGGTGTTGACAATGTTTGTAATTTTTTCAATTCTACCGGTATTGTGCATCATGAATTTACCCCTGGAGGACAGACAAATGTGTCCTTGAGTGTCTGCATGAAAAGGTGTGGAAGAAAAGGCCTGCATTGTGGAAAGACAGGAGTTGGGTGCTACGCCATGAGAATGCTCTGGCTCATCATGCTTTATCCATTGTTGAATTTTTGAACAAATTCAAAATTCCTGTGCTTCCACAACCATCATATTCTCCTGATTTGGCCCCTTCGGAGTTCCATCTGTTTCCTAAACTGAAATTTTCTCTGAAAGGGAAGCGATTTGACTCAATTGAAGACATCCAGACAAATATGGAGAGTATCCCTAACAAACTTCAGGAAAAAATATATACGAAGACAGTAACTTGTTCTCGAAAGAACAGTTACTGTTGATGACTGTGCAGCTTTTCCCTGGAACAAATGATGACTAACTGAAAATCTCAGCTGCCGACAGGTGCTGTTGATATACCTCGATGTGGACAGCTGAAAATGTGTGTCCCGACCGGGACTCGAACCGGGGATCTCCTGCTTACATGGCAGACGCTCTATCCATCTGAGCCACCGAGGACACAGATGAATAGCGTGACTGCAGGGACTTATCCCTTGCATGCTTCCCGTGAGACTAACATTCCCAACTGTCCACAATTCTACATATGTATTGTACTTCATAGACATTTGCCCACCCACCCATTACTCGCGCACGCTTTGGCGATTCCCGTAAGAGTTTGGGCAACCTGTGCGCATTTGCATAGACGAAGGCCAATGGCTGGATAGCCTTTAACAAGTTACTGTCTTCGTATATATAGTTAAAGGAGGTATATGGAAAACAGTACAATCATTGTCATAATGTGGAAATGGAGCAATTTATCTGACATCGGCCAATGATTTGCTTTCCTCCAAATGTGTTATGGAGTAACCAAGTGACTTCATGAGTAATGTAAGGAACGGCTCCATCATGCTTCAAAACAGTTGAGTCCAAAGCATCTCTCTCTCACAGAGTGGGGATCACATGTTGGTGAAACAGATCACATTAACATCTGCCATTCATGCTGCATGTCCATGGTCATTGGGGTTCAAGTTCCATGCCAGTACTGATGCCTAATGGCAAGTCATGACACTAACACTACTAACAACCCAAATTGTGTAGTGTACAGTCTGAACATTATTCCTATAAAGTTGAATGCCCATATAGTAAAAAGTTTTCCATCAACACTGGTTCAGGTACTAAATGTTTAATTATAACCACAATATTATGAAAGGGTAGATTGCTACTCACATAGGAAATGTTGAGATTTGAAGACAAACCTTTCTGTGATTCAACATTTTCACTACATGGTGAGTAGCAGTCTACCTTTTTCATAATGTTGCCATTATTCCATTGTGGATTTTCCATTGTTTGGTTATAACTACCCTGTATTTGTCTTAGTGCTTGTTTCTGCAACAGCAATATATACACTCCTGGAAATGGAAAAAAGAACACATTGACACCGGTGTGTCAGACCCACCATACTTGCTCCGGACACTGCGAGAGGGCTGTACAAGCAATGATCACACGCACGGCACAGCGGACACACCAGGGACCGCGGTGTTGGCCGTCGAATGGCGCTACCTGCGCAGCATTTGTGCACCGCCGCCTACAGTGTCAGCCAGTTTGCCGTGGCGTACGGAGCTCCATCGCAGTCTTTAACACTGGTAGCATGCCGCGACAGCGTGGACGTGAACCGTATGTGCAGTTGACGGACTTTGAGCGAGTGCGTATAGTGGGCACGCGGGAGGCTGGGTGGACGTACCGCCAAATTGCTCAACACGTGGGGCATGAGGTCTCCACAGTACATCGATGTTGTTGCCAGTGGTCGGCGGAAGGTGCACATGCCCGTCGACCTGGGACCGGACCGCAGCGGCGCACGGATGTACGCCAAGACCGTAGGATCCTACGCAGTGCCGTAGGGGACCGCACCGCCACTTCCCAGCAAATTAGGGACACTGTTGCTCCTGGCGTATCGGCGAGGACCATTCGCAACCGTCTCCATGAAGCTGGGCTACGGTCCCGCACACCGTTAGGCCGTCTTCTACTCACGCCCCAACATCGTGCAGCCCGCCTCCAGTGGTGTCGCGACAGGCGTGAATGGAGGGATGAATGGAGACGTGTCGTCTTCAGCGATGAGAGTCGCTTCTGCCTTGGTGCCAATGATGGTCGTATGCGTGTTTGGCGCCATGCAGGTGAGCGCCACAATCAGGACTGCATACGATGGAGGCACACAGGGCCAACATCCGGCATCATGGTGTGAGGAGCGATCTCCTACACTGGCCGTACACCACTGGTGATCGTCGAGAGGACACTGAATAGTGCATGGTACATCCAAACCGTCATCGAACCCATCGTTCTACCATTCCTTGACCGGCAAGGGAACTTGCTGTTCCAACAGGACAATGCACGTCCGCATGTATCCCGTGCCACCCAACGTGCTCTAGAAGGTGTAAGTCAGCTACCCTGGCCAGCAAGATCTCCGGATCTGTCCCCCATTGAGCATGTTTGGGACTGGATGAAGCGTCGTCTCACGCGGTCTGCATGTCCAGCACGATCGCTGGTCCAACTGAGGTGCCAGGTGGAAATGGCATGGCAAGCCATTCCACAGGACTACATCCAGCATCTCTACGATCGTCTCCATGGGAGAATAGCAGCCTGCATTGCTGCGAAAGGTGGATATACACTGTACTAGTGCCGACATTGTGCATTCTCTGTTGCCTGTGTCTATGTGCCTGTGGGTCTGTCAGTGTGATCATGTGATGTATCTGACCCCAGGAATGTGTCAATAAAGTTTCCCCTTCCTGGGACAATGAATTCACGGTGTTCTTATTTCAATTTCCAGGAGTGTAGATACACACACACACACACACACACACACACACACACACACACATCAGCCACATAGTCCCATAGTTAAGAAATGGGTAAACTGTTCTGTAGTAATCTGTTTTTAATGTTTGGCAAGGAACTATCTTTGTAAGCCAGCTTACAAGATGTAAGCCACTGCTTTTCCACACACAAAGTTAACACAGTTTGTCCACCACAGTTTTCCAACAACATACACAACCAGATACTTACAGCTGCCACTTTCTTTTGCCTATATGTTACGCACATAATTTACATTGGTGTCGGGAGAACTGCCTGTTTTAAATGCCACTAATTGAGATTTGATATTAATCATGCTTACAGTTAATATTTCAAAGTTATAACAAGTTAATATCATGTTTGTAAATGGATGTAGTTTTGTTCTACATTAAATCATAAACTAAAGTTACAACATTTTCCATATTAAATGCACTCTATATTTCTGTACTCCTACAATTACCATTCTAAGGTCTTGTGAGCTACCTGCATGCTACTCTATACGTACTTTCCTATAGCATTCTTTTTTGTTTCCAGTCAGGATCCACTGCCATGGCCAATTTTAACAGTGTCAGATTCTCTGACAGTTAATCTTTTCACTAAAGCAGTTTGCCCATATCGCTACCTTACAAATATAATGATTATCCTGCCACAGCTCACCTGCTATTGATTTACTCAGCTTTTACATTCCATCACATTTTTCATCAGCGCTGTCACTTCTTTCCCCTTCTCATGACCAACACATTTAATAATGATAACAACAAGAATCCGTGAGATACATGGCCAATATTCAAATACAACACTGAACAAAATGGATCTCTCCAAGCAGGAAATGATCTGAACAACAAATTATCTTGTGACATCAAAATGATCATTTAAAACATCTGTTCATACCTACCTACTGCAGCAGTGTTATTATCGTGTAGTTGAGTATCTATCAGGTTAAAACTTATATATGTAATTTTTTATTGTAATAAATAGTGATAATAGAAAACTCATATACATTTTGTTTAGTCTGAAACAGTAAAATAGATAGGCAACTTCAAGGCTCTGTGCACAACTGTCCCCTCAGTAAATTTTTCTACAGTATAAATAAAAATATATTAGCATAAAGAAGTAGAATATCATACAACACATTTTTGTCATAATGTTGTATAAATTGTAAATATCTTTTAATTTTCGAGTTTCTGTCTTTTATACAAAAAGTTACAGTTGAGAACTGTGGTCACAAAGATACTGACAAAACTGTAAACATGTTTTTACACACACTCTAAGGCAAAAAAAAGCAATGCACTGAGAAGGTCCTATCTCAATGGGATGGAAATTGGTAGCTGTGATGTACATGTACAGAAAAATAAATGATTACAGTTTCAGAATTCTGTCAAGGGGAAGAGTATATTGGAAATAGAGTTAAGATATAAAGATTGAAGGAGCGAGAAGGAGAGGAAGACCAAAGATGAGGTGGGAGGATAAAATATCTGGGGACCTAAGGGAGAAAGGATGGAAGAAGGAAGAGGCAATGGATAGAGAACTATGGAAGAGAAGGATCCAGAAGAGCAATGCCGACCCTATGTGACGTGGGACAAGGCGACGATAAAGATAAAGAAGAAGAAGAAGAAGAAGAAGAAGAAGAAAGATTGTGCACTCAGTTCCACAAGGAAGGTACAGCTGTAGGTCACCAACTTCCTTGGTGCCATAGTCCTGACTGCTCATATGCTATCATCCCCAGAACTTGCAGAGCCAGAGAAGTACAACCACAGTTCAATGCCTTCCCTCCACTGAGAGAGTGAGTCCAGCAACCACTGCTTTGTGTCCATCTGAGGGCAGATTCCCTTTTAGTGAACTCTTATTTTTGCCTCAGATCAGAAAAACTGAAACAGTAAATTTAGTGAGCCTGGTTGGTGACAGCAACTTTAGAATGTGATCTTTGTGAGGAAAATGTGAAAAACAGCCAAATCAGTTGCAATAATAAAAAGGTTTATTAAACCCCTTAACCTACACTTTGACAACCCCAACCTCCAGCCATGTTCATGACTGTACAGTTTTTACCCACCTAAGATTCAAAGGCTGGTTCCAAGTACATAGACATTTCTTTTAAAATCCTCAAATCAGGTGTCAGTTATGGAGCCTTCTGAAGAAGACCTTTTTAAAGACACTGAAACCTAGGTCATGGGGTTTTAATAAATGAATTTAAAGGAAACTTAGATTATTTTGATGATATAAAACAATGTTAGTCTGTTTCACCATTTGCTTAATCTTACAATCAGAAATTCTTGGGTGCTGTGAAAGGAAGTGCTACTGAATAAGAAAATATTTGAGCAACTGATGAATCAAAAACAGTTCAGGATTGAAGTGGTACAATGTGTTTGTAACATAGGAAGATATGGACAAAAGAGGGACAGCAGTAACTAGAGACAAGAAAGAAAAATTGTCCCAGGGGTTTCATCCCACCATGAGATGTATGAAGTGACTCTACTGACCACTGCCATAAATGGAATGCTAAAAGAAATTGAGGCAAATATTCTAGATGTTGTGGGTATACATTTATTTCTTGCCACAACGTGATGTGTATCTTTGTTTCAAGAAAAGCAAGGACTCCTCTATCAATTTCCACTAGTAGCTGGAAAATTTGTGTTAGTGCTCTTACTCGAACATTGATCAAAATTCAGAAATGATATTACCATAGCCACGAACCTAATTTTAAACTACTCCACCAAAATGTTAAGTCACTCTCAAATAAACTAAATGAAATAGAAATAGTGTTAAACAACCTAAATGATTTTTCTGTACTGTGCTTTACAGATCACTGGCTCAAACAAGATATGTTAGAGCAAACATACATTCCTCAGTTCAAACTTGCAAGCATGTTTTGCAGGAAAATATTGGGTCATGGGGGTACCTGTTTATATGTTAGAGAAAATATGGAATTCAATAGTGTAACTAAACACCATAAACTGCTCTATGAAAAAAATGTAGAACTCTCTATAGCTGAACTACCAAGGCAAAATACAGTTATTATTTCTGTATTCAGGTTACCAGATGGAGACAAAGAAGTGTCTTACAATTGCACGGCGGAACTCTTGGAAGAAATTCACTCTCCCAAGAAAAATATAATTATATGTGGTGACTTTAATATTGATTTCTCTAAATCCAATAAATTCACAGATGATATTATAAATCTACTACAATCATACAACATCAGTACAATGGTAACTGAACTAACTCGACAAACACCAATCTCTACGTCTATTATTGATCAGAACTTGATAAATACATGCAAATATGCCTATAACAGAGTGATCACAATGCTCAAATTCTTGCAATGAATATTTCAGGACACTCAATTCCCAGTAGAATATGACACACTGTAAGGAATTTCAGTACAAAAAATGTGGAATATTTTTGTTCTCTCCTAAAGGGTGAAAGTTGGAAAAACGTATATGACTATAATGATACTATGGCTACATTCAAACATTTTTTGAAATGGCTTTTCCCAAGAAAATAACTACGTTTAACTCTATTCAAAAAACAAACAAGTGGATTATAAAATGGATAAGGATATCATGTCAAAATAAAAGGAGATGCTATGAGTGCTCCAAGCAAAATACTAATCCTGGCTTTATTACATATTTCAAAAGATACAAAAGAATACTAACACGGGTTATTTCAAAATCAAATAAACTAGAAAAAGACAAAATATTGTGTAATTCCAAGAATAAAACTAAAGCAACATGGCAAATTATAAAGAAAGAAATGGGCACCAGGCCAGCTAAACACAGTAATGTAGAGCTGATTATGAATAAAAATAAACTAACTGACCTCAAACTTGTGGCTAGTGCTTTCAACAACTATTTCTCTAATATTGCACAGCAGTTAATACATAGCTTACACACCTTGACAAACAGCCAGACAGTCACTCAGATCAAAAAAAATCATCCAAAGACAATAGGTGGATATTGATGAGATACCAGATGCTACTATCAAAGTTAGCATAACATTTATTGTGGAACCACTAACAGGCATAGTAAATTCATCTTTTGAGAGTGGTGTGTTTCCTAATAATCAAAAAGCTGAAAAATAACAGCTTTCCATAAGAATGGGGTGAAAAGTGATATTGCTAATGATAGTCCAGCTTCAGTATTGTCAGGGTTCAGCCAAATTATGGAAAAATGTTCCTTAGAAGATTAATAGTTATCTTAAATAAAGAGGGGCTGCTAAGTGACTCTGAAAATGGGTTCAGAGCTGGAAAGTCAACTCAGACAGCAAATTTTGCCTTCTTAAACGAAGTATTAAAAAGCAGTGGATGATAAGCAACAAGTATCTGGGATATTTCTGGATCTATGTAAAGACTTCAATGTTACTGATCATGACATTCTCTTGTGTAAATTAAGTAATTATGGAATTAGAGGCCAGTCTGAAAGGTGGCTCCAGTCATATCTCAGGAATCGTCAGCAAATTACAGAACTAAAACACAAAGATAGTGGAACACAAAAAATTTCTAGTTTTACAGTGGTGAAGAGAAAATCAAATATGGAGTTCCACAAAGGTCAGTTCTAGGACCTGACCTATTTCTGCTGTATATAAATGACTTGGCTACTAAAATATGTGATAGAACCATTGTACTCTTTGCAGGGGACACTAATATTCTAATTAAACCACAGAATGAGGAAAATCTCCAGGAGGCTGAAATTTCAGCCATACATATCTTAATGCACTGGTTCAGGACTGAGAGGCTCATCTTAAATTCTGAAAAAACTGTGGCAGTTAGCTTCCATGCCACACAAAACCTCCATTCTGCAAACCATATTTTCACTATCAGAGGAAAAATGTGTTGAAGGTCATTCATACAAAATTTCTAGGCATTCATGCTCAGGCAGATCTGAAATGGGAGTTGCACCTAAGCAATTTAAATACGAGACCGAATTCACTAGCATGTGCTTTTGGGGTCCTAACTCAGAATAGTAGCTGCTCATCAGTGATAACAATGTACCATTGTAGTATACAGTCACTACTTATGTATGGAATAATTTTTTGCAGGAATTCCACAAATTCTACAAAAACATTTAAAATACAGAAAAAGATTACCAGGGTAATAAAAAAAATAAAATGCGAGGATTCCTATAGACTCCTTTTTAAAACTCTCAAAATATTGCTGCTGCCTTGCTTCTAAATATATGAAATACTAATTTTCACAAAACAGAGCATCTTAAAAAAGGAAAATCTCTTCAGACACAACTATGATAGACACACATATGAAACTAGGCAGAAGATGAACCTACACATGAGCACAGTAAATACAAACTTATGCAAAACAGGAGTGTATCATACTGGAGCTATACTATATAACCATTTACATCCTTACCTAAAATGCATACCAACATTAAATGCATTGAAAATGTAGTTAAAACAGTTCTTGCTTGATCACTGCTTCTATTCTTTGTCAGCATTTATGGAACATTGTAATAAGTAAAGCCCATTTATCAAATTTTACTAATTGTCAATTCATAATATAGCTTGCATTGTGCTTATCATGCCATCTCACTTAATAACTGCTATTATCACATGTGGAAGCAATGTAGTGTGCCAACCTACATTATTATACATTTTAATTATTTAAACAATGTAGTCAAAATGATGACTGTATTGTAAATTAACTAGGTTTATCACTGTACATGCACAAACAATTTACTAAAATGATTCTTAGACACACAATATAATGTGTGACTTGATTTTAATAAACATATAAGAAACAAATAAAAGAACTGGTACTCTTCCATTTTGTGTTGGTGGCTTATTGACTGGCAACCATATGTTTGCACATAATGTTGCATGCAAGCAGATTGTATTATGTTGGTGCATAAGTCTGTAATGTTTTTCTGTAAGTTAAATACACTCAACATATACACATAATAGAGACTTTAGTCATCAATAATATGTTCTCCATCACTATTTCCAACAGTCCCCTAATGCTAGGTAACTTTTTGATTCTGTGACTCTAGAAATCATATTGTTCTGAGGTGAAGAACTTGTCAAGCAATCTTCAGAATGCATTTTCACTTGGTAGGGAAGTTCCTTGAAAGTTGTTTGATAGATAGTAGAAAAGGTGAAAATCTGAAGATGAAAGTTCAGGTGAATAAGGTGGGGTGCTGAATGACCTCCCAACCCAACTCCTGTATAATGTTTGTTATCAGTCTAGTAGAATGCAGGGGAGGTGGGGCATTATTATGGACTAGCACCACTTCACACAGTTGTCCTGGTGTAAGTGTACTGGAACTGCATGTGCAAAGACATCTCAGTTCTCTCCAATAAATGTCAGCAGTGACAGTTACACCTTGGGGGAGCGATTTGTAGTAAACCACACCATTGCTGCATAAGATTATATTTTGTGGATGCGTATAGGTCCTTGCACAGGAAGTTTCTGCTTTGTTTGGGCTCAGTCATTCCTTTCTTTTCCTTGTTTCACAATGAAGACACTATTTCTCATTGCCAATGATGATACAGAATAGGAGTGGTCAGTGTTGTTCACAACCCAGTTCCTGATAAGCAAGCAGAGATACTCATATGGCCATGAGGTTATTTTGTGATTTTTATGTAGACCATGTGGTACCCATACACCTGACTTTTTAACTTTTGCCATTGTATGAAAATGTCACACAGTTGTGTAATGATCACATTTCATGACATCTGCCAGGTCTTAAGGATACTGATGTTGATCATTGTGGAGTAAAGTATTTAAACAATGTTTATCAACCTCCAAAGATCTTCCTGTACATGGAAGCCACTAATGTCAAAATTATCCTCCTTAAAATGAGAAAACCATTTTCTTGCCATGCTCTGTCCAATGGCATTATCCCCATACATGGCACAAACATTTCTGGCTGCCTACACTGATGTCACCCCTCCATTGATCGTAAACAGAAGAATATGTCATAAATGTTCAGATCTCTCCGCCAGGCACTCAATTTTCTAGCGTCCACAGCTCCACTCACTATCTCCAATTGACAAAATGACAATATGTAACCTGAAATGGCAACAGTCAACTCAAATGAAAAATGGCGACTGATAAATAAACCCACAGCAACTGGAATACCAACATGCAAAACAAAAAATGCTACCAACTTTTGCACCAACGTAACAGAAAATGTATCTTTTTAAAATAAACAGCTATGAAGGAAAAGATAGAGTGCTACTTACTGTAAAGGAGACTCATTAAGATGCAGACAGGCACAACTGAAAGACACTTACATAAAGATCTCAGCCACAACTTTCATCAGCAAAAGATACCTGCAATGGAAGCACTTCTTTGACACCAATCCCTCCAAGCAAATCCAACCTAATTCCAACATTGAACCCCATTGCTTCCAGTTTATACCACCATCCAACCATGATCCTCCCACCCCCAACCCCACCTCCATCCCACCTAATCACTTGCTGGTCACCTTCCAGGAATTCCTTACCTCCAACTTAGCCTCACCATCCTTTCCAGGTCCCTTTCTTAGAACACCATCTTTTCAGTAGAGAAAACAGTAGCCGTACACAACCTCAAAATAAATCCTGACGTAATTGTCCTACTCACCACTGATCTTATGAATCGCAGTGACTAACTGGCAGAAGATTCCACCAATTATTTGACTACTCCACCTATAAACTCTGCCAGAGTGATCCCATCCCAGAATGCCACATTCCTAGGTATTGACCTCCTCTCTGATGGCCCATCTACACCTCTGTCCACATTAAACCTACCAGCCACCAATAGCACATGCATTTCAACATCTGTCATCCCTTTCACTCCAAAACATCCCTCCCATGCAGCCTGGCCACTCAGGGACAGCACATCTGTAGCGACAAGCACTCTCTTCCTAAGTATGTTGTGGGTCTCACCAAGACCTTCACAGACAGACACACTATCCCACAGACATAGTCTGCAAGCATATCTGCCATTTCCCATCACACCCCAATCCTCAGACCACCCCAAGAACCAGCCACAAAGGAGTGTCCCGTTCATCACCCAGTACCATCCTGGACTGAAACAACTGAACCACATCCTTCACCAGGGCTTTGATTACCTATCATCATGCCCTGAAACAAGGGACATCCTATCCAAGGTCCTTCCCACCCCTCCTAAAGTGGTGTTCCATAACCCACTCAATCTCTACAACATCCTAGTCCGTCCCTACCCCACTCCCATTCTCCCTCGCCACAAGGATCATCTCCCCATGGAAGACCCATGTGCAAGACCCGCCCAATCCATCCAACCAGCACTATTTCAGACCTGTCACAAGCGTATCCTACCCCATCAAGGGCTCGACCATCTCCGTAAGGATCTATGTCATTTACCAGGCCTGCTGTAATAATTGCACAGCTTTTTATATTTGTATGACTACAAAACAGCTGTCCACCAGGATGAATGGCCACCGCCAAACTGTGGCCAAGAGCAAAGTAGAGCGCCCTGTGGCACAGCATGCAGCTGAACACAACATGCTTGATTTCAACATCTGCTTCACTACCCAAGCCATCTGGATGCTCCCCTCCACCACCAGCTGTTTTGATCAGTGTAGATGGTAATTATCCTTACAACATATTCTCCACTACTGTAATTATACTGGTCTCAACCTATGGTAACATACTGTCCCCACACCCTACACCCAATACTTTTCCATGCCTGTCATCTCCTCCCAATTCTTATCACCCACATTCTTTGTTTGCCACTCTCTGCCAACACATCCACCCATCTTTCCCCGCTCCTCTTCTTTTTTCTCCTTTTTTCCCCCAACTCCCTGCCCCACAAGGCCCTGACGCTGCACTTGTTGGCATTCTATTCTCTGCACACTCCACCAGACAGCATTCGTCTCTCTCTCTCCACCTGTATACTACTATCCCTTCCCTTTTCCCACACCCTACAGATTGCTGCTTGCATCCCACATGATAGTTGCAGACCAGTCTGAGCTGTCGGGGTTGGCAGTCATGTGTGTGATGAGGGGAGCGGTAGCCAATAACACAAATAAAATGTACCAAGAATTTGTTAGAGCATTCTTAAACCAACACTGACCCACAAGTACTCAAGACAGCATAAAAACAGAAATATTTTAAGCTAGGAGCTTTGAAAAAATGGCTGCAATAGCTACAAGGAGTTCTTTCAGCACTTAGGGCAAAGAACCAGTATTTAACTGATCCTTTACATGAATCTGACTTAGTAGAAATAAGAGTTCTTAAGTTTCCAGTGTCTGTACTGGAATAACTAATTCATGTCGACAAGAGTGAGGTTAACAACCTCCTGCATGTATTATAACAGGTGGACACACTTTCAGGTAACAGACAAATGCCTGCAGCATGGCATAAGAACAGATGGTGTGCAGACTGCTGCCGCAATAACCTCAGGGGGCAATAGCACTCTTTGCATTGCTAGGTACCTGAGTTAACTAATAGTTTACTTCCTTTTTTTTCATTCTGTTGGTTCTTTGCTCTTCATTGTTCTGAACTAAAACCTGTCATCTATCTTTGTTCTCTGTTCAAGACAAAAACAGAAAACAAAGAGAGACAAAAATGGATCAATTGGAACAAAAGACATACCAATTGAATAGTTAAGCAACCAATCAGAGACTATATTTATGTATAACAAAAGACAATGTGCAGCATAAAGTTTGCAAAACAAGTACAGAACCTAGGCTATAAGACCTCAAATCATCATCCATGCAGGCAGGAGAACACCCTATAAACTACATACAGAAACTTTTTATATATGTTATGAAACACAAAGAAATTACATATGCATATACACAGAGAAAGCAATCTTCTATATTTCTTTATTTAGCAAGCTTGCAGCTGGTGCAGAGGATGAGGATGGCACCAAACCAAGCAAGTGGACAGAATTAGAACAAGCAATATGCTATGGTCCTGAGATGATTCGATTTAACTTTATTAGTAACAATTGGTAGATGGTCTGTGAGTGATTCCAAGCAGTGATGAGGTTTCCGGTGCAATACATATATATTTAGGAAAGGATAAGTCCAGCCACAGTTAAAATGGTAATGAAAGAATTTTGGATCGACCGGAGATGTCAACCACTCATGTATAAATCATAATGAAACAGTTTTGGATCGACAACAGAAGTCGATCACCCATATATGATGATAGGGAGTAGGAAGGTAATAGGATACATGAGAGTCAGCCACACATTTATGGATTAGTAGGTGAGGTATTTCCACCAATGCATTATTATTAAGTTTCCTTTAATTTACGTCTATGGTCACAATCTTTTTTGTTTAACAGATTACCAGTTTTGGTCTTTAATGATTATCATCGGATCTGTTTCATAAAAACAAAGCCCTAATGTACTGGAGCCATAGTGGCATCGTCAAATGTTAAATGCGGAATCAGCACCAGCATCGTCAAACACATATAAATCACATCACATGACTCATGCATGTGATGTGATTTATATGTATTTGACGATGCTGGTGCTGATTCCGCATTTAACATTTGACGATGCCACTATGGATGCAGTACATTAGGACTTTGTTTTTATGAAACAGATCTGATGATAGTCATTAAAGACCGAAACTGGTAATCTGTTAAACAAAAAAGATTGTGACCATAGACATAAATTAAAGGAAACTTATTACATATAGGGGTCACTGTGTTTTTTCACGACGATGTCGCAGCTTGTGAAACTAGTGCATTATTATTAATTGTACCACAATGTAAAAATGTTACCCACACAGCTAATGAACACAAGACATGAATCTCCGATAGCACACAGACAATAATAAGTATTGAGGTACAAATACATAAAGCACACGAGAATTGTTTGTTATATTCATAGTGTTTACATGTTTGAGCAGCAAAGTCCATAATAAGCTACAAGTGAATTAAAGCAACAGGATTTGTTTCACTATTTTTCTCTGTTATCACGATCTAGGGTATATTCAGTTCTCTTAAAAGATCTGTGAGTCTTGTTTGAATGCCTAGTTAAGTTATCAAATGAAATGAAAATAAAAGCTGAAGACATACGATAGTGGAGCGTCGAGTGCCAGTCTGAACTTGAATGGAAGTGAGCGATGACTGGGATGAGTCACGTCTGATGGGTAACGGAAAAATATTAACAGGTGGTGTGAGAGTGCACTGACCAGTGAGTTAAGGTTAGGAAAACAAATTATTAGCCATGTGAGGAGACAGTTCAAATTAAAGGCCAGTAGTCAGTACAGCAATGACAAAGACTTTGTAAATATTATTGTATTGTATTCAATATAACATGGTGTATATTGTAAAACTATGAAGCATCTGTGTATAAATTTTATATAAAGGCACTTATATGCTGATGTAATTTAGAGTATTTCTGAGCTATGTGATAGTTAACAACATATATGGGTGGCCTAGTGCTGGCATAAGTAAAAAAATGTGTGTTATTAGGTAAAAGTGGACGGCACTGTACTGATATTAGATGAAAAACATGTATTGTGTACAGAAGAACGGCATTGGGCTGACAACTTATATTGTTTAGTTCCTATCATGAATAAACATCAATAAGTGTAGAAAGTGTTTATGAGAAAATTTAATAGCCCAGTGCCAATGTTTATCGTTGAATAACATGACTACAGAAAAATTAAAGGACAGCTATGTGCTGAAAATCATAAATGATATTTTGTAGCAAAAAGAAGTTCATGCTATAATGTATGCTTAGTTAAGGATTTTTGATAGAATTAAGATGAGAAAGTACATGCTTAGCATTAGTAAGTCAATGGTTTTGGTTAATTGGGATGATATTTTAGGATCAACAATTTCTAAGCTTTAAAAAAAAAAAAAAAAAAAAAAAAAAAAAAAAAAAAAAAAGCTTTCCATAAACGAGAGATTAGGGGAGCCACTGAGAGATTCGAAACATCAATTTTTTTTTTAAATTTTGGGCAAAATTTTCTCATTTCAAAACTTGTTAATTGTCTTCAAAACAGGCCAATTTTGGAAATCAAAGAAGGAGGGGGATGTGTGATTTTCCTGGCTATAGCCACCAGTATTTCATTTTGCTGGAAGCTTGCTTTGTTGCAGCTTGATACACGTGAAGTAACATATGGTTCAAAAGTGGAGTAAGGTACAAGCGACATATGGTACAGTACGTACCACTCCCATTGGGGAGTCCACCAGTTATACTGAACTGCTTCTGATTGGTCAGCACATTTGGGTGCTAGGCCCCAAAATGCCTAAATTTTCTTATTAATTGTTGTTGTTGTGGTCTTCAGTCCTGAGACTGGTTTGATGCAGCTCTCCATGCTACCCTATCCTGTGCAAGCTTCTTCATCTCCCAATATGTACTGCAGCCTACATCCATCTGAATCTGTTTAGTGTATTCATCTCTTGGTCTCCCTCTACAATTTTTACCCTCCACGCTGCCCTCCAATACTAAATTGGTGATCCCTCGATGCCTCAGAACATGTCCTACCAACCGATCCCTTCTTTTAGTCAAATTGTGCCACAAACTCCTCTTCTCCCCAATCCTATTCAATACTACCTCATTAGTTACGTGATCTACCCATCTAATCTTCAGCATTCTTCTCTAGCACCCCATTTCGAAAGCTTTTATTCTCTTCTTGTCCAGATATTTATCATCCATGGTTCACTTCCATGAATGGCTACACCCCATACAAATACTTTCAGAAACGACTTCCTGACATTTAAATCTATACTCGATGTTAACAAATTTTTCTTCTTTAGAAACGCTTTCCTTGCTATTCCCAGTCTACAATTTATATCCTCTCTACTTCGACCATCATCAGTTACTTTGCTCCGCAAATAGCAAAACTCCTTTACTACTTTAAGTGTCTCATTTCATAATCTAATTCCCTCAGCATCACCCGACTTAATTCGACTACATTCCATTATCCTCGTTTTGCTTTTGTTAATGTTCATCTTATATCCTCCCTTCAAGACACTGTCCATTCCGTTCAACTGCTCTTCCAAGTCCTTTGCCGTTTCTGACAGAATTACAATGTCATTGGCGAACCTCAAAACCAATGTCATCGGCGAACCTCAAAACCAATCATTTATATACAATTCATTTTATTTAACCCAGATTTCAGTATAACAATCTCTCATGGTTACTCTATGTGTCTACTGTTTTCGTTTATTAAATTTCACTAGTTTTGAGAAATGTAAGAGTAACAATATTGCAACTGAAGTGCTTCAGACACCTTCGGATCGCTTTGAAGGCCCAGGAGATGAAGTTCTTCGGCTGTGATAGTCAGACTGCTTCAGGCATTCTGAAGGTCTGGTCATGCAACTCTGTTGCGGTCATTTGGAGGGCCAGACATGTAAGACTGTTTCAGGCATTATTCACAACTAGACATGCATCTCTGTTTCAGGTGAGACATGCTGTACTCTATATTGGAAGTTGTCATGAAAGTTACACACAATTAAGAAAGCTATTTTGAGTGTTGTAAAAGACAGTGTAAAAAGTGTGATTATTGCCAATATAACAAAACAGGATACAGTAATGAGAAGTGTCGCCTACCACCATTGTCAGTGCTGCAGATCTTGCCCTCTGCAGATATGGAGACTAAACTGGGCAAGTGGCATCCCATAAAAACCACAATCACATGTTCCAGATGACGGTATAGCATCCTCCACCGTGGAAGATCCCATATCCAATGAGCTGTCTTCTGCGCTGGGGACACAACTTTAGAAGACAACAGGTTGGAGGAAAGAATGGTTAAGGACTCTTACTCAAGCTATCCAGCTTCAAGATCAAATTTCCAAAGGACACGCACAGTTTGTACCTTCTCACAAGACCATTAGAACAGATAGTTAAGAACCCCACTCAGGATGGAAGTATATTGGATCTAATGACAACAAACAGACCTGACATCTTTGAGGATGTCCACATCAAAACTGGTATCAGTGACCATGACCCAGCTGTAGCAACAATGATTACCAAAGTACAAAGGACAACGAAAACAAGCAGAAAGATATATATTTTCAGTAAACTAGATAAAAAATCAGTACTCTCATATCTCAGTAATGAACTTGAAACTACCAGCACAGGTCAGGAGTGTGTAGAGGAACTATGGTTTTAGTTTAAAAGAATAGTTGACCATGCACTGGATAGCTATGTACCCAGTAGAACAGTTCATAGTGGGAGAGAACCTCCATGATGTACAGTCACTGTAAAGAAACTTCTAAAGAAACTGAGATTACTGCATAATAGGTATAAAACAAAGTGTACGGCTATACATCTACATCTACATTTATACTCCGCAAGCCACCCAACGGTGTGTGGTGGATGGCACTTTACGTGCCACTGTCATTACCTCCTTTCCTGTTCCAGTCGCGTATGGTTCGCGGGAAGAACGACTGTCTGAAAGCCTCCATGCGTGCTCTAATCTCTCTAATTTTACATTCGTGATCTCCTTGGGAGGTATAAGTACGGGGAAGCAATATATTCGATACCTCATCCAGAAACGCACCCTTTCGAAACCTGGCGAGCAAGCTACACCGCGATGCAGAGCACCTCTCTTGCAGAGTCTGCCACTTGAGTTTGCTAAACATCTCCGTAACGCTATCACGAATACCAAATAACCCTGTGACGAAACATGCCGCTCTTCTTTGGATCTTCTCTATCTCCTCTGTCAACTCGATCTGGTACGGATCCAACACTGATGAGCAATACTCAAGTATAGGTCAAACGAGTGTTTTGTAAGCCACCTCCTTTGTTGATGGACTACATTTTCTAAGGACTCTCCCAATGAATCTCAACCTGGTACCCGCCTTACCAACAATTAATTTTATATGGTCATTTCACTTCAAATCGTTCCGCACGCATACTCCCAGATATTTTACAGAAGTAACTGCTACCAGTGTTTGTTCCGCTATCATATAATCATACAATAAAGGATCCTTCTTTCTATGTATTCGCAATACATTACATTTGCCTACGTTAAGGGTCAGTTGCCACTCCCTGCACCAAGTGCCTGTCCGCTGCAGATCTTCCTGCATTTCGCTACAATTTTCTAATGCTGCAACTTCTCTGTATACTACAGCATCATCCGCAAAAAGCCGCATGGGACTTCCGACACTATCTTCTAGGTCATTTATATATATTGTGAAAAGCAATGGTCCCATAACACTCCCCTGTGGCACGCCAGAGGCTACTTTAACGTCTGTAGACGTCTCTCCATTGATAACAACATTCTGTTTGCTAAAAACTCTTCAATCCAGCCACACAGCTGGTCTGATATTCCGTAGGCTCTTACTTTGTTTATCAGGCAACAGTGCGGAACTGTATCGAATGCCTTCCGGAAGTCAAGAAAAATAGCATCTACCTGGGAGCCTGTATCTAATATTTTCTGGGTCTCATGAACAAATAAAGCAAGTCGGGTCTCACACGATCGCTGTTTCCGGAATCCATGTTGATTCCTACATAGTAGATTCTGGGCTTCCAAAAACGACATGATACTCAAGCAAAACACATGTTCTAAAATTCTACAACAGATCGACGTCAGAGATATAAGTCTATAGTTTTGCGCATATGCTCGACGACCCTTCTTGAAGACTGGGACTACCTGTGCTCTTTTCCAATCATTTGGAACCTTCCGTTCCTCTAGAGACTTGCGGTACACAGCTGTTAGAAGGGGTGCAAGTTCTTTCGTGTACTCTGTGTAGAATTGAACTGGTATCATGTCAGGTCCAGTGGACTTTCCTCTGTTGAGTGATTCCAGTAGCTTTTCTATTCCTTGGACACTTATTTCGATGTCAGCCATTTTTTCGTTTGTGCGAGGATTTAGAGAAGGAACTGCAGTGCGGTCTTCCTCTGTGAAACAGCTTTGGAAAAAGGTGTTTCGTATTTCAGCTTCACGCGTGTCATCCTCTGTTTCAATGCCATCATCATCCCGGAGTGTCTGGATATGCTGTTTCGAGCCACTTACTGATTTAACGTAAGACCAGAACTTCCTAGGATTTTCTGTCAAGTCCGTACATAGAATTTTACTTTCTAATTCACTGAATGCTTCACGCATAGCCCTCCTTACGCTAACTTTGACATCATTTAGCTTCTGTTTGTCTGAGAGGTTTTGGCTGCGTTTAAACTTAGAGTGAAGCTCACTTTGCTTTCAAAGTAGTGTCCTAACTTTGTTGTTGTACCACAGTGGGTTTTTCCCGTCCCTCACAGTTTTACTCGGCACGTACCTGTCTAAAACGCATTTTACTATTGCCTTGAACTTTTTCCGTAAACACTCAACTTTGTCAGTGTCGGAACAGAAATTTTTGTTTTGATCTGTTAGGTAGTCTGAAATCTGCCTTCTATTACTCTTGCTAAACAGATAAACCTTCCTCCCTTGTTTTATATTCCTACTAACTTCCATATTCAGGGATGCTGCAACGGCCTTATGATCACTGATTCCCTGTTCTGTACATACAGAGTCGAAAAGTTCGGGTCTGTTTGTTATCAGTAGGTCCAAGATGTTATCTCCACAAGTCGGTTCTCTGTTTAATTGCTCAAGGTAATTTTCGGATAGTGCACTCAGTATAATGTCACTCGATGCTCTGTCCCTACCACCCGTCCTAAACATCTGAGTGTCCCAGTCTATATCTGGTAAATTGAAATCTCCACCTAAGACTATAACATGCTGAGAAAATTTATGTGAAGTGTATTCCAAATTTTCTCTCAGTTGTTCTGCCACTAATGCTGCTGAGTCGGGAGGTCGGTAAAAGGAGCCAATTATTAACCTAGCTCGGTTGTTGAGTGTAACCTCCACCCATAATAATTCACAGGAACTATCTACTTCTATTTCACTACAGGATAAACTACTACTAACAGCGACGAACACTCCACCACCGGTTGCATGCAATCTATCCTTTCTAAACACCGTCTGTACCTTTGTAAAAATTTCGGCAGAATTTTTTTCTGGCTTCAACCAGCTTTCTGTACCTATAACGATTTCGGCTTCGGTGCTATCTATCAGCGTTTGAAGTTCCGGTACTTTACCAACACAGCTTCGACAGTTTACGATTACAATACCGTTGCTGCTTGGTCCCCGCATGTCCTGACTTTGCCCTGCACCCGTTGAGGCTGTTGCCCTTTCTGTACTTGCCCAAGGCCATCTAACCTAAAAAACCACCCAGCCCAGCCCACGCCACACAACCCCTGCTACCCGTGTAGCCGCTTGTTGCGTGTAGTGTATAGAAGAGAGATGCTGAATGAAACACATTTGGCTGTCAAGAGAGAATGCATGATGCCTTCAATGACTACTATAGCAGAATATTATCAAATGACATTTCACAAAATCCAAAAAAACTCAGGTCATATTCAAAGGCAGTTAGTGGCACCACCACAATTAGTTGCCTGTCTCTAGCAAATGAGACAGGAACTGAAAATGAGGATAGCAAAGCAAAAGCTGAAATGCTTAACTCTGCTTTCAAATGTTCCTTTACAAAGGAAAACCAAGGAGAATTCCCCCAATTTAATCAAAATGGTTCAAATGGCTCTGAGCACTATGGGACTCAACTACTGAGGTCATTAGTCCCCTAGAACTTAGAACTAGTTAAACCTAACTAACCTAAGGACATCACAAACAACCATGCCCGAGGCAGGATTCGAACCTGCGACCGTAGCGGTCTTGCGGTTCCAGACTGCAGCGCCTTTAACCGCACGGCCACTTCGGCCGGCCCAATTTAATCCTTGTACCACTGAAAAGATGAGTGAAAGAGGTATTAGTGTCAGTGGTGTAGAGAATAACTGAAATAATTAAAACTCAACAAAGCTCCAGGGTCCGATGAAACCCCTATCAGATTTTACACTGAATCTGCAGATGAGTTAGCCCCTCTTGTCACTAAAACTGTCATAGATCCCTCAAACAAAAAACATTGCCCAGTTCTTGAAAAAAGGTACAAGTCACACCTGTCTACAAGAAGGGTAGTAGAAGTGATCCACAAAACTACTGTCCAATGTCCTTGACATCAATTTGTTGTAGAATCTTAGAACATATTATGAGCTCAAACATAATGAGGTATCTTGAATGTAATGATGTTCTCAATGCCAACCTGCATGGTTTTCATAAATATTGGTCATTTGAAACCCAACTCTCACTTTTCACACATGACGTACTGAAAGCTTTGGATCAAGGCAACTACGTAGATGCAGTGTTTCTTGATTTCCAAAAAGCACTTGTCTCAGTACCACAGCTGTGCTTACTGCCAAAAGTGTGATCATATGGGGTATTAAGCAAAATTGGTGACTGGACTGAGGAGTTTTTGGTGGGTAGGACATAGCATGTTATCTTTGATGGAGAGTCATCAGCAGAGTAGAAGTAACTTCGGGTGTGCCCCGTGGAAGTGTGCTGGGACCCTTGCTGTACATCTTGTATATCAATGACCTTGCAGGCAATATTAATAGGAAAATCATGCTTTTTGCAGATGATGCAGTTATCTATAATGAAGTACTACCTGAGAGAAGCTGCATAAGTAGTCTGTCAGATCTCAATGAGATTTCAACATGGTGCACAGATTGGCAACTTCCTCTAAGTGTTCAGAAATGTAAACTTGTACACTGCTCAAAATGAATAAATGTAGTACCCTATGACTATGATATCAATGAGTCACTGTTTGAATCAGCCAACTCATGTAAATACCTGGGTGTAACACTTTGTAGGGATATGAAATGGAATGATCACATAGATTCAGTTGTGAGTAAAGCAGGTGATAGACCAGTTTATTGGTAAAATATTGGGGAAGTGCAATCAGTCTACAAAAGAGATTGCTTACAAATTACTCATGTGGCATAAGTGTGTGGGACCTGTACCAACTAGGACTAACAGGGGATATCATTGAAAATACACAAAGAAGGCCAGCACAAATGGTAACAGGTTTTTTTAATCCAGGGGACAGTGTCAAAGAGATACTGAAGGAACCAAAGCAGCAGAATCTTTATCTATTATCAAAGTTTCAATAAGCAGCATCAAAGGATTACTCCAGGGATATTCTACAAACCTCTATGTATTAAGTGTGTGGGACCTGTACCAACTAGGACTAACATGGGATATCATTGAAAATAAACAAAGAAGGCCAGCACGAATGGTAACAGGTTTGTTTAATCCAGGGGAGAGTGTCACAGAGATACTGAAGGAACCAAAGCAGCAGAATCTTTGTCTATTAACAAAGTTTCAAGAAGCAGCATCAAAGGATTACTCCAGGGATATTCTACAAACCTCTATGTATCGCTCACACAGGAATCATGAGGATAAGGTTAGAATAATTACTGGACCCACAAGGGCATTCAGACAATAATTCTTCCTGCACTCCATATGTGAATGGACCAGGAAGAAACCCCAATAACTGAAACAAATGGACATACCCACTGCCATGCACCTCATGGTGGTTTGCAGGGTATAGATGTAGATGTAGATGCAGATGTACACAAGTGATTCATGTGAAAAGATGTCCATCATGATTATGCCCACATGACAGTAATTAACAGACTTTGTTTGTGAAATGGTAGTTGGAGCTAGGTGCATGGGACATTCCATTTTGCAAATTGTTAGGGAATTTAATACTCTGAGATAGACAGTGTCCAGGGTGTGTTGAGAATACCGGATTTCAGGCATTACCTCTCACCACGGACAACACTGTTACCAACTGCCTTCACTTGTTGACTGAGAGCAGTTGTGTTTGTGTACAGTTATCAGTGCTAACAAACACTGTGTGAAATGACCACAGAAATCAATGTAGGTTGTACAATGAAAGTATGTGCCAGGAAAGTGCGGTAAAATTTGCCATTAATGGCATATGACTGCAGATGACTGATGTGAGTGCTTTTGTTAATAGCATGACATTGCCTGCACTGCCTCTGCAGGCTTCATGACCATATCAGTTGGTCCCCAGATGACTGGAAATTCATAGCCTGATCAGATGAGCCCCAATTTCAGTTACTGAGAGCTGATGATAGCATTTGAGTGTGGTGTAGACCCCACAAAGCCATGGATCCAAGTTGTCAACATGGCACTGTGCAAGGTGGTTGTGGCTCCATAATGGTGTGAGATGTGTTTATATGGAATGGACTGGGTCACATCATCCAACTGAACCAATCACTACTTGGGGACCATTTTCAGCCATTCATGGACTTTATATTCCCAAAAAAACAATGGAATTTTTATGGATGACAATGCACCATGTCACAATTGCTTGTGATAGGTTTGAAGAACATTTTCAACAATTCAAGTGAATTATTTGGCAATCCAGATCACCCAACATGAATTCCATCAAATTTTTGTGGGATATCACTGAAAGGTCAGTTTGTGCACAAAATCCCACACTGCCAACACTTTCACAATTATGGACAGCTATAGAGGCAGCATGGCCCAATATTTCTGCAGGGGTTTCCAGTGATTTATTGAGTCCACATCATGTAGAGTTGTTGCACTTTACACTGGACAAAAGGAGGACTGGCATGATGTTAGGAGGTATCCCATGACTTTTGTCATCTCAGTGTATAACAACATAATATTTATTTGATTTTTTCTTGTTTTAATGAAACCAAACATAATAGTGTGGCTATAAATGTGTTAATTGCAATGAAGAAATGACTCACGCATATGAAACATGGAGGCACAAGGCATAAAGTCTGGAGTATTCAATTTAGTAAGTAAGTTATTTTTGTAAAGCGATATTTATCGTTTTTCAGCCATACTTCATGTTACTTTCCTCTTCATCTTCCCTCCTCCTAAACATTGTGTCAAATCCATTTATTTTGTCACATGGAGACCCCTGTTATGTTTTTGACAGGTTTTACAGTGGAAGTGCAGGCAAGTCAATGTTTGAAGGTGAATAATCTGCTTGAGCAATGTCTGTTTAGCCACCACTATGGCAAACTCATTGAAAGCAGTACAAATTTTAATAATTATTCAAGACTTGCTAGCTATTTAATTTTATGAATTCCAATTTTCTATGTAGTGCTAACAGGTCTGATGCACTAATGGTATTCAAAGCAGACACAGTTGCAAAAATAAGAAAGTAAGCCAGTTATTCCCAAAACATAATATTTCATGCAAATTGAAGATTTTCAATTCATCATCTATTTAACTCTACAGCAGAGTTAAAATCTATGATTTATTTTTTCAGGAACCTTACATTGATTTACAACATTAATTTATATTCTAGCATGCCAATTTCTAGTCAGTCTTCTCCCATTCCACCCCATTATTGTTGGCCCTTGACAGTGATGCCTCCCAGCCCACAGTTTCATTGTAATTGCTTTCAGTTATCCTTCCCACATCTTCCTCTCTTTTGCTGAGTTTCACATTTGTACCATAATTCATGCTTTTACAGCTTTGTTAAACATTCCCTTCTACCTCCTATACTACGGTCATTGTCGTGGCCACTCATCATGTTAAGATGGTTTAATACTCTGAAATTCATTATTTTCTTGCCATATAATTTCTTTCGTGCTTATTCTTCTTCTCTAGGTGCCTACTTAAATTTTTTCTTGCCTTTCCCATGTATCTCTCCTGTCCAGCATTCTGCCTAAAGTAAATTTTGAAAGTCCTAAGAATTGTGACATGTTTCTTTAGTCTCACAAGCCCAACATACAATATCACATTTCAATAGACTTGTAAAAAAATTAATTTTCTGTTTCTCTAACCACCTGCTTGGTAAATCTCTCTTAATAGTCATAATGAATGCAATAGGTTACAAATACCTTTATGATTTACATTTCTGGTTAATACGGCAAATCCACATTGCACTCCTTGATACCATGCACTATCTCCACAATGTGGTAAACAGCGATTGTCCTTTTCATAATATTGTTACATTCCATCCTGAATTTTCCATTGTTCAAAATTTACTTTTTGTTTCCCGTAAACTTTTAATCTCTTTCTTTACAACCTGATGCAATTTGTCCAATTTGCTTTTAATTTTTTTTGTATCTCCTTTTATTTCCTTCTGCTTCACCTTACTGTTATCTCCTTGTGATTTTAAACTTGCGTTTTCTTGTGACTGTAATATCTGTTCTGATGACATCTTCAAGGAGTCATATGTACCCACAGTTATTGAAGTATCTGCAATTTTTTTTCTTATATTCCAGTATTGTAACCTCATATATCCATTTATTCTCTATCTCAATCCTTGTCACTTCTCCCTCACGTAATTCTTCAAACTATTTTGCATATACATTCCATTCTTCATCAATTAGGTTCCTTTTCTTAATATTTTCATAGCTTAATTTTTGTCCAAGTGAGCCCTCCAAACAGTCATGGTTTTTTTTTTATAATATCACAGCATTATATCTTTTCTGTTTAGCACATCCTCTGCACCATCTTCCACCCTCCTGGCATATACCTTTCCAGTTACCTTTTTTGCTTCATCAGTCTCCAACTTTAACCACTCTGATAACTACTAAGATCCCAATACACAAATTAAAACAAAATTTCCTGCCATAATATTGGGCTCAGATCAAAGCAAATTTAACTATCATTTATTTGAATGCTACTTAAATGTACTGCAGCCCCACTTTTAGTTTCCCAGTAAAGACTTTCTTTATTTTTATGACTTTTCCCAGTTAAAATTTTCTATGTTCACAAGGTTAATTCACACCCTTTTTGGCATCATTGTAATTACAAATTTCCATTAATTTACACTTAATGGTGCAATATTCATGGAGAGAAATAATAAAAACATGGTATAATTAACATAAAATTATGCTAGAAAGGTATCAACTTTCACATAATGTTTACAAATATTAAGCAGTTAACTTTCTCGAGTTTTCTGTTTATGCTGGTCAAAGACACTGTGAATTTCTTGAAAAATGATGTCCCTGGTTCTGAAATGGGAAGAGATTTTAAAATTCAGAACAATTTGTGCTGCTGCCTGCTAGTATTTGGTCTGCTAACACTGTCAATGTAACGTTAACTATATAGTAAGTAGGAACTTCAGAAAGTAAGTTACACATATGTTGCCCCACACTAAGACCATTGCACAAGAGTGGTGTATTATCAGAAGAGAGTACACATGCACTCTTCTCCTGTATTACAGATGACAGGTGCATCTCAGTGTGCAAGTGAAATGGAATGATAACTGGAAACATAGCCCAAAGGTGAAGTAATATGACAATACAATTCTTATGGGCCAAACATTTAAATTGTACACATATTCACCGTGAAATTCTTATCAATAAGTGAACCAAAAGCAATTTCATGTTCAGCTGTAGGAGAATGGTGCCAACAATTTGATCAAGGCTGCACAGCCATGGATGATATCGATTGGGAAGGAGGCCACTGATATCAACTACAGATGAAAATGTTTGCACAATTGAAGAACTGATTCACAACAATGTCACAATGACTGTTATTGCTCAGCCAATGCTCATCTCAATAGGCAGTGCTCATTCCACCACCTGAGATAGTCTACAGTAATGCAAATAGTGCTCACGTGGTTTTCTGTGGTCACTATCACCTACATACAAAGACACAAGATTAATGGCGTCTCTGGACTTCCTTGAGCATTACTCCATGGAAGGCAATAATTTTCTAAGCTGCATGATTATGAGCAAAGAGACAAGTGTCCATCATTTTACACTAGCAACGAGGAGAGAATCTATGAAAAGGAGACACACCCATCTCTCAAAAGAAATCCAAAGATGTGCAATTAGCATGATAGGTCTGAGCCAACAACTTTTCGACTGTGATGGAGTTGTGTACACAAATTTTATGGCAAAGGGCACAACCATTTATGCAAATTACATGAAATGTATTTGCAGTTATAAATATGGACAATCATCAGCTGTATAATGGAACAACGACAATAAAAATTTGTGCCTGAGAAGGACTCGAACCCAGATTTCCCGCTTACCACATGCGGTTGCCTTATTATTAGGCTATCCTCATACACTCCGTGACTAGACCCAAACTTCCATATGTCATACTTCTGAACAACACAGGCACTGCAATATTGTATTTATCTGAATAGTCTCCTGTATGTTGGATTCCGTGATCACTGTAGCTTGCCCACAAATCCACAAGGCATATGGCATCTCCGGTCTTCCTTGAGCGTTTCTCCATGGAACACACAATTTCCTAAGCTGCATCATTATGGGTAATGAGAAATGGGTCCATCATTTTACACTTGCAACAAAGAGAGCATCCTTCAAAAGGAGACACACCACCACACCTCTACAGAAAAAAATGCAAAGTTGAGCAATTAACAGGGAAGGTCACAGCCACCAATTCCTTCAACTGTGAAGGAGTTGTGTACACAAAGTTTACGGAAAAGGGCACAACCGTTTACATGAATCATTGTGTACACTGGATTCCATGATCACTGTCATCTACACATAAGCACACAAAGTTTATGGCATTTTTATTCTTCCCTAAGTGTTACTCCATGGAAGGTAATAATTTCTTAAGTTGCATCAGTATGGCTGATGAGAAATGGGTTCATCATTTTACAATTGCAACGTTGAGACCATCTATGGAAGGGAGACACACCTCTTCACCTCTGCAGGAGAAATGCAGTGGTACTATTGGCAGGGAAGATCATGGCCACTAATTTCTTCGACTGTGAAGTTGTGTACACAAAGTTTATGACAAAGGGCACAACTATTCAAGTGAATTACATGAAACGCATTCACAGTTGCAAATGTGGACAACCATCAGCTGTATAGTGGAATGATAACAAAGAAAATTTGTGCTGGTCTGGATTTCGAACCTGGATTTCTCATTTATTGCAAGTGGTCACCTTACCATTAGGCTATCCGAGCACACTTCATAGCTAGACCCAAACTTCCATATGTTACACTTTGAAAGAAACTGGAACAAACTACAATTTTGAACTGTTGCTTAAAATACATGAACTAGCTACCAGTGTGTTCACAAAAACTAAAGTTTATGTCATATCAAGTAAAAAATCAGTGTTATTAATAAGAATGCTAATTCATATTTTCATGTAATTTACACCATTTTTTAAAAGTTCATTGAAAAATATGAGAAGCATAAAAGGAAGTTTTCACAGTACATATGATACTGGTAAAGTGTCAAATCAAGTCCTGCATAGAATGCCTAGAACACTTTGGCAAAGTGTTTAATTTAATTTAGTTTAATTTCATGTTTCCTAGGAAAGGTATGAAATGCCAAGTCATTTAACAAAATGGACACAAAGTATAAAAATCTTAATGAGTCAGTTAGGTGAACCTGGCATCAAGAATTAAATTCAAAAGAAATTAGTGGTTTTATTACATCTACATCTATAATCTGCAAACAGCCATGAGGTGCATGGCAGAGGGCACATCCCATTGTACCAGTTATTAGGTTTTCTTCCCGTTCCATTCACGTATGGAGTGCAGGAAGAATGATTGTTTGAATGCGTCTGTGCATGTAGCAATTATTGTAATCTTATCCTGACAACCCCTGAGTGAGTGGAACATAGGGGGTTGTAGTATATCCCTAGAGTGATCATTTAAAGCCACTTCTTGAAACTTTGTTGATGTACTTTCTAGGGCCAGTTTATGTCTGTCTTCAAGAGAGTGCCATTTCAGTTCCTTCACTATCTCTGTGATACCCTCCCATGGATTAAACATACCTGTGACCATTCATGCTGCCCTTCTCTTTATACATTTAATAATATCCCCTGTTAGTCCTAGTTGGTACAAGTCCCACACACTTAAGCCACACGAGTGATTTGTAAGCAATCTCTTTTGTAGACTGATTCCACTTCTTCAGTATTCTACCAATCAACTGAAGTTTACCACCTGCTTCACTCACAACTGAACCTATGTGACCATTCCATTTCATATGCTTACAAAATGTTAAACCCAGGTGTTTGTATGAGTTGGCCGATTCAAACAGTGACTCACTGACATTATAGTACGAGGATACTATGTTTTCTCGTTTTGTGAAGTGCACAATTTTACATTTAGAGCCAATTGCCAATCTCTGTACCATGTTAAAATCTTATCAAGATCCAACTGAATATTTATGTAGCTTCTCTCAGACAGTACTTCATTATAGACAACTGCATCATCTGCAAAAAAATCTGATTTTACAGTTAATATTGTCTGTAAGGTCATCAGTATAAAATATGAACAGAAAGAGTCCTAACACTGTTCCCTGGGGCACACCTGAAGTTACTTCTACATGTGATGATGACTCTCCATCCAAGATAACATGCTGTGTCCTTCCTACCAAAAAATCTTCAGTCTAGTCACAAATTTTGCTTGATACTCCATATGATCATACTTTTGACAATAAGCATCGGTGTGGTACTGATTCAACTGCATTTTGGAAATAAAGAAACACTACATGTACCTTGTTGCCTTGATCCAGAGATTTCAGTATGTAATGTGAGAAAAGTGCAAGTTGGGTTTCACATGATCGATGTTTCAAAAACCATGCTGGTTGGCATTGAGGAGGTCATTAGGTTTAAGGTACCTCATTATGTTTGAGCTCACAGTATGTTCTAAGATTCTACAACAAATCATTGTCAAGGATATCGGTATTATTTGTGCTGTTTTCCAAGAACTGGACACGATTATTTGTTTCAGGGTTCTGTGACAGATTATAGTGTGAAGAGGGGTTAACTCAGCCACAGATTCAGTATAGTATAAAATATGACAGAGATTCCACTGGGGCTTTGTTCAATTTTAACGAAGTCAGCAGCCTTTTCAGTAATTGCAGGGGTAACAGTCTTGATGATTGACGGAACTGGCCTTGTAACACTAACCAAAACGGCCTTGCTGTGCTGGTACTGCGAATGGTTGAAAGCAAGGGGAAACTACAGCCGTAATTTTTCCCCAGGGGCATGCAGCTCTACTGTATGGTTAATGATGATGGCGTCCTCTTGGGTAAAATATTCTGGAAGTAAATTAGTCCCCCATTCGGATCTCCGGGCGGGGACTACTCAAGAGGACGTCTCTATCAGGAGAAAGAAAACTGGCATTCTACGGATCGCAGCGTGGAATGTCAGATCCCTTAATCGGGCAAGTAGGTTAGAAAATTTAAAAAGGGAAATGGATAGGTTAAAGTTAGATATAGTGGGAATTAGTGAAGTTCGGTGGCAGTAGCAACAAGACTTTTGGACAGGCGAATACAGGGTTATAAATACAAAGTCAAATAGGTGTAATGCAGGAGTAGGTTTAATAATGAATAAAAAAAATAGGAATGCGGGTAAGTTACTACAAACAGCATAGTGAACGCATTATTGTGGACAAGATAGACACAAAGCCCACACCTACTACAGTAGTACAAGTTTATATGCCAACTAGCTCCGCAGATGACGAAGAAATTGAAGAAATGTATGATGAAATAAAAGAAATTATTCAGATAGTGAAGGGAGACGAAAATTTAATAGTCATGGGTGACTGGAATTTGGTAATAGGAAAAGGGAGAGAAGGAAACATAGTAGGTGAATATGGATTGGGGGTAAGAAATGAAAGAGGTAGCCGCCTCGTAGAATTTTGCACAGAGCACAACTTAATCATAGCTAACACTTGGTTCAAGAATCATGAAAGAAGGTTGTATACATGGAAGAATCCTGGAGATACTAGAAGGTATCAGATAGATTATATAATGGTAAGATAGAGATTTAGGAACCAGGTTTTAAATTGTAAGACATTTCCAGGGGCAGATGTGGACTCTGACGACAATCTATTGGTTATGAACAGTAGATTAAAACTGAAGAAACTGCAAAAAGGTGGGAACTTAAGGAGATGGGACCTGGATAAACTGACTAAACCAGAGGCTGTACAGAGTTTCAGGGACAGCATAAGGGAACAATTGACAGGAATGGGGGAAAGAAATACAGTAGAAGAAGAATGGGTAGCTTTGAGGGATGAAGTAGTGAAGGCAGCAGAGGATCAGGTAGGTAAAAAGACGAGGGCTAGTAGAAATCCTTGGTAACAGAAGAAATATTGAATTTAATTGATGAAAGGAGAAAATATAAAAATGCAGTAAAAGAAGCAGGCAAAAAGGAATACAAACGTCTCAAAAATGAGATCGACAGGAAGTGCAAAATGGCTAAGCAGGGATGGCTAGAGGACAAATGTAAGGATGTAGAGGCTTATCTCACTAGCCTACAGAAAAATTAAAGAGACCTTTGGAGAAAAGAGAACCACTTGTATGAATATCAAGAGCTGAGATGGAAACCCAGTTCTAAGCAAAGAAGGGAAAGCAGAAAGGTGGAAGGAGTACATAGCGGGTCTATACAAGGGTGATGTACTTGAGGACAATATTATGGAAATGGAAGAGGATGGAGATGAAGATGAAATGGGAGATATGATACTGCACGAAGAGTTTGACAGAGCACTGAAAGACCTGAGTTGAAACAAGGCCCCAGGAGTAGATAACATTCCATTAGAACTGCTGACAGCCTTGGGAGAGCCAGTCCTGACAAAACTCTACCATCTGGTGAGCAAGATGTATGAGACAGGCCAAATTCCCTCAGACTTCAAGAAGAATATAATAATTCCAATCCCAAAGAAAGCAGGTGTTGACAGATGTGAAAATTACCGAACTATCAGTTTAATAAGTCACAGCTGCAAAATACTAACCCAAATCCTTTACAGACGAATGTAAAAACTGGTAGAAGCTGACCTTGGGGAAGATCAGTTTGTATTCTGTAGAAATGTTGGAACACGTGAGGCAATACTGACCCTATGACTTATCTTAGAAGAAAGATTAAGGTAAGGCAAACCTATGTTTCTAGCATTTGTAGACTTAGAGAAAGCGTTTGACAATGTTCACTGGAATACTCTCTTTCAAACTCTGAAGGTGGCAGGGGTAAAATACAGGGAGCGAAAGGCTATTTACAATTTGTACAGAAAACAGATGGCAGTTATAAGAGTCAAAGGACATGAAAGGGAAGCAGTGGTTGGGAAGGGAGTGAGACAGGGTTGTAGCCTCTCCCTGATGTTATTCAATCTGTATATTGAGCAAGCAGTAAAGGAAACAAAAGAAAAGTTCGTAGTAGGTATTACAATCCATGGAGAAGATATAAGAACTTTGAGGTTCGCCGATGACATTGTAATTCCGTCAGGAACAGCAAAGGATTTGGAAGAGCAGTTGAACGGAATGGACAGTTTCTTGAAAGGAGGGTATAAGATGAACATCAACAAAAGCAAAACGAGGATAATGGAATGTAGTCGAATTAAGTCATGTGATGATGAGGGAATTAGATTAGGAAATGAGAAAGTAGTAAAGGAGTTTTGCAATTTGGGGAGCAAAATAACTGATGATGGTCGAAGTAGAGAGGATATAAAATGCAGACTGGCAATGGCAAGGAAAGCATTTCTGAAGAACAAAAATTTGATAACATCGAGCATAGATTTAAATGTCAGGAGGTCGTTTCTGAAAGTATTTGTATGGAGTGTAGCCATGTATGGAAGTTAAACATGGACAATAAATAGTTTGGACAAGAAGAGAATAGAAGCTTTCGAAATGTGGTGCTACAGAAGAATGCTGTAGATTAGATGGGTAGATCAAACAACTAATGAGGAGGTATTGAATAGAATTGGGGAGAAGAGGAGTTTGTGGCATAACTTGACTAGAAGAAGGGATCGGTTGGTACGACATGTTCTGAGGCAGTGTGGAGGGTAAAAATCATAGAGGGAGACCAAGAGATGAATACAATAAGCAGATTCAGAAGGATGTAGGTTGCAGTAGGTATTGGAAGATGAAGAAGCTTGCACAAGATAGAGTAGCATGGAGAGCTGCATCAAACCAGTGTCAGGACTGAAGACCACAACAACAACAACAACAACAACAACAAGGAAGGTGAAAATTTTATAGTCATGGGGGACTGGAATTTGATAATAGGAAAAAGAAGACCAGGAAAAATAGTAGGTGAATATGGAATGGGGGAATGGAATGAAAGAGAAAGCCACTTCATAGAGTTTTGCATGGAGCATAATTTAATTATAGCCAACACTTGGTTTGAGAATCATGAAAGAAGCTTGTATACGTGGAAGAGGCCTGGAGACCACGGAAGGTTTCAGTTTGATTATATAATGGTAAGACAGAGATTTTGAAACCAGCTTTAAAATTGTAAGATATTTCCAGGTGCAGATGTGGACTCAAACCACAGTTCACTGATTATGAACTATAGATTAAAACTGAAGTAACTTAAAAAATGTAGAAATTTGAGTATATGGGACTTGGAGACATTGAAATAAGCAGTTGTTGAGAGTTTCTGGGGGAGCATTAGGCAATGGTTGACTAGAACAGCAGAAATGAATACATTAGAAGAAGAATGAGTATCTCTCAGAGATGAAATAGTGAAGACAGCAGAGAATAAAGTAGGTAAAATGATGAGGGCTAGCAGAACTCCTTGGATAACACTAGAGACATTGAATTTAATTGATGAACAGAGAAAACACAAATATTGAAGTAAATAAAGCAGGAGAAAGGGAATGCAAATGTCTCAAAAAAATTAGATTGACAGGCAGCACAAAACAGCTAAGCACGAATGGCTGGAGGACATATGTAATGATTCAGAAGTATATATCACTAGGGAAAAGACAGATGCTGCCCACAGGAAAATTACAGACCTTTGGAGAAAAGAGAGCCACCTGTACGAATACCAAGATCTGAGATGGAAAACCAGTCCTAAGCAATGAAGGGAGTGCAGAAAGGAGGGATGTGTACACAGAGAGCCTATACAAGGGAGACGTATTTAATGGCAATAGTATGGAAATTGAAGAGGATGTAGACGAAGATGAAGTAGGAGATATGATACTGCATGGAGACTTTGACAGAGCACTGAAAGACCTATGTAGAATCAAAGCCTGGGGAGTAGACAACATTCCATTAGAACTATTGATGCCTTGAGGGAACCAGCCATGACAAAAATCTTCCATCTGGTGAGCAAGATGTATGAGACAAACAAAATACCCTCGGACATCAAGAAGAATATAATAATTCCAATTCCAAACAAAGCAGGTGCTCACAGGTGTGAAAATTACCAAACTGCCAGTTCAGTAAGTCATAGTTGCAAAATACTAACATGAGTTCTTCACAGAATAATGTAAAGACTGGTAGAAGCTGACCTCAGGCAAGATCAGTTTCAATTCCAGAGAAATGTAGGAACTTGTGAGCCAATACTGACCCTATGACTTCTCACAGAAGAGAGGTTAAGTAAAGGCAAACCTATGTTTATAGCAATTGTAGACCCAGAGAAAGCTTTTGACAGTACTGGCTGGAATCCTCTCAAATTTGTAGACTTAGAGAAAGCTTTCAACAACATTGACTGGAATACTCTCAAATTCTAAAGGTTTCAGGTTTAGGTTTAGGTTAGGTTAGTGTTTAACGTCCCGTCGACAACGAGGTCATTAGAGACGGAGCGCAAGCTCGGGTTAGGGAAGGAAATCGGCCATGCCCTTTCAAAGGAACCATCCCGGCATTTGCCTGAAACGATTTAGGGAAATCACAGAAAACCTAAATCACGATGGCTGGAGACGGGATTGTACCGTCGTCCTCCCGAATGCGAGTCCAGTTTGTTACCACTGCGCCACCTCGCTCGGTAAGGTTTCAGGGGTAAAGTAGCGGGAGCAGAAGGCTATTTACAGTTTGTACAGAAACCAGATGACAGTTATAAGAGTTGACGGGCATGAAAGGGAAGCAGTGGTTGGGAAGGGAGTAAGACAGGGTTGTGGTCCATCACCAATGTTATTCAGTCTGTATAATGAACAAATGGTAAAGGAAAACAAAGAAAAATTTGGAGTAGGAATTAAAATGCAGGGAGGAGAAATAAAAACTTAGAAATTTGCTAATGACATTGTACTTCTGTCAGTGACAGCAAAATACTTGGAACAGCAGTTGAACGGAATGGATATAGTCTTGAATGGAGGATATAAGGTGAACATCAACAGAAGCAAAATGAGGATAATGGAATGTAGTCGAATTACATCAGGTGTTTCTGAGGGAATTAGACTAGGAAATAAGACACTCAAAGTAGTAGGATAGGTCTGCTATTTGGGCAGAGGATATAAAATGTAGACCAGCAATGGCAAGGAAAGTGTTACTGAAGAAGAGAAATTTGTTAACATCAAGCATAGATTTCAGTGTCAGGAAGCCTTTTCTGAAAGTATTTGCATGGAGTGTAGCCATGTATGTAAGTGAAACATGGATGATGAACAGTTTAGAGAAGAAGAGAATTTTGAAATGCGGTGCTACAGAAGAATGCTGAAGATTAAATGGGTAGATCATGTAACTAATGAGGAGGTTCTGAACAGAATTAGGGAGGAAAGCAATTTGTGCCACAACCTGACTAGATGAAGGGATCTGTTGGTAGGACACATTGTGAAACATCAACGGATCACCAGTTTAGTAATGGAGGGAAGTGTGGAGGGTAAAAACTGTAGAGGGAGACCAAGAGATGAATACACTAAGCAGATTCAGAATGATGTAGGTTGCACTAGTTACCCATAGATAAAGAGGCTTGTACAGGACAGGGGAACATGGAAATCTGCATGAAACAAGTCTTCAGACTCAAGACCACTACAACAACATATATTGCCTATGCATTACATAAAATGCCATATTTCACAATTTCCTTGTAACATATAAATGTCTTAAAAGGAAACCCTTGAGTGCGAGGTCACAAAAGGCCGTTGGTATTTACGGCATTTGACACCCCATATATTGTGTACCGCACAACCACAATATTGGCTGCTAATGACAACAGGGGGCAGGCTGGATGTATCCAATGGTGAGCAAGCGTGATGCTATGGAGTGTGTTTCAACTGCTTAGTCAATGAGTAACTCACAACAGTGCTATTGTACTAGTAGTGTTGATATAAAGCAGAGCAACGGCAACAGTAAACAAAGCAAACATTACATTATATTTACGATAACAGTTGCCAAAGTTGACATTTCATCAGAAAGAAATCCTAGAAATTTCACACAGTGAGAAAGAAGTGGCAGATAAAATATTATTGTTTCTGCATGATGAGTCAGAACACACAGTGTCGTATAGTCTCGATTGGGTGGACAATGTACATAAGTATCACAGTGATGATGATATCTGCTTATCAAGTGAAAATGATACTGAAACTGGTGTTGAGCCATGTAGTTCATCATCCTTGATGGAGAGGAAGCCACAAATATCAACTCTAGTGAAACATAGTAAAGGACATTCATTGTCCAAGGCATGGTCACTAAACATAACTATGTACATGGAAGATCATCCACAGCATAGTAAAAAAACAATTATGAAGAGATTTAGAGTAAGTCTTCAGCAATATGACCTTGTACTGTATAAGGTACTACAAATGTTCAGGGGAGGGCAAGGCCAACTTACAAGAACTCGTGTTAGCACATTTCAAGAATGCTCAATACAGTTTACAGGATGTCCACGACAGTGACCTAGTACATTATGCATATCAAATTGCACATGATATTGATTGCAGTAATCTCAAGGAAAGCAGTGGATGGTTGCATAACTTCAACCATTGCAACACAGTTATAAAATGAAAGATAATGAAGTTTCAAGCAAAGTATCAACTTGCCAATGTACAGCATGCAGTGGAGTCAGCCTGAAAATTTGTATACGAGATAAATAAACTTATCTCATAGTTCAGTAAGAAATTTTTTCAGCTCCAATGAGTCGGTGTTTGAAGAGAAAATGCATATGAAAGGAAGCCTGGAAATTAGAGGTGACAAGAGAGTTGTACTAAGTTCAATTGATATCAATGCCTTAATGCACTCAAACACAATTATACTGTCTGTTAATCTGGATGGTAAATTGGCTGGAAAGTTATTAGTTGTGCTGTGAGAAGTTGGAGGTGCTCTGGCCCCTATGATTCTTCCTCATGGGTGTGATCTTGCAAGAACAGTAGTGAATATTTACATCACAGCAAGGCAGAGTGGGAAAATGGCCATAAGAGAACTACAAGTGTGGTATGAGCACTGCTTTTGTTCAATAGCTGGTCAAAATAGCTTGCTTCTACTTGATTCCCAGTCTGTGTATAAAAATCATACTTCTTTAGGGCAAACTATCCCTCCTGAAAAGTGTCTGAGATTGTAGTTCATACCACATGGAACCATTGGACAAATTCATCATCTGGATGTTTGTTTTTTCTGTACCTACAAGACATATTATAACACTATCAGCAGCTATGCCTGAAAGTATAGTCAGTTTCATGATAAGCTTCATGGCAACCATGTCACATTCAGTTGTATGGCATTATGTTCCATCAGTTCTCATCACCTCATTACGCCAATATGATTCTATGTGCATTCTCTAAGAATGGATATCCAGCTGAATGTCCTGCTTGGTTTGTAATTCCCAAGGACTTCACCATCAATCTTGATTGTACTATCCTTTGTGATCACTGTGGTGCGGCATTTTTTAAATTCAGTGTTCATTGTGCAAGTTAATGGTTTGTTTTGAACATTTCTTGAGTGTCAATGATGTCCATTTTATAAAGTGTAATATACAGATCATATAGTAGGTTGATCTCAGCACCTCCCAGACACTCTTCTTCTGTCACTCTTTTGATGTGCACGATGATTCATTAGCACCTAAATTTTTTCCTGTCATAATTGTTAACACAGCACTTTCAAATGAGCCTTACTAAAGATTGAACTTGTGACCTTGCACTCAGGGAATTACATGTTAGTACAAAATGATCTGTTTGGTATCGTAGATTGTAAGATATAAATATAATGTGGCTACTTGCCTTATTGCTTTTACCAAAAACCAAATGGAAAGCACTGAAACTCATTTCCATACAATTTATCTAAATAAGAAAGTTATGACACACAAAATAAGATATATATCAGTTACACAAATATGTAGGTCTGAACACCAAAACAGTATACCACCACCAAGTTTTCATCCATTGTCCTTTTCAGCTTCTCACTGACTATTGTATGGTGCAGTCCATATAAACCTGAACTACTTTAAAGAGTCATGAAATTCAAACCAATCAAGGGACAAGTTTGCAATTGGGAGATAATAATAAACAATTGAGAGATTACATACATACAAAGTCTTCAGAGCAAATGATGGGGGTGCTCTCCACCAGCTTTGATGCAT
Organism: Schistocerca americana; assembly: GCF_021461395.2. Classification (NCBI taxonomy): domain Eukaryota; kingdom Metazoa; phylum Arthropoda; class Insecta; order Orthoptera; family Acrididae; genus Schistocerca; species Schistocerca americana. The sequence goes on along the minus strand of NC_060127.1, from coordinate 180,391,015 downwards.
AACTCTACCCATTTCACCACATTCTGTGAAATTCTGTGAAGTGTACTGATGTTGCTCACTGCATGTGTAATTGTATCACAGCATTATGCAATTGTCTTTCCCATTATCCATGCTGTGCTGTTTTGTGGATGATATGGTGGTTTATGCCAATGCAGTATCTGCTGTTTTGTGTGTTAATGTAGCCTGATGGATGGAATCGTACCTAATCTGTAAACCAAGTCATGGAGAGAATGTCTGGACATTGAATAAGGAACCACTGAAACCTTCAACAGTAAAGCATTCTTTTCTTGTGATCTGTTTCTTGCAGTGCTTGTGTCATGTGCACTCTCTATGGCCACAAAGCCAATTTCTTCTCAGCTCTCTGAAGTGCTGTACGAAATGCCTGTCTCCTACCTTAATCAAGACAATGATTTCCTTGGAGAATTCTCCAAGCATCTTTGAACATTATCAATAACCTCTGCACTCAATAATTGTCTGTGTTTACCAGTGTCACTGTTTAGTACACAAGTTGTCTCCAGCTCCTTTACAATCAATAACATTGTTGCCTTTGTTGGGATATTCCATACACTGAATTCTTCCTGGAACGCCTGTTGTGTTGTAAACAGTGAATTTGTCTTCCAATGTTTTCACAATAAAAATCCACTCTCGGAATGTGTAAGGCATGATTCTTCCAACTAAAGATTGTGAGCAAATCACTAATTTGCCCTATGTCATGCGGCCAGCTGAAGACTGCGAACGAATCACTAATTTGCTCTTTATTGTCATCCAGCCTGAAATACACACTCACTGGCTTCGTAAACCGTGATGGATGATGCTACAAACAAACTAACTTGAGCCAAGCAAGCACGACATTTTACTGGACAAAGGAGCTCATCCACAGAAACAACAATCAACTGCCAGCAATGGGCAGTACCAGGTGTAGAAGTATGAAACCAGAATTTGGCTGCAGTAATTACACATCCATTGTTTGGAACTGATAAACAGTATTTTATTCAAAGTAGCTTCCATTGCTATTTATACATTTCTCCCACCTCTCCAGTAAGTTATGAATGTCACACAAAAAACACGAGTCTGCGATCCATTTTCATACAAACTGAAGCATTGTTAAGTGAGAGCATGTCCCTGTCATCCAAACAGATGATAATCAGGTGAAGCCAAGTCTGGAGAATAAGCTGCATGCCCTAGTATTTCCGAACCAAATGTCTCAATCGTTTCTCTGACCCATTTTGCTATGTGTGATGGGGCATTATCATGGAGAAATATGAATGTGTGTTACCTTTTTCCATATTACATTCATTTTTCAAATAATGCTCAATTTAAATCAATCATTTGCTGTTGGTAGTGATCATTTTGTTAACAGTTCACCAGGTTTTAGCAGCTCAAAAAAGATGACATCCTTCTGATTGCACCAAACACAGAGCATTGTCTTCTTTCCAAAGCACACTGGTCTTGCAGTGGATGTCAATGGTTTGCCTGGATTCACCCATGATTTGCGATGCTTAGGATTCTCAGAATACACCCATTTTTCATCAACTGTCACTATTCGATGGAGAAATGAATTCCTTTTGTATTTGGCGAGCAGCATTTCACAAGTGGTCTTTCAATTTGCTTGCTGTCTTACCAATTCATGCGGAGCCCATTTTTCCACTTTCTGCACCTTTCCCATAGATTTCAACCAAAAAGAAATGGCTTTCTGCATCACATTCAATTCTTCCATCAGTTCCTGTTGAGTGAGTATCATCCAATAAGACCTGCAATTCGTTGTCTTTGAACCTTTTCAGTGGTTTCCTGTGATCATCGTTTCTTACATCAAAATCACCACTTTTGAATTTTCTGAACCACTCAAAACACTGTGTTTTTCCAAGAGCATGTTCGCTGAAACCTTTTATAAGCACTCAATGTGGTTCTGCAGCAGTTTTTTCAAATGATAATAGAAAACCAATGCTGTCCACAAATCGTAGTTTGTAGGCACAAAACTTGACATGTTTACTGGTTTGAAACAGATACCAATGTATGGAACTTGGGTTAGTGTGTGTTAAGATCCATCGTCAACCATCACTAGAAGCAGATGGTGTTGCAGATGTGATCTCATGGGCCCTTCGCTGATGGCAAGCACCATCTATAGGGAATTCTGGTTTCATACTTCTACACCTGGTACTTCCAGTTCTCCCAGAGTTACTGAGATCTTTAAAATAACTGTCCCATTATCACAATCTTTTGGAGGAAAATTATGACCTATTTAAGTAGCTCAGGTTTATATGGATCACCCTGCACAACGATGCTTTCTAACAATAGTCCTGGCATGCACATCAATTTAATCTTTTCAACAATATTACACATCTTGAAAACCCAACTTTACTACCGATCAATAAGCAGTATTTAAACAAAATTATTAGTATTAACAAACAGTGAACTGATACAAATAGAAAGTTAATGCTTTGAAGTTGCTGCCTATAACTCTGAACCAAGGTAATTAAATAGCTATCATCAGTTTGAAGTATTAACATCTTTCATAATTTTCAGTTTTATATGCTCATTTAATTGGAAGCATTTACACTACCTGTCAATACCACACTCCATTTAAACCTTAGCTGGTAACATCCATCTTATAAGAGGGTATAAAATTTCTCTACACCTCGGCACAAGTGCATTGTTAATTATATCTGATATTTCGACTATGCTTCAGTCGTGAGTTGAACTTATTATTGTGCCGATATCGTTGTTTCATTTCTGCGTAAGTATTATTTCACTTGCATGCACATGTCAGCCACATTGTCTCACAGGCAGATATTACTCTAAAAGAAAGAATTTATCTCCAACTGATGGACAGGTATTACTTTAAAAGAGTACATTTTTTGTGTTATACTCCTTACTTTCCAAATATATCTTTATTTATAGAAGGCTACTAGTGGGGGCAATACCTGATGTGTCACAAAGAAGCAAAGGAATGGTGCAGTTGGCCTTAGAGCAGTTTGAGAAGAGCAATTATGACTACCTTTCAGACAATTCTTGTGGTCCTGAAGAAAATTACCTATCAGAGTCAGAAAATAACAATGATTCTCAAATAGACGTGAATGATTTTCTGAATTCATCTGAGAATGAACAAGATAGTGTTGACTCTGTTTAGAATAGTTAAAACTGACACAAGTTACCATGGCAAGATGAACTGTTTGACTTGGAGTTACATAGTGCCCATTTGTAGCATTAAGCCACCATACAAAAAAATTAAATAAAAATTAGATTTTTGTCATAGTTAGGCCCTGCCAATCAGTTAGGTAATGATCCAGATCCAGGAGAAATATGGTGTTTGCTTTTCAACACTGAGATTTTGGATGAGATTGTGCTACAACCAACTCAAAACTGCAAGTCATAAGGAATAAATTAAAGAATCCTTCCTCCTCCTGTTATAAAGATAGAGACAAAACTGAAATAGAGGCATTGATTGGTCTGATGTTCTATGATTCATTTTCAAGTCTGGACATGAAAAAATAGCATAATTTTTTGCAAATAACTGTACAGAATGCTTCATTTTTCATGCAACAATATATCTACAACAATGTGAAGTTTTACTGGTAGCTCTCAGATTTGATGATGCATCTACTCATGAACAAAGGTAAATGTATGATCCTGCACCATCTGTGTCCAACATTTTCAACATCTTTATTTCTAACTGTCAGAAGGTATGCTCCATTGGAGCTCGTGTTTGCATGGATTAGATTCTAATCCCAATTAGACAAAATAATTTAATTGGACAGATAAAAAATCTACTCACCAAGTGGTGGCAGAACACAAACCTAGAAGAGGGTTGTATTTGGGCAAGCTTTTGGAGACAGTGGCTCCTGCTTCAGGCAGAAGGGTTGAAGTTGAAGGGAGAGGAATGAAGGAAAAGGACTGGAGAGGTCTACGAAAAGGGCTAGATTTCAGGAAAGTCACTCAGAACCTTGGGTCAGGGGAGACTTACTGCATGGGATGAGAAGGAATGACTGCTGGGGACTGCATCAGACAAGATTTGAAAATCTACCCCTTTTCTTAAACCTCTCCAGTCCTTTTCCTTTTCACTCCTCTTCCTCCACCTCCAACCCTTCTGCCAGAAGAAGGAGCCACTGGCTCCGGAAGCTTGCCTAATTACAACCCTCTTTTATGTGTGTGTTCTGCTGCCGCTTGGTGAGTAGATTTTTTATCTATACAATTAAATTATTTTGTCAAAAATTGATTGTTTTCGGTGTTATGTAATCCCATTTATAGGCAGAGACCAATTCAGAATATGTATGCCCAAGAAACCTGGTAAATATGGCATAAAGGTCATGTGTCTTCCGGATGCACACTCACCATATTTATATGTTGCTTATGTTTATGTTGGGAAAGACAGCTGTGGAGCAACACTATCTGTGATTCATCTTTCAAATTTATATGTGGAACAAACAGGAATATCACAGCAGACAACTGGTTTACCTCCATTTAATTATGAAAGAAGGTGCTGAAAATAGTTGACATATGTTGGAACTCTAAAATACAACTAAAGAGAAGTTCCAAAAGGGTTTTTTTTCCAACCCAAAGAAAGCTACAGTATTTATGGTTTCAGTAAAGATCTTACATTATTGTATTTTGTTCCCAAAAAAATCTAAGACAGTTACACTTCCTTTGATGCACCACTCTGCATATACCAATGAGAAAAGCAACAAACCAGAAATTATTAATTTAGAAAATGCCATAAATGTGATGTAGCAACTACTCAGCTAATGGGCAAACAACGAGGTAGCCACTGGCAATATTTTACTTTCAATATCAATGAGCTGCAAAAATGTCTATGTTATGTATTTAGATAAGGGTACCATGTCAAGATTTGAGTTCATGAAGAGCACAGAAATGGGCTTAATCAGAAGACATATACAGAGAAGGATCCAGATTTCAAACTTACTGGATGAACTTAAGAAAACTATTCCAGATATTTTGGGTGAAGAGTAGCAAGTTATTGATCCAACAAAAAGAGAAAGAACCATGAAGCTAGAAAACACTGTCATTACTGTCCCCTACACATTGAACGGAATGATGGCATACAAGCATGTGAAATGCGGTAAACCCAGCTGCTTACAGAGTTGCATGAAACTAAGTGAAATACATACAGAAAATTTGCTTTCTTGTTTTCTTTACTTCCACAAGTGTTTGAAATGTGATAAACCCAACTGCTTACCTAGCTCCCTGAAAATGTGTAAAATATGTGCAAAAAGTTTGTAATTTTTTTCTTTACTTCAATATATATCAATACATTCGAGAAGATGGGTCAACTTTACAATTGATTTGATTGGAAACTCAACTATTTAACTTTTTGAATTTTGCAAAAGAATAATCAAGTTTACAAACTGTTTCATGAAGAAAATGTACGTAATTTTTGCATGTTGTAGTGCAAAATTATGATTTAAACACAATAAAAATAATAGTATTAATATTTCATCATACTTTTAAACTGTTATCAACTTTCAATATTCACTAAAGTGGACACAAATTGCAAAATTTGATAATTTTAGTCTCCCATACAGATGTTATCATTAGTGCACATTTTTTACATGTTACCAACAAAAGGCTAACCTGGTGATACAGATCTCCATAGAATCTGGAGAGAGAGGTTCCCATTGTGGAAGGTCAGTGGGCACACACTAGCAGAGGCTCCATACACAAAGTTGCTGGGCATGGATAGTTCACTGAGGTGGTACCAAGATGTGGGTAATTTAAATGAGAAGCTGAATGTTGCCTGCTTTGCACTTAGAAATTTCTCTCATTATGTTCACACTGCAAACAGAAATGCTAGCACACTTTCAATAAATACTTTGCTAATATTATAGGGCAATGCAGATTAGGTCAAAAATGTAATTATTCTACAGAATTATGCAATAAGAATACTGTGTATTGTTGATAACTGAACATCTTGCAGAAGCATTTCCAAAGACATGGGTGTTCTATGTGCCAAAGTACTTACTCCCTGAGAGGTATTCGCAGCAAGACACAAGAATGAATTTAGATGAAGCATGCAATGCACAACCACAATATTAGAAGAAAAAATGATTTCCATCTAGACTATACATCCCTATGTTGGCTTTGCAATGGGGTTTGTTATTATGATACTAAAATGTACAACAAGATGACAGTAGACATAAGGCAGGAAACTGAAAACCCTCAGACATCCAAAGTTAAACTGAATATCTTATTAGTCACTGTTTCTATATTTTATCCCACTATTTGGATATGGGATGTAAATTTTGCTTCCAATATTTATATTACACACAATTTAACTGTGCAAATATATACAAGCTTACAGCATTCTGAGTTAAGTTACAGATGAATTTGGTTTGAAGAATCAGAGATGAAAACAGAATCTACTTAGCATATGAGGAGGAGCAATGTACCTTTTTTTAAAAAAAAAAAAAAAAAAAAAAAAAAAAATAGGTGGTGTGTTTTTTTGCCTGAGATACAATAAGTATGAAGTAATTTAAAACTTGTTTCCATAATAATAATAATAAAAAGCAAACGAGATTGGGCTTAATGTCCTGTTGACATTGAGACCATTACAGACAGAGCACAAGCTCAGATGGTGTCATGTATTGGGAAGGAAATCAGTCATGCCCTTTCAAGAAACCATCCCAGAATTTGCCTAGAGCAATTTAGGGAAATCACGGTAAACCCACATCCGGATGGCCGGATGCGGGTTTGAACCATCGTCCTCCTGAATGTGAGTCCAGTGTGCTAACCTCTGTGCCACCTTGCTCAGTTTCCCATAATAATCACAGTGAGGGTACTGGGAACTAGTTACAATTTGTTGTTAATGTACTTAGATTAGTAGCCTGCAGTGGCTGCTACTGCCTGTTAACATAATGATTTATTAAATGTTTTGGATCATGATGTGTGATTGAAATACTATGTGAATAAAGTAGTTTAAAATCTTCATTTTTCCCAAATTTTATAACATACAAGGGTGTATCATGTTACCATACGGTATTTTGAAAGTAGCCTCTCTTACCTTTCTCCCATACAGTTTACTTTTATTCTTCTCATTAACCAATTCAGCGAATGCTGAATGACGTATTGTGAAGCTTTACACTTTTTGACTGCTATACTTAATTAATACAATTTAGGGTCAAAATTATAACTTACCAATTGCAAGAGTACTGACCCTAATTTCATCACTCATTGTATCCATTTCTTGTTCAGTGGGTGAACTGATGGGTGCTTAAAGACTTTTAAGTAAGCAAATTACCACTGTTGATGTTAAATTATAGTTAAAACTTTAAAACTCTTTACTGATGAACAGTACACCAACAAAAAGTTTCATTACTATTTTGACACAACAGCTCAATAAACTACAAATGTTCAAAGAGTACATGAGAGGCAGTTTCGCTGAGGGCAGTCTACTGGCCTCACTGAATTTTCAAATGTCCAGTGCTCAACATGAAGGTTTTTTTTTTTTTTTTTTTTTTTTTTGGTTTGTTTTTACAGCTGACTGTACACAATTGTGGCTTAGTTCTGACTTCAAGGAAATTTTCCTTTTTCCTCAACCAGAATTAACTCTGACTTTCCCCACAGAACCTATTTAATGACTTATGTGGAAATATTTTTACGAAATGTTAAAATCTAAAAGGTAGTGCATATTAAATAACAATATAAAATGCAGAATTTGTGCGCAAAACTTTTACGCCATGTCTCATACAGTTAGTTAAGGTATTATTCTTATGAGCAGATTTTTGGGTGACTATTTTTATCCCCGATGATTATTATTATTATGCAGCGAGAAATTTCCTCAGACCCGACTTTTATAATTTTAATACTTCACTAACTTATATTTTTTTTGTAGTTAGAGAGTACATTTTTGGATTCAGGAAAATTAAAGTGACAAGAAGTAACAATTTTGTGTTGGGGTAATATTTTCTGAATAACAATTTTTAGAAAAAAAAGTTTTACTGTGGAAATAGGGCTTTAGGCATGTCAACTGTAAAATAACCAACTATTTCTGAGATTGTATTTTGAAGTGTGTGTGGTTTTCGCAAGTCATCAGTTATGAATATTTTCTTAAGGAAAATGTCGATATGTGAAATATACCAGGTGATCAAAAAGTCAGTATAAATTTGAAAACTGAATAAATCACAGAATAATGTAGATAGAGAGGTACAAATTGACACACATGCTTGGAATGATATGGGGTTTTATTAGAACCGAAAAAAATACAAACGTTCAAACATGTCCAACAGATGGCACTTCATCTTATCAGAATAGCAATAATTAGCATAACAAAGTAAGACAAAGCAAAGCTACTCTTTACAGCAAATGCTCAATATGTCCATCATTCCTCAACAATAGCTGTCGTCCATGAATAATCTTGTGAACAGCACTGTAAAGCATGTCTGGAGTTATGGTGAGGCATTGGCGTCAGATGTTGTCTTTCAGCATCCCTAGAGATGTCGGTCGATCATGACACGGACTGAGGTCTGGGGACCTGGGAGGCCAAGCATGACGAAAGTGGCGGCTGAGCACACGATCATCACCAAACAACGCGCACAAGAGATCTTTCACGTGTCTAGCAATACTTTCTTTTTTTTTTTTTTTTTTTTTTTTGGTTCTAATAAAACCTCATGTCATTCCAAGCATGTGTGTCAATTTTTACCTCTCTATCTACATTATTCCGTGGTTTATTAAGTTTTCAAATTGATACTGACTTTTTGATCACCCGGTATATACTGTTACAATAAGCTACATGTAGACTATACTCTGGACAGCAAAGCTGGAAAATTACAGTTTAACAGTGAATTGTGATATTTTGTGTGTATATGATATATGCGCCAGATGTTTGAAAGAAAGAAAGAAGATACGAAAGAAAAATACAGTATACAACTAGGAGTACTATCAGAGCAAGTGGAGTTATTCCATGCTTATGTGTTTCGTAGTGTGCATCATTTTGCATGTAACCTAATTTACAGCATGTGGAGCTATTCCATGTTTGTGTGTCTATAAACGTGCATCATACTACACATAACCTTATTTACTGCACATTAATTAATATTCTCAGATGGCGATAAAAAATATGAATAATGAAACAATGGAAAATCTGAAATGGAATAGCAATAACAATATAAATTAGACTGCTACTCACTACAGAGAGGAGGTACTGAGTAACAGGCAGGTGCATTTATAAGTAGACTCTCGAACATGGTGGCCAACGGCCTTGCCGCAGTGGTATCACCGGTTCCTGTCAGATCACTGAAGTTATGTCCTATGGGAGTGGGCTAGTACTTGGATGGGTGACCATTCAGTCTATCAATCACTGTTGGCAAGTGGGTTGCACTCAGCCCTTGTGAGGCAAACTGAGGAGCTACTTGATTGAGAAGTAGCGGCTTCGGCCTCGTAAACTGACACACGGCCGGGAGAGTGGTGTGCTGACCACATGCCCCTCCATATCCACATCCAGTGACGCCTGTGGGCTGAGGATGACACGGTGGCTGGTCGGTACCATTGGGACTTCATGGCCAGTTCAGGAGTAGTTTCAGTGTTTTTGAGTTGTACAGGGTGTCCATAACTAAAGTTATAGGTTTCAAAATGGTGGAGAAACAGAACCACTGCTCAGAGTGACGTCAAATTTGAAGAGCATTTTATTGACACGGGGGGAAAAGTCACAGGAAAAAAAAAAAATTAATGAAAACACAACCATTAGATAGCATGTAAGTTTCAAAATATGCACACCAAAAGAAGCACGTCACACAGATGTTCCTCAGTTTGCATACAAGATGCCCAACATGACTGTCTTCGTAAAGGATCACACACTGCTAGTGTAAAACTGCTTTACAAGAACAGTGACTGTGTGTCAGTAGCCCAGCAGAAGCTCTGGACAATCAAGGGTATGAAAAATGGATTGGTCCAATGTCTGCTAATGACCTGGAAAAAAAGATTACAAAATTCGAAAAGACAGTTTGTTTCGAAGCATAATGTGGCAGAGAGAGAAAAGTAGTCGATTCGACCTATCTTGAAAATATGGCCACAGCAGGCGGGGCTGAGTAGTAGTGTGCAAACATGCTGTGCATGGGAAATTGCTTGAATATTGGATGTGTGTCCATGAACAGTGCATAAAATCCTTTGAAACATCCTGTGTCGCTATCCATTCAAAAATCACCCATCTTCAGACGTTGCTTCCTGCTGACCTTCCAGCAGAAAAACATTCACTCTGGAAATTCTTGCTCGTATAGAAGTGGACAGTGAAACACTATGGAACATTCTGTGAACAGACAAAGACCCTTTTCCACCTCCAACGACATGTCACCATGAAGAATTGCAGAGTATGGGCAATGGAAAATCCACATGCACATCAATCGGTATGACTTCATTCTGCAAAGGCTACTGTGTGGTGTGGTTTGATGGCTGCATTTATCGAAGGGCCACATTTTTTCGAGGACACGAGTCTTGTTATCCGTACCATCATCGGTAAACACTGAGTCTTTTGCACACCAACACTTTGACCCCGTGGGGGTGGGTGGAATCATTTTTATACAAGACTACACTCCTCCGCACACTGCACGGCCAGTGAAGTGGCTACTGCAGGGGCATTTTGGAAATGCCAGAATTATCAGCTGTCATTTTGCTAATGCCTGGCAGTCCTGATCATCTGATCTTAATCTGTGTGACTTCTGGCTGTGTGCACCGAGCGGGGTGGCGCAGTGGTTAGACACTGGACTCGCATTCGGGAGGACGACGGTTCAATCCCGCGTCCGGCCATCCTGATTTAGGTTTTCCGTGATTTCCCTAAATCACTCCGGGCAAATGCCGGGATGGTTCCTCTGAAAGGGCACGGCCGACTTCCTTCCCAATCCTTCCCTAATCCGATGAGACCGATGACCACGCTGTCTGGTCTCCTTCCCCAAGCCAACCAACCAACTTCTGGCTGTGGGGTTATCTGAAAGACATTGTGTTCAGTGCTCCAACCACAAACGGAGCTGAATTAAGGGCATGCATTGCACAACACATTCTCAAACTGACCCACCGAGACACACTGATTTGTTGTGGTAGATGTGGCAGAAAATGGTGGATAGCATACTGAAAAATCTTGTTTCAGTATCATGATAATAAGACACTGTCATTCTGCTTTTTAGTGTAGTTTTTGACCACATGATAATTAAAAAGTACTGTCATTTTGTGTTCTATTCAGTTTTTGGCTTCTGGACAATTAAAAACCAATGTCATATCACTTTTCATGCTATTTTTGGCCCCAGAACAATTAGAAACTGAATTTCCCCCCCCCCCCCCCCCCCCAATGTGGTACGACCTTGCCGTGAAAGATGGGCTTTCCTAACTGACAGTGCCACAACTTTTAACTGCCAAACAATTGATGCAAATTGAACAGTACAGACTGTATAATTTGCATCTCAAACCAAAGCCGCGATTCACCTCTCATTTGTAACTGACACCACTTACATTAAGATGCTTACAGCGCCCTCTATAGGAAAAACGTTTGCCCTTTTTTTTTGCTTTTCATTCCATGAGTTTTCCCACTGTGTCAATAATAAGCTGATCAAAATTGACATCATTCTGAGTAGTGTCTCTCTTTCTACAGGGTTTTGAAATCAGAACTTTAATTATGGACACCCTTTATATAATTTAGCCTATTAGACAAATCCTTCATCGGATGAAGAAACACTTACAAGCACTTCAGCACTGCGAGTAGCAATCTCGGCAGGCACGGTAGTGAGGTACAGAAGACGCATGTTGTGAAAAGGCAGACGGACACCGGGGTAGGTATGTGGAAAAATGCTTTAGTGCTGCTTGTGGCAGTGCACAGGGATACAGTGGAGTCACGACGGAGGCTTCCTAGGTGCAGAATTGGCAGAGTTGTGCTGGGGGAGGGGAGACAAAAAGGAGAGGAGAGAAGGGGAAACGAGTACGAAGGTGCGCTGGGAGGATACGAGGCACATGTCAGGCTGGAGTAGGAGCAGGAAAGGGGCTAGTGGAGGACAGGGACAGGGACTAGCAAAGGGGGAGGGCTTACGGGAATGAAGGATGGGTCGCAGGGAGAGTTCCCACCTACACAATTCAGGAAGAAACCAGATGGCACAGGTCACAAAGCAGTCTCTGACACACACACCACGTCGCATGGCAAGCTCGGCCACTGGACAGTCTGGCAGTCTGTCGGCGACAGTTTGGCAGTGGCCATTCGTGCAGATGTGTAGCTTGTCAGTTGTCACACCCCTGTAGAATACCACACAGTGTTGCCGCTAAACTGGCAGACCACGTGGCTGCTTTCACAGACTGTCCTGCCCTCTGATGGTGTAGGAAATGCCCGAGACAGGACTGGAGTAGCTGGCAGCATGAGGATATATGGGGTAGGTCTTGCATATAGATCTAAAATATGAGCCTGGGACAAGTGGTTGGGAACACAGGTGGAATAGGGATGGACAAGAATGACGCACAGGTTGTGTGGGTGGGTGGTGGACTACTACTGTGGGAGGGATAAGGTGGATATTTCTTATCAGAGGGCACAGTGATAGTCGAAAGCCTCGTAGAGAATGTGGTTCAGCTACTCCAGTCCTGGGTGAGAACAAGAGGCTACTTGTTTGTGGATGGTCAGAGGGTGTGTGAGGGCAGTAGATGACTGGGGAGACAAATCACAGGTGATCTATTTCTGGACAAGGCGGGGAGGGTAATTTTGTTCAGTGAAAGCCTCAGTGAGACCCCCAGCATATTTGCAGAGTGACTGCAAACGCTAGCTGTGTGGGTACTGTTTTTAAAATGAACAACAATAAATGTAAGCTGCAGATATTCATGTAGTACTTTACTAGATTCCAGGCTTTCCCTTCTGTAAGAAATTGAATAGCTTTTTAAAATTTGAGGGCATTTTACATAACATTTTACACAAAAGCAAATAATTAAAATTTTAATAACATTTTTGTAATGAACTGAACAAATAGTACGTCTCCATTTTTGCAAATCGCATTTTGACAGAGTCCTCACTTTGATGTATCCTTACACTCACAATTAACAAAATCTTGAAATGTTAAGTAAATGTGGAAAATGACAACTGATGTTAACAAATCTTACCATATCATCACAATTTCTTATTTATTTATTTATTGGTGCAATAAACCTTATATACATACAATGGATGACAGATGATGGACATATTTTACGTACAATAGCATTAGGCAACTATTCTAGTTTGTCACTCATATAATCTGACAAACTGTAAAAACAAGTCTTTAATAAAAAGGTTCCAGCAGCTTTTTTGAATGTGTTTATATGTTTGGTACTCTTAATTTCTGGCAGCTTACTGTAGATTGTTACACCACAGTGATGAGCACTCTCTTGAGATAGATTTGTGGTGGAATAATTTATGTGGATATTTTTCCTTAACCTAGTATGTTGCTCATGCACAACAGTGTTTTGGATAAACAGATTCTCTTTCTTCTTCTTCTTTTTTCTTTCTTTTTTTTTTTTTTTTTTTTTTTAAGAGCACAATTTCTAGGATATAAATGCAGGGAGGGAGAATATTTAAATCTTAAAAAATAGCTTACAGGAACTTCTATTGTTTGCTTTTTTATTAATCATATTATTCTCTTTCGCTTCCTGAATGTTGTTATGGCAGGAGGAATATTTCCCCAAAAGATAACACCATATCATAACAGTGAATCTATCCAAGAAAAATGCACAGTTTTTACAGTTTCAAGCATTGCAATGATTACATACGTTACTTTAAAGAGTTGGGAGTTTAAGGATCTTATGTGAGAGTTCCATTTTCAATTTTCTTACAGGCAAAGCACAAGAAACTTTGTCACATTGACATTCTGAATTTCATAGTTGCTCATGTGAATTACTGCCTTTTCAGTATATTTATTTTGCTGCGGCTGAAAGCATAGAGTAACTGTTTTTGTCGGTTTAATACAAACATGTTCCTATAGAGCCAATGTCAAACTTTATCTTTGATAACACCTGCAACAGTGATAAGATCTTTACTTCTTTTTGCTTCCCTAAGCAGACTGGCATCATCTGCAAACAGAACTGCTTTTGCATTCTTTATATGCACGAGGGGAGACTATTAATACGTGATGGCAGATCAGTAACGTGTACTAGAGAAAGAAATAGTCCTAAGACAGAGCCCTGCGGTACCTCATGTGTCACTGGGGGTAGCACTGAAAGGTAGTTTCATGTAGTGTTAGTGTGTTTGACTTCTGTAACCTGAGATTGATTACTTTTATCAGCCACAAATCTGGCACTTCTTGCACATCATAACAATCAAGTTTATTTAAGGGGAGTGGTCTGTGAATACCAAGGGAAACCTTGAAAAAATTGTCAGTTTTCTAAATAGTGTAACTCAAAGAATAAGATTTGTAAGCCAATATAATGCTTACCATCTTTTGGGAGCATTTTTATGTATGAACCACAGCTTTAGCTCTCACACTTTTTTTAATTTTATTTTTGTTGTAAGTGAAATAAATCATGCTAATTATTTATGCACATCATAGGTACACATTACTCAAAATACAAACAAAGAAGGAGGTTTATGTTTTTCCTGTATATTCTTTACACTATTATCTTTAAAGCAGACTATTGAAGAGATGGTGTTGTCATAAACTGTGGTACAAAAAAGTTTAAAGTAGGATTATCAAAAATTTTGGAAATGAATTCAGCATTTTTATTCAAAAAAGCATTTTATTTTCCGAGTTAAGTCACAAGAGTAGTCTACTTTTTGATTAAGCATGTTTTAAGACAGTATTTCAAAATTTCAGGCCTCTGTCTCTAATAGTTTTTAAAGACGAAGTGTACCAGAACATAATTATAATTTAACTTTTGGGAAATTCAAGTTAAAGTTAAAGCTTGCTTTTTCTGTTAAACCTGCATAGCACTAATACAGCCCAGGTCCATATTCATCTTGTTTCATCTCTTGTTCTTCCTCTCTTCTCTTTTTCTCACTACTTATTCTTGCTTCTTTGGTGGCTTCCATCACTGACTTTTTTGTTCAGAAAGTCTCCTTCGGTCTATGTAGATTACAGCTCTATGCATATTTAGTCTACCAGGCACTCCCATCAGTTCCATAACATTAAGCTTTGACGCCGCGCCATCACTGAAACATAGAACAGCATTTACCACACCTATTTTCAAAGTATTTAGTCCTACTAGAAGAGCTTTTGGTATCCGTTCCCAAACACAATTGTTGAAACAGCAGCAAACTATGACTAAACTCTCTGTATGAATGAAAGATAAGCAACTGTAAAGCTTTCACAGGTTAGCCAACCTAAAGAACTAAAAA
This sequence comes from Schistocerca americana, assembly GCF_021461395.2. NCBI lineage: Eukaryota > Metazoa > Arthropoda > Insecta > Orthoptera > Acrididae > Schistocerca > Schistocerca americana. The sequence goes on along the minus strand of NC_060127.1, from coordinate 180,375,744 downwards.
GTCATAAAAACGAAACAAATGAGAACAAAACTTTTTTAATAGAGCTGACAGTGTGCTGTGGGGACATTGTGGTGCATGTAGCCACTCTGAAATTGTCTATTTTGGTACTTTCTGTGGTCCTTTTTCTTGTTCAGGAACTTACAGAGAATTTTTTAAGAAAAAAATCAATTTTTGAGAGACTTTGAAGTGATTTTCACTTGCATTTAAGATGTGGTTGACAAGATAAAAGGCAGCAGTCTCAGTGGATTGTTGTGCTCTGAAATCATGCTGACAATATATAATTCCAACTGAAAAATTTTGTTATCTGAGCAAGAAAGAGTTAACTTATAATCTTTGAAAAGCCAAATAGCAGTGCTACAGGTCTATAATGTGACGTTTTTTTCAAGCAACTCTCTTATGAAGAGGAATGACTTTAGATGATTTTAGCAGATGAGGAAAAAATGCCCTCCGACAGTCAAGAATTGCAAATGGTTAATAATGGTGTGAGAATAAAGTTTGTCAACAGTTTTCTTATTATCACCAGGGATCTCATCAATTCCTGTTGAACTGCTATTTTTTAAGGAGCTTATAATTTTTCCTAGCTCACCTTGACTAGCAGGACTGAGGGACATGCATTTTTTTGTCAATATTGAGTTTTGCAAGTACCTGGGATCCTTCAAAACTAATTTACCAACTTTTTCGATCATTAAATCATTTGTGATTGCAGCAAAGAACGGATTGGAACAGACCTGCAACTAAGACTGTTGTTATAGGATAGAGTAATATCCTTGTGAGTTTCCTTCTTCCCAGGAAGTTTCTGCACAGCTGTCCACAATAGCTTAGTCTTGTTTATAGAGTCCCTGATTTGGTTATTTTCTCTTAATTTAGCTTCTTTTACGACTTAGTCCAGAAATAATTTTATTTTTTGACATTCCTTGGAAAGGATTGTTTTTAAAAGTTTAAAAAAGTTCTCTTCCTGTTGCAGGAGACTGATTCCTGCTGCAACCCAGTTGTTTGGTTTGTTTGTGTTTTAGCACTCGAATTTCTTTTTGAGGAAGGCTTTTTGAAAATACTCAGTTTTATTATGAAATGGGAGTACTTGTCATCTGTATTAGATTTACAAAGATCATTAGCCCTTGATTGATTTGATAGCAACTGCAGAAAATATTCTATATTTCCTTTGCTGAAGATCCTCTTATATACAATAGCTTCATCCACAGTTGAAAGGCAGCTGATGGGCACAGTAAGTACCTGTGCCCAATGATCACTACATCCTGTGCTGAGTCTGAGCCGAGTACCTATTTACACTTATTGAACATGCAAACAAAGTTGACACTCGGCACACTGGCTGATGGGAGCGACTGAAAATGGGAAATGCCTTTGCAGTCGCTCCCATCAGCCACCACGTCGAGAGTCAACTTTGTTTTCATGTACAATACACAGACTCTGTCAGACCATTCACAAAGTAAGACATTATTTTTTTATATGTCTTCTGTAGACATCTGTGGTTGATGATATGATTTGTCCCCCCTCAGCACAATCACAATTATCTTCAGTGATTACCACTTTCAACCTTTTCAAATGACCATGTTCAAGCCCAGTTGCTGTGCAGGAGGACCAAATGTTGTCTTCTATAGACATAACTGTTATTGTGTTGGAGAATAAAATAAATAAAAAATTAACTGAAACAATTTTTGATGTCTAGCATAGGCTGTAACGTAAAATTTCATGGCTGGGAACGTTCCAGCCAGTATGCCATGGTCAGATGAATTTCTTGAGGCTTGCTGAGAGCCACTGTGTGCATCAGACCTTTGAAAAAACTACAACTGCCATTCAAGATGTCCTCCACAGATGGGGATGAAATGTTGGGTTTCAACAAGAAATTGATCCGACCACACCATAAGAGCCCAGAATATTTTATTAAGTCTACCATAGGATGTTGAAGATTTTTTGTACAGGCAGACTTTAATCCATTACTGGCCAGTTTTGGCCTTTGACTGTCTTCAAATGCCTGCAATACCAATCAACAGTTAGCTAATACTGGATAACACATTTTATGTACTCCAATGAAAACCAGTTTTATAACAAACTTTTGTGTTTATTAACAATGCTCAGTTTCGATGTTGCAGATAATTTCATAATACTGTTGCCTGCTACAAAATGTCCTTGTATATCACAATCCTTTTCACAAACACAAACTGACAGATGAAAATTATGCTATACCATGAAGTTTCGGGATTGCAATCAGATGATGTTTACTTCTTACCACAATATTTTAGCTGTTAATCATTCAGCCAACATCAGGCGAGTGTTTGGACTGGAAATTGCTAGTTCACATTGTTATGTCTTCCTTTGCATGCTGTGTGGTTCTTTAGTGGATACAGGAGCGCGGAACAGAGGCTGTTCATGAAGAAAAAATTCATACATTAATTTATTCTACATCTAATAGCAAATAGTAAAAATAATACATAATTTTGTTGCTAGAGTGACAGCATCAGTTGCTAACAGCAAAATGGTTCAAATGGCTCTGAGCACTATGGGACTAAACATCTGTGGTCATCAGTCCCCTAGAACTTAGAACTACTTAAACCTAACTAACCTAAGGACATCACACACATCCATGCCCGAGGCAGGATTCGAACCTGCGACCGTAGCAGTCGCGCGGTGCTAACAGCAGCTTTCAATGTAGAAATATATACAGACAGGAAAGGATGATAAATCCGTCACTTTTCAATACAATGTCTATTCAGAAGATGTTGAGCCCCGGCCACTACTAAAGTCTGTACATGTTACTCAGCTGACAAACACATAAAATGGGCAAAATGCATGAATGTTGTACATCCACCACTGGAGCTCCTGAGAGGGGATGCTTGCATCTCACTGGCAGTGGTGTAATCATTCGTGGCAACACCCTTGTGTTGTGGTGGAGGCTGTAAGAAAAAAATGCAATGGCGTAACTGGCAGCGCACATATTTGATAGGGTGACCTACTGGATATAAGTCGATACCGCACACTGCACTTTACACCAAAAATTGGCTCAGAGATACATGCGCAAAGGCAGCTGCTGTACGAGTGACCTCTGTCAAGTTTCGTGCCCTTTTTGAATACTGCTCCATCTAAGGCGCACAGGCACATATGTAATGGTGATATTACATGTGTGATCTCTGTCACAATGAGGGCTAACAGAAATAAAATTCAGATGTCAAATTAATAAAGTTAACTGTCATTAGATATGTCATTAATCATAAAATGTTTTCTTGCTGAAGAAATTTACAAAAGAACACCTGGTCCCACACCATCCAGTCGAAAGCTGCCATCACAATTAATCATATCTTTTATGTGATTGCAGTCTTTCTTGGTGTATTCCAATGATGAATTCTTCTCAGGTTATCAGCTGAGTGGTGATATTGTCTTGTCACAATGTTTCAACGAGTTTCGTACCCATCTGGCAAAGATGATGGGTACGAAACTCATTTAAATGTTGCAACAAGATGAAGCCACCTATCAGCTGATAACCTGCGAATTCATCAATTGGATCTTTAGTCAAACATACTTTCATGACTCCATAATAACTGAATCCCAGCAAGGTCCTGTCAAAACCAAAATTTCTGTGTGAGGTGGATGTGATGCAACCTGTACTGTGCTCCAGGACAATTTATTGTCATTGCACACACACTGCCCATTTTGGGACACATGTTCAGAGGACCTTTTTCTTTCAGTGAGGACCTTTTTCTTTCAGTGAACACTTATTTACTAATATTACTTTTAAACACCCATGGAACAGTTTCCCACCTCAAGTTCTCAAAGTATGTGGCAGCATGTTGAACCATATTTGCCCATTTATATGAGGACTATTCTCAGTCACTAATAGTTTTCACCTCTGCTTGACGTAGTTAGCCTCATTTTTGGTGTCATAATTATTTGTATCACTGTGCTTGCTTACTTTGTTTCTACTATTCACACAAAATGTGAAACATTTATACAAATACAAGGAATACATTGTTAAATATTTGCATCGGACAAAGGATTCACAAGACGACTCTAGTCAATGCATTACCCTAACTGCTTGTTCCTGTAATATCAATACTCTATTCAGTTGTAGATCTGCCGCTTAGGCCCAAAGCTCGATACCATAATAAAGAAATGGATAAATTATTCCGTAGTACATGATTTTTAAGTTCTGCCTTGGAGCAAATTTTGACAACTGGCTTACCAGATACAAATAATACAGCTAAAGCCACAGTGTAACTGTAAATTCCTAATAACTGAAACTCTGACTGCTTTTCCTAAATCGCCTCTCTGAAACTGTAATTATTCAAAGTACTTTCTTTCACTGTGAGTCACATATGCAGCAAAAACAATTCTCTTTATGTAAATAGGAGTGACTAATTTTACAACTTACCTGACTAGGAATAGAATGAATATGAAGAATTCCCCACATGCCAACATTGCTATTAGATTAGATTAGAGATTAGGTTAGTACTTGTTCCATAGGTCATGAATACGACACTTTGTAATGATGTCGAATGGGTCAGGTTAATAAAAGGTGTCTATACAAGATATATTACATGACACTCAATTTTTTGTTGGGGGTTGGGAAATTACCCACTTACTATATCCAAAAATTCCTCTAATGAGTAGAAGGAGTTGCCATTAAGAAATTCTTTTAATTTCCTTTTAAATGCTATATGGCTATCTGTCAGACTTTTGATGCTATTAGGTAAGTGATCAAAGACTTTTGTGGCAGCATAATTTACCCCCTTCTGAGCCAAAGTTAGATTTAAACTTGAGTAGTGAAGATCATCCTTTCTCCTAGTGTTGTAGGCATGTACACTACTATTACTTTGGAATTCGTTTGGATTGTTAATAACAAATTTCATCAGTGAATATATATATATTGTGTGGCTACAGTGAAGATTTCTAGCTCTTTAAATAAGCGTCTGCAGGATGATCTTGGATGAGGTCCAGCAATTATTCTGATTACACGCTTTTGTGCAATGAACACTCTTACTCAATGATGAGTTACCCCAGAATATGATGCCATACGAAAGCAGAGAGTGAAAATAGGTGTGGTAAGCTAATTTACTCAGATGTATATTGCCAAAATTTGCAATGACCCTAATAGCATTAAGTAGCTCAACTCAAACGTTTCAGCAGATCCTCAGTGTGTTTTTTTCCAGTTGAACCTCTCACAATGCATGCACCTAAAAATTTTGAATATTCTACCTTAGCTACCGATTTCTGATCGAAGTCTATATTTATTAATAGTGTCATTCCATTTACTGTGTGGAACTGTATATACTGTGTTTTGTCAAAGTTTAATGAGAGCCCATTTGCAGAGAAACACTTAATGATTTTCTGAAAAACATCGTTTACAATTTCACCAGTTAATTCTTGTCTGTTGGGTGCGATAATTATACTTGTATCATCGGCATATCACTTATCAGCATTATCACTTGATATAACTATAAGGCCCCGACAAAATAAAATAAAATAGAATACCTTATGGACAGATGGACACAGTTTGATAGGGTTTTTGGAGTTTGCAGTTAAAAAACATGCTACAACGTATTTCCAGTATACCATCAAACCTCATACCACAAAAACTAGTACATGTCTAGGAAATTGCAGCTCTGGGGAAGTACTGAATTCTTTATTTAGAAGATCTACATTTCTCTTCAAACCCTTTTAAATATTCCACAAATGGCCTGCTTGCCATTTCACCTCGTGAAAGTCTGCACAGGCTTCCTAGCACATCTTCATAGGGAAGTTTCACACATAACAACTCTATAAAGCCATACTGAATGCCCCAGTGCAAACTTGAAGAAATCAGTGTTCTTCTTTGGTGTTTTTGTGGATAACAAGAGGTAATCTTTACTTCTCAACAAATTGTAGCCTTTTGGAGGAAAAGTGTTTATTTCCCATTATGCCATACTAGATGAGTTTTCCTGGTTTCCTCAAGAAGCTAAGGCAAATGGTAGGTTGGTTCCTTTGATCAGGGCATGGCCACCTTTTGACTCTGCCTTCACCTAATCCTAAACAGCTTTGTTAATTTTTATATATGTTTATATTATTTCTGTATCATATCCAGCATGTTGAATACTGTTGTGCTGAATGGTCTATGGACAAATAAACATATAAATAAATAAATAAATACAACAAGTACTGCCAACAGCACATTTCACCTTTAGGACAAATCTTATAGTTTCATTTGACCATTTGTGGGAATTTGATGCAGAGACTTTCCGTTAACATTAGATGTGGATGAAGAAACAATTTTAGCTTCCTCTCACAGGTAGTGTTCTCATCTGCCTTCCTCCTTATCTACGCGCAGAAATAAGAATGCTTTATGTCACATTTTATGCTATATTTACTACAACACAGATCTGACCTGTGAATTTTCTGAATAACAATTAAGTGACATTCTGTGAATACTTACTTCTACTTTAAGCTTTTTGTAACCGCAAGTTTACAATAACATCTTCAGTTCTATTGAATGTCTTATTTTGCATTTAGTAAGTTTCATCAGTAGCTCTCCAGTGGCTGTAAAAATGTAGCAAAAGGACCTTATTATTTAATAAATTGAAACATTCAAATGGAAGTTACATCTGAAGCATTTTTCAGTAACCATTTTAATAACATTTCATAGCCAATAAAATATCTGTGTATCAGTTCACCTCAAAATTAAATTAACATGACAGTTCAATAACTGAGTTGCACACAGCTATAAAACTAATGTTGTAGTTTGCATACTTTTGCAGCAAAATTGCACTGACAGATCTAAGGCTTACATCATAGAAAAGGCCTACTTGTTGAAATCATAAACTTGTAGTCTTTTGAATATAACAAATGTTTTATTGCCAACATTACTCAGAGACAAATTCTTAATACCCATGTTGTTGACAGAATGCTTGTGAAGACAGTTGTGATAATCAAGAGATTGTAACTGATACATCATCTAAACAGGAACCATGTTCACAAATTACAATATAGCAAGTCCACATGATGTTGCAAAAAACGAAGCAGATAACTGCTTAGCAGAAGTAAAGAAATTTTTCTATGAGTAACAAACACCACAATACAATCGTTGCAACAATACCACATAGTGAGACCTTAACTTTTCCCGGCGAATCGAATGTTCAAATAACTTTTGGGTTTGCTGCCGGGTGACATCATCGAACACCGCCGATATTTCGACAGGAGCACACCCTGCCATTCTCAAGGCACAAATGCAAGGAAGAAAAAATGTGCAAGCAAATTTAATACCTTGGTTCACAGAGGAGAACCAAGGAAGACACCAAACACAGAACAAGTGTCAACACAACCAAAAATAACCAACATCAGAAATATCGATAGTTACTATTAATCAACAGGTGAGATAGCACTAATTCTGTCCCTCTGTTCTCTGATGAGAGACAGCCAGATTCCAAGCAGCATTTACACAAAATCCACCATCTCTGCTGTTAATAAGGTTGCTTGATAGTCTGATTTCAACAGCTTCCTTAATAACACTATCCCAATAGCTGGATGTGCAAGCCAGAATCTCCGTGTTGTTGTATTCCATAGGATGACCGGTGTCAAGGCAATAGCGGATTTGCTCGGCTGTTGTATGCGTGTGTGACGCTTATGTTCAACACACCGGTCATCCACAGCCCTGATTGTCTGACCAATATATGACATGCCACAACTGCAAGGAATACAATAGACCCCAGCCTTACGCAAACCAAGATCATCTTTTACGGACGCCAACAGGGGCTTAATCTTAGAAGGTGGTCCAAAAACACATTTCACATCATACTTCCGCAAAAATAGGGCCAACAGGATTGGATTTTTCACTCCGCAGCGGAGCGCCAGGAAGTTTCATATCAGCACACACTACACTGCAGAGTGAAAATCTCATTCTGGAAACATCCCCCAGGCTGTGGCTAAGCCACGTCTCCGCAATATCCTTTCTTTCAGGAGTGCAGTTCTGCAAGGTTCGCAGGAGAGCTTCTGTAAAGTTTGGAAGGTAGGAGACGAGGTACTGGCAGAAGTAAAGCTGTAGGGCGGGGCGTGAGTCATGCTTGGGTCGCTCAGTTGGTAGAGCACTTGCCCGTGAAAAGCAAAGGTCCCGAGTTCGAGTCTCGGTTCGGCACACAGTTTTAATCTGCCAGGAAGTTTCAGATATGTTCTTTGTTAGGAAAATGTAGCTTTCTTGATATAGGCAAACTGGAAAGATGCCAGCATACCAGGCATGGAATGCATCTGAATTATGAAGGAAAGAACTTTATTTGTAAGATGATAAATGAAATCATTGCAAGCAGAGAGAAGGCAAACAGTGTAATTCCATCTACAGGACTGACATCAACACTGGCAGAAACAGTACAAGAAGCAGCTAAAGAATCTAATAAATCAAACAGGACACCTCCTTCACTTACCCCCTCCTATGCGGAAGTGGTTTCTGTGCAGAAATATGATGAAGAGGCATCATCAAGGGGGGCAATGGAAAGAATACCACAAAACAAACCAGGTAGGACGGCAAAAGCAAAGTTTCCTACAATTACTGCAGCAACAGCAATGACTCCAACAGCTCCATCATCGAGAAACGGAACAACAACAGCACTGGCACCCAGAGCATCAGCCACAATAAAGTAAGGCCGAGGCGGCCTACCACAGAGGAGGAGGATTTTTTCCTATCCCCCCTAAAAAAAGATCAGACTTAACAACTTCAGTTGAAGTTCTGACATACAGCAGTGCTATAAATAAATCCAAACATTCAGCTGTAATTGACAAAACATGCCAGAATTTTATCATGGAAATGCACTGATTGGTGTGAAACGTCTACAGAGACGTCTACAGACGTTAAAGTAACCTCTGGCGTGCCACAGGGGAGTGTTGTGAGACCACTGCTTTTCACAATATATATAAATGACCTAGTAGATAGTGTCGGAAGTTCCATGCGGCTTTTCGCGGATGATGCTGTAGTATACAGAGAAGTTGCAGCATTAGAAAATTGTTGCGAAATGCAGGAAGATCTGCAGCGGATAGGCACTTGGTGCAGGGAGTGGCAACTGACCCTTAACATAGACAAATGTAATGTACTGCGAATACATAGAAAGAAGGATCCTTTATTGTATGATTATATGGTAGCGGAACAAACACTGGTAGCAGTTACTTCTGTAAAATATCTGGGAGTATGCGTGCAGAACGATTTGAAGTGGAATGATCATATAAAATTAACTGTTGGTAAGGTGGATACCATGTTGAGATTCATTGGGAGAGTCCTTAGAAAATGTAGTCCATCAACAAAGGAGGTGGCTTACAAAACACTCGTTCGACCTATACTTGAGTATTGCTCATCAGTGTGGGATCCGTACCAGACCGGGTTGACGGAGGAGATGGAGAAGATCCAAAGAAGAGCGGTGCGTTTCGTCACAGGGTTATTTGGTAAGCATGATAGTGTTACGGAGATGTTTAGCAAACGCAAGTGGCAGACTCTACAAGAGAGGCGCTCTGCATCGCGGTGTAGCTTGCTCGCCAGGTTTAGAGAGGGTGCGTTTCTGGATGAGGTATCGAATATATTGCTTCCCCCTACTTACGAGGAGCGGCTAGAAAAAAACCGGACTGATGCTGGAAAAAACATTTATTTACAATTATTTTCAATTTCATGTTATCTCCTTCAATGTACTCTCCTCCTCTGTCTCTACACCGCACCATACGAATTTTCCACTGTTCATAGCAATGCTGCAGATCATTTTCGGTAAGTCCATACATTACTTCCGTCGCTTTTTCTTTTACTGCTTCAACAGTCTCAAATCTAGTTCCTTTCAAAGCTGACTTGACTTTAGGGAAAAGAAAAAAGTCACAGGGGGCCAAATCAGGTGAGTAGGGTGGATGATCTAAGATGGGAATGTTGTGTTTTGCCAAAAACGTCTTCACTGACAACGCACTGTGAGCTGGGGCATTGTCTTGGTGAAGGATCCATGACTTTTTTCTCCACAAATCGTTCCGTTTTCTCCGTACTCGCTCACGTAGGGTAGCCAGGACGCTAATGTAGTAATGCTGATTCACTGTTTGTCCCTCTGGTACCCAATCAACGTGCACAATCCCTTTGATGTCAAAAAAAAAAAAAAACAATCATCATTGCCTTGAATTTCGATTTTGACATTCGTGCTTTTTTTTGTCGTGGAGAACCAGGAGTTTTCCAATGCATCGATTTTGTAAGAAGGTGGGATCACTTTCAATGTTTTCCAGGATGTCAGAACAAATCATTCTTCGGCGTTCCTTCTGTTCAATTGTGAGACACTTTGGAACCATTTTTGAACACACTTTGTTCATATTGAAACTTTCATGAAGAATCTGCCTAACACTTTCCTTGTCAACTCCTGTTAACTCAGACACTGCTCTGATTGTTAAACGGCGATCTTGTCGAACAAGTTTACCGATTTTTTCAATGTTTGCATCAGTTTTTGCTGACAATGGTCTGCCAGTGCGAGTGTCATCACTGGTGTCTTCGCGGCCATCTTTAAATCGTTTAAACCACTCAAACACTTGTGTTCGCGATAAACAATCATCGTCGTACACTTGTTGTAACATTAAAAACGTTTCACTTGCAGATTTTCCTAGTTTGAAACAAAATTTGATGTTAACACGCTGTTCTTTCTGTACACTCAACATTTTCCGACGCACAGACAAAACGTCAACTACTTAAAACAGACGCCACGGGCAGACTGAGTGCAGGAGGCAGATGAAACTCGAGCAGTAGGCGGAGCGAGAGTCACGTGCCAGGCTACGCAACTTTCAGCCTTATTGCATTCGTTTTATTGTTTCACCAGTACTAGTCCGGTTTTTTTCTAGCCACACCTCGTATACCTCCCGAGGAGATCACGAATGTAAAATTAGAGAGATTAGAGTGCGCACGGAGGCTTTCAGACAGTCGTTATTCCCGCGAACCATACGCGACTGGAACAGGAAAGGAAGGTAATGACAGTGGCACGTAAAGTGCCCTCCGCCACACACCGTTGGGTGGCTTGGGGGGTATACATGTAGATGTAGAAACAAGACTCTACCCCAAAAATCTATTTTTCATAATGTACAGGGATTCAGGAGTAAGTTGTATGAGCTAGAACTTTTAACAAGTATCAACAGTGAGGTGTCAGATGCCCAAATATTGTGTATTACTGAATACTACATGAAGTTGCTCAAAATAGACCCAGTTGTGGTACCACAATTCAAACTAGTGCATCACTTCTCAAGTAAAGTCTTCAGAGCTGGAGGAAGCTGCATATTTGTAAAAAAACAGTGTTGCAGCTTCACACCTGGGTATAGAAAAAGATGTAGAATTGTTAGGTGTTGAAAATCAAAGATATCAGTGTGATGTAATATCAGTTTGTAGATCTCCTTAAGGCAGCTTGTGCTCCTTTTATAGAAATTTGACATCAGCATTAGAAAAAATAGTAAAAAAGAAACTGTCAAGGGTCTAATCTGTGGTGATTTTAATATTAATTTCCTTACAGAAGGTGATGATCACAGTAATTTTAAACATTTCATGCACTGTTACAACCTTGTTATGAAGTGTAGATCCCCAACCAGGGTAACAAACCAAAGTGTATGTGCTCTTGACAAAGTCGTCAGCAACACAGATAGTTTGTTAGATTTGTAAATCCAGGATGTTCTGACCTTTATGGACTGATCATACAACCAGTCGTTCTGGGAAGTGAACCTCAACCCAACAAAATGATACTACAAAGCAGAAATTTTTTGTACCATACAGAGAGAGAACACAGAGATTGTATACCACTCTCAAACAGAAGACGAAAAATTTGAAACCTTTTTAAACATTTTCTGTTACTATTTCAATTGTCATTTCCCTTCAAAAACAAAAACATATTTGTAACAACAAAGTATCCTCCAACTGGATTACAACGCAGGTGTTATAACCTCAGCAATAGTGAAGAGAGAGCTTTTCTCCTTCAGAAAAGACGGTACTTGGCAAAAGTGAACAATTTAAGTAGTACTTCACTGCATACAAAAGAATATTTAGAAATGCGGCGAATGTTACAAAAAAACCCTACACAATGACACCTTTCTGAAGTCTTCATATAAAAAAAGCAAATCCATGCGGCAAATAATTCACACAAGGATGGGTAGGAATAGGAACAGTGTTCATAACTTTAAACTTAAAGCAAATGCAACAATGGTAAGTGACCAAGACGAAGTAGCTCAGGAAATTAACTAATACTATATTGAAACTGTAGAAGTAGTAACAGAATATCTAAAAAGTAATTGCTCCTCTCAAATAGTCCTTAGTACCTTTGACCACACAATGTTTTTATCACCAACATTGGGACCAGAGATAGAAATGATAATTCAGCAAAATAGTAAAATAAAGGAAAAAATCACCAGCAGGAGAAGACATGATCCCTTGCTTCCTTCTCCACCACTGCAGCCATCTTATTAGTAAGCCACTGTCTCATGTAATAAATGCTTCATTTTCAGATGCAGTATTACCAAGAAAACTTAAAACAGCAAAAGTCATACCCATACATAAAAAGGGATATAAAGAAGATCCTAGCTACTACTGTTCAGTTGCAGTGCTGTGTATATTCAGCAAAATATTTGAATTGCAATGGTCGCCAGACTAAAATCATTTATTAGAAAAAACAACAGGCTTTTCTCCGCTCAGTATGATTTCCAAGAAAATAAAACCACTACTGATGCAATATATGAATTTCTTGATGCTACTCTACATCTTGCTGACAAGAAATGCCCAGCTATAGTTGTCTTTCATGACCTCACAAATGCTTTTAACATGATAAATCACAATATACTTTTTCATAAGATGGATTCTTATGGGATAAGGGGAACTACTCACGGCTGGCTCAGAAGCTATGTGAAAGACCGAGCGCAGTATGCTGCTATACATAAATTCATTCAATCAGGAATCCTCAATGGGGTGCACTCATCTACAAAAGTGGTGTGCCACAGTACTCTGTTCTAAGTCCCTTGTTATTTCTACTTTATATAAATGACCTCCTTTCCACCCTATCCACTAGCGAGACATTTCTCTTTGCTGATGATACTAATTTCCTTATATCAAATACAGATGAATATCTTCAGTCAGCAGTTAATAGAAATACAAACCAACTAGACCCGTGGCTTGCATAAAATAGACTACTCCTAAATCCAAAAAAGACAGAATGTCTAACTGTCCGTAGCATTCAGAACAAAGCTCCCCAATTTCCAACAGTAACACTAAGTGGCAGCAATCTAGAATTTGTCAGTGAAACAAAATTCTTTGAGACTGACATCACTGATACATTCACATGGAAAAGCCACATTAATATGATTAGTTTCAGGCTAAACAGTTTGTTTTATGCTCCACTCAGTGAGGGATGAACAAACTGCCAACACATCGACATGTGTGTATTGTGCTCTTTTCCATTCCGTACTATGCTATGGAATTATTGTTTGGGGTCATAGTATCAAAACAAGGAAATTATTTGTAATTGAAAAAACAGCACAAAGCAATCAGAATAATTCTGTACAAAAAGTGAAGAGAAACATGCAAAACACTGTTTAAAAAATGAAATGTAAGCCTACTGCCTCCCCCTAGCCAATATATATTGAACTTGCTCTGTTTTATTGAATACAACATCAACAGATTGCATAGGAATCTGGACAGACACCATCATGACACAAGGTCAAAAAACAAAAATGCTTCAAACAAGTTCCTCATTTACTGAACTGTAGCCTATAGCAATAGTGTTAAGTGTATAGGAACCAAACTCCATAACCATCTCTCGAAAGAAGTTGAAAGTATTCAAAAATCAACAAAATTAAAAAAAAAAAAATCTTAAGAGCACCCCTAACAAAGCATTCCTTTTACGGCATACAATTCTTTCTTGAACGTGATCTATCACAAATTATATATATTTATTACGTTTCAGAATCAGACTGTTTCATTAAAAATAACATATTGTCCAGTAAAGATCTTTTGCTGTATTGATTATGACCAGCATTATTATTTGAACTTATTCTGGTATTATTATGAATAAATATGCAATATACCTTCAGCCAGGTGAACAGTATTGGAAAAAGTGCTATGTCTATGTATGTTCACATATAGGCCTAAATAGCTTTGTCTTGTCCCTTATCATATTGAATGATTGAGTGGATCAATAAATATACAAATACTTAGCGTTCAGAATTTCAATCTAAGCTCGCTTCGCTAGTCATTAATGTGGTACTTATCCTGTCAAAAACTAACCACGCCTTACGCTACTGGTGTGACTAATAAAAGATCGCAACAGTTAATAGTTTACACACAACATCATACATCTGAATGATCACCTTATTTTTCTATCCTGAACATAAAAACAGAAAAATATAAATAAATTGCTCACCTTCGTTACTGCCTGCTTCGGTCCTTGCTATTTGGTTATTTCCCATTAGAAGTGCACGTATTTGGAACGTTGACTTTCGAAGAAATTGCACTACACTTTATAACAGCTTCCTTCCATCAGCTTTCTTCATCTCGTGTTGTGAACAGTCAAAGTGAAGCTTCAACAAATCATATGAAGCTATAACGTACAGAAAAATACGGGTATCGTAGCTGTAATTACGAGTACATTACCCGATTAATTACTTACCCCAAACACTTGAAATGTACAGCTGGTTACCAGCTGTCATTCCCACAGTTTTGTGAACCTGTTGCCCTCCCAATCTACGGTGCCTGCTCTCTCTCTCTCTCTCTCCGAATTGCTAATACAATCCGGTGCACCAATGCACCTCATTTCAAAGTTTTCGACGCCAGAAATTCACTCTCACCGGCGATAAATATAAACAAACACTACCTCTTGCAACAAGACCCAAAATAAATACTCAGTACTGTCGTATATCATCATGATCACGCCGGCGTGGCCTCACCCATCATTGATTTTCAAATGCATGAGATGATACTGGCTGAAGCCCTGGGAGAAGTAGAGAGCGTTCTATACAGTGCCTCTAGTGAGGACGTGGTACAGCTGCCATCTGTCGGTGCACGAGTGTGCTAATTGTATGGTCCGCCGTATGGGAGCACCAACCACGAGAAGTTGATTTTATTTCCAATTACAAGTTTAGCACGAAAAATTTGGAAGTAACAACTATTTCCATAGGTACATCAACTAATAATTTTTAATTTGCCAAAAAAAAATTGCATATGTGTTCCTGGGTTTAAACTTTTAATCACAAGATTATTTCCTACCCAATATCGTATGTGGTAACATACTTTATATATTGCGCAGCTGTGATCGTCACAACCATGCATGATGCATGCTTCCTATGCACCACTTGCACTCCCAACACAAATGCACTACCCTTGAATGATGCAATGGAATGCATAATCAAAAGTATCAAAGTCAATTACAAAATAATTTTTTGAGGGTGCGATCACTCACGAGTGATAAGCCCCGCAAGACTGATGATAGGCAAGGGAAAACAATCGCTTGCCCGCAAACTGGGATCAGTCCTGTTCGTCAGTCCGCCTGATGCGTGGCGCTTAGAAAGGCAAGATTACAAATACTGTGAACAGCTTCAAGTAAATACAGCAAAACAGATGCATGTCGGTTTATCTTCAGTAATTGTCATTCTGGATACATGTGAAAAAAAATCTGAATTAGGAGCAGTGGGAAAACTCACACCACATTTGCAAATCACCTGCAGAATCACTCAGCGCCGGATTAGCTACATAGTTAGAATTAGCAAATACTGCAGGGCGTAAAAAAAATAATAATAATAATTCAAATCAAAGATGAATGATACCTTACCTACCGTCCAATGGAAAGACGGTGGTGTCCAAATCGACAGTGAGAAGTAACAATTCCAGATCATCTCTAACCATGAGCGCTGGCCAGACAACACATTATGTGTCGTAAGTTTACTACACTGCAAAACCTGTAGGGGAATTCCCTAATGTTGACCGAGCAGGTCGTAATAATCCTTTCCATTAGAATAGGGTTATATTTATTACCAATAAGAAAATAATTAATGGATACCGTATATATTTTTGTAAGTCTATTATCACAGTCGTTCATTCTTTCTATAATCAATTTACTTTTCTTATAGTACTTTTGATACGAACTGTCTAGAATGAAGCTTGTTTTCTTGTTGGAGAACTGTTGTATAACGTGTTCTTGTTTAGCGGTTCCTGCGTTTCTAGTGACTGCGTAATTTGCAGACAGGAAAACGAGCAGTACTGAAGAATAAGGTAAACATATTTGTTTCATTGGTATAAACTACCAAGTTAAAAGAAACAAAGTACGTTATATGTGCAACGATATTACAATGTAGATATCAGCTATCGGTGTTTGATATGATAATAAAATGTTATCGCTATTGTCATTTGCTTCTGAGTACAGTAGAGATTTATGTGCCACAAAATGGTTCAAATGGCTCTGAGCACTATGGGACTTAACTTCTGAGGTCATCAGTCCCCTAGAACTTAGAACTACTTAAACTTAACTAACTGAAGGACATCACACACATCCATGCCCGAGGCAGGGTTCGAACCTGCGACGGTAGCGGTCGCGCGGTTCCAGACTGTAGCGCCTAGAACCGCTCGGCCACCCCGGCCGGCTTATGTGCCACAGAGACACCATGGATGGGACTGAATTTTTGAAAGCAGTGGTGTTATGACAGGGTGCCAGTTTCTCGCTGTGCAGCCATGGTGGAGCCCCGTGTGTGAGAATGTGTCGAAAATAAGTTCTCGTAAGGCACGAAATCACTAAAAATGAGTTTACCATGCAGCTCCGTAGCATAATGATTAAGGCTCTAGGCTCGAAAACTGTAGGTCTTGTTGTATTTTTTTAAATAATACTATCAGTCTTTATTTTCGGTTACTTTGTTTTTAAATGTAATTATTTCCTTATAGTTAACTTATGATATGTGAATACATTGTTTGAATCATTGATTCATTTTATCATTCTGCACAAATTTTGTCCCATAGTTCTAGAGTTCTTTCCACAAAATTTCAATAGTTCTGCAGAATGTAACGAAGAAAACAAAAGTACTCGAAAAAATTTTCGTATCGAAAACATTCTTTGTCAATTTCCGCATAATGTAAATAAGTACAAGAGTTCTGAGCACAGTTCTGAACAGAGCTCCAAGAGTTATATCGAAAATCCAAGTAACATTTTTTTGTGTAGCTAATAGTTTACGACATAATTGCAATTTAAGGAGAAAATATTTTCACTTACTGTGAAGTTGGCACCGTTTTTTTCAGAAATATATATTTTTTCAGTGTTCTTGATAGATATGCCATAGTTCTAGAGTTCTTTGTACAAGATTGCAATAGTTCTGCAGAATTTAGCGAAGAAAACAACAATACTCGAAAAAATTTTCATATCGAAAACATTCTTTGTCAATTTTCGCAAAAAGTAAATTCGTACAACAGTTCGGAACAGAACACCAAGAGCTCTATCGAAAATCCTAATAACAGCTTTTTGTGGCGATAATAGTTTACACGGTAACTGCTTTGATGTTAGACCCACTGTCTCAATAGAAAAACATAAATTCGTACAACAATTTTGATGAACAGTTCTGGATAACACCCCAAGACTTCTATCGATAATCATAATAACATTTTTTGTGGTTATAATAGTTTGTAAGATAATTAATTAACTGTGGGGCTCAGTTACTCTACAAAAAAATTATTTCTATTCGTACGTTCTGATGACAGCTCTGGATAGCATTCTAAGAGTTCTCTCGAAAATACTAGTAACATATTCTGTGCAGGTAATTGTTTACGTTGTAAGTGCATTTAATAATGAATGCTTATGAGCATTTCCCGTGAAGTTTGCACCGCTTTTACGAGAAATATACATGTTTTTCATAGTTCTTGATATGTATGAAATAGTTCTAGATTTCCCTGCTCAAAACACGAATAGTTTTGCAGAATTTCCGGAAGAAAACAATAACTCGTCAAAATTTTGGTACAGTAAAAAATTATTTGTCAGTTTGGAAAAAATAAATTTGTATAACAGTTCTGTTGGCAGTTCTGGGTAGCACCCGAAGAAATGTATTGAAAATGATAAGAACATTTTTGTGGCGATAATAGTTTATACGACAATTGTTTTAATCTAATATTCACTTTCTCTACGAAAACAAAATTCGTAGAATAGTTCTGATGACAGTTCTGAATAGCACCCACAGAGTTCTACCAAAAACTATAATAACATTATTTGTGACGATGATATTATATGAGATAATTAATGTGGACTCACTTTTGTCATGTAAACGTAATAAAATCGTACAAAAGGTCTGATGGCATTTCTTAATAGGACCCTAAGAGTTTTACCGAAAACTGTAGTAAAATTTTTTGTGGGGATAACAGTTAATGAGATAATATCATTTACGAGAGACCCACTTGGTCTACATTGTAATAAATTGGCACAACCCTTTTGCTGACAGTTCTGGATAGCACCGAAAGAGTTCTTTTAAAAAAACCTCATAACTTTTTTTATGGTGCCAGTAGATTATGAAATAGATGGTGTGTTCACTCTGCAGTGGGTGTGCGCCGATGTGAAAATGGCAGATAAAAACTGTGTGCCGGACCAGGTCTCTAACCCCAGGCTGTGACGAAGGAATATCGTCACAATATCCTTTCTTCCAGGAGTGCTACTTCTGCAATTTTCGTAGGACAACTTCTGCGAAATTGGGAACGCAGAAGATGAGGTACTGCTGGAAGTACAGCTATGAGGACGGATCGTAAATTCTCACTTTTATTTTGGAATTATGTGAGACATAAACAATGTTACATTGTGCAGTGCAGTACACAAGAAGCTCTTTTGTCCAGACTAGGTGGGACCGGAAAAAATCCGGATAACCGAAAATCCGGATATATATTCTACTAAATACAAAAAGTCTAAATGTTCAGCACTGTACAAATGCCGGTACACCTTCTTAAGCCTGACTGTAGTAACTGTAGGTGGAAGCGTGGGACGTGCACGCTTAGATGATTCAAAGAGAGAAGGCTCGTCAGTGCTAAACAAACAGATTCCTGAGAGAGCAGATACATTCACACGCGCCGCTAACCAGATGGCGTCACACATGTCGAGAAGCGCACCAGAGGTACAATGAGCTGTGGTGGAGTGCTGTTGGCGAGGTTACTATGCAACTTACTTGATGGGCACCAATACACCGTTATATTAATGTACAATACTTGAGAAACAATGTCATTCACACACTCTGAGATCCTTAATCACTCAGTACTAGACTAAATTACAGGCCTAGTGATAAGCAGCCTATGTGCCTCACTGACTACATACCTTCGTGTTATAAGAAAAGAAAAGAAAAATACCAAGGGACACAAAATATGAATCCGGATAAACCGGAAATCCGGATTAGTGAGGACCAAATAAACGAGGTTCTTGTTTACAAATTTCGAACTCCTTATTAACGTTAATACTGTATCTCCTCAACATAATAACACCTCTATCAGTCATGTACTGAATTAGGATTTAAACATAGTACTTAGTTCGTCTGTACAATATATTCATTTAAATATACACTCCTGGAAATTGAAATAAGAACACCGTGAATTCATTGTCCCAGGAAGGGGAAACTTTATTGACACATTCCTGGGGTCAGATACATCACATGATCACACTGACAGAACCACAGCCACATAGACACAGGCAACAGAGCATGCACAATGTCGGCACTAGTACAGTGTATATCCACCTTTCGCAGCAATGCAGGCTGCTATTCTCCCATGCAGACGATCGTAGAGATGCTGGATGTAGTCCTGTGGAACGGCTTGCCATGCCATTTCCACCTGGCGCCTCAGTTGGACCAGCGTTCGTGCTGGACGTGCAGACCGCGTGAGACGACGCTTCATCCAGTCCCAAACATGCTCAATGGGGGACAGATCCGGAGATCTTGCTGGCCAGGGTAGTTGACTTACACCTTCTAGAGCACCATCATTGGCACCAAGGCAGAAGCGACTCTCATCGCTGAAGACGACACGTCTCCATTCATCCCTCCATTCACGCCTGTCGCGACACCACTGGAGGCGGGCTGCACGATGTTGGGGCGTGAGCGGAAGACGGCCTAACGGTGTGCGGGACCGTAGCCCAGCTTCATGGAGACGGTTGCGAATGGTCCTCGCCGATACCCCAGGAGCAACAGTGTCCCTAATTTGCTGGGAAGTGGCGGTGCGGTCCCCTACGGCACTGCGTAGGATCCTACGGTCTTGGCGTGCATCCGTGCGTCGCTGCGGTCCGGTCCCAGGTCGACGGGCACGTGCACCTTCCGCCGACCACTGGCGACAACATCGATGTACTGTGGAGACCTCACGCCCCACGTGTTGAGCAATTCGGCGGTACGTCCACCCGGCCTCCCGCATGCCCACTATACGCCCTCGCTCAAAGTCCGTCAACTGCACATACGGTTCACATCCACGCTGTCGCGGCATGCTACCAATGTTAAAGACTGCGATGAAGCTCCGTATGCCACGGCAAACTGGCTGACACTGACGGCGGCGGTGCACAAATGCTGCGCAGCTAGCGCCATTCGACGGCCAACACCGCGGTTCCTGGTGTGTCCGCTGTGCCGTGCGTGTGATCATTGCTTGTACAGCCCTCTCGCAGTGTCCGGAGCAAGTATGGTGGGTCTGACACACCGGTGTCAATGTGTTCTTATTTCCATTTCCAGGAGTGTACTTACATTTCTATACATTGTAAAGACTTTTGACTCTCGCTGTAGTGTAACTCATCTAACTTCCACACTTCCTTTCTAACTACAACAAATGTTTGCAACAATATTAACGATAACAATTTCAAATTTATTCGTTACACACAGCACATGTTTTTATGTATCCTAGCGTCTAGTGATGATGCCATCTAACTTTCATCCATAAGGGACCTGGGCATATTTTTGGCTGTTAGTGGGTCCTGGATGTCATGAGAGCTCAAAACAATTACTGTTTTACGTAATAAAATTCTTCTGGATTCTAAAATATACACTTCATGTACAGTACCTCGTCATTCTCGTGCTTAAATGTCATTTTGTTTAATTTGGGCGCCGCAGTTTCCGTAGAACCTCGTTCATGTAACATCTTTGAAGAACCTGTGATTGTCGTATGTGCAGGATAAACATGGCATTAAACAAAATCAGAATGCGTTTCAACAGTTGCAATATGTTTTAATGGTGGAGTAAAAATGGTTCAAATGGCTCTGAGCACTATGGGACTTAACTTCTGAGGTCATCAGTCCCCTAGAACTTAGAACTACTTAAACCTAACTAAGCTAAAGACATCACACTCATCCATGCCCGAGGCAGGATTCGATCCTGCGATCGGAGCGGTCGCGCGGTTCCAGACTGTAGCGCCTACAACCGCTCGGCCAATCCGGCCCGCCTGATGGAGTAAAGATTAAAACAATGAGCAGAACAGGCATCAAGACTAGGAACAACATGGCAATTGTGCTGGTATGGGCGGACAGGCAACATGTCACATAAACTGAAAAAGCTGCTGAAAGCATGAGAAAGGAGGCCAGAATAACAAAGAAAGGAAGTAAAACTGAAAAAAAATGAAAAGAACACGAAAGGTATCAACAAGATTATGGAGCAGGTGGTTTGCAATGTCGTCATTGAGAAGAAAATGACATACAAATCTTTAGTTTCAATTTTCTGTAATCAACGTGTATGCATACAGAGATACAGTTACCGGTATCTCTTCCACTATTAAAACTACATAAACAAAGCTATGGATGAATAATAATATAGTGCTTGCCTACATACTGATCCACATTATTCAATAATGGATTAAATATTTTAATCTGCAGTATGTCATATTATTTTCTTAAATTATTAGGAGAAAAAGTTGACTCTTAAAACACATTTTTTTAAATAATCAAAACATGAAACTGATAAATATTACTGGTTTGCTGTTTCAACAAGGTAATAATTCAAAGAATAAAATTTGTTTTTATCTTTTATTTGGAATAACGTGTAAGTACATTGAACCTAAAATAACAATTGCGTATAATTCAGTATGTAAGAAAGACATCAATATTCACTGCACAATGTATTCCACAGATTTACAATTTTTTTCACCTCACAATATACCAATTCTTTGATAAAAGTTTAATTACTGAATCTATTGACAGTCTTGCATTATTAAATTTCAAAGTACCAGTAAAAACTACAGGCCATGATGTACAGGTCCCGTTAACAGCTCTTCTTCAGGATACACTAAAACCCAGAAGGAAATACATATGTAGGGAATTCAGTAATAAATAAGCATAGAATTTATGAGGTGTGAAACAACTAAGAAAAAAAGTGTATACGTGAAATTTTGGGGCATAAAATGCTCTTATTCTAGTAACCAAAACAGGAGGGCTGTGGTTCCAGAAACAAAGATACTAAGAATCAACATAAGAGCTGTATTTGTCATATTTAGATATCAACTTTTAGCAATTGCTTACCTTATAAAGCAAAGTTCCTATGTAGGAACTACTTGTTTCGTCTCGTCGGTCTTGTACCTGCCATTTGGAAATTTTCCTGTCTTGACATACATGAACAGATGTGGAGAAATTATTGCTTCTTTTGAAACTCTCTGTGCTTCTTTATACAGTTCATCGTACTGCTTCCAGTAGGTTCCATCGAAGACATATGCCGTGTAGTGTTTGATGGAGCTATTATAATGAATGTCACCAACGAGAGTGTACTCTTGATTGTTGACTACGAATTCTTTCTTGATCGTTTGCAACACACATTTCTTCCTTTGATTCGGAGGAAACTGATCTTCAGTTAGTGGACAAGTTGTTATACTAGTATCCATCATCAAATAGCATTTGAATTTCTTTTCTTCGACTGCTTCTCCTTTACATTTCTTGCATTTTATGATAGTCTTTAGACCTCCATTTGTTGCATCTACAGCCTCTTGCATGAAGTTATTACCAAGTCTGAAAAGCACATACATATCAAAGGAAATATAATGTAGCTTCACATAGCATGAATTTAGGCACGTCAGACACGATATCTTTTTGTTACAAATCGGGATATCTCGTATAATTCCCCAACATTCGACTCTACATTCAGAGACAATATACTTCGAGAGATTACTCCTTTTTTAGGAACGGTATCACATATAAAATATCAAATCTCTGCTTAAAATGCTGGGAGTTTATAATTTTTTTGTCCAAAACATCCAAAGCCAGATCCAAAAATGGATGGCTCACTATTTGAATGGTACTTTTGAATTCATCACTGAGTGATACTGCTTGCATGAATAAGGTCATCAAAGAACCGAAACCGCACGTTCCCTTCAAGTTGTAGGTAGCAGATTTGAATTTGCTTGAGGACCCCTTTGGGAAAAGTGGCAAATAAATGTCTATGAATTTCTTAGTCGAATTCCAGTTTGGGCAATCATCTAAGTAGTGTTTCTTGCTCTTAGTTTGCATGCTCGATGTGACAATGATTTCATTTTGAAGCTTTTTCAGAATTGCACCCTCCTCCATTTTATTGTTACAGGTATCTCGGTTTTCTTCTGTTTTCGAACTACAGGCTGAAATTTCAGTGACATCCCTGGTGAAGACTGATTCTCGAAAGTCTTTTGTGGTATGAAATATCTCTTAAAAGACCAAATTCGGCATTAAATTATTATCTGAGGAGCGCTTAAAACACACACAATCACTCTTGACTGAGAGACTGTTGTTCTACGCATTCATAACAAGTGAGCTCGAAGTAGGAGAAAATCTGTATTCAAAACTATAAAAAATTTTGTTTAACTCTGTCTCATTGCCATCTTCGTGTTGGGTCTCACTTCGTAAGGTATTGTTCAGTGTGCTCTCAGAATTATCGAGTATATGATTGCTTTTGGGGTTTGCTATCTTCAGCTACTTATTTTTTCCTCTCCAGTTTTCTTCTTCATGGTAAGGCAATGATGCTTCAGTTGGTTTGTGCTTCACAGCTTGCTTTGAATCTTGTTTCTCCATCATAAGTGGCGCTAACAGTTTTGTTTCCTCACGCAGCCACTTCAAATCTTAAAAAATGAATTTGTCTAGTCGTAAAGGGAGCTTGTCAAAGCCCATTGTCTTTAATTTTGAAAATTGTCCTTCAGTTGCTGCTGACGAACGAATAGATAAGGAATATGGAAAGAAGGATACATCACAGATGTCCACAGTGGTATATAGTACATCAATTCTTTCAGCATCTCTGCAGCATTAGGAATGTTTTACGGATTCACATCAAAGAGACTGTCGTCCTTAGTCTGATTCGCGATGACTTCCGCTTCATTGTAGATACGTTTTGCCCTGTCAATCCATGCGGTTGCAGTAGATTCCTTAGAGTTCAAAATTGATTCCAAAAGACAGTCATCATTGTTTTCAACAGCATCAGTTTTCTTGTCAACATCTTTCTTTTCGTCGATGTATGAATGACGTGGGCCACCTCTAATAATGTTATCAAGGTGGCGCTGATGTTCCATTGATGAATATTCTAGACCACACTCATCAATATCAAGATGTTCACTCAACGCAACAAGCAAAAGTGAGCGCAAAGCACTTTCGATGTCACGAAAATCTGTCATTATGTAAATATGGGCCAAAATGCGAAGATAAAGTTGTTTGACTTGTGATTCATCTCTTGAGAAGCATTTCCACCTCGAAATCATGACCATAAAATGGTTTAAATCTATTCTCAAACAACACGAGGGTGGAATTACCCCTTCATGCAAAACTATAAGACTATAACACCTATTCAAATAATCTGTTAAGTCCGTGCAATTGGCTATTGCCCTAGAAATGGAAACCAACAAAGCCTTACCAAAATCAGTTACCATGATTTTTGGTCTGGGAGCTCCAGATCTGACGATTTCCAGAAAGAAAAATGACAAGAATGATGTGTCATGCCTAGAGGATATCATCTGATAAGTTGGGCAACTGATTTATGATCGATTGACACAGTGAACCCTGTTTGACAGATCCCCAAATCGCGAAATAACTCGAAATGCAACGTAGCATCTACTGAATCGTATACACTGCTATTGATTTGATGACAATATTTGTGCAACTGACTTTGACCTTTCAACCAATATATACAGAAGAATGGGTCCAATCCGATTGCGTGAATATCGTGCCGATGGGTTGTATGTTTTGCGATTTGCAGATTTTCAACAGACTTACTAGTTGTTATAACAAATCGTTTGTCCCTTTCCTCTTCTTTAGCCTTCCTCAAGACATCAGCATTTGGTAAATTCGGAGGAATAATGTCTCCGAAAGACATATTTTTCGCTTCATCATTTCACCAAAGAGATGCAGATATCCTGTTATCAACCAATTTAGCAGCTACCTGGTTTTCTCGTGCCACGAAGTTGTCTTCTTTTCGGGTGATTACTATCGTCTGAAAAGTTTAAAAGTCTGCAGTGCAGAATAATGTCGTTGTCATTTTTTGGCTTCTTCGGAACAATCCCTTCGAAAGTGGCTCCGCATTCTGCACATCTTCCTTTGATCTTCAAAAAGTACTTTGAACTTTAACTTTCACATACTTTCGCGTATTTGAAAGAAAAGGCACATGGAATTCTGTGATGTTCATAAATTTTATCAGCCATCGAATCGGTCCATCTCCCTATTTCCAGTCTGGAAGGCTTTCCAAGTTTCCTCTTTGCTGGTTTTATGGTAGACCATTTTTCTGCTGACAGTAGTAAGTCAAATTGCTTTGTCATGTCCTTGTTGCACGAAGAACCAAAAACATTCCACGACTCATCTTTGCTGTCGTTGTCTTTTTCTTCAACGAAACATTCCAGCCTTAAGGTGTTTCTAACAAAAGTAAGCAGATCATGACGATCTTCTTTAATTGTTGTGTAAATATGTTTTGAAGACATTTACGAGCCGATGTCAGGCATGGGATCGGACAGTTTTTGGAAGACCGGATGAGACGGAGTAAATTGAATTCCTCTATCATCGATTACTTTAAATTCCTTCATGCTGAGAAGACGTTTCAATTCTGGTAGTTTTACATTTCTATGGGTATTACGGTTCATAAATATCACTTACACAACAGCACCGATTGCACAACAGGCACCGACTGCACAAGAGCTCTGACTGAACGAGTATAATGATTATTCCCATGAGAGAGAGAGTAGTATTGTTGCGTTCAGTCATTAGGGGCAGATCAAGGGGCGAAATGCAGCGCTGGCGGGCGCCTTCACACGACGCGGCGCGCGCCACCCAAAAAGTGCAGCTGTTGTTGCCATTAGCTTTGATGCTACCGCGAGAAGCTTTGATCGTAACTGCTACGCTGACGTCGCTTGCCGATTGTTTAAAAGACGCAGTTCACGTGTTCATTGTTTCCAGATGTAGTTCCACGACTTTTGCATTGTTGCTGTGCTTTGTTTATTATTTTTTGGTCTGAGATGTCTCAGGGACGTATCATCGTTTTTATTATCCTTCCATCGGGAGCAGCTGTTCAGATTGGTTCATGTCGAAATTTTCTGTAAATTACTTTTCAACAATTAGCAGTATTGGCGCGTTCTCGTTAATAGCTTCCTTTCTCTGTATGCCTTTCATTGTTGAATGATTCAGTATCGACGCTAATGTTCTCTTGATGAGATATGAGCCCATTGCTCGTTTTTATCCACTGTGCCCTTTCGTATTTCATTTCAGCAATTGATTTATTTGTTTATCAACGTAGTAAGTAGTACAAAGCTAATTCAGAATGTAAAATTCACTTAAATTCTGCTC
Source organism: Schistocerca americana (assembly GCF_021461395.2). Classification (NCBI taxonomy): domain Eukaryota; kingdom Metazoa; phylum Arthropoda; class Insecta; order Orthoptera; family Acrididae; genus Schistocerca; species Schistocerca americana. The sequence continues at coordinate 180,349,063 of NC_060127.1, read as the reverse complement.
GAACTGTTTAATCGTCAGTGTCCGCTGTCTGAACGTCAAATATCAAATTAATACACACGCGCCTGGTTGTGTTATTTTATAGGAATTTTATTATTTTAAGTGGGATGTACTAGGTCATGTTGAAGAAATCCAAAGCATATTGTTCGAAGAGGATAATACACTCCTGGAAATGGAAAAAAGAACACATTGACACCGGTGTGTCAGACCCACCATACTTGCTCCGGACACTGCGAGAGGGCTGTACAAGCAATGATCACACGCACGGCACAGCGGACACACCAGGAACCGCGGTGTTGGCCGTCGAATGGCGCTAGCTGCGCAGCATTTGTGCACCGCCGCCGTCAGTTTCAGCCAGTTTGCCGTGGCATACGGAGCTCCATCGCAGTCTTTAACACTGGTAGCATGCCGCGACAGCGTGGACGTGAACCGTATGTGCAGCTGACGGACTTTGAGCGAGGGCGTATAGTGGGCATGCGGGAGGCCGGGTGGACGTACCGCCGAATTGCTCAACACGTGGGGCGTGAGGTCTCCACAGTACATCGATGTTGTCGCCAGTGGTCGGCGGAAGGTGCACGTGCCCGTCGACCTGGGACCGGACCGCAGCGACGCACGGATGCACGCCAAGACCGTAGGATCCTACGCAGTGCCGTAGGGGACCGCACCGCCACTTCCCAGCAAATTAGGGACACTGTGGCTCCTGGGGTATCGGCGAGGACCATTCGCAACCGTCTTCATGAAGCTGGGCTACGGTCCCGCACACCGTTAGGCCGTCTTCCGCTCACGCCCCAACATCGTGCAGCCCGCCTGCAGTGGTGTCGCGACAGGCGTGAATGGAGGGACGAATGGAGACATGTCGTCTTCAGCGATGAGAGTCGCTTCTGCCTTGGTGCCAATGATGGTCGTATGCGTGTTTGGCGCCGTGCAGGTGAGCGCCACAATCAGGACTGCATACGACCGAGGCACACAGGGCCAACACCCGGCATCATGGTGTGGGGAGCGATCTCCTACACTGGCCGTACACCACTGGTGATCGTCGAGGGGACACTGAATAGTGCACGGTACATCCAAACCGTCATCGAACCCATCGTTCTACCATTCCTAGACCGGCAAGGGAACTTGCTGTTCCAACAGGACAATGCACGTCCGCATGGGTCCCGTGCCACCCAACGTGCTCTAGAAGGTGTAAGTCAACTACCCTGGCCAGCAAGATCTCCGGATCTGTCCCCCATTGAGCATGTTTGGCACTGGATGAAGCGTCGTCTCACGCGGTCTGCACGTCCAGCACGAACGCTGGTCCAACTGAGGCGCCAGGTGGAAATGGCATGGCAAGCCGTTCCACAGGACTACATCCAGCATCTCTACGATCGTCTGCATGGGAGAATAGCAGCCTGCATTGCTGCGAAAGGTGGATATACACTGTACTAGTGCCGACATTGTGAATGCTCTGTTGCCTGTGTCTATGTGCCTGTGGTTCTGTCAGTGTGATCATGTGATGTATCTGACCCCAGGAATGTGTCAATAAAGTTTCCCCTTCCTGGGACAATGAATTCACGGTGTTCTTATTTCAATTTCCAGGAGTGTATTATTCGAAATTTACATGGACCAATAGGCGCAGCTGTAATTGCCTCATAGATGACGATATTTGTCTATTGTAGTTTTGTATTCCAATCAGTATTTTGAGAGCGTCAAAGCTTCATTGCAGCGTGAGAGAGGGGTAAAATCAATAGATGTTATTGAATTGAAATCCTTCATCAGTCTCTTGTTTTTAATTGTTGTTAACAAAAGTAACAGATAAAGCCTGGGAGATATGTGTGGAACTGATGGGGATGGCATTGAAAAATTTCACCTTGCACATGAACATAAAACGTTTCGAATTTATTGTGGAGCGCCTTGGATTTTACAGTCGCGCTATTCGTGATGAAAGGAGACAATTAGACAAGCTAACAGGAATTTGGGAAATATTTACTGTGTTTGTACGCAACTACCAGAAATCTTATACCCTTGGAGAAAATGTTACAGTAGACAAGAAGCTGGAAGGTTTCTGTGAAAGGTGCAGTTTTCGCCAATATGTACCTATCAAAACAAACAAGTATGGATTTAATATCTATGCTTTTGTGGATTCTTAAGTATCTGACCTGTACAATTTGGAAATATAAGCTGTGTTGCAGCCAGAAGGGTTGTACCAACTGAGCAATAAACATTTCGATGTTGTTCTGTGACTGTGTAAACCTATGTATCAGTCAGGTCGAAATCTGAAAGCGGACAACTGGTTTACTAGTATTGGAATGATAATAGAGCTATGAAGGAAGAGTTTTTCTTTTGTTGGCACGATGAAGAAAAACAAGCGTGAGATTTCTCTAGAGTTTGCTATGAGTAGAAGAAGTGCTGCCCACAGTTCCTTTTTTTGGATCCCACAAGACTGAGCTCTAGTTTCCTCCGTGCCTAAAAAGGGGAAGTGTGTGATCCTGGCATCATGTTTGCATGAAGATAATTCGATAGATGCTGACACCGTAGATAAACGAAAGCCATCCATCGTAAATTTTACAATAGCGTTAAGTGTGGTATTTTCACAGCGGATAAGTTGATTGCTTTGTACAACGCTGCAAGAAATGTGCGCCGTTGGTCAATGGTTATATTTTTGTAATGATCAATACGGTTGGAATCTATGCACAAGTGATTTATTGTGGCAACAGTAAGAATTGTATCAGAAGGAAAGGGCTCCTGAATAAGCTATGTTACACATTATTGTTTTCTTCGCTATATTCTGCAGAACTATTCAAATTTTGTACAAAGAACTCTAGAACTATGGCATATCTATCAAGAATTCTGAAAAAGATATACATTTCTGAAGAAAAGGGTGACACCTTCACAGTAAGTGAAAAGATTTTCTCCTTAAATTGCAATTATCTCGCAAACGATTAGCTGCACAAAAATGTTATTTGGATTTTCGATAGTACTCTTGATGTTCTGTTCTGAACTGTCCTCAGAACTGTTATACGAATTCACTTTTTGCGAAAATTGACAAAGAATGTTTTCGATACGAAAATTTTTTCGAGTATTGTTCACGTGGTGTCCAGAACTGTCATCAGAACTGTTGTACGATTATATTTATACGGTACGGAGGAAACTAGAGCTCAGTCTTGTGGGATCCAAAAAAAGGAACTGTGGGCAGCCCTTCTTCTACTCATAGCAAACTCTAGAGAAATCTCGCGCTTGTGTTTACGTCTGAAGTGCAACTGCTCACATCATTGCAGGTTAGTTAGACCAGCTGACTGGCCATTGATGTCCAAGTTAAATGCACAATCCCGCAGTCTATTGGCGTGTAACAGCGTAAAGCTTAACTTTATGATCATATCTGCTGTACTGAGCACAGTTTCGCTTCCGCTCCAACAGGAAAAAAAGCCAATGAGATTCAAGCAAACGCGGAAGAATATGTGGCGTAATGTTTACATCAGGTTTGTTCTGTTGATGAACAGATTAAAGTAAATACGTTCTCAAAGGCATGTAGCAGGGAACTTCCTGGACATGGGTTCCTGTTCAAAATACTATGTACTCCCTCCCCTCTACACGTCCTAGAACACCTTGTGTGGACAGTTCATCCATTCGGGTAATAGAGAACCTTCACCTCTATGCTTGTTATCGACATTGACACCAACAAGACATCGGTCCCAGGAATACCAAGACCTCCAAGTATTTTATAATTTCAAGTTTGAAGTCGGATAACAAATGACAAAAGAAACACAGGCTAATTTTTCTGAGCGAGGTATGTGTGATGCAAAAGCATTAAAGGTAGTAATTACCGTGAGTCGTCAGGTAATCTCTTAGTACCTTTCTCAGCCGAAACCGAGAAATACAATTCAGTTCTGGAACTGTCATTTGCTATTTTGATAGCGAGTCGATCAGTCAACAGAATCCACAAAGCCACCCAGGGGCCGGATTTTGCCTTCTTCCTTTATTACGTGCAGTTCTATATTCCGCCAGCCTTCGGCAGTGACATTTGAAAAAGCTGCACGCATTAGTTCTGTTCGGTTCACATTGTTACAGATAGTGGCAAATGTAAAAAATGCAGCATTTGTATGGTGTGCTCGATGCTGTGAAAATGTTGTTTTTCATGATTCTACTATACTTACCGCTGTGGTTCGCGTGAGGCTACATCTGTGGTATAAAACGATGGACGTAGTCAAAATACGAAGTATTTATGTGATTCTTGAAGTTTTCCCGGCGGACATAATGTTCCATCATCTTTCGGGCGTGCTCTCGGGACAGCGACAATTCTTCTTGCGATATTTCGGCTAGAAACCTCCCAGACATCTTCAAGGCACTCTGCGCTTATATGTTTATCTTTGCTATATACTAGCGCAGTAGTGGCGACTTTGATATCTTTGACGCATGTGCTTTCAATCCTCAGCAGCTTTGTATCACGTGACTCTCCGTATAAATAGGCACGCGCAAACGCTGCGCCTTGTGGAAGAGGCACTGGACGCCATAGAACGTAGGGAGTACTTCGGGGCCATACTCCTCGACGTGTCCAGAGCGTTTGACTCGGTCTGGCACGAAGGGCTGCTCTACAAATTATTTTCCCTTGGCTTCCCAGTGTCCCATGTACGGCTAATAGCCACATACCTGGAAGGTCGCACCTTCCATGTCAGGATCCCAGACGGTAAATCTACACGACGACGAATCAGAGCAGGAGTACCACAAGGCAGCGTACTTGGACCGCTACTCTACTCCCTCTTTACAGCTGATCTGCCCTCTGCGCCAAGGGTACATTTAGCTCTCTACGCAGATGACACTGCACTCTTCTCTCGTTCTTGGAGTGCGGCAGTTCTTCAACAGTGGCTCCAGGGGGCTACAGATTCCCTAACCGTTTGGGCTAGGACCTGGCGTCTGGCATTTAATCCCTCCAAAACCCAAGCCCTTATCATCTGCCGACGCCGTATTCCCATTCGGCTCCCTCAGGTGACGGTCCTTGATACCCCAGTCCCCTGGACTCGTACTGCAAAGTACTTGGGTGTTACCCTGGACCAACGCCTCACCTGGCGCCCCCACATCGACGAGGTGCGTCGTAAGGCAATGGGGCGGCTATGCCTGCTCTACCCTCTCATCAACCCAACCTCTTCACTCCCCACACACCTTGCTGTTAGATTGTACACCTCCCTTGTCCGCCCCATCCTTGAATACGCGGTGGTGGTGTGGGGCAATGCTGCCCCCACCCACCTCCGCCGACTCCAAACCGTCCAGAACCGGGCTCTCCGGCGTGCCCTCCACCTCCCCTTCGACTTCCCAACCCAAGAGCTCCACATCCGGGCTGAAGTCCCGCTCCTTCGTACCCGCATCCTATCTGCAGCCAACTCCTTTTACCAACAAACCCGTCACTCTCCTAATCCCTTAATCCTTTCCCTGGGTACCCGTGTTCACCGTCTAGCCACCACTCGGTGGCCTGACCTTTTATTTCGCCCCCCATGACTTCACATACAATAGCCATCTCACCTCAGGACAATTACTCTCCCTCACACCATAGATCATCTCCCCCAACATGTCATGTCACTCACTCCCCAACACGCCACACCCACACTATCCCCAATGTTGGCCTAATCATGACAGGCCCTTCCTTTTTCCCTTCTTCATCTATCACCCTCTGTCTTCTTGCTCTTTTGCCGACCCCCAACCCGCCACTTCAAGACTGACTGCCACCACCATCAAGACGCCGCTATGAAGAAGAAGAAGAGGCCAGGACAATGGCCTTTCGCTTTCACTATCTCTCACTATCCCTCCTCCTCTCCTTTAATCTGTAACTTAGTCGTAATCCCCGGCCAGTCAATGGGCCGTTCGTTTTCCCCCACTCTTCTACTGTCCCTTCTACTGTCCTGTCTCCTTTCCTTATTTAAAAAAAAAAACCGGGCCAGTCAATTGGGCCATTCGCTTTCCCACTTCTTCCACTATCACTCTAACTATCCTTTCTACTCTAAAAAAAAAAAGAAAAAGAAAACACCAGCACAAAAGTCAATCAAGTAACAAAAACACCCACCATGACATCCCACATTTTCACCACATCATCTAAGAAGGTGAAGCGCACAAAGTGCTAGAACTTCGCCCCCAGCTGAGGATTCAGTCCTCGGTCATGTGCGTCTGCGTCTGCGTCTGCTATGAACTCAGTCATTCCGAGCTGGGATGCCGCGGGAGACAGACGTGCGTTCTGATGCGACGGGTGTGGCGGATCGCTGTCCGGCGGAGCTTGCTCCGTCGGCGGCCCCATCCGGCCCCCAACCTACAACGACTACGCACACGGCAATGGTGACGATTGGGTCAACTAAAAGGACTAGGACAGCCGCAGCCGGCGACGCTATTGCGTTGCCGATGAATACCTTCTGCACCTCCACCATCACCACCACAACCATCACATCCACAGTCATCTGCCCCTCCCCTGCCACTCCCGGTCGCTGCTTCATTGATGCAGCCATCAATGAAGCTGCACCTAGGGCGATTAGGGAAATTTGCGCATCAGGGCCCCCTTCACGTGGGACAAGCCCGCGTGCGCCGCGTTCTAGATCCCGCTCCCCCCTCCCCCCCCCCCCACCCTCCACCAGACAGCCACTCGACGTGCCGGACATACAGGACGCTGTATGCGTCCCACGTACGCTTCCGGCACCTGACGAAGACCTTGCGGCGTCGCTGATGTCAGATGCAGACATACAGGAGGGGCTGCAAGAACAACTGATTGCACTCCGCGACGCCGCAGGGGAGGGGGGCCAGCAGGTCGACCCTGTTCGGCTTTAGGCCTCTTCTACCCGAACATGACTGCCGCGGCCGACGACAGCGATGACGGGAACGTGATGGAGTTCGATGACGACCATCGGCGCCCGGTCGCTGAGCGTCGGAAGCGGCAGATAGCCTCGTCCTCCGATTCGGAGGCCACACAGCCTGCTGAACGCAGGCAGTCTAAGAAGAAAAAGGCCATAGTCGACGCGGAAGGATTCCAAGTACAGCGCAAAACGGGACCTCGCCGTCAATCCGCAGCTATGGCAACAGACGTGCCTGTCCAAAATCAATTTGCAGCCATTGATGGTGCTGCAGACGCTGCCCCTCCCCCTCCACCCCCACCCAAAGTCACCCCCCCCCCCATTATCATTGATTACAGTCGGCCACTCAAAGAACTTCTAGATATTCTAAGCACCATCACCACCTCCCCCTACCAGATCAAATCAAATCCCAATGACCGGTATAGACTCTCTCTTCAGTCTCCAGAGGATCTCCAAAGAGTTCTTCACACACTCCGCACTTCCAAAATCCCATACTTCTCCTACCCCACCAAGTCCCGCCGCTTTCAGATCATCGTCAGGGGGCTTCCCATGAAGTACTCTGGTGATGACCTGAGGACGGCTCTAAACTCATTACACATCACCCCCACAGTCATTTCCAGGATCATTTCCCCCTGCACCCGCCGCCCCACCCCACTCTTTTTCGTCTCCACTCCTGACACGCAGGAGAACCGCCTCCTCCCCACCCTCACCCTCCTTGACCACGTCAAAGTGACGATGAAGAAGCCCCGCTCCAGGAGGATGACCCTGGTATGCTATCGGTGCCAAGGATTGGCGCACTTTGCGGGTGACTGCACCCGTAAAGTGCGCTGCGTGAAGTGTGCCGGTGGTCATGCCTCCTCGGAGTGCTCCAAATCCCGGGACGCTCCCCTCACTTGCGCCCGCTGTGGCGGGAATCATACGGGCAGCTACATGGGCTGCCCGAAAATCCAGTCATTTAGGGCATATCAGAACCAAAAACGATTTTCAGGGCCGTCGGCGGCGGCCCGTCCGGGCACTAGTTACGCTGGTGCCCTGGGTGGGTCAGTGTCGCGGACTTACCCCCTCCACGCGTTTCGCTCCCATCCTGCTCCTCAGGGCTCCTACCCACCCCCCTTCCTCTCCATTCCTATCCCTCCCCCCAAACAGCATTCCCTCTCCTCCCTTCCCAGCAGGCATCATGCACTGCCCCCCCTCCCCACAGCAGGCGTCATGCTCCACTGTTCCTCACCCACCCCGGCAACAGACGTTAAGCTCTGCTGCCCCCACCCCAGTACAATCTCAGCAATTCCCTCTCCCCATCCATTCTCCCATTCCCACCCCCTCTGATGACCTCATCAACAATGTTATTGAGGCCTTGACCTCAGCAATCTCCTCCGCTTTGAGCTCGTTCCTCCAAACCATTCCACTCCAACTTGCCTCTGCCCTCTCCCTATCCATGTCCCCCACCACCACCCCCGTTCCAACCAGTCGTGGCTGTTAGACATCACGGATTGACAGCCATGATCTGGAATTCCAATGGTCTCCACAAACAGCAGGGCGAGTTCTGTCAGTTTCTCCTTGATGAGAGGGTTGACATTTGCCTTGTTGCTGAGACGCACCTCAAACCTGGTGTTTTTGTCCGTGTAGCAAACTACTCCTGCTACAGGACAGACAGGCTCACCGCCTTCGGTGGCACAGTGGTGTACGTGCGAAATTCCCTCCGCCACCACCCCATCCCCCTCCCCCCAATTAACACTGTGGAAGCCACTGGCGTTGTTGTTCACACGGTGAGGGGTCCCATCACATTCGTGGCTCTCTATGGACCACCACGAGGCCTTCTTGAAACACCGGACAATGAGGCATTGCTGTCGCTTGGCAACAACGTCTTTGTTGGTGGCGACTTCAATGCCAAACATGCTGCCTGGAACAGTAGATTAACAAACACATCTGGTCGTCGACTCTCCGGGTCGCTGAGCGGCATCATGCCCGCACCATTGGCACGCACAACCCCACAATATACCCCACTGGAGGACGTCCCCCTGATGTCCTAGACATCGCAGTGGTGAAAGGTCTACCCCACCCAATCACTGCAGCCACCCGCATCGCTCTAGCCTCTGACCACCGGCCAGTCATATGTTCCATCGATCTTGTTGGAACCACAACAGCGCCGAGTGAAGGCCTGAACATCCGTGGTATTGACTGGCAGATCGTACCCTCATACACCTCACCACCATTGCCCTAAATGCTGCAACAGCAGCGACCCCTCACCGTCCACACCGGCCCCCAGACCATCTGCGTCCTCTCCCCCCCCCCCCCCCCCGCCACATCCTTGCTCTCATCACAGAGAAAAACTGGACCACCTGAGAATGGCAGCTCACTCGGAACCCGGCAACCAAGCGCCTCATCAATAGACTACAGCGCCAAATCAAGGCTGCGGTGCAAGACCACCGCAATCAGGCATGGGAGAACAAAATCTCTGCCATTGACCTGAGTGACCCGTCTGCTTGACGGCTCACAAAAAGCCTTCTGAGACGAGAGCAATGGATCCCCCCCCCCCCCCCCTCCAGGTCGGCAATGACTTTGTGTCCGAGCCAGACGCCAAGGCTAATGCCCTGGCTGATGTGCACAACTTCACCCCGGTCAATGACCCAGTTGACCCCAACCATATCCGCCTGGTAACGGCATGCCTCCCACGACTCCTTGCCGTCCAGGACCCTGAGGATGAAATCACCCCCATCAATGAAGAGGAGGTTGAACTGCAATTGCAGTACCTCAAATCCAATAAAGCTGGTGGCCCTGATAAGCTGACGAATGCCCTTCTCAAGCAGCTACCCCCATCTTCTATTCCCATCCTGACGGCCACCTTCAACAACATCCTCAGAAGCAGGCAATATCCCACTGCCTGGAAACATGCTGAAGTGGTCGCCATACCCAAGGCTGGGAAGGATCTTCGTTGCCCTGCCAACTACCGTCCCATCAGCCTCTTGGCCGCCATCTCCAAGGTGTTCGAGAGACTGTACCTTAAACGACTGCTCATCCACATTGCCTGAGAACGAGTCCTCCCTGATGAGCAGTTTGGCTTCAGGCAGGGACACGTAACCACTCACCAACTCCTGCGCCTTGTAGAAGAGGCACTGGACGCCATAGAACGTAGGGAGTACTTCGGGGCCATACTCCTCGACGTGTCCAGGGCGTTTGACTCGGTCTGACACGAAGGGCTGCTCTACAAATTATTTTCCCTCAGCTTTCCAGTGTCCCATGTACAGCTAATTGCCACATACCTGGAAGGTCGCACCTTCCATGTTAGGATCCCTGACGGGAAATCTACACGACGATGCATCAGGGCAGGAGTACCACAAGGCAGCGTACTTGGACCGCTACTCTACTCCTCACAGCCGATCTGCCCTCTGCGCCGAGGGTACATTTAGCTCTCTACGCAGATGTTACTGCACTCTTCTCTCGTTCTCGGAGTGCGGCAGGTCTTCAACAGCAGCTCCAGGGGGCTACAGATTCCCTAACCGATTGGGCTAGGACCTGGCGTCTGGCATTTACTCCTTCCAAAACCCAAGCCCTTATCATCTGCCGACGCCATATTCCCATTCGGCTCCCTCAGGTGATGGTCCTTGGTACACCAGTCCCCTGGACTCGTACTGCGAAGTACTTGTGTGTTACCCTGGACCAACGCCTCAACTGGCGCCCCCACATCGATGACGTGCGTCGTAAAGCAATGGGGCAGCTATGCCTGCTCTACCCTCTCATCAATCCAACCTCTTCACTACCCTCCCACCTTGCTGTTAGATTGTACACCTCCCTTGTTCGCCCCATCCTTGAATACGTGGTGGTGGTATGGGGCAATGCTGCCCCCACCCATCTCTGCCGACTGCAAATCGTCCAGAACCGGGCTCTCCGGCGTGTCCTCCACCTCCCTTTCGACTTCCCAACCCAAGAGCTCCACATCCTGGCCAAGATGCCGCTCCTTCGTACCCGTATCATCTCCGCAGCCAACTCCTTTTACCAACAAACCCATCACTCTCCTAATCCCTTAATCCTTTCCTTGGGCACCTGTGTCCATCGTCTAGCCACCACTCGATGGCCTGACCTTCTATTCCGCCCCCCATGACCTCGCACACACTAGTCACCTCAATTCATGTAGACTACCATCTCCCATATCATCGATTCACCTCCCTTAGTCATGTCATCCACCCTCCACAGAATGCCACCCTCATCAGCCCCACGCCCCCCCCCCCCCCCACTACTGGCCTAGTCATGACAGGCTCTCCTTTCTCACTTCTTTATCTGTCACTCTCAGACTTCTTTGTCTTTCTTCCCACCCCACTTCACCACCTCAAGACTGTCTGCCACCACCATCAAAAGATGCCGCCAAGAAGAAGAAGAGGCCAGGAAAATGGCCTTTCGTTTTCTCTCAACTTATGCTGTTCCTCCTCCTATCCTTTCTATCACTTAGTTCTCGGCTAGCCAATGGGCCATTCGTCTTCCAAAACGCTGGCCAGTCAATTGGGGCATTCGTTTTCCAACTTCTTCCACTATCGCTCTAACTAGCCTTGCACTCCAAAAAAAAAAAAAAAAAAAAAAAAAAAAAAAAAAAAAAAAAAAAAAAAAAAAAAAAAACGGCACAAAAGTCAAGCAAACATCCAACCGCCATGACATCCAACACCAATCTTCAAGTAAGAAGGAGAAGCGCCTTAGTTGCGCTAGAACTTCGCCAACTGCAGAAGGTACAATCCCTCAGTCATGTGCGTCTGCGTCTATGAACTCAGTCTCCGACTCGCCTTGAAGATGGCTGGGAGGTTTCCAGCCGAAATATCGCTAGAAGAATTGTCGCTGTCCCGAGTGCACGACCGAAAGATGATGGAACAGAGTATTTAGTTTCTCATTTTTGCCCTAAAAATGAAATTGTATGTTTTTTTTTAAATTTAAGCAATCTTCATTAACAGTCTTTCATAAAATATCGATAACTAAGAATTTATATATGAAATAAAAACAGGAATTAGGTTATCACTGCTGCGTTGTCGACTCCGCTATACATTCAATGTGTACTTGTACTTGTGCCTCAGCTGTATCGCATACAGGCTGTCGGAAAACTTCAAAGCCGATATTTTTCTGTAAATTTATGAAAAGCATTAAGAACAACCTATTTCTCGGCACTTTTTAACCGTGTTCCACATGCGGAGCCAGCCATTTTCATACTGCATATTAACAACAGTGTTGCCAACACGTGATTATTTTTTCCGTCAAACCAACACTAAAAAATCCGCCAAAATAAAATATCTCTATATTTTGTTGCAAAATTTAAGAAAAAATAAAACTTATATAAAAAAATTACACTCATTACTCTGTTTACGCATCGAGCAAACATTTAAAAATTCTCCAAAATTTATTTTAAACGTTATACACATATACCTAGTTTACGAGACGTCGAACTCGGCCAAAATATAAAATTATATTGTTATATAACGACATCACACTGAACAGCAACAAGCAAATTTAAAGACGCTCAATTAAATTTCGGGCGTGCAGTCGCACACATTCAGCGTTTACTTCTAATATTTCGGCTGTCATCTTCAGAAGGAGCCTACAGACAGTTGGCTGGACAGTATACAGCCGAGATATTAGAAGAAGAAGCCGGAATTTGCGCAGCACGCCCAGAATTTAAGGGAGAACTCTCTGCGCCACGAAAACGTTAAGATGCACAAATTTCACCTATTTTTATTAAAATAATAACTGTTCATCCACATCGCCCTCTCCTCTTCTTCGGCTGACGAGCTGCATTGTTGGTCTCCTCGGTACGCAGGCGTTGTACCAGTTTGATTCAAAGCATGCTCTGGTAAGACATAATTATGACAGCACTTGTTCACACACCGAATTCCGGACCCCACAGTGAGATTTGCACTTACCATATTGGTTTTAAGTCTTCCCGCGGGAGATTTTTACATTGTTGACCATACTAAACGCTCCTTCGGCCTCAGCATTTGACCAAGGTAACACCAAAAGACATTGCAAAATCTGAGAGCTCCTGAAATGGATTTTGGGAACTAGCGTCGCTTTATATGATGCGATCTCTTGCCGAAGTTCCTCTGGATTGTCGACATTTTTCCATTGAACAGTAGTTAATTTTGACCACTGAAAGTCAATTTTTCTTATTTCTGTGTCAGGTAATTGAAATTCCTGAGTTAGCGGGATTGTACTTCTTTTCACCACCCTTAAACACTGTTCTGAAAAAATTAGGCACACTTTTTCCAAAATATTGACATTATGCGGCAGTCGCCTCTGGAGCTTCTCTGCTAAGCAAAATAGAAAATTTTCACATTTACTGAGAAAAACGTGCTCGCTTTCTGCTTTAATTTTATGTTCTTTCATCATATTTACCAATGAAACCTCTACTTCATGGCGAAGATAAGTATTAGGGGGATTTGTATTTTCTAATATCTACCGTTAGCAAATCCAGCTTGTAACCGGGGATAACAATCCGCCTAGTAAGACCTACTTGGATTGGAATGATTTATCGACGTTTTCACATTCATCTATAGTTGATTTATGAAACAGAAGATAAAGCTTATTGATGGTATCAGAGTACATACCACATAATAGTTCAGCTGTGTAGCGCTTAGTCTTATGTCTGGATATTTCAAAATGTGTCTGTAGTTCAAGCCACTGACTTAGAATGCGATTAACAGCAACTTTGATCGATAGCCACCTTGTGTCTGATTGGTGTATAATTTTAAGGGGTTCGGCCCCATCATTTATAGCTTTAAACAAGTCCCTATACCTAGCTTGTCGAGAAGAAGATTTAGAAAACCAAGAATAAGTTTCACAGATTACGAACTCTACGATTCCTTGGTAGCTTTTGAGTAGCAGAGGACACTGCTAACTGAACTGAATGGCAAACACTGGGGATCAATACAAAATTAGGGATCTCACATTTCATTTTCTGATAAACCCCATAGTTAATGCCAACCTTCAGTGAGGCATTATCCGTACCAATTCCTCTCATTTGTTTAATGCCGAGATCGTAGTATGAAACTAATGACTTTACTGCAGTAACAATACAGTTAGTATTCCTCTGTTCTAGTTCATCAATGTCTAAAAAGGCTGAAATATCTCTGCTTTGTAGTTTCGAGAAATATACAATGCACAGAGCCAACAACTTGGTGACAGAAAAGTTAACGTGAGGTCTGGAACATGACAAGGAATGAGAGTTCGGAAAGCGGACATAATTAGTTTGATACTTAACTTTAATCCATTAATGATGAACGTCACTCTTGACGGTACATGATTCACTATATCATCTGTTCAGAATACATTCGTAGTAACTGAATATGGCGCCTTGCTAGGTCGTAGCAAATGACGTAGCTGAAGGCTATGCTACACTGTCGTCTCTGCAAATGAGAGCGTAATTTGTCAGTGAACAATCGCTAGCAAAGTCGGCTGTACAACTGGGGCGAGTGCTAGGAAGTCTCTCTAGACCTGCCGTGTGGCGGCGCTCGGTCGGCAATAACTGATAGTGGCGACACGCGGGTCCGACGTACACTAACGGACCGCGGCCGATTTAAAGGCTACCACCTAGCAAGTGTGGTGTCTGGCGGTGACACCACAGATTCATCTATAAGAAGACTGGAATGTCCATTACCAACATCGTTCTGTAGTTCTGATTTAACCCTTAACCCAAAACATCTCTGAAATGTGCGATCTCTCAGACCACCAAATATTTTATATCACAGAACTCCACATAAGTTAACAGAAATCAAATAGTTAATTCGTGTTATAAGTAAATTTAATACTTTTTAGCCCATATAAACACTTTGTTGTTTAAATTACATAAAATAAACACGAAATATCACTAAGACATGCAGCCATTCAGTGTCAGATTTCATATGATTTTCACCAGTTATACCAGACAATATGTTCCTACATATAAATAAAATATTGCAGAAAATGTAAAAAAGATAATAATCAACTGTACTGAAATATTATATCACATCTCTTTTGCACAGTCGACACACATCTTTCTGCTGCATTCCAGGCACACTGGGTTATCACATTTGATGCACTTTTACGCCGTTTTCCTCTTCTTGGACGCAGGACACTTCATATACATCCATTCTATCACTTGGTGTGCTTTCGCTTGATTGCTGAGTGTCTCCCAGAACTTTGTGGAGCATTTTCTTGATGTTTCTAGGTAAATTTTGAATTTCCGGGCGTCTGCTTAGATGTGGCCCTATCAGCTCCATGGCCAGACTTTAGGTGAATTTGAGACGAGTTAGTATGGTGTTTCCTCTGTAGAACAAATAGAGAACAAAACTGTTCACGCAATTGGTGTTTACTGCCATCGGCCAGCACCTTGTACGTCTTTTGACGAATAATTGGCACATTTCATTTCAAGGAAGTTTACTCCAGATTTCGTTGCATTGTAGTAACAAATTATTTCTGGCTTATTTTTTATGGTATCCTTTTCAGTGGAATGATACATTGAAGACACAAGAATTACTGCCTTGTTTCTCTTAGGAGCAAATGAAACCAGTGTTGTATTCTCAGAGAATCGATATAATGCTGACCCAGCTGGCCTAGTTTTATCAGCCAAAAACTCTTGAATAATTTCGAGTTTGTTCTTTCTGACCGTTCCTACGTATGTTAGCCCTCTCTTTCTCAGCTCACGAATGAGTTCTATAGATGTAAACCAGTTGTCAGCGGTAATATTTCTGTTACTTCCTTCTACTGGTTTGTACAGACGTAAAACAGCCTGAGTTTGTTTGGCAAGCCTTTTCTCTTCTTCTGCCAGGCCACATCCATCATTATCTTTCCCTGAATATATGTAGGCATTGAGGAGGTAAGCGCTTACAGTCTGCCAGGCACATAATTTTTATGCCGTATTTGGCTGGTTCGCTAGGCATATAAACGCGGAAAGGACATTTCCCCCTGAATGGTACCTACATTTCATCCACTGTGACATTACCTTTTACACAGTATAATTACTGAAAATTGAAAATGAATGCCTCAAAAATGTTTGATATTGCAGCTGCGCGATCTGACTTCTTTCTTTCGTCTCTGGTAGTCGCATCGTCAAGTCTCAGGCTGCTTAGAAGTATTTCAAAGCGCTTTGCCGACATTGTCACCACAAACACAGGACGACCGGTCAGATCCTTTTCGAAAAGAGACAACATATCTTCATGAGACGATTTGAATATTGATGTCATCATTAGAAAGCCTCTGAAAGCTTTGATTCCAACGTTGTCAGTATCTCTGTAATTGGACGGATTAGTTGTTTCATGCAACATTTCCCTTATTGTATTCAGTTTCACGTTTGTATGTAAAACTATTTCATCTATCATGTCATAATCAAATAAATTCTCCCATATTTGAGATTTAGTAGGACTTTGTTCCAAATTTCGACTTTTGGCTGTTAGGCCAGGCATTCATCCTTTAAGAATGTTGTGCTCTGGTGTTCTCGTTCTAACAGGCTCAGAACGTTCCGTTTGCACATTATTTTTACCATAAAAGTACTGTGTTTGCTGTGAGGTATTATCTGTAGTATACAGGGTGTCCATTTATCTTGACCACCCTAAATAACTGTTTGTCCAGATGCAAATTACAAAATGTTTCAAGCAAATATTCTTTAACCGTCAGGGCGACGCCAACCAGCATGATTGCCTTCTACATCTACATCTACATGGATACTCTGCAAATCACATTTAAGTGCCTGGCAGAGGGTTCATCCAACCACCTTCACAATTCTCTATTATTCCAATTTCGTATAGTGCGCGGAAAGAATGAACACCTATATCTTTCCGTACGAGCTCTGATTTCCCTTATTTTATCGTGTTGATCGTTCCGCCCTATGTAGAACGGTGCCAACAAAATATTTTCGAATTCGGAGGAGAAAGTTGGTGATTGGAATTTCGTGAGAAGATTCCGTCCAACAACAAACGCCTTTCTTTTAATGATTTCCAGCCCAAATACTG
The DNA here is from genome assembly GCF_021461395.2 of Schistocerca americana. Lineage (NCBI taxonomy): Eukaryota > Metazoa > Arthropoda > Insecta > Orthoptera > Acrididae > Schistocerca > Schistocerca americana. Next base: position 180,332,307 of record NC_060127.1, on the reverse strand, counting down.
TATCATTTCTGTGACACTCTCTCCCATATTTCGCGATAATAGAAAACCTGCTGCCTTTCTTTGAACTTTTTCAATGCACTCCGTCAGTCATACCTGGTAAGGATGTCACACCGCGCAGCAGTATTCTAAAGGAGGACGGACAAGCGTAGTGTAGGCAGTCTCCTTAGTAGGTCTGTTACATTTTCTAAGTGTCCTGCCAATAAAACGCAGCCTTTGGTTAGCCTTCCCCACAACATTTTTTATGTGTTCTTTCCAATTTAAGTTGTTCGCAATTGTAATACGTAAGTATTTAGCTGAATTTACGACTTTTAGATTAGACTGATTTATCCTGTAACCGAAGTTTAACGAGTTCCTTTTAGTACTCATGTGGAAGACCTCACACTTTTCGTTATTTAAGGTCAACTGCCACTTTTCGTACTATTCAGATATTTTTTCTAAATCGTTTTGCAGGTTGTTTTGATCTTCTGATGACTTTATTAGCCGATAAACGACAGCGTCATATGAAAACAACCGAAGACGGCTGCTCAGATTGTCTCCCAAATCGTTTATACAGATAAGGAACAGCAAAGGGCCTATAACCTAACCCTGGGGAACACCTGAAATCGCTTCTGTTTTACTCGATGACTTTCCGTCGATTACTACAAACTGTGACCTCTCTGACAGAAAATCGGAAATCTAGTCACATAGCTGAGACGGTATTCCATAAGCACGCAATTTTACTACGAGTCGCTTGTGTGGTACAGTGTCAAAAGCCTTTCGGAAATCCAGGAATACGGAATCGATCTGAAAGCCCTTGTCGTTGCACTCAGCACTTCATGTGAATAAAGAGCTAGTTGTGTTTCACAGAAACGATATCTTCTAAACCCATGTTTACTGTGTGTCAATAGACCGTTTCCTTCGAGGTAATTCATAACGTTCGAACACAATATATGTTCTAAAATCCTGTTGCATATCGACGTTAACGATATGGCCTGTAAGTTAGTGGGTTACTCCTACTACCTTTCTTGAATATTGGTGTGACCTGTGCAACTTTCCAGTCTTTGGGTACGGATATTTCTTCGAGCGAACGGTTGTATATGATTGTTAAGTATGGAGCTAATGCATCAGCATACTCCAAAAGGAACCTAATTGGTATACAGTCTGGACCAGAAGACTTGCTTTTATTAAGTGATTTAAGTTGATTCACTACTCCGAGGATATTTACTTCTACCTTACTCATGTTGGCAGCTGTTCACGATTCGAATTCTGGAATATTTACTTCGTCTTCTTTTGTGAAGGCATTCCGGAAGGCTGTGTTTAGTAACTCTGCTTTGGCAGCACTTTCTTCGATAGTATCTCCATTGTTATCGCGCAGAGACGGCATTGACTGTTTCTTGCCGCCAACATACTTCACATACGACCAGAATCTCTTTGGATTTTCTGCCAGGTTTCGAGACAAAGTTTCGTTGTGGAAACTGTTATAGGCGTCTCGCATTGAACTCCGCGCTAAGTTTCGAGGAGGGCTATACGAGAGGCGTTCAATGAATTCGAAAGTAAAGTTCTATATACTGACTTGGCAGAAAATCCTAAGAAATTTTGGTCTTATGTCAAGGCGATAGGTGGATCAAAACAAAATGTCCAGACATTCTGTGACCAAAATGGTACTGAAACAGAGGATGACAGACTAAAGACAGAAATACTAAATGTCCTTCTCCAAAGCTGTTTCACAGAGGAAGACTGCACTGTAGTTCCTTCTCTAGATTGTCGCAGAGATGACAAAATGGTAGATATCGAAATAGACGACAGAGGGATAGAGAAACAATTAAAATCGCTCAAAAGAGGAAAGGCCGCTGGACCTGATGGGATACCAGTTCGATTTTACACAGAGTACGCGAAGGAACTTGCCCCCTTCTTGCAGCGGTGTACCGTAGGTCTCTAGAAGAGCGTAGCGTTCCAAAGTATTGGAAAAGGGCGGAGGTCATCCCCGTTTTCAAGAAGGGACGTCGAACAGATGTGCAGAACTATAGACCTATATCTCTAACGTCGATCAGTTGTAGAATTTTGGAATACGTATTATGTTCGAGTATAATGACTTTTCTGGAGACTAGAAATCTACTCTGTAGGAATCAGCATGGGTTTCGAAAAAGACGGTCGTGTGAAACCCAGCTCGCGCTATTCGTCCACGAGACTCAGAGGGCCATAGACACGGGTTCCCAGGTAGATGCCGTGTTTCTTGACTTCCGCAAGGCGTTCGATACAGTTCCCCACAGTCGTTTAATGAACAAAGTAAGAGCATATGGACTATCAGACCAATTGTGTGATTGGATTGAAGAGTTCCTAGGTAACAAAACGCAGCATGTCATTCTCAATGGAGAGAAGTCTTCCGAAGTAAGAGTGATTTCAGGTGTGCCGCAGGGGAGTGTCGTAGGACCGTTGTTATTCACAATATACATAAATCACCTTGTGGATGACATCGAAAGTTCACTGAGGCTTTTTGCGGATGATGTTGTGGTATATCTAAGGTTGTAATAATGGAAAATTCTACTGAAATGCAGGAGGATCTGCAGCGAATTGACGCATGGTGCAGGGAATGGCAATTGAATATCAATGTAGACAAGTGTAATGTGCTGCGAATACATAGAAAGATAGATCCCTTATCATTTAGCTACAATATAGCAGGTCAGAAACTGGAAGCAGTTAATGCCATAAATTATCTGGGTGTACGCATTAGGAGTGATTTAAAATGGAATGATCATATAAAGTTGATCGTCGGTAAAGCAGATGCCAGACAGATTCATTGGAAGAATCCTAAGGAAATGCAATCCGAAAACAAAGGAAGTAGGTTACAGTACGCTTGTTCGCCCGCAGCTTGAATACTGCTCAGCAGTGTGGGATCCGTACCAGATAGGGTTGATAGAAGAGATAGAGAAGATCCAACGGAGAGCATCGCGCTTCGTTACAGAATCATTTAGTAATCGCGAAAGCGTTACGGAGATGATAGATAAACTCCAGTGGAAGACTCTGCAGGAGAGACGCTCAGTAGCTCGGTACGGGCGTTTGTTGAAGTTTCGAGAACATACCTTCACCGAAGAGTCAAGCAGTATATTGCTCCCTCCTACGTATATCTCGCGAAGAGACCATGAGGATAAAATCAGAGAGATTAGAGCCCACACAAAGGCATACCGACAATCCTTCTTTCCACGAACAATACGAACTGGAATAGAAGGGAGAACCGATAGAGGTACTCAATGTACCCTCGGCCACACACCGTCAGGTGGCTTGCGGAGTATGAGTGTAGATATAGATGTAGAAGTTCAAATGGCTCTGAGCACTATCGGACTTAACTTCTATGGTCGTCAGTCCCCTAGAACTTAAAACTACTTAAACTTAACTAACCTGAGGATATCGCACACATTCATGCCCGAGGCGGGAATCGAACCTGCGACCGTAGCGGTCGCGCGTATCCAGACTGTAGCGCCTAGAACCGCTGGGCTCACAGGAAGTATTGTAACGCCCCAGCGACCGCCTTAAAGTCAATTAAGAAAGAACATGAAGTAGGGAAAGTTATCTCGGCAGTTACGACATCTTTGGCGATGAGCTAACACGAAAGAGTTTTGTCAACAACTACATTGTACACCACTGAGCATATTTGTTAGCGAGACAGAAAGAAGAAACATCGTATTTCAGCAATGGACAAATATCCATGTGACAAATGTGAAATTAATATCTCAAAAGTTAAGTCCAAAGTAATGTCATCAGAGATAACTTTTATGTGGAAGAGAGTTGTAAGCGCAACGAAGAAATTCAATGCGCCTACAATGCTCTTCCACAGAAGAAGTCGCTTGCTGGAACTCATCTAGTGCAGACGGACGAGAGCAGTTCTGATCTGAATGATTGAGATTGCGAATCGTGACGAGATTGTTTGCGAGTTTAGAAGTGTTTGTTGCGTGACGGGATTCAAGGCTTAAGAAGCTGATTTTATGAACTGAGACAGGAACAGATAGACTCATTTAACCGTGCACTACGGCTTAATTGAAATCTAATAACGGAATTAGTGAACATTGGACTTGACTTTAAATTAGTTGGACCTTAAGGAGAAGTGAACATTCTATGAAAGAACACACGCAGTTAGTCTTGAGTAGGACCCATGTTCACGACATCATGAAGATAAAACAATTACGCTAAAGTGTCGAGTTGTGGTAATTGTCAAGAAACTATGACTCAATCGGACTGACTTAACGAAGTGGTGCGGGAGTTATAAGTATTTAGTGGCAAAATAACAATAAACTGTTCGTTACCAGTTAAATACCCGGTGTGGACTACATCACTAGTTTTATAAATGACTAAATCAACGACTACTCATGAAAGACTATTTCATTGAAGTGCAAATATTCACGTCATTAGTTGAGAAGTGAACTTTAAAATATTTTCGTATTACGACGCAATCTTACAAAGACTGAATCAAAGAGTATCTCTGGATCTCGCTGCATACCAGCACAACAATTCCATAGCAACGACACAACAGCGTAAGAAAAAACTGTTAACTAAAATATTTCCTCGCAATCAGTGGTATGTGCTATGCGAACGAGAGAAGAATTAATAACTACTGCAAACCCGGGCAATTAACAATACAATAATAATAAAAAGCATCAATTATACGAGTTCGCATAAGTGGAAACGCTGCGGACTTGTAATTGAGATACAACGACCACGCCTTTTCGGAAGTTTTTCAGGTAGCAGCTCTACGGCGTCGACTACATCAGCACGCTGTTGGAGTCCGGGAGCACGAGCCACACACACCATTTGGCGCCCCAACGCGACAGGTTAAATTACTCTTAACAGCAACAAACACGCCACCGCCAACCGTGTTTAGCCTACCTTTTCGGAACACCGTTACGTTCCTCGCAAAAAATTTCGGCTGGGCTTATATCCGGCTTCAGCCAGCTTTCAGTGCCTATAACGATTTGAGCATCAGTGCTTTCTATTAGCGCTTGGAGCTCTGGTACTTACCCAACACAGCTACGACAATTTACAACTGTTACAGCAACGGTTCCTGTATCTGTGTTCTTCCTGTGTTCAGCCTGCACCCTTTGTGACTGAAGCCCAGCCTTTGTTTTCCCGAGACCCTCTAACCTAAAAAACCGCCCAGTCCACGCCACACAGCTCCTGCTACCCGTGTAGCCGCCTCCTGCGTATGGTTGACACCTGACCTATTCAGCGGAACCCAAAACCCAACCACCAAGTCAAGTCAAGGAATCTGCAGCCTACACGGTCGCAGAACCGTCTGAGCCTCTGATTGAGACCCTCCACTCGGCTCTGTACCAGAGGTCCACAATTGGTCCTGTCGACTATGCTGCAAATGGTCAGCTCCGCTCTCATCTTGCAAGCAAGACTGGCAGCCTTTACCACTTCTGTTAGCTGCTCGAAACCAGAGAGAATCTCTTCTGATCCAAAGTGACACACATCACTGATAGAGGCATGAGCAACCACCTGCAGATGGCTGCACCCTGTACTCTTCATGGCATCCGGGAGTACCCTTTCCACATCTGAAATGATTCCACCTGGTATGCATACGGAGTGCACATTGGTTTTCTTAACCTTCCTTGTCAGCCAAGTCCCTAAGGGGCCCCATAACGCGCCTAACGTTGGAGCTCCCAACTACCAATAGTCCCACCCTCTGCGATTGGCCAGATCTTGCAGGCTGAGTGGTTTCCTCTGAAACAGGACAGGCGAGAGCATCCGGCTCAGTGACAGTGTCAGCCACAGACAGCACCTGGAACCTGTTTTGTCAGACAAATCTGGGAAGTCTATCGCCGCTTGCTTCGCCCCGGGGCGACCTCCCACTCGACCACTGGTGAGGGGTCAGCCTCAGTGCGAGCAGTAACTGGGTTGGCCACCGGTGAGGACCGATCGGAGGACTCTGACGCGCTGGACGTCCGTTGGATCCCCACGGCCGGCCCACAACAGTGGTGCCCATCCACTGCAGCCTCAAGCTGTGTAACCGAAGCCATCACAGCCTGAAGCTGAGAGCGAAGTGTCACCAACTCGGCTCGCATCCGCACACAACAATCGCAGTCCCTGTCCATACCAAAGACCGTGGAAAACCAAACTACGGAGATAAACGGACTATCAACACGTGCTGCGCAACTCTAATGTAGGCCCTGACGAAAACGCACGAACTGTGTCTAGTAATACGCAGGTGTTCAAGAACGTAACTACCAAAGCACTCAGGTGAAACTAAATAATTTGCCCCTGATAAGGAACTTCGTTGTAGCTTTGTTCTTTACAAAGATATGAACAGTGGCATAACTTTTTTAAATGGTATCCTGTATTTTTTATTCGGTAATTCATTTCACCTCCTAAACATCTATTCAAAAATGTATCACAGTGTATCATTCACTGAAACACAATGTTCTTAATTACGTAACGCAACAATGACATTGACGCTCCCAGCGCTTAGTGCAAGTACTCAGGGTAATGGAACACATCCACGTGCTGACGTTGACAGAGGACAAATGTAAACATAAGTAGAATGCACATCCGTCATTCCGTCAACCATCGTCAGTTGAAGAATTGTGTGAGTAGAATGCACACCAACGAAGAGAAGGTAGAAATACCACTCATCTGTGGGGAATGTAAGTTAGCAGAACAGTATCTGCAGTACTGTTTTCTTATGTATGCGTACATTTAGTACAGTAGAGTAGGCATGCAGTAAAGGCTGTCCTTCCTACAAACTCCACAGACATAATGTTTCTTTTATTGTTGTTGTTGAAGGTAGGCGAAATGCTACGCAGGCAGCGGAACTATACAGAGAGCGATATCCCGACAAGAACACACCTTCCCGACGGATGTTTTCTCGTCTTGTTGCGACGCTTCAGGAAACGGGAAGTTTCAACCCACGACAATGCAATCGTCGTAGCACTCGCACAAACTAAGCTGCCGAAATTACTGTTCTCGCTTCCGTTGCTATGAATCCACATGTGAGGACTGTGACAACTTGAACACGAGATTGGCATTCCTAAAACCAGTGTACATCGTATTCTTACATGTCACGGGTTCCATCCTTACCATGTACACCTGCATCAAGAATTGCGTGGGAATGATTTCCAGAATCGTGTACAGTTCTCTCTGTGGGCTCAGCAGCAAATCCTCGCCAACCCGAACTACTTCTCCAGTGTTCTGTTTACCGATGAATGTTCCTTCCCAAACAAAGGACAGGTAAATACAAGGAACATGCATTATTGGTCCAGCGACAACCCACGATGGCTTAGACAGGTGGAACATCAGCTTCATTGGAGAGTTAACGTCTGGTGTGGGATGCTTCGTACCACAATTATTGGCCCTTATTTCATCAATGGTAGTCTAAACGGCACAGCGTATGCCAACTTCTTCAGACGAATCCTTCCTCCTCTTCTGGATGAAGTACCACTAGGAATCGGAATGCTTATGTGATATCAACACGGTGGATGTCCAGCACACAGTGTCTTGCATGTACGTCATGTTCTGAACCGAAGGTATCCTTACAGATGGATTGGTCGAGGAGGAACAGTTACTTGACCTGCCAGGTCATCTGATTTAAATTCTTTGGACTTTTTTCGTTGTGGATGCACTAAAGACTTCTCTATCGCGTTATTCAAACAACTCCAGAGGACATGCAGGAACGTATCGTGCTTGCTTGTAATTCTCTTCAGCAGGCAACACTGGGAGCAGTAAATAATTCTTTCATTCAACGAGTGCACCAGTGGATCGTTGTCCAGGGTCACCACTGTGAGCACCTTTGAATGTTCTACTCCTGGACAATGGTACAGGAGAGTCAAAGTCAATTTTGTGTTAGGTTTTTACTTGGTTTTCGTTTGGTTTCTGACAACTCCAGCAAGTGGACGAGTTTGTGATCTCGGGTTCAATGTCAGTGTTGTGTTATGTAATTAGTAACGTTGTGTTTCAGTGAATGGTACACTGTGATAAATTTTTGAATAGCTCTTTAGGAGATGAAATGAATTACCGAATAAAAATAAAGGGTGCCATTTAAAAAAGTCATACCGCTGTTCATATCTTTGTAAAAAGCAAAGCTACAACGAAGGCAATCGTGCTGATTGATGTCCCCCTGACGGCTAAAGAATATTTGCTTGAAACATTTTGTAATTTGTTTAGTGTTGGCAGAAGAGCCAACACCGTGTTACTACAGGAGGCCGAAATGCACGCGTTTAAACTCACGCAGGCTGGCGTGAGGTCTGGAACAGGTAAAGTAATTATTCTATCAAGAAAAGTACGTAGCTTCTGGAATACTTAACTTTAATCCATAATTGGTGAACATCGCTCTTGATGATACACGAATTACAATATCAATAGCAAATGATAATGGCACCTTGTTAGATCGTAGCAAATGACGTAGCTGAGGGCTATGCTAACTATCATCTCGGCAAATGAGAGCGTAATTGTCAGTGAACCATCGCTAGCAAAGTCGGCTGTACAAGTGGGGCGAGTGCTAGGACGTCTCTCTAGACCTGCCGTGTGGCGGCGCTCGGTCTGCAATCACTGACAGTGGCGACACGCGGGTCCGACGTATACTAACGGACCGCGGCCGATTTAAAAGCCTACCACCTAGCAAGTGTGGTGTCTGGCGGTGACACCACAATTTGCATCTGGACAAACAGTTATTTATGGTGGTCAAGATAAATGGGACACCGTGTAGATTGCTCCAGGCGCTTTTTCCAATAAAACATTTCCTTCGCTAGTATCACTCTCTGTTTCATGGTGACTATCACCTATCACGAAATCTGGATCATCATCAGAATCGTCAAATGTGTTGTCATCGATCACATTTTCCTCTTCATCTAAATCCTGTAACTGCGCTTGCACCCGAGCTTCCAAATCTGGGTTAGCTGCAGGTATGTTACTCTTCTTAGAAAGTCGATCCATGTTATACCTGAAATATGACATAAATTCAGGCATAGAAGGAGACGCTATAACATAGCAGCCTCTGAAAGCAGAATATGTCGTAATTAGAAACATGCGGTCTATTGGATCTACCAAATTCTTGTACGTAATACGAAACAAGTGGTATCTCAGGCACACAACTTCGCGCACTCCTCTAAACAATACTCTGTATGTCTTCACTGACGAAGTAAAACTGATTGTTGACTGCTGCTTTACACGTGGCAAGCCTTGCGGCGAAGGTACTGGGAAAGTGAAGCCGCGCTTTTTTGCAGTGCTACCACGCTCGACATTTATAATAAACGAGGGGTCCGAGGGACCGATCGGTCGGCGTCAACAAAATATTTTCGTATTTGGAGGAGAAAGCTTTGGCGATTAAAATTTCGTGAGACGCAGCGGAAAACGCCTTTGTGCTAATGATGTCCACCCAAAATCCTGTATCGCATTAGTGAAACTCTGTCCCCTACTTCACAATAATACAAAATGTGCTGCTTTTCTCTGAATTTTCTCGATGCACTCCGTTAACCGTATCTTGTGAGGATCCCACAGCGCGCAGCGGTAGACCAAATGAGGACGGACAAGCGCAGTGTAGGCAGTCTCTTTAGTGGACCTGTTACATTTCCTAAATGTCTTTGATTAGCCTTGCCCACAACATTTTCTGTGTCCCGATTTAAGTTGTTCATAACTATAGTTCCTAGGTATTTAGTTGAATTTGCGGCCTTAAGATTTGACTGATTTATCGTGCAACCGAAGTCTAACGGATTCCATTTTGCACTCAAGTGGATGACGTCAAACTTTTCGTTACGTAGGGTCAATTGCCAATTTTTGCACCGTAGAGATATTTCTTCTAAATCGTTCTACAGTTTGGTTTGATCTTCTGATGACTTTACTACTCAATAAACGACAGCATCATCGGCAAACCTATGACGGCTGTTCAGATTGTCTCCAAAATCATTTATATGGATAAGGAACAGGAGACGGCCAATCACTACCTTGCAGAACGACAGAAACCACATCTGTTTTACTCGACGACTTTCCATCAATTACTAGTAACTGTGACAGGAAATCGCGAATCCAGTCGCATAACCGAGACGATATTCCATAAGCTAGCAATTTCGCTACAAGTTCCTTGTGTGGTATAGTGTCAAAGGCCTGTGAGTGTTTTAACGTGAGATTCATTAAGAATACAATAAACTTTTACGAAATGCTGATGACCAATTAACAGACTGTATGTTGCTCTCCTGACTCACATTAAGAAAAAGATGTTAACATTTCCGCTGTCAGCACGCAGCACAATTATCTTTCCGTCCCTCCACAAACCATGCAGTCTTACCCTCTTCTCTGTTGGGTGTCTGGAGGTGGTCTTTATCCGACAGTGGCTGTGTAATCGGATGTTTTTTTCTTCCACTTTGCCTAACTAGGGGCAATGTGACATTTTAAATTGCTTCTAATTTGCTATCTTTACTCCATGTCTCTTTTGTTTCTTCAGACCACTTCACGCTTGTCCTTTAACTGGTTCTGCCTTGAAATATTACAAAATTTGCTTCTGAAATATATCTTTTTCTGCTGCTTGTTATGCTTTTATGTTCTTCATTACTGAGTCTTTTTTTAACATAATTAATCCAGTTTGTTGTACATTTCTTTTCCCATAGATATTTGAAGATCTGTTTTGGACGCCAATTGTCACTGATCATGCATGGTTGTCTTTTTCCTTACTATTCTGTTCTTTTTATATATTTTCAAATATTCTGCCATTGTTTCTTTTTGAAACTGAACTATTCCGCACGTCTTATAATATTTCTACGAGGGTCACTCCAAAAGAAATGCACGCTATTTTTTTAAATCCATCTTTCATTCTACATGTTTGAAAGTTTTATAGTGTGTAGATACATCCTTTAGGAACAATATTTTCATCTCTCCACATAATTTCCATCACTCTCAACTGCCTTACGCCATCTTGGAACCAGTGCCTATATACCCGCGCGGTAAAATTCTGGACCAACCTGTTGGAGCCACTGTTTGGCAGCGTGCACAAGGGACTCATCTTCAAACCTTGTTTCACGAAGAGAGTCTTTCAGTTTCCCAAAGAGATGATACCTGGAGCCAGGTCAGGACCATAAGGCGGGTGTTTCAGTGTTGTCCCTCCGAGTTTTGTGATCGCTTACATGGTTTTTTGACTGGCATGTGCCCGTGCATTGTCGTGCAACAGCAAACATCCTGCTTTTGCCGATGTGGTCGAACTCGACTCAGTCGAGCTTGAAGTTTCTTCAGTGTCGTCACATATGCTTCAGAATTTATGGTGGTTCCACTTGGCACGATGTCCACAAGGAAGAGTCCTTCGGAATCGAAAAACACCGTAGCCATAACTTTTCCAGCAGAAGGTGTGGTTTTGAATTTTTTTTTTTTGCGTGGGTGAATTTGCGTGGTGCCACTCCATTGATTGCCGCTTCGTCTCTGGTGAAAAATGATGGAGCCATGTTGCATCACCTGTGACAATTCTTCCAAGAAATTCATCTCCAACATTCTCGTACTGTTCCAAAAGTTCGCTGCATACCGTTTCCCTTGTTTCTTTGTGAGCCACTGTCAACATCCTGGGAACCAACCTGGCACAAACCATTTTTAACGCCAACACTTTCAGTATTCTGCAAACACTTGCGTCCCCTATCCCAACGTAGTGTGACAATTCGTTCACTGTGATGCTTCTGTCAGCAGTTACCAATTCGTTAACTCTCTGCACATTGTCTGGAGTGTGTGCAGTACGAGGCGTGCCGCTGTGAGGGCAATCCTCAATATTGCCGTGCCCGCTTTCATCACGTAACCTGCTTGCCCACCGACTAACTGTACTGCGATCGACAGCAGCATGTCCATACACCTTTTTCAACCTCTTGTGGATGTTTCCCACGGCCTCATTTTCACAGTACAAGAATTCTATGACAGCACGTTGCTTCTGACGAGCGTCAAGTGTAGCAGCCATCTTGAAGACATGCTGTGACGGCGCGACTCACGGGAACCGGTTGAACTAAGTTTCAAAACAAGTGGGAAGGATGTATCTATACACTGTAAAACTTACACACATGCAGAATGAAAACTGTATTTTTACAAAAATAGTGTGCATTTCTTTTGGAATGGCCCTCGTACTTTGTCACTTACATAGAGTCAATCTGATTTCCCTTACCTTTGCATTCCTTGATATGTTCTTTTTATTTTAAAATTATACACTGAAGTGACAAAAGTCACGGGATAATGATATGCCCGCATACAGATGGCGGCAGTATCGCGTACACAAGGTACAAAAGGGCAGTGCATTGCTGGAGCTATCATTTGTACTCCGGTGATTCATGTGAAAAGGTTTCCGACGTGGTTATGGTGCACAGTGGGAATTAACAGACTCTGAACACGAAATGATAGTTCGAGCTAGATGTATGGGACATACAGTTTTGGAAATCGTTTAGAAATTCAATATTCCGAGATCCACAGCGTCAAAAGCGTGCCGAGAGTACCGAATTTCAGACATCAACTGTCACCACAGATAACACAGTGGCCGACGGTCTTCACTTAACGACCGAGAGCAGCAGCGTTTGCTTAGAGTTGTGAGTGCTAACAGACAAGCATCACTGCGTGATATAACCGCAGAAATCAATGTGGGATGTACGACGAACGTATCCATTAGGAGAGTGCGGCGAAATTTGGCGCTAATGGGCTATGGCAGCAGACGACCTACATGAGTGCCTCCCCTAGGCTCGTGACCCTATTGGCTGAACCTTCGATGATTGGAAAACCGTAGCCTGGTTAGATGGGTCCCTATTTTAGTTGGTAAGAGCTGATGGTAGGGTTCGAGTGTGGTGCAGACCCCATAAAGCCATGGATGCAAGCTGGTGTTGGCTCCATAATGGTATGGGCTGTGTTTACATGGAATGGACTGGGCCCTCTGGTGAAACGGAATCGGCCATTGACTGGAAAAGGTTACGTTTGGCTACTTGGAGACCATTGTAGCCATTCATGGATTTCATGTTCCCAAACAACGATGGAATTTTTATGGATGACAACAGGTTGTGCCACTGGGCCAAAACTGTTCGCAATTGATTTTAAGGTCATTTGGACAGTTAGGGGGAATAATTTAGCCAGCAATATCACCCGCAATGAATCCTATCAAGCATTTATGGGACATAATTGAGACATCAGTTCGTGCACAAAATACATCAGCGGTAACACTTCTACAATATAGAGACAGCATGGCTCAGTGTATCTGCAGCGGATTTCCAACTGCTTGTTGAGTCCATGCCACGCCCAGTCAATGCACTACCCTCGGCAAAAGGGGGTTCGGAACGGTATTACGAGATATTGCATGTCTTTTGTCGCCTCAGTGTATATGTGGTGATTGAGCTGCACCTACCGATTCGTTTTATGCAATGTGCACTACGTCTGTACCAGTTCTGGTATCCAGAAAGACTATAGCCATGTAATCAATGTAAGTTCCCTCTCAGAACTTCGGCCGACTGTTAGTAAACAGAACCACACTGTCAAAAATACAGGTGAGGATTGGCCATGAGTTAACAGTATTTTTCGACGAAGACATACCTTACTTCTGCCGTACTTATCCATGTGTCCTCTAATTTCTCTGTGCAATTAGTAATCTGGCCACACAGATCATGGATGGCCCTGTAAGTTTATTCCGTATATAGTACTTAATGGTTTAGAGGTTATGTACTGTAAAATTGTTATTTTTCGATGGTGGAACACACTTTATATAGCAACGTTTCTAAATTATTTATAAAATATTAAGTACTATATACGGAATGAACTTACAGAGGCATCAAAAACCAAGTGACTGCACCGCTAATTACACAATGAAAGACTGGAAGCACAAGGACAAGTATGGCAGACATAAGGTATAGCTTGATCCAAAAATTCTGTGTAACCCATGGCCAATCCTCACTTGTATTATTTACAGTGTGGCTCTTTTTGCTGACAGTCGCCCAAAGCTCTGAGAGGTAACTTATATCGATTACGTAGCTGTCGCCTGTCTGGATACAGTTCCTGGCAAAGACGTAATGCGAATTGCATAAAACGAATCGGTCCTGCCACCTGAATCACCCTGTATTATGCCATATGCTTTTGTTTTTCATTTTTGTATCTTGACATATCCTCAAAAAAAAAATAGATTTTTTGTGTTCGTGGTATATTTCGCATTGTCTGCAGACGTTCTTCGACCTGTGCATTTGGCTATCTGACTGTCTGCTATTACTGTAATTGATTGTGCCTAAGTGTTCAACGCCGGCCGCGGTGGTCTCGCGGTTCTAGGCGCGCAGTCCGGAACCGCGCGACTGCTACGGTCGCAGGTTCGAATCCTGCCTCGGGCATGGATGTGTGTGATGTCCTTAGGTTAGTTAGGTTTAAGTCGCTCTAAGTTCTAGGGGACTGATGACCACAGCTGTTAAGTCCCATAGTGCTCAGAGCCAAGTGTTCAACACTGGTGTAAACAGCACAAACACCATCATCAGTTGCATACATTATGTATTTTTTATTCGAAACCTCTTTCCCAGTACTGTTTCGACCACGTCACAGCTATGTATGTGGAATGGAAACAAAAGAAGACCCACGTTTTTATTGTATTTGAATAGAATTTGTGTACCTTGTTTATGTCAGTATGTCCTGAAGAGCGACAGCTATCATGAGACACTAAGTTGAATATCTACCTCTTAGCGATCAGAGACAGCTGACGGTCGCGACACACAAACTACGGCTCTGCCTGCTGGCTTTTCGTAGGTGACTGCCGGCCGAAGTGGCCGTGCGGTTAAAGGCGCTGCAGTCTGGAACCGCAAGACCGCTACGGTCGCAGGTTCGAATCCTGCCTCGGGCATGGATGTTTGTGATGTCCTTAGGTTAGTTAGGTTTAACTAGTTCTAAGTTCTAGGGGACTAATGACCTCAGCAGTTGAGTCCCATAGTGCTCAGAGCCATCCATCGTAGGTGACTGACGGGCTGTTTCAACCCATATAGTACCGGGGCTGTTCACCGATATGCTCGTGCGAGATGGTTCACGCACACAACCGCAACAGTGAGCAACGGGTCGGCTCATGATAAGTAATGGCGGACGGACACGAGGGGAGGGATGAAGGTACAGACATGGGAAAGACGTAGTCATATAACGTTGTTCCTGTAGTATAACTTTGTTTATTACAACTAAAGATCACAACCAGAGATGTGATTTGGTAAACAAACAGTACGGTGTTACCTTCCTAATTCTTACATACAAAAGGATTACCTAAATTAGCTTTCTGCGAAAAGTAAATGAAAATTCTGTACCAGCTCGCTTCACACATTGGAGAAAAAATATTAATACCTTACTATAAATGCAAACATAGAAACGACTAACGACCCGGTTGCAGCAAGGAACGTCTTCAGTGGCAAGCTGCACCTTGCGCGTGTTGGTTCTGATACACGGTGAATGCCGGGCAAGAGAAAAATATCCCGCAAACGGTAGGGGAAATGTCCTTAGTTAACTCTCAATATGGAAGGGAAAATCACTTTCAAAAATAGCTGACATTGTTGGAAGAGGCTGGTAGCTGTGCAGACTATAATATCGCGACTTACAGAGAGAAATACTCTCATTAATAGCGAAAGAAGAGGTCGACGACAGAAGCTATCGTAAAAAAAAGATTCTAAATTGATAACTTCTGCTCAGTTCGGGAATGAAATCACATCAAGGGCTGCTCGTTATACGAGGATTGGAACTCAAATTGTGGCAACTATTTTTTCACAACCGATGCAAAAGAGTTACATGTTTTCACCTGTTACTGTCCAGCGTTGTGCAGAACCCGTTGCCAGCGATGTGGAAGGCGTAGTATACCGTTAGCACAGTCTGTTCTGTTGATGGTGCGAATGTAGCGGTCTACTGCCTGTCGAATCTCTGGAACAGTTCTGAAGCGAATGCCACGAAGTGGTTCCTTCACCTTCGGAATCAAAATCAAAATCACAAGGGTTTAAGTCCGAGGAGTATGGTGGATGGTACAGTACTTCCCAGTCCCATCGACCGAACAGGCGCTGTATGCGCCGGCGCTTTGTCGTGCAAAATGATGGGTGGGTTGCGCAGAAAGTGTTGTCGCTTCTTTCGGAAAGCGAATAGTAATACTGTGCATTGACGGTCTGCCGTGGAGGAACGTAACGCATTAGGATAACACCATCACAGTCGTACACGAGAATCACCATACTGGGGCTCCGACGCACTTTCGACTTTCGCAGCGACCCATAATGACGCCATTCGTTGGACTGGCGTTTCAGTTTGGGCTTCGTGACATTCGTTTCAGAACTGTTCCAGAGATTCGACAGGCAATAGACCACTCCATTCGCACCATCAATAGAACAGGCTCTGCTAACCGTATACTACGCCTTCCACATCGCTAACAATGGGTTCTACACAGAGCTGGTGACTATTTGGAAGGACAGGAGCAGGTGCAAACATGTAACTCTTTTGTATCGTTCGTGAATAAATAATTGCCACTGTTTAACTTCCAACCCTCCTATTTTAAGCAGCGCAGGTTATGGAGCTATAGCGCCTAGAAGAAAACCAGTCATCAGCGAAAAGAATAAGAAATTGAGACTTGAATTTCCTCGAGAGTGTATAAGCAGGCACACAAGTTTCTGCGACAAGGTACTATTCACAGATGAAAGTAATATTAACATAATTGTCAATGACAGCAGAATTTTGGTGTGGGGACTACCATATACTGAGATACATCCCAAACACATTCAACACATAGTAAAGCACAGGGGGGGACGAATTACGTATGGGGATGTATGGCTGCATCTGGGGTTGGGCAACTTGTTTTTGTTGAGGGAACGTGTATATATTTCAGTATTTAATATGTTAAAGGAGAATCTGCAAAAAGTGTTGACAGCTTGAGTTTAGATACAGATTACTACTTTCGACAAGACAATGGCGCTAAGCATACAGCGGAAATTGTTCGCCTGTGGGCGTTGCACCATACTCCCTATGTTCTCAAGATTCCAGCACAGAGGACATACCTTAATTCAGTGGAACATCTTTGAAGTACGATTGCGATTGAAAGAATGTTCAAAAAACATGAAATGTGAAGTAAGACTGCTCTGAAACGATGCCTACAAGAACAATGGGAAAATATAACCTCTGAGACAACCAAAAAAAACTGGTTCATTCCACGCGAAAGAGCTTCACAGATGTGATACATAGGAGAGGAATGCCTACAAAATATTAACATTGTCATTATATTTATGTACATTGTAATTTTCTTTGTATTTATAAATACTTTTCTCCCCACTGTGTGACTCCAGCTGCTACAGAATTTTTATTTGCTTTTTGCAAAAGGCTAATGTAGTTAATCCTTTCATACATACAGAGTAGGAAGGAAGCCCCCGTACTGTCATTTTACATCTCTGATTGTGACCTTGAGCTCCAAGAAATATTCTACGTGAACAAGAGTGCATGAATACTTTTTCCCATGACAAGCTGTGCACGAGAGACTGTTGTCGACAGAGTGTTTTCTGTAGCTACAATTGTCTATTCTGCAGAGATGTATCGCTTCTTGGTGGCTAATTAATGCCTTAATGCCTTTCGTAGCAAATGTATTTTTTAAGTCTGTTACAATGACGAGAAAGATCAATGAAATGATTTCTTTCAGTTTAAGAAGCTAATAATATTGGACAGCTAAGTGTGAAACATGATATTTCTGACGACTAATGGAGCCTTGTGATGAATGTCATTTTCGTACTAACAAGGAGAGGCGTCCAGCGGTGCTATCGACTTTTTGAAACTATCTATACGGTGATGTAGGCGACGATCCCAGGTATCACACTTTGCAGCCATTCACCCTGGTGTGCACATTTTTACGAGTACTTGACGAAAACAAAAACAGAACTTCATGTGATTTTTAATAGCGTTAAAAAAGGTCCATAATAT
This sequence comes from Schistocerca americana, assembly GCF_021461395.2. Classification (NCBI taxonomy): domain Eukaryota; kingdom Metazoa; phylum Arthropoda; class Insecta; order Orthoptera; family Acrididae; genus Schistocerca; species Schistocerca americana. The sequence continues at coordinate 180,314,460 of NC_060127.1, read as the reverse complement.
AGTACGATTTCTTGGTGTTTTGAATGAAAATGATGATCAAAGCCATTTCGATGAAGACTGAAAAATAAGAAAAACCTACTGCACCTGTTGAGATTCTGCCTGACAACCTCCTGCATGCATATTTGCTGTGCTACCCACTTCAGCACAAAACCACACCAACAAGTTTTGAAATAAGATCGGTTTGTCTTTCACGGCTATTTCATTCAAACGTGGAAACATAAAACGGGATATCATTGAATACTACTTATTTTACTTTTCACTGAAGTATCAATGGCTGAACCTTTTTTGGAGCTCTGCTAATTCAAACATAAGCTTTCAAGTTGAACTCCTTCAGTAAGCTTCTGTGAGTGCATTTCATTCTCTTCATTGTGGAAAAAAAGTTCGTGCCACAAGTATGTAGTTTCAAACATCGACATAATCGTAGTTGAAAAATGGTTAAGTAGAGGTAATTTACGTTTAGAAAACTTTATACAATCTACAAGACTTATTTTACTATGAAACTTATCACACAACTGCCTGTCACACTTATTTAGGCCTGTAAGCTCTGACCGTAGCCAGTCATCCTGCTCTGATCTCTTGTAATTTGATGTCTGTGTGTATGACCCTCGCTTTGAAGTTGCTAAGCTGGCATCATGCTGCTTTTCATAAATTTAAAGTGATGTGCTATCCGCTTTTAGCGGACCATCATTGTAATTTGATGTCTGTGTGTATGACCCTCGCTTTGAAGTTGCTAAGCTGGCATCATGCTGCTTTTCATAAATTTAAAGTGATGTGCTATCCGCTTTTAGCGGACCATCATGAAATGCGGGGAGTAGCACACAATTGGTTCACATCTTACTTTAACAATAGACAACAAAAGGTCATTATCCACAGTGTTGAGAATGGCTATGGTGTGGAGTCTGAGTGGGTCACAGTCAGATGGGGGGTGCCCCAGGGATCAGTGCTGTGGCCACTGCTGTTCCTAATTTAAATAAACGTATGCCCTCTTGTATTGCAGGTGATTCTGAAATATTTCTCTTTGCTGATGACACTAGCTTGTTAGTAAACGATGCTGTGTGCACCACTGGCACTGTTTCAAATAGTGCAGCTCATGGATTATAAAAAAAATAAACTAGTGCAAAATTACAGTTCCTGACACACAATTAAACAAAATGGACGTTTCAAATTTTTCAGAATGAGCATATGATAAGTGAAACTGAACAGTTCAAATTTATAGGTGTTCAGATAAATAGTAAACTATCGTGCATAGCCCACATTTAAAGACTTAATGCTGTCATTTTTGCTATTCGAACGGTATCTGAAGTAAGTGATACTTCGACACGAAAAGTAATCTGCTTATTTTCATTCGATTGTGATATATGGTATTATATTTTGGGGTAACTCTTCCCTTCCTCACAGGACATTTTTGGCTTAGACGTTGACAGTCTGGGCAAGAAGTGGTATACGTTCGCAAACCTCTTGTCGATGCTTGTTCATTGCTCTGGTCATTCTGCCATTGGTATCTCAGTATATATATTCTTTGCTGTCGCTTCTTGTAAACAGTACCAGCCTATTCACATGAATTAGCAGCTTTCTCACAGTTAATACTAGGCAGAAATTCAATTTGCATTTGGATCGCACTTCCTCGATTCTAGCGTGGAAAGATGTGCACTATAATGCTGCATCCATTTTCAGCAAGCTACCGCAAGAATTCAAAGATCTTAGTAGCAGTCCACGAGCCTTCAAATCGAAATTGAAGAGTTTTCTTATTGGTCACTCCTTCTATTCTGTCGAGAAGTTCCTTGAAAAATTAAGCTGATTCCTGTGTTATATTGTTGAGTACATGAACTTATGGCTCGTCTTTTTTTGGGTTCATAAACATTTTATTGTATCTGTTCTTACTTTTATGTTGTAATTTCTTGTACTGATACGTTCCATGATCATGGAGATTTGCTTCTCAGTTTGGTCCCATGGAGCTAGATGTGTAAAATAAAATAAAACACTGCGCCATAAATACAAGCTGTTATCAAAAAAAGGGCAAATAATTTTATTAGAAACAAAATAATATTCTTGTATGGAATTTGATTTAATCTCCTTCAAAGTACCGTCGTTGGCTAGCAGTGATCTTATCACAACTGTGAATCAATGACTGGAACCGTTTCTCGAATATCTCTTTTGAAAGAGCATTCAGCTGTTCCGTCACGGTCCTCTAAACGTCAGGAACGGAGTCAAACTTTTTCCTTTAAGCATGGTTATAATTTATGGAAGAGCCAGACGTCGCACGGTGCTAAATCAGGCAATTAAAACGGATATGGACAGGCAGGAACACATTTCCCGGCCAAAAACTAGCGAATCAAAAGCGAGATGTTGCATGGTGCGTTGTTGTGGTGAAGAAGGAAGCCATTCACCTATTTTTCTGGTCTCTTTCTTCGCACATCGATTCACGATTGTCACAATATGTCCTTGTAAAATTCGCCGTTTACAGTTGTTCGCCGTGGAACGGACTCTGATAGCATTATGCTCCCAGTATTGAAAAAAAGAATGATGGCCATGTCTTTGATACTCGCTTTTGTCTGGCATGCTTTTTTAGAGCGAGGAGATTTACTGGTTCTCCATTAGGAACTCTGAAGTTTCGCCTCAGGGTCACACCCACTGACCAAAATTTCATATCTAATTACAATTTAGGGCATGAAGCGGGGGTCTGAATGAAGAAAATCCTTCAACTCCGTGCAAACTGACACAATTTTCCTTCTGTTCATCACTCAAAATATCTGGGAACAAATTTTGCACTCATGTGATTTGAAGGATGTTGTTATGGGTGGCCAGTATCATCTATCTACAACACAAATGCAATTTTGGATTAATACAGTTCTTTATTTACATGAACATTTACTTGGATAGAGTTCATGTGTCATGGTACAAGTTCATCAGTAATACTCCTCTTTAGACAATATCGATAATCTTGCTATTACAAACTTTAGTCTCACTACTAGTCCCGTTTTAATCACAAATCTTGTTGCTATGTACTGTCATAGCCTGTTACATGAACTGAGCCCGGTGTGCGAAGATACTGACAGAGGCCAAACTGGAAGAGTGATTCAGTGAGGACCTCCAGTCGGCAGCAGAGGCCTAAATACTTGGTGTCGAGAGGGCGTTGCGGACATGTTGCTTGGGGGTGTGTCTCTGGCCTCTCTCATGATAATCGCGCTTGAGGCAGTACCTACTATCGATCTGTGTGCTTCATCTTTGCTGACCAGTGAGCTGGCGACAGCTTATGCCGGCACGTGATTTGCAAATTATTGGTTGTAATGCCATACACGGACTTGTATGAGATGCTACATTCTTCCGTAATCTCTCAGATAGTTGTTCGCCTATTTGAACGAACAACTATTGCCAATTTTTGCACATTATCTTCTGTTATTGATGTTAATGGACGACCCGAACTTTGCTCATGTTCTCCTGACTCGTTTCCGCTTTTAGATAGTATTATCGACATATACCAAATCCAGCATTGCTGAGTTTCTTTGGCACTTTTTTACAACTTGAAACAGAACTTGACGCTCTTCCGTTGTTCGAATTTCACGATGCGCAATGGACTGTGTAAACACACCTCACTCCAGCGTCTCTGGAAGCTGTGTGAGAAGTCAGAACATATTCCAACTTAACACTGCCTGTCTCAACAGATCACGCTATCGTAATTACATGAAATGATTGTAGTGTCAGTTATTGCTGCTAAAAAATTCATTCACAGTATTTTTATTTTATACTTTCTGTATATTCTTACGTTTGAGGCCAAACAAAGGCAAGGAAAGCGTTTCTGAGGAAGAGAAATTTGTTATCATCGAGTATAGATTTAAGTGTCAGGAAGTCGTTTCAAAAGTATTTGTGTGGAGTATAGCCATGTATGAAAGTGAAACATGGACGACAAATAGTTTAGACATGAAGAGAATAGAAGCTTTCGAAATGTGGTGTTACAGAAGAATGCTGAAGATTAGATGGATGGATCATATAACTGATGAATAGCTATTGAATAGAATTGGGGAGAAGAGAAATTTGTGGCACAACTTGACTAGAAGAAGGGATCGGTTGATAGGACATTTTCTGAGCCATCAAGGGATTACCAGTTTAGTATTGGAGGGCAGCGCAGAGGATAAAAATCGTAGAGGGAGACCAGGAGGTGAATACACTAAGCAGATTCAGAAGGATGTAGCTTGAAGTAGGTACTTAAAGATGAAGAAGCTTGCACAGGATAGAGGAGCATGGAGAGCTGCATCAAACCAGTCTCTGGACTGAAGACCACAACAACAACAACAACAGCTATACGCGGCGGACGCGTTGTTCCCAGCCTTGGCAGCAGCGCTGAAAGGTGTCAACTGGGAGGCCATTTCACAGAGGGTCAGACTCTTTTCTTCAAAGTCCCAAAATGCGTTCCTTTAAGAGATTTTTCGATTTTGGGAAAAGAAAAAAATCACACGGGCTGAGATCAGATGAATAGGGGGGGGAGGGGGGGGAGGGGGCTGTGGAACAAACGAAATGCTGAACAGGAGGCCTGTGGAACAACAGAAACGCCTTTTGAAGTAAAAAATTCCGTGGTGGAAGTGGTCATGTGACGTGGAGCGTTGTCAAGATGCAGCATCCATTTGTCTGCAATGTATGGTCTCAATCGACTCGCCCTTTTTAATAGCGTTTCAATGATTTTTTTTTTTGTAAAACACTTCATTGACAGTTTGTCCTTAACAAATTCGTTATGCATGATACCGCCACGTTCAAAAATGCAAATCAGCGTTGTTTTGGTCTTTGGTTTGCTCATTCGGGCTTTTTCCTGTCGAGAAGATGTCTCAGTGTGACACTCCCCACTTTGCCGCTTTTCTCAGAAAGATTCAAGATTCATCACCTGCGATCACATGACTGACCCGTCCGTGGTCATTGACAGCCCTCGGAAGAAGATTAACGCACATGTTTCTTCATTTGTCCTTCTGCTTACTTGTAAAGTTTTGTGGCATCATTTTGGCAGAAACTGTTCGGATGTGCAAAACTTTGGTCAAAATCTGATGTATGGTGAAAGCGTTTAACAGGTCTCCCTTAATCCTTATTGTTAAGTTTCGGGCTAATATCACAAGAGCACGCACACATTCGACGTTTTCGCCAGTATTTTAAGTTGAACGTCTCCCTGAGCGAGGTTCATTTTCAATGTCAACTCGAGCTTCCAAAAATGATTTGTGCCAGCGAAAAAGTTGCGCTGTTGATAGCGAGTGTTCTCCATAAACCTGTTTCAAGTTTTCATGTTTCACACTCGTGGATTCTCTCAACACAAAACTTCACAGCATAACTTCACTAGTAAGAAGGCTGTTTAGGTTTTTATATTGGTAACGCCACGTGCTGTGTGCACTCTGTGGCTGGTTTGTATTGTTGGAATTTGCTGTTGTAGTGTTGGGCAGTTGGCTGTTAACAGCGCATAGCGTTGCGCAGTTGGAGGTGAGCCGCCAGCAGTGGTGGACGTAGGGAGAGAGATGACAGAACTTTAAAAGCGGACGATCTGGACGTGTGTCCGCCAGAAAGAGTATATATATATATATATATATATATATATATATATATATATATATATATATATATATATAAAAAATGACATTTCAACACTATTAAGGTAAATGCATTGTTTGTTCTCTATCAAAATCTTTCATTTGCTAACTATGCCTATCAGTAGTTAGTGCCTTCAGTAGTTAGAATCTTTTATTTAGCTGGCAGTAGTGACGCTTGCAGTAGTTCGAGTAACGAAGATTTTTGTGAGGTAAGTGATTCATGAAAAATATAGGTTATTGTTAGCAGGGCCATTCTTTTGTAGGGATTATTGATCGTCAGATTGCGTTGCGTTAAAATATTGTGTGTCTTTTTAGTGATGATCAGAGTAAGCAAAGAGAGAAATGCCTGAGTACGTTCAGTTTTGTTCAGCCGTTTGAAAATCAAATAACGTAAGGGGTTTATCAGCACAGTAATTCATTAATTTTTCTAAGGTGACGTTTCATATGATGGCGCTCTCAAAAGTCAGTTGATGGCTGTACATAGCTGAACATGGACTGAGCAATTGGAAGTGATGAAGACACAGGTTTACACAAGTAGAGCCACAAAGCCTTGCCAGATAGCTCGCCGTGTTGTCAGTCTCATTACTACTGTCTCACCACCTCGTAAGATCATTAATGTGAAGACAGCGCCAAGGACGCCCGTACGATAGTTTGTAGGAGGGAGCCTCGAGCTGGAGGCATCGAGGGCTTTTATATTTTGGAAGACGAATAGTGGTTTGTAGGTAACCACAAATAAGTTTCGGTTCTGACCCTTTAAAAACCAGAGTAATACCGACTTTTAAATCATTTTCTCGAAACAAAAACACCTGAATATACTATATTTTTTCCTTCCTTCCCATGTCAGCTAGAAGGGGGCTGCAGCCGGCTTGCGCCCCCGGTATGAGCGCCCTTGGATAGTGCACACTTTGTACTTCCCTGGCACTGCGTAAAGATGTCTGACCATTTCGTTTCACAGCAAGGGCTAGCTTCGTTATCATGCTCGCCAGGCTGCCTCCTGAACAAGCCTGATGAGTGATCAACATTATCACATGATCAGTTTGGGCTGTAGATGCTCTTGCGAACAGCAATAACAACTTATCAATACAGGGATGGGAAAGAGAACACCAGGACTGGAACATGGATGAATGGCAATGGCTTCTCTTTGCCAAGGAGTTTAGGCTTTTGGTGATGCACGATCATCGTAAGGGTGTGTGGCGCCTTCTGGGCATGAAAACACGTTTCTACGTGCAGTTGCGATATAAGTTCACAAATTAAATGTACTGTGACCAAAACGGGCTGTGTTTGTTTTTTGGAAGTTGGCAACACCGAGTAGTAGAGGGGGATCCCCTGACCAGAGCGAGTAACGCCGGAACACAGCAGTAGGTAAACTCATGTTGTAGTGTCCAGTTGAGCGAAAGAGTTCAGCAAGACATTCCGCCTAGTGCAAGCAACGGGCTGTGATCCGCTTCCTATTCGTGGAAGTAATAGTGCCTACCTAATGTTTTTCGCAAATCAAAACGGTTTACAACGAAGATGTTAGGAACAGAACGAGTGTGTGTGGGATTTAGGAAAGGCAGAACAAATATTCATGACGAACAGGGGAGTGGATGACCTATTCATTTTGATTGATGAGTTGGTGCAAAAAAATAGAGGAAAGTGTTCGTGAAGACCACCGATTGACAGTGGATGAAATTTGTGTCATGTTCCTACAACTTTCCAGAACTGTCTTATAAGAGACACTCACAGAAACACAGGGGTACCGACTTCGTACACAAAGATAAGCAGAGGTAGGCCACCGACTGGTGCGGCAACTGTCGTCATAGGAAAGCTGGAAAGGAGAAGAAATGACTAGCGACCAACAAAGTAAACAGAAGATTTACTCTATTTGTATTTTTCGAAGTGTACGAAGAGTCATTACAAATAATACAGCAAGAGATAGAGTCCTGCTCTCATTGTCAAGAAGGAAGAGGCTGTACTGAGCGCAAAAGATGGTGTCGTAGCGAAGGGGCTCATGATTTCAAACAAATATTGTGCTGATACAAAGAATAATAAAATTAATCATAACACCAAATCCCGACGCTAAACCGCCAACCATCAACGAAATAGTAGAAATTATCAAGACACTGAAAAACAATAGAGCCCCAGGAGAAGATGGAATTATTGCAGAGCTATGGAAACTAAATGATGAAAGATTAACAGGAAAAAATCCACAAAATCATATTAAACATTTGGGAAACAGAACAGATCCCTTCTGAATGGAAATGCACGCTTCCATCCACTCCACAAAAAAGGGGACAAAACTGAACCAAATAATTACAGGGGTATCTTACTCGTGCCGGTCACATATAAAATCCTATCAAAAGTTCTCATGAATAGATTAAAGAACAAGCTGACCCACAAATAGGAGAGTACCAGGCTGGTTTTCGCAAGGGACGATCATGCATAGAGCAGATCTGGAATCTGAAAATGATTCTCCAGATGAGAAACACCCGAAACACAGTGGTTACTTTTGTAGATTTTAAAAAGGCCTACGACTCAATAGACAGAGTAGCGCTCTGCAAGACGCTGGAAGAATTCAGCATTGACAGAAAGACAAGAGCAATCATTCGGCAAGCATTAACTGACACAGTCTCCAAGGTTAAATTTATGGGGGATATATCTGAACCATTTGAAATCCAAACTGGAGTGCGACAGGGTGACGGACTTTCACCATTACTCTTTAATATCATTCTTGAAAAAAATATCAGGACATGGGAAAAAGAAGTCAAAGGAATCCAAATTGGCCTTTAGAAAAGATAATAAATTCAATGTGAAGTGTTTAGCTTTTGCAGATGACCTTGCAATCCTCACAAATAATAGAAAAGAAGACACTAACGCCATAGAGAAGTTAATAGTTCAAACGCTCTCTTTAAATGGAAATAATCGAAAATAATAATAATAATAACAACAAAAACATATCAATAAGAATTAAGAAAAACCTTTTTGTGTGGTATTTTCTTCGGTGTTTTTGATCTGGATAGTCTCTCTGCAAGTTCCAGCAGCAGTCTGCCACCATATGGTGATCCCAACGGCCTTGATATCGTTCCTTCATCATCTTGATGTCCTGGTGGAGCCGTCCCCCTTGTTCTTCTTTCCAATCGTCCAAGCTGTCAGCAAATTTATCTAAATGACTGTGTAAAAAATCCCATTTGACACTCATATCAGCTTCTAGTTTTTGAAAATTCTGGATTATTTTGTCTACTATTTCGAAATATTCTTCGCTTTGTGATTCCCCAAAAGCTTTTTGACACCCGATACAAAGGTTGTACATTCTTCCATTTCAGCTTGAGTAATGTTGTTCGTGAAATCATTGTTTATAGGAGTACGAATTTGCAGTCCATCAAAAATTTGTGCTTATAACTTTTCTATACTGAGACCAGGAAATGATTGGCAACTATATTTGAAACAATCACCATTCCTATCTAAAGCTTTAATAAACTATTTTATAAACCCAAATACAATATGATTTTTTTCCTGACTGACTGGCTGTTGATAAACAATGTTATATTTTCCTGTAGTCAGGTTCATTCTCAGTCACCAGTCTTTCCTGCTCCAATGTTCATTTTTCGCACGACTGTCCCACAGACAAAGAAAACTGAGAAATTTAGTGTATCCACTTTGCTGACCCAATAAAAATTCAGCATATTTAAATCTAGACGCACTGATCACTGATATTAATGAAATGAAAGTGTGTCTGAAACAAGTTTAAAATTTTGATATTCTTCCTTAAGAGTAGTTGAATGAGCTATCAGAATCGAAGCTAATTTATTTCCTTTATGCAGTAATATATATTGAAAACTTTTTTGAGCTATCTAGGAAAAATCACCAGTGTTTTGGTTGGTATACTGGAAGACCCATAAATTTAAAACCCCAGAAATATAACTACAATATAAGATTTCATTCGTCTCGTTAAAATATGGAAGAATGTCGCACTCTCTAGCTTGACAGGATGTTATTGATACGCTAGGCTGAAAATAATGTTTTTCTTTCATTCTTGACTCAAGGAGCTCAGCTGATTTCTTAGATACATTTAAATCTCGAATCAAGTCCCTTAGCTCGCCCTAAGAAAAGCCTTGCAGTGTAGGACTGTATTCTTGGAATTGTCATTCACTATTGCTTTTACTCTGACTGTCTAACATTTCGGCATCATCACGGTGTTCGCCTGATAAGGAAGTAAATAATAGAACTGGCGAATTTTCACTATGCAAGTTTGATAGGATAGCAGATTATACGTTTGGGCAAACACAAGAGCGCTTTTTGTATCGATTGATATCTTTTACATTCACAGTACAAAAGTAGCAACCATCGAGGTGGTTTTTTGCCCCTGTCCATGTCATTGGTATTCCAAATGGAAGCACTTTTCGTCCTCCATGACTCCAGTATCGAAATGATTCCAGTGAAGTTTTACAAACGTTGTGTGGGGTCCAACGTTTATCTTGTTGTCCAGGCTCTTTTTCCAAAATATGCCCGATAGCTTTGTTTTGCCAAATCATTTGTATTTTATCGTTGCCTTTCTTGACAATATTTACAACATATGATCCGTGTTATTAACGCAAGACTTCCGTTAAGAGTTCATACTTTATGTAACAAAATCGCCCAAACAGGGCAGTTGCATGAAGTAATTGACACAGTCTCCAATTTGTAGAAAAATTGTAACGAATGAGTAACCTGCACAAAATAATAACGACTGAATGGCAAAAAACGAAATGGCTGATAGTCTTGGCACTCCCTGTGAGAAGCAGAGATTGTTAACGTAGTTTGCTAAATACGCATGAGGTGCCATCTGTTGGATTCCTGTCATAATTAGCATGGTAAAGGCACTAGGCCATACTGAGTCACAGGCCATAATTGGTACAGTTACCTTACTTCGAAAAAGACACACTCATGAGGGTAGATTAGTAAAAAACGTGTATTTTTTATAGAACCGTTCCCATGACAACCAGAGTCTATTCAAACAAAATCATTTATAGGTTAAGTACTTCATCATCATAAGTATCTAAATAGACTCCGTAAACTTAGGCCGTAAAAATCTTTTTGTTCCCCTGTGTTACCTTCATGCTGTAACTTCACACAGTTAACTCAGTAACCTGCATGCGAACACTCCAAGGGACGCATTAGTACTGCAGCTATAACGTTCATGCAACTCGAGCACTTGGTAGTGCGGCTACAATATTCCACTGTCTGATGGCGCTAGCAGACAAGTGCGGAGTTTAGCATGGAAAAAACACTATATTCGTTTATATGATCGAGTATTAATCTAGCATGGTTTCGTGTTGTTTGGGGCGGTCAGGGTCAAATGTGTCCCATTTAGAGCAGTTTGTGAGACGAATTGAGGTGGAGCCAAGATCAGTACACAAAATATAGAATGCTCCCTGACAGGAGTTTTGTGTCACGTAACCTTTGCTGCTTCATTTACATGACTGCTGAAGGTGTGTAAACCTTCTGATTTTTTTTTGGGTTCTCAAAGTTTCCATATTTATTTCTTGCAATGAGCAAATGCAGCAATAAGGGGTTCAGTTA